>NC_084834.1:27182576-31982576 GCF_033115175.1 Lepus europaeus | reverse complement strand
AATTCTGTGAGTTTTGGGGAACCCCGTGACTATGCTATTACTCCCCTGTCATTCTTCTAATGGATAAAATCTTTTAGTTGAACAAAAATAATTGTTTCATCAAGATGGAGAAAATGCATTTAATCACTAGAAATGGTATAATGCCTCATTTATTTGGAGGGAATTTTGTACTTAAACATTTAATCTAGAGACATTTTAGAGAACTGGAAACAGGGGAAGGCAACTAGCCTATTACTGCATAATTTTTGATAACCATTAACTTTGATCATATCCTTGAAGTCGTAACAACCATGTTGTCTCTTCCGCGCTAATGCTCTCTTGGAGCTGCCCTGTCTTCATTCTGCCATTCTAGGGTAACTTTTCTTCTATTTGGAAGGATGTTTGTAATGAATGTTTGTCACATCATTGGCAAGGTGAAGGAAGCAAACCCTTTCCAATCAATGCATGAAGCTTTGCTAGTGTTATCTGTGCATCCAGCCCAAAGCTAGGTGTTTCCTGTGAGAAAACAAAGTTTGTGTCCACTTACATCACGTGTGGCCAGTTGTTTTTCATCAGTCTGCCTCCCAGACCCTGTTGGCTAAGTCCTGGGGAGTCAGTAATTGTACTAGAAAACAGGAGTTAATTGTGATAAAATGTGGCATTTGTAGCGATATTGCAAGTGTCAGTGTACTTTCCCATGTGGCATTTCCATGACCCTATGGAAAATACGACTATGAGAACAGGAAGTATGAGTGGCCTGGCTAAAATCTGACAGAAGGCAGATCTAGGACTAGTCTGGTGTAGGCCCATTTCTCCATGACAAGGAAGGACGTGTAAAGACAATGTTAAGTTTCGTGGTACCTTCAGCTTAGGAATACTTCTGCCCCTGCCTATCTGAAGATTCCGGGCTTGGCTCTCCGGCTTGTGGCGTCTCTGCTAAGCTCACATAGTCCTGGCCACGTCTTACCTTATGATGCTCATGTACTTCCTTATACTCTTGTCTACCTTACTGGTGTTTTGAGATGTCAGTCATGGGCTATCTTATGCCCTCAATTTTATTTATTTTAAACTGGAGGAAAAAATAATCTTCAGACAACAGAACTTTGATCCTGACCTTTCATTCTCAGTTCCAAACATTTTGTAGATTTCTAAAATCATCTCATTAGACTTGGAAAATCATACTACCAGCCTTCGTTGGGCACCTGAAGTGCTAGCAACTGTGCTAAGAACATTGAGTGTTAACATCCTCAGGAGATGGGGATTGCAAAGACTTACAGCCAGGCGGTCCTACTCCAGAACCCACACTTTTAGCTGCAATGGTGCCATTGTCTCCCACGATGCTGTACTTGCAAGTTTTGTGTAAAGTAAGCACTTAGAAATCTCTTTAACATCACAGGACTCTGGCCTTTCTTCTCCTGCTGTGGCAGAACCACAAACTAGGAACATACCTAACGAACAGCTGCAATTGATATTTTCATCTTAATTGGGGATTAAGTATCAAAGAAATTGTTCTATTTAGTATGATTTACAATGTCCTAACTTTTCCTGTAGTTCATTTCCAACAGATTTTTTTTTAAACAGTGCAAAGAAACAGTACTATAGTAGCTTTTAAAAATATGTGTGGGAAATTAACTGAAAATATTAAAGAGATCACTCCCCAACTGTTGAAATTTATTTCCAACCCCCACCCTGCAAAGCAGCAGTAACACCAAGAGCAAATGTAATTACTTTTTTCTCTTACCTTTGTTATGCTTTCGTGTCAGAAAAGAAACACATTTTTTTAGATTCATTTTTATTTATTTGAAAGACAGAGTTACAGAGAGAGGTAGAGACAGAGAGATTTTCCATCCGTTGGTTCACTCCCCAGATGGCTGGAGCCAGGAGCCAGGAGCCAGGAGCTTCTTCTGGGTCTCCCACGCGGGTGCAGGGGCCCAAGGAATTGGGCCATCTTGTACTGCTTTCCCAGGCCACAGCAGAGTGCTGGATTGAAAGAGAGGCAGCAGGGACTTGAACCGGCGCCCATATGGGATGCCGGCGCTTCAGGCCAAGGCTTTTTAACCCGCTGCGCCACAACACTGGCCCCAAAGAAACACATTTATAAGGAGGCACACAAGGGAAATTTAGGTGTCTTAAGACACCTAAAACCTTTTTAAAGAAGCAGTTTTATAAAAATAAGTTTGTATATAAAAATAAGTACCAAATGAGCCTATTAGGAGAGTATCGCCATTAGGCATGCTTTTATCATATAATAACTTATCCATGAAGCACTTGTATGCAGATCCATATCTCAGTGTTTCCTTCCCTGTTGCTGTGGGTACTCAAGCAGAGTTGAATGAATACTTATCGATCTGGAAAGTTCCAGAAGGGATTTTGAAGTAGGTGGGAAGTTGAGTTTGGTTTGACTTTGAGGTCCCTTCTGATTGGAAGAGTCTATCTTTTCCAATCTGGACAACTGAAATAAGGTCCGTGTTCTCATGAGGCCTCACGGAAGGCAAACAGTATTGGGAAATCCCAGCCTGTTTGACTCTTATTATTATTTTATCTTATTGCTATTTTTATTATTTTATTATATAATTTCATCTTATCACTATTTGACTTATTATTTATTAGCTCTGTGTCCCTGGGGAAGTTTTATCTCCTGCCTGTACTTCAGTTTCCTCATTTATCAAATGGGTATAACAACACCAACCTCATAAAGTTGTGGTAAGGATTAAATGAACTACTGCAAAGAAAGTGCTTAGCACAGTCCTTAGCGGATGGCAAATACACCGTGTCTTAGCTTGGCTATTGTTTTAGATGAACAGAGGGGCTGAATTATTCATTTCAAATTGGTCCTCCTTCTGGCTCCAACACAAAACAAATGGTAGTGCAATAGTGAGGTTAGGGGTCATACTTGTCTGAGGCTAAGGAGAGGAAGAAGCAAAGGGGAGAGGTAAAATGAGGGATTTAAAGGAAGCACAGAAATGTCTGATGTTCAGGGAGAGACTGGGACATGTCATGGGTTTAGTGATGTTGGGGATGAAAATGTACTCTGAGAAAGAAAGCCCATGGTGCTCTCACGCACACACACACACGTGTGTGCGCGCACACACACACATGCACATGCACACACTCCTCAGTGAATTTGGAGATCACGGTCTATGTGTGTATTAAATTTTCCATTCTAGCACACTGACAGTTCTAATATGGACCTATGGCTTCCTTTTGGGACTTCAGGACCATGGAGGGGCCCTGAATTTCCAGCAGGGACCAGGGGCTGTGCAAGCTCAGATGCTGCTGCTCCAGGGTACTCAGTCTAGAAGGAGAAGGTGGACAAGCAAGCACCCGTGGTTTTCATGAGTGCCAAGTGCCATGATCCTCTCCAGAGGAAGCCATGTGACCCAGCCCGAAGGGACAGGGAAGACTTCCAGGTGACACTGAAAGCTTAGATTGGACTTGAAGCAGGTATTAGGCTAATGAAGAAAGTAAACCAAACAGAACAAAGCAAAATAAAACCCCAAGAACATTGGACTAAGCAATATTGTAGTTCTCTCCATACACTTTGAAATTGGGCCAACCTAGGCTTGCATTCTGGTTCTGCTGTGTTAGCTCTGTGACATCAGGCAAGTTCCTTAAACTCTCTGAGCCTCAGTTTAGTCAGCTCTGCGATGGGATCTTCACCACATGGCAGTGGTCTAAGAATTAGCAAGACAAGGGACCCAATAAAAGATTAGACGGAAGGAGGAATCCCTGGTGTTCTACAGCACAGCGAGGTCACTGTAGTTCGCAATAAGCCATTATACATTTTTCGATAGGTTGGAGAAGAGCTTGAATTTCCAAGCACAGAGTGATGCTGCAGGGCTGCCACTGTGGCGTAGCTAATAAAGCAGCCTCCCGAGGCACTGGCATCCCTTATGGGTACCAGTTTGAGTCCTGGCTACTCCACTTCTGATCCAGCCTCCTGCTGATGCACCTGGGGAAACAGCAGAAGATGGCCCAAGTGCTTAAGAAGCTTCTGGCTCCTGCTTCTGACTGGGCCAGATCTGGCCATTGCAGCCATTTGGGGAGTGAACCAGCAGATGGAAGACCTCTCTCTGTCTCTCTGTAACTCTGCCTTTACAATAAATAAATAAATAAATCTTCTTAAAAATTAAATAAAAATAGGGAACAAAAGAGTGATGAAGCAAAGAGGGACATGTTGATTGTTTTGACTTGACCAGTACATACTGGTGAAACACCACATCATGCATGACAGATATGTGCAATTGTTGAGTGTCAAAAGTTTTGTTAATCAAAAAACTGTTTAAATGTTTAAGGAGATGGACATGGTGATTTAACTATGATCATTGTCTATTGAATACTTATATCAGATTATCACAGTCTTCTCAATAAATGTGTACAATTAAAATAATTTTTTAAAGATTTATTTATTTGAAAGGTAGAATTACAGACAGAGGGAAAGACAGAAAGGCCTTCCATCTGCTGATTCACTCCCCAAATGGCTGCAATGGCCAGAGCTGGGCTGATCCGAAGCCAGGAGCCAGAAGCCTCCTTCAGGTCTCCCACATAGGTGCAGGGCCCAAGCACTTGGGCCATTTCCTACTGCTTTCCCAGGCCATAGCAGGAAGCTGGATTAGAAAAGGAACAGCTGGTACTAGAACCAGCACCCATATAGGATGCCAGCACTGCAGGCGGAAGCTTAGCCCACTACGCCACAGCACCACCCCCTAAAATAAATTAAAAAGAAAAAAGACTTTCTCTCTCTCTCTCTGTAACTTTGCCTTTCAAATAAATAAATAATTCTTTAAGAACAAATAGGGACCATATATGAGCAGCTCATACCCTTATACCTCTCACAAGGGCCAGAGCAGGTTTATTTGGAATATGTGTGACATTGAAGCACAATAAAAGAGGAAGTAATGATTTGTTGAATTGGGAGTAGGAAATAATGACAAGAAAAAGCCCAAAGTAGCACAATATGCTTCGTGTTGAGTCTCACGGGTCCATCCTTACCAGAGGCCCTAATTCAGAGCTGGGGTGGAACAGAGCAGGTCAAACCCCACTGCATTCCATCTGATGCTGTGCCTGTGGGGCAGGACTCAGCCTTGTCTCTCCCCCTCCTGTTATAAAGCTTCAGCACAAACTAAAAATTTAAGGAACAATCATTTGGATCTACCTGCTCAATGTCTAGAACATTCAAACTATCCATTAAAACTTAATCAAATTACTGATCAGAATCGTTGGCACCATCTGTAATTTCACCTTACGGTAAGGAAGAAGCAGATCGAGCCTGGAAATCACTACCTGCTAAGAGCTGCCACTTGTCAAGGCATCCTCTGAGCTAGGCACACCTGTCACTCACCTCTCCAGGAAGGAGGAGCCACATGCGGTCAAGGGCTCCAAGTCCAGGCAAGTCCAGGGAAGGCTGTTCTTTCTCCTTCTGCCTCTGCAGTGTTGTCATCACCACACTGCAATGTCCTGAGTTGTCCTGGTAAACCAGGAATTGTCCCGGTAGAGAAAAGGAGAACGGAGAGAAAACAGGAATTCTTCAGAGGTGAGAGAAGTTAAGAACCTGAACTTAGATGGGGCTGTCCTTCCCCCACAGGGAGCTTAGTGACATTAGACTTGCCATCTCTTCTTTGCAAATGATCCAAGGTGCAGAGTCTTGGAAAACAGTTCTCTGTTTGCCAGGGCACGTGCTGACTATGCAGCTGGAGCTGAACACTCTTCTTATTTAGAGGTAGATTGAAGAAATCAGAACTCTGGTTCAAATCCTGTCTCTGCCACTTAAGAACTCGGTGAGTTTCATTTACTCATCTGCTAAATGAAATCAATAGTAATAGCTTCACTTCTCTCATTTCTAAAATAGTGATAATACCTACTTCATGGAGATTAAATGAGAATAAAATCTGGCATTTAGGAAATGTTTCCCAAAGTTACCTACTGTTATTTTTGTTATGGTTTGCATTAGCCGCATTATAGCATTCTTAGATAAAATGCCTGGATAGAGCAGGTGATCAGTAAGTGGAAGTGACTTTTATCACCAGGGAACATGTTAGTGGTGGTGCTGGTCTATGGTGGAAATGAATGGGGAAGAATGAAGTGAAATCCTGAAACCATGACAGTAAACAAACCCTAACATTAAAAAAAATAATAATAGAAGGTTAGAACTGGAAGGAAAAGGTTCAGCAACTTGTTATCAGAATTTAGAGATTAGAAATCTCTACACTATAAAATTGTCCTTTGCACATTTATTTTTTTAAATGCTTTTTTATAGTTCTATTTTGCTTTTACTGAAGTCCATTTTGAAGAACCCAGTCTTTATCGGGTCAAAGAAAAAGGAATTTAAATTTCTATTCACTTAGTCAGTTTTGCTTGGTAAAAGAAAAAATGAACCTGGATCAGGGACTTAACTCTGCATACCACTGAAGAATACTAATTAGTCTTTCCTGCTCCCTTTCCTGGTGAGGTTTGTCCCTGCCTCTGGTCAAGCGGAAATGGGGGCCACATGCCACAGGGGCGATGAGGAAGGATTTGGAGCAGGCTTGAGAGTGGGCACAGGTCTGGGGGACACAGTCCCAGGCTCCGTACGTGGACACCCTGCCCCTCCCTGAGTGCTGACCCTGAAAGCTATGTCACTTCTTTCTTTTGACGTTTGCCCCGTCATGGATCTCAGGGGAGTTCAGTTTGTGATAGGGCTGAACACTCAAACCGCTGCCATCTGAGAAGCCTGGAGCCCCCCGGGGTCTGCTTGAGTCATAGTCCGTGGGCTCCTGAAACTCCACATCCTGTGACTGAGGCGGAGCAGCGTGGGAGGCCAGAAAGAGAGCACAGCTCCCCGGAGCCTGGGTCATCTGTAAGCAGTGTTGCCACCCGGTGGGCTGCCTGACCCATGAGCAGAGACCAGGCAGGAGCACCAATTTGGAGGCAGCTGAGGGCAGATGTGCTGTGGCAAACCAATGGAAGTCTGTAGTCTCTTCAAGACAGAGCTCATGACTTTCACCTAGACATTGGCCTATCCACGTTTACATGACTGCATTTGGAGGTGGAGTGGGAGTATGGAGACACTGCTCTTTTCAAACCTACCTAGAATTTGCACCTGCTACTCTAGGGGAGGAGATTGGATTCATTGTCTGTATAATCATTCTTTTGATTGGAAAAATACCATCATAAGCTTTTGGTTAAACAACGACAGGGCCATATTTCTATGCAGGAAGAAGTAGATTAAGACAAGGTAGCTAAACTGGTCTCCAGAGATGATTATGATTTATTTTCCCAAACTGATGTTACAGCTTCTTCAAGGGAAGAGCAGACCAGAGAGGAGTGGATATAGAGGAGGGGGCTCATAGAAAGGAGGAGAAATGGCAGAGGTTAAGAGTAGAGTTTGGGGGCCAGTGCTGTGGCACAGCGAGTTAAAGCCCTGGCCTGAAATGCTGGCATCCCATATGGCTGCCGGTTTGAGTCCTGGCTGCTCCACTTCTGATCCAGCTCTCTACAACGGCCTGGGAAAGCAGTAGAAGATGGCCCAAGTCCTTGGGCCCGTGCACCCACTTGGGAAACCTGGAGGAGGCTCCTGGCTCCTGGCTATGGATTGGCGCAGCTCCAGCCATTGGGGAGTGAACCAGTGGATGAGACCTCTCTCTCTCTGTCTCTACCTCTCTCTGTAACTCTGTCTTTCAAATAAATAAAATAAATCTTTAAAAAAAGAGTAGAGTTTGGTTACCAGGGTTTTTTGACTGGGCTATGAGCAATGGAGTTTCTGTTCCCCTTTGCTGAGGCATAACTGTGCATGTTGTTCTTGGTCCCTCTGCAAAGTCGTTCTGTGGGTGGAGTCAACTGTGTCAGCTTAAAGGGAGGAAGGAGCCGGTGTCCACATGGGAGGACAAACCCCAGAGAGAGAGGAGCCCAGGAGGTGACAGGGGCTGCTTGGTTAGTTGTTCCTAAGCACAAGCTCTGAGCCAGCATCGGCATTGTCCTCCAGAGCTCAAAAGTTCCTGTGCAAGAAGTGCAGACATCTGTTGATCACACAGAGTGGGATTCAGACTATTTGAGAGAGGGCTATTGTAGACATGTGCCATTTGGGGCACTCTGCAGCACACATGCCCACTTGGCATGCTGAGAGGAGCCCCTACTATATGAGTCTCCATGAGAAGTGTAGCCCTCCTCCACTATGGAGACCAAGCAGGCCAGAGCCCTGCATTCTAGATCCCTGCCTCAGAGTGAGGCATTGACCCTGGCTATGCCAATCAGGCCCCTACCCAGGACTTGAACTTGGGGATGTGTGGGCAGAAGAGGAGATGCAGAGGAAAACTGCACTGGGGAGTCTGGTGGATGGAGCGGAAGCTGGCACAAACCTCCAACTCCCAAATAGGAGACAGAGCGGGACAGGGACCTTTGTTAGTTGAGGCTGTCCAAGGAGCAGATGCCAAGAGGAGAATAGAGGTAGCAGAGACTTAGCAGTGGAAATGGCTCTGGAAGCAGCAAGGGAGGGAGTGGTAGTCAACAGAGAGAGCCATTGGACTGGCAGGGGCTGGCCTGACAGCTTTGAAAGGAAAGGCAGAGGGTGGGGGGATGTCGGTGGGAAGAGCCTCACTACGGCACAATTCTGAGAAAATCTTGACTTGGCCAAAGGAGATGCTCTCAGCAAATCTGCTGTATTTGTTTCTCATTGCTGCTGTTACAAATCACCAGGAGCTTTGGGGCTTAAAATAGCACAATTCTCCCTTAATTGATGCAAGTAGAATTTATTTATAGCCTCTTATTTGTCTTATGTTTTATAAAAAAAAAAAAGCAGAACTCACTCCCCATTCCTCCCCTCTCTTTCTGTCCTAATCCCTCCTCCTACCCCCAAACAATATGGGATTCTTTCCCCCCTCCATGCCTTACTGAAGTGTAGTTGATGATTTAAAAATATATGCATTTCAGTCATCCAATCTGCTGATTCCATAGACACACAGGTGGTGAGGGGAGATGTTGCTCAAGGGGAACAAAGTTTCAGATAGGCAAGATGAACACAGGCTGGAGATCGAATGTACAATGATGTGAATAACATTGTTACAATATCATTGTTACAATACATCAGTATTGTAACACCTATCTGAACATTGCTTAAGAGGGTAGATCTAAGGGTACCCCCCCACACACACACAAATGGTAACTGTGAGGTGATGGCAATGTTCATCAGCTTGATTGTGCTGGGCAACCCAAGTCTGTTACCTTGTTGTTCTGGAAAACAGAAGTCTAAGATGAGTCACGTGGATCTGAACTCAAGGTGCTCACAGGCTGTTGCTTTCCAAGGGTCCTAGGGGAGCTCTTCCTTCCCTTTTTCAGCTTCTAGAGGCTGCCGACATTCCTTGGCCTGTGGCTGCGTCACTCAAATCCCTGCTCTGTTGTGCCGTCGCCCACACCTCACTCTGATCTCCTACTTTGCTCTCGTAAAGGCCCTTGTGATTACACACAGCCCACTTGGGTATTCTAGCATCATCTCCCCACCTCAGGATCCCATCTGCAACATCCCTTTTGCTCTATTGAGCAACATTCATGAATTGTGGGATGAGGATGTGGGCATATTTGGGAGGCCAATTTCAACCAATCAGAGCTGCCTTTCGAGGATTCCTGGCTTAGGCAGGACTGGACCAGCCTTTGCCTAGCTAAGAGACTCAGGCACTCTGTGGACAGCCTGGATGAGTGTGCCCTCGGAGGCTCCCCATCCACTACGCTCTCTACAGCAGGTACTTTGTTATAGCTACAGGAAAGAGACTTCACACACCAGGCATGGCCATGTGTCTAAAGTCCCATCAGAAAAAAGGGAACAGGCATGATGGGTATAATCTTCATGCTACGTCTCCAGAAGAACTAACTTGCACACTTCCTTCCTCCTTTGCCCTTCTCCGTGGGCTCGGTATGTACATGGCCCTAGGGAGCTGAGTTTGGATTGGTGAATATGAGCAACATTTGAGGGGATGGTTGGGCAATGAGAGGGAAGGAACCAGGCTGCTTGGATGACTTCATAGGGCTGAGTCCCCTCCTTACGCTAGATGCCTGTGTTTTTCCAAGCTATTATGTGACAGAGAAATAAACCTATGCTGTTCGAGCCATTGTATTTTGAGGTCTCTTGAAAGTCACCAACCTATTCTAGGTTTAATATAACTCAATGAAACAGTCAATTTCTGTCTCACAATGCTGACTAGTTCAGACATAGGAACTAGGAGTGATTTTGTGCCTTTGAAAAAAGGGGAGAAGAGAGGATCCTTGGCTTACTGTCTGGAAAGTTAGGGATGAGGGCAGGATAATTCTTTTTTTTTTTTTTTTTTTTTTGACAGGCAGAGTGGATAGTGAGAGAGAGAGAGACAGAGAGAAAGGTCTTTCTTTTTGCCGTTGGTTCACCCTCCAATGGCCACTGCGGCCGGCGCATCTCACTGATCCGAAGCCAGGAGCCAGGTGCTTCTCCTGGTCTCCCATGCGGGTGCAGGGCCCAAGCACTTGGGCCATCCTCCACTGCCTTCCTGGGCCATAGCAGAGAGCTGGCCTGGAAGAGGGACAACCGGGATAGAATCCGGGAGGGCAGGATAATTCTAATAGTAATATTTTCAAATGAGAATTCGTTGGCATATGGCATGCAGAGGTAAGAGAATAGTGTTTTGAGGATCCAAATAGCCACTGCCACTGGATACTAAGAATGGAAAGTGGCACACACGGACTGTGAGGTGAAGTGGTTACCGCTAACCTCAGGGTAGCTTAAAAAAAGAAAATCGCAAATTTAAATTGCTAAATTCTCAGCCGAAGCCACAGTTAGAAAAACTGGATGTCATATATTACTATGCTAGAATAATTTTGTACAGCAAGTTCCAAATAGCTACAAACCAATTGCAATGGTTAATTCTAAAGTTTGCCTTGACCTGTTGGAGTTTCAGCTTTGCCAGTAGAACACTGAACATAACAACGTGGGACCCTGTAGCTGGCATCGTGACATAGCAGGTTAAGCCGCTGCTTGCAACACTGGCATCTCACATCTGAGCTCTATTTCAGTGGATGCAAATAAAAGGATATTTTTGCTTTTTATCTCAGGGTATATCAAGAAATCAGACTTTCTGTCGAACAATACAGAGCTTTAAGTATCTTGAACACCTCATCTTCCCATACAATGTCCCCAAACCATAGGTCCACTGGATTGGTAACATCATGCTGACAGGAATTGAAAAGCACTAATTAAAACGTATCCTTGGGGGGGGGGGGGGGCTCAATGTTATGGCATAGTGAGTTAAGCTACCACCTGCAACACCAGCAGCTTATATGGACGCGAGTTTGTGTGTTGGCTGCTCCACTTCCTATCCAGTTCCATGCTAATGTGTCTTGGAAAGCAGCGGACTATGGCCCAAGTGCTTGGGTCCCTGTTAGCCAAGTGGGAGACATGGATGAAACTGTTGGCTTTGGCCAAATGTGATCATTTGGGGACTGAAACATAGAATGGAAGACCTCTCTCTCTGTCTCTTCTATGTAACTGCTTTTAAAGCAAATAAATAGATCCTAAGAACAACAACAAACAAAAAGATGTATCTTAGGGGCCAATGTTGTGGTGAGGCGGGTAAAGCTGCCACCTGCAATGCCAGCATCCTGTATGAGATCTGGTTCAAGTCCCAGCTGTACTGCTTCTGATCAAGCTCTGTGCTACAGGCCTGGGAAGGCAGCAGAAGATGGATCAAGTTCTTATACCCCCCCACCACCCATATGGGAAACCAGGATGAAACTCCTGGCTTTGGCGCTTGCAGCCTTCTAGGAAGTGAACCTGTTGATGGAAGATCTCTCTCTTCTGTCTCTCCCTCTCTCTCTTTGTAGCATTGACTTTCAAAATAAACACATCTTAAAAAAAGAAGTATCTGAGATTCCTTGGTAAAGATACATGTCTGCAAAAAGATGAGAAATATATCCCATAAAATATAGGAAACAGAAAGCCACTCCATGAGGTTTCTAGGAATCTAATGGTCCAGGAATATCAGAATATCATCCTCAAAGACAATGATAGGATGGTACATATTGTAATCCCTACCTATTGAAACAGGTAAGATATAAGGATCTTTGAGTTGAGTGTGTTGCAAGTAATAAAGAATCCTCTATTACCTTGATTAATCCTCTATTATCTTACAGTAAGTTTATACCAGAGAGTAAGAAGGTTCAGAAAAAGTCAAAATAACCTAACTGAAGTCACCATAGAACCAAAATATCATTGCAATTGAGGATGCAATGGAAGCTCTTATAAAATGTCTAATGACAACAGTTGTAATTGGCATACTCATGATTCCATTCTACGTATCCCCACTTTTTCTTTTCTGGAAGTAATTCTCTACTCTCTCTTGGCATCTGTTTCTGCTCTTGTTACTACTGCAGTTGGATAACTGTTATTAATCTCCTCTATTCATCTCAAGATTTCTGCGTACACATAGCTTCTTCCGCCACCCAGTTTTTGCTTAGCCAAATTTTTGTGTGCATCTTGTGAACCCCCGTAGCCTGCTGAGTCCCTCTGAATGCTTCGTATTCAGTCTCTGGGAAGCAATTTCTGATTGGACTCAACTCCTGTTCAATGTCCTTTTATGGAGCACTCCTGTGCTGGACTGCCTCCCAGCTATCCAGACCACTGGTAGGCAGCTACGACACAGCCGCTCCTGTGCCAGTCAGCTTTGGTTGTGGCTGCGCCATTGCATGATGTGAACACACTGAGCTATGGAGGCTGTGGTAGTGGCAGACACTGCCTGGAACAGGGACATTGCTGCCAGTGCCTGGGTGCCTTTGCACACTTGCCCTGACTATCAATTTATATTGTTTTGACCAAGGAGAGGACCTCAACCTTCAACATCTTAAAGAATCAAAAGAAAACACAAATTCGTCATGATTTCTAGTTGGTGGATGAGCTAGAAAGTTTTGACAGAACAGATGTTTCTTCGGGAGCTTATCAGTTGTTAATACACTTCCTATTCCCTTTTCTCTGCATATCTCCATGAGGTTTTCCCCACAGTGGGCACTCTTGCTCTACTATGGAAATGTCAGTAGAGTTGTGGAGACAAACAATACAGTGGCTCCTGACCTCACAAGAGAGCGAGCCACTGGTGGTGGCCGCTGGTGGTAGCCACCCCGGGAACAGGCAATGGATATAGAGGCTGGTGGAATATTTTGTTAATGTCTGCCTGGGCTGGTTAGGCAGACAATGATCAATTTCTTGCTGCTCTTTTTCTTTTCCCCCGTTACAAAACTTAACTTGAACTTGGCAGCTGTATTTTTGCTCATGGACATCTGCTCGGCAAAGCCTTTGGTGCAGCTGGTTTGAGTTTCGATTCCCAGCATTCAAACTCTGGGTATCCTCAGCCTCTCTGGCACTGACTACACAGCTCTGCAAGGTAGAGCTGATGAAAGCTCATCATTTGGATTTTCCCCTTCCACTGCCTGTCCCCGCCAGCTGCTATCCATCACTAAGGCACTCTCTTGAAATCTGTGAACTTCTATCTTTACTCATTCAACGTGCAAGGAAGAAACACTCTTTCTCCTACTCTGTATTTCTGGGCTTTTTAGGTTTTCTTATCGCTGACTGATGAGTTTCACCAATAGTTTCCTTACACCCATAGTAGACACTCCTTACCTGTGGTGCTGTAGTTGCCATTTCACGTTTGTGTTAATATAGAATGGAATCTTCTGGAAGTAATCGCTCTTGTTGCAATTTTGAAACCAAAGATCTATGGAACTTGAAGCATAAATTCCTTAGACGGGAGTTTCTAAAGTGACCCGAGTACTGTGCTTGTTCTTGAACTTCTAACTCAGAAAAGGACTTAGTGAAGAATGCCTTGGAGGCTCAGAAATAGGTTCTCCAGAGACAGGCATGGTTACTCAGCAGGTTAATTGCTGCTTGGGATGCCTGCATCCTGTATAGGAGTGCCCCGGAGTCCCACCTCCACTTCCTATCGCTAATGTGTGTCCTGAGAGGCAGCAGATGATGGCTCAAGAACGTGGGCCCCTTCCATCCATATGGGAGACATGGATGGAGTTCCTGGCTTCTGGCTCAGACCTGGCGCAGCCCTAGCTGCTGTGGGCATTTGGGGAGTGAACCACCAGATGGAAGATCTCTGTTTGTCTCTGTCTGTCTACCTTTCAAATAAGAAGAGAAATAGATATTTAAATAAAAGAATTAAGGTCTCCAAAAAGCAATAGTTTGGTTTTTTAATCAAAACAGCACCATAACAAGATCAAATCATAACTAAGAAAATCACAAGCAATGCACTGTGCCTATCTTCGACACCCAGTTTCCTTTTGCTGTAAGGAACGATATATTTTATTGGACAGGCACAAAAAAGCCTGTCATATTAGTCATCACTCCTAGAAGCAGGTCACAGAGCAGTGAAGCAACGTTGCTAACAAGAAGCAGTTTTCTGTAGTAGACAGCACTTCTTACCCTGTGGTGGGTTTATCTTATTATTGACAGCAAATCGGGCCGGCGTTGACGGCTACTGGTGCTCTACTCTGCCCACACCAGAGACTGTGCCCGAAATGGGCTTATACCAAAGTTGATATCAGTCACACATTTCCTCCATTCAAAGTCGCCTCCCTCTTCTGATCCGAATGATTAAGGAGGACGCTTAAAACTCTGATATTTTCATGCTTTATTGTAGAATGACTGGTGAGCACTATTTTGCAATACCAACACTTATATGAAGAGGCAACAGCAACTACTTTAATATGATTAGAGGAGAAATATTCACTATAACAAATGAGATCTAACGTGGACCACCAGACCTGTTTTTGTGGCTGGCTAGCTTACTGTTTACTTTGTTCAGAAAAACGTCAGGTCCGTTACTGAAAGAACTTGCTGAGATCCTAAATGACCCTCTAAGCAGCTGGCATTCTGTTTTCCTAGCTCTGTTATTTCTGCCATCTATTTTGGATGTAGTTTATCATAAAGCTGCATGTGACTCTCATTTCTTTAAAATCATTTGAGGCATGAGCTGTCAGTGAGAATCTGGGGCTGGATACAGAGGCAGTAACCAGAAAAGGTTGTGTGGGTGATTGGGTTCAGGCTATGCAAATAAGCAGAGTGTGGGAGGGGAGCAAGGGCTTGGCTGAAAGCAGCCAAGGTAGGGAGGTTGCATGGGGTCAGGGAGGGACTAGTGAAGCAGAGACAATTCCAGAAAAGACGATCCCTGCCCCTGTGACCATTTGGGTGATGATGTGATGGGGCCCAGAAGCCAGCTTAGGACATGATACAAAGAAGTGGGGTCTCTGCAAGGGAAAAGCCAAGCTTTCTAGGTGGCCACTGACTGTGACTGGGACGAAGAAACAGGACCATGAAGCGTGCATCAAATCTTTTCTCTCTGCCTGGGACACTTCACTTGTCATCACCCCTTTGCCCAGTTAACTGCTACTTCTTCCTCAGTTCCCAGTTCAAATGTCACTTCTTGGATTGCTATTAATGTTGTCCTTTCTCCTAGGTCTTTTTCTTCATGAAATGCGTCACAGTTCCTAATTATGTATTATTTGAGTGTTGATTTGATTGATGGCTATCTCCTACCAGGAATGATATTTGATCATTCAATAAGTGGTTATGGTGCACTCAGTATGTGTTGAGTGTGCCAGGTGTTAGAGTTATATGGTTAATGAATGGATATAGGAGTGAGTGGTATGAGAATTTGATTTCCAGGCATCCAGAGCCATTGAAATCCACAGAAGAAAAATGAAGAAACCAGTACCATATTTTTGAAAGCTTGCCAGATATCACTGGGGAGAAGTTTGTGTATCAAATGTAGACCAAAGGTAGAAGTTAAGAAAGCCTTAGATGTTGTGGAATAGGAGAGTTTCAGGTTGCAAGTGGACCACTAGGTCGTGTTTGGAGGCAGTTTTATGGATGACTTTAACAATTGCACCAGGCCTGAGAGATTTCAAGACGACTGCAGTTCTTATTAGATGAGAAATCATAATATCCTGATTTTATTTTTAATTTTTAAATGTTTTTCTTTTTAAATGAGTTAGCAAACCAAGAATTATTTATTTGAGAGATACACAGACAGAGAGATAGAGAGCTTACATCTACTGGTTTACTCTTCATCAGTTGGGGTAGGCCAGGCCAAAGCTGAGAGCTGGGAAACCCATCCTGGCTTCCCACATGGGTGGCAGGGATCCAGCTACTAGAGACATCATGTACTATATCCCAGAGTGCACATTAGCAGGAGCTGGAATCAAGAGCACAGCTGGGACTTGAACCCAGGCACTCTGATATGGGATGCAGGTGGCTCAAGAAGCATCTTAACCCCTCAGAGAAATGCCCATCCCATTCTGGTTTACGAATGACTTTCTCTGTAAACTGAACAACACATATTCATCTTCTGTGTGAAGAAATGGGACGGGCTTAGGATTTTACCCTACTTTCTGTGACAGTTTCCTGGATACTGACGGAAGACATGAGAGACAAAGGACTTTATTACTCATAGTACCACAGTAAGCATGGATTTCAGCATATTTGTGGTGGTTATCCTGGCTCTCAAATCCTATGCCAGTGATCCAGATGGGCCCACGTAGACATCTGCCTGCACATGCAGTGGGTTGCAGTACAGGAGAAGAACTCTGAGCTCAGACAAATTGAATCTTTATATTAGGCAGTAAGTATTTTTGATCTTTGCTCCAGAGGGTGACATTATCTTTACTGTCCAAAGCTGTAAGCAAACCTACCCTTTGCTCTGGAGAAAGACCTGTATTTACGTTCCAACAGTGTTCACTGTACAAACATCTTTGAAAACATAGCCTGAAATAAAAGGCAGTCAATACCTGTCTTTTAAGACAATCAGAAATGTGACAAACCAATAGAGAATTGTCTCCCAACAATATCCAGCCTTTGCTTTACACTGTCTCGACTTCTGGAAAGTGTTTCCCATCAGTATGCCACACCATTGGCTGAAGCGATTGATCTGACCTACAAAGAATGGGACAAAACTCATTCAGTATGGTCTCATAACAACATTTATTTTTAAGGAATTTAGTAGTTTATTAGATTCTCAGGGTGATAGCAAATGAATGATAATTACTGCAACACAATTCTCATCAATTCTCATATTAATGTGATATTTATACAAAGAGAACAAATTCAATGTAGTTCATAGATACAATTCTAATAATATATTGATACTCTCTCCCTTGTTCCTGCCTTCCTTTTTTAATTTTTGAGATAACACTTTTTTATTAGATTATTTGTTCTTATTGGCACATAATAATTGTACATATTTAAAGAGTACAGTGTAATATTTTGATAATGCATGAGATAACATTTTTAATTTACATTATACTAAAAGTCTTAATGCTCCACTAAATAAAATGCTTAATGAATTAAAACTAAAAAGATCCTACTTTAACAGGAATATCAACAAGGGCTATAAACAATAATCAAATGAAAATATCACCATTTCAATCATATACAGTAAATTTTAAAATAATCACAGATCACTAAAACTATAGTAGCATGTCATACAAGGTTTGACAAAACTTTATTTGTTGTAATACTGGTACACAGAGGCATTTCTTTCTTCTTAGTTTTTGTTTTTTATTTTGTTGTCTTTTTAAATTTTAGCTCCCCCACATAAAGGATAAATGTTATACTTGTCTTGATGTGCTGGCTTATCTCACTCAACATGATCTCCTCCAGTTGTGTCCATTTTAATGCAACTGGCAGTATTTCATCCCTTTTTGGTAGCTAAATAATATTCCTCATAACAGCATTTATGAGACTACCAGGAGGCCACCACTATTAAGGCTACTATTAGCAGGTTTCCAAGCAACAGAATGAGGGCAACCTGTAGTACTGACTTCAGCTAGGCTCCCCCAGAGTTCTAGGTCAACCAGCAAAGCAAATCTCATAAACCACTGGAGTCTGCCTTAGGAAGCCAGGTAGCTTTCCCCTTAGATTTCTGCATTGACCTTCCCACGTGGCCAGAGGCATTGCTGCAGCACAGCAGGGTGTATTTACGATGGCACAGGCTCCAGTTTGCCCATGAGGAGGAGAGTTAGGGTGATGCTATCATCTCTAACATCCCTGGCCTGTGAGCTGAGGCTCATTTAAAAGCTTTCCAAAGTTCTGGTGACATCATTGACCCCTTCAGCTCAAGTCAAGGATAAATTCCATACTAACTTTTCTAATTGAAGGATTCCTGATAACGGACTGCAAAACGTGCATAAATCACATTAGTCATCTCTCTGGGAAGCAACCCTGAGTAACAAAGAGTAGCTCATTTGGGAGAAATCATATGAAGGCTACATGATCTATTGATGGCGTTTCCTTGAAAAATTGGAGGTCTCTTGTGACCAAGCCCCAACCCCAAGGGAAAATCATCATGCTTTCTAGAGGGTTGCAAGTTAGTGCCTGGCTTCCACGTGTGAAGTATGATCCCTGGGGGTCCAAAAGGTGCCATTAAAAGAAACTTTTTATGATCATCAGGAATTCTACTTGGGAATCATTTTACCAACATAGACCCCTGATAATTCTGAGAATTCAGGCCAACTGATAATTCTGAGAATTCACAGTCCAGTTCAAATCATTGAGTGAAGTTCTTGTCTGGGTGGAAAAGATATCTATCCATATGGTTATCTTCTCTTATTGTGAGTAAGTGTAAAGGTCTCAGGGCCGGTGCTATGGTGCAGCTGGTTAAAGTCCTGGCCAGAAGCGCTGGCATCCCATATGGGCGCCCGTTCTAGTCCCAGCTGCTCCTCTTCCGATCCAGTTCTCTGCTATGGCCTGGGAAAGCAGTAGAAGATGGCCCAAGTTCTTGGGCCCCTTCACCTGCGTGGGAGAACTGGAGGAAGCTCCTGGCTCCTGACTTTGGATTGGCATAGCTCTGGCCGTTGCAGCCATCTGGGTAGTGAACCAGCAGTTGGGAGGACCTCTCTCTCTGTCTCTACCTCTCTCTGTAATTCTATCTTTCAAATAAATAAAATAAATCTTTTTTAAAAAAGTATAAAGGTCTTGAGATTTTATAGTTACATCAATATACAGATAAATAGTCACATTGAAGAATTATCCACCTAATTTTATTTCATTATGAATTTGTTCTAGCAAATATTTGACTTTTATCAAATGCTTTTGAACATCTGTGGGGATGGTTTTTCTCCTTATATGTTGTAATATGGGAAATTATATAAAAAATTTTAATGATGACATTTTCGTACATTCTTTTTTTTTTTTAAAGATTTATTTTATTTATTTGAAAGAGTTACAGAGAAAGGCAGAGACAGAGAGAGAGGTCTTCCCTCCGTTGGTTCACTCCCCAGACAGCGCAATGGCCAGAGCTGTGCTGATCCAAAGCCAGGAGCCAGGAGCTTCCTCCCGGTCTCCCACGTAGGTTCAGGGGCCCAAAAATTGGGCCTTCTTCTACTGCTTCCTCAGGCCATAGCAGAGAGCTGGATGGGAAGAAGAGCAGCTGGGACTAGAATGGCGCCCATATGGGATGCTGGGGCTTCAGGCCAGGGCTTAAACCCGCTGTGCCACAGTGCCGGCCCCTTCTTACATTCTTAAAACAAACTCCATATTAGTCATGGTATATGAATATTATTGTTTCAATATATTGCTGGATTCATTTGAATAATATTTTATTTAGGGTATCTTATTTATATTTGTAATGAATTAGTGTGTAATGTCCTTTTAGGTGCAATGTTTTTGTGTGTGAGTGATGGGGAGGCCAGGAGTCAGGAACTCCATCCCAGTCTTGCACGTGGGTGGCAGAGGCCCCAACACTCAGACCATCTTCTGCTGTTTTCCCAGGCACATAGGCAGGGAGCTGGAGGAAGCACAGTAATGGCCTCTTCAATGCAATCTTTTTTAGTTTGCACTGTGTTGCGCTTACTTCGTGTCAAGAATATAGAAGTTTTCCTTCTACACTGTGTGAGGAGCTCCCAAAGTATTCAGGTTGTCCTAGAAATGCGCATGCGTTGCTATGCGAAGCTCTCAGAGGACATTTTTGAAGGGGATTTGAGTTACATCTTTGGCAACATTGCTTATTTTTAAAGAATGCATCGGTCTGTTAGACATCTCTTCCGGAAACAGTTTCAGAAAACAAATTTTCCTATGATCCAATCCATGTATATGTGTTTTCATGATGACTTAAAAAGTGCCCTTCTTTGTCTAATCCTTTATGCCCCTGATTCGCCTTGTTTGATGGTGAGATTGTGACTCCTAGGCTGGTGCCGCGGCTCAGTAGGCTAATCCTCCACCTAGCGGCGCCAGCATACCGGGTTCTAGTCCCGGTCGGGGCACCGGATTCTGTCCCGGTTGCCCCTCTTCCAGGCCAGCTCTCTGCTATGGCCCGGGAAGGCAGTGGAGGATGGCCCAAGTGCTTGGGCCCTGCACCCCATGGGAGACCAGGAGAAGCACCTGGCTCCTGCCATCGGATCAGCGTGGTGCGCCGGCCATTGGAGGGTGAACCAATGGAAAAGGAAGACCTTTCTCTCTGTCTCTCTCTCTCACTATCCACTCTTTAAAAAAAAAAAAAAAAAAGATTGTGACTTCTGCCTCTTTTCTATACTTTAATGCAACTTTGCCCATCCCTATATTTTTAAGCTTCGATAAATGTGTATACACAGATACACACATGCATTTGAGATAAAGAGAGACAGAGAGAGAGAGAGAGACAGAGTGAGAACCCCCATCTACTGGTTTATGCCCCCCAAATGCCCACAGTGGCTGAGCTGGGCCCAGGGCCGAAGCTGGGAGCTGGAAATGTAATCCAGGCCTCTCACATGGATGGCAGAAACCCTGGTATTTGAGCCATCACACTGCCTCCCCTGTTTTGCATTGGCAGGGAGCTGGAATCAGGAGCAGGAGGCGGGCATTGCACCCAGGCCCTCCAGGACGGGACACGAGGCTCTTAACCAGTGTCTATCTTTTAAGTGTTCTTGACATATACAGCACAGAGTTGGATTTTCTTTGTGCTACAATTTGGCAAATTTTTCTTTAATAGTAGGTTTCATTTACTTACATTCCTGTTATTTTAAAATATTTCATCTTTTTTTTTTAAGATTCTTTTATTTGTTTGAAAGGTAGAGTTACAGAGACAGAAGGAAAGACAGAGGTCTTCCATCTGCTGGTTTACTCCCCAGATGGCCACAGCAGCCAGGGCTGAGCCAGACCAAAGTCAGGAGCCTGGAGTTTTTTCCAGGTCTCCCACGTGGGCACAGGAACCCAGGTACTTGGGTCATCTTCTGCTGCTTTTACCCAGGCCATTAGCAGGGAGCTGGACTGGAAGTGGAACAACAAGAACAGAAACCGGTGCCCATATGGGATGCCAATGTCATAGGCAGGGGCTTTACCCACTATGCCACAACATGGGACCATTGCTTTATATTTCAATGACTTTAAAAATATGCCTCCACTTTCAGACTACATTTTTTAATCCAAATTTCATGTATTTTATATATACAGAGTTAGGAACATAGTGATTCTTCCCACCCTGCCCTCCCTCCCACCCTTCTACCTCCTCCTTCTCCTACTTCCACTCTTAATTTTTACAAAGATATATTTTCAGTTTACTTTATAATTATGAGGTTAACCCTACACTAATTAAGATCAAGTGCAGACTACATTTTTGTATGTGTGGTTCTTCTAATACTTTAGACAATTGGCATTTTTGTTCCAGTGGTTACTGTTATAAATACTATAAAATAGCCTTCATCTTATATTTCTTTAGGTAGAAGAAATACAAAAAAGTACAAAAAGGAATGTGGTCTGTATATAGTGTTTCATGGCTTGCTACATAGTGAACCTTTAAAGAATATCCAATAGGGATTTGAAAAGACTGTGTTGGCTAGCTTGTTAATTGTGTGTGATTTAAATGCTCCCTGCTCTGCCCCTGAGCCTTATCCCTTCTGTCAAGATAGCCAATGTCAACAGTTTCTTACACATTGCTCCAGGAAACTTATTTATGTATTTAATACCACATATGTGAATAGCCTTGCAAATGCATGAAAATTAGAATACTTTATAAACTGTTTGGTGACTTATGTTATTTTTTAATTTAATATAATTCATAGATATAGTCAAAGCCACACATGTAGATTTACTTCATTCTGAACAGCTTTCTTCTTAAAAAAGGCAATATTGAAATAGCCTTTTCCTCCACGTAGCTAGATTTATTCCAGATATGTTTTGTTCTTACCATCTAGTTTTCTTACATAATAATCAGAGAATGTGGCAGTTTGCAATATTCAGAGTTTATTGATATTTGCTTTGTGGCCTAGTACATAATAAAAGTTTTCAGTATTCTGTGGGAATTTGGAATGAATGTGTTTTTCGTGTCTCAGCTAGCTTGTTAATTGTGATTCAAATTCTCTATTAAGTTATAGATTTTTGATTACTTGACCTGCCCAGATTTTAAAAAAAAAAAAAAAAAAAAAAACCTTTTATTTGAAATGCAAAGAGACAACTAGAGAGAGAGGGAGGGAGGGAGGGAGAGAGAGAGGTAGAGAAAAACAGAGAGAGAGCATTTTCCGTGAGCTCTCTGCAGGCCCCTTGTGTATGTTGAGCACATCCATGCTGGACTTCACTGCCATAGATCTCTGCTCTTCATGAACACTGGGCCATAGGAACAGGGCATCTACTTCAGCTAAGAGAGCTGCTGTCCCCACCCTCGGCGTGAAGTGGGAACCACGGTAACATTTGCTTTTGCGTGGGATGGCTATCATACCTCTGTGAAATCCACCTTCCAGAAACACACCTCCAAGTTTCAATGATCTTTCTTTGTACTAGCTTTTTGCCCCTACAATAAAATGCCCGAGACAGCGAACTTTATAAAGAGACAAGGTTTGCTGGGCTCAAAGTTTCGGAGATTCGAGTCCAGCGCTGGGCTGGCCTCTGATGAGGATGGCAGATGGCAATGCCAGCATGAGCGGGAGGAGGGTTAAGTGATGAGCCAGGAAGAAGAGAGAGACTGTGGCTGGTTCCAACTCCACTTTCATAACCAACTCTCTCATGAGAACTACGTTCTGAGCACACACCCCCGGGGACCTAAGACCTCGCACGAGGCTCACCTCCTAAACACCATAATCGGATTAGGTTTCCACTCTCTTAGTTCCATTAGCCGTGACTTTGAGTGTTAAAGTCCAGCATAAGTTCAGGAGCCAAATCTTGTTCAAACCATAGCAATCAATAAAAACTAGATTCTCTCGAGTTAGTTGAGAGTCCAGCAGGGCAAAATCCCATCTTCACTCCCCTGGACCTGAATCCCTACATCCTTCTCAGCTGCTCTTCCCACACATTTATGGGTGGCCTGATTCTTTTTTTTTTTTTTTAATATTTATTTTATTTATTTGAAAGACAGAGTTACAGAGAGAGAAGGAGAGCCAGAAAGAGAGAGAGAGGTCTTCCATCTACTGACCATCCCAAGATGGCCACAACGGCCCGAGCTGGGCCGATGTGAAGCCAGGAGCCAGGAGCTTCTTCCAGGTCTCCCACATGTGTGCAGGGGCCCAAAGACTTGGGCCATCTTCTACTGCATTCCCAGGCCACAGCAGAGAGCTGGATCAGAAGTGGAGCAGATGAGACTGAAACCGGCACCCATACGGGATGCTGGCCCTGCAGGCCAGGGCTTTAATCCATTGTGTCACAGTGCCGGCCCCATGGGTGGCCTGATTCTAACAGAGACCCCACTGTTTCACCCAACTGGGGCATTTCTTAGGCTCCTTCTCAGTGCTGCCTATGGTCACGTCCCATCAGGCCCCTGTAGAATGGCACGTGGGTCCATCCTCTGTAAGTCAGGCTCATCGTCTCATACCTTTAGCAGCTGTCAGCCTGCTTCTGTGCTGAGAAACCACTCCTCCGAGCTTGGGGGTCACAAGCACAGTTGTTCGGAGACTATGGGAAGCAGAGAAAACCCGAGGAAGCTGAGGCTAGATGAAGACGGACAGAAGAGAATGAAGACTGAACACCTGGCCTAGTTCTGAGCTGGAAGGCAGGACGCCCACCCAAGGCCTGGGCAGAATCCCATACTTGACGCTATTGGCTGGCAGTAGCTGACGTCCAGCCAGTCAGGTCTCTTACGGTAGGATTGCCAGCTGGTGACCAGGGAATTTGGGGTGGGACCAGAATGACAGGCCAGGCTCAGCAGAAGGCTGGTGGGCTGTGTGAGGACAACCAGGCAATACCCAGCCATGAGACGCTTCCGCTCGTCTCACTGCTCTCGTCTATCTCCTCCATTTGCAGGCCCTGGGTGTTTTCTTCCCCCAAAGCCTCTGACTCAGTTTCCTCTTCTCCCAACCCGCTGTTAGCTCTGGTCCCAGGTAAGCAGCCACCCACTTTCGCTCAGATGATAATGAAGCCCTTCTTACTGCTGCCCCACTCTCTGTCTCTATACAAGACGGGGCAGTCTTTTGAAGCACAGCGGTCACACCCCGTCTGCCTAGATCGCTCGCATCATTTCCCATTGTTCGGAACATCACATTCCTAGAGCTTACAACGGCCTGCGAGGTTCTGTCTGACCTGGCGGCTCCCTGGTGCCAGGTTCACCCCTCTGCATTCCATGTGCAGTGGACTCTGGACAGCTCCCAGGAGGCCCCCGTTCCTGTTTTTCCCATCTGCAGGTGGCCTCGTTGTCCTCTGCACTGCCCGAAACACTGGTCCACCTCTTCTTCCCATGGCTGCTCCACCCCCTTCGGCAGCTGCAACTCCTTGGTGAGCCCTGCCATGGCCTCCTATTTAGAGCAGGGTCTCCTCATGCCTTGCTCTCCCCTGCTGGAGGTCCTGCTCTTTTTCTTTATAGACTTTCTTGCACAGCACAGTTTGTCTATTGTCTGCCTTTGCCATTGCAGTGGAAGCTCTCTGAGAGCAGGGGCTATATGCATCCTCCTCACTGCTCTCTTGTGTCTCACCAACGGTTGGCACATAATAAGCACTCAATAAGGCATTTGCAGAATTAACACAGATGCGCTGAGCCAGTGTAGCGGAGAGCTGAGAGAAACTGTTGTAAGATGAAGTATGTCCTCATCAAACGATCCATCCACGTCCTTAACCCTCAGGACTTCAGAATGTGACCTTATTTGGGAAGAGGGCCCTTGCAGATGTAATCAAGTTAAAACAAATTCATTACCCTGAGCCCTAATTCAACATGACTGATGCCCTGATAAAAAGGGAACTTTTGAGCACAAACACAGATAGGCACTATCCTACTCTGTTTTCTGTTGCTAAGACAAAGTATCTGAGGCCAGATCATTAGAAAGAAGAGAAGTTTCTTTGGCTCATAGTTCTGGAGTTGGGACATTTAGGAGCATGGTGCCAGCGTCGGCTTGGTGTCTGTTGAGGGTCTTGCAATGGCAGAGGGTGTCGCGTGGTGAGACAGAGCCAGGGAGCCCCCCTGCCCGCATGACCTCATCTCATCCTAATTACCTCCCAAAGACCCCCACCTCCAAATACCGAAAACCTATGCATGTTGGGGTTAGATTTCCACCACATGAACTTTGAGGGGATGCACTCAAACCCTAATGTGCACAGAGGGAGGTCTCTGTGACAAGTTGTAGGGAAGACACCATGTGAAGCGGCAATAAGCCAAGGAAAGCCTGGGGCTCCGAGAGCTGGATACTGCAGGAAGGGACCCTCCCCTGCAGGTCCCAGAGGCAGCAGTGCTCTGCTGATGTCCTCCTTACAGAGTCACGGGCAAAACATTTCTGCTGTTCCCAAGTCACCTAGTTCGTGGTACAGCAGCCCTTGGAAACTAACACAGGGAGGTGCCACTTAGTGGGTTCAGGTACTAGAGACTGCCTCTGTGTGTGTAGATGGTATATGGTGACAAAGCTGATTATAGATGCTACTGGTTAGTGGCATGGGCTGCTGTTGCCCTGAGTTGAAAAAAATCCAGGGGGCTGGCGCTGTGGTGCAGCAGGTTAATGTCGTGGCCTGAAGCACCAGCATCCCATAAGGGCAACAGTTTGAGGCCAGGCTGCTCCACTTCCGATCCAGCTCTCTGCAATGGCCTGGGAAAACAGTAGAAGATGGCCCAAGTCCTTGGGTCCCTGCACCTGTGTGGGAGACCTGGAAGAAGCTCCTGGCTCCTGGTTTCGCATTGTCTCAGCTCCAACCATTGTGGCCATCTTTGGAGTGAACCAGTGGGTGGAATACCTCTGTATCTCTCTGTCCCCGCCTCTCCGTAACTCTGCCTTTCAAGTAAATAAATGAATCTAAAAACAACAACAACAAACCAAAAGAAAGGTTAGTAGGCAGAGTAAATTAACAAATTACATGAGGAAAACTGAGGCGGAAAATGACCTTCAGTCCTCTAACCTTTAAATAGCCATGAAGAAAAAATGCTTGAAAATTTCATAGGTCACTCCCATCAACCTGGAACTTTCCAAAGCTACTTGTGAATAGGGTGATTTGTGCTAGAGATGCTGAGTGGCAATCAGTTTAGAAAGTTGATTGGACTGATCAAAATTTGTGCGGTTTAAATCCAAGATAAGGAAATATCTACATGGATAAGTCATTCTAATGAGCACCACTGGGAATTAGGGACAAGTGTATCCAGAATTAGAAGATGATAGAAGCAGAACCACTAAACCCAAGTGATTTGGCTTGAACGCCTTCCGAACAACTTTCTCCTTCCTGCTCTTTCAGTACCATACCCCAGCACCACAGAAAGGGTTATATGCGAGCTTTTGTTCCTGAAGTCAAGGCTTCCCATTTGTTGGAGATGATTACACAGGGTCTTGAGGTAAAAGCAAAAGAACCTTATTTCTAATCATTGTAATTTAGCTGAAACTAAGAAAGTTCTAGTTTGTTCCCACTTCCACACCCTGGTTTTGTTCCTTTTAGATTGACTTTTTAATTTAATTTTTTTTTATTTCAGAGACAGAGTTACAGACAGAGAGAAAGGTCTTCCATCCACTGGTTCACTCCCCAAATGGCCACAACGGCCAGCACTGGGCTGATCTGGAGCCAGGAGCCAGGAGCCAGGAGCTTCTTCTGTGTCTCCCACATGGGTGCAGGGACCCAAGGACTTGGGCCATCTTCTACTGCTTTCCCAGGCCATAGCAGAGAGCTGGATTGGAAGTGAAGCTGCCGGGCCTCGAACCTACAGCAGGTAGAGGCTTAGCTTACTATGCCATAGCACCGGTTCCCTAGATTGACTTTGTAAAAATGCCATACCGGGGGTCACACTGCTGGTTGAGATGCCTCCATCGTACATCAGAGTGTCTGAGTTCAAGTCCTTGCTCCACTCCTAGTTTCTGCTTCCTGCTGATGTAGCCCCTGTGAAGCAGCAGGTGCAGTCCTAAGGGGTTGTATCCCTACCACACAAATGGGAAAGTCTGCATTGTGTTGCTGACTCCTGGCTGCAAACATGTGGGGAGTGAACCAGAAAATGGGCTCTCTCTCTCAAAAGAAAAAAATATATAAAAATAAAAATACTGCACCAAAAAAAATGACTATGATCACTATGCATTTCCTTATTTTGACTCCATGGCTTAAATATCAGAAAAACATGAAGCACTTTTACAACCAGGAAGGAAGAAATTACATAAAATTCAAGTTAGAATAATAGCTTCTTCTATTCCTACTTTTTGCAGAAATTCATTTTTTTAACAAAATGGAGCCACTTCAAAAGCTGAGGGAGCTAAATGGATGGCCTGCTGTCAATCAATCCAAATGAAGATGCAACAATTCAAAGAGTGAGGTTTTTAAAGTCTTGCAACTGGCAATTTCTTGAAGTTCAACCCAAGCTTCTTTGTATATTACACTGGAACAGTCACCCATACCTGCAGGGATGTACAGATGTTGTCTCCAGTGGTTCCTATTGCCATGGTCATTCACCTGGTTCTGTGTCTTCATGGCCCACTGTTTGTGTTATTAAGAGGTAAAATCCCTCTGCTTAATTTTCCCATAGGATGTTTACCATCAGGTCATTTGAAGAAGATCTCTGCCAGCCTTAGAGGGAAACACGGGGTAGTGCATGTTAATGAACACATAGAACCATCTTCAAAGACTTCCTCCTTCCAATACTGTCAAATTGCTCTCCTCTTCACAAAACTTAGGTTGCTTCAGAATGCCTTCTGACGGAGGCATTCATGTGTTCTAAAGAGTGTAGTTGACAGGACACAGGTTGATGACTTGGGCTGCTGAGTCCATTTGGTGCTGAGATGGTTGATCCCATGGGCAGCTGGGACATCAGGGACAAGCAGAAGAGAATGTTCTCCAGGTAGAGAGAAGGTATTTGTATCTGCTCACAACAGTTGCCACAGTGACCAACTTGGGAAGCCCCACCATGCACCGGCTCTGGTTTCTGTATCTGCTCCAAGCTACTCTGTAATTAAGCTAGCAAGATACTCTGATCAAGGGGAACTGCTTGGATGGAAAGCCTTCCTGCATCCCAGCTGACAGATATTACCTATTTCTTCTGAAAGTCAATACCCTTGCCTCTTGCTGCTCCTTCTCGGGTTCATACCTTCCTTATTTTGTCCTGCTGTTTGGGGCATTCAAAAATAAAATCAGCCAGGAGCTACAGTGGTGGTGTTGATGCCTCCTCTGCTTTGCCCTGGCACATCAATTCAGCACAATTGACTGTTTTGATGTTTCTGGGCTGAAACCCTCCTGCTACCCAGATCTGATGTGCATCCTGGTTCTCTAGCATGTCTGCACTCAACCCACCAATTAGTATGGCATCATGCCCACTCAAACAAGGTGCAGAGCCAATTTCAACAAGGCAAGGTGCCAGTCCAATCCTGGCTCAGGCAGGGCCCAGAGCAAGTGACACAGCATGTCCATGAAGAGCTTTCCGGTGGACCTCATGTTTCACTCCAGGGACCTGTCACCGGAGAAATCTTTCATTATGGCGCATTGTTTTCACTTTGCTAGAAAAGAAATCAGTAGTATAGGATTTGGGGTATTTGGGATTCTTCTTTTGAAATGAAAATGAGGAGACTGTTCAAATATAGGTATTACAGGAGCCCAGTAAGAAGGGTAGGACATCCTTCCCCTCCAAAGCTGCAAATGGCCTTGGCAATCAGAAAAACATGGTCACAGACAGACAGAAAATCTATCTTTGTGTGCTGCATTTGCTCTGGTGGTTGTAGGGAAGAGAGAAACAGTATGCAAAAATACCATTGACTCATCCTTTTGCTCAAATCCTCTCCTCCAGCTCATGGACAAAGGCTTCCAAAGTGTTTCGAGGCTACAGGTAAAGAAGGAATGAATAGATCGGATATAGCAGTAGGATTGGGAAGACAAGCTCCTGTTAGTTTAATTTATAACTGAAAAGGAGCTGTGAGGTTTTGCCCTGCTGAGAGACAGAGAGGGAAAGAGGGAGAGAGAGGGGGGTGAGAGAGAGAGGGAGAGAGAGAGAGCGAGAGCGAGAGAGAGAGAGAGAGAGAGAGAGGGAGGGAGGGAGGGAGGGAGAGGGAGAGAGCACAAGGGGAGGGGGGGGAAAGAGGGGAGAGAGAGAGAGGGAGAGAGAGAGGGGAGAGAGAGAGAGGGAGAGAGAGAGGGAGAGAGAGAGAGAGAGACCGGCACCGCGGCTAATCCTCTGCCTGCGGCGCCGGCACACCGGGTTCTAGTCCCAGCTGGGGCACTGGATTCTGTCCCAGTTGCTCCTCTTCCTGTCCAGCTCTCTGCTGTGGCACTGGGAGTGCAGTGGAGGATGGCCCAAGTGCTTGGGCCCTGCACCCACATGGGAGACCAGGAGAAGCACCTGGCTCCTGGCATCGGATCAGCACAGTGCGCCGGCTGCAGTGCGCCGGCCGCAGCGGCCATTGGAGGGTGAACCAACGGTAAAAGGAAGACCTTTCTCTCTGTCTCTCTCTCTCTCTCTCTCACTGTACACTCTGCCTGTCAAAAGAGAGAGAGAGAGAGAGAGAGAGAGAGAGAGAGAGTTATCACCCTTAATGAACTGCTCTCAAGGAGTAAAGAACTTCAATGCTAAGAAAAGTTCAGTTGAGTGCCATGGAGCCATCTGGGTAGAGGCAAAGCAGGTTAACAATGTTAGCCATGCTTCTTCCTTCAGTGGGTAGCTTTGTTCCATAGCTCTCTTATTTCACTCTATTTTCCCATTTCTCCCCCTGAGGTGAAAGTGTGATCTCTTTTTTAATTAAGGAAAAATTAGAAGAATACAAATTGTTTGGAAACACAAGATGACAAGGTCTAAAAACGAAGCCAACTACAACCAAAGGCATTTGGGAGACTCTGACGAAGTTCACCAGGCATATTTTTCAGCAAGAAAAAGCATTATAATGACAGAAAGATTGGCAAGAAGGAGGAGTCACTGAAGAGATGTCCACAGACTTCCTAGAGCCGCCCTGCCGTTGGGGTCCATCAGGGACCAGAGAGGAAAGCTCTCATCAGAGTGGACACAGATGGTGCACCTGTCGCTGCTGCTGTGGCTAAGAAGTCTTTCAAGTTCAACTAGCACGTGTTTACCACAGCAAACCTTGGGCACTGGGCGTTGTCAAAGCCACAGCAGCTGTGCTGCTGGTGCCCAGGGCCCTGATGCCCTGAGAGCACTGTGCCCTGGAGGGCCCAGATCATGGTGTGCTGGTGCCTACAGCGACCGGCTGACAAGAACCGTTGTTCCATACTCAGTAATTTGCCTGTGGTTGTTCAACGCAGGGATTATTAAAAACTAAATTACAAAAACTGGCAATTAAATCAATTCTATGGAAAACAAAAGCAATAAAGATTCAAAATTCATCACTTCCTCCTTATCTTACTGTGATCTGTGTGTTTAAAGTTATATACATCAATGAGACTACTTTGAAATGTTTGTGGACAAACAGAATGAGAAGGTAAGTTCATTTTGGTACAAATCTTGAAATCCATGTATATACAATTTTGTTCATAATATATTTCCATGAACTTTTAGAAGATACCTTAGAGGCATGAGTTTTTAAATTTTTTGCACCAAAGTAAACCTACTTTTTAAAAATAATTTTTTAAAAATTTTTTGAAAGGAAGAGAATCAGAGAAAGAGAAAAACAGACAACCAGACATAGGCCTCCAATCTGCTGGTTCAGTCCCCAGATGCCTGCAACACCCAGGCCTGGGTCAGGCCAAAGTCGGGAGCCTAGAATTAAATCTGGGTCTCCCATGTGGGTGGTAGGGGCCCAACTGCTGGAGTCCTCACCTGCAGCTTCCCAGAGTGCACATCAGCTGGCAGCTGAAACAGAGAGCAGAGCTGGGACTCGCACCCACGCACTCTGATATGGGATACATGCCTCTCAAGCAGCAGCTTAACCCACTGCACCACATGCTGCTCCCAACAAACTTATCTCTTAATTCCATTTCTCCCAAATATCAGAAATCTCTTTTAAAAATTTTCTTTGAAAGGCAGACAGATATTTCCAATCTGCTGGTTCATTCCCTAAGTGCCAGCAACAGGTAGGCCAAAGCCAGGAGTTGGGAACTCAATCTGGGTTTCCCATGTGGGTGGCAGGAAAACAACTACTTGAACCATCACCTCTTGCCCACCCCCCACAAGGTGCACACTAGCAGGAAGCTGGAATCAGCCGTGAAGCTGGGACTTGAACCCAAGCACCCCAAAATGAGACATGGCTGTCCCAGCTGGTGACTTAACTGCTTTTCCAAATGTGTGTCCCTCTGCAAACTCTTTGAAGCATGCTTGCATTATATGTATGTAGAGAAAACAATATGTAAGGACTAGCCACTGGCCAGCTCTTTGCAGTTCTGTGTTTAATGACATCCCATTGGCAGCTTGAAATTGGCCATGCTGAGAGTGTTCACACCACGGAAATTAGCAAGGTCTACAAATTAGGGCTTGCATTACTTTTTTTCCAGAGAACCTTTTTTTTATTATTATTATTATCTATTTTATTTTATTTTGAAAGACAGAGTTACAAAGAGAGGTAGAGCCAGGGAGAGAGGTCTTCCATCCTGTGGTTCACTTCCCAAATGGCCACAACGGCCAGCACTGGGCTGATCTGTAGCCAGGAGCCAGGAGATTCCTCCAGGTCTCCCGCGTAGGTGCAGGGGCCCAAGGACTTGGACCATCTTCTACTGTTTTCCCAGGCCATAGCAGAGAGCTGGATCGAAAGTGGAGCAGCCGGGACTCAAACCCATAAGGGATGCCGGTGTTACAGGCCGGGGCTTTAACCTTCTGCGCCACAGCACTGGCCCCAAGAACTGGTTGTTAAAAATTCACCAGCACTTACTGCCCGAAATCTACACAAGCCAAGCTTCTGTGTTTTGTAATAAAATGGATGGAATCCTTCAAACCAGCCTTGACATTGTTCTACAGCACTTTCTCAAAGCTGAGATCTGCCTTGGATTTCCACAGTCCCAACAGATTATGGAAAAGACCCTGTTTTCTTTGTCTCTCCCAAAAACTCAGGCACAAGTGTGATGGTGTGAACGTAGGGCGGGAGGGACACCAACACAAAGAACTCCCTCCTTCTGAGCTAGTTTATAAGTCATGAAATAGAAAATAAAGTCAAAGGTAATACAGCTTAACATTCTTTGACCCCACTGGATTCAGCATTGGAAACTGTTAGACTTTCATAGGATAAATTCTGTCAGGGACTCATATTTGGGGAGAAGTCAGTATACCCAACAAAGGGTAACAATGACCACCGTGGGAAAATCATTGCATTGACTTGAAGTGCTCCACCAAATTTGAAAATTTTTTAAATGTCAGTACTATAGGAAGAATTTAAAAGTCCATTCAATTTGATGCTATTTCTTTTACTCATTATCTTACTTAACCCTCTAGGACATTGGACTGCACCACTCAGCTCATGGCCCTGTTTGAAATGTTCTCTTCACTCAGCTTCTGTCTGAGAGAGAAATAGAAAGAAAAGAAAGAGAAGGTAGAGGAGGGGAAAGGAAGAGAGAAAATATTGTTTCAAAGATTTATTTATGTATTTGAAAGGCAGAGCAATAGAGAGATGAAAGAGAGAGAGAGAGAGAGAGACAGAGAGAGAGAGAGAGAGAGAGAGAAATATCTTTCATCCACTGGTTTACTTCCCAAATGGCTTCAATAGCTAAGGCTGCAGCAGGCTGAAATCAGGAGCCATGAACTCCATCTGGGTCTCGCCTGTGGGTGGTGGGGGCCTAAGCACTTAGACCATCTTCTGCTGCTTTCCCAGGCGTATTAGCAGGGGAAGGAACTGGTAGCGGAGCAGCCAGATTTGAATCAGGGTTCCAATAGGGGATGCAAGCTGGGTTGCCAGTGTTACAGGTGGTGACTTAACCTGTGCCACACCTAGAGATCCTATTTTGAAGAATGGGCTCGCAGGTTTCAGGGCCTGGTGAGTCTAGGAGATGTAGGACAGGACAGCAGGCTGGGTACTCAGGCAGGTTTTCTTCCTTGGAATCGGAGTTAGAATTCCGTCTTCAGGAAACCTCTGTCTTCCCTCCAAAGGCCTTCAGCTAACAACGAAGCCCATCATTATCCAGGGTAATCTCCTTTACTTAAAATCAACTAATTATAGGCCAGCGCCATGGCTCCCTTGGCTAATCCTCCGCCTGAGATGCCGGCACCCCGGATTCTAGTCCCGGTCGGGGTGCCGGATTCTGTCCCGGTTGCTCCTCTTCCAATCCAGCTCTCTGCTGTGGCCCGGGAAAGCAGTGGAGAATGGCCCAAGTGCTTGGGCCCTGCACCCGCATGGGAGACCAGGAGAAGCACCTGGCTCCTACCTTCAGATCAGCGTTGTGCGCTGGCCGTAGCGGCCATTTTGGGGGTGAACCAATGGAAGGAAGACCTTTCTCTCTGTCTCTCTCTCTCTCTCTGTCTAACTCTGCCTGTCAAAAATAAAAATCAACTAATTATAAATGTTAATCACAGCTACAAAATACAAATGTACATCAAAAATTTTATGGAAAATTGAATTAAAAGAAAACATTATTTTGGCACAAAAATTTTTTGAAATCCATGCATAGTTTTTTTCCCCTAATACACATAGATTTTTTTGAAGACCCCTTATATGCATGATTTCAATTTTTGCACTAAAATAAGATTATCTCCTATTTTCACATTCTGCAAACTTTCTAAAATATGCTCATATTCTTAAAACTTTTTACATATGTATTTTCATTAGGTAGAGAGACAGAGATCTTCCATTCGCTGGTTCACTCTTTAAATGCCCACATCAACCAGGGCTGGACAAGGAGCCTGGAACTCAGTCTGGGTCTCCCGCGTGAGTGGCAGGGAACAAAGTACCTGCGCCGTCACTTGCTGCCTCCAGGGTGAGCGTTAGCAGGAAGCTGGACTGGAAGGGAGGAGCTGGGACTTGCAATAGGCACTCCAGTACGGGATGCAGGCATCCGAAGCTGTGACTTCACCACTGTGCCAAATGCCTGCTCCCTCCTTATATGTTTATAGCAACACCAAACGAGTTGCTTCAGACACTAGAATCCAGCCAAGCTGGCACAGAATTAATCAGGACAGTTTCTAAGCTGGGCCTCCTGCCTGGCTGTTAAGATCTTCCCCCACAAATCTCTCTCCAGCTGCTTCTTTCATTGCATACTCCTTAAATGCTGGTTTTCTCCAGCACACAGCTGAGTTCAGGGGTATGGTTTTTCAGAGTTAAAAGAGTTTTATAAATGTATCAATGGAGATAGAACTATCAAATCACCCAATATGCCTAACTAAATTGAGAAACATACGACTTTTTTTTGTTCTGGGATAGTATAACAATAGCATAATTTTCATCTGAATAGATCATTAAACTAAGGAGAAATCAAAAGCACAGTTGTGCTCTTTAAGCTTTTTGGACACAGTCTCTCTCTCCAGATTCTTCATCTGGGCCTCTCACGTGGGTGGCAGGAAACCGAGCACTTGGGCCATCTTTTGTTGCCTTCCCAGGTGCATTCACAGGGTGCTATATCCAAAGTGGAGCAGCCAGGATTTGAACTGGAGCTCATATGGGATGCTGGCTTTGCAGGCAGAGGCTTAACAAGCTAGGCCACCATGCCAGCCACAACATTCCAAAGTCTTAGCCCCAGGACTCTTCTCCTCCCACTCAGCATTATTTCCTTGGCGATCTCTTCCAGATACAGTCCTCAATGGCATTCACACACCAGTGTCTCCAGCATGATGTCCCAAGGAACTCTGGCTTCCACGTGGAGGTCCGTTTGAGAAGCACCAGTTCTATGATGCTGGTTCTTGAAGATTCACAGCACATGTGACAGAACTGGAGGCTCTGTGAAGCTCTGTGGGAACCAGTGTCTGCAGATCCCCTTGGGGGGACAATGTCCTAAATCTATATTCTGAGCGCAGGTCCCCCCTCTGACGTTTCAGAAGGGCGTTTCCAGCTGCTTCCTGTCTGATCTATTTAGATATCCTTGTCAATTCAAACTCAGTATGAGCAAAACTCACTTCATTTTGCCTGACCCAAAGCTCCCTCCATTTTGTCCCTTCTCTCCTAGAATCCCTGTCGCTTTCCGTGGTCGGTACTTCTGCTGCCCAAGAAAAGGGCAGGGGGTCGGGGAGACCACGTGAGCCCCGTGTCTGCGGTCACTACTCCGCGTGTGTCTACTTCCCCGGATTTGGTGACTGCCTTTTGCACATGTGTCAAATCCCCCCACCTGCTTTCCCGGCACACGCCTCCAGCCTCGGCACTGCTCAGCCATTTTTCATTTACGTGTTGAGCATCCCTAATCCAAAGATCGGAAACCTGCAACGTTTTCCAATCCAAAAGTTTTTGAGTACTAACACGGTACCACAAGCGCAAAATCCCACAGCTGACTTCAGTCAAAATGCAAGTCCCCTAGAAATAGTGTATACAGTTATTTCCAGGCTACGCGTGGAAGGTGTGTATGAAACCACTGAGTGTTGTGTTCAGACTTGGTTGCCCTCGCCAAGATTTCTCATTATGTATCTGCAGATATTCCCGAATTTGACAAGCTTCAAAGCTGGGCGGTCACCCTGTGTTTCCAATGGGGGCCTCCCTGCGGCTTCTGTTGCTTCCAGGGGTCTCCCTGCTCCCTGATGATCCTACAGTACAAAAAGCTCGTGTTGTCCTCATACTTAGCACCAGAAGGTTCTCTACAGATGCAGTCACAACGCTCCTCTTGCCTGGTATTTCATGTTAAACTCACCGTTTGTAGCTAAGTTTTTCTTGGTTTTTTGAATGATTTAAAGAAAAAAGGCCTCTGACTTCCTTCGGGGATATGGGTGTGTGCCTTTTGGATTTGAAAGGCATTGAAAGAATTAAAGTGAGGTTTGGGGAGCATAAAGCATTTGTTGATGCTTAATTTTTCTGGCCACTTGTTTTTGGCCACAGAAAATTGAGAGCTGACTGTTCAGGGACTCACTAGACCAAATAGTCTAAATCAGGCTCTTGCTCCAGTCTGGAAAATGGAATACTTAGCATCATAATGACACTGAGCTGCCCTACACCTCAGGAAACTGGGAAACAATCAAGCTGCTCTTCAAAAAAAAAAAAAAAAAAAACAAACCGGCATCTTCAAAACTTCTAAAGATACAAGATATTTTAATATGAAAAAAGTTTCAGAACAATATTTAAAATATGGTCTCAAGACTTTCACCTTCACGTCATTAAGTGGTACAACTAATTTTATTCAAGGAAACAAAAATACTGGGAAAATATATCTGCAACTATTACTAGCATTTATCTCTAGGCAGAGAGAATTTATCATTTTTACATTCTTCAATCAGCTAGTTGTGCTTACTGACATGTCTGCAATGAAAATGAATTACTTTCGTAGTAAAAAAAAAGTGATTTAAAAAAATCCTTAAAAATATCTTAGCAGTCTATTAGACTAACCAATCTTAGTCTACTTTGTCCAAGATGACCTCAATTTACCTCTGTTCCATGTCCCTCAGTTTTGTTTTCCTTCCAGAAACACAGCATGCCAATTTTAAATAGTCAATAGCGTCCTTGCAGTGCGCACCCGTGTGGTCTGGCTTTGCACATATTTTCCAGGAGAAGGTGGTACAACCCAACCATGATGACAGGTCTTCTAAGAAAACCCTGGCTCCTCTGTTTCAAAGTTGCAAAGTCAAAAATGCAGACCGATTTAGCCTCAAAATATATAAAGGCTGCATACTGAGGTGCACACAAAAGTAATTCAAAGACCTTGCATTTAAGCTAAGCTTACTGTTTATTATGATTTGTTCGTATACCAACCCATTCTACGAGTCTAGATATTTTATCAACTCAGCATGGACTCCTCTCTCTCTTTTTAATAAAAAGGGTCAATTTATGCCCCACCTACTTCATGATTGACTTTTTAATTGTTTTCAAATAGATTTCAAGTGTGGGTAGCTAAATTGTTACTTTTTTACCTTACCTGGGAGCAAGTGGGTGGAAGGTATACCTTTGCTCATTTGCTTTCATGCTTGTATTTAAAAAGTATTTCCCCTCTCAATATGCCAGGACAAAAGCAATTTAGAATATATTTTACATAGTTTTTTAGATTTTATCTTTACTCCAAGAATTAATTTCAAAATCAATTAAGTTCCTATAGACTGAATCTAATATCTTAGGGAAAAAATATGCATTAAATTCAATTAGGCTGAATATCTTATTTCATTATTTTGCTTAATAAATGCAACACATTTAAAAGTGGATTCTGTAAAAGGTCGTGAAATAAGTCATAAAGTCTTTTTTCCTCTGACAGATCATAATACAGAAAGAACTCTTTTACTTCTGCTGTGAGATAATTTACTCATATAGTTCTCTGGCGTCTGTTAACTTAGTGTACTGAAGCTTCCACAAATGTGATAGCTTTTTTTAAAAAAAGATTTATTTATTTATTTGAAAGTCAGAGTTACAGAGAGGTAGAGGCAGAGAGAGAGTCTTCCAACTGCTGATTCAATCCCCAAATGATCGCAACAGCCGGAGCTGGGCTGATCGGATGCCAGGAGCCAAGAGCTTCTTCTGGGTCTCCCATGTGGATGCAAGAGCCCAAGGAATTGCGCCATCCTCTGCTGCTTTCCCAGGTACATTAGGAGGCAACTGGATCATAATTGGAGCAGCTGGGACTTGAACCGCTGCCCATATGAGATGCCAGCACTGTAGGCAGAGGCTTTACCTGCTACGCCACAGCGCCGGCCTCAATATAATATCTTTGAAAAATGCAACATACAGAAATGTGAGGTGAATTTTCTTTCTTAGGAGCAGTGTTGGCCAATACAATGTTTTGTAATGATGTAAATCCATATATCCATGCCATTCAGCACTGTGGCCGCGAGACACATCCGCCCATTGAGCATTTACAACGTGGCTGATGTGACTGAGGAGCCGAATTTTTTAATTGTAGTCAAGTTTAATTAATTCAAATTTAAATATTCACACACGGCCAGTAGCTAGCATAGTGGCCTGCACAGCTCTAGAGCTACTGTTGGTTGAATTATATTCAGATAAAAGTATTCATGGATGCTTGCCACTTAGTAATGTTCTTTTTTGCCTTAATAAAATCAATGTTGGGACTTGCCTAATTTCCCAAAAAGAGTAAATTAGCTGTTTTCATTACCTCTTTACTTCCAGCTCTTCTCTGGCAGATGGTAGGAAATGAGAGCTCCAGCTCATCCCCCTGAGAATACGGCTGGCATTTCACTGCAGCCCAGCAATTGTCTGGCTGCGCCCCAGGGGCTCTCCTGATGAGCCTCAAACTGATTAAAAAATGAAGTCCTTTATTTTCTACTTACAGGTGAACAATGAGCCAATAATATAACTTTCATTTTTACATATGACAAAAGAGTATTTACCAGTAATCTACTTGCAACGATTAGAGATTACTGTTGGGGGATCTGCGGGTGACAATTCTATTCCTGTTTGCACCTGTATTTGTTAGGATTCCAACAGGAAGCAGAAGGTAAACCCAGACTTGTAATTAGGGAGAGTTTAAACAAGGATTCTTTACAAAAGGTGTGGGCTGTGTTAAAGGAAACCTAGGAAGGCAGTTCAGGACCCCAGGGATAGCAACAGGAGGGAGCTGTCTCCTTGCTCCTTCCTCTTATTCCATCCTCTGATCTCCTTTTGCTGCATCACATTAGCGAAGTCAACTAGATTGGGAAGCAGTTCATAGACACCGTCCATAAATACATCCGGTTAGAGCACGGACAGACTGGATAAACCTGGGTAGGTGATCTGCAGAGGCAACAGAAATGATCCTACCACCCCTGCCAAGTTTGTAAGTGGTTCTACATCAACCCAGAGAGACCTTAGATGAACACAAACGTTTGCTTTACTACTCATGAGAGTGGGATTGAATGGCAAAATGTAGATGTATGGGTTGCACTGAATTTATGCATCTCACCAGAATCCCTTGGCCCCATTTGCTCTTGTTGGAGGACACCGCTTTGTCTCCCCATTGCCACTGTCACCCAAGTTAGCCAGCACCAATTCCTATCACCATGAGATAACTTGACGTCCTATGGAGTGAGAGCTGCCTCCGGCGTGACTCGACCTAGCTGCCAATGCAAGGGCTACAGCAGCCTCACCACCGCCCCAGGAGGCTCTGGATGCGCCCACCTTCTGGGTTCAGAGAAAGGGCCATGCAGTGGGCTGTGGACTATGGTTTTCCCCGCATATTTCTGAGAAGAGGGAAGGCTACATGATACAACTTGGAAATTATGTGACAACCTTTGACCATGAAAGACAAGAGAAAACGTAAAGGTAAGGAACCAGCAAACAAATCCTGCTTTCTTCTTCTCAGTAGACTATCCTATTTGAAAACTGAAATGTTCAAACACTTGGGAAACTCTGGCCAGCTCAAAACTGTACCAGGTTGTATTTGCTTCCTTTGTCTCTGCCTGTGGGCTGTGTAAAGACGCTGCAAATTCTCTGCTGTTCCTTCCATATTGAGAAGCAGAGTTTACCTCCCTGGGATCTTCACTGGCCTTTGGAACTTGTTTGACTTACAGAATGTACTGGAAATAATACAAGAAGAGAAGGCCATTAGAAACCTTGCAACTTCTGCCTGCTGGAATATTTTTTCTTGAGACATTCTCTCTGTATACTGAACAGCAATGCTGAAAGATGTGCTAGCTACATGGGGAATCCACATGTGTCACACAGCCCCAGCCAAGAGCCAGCATCAACTGCCAGCCATCCTGGAGCAGGTGCCACATGTGCCTGAAGAAGCCATCTTGACAGTAGATCCTCTAGCCCAAGGCACTGTAACTGAAGCCACACACATGCGAGATGAGCCACCCAGACCAGCCCTTCCCAGTTTCTTGACTCACAAAACCAAGAGCAAAATGCAATGGCTGTTTAAGCTACTGTGCTTTGGGGTAGTTTATTCCATAGTCATAGAAAATTGGAAGACTCTCCTTAAGAGACTGTTTTTAGAAGTTGTTTCCTCATTGTCTGTGTAGGTACTTCTCATATAGTCAACAAACTGGTTCTATTTTCCTATGAAGCTGTGGCCAGCTCAGTAATGGACCACCTTGGGTGAGGATACTTCAAAAAGTTCATAGGAAATGGATTAAAAGATGTTTACTTTAATGCAAAAAAAAATTAAAATCTATGCATATGACGGGTTTTCAGATAGTTCATGGGATTGACATTTGGTCTAGCTTTGAAACACCTGCATCCCAAATCAAAGACCTGGGTTTGAGTCCTGGCTCTGCTCTTAAGTCCAGCTTCCTGCTGCTAATCACCCTGTGAGGCAGCAATTGATGATTCAAATAGTTGGGTCCATGCCACACATGTGAGAGACATGTATTACATTTTTTTGGCTTCCAGCTTCAAACCCAGCCTGGCCTCAGTCATTGTGGGCCTTTGGGGAGTGAAGTAGTACATGGGGGAGCTCTCTCCATCCCTGTCTGTCTCTTTCTCTCTATCAATAATAAATAAATAAATAAATAAATAAATAAATAAAATTTTAGGGACAAAATGGTTTTCTGGCAAGGACACCTGGAGCTGCTGCTGCAATGGTTCTTTCAAGCTTGGTCACCATGGTGGCCTAAGGTGAAGGAAGTAGAGAGATCGTAACTTCTTTGAGTGGTTTTGAGAAAGGAGTCAGAAGTTTCAAGAAGTTGGGTGTGTAGAATGGCTTCACTTGGTAAGACCAGCCACCTGACCATTCTTCCCAGAAGCCCTCGCTTCATGAGGCAGTAAGGAACACAGCAGAAGTGGGGTGGGACATGGAGTGGGCCACCAGTTTCTTCCAGAAGCTCAACGGTGGCTGTCCTCTGTGGACCAGGGTTCACGGTGGGAGATGCTACAGGGCAGTTGGGCCCCCTGTTATTCATGGTGATAAAAGGAGTCAGGACTCTCAAAGATCTGATGCCAGCTCTTCATTGCTTTCACAAAGGAAAGATAGAGCTAATTACCATCATGAGCAGCAAGGCCCCAGCACGAGTGAGGGTGCCTACTTTCAAGGGTGCATAGCAAAGGGAAACTGACTGTGGTGCTTAATTTGGATAGCTTGAAATCAACAGCTGTTGAGCAGGTTATTGCTGACTCTCACAGTGGAAAATTGGACTCCACCCTTGAGTTCCCAGATCTATGTCATTTAACAAACTCCAAGCCTGTTGACTAAAGGAGATTTGGAATCCCTTCGAGGAAGGACCCTATAATTCCACTGCAAGCATATACAGTAAATATTCCTCTGATCCTTCCCCAGAGGGAACTGTAGCATTTTCCAGGGAAACTGTGCATTTGAGAAAGAGTAAAATCCAGACTTTTCATAGGCTGTTAGCTACGGTGTATGAAATGATACAGATAGCAGGGCACCTGAAAAGCTATTGTAATCTTTTATTAGAGCAAAGACTTATGGAGATCCAGTTCATCTCTTGGTGGGTTCAGGGGTTTAGGATACCCACTTTGCTACTATACCTCTGGCTCCAAAATAATTGATCAAGACAGAGGTGTAGCTTCAGGCAGCACCTCACATCGGTTGCCTGTCTTGTGGAGTAAGCGTTATGGTGGTAAGAAGGGCCAAGTGTTGACATTTTGAATCTTTGCTATGGGAGTTGTCCCAGGCACTATTGGGTGTTTAATAGCAACCCTGTCTTCCACCAGCTGATTGCCAATGACTACTGCTTTAGCCATGACCACAGGAAGTGTTCCTAGACATTGCCAAATCACCTCTGGTTGGGATCCACTGGCCAAGTGTCAGTCCTTGAGTTTCTGCCTCATCCCTTGCCCATTGCAGAAGTAATAACAGGGTCAGCGGGGAGTCACAGAGATTAACACCACCCTCAAAGACTAAGGGGTTCCTGCAATATTTTCCTTTGATTTAACTCTCTGACTTCTGTAAAAAATCAGGCAGATCGTGGTGGATGATGGTGAACTGCTGCACACTTAGCCAAGGAGTAAGTCTACCCAGAGCTACCGTGCAGGTGTAGATCTGCATCACAGCTACCAAGCTTCTGCTACTTGAGAGGCAACGAGAGACTTGCAGAGATTTTCTTCTCTCAAGCTATTAGCAGGGATGGAAACCAGCAGCTTGCTTTTGTGTGGCTGTCAAGAACTACGGAGGTTCTGCGTCTTCACCCCATTTGTAAGCTAACAAGTTGCTCTGGCACAGTTTCGTGGATGTCGGCAGCAGACATAAGACTCCTGGGTCAGACAAAAATAATTTTATCACACAGAAAAAGCAGAGCGAGAGCTTCATGTTCATTTGTATTGGTTCCCTGTGCTCTTCCCATCCCGCAGAGATGGGTGATGACATTGGCAGGCCAAGAGTCTGCCTGCTCACTTACTCAGTGGGCCGTGTGCTAGGAGAGGAACACTGAGCGTGGGAATTTACTTTTCTCATCTAAACCTCTTCTTTGCCTGGTGGCTATGTCACTTCCTCCCGCAAGGTTGCTCACTGCAAACACAACCCTGAGAAATAGCTGGGAAAAGGAGTGTCCAGGGCCTTGCTTTCTTGGCACATCCAGCAACGCTATGCAGGGACCCTTGGGGGCCAACAGTGGGATACCTCACTCAACAGAGGTACTGTGAACCGAATCTTTGTGTCTCCTAAAATTCATGTGTTGGAGCCCAAATGCCCACTGTTATGGCATTTGGAGTGGGACCTTTGGAAAGTAGTTAGGTTATGAGAGTAGAGCCATTGTGAATGTGACTGGTGCCCTTTTAAGAAGAGAAATAACAGATACAATCTCTCTGTTATGTGAAGATAAGGCAAGTAGGCTTCCATTAAAAAGACAAAAAAGAGGGCCATCAGCAGGAACCAAACATGCCAGCTCCTTGTCCTTGGACTTGAAAGCTAAATTCCTGTTATTGAAGCCTCCTGGTCTAGGATTATTTTTGTTTCAGCAGCCCAGCCCAGAGAAACGAAGAGAAGCAGTAAGGACATCTACACTGTCCTGCCTCAGTGCTAGGTCAGTGCTCATCAATGTCATAATAATTTTCACAGGGATCATGACTATCTGTGGGTAGCAGAGCACAACACCTTGGTCTACAATGCGGATAAAATCACACCCATCAGTCATGGTCAGGAGATTTCAAGAATGCTAGGCACCTGCGAAGTCACATGCTTGCCAGAGGGTGGGAGACTGATTTCATAGAAGTTCAAGATTCCCTACAATGGTGTCGTTTATAGGAGTAAAGGCACTTGTCAAACTGCCCAAAACACATAATCCCCCTAAAGTAAAGGAAACATTGGTTGTCCCTTGTCCCACGCATCACCAAAGAACTATGAGCATTTTGGCCTTGTTTGGAATTTGGAGGCAGCTAATGTTGTACTTGGGAATATTTCTCTATGATGAGTTCAGTATAATCTGATTCACGAGTCATAAGATTGGGCAGAAACATTATTTGATGGAAGTGGTGAATTCCGAAGTAGGCTCAGATTATTCCAGAAGGTCGCAAAATATCATCTGTGCAAGTGACCCAAATCTCCTGTCACTTACCACTGCTGTACCACGGACTCCTCTTTAACTCCTTCTTAGGGAAGGGCTACAATTAGTTAATAGAGGGAGAAAGGGATTGAGTTTGGTTCACAGAGTCTGAGCTTCTACAATCTCTGGTTTTTTGCTCTTTTCCTGAATATAATGCTGTGTGGCCCTGCATGGAGTATGGTATCACCGTAACCTAGGCTGTGAGTATGTTGGACTAATAATCTGTCGTCGATCTCCTCTGTCAGCAGTGGTTGCCATGACTGGCCATCCTCATACCACCGAAAGAGGAGGAGGCAATTACAATGATAGGATCGATTTCTCAAACTCTGTATGCGCTGATTCTCCTGCGTTAAAGGTCCTGACTGCAGGAAATTGGGGGTTAGTTCAGAGAAAATACTGAACTAGAGGCTGGTATAACCCCTGCTCTCCTTGGGCTTACCATGGTGGCACAGCATCAGACAAACAAACCCAAAAGAGGATGGTAAGTGTCCTGGCTGGTATAATCTTCCCTGAGTAGTAGAAGGAGCTAGGATTGCTACCACACCCTGGAGCATCCTTCGCATGTTCCTGGGATGACTGCCTGACTTGGAAATACCTTAGCTACTCTTTGTTCAACATCCCTAGGAGGTGAGTTTTACCAGAAGAAAGCTAGGCTGGACCTCCATCACCAGTGCCATGATGAAGTCACAGCAGCTTAGACTTTTTGGGTTTTAGCTTCTATTGACATATCTTCAAGCTTATTGATTCTTTCCTTGTCTGTGTCCAGTCTATTTTGGAAACTATCAAAGGCATTCTTCATTTCTGTTACAGTAGCTTTTTATTTATAACATTTCTTTTTGATTCTTTCCTATTCCTCTGCTTACTTACCCACTTGTTCTGGTACACTGTCTACTTTTTCCATTAGAGCCCTTAACATATTAACTATAATTGGTTTAAGTACCTGGTTTAACAAGTACCAAATCTCTGTCATATCTAAGTCTGCTTCTGGTACTTGATATATCTCTTCAAACTATTTTTTCCTCTTAATATGCCTTATAATTTTTTTGCTGAAAACAGGGCATGGTATATTGTTTAAAAATAACTGAAGTAAATAGGCCTCTGGTGCAAGTTTATATGGATATATAGCCATGAGTTAGTAGATATCATAGACTAGTCTTTGGGTTTCCCTAGAGTCTAGTTCTGAAATAAAGTTTGAGAAGTGCGATTACTTAAGCTGTAATTCCCTGTTACTTTACAGGATACTTATTGATGTGTTGGGAAGATACAGGAAAAGCAGGGGTGTTGCACATCTGTGTGATTAGGTCTCAGTGTATCAGTGGGCCTGGGCCATGACCTTCACCCTTCACAAGTGCTTCTCAGTGTTTTTTTCTCAGAGAGAGCAAGGCTGCAGGGGCCTGGAGTTGGGTATTTCTGTTCCCCTACATCACTTAGAATCTGGGAAAAGCCACTTATCTTAGGCTTTTTATAAGTTAGTTCTCATGGAGGACAGAGCTGGCTAAGGAGAACAGAATCGGGGCTATTTCAAGATGGCTACATTTCCACTCCTGTTCTGGATGACCAAGGACATTTGTCTCAGTCTTCACTGTGAGAACCTGGTAGTGCTCTTGGAGGTAGAACTCATGAAAATAAGAAGGTGCCCTAACACAGCCCCCTCTGGCACTTTTAACTCTCAAGCTGAACAAACCAAGTCTCTAGCAATTCATTGATTACAGTCTGAGGTTTCTGACTCCAGTACTGTAATCTGTGGCGGTTTTGAACCTGGGTTTCTGTTCCAGTAAACTATGAGGCTCTGAATCCACCTGTGAGTCTCTCCAGCTTCGGGGGCAGCAGTTTGTCTACGACTTCAGTTTTCTGGTGGATCTAAGAAGAGTTCTTGATTTTCAGTTTGTTCAGGTTTTGTTTTGTTTTGTTTTGTTTTGTTTTTTTAATTGTATGGTTTGGAGCGACAATTTCCAATTTCTGTACATGCCAGACTGGAAATTGAAAGGTGAGATTTGTCTTTCTCTTACCATTTATAAACTAAAATTTTAATGAAAGCTTTGATTTGGTATTTTACTAGTAAGGCTGCCTACAAGGACTGGTATGGTATGCAGGCCGTGAGGTCTTGTGCTGTGCCTCAGTGCCAGGCTGTTTTTTGATTCCCATATTCTGCTAAATCTGAGGTCTCTCCTACTACCTGCAATCATGCTTAGAACCAAAGAGACAACAACAAAGAATTCTCCAGCCAGGAGCACAGTTTTGAACATTGCACCAGGTTCCTAGCCATGTCCTTGTCTCATCTCTTACTCCAATGACACATCAAGATCCTTCATCCCTTTCCCTGGAACCTATGAGAGATGAGCTATGAAATCTGCCTTGTGTCTCTGGGTCCTCACATGGCCCACTTCAGAGCTCCATATCTGAAGGTAACCTCGTCAACCGAAGGCAAGCCAAGTATTACAAAGGAAAAGAAAGGAAACTGGAACTCCTTCTCAAGGTCCATACTCTTATCCTTGATAAAGGGAAGGCAGGTGTCATCAGGATTCCAGGGGGCCATTAGGGTCTGCACGTACCACCTGCAGGAGAATCAGTGAAGGTATCTATTAAAATTACAGGTGAACGGGCCCCTTTTTGGATCTAGCAAGCCAGAATGTTTGAAGTTATAGTAAGTATCCCTGATTTTCTTGTGCTCCTCAAAATTTCAGAGCCATTGGATTAGACTTGGGTTATCCATCACAGGATTCATCAGCTTTGTAGCCACTCTTACTTCATGTTCGTTAGGCCAGGGTGCTCAGCCCACGGTCCTGGGACCACATGCTTTTCAGTTCTTGAAGTACGATCCTTAGAGCAGCCATGAAGTCAAAATAATTTCTATTACAAACCATGTACCTACTGTGATTAAGGTAATTTTGTATGTCCTAAAGGGTTGAAAATGAGATTGTAATCTAAGACACATGACTAGTTTGGATATTTATCTGTTTGTTTTGGATAATAGTAACTGTGGCTAACATTTGAGTACATAACCATGCTTTACACAGGTTGTAAGTGATTTCTATTTATTCTCTTAATTAATCCTTACAGAAATCATGTGAGGTAAGTAAAATGATTCTCCCCATATTACATAGGATGAGAATGAGACCTCCAGAAATTAGGTAACTTTTCCAAATCATGAGGCTCGCAAGTAGCAGGGATAGAACATAACCCAGAACAGCCTGCCCAAACTCATAACCACTGTCTCACTGCATTAAAATTAATTAGATAATAACATATTAAAAAATTATAGTCCTTCGTGATATTGGTCAAGTCTGACCCTTGCCTTTACTGTTTGGCTGCCTTACATGATAAATCTTTGATACTTAATTTTGAGTGTGTAGATGGGTGAATGTGCCTTCGTTTAATTAAAGAGAAGTACATTTAATTGTGCTGGCAAATTTTACGTGCTTGGCTTTCCTCTGAGTTGGCAAAACTCTCCAAGCTCTTAAGTTAACCCTTAGACTTCCAGAAGTTTTGCTTAACGAATGAAAGTTCATTTGAATAGCAGGAACGTACCTAGTGTTTGAGTATTGAGGTTTTCTTTGAGAACCACGTACCAATGCCCTTCTCTGATGTAGAAGATGCTGGAGGTCTTTTCCAGGTAGGCTGGACTGAGCAGTGTAGCAGTTCCCAGATTATTGGCTAAGAATCCTTCCTGCACAGTCAGGAGTGGGTAGCAATTTTAATTGGGGGTAGGGGACAAGGACATTTGAATATCAGCCTCTGAGAATTGAAAGCTCTTTTCAATACCAGAACTAATATTTTCTACACAAAATGCTATACCTTTAAGGCCTCATTTGCAAATAAAAGACCACAAGTGCCTGGTATTTGCTTACTGTCATCTCTCCAGGCACAGTAATGGAGCACCCTACTAATGACTGTGCAACTGTCAATTTCACTTTGAAGTTATGAGACCTATTCAGGGTAGGATAAAGGAGACAAAGGAAATGGTCAACAGGCAACCCAGCTCTCATTTTAACACTCCCTTGAGGATCTTCATTACCCTTTCAGTGTCACACCCTACCTCTTCCCTTCTCAAGGTCAGCTCTGTCTAGACAGCTCCCAGCTTCAACTTCCTGCGGCTAATGCGCGTGCACAATAGGCTTGTGACCACAACCTCACACAGTGCCCTTCCACCTGCGTCGGGAGAGTCCCTTCCTTTCTGTATTCTTTGTGACCTTTCTCTGGGTGAAAAGGTCACCGCCGCCGCTGCCAGGACTGACTTGTTACTGAGATTGCCCTGCAGAGAGTGGCTTCTCCCTTGTTAGAAGTGACATCACTGTACATTAAAGACATCATATCTCCTTTCGTATTAAAATGCCTGTCAGTTCCCCTGCTCAGAGGTTGTAAATCTGCCAGAGTAGCCTGAGCTTGGGGAGTTTTCATTATGAAAATATGAAGATAAGCACTCTGTTTTACTGTCAAAGGGAAAGAGGTAGATTTCTGGTAACGACGTTACTTGAAGAAATAAATATACATTTTCTTAACGGAATGTTATATAAGCAAATTTCCAAAAGATAGCTGTCTCCTTTTTTTTTTTTTTTTTTTTTTTTTTTTAGTTTTTAGAATTCAGGCTAAAAAAGCTGGCTGGCATCGCTCAGATAGGAAATATAGCCAGGGCGAGATTTATGAGTGCATGCATTTCACACTTGCTCCTATGGTAAATCATTGGGCATTTCCAATGATTTCAGCCCTTCATTTTTAGTTGTCTACACTGAGAAGCGGCATGGAAATGCTTAACCCACCATTCACCTTTAATTCACAGACGAAGCGGTCTTTGTGTTGGATTTAAGCTTTTTTTTATAAGAATCACCAATCATCACTTGCTCGCTCCACCTGAGCATGGGGGTCTTATTCATGGAAGGGATAGGGAGTTCATTTCTACCTAATCCCATAAAAACAGAGACATTAGTGAAAGGCCTAGAACTCTCCCCATGGCCATGGCCTTTGTGAGCTAACCCTTTCCAGACACAGAGTTCCTAGGAGGTCTCACCATCACAGAACTGGGAAGCAAACCAGGGATGCTCAGTTCAGTGTTCAGCTTCACCTCAGGAGTTCATCTTCACTGGGTAGTTGACGAAGAGGGAGTAAGATTTCACATACTAACTATTATTGCTCGCTGCAGAAGTGACCACCACGATCAATGTGGGGTTACTCGGAGCATCTCATTAAGAAGAAAAAAGTAGCATAGCTGCGTTTGGCCGTTAGCTTACTCTATGGATTCATGAACACTCGGATAATTGAGCTTTGCAAAGCAGACCAATCAAGGCCGAGGGGCAGTGGTGCAGCGATTATGTGGCCCGTTGGGACACTCACGTCGCATATCAGAGTCTCTGATTCGAGTCCCAGCTCTGTTTCATATCCAGCTTCCTTCTAATGCACACCCTGGGAGGCAGCAAGTGATGACTCAAGTACTCACGTAAGATTCGCAGATTGTGTCTGTAGCTCCTGGCTTCAGCCTGGCCCAGCCCTGGCTGTTGCAGGCATTTGAGGAGTAAACCGGCAGATGAAAGATCTCTCTATCTGTCCCTCTGTTTGTCTGTCTCTCTGTCTTTCAAGTAAAAATGCAAATAATAAACAAACATTTCTATATTTATCGCACTGTCAAATGAGAAGAAAGGACACAACGATACAGCACTGCTTCTTTTACATTGACACAGTGCTGTCTAGGCCATGCACGTTCCAAGGCCAAGGAAAACTGTCAATAATTTTACTTATGCTGTCTGTACTTCAGGAAGTCCCAGCTACCTGACTCATGGCCAGCCACAAGTGGAAAGGCTAGCATATGTGACCAACTGTCCGACGACAATGACCAAAAGAGAACCCTCTCGAGGGTGGCCTCAGCTCTGAGTGCTCTCTGTCACTCACCCCAACTACATCTCCGCCTTGCAGGGACCACTCTGCAGCTCTCTCAACCTAACAGGAGATCCAGGTGAGTTTGTCAACGTTTGTGAATTCTTAGAAATAAAATTAAGACGGGGAACAAAGCCTTGTTGTCCCTGGTGGCAAACAGCCCTCTCTAGCCATGCTGTAAGATGAGGAATCTGGGGAATGCAGCTGTTCAGTGGGGCACAGCAATGTTTCAAGCCGAACATTGTCAAGGAGGCCAAGTTCAGCAACCCACTTCCCCTCCTATGAAATTTAGACCATGTTACAAAAATTAACAACTTAAAAAGAAGAGCAGTGTGCAGAGCGGACAGGGTCTGCCCTTATGGACCAAATGGCGAGTAGACTCCACCACATGGAAACATCACCTAGAGGGAGTATGGACCTAGGGGAGCCACCATTAAAATGAACGCAAATCTTCATTCTAAGCCTCAAAGGCAATCAGCATTTCTGCGGACTCCGTCTTTGTGAGCCCGCTGTGGCTGGCAGAAGGAGGGGAGTCTAGTCTCTTGGGGGCTTTGTGGTGTGTGGCTTGGGGCTGGAGAGCTTTGCTTTCTACCTGTGCTAGGGGCACCAGGTGATTTTATGGTGGGGTGCCTGTGCCGTTGGAATTCGCAGTCCTGCTGACAACCAGTCTATGCAGAACCGTGCTGAGCCACTCCCGGACACTGGCCATAGTACAGCTCTTTGGAGCTGGTGCTAACTTCTCCAGGCTCCTTTGTATCATCAGCACACACACACACACACACACAGAGGCAGGGGCGGCCTAGCCACCGGAGCTGCAAACCCACCCAGAAACCCAGTGTCCTCAGGTTGTGTTCCTTCCAAATCAATGGCAAGCTTTATAAAATAAACAAACAGTCAGAAACCCAGCATCTCCAAGGCCACGAAGGAGCAACTTACTCACTCCAAGCTGTTCCCCTTCCGGGGACCTTGACCCACTCCCTACCCCTGCCTTATTTTATTTATTTATTTATTTTTTTATACCTACAGCCAAGAAGTAAATAGGATTGAAACTTCCAGCAGTCACTGCCTGGCCCTCCTAAATTGACCCTGTTTAGGAAAAGAAATCACAGCAGAAAGGGGACAGGCCACCATGGTGGGCAGGGGGAGGAGGTCAAACTGCCTTTACCCTTCAGCTCCCTGGGCTTACTGCTGGCCAGCTGCCAGGGGCAGAGGCCGGGCCAGATCTCCGCGACCCCACCGTGCCACCATGCCACGACTGCAGTCAGCAACATGGGCGGCAAGGCATGCATGGAATAAAAAACAACTTTGCAATAAGGGGATTTTAAAATGTTTTTTCAAATTTTAATGGACATGCAATAATATTTATGGGGTAGAGTGTGACATTTCAATACATGCATACAAGGTGTAATGCTCAAATGGACATAAAAGGCACAACCATCACCTCGGCATTTATGACCTGAGTTAGGAACATCCAAAATTCCTTCAACCAGCTTCTTTGAAGTAGATAATTAATTATTTGTTGACCATTGTTACCCTTCTGTGCTATAAAACCTCACCCCGGTACCCATTAACCGTCTTCTCTCCACCCTAGGATAATTCTTCAGAAACAGAAGAAATGTTGGAATTCGGAAGACAACTTGAAAATCCTACACAAGCAGGCCAGAGTCCTGGGCTCAATTTGTATCCAGGCTGGTCAGCTCGTTTTGTCCCAGAGCCATAAACCGTACTGCTGTCTTGTAAGACACAGCCAACGTGCCATTTTAGAAGTCTATTCTATCAATCAAAAGGGTGGGTTGCTGGCCAGCAAGAATGAGTCAGCGCACACATTATTAGCTCCAAAGGGAGGATGGGTTTTGAAGCGTGCTTTATAGACTGGCCACGTTTTCAGTTATGTGCCAGATTGCGTTTTAGGAAGAGGGTGGCAATAAGATCCTCCATCCCCATAAGTCTACAGCCTGGCTTTAATACTCATAGTTGAGAAGTGAGCCAATGTCCCCTTGAAACTGTAGGTGATTTGTGCCTGATCAATAGAGTACAGCCAACTTCTGAGGCTTCCTTGCTGGAGCTGGAACACTGTTTCAAAACATCTTCCACTGCTATGCAAGTCTGACTGCTGAGGCTGCCATGCTGTGAGGAAGCTCAACTAGCTTGCTGATGAGATCATACTTAGTGACCTCATGACATCACAAACAGACAGGGAAGCCTACCCAGACCCCCGCTGCCTAAGCTCACTGTAGGTTTACCTTTAGAACTGTGGGTGAGACCCTGAGCCAGAAACCTCCAAACCTGTCCAAAATTGTAATTCACATATACTAAGAGATATCAAAAGATAGTTATTTCACTGATCATGTAAAATACCTACACTTCCAGGTGATTTGTTACCGAATGACAGTTAAGGGAGAAGTTGCTTATTTGACTCATGACTGCTATGATGTACAGATTGGTACCTGCCCAGTTTAAGAGAAATCAAAATGCAAATATTTGAAAATAATGTCTCTTAGATAAATCATTGGGAGATGTAGCTAAGGAAATCCTGGGGGAGAAAAAAGCATTCTATGTAGTCACATACATAAAAAAGACTTGTTTGCATATATTTAAATATATATTGTCATCCATGGCAAAGAATTCAAAATACATAATTGTATTTCATATTAACTACTTTGTTTCGGGTTAACTTCACAGTTATAGAGTATTACGCTGCTATGAAAATGAGCTTATATTCACCGACATGGAAGGGTCTTTATGAAGTATAATTAAGTGGGAAAATTTGATCACACAACCATGTGTAGCACACTGAAAAGAGTAAGAGGGGACACAGATGTGGGCAGTGGCCAGAAAAACTCTGTACTCCCACGGTGACTTCCTCTGAATGGCAGAACAAGAGGTAAGTTCTGAGGTTTTTCTGTAAAGTTATCTGGAAGTCCCAATTTACTTACAGAAACTGTGTTCTTAGACGATTAAAATTAAGCCAATGTAAAAAGAAGGAGGAAAGAGGACCGCATCTCACCCAGGGCTCACTTTCTTCCTTAGGAGTTATAAACCTGTCTCGTTAAATGGTCAGATTTGCCCTCAGTTCTTGATCCATCTTCAATAAAAACACATATTTAGCAAACCATCAGTTTTTCCAGACTTGGAATAACCTTCTGGCTTGGATTTAGATGTGGTCAAATAGTAGTGAAATGCAGGTTTGTTAGCCAGGACAGGACGTGAGCTAAGAATCATTTCTGGAAAGCCCATTGCCCTTCCAAATCCAAGTCTACAGACAGAGCATGACTTCATTCAAAAGTCCGATACAAAAATGCGAACAGCACTGACACGAAATAGCACACCATCCCCGAGGTTGAATTGGATTGATGTTTTGGAAATACAGGCGAGCTCATCTCGGTAGTCTCGGTGCCTTTACCTTCGGGGTGGCTGCCCTTGTTCTGGTCTGCCAAGGGCCAGGGGCCTTTCAGCTTTCAGGGGTGGCCTACATCTTCCAACTTATAAATGGGTAGAGCGTTCAAGTTGAATCAAATACATCCCATCCCACCCTCACATCCTTCCTTTTGTCCCTTTCATTTTTTTTAAAAACAACTGCTTTTAAAAATTATTATCGCTTACCATAGGAAAAACAAACGAGCCAGGCACATGTAATGTGAGAGCTGCCCTCTGAACACATGAGGAAGATGCACTGCAGGGTTGTTAGCCACATGCAACGTTGTGCAGAAATCTTTCCACCTTGCATAACAGCAACCAGCTCCCCATGAGACACCAACTCCCCGTTTCCCCTTCCCTGGCCTCTGCCAACTGCCATTCTACTTCCAGTTGATGTCTTTAGATACTTTATATAAAAGCAGGCTCATGCAGTATTTGTCATTTGGTGACTGGCTTATTTCACTTCACATAGTGTCCTCCAAGTTGTTCCATGGACTGTGATCATAAATGCTAGAGTTTGCTTCTTTTTTAAAGCTAAAACATATTTCATTGTATTTATATACACTTCCTCTATCCAATCATCTGTCATCAGACATTTGGTTGGTTTTACATCATGGCTCTCGTGAAAAACGCTGTAAGTGAATCCTAGAGAATCAATATCTCTTAGGGATTCTGATTCTAATGTTTTTAAGAAAGAATTTCCAAGAAGTGTGATTGCTGAATCATAAAGTAGGTTTATTTTAATTTTTTTAGGAGACTTCCGTTTTGCCTTCCATAGCAACTGTCCCATTTTGTGTTCTCACCAATAAGGCCCAAAGTTTCCAATTTCTCCACATCCTCACCAACACTTCTTAAAACTCATTATCAGTATTTTCATAATGGTCATCCTAGCAGGTGTCAGGTGTTATTTCTTTGTGGTTTTGATTTGTCTTTCTTTGATGATTAGTAATATGAGTGTCTTTTATATATCTGTTGACCCTTATTATGTATTTTATGGAGAAATGTCTATTCAAGTTCTTAGCCTATTTTAAATCGAGTTATCTGGAAAACAGCTGTTGTTTTAAACCATTATTCCTTGATTTGGGTGAGATGAATAGAGTTTAGTAGCTTGCTCTTGGATCTGCAAAACAAGGCCAGTCAGCAAGGCCACTGTGTATCTTTGGACAGGTAGGCACAATTGTTTGTGGGGGAAGGCCACATAGCTACACATACTTGCACCATCTCCCTACACGAGGCCCTGATGCTGGTATTTCATAGTAAGAAATGTATTATTGAAATCTAGTAAGAAACTCCAGCTTATTAAAATGCACCTGGGCAAAAGACCATATTGGACCTGCTGTTATTCCCTTATCAGAAGGGAGTTTATGACATATTTGCCATGATGACATTTAGCTGAAAAACCAGAAAACACATAAATCATCTCAGAAGAACATTTTGAGGGCAGAAGTCCAGAGTCTGGTGCCAAGACTTGTTTAGGTGAGAGCACTCTAAAGAGAGAACCCCTGGTGAGAGCTTTAGCATAGTCAGTGGATGCACTTAGAGTCTGAGGAGAAGCACCTTGGCAAGGAGACCCTGGGAAGACATCAAAGGCAGTTTTCCTCAGACGGCCCCCTGCCTGTCGGCCAGCACTCACCATCACCACTGACAGCCGAGGGTACCTTCCTGAGGCTTAAGCTCTAGTGGGAGGCAAAGCTTTCCCCCTTTCCCCCACGCCCCTTATGTGGGGGAACTTTGCTTCCAACGTGTCTTCCAGCACAGAATCCAGAGCAGATTCTTCCTGCTCTGTGCCATGGCTGACTTGCCACACCCATCTCAGACTGGAGGGTGCATGAACTCTGGCAGCTAATTAATGATCCCCAATCGTACTAATCCTTGTAGATCCCTGGAGATGCATATGAGAGTACCTGGAAAAACGGAATCAAAAGAGAAGAGTGTTCTGGTGCAAGAATGTTTTAAAATCTATGCCTGAGGTTTTCATACTATGCATTTTCTCTGAGCTTTTTGAAGATCTCTCGTCTATGCAGCTGTATTATTGGCACTGGGCTTGCAGATGCTCCACGGATGAAAAGGATACCTGTCTCCATTTTGTTCAGCAGCTCAGCCCAGGCACAATGTTCACTCTTTCTAGTGTGACACTTTGTATAGCTCTATGTGAAAATTCATGGCCTCACACTTTGTCAAATAATACCGAAGTTAGGCAAGCACTCTTGTGCCAATGGAAAATTCCCAGTGGTTTAGAAATGAAGGAACTGCAGAGGTGGAAAGAGGCCATACACAGAGCTTAGCCAAGAGTTTCTCTGCTCCAGCTAATGGAGACCAATAAAACAATATTCTTTAAACACCTATACACACTCCAAGAATCCAAAAGTTATCTTCCTATTTTGAAAGAGCAATTCATTTTCTCTACAATAGAATTCCTCCAGAACTTCCCTTTTTCTTGATCTATGAATTTTTATAACTGTACTACTGAACTGTTCTTGCAATAAAGTATACTGGAAAGGCTTCTTGGAGTTATTTGGGGGTGAGGTAGTAACTACAGTTCTCTCATTTTCTTTAATCAGGTGTTAACTTACACGCAGCTGGACATATGTGTCCTTTGTGTAGCTAGGGGAATGAAAAGTCAGCTTCATTCCTGAATAGGAGAAGGTGCAAAAAGTCAGATATGGACTATAAGCATGCTTCAGGCATTTAATCAGAGAGAGATTAATTAATACGTGATTTGGATTAGGAGAACAAGGCTCAAGAAGTGCCTAGATTCCGATTCCTATAGAATCCACATCAAGGGACTTCGTTTTCTCTCATATTTCATTAACAGGAAATCTGTGATACTCAGAGGATCTTACCCTGGGACCAATGGAGGAGTCATTCATTTAGTCACTTGTTCAGGCATTGCTACCTGGGAGTACCTTTGCTTTGCCAAGCACTGAGAAAATATTGGGATGGATCCTAATCTAGCAAATGCCTACAACAATTAGTCAGTGACTCAATCACCCAGTGTGATTAAAGTAAATCTAGCAATTGTAGCATCCATCGTCTCCTGGACTGAATTAGAAGCTGGGCTTGTCTTTCTCACACTTTGTGTCTCCCCCAGAATGTCTGGCTTCCCCTGCCAGTGGAAGACAGCCAGGATCCTTCTCAATTGTGTTTGTACAGAAGACCTCCAAGGTCACAGGGGTTAGTCTTTCCTCTAGTTACAATTTACGAAGATGGTTGTGAATCCCCTAATTCTTTTGGGGACACATATGGAAAGACAGCGAATGTGCTTGGGAGACAGTTGAATATCTACGTGTGGCGACCTTCAAGAAATGTATCCAGGTATTGACATAGGTTTCATCACCACAAAAACAACTACAGTGTTTATTTTTAAAAAGATTTATTATATTTATTTGAAAGGCAAGCTTACAGAGAGAGCGAGAGCAAGAGCAAGAGAATCTTCCATCTGCTGGTTCACTCCCCAAATGGCAGCAACAGCTGGGGCTGAGCCAGGCTGAAGCCAGGAGCCAGGAGCTTCATCTGGGACTCCCACATGGGTGCAGAGACCCAAGGACTTGGGCCATCTTCTACTGCCTTCCCAGGCGCATTAGCAGGTAGCTGGATCAGAAGTGGAGCAGCCAGGACTCAAACCAGCACCTATATGGGATGCTGGCACCACAGGCAGCAGCTAAGCAGTTTCATCACAACACTGGCCCCAGTGTTTGTTTCTCAGAGTTTTTAGGTGACAATAGACGTGCTTCTTAGTGCAAGGAATTCAACGACTGCAGACATTCATTTTTCCTGATATTAGAGAAAGAGACAAACTAACCAAATAAGAAAACCAAAGTAAGATGAAAGATCTTGTGCCAGGCTATGGTCTGAATGCTTGTATCCCATCCACCAAATCCATACCTTCATGCTGGAACCCAACACATAATGCAATAGTATGAAGAGGCAGGGCCTCTGGGAAATGAAGAAGCCGTGAGAGCTCTGCACTCATGAACAGGATGTGTGCCCTTATGTAAGAGGCTGGAGCCAGCCTTGCTTCCCTCCGCCCTATGGGGCTGCCGCTGGACGACATCATCCACGAAGCACAGAACAAGTCCTCAGCAGACAGCGGATTTGATCTCAGATGTCCCAGCCCCCACAGCTGCGAGCAACACATGTCTGTCGTTTATCAAGTACCAAGTCCAAGGTCTTTTTGTTATAGCAGCTTGAAGGGACTAAGCCACACCATCAAACTGATCATTTTTATCTGGATTCTGTTCGCTAATCCAGAACTGGGAAAAATAGATTCTAGTGCTAAAAGTTATTGAGCATTAGCATTGGCTCTTACATTTTTGCATTCCTCCCTGGATGAAGGCCTGAGATGCCAAAGTTGTTCTCGAACGTGACCCTGCTAGTTTATAATATGCTGTATGTTAACTGCACCAGTGGGCTGGTGAAAGAAACCTACACCAGACCAGCATGTGGGTTTGATAACCTACCCTGGAAAATCAAAGACATCTGGTGTTTTCTAGAAACATTTTTTGAAAGTCTAAACATAAAGCACTTGTCCAAATCATCAATATTTTCAAATGAATTTAGTTATTATGTGTCATAATAAAATGAGCTGTCTTTTTATAGTTGAAAAAATCAAAATTTTTACATTATCAGTTAAAACTACATTAGAAAGAAACATGTTGAAAACTGAAAACAAGTTCATTTTACATAAACTTGATAGTAGGAATTCTAGCAAAAAAAAATCCCTTGAAAATGCAAAAATGCATTTTTAAGAGCTAAAACCATCACATACCTAGCAACCATTTACTGATATCTAAAATATTCTAAATTCTCAGATAGTGCATTTTATTTTATTTTTTTTCAATTGGCCATACAGTTTTAATTAGTTTCACTGCGGTAGAATTAGCTTCATTGAAGTGGATGCATTCTACCGCAAGCTGAATAGCAGCCTTATGTGTTACAGATTTCCTACATAAACTGTAATTCATAAAGGCCAATGCAACTCTTTTCTTTGTAGCTGGGTAACCATTTATGTTTGAGGTGAAGATGTTAATATGGAAATTTTGTGAGCTAGGAAGGAGGACGAACGCCATCATTCTAATTTATGACCTTTCATATGAGGCCAAATGTAAAGGCAACTTCAATTGTTTTATATCTCAGGGCCAGCACATAGCAGATGTATGAAATTTGGAGTGTTCGACATAAACTTTTATTACCAAATTATAAATAATTTCTCCCACTTATAATGTTCACCTTTCAAGTTCATCTTGATTAAAATACAAGGGCAGCTTCACACCGATTTCACTGGATTTTACAGCTGAGAGAGGTTTTCTGGAGTTCACGGTGAAGCATAAAACATCACAGTATTTGGGAGGCTCTTCTCACTGGCGTTCAGACTCTGAGCCCATCTCATCTGACACCTGTCATAGCAAAATGATGGCAAATGAAGTCCTCACATTTATTTAAACATCTCATGTGTTAGACCTGAAAACAAGTGCCCATGATGCAGAGTATACGCCTTCTTTGCATACAAATTAAAAACATACTATCTTTCCTACGAATTTTTCTCATCAGTGAATAAGTTTATATTACTTCTCATCTTCTTTAACAGAGCATTTCATGTCCCATGATGAGAGGCAGATAGATAATAGTGGCTCTAAGTACCCCAAACTAGGATGTCATAGCTTAGGTATAGATTGAAGGCCCAAGCAAGGTTCAGATCCACGCCAGTACTTCAACCCAGCTGTGGCATCGCTTGAACAACCAGCCAGCGTTCTTAGGAGCTTAAAGCTGGTGTTACATAGATGTGTGGGAGAGTGTTAGGTAATCCAGTTCCATGTTTATGTTTGTCAACATCATCATGACAGCACAAACTTCCACATGTTCATAGGGCTATTGGGTGTTTCTCAAAATAAGCTAGAGATGATAACCTTCTCTTGTGATCATGAAATATTGAGGGCATGGTTATTTAAAGGCATAGGTACAAAGAACTCCAGAATCAGGGAACAAGAAATGTCAAGAGTTCACTTTAGTATTTTTATTCCATCATTTGTCTATTTTAAAAATAATAGCTTCAAGAGAACAAGAAAGCAAGCCACAGACTGGGAAAAAAAGGACTATTATCCAAAATATCCAAAAGAACTCTTGAAACTCACCAATGACAGAAGAACTATCTGATTAAAAAATGGGCCAATGACCTGAACAGAAACCATAGCAAAGGTACAGACTAAAAGCAAGCATACGAAAAGGTTCTCCATATCATGTGTCATTAGAAAATTGCAAACGAAACAACAGTGAGCTAGCACTGCACATCCATTAGAACAGGTGAAATCCAAAACACTGAAAATAGCAAATTCTGGTGAGGAGGAAGAACAACATGGACTCTCGCTCTTTGCTGCTGGGAATGCAAAATGGTACCACCGCTCTGGAAGACAATTCAGCAGCTTCTTAAAACAACAACAACAACAAAACAAACCATCACAATGCTGGGGCTGGCATTGTGGTGCAGTGAGTTAAACTGCTAACTGTGTGCATTGCAGGTGTCCCATATTTGAGTCCTGGCAACTCCACTTCCTACCCAGCTTCCTGCTAATGGCTAGTGTGCCTGGGAAAGCAGGGGAGGATGGTCCAAGTGCTCAGGCCCTGCCACTCACACGGGAGACCTGGCTGGAGTTCTTGGCTCCTGGCTTTGGCCTGACTCAGCCCCAACTGTTGAGGCCTTTTGGGGAGTGAACCTAAGGATCTCTTTTTCTCTTTGTCTCTCCCCGCTTTTTTGTCAGTCTGCCTTTCCAATAAATAAAATAAAACTTAAAACAAAACTAACTTACTCTTTCCATTATGATTCAGCAATTACTGTCCTTGGTATTTTCCCAAAAGAGTTAAAAACTTACATGTACAAAAAACCTGCACAAGGATGCTTATGGCTGATTTGTTAAAAATTTCCAAAACTTGGAAGCAACCAAAACGCCCTGCATTTATCAATGGATAAATAAACTATGGCATATTTGGACAATGGAATATTACTTAATGCTTAAAAGAAATGTGTTATCAAGTCGTGAAAAACACTTAGAACTCTGAAAATGTATATAACTAAGTGAAAGAAGCCCATCTAAAAAGGTTGTGCTGTGGGGTGTGCAGGGCGTGCACCACCAACTGTGTGTGCTATGATACCAGCTCTGAGACATTCTGGAAAAGGCAAAACCATGGTGACAATAAAAAGATCAGTGGTTGCCAGGGATGGGGCTGGGAGATATGCATAGGTAGAGCACAGAAGACTTTTAAGGCAGTGAAACTAATCTGTATGATACTATAAATGTGCACCAATGTCACTCAGTATTTATCAAAAACAATAGAATGCACAGCACCAAGAGCAAACTCTACTGTAAATGATGAACTTGGATGCTAAGAATGTGTCAGCAGGGGGCACCAATTGTAACAACTAAACTAAACTATGAAATTATTGATAGGATGGCTCCTGAATAAGTTAATGTTCATGTTTAGAGCTTTGAAGACTAGTTCTTGATGGACAGTATTCAGAAAAAGTCTCAGACATGTTTTCTTTGTATGGTGAGAGATACTGGAAAAAAAAACTGTGAAATATGGAAAGATGCCTTGCAAGTTTGTAAACACCAATACTAAGTTGCTAAGGGGACTCTGGGAACAGCCACACTTACGATAAGCTTGTTGGCTCATGGACTAATCCATGGTACCCAACCCATTTGTCTAGCTGGGGCCTGACAGGGCTGCCTCCCTTGGGAGAGCAGCAGCTGCTGTGCAGATGAACCAGGCCCTTAAACATGCTCACCACGCCCTGCCCACCACCATCAGTCTTCATGGCTTCCTCAGGGCTCTGTGGTCAAAGAAAGCAGCTATGAACGGCAAACTTATTTTTTGAGTAATTAAAACAACCAGTGAGGCTTGGGGTGCAATTTGATGTCTTTTGTGAACCAAGTTTTTAGGGATAGAGCTTCCCATCTTATTACATGTGTTCTTTGCAGTTCATTATTTGATTTCAATGGTACTTTACATTACTTTCCACATTGCAAGAACTTCAAAAAGAGCCCGCACAGGAAATCTATAACTTTTTTGGTCTTTACCCAAACTGAGCTTTTCTGGAAGGATATAAAGAAGCCTTTCTTCCTCCCCAGATCACACCCAGTTATTCTGTGCTCACGGAATCAGTCAAAGGGTCTTCTGCCTTCAGCTGCGAGGGAGGTCACAAGAGGAGGAAACTTGTCTTAGAAAAAAACTACACATTTTACATCCCATAACATCCAGGTTTAAGAATGTGTTCTAAGAGGATATTATCACTTTGTTCCTAGTGTTACAAATCACGAACAGAATTAGAGTAGAAATCTTAAGCTGATGAGTGGGTGAGTGCAGGAAATCAAAGGAATCAAGTCTTGGAATACAGGAATCAATGGGTTTCATTCTCCTCTTCCTTTCTGTGACTAGCAAGAATAATGAGGATTCACACACAAGTCCAAACCAAGCTCCCATAGCAGCAACGTAAACAACGTCTGAACACCATTTCCCATTGGAACTGGTTTATCACAGAATGCAACTCAAGCCATTAGAATTTGGAGTTACACTAGTGATGTTATTCTTTTTGTATCAATTAACATTGCCATGGAAACAATCCTCTTGCTAACAATGCCTTAGTCTTCAGACACTTACTATTCGAAGGTGAATTTAAAGACTTGAGGCTGCTTATTTTCTATAAGTTATTCAAGGATATTTCTGGGTACGAACGCATCATCATTTTTTTAGCGATTAAATCACAGTTTCCTACGAGTTCAAGTTTTTTCTTACACTTCTGCAGAAAGATCTTGCTCAAAAGATCACCTGCCGCTTTTTGGAGGTTTGTTTTGTCTCCATATTGGGCTATCTGTTAAGAGGGAGCTCTGGCGCTCGCCGCGTTAACCAGTTGCGCCAATTCTGCCCTTAGATAAACCCCGAGACTCGGAGCTGCGCGCTCAGGCGAGGTTGGACCTTTTCGGGCCCCGCGGGCTCCCGTAGTCGAGGAAAGCACTGATTGGCTGAAGCTGGAAAGTGCCGCTTCCTCGGCGGTTTCGGTTTTCGCTGCGATTGTCCGTGGAGGCCGGGCTTGGGGGCCGCCGGGAGTGAGGGTTCTGGATCCCGGCCGAGAGGTGAGCCGGACTGTCGCGTGGGCGGACGTCGGGGCCGCGCGCGCAGCCTCAGGTTCGAGGCCGCCGGGTGCCGTCTCGCGGAGAAGCGGCGACTGCAGCGGCTCCGGGCCCGGCGGGAGCGGCTTGGCACCCCGGGAGGGAGCTCGGACCTGGGAGCCCGTCGGAGCCGGTGCCGGCGAAATCTCGTGCGGGCCTGGGGTGGCCGCGGGGTCCCGGGTGGTCGGCGCCTGGAGCGCGCGGTGAGCGGCGGCACCGGCTCAGCTCCCCGGGAACCCGGGGATTCCGCGGGAAAGCCGAGCCCGCACGCAGGTCCCGGCTCCGCCCGGTGCTCAGGACCACTCCATCAGGGTGGCTACGGCTGATCTTGGGAATGAGGAGCTGGGCGGTCGGGTCGGGGACCCAGCCCGGTTCCCATAGTTTTCTGGGCGGGAATGTTGCACGTGCGAGCAGAGTGGGTATTTTGCTTCTGACGACTGAGAACCGCAGGTGCACCTCGCGTTGATAAGGCTCTCCTCGCGTGCCTTTCTCCCACCTCTCCCTATCAGTAAGACGGGACTGTAGTAGGCAACTTGGAAGTGGAGAAGCTAGTACTCCCACCAGCCACGGTCTCTTGCTGTTGTATGTACTGGTTCGTGCTGTAGCTAAGACTGTACGCATTTTATTAACAGTATCGATTTCCGCTTCCGTTTAAAAACTCCATCTAAGTATCTGTCATTTCTGCCTTTGCATTTTCTTTTGCTCGGCTGCCCAGTCCGTCATTGTGGAAGTCCCATACATTGTTTATTCCCCTACTGTGGAAAAATCTAAGCTGTTTTTCGGTTCTTGTTTGATTTTAGTATCCCTGATAATAAGTTTCCCTAACAGTGTTGCGATGTTTTCTCGAGCTGGATTCGCAGAAGTTAACTACATTACATTCTGTAATCGTATAAGGTGTTTCTTTAGTCTTCATACACATGGCCAACTTGTCCTCAAACACAGCCTTAGTAGTTTACGTAATTCTAATACAACTGTGCTTATTTCATGAAAAGTCTGGTGGCTCATATTTCCAACCTGCCAAACAGCTAGGTGGAGCGTCTGTTTGCAGGTACTGTCATTTATAACTGCAGTGTTGGGCAGTTCTGCTTGCTTGAATCTTGTGCGGGAATCTGCAGAGGCATGTGAGAGTATGAGTTTGTGTGTGTGTGTATTTTGGAGTTACTGCATAGGCTAACTGGACGTTAGAGCAGAAGGAGATCTCAGTGGGCATCTGGCACAATTCCCTTATTTTGCAGATGAGAAAGCCGGGGCCTTGAGAGGTGCAATGATGAGTTACCCAAGTCACAGCTAATTCAGTAGCAGAGCTGGGATTAGAACTCAGGCTGCCTGCCTCCCAAGTGAGTACTCTGCACGCAGCAGCAGACAGACTCTCACCGAACTGTGGCGCTTGGATTTGCTCCTTTTAGAACTGTGCTGAGTGAGTGACTTGCTAAGAGGTTTTAATCATCTGAGGTATCTTTAACACTGAAGAATGAAAGAGTGACCATTTCGAGGCCAGGACTAGAAGTTCATTACTTAGAAAGGCCACCCCTTCAAGAACTTGACAGTTGTTTTCAGATTCCCTGTATCTGGGAATAAAATATCCCTAGTAAGGTGTAACTAACACTTCATCATCTGGTTAGACTGAACTGTCTTCTTTTGCATTTGTTACACCTTGGAGATTTCTTTAAAATTTTTGTTTTTAAGACCAGAGAATGGTGGATTTTTTTTTTTTTTTTTTTTTAAATTTTAGGGCTTATTGCAGGATCTCTCAGTATAGTCAACCTTTGGGACTAGCTAATCTCTGCTGAGGGGGCTGCGCTGTGTGTGGCAGAATGTGTAGCAAAACCAGTGGTCAGTATCCCCCAGGCACCAGCAGTACCCTCTGTCAGGTAGGACAATCCAGACATTTCCTAAGTCCCCTGAAGGAGGGGGCAAGACCACTTGCCTAGAGGAGTTACCTGGGGGACTTCCTGAGGGAGGGGGCAAGACCACTTGCCTAGAGGAGTTGCCTGGGGGACTTCCTAAAGTGGAGATTGCAGCGCCTCTTGGCCTGAGTATGCTTCAGGAATCTGCATTTTGAAGACATTCCTGCAGATTCGGGGCGCCCCTTGTTCTTGACAGCCCACAACCCTTCCTGTTTTCTCTTTTCCATTTCCCCCTTATTTGGTGGGCAGTAATAGTGTTACCACTAGGTTACTAGCTATTTAAATACATGTATGATAATGTACTGGTCACTGTACCCGTAATTGGGGCTAGCAGGCATGGGGCTGGCACAGGGGTATTGCTTGGCACTGGCCTTGAATTTCTCTCCCATGGCCTTGGACAACCTGTCGCAAAACAACCTGACGAGGGCTGCGACAGGGTGGACAGAGGCGCTGTGAGTGGACGTACTTGGCCCTTGGAAGTAGCCTCCATTGGCATCTTCAGTTGCCAGGCAGGCACTCCCCTGTCGCAGCGGGGAGGTATTTAGAGAGCTGTTCTTACTCGGTGTCTGGTGTCTGACGCCCTCCTCAGACATGGATATGTGAGTCCAGTGCTGTATTTACTTGGGTTATAATGTTAGGCTCCCTTGCAATTTTTTGCTTCTCAAATTGTTTTCGCCCTAAATTCTGAACACCCTAGCTTCCCAGGTGAACTTTGCCAAGACAAAGGGTTTGCACGTCTTCGGCTCGGTGGCATGGCTCAGAATCGCGCTGGGTGTGTTTCGTCCCACTGGCCGTGATGTGTGTTTGCAGGCTAGTTTACAGTATTCATCACTAAAGGGCATTTCCCCTGCAATGCTACTACTCTTGGACTGAATCTCGCTCTCTGTGGCCATTCCCAGGTGTGATGGGAGAACCTTGGCATATTTGGAAGGGCCGCTGTGTGTACCTTCGACAGGGCTCTGGCTTTGGGGTCAAGCCTTAGTTCTGCTTTCCACCTCACAGGCTTTCTACGTGAATCCCATTTTTGTCTGAATACAGTTTGGTTCTTGTTTCCCCCCTGTTCTTTTACCAGAAAACCCTGCAGGGAGGCTCCTAGGTATTCTGTGCCAGACCTCTTGGTTGCTTCTGACAGGAAATATACTGCCTCTGCCTTCGTAGCTGTTTAGGAAAATAGGTCACTGAGACCAGGCCTGGGCAGGAGTCCGTGGAGGGGAGGCGCAGAGCATGACCGTGGCTTGCGTTTTGAAGGGAGACGTCTAGGCAAGGTGACCTTGCAGAACGAAGAGGTTTTCCTCCACATGTGTTCATGGTTCAAGAGTCTCATCTCTTGCTTCAGAGGTTGTCAGAAGTGTTCCTTCTGCCTTTTCCAATTTAAAAGATGAAAACTTAAAATTACTTGAGCCAAGCGATGGGAAAAATTGTGATGTCAAGACCAATTTACTCCTACAAAATGGATTTATGGGCGAGTCATTAAGTACCAGGGAGGACCCAGGAAGCCTAATGAAGACTAATGTAAAAGATGTGGCTCTCCTGAAGTGATGTGTAAAATGTGTTTGAAGCACCCAGAGTCCTTCCAGATACGTTCAAAAGTATTTTTTACGAGAGGTTTAGCCGAAGGCGGCACTCTGGAGGACAGTTGAGAAGCTCGTTGGTAGCCCTTCCTTTCGTGTGACTGCCTGTTCTTCCAGGGAGCAGAGCCCCATCTAGAGAAGTAAGTGACAGAAGACCGTAGATCATGACAGGTTAGTTCAGAGACAGCCAGATGCCAGAACTAAGTGACGTGGCTTCTCTGCACTCAGCTCCCCAAAGCAGAACACAGAACCCCAGGGCACTCCTGCTTACACAGCCCTCCTCTTCCCCACACCCCCAGGTGCCAAAACCTGACAACCGCATTCCCCTTCCTGATGCGTCAGGATCACCCAGGATCACGCAGATGGACTCCTGGGTCTGCCCCAGAGCTGTTGAATAGAATCTCCAAGGGATCCTAATGATTCGGGTCTGGGAACCAGACCTGGAGGCTGCAGCCTGTGTTCCGCGTGAAGGGGCCCTTCCACAGCTTTTTCTCCGGCCCCTGTATGTAGCGTTTACCTTCAAATCCAAGCGCGTGGCCCCTTGTCTTTCTCCTTTCACTTGGTGGACTCCTTTTCCTTCCAGCTTGGCTCGTATTCTCCAGAAACCGTCCTTGGATCTGCCGCACCTGGGCTGGACGAGTCTTTCTATGGCCTTCTCTGTACGTACTTCTGTGCAGATGGACCCTTTGTGAAATTCTTCATCTTTTTTTTTACCCCTCTTTAGTGTAGACTCTGAAAGTCCAAAGCCCTGTGTGCCTGAGTCTCAGCAGGTATTCTGTGCAAGTGTGACATGTCGACTGCCTTCCCACGGGGACTGATGTGACTGCAATAAAGATGAGGCCTAATAGAGGCATCGTCTTTGGTGAGACTAGAAAAACTTATCTGTGCTTTTTATAAAGGTGTGGACAGTTAATACCATTCTCAAAACAGCACTGTTAAACACCGTACAGTCTAGGGTGGTATTCTTTCTTAAGATTTTATTTATTTATTTATTTGAGAGGCAGTGTTACAGACAGTGAGAAGGAGAGACAGAAAGGTCTTCCACCGGCTGGTTCACTCTCCAAATGGTTGCAATGGCGGGAGCTGGGCCAATCTGAAGCCAGGAGCCAGGAGCTTCCTCCGGGTCTCCAACACAGCTGCAGGGGCCCATGCACTTGGGCCATTTTTCACTGCTTTCCCATGCTGTAACAGAGAACTGGATCAGAAGAGGAGCAGCCAGGACACGAACAGGGGCCCACATGGGAGGCCAGTGCTGCACACAAAGGCTTGGCCTACTATGCCACAGGGCTGGCCCCATTGTCACTAATTTTTAACTCTTCCAATTTTTTCTTTTCAATTTATTTTTCATGCTAAACAGTAAATATGTGAATTCTAGGAGTACTTGAAAGTACTAATAAGTAGTTAATAATTTTTCTGTGAACTAGATTTGCACATCACCGGTGTATTTTAGTGTTTGCTTAACACAAACAGCTAGTCCTATCATTGTTTCATACAGGAAGAAACTGGCATAATGTGATATGAGAGTTGTGATAGGATATTATCCTAAAACTCAAGAGTTGAGTTTCTATCGGATCTGGAGAGTTAATAGTTCTGTAGAAGTATCCAACCACAAAACAGCTCATCTTTGAGACATAAATAAGATAGTTTATAGACAAACAGGGAGGTTTGTTTTTACCAAAGTTATTAAAGGTATTTGAATCTGTTAGAGTATTTACCTTGTAATTTTTCTCTTTTTACTTAAAAACAGCATAAATAAAATTACTATGTGGACTGAGTCTCGGATTATTAGTGGTTGTTCTGAATAATAGTTATAATTTTAGACATCTGTTGAGACTGTGTAACTAAAAAAATAAGTGCCAGCTCAGTGGAAAAATTAAATTAAAATTTACGGAACAGAATAATCAGTTGGTCACGTTTTAAAGAATCTTTGAGGGCCAGCGCTATGGCATAGTGGGTGGGGCCACTGCCTGCAGTGCCGGCATCCCCTTATAGGTGCTGGTTTGAGTCCTGGCTGCTCCATTTCTGATCTAGCTCCTTGCTATGGCCTGGGAAAGCAGTAGAAGATGGCCCAAGTCCTTGGGCCCCTGCACCCATGTGGGAGACCAGGAAGAAGCTTCTGGCTCCTGGTTTCAGATCGGCACAGGTCCGGCCATTGCAGCCATCTGGGGAGCAAACCTGTGGATGGAAGACCTTTCTCTCTCTCTGCCTCTGCCTCTCTGTAACTCTGCCTTTCAAATAAACAAATCTTAAAAAAAAATAAAATAAAATAAAAACAAGAATCTTTCAAGCCATATGGTACAAATGATAGTTTCTGTATTTTTTATTTTATTTAACTTAGGATGTTGACTTCTCTTGGTTAAAGAAAAATTGCACTTCAATTATGATCACTTTTATTTCTTCATGCCCTTTAAAGAAGACTTTAAATTTTCCATGTAGACTCTTGAGTTCTTTAAAGTCAGAGCTTCAATGTAGGAAGTATTTTTGAATTTTTTTGTTCACTGTGTGCATGCACATGTTTGTTGAACAAACGAAAAGCCCATTACCTAGCACAGATCACTGGGAGAGCATCAGCAAACAGTGGTTCTAAACCTGAGTGGAGATCATGGAGTGGATGTGTCTGGAAGGCAGTAAGCAACTGTGTTCAATGGAAGAATGTTTAGTGAATGTTTTGATTAAAAAATAACCAAGTTGGCTTCTTCAAGAGAGTCCATAGAAGAGTGTGTCCATATTAATTTTTAAGTCTCAGTGCCATATCATTATGAAATAAGTTCTGAACTGAATGAAACAGAAGATTAACTTCCGAAGTCTTTTTACTCGGATTTGCTTAAGTAATTGCAGTTTTGTTCATTTATTTCATGAAATTATTTATTTATTTTTAAGGATAAGCTTTTAAAAATTTGAGAGGAAGAGAAAGAGAATGTGAACTCCATGCACACATCAGTGGGTCACTCTTTTTTATTTTTCAAGATCTATTTACTTATTTGAAAGAGTTACAGAGAGGGGCCAGCACTGTGGCGCAGTGGGTTAAAGCCCTTGGCCTAAGCCCTGGCATCCCATATGGGAGCCGGTTCTAGTCCTGGCTGCTCCTCTTCCGATCGAGCTCTCTGCTATGGCCTGGGAAGGCAGTAGAAGATGGCCCAAGTCCTTGGGCCCCTGAACCCACGTGGGAGATCCAGATGAAGTTCCTGGCTCCTGGCTCCTGGCTCCTGGCCTCAGGTCGGCGCAGCTGCGGCCGTTGTGGCCATCTGGGGAGTGAACCAGCGGATGGAAGATCTCTCTCTCTCTCTGCCTCTCCTTCTTTCTCTGTGTAACTCTGCCTTTCAAATAAATAAATAAATAAATCTTAGAAAAAAAAGAAGAGTTATAGCAGGAGAGATCCTTCATCCTCTGGTTCACTCCCCAAATGGTTGCAACTGTCAAGGATGGACTAGGCCAAAGCCAGGAGCCAAGAACTTCAATCTGGGTTTCCCATGTGGGTGGCAGAAGCCCAAACACTTGGGCCATCTTCTGCTGCTTTTCTCAGGCCTTTAGGGAGTTGGATCAAAAGTAGAGCAACTGGGACTCGAACCAGCACTTGACTTTACCCACTACGTCAATCCCTGGGTCACTCTTCAGATGCCCACAATGGCAGGGATTAGACAGGGCCAAAGCCAGGAACTCACTCCAGGTCTCCCACGTGGGTGGCAGAAGCCCAGCCACCTCAGTCATTACCTCTGCTTCCTAGGGATTGCATTAACAAGAAGTTGGAATCAGGCACTGGAGCAGCTACTGAACCCAGGCTCCCTGACGAGGGATGCAGGCCTCCTAACTTGCATCTTAGCCACTGGGCCGCATGCCCACTCCTTACTAAGATTTTTAGAGACAGTGTTGAAGGAGTAACGGACAACTTTGCAAGTCTGATGTGACTAATTTGAGTGTGTATCGCTATCTGTTTCAGACACCTATTATACTTGAATTTTGAGACTTTTTCATTTTTAGTGCACATATTTGTGATAATTGTAATCAAGTAATGCAGAATATTTGGGTACATCAGAGACTTTCAGAAGACCGTTTAAGGTTGTGATTTAGAGCATGGGCTGGCTGGCTGCTTATTGACTGGTTGACCTTGAGCCAGTAACTTCCTGTGTCTGGTTCTTCATCTGTAAAATAGGGGGAAAATGATACCCACCTCATGGGGCAGCGTGCTTTGAGTGGATTAATACACAGAATGTGCTTGGGACAGTGCTGGCATAGGGTGTACTCAAGTAGCAGCTTTCAGGTGTGATTGCAGTTGTTCAGAGCCACATTGAGGCATCAGTTGTTCGGGGATGTACCTACCCTACTCGATGTGGCCCCTGCACTAGGCCTGATTGAGTTTGAAGCTTCCAGTATACTTTGGTTTCATCACAGTATAGGGCAAATTAATTACTCTTTCTGTGTCTTTATTTTCATCAGCAAAATGGGGATATTAAGAGCTTCTCCCCAGGATTGCTGTAAACAGTAACTTTGGTAGTGTTCACAAGGCTCTTAGAGGAGTGCTCAGCACTGGGTGGAGGAAGGGGGTTGTGAAGAATATAATGGCTGTGAGACCGTAGTGACAAGTGACAAAAGTCGGTGCTCTGTAAACAACTCTAATGAGTGGGTTTGTTGGGACTGAAGGAGATGATGGCTGTAAAACACTTGCCTGAGTGGCTCCTAGTACTGAAAACACGTTAGCTGTCGTGTTACTGGTTGAGAAGTAATGAGTCTTCAAACGTGGTGCTTTCATACTTGATTTCCTGGACCTGTGTTAAGGGCTTCAAGAGTTTTTGTTGAATAATTAGCTTTTGTCTTAACGCTTGTTCCTCCCTTTCATATTTCTGATCAGGATTGTTAAAATGAGTCTGCGGAAGCAAACCCCTAGTGACTTCTTAAAGCAAATCATCGGACGACCAGTTGTGGTAAAATTAAATTCTGGAGTGGATTATCGAGGTAATATTTTCATGTTTCATCCTAACTGGTGTAACTAAATAAGTAAATGTGGCTTACTGATTTTTATTAACCTCTTAAATATACCCAGTAGACCAGAAAAGTACTGGCATCAACAGTTTTTATGCCTAGCTCTCTTTCTACCTCTGAGATGGTTCCTTTTCTAAAACAAATTTTATTTGAAAAAATGAGAGAAAGAGACACAAACAGAAGTCATCTATCTGCTTTTTTGCTCCCTAACTACCTACAGCAGTTAGGAGCCTAGCTGAAGCTGGGCGCCTGGAACTCAGTCTGAGTCTTCCTAGTTGGGTGCCAGGGACCCGGGGACCTGGGCCGTCACATGTTGCCTGTGTCCCCGAGTGTGCACTGGCAGGGAAGTAGGGTAGCCAGGACTCAAACCAGGCACTCCAGCATGGGATGTGAGCATCTCAGGTAGCTTCTCGAGTGCTGTGCACCCAGGGATCGTGAGAGACAAATGTGGTAGCAGAGTTTATAATGCTGTCTCCTGTCCCAGCTCTGAGATCATGTGTCCCTGAGCTCCCTGGGAGTAGCCAGCAGTGCCCACTCAACTCAGGCATGAATGACTGGTTATGAAGAAAACCTTGGTGTAGCATTATTTGTTGTTGCTTAAGTATTCAAGATTGGCAGGCAGCTGTTTAGATGTATAACTTTACAACATGAACTGCCTGTTAGTATAACGTGTGGTAGCAAAGGTACCCTTCTGTTCCTGTAGAGAATACTCTTTGTTTTTTATAAAGATTTATTGATTTATTTATTTGAAAGTCAGAGTTAAACAGAGATAGAAGGAGAGAGAGAGAGAGAGAGAAGTCTTCATCCGCTGGTTCACTCCCTAATTGACCGCAACGGCCAGAGTTGTGCTGATCCGAAGCCAGGAGCTTCCTCCGGGTCTCCCATGCAGGGACAGGGTCCCAAGCACTTGGGCCATCTTCCACTGCTTTCTCAGGCCACAGCAGAGAGCTGGATCGGAAGTAGAGCAGCCAGGTCTTGAACCAGTGCCCATAATGGATGCCGGCACTGCAGGTGGTGGCTTAACCCGCAACGCCACAGTGCCAGCCCGAGAATACTCTTTTAAAAAGAGGCCGTGATGCTTCTGAAGTTAATGGAAGGAAAGTCATCAAATTCCATGTAAGCGACCTGCATTGTAGCACAGCAGAGTGAGCTGAGCACCGGTTTGAGTCCCTGCTGCCCCACTTCCGAAGGATCCAGTTCCCCGCTAAGGCACCTGGAAAGGCAGTGGAAGATGGGACAAGTGCTTGGGTCCCTGCCACCCACGTGGGAGGCCTGGATAGTGTTCCAGGCTCCTAACTTTAGCCTGAACCAGTCTCAGCTGTTGCAGCTGAGTGAATCAGTGTACGGAGGATCTCTTGTTCTGTCACTCTGCCTTTCAAATAAATAAATCTTAAAAAAATTACACATAAAATTTTTTGTGTATGAGAGACAGAGCTCGCATGCACTGGTTCACTCCCCGAATGTCCACAATAACCGGGGCTGGGCCAGGACAAAGCCGGGAGCTGGGAACTCAATCCGGGTTTCCCGTGGGGTTGGCAGGAACTCGGCTACTTGAACTGTCACCTACAGCCTTCCCGGGTGAGCGTTAGCAGGCAGCTGGAGTCAGGCGCTAGAGCTGGGAGTTGAACTCAGGTTCTCCACTATGGGGTAGAAGCCTTTTAATCTCTAGGCTGAATGCCTGCCCCCAAATTCTGTTTTTTCATTTTTTTATTTTAAGATTTATATTTATTTGAAAGGCAGAGTTACAGAGAGGCAGAGGCAGAGGGAGACAGACAGAAGTCTTCCATCTGCTGGTTCACTCCCCAATGGCTGCAACAGCTAGAGCTGGGCTGATCTGAAGCCAGGAGTTTCCTCCAGGTCTCCCACTCTGGTGCAGGGGCCCAAGTACTTGGGCCATCTTCTGCTTTCCTAGGCCTTGGCAGATACCTGGATCAGAAGTGGAGCAGCCAGGACTTGATCCACTACACTACAGCACCGGCCCCCAAATTCTGTTTTTTTTTTTAAATTACTAAATTCCTGAATCTTCAAAATTAAGATACTAAATTACCTAGAATATATCACAAGTGAGGATAACTTAACTCACTGGCAGAGTTCCTGAGTTTTTAGTTTCCTTTTTTCTAAACAATAACGACAGTAGTCTTTTGAGCTTTTCACTTTTCCCGTGTATAACGACATAATTTTACTGAGGGCTCACTACATGACGAGTATGTTTCAGTTACTGTAACAATTGTGTCTTCAGTAAATCCTGTAAGGCCTTTGTTAATTAGCCTCCCTCCCCTAGGGAGTGGAGTGCTAGGACTCAAACCCAGGCTTAAGAAACCACTGGACTGTTTTTATGGACTCTTTAGTTTCTTTTAATCACATGTCTCCAGTTTATTTTGATTTTTATAACAAAACTAGTGGATTTATACTGAATTCTGAGATGAACTCTGTTTTGTCTTTCACCCGTGAACTTTGAGGAGCCTAGAAGAGATAACAGACTTCTGGGACTTGAGACTATTTCACAACTTATAAGGGTGGGATGCTCTGTTCGTTATTTTTTTTAAGTTTATTTATTTATTTATTTGAAAAGCAGAGTTACACAGAGAGGGAGAGAGAGAGAGATCTTCCATCTGCTGGTTCACTCCCCAAATGGCCACAGTGGCCTGAGTTACACCAGACTAAAGCCAAGAGCTTCATCCAGTTTTCCCACAGGGGCCCAGGGGCCCAGGGATTTGGGCCATCTTCCACTGTTTTCCCAGGCGCGCTGCGGAGCAGCTGGGAGTGGAACCTGCACCCACATGGCTGCAGTTGAATCTGCTTTACCACAGCACTGGCCCCAGTACCTGCTTTACTGAGGACTCAATCAGCATGCCCTTATTTTGGTCTGAATTCTTTAAGGGAAGTGTTCTTTGTTTAAAGGTAATACATCTTTTAGTTTTGTTTTACTTTTAGAAATTTAAAAGCAAACAATAGAGAAAAAAAAGTGTGAGTTTATTTTGTTGCAGAAAAATTTGAAATCTGTGCGTAGATTTTTCATAATATGCGTTTTCCACATACTGTGAAAAAATTTTCACAACGAAATAAACTCATACTCTTAATTTCATTCTGCAACAAACTTTTTGAAGTACCCCCAAATAAGCACAATTTTATCTAAATGTAGTCAGCTATACATGCAACCTTTTTTTTTTTTAACGCTAAACAACATGTTTAGTGCTGTGACAATGTAGAGATTTTTAATGACTGCCCTGTGCATGTGGCTAAGCCGTAGTTTATAGTTGTTGTTTTTAACCGATTTCCTTTTAGTGGACATTTAGGTCTTTACCAATTTTTGGTTATGATAAACAACTGTTCTGTTTTTTCACATCTATCTTGAACACTTACTTGTCCAAGGATCTCATTAGAGTGAATTCTCTGGGCTAGGCCTGAGCCACTGAGCAGGCCAAATGGCCCTCTACCAGGGCACAGGTGTGTCCTTAGCGAACCCTCATCACCCTTGGATAAGCTCTTGCTCATCTTTTCCAATCTAATTGGCAACAAGTACTAAATATCCTATTTGTTTTATATTTTCTTTGTTTACTGAGGGGACTGAGCCACCTTTCCCATGGGTAGTAATCTTAATTTTTCTCTGTATACAAATGTCTACTTATGGTCCCTGGATGACTACAGCGAATATTTTACATTATAGAGAGCTTTACTAAAATAATGTGCTTATTTTGTGGTTAAATAATTTTTTAAAAACCAGCAGTTCTCTGTAGTGGTTTCTCTTCAAGTTTGAAGAAAACCTCTTGTTTTTTGTAAAATATAATGGATCTCCACGAGAAGGGAGAAGGTTATAATTCTAACCCTGACACGTTGGTTTGCTTTAACCTTTGTTGTAACAATAGACATTTTCATTAGTCTATTTTGCTTTATTAATCTTCAGGCATTTGCATATCACATCTTAAAGGTTTCTTGCTCATTTCTGGTTGTGGTTTAGATATAAAAGAATACAACAGGAAACAAACTGTAAAGTTGTATCTTAAGCCTTCTTTTGCTAAGAAATAGTTGTTATGAACTGCTCACAATGCATGCTGGTTCTTTGAAAGTTTATAGCTTCCAGCGGAATTCTGTTAGATTAATGTCTTGTGCTCTCGTTCCACACACACAATTTTGAAAAGACCCTTTTTTGTTTAGAGGATAATGGGGGCATAGGCAGAGAGTGTGGAGCATATAAATGAAGTTAAGACTAAATGAAACGATTGACTCGGCTAATCGAATCAAATCTGTGCTTGTTTTTATTTAATTTTTCTTTTTTTTTTTTCTAGAAAAATACCACTTTGGATAGTGAGTGAGGCTTGCAGATTTTTGTCTTTAAAAAAAAATCATCAGGTCACAGTTTGCAGAATTTACACCATCTTAACACAATTAAAAAGATTTGCTCAAACTGTTTCTTTGAAAGCTCCCTAGAATGTTTTTAGCCCCTTTTCATCCATTAGTTTTGATTTGAAATTATTGTAACTGTAACAAAACAGAATGGGATGTGTTAGAATGCAATATGCTGCCCTGTATTCTCAAGCTGCTCTCCTCCGTGAGTCACAGCTTTAAGATGTTCTTGCAGGAGCACCTGCTGTCTCCTCTTCTATTATTTTAACAGATTGTGGAGACTTCCTCTTAACCCTGGAGTTCATTCATCTGCTGCCGTAGATGTTGTGAAAGAATGAAATAAATCTGCCAGACCCTATTTCACTTAGTGGCTAAAGTAAGAAATACCACAGGGACCAAGGATCATTTGTTCGTGCATAATTGCCCACTCCTGTCGTTCGCCTTCAAAGAACAGGATTTTACTTGGAGTATTCTTACTTGGTTACTTTGGTGAAGGCTTCCAGAGTTGCTGTGTGTGATCCTACATCCTATTAGGGCAGGGATGGTTCACTGTTTTCCTGGTAGTAGCCGGTGCCTGACTCTTTCTTATGTGCTCCCTTGCTTTCATTCAGATTGGCAGAGGGTAAGGACTCGTGTTGTGTGTAAGTCTAGTGAGTTTCATTTCAGTGTGGGTTTTTATATTGAGCACCTAAGAGCTCATGAGTCAGGAGACTGTCAGCTCTAAGGTGTGCCCTGTGGTTGTCAACTCCTACATGCTTTGAATGTCTCCTTCTTGACTGTGCCTGACTCCAGGGGTCCTGGCCTGCCTGGACGGCTACATGAACATCGCCCTGGAGCAGACAGAAGAGTATGTGAATGGACAACTGAAGAATAAGTACGGGGACGCATTCATCCGAGGAAACAACGGTAACGTTTCTGCATCGTACGCCTCTACACCACCCAAATACGCTTACAATCAGCACCACCCGAGCATCTTCTAGATCGTTTTAAAGTTGGCTTTAGTTTTATTTTTAAATGTTTGTAGCTCAGCTCCTCTGTGTGACTGGTACTTTGTTTGTATGCTCCTTGGAGTTCTGGAACTAGACATTCTTTCCTTCCCTCCCTCTCCAAGGGTTCTCATCCACCCCTGCCCTCTTGAATCTGGTTTATTATATTCTCCCACCACATGACCTCACCTCTCGCAGTCTGAGGTTGGAGCTGTCGCGTAATTTGGAGCTTGGCCAGTCCTGAAGTCCTTTCTGTAGTAAATGCTGAGATGCATTTTGTGGAGATTTGTACCCTTTAGTTTGGCAAAAATGGCACAATAGGAAATATGGTCCTGACATTACTGAGCTTTTTAGCAGCGAGTGTTTTGCTATAACTGCTGTGGCTAGTTCTAAATACTTTGTTTCAGACATAGATTACAGTCAAGTCACATGTGGATCTGGGACAGGAAGGGAGAACACCAGAATGATGAGAATTATTCCTAGACTGAACCCCACTTTTTGACCCCCTGAGTAGAACTCTGCGATTCTTGAATTCAGCTTTTTTGTTGATTTCTTTACTTCTGGCGAAGGAGTTCTTGAGTCCGCCCAACAGCTGGTTCCCTTTGCTGTGAAGTAAACATTCTGACTTTTATAATGGATATTCTGTCCTCTGTTTTCATAGCACGGTATTTCTTCCGAGCATAATATATGTGTGTTTTGATTGCTTCTTAGTACTCCAGTGTGTAGCATTTCTTCTCCTCTTTTCCATATTGTTCTTAATTTGATTTCCTCCTTTTCCTGGGAGACGGTGTGGTCTTGCCTCCTCTGACAGCTGATCGGAGGTGAGGCAGCGGAGAGCAGGTGCTGTGACGGTGAGGGGCGGGTCCTTTCACCTGTAGAGGACCTGCGCGGCTTCCCCAAAGCTGTTTCTGCTGGCACGCTGATGCTTCCCTTTCTAGAATCTCTACCATGATGTAGTCAGTGACAGCTACCTTTGGACTCCCAAGTCTCCCTCTTTGGCTCTTCAGGAGGATTCTGACTTACTTGATGAACCTGTGCTGTGTTCTGTGAACAAACCTGTATGCCTCTGAGCAAGCGTGGGGAAGGGTGGGGAGGCACACCTTGGGTGAAAACTTGACCAGAGTGACCCGGCCATTTTATTCATTTTTGTCATACTCTTATGTACCCCATATGCCACAGACTACAGTTTGGATAACACCAAACATTGAAAGTCTAGCAGGAAACCCAGAGGAAGAACTTTGGGGTCTTTAAAAAAAAAACAAAAAACAAAAAAACAAAAAAAAAAAACCTCCTCAATTCTTGTTTATCCAGTTTCAATTAAAAACGTAAATAAGCAGGTTTAGCATTTGTACTGGGGAGATGGATGCAAATACACTATTGATTATTCATCTGAAATCATGCCTGGGAGATTGATTTATGTCCCTCAAAGTGCAGTTGTGATACTTCTCATTAAGAAGCATTCTGGATTCCAGGGACTCTCAGGTGTATTTTATTTCCTTGATCAGTTTGCAAACTCAGTCTGATGCATAGATAAGGTTAGGACACAGTGTTAGAAGACACCACACGTGAGTCTACAGTCAGAGAACTTGTCTCACAGTGGTTCTAGAGTTGGTTGGTTATAAGGTTGGAGTTTTAAGTTTACAGATGTGTCAGGCAAAATCCAATGCTTTTAAAACTTACTACCGTGATCCTGAAGAGCAGACTTGATTTTCAGTTGTTGTTGTTTCTGTTTTCCAGTGTTGTACATCAGTACACAGAAGAGGCGAATGTGAAGACCCCTGGAGAGCAGTCCTGTCCATAGCGGGATATGTATATTTTATGAAGTTGTCTGTTCTGTTGTTGGGTTCTTTGGTGATATCATTTGTTCTGCTTTCATAATAGTCGGTGATTTTTCACCGGTGACTAAGTTGAATGTATAACATTGTGGATTTAATTGTAAAGAGTTCTTTCCAGTTGTCAGTTTCTTTTACCTCCATTTCAGTATCCAAAATGCTAAAAGAATTAAAAAAAAAAAAAAAAAAGACAAACCTGTTTCTCCCCTTGTGATTCTTTAAGTTTCAAGCAGCCTCATTTCACTGATCTGCTGTGCTGTTCAGCTGACAGAAATGCACGGGGTGCGTGAGCGGTGCCCACTCTGCTTTATCCGATCCTCTTCTATTTGCTACGCAAAACTTGGAGAATTGGGAGGCCATGAAAAAGGGGCCGTGACAGCAGCAGTTCAGCTCTTGATTCTGTCACCTCGCTAGAAAACAGCACCCATCAGCCGTGGAACATGGCATTACTGCCAAAGAAGCGGGGATGAGCAGAGCTGGGCAGATTCTCCAGTGTGCAGTTAGGAGAAAGCCTTCCGGGCGGCAGGACCCCTGCAGCTGCCCCTGGCAGTGAGCCCTTTAGCTTCCCTCCTCTCCCTCTTGGGAGCACCAGTGGCATCAGCAGCATCCCTCCCTCAGTGGACGAACGCAGTTAGAGGAGGAGCCATTCCCGCACACCACTGGCTGGCATTCAGATTCAAGCACAGCCTCGAGTTTCTAAACCTCCCCGGGTTCCAGTTGCTAAGCTGTGGCAGCGAAGGAATTCGCTTCGCTCTGCTTAGCCGGTGGCCCGGGGAAGCCCTTCACTCAGGCGGAGCTGTTTTGGAGAGTAACGACGTCCCGGAGCCCAGCACCGGATTTCATGGTGCTGGGTGCAAGGCAGCCCCTCTGGGTTATGTGGCTCCTGCTGAGAGGGTTCTCACAGTTTATTAGGGAGCTCCCCCCAGCCCTGCTTTATCCTCTGAACAGTTCTTCGCTGGCTCTAGGAACAACAAATAGCTCTGGGCACTGTGGCTGAATGAACAGCAGACAATTGTGTGAACGTCCTGTGGCCTTCCTCCTTCCTCCTCCCTCCCCAGGCCAAACAGTTCCTGAGTGGGATGTGAAACAATGCCCTGGTTGGAGAATGTGCGACAGGATTGGGAAGCACACAGGGAAGGGGCGGTGCTGCTGCGGAGGTGCGGGTGGCTTTTCGTCCTGCTCTCATTTGAAAGTGCAGAGAGTAATGGGAAACAATTCTTTTTAATTAATAACTCGGGAAAGGTGAATAGAAACATTTCACAAGGTTTTGCTGTGTGCTCACAGAAAATAAAACACGTTATGCTATGCTTCAATAATTTATCACTTCTTGACGGGCTTGAAAAGGGCCCAGTCTGTAAATACAAATCGCCAATTTGCTCTTTTATAAATGACTTCTTTTAAGGAGAAAATGGATGTCCTCCTGGTGGAGCGTACATGTTCTCATTTGTTTTGTAGACCATGTAGGGCTGCCAGGTTACCGCGTCCCTTCATTCACTTAGACCGGTCATCTCTGAAAGCAATGCCATGGTTATCTCCCACCAATCTGTGGCATCCTATTTTTGCTAACTTCCTCCCTGACCCCTTCCATGTGTAAGTCTTTATTTTCCCCTTGCCATCTCTCTAGTTTAATAGCTGTACGGCAGACTAGTGTTTCCAACCATAGAACTATTTCTAATCAAGATCGACGTTGGGAAGTGCTACCATTTTTATGGTAATAAAGGAGTGTATTATGCACTTGGACCCATGTAAGTTGTCCCTCGGGTATGCCCTTCGCATGGTAGAACTGTGAAACAGTGTAAATGCTAAAATTACTTTCTCCTCCATTGTAGTCTCCTAGAGGTCAGTGAATTATTTCCAAAATTGCATTGTCACAAAGATGCCTGTTCTAGGTGGAAGAGTTTTTCACTTGCGTAACTACATTCTGCTGTCTCTGTGCCCCGCAATCCCTGGCTGCCCCACTCTTTCTCTTGGGCTGTGACAAAACAGAATGTTGAGGGAGAAACAAATGTGTGCTTGATTTTTAGACTATCTGACTTCACATTCTGTTTTGGTCTTTGAGCTATTCCTTGGCTAATGTTCCAACAAGTTGAATTGATTCTTACTTCAAAACTGTTTATCCGCAAACAGAGCTGTTGACAAGTACAAATACAGATGGCAGGCATGTGGTACGATTTTCATGTTCTCATCTCAGCATCCAGGAAGGGAATGTTAGTGAGAGATGGTTTACGTCTCTTTTTGTTCAAGGCAATATGGAATGGCTGCTAGGAGTGCTTAATTATGTGACAAATAGCAACAAATGCTTAAGGGATCCTTAAGGCCTAAACCACGGCAGCATGGCCATGGTGGGGAAGGGCTCTCACCCTGGAGGCTACAATAGTCTGTAAGAATAGGAGCACCTCTGGGGGGAAACCATCCGATAATCATGGGTGACCTCAGTCCGGCAGTCTGGGCAGAAGGCCCCGTCTGTTCTTTCAGTGGGTTACGCACACCTATTGTTGCCCTGACCTATGTCAGAGCAAATGCTCCTCCTGGGAATTGGCTGGCTCTTGCATTCAGAGGCGAGGCCCAGCCCAGGCTGTGGCCTTGCTCTTCCCCATAGCCAGACTGCACTAACCATTATGTTATGCTCCATGGAAAGAAATCTCTGGTGAAAGGAAGACAAAAGCAGTTTTATTGTCCCCCCGGCTCGTGTTGGAGGAGGCTGCCCGGCAGCTCACCTCTCTCTGCCTCCGCTGAGGTCGCCTCATCAGGGTGGAGCTAGACTGCCCTCAGAGTTGCAGGCTGAGCCGTGACCTCTTGGTTCTGCATACCCAGCCCTACTTGAATTCCGCCAGAGGCTGCCTGTCTGGACCAGTGCTTGGCAGGCCACTGTGGGTGTCTGTCTTGCTGGCCAACTGGCTTTGGCTCACTATAGGAGTCCACTTAGCAGAGCAGGGACGAGTCTGTAAGAGGGGACTTCAAACATTTGGGGAAAAATGGAATTTAAAAAGTTTATTTTGGTGCAAAAAAAAAATTGAAATCCATTGTAGATTCAACAAACGATGATGCTAATAATTTGGAGTGAAGGAGAGGTGTGTGCAGTATTCCAAATCACTCTTCAGTGTTGATATCAAATGGAAATCCCATTGAATTTATAGCAGTGATAAAACAACTAAAACGTAGTGTAGTACAGTTGAGTGAGTGTTGCTAGACCACAGAGCAGCTTGCTCTGTCTTCCTCTCCACCCCAAGTAGTGCATGGGTCACGGACAACCCCACAGCTCAGTGGTGTGCAACGAGTGCTCACTTGGGCTCCCCATCCAGGGGGGCCAGCCGGTGGGACCGTACTCATTATGGCCACTGGGGGCCTGGCAGGGGACATAGCACAGCACCTCATACTCCCACCTTCTCCACTCGGCACTCCGGGCTTGCTGCTGCATGGCGGGGGGATCAAGAATCCCTCCCAGATGCTTTTGCTTGGCAGTGACCCCAGTCCCGTCCACTCCATTTTATAAGCCCGAGCAAGTACCATGGCCATGGTGTTCAGGAAGGTGTAATTCTGTCATACCCCACAAGGAGACAAAAGTAGAAATATTGGTGAACAGCAGTGTGTGTGTGTGTGTGTGCGTGAGAGAGAGAGAGAGAGACGGTTCTCCAGAGAAACAGAATCCATCTGGTGTTTATATACAGAGGGAGTTCTGGAGGAATTTTCTCATGTGGTTGTGGAGGCTTGGCAAGTTCAAAATGTGCAGGGTGGGCCAGCAAGCTGGAAGATTTGGAGTTTGGGTCTGTAGCTGCCTCCTAGACAAACTCTCCCTCTGAGAAACTCAATGTTTTCCACTTATGGCCTTCAACTGATTGGATGAGGCGCACCCACATTATGAAGGGTCATCTGCTTTACTTATTTGACTTTTAAGTTTCATTTCAAAAATATCCCCCTAGCAACATCTAGAATAATGTTTCATGAAGTATCAGGGTACTGTAATCTAGCCAAGTTGACACATGCAGTAGCTATCATGTTATGTTAGCCATATCCTTTGCACCATAAATTTTCCCAATCCTTAATGAAGCATGGAATTATGAGATTTTTTAAATTGCATTGAAAACAGGGCCCTTTCTTTGTTGAGGTGTGGGGGTTAAAGAACCTGTGTTCCTGGTGTCTTCTGTCACTTTTTCCTTAGATTCCCAAGAAAAATAATGACTGTTTCATTCACGGTTTCAGAAGCTGGGTCTGGATGGATTGTTTAGGTTTGGTTTTGCAGGTTAACCTTCAGATTCCCAATGAATCTAGATTCAAAAGAAAATGTAGAAGTAAGGGCAACCTTTCCAGAGATCCAGTAGTCATTGTTTCAAGCCAAGCAAATGTGTGTTCTAACCATATATTGATCATGGAAACTTTAGTATATTCCAGAGGCCTGCTTTGCAAGATGTGTTGCAAAGGTGCAAGGTATGTGAGTGCTACATCAAGTGGCTAACTTCATCAGTGTTGATTCACTAGATGTATCTGACTCATTCTAAAGTATATTCTAGCCCTTCACCCGTGTCATCCTGAGAAAGTGCATATGCCACCTGTCTAGTCCAGAGGCGTCCCAGCTCCCAGCTTGCTTTTCCCCTTTTCCTCACCGTGGCATCTTTGGCAGAACTGCCCACCCGCTTCCTTGTTCCCTGGGGCTCATACAGATGCACACATGTGGAAGGTGCCAGGGTTGGGAGGGCAGGAGAGGGCTCGGATGGGAACGGGCCCCCCACCCTGATCTCATTGCCAACTGAGCTCGTCCTCACATGCTTCCTCAGGATCGCAGTCCCCCTTTGCAGGTGAGGAAACCTGATGCAAACGGGGGCAGCAACTTGCTCCAGGTCCCTTAGGGGGTCGCTGCAGCTAGAATAACTGTTGTCCCTGCCGTGTGGTCAAGTGCGTTCCATCAACACATTGTCTTCTCTTTCTCATGCTCCCAGCAGTCCAAAGATGCGCACCCAGACTGTCACCCTCCGCATTCAGAGAATGTGGCTCAGCTCAGCTGTGACAGGGAAGATCCATAGGCGGCCAATAGCCCTCTACGCCCCAGGCCGAGGCCAAAACCTGCCCAGTGGCCTATGTGTGCAGGCACTGTTGGCAGACACCGGCAGATTTTAAGAGGACTGCCTCCTAGAATTTGTCCCCCATCCCCAGCTCCTGAAATCTTCCAGCAGCCCTTAGCTGGGTCTCCTGTTGAGGATATGTGCGTCATCAGACCCAGCAACAAGGGACACATGGAGGCAGGCTGATGTCAACCGGAATCGCCTCTCAGAGCCTGGCCCAGCTCTCATGGAATCCTCTTGGGGGTCCTGGGTCAGGGCTCCCGGCTCAGCTGTCTGGTAAGAACTGAAGTGTTTGGTGACTCTGCTCCAGTGAGGTTTGCCTCGTCACTGACCCTCTCTGTACCACCTGCTCTCAGGGTGTGTACTTAGCACTCCCGAAGCCCCCGCCCCTGAAGCACCAGCCACACCAGGAGACCACTCTGCACCCCTAACCCCGGGCGCATACAGGGCCTGCTCTAAATCACTGTGCAATCATGTAAAACCCAACCAGGCGTTCTGTCCCGGTTGCCCCTCTTCCAGGCCAGCTCTCTGCTGTGGCCCGGGAGTGCAGTAGAGGATGGCCCAGGTGCTTGGGCCCTGCACCCCATGGGAGACCAGGAGAAGTACCTGGCTCCTGCCTTCGGATCAGCGCGGTGCGCTGGCCACAGCACACCAGCCACGGTGGCCATTGGAGGGTGAACCAACAGCAAAGGAAGACCTTTCTTTCTGTCTCTCTCTCTCACTGTCCACTCTGCCTGTCCAAAAAACAAACAAACAAAAAAAACCCCAACCAGGCTACGCTATGAATTTCATGCTAAATATTTTTCATTTGATAAGTTTACTTACAACTTGCATTTGGCTGTTGTTATATTTTAGTTTATTCTGAAACTTAAAAAACTTTTCGTTGAAACTGATTACTTCAAGAACTTTGAGGAAAATGTCCAGGATGTCAAGAAATGCACTAGCCCCTGGTCAAAAAGCCATAGTGTGTTTGCATTTCAGATACAAAGCAAAACATCTGAGGATTTAAAATAGAGAATGGGTGAGAGGTTGAAAGAAAATACTGTTTCCGGCGATTAAAACCATTTTTCTAAATGAACCTGTTTTGCCTGTGCAGAGAAATGAAATTGCTGTTTTCACTTAAAAGAAAACCAGCTTATATAATCCGGCCACCAGGCAGAGAATTTTAACAGCCATTGTTTCATTAAAAACCAGTGTCAACTTTTTAATATGATGACTTTTGTTACTGTCATTCATTTCCCTTTAATGAAGTGACACTCACCTAGACTTAACATCTTCTTCCTTGCCTCTTTCTCTTCTGTTTTATGGAAGAAATCACCTTTTATTGATAATTTAAAATTTTTTATTTATATAAAGGGATCAAATTTCACGGATTTCGTGTATATAGTTTTAAGAGCATAATGATACTTCCCACCCTACCACCTCCCTTGCTCCCACCTTCCCTCCTCCTTCCTTTCTTATTTTTTCTTTTACTTTCTGCAATGACATACTTTCAATTTTACTTTATCATCACAAGTTTAATGCTCCACTAAATAAAGAATTCAACAAGTACTAAGTGGAAAAATCACTGTCCTCAGGAGTATAGACAAAGGTTATAAGCAATAATGAAATCTCAAAATGTCAATTTCACTAATATACATTACTTTTTTTGTACTCTGTATATTAGTTACCACAAATCAGGGAAAAACATGGTATTTGACTTTTTGGAACTGGCTTATTTCACTAAGTGTAATGGTCTCCAATTGCATGTTTTGTTGCAAAAGACAGGTTTGCATTCTGTTTATGGCTGAGTAGTTCTCCATCATGTTTATATACCACAATTTCTTTATCCAGTCATCAACTGATATACATCTGGGTTGATTCTATATCTTGCTATTGTGAAGTGAGTTGCAATAAACATGGGGTACAGATAACTTTCGTATGCTGATTTCATTTCCTTTGGGTAAATTCCCAGGAGTGGAATGACTGGGTTATATGGTAGATCTATTTTCAGATTTCTGAGGAATATCCATACTGTCTTAAGTAACGATTATACTAATTTACTTTCCCACATCCTCACCAGCATTTTTTTTTTTTATTTTTGGATGATAACCATTCTAACTGGGATGAGGTAAAACCTCATTATGGTTTTTACTTGCATATCCCTGATTGCTACTGATCCTGAACATCTTTCTGTGTGTCTGTTGGCCTTTTGTATTTCATCCTTTGAAAAATGTCTGTTTATATTCTTAGCCCATTTCTTAATTGGATTGTTTGTTTTGTTGTTGATGAATTTCTTGAGCCCCTTATATATCTGGATATTAATCCTTTATCAGATGAATAGTTTGCAAATATTCTCTCCCATTCTGTTGGTTGCCTCTTTGTTGAATGTTTCCTTTGCTGTACAGAAGCTTCTCAGCTTGATATAATCCCACTTGCCTACTTTTGCATTTATTGCCTGTGCTTCTGGGGTTCTTTACAAGAAATCTTTGCCTAGGCCAATGTCTTGCAGTTTCCCTATAAGTAATTTGGTGGTTTCAGGTCTTAGGTTAGATCCCTGATCCATTCTGGGTTGATCTTTGCATAGGGTGTAAGGTAGGCATCTTGTTTCATACTTCTGCATGCAGAGATCCAATTTTCATGTAGACCACTTTTTAGACAGGACAGTTCCAATTCCTTTTTCCCACCCCTTCTAAATTGTCTGAGCATTATTTCTGAGTTGGCTTTCTTTTGAATTTTGTATTAATTTTTTAAAATTTTTATTTGAAAGGCAGTGGGATGGAGACAGGCAGGAGCTGTCTCCCATCTGCTGGTTCACTCCCCAAATGTCCGCAAAATTGGGCTGAGCCAGGACAAACTCTGGAGCCTGGAATCTAATTCAGGTCTGCTATGTGGGTGACAGGGACCCAGTGTCTTAGCCATTTTCTGCTGCCTCCCAAGGTGCACAGAGCAGGAATCTGGAATAAGGAACAGAGTTGGGACTGGGACTTGAACCCAGGCACTCTGATAAGGCATGTGGTCATCCCTAATAGCATTCTTTTTTTTTTTTTTTTTTTTTTTTGACAGGCAGAGTGGACAGAGAGAGAGAGAGACAGAGAGAAAGGTCTTCCTTTGCTGTTGGTTCACCCTCCAATGGCCGCTGCGGCCGGCGCACCACGCTGATCCGAAGGCAGGAGCCAGGTGCTTCTCCTGGTCTCCCATGGGGTGCAGGGCCCAAGCACTTGGGCCATCCTCCACTGCCTTCCCAGGCCATAGCAGAGAGCTGGCCTGGAAGAGGGGCAACGGGGACAGAATCCGGCACCCCGACCGGGACTAGAACCCTGTGTGCCGGCGCCGCAAGGCGGAGGATTAGTCTGTTGAGCCATGGCGCCAGCCCCTAATAGCATTCTAACCTCTGCAACAAATGCTCACTCTCATATCAACTTTTAAATTAATTGAACAAGCTGACCCTTCCCCAAGCTTTCAGTGTGGTGAGGAAGGGGGCTGGGCTTGGGCCACTTGAATCTCAGTGGGAGCTGTAGTTAGTGACCTCATGGGCAGCTGGCTGGTGGATGACGTAGGGGCTTTAGGAATGCAAGAAAGCCCGTAGAAACTTCCTATAATGCATAATGTGCATGTGCAAGATGCATTACTGTGAAAACGTTGAACAGTGAGACGAGATCAGTTTTAGTGCCACTGTGTATCAGCAGCTGCTAGAAAGCAAAGCTGTGGTCTGTTTGACTTTTTATTTCCGACGCCTATCATATTGGTGTTCATTTTCTGTCTGCCTGCTGACCAGTAAGTAGATAGAAACACAATCCTGATGTCCTTGAATAATTTACCGGATTCTTTAGCAAGTGTTTTTGTGGCCAGAGAGACTGCTCTACCTTGGTATCAGTCCCATTATCGTTAAAACACTGGTGAGGAAGCAAGTTCTGGTGCCGCAGGCATCCTGACTCTCTGCACCTGCTAGAAGTTCATTCTGCTCCACACTGACCACCTGTTGCAGCGCTGGCTTGCCTCCATGATGGTGTCGTTGCCTGGAAATCAGAAGAAACAGCCAGCATGGCTGAAAACAGGGGAGAATGCTCACTGACAAAGAAGTGATGGGATTGGGGCAAGTGACGGCCATCCTGGCACGTGAACCAGGGAGTAACATAAACGTCGAATGGAGTCAGACACATTTATGAAAGCCTTTATGAAAGCAGAAACCACAAGTCCAGGGGGAAAAAAAATCATCTATGGGAAAAGACTGTGGAATGTTGAGCAGCTTTGTAAAGTTTCATCCTATGCGTGCCCCCCAAAGAGGAAGGAGAGCCCTCGGAGGGTTCCAGAGAAGGATCATGCTGACTGACGCGAGTTCAAGGCTTGCCTGGCACTGGCCGTTATTCTGGTCTTCACAGTCACACAACCCTGTGTGTGTGACCCACGGTCACAGCAACCCTGGGAAGGGTACTGTTAGCGCACCATAGTGGAGGCCCTGGGAGCGCAAGAGGGGAAGCAGCTGGCTCAGCCTGATTCAGGCGCCCGGCAGGGCTGAGGTTGAATCCTAGCAACTGAGCTCCAGAGACCTTAAACCATGCACCCCTGAGCATGTCAAGAGGCCCCACCCCAGAATGTGCAAAAGCTTCTCAAAAAAAGAAAAGTGAACAAGGACAAGATAAGCCCTTTTACTGAGGATAGCCCGGGATTACCAGGTGATACCAAGGAGAGAAACATAGTTGCAGCAAAACACAGAGGACTAACCCTTCCAGGTCAACCCCAGGCTCTAAGGGCACTGAATGATGTCCCACAGCCCCAACCTGCAGGGGTCAAAGGAAGCAAAGTCAGATGCCAGGGAGAGACTGAAGAAAACAAGAAGTGAGCAAATGCCCTGGTGAAAAAGAGACTGAGAGGAAGCTGGTTTCTGGGGCCCCTGCAGAAGGCACGACCAGCCGTCTCCAGCCTCACCAGTGTGGTTTCCAGGCTGCTGCTCCTCATCACCGTGGGCGCTGCCATCGCCAGCGGCCTGGCTCGCAACTGCTGAGCGGTTTCCTGCACCCGTGCTGGGCACAGCACCCTGCGCACATCATCACGCTTCATTCTCAGAGCCAGCCGTCCCCAGCTCTAGACACGGTCTCCCTCAGCCCTGACAATGCGCCTAAGAAAACGCAACTTTGTGTGGGACAAGGAAACGTCTTAGAGTATGTGTGAGGATTAAGAACTGATGGCTTGGAAAAGACAAGACAGTGGACACAGAGAGCTGCGTGGACTTCACTTAATATCTATTACAGCCTTCTCATCTTGCTTCTGTACAATTTAAAAATTTCACCAATTATTTGGGTAAAGGAATGAAAGACTTTTCTCATGTAATATAGGTAAAAACAGATAATACTAGACATAACAGAATCAAGGGTGAAGGAATTTAAAAGGCTAGAAAAAGATAATAAAAATAATAAACTAGAAATTAAAAACATTTTGGCCAGCACCGTGGCTCACTTGGCTAATCCTCTGCCTGCGGCGCTGGCACCCGGGTTCTAGTCCCGGTTGGGGCGCCGGATTCTGTCCCGGTTGCTCCTCTTCCAGTGCAGCTCTCTGCTGTGGCCCAGGAGGGCAGTGGAGGATGGCCCAAGTGCTTGGGCCCTGCACCCACATGGGAGACCAGGAGGAAGCACCTGGCTCCTGGCTTCGAATTGGTGTAGCTCCAGCCGTAGCGGCCATTTGGGGAGTGAACCAATGGAAGGAAGACCTTTCTCTCTGTCTCTCTCTCTCACTGTCTAACTCTTCCTGTCAAAAAAAATTAAAAACATTTCAACTTAGCTTTTTTTTTTTTAAAAGATTTATTTATTTATTTTAAAGTCAGAGTTACACAGAGAGAGGAGAGACAGAGAGAGGGAAAGGTCTTCCATCCGCTGGTTCACTCCCCAACTGGCTGCAATGGCCGGAGCTGGGCTGATCCAAAGCCAGGAGCCAGAAGCTTCCTCCAGGTCTTCCCAAAAGGTGCAGGGGCCCAAGGACTTGGGCCATCTTCTACTGCTTTCTCAGGCCATAGCAGAGAACTGGATCGGAAGTGGAGCAGCCGGGACTCGAACATATGGGATACCAGCACTGCAGGTAGAGGCTTTACCTGCTATGCCATAGTGCTGGCCCCCTTAGTTGTTTTTTAAAGTCAGTATGTATCTTCTCTTTTTTTCCACTGCATTTTTTTCATTTTCATTTTTTTTTTTTATTTTGAAGGAGAGAGAGAGTGAGTATCTATTTGTTCAGTCCAATAGGCTATAATGATTGGGACTGAGCCAGACAACAGCCAGAAGCCGGGAATTTAATCTCAGTCTCCCATGTGGAACACAGGGCCCCTACTATTTGAACTGTCAGCTGCCCTTCCACAGTAGCAGGAAGTTGGAATACAAAGTGGAGCTGGGACACAGGCCCAGGCACTCTGATATGAGATGTGAGCACCCAGTCAGCGTCTTAATTGCTAGGACAATTGCCCATCCATTTGTATTTTTTTCTAAAGCTACCTGATCCAGTTGGGGGGAGACCAAGAATTATTGAATCTCACCACTGGAGGGAATTTCTGGTCTTAGAGCCCTCCTGAACAATCCCACCAAGTAATGCTTTCAACCTGCATGATGCATCATGGAATTGAAACTAATTTAGTAGGTAGAAATCAGTGTAAAGAAATATTAAATAGAAAAAAAAGTGCATCATTTATTGTAATTATTAGTAGTATTGTGTTAAAGTTTTACTTCCATTTTATTGTTAGAGTGTGTGCGTTAGGTGGTGACATGAAATATGTATTTTCTACCATAGGTTGTGGTTGAAAAATTTGAAAGGAATTAATATTTTTTTTTAGATTTATTTATTTATTTGAAAGAGTTACAGAGAGGGAGAGGCAGAGGAGAGAGAGATCTTCTATCCACTGGTTCACTCCCTAAATGGCCACAAAGGCCAGAGCTGAACAGAAGCCAGAAGCCAGGAGCCAGGAGATTCTTCTACATCTCCCATATGGGTGTAGGGCCCCAAACACTTGGACCATCTTCTTCCACTTTCCCAGGTGTGTTAGCAGAGAGCTGGATCAGAAATGGAGCAGCCAGGTCTTGAACCTGTGCCCATATGGGATGCCGGCACCACAGGCAGCACTTTACCTGCTATGCCACAGCGCCAGTACCAAGGCACTGACTTTTGACCAATTCTTAAATACCTTTCCCTTATTACTTCTTTAATAGACACTGTCTACAGTGAAATTTGAGATGTCTTCTTTCTCTCTGTACAGATCTGACTTGTAGGAGATGTTTTTCTTTTATTGAAATTAAATTTGTCTCACTGGAACTTGAGCACATTGGGTATGTCTCCGCCTTGCCACACACTGGACATATGGTTTTCTTCAAATCATCTTGTATCTTTATAAATATTTCCTCTCTGCAAAAATGGAAATATTGTTAATAACAAAACAATGTCATTCCAATACTAATATGAAGGTGAAATCAATGTTTTTAAAGACACTTTGAAAACTCTAAAGATTTGGAAGTTTACTTTGGACAGCCTAACCTTTTCTTGTCAACTGTTCAGCATTTGGAGGCACTATGGCACTATCCTGAGCTTTCTCCCTTCAAGATGGAACTGTGTTTGTTGAACTCTCTTCAGCAATGCATGGTTCAGGAGTAGGCGTTAGGCCTAGCAGTTAAATGCCCATGAAGATGCCTGCATCTCTTATCAGAGTGCCTGGGTTCAAGTCCTGGCTCTGCTCCCCAATTGCAGCTACCTGCTAACACATGGCACAGGAGGCTCTGGTGATGGCTCAAGTGTTTGGGTCCCATCTATCTAATTGGGAGACCTGGACTGAGTTCCTAACTCCTGACTTCAGACCTGGCCAGGCCCAGGTGTTGCAAGCATTTAAGGAGTGAACCAGCAGATGGGAATATGGGAATATTCTCTCTCTCTCTCTCTCTCTCTCTCGCCTTTCTCCCTCCCACTCTCTGCCTCTAAAATAAATAAATAATGACAATAAGTTAATTTTTGACAACTACGCACGTGGTTTGGAATCCATAAACGACCCGTTCAAGTGTCCCCTGCAGTGTGAACAATGGCAGACAGCCAACAGAAAACACTGCCTTGGGTGGAGGACCTTATCAATGATTACTTTGCTTTCTGAAAGCTTATTTTTAAGCGGGCAGACACCCTGTCTTCCACAGACATGAGGTAGGATACCCAGAATCTAATTTCAAATGTAGGCTAGTAATCTGGGAATATAATCTGATAATTAGATCCCTTGTTCAGAAAGCAAAATTGCACCTAAGGATTTTGTCTTGTTTAGTCATGTTTTCTGCTCAAAACCTTGAAGGGTTGGTTCTTTAAGTGCCTGTTGGTGAGCTGCATCTCCTCCATCCTGTGTTGAAGCCATCGGTTTTTTTCTGACCTAAGAAAAGCACTTAACATTTGTCCTTGTTTAATTTCATCTTGTTAGATTCAGCTCATTGCCCTGGCCTGTCAAGACCATTTTTCATCATTATTCTGTCATGCACCCGTGTGCCTGCTCCTCCCGGTGGATGGTCACCGGCAGGCTAGCTTCTCGTGCCCGCCGCACCTCCCTCACACAGCACAGCGGGGAAGGAGCCATGGGACCCCTGGCCAGCTGACACGGATGACAGTCAGTGTCCTTTAGGGGAGGCTCTCCAGCCAGGTCAGAATCCATGCATTATGTCCCCCCCCCCCCACTTTTCTTTATGTGATCCCTAAAGATAATAAGAAGTAAATACCTGGCTATGTTTATCTTTTTCATTTAGCTGCCAGGAATCTCAGAGCCTGGGCCAATCACCTATTTTTAATGAATCTAAGCCATTAAAACGCACTAGTAATTATGGAATGAGAGGAGATGGCATTTAGCCAACTAAGTGTGGGCTGGGTGACACCCACATCCCACCACATCAGATTCTTTGGCTCTCAGTCCTGATGCTGCTCCGACTCCAGCTTCCTGCCAGTGCAGACCCTTGGAGGTAGCAGTGATGTCTCTAGTGGGAAATCTGGATTGAGTTCCCAGCTCCTGGCTCTGGTCCCAGCCCAGCCCAACCCCAGCTGTTGCAAGCATTTGGAAAATGATCCAGAAGATGGGAGCTCATTCTCTCTTGTCTGCCTCCCAAATAAAAACAATTAAGAATAATTAAAAAATAATAGTAACTCATAAATAGCATATGTTGTATATTAGAAATCCCTTTGTGGAAATGAAACCATGTAGAGCTAGAGATAGATAGATAGATAGATAGATAGATAGATAGATAGATAGATAGACAGATATGTAGAGCTAGAGATAGAAAGACAGAAAGAAAGATAGAGGCATGTATATAGCGAGATATAAATAGATAGATGTAGACATGTAGCTACAGAGCAGGCTTTCGTGTGAGATACTGGCTCACATGATCATGGAGGCTGAGAAGTCTTGTGATTTTCCCTCTCTGAGCTGGGGACTCAGGAAGACCTGTGGTGTAGTTTGAGAGCCCAAGAGCCATGATACAGCTTGAATCTAAAGCCCAAGAATCAGGAGTTCCAAGGACAGGAGAGGCTCAGTGTCCCAGCTCAAGCAGCCAAAAAGCAAATTCGTCTTCCCTCTCGATTTTTGTTCTATTCAGAACTTCAAGACATTGGCTGACGCTCATGCGCAGTGGCAAGGGTCATGTGCTTTACTCTGCTCACTAGTGCAGATTCCAAAAACACCACACAGACAGACCCCACAGTCATGTTTAACCAGTTATTCTGGTATCCATGGCCCAGTCAAGTTAACATATAAAATTAAATAACACCAATGGTGAAAGCTTATTTTTCAAATGATGTATTTATATTCTATATGCAGTTTTACAGAATGTGCCTATATAGAGTAAATCCTGATTGGGACTGTTCTGTATCTTGCTTATGCCAAATGACGTAGGAAATAAAACATAGTAAGAACTACCATATTTGCATTTTATTTAAACTTAACCCATTTCAGGAGCAGGTGTTTGTCACAATGCTTGAGGTGCCCCCATTCTGTATCAGAGTGCCTGGGTTCGAGTCCTGTCTCTGCTCCCAATTCCAGCTTCCTGTTAATGTGCACTCTGGGAGGCAGCAGATGATGGCTCAAGTGATTGGGTCTCTGCCACCCGCATGGGGGACCCAGGTTGAGTACCAGCCTCAAACCCTTATAAATAATTAGTATTTTCTGATGAAGTATAGATCCTTTCTAATGGGCATGTGTATCTGTTTGGGGAGGAAAAGACCAGTGCTTAGTGGGAGGAGTAATACTGACGCTGAACATTGCTCTTTCTCCTGTCTGTGAAATAAGGAAGCAGGTGAGCATGAGCTGTTGTGAAAAGATGGCACTAAGCAGTATTTTTTTAGAAAGCTTTTATTTAATAAATGTAAATTTCATAGGTACAGCTTTTGGAATATAGTGGTTCTTCCCCCATGCCTGCCCTCCCACCCCCAAACCGCCCCACTTTCTACTTCTTCTTCCATCCCATTCTTCATTAAGATTCATTTTTAATTGTCTTTATATACAGAAGATCAACTCTATACTAAGTAAAGATTATAACAGTTTGTACCCACACAGGCACACAAAGTATAAAGTACTGTTAGAAGACAAGTTTTACCATTAATTCTCATAGAACAACTGATTAAGCATAGAGGTCCTACATGGGGAGCAAGTACACAGTGACTCCTGTTGTTAATTTAACAATTGACACTCTTATTTATGATGTCAGTGATCACTTGAGGCCCTTGTCATGAGCTGCCAAGGCTATGGAAGCCTTTTGAGTCCACAAACTCAGTCAGTATTTAGATAGGACCATAATCAAAGTGGAAGTTCTCTCCTCCCTTCAGAGAAAAGTACATCCTTCTTTGACAGCCCCTTCTTTCCACTTGGATCTCACTCACAGAGATCCTTCATATAGATCATTTTTTTGCCACAGTGTCTTGGCTGTCCATACCAGAAATGATCTTATGGGCTTTTCAGCCAGATCTGAATGCCTTAAGGGCTGATTCTGAGGTCTGAGTGCTATTTGGCACTAAGCAGTATTACTGGTTATCACCTCAGCCTACGGTAGACCTTCTGTTAAACTCGTAAGGGTGCTGTTGCCACATGGATTTAACTCACTTTACTGGAGCATTTCTACTTGAAGGAAGAGTTAAGCACCAGCCAGAGAACTGGAAAGTCTAGTATTTCTCCTTTGTTGCATTCTTAGACTGCTATACAGTTGGAAGCAAATGATTAAATTTCTTCCAGATGTGTCAAAATTGTGAATATAGGGCTACCTTCACGTGGTGTAGACTGTCTTTCCTGTTGCTTCACTCAAATATAAATTAATGGTCTGTATGGTTCTTTGAGGGGGTGACTAAGAGAGGATAAATGGGTAGAATGAAGGCACTAAACCATTCATTGTGTTTCATCTTGTTTTTTAGTGGCAGAAGGTACATGGTAGCATGGAGAAAGAAGCAGACATCAACGATAGGCCTGATAAATATACTTAACTGCCCATTGAGTTCCCATTTTCTGTAAATTAGAGTTTGAAGAGAATTGTGAAAATTTTTTCTATTTCCTTTCACAGATTGTCCCAGCACTCCAGACATCTGTAGGTGTTTTTAAAAGAAATCTATCAAAACATTGAAATGCTCATCATAACAATGATTCTAGAATAGTAAGCGTCTATGTAAAAACACTGGTCAATGTCACTGAAATTGATGGGCAAGGCGTGTAAAGGGGAAGCCAAAGTCATTTTCTCTATCTCAGGACCTTTGAAAATGAGCACATGTCTCCATGCCTGCTGCAGCGAAGGGCCAGGAACAGACCTGGAATACTGAGCTTGGCAGGTCCTTCTTTTCTGAGGAGTCAATGACATTTTTAAACCTTTTGGTGTTAAAACAAGGAGTGATGTGGGTTGGTGTTGGTGCAGGTTGTAATTATATACGCCATACTTTAATCCATGTCATGTCAAGATGTTGTAAGAGTAGCTCAATCTCACAGCTAAAATAAAACTTTAAAAATACGTGTCATTCTCTAGCTTGAAGACATCTAAGAGATTATTTTTGATTCAAAATATTCTTTCATAATTGAGATTTTATTGGCTGTGTTGAGGATCATTAGTCCACACACATTTCAACTGGTACACTTTTTTTTTTTTTTGAAAGGCAGAGAGAGAGAGAGAGAGAGAGAAATCTTCTAACCGCTGGTTCACTCCCACTATACCTGTAATAACCAGGGCTTGGCCATGCCAAACTCAGGAGCCCAAAGCTCAATCCAGGACTCCCATGTGGGTAGCAGAGGCCCAATTACATGAGTCATCACTTGATGCCTCATATTAGCAGGAAGCTGGAATCAGGAGCAAATCTAGGACTTGAACCCAGACACTTTGATATTGGATGTAGATGTCCCAACTGGCATTTTAACCAGCAGGCCAATGCCCACCCCATTTAGCTTTATTTATTTATTTATTTATATTTTTTATTTGAAAATCAGAGAAACAAAGACAGAGACTGAGATAGAGAGGGAGCCAGAGAGAAGAGAAACAGAGATAATTTACCTACTGGCTTACTCCCCAAAAGCCCCTAAGAGGAAGGACTGTGCCCTGGTCAAGCCAGGAGCCCAGAACTCAATCTGGGTCTCCCATGTGAGTGGCAGGCTATCCACATTTGTATAGATGAGGTTACAAACTACTCAGTGGCAGAGGTGTGGGGAGAAACCATATTGATCACAGCCTGAGACCACGTGAACATTGGCGAGTAACACAAACACCACAGCTCAGTTTGCTCACTCATAAAATGGGATAATAATAGTGCAGGCCCCATAGTGTTCTTGGGCATATTAGCAAGGCAACTTACTCAACAGCTGATTAGACGTGTGGGTGGCACTATACAAACACTGTGTAAATATGCTGTTCATTGAATGCTCTCTTACCCCCTCAGCCACGCTGCCTCTTCCTACACAGGTCATAACAAAGCAACTTTAATACTTAGTGGGAAATGGAATTGAAAGATAAAATTATTTTGATGCAAAAAAATTTTGAAATCAATGCACACAAGGGGTCTTCAAAAGGTCCATGGAAAATGCATTTTATGAAAAAAACAATGCAGGGATTTCAAAAGCTTTTTGCACCAAAATAAAAATTATCTTTTAATTCCATTTCCCTTTGGTTTTTGAAAGATCCTTGTATATGGTATAATATAGCTATCAGGCCTGACCCTGCACCGTAGCCTCTCTGCTCAGTCATCTTCCTTGCTAAAAGACCTTTGCTACCCAGTATGGTGGCAACTCGCCACCTGTGATGCCCATGCATCGAAGATGTGCTCTAAGTAGAAAATACCCACTGGGTAGCAAAGAAAAATGGAACTCTGAAAACTAGAACTCAGAATGTCTAGCTCATAATGTTTATAGTTGTTGGCTATGAAGTTATAATGTTTCCAATATATTGACTTAACCATATCACTAAAATGAATATCATGGGGCTGGTGTTGTGACTCAGGGGCTTAAGCCATTGCCGGAAACACCAGTGTCTCATATCAGAGCTCTGGTTCCAATCCCCGCTGCTCAGCCTCCAAGCCAGTTCCCTGTAACACACCTGGGAAAGCAGCAGAAGATGGCCCACATGCATGGGTCCTTGCCACCCACGTGGGAGACACAGATGGAGTTCCTGGCTCCTGGCTTCAGCCTGATCCAGCCCCAGCTATTGCAGCTATCTGGGGAGGGAACCAAAGGATGGAAGACCTTTGTCTTTGTCGCTCCCTCTTTTTCTCTGTTGCTCTGCTTTCTAGATAAATAAATCATTAGAAAATAAAAATAAATATCATGGCCGGCGCCGTGGCTCAACAGGCTAATCCTCCACCTTGCGGCGCCGGCACACCGGGTTCTAGTCCCGGTCGGGGAGCCGGATTCTGTCCCGGTTGCCCCTCTTCCAGGCCAGCTCTCTGCTGTGGCCAGGGAGTGCAGAGGAGGATGGCCCAAGTGCTTGGGCCCTGCACCCCATGGGAGACCAGGAGAAGCACCTGGCTCCTGCCATCGCATTAGCGCGGTGCGCCGGCCGCAGCGCGCCGGCCGCGGCGGCCATTGGAGGGTGAACCAACGGCAAAGGAAGACCTTTCTCTCTGTCTCTCTCTCTCACTGTCCACTCTGCCTGTCCAAAAAAAAAAAAATATATATATATATATATATCATTTGTTGCTCCTCTACTGCTCTCCCCTCCTCTACTACTCCCCCCCCCTTTTAAAAAAAAATATGGCTATAAGAAAATGTTCAATTCTGTGTGTGGCTTGCATTGTATTTCCATTGGCCAGCACTGGCATAGAGTTGCTTCTGGTTCAGCCCTGGGGTCAATCAGCTTTGTGGGAGAGAGGAGTACAGAGCCCACGCTGCTGGCTCAGCAGGGGCCAGGGATTGGGCAGGCAGTGAGGGCTGTGCCTGGGACGCGGTGTCTCCCTGGTTTCCAACAACAAGAGATACTGCAGGAATGAGCTGTCACTGAAGGTTGTCACTGAGCCGTGTGGACAGGCTCTCGCCTTCCCTTTCTAACCTGGCGGTTGGGCTTTTGAACCTAGGAGGCCCTGGGAGAGGGGAGGGGTTTGTGCTGCAGGGCCAAAGCAGAGGTGGCAGGTGGAGAGGCCAGGTGGCCCAGAGGTGAGGGCGTGTGGGTGGGGAGAAGGAGAGGAGGGAAACGTTTGGCTCTGAGACTGGGGTAGGAGCAGAGGGGACCTGGGAGGGGGCTCGTCACTCTTCCCCTGGTCTGGCCGCGGGACTCCAAGGTGGCATGCAGCACCGTGAGGGGAAAGGCCAGAGGTGGCCCTGGGGAGCTAAGCTCTCAGCGCCAAGCCCAGCCCTGCTGAAGACTCGGGCTCCTTCTTCTCATGGACGCCTATGAGCCAGCAGCCTTCAAGCGACCCTGTGACCTTGGGAAACCAGAGCAGCAGCCATGGGGGGTGCTAACCCGGATTTTCCCACATTCCCAGCTTGTGTCAGACTCAGTGGGAGACTGACATGTCCTCCATCCTAGCAGGGCCGAGGCTTACAAGAAGCAGGTGAAATCTGTGTAATTTCATCCTGTGGGGGATCCTGGAGTCCTCGGCCAAGGACAGTCAACCTATGTTGGTGCATTCGGAGTGGACAGTCTCATTTATATTTGCAATGAATGCTAAGAGGCTTGGGCTCTAAGCCAGGGCCTTGCCTGTTAAGTCACTCACTTTGTTAGGATTTTCTGGAGTGGAGACAATGCCTAATGATCAGACCCTTGCCCTCTCTGGAGCCCCCTACTCCATATCACCCCACACTGCCAACCCTTGGCATTTCCTCTGGAACACCTTGCATTCAATCAGCCACCAAATCCTGCTAAGCCCATCTCCAATCTGCTCCTCTTTCTTTGTCTTCATTGTGACTCTTGCAAGTGTCCAGTGGCTGTGCTCTGGGGACCCCACTCTGAGAACCACTGGTTGAACAGCTCTGTGCTGTTATCAGGTGTCTCAGCTGGTTCCTAGAAGCTTGCAAATTTGGGGGAGCCAGAATCAGTGCAACGGAGATGGGAGGGAGTATGCTAGGAGGGACATTTTTGGTACCAATCGTTGCTTGCTCCTGGACCCTGATGTCAGCCCCACATCACCAGGGATCACTCCTTCAGCCCGTGTGGATCCCAGAAGCAGAGTGAGCTAAGACGTGCTCTAGGCAAAGGCCCACTTCTCAGCAGGAGGTTGGAATGGAGGCTTTGGCTTCCGTTTTGGAGACCAGGGCCAGTCGTGTGCAAAATCGGTTCCAGTTCTGTGTAGCTATTCACGGCGGCTCCAACAATGGCGTGGCTGGAAGCTGCTGTGTGAGTGTGCGCAAGTGATCTTAGAGAAAACTAAGACGATTGGAGACGGAGGCACGGTTCCCGTGGATGCCGAGGATTAGTGGACACAGCTGTTATTCTCTCCATGCGAGGGGAGCCTGTAGGCAGAAGAAAAGGCTTCGTCTTCAAGGACGCATCTTGGGATGTCTGAGCGGGGTGGCCGTTCTGTCCAGCCTGCAGGAAGAGAGCTCCTGGGTGAGTGATCGCTGTAGCAGGCCGACCAGCTGCTGGGGGGAGAGCAGAGCCTACAGGCGACTTGAGGCTACCAGTCAGTGCTCTAAGATCTACGGCGGGGGAGGGGGGCACTGGTGGTCTGGGAGACGAGACAGTCACTCGCTTTCCTCCGTGTGCTTCTGTGCCTGATCAGCTTCTGCCTCCAGCAAGGGCTCCTGGGGCGCTTTCCAGGTGCCCCCTCTGAAAGCAAGTGCCAGGGCCCCCAGGTTTTTCCACTGAGAGAATGATTTCACATTCTCTCATCAGGTGCCGGGGAAGCTGTGGTGCAGCAGTTTTCAATTTTTGGTGCCTCGTGGAAAACAGACTTAGAAAGGGACGGCATTGCAGCCGGCGCCGTGGCTCACTTGGTTAATCCTCCGCCTGCGGCACCGGCATCCCATGTGGGCACTGGGTTCTAGTCCTAGTTGCTCCTCTTCCAGTCCAGCTCTCTGCTGTGGCCTGGGAAGGCAGTGGAGGATGACCCAAGTGCTTGGGCCCTGCACCCTCATGGGAGACCAGGAGAAGCACCTGGTTCCTGGCTTTGGATGGGCACAGCGCCGGCCATAACGGCCATTTGGGGGGTGAACCAACAGAAGGAAGACCTTTGTCTCTCTCTCTCGCTGTCTGTAACTCTACCTGTCAAATAAATAAAAAAAAAAAAAAAGAAAGAAAAGAAAGGGAAGGCATTGTCACAACCCTCTTAGGAGGTACAGGTTACAGATCAGAGTCCAGCCTTGCCGTGCCCCAGTGTACAGGGTGGTGGCGGTGGCGTGTGAGGATGAGGGAGGCAGCAGGGGACTCGGGACTGTGTGGGTGTATGGATTGTTTCCCTACGTGGCTGTTTTTAGGTCTCATTCCACTACGTTGAAGATTTTATTTTGACCTTTTAAAATCAACTTATTAGGCAAACTTTGAAGATGCCTCATCACAGGGAAATAGGAGAATGAAAACGTGGGACTATTTGAAAATGCATGTGATCACCCTGAATATTTACCCAGAGATTCCTTTGCCCATCTTATTTGCTTCTCTCTTTTTACTTTTGTCTGTCGACTTCTGCATTGTTGGCTTTTTACTACTTCTGTTGGTGGAGTTTTGTGGTAGTAAACAAAAATGAAATTTACTCCATCAATGCCGTTTAATCCTATCATTGAATTCTCTCCCTGAGCCATTTAAAAAAAAACAAAACAAAACAGCTTAACAAAGCGTGAAGAGAACTAGTGGGGGTGTAACTATCCTTGCACATCCTCTCTGCTAAAAGTAGTGAAGTAACTCAAACCAGCAGGAGGAGGACAGGAAGGTATCGGAGGGTTGCCAGCCTCCCCGCCTCTAGATAAGTTGCAGTTGTGGAGATAAGACACTAATCCAAGCCTCTACGCCACGCCGCCTGGCCACATTGGAGTACTGGGGGTGTGCTTCGGCTGTAACATGCTGGAGCTCTCACTGCCCCTGGCTATCAGATGGTTTGGGAAGAGCTCACTTTAAGATACAGGCTGGCGCCGCGGCTCACTAGGCTAATCCTCCACCTTGCGGCACCGGCAACCCGGGTTCTAGTCCCAGTTGGGGCGCCGGATTCTGTCCCAGTTGCCCCTCTTCCAGTTCAGCTCTCTGCTGTGGCCCAGGAGTGCAGTGGAGGATGGCCCAAGTCCTTGGGCTCCTGCACCTGCATGGGAGACCAGGAGAAGCACCTGGCTCCTGGCTTCGGATCAGCGTGGTGCGCCGGCCGCAGCGGCCTTTGGAGGGTGGACCAACGGTAAAGGAAGACCTTTCTCTCTCTCTCACTGTCCACTCTGCCTGTCAAAAAATAATAATAAAATAAAAATTAAAAAAGATACCAACATCTTCAGGTCTTCTTTCTTTGTCTTAATCATTAAATGAAAGCTGTTTGGTCTTACATTATGAGAAAGCTATCAAGGAAGTTAAAAAAACCAAACCATTTAGGGATGAGCATTTGTAGCAACAGTTAACATGCTGTTGGGGACTCCCTCCTTGCATTTCAGAGTGTCTGGGCAGAGTCCCAGCTCCACTTTCCACTGCAGCTTCTCCTGCTAATGCACATCTTGGAAAGCAGAGGTGATAGGTGGCTCAAGGAGTTGGGTCTTTGCCACTCCCGTGGGAGGCCTGGATTGTGTTCCCGGCTCCTGGCACCGGCCTGGCCCAGCCCTGGCTGTTGTAGCCATCTGAACAACAGACAGTCTCTCTCTGCTTCTCTGCATGTCAAATACAATACAAGTCAATAGCTTGAAATGAATAAAGTGTTTACAAAGGAAACACTCCATAAGTGGGTATGTCTTTTTGTCCTGACTTTGGGTACTTCCGATCTGAAGAGATAGATAGCACCAAGAGAATCTCAGCCACAAAGACAGATTGGGTGGGATGTGGGCCAATCCCATCAAAAAGACTTCGTGTCTTTTCTTTTAAAAAAATATTTATTAGAAAGGTGGAGTGGGGGCCAGTGCTGTGGTGTAGCGGGTAAGGCTGCTGCCTTTAGTGCCGACATCCCATATGGGTGCTGGTTCAAGTCCCGGCTGCACCACTTCCGATCCAGCTCTTGACTATGGCCTGGGAAAGTAGTGGAAGATGGCCCAAGTGCTTGGGCCCCTGCACCCATGTGGGAGACCCAGAAGAAGCTCTTGGCTCCTGGCTCGGCGCAGCTCCGGCTGTTGCGGCCATCTGGGGAGTGAACCAGCAAATGGAAGACTTCTCTCTGTCTCTCTGCCTCTGCCTGCCTGTCACTCTGCCTTTCAAATAAATCTTAAAGAAGGAAGGAAGGAAGGAAGGAAGGAAGGAAGGAAGGAAGGAAGGAAGGAAGGGAGGAAGGAAGAAAAGAAGGAAGGAAGGAAGGAAGGAAAGCAGGAAGGCAGAAAGAAAGAAAGAGTGATAGAGAGGAGGCAGAGGAGAGAGAGAGAGAGAGAGAGAGAGGTCTTCCATCTGCTGGTTTACTTCCCAAATGATTGTGTTGGTGCTGTTGGGGCTGTGCCAGGCTGAAGCCAGGAGGCCGGATTTCCACCCAGGTCTTCCACGTGGGTTGCAAGACCCAAGCACTTGGGCCATCTGCTGCTGCTTTCCCAGGCACATTTGCAGGGAGTCGGATTGGAAATGGAGTGGCCCCTGGGATGCTAGTGTCGTAGGAGGTGGCTTAACCTGCTGCACCACAACACTGACCCCATCTCTGTTCTTGAAAAGCTCCTGGATTGAGACTGTTGTTTGTCACCATTCAGGAAAGCACAGGATGAGGGTCCTGGTCGCCCTCGCAGGCTGGGCTTGTACCACCCTCTGCCTCGCTTCCAGCTCATCCGCCTTCTCCCACGGCGCCAGCGCGGGGGCCTGTGAGGACATGCATCCCCAACACATTGGAGCCCCGCCTCAGCGCTCCGGGAGCCCGCACGTCACCATCCACACTGGCAGGTCCTCCTACTCTCCAGGGGACGAGGTTCCAGGTATGTGTGGGAGAGACTTTGAGAAACTGAGGAACCGGGAATCCCCGTGCAATCTTACAGGGCGTCTTTGCCTCAGGCAGGGGCGACCTGGCCTGAAGTTGGAAAAAACAAGCCTGAAATATTTGTGTCATGAAAACCACGGGATAGCAACCTCTTTTTCCATAGTAATTTGTCTAAGAGAAGAGGGCGTGGATGACATTATTTAAAAAAGTCATTGTCATAAGATAAAACATGTTATGATAATGCTTACATAGTTACCTAGAATAATCTTTATGTAGGGTATGTGTATATGAGAAATACACTTTTTTCTCATTATTTAGAACTAAATAATGTTGTCTATTGATAGATGCTTTGGTTAGATGGTGGATATATGAATTGACTTGATTATAGTAATCATTGCATCATGATTATATGATGTATATCCAAGCAGAATTTGTAAACATTAAATATACACAATAAAAATGTTTATGTAAAATAAAACTGAAGTTATTTAGAGATTTTAAAAGAGAATTGCTTGGAGCCAGTGTTGTGGCACAGTGAATTCACCTGCTAGTTGCATCATAGGCATTCCATATCAGAGTGCTGGTTCGAATCCCAGCTGCTCCACTTCCAATCCAGCTCCCTGCTATGGCTTGGGAAAGCAGAAGAGAGTGGCCCAAGTGCTTGGGCCCCTGAACCCACATGGGAGACCCGGAAGAAGCTCCTGGCTCCTGGCTTCAGCCTGGCCCAACCCCAGCTGTTGTGACCATTTGGAGAGTGAAACCAGGGGTTGGAAGATCTGCTTCTGTCTCTCCCTCTTTCTCTTTCTGTTGTTCTGCCTTTCAAATAACTAAATATTGAAAGACAACATGCAAATTAAAAAAAAGAAAAGAAAAGGAAAAGCACATTGCCTGTTGCTTCAGTTTGGGCGCTGATAGAAGCTGAGAGAACTTGAGTCCAGGCGGTTTGTGTGGCAAATGATGGCAGGAAGCATGGGGTGGGGGGGGCAGGCACCTGGGGAAGGGGGAGATGTCTGTAAGGAGTGGGACCCAGTGGGACACTGCTGGGGGCATCTGAGCTCTGCTCCTGTGGGGACCCTCTGAGGCCCCTGAGCGACAATCACCTCTGAGTGAACCCCCAGAAGCATGGAGGGGTGGGGTGCTTTTAGCTGCAGGGTCTCCTTGCCCAGGGATGTTTTCACCTCCCCCCAGCACACACACTCCAGAGTCACACCTGCTCACTGTGGACCAAGCTCCCCGATGCCCTCTGGGGAGGGCGGCCAGGAAGGCTGCAGGCGTCCCTGTGGTAGCTGAGGTGCGGATGCCAGCGAGGCGGCAGCTTTCTCTCTATCCCTTTAGGGTATTTAACAGCTCATTTGCTAAGAATAAGAGGCCATACGTGAAAAGGAAATTCATTCTATCACTATTATTTGCTCCAGTCTTCTTGCTCCATTAATATGTGTTGATAAACAATGTGTGCTGGTGGGGCCAGCGCTGTGGCGTAGTAGGTAAAAGAGTCCCTGCCTGCAGTGCCGGCATCCCATATGAGCACTGGTTTGAGCCCCGGTTGCTCCACTTCTGATCCAGCTCTATGCTATGGCCTGGGAGGGCAGCAGAAGATGGCCCAAGTCCTTGGGCCCCTGCACCTGCATAGGAGACCCAGAGGAAGCTCCTGGCTCCTGGCTTCGGATCAGCGCATCTCTGGCTTGGGGAGTGAACCAGTGGATGGAATAGCGCTCTCTTTCTCCCTCTTTCTGTCTCTCTCTCCCTCCCTCTCTTTCTCTCTCTGTGTAACTCTGACTTTCAAATAAATAAATAATTCTTTAAAAAAAATGCGTGCTGGCAGTATACGGGTTCAATGGCATAGGAGATGGTGACAGAGCCGCCTGGGTTCCGAGAGCTGGTCATGCTGTTAGCATGCTGTGACTATGCTGTATTCTCGCAGGGACCTGTGAGCCCCTTGAAGGTGCAGGTAACCTGTTCTAGTCTCAGGTGTGCGTTCAGTGTCCAGCACAGTGCCCGGTGTTTAATCATTCTGGATATTTGTCTGAATGCTTTTTCTTTTCTTTCTTTATTTAGACAGGCAGAGTTAGACAGTGAGAGAGGGAGAGACAGAGAGAAAGGTCTTCCTTCCGTTGGTTCACCCCCCTAAATGGCCGCTATGGCCAGCGTACTGCACTGATCCGAAGCTAGGAGCCAGGTGCTTTCTCCTGGTCTCCCGTGGGGTGCAGGGCCCAAGCACTTGGGCCGTCCTCCACTGCACTCCCGGGCCACAGCAGAGAGCTGGGCTGGAAGAGGAGCAACCGGGACAGAATCTGGTGCCCTGACCGGGACTAGAACCAGGGGTGCCAGTGCCACAGGCAGAGGATTAGCCAAGTGAGCTATGGTGCCGGCCCCGAATGCTTTTTCAATAGAAGTTCCAACGCCTGGCAAATCAAATGATCAGACACAAAGGTGTGTTTTGTAGGACTGTAAAGGTGTAGCTCTGATTTTAGCCACTTGCTCCCTTGGGCCCTGCGCCACGTGGGAGACCAGGAGAAGCACCTGGCTCCCGGCTTTGGATCGGCGTGGCATGCCGGCCACAGCACGTCGGCTGTAGCAGCCATTTGGGGGGTGAACCAATGGAATGAAGACCTTTCCCTCTGTCTCTCTCTCTCTCACTGTCTAACTCTGCCTGTCAAAAAAAAAAAAAAAAAAAGAATGCTAGAGGTGGGCATTGGGCCTTGCTAATTAGACACCCACATCCCATACCAGAGTTGCTGAATTCAAATCCTGGGTCTGGCGGCTCTTCCAGCTTCCCATCTTCGGTGTAGATCCTGGGAGGTGGTGATGATGACTAGCAATTGGGTACCTGCCATACACATGGGAGACCCCAGTTGCATTCTTGACTTAGGCCTGGCCTCGTCCCAGACATTGCAGGCATCTGGGGAGTGAACCAATTGACAGGGGCTCTCTGTACCTCTCTCTGTCTCTCTCTCTCTCAAATAAATAATTTAAAAAATATTATTGGCTAAATTTGAAAGATTAATAGTATGATTGAACTTGCTTTATTTTCTGTTTGTGTCTTTCATCTTTTGGGGAGGAAGGGTCACACTTTCATCTGCTAGCTCACTCCCCAGATGCCTGCAATGGCCAGGATTGGGTGAGGCTAAACCTAGGAGCCAGGAACTCTATCTAGGCCTCCCATGTAGGTGGCAGGGACCCAAGGACTTGGGTCATCATCTGGTGCCTTCCCAGGTACACAAACAGGAAACTAGATTGGAAGTGGAGTAGGTAGGACTCAAAACAGCACTGTGAAATCAGACGCAGGTGTTCCAAATGACAGCTTAGAACACTGTGCCACAAAGCACTCCCTTATTGTAATTTTTTTTTTTTTTTGACAGGCAGAATGGACAATGAGAGAGAGAGAGACAGAAAGGTCTTCCTTTGCCGTTGGTTCACCCTCCAATGGCCGCCGCGGCCGGCGCGCTGCAGCCAGCGCACCACGCTGATCCGAAGGCAGGAGCCAGGTGCTTCTCCTGGTCTCCCATGGGGTGCAGGGCCCAAGCACTTGGGCCATCCTCCACTGCACTCCCTGGCCACAGCAGAGAGCTGGCTTGGAAGAGGGACAACTGGGACAGAATCCGGCGCCCTGACCGGGACTCGAACCCGGTGTGCCGGCGCCACAAGGCGGAGGATTAGCCTATTGAGCCGCGGTGCCGGCCTTATTGTAAATTTTTAAAAATATATTTATTTATTTTTATTTTAAAGTCAGAAAAACAGAGAGAGAGAGAGAGAGAGAGAGAGAGAAAGAAAGAAGAGAAAGAAAAAGAAAAAGAAAAAGAAAAAGAAAGAAAGAAAGAATAAAGATAGATAGATAGATAGATAGCCGGCACCGTGGCTCAACAGGCTAATCCTCCGCCTTGCAGCGCTGGCACACCGTGTTCGAGTCCTGGTCGGGGCGCCGGATTCTGTCCCGGTTGCCCCTCTTCCAGGCCAGCTCTCTGCTGTGGCCAGGGAGTGCAGTGGAGGATGGCCCAACTGCTTGGGCCCTGCACCCCATGGGAGACCAGGAGAAGCACCTGGCTCCTGCCTCTGGATCAGCGCGGTGCACTGGCCGCAGCGCGCCAGCCACGGCGGCCATAGGAGGGTGAACCAACGGCAAAGGAAGACCTTTCTCTCTGTCTCTCTCTCTCACTGTCCACTCTGCCTGTCATAAATTAAAAAAAAAATTTAAATATATATATATATATATATATATATATATATATATATATATATAAGAAAGATAGGTAGATAGATCAATCTTTAATCTGCTGGTTCAATTCCCATGGCTGCAACAGCCAGCATTGGGCCAAAGCCAGAAGCCAGGAGCTTCATCCAAGTCTCCCCTGTGGGTATCGAGGGCCATCTTCTGCTGCTTTTCTCAGGCCATTAACAGGGAGCTGGATTGGAAGTGGAGCAGCCAACACACAAACCAGCACCCATATGGGATGCTGGATCCTAGGCAGTGGCTTTACCCACTACACCACAACATCAGCCCCAATTTTTAGTTTTTTTCAATGAATGAAAAGGAGTGAATTTATTATTTATTCTTTTCATTTTATTTGAAAGGCAGAGAGGCAAAGGTCTTCCATCCACTGGTTCAGTCCCCAAATGCCCACAACAACCAGGGCTGGGACGGGCCAAAGCCAGGAACCAGGCACTCCATCTGGGTCTCCCATATGGGTGGTAGGTTCCCAGTTACTTGAGCCATCACTTGTGGCCTCCCAGGGTGAGCATCAGCCGGATGCTAGAATCCGGAGCAGAGCCAGGACTCAAATCCAGGCACTCTGAGATGAGACACAGGAGGCCCAGGTGATGGCTTAACCGTGGCAACAAGCACCCTCTACGCGGTTTCCATTTTGAGAACACCCGTATGAGGTCAGCGGACGGGACTAAAGTCCAGCGTGCTCACCGTGGCTGCGTGTTTTGTGTTGCAGTGACTGTGAGAAGCAGCCGTGACTTCATGGGCTTCCTGCTCCAGGCTCGCAGGGTGTCTGATCATCAGGTGGCCGGCACGTTCGTCTTCATCCCTCCTCGTTCCAGGCGGATGACTTGCTTTGAAGAGGCTGACGCGGTCACCCACTCTGACAAGTCCCCCAAGAGAAACCTCTCGTTCGTGTGGAAGGCCCCCGCCCAGCCTGTGGGCGACATCAGATTCCTGTAAGACGGTGAGGCAGGATCTCCCAGCAGTGGAGCTCCCTGCTTCAAACAGAGGGGAGCTCCTCCTCTCCCTTCCCTCCCGTTCCCAGTCCCCCACCTCCTTTCATAACCGCCTCCACCATGAGGGCTGCCTAGATTGGAAGGCAGAGGGCAGCCAAAACAACTTTGCCTCCAATGCACCCCCACGTCCCCGACTCTGCCCTTGACTGTCATCCAAGCTTGTCACTTCCCTCCCTCCCTGGGCACAGGTGACACTCGGCCAAGCCCTGCAGGAAATTCTGATCAAGGGACAAGAGAGTGGATGGTGGGATAGGAGGACAGGACTGAGGGCAGAGGTGGACAAACGGACACTTCCCTGGGCCCAGGGAAAGCCGCTTACCTCTCTGTGCCTCGGCTGGCTGGCTATCACATGGGCAGAATGGTGACCGCACCTGCCTCGTGGGTTCTGTGAGGGAGAAATAGCCAGAGTGCTGGGAGCAGTGAGCACTACACGTGGACACTTCCAAAACTACGTGGAAAATGGCACCGGAAGATACATTTATTTTGCTGAAGCAGTGTCGAAATCCATGCATATGAAGGTCTCAGAGAGTCCTGGGAAAGGCATATGATGAAAAAAAAAATGTATGGGCTTCAAACATTTTTATTATATTTATATATATAGATATTTTTGATGTGGGAGTGGTGGTCCCTGGGCCCAGAGTGGGGATTCCCTGGGGGAACTGGGCAAAGGTGTGTGTGCTTTCTTTTTTTTTTTTTATTTTAAAGATTTATTTATTTATTTGTAAGCAGAAATATGGAGAAGGAAAGAGAGAGAGAGAGATAAAGAGAGATATTCTGTCTTCTAGTTCACTCCCCAGATGTCCGCAACAGTGAGGGCAGAAGCCAGGAGCCAGGAGCTTCTTCTGGGTCTCCCATGTGGGTGCAGGGGCCCAAAGACTTGGGCCATCTTCTACTGCTTTCCTAAGCACATTAGCAGGGAGTTGGGTCAGAAGTGGAGCAGCTGGGACTCAAACCATCGTTCATATGGAACGTTAGCACTGCAGGCTGAGGCTTTACCTTCTAGGCCACAGCGTCAGCTCTGGATTTCAAAAATTTTGCACCAAAATAAACTTAATATCAATTTCTCCGTAAGCTTTTGGAAGCCTCCTTATATAAGTGAGCAACATTATTATTCAGAATGTGACATTTGCTTTGCCATTCTTTTTAAACACTTACATTGCCTACAAAGCAGTTGTGCACCTGTATGGGTATGATTTCAGGAAAGGTGGTGACCTTCGGTTTCCCTCCTCACTGGCATCACAGATGCACGAGAGACTAACTATTGCGCTAACCCAACTTCTGCCCGTGGCTGGTTCTCAGTCTGTGTGAAGACATCTGCCGTTGAAGGTCCTTAAATCTGTAGCCACTTCTGTTTCTCGAAGCATCTGTGTTCCTGTTGTTGAATATGCCATCACAGTTGCTGCGTGCTCCACGGGGCGTCCTTTAGGAATAATGATCTCCATCGGACAGAAAACAAAGCTGAGTCACTTGACTAGCAGCCCCCGCCAAGCTCACCCTATGCTTTCTCACCTCCTGGAATCCTTGCCCACGATCTCACCAGCAGCTGAGGCCACAAGCCACATGGTTGAGGCCTGCACCATCGTTTCTCTTGCAACTTGAGTCTCTGGGGACCTTGGCTAAATTAATCACATATTTAGTTCGGCTTTCTGAATGCTTACAGTGAGGAAAAAAAAAATGATACTTGCTGATAATCCCTAACTGTGAAATTTGGGGGAGGAAAAATTGCAGAATGCTTGTGAAAGGGATTTTTTTTTTTTTTTTTTTTTGCCAAAGAAAGGCATCATGTGTCCAAAATATTTCTTCAGGACATAGCTGATTTAGCTCTCATTTTCTGTAGAATCCACAATTACAACAGAACTATGTGATAGAATTATGGAAACTTCAGTCGACGATGTAATGAACAGTATGCCAGCAATGACTAATAATAAATAGAAGATAAATTTTTTTTTTTAAATTTGAGGCCAAGAAGACAACTTTTAACCAAAATGTGATATTTTTAGTGACTATCTTTATTCAGGAGGTATTTCTCTTTTCTAATGAGTTGCAGCTACTGAATTTTTATTTAAAAAAAGGATGAAGCCACTCAAAGCATACTAAAATAAGGTCTGTTCTTGTATTCACATAGACCTTTGACCTTTAACTTTGAGTGTGTTTTTCCTTTCTTAGTCTGGCCCCAGGTATTATTTAAGGGGAAATAAACCTATGAGTCACTTTGCTCTGTCTTTTGCCACAGTGTATCGATAGTCCAGTCCTATTTCGTTTACTGGGCAAGGATCGAATCATCGATTGTGTCTCAGCACACACAGAGCGGAGCTGATTCTGGCGACCACGTGGAGCTCAGGTCTAAGACGCCAGCCCCCTGGCAGAGGGCAGATGGGACTGAAGGAACCGCAGCAGGTACAGGTGGCCACTGTGTTCGCTAGCATTATTTTTACAGTCGTCTGTTTTCACTTGTAACTTACTACAGCCAGTTTCCTGTCCGTGCAAAACGGGCAAGGGTTACCTTGCCTGGACCGACTGCTGTGCTTCTGGGGGCTGTGGTCTCTCAGCAGTGAGCGGGAGGAGCGCTCACTGTGCTCTGTTCATTGCAGGAAACACTTTGTATGGCTCAACCTAGCAAGTTCAGCGAGGCCCTGGGTGGACAGTCGGAGCTGGGTTGCAAAATCAAAACACAGTGCACACCTTCTACCCCTGTAGTCAGCAGTATTTCAGCTATTTTCCTTGATGCCCTGAGGCTACACAGGGAACACAAAGAAGAAATGGGGAAACTATATCCCCCCCAACAACACACCCTTTTTAAATAAAAATTCAGCCTCTTTTTACTGTAAAGATGGCTCTTTGCAGCCTGGGTCACAGAATAGAATCAGAGATAAGGGAGTGTTTCAGTGGAAGAGAACTTTTCCTGGCTCACCACGTGACTTTTACTCCGTTGGCCCTTGAACATCTCAAAAAAGGAAAGCAAACAAGGGAAAAGGAATCCTAACCAGCTGGAGAGTGTTTGGCCTACCTGAAAATTCCTGGTGCTGTGGAACTCATTTTCGTTATTTATTTCTAGTTAAGTGCTCAGAGCAGAGGCACTGGAGCCTGCAGAGAGACCCCACCCTTAATCCACTCAATCCCATCATCCCTTGCTAATATGCGGAGTCCAGAATCCCACCAGAACCCCTTCAGCCCCAGGCACAGAGACATCTAGGCCAACCCCGGCTCTGCTTTGCCCCAAACCTTTCTTTTCTCCCATTGCCCGATAATCCTATTCAGCCTTTCCTCCTAGGCACTTTGATAAGCAGAGTAAAGACCTTGGAGTCTGGGACTGTGGCCTGGAGAGACCCCACACACGCAGCAGGTGTTTGTTGATTTAATCCCAAGCAACACCATGCTTTTTATAATGTGGATATGAATAAAAGTCGGTATCGTGTTGACCTTTGACCTCTCCAATGCCTGAGCTCGCTGGGAAATTTGTCGCCCCTCCCTCCCCGCTCCCCATCATATCATACATGCCTGCGTGTGAGCAGCTTACAGGGTCAGCTACTCACTTTCCTCCACGTAAACCCTGGTGAACCCAAAAGGGGAGAGTGTGTGTGTGTGCGTGCTCTGGGGAGAGGGCACATAACAAAGAGAAATAGATTTCCTAACTGTAAGAAGTCTTCGTTAGGCAAATGTAAATGAAAAATTTTCAAAGTCAGGACAGTAGTACATGGTGTTTTTTAACTAATCTCCCCAAAAGACCCTTAGGACGCTTAGACGCTGTCTCCTTTGATGTCTGTAAGCTTTCCCCAGGACACTTCCTCGCCCTAGACTGTGGCTCATGGTGGTCTGTGTGCCTTCAAGGTGCAGCTCAAATATCTCCCCTGTGAAAGTTTTCCTCATGCTTCTTTGTGGGAGAATGTCTCAGTGTGTTTGGGCTGTTGGAGCAAAATCCTTTAGGCTGGGTAATTTACATGCAATGGAAATGGATGGCTCACAATTCTCAGGCTGAGGAGCCCGAGGTTAAGGCAGCAGCAGGTTCAATGTCAGGGCAGGACCAGCCCCTCTCAGCCTTCTCCTTGTCCTCACATGGTGGGAGGGGGAGGTGCACTCCCTCACACCTCTTTTATCAGGACTTGGATCCTGTTTCTGAGCGTGCTGCTTTCATACCTAACTACCTCCTAAAGACCCTACTTCTTTTTATTTATTTATTTATTTTTATTTTTATATGACAGATAGAGCTAGCAGTGAGAGAGACAGAGAGAAAGGTCTTTCTTCCATTGGTTCACTCCCCAAATGGCTGCTATGGCCGGCGCTGCACCAATCTGAAGCCAGGAGCCAGGTGCCTCCTCCTGGTCTCCCATGTGGGTGCAGGGACCCAAGCACTTGGGCCATCCTCCACTGCCCTCCCAGGCCACAGCAGAGAGCTGGACTGGAAGAGGAGCAACCGGGACTAGAATCTGGCACCCATATGGGATGCCGGCACTGCAGGTGGAGGATTAACTAAGTGAGCCACGGCACTGGCCCAAGGTCCTACTTCTTAATTCTGTTGCTCTGCAGATTAGGTTTCAGTGTATGGATGTGCAAGCTACTTTCAGATCGTAGCAGCAAGTATACTTGCTTCCTTAGCTCTGATATTAAAGCTTATAGTCTCATTTATAGGGTCGGGCATATTAGGGCCTTCCCGCCTCTATTTTGAGATAAGGGACCACAATTACAAATCTCATCACTTCTGCATCCCAGTAACCACCACAAACAAAGTCAAGCACACAGTGGGTCTGCAGGAGATATCCGAATGCACTCAGTTAGGGCAGGAATTACTTAAAACGGTCAGTTTGGGGCAGGTATTTGGTGGTGAAGAGCCCATTTCTCATTTCAGAGTGCCCGGGTTTGGTACCCGGCTCTGACTCCTGACCGCAGCTTTCTGCAAACGTGGATCTTGAGAGGCAGTGGTGATGTCTTTATTTTTAAATGCATAGATGGATACATCCTTTTATTAAAATAAAGATTTATTTCAAAATCAGAGTTACAGAGAGAGAAAGAGAAACAGAGAGAGAGAGAGAGAGAGAGAGAAAGAGATCTTCCATCCGCTGGTTTACCCCCTCCCCCGGCCAATGGCTGAAATGGCCAGGGCTGGGCCAGACCAAAACCAGGAATTAGGAGCTTCATTTAGATCTCCCACATGGGTGCAGGGGCCCAAGGACTGTGATTATCCTCTACTACTTTCCCAGGCACATTAGCAGGGAGCTGGGTCAGAAATGGAGCAGCAGGGACTCAAACTGGTACCCATTTCAGATGCTGGCACTGTAGATGGCTGCTCAACCTGCTGTGCCACAGTGCTGGTCCTATGCTGATGTCTTAAGTACATGTTCCTACTGTCCACGTGGGAGACCTGACTAAGCTTCCAGCTCCCAGCTCAGCTGGACCGAGTTCCAACTGTTGCAAGCATTTAAAGAGTGAACCAATGGATGAGAACTTTTTTTGTCTGTCATTCTCTCTCTCTCTTTCTCTCTCTCTCTCTCTCATTCTTTCAAATAAATAGATAGATAGATAGATAGATAAAAATTTAGCTGTTTGCCATGATTTGTGTGTCTGGGTTAGGCTGTCACATCAGTGTTTTTGAGCAACAAAGACGTTGGATCAACATGGAACTCCCCATTTCCTCCATAAAAAAGTTCAGTCCAGGGGGGCCGGCGCTGTGGCTCACTTGGTTAATCCTCCACCTGCGGCACCGGCATCCCATGTGAGCACCAGGTTCTAGTCCCAGTTGCTCCTCTTCTAGTGCAGCTCTCTGCTGTGGCCCAGGAGGGCAGTGGAGGATGGCCCAAGTGCTTAGGCCCTACACCCGCATGGGAGACCAGGAAGAAGCACCTGGCTCCTGGCTTCGGATCGGTGCAGCACCTGCCATAGCAGCCATTTGGAGAGTGAACCAACGGAAGGAAGACTTTTCTCTCTGTCTCTCTCTCACTGTCTATAACTCTACCTGTCCAAAAAAAAAAAAAGTTCAGTCCAGTCCAATTGTAGGCCGATCAGAGAAACTCCTGCAATCAATTTTCTCCAACACCATCGTCGTCATCCACATCATGACCATGGTAAACCTCAAGTGCATGTTGTGTGTGTGCCAGGCACTGTGCTCCAATGCTTCTACTCTGATTTCACTTCACTTCCTCAAAAACTCCACCTCATGGGCACCCAGAGGGACTTCAGTTTGCAAGTGAAGAAACTAACCAGCCGGCAGGATTTACCCAGACTTAGAAATTAGCAGAGTAGAGCGCCCAACCAGACAATACACTGACTCTCTCACTTGCATTTGTAGCTGCCCTGCGTGCTGCCATGTCTAATGCTCTGAGCTGTCATGTTAGCCAGTCACAGACGGGACATCAGATGATGGAGGGCTGTGGAGGGCAGCAACCTTATCTCTGCCTGTAGCAGTCGTTATATCATCCAGGAAAGTTTTAGTGCATGGCAAGAAAGACCTAGGGCTTTTAAAAAAAATTCCAATCTGTGGGATTCCACATTTTTGTTGTTGTTGTTTGTGGCTGGAAGTAGTTTTTGGCAGAGGTAAACACACACACACACAAAACAAACACTCAGAGAGTGATCATGGTAGTTTCTATATTCCTTGGATAACACTGTTAAGAATGCACTGAAGGGTCAGGGACTTAACACCTGAAAGGTGTGAAAAGTCACATCTGGGCAGAACGTCATTGTGTGGACAATTTTGAGTGCCTCACACTTAATAGTCAAAGCTTAAGGGACATTAGAGTTTCCACTGCTTACCTGTTGTTGCAGTTCTTTGTCTATCCATTCAGCAAACATGGCTCACTCTCTCTTTGTGTCTTTGGGTCTCTGCTTAGCTCCCAGTGCCCCCATCACTCTTCCCCATCAGCACGCAGATGTCTTTGCTGCTGCCCTTACTGGAACTGCAGAAGAAGAGAATCTAGATCTTGTTCCTGCCAGCAGTTGGGTGACCAGGAATGCAGAGACTCAGTCCCAACCATCTCCACACACAGCTCCTGCAAGCAGCGATGGCCAGAAACTCCGCAGGGACAGCATCCCACTCCTAGAACCATCCCTGGATATCCATAGGCTGCAGAGGCTTGTGGACCTTAGGAGATTCTCCTCAGAGGATTTTGCTTCTAGCCTGAGCACCTACCATGGGTAATGTTGATGGAGTGGGCCATTCAGTGTGGATGGTGGGGCTAGGCTAAACACTGGGGTGCCTGATTTGGAGTCTGACAAAAAAGAAAGAGAAAGATCTCAATCATATTTATTGTTAAGTGTGTGAAATACCTTGATTATTAGAGGGCTACTGGTCAGAAGGGCTGGGTATCATAATCAACCCAGGGAAAGTCTACTCTTCTGCACTGGGTGAGGTCTCCCAGTTATTGCTATACATAAAATAAAATGTTTCAATATTTTAAAAATGTTGATACCATGATAATAACATGATTGTATACAGATAAATATTTCCTATAAAATAATAAATCCTGGCATTTGATAATTCTTTGCTAGTATCTTCACTTACCATCCCCCCACACATACACACACCTGCCCTGTGACTCTTGACTCCAAAATCAGGGGCTTTTCCAAAGAAATGGTTTCATCAGAAGACACAGTAGTGCTAGGAAACATTGCTTTTTAGTGACCCCCTGTCATTCCTTCCATTCTTCCCATCAGGACTGAGGACGATCAAAGCTTTGGTTCCTTGGACACTTGCCTTTCCTTGGACGTGGAGAAACAGGTAAGAGCCTGAGTTATAAATGGAGGTTGAGGTTGGCCATTTTTTACCTCAGCAAAGTGGGGAGTTCCAGGCTGGGTGATAAGAGCTATTGGACTAGTAGCCAAAGTCAGAGAGTAGAAGGTAAAAGCATGATATACACACCATGTCTTTTTAGTGATCAATACCAGCCTTTCCATTATATGCAGTATCTCTGAAATTATTGGCAATTGTAGAAATTGATGGTTTTAGTGATTTATTTTCCCACTTAGCCTTGGGTAATAATTCCTTTCTTCTCTCCTCCTCCACCCCTCCATCATAATGTGGGCCTCAAAACACCACGTATGGTCCCGGAGGTTAGATCAATATGAAATATACATGCCCACTGATTTACTATTCCTTTGAATCTTAGAAGGAACACAAAATAAAAAAATGGTATAATATCCTTACTTAAATGTATTGGAAACTACAGTAAGATTAAATGGTCTCTCTCTCATGGATCTTGCCATAAAAAGACACATTCAAAGCTTTCAGTTTTTGCAGACGACACAATCACCTATGTTAGTTTAGATATCTCTTAAAGGACCCTGAGTTTGTTCTGGTAACTGGCCTCCATGCTCCTCATGAGGTTGCCATTTGTCATTCCATCCCCATCAATAACAAGTGCATATTTATCTACGTGGGCATTTTGCTGTGAGCTCTTTTAAGAGCAGACAGGAGGCTGGATTTTCAGCTGCTGTCTGGGAGTCTTTAAAGAACACAAATTAGCTGCAAAGTTTAGTGGCAGATTTTTCCTTTGCTTTTCTAGGACAAGACAGAGGCCTCTAATATGACCGTGACAAGGCCGCTTCCGTACAGTGTTGCTCTCACCCACCCTCAGTGCCTCTGGTCCTCTGAAGCATTCACTGGGAAACTGGCTGCAATGACCAACCCAACCCCCCTTTTCCACACCTCCAGCACTTCCAGGGCACCTGCTGTTGAGGGCCAGTCAGAGGCATCCATGCTCTCTGCCAGCTTCTTGCCTCAGTTGGAGCATAAGGAGCCCAGAGTCAGAGAGAACAAGGGAGAGATTGGCCTGGACTCCCCTAGGAAGACCAACCTAAGACCCGAGGTTGGGCTAGAGGGAGCCAGTGGCCCTTTGGGGATCCAGCTCAGGACTCCCCAGCTGGGAATCCTGCTCTGCCTGGCAGCCACCCTGGGCATGGCCCTGGCTGCGGGAATTTGCTACCTGCACACCCAGTACCGCCACAAGCGGACCCAAGTGTCCTTGAGGGAGCCAACCACTGACGCTGTTGCTGGGAGTGATGGTGGTGAGACCGTGTATGTCAGGAAGATTGGGGAGAACAGTTTTGTTTTGGTTCAAGCAGAATACAAGTAGATTGCTCCATCTGTGGGTACCAAGAGTCCCCCGAGAAGGCTGTCCTACCTCTCAGTGCCTCCTTAGATCCCGCGGAGGTAATGAGAATCCTTGATGAGGATGGGGACTGGCGGTGCCCCCACGACAGCAGCAGTCAGTGGAGGAAGCAGCGAGAGAACAGTTCTATCAACAGAGGGAGTGCTTCCCGAGCTTTGTTGTCTTAACATCTGTAATTTCGCTCCTTTTTTTCTTTTTGCAATTAGACGTTCTGTTTGAAGAGTTAAACTCAACACAATGAATATTGTATTACCTGCTCATTAACTAGACTCCTGTGGCCCAGAAGCTTCCTCTGTTGCCTTAAGGAACCTGCAGAAATACAAATTCTGCCCCTCCTTGGTGTCTCTGCCTCACCTCCTCTAACTTTTGAAAAAAATGTAATGTGAAGTTTAAGTCTCTTGCAAGAAAAAAGAATGAGAGGCTTCACTTTGCCTCCCTTGGTTTTCTTTTCAAAACTAGAGTTCAAAGCTGGCTGGAGGTCTGATTCAGTTGACTGGGTGAATACAAGCATACGTGGGCTTCTTGGAAACTCAGCAGCCTGGAAAATCCACCATGGAAATTGATCCAAACTAAGGAAAGTTTTAGAGCGCTTGATTGAGCGCCTCTTTAGGAAAACACATGTGCAGCACATGGCCATGAACGCCAGAGTGGGTAAGCCAGCCTCTTCATCAGGTGCAATGGAGCTGAGACCTCCCATCCATTTACACTTGATGGGAGGACCTGGATATCCCAATAGCTCGCAGATGGATTGCCTTTTGCCAAAGATGAGGTTAAAAAACTATTGTCCAAGCACACTTTGTTTTTTTTTTTAAAGATTTATTTATTTATTTTAAAGGCAAGTTATGAAGAGGCAGAGGCAGAAAGAGACAGAGAGCAAGGTCTTCCATCCGCTGGTTTACTCCCCAGATGGCTGCAATGACCAGAGCTGCACTGTTCCAAAGCCAGGAGCCAGCAGCTTCTTCTGGGTCTCCCACACAGGTGCAGGGGCCCAAGGACTTGGACCGTCTTCCACTGCTTTCCCAGGCCATAGCAGAGAGCTGGATCAGAAGTGGAGCAGCTGGGACTCGAAACTGTGCCCATATGAGATGCCAGCACTGCAGGCAGCAGCATTACCTGCTACTCCATAGCACCGGCCCCCATGCACACTTTAAAGAGCAGCCTTTACTTGCTTTCTCAGGGAATGTCAGCAAGAAATCATCAAATACAAAGATCATTTATCTGCTCCCAAAACTTGATGAAGATAACTTTGATTTAGCATTGGTTCCATAAATACTATATGGGGTCAAAACAACATATTTGCATACAACTCTTAAGTATAATCAGCTAGTGTAGTGTAGGAGAATTAGTTATCTTTTCAGAAGTAAACCTATTACAGAGTCATGGACCATTTTAATGTAGAAACAAAAATCATGACAGATTTGAAATGGATGTTTATTTGTTGAGCATTGAATTCATATAGCTACTGTGCTAAGAAATTTACATATATTTCTACATTTAATCCTCACAATGACTTAATGAGGAATAAGTTCAGTAACTATCCAAGGAGGGCAAAGCTTTCATGACATATCAATTCAAAACTAAAAACATTTTTAGAAATTGAGTGTAGGAAACAGGCCCTATAGTCCTCTGTAGCTCACTAGGCATCAATCAGAAGACTCTCTACCCCTGAATTCTGTGCAAGGCCACGCTGTTCTCTGGCTTCAGTCTTTAGACACATGGAAACTTGGGTAATTTGTGTGTTCACAAGTTAACGTGCTCTAGAAATGCTGAGGAAAGAAACAAACAAGCTGTTCTTCTATGTGGGCCACAGGTATTCTCCGACATCTCAGCTGTCCTAAGAGATGTCTTCACCAAGGTGCAAATGAAGGCTCCCATTAGTGATGAGCTCTCTTCTGCCCCTAGCACATCAAAGCCAAGTGCACCACAAAGACAACACCTTCGGGATATTTCCCATCTAAGAGGGAATTTTCCTTTGTGAACAGACTATTTGGTTTATCTACTGATGTGAAACAAGTTACCCTAAAGCTTAGCAGGTCCAAGCAAGCACTACCACCTCCATTCATTGACTTTTGTGATTGTAGCACTGCCAGGGCTCAGCTGGGCAGTTCTTCTGCTCCATGTGCTGTTGAATGGGTTGGAACATCCAAGATGACTCATTCATACGCTGGCAGGTGGTGCTGGCTGCCAGCCCGGAGCTTGACGAGAGCTGTTGATGGAGTTGGGGTGAAATTTAGTTCTTTTTGTGGCCTCTTGTACCATGGTGACGAGGTTTCCAAAAGGGACAAGCACACATAACGAGGCTCTGCAGATCTCTTAAGACCAGCCTTGGCAGTTATGTGGCTTTGCTAGTGGTCATAGCACCGATGCTCTTTATTCAGAGGGAAGGGCAATAGATTTCACTTCGGGGTAGGAGGAGAGGCAAAAGAGAGGCAGCTATCCTCCACTCACGACCCCAGATTGCTGGCCTACCACGGGGGCTTACCTGGGAGTAGCAGGGAAGGCTGCTCATCCCTGGGGAGGTGCCTTGAGTCTCCTTCCCTGCAGTGCTTCAAGGTGGGCAGGGACAGGGAGGGAAATCAAATTTCAGGACGAAGCACTTCTTCTTCTCCAGCTGGGCTTCCAGTTCAGACAAAATAATGACATGAGGCAGCAAGTTAGCCCAATCTCTGAGCTCTGATTCCTCATCACAGAAAAGTGGATCATAAAATTTTGGTTGTTGTGAGGATTAGAGGCAGGTACAATGTTCGGGTATCTGTCAGTAACCACCCGACCTGGGTTGTCACAGTTGTTAATACACGGTGACTCAACCCAACCCTGTCTTTAAATTAGTCCACTTAGGGAAATTCTGGGAACACCAAAAATGTCATTTCCTTTCCACGACAACTTCTCTGGCACTCCTGCCTTCCACGGTTCTCTACAACCGGAAGCAGTCAGGCCACGTAGTTGTCATGGTAGCCTCTGGCTACAACCCTGCTGGGCGTCAGGTATTCTTGCAGCACTGTTTTGACTCAATTCTTTTCTGGAGAGAGCAGCTGGAGCCCACAGCCTGCAGTTCAGTCACATAAAAGCCCTCTGATACTGTGAACCTGAAAGTCTTGGCTCTGGAGAAGCCCCAGAGGGAAGTGAGAAGGAAGTGTCACTCAGTCTCACAGCTGCCACTAAAGCACAAAGCCATTCCACATTTAAGAAGGCAAAGGACTCTGGTGCTACACCTTAAAATAGCATTTTTGTTGCAGAATTGTTCAGGCCACCTCTTCTTGGAGGAAAGGAGCTTGGGGGTTAAATATGTATTTAAAGGGAAATAATGGAAAAATGAAGACTGGAAACTTCATATTTTAAACAGACGTTTTTACATCTGTTGTGTTAATATAATAGCCACAGTTCAGGGCGGGGCGGGGGGGCTTAAGCTTTTCACATTCAGAGAGTATCACATATCAGATGCTACCAATTAATTTTTCCCCCTGGATACGATTTTAGTGACTCACAGTTTAATACGTAACCATAGCTTGTCTGAGTTATCTCATGGTTGAGACTGCATTAATTTGAATGTCACTCAGTGTTGCTGTTGCTTATTTCACGTTTTTATTTACTTGATTTTATTTGAAAGGAAGAGAGGAGAGAAGTCTCCCATCTGCTGGTTCACTCCCCAAATGCCCACAACAGCTAGGGCTCAGCCAGATCAAAGCCAGGAGCCTGGAACTCCATCAGGGTCTCCCATTGGGGTAGCAGGGACCCAAGTATTTGAGCCACCACCTGCAGCCTACCAGGGTGCACATTAGCAGGAAGCTGGAGTCAGGAGTGGAGCCAGGAGTCGAACCCAGGCACTGAAGTATGCAATGTGGGCATCCCAAGTGATGCCTTAACTACTGGGCCCAATGCCTGTGTTACAGTGCTTTTTAAGAACTGAATGAGTGGCCGGCACTGCAGCTCACTAGGTTAATCCTCTGCCTGCAGCGCCGGCATCCCGGGTTCTAGTCCTGGTTGGGGTGCCAGATTCTGTCCTGTTGCTCCTCTTCCAGGCCAGCTCTCTGCTGTGGCCCGGGAGGGCAGCAGTGGAGGATGGCCCTGCACTCGCAAGGGAGACCAGGAGGAAGCACCTGGCTCCTGGCTTCGGATCGGCGCAGCGTGCTGGCTGTGGTGGCCATTTTGGGGGTGAACCAACGGAAGGAAGACCTTTCTCTTTGTCTCTCTCACCGTCTCTCTGTCTAACTCTGCCTGTTAAAAAAAAAAAAAACTGAATGAGTAGAAAATACAAGCTGAGTCTCCAGAAGTCCTCTATGGATATCTTGCCTGGAGGCACCGCCTCATTTACTTAGGGCTCTAGGGATCCGTGGGTTAACAGCCTCTTGCAGCACCAGCCTCCCTTGTCAAGGCGCCAACTCAAATCCCAGCTGCTGTGCTTCTGATCCATTTCCCTGCTAATGCGCCCAGGGAAGCAGGGAAAGATGGTCCGAGTGCTTGGGCCCTGCCACCCACATGGGAGACCCTGATGGAGTTCCTGACTTCAATGTGGTCAGCCCCAGTCATTGTGGCCATCTGGGGAGTGAATCAGCAGATGGAAGATCTCTCTCTCTCTCTCTCTTTCTTTCTCATCACTTTTTTTTTTTTTTTTAAGAAACTTGGAGTTCCAATAAACATGAATTGGAAACTAGGAAGAACACCTTCTTTTTTTGGGGAGATTTATTTATTTTACTTGAAAGTCAGAGTTACATAGAGAGAGGAAGAGAGGCAGTGAGAGAGAGAGAGAAAGAGAGAGAGAGAGAGGGAGGTCGGTCTTCCACCCATTGGTTCACTGCCCAATTGGCCGCAACGGCTGGAGCTACACCGATCCAAAGCCAGGAGCCAGGAACTTCTTCTGGGTCTCCCACGCAGGTGCAGGGGCCCAAGGACCTGGGCCAACCTCTACTTCTGTCCCAGGCCACAGCAGAGGGCTGGATTGGAAGTGGAGCAGCCAGGACTCGAACTGGCGCCCATATGGGATGCTGGCACTGCAGGCGATGGCTTTACCTGCTACGCCACAGCACCAACCCCCCTTCTTTTCTTTTCTTAAAGATTCATTTATTTAATTGAAGGGCAGTTACAGAAAGAGAGAGAGAGAGAGAGAGGGAGATCCATCTTCCATCGCTGGTTCACTCCACAGATGGCAACAATGGCCGGAGCTCGGCTTATCTGAAGCCAGGGACTTCTTCCAGATCTCCCATGTGGCTGCAGGATCGCTCTGCGCCGATCCGAAGCCAGGAGCCAGGTGTTTCTCCTGGTCTCCCATGAAGGTGCAGGGCCCAAGGACCTGGGCCATCCTCCACTGCACTCCCGGGCCACAGCAGAGAGCTGGGCAGGAAGAGGAGCAACTAGGACGGAATCCGGCGCCCTGACCGGGACTAGAACCCGGGGTGCTGGGGCCACAGGCGGAGGATTAGGCCAGTGAGCTGCAGCTCCGGCCCCATCAATATTTCAATGGATTCAGAGAGAGCCTGGCATCAAGCCAAAGAGTAGCTGGGAATGATCAACCTATGGCTGCCACCAGAGCTAGGAGGGTGATGGGACCTGGGGGCTGGGACTCATGGCAGCCAGGCCAGGGCACGAGCTGCTAGGCTGTGACAGGGTTCCCAAAATGGCATGAGAGGGCCCACAGGTTGGGTGGGAAAGGAGCTGAGTGTTGTTTTTTCCACTGCCCAGCTAGGGAGACCAGGGTGGCAAGAAGACGTCTCTCGGGGTTGCAGCTGCTGTCTTGACCTCGCTGAGTCCTTTCTCTGGGCTCTGCATTTTCTTCCCTTCAAACGGCGCCCTGGGAGCCTCTTCCCCTCAGCTGGTGAGAGACGGTGTCTATGAAGTGCTTTGTTACTTTACAAAGGAAAGAGATTGCAAGGAAATATATTCCACTGGATATTAAAGAGCGTATTTCCCTGATTTATAGTCGGGCTAGGCAGGGTTGTCTGGGAGGCAAAAAACCAATGGGGATATCCATTTTGACTAATGATTAATTATTATCTCTAAAGTGATGTTTTCCTATCAACTGATAGGCTGGAAAAATAGGCTCGAGCTTGCTAGGTTAGCACCACGGGTCACAGATGTTGCCTCCACATTTTCAGATTATATTATCCATTACAGGCAGCACCTTCTCATTTAGAAACATAATTTGTTGTTCTCCCAGACCAAAAAAAAAAAAAAAAAAAAAAAGGAAGAAAGGCTGACATTTCACATGCAAGCCAAAGATTAGAATCACTGCACAGGACCACATATGGAAGTACATTAGGATGGGGTGTCCCTGAACCAAGGACACAGGCGGCTGATGCCCAGAGAGATGTCCAAGGCAGTGACTTCTGATCTTTATTATGCAAATGTGCAGCCCCGTGAGCCAGGCTGTTTAACCTCATCAGGGGAAATGTCACTGATCATTTCAAGCTCCAAATGCAGCACAAGCATTAGTACTATTATGTTATTATTATTATTATTTGTAGGGCATATGTAAGCCCGAGCCCTCGGAGTAAGCTGAGTCTCAATGGCCCAGGCCCTGTGGGGTTGAAAATCAGCTCCTTTTGGTTGCAAACAACTAACATTTCCTCTCTCTCTTTAACGTTTGTTAACGGGGCACCTTGCAAGCCTGGTTGTGTAGCAAGCATGTAAGAAGATAGGGATCCCATGAAGTCAGTTTGCACCCCTGAGGCTGCCTTTCCTCTCCAGAGCTTTATGGTTCAGTGGCAGAAGGGTGTAGACATCCAAGGACAGCTGGGGCAGGAGGAAGGCTCCATCTGGGACAGAAAGATGGAGGATTGAAAAGAGAGAGATGCTGTGAGAGATTAGAGAGGAAGGGGCTTTATTCATGCGCAGGGGCACTGTGGTCTACCAGCGCCACAAGTGAAACTGAGACGCTACAGATAGGGCAGAAAGAGAAGGAGTGAACGAGGAGGGAAGAGTTAAAAGCCAGTTGGTGCCCAGCGTGGAGGAAGGTGAAGGCTGAGCACCTCTGAAATCCAGTTTTACTTGATCTCACGTGGCAAGGTCTGACTTTTGGAAGAAAAAGTTCTCAATGTGAGAAATTAAAGAAGTCATAATACAACGTTAGGCTGTGGTGCAATGCAGAGGAAACAGAAGGCAAGTCAGGTCTGTTCCTTCTCCCTCCCCGAGCTGGTACTGGAGGAAGATCTGACTTCAACCAACGGCTAAGGCAGGACAAGGGTCAGGTGCACAACTGCATGGATGAGACACTTCTCGAAACCTCAGAGCCTCTGCTCACCCCAGATCCTCTGACATTAGGATCACAGAGCGATTCAGTCTGACTTCTTGGGAAAGTCCAAATACGTACTTGTTATGTTCTAGGTGATTGGAATGCATAGCAGGGCCTAAGAACTGCTACTTTGGATTCTGATGAACAGAAATTGCCTCAGGGCAGAGACTCCTGTTTGTTTAATTTCAGCGATATCTCCTAGCTTCTAGCACAGTGTCTAGCACATAGTAGAAACTGAATATACACTAATTGCGTGAAAGAGTAATGGGGGAAACAAGGCACTTTCTGGAATAAAAAGAGGCCCGTGCATAATTAGGCCACACAAGGCACTCGTGGAGGGGAGCTGCTCCTAGGCATGGGGGAGCTGGAGTGTCAGGCATGCATTTGTTCCTCGCTGTTCTAGCACAAGTAGACACACAGCCTGTTCCCAGCTCCTCCCAGGGGCAAAGGAGAAGCTCTGCTTGGGATCCAGCATGGTCTATGGAGACCAGTCCCCAGAGGCAGTGTGGAGACCGGTCCCCAGAGGCAGCATGTAGACCATGAGCAGAGCTTCCTGAAAGCTTCCTTAGTGTCCTGGAAGATACCATGGCCCCATCTCCAGCCCTCTCCGGGGTTGGTCAGCACTAACTCAGAAGATGAGAGGTTGAACATGAAGAAATAAAGACATGAAAAGGGAGGGCATGGACACAAAGGATGTAACAGGGGGCAGGCGCCATGGCATAGCACGTAAAGCCACTGCCTGCAGTGCTGGCCTCCCATATGGGCACTGGTTTGAGTCCCGGCTGCTCCACTTCCAATCCGGCTCTCTGCTGTGGCCTGGGAAAGCAGTAGAAGATGGTCCAAGCCTTTGGGACCCTGTACCTGCATGGGAGACCCAGAAGAAGCTCCCAGCTCCTGGCTTTGGATCAGTACAGCTCTGGCCATCATGGCCATTTGGAGAGTAAACCAGCAGATGGAAGACCTCTCTCTCTCTCTGCCTCTGCCTCCCTGTAACTCTGCCTTTCAAATAAAATATAAATAAATAAATATTTTTTTAAAAGGATGAAATATAAATCTCAATTTGGAGACCTAATGGAGCCCAAATTAATTAAAAACATAGAGTGAGCCGGCGCCGCGGCTCAATAGGCTAATCCTCCACCTTGTGGCGCTGGCACACTGGGTTCTAGTCCTGGTCGGGGCACCGATCCTGTCCCGGTTGCCCCTCTTCCAGGCCAGCTCTCTGCTATGGCCCGGGGAGTGCAGTGGAGGATGGCCCAAGTGCTTGGGCCCTGCACCCCATGGGAGACCAGGAGAAGCACCTGGCTCCTGCCATCGGATCAGCGCGGTGCGCCGGCTGCAGCACGCCAATTGCGGCGGCCATTGGAGGGTGAACCAATGGCAAAAGGAAGACCTTTCTCTCTATCTCTCACTCTCATTGTCCACTCTGCCTGTCAAAAAAAAAAAAAAAAAGTGCACAAATTATAAATTATATATATATAAAAAAAAAAACAACATAGAGTGAGCACCTACCCAGTGACAGGCTTCTTAGTGGGTGTTTAGCAGACAGAGAGAAGTAAAGCATGGACCCAAAATTTGGGCTAAAGGCAGGGTGGCAATGGCATCTGATTTGCAAGCTGGGTGCTGGAGTCAGGTCCTGGGTTACACACCAGCCCTTTGCCTGAGCCTTTCTCTTCCAAGAGTCAGGAACCCTTTCCCCAGGAGGAACCTGCTCTTTCTGGAAACCCAGTCCATAAATTGGATCCAAGCATGGGCACTCTGGGCAGGAGGGAAGTCCTGGTCCCCAACCTCTCCTTGCCTGTCCCTCCTTATCCTCGTCGAAGACACTTCCCTTACACCCTGGGGAGCTGAGAGTCCAGGTTGAACACCACTGCTGCTAATATCCTACTCTCTTTAGATCCAAGCCGTTTAGCTGACACCAGGTGAACAAGGAGTTGATCACCCAAGGAGCTGATCCAATTGTCCCATCCTGCTTTCCTGGGGCAGATCATATCATAGCATGGGTTTCCCGGGCTAGGAGGCTCAAATCGTTGCACTGCTGCCTGCACAGCTCCACTGGGAGTTGTGATCTGCCCTCACCAGCAGCTGAGGACCAGGCACGGGTTGTCCCCGGTGGCTCTCCTTACTTCCTGTTTCTGGTCAGCGTCTGTGGATGGCGAGTTTTGTGTGCACAAGTGAATGGTGTCCTTTCCCTGGAGTCAGGAGACCTGTCCTTCTGCCTGCTCAGTGAGAAACATCTCTCAAAGGGAAGCAAGAGAGGAGCCCTGGGAGTGGACTTGGATCTGAGATAGTCTGATGGGGGATCTGTGCAGCTTGTGAGGACATAGGCTGAGGGATTCCGGGATCAGTGGCTGGACTTGTAGACCACTGTCAACAACTGATGGAACAAAGACATAAGCCTCAGCCATTCGTGCTCATTGCCCAAAAATAGATAAACATTGGACTGTATTCCTTGCCCTTGAATCTCAACTGGGTCTCACACCCTATTGCCTTCATTCCCCACCCCCCACAGCCACCTGAAAGACCAGTTGCTGGAGCACCTGAAAGACCAGTTCCGGGAATTCCCCTCTGCCTGCTGCCCCCACCCTCACTCCCAGCCCCAGCCCTCCTAAAATATAAAAAGGCCTGGCCCCTGGGGGTTGGGGCCTTCTGCCATGTGCTCCATCAATGTGCACATGGGCAGATGGTCACCCACCTCTACGGATTTATTTTCTCTGAATAAATTTGGTCTGGCTGTAAATTCATACACTACCTCCTCTATTCTGCAACTCTTTACCTAACATTTATGGTGCCCCGTGTGAGGAGGCACCAATCTGCAGCTCTTTTCCTAACAACAGCCAGTGAAACAAGACAGCGGGTTGGACATACAGCCAGAGTGCCGGCTGGGCCCTTACTCTGTGCCCCGGCACAAGTTCTGCACCCTGGCTGAGCCATCTGGGGAACAGGGTGCCCGGATGAGACCTCTGAGCTGCGAGAGATGCTGGGATATCATGGAGTGTGTTCTGTTTCTATAAGCAACGTGGTGTAGAACAAGAAGGAAACAAAAACACCAAAATATTAAGGAGTCACGGACTCCGGCAAGCGCTGCTGATGAACTCGACAGCTTTCGCTGAGTACTTTCATACCTCAGCTTCGCCATCTATAAAATGGGAATGACATGACTTAGGTGGCCAATTTCTAGTGAGCCAAAGATCTTAGAGCTCAGCCGTTCAAAATCTCCGGGATTATTGTTTCTCTAAAGGCAGAAGCTGCCCTTTCTCCATCTTTGTACCCTCGATGCCGCAGGTGGTAAACACGTGGCACGCAGTAGGCTTTCAAATATAACCGTCTCGGAAGGCCTGCTGAAATACCCTCCCCACACCAGCACGGCCGTGCTCCTCTTCCACCCTGCCCGTGTTCTGCAAGGCCCTTGGATCAGCCAATTTACTTGTAGATTGTCCTTCTCCTCCGTAGGCTTTGTTTCCATGGGATCAGAGATCTTTGTCTGTCTTGATGGTCAGGGTCTGGCGTGCTGCCTGGTGCAGAGAGGGCGCCCGAAACCTGTCTAGCGAATGAGCACACGACAGGCAGCTGTTTCACCGCTACTAGTGGTAGCAGTGGTTTCCAAGCCAGCAGAACCAACCCATACCGATCAAACATCAGCGTCTCTGGAAGGCTCTGGAAAGAATGGCGTGAGAATGGTCAGGAGTCGCTCAGGTTCCTCCTCGCAGCCTTCTGCCTGGGAGCCTGTGCTTGGGATGGCCCCTGTGCCAAGCGGAGCCGAGTGAATGAGGTTTTATGACGTGGACAAAGGCCGCCTCAGAGCCTGAACCCGGGCCATCTGGGGGAGGGGGACGGGCCACGCCCTCTCTCTGGGCTCTGCACCCCTGAAAGACTGCAGACGGCTGGGCCCCAGGCCAAGCCGCTCGGTTCCAGTGGGAAAGCTGACCTTGGCCGAGAAGAACCAGGAAGAGGCACAAATGACTCATTGTCCCACATCCTCCAAGGTAAAAACCCAGCAGTGTGTGTGGCCTTCGGGGCTGGAAGCTGTTGCAGCCGGGCTGTTTCGTCAGCCAAAATAAAAGCCCTGGGCCAGGCACACACGCACAGCCTGGGAATGCAACCAGCCGGCCTCTTCCACTGCTCCTACACACCCTTCCCGGCACTTACAGTCTTAAAACCTCCTAACGAAGCCATTGTGACTTCCAGGTCTGAAAGAAGAGCGTGATTTCTTTTTAAAGACTCAAGGCAGCCTTCATTTCCGGTCCAGGCCCGTGACAATTTATGGACTCGTGGCAGAAACGTGATAGGCTTTCAGATTGCCTGTGGCTGCGCTTATTTTTATACCGAAGTTTGGCATCCAAAGCACTTGGATTCCTAAAACGAGCTACTGCCTCCAGAAAGCCACTAGAGGGCAGTCTTGGAAAATATTTACAAATTATTTTCTTGCTCTGTCTAGGAACTGTTGCTGTTTAAAAAGAACCGTCCCCCCCCCCCCCGCCGCCCCCAACACACACACACACACACACAGAAACATATACAACCAGCCCATGTAAATATCAGGGCAAGCCCTTGGCCTTTGCTTGGGACTCTTCCTCACTCTCCCAGGAGCTCGGGTACCAAGGGAAGCCGGGAGGGTCAGGGCAGCTGCTTCCTCCTTCCTGGGCCCCTTTGTCCACAAGGGAGGCAGCTGGTGGCCCAGCTGTGAGGCTGGCCTGTGGGTGTCCCATGGCCTCTTGTCTACACCAGGCCAGTCCAGTGGGCATAGAACCAGCGTGGAAGAGGCTGGGAGGTCTCAGGTCACCCTCCACTGGGGGAGAGGGCACATCCTTTGCCTTTCCTTCCCCAGCTAGTAGTGGCCAGAAAAGAGCCAGACAGGGTTAGAGAGTAACCGGCAAGGGAAACAATTTAAAATAGGACTCGCAGGCCAGCAGCCGTGGCGATGTCGTTGGATATGTAAATAAGCGTGAAGATTGAGTCTGGGCACAGGGAACAACGTGCCAGGTTTGTGTAGCTGGAGCCTCTGGGGCGGTGGAAAGCACTTTTATTTCACACAGCCCAATTTAGAAAAAAAAATATTTTCCACTTAAAAAGAAAATGGCTGCTTTGAGTTCCACTGGGGTGGATGTGAAGGAAGGATGTAGAAATTTAGTTACCATCATCATCATCACAGTGAGTTGAACAGGGCGGGTCACACAGCAGAGAAGGGGCAGGGCTGGGCTTGGGGGACCTGTTGTGTGCTGGGAAGCAGCCTCTGCCAATGTCAAGGTCAGACCTGGGCCCTCACGTGGGACGTTTCCTCATTCTTCCAGAAGCTTGCCTGAATAAGGAGCCAGATGGCTCAAGGCAGCTGCTTCTCTCTGTTCAAGTGGAGGTCTCCCAGGGAAGCAAGGGGGACGCTCTCCCCAGCCAGGCCCCAGGGAGCACCACCCCTGGACCAGGGCAACCTCAGGCGAATAAGACCAAAACGTGCTTCACAGTCCTGGCCGCTGTGGGGCCCTTCCCCTCGTCCCGCCTTGGTCCCCCCCCCCCCCATAGACACCCCCTTGAGCAAGGCCTCTTGTCCTCTCTCTTTCCTCCACGTGGGAGAAAGAGAGAGGCTGCAGACTGAGGGCCCTGGAAGAAGCAAGGGGGCTGCAAGAGGCCTTCAGAGCTGCCCCACGGGGAGAAGGTTGCAGAGGCGACAGCAAGGTGGGGCCCAGGGCAGCACTCCTGCAGGTGCACAGGGGCCCGAGCTGCTTTGCACTGTGCTCTGTGCCGAAATGCATTCCGTGGGTGTGGCACCAGCCCCATGCATATTGTCAGGGGAAGGGATGCCAAACGCTGAGACAGTGGCTGTGCACATGAACACTGGACCTTAGGAACTCAGACTCAGCCGCATTCAATACTTCCAGCACACGTGAGCCACAAGAGATACGCCAGGAGTTGTCTCTGCTTAGCCGCGCCCATGTGTGTCAGCCAGATCCAGAGGCTGCTTCTGCCAGATTGCTGTGGGGAGAGAGGGGGAGGAAGTGGGGTCCCTGTTCTTTGTTCCTAGAGATGTTTCAGAAGGTCCCGCCACACACCTTGCAGGTTCTCACGAGCCAGGTGAACATGAGCGCGATGGAAGCCATCAGCCGCACTCTGGCCATCAACAGGAGATGAAAGCGCAGCCTGTCCCAGGCTGACCAAGGAGGGGCTCTGGGCAGCAGGCTCCCTGGGGATGGCCCAGCGGCTGAGTGGACTTGCCCGGCCAAGTTTCTGGAGCTTGAGGGATTCCTGGATGATGTGGGAGGGCGACCCTGCAGGAGACCCCCGGAGGAGAATGAAAAACAAGGGCAGCTTCTTGGAGGATGTCTCCCAGGTCCCAGACTGGCATTGCTGGGGCTGCCAGCTTTTGAGACCGCAGGGAGGAGAGGGGGGCTGGGATCCATCGTGCTCTGTTTGCCTGAGCCATCCGGGGCAGGCTGAGATCTCCCACTAGGGAGCGGGCAGGGAAGCCCCCCCGTGCAGGCCAGGCGTTTGACAGATGAGCTCCCGAGAGTTGGCAGGGCCTGTCTGTGCGCAGGAGGGGGAGAGGGGTCTCTCTAAGCTTGCAATGCCTTTATGCCGATGGCTTGGATGGTTCTAGGAGGGAAGGAGAGAGGTGAGACCCTAGAGGGACTTCTCCCCAAGCTTCCTCCCCGAGAGAATCTGCCTACCTTGCCCGGTAGCCTTGAGACTTGAGCAACCCAACCCTGCTCATCCCGGCCCAGCCAAGCCCTGCCCTGCCCTGCTCTGCCAGGCCCAGCCCTGGCCAGCTGAGATTTGAGCTATCAAAGAGCAATCTCAGTCCAGGGGCCAGTGTGGAGTCTGAGGTGAGCTCCCTTGAGCAAACACCCCTGGCCCAGGCACCTGCTGGGGTGAGCCAGCTGGCCTGCACCTCATTGGCGCTCCAGGGCCAGAGCTGTGGGACTGCCTGTCCAAAGCCTCACCCTCCTCCCTGCACTCTGCCCTTTTGCCCTCTGGGAGGGAGGCTGTGCTTATGGGGCAGTCACATCCATCTTCCGGGGCCACTCCTCTGGGGGCAGCAAGTCGGACCCAGGCCCTCGGAGGCTTCCAGAAGATGGAGCGGAGTCTGGGTGCTGGGCAGCGGAACTGGGAGAGGAGGAGGTGTTATCGGCTAGCACACGCTAAAATTAATATATTGGGGGAGTGCCCCTGCCATTTATTTAAACAAGAATTCTAAATACCGGCTCAAATACCATGCAGACGACATGGTAAGGTTTAAGACTGATTCAGACATACACAGGAACATAAGGGCGTTATTAAGGGCCAGGGGACTAAGAAGGGTAAGCAGGAAATTTCATTCCAGAATCTCAGAGAGCAGACCAGGGGCCGCGTGCAGAAGTCTACAGCCCGGACGTGCTCAGAGGAGACGCGGCAAAAATGGGCAATGCTCAAGACGCCCACAGGAGAGCAGGGCAGGCCCAGCGCGCGCCATCCACCCTCCTAGTCACAGCCTAAAGGGGCGTGGTTACCTGTCTGATTGGCAGGTGGGTGGATACAGGTGAGCTCCGGGCAAGGGGGGGCGTGGTCTCCAGCTCAGGAATCTAATCGACCCAATCCTATCTCCCTGATTGGGCCCCCTATCAGAGGCGGGCTGTGCTCCGCAGACTCGTCTGAGGGTCATCTTTCTGTCTTAGTAAAATGTTGAGCTGCGCAGGTGTCGCTGCGATCCCCTTCTCTGGGGGAAGAGGCCCCCGCTGATGAAGGAAGCGCTCACGCTTTGAGGGGCGGGGCGAGAGAGCGGTCAGACCCCCAGGCGGGGAAGCCGAAATGTAGGGGGCTGGGGGCTGACCTGGGCGGCTCTCCTCCGTGGGCGCAGAGCCGGAGCTGCTTAGTGCCAAATGGGACGTGGACACTTGCCCTCTGCACAGAGACAGCAGCTCACTTCCCATCTGTCAAGCTGCCCGCCACAGCCTGGGTAATGATTTTCTGTCAGCGGAGGCTTGGCTGGATTTGCACCTGTGACCCAGAGGTCAAGGGCCAGGTGTAGGGCCCCCTTTACAATCACCGGCTGCCCGTGGCTTGTTAGGCCCAGCCTAGGGCTCCTTTTTGCCCCTGCCCGAGCTTTCTCCTCGGCCGATTGAGTTTGGATTAGATCCCAAGTTAGCATTGTGGCTGAGTGGGCGGTCCCTGGAGGGGGATGGGGAAAAGGCTCAGGGAGGACAGGGAGGCGGGACCTGTCTGATTGACTGCTGAGAGGCTCCACCCATCTGGGCCGGCCAGCCAGCTCCCACCATGAAGGCCACCACGAGCAAGGTGGGTCCGGAGGGCCACGTTGGCCCAGGTTCTCTGGGTCTCAGCTCTTCTGGGGTTGACATTGCCATCATTAATTGTACCGATTGGTCTCATTAAACACACACACACACACACACAGAAAAGTCCTTTTGGGAGCACGGGCCGCGATGCCTAGCCTTCACAGAACAATCTGGTAAAAACCACAGGCCCCTTTGCAATCTGAAGACTTCTTTCTCTGAGTCAGAGGATCACCCCCAGCACCAAGGGACTCAGCCATCACGCAGGGACCTGCGGGAAGTCAAGGCGGGCCCTTCGAAAGTGGCGTGGAAAGTGGAGATAAAAGCTTATTTTGAGGCAGAAAAAGAATAAATTCAAAGCTTATGTACATGGACAGTCTTCAAAAAGTTCGTGGGTTGTGCATCTTCTGTAAAAACTATACCCTTATGATTATCAAGGCTATAAAGTCTTCATTGAAGAACTTAGCCATTTTGAGGGGGAGAACCATGGACACATGCAAGTTAGCACAGTTCTGGTAAGTGATTAAAGTCAGTAGAGAACTGAGTAGCGAACAGGGCGGCAGGATGTGGAGGGAGACTGGGAATTAGCATGGAGCTACTGGGAAGCACAGGTGCTGGCTACATCAGAGGCCTGAGGGAATCCAAACGTTGCCACATAAAAACCAGGGGATGTGGAACTCACTTCGCATGGAGCTCCACTTTCTAATCTGTCAAATGAGAGTAATTACACCCATGTCAAAAATTGTCACTGGGGCAGGTGTTTGGCCTCGTGGTTAAGATCCTGACTGGGGCACCTGCGTTCCACACTGGAGTGGCCGCCTGCAGGCAGTACCTGACTCGGGCTGCAGACTCCGGCTCCCTGTGATAATGTAGACCCTGGGAGGCAGCAGGTTGTGGCTCAAGTAGTTAAGCCTCTGCCACCCACAGTGGGAGATCTTGACTGAATTCCAGGTTCCTGGCTTCAGCCCCTTGTATTTTCTTTACCCGTCTCTCAGATACACAACTGTAAAAGTACTGTAGAAGTTGAATGGGAGCAATCCAGGTAGAGTGTTTCGCAGAGCGTGCAGCAGGTGGGAGGTGATGGACAAACATCCGTCCTGGTTTCCGGATTTTGCAGAGGGGCATTCCTGAGGGAAGACAGAGCGGCTGGATTCGGGATTTGAAGACACCGACAGTGGGTGCAGAGGAAGGTAGAGATTCGGAGGGATTTTGCTAGTGAAATCAATAGAGTTGGTGACTCACTGGACATGAAAAGTGAGCTGTGAAGGTGGAGGGGGAGAGAGCCATGCGGTTGCTATGCCAACAGAGGGGCTGGCATGCGAGGATCAGCGAAGCTATAGGGTTTTCATTCAGCGCGTGTGGGGAAAAAGTGTCTGAAGACCCCCGGGCGGGAGTGTGCAGCAGGAAGGTAACAGGTGGCCGACACATGGCCCTGAAGTTCCCACGGATGGGAAGATCTGAGCCAGCATTCCTGGAAATAGTAACATTGCATTTGACTTTTAATATTTTTAAAAACATTTATTTTATGTATTTGAAAGGCAGAGAGAGAGAGAGAGAGAGATCTTCCATCTCCTGGTTCACTCCCCAAGTGGTCACCATAGCTGGTGGGGTGGGGTTAGGCCAGGCCGTAGCCGGAAGACAAGAACTTCATTCAGGTCTCCCACGTGAATGGCAGGAGCCTGAGGACCTGGGCCATCGTCCACTGCCTTCCTAGGTGGATTAGTAGGAAGCTGCATCAGAAGTGAAGCAGCCAGGATTCCACTGGCACTCTGATAAGGGAAGCCTATGTTGCAAGCAGTGGCTTAATCTGCTAGGCCACAATGCTGGCCCCTAATATTAAGGATTTTAAAAATACTTATTTTGGGGGCTGGCGCTGTGGCTCACTTGGTTGGTCCTCCGCCTGCGGCGCCGGCATCCCATGTGGGCACCGGGTTCTAGTCCCAGTTGCTCCTCTTCCAGTCCAGCTCTCTGCCGTGGCCCAGGAAGGCAGTGGAAGATGGCCCAAGTGTTTGGGCTCCTGCACCCGCATGAGAGACTGGGAGGAGGCACCTGGCTTCTGGCTTCAGATCGGTGCAGCGCTGGCTGTAGCGACCATTTGGGGGGTGAACCAACGGAGGGAAGAACTTTCTGTCTCTCTCTCTCTCACTGTCTAACTCTGTCAAATAAATTTTTAAAAATACTTATTTTCTCTGCTGTGGCCAGGGAGTGCAGTGGAGGATGGCCCAAGTCCTTGGGCCCTGCACCCCATGGGAGACCAGGAGAAGCACCTGGCTCCTGGTTTTGGATCAGCACGATGCTCCGGCCACAGCGGCCATTATAGGGTGAACCAACGGCAAAAAGGAAGACCTTTCTCTGTCTCTCTCTCTCTCTCACTATCCACTCTGCCTGTCAAAAAAAAAAAAAAAAAAACTTTATTTTATTTGAAAGGCAGAGAAATAGATACAGATCTTCTATCTGCCGATTCACTCCCCACATTCTTGCAACCAAGCAGAAACCAGGAGCTGGGAGCTCCATCCAGGTCTCCTACATGGGTATCAGGGGCCCACATACTAAGACCATCATCTGTTGCCTCCTAGGGGGCATTAGTAGGAAGCTGTAGTGCAAACAGAGCAACCTGGACTCGAACCAGGCACTCCAATATGGGGCGCAGGGGTCCTCAGCTGTGACTTAAAGGCTGAGCCAAAGGCCATCCCTGGAAATAGCAACATTAAATGGCGTAGGGTGGACCGAGAGCTCCTCCTGGGCTGTGTTGACACCTGGCAGAGAGGAAAGGGGCCATTTCATCTGGGACACAGAGTTCAAGAAGCAGTTCTCTGGGAAGGCCAGGCCATGGAGCGACTGCTTTAGGGGCAGCCCCGAGTCAGAACCCATCTCTGACCATTGGAGTCGGTGAGGGCAGTCACATGCAGGGCAGTTGGACACACTCTCTTCCTGGAGTTCTTTGGAGTAGGTAGGAAAAGGCAAGACCCTGGCAGCAAAGGCGGGCCAGGAGGGCCCTGCACCCTGCACTCGCCCCTGAGTGCTCTGGGGCAGGCTTGCTGGAAGCCCCCGGTTACTTCAGCCCCTGGGGACTCAGCATCAGGTGTCTTCATTAACTGATGCAGAGTAGAGACTCACGCCCAGGTCACCTCCCGGCTTGTGTGGTGGGCTCTGTCATAGATCCTTGGCATCGATTAGAAGTCGTGCCGGCTAGACAGAGACGCACATCCACCAACACACCGTTGACCCTGCACAGCCAATGCACTTTGCCCAGGTCCTGACTGTCAGAGCATGATAACCACAGCTGCCACTCATTGAGGTCTTATCACATGCCAGGCATGCGGCAAACCTGCTTGCATGGACTCTCTCCTTGGAGCCCAATAATAACCCAACGATGTTATGTGCTTCTTGCTCTACAGATGATATTTCGCTCTGTCTTTAACTTGCACGGAACTTCTTAGGCATAGACACAGAGCAGCTGCTACTGTGAAGGGGCCTTGTCAGAAGCCGCACATAGGATAATAGTATCGCTGGGCCTCAGGTTGGAAGTTGGGGTTAACAGGTGCCGTGGAAAATCGACAGAATGAGCTCTAGTTGTGTCAGTAAAACCAGCCCGGAGACCAGACTGTGAACAGTGCTCACTGCATACCCAGAAGCAGATTCTTGACCGTCCAGCCAGTCAACACAGTTGCAAGGATTTCAAATGCTGAGTAGCTGGTAACAAGGGAGTGATCACCTTCTAGGGCCGATGATAGAATCCACTTCCTCCACGTGGTGGCTTCCTACCAGTGCACTCTGAGGCTGGGTAGGAGGGTACTTTAAAAAGTATAAAATGCTTTATGAATAAACTATGCTTGGATTTAAAAAATTTCTATTAACTTTTTTTTTTATTTGACAGAGTTAGACAGTGAGAGAGAGAGAGAGAGAGACAGAGAGAAAGGTCTTCCTTCCATTGGCTCACCCCTCAAATGACTGCCATGGCTGGCGCTGCGCTGATCCGAAGCCAGGAGCCAGGTACTTCCTCCTGGTCTCCCACGCAGGTGCAGGGCCCAAGCACCTGGGCCATCCTCTACTGCCCTCCCGGGCCACAGCAGAGAGCTGGACTGGAAGAGGAGCAACCGGGACTAGAACCTGGCGCCCATATGGGATGTTGGTGCTGCAAGGTGGAGGATTAACCAAGTGAGCCACGGCGCTGGCCCCTCTATTAACTTTTTGAAATAGTCTCGTAAGTATGTCAGCAAAGGTAGACTCCTCCCTTCCCACTATTTGGAATTTCTGAGCTATGGGCGACATGCTTTATGAAAAACGTGGTTGTGCGGCCAGTGCTGTGGTGCAGTGGGTTAAGCCACCGCTTACAGCACCAGCAATCCTATATGGGCACCAGTTTGAGTCCCAGCTGCTCCACTTCCAATCAAGCTCCCTGCTAATGACCTGGAAAAGCAGCAGAGGATGTTTTGGGCCAAGTGTTTGGGCCCCTGCACCCATGTGGGAGACCTGGATGAAGCTCCTGGTTTTGGCCTGGCACAGCGCTAGCTGTTGCTGCTATCTTGGGGGAGGCGGTGAGCCAGCAGATGAAAGATCTCTCTCTCTCTTTGACTCTGACTTTCAAATAAATAAGTAAATCTTTTTATTTATTTATTTATTTATTTTTTATTTTTGACAGGCAGAGTGGACAGTGAGAGAGAGAGACAGAGAGAAAGGTCTTCCTTTTGCCATTGGTTCACCCTCCAATGGCTGCCACGGCCGGCGTGCTGCGGCCGGCACACCGCGCTGATCCCAAGGCAGGAGCCAGGTGCTTATCCTGGTCTCCCATGGGGTGCAGGGCCCAAGCACTTGGGCCATCCTCCCCTGCACTCCCGGGCCATAGCAGAGAGCTGGCCTGGAAGAGGGGCAACTGGGACAGAATCCGGTGCCCCGACTGGGACTAGAACCCGGTGTGCCAGCGCCACAAGGTGGAGGATTAGCCTATTAAGCCACGGCGCCGGCTAAATAAGTAAATCTTAAAAAAAAAAAAAAAAGACCCATAAACAAACCTTGGTTGTGGAGCTCAAGTGGAAGCCAGAATCAGTGCTGGTTTCCAGAATTGTAGAATATGAAACAGTAAGATCTTCGAAGTATCCTGTGGTTCTTGGGCTGTTAGCAGAGTCTATTCCGTGGTTAGATGTGTGGGCCCTAAAAGCCACAACACAATCTGAGACTGAGTCCAGTCCCAACTCCATTGCTTGAAGGGTAGTGAGGCTTGGACTTGCTTCTTATCTTTTTGGCTTTAATGTCCTTACCTGTGCAGTGCAGATTTTAATGGCACAGATCTTCTTGAGGTTGCTGAAAGAACGAAGTGAGAAGTCTGAGTAAGGACCTTGTCACTGGCTTACAGGGCAGAGGGAGGCTGGAGATGGCTTGGGTGCAAGCAAGGATACAAGGCTCGTGGATGAGAGGTGGCTCTGGAGCACCAATCACGCATGTCGCTTTAAACTTCACCTTCAGCAACAGCGTGCTGAGAGCTGGAAATCAGCCAGGGCTCAAGTGTTTACACCAGAGGGATGGCCAAGACCTGCAGATCACAGCACTGACACTTAGCAAGTCTGGTGACAAGCTACCCAGCCATCAGAACACAGGCTCGCTCCCATTTGGCTATTGCAATGGTGTGAGAACGAATTCTGTGTTCACTCCTCAAGAGTTCCAGACGTTTCCATCCTTCTGATCATTTCAGGCACGGGATTCTTGCCTATGACTCAGTGTCTTCATTACTGGAACGTTCTTCTTCTTCTCCCCTATCTCACCTCTTGGTGAATGTTGAACTTTCTACTCCAACTTCTCTCAAGTAAACCCACAACTCTTGTATGAGGCTGAGTTTTACTAAGCATTGCTTTTGTGTGTATATGTGGGGGACGGCAGGGGTATGAGAGCAGCCAAATGTGTAAATAACTTAGAATCTGATGATGATGGTGCTGATCACCCCTCACACAGGTTACAGAGCGTGTACCCAGCTCTCTTGTAAAGATAGTTAGGCAGATAAACATGTATTTACTGTATTAACGTGTTTTCTGTCTTCAGAAAGCCTTGGGCATTCTGCCATCATGTAACGTGGTATTAAATACCATAAACAATTTTACTTGCCTTAAATGTGAAGCCAGGAAGTTGATGCTTCAGGGCTGGACTGCCGCTGGCTTCCCACCCGCCCATGTCCTAGGGCACATGTTGCCTTGTTCTTTATCTCAACTTCTTTTCCAGAGCAGGCAGGACCTGGTCAGGCTGGGTCTCATCTCGGCGCCCGTGGACCTCAAGGGCCACCATGATGAAGCAGCGAAGGCATGCATCGTCATCGTCTAGTGACCAGCCTCAGCGCCTGACACCAGGCACCTGCGGCTCCTCCGCGGTTTCGCCATCCCTGCGCCCCTGTCCGAGCAGCTTCTTGAAAAACCCAGATCCCCGTGGTTCAGCAGGGTGGTAGTTCTCCAGACCCAGAGCTCTGCGATCGCCTCCTCTGACAACAGATTAAAAGTTTTCTTTCCTTCCCCCTAAAACCTGGTGCCCATTATTTTGACTGGGCACGGGGGACAGGGGCTGAGCTTTGGGTGACAATCCATCGTCTCTCACTGCGTCTTCTCAGACTCCTGGCAGCTATGTGTCCTTGTCCTCTCTTTTTCCTCTCTGCGTTCCTGGACTTCTCGGCCCCACTCCCCACACCGTCGACTCCGCCTTAAACTCCCTCTCCCCTCTGACTGCGCCGCAATCTGATTTGCTGGTCCTGCTGTGGCCCACGGCTTGTGCTTGGAGACGCCATCTGTCTCAGCCAGCAGACACCTTGTTTGACAAACATCTTGTGGCCCGGACACGTAGCACAGGTAGCCGCGGGCTGTGTCACTTGTTTATTACAGCCCTTCAAAGCGTGACTACAGTAAAATGTAAAGTTAGCACTTCTTGTGGATTCCTGCTTCCGTGGAGCGATCGCTGCTGAGAACCAGACAGTGGACCAGTGGTTAGAGCCCTCCTGCTGCTTAGTTCCCGAGCCTTGGGAAGTCAGTTACTGCGTGACCCAGGCTTCTCATCTGTAAAGGGGGAATGACACGACTTGCTTCCAAGCCTTATATATGCCGTCTGCCATAGCGCCCAGCACAGAGGAAGATTTCAATAGATGTTAGCAGTGATTATCCTCTCTTTAAAGAATGTTTTTATAAGATTTATATTTATTAAGATTTATTTTATTTATTTGAAAGAGTTACAGAGAGAAGTAGAGACAGAGAGAGTAAGAGAGAGAGAGAGAGAGAGAGAGAGAGAGAGGTCTTCCGTCTTCTGGTTCACTCCCCAGATGGCTGCAATGGCCGGAGCTGCGCTGATTTGAAGCCAGGAGCCAGGGGCTTCTTCCAGGTCTCCCACGCCAGTGCAGGTGCCCAAGGCCTTAGGCCATCTTCTACTGCTTTCCCAGGCCACAGCAGAGAGCTGGATTGGAAGAGGAGCAGCTGGAACTAGAACCGATGCCCATATGGGATGCTAGCGCTTCAGGCCAAGGCTTTAACCCGCTGTGCCACGGCACCGGCCCCAAGATTTATTTACTTAAAAGGCAGTTACAGAGAGGGAGAGACAGACAAAGAGAGAAAGATATTCCACCTGATGGTGCATTCCCCAGGTGGCCACAATGCCCAGGGTTAGGCCAGGCCAAAGCCAGGAGCCAGGAGCCAGGAGCTTCATGCAAGTCTCCCATGTGGGTAGCAGGGGCCCAAGCACTTGGGCCACCCTCTGCAGATTTCTCAGGCCATTAGCAGGAAGCTGGATTAGAAGTGGAGCAGTTGGCAAACAAACTGGTGCCCATATAGGACCAGTGCTACAATGTCAGTCCCATCCTTTCTTTTTTATACATATAATGCCCTGACACTTATGACATATATTTTATCTAGTTAAAATATGGAATTTGTAAAAACAGGATTAAAAATGCATATTATTCTCAAATGTACCTTTCTCCCTTCGTATATTATTATTGTAAGGTAATCTGCCTTCTTTTCTTTCAATGGCTCAAAAATGTTCTTTAATAAACCTATCAGTGATTATTTAAACATCTCCCTGCTTTGGAGAATCTGGGTGGTCTTTTTAGCCTTATCGATGCTCTGGAAACATTCCTGTCAACAGACGCTCGTGCACTTGGCTATTGCTACAGGGTAGGTTCCAGAAATGAGAGAACTGAGTTAAGGAACCCCAATATCTAAACTTTTGATGGCACCACTAAGTAATCCCCCACAAGGTCCCTCCCACTTGTGCTCCCACTAACAGGCCATGAGAACCCTCTCTCTTCCTTTGTCAGTATTTGGAAGTTATTAAACTTTAAACTCATAGATGTAAATGGCATCTCACTTAAATGCACATTTCCCTGATCCAAGGTAAGACTCTCTGTTGCACATTTTCCTGGCCTAACTAGAAGATTCCCCTCCTCCTTTCCCTCCTTCCTGATCTTTGGGGTGCAGATTGTCCAGGACTCACACGAATCCATACACTGCTGGAACCACACCCCATCTCTCGGAGTCCTGATCTCTCTTAGCTTGCAGTTCCCCTGGAAGGCTCATTAGGTTAAAGGTTAACAGGGTAGCACCGTTTTTCCCCCATATATTTAAACATATTAACGTCTCAATGCTGGCCTCTGTTCCCAGAGCTTTTGCAAGAGCTCACAGGAAGAACTGATTGCAGGTCTTGAAATTTATCAATCACCCCATACCAAACATCCTTATGGTAGACGTACACTGAGATGTTTTCCAGCAACGCCAAGACTTGGTCAAAGAAAGAAATACCCATCTACCCCTAGACCCACACAGACTGGAGTCCACAGTTGCCTTTGCAAAGGAAACACTCTGGCCCCATCACTGGCCAACAGATGGTCCCACTCCCTGTGGACCAACCAGGGGCCCACGCACGCGCTGCTCAGGCACTGCTCACCCCCAACTCTAGACTGTGAGACTCACTGCCTTTCATCCTTTGGGGAGTACAGGAACTGAGCAGTAGCTAACCAGCTCCTTGCTATGCACATTGCAATAAATGCCCACCTTTCCCACCAGCCTGATGTGATTGGCTTACTGTGCACAGCGCAGGTGGATCCAGTTTTGGGGTCCTATAGAGATTCCTCCAACTAGTTTTGGAGTTGTTCTATGGCACTGCCTCATCCTGTGGCTAACACAGGAATGAGAGGTCGTGTGAGAGAAATGGAAATGATGCTTCTGCCAGGTTCTACAGCCATTTAAAGGAAGGTGGCATTGTATGGCATATCCCGGCTGTTGCCGTAGGTCCAAGAAGCCAGAGCATCAGCAAGTGATAACTAAACTGCTGCGGTGGTGGTGGTGGTGGTTGGGGCAGTTACGGAGATGAGAGAGAAGGCAAGGGGAGAGGAAGAGCAGGAGCAAGGCAGTGGTGGAGCCTATGGGAGCTTTGTCAATGAGGAATTGAAGGAGGTGGGTGGCTAGGAGATGGGTGCTAGAGGGTGTGTACTACTGAAGCTGAAGTTGTCCGTCCAGATTTCTGTAGAAACCAATGAACGGGAGCCAAATTCCATGCATGGTATGGTGGAGCACACTGCACAGAACGGCCATGGGGTCTGAGGTGCTGGAGGCCGGGGCTAGCCTGGGGGAACTCTCCCCACGCTCACATGGGGCTCCAGACCTCTGCTCTCCTTCGAGAACTGCTCCAGCAGCACCTGATCGTCACAGGGCCAGCCTTTATTGGTTAATGCAGAGTTTCTCAACATTGCATAGGAAGGTAAGTTCTCCAGGGTCTATGAATTCTTCTCCTTTAAATGGGGTTGCTGGCTTTCTCACATTTGGAAAAAAAAAAAAAGAATAGACCCTATGGTGCATATAAGATTTATGGAAGACAATAGCATTTTTTTAAAAGATTTATTTGCTTACTTGAAAAGCAGAGTTACAGGGAGAGAGAGAGAGAGAGAGAGAGAATTGATCTTCCATCTGCTGGTTCATCCCTAAAATGATTGTAACGACCAGGTTTGGGCCAGGAGCTTCATCCAAGTCTCCCACGTGGGTGCAGCATCCTAGGGCTGTCTTCCACTGCTTTCCCAGGTGCATCAGCAGGAAGCTGGATAGAAAGTGGAGCATCTGGGACTCGAACTGGCTCCCATATGGGGTGCTGACACTGCAGGCCTTGGCTTAACCTGCTGTGCCACAGCGCAGGCCCTCAAGACCATACTCTTATAAGACCTTCAGTTCACTGTTTGTAGACAAACCAGCGATGACGATGATGACAATCATTTTTAGCTAGCTTTTATAGTCTGAGTTTCTAGAAGGAAATCTTTGTTTATATACAACAGGCACTCACTAGTTCAGCTCCACCTCACCAGATTCGGCACATAAGAAAGTGGCTTGCCTATCCCATGTGCAGGCTCGCCCTGCAGAGGGAAGGTGGTCACAGTAATCTCGTCTTTGAGAGGTTTACAGTCGAGGAGGGATGCATTCTCCATAGTGCTTCACAGTTTCACTTGCGGTAGGAGGAGCAGGAAGAGTCAGCTTTCCTGGTAAATCAGTAATGATCCCTGTGTACGGAGAACCGCAGGTTCACATCCTGCCTGCTAGATCACCGTTTGGAGGGGTGATACATCAGGTTTTTGGGGGGCTACTACTCTGCGCTAAGCACTGTGTGTAGAAAAACAGCCATGAGGAATAGCATCAGGGAGATAGAAACTCAAATTCATGATTAGGTCATGCCACAGTGCCAGAAGACTTGAGGGACAAATTCTTTTTATTTATTTATTTATTTATTTGACAGGCAGAGTGGACAGTGAGAGAGAGACAGAGAGAAAGGTCTTCCTTTTGCTGTTGGTTCACCCTCCAATGGCCACCGCGGTAGGCGCGCTGCGGCCAGTGTACCGCGCTGATCCGATGGCAGGAGCCAGGTGCTTCTCCTGGTCTCCCATGGGGTGCAGGGCCCAAGGACTTGGGCCATCCTCCACTGCACTCCCTGGCCACAGCAGAGAGCTGGCCTGGAAGAGGGGCAACCGGGACAGGATCGGTGCCCCGACCGGGACTAGAACCTGGTGTGCCGGCGCCGCAAGGTGGAGGATTAGCCTAGTGAGCCGCGGTGCCGGCCCGAGGGACAAATTCTAAGGGCATGGTGGAATGAGCAAATCTGGCACTGAAGGGGAGCCAGGAAGGCCTCCCGGAGGAGGTGACATGTCTGTGGGGGCTTCCATGGCCAAGAAGACAGCCAACTCAGGAACACAAAGGCAGCGAATTCTAGACCAGGTGACTTGCTCATCAGAGAACTGGTGGGGTTTGCGGAGACACTGTGGGTTCATCTTTCCCAGTCCTCGAAACTACAACAAGGTTGGCTAACTTCACATCACCCACATTTTATTCTTTCTGCTGAACATGTTTCTCTTTTGGTCCTCAGCCCTGAAGCAGAGAAAATATGTCTCTGATGAACACACAAGGGCTATTTCTGGATTTTAACACGGTGATGTGGTGAAGATATTGATATGGATGCCTGGGGAGACTATGAGGCTGATGTCAGTTTAACACACATGATGACATGGCGCTGCAAAGAGTCAAGAGAAACCTATAGACTCTCGGCCCACACTATGAGTGCGTCTGAAAGTAGGGTAAAAATAAGCCGCGGATTCTCCTGTGATTTCCGAAACATCTCTTTGTTTAATCATAGAATTATTTTCATCTTCCATTCATCATAAATAATCCACTTTCTTACTTAACTAGTCCTTTTGAAAAAATTTGGTATTTAGCATAAACAAACACTGAACATTAGCCAGAGGTGTGTTATTTTTAACAGAAGAGGGAAGCACTTTAAAAAAAAAACACAAAAAATTTACAACAAAGAGCACATGAAAAGCTAAACATTATCACTCCCTCAAAAAAATCAAATTTTCTGACAACCATTAAAAAAATCCAGGTGGAGAAGCGAGTAAACATTATCTGATGTATTTTCCTTATAAATACAGTTAGACAAAATGAAGGCATAAAACAGATGGTTTGACGGTGTATAAACAAAATAGTTTAAGTTTGGAATAATTAAATCCCAATAAGCATAAATTAAAAATAAATTTTGACCTTACTTTTTGTTTCTTTTATGGAAAAATATGTCACAGCATTTGTATAACAAAGAATGTGTAAACATATCACTAAAGCCACCAAAACTCACTGTGTAAAGAATATTTGAATACAAAACACATTTTTTAAAGCAAAAGATAAAATGTTATAGCATTTTTTCACTTGAATTTTATTCCATAATCACACCTACTAGGTGTCAGACAATAGAGGTAGTTAAGTTGGGGAGGGAATCAATATTCAAATGCTAGGCAAACATTTTATGATAGCTCAGACAGGTGGGCGGGTGGGCAGGTACACATTCCCTGTCACTCCAAAACTCAGACGCTTGTAGGAGCAAAACCTGAACAGCTTTCTCTTCTCTGTAGGCAAGCATCACAAATACCGAGCAAAATTACTGAAGTTTCAGACCTAAGTGCAACTCTTGGTAACAGTGTAGTCCACGGCTTGTTGAGCATTGATTTCTCCCAGATCTGGCATTGGCCTTGACATTTACATCGAACATAATTCTCAGGAAATTTATGAGGTTCAGTGACATTGAAAGGAATCAGAATTAAAAAAAAAAGATGAGACCAGGTAGTGATAATAATTTACATTTACACGATTGATAAACTCGGGAGCTTCCTAAGGAATGGTTGTTGTTGTGAGTACAAGGGCAACAACAGGGGCAGCTGCCAAGGACATAGCACTGAGACCCAGGAAGCCAGTATCCTCTTCCCCATCAAGAAAGGACTCGAAAGGAGATGGCAGGGTGATGTGCAGGTGACACAGAAAATCTGTCCCCTTAATCCTATATATTGCTTTCTTCTCTATTTGGTTCCCATTAAAGTTCTTCTAGTCATAGTAGAAGCAAATCCTGGCTACTCCTTTGAAAGCCGACGTCCTATTGAGAAGTCATTTTCCTTGATATTTTAGTTAGTGAATGTGTTTTCTTTCCATCTGGCTAGACAGAAGAATGTGTGTATGTACTATTTGTTTGTATTGATGACCTGAATATTTTCATTTAGTCATAAAAGCAATATGATTTGTTTTTTAAAATGTTGTGAAACCATTTGTGAAATCTGCCGTGGAAATTCTCCTCAACACTCTGCCTTGGGAGTGCCTACTTCAAGGATGTAGCAGGCTGCTCCTGGCTACCAGGGGCAGTTTGGAAAGTGTTCAGCACGTTTGGGGAACAGGAAAAAAATGCGGGTCTCAGATGCGGAATGTGACTAGAACTCACCATGCCCTGTCACTGCTCTTGGGCTCACTGTCATGCTTTCGTGTCTCGTGTTTGGCTGCTATGCGTGTGCAAGCGGGTTGGCAAACAGGTACGAAAGGAACAATAGAGTCAGAGCAAAACACACGGAGATGGAACTTCAGCCCTGCCAACCGAATCCTGCAGCTTACCTCAAAGCTCCACTCAGAACGCCAAGATTAGGCCCTTTCTTTGAAGTAGCTAATAATAAATTTAAGACCTAGAGCACCCCCGTCTCTCGTAATGGGAATGAGGAGGTTTCTGTGTGGAAAGTATTTGAAGGAATGTCTAAGAACACGATGTCAAGCAGCACGCAGCTCTGTTCCGCCTGGATGTGCGGCTCCCGCTGAGCTGACGAGGAAGAGGCATGTCACGGTTGCAGGGGAAAGGAATCAACAGCAAATCAAAGGCCGTGCGGAGAAGACTCTGGAAGCGTTCACCGTCATCAGGAAGGCATTTTCCTGATGCTGTGACCTCATTTCAAACATTACAGTAACTACCACTGTAGCGCTGTATTGCACAGAAGGGGGCACTGGGAGACCATGTGAGCCTTTTGTCACTTATTATGACCGTTTCCCTGCATCAGAAATAAAACAAGAAATGAACTCCAACATACGGTACCACCCCTGGCAGTCACCAACAAAGTACACTGGGGAAGTAACACTCTGGTCAAATACATTGTAAGGCACTTAAACAGGTGTGTCATATTTTTGTGTAAAAAAATAAAATATGCATCGTAGCAACATTCACAAGGACGAGTCTTCAGAATTATCTGTAGGTACCCTCCTGTACATATGTACACCGCCAGAGCGCGCTGCTCTCCTCATACCGTTGGCCTGGTCAACTTCACTCCCTGCCAGAGAGAGAAGGGACGTGGTCAGAGCGTCAGGTGACAGCACACCGGGTGATTCATGCTTCTGGAAGGAAGAGGAGGCCCACCCAGAGAGCACTGCCCAACCCACAGTGCAACGCCTACATGCAAGCCGATTTACCTCCCACCTTCCTGGCCAGCAGGCTGTCACCGGCCCCCAACTACTCAGAGACTTCCATGGAGCACGAGATGGGGACCTTGAGTCTCAAGCATCAGTACATTTCTTGGAGTGTGTGTGTGTGTGTGTGTGTGTGTGTTGGGGGTGCTCAGTGTTGTCGTGAGGATGGAGTCTTTGTCGCATGTCAGTAGTCAAATAGGATAGACAGAAACCCTGGGCCTTCTGGAGAACTCTGTTAGCCAGTGGTCTGGGCTGGGGTGCCTTCTGGTCAAAGGGAAACGAACAGCACTGCCCTTGGTCTCCCTTTTGGAGAGGCTTCTGCTTCTCTGTAGAATGAATCCCAGAGCTTTGCAAGATTTGGAAACAAAATTTGCTCTGATAAATTTGCTGTTTATGCTGACTGCGCTTCATTGATGAGGATTAGGGTTTTGAAATTTTTTTCTTTATCCTCTGTCAAATTTGGATCAACAGTGCGTGTACACTTTGATAAACACATCCTAAGTACAAATGGAAGTTTCCGAAGGGGGACACACAGTGAAAGACAAGATTCTCAAGCTGCTCCTCTACTATTTGAGTAGCAGCTCAGAGACGGCATTGGCACCTGGCAGGGAACAGGAATCACTAACATTTTGTTAAATAACTGAATTCGTGGGCACGCTGGATGGCCTAAACTTCTCAGGAATAATTCTGGGACCAATGATGAGTCTCCTGAAATGGATTTTATATTTCTGTTTGGAGTGTTACCGTGGTGAAGAAAGATATGGGAGGCCCAACAGGGTTCAAGTCTTACATTTAGGACCATCTAAACTACCCATAGGACCTCGGGCAAGTCATTCAGCTCTCTGAGCCTGTTTCCTAACCTGTATGATGGCGACAGCCAAGTCAGCTGGGAGCAGCACTGTAGATATCTTTTTTTTTTTTTTTGACAGGCAGAGTAGATAGTGAGAGAGAGAGAGCGCGAAAGGTCTTCCTTTTTGCTGTTGGTTTACCCTCCAATGGCCGCTGCAGCCGGTGCGCTGCAGCTGGCGCATTGTGCTGATCCGAAGCCAGGAGCCAGGTGCTTCTCCTGGTCTCCCATGTGGGTGCAGGGCCCAAGCACTTGGGCCATCCTCCACTGTACTCCCTGGCCACAGCAGAGAGCTGGCCTGGAAGAGGGGCAACTGGGATAGAATCTGGCGCCCCAACCGGGACTAGAACCCGGTGTGCCGGTGCCGCAAGGCAGAGGATTAGCCTGTTAAGCCACGGCGCCGGCCAGCACTGTAGATATCAATGAACAACACTGGCAGGAACAGCTACCTTTATCATAGCTAGGACTAATCCTATCCAACTCTAGTGTACAGATGCCACCTCTGGTTTCCTAGTGGCTGGAAGTGGGTACAGAGAAGCCAAGTGTGCCCAAGGTCACACAGGGAGAAAGTGGTGGACCCAGCAGCAGAGCTCAGAGCCCAGGCAGGGAGCTCAAGGCCCTCCTCTGGACCGGGTAGCGGATGGGAATGGTTGGCATGCATAGCTCAACAGGTGGGCCTGTGGGCTTTCCATTTAATCAGGACATCAAGGACACAGAGAGGGCACTTCGTCTTTGGACATCTTCATCCCACACATTTCCTGATAACAGCCACTACCTTGTATATGGAAAAAAATAGGTCCTCAGCCACTGGGGCTGAGCCAGGTCTAGTGGTGCAACTGTGTTACATCCAGGTTGAAACTTCTTGCAATTCACCACACTTTACCTTATTTTGGTTGGTAATTAAAGAAATCAGTTTCACAGAGAATATAAAATGTGCTAAGACTCTGAGCTAAGTGTGGTGATATTAATACCATATGTAATCCTTTGCAACAAAAATTTTTTACTTCTTAATGCCCAATTTGGTGTACAAAGAAATTAGTATTCATATAGAAAATTAAAAACAAGTAGACACCTGCATCAAGCCAAGTTCTATCATTTTTAGAAAGGCATGTGGAGTTAGGACAGAGATCAAAGACTGGAAAGGCAAAGGTGGTGTGAGGGGGCATGTGTTTTGAGCACGTGTATTTAACTTTTACCCTATGCAATAAAAGAGTTTTTTAAAACTGCATAAAAGACATTTAACCCTCAGCCTTCCTGTTCGATTGAAATGGATTAATACACCCTTATTATTATATTTAGCTAAGCAAATAGGTACTTGAGCACAGTGAGTTGCTAGGAAGAGCTACAGTGTAAGACCTAGGAAAAGCATTTCATTCTGATTTGTACCCAAAGAAGATCTTTCTAGAGTCTCACCTTCTGCCTTGACACCATCCAAGACTTGATTGTTGGCACCAAAACACTTCCCAGAAGGATCTGAGCCGGGTGGTAGATGAGCAAGGGGACGGATATTAAAGAGAGGTGCTCATGGCCCGCAAACACTATCTTCAGCATTGGAATTCCTGATGAACAAGGAGACAGGAAGGTGAGAGGCAAACTTGGACTATCATCAAATGAAAGACATACTCCATGACCATCAGAACTCTGGAACTGAAATGGGCAGGTCTCAAATGAGTCCTCCAGTCTTCCCATCCTCCACTGCCTACCTACAGCTCTGCGCTCTGACTAGCACAGATGAGAGTCAAGAGGTGGGTAGTATGCAAGGGCCCCGGTAACTCTCACTACAAACCAGCAACTTGTCTCGGGAGCACAGGAGAGAGGACTGTGCGTGAAGGTGTTCCTGAAGAGGGCTGGGAAGTGTTAGTGGTTAGCAGAGCTTCACAGATGGGTCTCTTCTTGTGGTGGTGTGAGGCAGTCTGTTGGTCTTTAGGGAGATCTTCCCGGCACCATTTCAAAGGTCCAAAGCTCCCTTGTGGCAGTTGAAAGGATACGGTAAGATAATGTCCGTAAGATAATTCCCCAAATTAATAAAGGCCTTGCGTGTTCTCTTTTGGTCAAGGATCCCAAAGAGTTTTGCACTCATCAGGCAAGGCTCGCATGATACTCTGCATAGCAGATGAATTGTAAAATTGAATGTTTAAACCTCGCACTAAAGGGTTCAATGGAACCCAAATAAATGAATTGCACTTTGTGAGTTGACCTTTCTCTTCAAAAGGGTAGGGGTGGGCAGATTTTGTGAACAGCTGCCACACAGCATACCTTTTGAGCTATAACTAACAAAACTCAGACACCAGCAGTTTAACTATTATCACCGCTTGTTTTAATATGGCTCCAGTTTTCAGAATTGCTGTGTTTATATGTCAGCTTTTTCAACTGAATAGCTTTAATAGCTTAGCTTTCTCCTTGTTTCTCTGAGAATGGCCTCTGAAAAGGACCCCAGCTCCTAAACACGCGTGGTGATGGCACATAAATAACTTTTTATTGTAACACAAGAAAGGCACAGCTTTTTCAATTATTTTTACCTTCTAATAAATCCCAAAGCTTTATGCAAAAATGCATTTCATGGCTGCTTTCAGTTTCACAGCCTCACACACCATTGCCACAGACTGAAAACACTCAACCCTTCCCCCATAGAAGGTCTCTCTTACAGCTCCCCAAGTACATTGTTTTTGATTTTCACACAACTTCTGTTTTCACATGAATGTAAAAATAGAATGGCTTTCTCTCTTTTTCTTTTTAAATTGGGAATTAAAAAAATCCATTTATTGTTGAAAAGCAGCATCTGAAAGTATGGTCTGGGAGTTATTCTGATGAGAAAATATTGAGTCCTGAACACAATGCCTCCTGTTTCTGGAGAAAGGTTACTTATACCTGGGCTCAAAGGGGCAATGCTAAGAAATTGGGGGATGGAGTAAAAGGGAGCCAGTGATCAAGGTATGGAGATAATTTGTCCCTAAAAATGATCACAGCAGGGCCTTTTGATGCCAAATTCGAGGACTTGGGCTGCTAGACTAGGTCATCTGAGTTACCTCTTTTGCCTCCCCTCTCAATATTTTTTAAAGATGCCCTCCCCCGAACTTTTTGTTGTGAGAAAATACATGTTACATAACATTTGCCATTTTAACCCTTTGACATATACACTTTGAGAACATTAACTACATTCATATTACTGTATAACCATGTATCTCCAGAACTATTTTCCATTTGTTGTTAAATCATGAACCATTTTAAAGAATTTTTAAATAATTGTATTTAAACAAACTTTTGATTAACATGCACTATCTACATTTTTATGAGGCACAGTGCATTAGCTCAACATACATACAGAGCAAAATCCAATCAAATGACATAACCGGCCTGTCCATTTCCTTATCTTTTCCTGTGTTTAGAGCCTACCAGCTTATCAGCCTACCAGCTCCCCTCTTCCAGTTCTTTGTACAGCATTTAATACATTGAGTCTGTGATTATAAAATGAATTGGAAGTATGCTATTGAGAAAGAAATTAGAAGAAAAAAGGGAAAGAAAGGAAAGAAGGAGGAGGAAAGTATTGTATTTTTGGAATCAGATCTATGAGATAGATGAAATCTATTCTCTTTATATTTATAAATTTTAAGCTTAACATTCAATCAATCAATCAATCAACATATGGTAAAGAAATCAGTTTAAGCTGAATCCTCACTATGGTATCTACCTACCTGGAGCTATTCAGTATACTTTCTGTTCCTTGACTGTATCTCTGTTCTGAATTGGACAGATATCCCATTAGTTACAGCATTTATCTTATGGAAATTTAATCTCTGCTATTCTAAAGCAAAAAAAAAAAAGGTCATCTTTTCATAATAAACACACTATTATGAACCATGGTCACCTCATTGTGCTATGGAACCTTGGAACTTGTCACTTCTGTGTTTGGGTGAGTGTTATCCAACCTCCCTATGGTAATCACTATTCACAGTTTAGACTGGCTGTGCTTTTAACTTCTACAAATGAGAGAGAACACATACTTTTTGTTTTTCTGTGTTTGGCTTATTTCCTTTGACAAAATGATCTCCAGTGATATCCACCTAGCTGCAAATGCCTGGATAACATTTCATTGTGTATATTTACCACATTTTCTCTACCCATTCATTTACCAATGGACATCTTAGTTGATTCTATATCTTGGCTATTGTGAATAGTACTGCAATGAACAGGGGAGTGGAGGTATCTCTTTAATAGGCTGATTTCATTTCCTTTGGCTACCAGAAGTGGGATAACTGGGTCATAATATAATCTACTTTTTTAGGATATTTCATACTGTTCTTCATAATGGCTATGTAAATTTGTATTTCCACCAATAGAATATAAGGGTTCTCCCTTCTCTACATCCTCACCAGCACATTTTATTTTTGATTTTTTTCATCACAGCCATTCTAACTGAACTAAGATGATACCTCACTGTGATTCTGATGGCTTATGATACTGGCATTTTTCAGGTATTTATTGGCCATTTGTATGTCTTCTTCTGAGAAATGTCTATCCAGATCTTTTGCCCATTTCTTAACAGGAGTGATTTGTTGTTGGGTTAAGTTCCTTATATGCGCCGGCTGTTAATCCTTTGTCAGATGCATAGTTTGCAAATATTTTCTCCCATTCTGCTTGCTGTCTCCTCACTTTGTTGGTTGAGAACTATGCTATTCTGTCTTCCTCAACTTCTTTTTCACTTCCTTTGCTGTACAGAAATATTTTGATATAATTCCATGTGCCTGTTTTTGCTTTTGTTGCCTGTGCTTTGGGAGTATGACTCCAAACATCACTGCCTACAGAGAAGTCCAGTTCAGCGCGACCCACTAGGTTCTCCAAGAGAGCACCAATAAGGATAAGCGTGCTCTGGATGGACTCAGTGCTTGCCCTGAGTCTTCTTCTGTCAACAGCATCCCTACGTGGGCTGAACTAAGCCTCACGATGACCCTGCAAGGTGGGTAAAAACTGTAGCTTTCGACATTTTGCTACTGATGAAGTGGAAACACCCAGTAGCCAGGACACCTTCCCCAGTGCTGGCGTCCACACGGCAGCTGGGCACACTGCATCTGCAGGTCCCACATTAGGTGAGGTCAGTTCATCGCGGCACGGGCATCGCGGCTCCCCAGAAGCAGAAGACCGACTAGGACACAAAAAGCTTCTTAGCCCAGCCGCCCTTTTAGAAATCTTGACCCTTTGTGCACTCCACCCAGCGTCGCCCCAAACCCCGCCCCCAAAGCACTTCCAGGGCAGCAGGCCTCATCAAATGTTCCTGCAACAGGCACCAGGATGTGCCTTGACTTCATGTGGGTGAAAGTGTAAACAACACCAAGGGCCACGGGTTCAAGGACACAGCCACGTTCTGACCCTCACGAAGCTTCTGGTGCACAGTGACCTGCACTTCTTTGGATCCAACAGCAATTCCTCTACAGCTCTCTCCAGTCCCATGCTAGTTCTTCAGCTCTTCTCTCTCCTCTTCAAAAATGCCCTCTGTTCATTGCTCTCCTGAGGGGACTTGGTCTTGGCAAATATCAGTCTTCCTGGCCAGCTGGTCCCCACGAGGCTCTGCCAACAGGGGCACTCGGGAGGGGCTGGAGAAGGAGGGGGCTCTTTTCCAGGTGCCTGGACTTCCTGCCAGCCACAGCTCTGTCGCCAGGGTAGCAGGAGTTGGCTCCAGCTGATAGCTCTCTGTGCCCCCGGAGCCATGGGCTCCGGCAGGGAGGGCTCTCCTTGGAAGTCTGAGGCCCTGCCCGGCCACTTCTGGGTTCTGAGAACCCCAGTTTCTTCCTGTCATCTCGCAGCTCCAGCTGTACCCCGCGGTTATTCCTCCTGTGTTTCCTCATTCTTCTCCCTTTTCCTTTTCGTTTTTCTAACTCCCTGTGGTGCGAGGGGGGATTCAGGTTTCCTGAGGGACCGAGTGGCACTTTTGCGGACTCTACCTTGTGTACCAGTTGTTTGCTTTTTACTTGAAAAAGAAAAGCGCTGTGCAATGACTCTCAGCTACTGCAGACATCTGTCAAGGAACTGCTTCCCCGCACTTCATGTGTTTGCAACACTGGCTTGGTAGTCATTAATCAAATTAGCTAGTACTCCCCCCCCCCCTCACGCCAAGGGGGCTAACGTTAAAAATAAGCTGGAAAAATAATATATCAGAGAAAAGACTTAGCGTCCACCAGAGATCAAAGCCCTTTCAGGGGACCTCTGGAAGTCCCTGCATGGTGGCTGCACAAGGTGCAATCCAGGGACTTCAGTCATGTGTTACTTGCTTTGCTTTTCAAAAGCTACCTCACTCTTCACTCATTCAAATGTCTACTCTCCTTTTCAATGGCTATGTTGTCTTCTCAATCTCCCATTTATCTCTTTTTTTCCTGCTTTCTTCCAAGTTCTTCCTCACCTCCCCTTCCCGAATCCCAGGGGAACTTCCACTCGCTGCGTTTGCATTTTCTCTAGGGACAGAGTAGAAGGAGAAGGGAGGGTAAGCAGGTGGAGGGCTGAGTGCTCGGGGCTGTGCCGGCAAGCACTGGGAGCCGTGAGTTCAGCCTCTCTACAGGCACCATCTAGACAAGAAGCGCAAACTCAAATAGTGAGAGGCTGGGAATCTTCCAGGAGCCACTGCACTCACCATACTGTGATTCTGCCACCTGGCCATGGACTTGGCAGAACGTGAGACTCAAGTCAAGTCAGAGAAAATCAGCCGTACCTCTTATCCCAGGAGCCTATGTACTGCACCACTCTTGTCCTCTCCGGTCACTTGTTTAATAACTCTCTTGATCATTATTCATAGTCATTCATTCATTCAGTTAGCGCTCCTGTACCTGATTCGCTGCTCTTCAAAAGGGCGAGACAAGCCAGAACGCAGCATGGGACACAACCCTGCGTGGATGCAACTGAGAGGGCACCTCGGTGACTGCTTACACCTGCTCTCCGCCGCACCTCCCACTCTGGATCCCAGCCAATTTCTCTGCTTCCAGGCTTGTTCTGTCTAAGGCATTTTGCGTTCTGTGACCACAGTGAGACTTCTACAGCGCAAAGCTCAGTCTGTCAAATCACAAAGCTCAGTCTGTCAAATCACACAGGAGGTTAGCACACAGCAGATACCACCCCTGTCCTAAGCGTGGCATCCGAGGACTTCATGACTTTGTCCCCAGCTCTTGCTCTTCCTCCCTTCTCAATCTCACCATTCCTTTGCTCTCAGACCTCTGCCAGCATCTTGTGTTTCTACATCCTCCCTCCGTGCCGGTGCCATGCTGTCTTGCACCTCAGCACCTCCTGCCCGGGATGCCCCATACCCATGTCTTGATCTCTTCAGTTCCTCTGTGGCCTGTAGTCCTAAGTTCCTGGGCTGCCTCCTCTGGGAAGCCATCCTGAAAGCCCCAAGGCTGCCCTATAGATTCCACGCTTACTGCTGCCTGCCTTTGACTGCTGGGTGTCATTGCTTGTGTCTCGGTGTTTCCCTCACTACGCTGTAAGCGTTCGTGGGGTCTTCAACTGCCTCCTCTTGGTCTTTGAGCGTATAGTAGGTGCTCAAACGGAGTAAACTAAATGAGCGGGTTTGTATTTTTCCAGATCCCATCACAAAGTTACTGGGCGGACTCGCACTCCATTTTTACTACCTCCGTTAATTAGGGAAAAATAGCAATAATTTAAAGAGCCAAACAAACTTACCAGGAAGAGTTTTCTTTTTAAAGTAAAATTTGAATAAAGGATTCTTTTCATCTTGCTATCACTGCAGTAATATAAATGAAGTAAATTAATTTTAATGCTCCCAGGTACTGATTCTGTGTCACCGTGGTTGACAGGATCCAACCAGACTTTAGGAGATGGCATTTGACTTTATGGAAGTGAACACTATGCACGCATTTACAATTTTACAGGGACTTTAAGCTGTCATGCTGAAAAATGTTTATAAAACATTAATCAAAAAATGCCTCTTTAATACAATGCATTGTCTGAAAGATGTTAGAAGGCGCATGTTGTAAATGGATTCTTTTTCTGACTAAAGTAATTTCCTGCAAAGGCATTTCCCCGTTGCTCCACAAGTACACTGTGTGGATAGATAAAGGGCACTTTCTCAGCACATTACTACCTGATCCAAGCACTTGGGAAATCACTAATGTACAGCGTGCCATATTTCCGTGTCACACATGACACATTCGTCTGAAACGCTCCAACAGGGTTTGACACTGCGGCATATTCCATAAGCAGAGCTTTCAACTGACATCTGCCAAGCTGGAACTTCAAGCAGCGGCTTTCTGCTTCTAACAAGCAAGTAAGGCTTTGCTTTTATCCTATACCCAGGATGGAAAGGATAAAACAGGACGTACAAGAGCAAGTGTCTTCCCCCCTATTTTAAATATGTTTATTTCATGTTCCCTGAATTAGAAAATTCTGTTTGTAACAGTGTTGAAGTTTCAACAACCACTACTTCCTGGTGGATGGGGAGTTTTTCTTCCTTTCCTTGAGAAACTGCTATTTTTCCTCCTGGATTAAACACAGACTTTTAATTTAAGCCCCACTGGAAGCTGCTCTATTGTTCGCGATATAAAAACTGTCTCCGTTCCCTCACTTTTCGGAGTTCACTGCCGTTTGGGTGCACAGTGTTTCCAGCATTCATTACTTCATTCACTCATTCATTCATTGGCTTGTGGGGAAAGTCCTTTTAGGGCCTCTGCTGTCTGTGAAATGCTGTCCTGCATGCGTGGGCTCTAAGGAGAGTAACACAGCCAAGGTCCCCGCATTCTTGGGTACTGCCTCCCAGAAGCTCTTGCTGCCAGCTACCCCAGCTTCCTGCCGTCTGTCTGGGCAGCCCCTCCGGTCATTTCTACAATTCACAACTTCGGGGTCAACTTTGACAAATCCCATTTGTCTTCCTACCTCTAGATCCAGTCACCAAATCCCGTAGATTCTCTCCTCATTTACCATTCCTGTTCCTCTTCAGTTTTCACTGCCATCGTCCTAATTCCATTCCTCATAAAAATCAAGCCAAGGTTCCCCTTCCCGCCCCCGACACTGCTCCACACCTGCAGTGTCTTCCCCTCATCAATCCTACACACCACAGCCAGATTAATCTTCCCCAAGCCCACATTAATTAAAGCCAAAACCCTGATCAAAAGCTGCAATGGCTTTCCAGCGCCCATTCATCAACTCCTCCACCTACGCAACTTCAGCGACGGGCATTTCCTACTCCGCCATTTCTAAGTGCTCCTGCATGCTAAGTGCTTTGCCTGCATTATCTCACTTAATCCTTACAACAGCCTTTTGAAGTCGCCAGCCATGTTGCCCTTCAAAGATGAGGCCGCTTAAGCAACTTCTCTAACCCTCCAGCTGTTGGGTGGTCAGGGCAGAGGTGGATCCCAGTGTATTTCCTTTTAATCTCTTAACTGTGTCGACTCCATTAAGCCAAGCCTTCCATCGTCCAGACCCAGGTCATTGACTCAGGTCTCCCACTTCCTTGTCTCTGTCGAAGCGGAGCCCTGCCTGGATCTCGTGCTTTCTCTCTGTGTACCAAAGTCATTGGAGTTTACAAAGGCTCGGTTTTATAGGTTTCTCCTCCGTGAAGGTGGTCTTCCTATTGATTTGTCTTTTGAAGAATGACAGCATGCTTCCTGGTGGCGTCAGTTAGCACTTGATTATGCCGCCATTATTCTGTGTGCATACATGCATGTGTGAGTGTGTGTGCGTGCACGCACGTGTGTGTAGTTTTTGGTTTGGCCTGAACACAGGCCCAGTATATCTTCCTTTAATTGTCCTGCCACGTTTAAGCACAGGGCTGCTACTCAAAACATACAAGATGGATTTAAAAACAAGTGCTACAGTAATGTTTGGTAAAGACAGGATTTAGAACAAATAAAATCAAAATCACTAGATTTTGAAGAGAAAGCATTTTAAGCCCTTGTGGGAAAGGACTATATTTCATAGTGCAAAAAATGTACTTGATATGGTGGAAGGAAAAAAAAAACTGGGTTAACCAAGGACCACAAAATTTGAAATCAGTAGCGTAAGAGAGGAAATATATTGAAAGACACCTTTGAGTCTTCTGAAGCCCAGTATTATACTTACCTTCCCAGCTCGTTCAGAGCTGTGTATCCCGATCACCTGGATCATTGCCTGTCTTTCAGAAGCTTCATTCGCCTGAACTCATGTTACTTGCTTTCCATTTAAATACTTTCCTGACTTTTCACTGAGTTCTGGAGGGAACTGGAATCCAGTGGCTTCCTCCATCGGTTGTCATGGCGACGTCCCACTTCTGTTTAGCTTGTTAGAAGCACGCACAAGTTTATTGTCCCAATGTCCTATGCACTGTCGCTGGAATTCCATCTCTTCTCTCAGAAAAGCTCACGTGTGCGTTTAAAATTTCCTGAGAGATGGGCTCTGCCACCCGAACAGAATCCAGGGCGGCAGTCCCCTAGGGACACACTCTTCCCAGATGTCACCAAATGCCAGCTCTGGGGTGCTTTTCCCTATCACACACAAGCATGTACACACACACACACACACACCCCGGCTCAGACACAGAAAAGTCCAACGCACCGGTGCTGGCTTATTTCAATTACTAAGTCGAGTGGCAGGTATACGCAGGTGCATTCTGGAACATGGATGAAGCCATGCTCAGACACGACTGTGAAGAAAAGGCTTTGCTTTCAGTTAGAGTGATCCTAAAGCAAGGCCATTGCAGTAACAATAGCTGTTATCTCTCACAGGGACTTATCATTTATTCTGTTATTTCACACAGGGATTTATTATTTATTCTATGTAGCACCTACATTGAGGCTGTATGGTGTAGTAGTTAAAAAGTCTGATACATGATCAGAGAATCCTATGTTTGAGTCTTGTTTAAATCACCATTTACCACTGTGTGAGCTTGGTTGGGTAAGTTGTTTAACCTCAGTTTTCACATCTGTAAAATGGGCCTATTTCTCAGACTTTTTTTAAATTGAAATAATGCACACTGTCTGGTGTGGAGTACGTATTCATCTATTATATGCCAGGAACTCTTCTGGGGGCAGTGAATCAACTGACAAAAGGCCTTGCCCTGAGGAAGCTCAGGTTCTCCCTTGCGGATCTGGGGGAGAAGACAGAGGGCCCTGTGCCAAAGGCAGGCAAAGAGCAGACTGCATCCAACAACACAATCATGGCACAGAGCAGTGAGAAAATGTGCACTGTTATCCAGGAAAATAAGATAAGTAAAATGCACCCAGAGAGCAGTCTGCTTCTGCTACGTTTTATCTCATTGTTTTTTTAAGGATTTTTACTTATTTATTTGACCGGTAGAGTTACAGACAGTGAGAGAGAGAGACAGAGAGAAAGGTCTTCCATCCGCTGGTTCACTCCCCAAATGGCTGCAATGGCGGGAGCTGCCCCGATCTGAAGCAGGAACCAGGTGCTTCCTCCTGGTCTCCCATGCAGGTGCAGGCGCCCAAGCACTTGGGCCATCCTCCACTGCCCTCCCAGGCCACAGCAAAGAGCTGGACTGGAAGAGGAGCAGCCAGGACTAGAACCGGAGCCTACATGGGATGCTGGCACTGCAGGCGGAGGATTAACCAAGTGAGCCACGGCACTGGCCCCTTCTCTCTCTTTTAGAGGGTGTAAAAAGAAGAAAGCCTACTTCCGGGTGGATGGGCGTGGCGTGGCTGTCTGCCAGAGGCCTGCTACAGCAGTCTAGCGCTGCTGTTCAGTCTGTATGGCTCCTAGAGTCACATGCTGGCATAATCTTCGCTATGCTAGGACTTCCCCCACTCCCATTTGGGAAGCCTCCAAAGGCTGGCAAGTCAACTTCCTGCCAAGTCCCCCGGGGAAGGGGACTGGATGTCACAGATCATGTCACCTGCTGTCATTGCCCCCACACTAAACAAATGGTTTTTTGTTCAAATTCTCTGAGGTATTTTAACATTTATTTTATTTATTTACTTCGGAGGGAGAGAGGGATGGGGAGAGGGCGAGGAGGAGGGGACATTCCTCTCTGCTGGTTCACTCCCCAAATACTTGCCATGGTTGGGGCTAGGCCAGGGCTGAAGCCAGTAGCCAGGAACTCCGTCCACGTCTCCCAAGAAAGTAGCAGTTACCTGAACCATCACTGCTGCCTCCCAGGGTCTGCAATGGTGGGAAGCTGCAGTGAGGAGCCAGACCTGGGGAATTCAAACCCAGATACTCCAGTATGGGATGTGAGTGCCTTCACCACTGGGCTAAACGTCCACTCTCTCTGAGATATTTTAATACGTGGATGGTGCTGCTTTACCCTTGCCATGATTTACATCTTATCGTGTGTGTGTGTGTGTGTGTGTGTATGATTTCTTTTTCAACTGAAAACTCCTGCTGTATTATCTCAGGTGCATCCCGCCATGGCATCAGGGCCTCCATTGTTGCTTTATGGAACACAGAAGAAAACATTTCTATCCCTTTTATACAAAAAGCCATCCCAAATGAAGCGCAGGTAAATAATACATGCGAATTAGAGCTCTCCCGTGGGTTTCTCAGTTTCCCACCACTGGGCTCGTGGAATCCACGTGGATTTAGCACTTTCAATTGCTGAGTGCCAAGCCAGCAGCAGCAGCTCTGGGACGTGTGACAGACCCCCTTTGCTAGGCCTGTGGCAGAAAAACAGGTCAATCTTCTACGCGTTTAACAGGTGGGTACAAACAGAATGCTAATGTCCAAGCTGGGAAGCCACAAAGCGTCATACGGTGATCTCTGAGCATGCCCACTAAGGGACGCTGCCCACGGAGCCCGCTCCTGCTTTCCTGCTGCTCTGCCTCTTGCAACAAGGATCACCTTCAGCTCAGGCACTGGGGTGGGCAGGAGTTCAAGTCAGACTTCCCTAAGGGACTTATACTCCTGCATGTATTAGAACCTTTATCTACAAAGAAGGGTCAGGCTGGAAAAGGAGGAAAATGACCAAATATAAGATTACAAACTTGACGGCTAAGGCCAGTGTTAAGAGAACGGAATCATCTTTGCAGTAATACAATCTTCAGACTGCCTCAGACCTGCAGCAACTTCACCTCACGCAGGATGGCAGAAGCTGAACCTGGGGCTCATATTCTGGGCCGGCATTTGCTGTTGGGAAGGTGGAATGGCGACTGATAATAACAGATGCTTACGTAGTGCTTCTGATGTGCCAACCCCCTTCACCTCTCACACCCACAGAGAGCAAAGCCACCAGTATTCGCTCCATTTCTCAGATGAGGAAAGTGCCATGGTGGATAAATGACCACACCCAGCCAGCAACAGGCTGCAGCCGTGTGATTGTGTGTTTGTGTGTGTGTATGTGTGCACCTGCCCGTGCTCTCTCCTAACCATCGAGGTAGCACCTGCACTGCCTGGGATGGTTATTTTTGGGAGGACTTAGGGACCCCTAACAGGGACACATGAGAACATCAACATGGAGTAATGGTGGGAGAAAACCCAAGTAAAATATTATTTACACAATAAAGGTCTCACAGGGAGAGAGAAAACTCTTTCAAAAATGTGTTTGTGGCCCAGCAGGCTTTTACTTACTTTGAATAAAAGTTGGTTGACGATCATTTTCAGCCCAGTAAGAAATGAGACTGGGTTTCAGCCTTCACTTGCCAGGGCTGTAATGCTATCGCTTTGCTGAAAGTTTCATGTAAATAAAGATGCAAGAAAAGCCCCAAAACGAGCAGCTGGTGTTATTTCTGGTTTGAAACAGGTATGTTCTGATTGGAAGAGATGTTTAATGAATGGCCTGGGCGACTCAGCAGATGCTGACAATGAAACATTTAACTCCAGCATTGACGGCTTCTGCCTCAGATCATCAGGTACACCTTCACCTGTCTGAAAGCCTTGTAGGAGTAATTAGCAAACAGGGAATTCAAGAATGAATCAAAGGACGGAGCCAGGAAGCCTTTGTTCACACACTGGCCGGCTCTTCCAGGAGGAAGAACATGGCCGCCATGCTTATGGGGACAGGGCGGGCAGGAAGGAGTGAGGGTACTTGTTCCCCTTTTTCTAGGCTGTGAATGAAGAGCTGTTCATCTTCTAAAGGGAAACTCTAGCTACAGTTCACACCCACAGGATGGGAAAGCGGCAGAAATAGAAGGGTGATTTCATATGACAAAAATAAAACAAGGTCACAGGCATTTACCTCGGTCACCAGCACAGAACCGGCCCCGTCTGCCTGGCCCTGGAAGGCCTTGTCTAATTTTACAGATTTCTGGTGGGAGTTGGATCCTTACATAAATGAAGAAATACAGTTGAATCTTTTCAGAGTGAGGCAAAGAGAGGCTGATTGTGTGACTTGAGTTTTCACTAATTTTGCCATAGGCCCCATCGGGTAAATTTAGTTTTGCCTAAAATGCTGCATGGATAATCTTAGAAGTAGACACAGGAACTTCTGGAAGGCTTCCAAGTCTTAGTCACATGACACACGCAAGCCATGCCATAACTGCACAGTCACTATTTTAAATACATCTTTTGTTCTGTTTTGTCAACGTGGCCCTTAGTCATCGTCTGACACAAATGTTCATCTTGATGGTGCTGTGTCTAGGAGGAAGAGAAGCCCTGGAAGAGGTGGCTTCTTGCTAGTGAAAGCATAAGGCAGTTTTTGATTTGGGGATTACAAATCAGAGTTACTTATGCTCAGTGCCATCTCTTACAAAGGTTGACTCGGATGGCTGCGGTTTATGGCAGCTGGATGGCACTCTGACCTCCCACTCCTGGCCTTTATTTGTTCTCAGTGCTATACAAATTGGGGAGGTAAGACCTCACTTAGAAAACCTCTGGGTGGAGGAAGGAATGAACAAAACTCTAGAAGAAGTTATTCCTGGAAATATTTTTTCCCAGTTTTTCTAATCTCAGTTTTCTCCTGTGAATACTTACGTTTTGCCTTTCAACGTTTTTAGACAAATGGGTAGTCATAGTCCCAACCTTGCATCCCCTTTGGAATACGGTAAATAAATGCACACAAATGCAGGAGATGAGTGTGACGTGTGGTTCTCCACCTCAGGTGCGTTTTGCCATCGCCCGGGGCTCCTAGCTCTGTCCTAGGTGGTTGAGCTACAAGTGTGGGGAGGGGTTCTGGTGCCTCGGTTATTGGGCAGCTGCCGGCCGTTGCAGTCATTTGGGGAGTGAACCAGCGGAATGGAAGACTTCTCTCTCTCTCTGTAACTCTTTCAAATAAATAACTCTTTAAAAAAAGTGGGCTGCAAACCTTAATTTTTGGCTGGAGTTGTTTTGACAGTGTTGTAGATGGAGACAAAGACAGGGTGTGTGTGTGTGTGTGTGCTTTCATTTGCAGCTACAGGTGCACTTGTTCCTTACTGTACAAAAGCACAGAGCTGGCTGTCATTACATATATACCAGTTGGTTAAAGAGTCTGGTGCAGTTAAGGGAACTTCTGGGAAGAGACATGACCAAATTAATAATTGGAGAGATGCAAGTCTGAAAGGCTGATTGTCACTCATGGATCCCTGTCTGCAAGTGGAGATTGAGAGACACAAACTTCCAGTGAATGAGATCTCCCGGGTGAGATTTTTCACTTCAAATAGTAAACAAGTGTTGCTCTGTGATGCATGTTTTAGTCCTGCTAGAGGCAAACTTCCCACATAATAATAATCATTAACATAAACAAAGCCGTCTGTGCCTGGCAGTGGGTGCACAGATGACCAGGGCGCACTGGGGAAAGAGCCACTGTCACTCTCCCGGTGTGGGAAAGGACTCAGAGGAAGGGGCAAGCTCTAGAACATCAGGATGCATGCTCCTCACTTCTCATGGGATCTCCCTTTTAGAAGCATGGGGTGTGTATGATTTGGGGCATGTGTGTTAACTACTAGTGTGTAAAATTAATTCATGTCCTTAGAGCTACTTTTATGATAGGATTTTTTTTTGACAGGCAGAGTGGACAGTGAGAGAGAGAGACAGAGAGAAAGGTCTTCCTTTTCTGTTGGTTGACCCCCCAGTGGCTGCTGTGGCCGGTGCACTGCACTGATCTGAAGCCAGGAGCCAGGTGCTTCTCCTGGTCTCCCATGGGTTGCAGGGCCCAAGCACTTGGGCCATCCTCCGCTGCACTCCCGGCCACAGCAGAGAGCTGGCCTGGAAGAGGAGCAACCGGGACAGAATCCGGCGCCCCAACCGGGACTAGAACCTGGTGTGCTGGCGCTGTAGGCGGAGGATTAGCCTATTGAGCTGCGGCGCCGGCCTATGATAGGATGTTTTTAGCTTGATATAAATATGACACTTGGCCTATCACTGAAGACACTGGTTGACGCCCACGTTGGACTGTCTGGCTTTCAGACCCAGCTCTAGAGCCTGAGTCCAGCTTCCTGGTAATAAAGGCCCAGGGAGGCAGTGGTGACGGCTCAAGTAATTGGTTCCTTCCACTCATATGGGAGACCGCTACTGACTTCCTGGCTCTTGGATTTGGCTTTGGGCCAGCCCTGGCTGTTGGCATTTAGGGCGTCAAAACAGAAAGGAACTTGATCTCTCTGCTTCTTGAATAAATAAGCATAAGTAAAAGTAAATAAATATGACACTACAGAACTAAAGCTTCTAACACTAGGAGTGGTCACCGGGAAGCATACAATGATAAAGATTCGGCATATGGTTGAGGTGCCACAGGATGTAGGGTTTTTCATGACCCCTTCTCCTGAGCCGTAGTGTGACCACTGCAGGGGGAAGCACCTGCGTAGCTCCCTCTCGCAGACTGAACGAGCAGCGGGCAGTGGACTTGCCACCCGAAGGGATGTCCAGAGCACTGGAGGTGTGAAGGAACGACACGGGCTTTGAGGTCAGAGACTTGGGTTTTTTGACTATCCCCTGAGCCTCTCGTTTCCGCATTTGCTTAAAACGAGGTTAAAATTACTTTTTCCAAAGGAGTTTGGAGGTGTCAATCAAGACAGAGCATGGGCAATACCTAGAACAGTGCCAGGCATCAGGTGAGCACATCAAAAATAATAGCAATTAGGCTCAGTCCTGTTGTTATTATTAAGTAGAATTATGAAAAACAATATCATGGGACTCACATGTAACAGTGTACAGGGCTGGCCGAGGACAGGGCTGGCCGCTGAGGTCACTCAGGATGTGTCCTGAAGCACTTCTCACCTGAGGGTGGCACTGCTGAGCATCACCCTGAGACCTGTGCCTCCCTCCGCAGGTGCTGCTGAACCGCCACTGCCTCCACCTGTGTACAGCAGCTTTTCTTAAAAAGTATTTATTTGAAAGGCAGAGTCAGTCTCTGTCTCTGTCTCTCTCTTATGCACACACACACACAGAGAGAGAGAGAGAGAGAGAGAGAGAGAGAGAGAGAGAGATGGAGACATTCTATTATTCTATCTGTTAGTTCACTCCCCAAATGGATACAATGGTCAGGACTGGGTCAGGCTGGAGCCAGGAGCTTGGAACGCTACCCGGACTTCCCACATGGGTGGCAGGGGCCCAAATACTTGGACCATCTTCCACTGCTTTCCCAGGAGCATGAGCAGGAGGCTGGATCAGAAGTGGAGCAGCTGGGACTCAAACTGGCGCTCATATGAGATGCCTACATTGCAGTCAATGGCTTAACCTGCTGTGCCACAATGCTGGGACCCATAAGCACTCTTGACCAATGTTCATGTTTATGTTTGGTTCACTGCCCTTTTGGTAGCACTGACTTCTGGAAAGCAATGATTTTCAAAAATTTATTTATTTAGGTTACTTAAGAGATGGGAGATAGGGAGAAATCTCTCATCTGCTGGTTCACTCCCCAAATGCCTGTAACACCTAGCACCAGGTGGTGAAAGCCAGAAGCCAAAACCAGTCCAGGTCTCCATGTGGTGACAGGGACCCAGTAATCTGAGCTACCATCTGCTACTTCCCAGGTTCTGCATTAGCAGGAGCTGGGACCAGGAGTGGAGCCAGGACTTGAGCCGAGGCTCCCTGGTATGTGATGCAGGTATCCCAACCAGTGTCTTACCTGCTAAGCCTCAGGCCCACCCTGGCAAGCAGCAATTCTAACTTGCATTGCTTTTGTGAATGTTTCCACGGCTCACTGCTTTGTGAGATTCTTTGAAAAAAATCACATAGATTTTTCTTTCATAAAGGGATTTATACAACTAGAAGGATAACTTGTAATGGGAGGCATTGCAAAAATTACTTAATTATGCTTCACGTGTACCCATGGCTTAGGGAAACCTGGTCTCATAGACAGTGAGCTCCAGTGCTGGAGTGAGGGCAAGGCAGGCTGGCCACTGAAGGATGCTCTTCTTTTGTTCAGATGATGCTTCACGAAGTGCACTTCAACATCCACGTGCTAGGTTTACCTGTGCTGGTACAATGCAAACGCAAAAGGGCTTTTGAAGTTATGCAGAGATATGGGAACCGCAGCTCCAGATGGGAAGAACTAGGGCCTGGGTTTTAGCCTTCCTAGCAGGACACCGGATCAGATACTGAGACCACAGAACAAGGAGGTGTGTGGTTCCTGGAAACCAGGGGCCAAGTCTACTGAGGCTTTTTTTTAAAAAAAATCTTTATTGTTTATTTATTTTTATACAACTGTTAGTAATATGTTAGGAACACTTCTATCCTAAGTACCTCCTTTTGGCTAATGAAGACCTAAAACGTATCTGTAAGTGGGGGTACACTGGGGCCAGGCTAGGGTTAAAAAGGACAACAGCTACCATCCACTGAAGGGTTACCCAGGCTGGTTCCCACCATTGTCAAAAAGTACTGCACAGCACCTGACTGAATGGCTGCTGGGTCAAGTGCTTCCCAGACAACCTGAGCCTGGGTACGGAGCCCAGCTCCTCTGGAAGCCGAGAGGTGATTCTTGGGTGCGTGTAATGGAATGCCTTTCACATCTTGATGCGCGTAATACTCTCTTTTTAAGTGTGTTACAAATATCTGATGATCTCAACTTAAAAGTGTATGAATCAGTAGTCCTGGGCTAAGGCTGGGTAAGACAAATATTTTTGAATTTTTAGTTTTTTAGCAAACAATTTGCTATGATTTCACAGTGTGTTCTTTGAGGAATGCTGATCTTATGGTGTCTGAAGAGCTCAAGATTCCAAAGCTAAACACTCAGGCCTTTCACAATTAGAGAATTCCTGCCTGGCAGAACTAGAAGGCTCCAGAGATCACCTAATCTGAACTTTTCGTAGCTGGAGAGCCGCAGGCCTGGGCGGTTCTGAGCAGAGGGCTCTTTCTGCAGAACCCACACAGCTGAGCATAGTGGCGAATGGTCAGAGGGGCCATGTGACATGGCAAGGTCAAATCCCTTTGGAACCTCACTTTCCTCATCCGGGGTGACTGTGGGAGTCATGGGAGCAGGTGCACGGGAAGTGACCTACACAGAGCTGGTCGTGGCTGAGTCCCGGCTTCTTCCCTGCAGAGAATGTAGAGCAGCCAAGGAAACTGAAGGTAGGTGCAGGTTAGCCATCCCTCCACAACCTTGCCAGCGGATTTTAATGAAAGTGAGCTGACCCCCAGACGAGTGTTAGCAGTCAAGCAAAAGAACAGTTGATGCAACCAACTCTGTAAACTTTCCGTCCCCTCCCTGCCCCTTCAGGGGCTCTCACGGCACCTTGTGGGAGAGGTTTCGGAGCACACACCCGGCTACAGGATGCCCGGACTCTTTCTGTTAGCCTCGGGTGATCACAGGTCCTCCTAACAGTAGTTGGACTCAGAGACAGTAGGCGATCAAGGTTTCAGGACATCCCTGAGGATCTCACAAGCACTCTTTCAGCAAGTGGGAAGTGCCTCTAGTGCTTTTAGGGCAGTCTGCATATCGGTAAGAGCTCATTTATTGCATTCATCGTGCAAAGTAACAAGACAGTAATTTCACCAATCAAAATCTACTTCTGAATTGATTATGCTAACTAGTAAAGTCTTTGGTTCATCAAGATATAGGGAAAAGTATTTGCTGTAGATGACTGTAAAGAATTTCCTTTCTGATGAAATAGTTAACACTCCAGCAAGAATTTTCCATTAGAGAAACTGGCTGTCCCTGGTGCTGAAGTCTAAATTAACTAGTGCATATGTAAGTACTACACTGTCACCACAGAAACATTTTAAAGTAAATTACTTCATGTAACAAACACTTAGCACACGTAGTCCTATTAAGTACCTAAATAATGTTAGCTGTTGTTATTACTATCAAAAATGTGTTGAATAAATCAACAAAAGGTAGAGAAACTGTTTTATAATATGAATTAAATAATAATCCAAATGAAAGTAATCTTACATTACTTAAATCAAGACTTGCTTTTTTTCCTACTTGGTATCAGAAACTTGGGTTGAAGTTCAGAGAAAAAGAGACAGCAGAAGTCAAAGCCTTCCATGGCAACTCTTTGAGGCAGGGAACAAAACCTCACTAAATAAAGTACAAAGGGCCTCATCTTCAGACATTGGGTTACGATCTGTTAGTGAGGTGCAACATAAATGATGGGTCACACAGCACAATGTATTTGTGAATGTAGGTTGTGGTTAAGACTGCTTGCTAATCCCTGGTATAGAAAATGGAGAGGAGGAAGAGAAGTGTGAGGGTATCAGTATTGTTCTTCCAGGAAGACTTCTGGCTGCTTGTTAGGGTGAGTGCCACATAGGGCCAGGCTGCAGGCTCCTCACAGAAGCTACCTGATCCTTAACTTCATCCTTGCTGCCTGGAGCCCTGCTGGCTTCCTCTGGGGAACAAATGCTTATCACTTAGAGAATTTAAATTTCTCCCTTTCTTTAGGAAAAATAGAACAAAATGATAGTCTCTTTCTCTCTTTTCCTTCCTTCTTTTCTCCTTCCCTCCAGGAGAGAGGAAAGAGGGAGAGGAGAGATCCCACCTGCTGGTTCACTCCCCACCTGCCCACAATGGCTGGCTGGACTGAAGCCGGGAGCCAGGACCTCTAGGTTTTCCAGGTAGGGGACAGGGACCCAATGACTGGAGCCACCACTGTGCATCCCAGGATTCACATTAGCAGGAAGCTGGAGTCAGGAGTCAGAAGTGGGTGCTGAACCCAGCCACTCTGATATGGAATGCAGGCATCCTAGCTTGTGTCTTAGCTGCTAGGGAAAGCACCAACCCCTCCCTCATGTAAACTTTTGTTTTAGTAAAATCTACTGGTCTATAATTTCAGTTGTATCTTTAAAGATCTGTAAATGTCAGAAGCCACCACACTGAAAATGAGGCTGGCACCACCCACTTTAAATAGACTATAACTTCTGGGACACATGGAAATAGATGTTGATGGAAACAATTATAGGTGTGAATATTTTCAAACTAACTTATAATGAGCAAGATATCCAGAAGTTATTTTCTCTTTATAGTCTTTTTTTCTTATAAAATCTTTTTTAAAAAAGTTATTTACTTATTTGAAAGTCAGAGCTATACAGAGAGAGGAAAAGAGACACACAGAGAGACTCAGGGAGAGAGTGAGAGAGAGAGCGCACTTCCATATGCTGGTTCACTCCCCAAATGGCTGCAAAGGCCAGGGCAAAGCCAGGCTGAAGCCAGGAGTCAGGAGCTTCTTCCAGATCTCCCACATGGGAGCAAAGGCCCAAGCATGTGGGCCATCATCTGCTACTTTCTCAGGCACATTAGCAGGGAGCAAGACTGGAAGTGGAGCAGCCGGGACTCAAACCAGCACACACATGGGATGCTGGTGTTGCAAGCAGCAGCCTTACTCACTACACTGCTACACCACAGCGCTGGCCCCACCAATCTGTAGACTTTAAAGTGCTTTCCTATACTATAATCCAAGACAATTCTAGACATTAAGGAGGCCTGGGAATCTAGTCTCTGTTAGCTATATAATCTGGGGTAAATAAAAATGTCTATGATTTCATTTTCTATATGCAAAGTAAGATAATCAATACTGATCTAATAATTCAAAGTTGTTCAGGTAACATGCTTAAAACATTAAGTGCTTAACATGTTCAGGGTTAAGAGCTTTAAAAAAAGGGCTGTGTAGGGGCGGGCATTTGGTCTAGTGGTTAATATCCCAGTTAAGACACCTGCATAGTACACTGAAGGACCTGGGGTCATTTCTCTGCTCTGGCTTCTGATTCCAGTTCCCTGCTAACGCAAACCCTGGGGGGCAGTGGCGATGGCTCAGCTAGTTAGATTCCTGCTACCAACATGGGAGATCTGGATTGATTTTCAGGCTCCTGGCTTTGGTCCAATCAGGATGTTGTGGGCATTTGGGACGTGAATCAGTGGATGGGAGCTGTCTATCTCTCTACCTTTTTTAAAAAAAAGTACCGCTCAATTGGAGGGTAGTTTTCTTAAAATAATGTTTTTTCTTTTAAATATATATGCCAAAATGAATCACATGATAAACTTCAGGGGAATACCAGAAATGCAAACTTGCATTTCCTCTGAAGAAAATGATCCCAATGTTATGAAATGATCTCTATAGGTCCAATTGTAAGTCACCCTTTAGCATTCTTGAAAAGTTTCCAATTAAAATGGAAAACAAAATCCTTTTAAGTTTGTTTCTCTGAAGACATTCTTGGGAGTGTCTTTTCCTTCACCCATGCATGAGGGTCTCCAAAGAGTTCAGGGAAAATATGCATGATTAAAACAACAACTCATGGATTTAAAAACATGTTGTATAACATAAGTGTATCTTTCAATTCCGTTTTTTCACAAGTTTTTTGAATACCCACCTAAGAGTGAAATTGTTATTATCTTGTGGAGTGGAAATATCCACTGCAGACTCTCAGAAACTTAAAACTGGAAGGAATCTCAAGTATTGCTTTGCTCATCTCCTCATTGTACAGACTAGGAAATGAGGCCTATCAAGTGCTTTGTTCCAGCTTTGGGTGAATGAACTTGAACTTGAATTCAGATTAGAATCAGTATGTGGTCTTCCCAGAAATCTATATCTATGAAAAAACTATGTTGTTTTTTTTCTTAAATCTTTTTGTTTATTTGAGAGGCCAGGGAAAGGGTTAAGAGAGGGTGAGAGACAGGAGAGAGAGAAAAAGAGAGAGAGAAAGGAGAAGGGAGAGGGGGAGTGGGAGAGGGAGAGAAAGGGGAGGGGAAGGAAAAGAAGATGATGAAAAAAATGAGAGAGAGAGAGAGAGAATGCACTAGAGCCTCTATCAGCTGGTTAACTTCCCAGATGTCTGCAACAGCTGGAGGTGGGCCAGGAACTCAATCCAGGTCTCTCGCATGAGTGGCAGGAACCCAATTACTTCAGCAATCACTGCTGCCTCCCAGGGTCTGGATTAGCAGGAAGCTGGAGGCAGGAGCCAGAGCTGGAACTCGAACTCAGGCACTCTGAGGCAGGATGTGGGTATCTCAGCCACTCAATGGAACCTCTGCTTCCTTCCTCCCCTTTAACAAAAAACTACATTCTTTGAGCTAAATATGTAGTTTCCTTTCACATTTCAGTCTTGTAACTGTGAGCGTGGGCCCACAATGAAACATACACAACACAAGGACCTGTCGCCTGGATCTGTCTTTTACACAAGTGTCTGCCAATGCAAGACACACAGCGGACCTTCAGTAAGTGCTGAGCATCCGCTGATTTCAGAACTGCTTTTGCAAGTACGAAAAAAATTGGGAGTCTCATTGTTGACTACCGACAGAGAGTTGGTCTGTTCTGAGATTACATGCTTTCCTTTTGCTACTTAAAAACATTAAATACTAACACAAACATAAATACTAACACAAACAGTCTCTTTCTAGGTATAGGGGGAAAGTTTTCTACGTACATTAGAACTCTAGAGAAGCAAAGAGATTTGAATATTCAAGAGAAAGAGAACCATAAAATACAAGTAAAATACAGATTCCGCAGGATCTCTGGGATCGAATTTCTTTCTTGGTGGGTTCCACTGTGTACTGAGCCACTCCTAACTAGGGAGCAAGCTGCTCTTCAATCTCTGCTATGTAAACGATTTTCTCATGATTCCACACATATCACCATCGAACTGGGGAATAATTTGAGAGAGTCCCTGGCTTTCTGGCACCCCACGGCCCATGATGCCATCTTGACGAATATAAAACTACCTGCAACCCTGCGCTGAAGCTATGGGAGAGCAGCACACAAGCCCTGTAGTGTTGTTTTAGATGAAGCACGGACAGCGCTGCACTTGCTCGGGCCTCCTCTTTCTTCCTGAACGAACTCCAGGGAATGGCATCATGTCAGGCTTTCCAGATGGATTATGCGAAGCCATAGCTCAATGTCATTTCCAATAGGAAGCCTCATAATTAAAGGTCAAATAGTCACTTCATCTGCAATCAATCAATAGAAAAAGTACTAATACGAAGAACTAATCAATCAATGGCAAATGCGCTAATAAAAGCAATGAATCAAATTCAGTACGTGTGTAATGCAAGTACATGGAAGAGAGTGAGACAGGGCAAAAGCGAGAACAATAAAATAAATCGAAGGTGCATATATAAGAGAATATTCAGAAAGCTTCTCCATCGGGAGTCTTCACCTTTGGTTCACTGGTTGTGTGAGTTATCACTGGGCCTGCAAAGATTTATTCTTAAATACAAATACTGGACATAATAATGAGTGGTCTTTTTTAGTTTTGTTTAATGAACTCTATTCAAATTGTTAAAGACATATGTAGATAAGTGGAAAATCACTGGAAGAAATATGATGACAGTGATTGCAAAAGGGAAAAATAGACCTCTAAAGTACCAAGCGGGCACATCACAATCTGTTGTATTTCATCTTTGTCTGAGAGGTGAGAGAAAACATCACTCTAAGAGATCATTCCTGAAATGTCCCCCTACTTTCTGAAACATAAATTCCTCACACTCGGTGTGATGTTCTTTCCCTTCCTTGCAGATAAGAACTTCCAGTAGGACAATGTTCAGCATGTACTCAGGTCACTGTCATCGTGTGTCCTCCAGACCAGGGATGTCAGATCACTAATAGAGGGAAACATGCACCGGATCTCATAAAGATGGTCATGGCACATTTACAGGGCTTACCAAATCCCTTCTGGCAATGGCATGCAAGCATCACCTGCTACATGCAGAAATAACCTTCTGCAGAAATAAGGGTGTTCTTTCTGAGATAAAGGAAGCAGCTAAGAGGCCATTTTTATAAAGACTACCTAGGAGGCTGTAGGAGGCAAGCCTACATGACCAGGGTGTGGCAGAATATTTGAGTAATAGTGAAGTAGAACATTCAAAGTAAAATTCTCTAATCTTAGAGCTAAGGAAACTGAGGTCAGCTCCAGTATTTAAGTCTGACAAGTCCAAGAGAGCTTGAGTCTACCTTGTTACAGAATTAACAAAGGATTTATACTCTATGGTTAACTAGGTACCACACTAGCATCTTACTGGAGTTTCATATTAGAGGACTATGTATCTACTTCATGGGAGAACACTGCAAATGCAAACAAAAAATACAACTCAACCCAATCCTTTGCAGCAAAAATAACTACTTCTGATTGCTGTTCAGGTCATCTGCTTGCCTGGAAATTAGCTTTCAGAAAGTATAATATAAGAGCAGAAGAGCATGGCTGTGGGATTAAGAGAAATGAAGACACACACACACATCAAACACACACACAAAGGAAAGAAAAATAAGGGTGACTGGGTAGGTATTTTACTGATAGTGAACAACAGAATACTGGTTGCACCGCAGAGTGTATCTTGGAGATGCTTCTTATACTTTGTTCTTTGCAGCCAGCTCTATACAGCACAGAATATCATGAAGAAACAAAACACATTCATTTTGGTTTTCCTGTCAAAAGCAAATCCCTAGGAGTGGGCCATTTGCGAAGTCTGTGGTAGACATGCAGAAACGTATTTGGTGTGGCATGGTTCAGTGCGAAGTGCAGGGACATGGGCTCACTTGGTCCCGCTCTCTGTACATCCGAGGTGGCTGGCAGCACCTGCCTCTCACTCTCTAACCTTATAAAAGGCTCAAAGGTTCCAGAAGACCTGGAACACCGGACACCACATCACAGTAAGACACAAGGGAAAGAGGTGCAAGATGATTTTTTGTTTGTTTTTGAGGTCAACCACATTTGTTAAGTGAAAGTCTACAAGACAGGGGTCAGGGGACTAGGACCTTGGAAATGGTAACATAGTTTTAAATAATATTGTTAACAATAATGAATAATAATAGCTATTGCTTATAGATTGCCTACTGTGTGCCAGGTAGCACAGCAAGCTCCCGAGGTGGCCATTTCATTTAGTTCACAGCAAGCTATGTACAGAACAATCATTATACACTTTTGGTCATGGATTGACTACCTGTTATCTACCAAATACTATGCCAAATACCTAACAGATTTTATTCTTAATCTTTACAGTAAAAATAACCTTTACAGTAAAAATAACCAATAACCATATAAAGATTATGCTGCCCATGTTATGGATGAAAATCTGAGGTCCAGGAAGATTAACTGATTTGTCCAGGTTCACAGAACCATGGTTGGAATATGGTTCCCAAAAGCTCTTTCAACTTTAATTTCATGATGATTAGGAAGAAAATCAAACAGACTGCAATGCATAAATAGTATATACATAATTTATCCCAAGAAGCTAAAGTCCTAGATAACAACTGCTTCTCTATTTCTACATCATTTTCCAAACTTGGTGAGGTTGACAAAACACTCTACCCGACACACATATTTGAGATTAATAAGAACAATATGAAACTTCTTCACTTTTTAGTTTACTGATGTAATTTCTTTAAAGTTAACACACTTAGAAAAATATCCTGATTGCTTGTTTTCTTAAATGAGTCACGTGTCAAAATGAAGACGGATTTTTAACATAAGTTTTTACCTTGAGATGTCTTCACACCAAGGAGTTTGTGAATGATGTAGAGTTCAATAAGGTTTCTGATTACTTAATAGCTTTTAATGACTAACAACATAGATTCTGGATATCTAACAGGTTGTTGGGATAAAGCCATACAATTGGATAAAATTAAGTAGAAAATAGCACTTTTCTTCTTAGTCTATTTTTGTCCATTAGATAAACTCTTATTTCACTTTCTGTGCTAATCTTACTTAGCTAATGACAATTATATTGTGTTTCCTTGTAGAAATAACACTTTAAAATGAACTTCAGGTTAATGTCAATATCAAACAGAGTAACAATCTTATCCCTATCTTGCTTTGAGAAAAGCAAGTTAACCTCTCTCCAGAGGTAATTCTACATCTTTCCAAAGTCATTTTTTTCTAGCTCTTTTTTTTTTTTTTTTTTAGAAGCAGTCCCCTCCAATCTATGGCCTTACCCCAGTGCTAACATTTTACATTGGCAATATTTTATGAGAAGGGAAAACATGACTGCAAATTATGCTAAGCCCACACCATTAAACTGAGGCCCTGATGGCTGGTTTGATCAAATAACAGTGTTTCAATGTGAGACCCACCCTCACGCTGCTATTGCTCTTTTTCTAACAGGCGATTCCATTTAATTTGAAATTAAATTTCAAAATCATAATCTACAACTAGAGGAATCACTTACCCAGTGTGAGAGATTTGTGTGTAGAACAGAAAATGATAGCCACTGTATCTGCTGGCGTGAAGCCCGAATTATTCCTAGGGGCAAAAATAATTTTTTACAAACACTTTAATGAAAAGCCTTTTGAACATACCCAAATCAAGTGCAGTACCTACCTTCATGTTAACCTGCCCTTGACCAGTCCTAGGGACAGACTTAATGTTATACCCAAAATTAGAGAAGTGTCTGAATTCTTGCTAGAAAATCACTTCTGAATCATGAAAAGGAGCACAATTAAAAAAAAAAAAAATGTGCGTGCGCTCCTAAGAGCACCTATGCAATCAGGCCATGGAACAGACCTTTACAAATACAGTGCAGCCAAGAACTCTGCTGGCTAAGTCTGCTGGGTGTCACTCGGTATCACCCAAGGGCTTGGAAGAATAAATGCGTCTCCAGAAACGCTTTCTCAAGGAGCAGAACACACTTTTGGAAACAAACACACACTTTTGAGGACAGGATATGAACACAGGTTTATTGTCATTTTTTAAGTAAACAAAATAATCATTTCTTTTAAGCAGTTACTGTATGTCAGTTGCATCTGTAAGGCCTTTACAGATAAAGGTAATAACCTCAAAAGGTAGCTGATGCAACATCCCTATTTGCATACGAGAACACTGAGGCACTTACTCAGGGCTCATTGCTGCTGAGTGTGAGAGCCAGGATTCAAATTGAGGCTGGCTTCTGTGCCTCTGCTCTTAACTATGTTCTACTTTGTTACACAATATGTGCAGCATACAAAAAAAAAAAAAAAATCCTGCCTAATGGAAACTGATCGCAAATTATGGTGGGGATCAGTGCTAGGGGCAGAGTGTCACAATCGGATTTCCCAAGTTGGGTTACAAAGGCTTAGAGAGCCACGGGCTCAAATGGTTAGGAATGTAATTAGTATGACTGTGCCCGTATATTTTAGAAACGATTCCTTCCTGCAGGACCAGGGCTTGGCCATATAGTGACTCTATTCATTCCCTGCCCTGAACTCTGGCAGGAGAGTGAGCAAAGGGAAAAGCGCTCCACAAACTGAGTGTGTGTGTATACAGTTGCCAGTGCAACAATCTACCCATTGTTCAGGATCACTATAGCTCCCTTAGTAACAGCATCCCCCTGCATAACCTTTGCTGGGAGAGAAATCTTCCCTAAATAAACCCTGCATCCTGTTTCCTTTGTTACTCGATCACTGGAGGGGAGAGGAGCCCACTCCTCCTCCCTCCCACCCCCTCCACCCCCTTCCCTGCTTTCTCCCCCTCCCCTTGTGCATCAAGAGAATACTCAAGTGGCCCTGTGGTCTCTTGTGCTCTGAAAGGGATGCATGTTCCTGCTTCCTAAGCAGCCTGGCTTCTGGCTGCTAGTTCGGAACAACGCCCCATGAGGAATCCCTGGTGTCTCACCCAGCTGAAGGTTCTCCAAGGATCTGTCCTACTTGGGTATAAAAAGATGGCCCTGCGTCTCCACATTCTAGGCTCACTTTTATATTGTGACACCACTACTGATTTCTAAACACTGCACTCCATGGCTGACGTATTTCGTCATCATTTTATTTTCTAAGGGGTTGGCCTAATGGGGAAGGGCTCTGGGAGGGTTTGTGATCTCAGGGGCTGAGGGAGACCAGCACAGGGGAATGAGGGAGGGGCGAGAGAAGAACCAGGCCTGGCCCGGCAGGGGAGTGATAGGAGGATGTTCGCCGTCCTAGAAGACGTTAACAGTGCAGTGGGCCCTTTGAGAACAGGTCGCCACTCAAGCGGCTACGTATCGTAGGGTAAGGGATGGAAGAGCTGCAGGGTGGGTGCACAGGGGCAGGGGGCAGAGAGCAAGTGCTTCAGGCTGGCTCGTGAGCAGGGACCATCAGGGTGGACTTGGCAAGACGGGGTAGAGGGAGTGGCTGAAGGACTCGGGCCAGCACCACATGATCAGATGTGCTCGTAGGGTCTTCAGTGTAAGACTCCAGATGGTGAGGTTAGCAAGGAAGTGGGGAGCTGTGAGGGCCCCCAACGAATCAGTGAGGGCAGCAGGTGGCGGCAGAGGCAGAGCAGAAGGAACCCGGCACCAGTTAACTTTTATGCGATGTCCCAACAGCCTGAGAGCCCAGGCTTCCGTGTAAGCACACTGGATCTTAAATCCAGACCATCCTTTTGCTTAGACAGAAAATGAGGATGACACAGCCCGACTCCTGGGGTCGCTGTGAGGACACAAGGCTACGTCTGTGAAGAGTCTGGCTCACTGTGAGGGTTTCATGTTTGCATGGCTGCTAGATTTTTTTTTTTTTTTTTCTTTGAGAGAGGAGGAGGAACTCAAGAGAAACTGGAAACTTAGAGCAAATTGGAAGGCACTAAAAGGGACAGAGAATGGAATGGAGGAGGAACAGGCCGGTCCAGGGTGGCCTGAGGGGGGTGGTTGAGGAGCTGACGTTAAATTTACTGGGATTGGAGTAGTGAGAAAGGGCTGTGTGTTCAGGGATGTCATGGACGTGATTATAGAGAGCAAGCGAAGATGCCGTGGATGGGGCCGGCGCTGTGGCACAGTGGGCTAACGCCCTGGCCTGAAGCGTCAGCATCCCACTTGGAGCTGGTTTAAGACCTGGCTGCTCCACTTCCAGTCCAGCTCTCTACTACGGCCTGGGAAAGCAGTGGAGGACGGCCCAAGTGCTTGGGCCCCTGCACCCGCATGGGAGACCAGGAGGAAGCTCCTGGCTTCGGATGGGCGCAGCTCTGGCCGTTGCAGCTGATTGGGGAGTGAACCAGCAGATGGAAGACCTCTCTCTCTCTCTCTCTCTCTCTCTCTCTCTCTCTGCCTCTCCTCTCTCTGTGTAACTCTGACTTTCAAATAAAAAAATAAATCTTAAAAAAAAAAAGATGTAGTGGATAGAAACCACTGATGGGTCCCGGTTCCCAGCTGTTGGACCCTGGTTCCCAGGAGGCCTGAGAGGACAAGACCAAAGGGTCAGCTGCACAGGGGTTTCTGTCCATCTGTGGGACATCAGGTGGAGAAAAGGAAGGCAGGGGCAGAGATCTTAGTTTCTTTGTAAACTCTGAGACAACTCCCTCGTCCTCAGAGTGTTTGGGGGAACACAGTTCTGGGCACCAAAGAAATTAGAACAGCTTGGAGCAGGCAAATGGGGAGGGGATGAGGTGAAGCCAACTCAGAACCAATGAGAAGCTGCGGTGCGGCAGAGCAGGCCCCTGCGACTGCAGTGCACGCAGCATGGCCAGGGGGGAGTCTGGGGGCGTCCTCCAGCAGCGCCTGCGGTGTCAGCAACACTAGGAAGGCCGCTGCAGTCTGTGGCTGCCCCTGCGGCCAGCCAGTCACTGCCGCGCGTGGGCTTGTGCGGGTAGCTTCCTCCCCAGGGAGCCTGGCGAGGCCTTTGCTTTTGGGAAGTCTCTGGTTAAGAAGCTCTGATGTTATCTGCCATCGACTGTCACTCATAGCAGTGTGTGCAGTGAGGGCAAGAAGGATTCTGTGCAAGCTACGCTGACTTGTCCTGTTTCAGGTAGGGAGGCAGAAGCTGGGCCGGCGTGATGCTTGTTCGTCTAAGTTGGATCGTGCTCCCTAATCCTTTTGCTACAAAGTCCACCAATGGGAAGGGAGGATTAGGCCTTTGAGGCATCCACTTGCCATGGTTAAGGTTAGAAACAGGGTTCCTCTTCAGTAGGGATGCCGGTGTTCTAGCTAAGTCCTACCGGGACCCTGTATCACGGATCTCCTCGGGGAAAGCTCCTAGGGCAGCTGCCCTTACCCCGACCCACGATGCTGGTGCAGGACACGGTGAGAGCACTTTGCTCAGCACTCTGCATCCAGTATTTCTTCCGTCTTAGGAGTAAGACTGCCCTGCTTTTCCCAAAAGGCAAAGCACGAAAAAGAAGTTAACAGCTTCCCTAAAGTCTCGCAACTGGGTAGTAGGCTGCCCCACAACGTGGGGATCAGTTTGTCCTCGGAGAAACAAAATTGGAAGAATAAAACCCAAATGCCCTACAAAGCTGAATGGGAGAGCGCAGCTGTCCCGGCAGGGCACCTGTCCTCAGCGGTACTCTGTCCTGGGTAACTTCCTAGCATGAGGCCATGGTGGTACACACAGCATCCTGGCCATGATACTGAAGCAGTAACAACTACAATTATTTTCACTGATTAACATTTCTATTGTGTCTGGACACATTCTTAAAAGCAATCCCATTACTATTTATTTTCTAACTCAACCTTATCTCTTTTTAATATCAATTTTCTTTTTATCCCTTTTTATAATTCTTTTGATCACTTTGGCTTCCCTTGAGATGTTGATTTCCTTTTTCATCCCAAATGGTCCTTTTTAGTCGCTTCTACAAAGCTTTCAATCCGTGTTTTCCACATAATATTTACTTTGCCTTCCTTTGCAGTGCCCACAAAGGAAAACATGTCAGGTTTTACCGCTGGAATCGCAGAATGTGGAGCAGGAGCAGTCCTCTGAGGCTGCTCTGCCTGAGCCCGCTGCGTTGCGAGGGGGACGCCTCCGTGCGACATATTTTCATTTGTTAACCTCTGTCCCGTGGTTTTGTCTTTGCTCATTATCTGAGAAGGCCGCGTCTGTCATTAGTTATATGGAACTCTACCAGTTACCCAGGGCTCAGTACTTTCATCCCCGAAACGACCCGGAGACTCACCAGTAACAACAGCGCCTGTCTTCCCTCCCGCCCCTCCCCTCGTTCTCCGTTCTCCGAGGGCCATGGGGAGAGGCCCATGGAGACATCTGCTGAAAAATGCATGGATAAGGACTAAAACATCACAACTATTTCAATATTTGTTTTCTTCCTTTCTCTTTCTTAATGGTTTCTTTCATCAATCTGGTGTTACTTTGGTTAGGTACCAAACTGTCTTTGACATATTTTTAAAAGGCTCCTAAGCATTGCTAGTTTTTCTTAAGCTTTTCTAACATTTTTGGTGAACATTGATGGTTTTCCAAAGCTGCAGAAAGTTCAGGTTGTATGGACAGCTGACTCGTGCAGTGATGAATGAACTTTCATTGTGCAGTAATTGTGACACAGAAAAGTGAAAACAGTACATTGCCAAGCTAGGAAAGTAATGCCCTCTCTTCTATCACTCATTTTTAATATAAAAGAAACTATTTTGCTATTCTAGCTATTCTATAATAGCTAATATTTATTGAGCATTTCTCTAAGTTAGGCATTGTGCTGAGGGCTTTATGTGCATGTGATTGAATTCTAATTACTAAGCCTAACTATATAATTCTAACTATTTAATTCAAACTATTCTATAATTACCATTACTATCTCAATTTTATATATAAGGAAACTGAAAAAAAATTACAACTTTTCTGAAATCCAAGTCTGTCTGACCCCAGGGTCAGAATTTTTAACTGACTCTATTCTGTATACAGAGGAACAAGAATACAGAATAATAACTCTCAGATTCATTTTAAACACTCACTAGCATGGTAACATGGTCAGTAAAAGCAAGTCAGTAAATCTAAGACATGCTAATCACATAAGCAGGTTGTTGTAAGAAAGTTGAATTTTCAAGGCTAGGTTGCTCTTGGTTTCAAGCTAAATTTCCACCATTCAGGTGCAGTAGCACACACACAAAAAAGACAGACCAGTACCCATGCTAGTATTTTTGCCTTTCTTTTTTAAAAAAGAATTTTTATTTTAGAGACAGAGAAAGAGAGAGAGAGAGATCATTCCTATCCCCTGCTTCATTCCTCAAATGTCTGGGCTGGGTCGGAGCTAAGGCCAGGAGTCAAAAGCTCAATTCAGGTCTCCCACTGGAGGGCAGAGACCCAGCTACCTGAGCCATCACCACTGCCTCCTAGGGTCTGCGTGAGCAGGAAGCTGGAGGCATGAGTGGAGTGGAGGATTGCACTAAGCTGCTTCATGTGAGACATGGGTATCTTACCCACGAGGCCAAACATCAGCCCCAGATTTTTGTCTTTTGGTGCTCAAGTTAGTTTTAGATTCACTGAATGGGCAATGAAAAACTGAAACACACACACACAAACACACACACACAGGGAGATGTTGCTAATTTTAAGTAGAAAGGAATGAAATATAGGAAAAGAAAATGGAACTCAACAGCATATAGAACAGCAGGTCTTAGTTCAAACTCTTTGTATCTCTGACCACTTTGTGTGTGTATGTGTGTGCTCCTTATAAGTTCCCTAACCAAAACAAGTACTAGGAATTTAAATGCAGTTGAAGTAGGTTGGTACCATGGGAAAAGCATGGGCCAACACTTCTGGAAATGTCACATGGAAATGGGTTTCAATTATAGGTGTCTACCTGCCATCTGATTTTGAGTAAGTTATTTACTAAAATCTGATTTCAGGCAAATTACTAAACTCAACTTTGCTAAGCATGGGTCCTCATCAGCAAATAGCACTAAAAATGCATATTATCACAGTCTCTCCTGTTGGATGTACATGACACGCCAGATGCACAATCCTTAGCTCAGTGCTCAGCACAGTGTGGGAGGTGCTCAATAAATGCTGGTAGCTTTCACTCCTCCAATAAAATCCTCAAGAGCCATGGGGTCTTTCAGCATGAAAACAGAGTGAAAAACACCTGTTACATTTCCCCCATTTGCAAAAAGATCCCCAATTTTAATGGAATATGTTGTAGCTATACAACCATTACCATGGAGTGTGATTATAGCCATTTGCTATGCCTGTGTTTATCACAGAATGGGCATATCTGAAAGGGGCTCGAGGAAGTTAAAAACATGACAGCACCTCAGTAAAGGCAGAAAAGAAGGATCTCAACACCACAGGTCCTTGCAAAAGTCCCCTCTACTCCATGCTGAAAATTCTTAACTTCGGTTCTCCTGGTTGGGACATCCCTGTCCCCTTGGCACGCGCGCCTCCTTCAGCGATCCCTGGGGTGGCTGCTCTGTGCTGTATGTTTCAGTCTCTGACAGGACTTCTGCACCTGCTGAGCCTGATGCGGTGGGTGAGTCTGATAATCATTTCTGCCGGGAGTATGAGCAAGCAAACAGCCACTGAAAGGCAAATGCCCTTTCTAAGGTGACATAACAAGCCATTTACAAAAAGAACTTCAAAATGGCTCGTACTCTCAGACTTACCCAATTAAGTAAAATTTTCTCAGTGACTTAATGGCTCCAGGCTTCACTCTTCAGAAATCACAGCCTCAAGCTTGGGAAAACGCTTCCAATTACATCAATCTATAAGTTTTTATCGACTGGTTATAATCATCCCAGTGCTGTAGCAGCCAAGTGCCTAATGGGAGGCCTAAAAACACCTACTGCTCTGACACCGCTCCGGACTTAATCAGCCACCTAAGCCCTTTCTTTTGTGGGAACTCAGTGCCATCACCTGGTCCTTGCAATCCAGCGCACACCTCCCCTTCCAGGTGCTACTGGTATTTGTAATCTTCCTTTACTCCTGTTGTCCCACCAAGTCTTGTTTTGTGTTAATGTGTCCATATTGTACATTATTGCTTCTCTTACAAAGAACGCCCTCTAGGATCCCTGTTGATGAGCTATACTTTAGGACTCGTGTCAAACCCCATCTTTTCCGTGAAGGCTTGCTCTACTGTCCTCTTTGGAAGTGCTTCTTCTTTGAATTGACCATGGTTTGGCTTACTGTAGCCCCAGAGGACACCAGGTATAAGTGCACACATCTATAAACTCATGCAGCATTGGAATCATCTCTTATTTGCGGCACCCACTATGGTCACTTAAGTATTACCTGTTGAATGTATAATACTGGTGGAAAAAGCTACAGTTGAGGTGAGACTTTAAGAATAAGAAACTCTTTCCTCCCTCCTTCTCTCTCTCGCTGTCATTTGGCCTTTTAAATAACTAAAAATAAATAAATAGACTTTAAAAAAAAGAATAAGGAAAATGAATGAGGACATGGAGAGCAAGTTGGGCACGGGAACAGCCTAAAGAAGAGCCTTGAATGGGAAGGCAGGAGGCTCTTCTGGGAAACAGCAAAGATTAGCCAGCATGAGTGCCAGCAGCGACTCATGAGATTGGAGCAGATTTGAACTTTATTATGTATACTGTATCCTGTATTCTGTATACTCTGGCTAACCATTCAAGATTTCTAAGTAAGAGAGTGACTGTCAGAATTCTGAGGTATTGGAACCAATTGGAAACACATAAAAGATGTTGGCTGAGAAATGGTGTTAACAGTAAAATATTCACTGTTACAGTCTAGGAAGAAAAGAGGCAACAAGAGTCTACAATAGGGAAGTGACTTTGGAAGCAGAAAAATTATTGTAGACACAGGATCCAGATGTTTACACATATTGATGATGGAAAGGACTCCAGTCTGAGTAACTCTGAGGACGGTGGCTCCGTTAAACAAAAGTAAAAATATAGGAGAGGAAGTGGAGGTGTTTGGGGAAAAGATCAATCACTTTGGATATCTTGAACGCAGGTATTATTAAGACAATCAAGTAAAGATATCTATATAATAAGTGAAAAAAAGTGCTGGGCTCACATAAAACATTGGAATGGAAGGTCTAGACTTGAAAATCATCAGGATGAAGTGGGCAGCTCAAGCCAGTAGAATGGAGGGGGTTCCCTAAGCACAGATGTGGGTAGGTGAGGTGCAGGCCAAGGACAGGTCTTTTGGGAATGTCTATAATTTGAAGGTGTCAGGAGTGAGACCAGTGGTGAGAGAGACAGGAGAAAATCCTGAACAGTTTAGTGGCACAGTCGCCCAGTAAAGAGTATGATTCCTTATATAGGAAATTAATGACAGTAAGAGATACCAAATCACTTACCTGGTTGAAAAGATGAAGGTTAGAAGCATAAAACTCAGCTGAATAGAAAATACTGAAGAAAAGAAGAAGAGATTGAATCCAGATTAGCAGTATAAAAGCAATATATTTGACGTATTCACTGGTATGCTTAGTTTTATCTAAACCTTATGAGAACTCAAATAGAAAAACAAATGAATAAAGCAAACAACTATACATTGCTAAACCAATAGAATTATTTAAATTCATGTGACCCAACTTGTTCTTATTGATGATATCATCAGACACAATCTATGATGTCTTCTACCCTGGAAAATCTGAAACTCTCTTCAGTTTAAGATTTGGTTATTAAATGTGTTCAACTCTGGGGCCGGCGCTGTGCACTGTGGCATAGCAGGTAAGGCTGCTGCCTGCAGCACTGGCATCCCATATGGGTGCCATTTTGGGTCCCAGCTGCTCCTCTTCTGATCCAGCTCTCTCCTATGGCCTAGGAAAGCAGTAGAAGATGGCCCAAGTGCTTGGGCCTGCATCTTTGTGGGAGACCTGGAGAAGGCTCCTGTCTCCTGGCTTTAGATTGGCCCAGCTCTGACTGTTGCGGCCATTGTGAGAGTGAATCAGCGGATGGAAGACCTCTCTCTCTGCCTCTGCTTCTCTGTAATTCTGCCTTTCAAATAAATGAATAATCTTTAAAAAATTAAATTTGTTCAACTTAGAAAGAACTATATTTACTATATACAAATACTATATATACATGAATTATACTATGAATAATCATAGCAAATAACACAAATGCAGTAGCATATAATATAGTCATCAGAACATCTTCATTTTAATAATGAGATTCTTTGATATTAATATAATAATAAAAGTTGTCTTTAGCATTATAAGAGAACAAAAATGTTGACTTCTGAGCCTTCCCAGTTGCCTGCATTTTATACTCTGCTGCATCTCAAGATGAAATGATACTACTTTGGGTCTGTGGTATTTGAAAAGAAGTTAACTATTCACATTTTAATCAATGCAGCCAAATTTTTATACTTATAAAATAATACTATTATATTCTATAAAACTTACTTTTAAATAACAATAAGGGTAAGATCAGTTTAAGGATGTAATAAATTAAATTGGTGATGAAGTGCTCAATCCATCACATTTGAATTTGATGGATAGTATGGCTTCTCTCATCTGACATCAGCTATTGTAAATCAGGAAAACAAAAGATTACGATCACCAGGGTATAATGGATGTCTTTTTACAGAACATGTATACATGTTGCCAAGTAAATAAAAATAAAGCTGTGTATTAATTAACATTAGGGATGAGTTTAGAAAACATGAAGTGCAGCACACTGCTCCTGGGGAGTCGGAGGGCAGCCGGGATGTCCCATCTCCCCCTTACTTATGAACAGGATGAGAACCAGGCTGAATTTGTCCAGGTCGATGTTCGGGTTCGAGAACGTGTCACAGAACGTGGTGTAGATGATCATGAGGAGCACGCTGCTGCTGATGGCACCGAAAGGGGGCTTCTTCCTCTCGAGCCAATCCTTGATGTATCTTCGGACAATCTGAAACACAGAGATCAACAGGTTGCCTCTTTTCAGCGATGTAGGGAGTTGGATTGGGCATCACAAAGTGATTCTGACAGCAGAAAGACATAAAGGAAAGAGAATAATTTGGATGATGGCCACAGTGGATTTCAAAACCTTCCTGCCATACCGCTCTTCTTCTGGGGAATTTAGCATTTGTAGTGCAACTTCCACTGGGCGTCCATAATGAGAGTATATTTTCAACTGCATTCAAATCCATCCTTAATCATGCCAAATGCTCTTTGCTAGCTGTCACTGAGACATGCCCATTAAGCCTCCCCAAAGTTTATCTCCTCTGCTGATCCTAATGGATGTGTGTAATTATCACAGTCCCCTTTGCCTCGACAGACAATTCCAAGTGCAACTTTGGGAATCTTAAAAATCTGACATCTTCAAGAATTTCAAGACGGTAGATAATCGAAAGTGATCCATGGAACATATTAATATTTAAAATGCTAGCAATGCACCAGAAGTTTTTAATTAAATTATAACTCATGCTTGAAAAGCAAAAGTGCATGTGTTGTGGGAGTTTAAATAATTCAAACTCTGAATATCTAGAGTTTTAGTGAATCCAAAGACAAATGCCATTTGCATGCTTTTAGAATTCCAGAATTAACACTTAAAAATGAATAAACCTGTCCTAACTGTCCTACAAAGGGATTAGTGAAATAGAAAGTTATAGAGCAATCCTTTCTTATTTAAAAATCAAATCAGATATTGAAAATTAGGACAGCCTGAATATTGGTGATAACTTTCTATTGGACATAAAAGTGAGCCACTCTCCTTAAAACCTCGTTTCACTTTTGAAAGAAGCTGTACAAGCCATTATGAGGACGATAGTTGAGACATATTATGTTTTGAGTCACTCATTATCCTGCATAATTGAACATGAGATTTCACAACAGGCTGAATTACCATGGATCCATTAGCAATAATGAGGTCAAGAAACTTCTCCTGATAAGGCTGCTGGGGTTCTGTCATCATCTGCTCTGTCACTGAAAAGGCTTAATTCACAGTGGAGCCTGTCTTTACAAGACACTCAAGAACAAAATAAACTACTGTACTATCAATGGAACCTTCGTACAAATGGCTACTGCATCAACTTCAACCATTCTTAAGGAGTCACTGAGTGAAAGAACAGGGTAAACAAAGGGAGTCTTCGGCAGAAAATGGAGCAGGTGACACAAGGTACAGACACAAAACCTTGAAAGTTGGGTGGAGAAGGGAATGAAGGTGGAGATGTGTTATATACAGGTAAATAGTGGTTACATTTTTTTTTTAAGGAGTTCTCTTGTGAAAGTTACAACTGGATTTAGGAAAGATTTTTGGTTTGTTTGTATTAGTGATCCCAGCTCAATGTAATCTATCCCGTGTTCATTTCTTTCTTTAAAGTTAAAATGTAATGAAGTATGGAGAAATAAGAGCAGCTGCTTCAGACAGCACTACAGACTGGCATATTAGGGCACATATTGTAGGTAGCAGTGCTGGAGGTATCTGGTTATCCACATGGCCCCATGTCCAGATATGAGGGTACTTCAAAAAGTTTATTTTTTCACAGTATACATTTTCCATGAACATTTTGTAGATCCCTTGCACATGCATATATTTCAATTTTTTGCATGAAAATAAAGTTATCTTTTGATTTCACTTTCAAAGAACTTTTTGAAGTATACTTGTATGTCTCCATGGGGGCAGCTGGTTATTAGAAGGCTACAAAGGGACTTCACTTAAAGGATCAGTTCATGATCTATTTTGTTTGGTAGTGTAAAACTGATAGCTGCCCAAATTCAATACAAACTCAACTCCTTTAGGGAATAAAATAAATGGAAATTATATGGCATTACTGAAATCAAGGCTGTCCTTCAGTCTTGTTTTAAAATGCAATGTTAAAGATGTCAAAGATCTCTCTCTGCAACAGGCCAAGATCCCAATTTCAACAGTGCAATTGTCCTCTGCTCCTACCACCATTGTCCCTCTCCAAAACAGTAAACAAATAAATATGAATGGGGTTACCCAGATAAAGCCATTCAGAGGCCAAGACCAAGCTCTAATCATCAATCAATTCTATACGCAGTAATTTGATTTAGGAAACCTAACAATCTCTTTCTCCATTACAAAGTACCCAGAGTCTCAGAGTAGAGCAGAATTGCTTCAATATGGCTAGAAACAAAGGCTTTTGAGTCCAGAATCTCCCTAGTTAATATGCCTATCTTCTAAACACATCAGTGGTTAATGCTGACACTTAATCTCAATAAAGAAAGCAACTGGAAAGTTGGGAATTGGATAGACCCACAAATGAAACAATAACCCTAGAAGGAAACAGACTGTCTTGAACCACTTTTAGTCTTATTGTGACATTTGTCTGTGTTTTCTAAGTAAACCATTTTATAAATTGCTAGATTCCACAGAGCTTTTCCATCTTCCTCTAAAATTAAATTCACAAAGAAACTGCTTTTGCACTGTGTGGTTGGAAAAGTGTTAAAAATGATTCATAAACAAACTGGGTGAAGTAGTCTTGACAAGCTTCAAAGATATTCTTTGGATATAAACTCTAGGAAATCTCATTTTCTCTTAGTTCAGCAATTTTTTTTTTTTTTTTTGAGAAGCAGAGAAATAGAATGAGTGAGAGAGACAGACATACAGACAGACAAGACAGGGGTTGGGTTGGGTCATGCTGAAGCTAGGAGCTGGAAACTTAATCCAGTTCCCCCAAATAGTGGCAGGGACCCAACTATTTAAGCCATCACCACTGCCTCCCCAGGTCTGCATTAGCAGGAAGCTGGAGTCTGGAGCCGGAGCCAGGCACTGAATCCAGGCCCTCTGATGTGGATTCAGGCCTTTTAACATTAGGCAAAATGCCCAAACCAGCAACTTTCATTTTTGGTACAATTTCTCTCCATTAGTTTAGAATTCATCTTATTTTTAATTTATCCAAACTTCTTTGCCTTATAGAAATTTTTAATAACCTTATAAGAAACAAGACTTTGCTAGAGATAGATCAAGACAATTTGATATCCACACTGTGGTATTTTTTTAGGGGGGAAAAATAAAGAAAAATTGAGATGAGGCAGGAAAAGTCATTCTGGTGAGAGGGCCAGTTGTATCTTTCTATATACTCATTTGCCCTCATTGCTTAGAGAAACTCAGATATTCAAAGTTAAGTGTCGAATTCTCATTAATTTGTTTGCTTTTCCCTGAGGAGTGGGAAAAAATTTTGTTAAGAAGCTTTTATTTTATTGTCTCATCTACAACATTTTGACTTTCTTGATTTTAAATTAGGTAGCAGGATGGTTAAAGGGAATGCAAATTTGACTCTCTATACTTTCAGTGAGCTGAGTTACATATCAATTACTGCATGGCTTCCAAGCAGGAAACCTGTAAGAATGACACCCCTTAGGTGAAGAATGTCAATACACTGGGATAACTGTGAAAGAGAGTATCTATTATTTGAGTTTTCTTACATATTTTTGTCAAGGTATGTCCTTTTCTTTCTATTCTGTTTTTAAATTTACAAGTTGGCTATTGAGTGAAAATATATAATGGTTTATTTTTCATATTAATCCTGAATTTTAAAATTTATTTTTCTTCAAAGTGACTTCGGATTATTTCTCCAGTTTTTATCCTCTGTTGCACTGAATCCATATATTTTCAAAAAGTATTTTGTTTCTTCATTAATATCCTACTGCAATGTATAGATACGAAATCAAATCCAATTTATAGAATACTTTTCTTTAAAAGTATTTTCATTAAATGTTGAGATGATTTAAAATATTTATGTACTTTACAAAGACGATGAATAATGATAACAAATGGGTATAAAAAGCACCTATTATCAGCTTCTCTCTGAAAAACCTCTTCCACTATTATTTTATTTAATTCTCATGAAAAAGATGGTGCAGGTATTAGCCTGCTGAGTTCATGGTGGAAACTGGAGGCACAGAGACCAAATGAGTTACGGAACGTTAAAAAGTGATGCAGGCACTCCTGTTCATGGCGTCAGTAATCTCCCTAGGCTCTAGTCATGAGTTGCCAGGGCTATGGAAGCCTTTAGAGTTCGCTGACTTTGATCTTATTCCGATAGGGTCATAGTCAAAGTGGAGGCTCTCTCCTCCCTTCGGAGAAGGGCACCTCCTTCTTTGATGGCCCCGTTCTTTTCACTGGGATCTCACTCACAGAGATCTTTCATTCAGGTCTTTTTTTTTTTTTCCCATGATATCTTGGCTTTCCATGCCTGCTATACTCTCATGGGCTCTTCGGCCAGATCTGAATGCCTTGAGGGCTGATTCTGAGGCCAGAGTGTTGTTTAGGACATCTTCCATTCTATGAGTCTGCTGTGTATCCCACTTCCCATGTTGGATCTTTCTCTCCCTTTTTGATTCTATCAGTTAGTATTAGCAGATACTTGTCTTGTTTGTGTGATCTCTTTGACTCTTAGAGCTATCAGAGCTATCAATTGTGAGCTGAAATTGATCACTTGGACTAGTGCGATGGCATTGGTACATGCCATCTTGATATCTTCTGTATATAAAGAGAATTGGAAACGAAAAAAAAAAAAGGAAAAAAAAAAAACAACCTGGTGTTAAAATGGAAATGGCATAGAAAATTAATTAATTTGAAAAAAATTATGTAGGATCTCTGTCTTTAATGTGCTGAACATTGCTATTTAATGCTATAATTAGTAATCCAATGGTAGTTTTTTCACTTGATGTTGCTATATGGGCAAAATGTTGAAATCTTTACCTAAAGTATACTAAACTGATCTTCTGTATATAAAGAGAATTGAAAATGAATCTTTACACGAATGGAAGGGGAAAGGGAGCGGGAAAGGGGAGGGTTGCGGGCGGGAGGGAAGTTATGCGAGGGGGGAAGCCATTGTAACCCATAAGCTATACTTTGGAAATTTATATTCATTAAATAAAAGTTTAATAAATGAAAAAAAAAAAAAAGTGATGCAGGCAGGAAAAAGGCTCCTACTTCCCGAGGGAGCTGCGGCACAGCAGTTAAGGGTAGGGACCCCGGAGCCACAGCTTGCCTAACCTTCAAACCGGCTCACTCCTTACTCTGTGATCTTGGGCAAATTCCTTCCCTTCCCTCATCTGTAAGATAGAACAGTAGCTGCAGTGATAAAACAAAATAGACCTTAGGAACAGGGCTTGGGCATGGCACACAGTCACTTTCTTATTTCCATGTCCTGGCTTTGTGGTGTTTCCCTCACTGTTATCAGCATAGCCCACAGCGTAATGTGACAGTCACTCTTCTCTTTCATGTGAAGCTGTGAAAACAGTTCAGATCTCATATTTGATTCTAAAAGTGCAACATTTTGCTAGCATTAATAAAACTAACTTCTGCTTTAGTGGAAGATTACTTAATATAAAAGGCTAATCTCAAATTGTGAAACAAATCACTAATGGAAAGACCAGAGGATGCATGAATGATAATGTATACGTCTGATGTTTTATTATTAATTCACAAGGAGAAGAAAGTGGGTTTTAGTGACCTGCTTTGAAAAATACACAAGGTGACAGAAAATACTGAAAGATGGTGGAAATTCTGTTTCATTAACACTTATTCATAAATTTCTCTAGATGTAACTAATAAAATAAGCATTAGTCAGAAGCAATTAGAAGTGTTGAAAGGGTTTGTCAGAAAATGAAAGGAAATATTACAGTGGCACAAATTTTATTTTATTAATTATTTTATTTTATTATTCCTTGAGAATTGATAGAAGAAGCAATCTCCTAACTAGGGAAAGACTAATCTTTTTTTTTTTTTAAATGTTTTTTTAAAAAAATTTTTTATTTTTGAAAGGGAGAGTGGATAGTGAGAGAGAGAGACAGAGAGAAAGGTCTTCCTTTGCCGTTGGTTCACCCTCCAATGGCCGCCGCGGCCAGCATGCAGTGGCCGGCACACCGTGCTGATCCGAAGCCAGGAGCCAGGTGCTTCTCCTGGTCTCCCATGTGGGTGCAGGGCCCAAGCACTTGGACCATCCTCCACTGCACTCCTGGGTCACAGCAGAGAGCTGGACTGGAAGAGGGGCAACCGGGATAGAATCCAGCGCCCCGACCGGGACTAGAACTCTGTGTGCCGGCGCCGCTAGGCGGAGGATTAGCCTGTTGAGCCATGGCGCCAGCCGGAAAGACTAATCTTATTTCTCACAGTCCCAGCACCTGTAGGTTAGAAGATACATGAGGAACTTCAAAAGGCTCATGGAAAACTGAATTTAAAGACAGGTCTATTTTAGTGAAAAAAAGTTTTTGAAATCCATGCATAGGAGAGTCTTCAGAAATTCCTGAAAGATACATATAATGAAAGAATTTTAATTTTAAATTTTTGCACTAAAATAAACTCATATTTTAATTCCATTTCCCACTAACATTTTGTAGTCCTCTTGCTATTCTACAACTCAGACAAGTGAGGTCCAGGAGTCATCTGTGCAGAGAGGAATACCAAACTAAATTTCATTTCATTGGAGTCATTTCATTGATGAGGATTTCAGCTCAAAAGAATACTGCAGCTGGGGCCCATGCTGTGGAACAGAGGGTAAAATGCCTACAGCCCATATGGGAGCTGGTTCGAGACCCAGCTGCCCCACTTCCAGTCCAGCTCCCTGTCAATGTGCCTGGGAAAGCAGTGGAGCACGGTCCTAGTCCTTAGGTCCCTGCACCCATGTGGGAGATCTGGAAGAAGCTCTTGGCTCCTGGCATTGGCCTGGCCCTTCCCTGGCCATTGTAGCCATTTAGGGAGTGACATAGTGGATAGACAATCTCTCTGTTTCTACCTCTGCCTCTCCATCTCTGTAACTCTGCCTTTCAAATAAATAAAGAAATATTAAAAAAAAAAAAAGAGAAAATACTGGGGGCTGGCACTGTGTCACGGCAAGTAAAACCACTGCATATTCCATTTGTGCACTGGTTTGAGTCCTGGCTGCTCCCTTTCTGATCCAGCTCTCTGCTATGGCCTGGGAAAACAGTGGAGGATGGGCCAAGTCCTTGGGCCCTTGCACCTGTGTGGGAAATCTAGAAGATTCTGGCTCCTGGCTTCAGATTGGCCCAGCTCTGGCCATAGCAGCGATTTAGGGAGTAAACCAGCAAATGGAAGACCTTTTTCTCTCTCTCTGCTCTCTGTAACTCTGCCTTTCAAATAACTAAATAAATCTTTAAAAAAAAAATAACAAAGACTATATAGGAAAAACACAGAAAAATATAATTCCCTCTTAAGACTATAAATCCAAAGGTAAATGATAAGATTTTATCACTACTGAGTGATTAAGAAAAATATAGTCAGTTCACATTTCCTGGTCATTTTCTTCTGCCTCCAGTTCCCAGCATTTGTCAAACAGGTAGTGATAACATCTCTATTTATTTATTTATTTATTTATTTATTTATTTTTATTTGACAGGCAGAGTTACACAGTGAGAGAGAGAGAGAGAGAGAGAGAGGGGAAGGTCTTCCTTCCATTGGTTCACCCCCTAAATGGCTGCTACAGCCAGCGCTGTGCCAATCCGAAGCCAGGAGCCAGGTGCTTCATCCTGGTCTCCCATGCGGGTGCAGGGCCCAAGCACTTGGGCCATCCTCCACTGCACTCCCAGGCCACAGCAGAGAGCTGGACTGGAAGAGGAGCAACCAGGACAGAATCCAGCGCCCCATCTGGGACTAGAACCTGGGGTGCTGGCGCCACAGGCGGAGGATTCGCCTAGTGAGTCACGGCGCCGGCCAAAAATCTCATTTTATAAGATGCATATACATCTACAGACATGTTTATTTTCACAATTTGGAAGGGTTAATTGCAACTGAGAAACTAGCTGACTTGCACACCATGTTTTCTCTGGACTAGGGCATTCGAGCACTTGAAGGAAGATCCTCCAAGGTCATGTCCTACAGTTTAGGTGCGTCAACAAACTGCTCAGAGATGTAGAAATAACCAAGGGAGGCAAGCTCCTCATTGTCGTGGAGCTCATCTTCTGGTCTGAGAGCTAAGTGAAGAGCAAAACAACAAACACAGTAATGAAGAAGCAGAAGTTGACGCAAACTCAGCAGAAGTTATAACTGGCTAACACCCTGGTGACAGGTGGCCACCCATAGGCCTATGTGTATTCTCTTACAAGGACAACTCAGCTGCTCTGGTAGAAGTGTGATAGGGTCTTTGGGAAGTAAGTCAAATGGCGAGCCAGTGAGTTGAAGAATGTGAGTTATTCCAAGGAGTGGGGCTAATGAGGCCCAATGGAATGCGAGCAGCTCACTGCCTCATGGAGTAGACAAGAATTGGGTTTAACTACTGTTGGGCCTTTCTGAGCAAACACAGTTAAGGCACAAAAGTCTGGAGGAGTTGAGAGTATTTACAAAAGCATGATTATAAAGATGGACTATGGAATCTAAGCTGGGGAAGAAGGAAAGTCAAGTCAAATAGATGGTGGTGGATAGAAAGTAGGGTCAGTTGATCAGGGCTCTGAAGGATTTCTGAATGGAGTTGGTGGGCTTAGGAGGTGAGGAGATGATGGCTAAAAAAACAAAAACAAAAAGAAAGACCAAGGGGAAAAGGAACTGTACATAGCACTGTACTCTGGTAAAATTGCTTCCCATGAAGGTATGGATTAACAATTCTGCAACCACTATACATGTATCCTGGCAATAACAAGTGATGGCATGTAGTAGGACCACATTTCATACTTTTGCAGAGAGAGTTTACAAGTTGGGAGGCTGGAAGACAAGCAAGGAGAGGAAGCTGGATTACAACTGGAGATACTATTATAAATTCATGTATCCAACATAGATTCAGATAGTTACACAGATGGCAACTCTCTGTACTATCTTCCTAACTTTTCTGCAAATTTCCAATTATTAGCAAGTTAAAAGCTAAAAACAAAATTAACCTGGGGCACAGGGATTTGGTATAGCTGTGAAGTTGCCACTTGTGCATCTCATACCAGAGTGCCCAGTTGAGTCTTGGCTACTCTACTTCTGATCCAGCTTCCTGTTAATGCACACTCCTAGAGGCAGCAGGTGATGGCTCAAGTAGTTGGATTCCTACTACCCACATAGGCGGCCTGGATTGAGCTCTGGACTCCTGGCTGTGCCCGACTCAGGCCTGCTTGCTGGGGAATGAACTAGTGGATGGGAGATCTCTGTCTTCATTTACTTCTCTTTCTCTGTCTCTGTGCTTTTCAAATAAAATGAAAATAAATAAATTTGTAAAAAAAAAAAAGAAGAGGAGGAGGAAAAGGAGGAGGAAGAAGAGGAAGAGGAGGAGGAGGAGGAAGAGGAAGAGGAGGAGGAAGAGAAAGAGGAGGAGGAGGAGGAGGAGGAAGAGGAGTAGGAGGAGGAGGAGGAGTAAGAGGAGGAAGAAGAGGAGGAAGAGGAGGAGGAAGAAGAGGAGGAAGAAGAAGAGGAAGTAGTAGTAGTAGTAGTAGTAGTAGTAGTAGTAGTAGGCGGCTGCTTGAGGTTGCTCATCAAGGTCAAACAGGCCTGCTCTAGACCTGCAGCATTTTCTTTGCATTAGAAAAGGGAGCCCCTTCTCTAAGGCATTTTGCTTCTTCTTGCCAGAAAATTTTAGTGATAAATGTACACATCTGTGATGCCTGTAAGGAGACCACATTTCTATAAAAGGTAGCAATATTGTGCACTACACAATCTATACAACTGTAGGCAAAGACCTTTATTAAGGGCATGGCCTCATCAGAAGTTACAGAAATAGGTCATGATTTTTTGATATTCTCAAAATGGCTATGTAGTACAAATAAAATAGACGTATAGGGGCCAGCGGCACTGTGGCACAGCGGGTTAAAGCCCTGGCCTGTGACTCTGACATCCCATTTGGGTGCCAGTTCGAGTATCAGCTGCTAGATTTCCCATCCAGCTCCCTGCTAATGTGCTTGGGAAAGCAGTAGAGGATAGCTCAACTCCTTGGAGCCCTGTACCCTCGAGGGAGACCCAGAAGAAGCTCCTGGCTCCTGGCTCCAAGTTGGCTCAGTTCTGTCCATTTCAGCCATCTTCGGAAGTGAACCAGCGGATGGAAGACTACACTCTCTGTCTCTAACTCTCTCTGTAGCTCTTTCAAATAAATAAAAGAAATCTTTAAAAACACAGATGTATAAATTTATAAAACTTAATATCTCTGACATAAAAACATATGCATGGACCAATGAAACAGGAAAAAACATCAAGAACTAATCCCCATATTCATAGCCAACTTATTTTTTGACTACAGGCTCTGAGAACATACACTGGATAACGGTCAGGCTCTTTAACAGATGGTGCTGGAAAAGTGGGTAAACATTTACAGAAAAATGAAACTGTGTTATACACACACACACACAAACACACACACAAACACACAAAGAAAGAACTGACTCCTACCCCCTACCATACTCAGGTACTTCAAAATTTCATGGAAAATGAAACTGCAAGATGAGTTTTGGTGCAAAAAATTTGGAAATAGACACACACTAAAGGTCCTCAATAAGTTCATGGAAAAATGTGCATTATAAAAAGATGCATGCACTTTGTTTTTTGCAAAACAAAATTTTATAATATAATTTTTCCATACACTTTTTTTAAAAAAGTTTATTTATTTGAAAGGCAGGGTTATAGAGAGGCAGAGGCAGAGGCAGAGAGAGAGAGAGAGAGAGAGAGAGAGAGAGAAAGAGAGAGGTTTTCCATCCACTGGTTCACTCCTCAGATGGCTGCATTGGTCAGAGCTGAGCTGATCTGAAGCCAAGAGCCAGGAGCTTCTTCCGGGTCTCCCATATGGGTGCAGGCACCCAAAGACATAGGCCATCCTCTGCTGCTTTCACAGGCCATAGCAGAGAGTTGCAACAGAACTGGAGCAGCTGGGACTAGAACCAATACCCATATGGGATGTTGGCACTGCAGGCGGCAGTTTTACCAACTATGCTACAGTGCTGGCCCCTTTCATACACTTTTTAAAAGTACTTTCATATATGAAAATCAACTCAAAATAGATCAAGGATGTAAATGTAAGACCCCAAACTATGAAACTACAAAAGAGGGAAACATTTCAATGTATTGATATAAACAAATATTTTTTGATTAGACTCTAGAAATGGCAGCAAAAACAAAATTAGATCTATCAAACTGAGAAACTTCTTCACAGCAAAGGAAACAATCAACAAAACCAAGGTACAACATACAGAACGGGAGAAAACTTTTTGCAAACCACTTAACTGACTAGTGGTTGATATTCGGAGTCTCTAAAGAACACACACTCAACAGTAATAATAACAATATGATTAAAATGTGCTAATGATCTGAAGACACATTTTTAAAATAAGATATTCAAATGACCCATAAGTATATGAAAAAATGTTTGGGGCCAGTGCTGTGGTGCACTTGGTTAATCCTCCGCCTGCGGCGCCAGCATCCCATATGGTTCTAGTCCTGGCCATTCCTCTTCAAGTCCAGCTCTCTGCTGTGGCCCGGGAGGGCAGTGGAGGATGGCCCAAGTGTTTGGGCCCCTGCACCTGCATGGGAGACCAGAAGGAAGCATCTGGCTCCTGGCTTTGGATTGGCACAGCACCAGCCATGGTGGCCATTTGGGGGGTGAACCAACGGAAGGCTCTCTCTCTCTCACTGTCTACAACTCTACCTGGCAAATAAATTAAAAAAATCTTTAAAAAAGAAAAGAAAAAAATGTTCAGCTTTACAAATCATCAGGGAATTGCAAATTAAAAACACAAGGAGATATCATTTTATCCCAGCTAGAGTGGCTATTATTAAAAAGTTAAAAAACAACAAATGCAGAGTAGGCTGCTGAGAAAGGGGCACCCTCTCATACACTGCTGGTGGAATATAGATCAATAGTCATTATGGAAACCAGTATGGCGGAGCCTCAAAAAACTGCAAATAGAACTGCCATACAATCCAGCAATCCTACTGCTGAGTACGTATCCAAAGGAAACGCAATCAGCGTATCAGAGAGATACCTGCATGCTCTACTCAACAGCAGGGACATGGAATCAATGGGCCGAGACGAATGGATGTTTTCAGTGACATATTGGAACAGACATTCGCTCTAGCTGCCTGCCACGCCCTCATCTCATGTCAGGACCTTGGGTTCTAGTCCTGGCTCCCTTTCCAATTCCAGCTTCCTGCTAATGCACAGCCTGGGAGGCAGCAGGTAGTGGCTCAAGTAGTTGGGTCTCTGCCAACCAGAAGGGAGACCTGGAATGAATGCCTGGCTCCTGGCTTTGGCCTGGCCCAGCCCTGGCTGCTGTGGGCATTTAGGGAGTGAAATGGTGGATGTCAGCTCTGTCTGCCTGCCTGTCCCTTAAATATATAAAATAATTGCTTAAAGTGGCATCTATCTATCTATCTAATAGAATATTACTCACACATGGAAAAGGATGGCATGAAGTGAACTAATCCAGGCACAGAAAACAAAATACTGCATGCTCTTACTCATTTGTAGAAACTAAAAAGTTGATCACATAGGAGCAGAAAGTAAAATCAAGGTCACTAGAGACTAGGAAGGGGAGGCAAAAGAGACGACACTGACAGGGAGGATGAAGGGTACCAAAACACAGCCAGAAGGTGGCAAATAGTCCTATCGTTATACACAGCACAATGGAGTAATTACAGTCTGTAACAATTAATTATACATTTCAAAATAAATAGTGGAGAAGAGTTTGAAGGTTCCCAACACATAGAAATGATAATATATGAGGAGATGGAAATGCTAATTACCTTAATTTTACCAAGACACATTGTGTACATATATCATACCCCATAAAAATACAAATATTATATGTCCATTAAAATAAATTGAGGAAGTCAAGATTCTGTTCCAGTGTTTCTATATCTAGCTAACTAAAGCAAATTAATAATTTGGGGGACTAGCATTGTGGCGTAAAGCTGCCTCCTGTGACCCCAGCATCCCATACGGGCACTGGTTTATGTCCCAACTGCTCCACATACAATCCAGTATAGCCTGGGAAACACAGTAGAAGATAGCCCAAGTGTTTGGTCCCCCTGCAACCCATGTGGGAGATTTGGAAGAAGTTTCTGGCTCCTGGCTCTGACTGGCCTAGCCCTGGCCAATGCTAAGGAGTGAACCAGCAGGTGGAAGATCTCTCTCTTTTCCTCTCTCTCTCTGTAGCTCTTTTAGGTAAATAAATAAATCTTTAAAAATACATTAATTTAAAAGCTAAAAGATGAGAATATCATTATTGATGAAATGTATTTTTCCAGTTTCATATTTTCATCTAATTGTCTCTTCCCTCTGAAGATCCTTCCTCCCAAGTGTCCTGACATTACATAGAACTCACAATGTGATCTACCAAGAAGCAGTCAGATAGAATCAGAGACCTTACCTGTCCAACGATGAGAGGGGCCACGACAGTCATGAAAAGCTGAGAGAAAATGGATGTGAAAGGCACAGAAGAGGATGAACCAAGCTGCAAAACAAGGAAAGAGGAGGGGGAATTACTCTGCATCAGTATCAAATACTGCTGCCCATTCAGTAATTCAATAGATGAAGTTTCTCACATGCACTAGAGATTTGGTACCTGGTAAGTATTTGGAATTATCATTTTTACTGGGAGAGTAAGATTGAGAAAAGATGATAACCATTCATTTGCAATCAACTTAAATTACTATTATACATACTTCTGAATAATAAAGTCATTCTGAATACAAATTGCTTACAGTCATATGGCATAGTAGTTTACCCGCAATCACAGTTTATGTGATTTTTATTTCACCTGCCAGTAGATTCATGAAATAAACAAGTACATCTCATTCTTGTCAAGATATTTTTATTTATGCAAATAAACTAGTTTATAGCTTTCATACTCCTTTAACACAAATCTAAGATAGTTGAAAACTTATATAAGGTATAGCAAATCGGAACTCCTGAACCTAACTTTTTTTTCTTCTAAAAATGTCAATACACATCTCCTAAATTTGTATACCTTAACATTGTTCATATTTCTCATTTGTTTCTTTCCCCACATTATGATTCTTTACTTGCAAATACATAATTGCACTCTTGGCTTCATAAACACTCTATTCCCTGCAGCACAAGGGTGTTTACCTGTGCACACACACACTTTCATTAGCCTCACCCACCACACATCAGAGTCTTCCTATTAACTTCCAAAAGTTTTTCAAAACCTCCTTCTGCCTGTGATTCCTCTCTGGATAAACAATATTCTGCTCCACAGATATTTATCTCTTTCTTGAGTCCCCTTTTCAACAATGTTCTCCCCAACCAGCAGTCACCTCTCCTTGGCCCTTGGAACGTACCCTTTTACCCTTTCCTTGCAGACTGAACCTCAATTTTCATTGTTACCCACATTTAGATAAATTTGGAAGTATCTTTTGGAAATAATTCTGTGGCAGGACATTGAATTGGCAATGACTAAAGGCACATAACAGCAAATGAAAACCCATCAAATATTTAGATAAATGAAGCCAACAGCTCAGAATGAAACGGTGTGTGATCAGTGTCTTCACTACTTTCTGGTTTTTTTGCATGACTGGTTACAAAATCCTCCAACCTGGTGTGTTTCATAAAATTCTGTTTCCCATCTTCATCACTGTGTACACGCACTCAAAATGCCCAAGAACGTGTGTCTTGCCCATCTGTGGCCCTGCATACATTTAACGCTGATTTCAGTACTGACCAGTGGCTAGCAATGAGCCCTTCTCCTCCACAACCAAGTAAACAAAAGCCAGGAAAGAGAGTCTGGTGGATAAAAGGAAACTGCCAAAGAACAGCCAGGATTCCCAGAATGTTAAATGTTACATGGCAGTCAGGTGTTGCTTTTTATGTAAAACCAAAGCCTTAATCATAACATCCTATTTTATAGCAACAATGTTTTTGAAGCACACAGTGCTTAACAAATATGTTCCCTCCACAAATATTAAGCCTGAGAATGTTCTGGGGACAATAATTGAAATAAAGAAAAAAATGCATTTTATAGAGAATTCAAGGCATGGGATGAATAGAAAAATAAACTTTAAAGAACAAAGTTTTCAGGTTCAAAAACACCCAGTTCAATGCTCTATTCAGAATGTTTATAATGTATGGAGAGAGGCAGCTAGATTCCAAGTTATAACCTCCATATATAAGGTTGCAATTTCTGCCTGGAATCTCATGTGAGATCTCACATCTCCCTAGCTCTTCTCTAAACCTCAACTTTATTAATGTGCTATAAAATTTTTTCAATGAATAACCATATCAAACTATATGCCCTCTGTAAGCCCAGAGAAATAAAGCAAGCCCAATTTCAAATTTGGTTTCTAAAATATTATACATTTTCATTTCTCCATCTATCACATAATAGACCACTGGCATGTGTCATAGTTGGAAAACTCATGTTCTTAGGAGATAGTGCAACAAGATTGGGTTGAGGAGTAGGTTGTCCATGGTCCCCAAGGTCCCTTTGTCCTCCAGAGCACCTATGACCTCCGACTCACTTGTTTGGGAACTCAGGTGAGAGTAGCTCTCCTCTGCGGCTCTGTGGGATCAGGACCAGAGCAAGCTGACCAGGGATGTGGTTAACCGGGTACTGGAAGCCAGAGGAGGCATGGCCGGGATGCTGCGGAAGAAATCCCTCAGGACGGCTTCCTTAGAAGCGGCTCTGAAGGGATGACAACCCGCAGCACTGGCGTCTAATTTGGCATAAGTCCTTTCTTTTGAATCAGCCACCAGACCTGTCGCTGTGGTCAGTGTGAAGATGCAGAGGTGCCCTGGGGGAGGTGTTTGATGCTATGAAGTATGCCCTGGCAGCCAGAAGAAAGGAGAGTGAGCATCTGGCACAGGGCAGCAAATGAGAGCACGACCAGGGAAGTACAAGACCCTATCATTTTGTATGCAGGGTTGATTTTAACTAAAGCAGAAGGAAATATGCGGCCTGGGATATTTGGTTCTTCATATTTTAATGAGGAATCTGTCGAGGTTTCTGTTACAAAGACCAATGTGTTTAGACGAAGCATCAATAATTTGCAGGTAAAGTTTGTAGATTCAGAATCAGCTTGTGTCAAGCAAGTGTTATGGGCTTCACAGAGTCACCCTGGCAGATTTATTGGAGACATGTCTCCTCCTGCGAACCCACGCTTTAAGATACAGCACATTATATAACCCAGGCATTGGCCAAGTTCTTGCAGGAGTATGGCACTTTAAACTCTCGTAATGAGGTTTGTTTGTCTGAATCTCTTAGACTTTGGCAGAAACACTTCAGGAAAACTGGATACATAGGGATTTAAAACCTCTGTGTTGAATCATCCAAATAGTTCCTGAGTGCTTCCTGTGAGCCAGGGCCATGTTCTGGGCACTGCGGATACAACAGTGAACAAAACCCTGAAGTCCTTCTCTCCAGCAGCCTTCTAAAGTTGAGGTTGCCTGCCCATCACCGCGTGCACCATTCTACTCTCTGGAATGTCACCTCCCCCATGTAGAATCAGAAAAGTTCTAGCCTTTTCCCCAGACTCGGTTCAAGAATCAATTCTTTCAGGAATTCTCTCAAAGCCCTCCTCCAAAAATGCTGAACTGGTCACTCCCTCTTTTGTGAGTCACTGTTCTCTGTGTCTCCATCCTACTTTAGCAACTCTTGGATGTTCGCATTCACAGATCTGTCTCTTGCCAGTCTGTATGCTGGCATCTAAGGCAGCGGTTCTCAAACTCTGGCACAACAGAAACATCTGGAGGGCTTGTTAAACAGGTTGCTTGCTGCCCTCCCTGCCCCCACCCTCACCCCCACCCCCACCCCAGGTTCCTGAATCAGATCGACTAGGGAGGGGAAGGTGGAATGGCAAGAAGTTACTCTTCTAACATGGTCCCAGGTGATGTTCCACTGCTGAGCTGGGGTTCACACTCTGAGAACCACTAATCTAGTACAGAAAAGGTGCTGACGAAATGAGTGTCAATTAGTGAATGAGGGGGCCAGTGTTGTGGCACAGTGGGGTAAGCCTGTGCTTGGGATGACGGCATCCCAAATTGGAGCCCCAGTTTGAGTCCCAGCTGCTCCATTTCTAATCCTGCTGCCTGCTGATGCACCTGGGAAGATAGCAGATGATGGCTCAAGTACTTGGGCCCCTGTGACCCATGCAGGAGACCCAGACAGAGTTCCTGGTTCCTGACTTTGGCCCAGCCCTAGTCAATGTAGCCATTTGGGGAGTGAACCAATGGATGGGATATCTCTCTCCCTCTCCCTCTTCATCTCTGTCACTCTGCCTTTCAAATAAATAATTTTTTTTTTCCCAAAAATTAGTGAATGACTACAACACATTAGAAAAAGAGGTTTGCCAATACTTTTCCATTCTTCCAACTTCATTCAGGTACTTGATTGATAGACCCAAGAAAGGACCATGGGCCTGGCCTTCCACCCAGCCGTCTCTTAAAATTACCACAGCCACGTTCAGCGTGCACTTCTGTGTGCCAGACACTGCTCACTGTGCTCACTGTGTGCTGAGCAACTTAATCCTCACGGCAACCCTTCGAGGTGTCTTATTACACCACCATTTCCAGATGTGGTGACAATGGCACAAAGCAGTAAAACAACTCAAACAAGGTCAGCATAGCTAATCAGCAATAGGGCCAGGATGTAAACCCAGAAGTACAGCCCCAAAGCCCTTCTGCTTGACCATTATGCTCTACTGAGCAGTAATTACGGAAGTTAGAGAGCGGTGAAAACGGGGAAAGGGTAGAAAGGAAGTCAAAGTCCTGTTCCTGCCCATGTGAGGTGGGAGACAAAGACAAGGACTCTACATCTGTGTGTGTACGTGTGTGTGTGCACATGAACATGCACGGGAACTGGAGTGCTGGCCAAGCAAGAGACAGCAAAAGTAAGAGAAGAAAAGTGGGGTGAGGACTTGATGAAGAATAGTTGATGGGACAGCCTTTTCAACTGGGGTTGCCGATGTGAACCACAGGGCACAGAAAATTATCTGAGCGACTCTCCCAAGGACGAGACATACCTAGCACCAGGGTCAGTGCAGCAGAGTTGATTCAATACACATTATGTATGCCTTGGGGTATGGGGTTTAATTCTCTACCCTACCAGGGACAGGCTGAGTAGAAGCAGGATTGACGTCTATCAATCCATTCAATTTACAAACCAATTAATTTCAGAAGCTGGGGGTCTCATCAGTAAAATTATGGGACATACAAACCAGATTCAGAAAGACAGGTAAGTAACAATTCCTGATGAAGAGATGTTGACTGTGGAATCACAGTTATCAACCTGCAGTTAGAAAACAGATGGTGTATTTTAAATCACTCCTGTAAGTGAGCTGGCCTGTGAAGTGTCATCAATGCACCAGGTCTTCCCTGGCTCTGCTGTGTAATCAGCCTTTTATCTCCTATCAGGGAAATCCATTAGCCACAGGCGTCCCCACTATTTGTGTCTCTTCTCAGCTATTAAAACATTATTGTATTAAATAATTCACCCTTGATGATTGGTCTTTGCTTTCATTAGCACCACAGTCAGGGAAAAATAAGAACAGATACTTACAGGTTATACAGTAGAATAAAAGATGTTAAATCTCTTTTGCTAGAAAATCAGGCACAAGCAGCTTCACACACTGTACAGAGTTAGTTCCCTTCCTGCCCAATCTCTGCTCTCCCCACACCCCCATGGAGCCCAGCCCTGGGAGAAGGGAGACGGGCGAAGGGCCTTGCTTATTATCGGATCTAAGCTCTGGCTACCTACACACAGATACATCGTAAATAACCTTTGTCCCATCTGTCACAAAGACCAGAATTTACACAGGAGGAAGGAGAGTCTCCAGGTCCCTAGGCCTTTCCAGAACTGCATCTTTCACCAGAAATGTGGTTCAGTCACTCTTTCATTCCCTGCTGCCCCTTCTCTTAAAACAGATACATGGAAACTGATTTGAATACTTACACGGAATTGATGAGTTAAATATATACCAGGTAACAGACTTAATGTGAAAATGACTATGTCTTTTGAAATCAAAATTAGGAATATGGTTGTTAAACAGCCCTAATGATTCAGTTGCATTTATCAAACTAAATTGGGTCATTGCATAGAGAGTGTGTTTGGTAGAGTTTTTTTTTTTTTTAATATCTAAATGCATGGTCTTTTACTTTGCTGGGAAATAAAGAACAAAATAAGCCTTGAAAGACTTTTTCAAAAGTAAAAAAGGTATGTAAAACATGGCTTCACTTTTATTTAAATGCTTATTTTTCTTTATTTTATGTATTCATTTAATTTATATATTGAAGTGTAACTGACAAAAATTGTATATATTCAACGTGTGATACTTTGAAGCACATATACATTGTGAAATGATTATCACAATCAAGCTATTTAACATAGCCATCCTCTCACATGGCTACCTTTTCGTGTATGTGGTGAGAACACAAGATCTACTCATTTGGCCAAGTTTAAGCACGCAGTACATTATTAACTGCAGTCAGTGTGCTGCACAATAGGTCCCCAGAACTTATCCATCCAATAACTGCTCATTTGTACTCTTGACCAAACTCCCCCAGTTTCCCCGACCCCTGGACCCCTGGTAGCGACCATTCTACTCCGTGTTTCTATGAGTTTGACTTTTTAAAATTCGGCAAATAAGTGAGATCATGCAGCATTTGTCTTTCTGTGTATGGCTTATTTCACTTAACATAATGTCTTCCAGCTTCCTCCACATTATCTGCTAATTTAACATGTAACATAAAAAGATGACCTTCCAGTAACTTTGATGGTTAACCTTAATGTGTGCAATCATAGGTTCTAGCTACTCAAAGTACCCAGAATGCTTAGTGAAATGTGCCAAAATGAACAGGAAAGCAATGAGGCAATGAGAGGCTGGAGGCAGAGTCATTCAGAGGCATCCAGGAACAAACTTTGCTCCCTATTCTCTGACCAGAGGTTTTGGTCTTGTCAAGCCTGAGTTTGATTCAGGAACCAATGAATCTGCCATTGCTAAATACTCCCTTAAGTAGTGCAAACATTCAAGTTTCTCCAGAAGAGTGCACTAAGCTTGGGTACCAAAGGCAAGAGGGAGCAAGGAAGTAGTGTCTTTGTGACTCTGCCTGGCCCCTACCTGCTCAGGGAGCACTCAGGCAGCTGGTGCTGGAGAGGGAACTAAGCAGCAGGAGAGAGGTCCATCTAAGAGACTGCTGCCCTGAGCTAATTTGGTTAAATCTTTTACAATTTATTTTTCTGTATTTGAGAGAGAGAGACAGACAGACAGACAGACAGACAGATGGAAAAAGATCTCCCATCCACTGGTTCACTCCTCAAATGCATACAATGGCCTGGGCTGGGCTAGGCTGAAGTCAGGAGCCGGGAACTCCATCCAGGTCTCCCACATGGCTCACAGGGACCCGACTACTTGAGTTATCACCTGATGTCTCCCAGGCTGCACAACTACAGGAACCTGGAATTGGAAGCAGAACTGAGACTCGAACTCAGGGACTCCAATATGGAATGCAGGCATTCCAAGCAGTGTCTCAACCATTGTGTCCAACACTTGCCCCTCTGTCGGAGCTCATTTTTGTGTCTGCGGCTCACTTACATCCCAGGCCAGAAGTGGAGTTGATCTCTCTGTGTAAGTGGGCCTTAGTCGGGGTAGGAGTTCATCTGTCACCGCTAGTGCATTGAAACTGCATACCTGGTACTCCCACTGCAAACCACTAAGGTTTGGGAAGAACCCTGTCCTGAAAAATTATGAAAGAGTGCCCAGATCATTTTGTTTCCCAAAATGCTCTCTGAGAACAGTGTCTGTGTGATCTATGCACGCAGTGAGACAAGAGGCTCTCTGCTTGCAGAGGTGAAACTATCTTCCTGTGCTTTAGGAACACACACTTCTGGACACCAGGTGGAGACACTGGCGCAGCGTGAAGCACCTGCGGACATCAAAGGACTCGTTTCTCTTCTGGCGCTTCTTTCTGTTTCCTAACATTTTATACACCTCACATATGTGTTACCATCAATTATGCTATCATTATTGGCACCATATGATAAGAAATAATCAGAGGACTGTACATGACACTAATGGCTATGTATACTACTTTTGTTTACGATGATGGGATCAAAAGTTGGAAAGGTCCTATCAAGGCAGCAAATTACAAAAGAAACTAATGATGGTTACAAGCTCAAAAGCTGCTCCCACTTCTCTGCCTGATCTGGACCTCACTCTTCTATGAACTCCTATTAAACCCAGTCTGAATCACATCGTTTCACAGTTCACTTCTACTCTATCTTTCTTCCATATTTATTTCTGTTTACCCAAAGAAGTTTTAAGTTTCTTCAAGGCAATATTTATGAATTACCCTTTTTAAAATTTATTTATGTGTTTTATTTGAGAGAGAGAGAGAGTGAGTGAGCTCCCATTCACTGATTTTACTTCCCAGATGGCCATAATGCCCTGGGACTGAAGTTGGGAGCTGGGAACTCAGTACAGGTGTCCCATGTGGGTGGCAGGGACTCAACTACTTGAGTCATCATCACTGCTTCCCTGGGTCTTCATCAGCAGGAAGCTGGACTTGAGCAGGGAGCTGGGACTCGAACCCAGGCACTCAAATATGGGACACAAGGCGTCCCCCAATGAACAACTTAACTGCTGCACTGAATGCCCACCTCATGCATTATTATTTTTTTTGTCTTACCTACAACTACATTACTAAGATTATAATTGCTAAAAAATAGTAATTGAGTGTTGGTAACACCTCTTAAAACAAATTATGTCTCTAAGATACATGTTTTGTAGGCATAACTTGGGAGGAACACTTGGGAGGAAGCAGACCCCAGTTGAAAATGCCTTGTATTCTCTACCAGTTGTACAGTCTCAGTTGAGTTATGAAACCTCTCTGAACCTAAGTTTTCTCCTATAAAGTGAGGCTAACACCTGCCTCTGAAGGTAGTCACGCTTGATACATGAGATTACATATAAAGGACTTGTAATTTTTATTCAATAAATACTTTTCTACTTGTTCCCTACTTTGGAAAAAAGGTTTCTTATACAGTGTTGTAGGAATTCAAGCCTCCTGGATTTAACAACTGCTGAAATGGAAGCTAACCAAAGAGACAGCAAGATCAATGGACCATAGGCTGGTATGTATGCACTGTGGGTACACATATGTTTGCATGTATGTACACATACTTGTATGTACATGTCTACTTATCCCAATGTTTTATAAATATTTACCTCCTGAGGGTCCAGATAACTAAAAACAAGTCATATAAAATCAGTTAAGGGGCCAGTGTTTGCTCTAGAAGTAATATGTCACTTGGGGGCTACAGAACAGCAGGTTTGGCTGCCACTTGCCATGCCAACATCCCATATCAAAATGCCCGTTTGAGAAACTGGAGCTGTGGCATAGCAGGTAAAGCTGCTGCCTGTGGCGCCGGCATCCCAAATGGGTACCGGTGCAAGTCCCAGCTACTCCACTTCTGATCCCCCTCCCTCTTAATGTCCCTGGGAAAGTGGCAGAGGATGGCCCGAGTGCGTGGGCCCCTGCCACCCACACAGGGGACCTAGAAGAAACTCTTAGCTCCTGGCTTAGGACCAGCCCAGCTCCAGCCATAGCGGCCATTTGGGGAGTGAAACAGTAGATGGAAGACCTCTCTATGTGTCTCTTCTTTTCTCTCAACTCTGCCTTTTGAGCAAATAAATAAATCTTTTTTTTTTTTTTCTGACAGAGTGGACAGTGAGAGAGAGAGACAGAGAGAAAGGTCTTCCTTTTCCATTGGTTCACCCCCCAATGGCCGCTGTGACCGGCACGCTGCGACCGGCGCACTGCGCTGATCTGAAACCAGCAGCCAGGTGCTTCTCCTGGTCTCCCATGAGGGTGCAGGGCCCAAACACTTGGGCCATCCTCCACTGCCCTCCCAGGCCACAGCAGAGAGCTGGACTGGAAGAGGAACAACTGGGACAGAATCCGGAGCCCTGACTGGGACTAGAACCCGGTGTGCCGGTGCCGCAGGTGGAGAATTAGCCTATTGAACCTTGGCGCCGGCTAATAAATAAATCTTTTAAAAACAATAACAACAATACAACCCAAAGTGCCAGTTTAAGTACTGGCTGCTCCACTTGCAATTCAGCTTCCTGTTAATGCACCTGGGAAGGCAGCAGAAGATGGCCCAATGACTTGGGCTGCTGTACCCACATGGGAAACCAGGATAGAGTTCCTGGCTTCTGGGTTTGGCCTGGTCCAGACCTGGCTATTATAACCATTTGTGGAGTGAACCAGATTTGAGCCCCACCCCCATCCCTTTCAAATAAATAAATAAGTAGATAAATTTTTTTTTTTTTAAAGATGTCACCTGGGGGTCAGTGGTGTGGCATAGTGGGTGGGGCCACAGCCTGCAGTGCCGGCATCCCATATGGGCACTGGTTTGAGACCCAGCTGCTCCACTTCTGATCCAGTTTTCTGCTGTGGTCTGGGAAAGTAGTGGAAGATGGCCCAGGTGCTTGGGCCCCTGCACCCATGTGGGAGACCTGGAAGAGGCTCCTGGCTCTGGCTTCGGATCAGTGCAGCTCTGGCCGTTGGGACCAACTAGGGAGTGAACCAGTGGGTGGAATACCTCTCCCTCTGCCTTTCCTTCTTTCTCTGTGTGGCTCTGCCTTTCAAATAAATAAATAAATCTTAAAAAAAAAAAAGATGTCGCTTAGGATTCCCACATTCCCTGTCATACTGCCTGGGCTTGAGTCCTGGTTTCACTCTAGATTCTAGCTTCCTACTAATGTGCTCCATGGGAGGCAACAGGTGGTGACTCAAGTTGTTGGATCCCTGTTCCACATGTAGGAGATCTGCATTGAGTTCCAGGCTCCTGGGCATTTGAACCAGTGGATGAGAGGCCTCTGTGTATATATCTCTCTGATCCTCAAATAAATAATTAAAAATATCAGTTGATATAATAGCAGAGGTAGTGGAGCCTCACTTACAGGGTGCTTTCATGATACTGGATGGGTAAGTGTCAATCTGACTATTCCCACGTATGAAGATAGTATCATGTATGAATTTTGGACACAGCTTTCAGCAGTGGTCAAAGCTCGGATCCTACGTGTTTCAAGAGTTCTTAATGTTCAACTGACTTTACGGGAGAGTGGAAGAAAGTCCTTGATCTGTCATTCTAATTGCACAGCGTGAAGGGTTATTTGCCTTCCTCTGTCAAGCATGAACTTACTTACATAAATTGGTAGCCTGCAGAACTGTAGGGCTTGAGACCATGACTATCATTTGATATCATCTAACGCTTTCCTTAGATGGTGATTACAGAGAATTTCCTGGGCTGTGAACTGTTCTCTCTGACCTTCCTATGTCATTCCAGAAAGAGGAAGAGAGAGAGGTTTAAACATAGCTTCCTTTCATTCCTCTTCTTTGTAGCGGGAAGACAGTGTGAAGTAGTCCCTGTGGAGACCTCAGGGGAGCAGGGGTCCATAGAAGCAGGGGCTGCAGAGTACCCCATCAACTGCCCTCACACTGTTCACCAGGATCTGAAACCCAACTGCTGGACTTCACAGCCAAAGGGCTTGACTCAGCAATGTGGCCTCTGCAGGTTAACTAGAATACTACACTACTTTCCTGTTTCAAAATCTCTCTCTGCCAACCTTCTCTACGATATGTGGCTGCAAAAGGGCCACAGTGATGGTTATTAAACATTGTGTTAGTGATAAATCACATCAAAAGAAAGGGAAGGGTATACATGTTTTTCAGTAATGTTAGACATAACAGAGAATCAGAACAATGCTTATGAAAAACATCTGCAGAAAGCAGGAGATCCCCTGAGAAACATCAGAAGTCTTCACCTACCTTATCATTCTGCTCACATTCAAAATTTTCTTTCAGAATAAAATTCATTGCAAACACCCCCCAATTTATTTAAATGAAATGTTTTCTTAGAACTCTTTTCAATATGATACTTGAGGTGCTAATAATTGCTACCTTGAATTTTAATTACCTGTGCATGCATCCTATTTTTCTCTATGAAACCTTAAGTTCTTTAAGGAAAGAATCAATGTGAGATTGATTTTGTAATATTCACGGTGCACAAGTATTCAAACATTGAATAAAAGAATGAATATTTTGTTTAGTATTACTGAAAAGACTAACATTTTTCATAGCAAATAAAAGGTAAGATTTTATGAGTCAGGCTGAGATCCTAACCTTTTAATCATTCATTCATCATTTGAACCAAATTCTAATCATTTATTACTCAGCCACCTTTCTGTTGCCCTCTTCCCCCCAAAGAGTTATTAACTACTTAGAATTAGAGATAAGGTAATGTATAAGATGAGCATGATTCCTGGACCAATAGAAGGTAAAATCCAATGGACACTAACCATTTGTAACATTGCTTCATAAAGAAAATGAATATGAAGTTCCAAGTAATAAATTTATTAAGTACAGTATTTAAAACTAGACAAGGATTTAGTTTATCCTCATGGAAAAGTACTCCATGGACCATGGTATATCACACTGACAAAATAAAGACAACAACTTCTGCCCTTGTTCAAATCAATGGTAGGCTCTCAAGATAATGAGGGAATACAAGCATTTCACAAAGTATTTTGAGCCGGCTATGGTCTGAACATTTTCTACCATTTCCCCCTCCCTGCCCAATTCATATGGTGAAACCCTAACCCTTTAAGATGCTGGTTCTAGAAGGTGAGGCCTTTGGGAGCTGATTAGGCTACAAAGTGGAGCCTTCCTTATAAAAAGATCCTCCAAAGTTAGCCAGCCTTCCAAAATGTGAAGTCATGGCAAAAGGGAGCCCTCAGTGAGTCAGAAAATCGGCCCTTACAGACACTGAATCTGCCTTGATCTTGGAGTTCTTAGCCTCCAGAACTACAAGAAATAAATTTATCTTACTTTTAGTTTGTAGTATTTTGTCCAAATAGACTAACACAGGGTCATACAAATAAAAGGTAATGGTCTCACCATTAGCTATGCCAAATACTGAACTCATTAACACACAACATTATATATTATATATGATTGTAGACTCTTCCAGTTTTAAGCTTGAAGACATAGCCAATCACTAACACCTTCCTGAAGTTCTTTTCCATTTTTTTCTCTCTGAAGCATCAAATGTAACAACTAACACTTGCACAGTTTTTACAGTTTACAATGTGCTTCCACATAAACTAACTCACTTCATCTTATTACAATTCTCACTCTACAGAGGTAAAACTGAGGCTGAGAGGGGTTAGAGATCGACTGTGACACAACACTGGCTGTAAAACTGAACTGAAATTTATGTTTTTTCACCATATTGTGCTATCTCACTCCAAACAGAGTGTGAGGGAAAGTGAACTTGGTCCCTTCAAAGTGGCTTCATAATAAAGGATTTGTCTCTGCAGGTCAAGCACATAACAAGAAAATACCAATGTTAGAAATAGCCCCAACCCAATCCTTCTGAGATGTGTCTACTCATTTGTTCAACAATACATTCAAATAAAGTTTTTGAGTGGGTCCTAAGACTAGGCATTGTTTTGGGCATTGGTGTTAAAGCACTGACCAATACAGATAAAGAAAGTCTCTGCTTTTATTGATGCCTACATTCCAGTTGGAGACGATAGATAAACAGAGTAACAAATGATTAAGATGCCATGAGACAGGGGGCAGGCACCGTGGCTCACTTGGTTAATCCTCTGCCTGCGGTGCCGGCATTCCATATGGGCGCCAGGTTCTAGTCCTGCCTGCTCCTCTTCCAGTCCAGCTCTCTGCTGTGGCCTGGGAATGCACTGGAGGATGGCCCAGGTGATTGGGTGCCTGCACCCGCGTGGGAGACCAGGATGAAGCACCTGACTCCTGGCTTCGGATCGGCACAGCACTGGCTGTAGCGGCCATTTGGTGGGGTGAACCATGCAAGGAAGACCTTTCTCTCTGTCTCTCTCTCTTTCACTGTCTAACTCTGCCTACCAAATAAGTAAGTAAGTAAATAAATAAATAAATAAAATGCCATGAGATAATAAATGCAGGAGAAATATGAGATAGTTAACTTGACATCAACAATACTGGGCTAATGGATGCCCAGATAGCTGGGAAAACATTATTTGGGGGCGTGTCTGTGAGAGCATTTCCAGAAGAGGTTTACTCTAATTAGTAAAGAGGACCCACCCTCACTAGTGTGGGTGAGCATCATCCAATCTGCTGAGGACCTGAATAGAACAAAAACATGGAGGGAGGGCAAATTTGTTCTCTTTTCTTGAGCTGGGACATCCATTTTCAGCTGCCTTCAGTCATTATGGCCCCTGGTTCTTGGACCTTTGAGTACCAGGACTTATATTAGCAACCCAGGCCCAAGTTCTCAAGTCTTCAGACATGAACTAAATTATCTCACTGGCTTTCCTGTTTCTCCAGCTTATATATGGTATACTGCAGGTTTCCAGGCCTCCCTAACCATGTGGGCCAATTCCCATTTTTATATATGTGTGTGTGTGTATGTGTGTGTGTATCCTTATGGGTCCCCTTTCTCTGTGGAACACCAACTAATACAAAACAATTAAGCATAGGTAGTAGGGGAGACATGATGGAGTACATTATTTATGTGAAATGGTCAGGAAAAGTGTCTTTCCTAACACGACATTTGACCAGATCAAAGTGAAGAGGACAGCATGTGGCTATCTAGGGAAAAATCCAGGCTGAGTGAACAGTAAATGTAGACTCTGAGGATGGCCTTTGGTGCTGCTAGCCCATGCTGCTACACTTGCCCATTCCACTCACTATTTTCCCACAGAACAGCTTCACATATTCTCTCTTATCAAGTTTCCAAAGTCCTCCACCACTAACCTTACTTCCAATTTCACTGATAAAATATAAACAATTAGAACACATGCAAGCTCTGATGGTCACATTAATCAGTTTGCTTACATCTCTGTCCCCGTCCCATCCCTATTACTATGGATGAATTATGGGTGCTCAAGAGGCTACTTCTGCCCTTTATGTACTAGGACTCTCCCTTTCTTCTACTCAAGGACATGGATCCATCAATTGTCTCATTTTTTTGTATCAAATTTTCTCTCTATAACTGAATTAATCCTATCAATATCAATACAATATTAATTTTCTCAACTTAAAAAAAAAAAACCTTTCTTGGTTATTCATTAACTTTGTTATTGTCCCATTTTCTGTATCCCCTGAAGAGTTAGCTGTTGTTTACCACTGCCTATAACTCTTCTTTCTTCTCCCTTGACACCACTCTAATCAGGCTCTCAACTACACAACCCTGTTCTTGTTAAGATCCCCAGTGGGGGCCAGCATTGTGGCATAGCAGGTTAAGCCTCAGCCGGCGACACTGGCATCCCATATGGGTGGCTGCTCCACTCTGATCCAGCTCCCTGTTAATGCTGCTGGGAAAGCAGCAGGAGATGGCCCAAGAGTTTGGGCCCCTGCATCCCTGTGGGAGACCCAGAAGAAGCTCTGGGCTCCTAGCTTTGGCCTGGCCCAACCCTGGCCATTGCAGCCACTTGGGGATGGAAGATCTCTTTCTCTGTGTCTCTCTCTTTCTCTGTGTCTTTCCATCTCTCTCTGTAACTCTGCATTTCAAATAAATAAATAAATCTTTAAAAAAAAAAGATCCCCATTGACCTCCATATTCTAAAAACCAATGATCAAGTGCCAGACATAAACTATCAGCACCATCTGAGGTCGCTGATCACTTTCCCTTCTTTGAAACACATTATTTGCTAGACTTCTAGGACACCAAAGTCTCCTGGTGTTCTCCTAAGCAAACTGGCTGTTCTGGTCATCTTTGCCGTTCTCCTAAGATCGCAGTATCCCTGATCTATCCTGCTCTGTTCTCACTCTCTTTCAGTCTATCTTAAAAATCCATCTCAACGCTAACTTCTCCCAAATGTACATCTCTGGTTTAGACCTTTGCCCTACATTCCAGTCTCACAGTCAATTGCTTAACTGATGTCTACAGCTGGATGCTACAAGGCTGCTTGATTCAAATGTATCGGTACAGAACCCTTTATGAGTTCCTTCAACTTGCTCAACCCCTGAATCTTGCCTACCTTACTGAACATCAACCCATCCCCCGGTTACTCAGGCTTCAAGTCATCCTTGACTCATCTTCTTCCCTCGAAACATCCACTCAGCCTCTCAGTTGACTTCCAACCGCCTCCCAGCAGATTTACTCAGCTGTCTTGGTCCAAGCTAACAGCATCTCGTGGTATGACGCTGTACTAGCTTTCTTTTAAAAATTTTGCTATTTATTTATTTGAAAGGCAGTTACAAAGAGAGAAAGAGATAGAGAGAGAGAGAGAGAGAGAGAGAAAGAGAGAGAGAGAGAGAGAATTTTCAGCCACAAAGACTGGGACTGGGCAAGCAGCTCCACCCAGTCTCCCATGTGAGTGGCAGGGGCCCAAATACTGTCTCTCAAGGCACACTGGTGGGGAGCTGGATGGGAAGCCAGGCTGCTGAGACTAGAAACAGTGCCCTGATGGGGATGACAACATTAAAGCAGTGGCTTAACCCATGGCAGCACAAGGCTAGTCCTGACTGTACTAGCTTTCTAACTGGTCTTCTTTCTCCACCATGATACCCTCCTATCTTCTTAACCCAGCATCCAGAATTGTCCTTTCAGGTCATGCTATTCCCTTGATCAGAACTCATTTAATGGTTTCCTGTCTGTCAAATTAAAATTCCAAGTCCTCACGAAGGACTCTAAGATCCTACATCATTTGGCCCCTACTCTATCTCTGACATCATCTCTCTTCTTCCCCTTAATCATTTCATTCCAGTCAGACTGGCCTCCTTGGTGTTTCTTAAGGACACTAGGCATACTCTCAGGACCTTTGCACCTGCTATTCCTTCCATGTGGAGCATTCCAGTGAGTCCAAAACAACCACCCTATTTAAAATAGCAATCCCCTTTCCCAATCTGCTTTGACAATTCTTTTTAAAATTTTTTAATAAAAAACAGAAATATAAAAACTATACATATTTATGGTTACCACAGGATGTGTTGGTACATGAATATGTAGTGTAGCATCCAATCAAGAAAAGCATATTTATCTCTTCAAACACTTACCATTTCTTTTTGTTGAAAACATCCAAATACTATCTTCTAGCTTGTTTTTCTTAAATACAGTACATTATCTATAGTCACCCTACTGTGACCTAGAAATCCAAACTTCCTACCCATTTCTAATGGGTATTATAACTTAAAACCCATTAATCATCCTTTTCCAAGGAATAGTGCTGTAACAAACGCTGGAATGCAGATATCTCTTCAACAGAGCTCTTTCATTTCCTTTAGATACATACATACCCAGAAGTGGGATTGTGGGATCATATGATAGTTCTATTCGTAGTTTTTGGAGGAACCTCCATATTGTTTCCTACAATAGCTGTGCTAATTTATATTCCTAAGAATGATGTGCAAATGTTCCCTTTTCCCCACATCCTTGCTAACACTTCTTACCTATTGTCTCTTTCATAACAGCTAATCTAACTGGAATGAGGTGATAGCTCATTGTAGTTTTGATTTACATTTTCCTGATGAATAGTGATACTTAGCATTTTTTTTTTTTCAGGTACCCTTGGCCTTTTGAATGTCTTCCTTTGAGAAATGTCTGTTTAGATTGCTCATTTTTAACTACAACATTTGTGGGTTTTTGCTATTGAATTTTGTGAGTTCCTTACATATTCTGTATATTAACCCCTTTCCCACATCAATAGCTACCAAATATTTTCTTCCATTCTGTAGACTGTCTATGGCCGTTCCACTCTGAATGTGCCTGATCTCATTTGGCACTTGTAATTCCTGTTATTATTATTCTTTTCAGCAATTATTACCCATCTTATACACTATACATTTTTACTTATTTGTTGGTTGCTTCTTTCCACTAGTATATGACCTCTGTGAGAGCAATGGCACATCTATTTGCTTGTTGCTCTATTCCGGGCACTCAGGACAGTGCCTGACATATAGGAAGAACTCAATTCACATTTTTGGATGAGTTTTGAATAAGTCAACATAACTTTGAGAAATTTTGCTATGAAAAGAAGGCACAGAAATGGAATCCAGTTAGCATACAGTGAAGTTTAATTCTTGAGAGGTATAATATTATAGAGTGCTTCTGTGGTAATGGAAAAGATCCAATGTAGAGAAAAACATGATGATATAGGAGAAAGGGAAATCTATATGAATTATATGGCATACTTGGAGGAAATGGCCTTCAAGGGGAGCGATGAGGTTTTGTATTGCAACAGAAGAGAAGCCAAAGAATATGGTCAGAGGTGCAGAAAGATGGGATCTTTCTTTGATTGCTTCTAATTTTCTTATTAGTGAATTTCCTTACCACATTAGTTGATAAGAAAAAAAATTAGAGATTTGACAGATAAGTAGAAGGTATAAAATGATTCTGAGACAGTAGGTGAGTCAATTAAGGGAAAGCTATATAATTGTCATGCTAACTTAGAGTTAGCTGTCATGAATTTCAAATGAGATCAGTGAACATGCGTGTGTGTTTTCTCTAGCTTGTTTAGATACATATCCAAGAATGCACAAAATTGGATTTCAGCAGGCTTGATGCTCTGTCAGGATAATAGAAGCCTAAGAGATAAGCATGAATGTTGATGGTGTATGTGATAAAGTGACTATAATGATGGTCTTGACATCTATGGCTAGCTTGAAGAATTTTAAATTTAAGGAATAGGCCACAAAAGTGGGGGCTGTTGGTTAGACAGGACATTTGAAATTGGAATTATGAAGGGATAAAGTTATTGGTAGTAGCAAAGTCAAGGCTCTGACCTATTGAGATAGTTGGCTAAGATGAAATGGAAGGCAAGCTTGTTAGAGAAGAAATAGAGAAGTTAGCTGCCAAGATTGTGGAAGGATCAATCCTTTGACTATTGAAAACACCAGGCATTAGTCCAATAAATTTTTGTTAAACAGAATCTAATGGATAGGGACTGACACGTTTTGGACTGTGAGAGTGTCTTGGGGTTCTATTGATAATTTCAATGAAGAGGTATAGTTGTTTTGACTCAATCTCTGGAGAAGGCAAGAAAAATGATCTGGAATGTGTAATGATATATAAGGAAGACACCTTGCCCTGATTCAAGGCCCAGTGACGTAAAAGATACCTGCAGCACAAAAATAAATCAGAGGACAGATTTTAGTTGGAACAATAAAGTGTATATTCAGAGAAGAGGTTAAGAATGGAGGCAACCCAGATACCATTAAAAAAAATGTCCTTCACTAACTATTGTACTTGAATATCCAGAAATTTCCAGTTTCAAGATATGACAAAGTTAGACAATGCAATTTTTGAGACTTGTATTAGTTTCTTGAGCTTCTGTAACAAATCCAAAAACTGGATAGCTTAAAACAATGGAAATGTATTGTCTCAGTCTGGAAGCTCTAAGTCCAAAATCAAACAGAACTAGGTTCCCTCCTAAGTGTGTGAGGGAAAAATCTTTCATTTCTTGCAGAGTTTGCTAGAAGTACTTGGTGTTGTTGGCCTGTAGGTGAATCACTTTAATCTCTGTTTCTATCAACATAAGTCCCTCTCCCTGTGTTTCTCTGCCTCCTCTTCTTATAAGGACAACATTTATATAGGATTAAGGAGCCAACTACTCCAATATGACTTCACCTTTTTTTTAATATTTAGTTCATTTATTTGAAAGACAGAGTTACAGAGAAATGTAGAGCCAGAGAGAGAGAGAGAGAGAGAGAGGTCTTCCATCTACTTGTTCACTCCCCAGATGACTGCAACAGCGGGAGCTGCACCGATCTGAAGCCAGGAGCTTCTTCCAGATCTCCCACATGGGTGCAGGGCCCAAGGACTTTTTTACTGCTTTCCCAGGCCATAACAGAGCTGGATCGGAAATGGAGCAGCTGAGATTGAACCGGCGCCCACATGGGATGCCAGCAATGCAGGCCAGGGCTTTAACCTGCTGCACCACAGTGCTGGCCCCCAATATGACATCATCTTAACTAATTATGTCTACAGTGAGCTTTTACAAGTAAGGCCAGATTTTAAGGCACTGGGGATTAGGACTTCAATGTATTTTGGGCACAGGGGGGAACAATTTAATCCATAACAGAGATGTTGAGGGAAAAAAAAATAGGCTCTCTTTTTTGGAATGTGTTCATATTTTAAGTTGCTTAGGTTCTTGTCCTGCTCAATTAATGAGGCATGGTAAACCAAGCATTTAAGAAATGCCCACTGTTTCTTATATGTATGGCAACCTAAACGGACAAAAAAGTTAAAGACCGTGGATGTGATTTAGAGTCACATATTGTAGAAGTAGCTCTTGATGTTGTATGACGATGTCACTAAACCTACCAGGGCAGCCCAGCTAACTTGGAAGGGAAGCAAGGGACTGTTACATTGAGGGTTCTAGAGTACTTTTTACTACTCTGGTAACTCTTTTACATTGTTGGACCAACTAAAGCTCACAAGCTATGGCTCTATGAGGGGGGAAAGTTTGTAATAATGTGTTGCTATTATATTAACCACTTGAGAGAATTTCTTGTTATTGGCCAGGGGCTGGGAAGGCAAGGGAGGCAATGATGGCTTCTGGTTCTTTAATGAGGAGCTGACTACTCAAAAGCATTTTTCCTAGGTCTCAGCCATTGGGTCAGGGCTGTAACCAGTATCCTGCTACTTTAGAAAAGGCATTCTAAATTTTTGATTCACAAGTAATCCTTATACATTTTACAGGGTACAAGGCAATATTTCAACACAAGTCTGCAGTAGAAACAGATCGAGCAACTAGCCTTTTCATTTCCTCATCTTTTCTTATATTTGGAGCCTAGCTGTTCCCCTCTTAACACACTGTTGGGAACGCTAGTTGCCCCACCGTGCTACGGAGCCCTAGAACTGGTTACTTCTACCTGACTCTGTTTTGGTACCGATTAGCCAGACTCTGTTCTCACAGGAGTAACCGACGTCACTCTGCCGAGATGGAGGAAACCTAGACTACGCAGCCACTTACAGTACACTTCTTGGGCGCTGCACTCTCTCTTATCTTCCGACTCTCAGACTGGCCCCTGCCCTGTGTTCACAGAAGTTCAATAGGCCTTGTGATCCCAGGACTTGGGGAAAAAGTAAAACACTGCCAGAGGATTCCAGTTCCTAACTGCTAAGGAGCAGGGAAGTACATGCTAAGTTTTTTCTTCCAAATTAATGCAAATATGCACTTGAGTTGCAGTTTGACTCACTGTGAATTCTAAACTGGTGGAGTCCAAATTAATGAGGTTGGTTCTGCCAAGGAAAGTGATCTGATTATTGGACTCTTCCTATCTTGTCAAAATGGAGCCAGCATTTCAGAAGGGAGGGTGAGGTGGAAGTTTATTACTTGAAGGTAATGTCTTTCATGAAAGATGCAGACTCCAACTGTTTAGTAGTATTATCTAGCCCACTCTATTTCCTACACAGCTGGTAAGAAATGAAGGCCCTCACTCTATTACTCTAATTGAATTCCAACTTGGGTAATTACACTATAATTAAATAAATTTTCCCCATAGTTTTAATTCACTGACAAATAGTGCTAGTCAAACAGCTACATTTCACTCCCGGAAACTCATCCTCACTACACTTCAGTGATCAGTGGAGTGATTTATATTTGGAAGATGTGTGTATAAAAAAATGCACAGTTCATAAAATATTTTAGGTATCATTCATGATTACATATGCTTTGCTCAGCATGAGATAACATTAATTTCTATTATGATCTCTCATCTAATTTCTCATATGCTTCATTCCCAAAGAAATAAGACAGTTCATTAGCATTTCTTATTTTCAGAACATTTTTTGTTGAGTTAACCAGTAGCTTTTATCTTTTATTCCAAAAGCACATTTCATTATTCCCAGAAGACAGGCTGCATAGAGTAGGTATTGCTGTTTCCCATTTTACAGATAACAAAATCGAGTCAGTCTTCCACAAAGTGAAGAAAACAATTACTGGCAGTATCAGCCTGGAAAACCAGGTTTCTTCAGGTCCTTTAGTCCAAAGCTCTGTCAAACACTATCAAATACCAGGTCACTATCAATCATTTCAGTTTTACTAATGAGAAAATCAAGAGCATCACATTTGTAACCTGTGTCATAGGTCACTGCTTTGTGATAATTAATGATTTATCTATGAGTTGGAGGGCTAGTATCTGGGTCCTGATGCTGTCCTTGGGGAATGAAATGATTAGGCTTCTTTGTGCCTGTGTGTTATTACCTGGTACAGCTCAACTGGCAGAACAGTTCAAAATGTGATGCAAAGTGGTACAAAAGAATTCAAATATCAATTTTATTTTAATGACCTTTCTTAAAGGGTTGTAGGTGGCTTTTCATAAAAGATATTAAAGATAAAATCAAAAATACTCACAAAAAGCAGCAGTAGCAAGGGTGTTATAACAATGCCCTGGAAGAAAAAGAGATAATGATCATTTATCAGCCAGGAAAACAGGACATTTTCTTTGCCATTTGAAACTCTGATGCATGGAAATGCTATCCTTCTCACTTCTGTTAAATAAAATCTAGGAGATGGAGAAGAGGGAGCTCCGATCTTGACTCTCCTTACGAACAAGGCTTAGCATCTCCATCACAGTTATTTGTATCTGGCATGAAAAAGAGCCACTCATCTTCCTTAAACTCATCTTTCCTTTTTCAAACTCAAGTTCCCTTCCACGTTGTACATGTATCACACAGACGGAAGTTGGTGGCTAGAAAGCTTTCTCACTCCATAGCTTTCAACTCTAACTTGGATAAAGTGCCCCTTTTGGAGAGAAGACAGGTGGTTTCGTCCCAGTTGGGGTCCTCTCCTGAGCAAAGACCACGTCAGCTGTGATGAATGAGAAGTCGTGATTCTGTAATGCGAACTGATCTCCCCTAGGAAATGAGCTGGGATCTCAAAACTCATTTCACTTGATTAGACTCCACGTCTCCATGGTGGAAGGCAAGTCTTTCATCTAATTCAGCCACACAGGACCACCTCAGCTCCTCTGCCTCCCCTAGGTAGAAACGAGGAAAAGATTTGTTTTCTTCTGTGACAGGGAACAGTTTGAGGCTGTTGCCGATGAGGCAGCATACAAGCTTTTAGGTTTCTTGAAGGCAAATCTTTACAAGGGAGCGTTTGAGTTGGGAGTTAACATGACAGGTTTCAGTTTGAGAGCCACAGATGATTAGTCGCCACTCTTAGTTCTTCCTTTATCTCTCCTCATGGCATCATGACTTATACAAGAAAATGCATTTCATATTTTTATTAATGCATTCCCCTTGGAAGTGAATTCTACTTGGAAATTTCAGAGTCCGAGGGTGTGTATGTATGGGTATGAGATAGAGGGATACAGAGATAAAGAAAGAGAGAGAGAGAGACTGAGACTATATTGTGCATGGGATCCAGGTCTGGAACCACTTCACTGCTTTCAAAAACAAGTCCTTCTGGTATTTAGAGGGAAGTCCTTTTACAGTAACTAAATTGTTTTGGATGTAGCCCAGGAGGAACTGGCTTACCTGATATAAATATTGCTACCATTACTTTCTTGGGCATATATACATGTGAATATACTCACATATACTTGTTTTATTATTAAATGATAGAATAAATTCTTCTGCAAACTTTTGCAATTGGAAAATGGAATACAAAATTTGAATTTAAGGACCATATTTCTAAATTTATTTATTAAAACATATACTGAGGCTTATCAACTCTGCTGGTATCTATGAAACACATTAGCACATTTTGGAGAGCTAAATGTGCCAAACAACAAAATAACTTTTAACTTAGAAATACTGTCCTTCAATGATATGTAATGTTCAGACTTTAGGAAGAATTTAAAACTTCACAAGGCAATGTGGAAATGAAAACACTAAGGGTACTTCAAAAAGTGAAAAATGAAATGAAAAGATAAGTCTATTTTGGCCAAAAATTGTTGACATCCGTGCATATGTGGCATCAACAACAACTCATGGAGAGGCTGGCATTGTGGTGCAGCAGGTTAAGCCACAACTTGCGATGTTGGCACCCCATATAGGAGCACCAGTTCGAATTCCAGCTGATCCACTTCCCATCCAGCTCCCTGCTCATGCACCTTGGGAGGCAGACCAAGTTCTTGGACCCTGTCACTCACATAAGAGACCAGGATGGAGTTATTGGCTCCTGGCTTTGGCCTGGCCCAAACCTACTGTTTCAGCTATTTGAGGAGTGAATCAGCAGATGGAAGATCTCTGTCTCTGTCTCTTCTCTGTCACTCTGCCTTTCAAATAAATAAGTAAATCTTTAAAAAAAAAAAAAACAAGTTCATGGAAAATTATGCCTGCATTTCAATTTTTTTCCATCAAAATAAGATTATCTTTTAATTCCATTTTCCTCAAAATTTTTGAAGTATCTAGTTTCTGGCTGTTTCTTTCTATGTAACAGTTATCCAATTTTAAGCCAATTTGTTTAAACATTTATTGAACACCCACTAAACGCCAGGCACTGTGCTTGTCACAGGAGATTCAAGTGTAAATACAACATAACCCCTCTGCTTAATTAGCTTATAACCCAACAGGGGACAATGGCCTCTGAGCAAAGTTCAACATAGAGTGATAGGAACATTAAATACAGTGGTGCATGAGGAGAGCGCTGTGTGAAAGAGGGGTGACTACTTCTGTCTGGGAGATCATAAGATGAAAGCAACATTGAACAAGATTTAAGAATGAATGGAAACTGATCTGGCAAAACAGGGAAAGGGTATTCCAGGAAGAGGGAGCACCATTCAAAAGATCATGGAAAGCTGAAGAGGGCAGGAGAAAAAGTGTGAAGTGGAGAGGTCTTAGACCATTATCACCAAAGGCTCTGTAGAACAGGTAGAGTTTGGACTTGATCTTATGCGCAATGGCAAACTAATACAGAAGGAAAAGTGAGGAGTTTAATGAGTTGGTAAACAGGGTGTGGAGGATGGATTTGACCTGGCACCTTATCACCAAAACCGTTGTCTCTGTTGTCTATCAGTTCTGTCCTTCAATTTGTTATCTGCCTATCTAAATTCAGATAAAGGAAAATGGGAAGTTCTATTAATGTTCATTATGGAATACCAGCAACTTCTGCTATCTGTGATAGGAAAAGACTTTCCACACAGGCAGCTGGGCGTTGTCAGCCCTCTGAGGATGCTCATCTTGTACTGGAAGAGCCAAGGCCACACTGCGTCATACAGTGCGTCACGGCCATGCTCCTTCTGATCCTCGTTTCATTTCTTGGAATAATGGAGCAGTCATCTTATTAGCAATCACACCAATACTATGAGTGGTCTTGTGCTTCAGCATTCTCACGTACATTGCAGCATTTGACTCCCCCTTGACCCCGCACTGTAAGAAGTTGTATATTAGGTCATTTTATAGATGAGGAAACGACAGTTCAGAGAAGCCAAGGACACCAAAGCCACATAATAAATAAATGGCAAATCATGCACTTGAGTCTGCTTCACCCAACTCTAAATCAAGACCTGCCTCCAGTACGCTATGGGTCACTGGGGAACAGGTTTCAGCAACCACTAGAGCTTTCGACAGAGCTCTGCTCATGATGTATATGTAGTGATTCATTGTCCTGTGATCTGTGTCTCCAGCTGGCAAGTGATTCTTGAAGATGATCTCGCCATGGAAAGCAGAGCATTGTCATCGGCAGGTGCTCCTGCCGTAACTCTCCAGATCCACAGTCTCTTAACATCTCTTTGCATCTCTTCCAAGGACTTGCAACATTTATTCTTAAAACACTTGAAGTGTCCTAGTAAACAGGATGCATTTTCTAACTCTGGATTTACTAGTCTTCATTATTTTCTCAAGAATGGTTGTTCGAGTTCATTAACTAAGACTGAAGTATTATACAATGCTGAAACTTACTTTTCAGTTGTATTAGGGAATGAGTCAGCCAAGATGCCACTAACTCTACAAGAGCACAATAATTAAGTTTTGATGAAGTCATCATAATTCTTATTAAGATGATATCTGTCATTTATGGAGAACTTGTATCAGATACTGGATTAAGGACTTGAGGCGATTTTATGCAATCCTCACAACAATCTGAAGAGGTAAGCAGTGGTATTGATCCCATCTACTACGGAAGGAAGCCGAGCCCGAGAAAGATGGAATAAAGCAGTACGTGGCAATGCCACAAACTGAATCTCAATTTCCTTGAGTCCTGGGCCTGATGTACATAAAATCTTTGCAATCTTAAGCTGTTTATTTAGGGTTATGTTGTAAGAGGGAATCTGAGAAGATTTCCTGCCTCAGTACATCTTTTGGATGACATGAAACAAATTGAGGAATAAGCCGCTGTGTGACACTGCTAAGCCATTTTTTGCAAGTTAGGTGTTTGCAGATATTGATGCTAAAAAGACTGAACTAAAAATTTAAACTTTGACAGCCACAATCACTGAAAGCTAGAAAGTCAAATAAACATGTTATCTTCTCTTGGGTATATAACAGGCTCAATTTAATTCCTTCTCCTTTCTCTTTGCTTAAGTAAATTTGATAGAAATGGAAAAAATGAAAAGATGGTGGATGAGCACTTCTAGCAAAAGATGTTACCTCCTCCTTGCAGACTCAAGGTCAAGACACAGTTTTAGCATCCTGCAGCTGCCATGCTGTAAAGTTTTCTGATTGCAGTACCTGAAGAAGTCAAGTCACAATGTGACCGTCTTTCATTGTCTCCAGAAAAACTTTCAGAAAATCCATTTACACCTCTGATGTGAATGACCGAGTGAATATATTTCAATGACTTCAGTGAAAATGGAAAAAATGTCAAATTTGACACTTAGATTTTAATGCATTTAGTCATATTAATACACAGACAAGAAACCCCAAATAACAATAACAACAAAACTGACTGCACTTCTGTCAGCAATAGGCTTTGTAAAAAAGGCAAAACTGAAGTGAATGTATGATTTTTTAAAAGCAGAACATGTAATCACAAGGTTCTACAACAACTACAGTGGTCACAATGACACTGTCTCTGTAGGCTGCTGCTCCAGGATACTTACTGCATTAGTTCCATTCCCACAGTGACAGAATCTCAGCTTTGCAAGGGAACTGGGAGATCCCCTGGTCAAATCCTCATCTGAAATGTGAATCCCTCTTTCACGCTCCCTCGCCCCACATCAGCGGTGTGGGCTGTGATCTTTCTCTCAAGATAAATGACGCCCTTGTTGAATCATGGTCTCACACAAAGAGGAAGCTCTTTCTTCTACTGACACCAACCACTCCCAGGGCTGCCCTATCTTGCCTTGGAGCCATGTAAGACAAGTCTCACTCTCCTTACTGGTGATGGTCTTTCCACTGGGGCCTTTGATACCATAAACAAAATCATAGCCCTATTTTAGCAATTATGTTTTAAGAGTAACTGTGGTGTTAGCATCTTGGTCCCTGCAGAGAGTCTCTCCTAGGCTACAAAGTCCTCAGTTCTTCCCACCATTGCTCGCATTGAACCTCAGGGTTCAAAGTCTTCTCTTAGACATACACTCATCCAGATGAATTTAACAAAAATTGATCAAAACTTGGAAATGAGGCAAGAAGAGAACTCATGTCTGTGCATTTAATATTGCCTTGGAGCATTGTGTAACAGGCCGATTCAAGGATCATTTAACTACCTGCAGAGACATACCTTTGCTGGACTTCTATTTACCATTGCTTTGGGCCCAAAGCTATGAAATTGCATGTTAACTTTGGAGTTTTGTCCAGCAGAGATGGGAATGACTTCTGTCTAGTGGAAAAATAATCATAAAGTTTATGATTTCATTATCCTGTACACACTAACTAGTTTTATCTCTAATTTAGCAAACTTATTTCAGTCTGCTTTTCTCACAGCGTATATTACTCAAACTCCTCAAAAGCAACTTTTTTATCCTGCTGATTCCCTCATCATTATTTAAGTTAATGATTGACACATGTTCATTCTCTATGCGTAAGAGAATTCCCTTGCACTGGACCAGCCCTGGCTGTTGTGGCCATCTGGGAAGTGAGTCAGCAGATGGAAGATCTCTTTTTCTGTCTCTCCCAGTCTCTGTGCCTCTGACATTTAAATAAATAAAATAAACCTTTTAAAAAATAAAAAAATAGGGGCAGGTGCTGTGGTATAGCTGGTAAAGCCACTGCCAGCCGTGCTGGCATCCCAAATGGGTGCTGGTTCAAGTCCCAGCTGCTCCACTTCCGATCCAGCTCTCTGCTGTGGCCTGGGAAAGCAATAGAAGATGGCGCAAGTCCTTGGGCCCCCACACCCATGTGGGAGACCTGGAAGAAGCTCCTGGTTCCTGGCTTCAAATTGGCACAGCTCCAGCCATTGCGGCCAACTGGGGAGTAAACCAGTGGATGGAAGACACCTCTCTCTCTCTCTCTCTCTCTCTCTCTGCCTCCCCTTCTCTCTGTGTGTTTAACTATGACTTTCAAATAAATAAATAAATCTTTAAAAAAATGAAATCATGGCAAACCAATATATAATGAGTTAAAACCTAAAAATAAAAATGAAATGCCTTTGTGTATCAGTATTGCTGCAAATGTAGTTTTTTTTTAAATAAAACTTTTATTTGAAAGAGTTACACAGAGAAAGGAAAAGAGAGAGCGAGCGAGGGGCCAGTGCTGTGGCTCACTTGGTTAATCCTCCGCCTGTGGTGCCGGCATCCCATATGGGCACCAGTTCTAGTCCCGGCTGCTCCTCTTCCAGTCCAGGTCTCTGCTGTGGCCCAGGAGGGCAGTGGAGGATGGCCCAAGTGCTTGGGCCCCTACCTGGCTCCTGGCTTCAGATTGGTGCAGCGCCGGCCATCACAGCCATTTGGTGAATGAACCAATGGAAGGAAGATCTTTCTATGTCTCTCTCTCTCTCTCACTGTCTATAACTCTACCTGTCAAACAAATTTGAGAGAGAGAGAGAGAGAGAGAGGAAGAGAGGGAGAGAGAGAAAGAGAGAGAGAGGAATCTTTCATCATTGCAATCATTTCCGAAATGGTTGCAAAGGCTGGAGCTGGGCCAGGCTGAAACCAGGAGTCAGGAGCTTCTTCCACTTTTCTCATGTGGGTGAAGGGGCCTAAGCACTTGGGCCATCTTCTGATTTCGCAGGGAGCTGGATCAGAAGCAGAGCAGCTGGATCTCAAACTAGCATCCACACGGAACGCTGGCATTGCGTTGGTGGCTTTACCCACTATGCCACAACACCGGCCCCACAAATATAGTTTTGCTAAATTGATTTGGCAAAGGCATAAACCTTTGCCAAATCAATGATTAAGAATGTTATACTACTATAGTTTAAATTGTCTGTGATTACTTTAAAATTTACTGTATATGGGTGAAGTGGTCATGTTTCTATTTCACTATTGTTTATAGCTCTTACCTACATTCTTGAAAAATTAGGATTTTTTGCTTTTTACTTCTTAAATGTTTTATTTGGCAGAGCGTTAAGCCCTTGACTATAATTTAAATTAAAATATGTTGGCCGGCGCCGTGGCTCACTTGGTTAATCCTCCACCTGTGGCACCGGCATCCCATATGGGCACTGGGTTCTAGTTCTGGTTGCTCCTCTTTCAGTCCAGCTCTCTGCCGTGGCCCGGGAGGGCAGTGGAGGATGGCCCAAGTACTTGGGCCTCTGCACCCGCATGGGAGACCAGGAGGAAGCACCTGGCTCCTGGCTTCAGATCGGCGTAGCTCTGGCCATAGTGGCCATTTTGGGGGTGAACCAATGGAAAGAAGACCTTTCTCTTTGTCTCTGTCACCGTCCAACTCTGTCAAATAAAAAAAATATATATGTTATCTCAGAGGTTCCAGATGGCTGAACAAGGTGTAGCCACACTAACTTTAGCTGCTCTCGGTTATGTAAAGAACAAAGGAAGGACCAGGGGTCTGACTGATGGAAATGTTCAATGAAGAACTGAGAAAACAATGAAGACTCCACGGGGAAAGAACACAGAGACATCACTGCCGCCAGCCCATGGCACAGCCATCTACTGGCTGTGAGCGGCCATCACACCATGACAAGGTGGGCAGAAATAGCTGTGTAACTTCTGCTCACAGTTTTAGCTGAGAGAGAAATCCACAGTCACCCACTTGCTTCTACTTCAGCCTGGGGAGCTGGCTGGGGTCTGAGAAACTGCGGGCCTGCAGCAGGGAAGCCACCTTGCTTCTTCTTCTCTCTCATTCCTGCTGAGTACCATACTTGGCAGCAAACAATCACTCAGCTCCTCTGTTCTGTCAGTATCAGAATTAGCATCAGGAGGAGATACCATCTTCTTAAAGAGAAATGAGAAGAGACTGCAGCAGCCCTTGTCACTGATGATACTGACTGAGGGAGAACTTTGGGGACTACACACAGTCTTTGAGTCCTGGAGTACTAGTTAGGGGCAGGGTACCCACCTAAACCTGTAAAGTGAGAACACACTGCCCACCACAAAGGCTCCTGGTAAATATCAAGGAGGAAGTGCCATCTTAAAAGGTGGTACAGGCTGCCCGGGCTCATGAACGTGTGACTAGGGAATTTTATCTGAGAGACAAATCCGTGGTCCCCATTGACTGGAGGGTTGGCGGGGGTGGAGTGCCCACTTAAGCCTGTGAGGCTCTTCCCTCCCCTCACCGATATCTGTACTCAAACTGCCAAGGCAGAACACCAACAGTAACTGACTCTGGGAATGTCTTTGCTCTCTCCATAGAGGGAGAAGCCTCACAGGGTTGAGAATTGACCCCCTGTTCCCGGTGACTGTGGCAGCCCTATGCACTCTGACTATGGAAATTCTGTGACTGCACAATAGGGTGTGGAGGGTGGCTAGGTCTCCTGGCTATCACTGCATCTGGCTTCAGAGTCTCAGAAAACTCTGAGTGCCTGAGGTAGGTCATTGCAGAAGGTTCTGTGCTCACACTGAGGACTGCACGGATTCTTTGTATAGTTCTTGTGTGTGCGTGGATGGGGTGTGTAGCCACTGAGGGCTCTCCCTGGGCACTGACCAGCTTGGCAGGGAGGAGGCGAGGCAGTGATCACACCAGCTGACATAATTATACCCTCCTTCCCACTGACAATAGAGATCTACCACATCCAATGTAGAGTCACCCTGGACTCTTGTATCCTACCCAAGCACTGACAAGAACTCCCTGACCCCACCCAGCACATGCCTCAGAGTATCCACTGAAGGAGCAGACGCTCCACTAAGCCACAGAGGTACAGTTCAAAGATAAAAACCAGCAGAGGAGAAAACAACAAGTGATCCCCAAAATGCCTAAAAATAAATGTAGAAACATGAGAAATATGAACAAGGAGGATCATATAACTCCCCCAAATGAACACAACAACACTTCAAAATTAGAATGTGAAGATGAAGAGGCTGATGAAACATGTGAAAAGGAATTTAAAAGAATGATCATAAGCTAGTCAAAAGCAATGAGAAGCAAATTCATGAGTTAAAGAAGGCCATGCATGACATGGATGAAAAATTTTACTGTGAGATAGATATTGAAGAGAAATCAAACTGAAATACTAGAAATGAAGAATTCAATATGTGAAACAAAAAATACAGCATTAGCAACAGACTTGATGAGGCAAAAGAAAGAATATCTGTGCTAGAAGATAAATCTTTGGAAATATTTCAGTCAGATTCCACCCCTCTTCCAAAAAAGAAAGCAAAATAAATTAGAAAAATTAAAAACAATGTTCGAGATTTATGAGAAAATATCAAATGATCCAACATATGAGTCTTAACATTTCCTGAAGGTGTAGAAAGACAGAATGTACTAGAAGACCTATTCAGTAAAATAGTAACAGAAAACTTCCCTAATTTGGAGAAAGGGACATCAAAGTATATAAAAAGCACAAAAAACTCCTAATAGATATGACCAGAAAAGATCTTTGCTATGGCACGTTATAGTCAAACTTTCAACAGAAAAATATAATGAAAGATTCTAAAATGTGCACAAGAGAAATGCAAGATTACCTTCAGAGGGTCTCCAATTAGACTGACCCTGCAGCCTAGAAGAGAATGGTGAGGCATAGTTCAAGTCTTAAGAGAAAAAAAAAAAAAAAAAAAAACCATCAATCCAGAATTCTGTAACCTCCAATGCTTTCTTTTATGAGTGAAAGTAAAATAAAGGTCTTCCATAACAAACAGATATTGAAAAAATTTTTCACCACTCACCGTGCCTTATAAATGACGCATAAGATGTACAATACACATAAACTCAGTCATAATTAAAAAAAGAATGTGAAGGCAGAAAATCTCCTAGTAAAAGTACAAAGAAAATCCAAAGCAATCAACAGGACTATTTATGGAAAAGTTGCAGGGCCAAGTTGATACTTATCAATAATAACCTTGAATGTAAATGGCCTAAATTCTCCAATTAAAAGATACAGACTGGCTGAATGGATTAAAAAACATAATCTATTTTCTGCCTCTAAGAAACACATCTCTCTAACAAAGATACACACAGACTGAAAGTGAAAGGATGGAATAAAGATATCCCATGCTAACAGAAAGCAAAAAAGAGCAAGAGTAGCCATCTTGATACCAGACAAAATAGACTTTAACACAAAAATTGTTAAAAGAGACAAGGAAGGACATTATGTAATGCTTAAGTGATCAAGTCAAAAGGAAGCTGTGACTATAGTAAATGTATATGCACCCAATGCCAGGTGCCTGGCAATTTAAAACAAATGTTAATGGATATAAAGGGAGATATAAACTCCAATAAAATAGCAATTTGGGACTTCAATGCCCCACTTTCTCAATGGACAGATCAACTAGGAAAAAACATCAACAAAGAGACAAAACAGCTAATCTACACTATGGACCAAATGGACCTAATTCATGTCTCCAAAACATTTCATCTCACAACTGAAGAATAAACATTCTTTTCATCAGTGCATGGAACTTTCTCTAGGATAAAACATATACTAGGCTATAATGCAAATTCTAACAAATTCAAAAAATTTGAAATCATATTGTGTATCTTTTCTGACCATAGTGTATGAAGCTGAAAATGAACAATTTAAGAAACTCTAGAAAATATGCAAATACAAGGAGACTTAACAGTATACTCCCAAACGAGCAGTGGGTCATAGAAGAATTCAAAAGGGAGATCAAAAACATTCCAGGAAATGAATGAAGATGATGACAAAACATATCAAAACCTATGGGATACAGCAAAAGCAGTGTTAAGAGGGAAGTTTTAGCAATTACTGCCTACATCAAGAAGCTGCAAAGACATCAAATAAATGATCTAAGAATGCATTCCAAGGATCTAGAAAAACAAGAACAAACCTAACCCAAAATTAGTAGAAGGAAACACATACTTAAAATTAGAGAAGAAATTTTAAAAATCGAGATTAAAAAAAGATACAGTCTTTTCAATAAATGGTGCTGGGAAAACTGGATTTCCAAATGCAGAAGCATGAAGCAAGACCCCTACCTTTCACCTTACACAAAAATCCACCCAACATTGATTAAAGACCTAAATTTATCACCCGACACCATATAACCATTACAGAACATTGGAGAAACACTGCAAGATATAGGTACTGGCAAAGACTTCTTGGAAAACTCTGGAAGCACAGGTGGTCAAAGCAAAAATGAACAATTGAGATTGCATCAAATTGAGAAGTTTCTGTATGGCAAAAGAAACAGGAAAGTGAAGAGGCAACCAACAGAATGGGAAAGAATATTTGCAAACTATGCAACTGAAAAAGGATTAATAACCAGAATCTACAAAGAAATCAAGAAACTCCACAACATCAAAACAAACAACCCACTTAAGAGATGGGCTAAGGACCGCAACAGATATTTTTCAAAAGAGGAAATCCAAATGGCCAACAGACACATGAAAAAATGTTCAGGATCACTAGCCATCAGGGAAATGCAAGTCAAAACCACAATGAGGTTTCACCTCACCCTGGTTAGAATTGCTCACATACAGAAATCTACCAAAAACAGATGCTGGCAAGGATGTGGGGGAAAAGGTACACTAACCCACTGTTGGTGGGAATGCAAACTGGTAAAGCTACTATGGAAGTCAGTCTGGAGATTCCTCAGAAACCTGAATATAACCCTACCATACAACCCAGCCATCCCACTCCTTGGAATTTACCCAAAGGAAATTAAATTGGCAAATAATAGAGCTGTCTGCACTGCAATGTTTATTGTAGCACAATTCACAATAGCTAAGACCTGGAACCAACCCAAATGCCCATCAACAATAGACTGGATAAAGAAATTATGGGACATGTACTCCATAGAATACTATACAGCAGTAAGGAACAATGAAATCCGGTCATTTGCAACAAAATGGAGGAATCTGGAACACATCATGCTGAGTGAAATAAGCCAGTCCCAAAGGGACAAATATTATATGTTCTCTCTGATCGGTGACAACTAACCGAGCACCAAAAAGGAAACCTGTTGAAGTGAAATGGACACTATGAGAAACAATGACTTGATCAGCCCTTGTCCTGACTGTTGATGTACAACTTATAACTGTATCCCTTTTAGTATTTTTTTATTCTACTTAATACTATTGGTTGAACTCTATAATTAACACACAATTATTCTTAGGTGTTTAAATTTAACTGAAAAGTGATCTCTGTTAAATATAAGAGCGGGAATAAGAGCGGGAGAAGATGTACAATCTGGGACAAGCTCCAGCTGACTTGCCCCAAATGCAAATGGTAGAGTTAGAAATGTTCCAGGGGAATCCCAATTCAATTCCATCAAGGTGGCATGTACCAATGCCATCTCACTAGTCAAAGTGATCAATTTCAGTTCACAATTGATCGTAATGATAGGACTAAGAGTCAAAGGGATCACACAAACAGAACTAGTGTCTACTAATACTAACTGATAGAATTAAAAAGGGAGAGAACAATCCAACATGGGAAGCAGGATACACAGCAGACTCATAGAATGGCAGATGTCCTAAACAGCACTCTGACCTCAGAATCAGCCCTTAAGGCATTCGGATCTAGCTGAAGAGCCCATGAGAGTATTTTAGGCATGGAAAGTCAAGACACTCTGGCAAAAAAAAAAAAAAAAAAAAAGGGGGGCGGAGCCAAGATGGCGGATAGTGAGGACGTGTGCCTTAGTTTGGGAAAATAAACTTTCATAAAAGCGGAATTACTGTAGCATCAGGAAAAAACTCAAGAAAAAAACTGCAGAGGAATCGCTTCCGGATCTTGTGGAGGAAACACAGAGGACTTACAGGGAACCCACCGCGTGGAAAACCAACCGAGACAAGCCGAGCGGCAGCGGCGGGAGAGGAGGCAGAGCCACAGAATCTCGCCAGCGCGGGAACGGAGGAGGGTAAGAAAGACAAAAGACCTGAGAAGTCCGAGACATTGGGGGGAGGGGGAACAGAGGCCTCTCCCTTCACTCACCAAGCAAAACAAAGAGCACCGCGATTTTACATATGTAAAGCTCAGCCAAACTCAGTATCTTTAGCGAAACTGGAGAACACATTGAGGGCTGCATAAACTCTTTGTGTGGTCCCAGGGGTAAATCAAACGAATACTCACAGAGGCTAGATTTCAACTACCCTCAACTCCACTCCCAACTGAGTCAAAAAAAAAAAAAAAAAAAAAAAAAAAGAGAGAGAGAGAGAGCGTCCCAGCAAGGAGCAAATAATCTGGGAGAGTCGCTCTTTACACAGCCTTAAACCTCAAGAAACAAGCATAGCTCTCTGGCCATACCCATCACAGCCCCTAAGGCTCCAACAAAACAGACAGCTCACTTAGAGGCATAGTATAACGAGAGAAAAAAAAACAAAAACAAAAACAAAAACACCACAAATTATCTCTAACTTGCCAAGCGGGAACGGAGGAGGGTAAGAAAGACAAAAGACCTGAGAAGTCCGAGACATTGGGGGGAGGGGGAACAGAGGCCTCTCCCTTCACTCACCAAGCAAAACAAAGAACACCGCGATTTTACATATGTAAAGCTCAGCCAAACTCAGTATCTTTAGCGAAACTGAAGAACACATTGAGGGCTGCATAAACGCTGTGTATGGTCCCAGGGGTAGATCAAACGAATACTCACAGAGGCTAGATTTCAACTACCCTCAACCCCACTCCCAACTAAGTCAAAACAAAAAAAAAAAAAAAAAAAAAGAGAGAGAGAGAGAGAGAGCGTCCCAGCAAGGAGCAAATAATCTGGGAGAGTCACTCTTTACACAGCCTTAAACCTCAAGAAACAAGCATAGCCCTCTGACCACACCCATCACAGCCCCTAAGGCTCCAACAAAACAGACAGCTCACTTAGAGGCATAGTATAACGAGAGGAAAAAAAAACAAAAACAAAAACACCACAAATTATCTCTAACATGCCAAGCAAGAAACATAGAAGCGGAGCTACCAAGAACAAGGAAGGCACTATGACGCCCCCAAGTGAACAAGACATGACAATGCAAGATTATGAAGATGAAGAGATAGAGCAAATGCAAGAAGCAGATTTCAAAAAATTCACAAGAACATTAAGAAGTTCTCAAAAACAAATTCTTGAACTACAGAAATCCTTAATGGACAAGATAGAAAATCTCTCCCGTGAAAATGAAATATTAAGGAGGAATCAAAATGAAATGAAACAACTAGTGGAACAGGAAATTGCGATAGTGAAAAAAAACCTCAATGAAATGAAGAACTCAATAGATCAAATGGCAAACACATTAGAGAGCCTTAAAAACAGAATGGATGAAGCAGAGGAGAGAATATCGGAATTAGAAGACAGAGAACAGGAAAGGAAACAGTCAAATCAAAGAAAAGAAGAAGAAATCAGAAATCTAAAAAATACTGTCAGGAATCTACAGGATACTATTAAAAAACCCAACATTCGGGTTCTAGGAGTTCCTGAAGGCATGGAAAGGGAGAAAGGATTAGAAGGCCTTTTTAGTGAGATACTAGCAGAAAATTTCCCAAGTTTGGAGAAGGACAGAGACATCCTAGTACAGGAAGCTCAGAGAACCCCTAATAAACATGATCAAAAGAGATCCTCACCACGACACGTCGTAATCAAACTCACCACAGTGAAACACAAAGAAAAGATCCTAAAATGTGCAAGAGAGAAACGACAGATTACTCTCAGAGGATCTCCAATTAGACTTACAGCTGATTTCTCATCAGAAACCCTACAAGCCAGGAGAGAATGGCGAGATATAGCCCAGGTACTAAGAGAGAAAAACTGCCAGCCCAGAATATTATATCCTGCAAAGCTCTCATTTGTGAATGAAGGTGAAATTAAGACCTTTCACAGCAAACAGAAATTGAAAGAATTTGTCGCCACCCGTCCAGCCCTGCAAAAGATGCTTAAAGACGTGTTACATACAGAAACACAGAAACACGGTCACCAATATGAAAGAAGGTAAAGGAAGGAAACCTCAGAGCAAAAGATCACAGGAATCTCAAACCAGATATTAGAAAATATCTTTGGCAAATGGCAGGGCAAAGTTACTCCTTCTCAATAGTCACATTGAATGTTAATGGCTTGAACTGTCCAGTTAAAAGACACCGATTGGCTGATTGGATTAAGGAACAAAACCCATCCTTTTGCTGCTTACAAGAAACCCATCTATCCAACAATGATCCATACAAGCTGAGAGTGAAAGGCTGGAAAAAGATATACCACGCCAACAGAAATGAAAAGAGAGCGGGCGTAGCCATCTTAATATCGGACAACATAAACTTTACTACAAAAACTGTTAGGAGAGACAAAGAGGGGCACTATATAATGATTAAGGGATCCATTCAACGAGAAGATATAACGATTATCAACGTATATGCACCTAATTACAGGGCACCAGCTTATTTAAAAGACTTGTTAAGGGACTTAAAGGGAGACTTAGATCCCAATACAATAGTACTGGGGGACTTCAATACTCCACTCTCAGAGATAGACAGATCAACAGGACAGAAGATCAACAAGGAGACAGTAGATTTAAATGACACTATAGCCCAAATGGATCTAACAGACATCTACAGAACATTTCATCCTACATCTAAGGACTTTACATTCTTCTCAGCAGTACATGGAACCCTCTCTAGGATTGACCACATACTAGGCCATAAAGCAAGTCTCAGCAAATTCAAAAGAATTAGAATCATACCATGCAGCTTCTCAGACCACAAAGGAATGAAATTGGAAATTGGCAACTCAGGAATCCCTAGAGCACGTGTAAACACATGGAGATTGAACAATATGCTCCTGAATGAACAACGGGTCATAGAAGAAATTAAAAGAGAAATCAAAAATTTTCTGGAAGTAAATGAGGATAACAGCACAACATACCAAAACCTATGGGATACAACAAAAGCAGTGTTAAGAGGAAAGTTTATATCAATAGGTGCCTACATCAAGAAATTGGAAAGGCACCAAATAGATGAGCTTTCAAGTCATCTCAAGGATCTAGAAAATCTGCAGCAAACCAAACCCAAACCCAGTAGGAGAAGAGAAATAATTAAAATCAGAGAAGAAATCAACAGGATTGAATCCAAAAAAACATTACAAAAAATCAGCCAAACGAGGAGCTGGTTTTTTGAAAAAATTAACAAAATTGACACCCCATTGGCCCAACTAACTAAAAAAAGAAGAGAAAAGACCCAAATCAATAGGATCAGAGATGAAATGGGAAACGTAACAACAGACGCCACAGAAATAAAAAGAATCATCAGAAATTACTACAAGGACTTGTATGCCAGCAAACAGGGAAATCTATCAGAAATGGACAGATTCTTGGACACATACAACCTCCCTAAATTGAGCCAGGAAGACATAGAAAACCTAAACAGACCAATAACTGACACAGAAATTGAAACAGTAATAAAGGCCCTCCCAACAAAGAAAAGCCCAGGACCAGATGGATTCACTGCTGAGTTCTACCAGACATTTAGAGAAGAACTAACTCCAATTCTTCTCAAACTATTCAGAGCAATCGAAAAAGAGGGAATCCTCCCAAATTCCTTCTATGAAGCCACCATCACCTTAATTCCTAAGCCAGAAAGAGACGCAACATTGAAAGAGAATTACAGACCAATATCCCTGATGAACATAGATGCAAAAATACTCAATAAAATTCTGGCCAATAGAATGCAACAACACATCAGAAAGATCATCCACCCAGACCAAGTGGGATTCATCCCCGGTATGCAGGGATGGTTCAACATTCGCAAAACAATCAACGTAATACACTACATTAACAGACTGCAGAAGAAAAACCATATGATTCTCTCAATAGACGCAGAGAAAGCATTTGATAAAATACAACACCCTTTCATGATGAAAACTCTAAGCAAACTGGGTATGGAAGGAACATTCCTTAATACAATCAAAGCAATATATGAAAAACCCACGGCCAACATCCTATTGAATGGGGAAAAGTTGGAAGCATTTCCACTGAAATCTGGTACCAGACAGGGATGCCCTCTCTCACCACTGCTATTCAATATAGTTCTGGAAGTTTTGGCCAGAGCTATTAGGCAAGAAAAAGAAATTAAAGGGATACAAATCGGGAAGGAAGAACTCAAACTATCCCTCTTTGCAGATGATATGATTCTTTATTTAGGGGACCCAAAGAACTCTACTAAGAGACTGCTGGAACTCATCGAAGAGTTTGGCAAAGTAGCAGGATATAAAATCAATGCACAAAAATCAACAGCCTTTGTATACACAGGCAATGCCATGGCTGAGGAAGAACTTCTAAAATCAATCCCATTCACAATAGCTACAAAAACAATCAAATACCTTGGAATAAACTTAACCAAAGACGTTAAAGATCTCTACGATGAAAACTACAAAACCTTAAAGAAAGAAATAGAAGAGGATACCAAAAAATGGAGAAATCTTCCATGCTCATGGATTGGAAGAATCAATATCATCAAAATGTCTATCCTCCCAAAAGCAATTTATACATTCAATGCAATACCCATCAAGATCCCGAAGACCTTCTTCTCAGATATAGAAAAAATGATGCTGAAATTCATATGGAGACACAGAAGACCTCGAATAGCCAAAGCAATCCTGTACAACAAAAACAAAGCCGGAGGAATCACAATACCTGATTTTAGGACATACTACAGGGCAGTTGTTATCAAAACAGCATGGTACTGGTACAGAAACAGATGGATAGACCAATGGAACAGAATAGAAACACCAGAAATCAATCCAAACACCTACAGCCAACTTATATTTGACCAAAGATCCAAATCTAATCCCTGGAATAAGGACAGTCTATTCAATAAATGGTGCTGGGAAAATTGGATTTCCACATGCAGAAGCTTGAAGCAAGACCCATACCTATCACCTTACACAAAAATTCACTCAACATGGATTAAAGACTTAAATCTACGACCCGAAACCATCAAATTATTAGAGAGCATTGGAGAAACCCTGCAAGATATAGGCACAGGCAAAGACTTCCTGGAAAATACTCCAACAGCAAAGGCAGTCAAAACCAAAATTAACATTTGGGATTGCATCAAATTGAGAAGTTTCTGTACTTCAAAAGAAACAGTCAGGAAAGTGAAGAGGCAACCAACAGAATGGGAAAAAATATTCGCAAACTATACTACAGATAAAGGATTGATAACCAGAATCTACAAAGAAATCAAGAAAATCCACAACAACAAAACAAACAACCCACTTAAGAAATGGGCCAAGGACCTCAATAGACATATTTCGAAAGAGGAAACCCAAATGGCCAACAGACACATGAAAAAATGTTCAAGATCACTAGCAATCAGAGAAATGCAAATCAAAACCACAATGAGGTTCCATCTCACCCCGGTGAGAATAGCTCACATTCAGAAATCTACCAACAACAGATGCTGGAGAGGATGTGGGGAAAAAGGGACACTAACCCACTGTTGGTGGGAATGCAAACTGGTTAAGCCACTATGGAAGTCTGTCTGGAGATTCCTCAGAAACCTGAACATAACCCTACCATACAACCCAGCCATCCCACTCCTTGGAATTTACCCAAAGGAATTTAATTTGACAAATAAAAAAGCCATCTGCACATTAATGTTTATTGCAGCTCAATTCACAATAGCTAAGACCTGGAACCAACCCAAATGCCCATCAACAGTAGACTGGATAAAGAAATTATGGGACATGTACTCCATAGAATACTATACAGCAGTAAGAAACAACGAAACCCAGTCATTTGCAACAAGATGGAGCAATCTGGAAAACATCATGCTGAGTGAATTAAGCCAGTCCCAAAAGAGAAAAATATCATTTGTTTTCCCTGATCGATGACAACTGAGCGCCAAAGAGGAAACCTGTTAAGTGAAATGGACACTATAAGCAACAATGAACTGATCAGCTCCTGTCCTGACTTTAGATGTACAATGTAATACTTTATCCTTTTTAGTATTTGTTGTTGTTGTTGTTGTTCTAGTACTATTGGTTGAACTCAGTAATTAACACACAATTATTCTCAGGTGTTTAAATTTTAACTGAAAAGTGATCCCTGTTAAATCTAAGAGTGGAAAAAGAGAGGGAGGAGATGAACAATTTGGAACATGCTCAATCGGACTGGCCGCAAATGGTGGAGTTAGAAATGTGCCAGGGGATTCCAACACAATTCCATCAAGATGGCATGTACCAATGCCATCGCACTAGTCCAAGTGATCAATTTCAGCTCACAATTGATAGCTCTGATAGGTCTAAGAGTCAAAGAGATCACACAAACAAGACAAGTATCTGCTAATACTAACTGATAGAATCAAAAAGGGAGAGAAAGATCCAACATGGGAAGTGGGATACACAGCAGACTCATAGGATGGCAGATGTCCTAAACAACACTCCGGCCTCAGAATCAGCCCTCAAGGCATTCAGATCTGGCTGAAGAGCCCATGAGAGTATAGCAGGCATGGAAAGCCAAGATATCATGGGAAAAAAAAAAAAGACCTAAATGAATGATCTCTGTGAGTGAGATCCCAGTGGAAAGAACGGGGCCATCAAAGAAGGAGATACCCTTCTCCGAAGGGAGGAGAGAACCTCCACTTTGACTATGACCCTATCTGAATAAGACCAAAGTCAGCGAACTCTAAAGGCTTCCATAGCCCTGGCAACTCATGGCTAGAGCCTAGGGAGATTACTGACGCCATGAACAGGAGTGTCAAATTGTTAAGTCAGCAACAGGAGTCACTGTGTACTTACACCCCATGCGGGATCTGTCCCTAATGTGTCGTCTAAAGCCAAGTGATGCTATGACTGGTACTGAAACAGTATTTTTATACTTTGCGTTTCTGTGTGGGCGCAGACTGATGAGGTCTTTGCTAATTATATACTGAAGTGATCTTCTGTATATAAAGAGAATTGGAAATGAAAAAAAAAAAACAACCTGGTGTTAAAATGGAAATGGCATAGAAAATTAATTATTTTGAAAAAAAAAATTATGTAGGATCTCTGTCTTTAATGTGCTGTACATTGCTATTTAATGCTATAATTAGTAATCCAATGGTAGTTTTTTCACTCGATGTTGCTATATGGGCAAAATGTTGAAACCTTTACCTAATATATACTAAATTGATCTTCTGTATACAAAGAGAATTGAAAATGAATCTTTACATGAATGGAAGGGGAAAGGGAGCGGGAGGGGGGAGGGTTGCGGGCGGGAGGGAAGTTATGGGAGGGGGGAAGCCATTGTAACCCACAAGCTATACTTTGGAAATTTATATTCATTAAATAAAAGTTTAATAAAAAAAAAAAAACAGAAAAAACAAACAAACCTAAGTGAAAGGTCTCTGCAAGTGAGATCCCAGCGGAATGAACGGGACATCAAAGAAGGAGGTACCTTTCTCTGAAGGGAGGAGGGAACTTCCACTTTGACTATGACCTTGTCTAAATAAGATTGGAGTCGGTGAACTCAAAAGGTTTCCATAGCCTTGGCAACTCATGACAAGAGCTTAGGGAGATTACTGACATCATAAACAAGAGTGCCAATTTGTTAAGTCAACAACAGGAGTCACTGTGCACTTACTCCTCATGTAGGATCTCTGTCCTTAATGTGTTATTCAATGTGAATTAATGCTATAACTAGTACTCAAACAGTATTTTACAATTTATGTTCTGTGTGGGTGCAAACTGTTGAAATCTCCACTTAATATAAAATAAATTTATCTCCTATATATAAAGAGAATTGAAAATGAATCTTGATGTGAATGGAATGAGAGAGGGAGCGGGAGATGGGAGGGTTATGGGTGGGAGGGAAGTTATGGGGGGAAAAGCCATTGTAATCCATAAGCTGTATTTTGAAAATTTATATTTATTAAATAAAAGTGAAAAAAAAAGATACAAAACATAAGTCTAATGAAGAACTGGTTTTTTGAAAAAATAAACAAAATGGATGCATTATTGGTCCAACTAACCAAAACAAAGGAGGGAGGGAGAAGATCCAAATTAATAAAATCATCATTGAAAAGGGAGATGCTACAATGAATATCGTATAAATAAACAGAATCACCAGGAATTACTGTAAAGAGCTATATTGCAATAAATTGGAACATCTAGAAGAAATGATAGATTTCTGGACACATACACTCTACCAAAATTGAATGATGAAGTCAGAAAAACCTAAACAGATCAATAACCAAGATGGAGATTGTATCAATAATAAAGATCCCCCTAAACAAAGAAAAACCAAGAACCAGATGGCTTCACTGCTGAATTCTACCAAACTTTAAAGAATCTATTCCAATTCTTCTCAAACTATTCAAGACAACTGAAAGGGAGAAAATCTTCCAAAACTTCTTCTATGAGGCCAGAATCACCTTAAGTCCAAAACCAGAAAAAGATACAATCAAGAGAACTGTACACCAATATCACTGATGAATGTAGATACAAATATCCTCAACAAAATAGTAGCTAATTGAATGCAACAATACATCAGAAAGATCATTCACCCAGACCAAGAGGGATTTATCACTGGTATGCAGGAATGGATCAACATATGCAAATCAATTAAGTCACATATCATATTAACGAATTGAAGAATAAAAACCATGATTTTCTTAATAGATGTAGAGAAAGCATTTGATAAAATACAACATAGTTTCATAATGAAGACTTTAAGCAAATTGCAAATAGAAGGAACATCACTTAACACAATCAAACCCACAGCTAGCATCATATTGAATGGGAAAAAGCTTGAAGCAGTTCATTTAAGATCTGGAACCAGACAAAGATGTTTGCTTTCACCACTGCTATTCAATATAGTTCTGGAAGTTTTAGCCAGAGACATTAGACAAGAAAAAGAAGTCAAAGGGATACAAATTGGAAAGCAGGAAGTCCAATTATGCCTGTTTGCAGATGACATGATCCTATACATAGGGCAACCAAAAGACTCCACTAAGAGACTGTTGGAACTTCTAAGAGAGTTTGGTAAAGTTGCAGATATACAGTTAACATCCAAAAATCAATAGCCTTTGTATACATAGACATGCCTGAGAAAGAACTTTTAAGATCAGTACCATTCACAATAGCTACAAAAAATTTAAATAATACCTGGGAATACATTTGACCAAGGAGTTAAAGATTTCTACAACCAAAATTATAAAACATTAATGAAGGAAATGCAAAAAGACACACAAAAAAATGGAAAAATCTTCTGAGTATGTGGATTAGAGGAATTAATATAAACATGTCCATACTACCCAAAACAATTTACAGATTCAATGCAACCCCAATCAAAATACCAACGCCATTCTTCTCAGATCTAGAAGGATGCTTAAATTCATATGGAAACACAAGAAACCCTGAATAGCTAAAGCAATGTTAAACAACAAAAACAAAGCTGGAGGCATCACAATAGCCAATAACAAGACATACTACAAGGCAACTGTAATCAAAACAGCCTGGTACTGGCACAAAAAAAGGCATGTAGACTAAACTAACAAAATAGAAAACCAGAATTCAATCCACACATTTACCCACTAATCTTTGACAAAGGAGCTAAAATCAATCCCTGGAGAAAGGACAGTCTCTTCAACAAATGGTGCTGGGAAAATTGGATCTATACATACAGAAGTATGAAACAAGTTCCCAACCTTACACTTTATTCAAAAATCAACTCAAAATGGATCAAGGATATAAATCGATGACTTTATACCATCAGATTATTAGAGGAAAACATTGGAGAAACTCTGTAAGACATTGGCATAGGCAAACACTTCTTAGAAAGACCCCACAAACACAGGCAATCAAAGTCAGAATTGAAAAATTTGATTATAAGTTAAGAACCTTCTAACTGCAAAGGAATCACTCAACAAAATGAAGAGGCAATCAACAGAATGAGAGAAACTATTTGCAAATTATGCAACTGACAAAGGATTAATATCCAGAATCTATAAAGAGCTCAATAAATTTAACAACAAAACAAACAATCCAGTTAAGAAATGGGCAAATGACTTGAACAGGCATTTTTTTTTTTTTGACAGGCAGAGTGGACAGTGAGAGAGAGACAGAGAGAAAGGTCTCCCTTTTCGCCGTTGGTTCACCCTCCAATGGCCGCCACGGCCGGCACATCTCACTGATCCGAAGCCAGGAGCCAGGCGCTTCTCCCGGTCTCCCATGCGGGTGCAGGGCCCAAGGACTTGGGCCATCCTCCACTGCACTCCCGGGCCATAGCAGAGAGCTGGCCTGGAAGAGGGGCAACCGGGATAGAATCCAGCGCCCCAACCGGGACTAGAACCCGGTGTGCCGGCGCCGCAAGGTGGAGGATTAGCCTGTTAAGCCATGGCGCCGGCCTTGAACAGGCATTTTTCAAAAGAGGAAATCCAAATGGCCAACAGACACATGAAAAATGCTTGGAATCACTGGCCATCAGGGAAATGCAAATCAAAAACCACAATGAGATTTCACCTTGTCCTAGTTATAATGCTCTCATACAAAAAAACATAAATGCTGATGAGGATGTGGGGGAAAGGTATCATAATCCACTGTTGATAGGAATGTAAACTAGTACTGCCATTGTGGAAGACAGTATGGAAATAACTCAGAAATCTGAAAATAGATCTACCATATAACCCAGCCTCCCATTCCTGGGAATTTACTCAAACAAAATGAAATCAGCATATAAAAGAGTTATCTCTACTCCTATGTTCACTGAAGCTCAATTCACAATAGCTAAGATATAGAATCAATCCAGATTTCCATCAACTGATGACTGGATAAAGAAAATGTGGTATATATACAGAATGAGTACTACTCAGCCATAGAAAAAGAATGAAATCCTGTTTTTTGCAACAAAATGCATTCAGCTGGAAACAATTATGGTTCATGAAATAAGCCAGTCCCCAAAAGACAAATATCATGTGTTTTCTCTGATTTGTGGTAATTAGTAGAGTACAAAATAATGTAATGTATATGAGTGAATTTTACATTTTGAGATTTGATTATTGATTACAGCCCTTGCCTCTATTGTTGAGGGACAGTGTTTTTTTCTTCTTACTATTTGTTGAACTCTTTACTTAGTGGAGGATTAAGTATATTGTTATAAAATAAACTAAAAGTATATCATTGTCAAAATTAAAAGAAAAAATCAGTAAGGAAGGAGGAGGGGGGGGTGGGTACTTGGGCAGGAGGAAGGGTAGGGTGGGAAGCATCACTGTGCTCCTAAATCTATATATTTAAAATACATGAACATTTTTCACCTTATATGAATAAAAAGTGTTGAAAAATGTTATCTCACAGCTGGCGCTATGGCACAGCAGCTTAATGCCCTGGCCTGAAGTGTTTGCATCCCTTATGGGCACCAGTTCTAGTCCTGGCTGCTCCTCTTCCGATCCAGCTCTCTGCTATATAGCCTTGGAGGGCAGTAGAGGATGGCCCAAGTCCTTGGGCCCCTGCACCCATGTGGGAGACTGGAGGAAGCTCCTAGCTCCTGGTTTCAGATCAGCACAGCTCCGGCCACTGCGGCCATCTGGGGAGTGAACAGCAGATGGAAGGCCTCTCTCTCTGTCTCTACCTCTCTCTGTAACTCTTTCAAATAAATAAAATAAATCTTTAAAAAAAAGAAAAATGTTATCTCAAAAACTAAAAAAAGAAAAAGAAAGGGTGAGAGAGGGAGTATGAGACAGAGAGAAAAGGAGAGAAGGAAGGAGGAAGTGAATATCATTATATTCTTAGAATTATATCTATGAATGATATTGAATCTGTAAAAAGTAAAAAAAAGAAAAAAAAAAACCTAAAACTTAAAAAAAAGCTAGACAAGGCCAGCGCCGTGGCTCACTAGGCTAATCCTCCACTTTGCGGCGCCGGCACACAGGGTTCTAGTCCCGGTCGGGGCACCGGATTCTGTCCCGGTTGCCCCTCTTCCAGGCCAGCTCTCTGCTGTGGCCAGGGAGTGCAGTGGAGGATGGCCCAAGTGCTTGGGTCCTGCACCCCGTGGGAGACCAGGATAAGCCCCTGGCTCCTGCCATCGGATCAGTGCGGTGCGCCAGCTGCAAAGCGCCAACCACGGAGGCCATTGGAGGGTGAACCAACGGCAAAGAAGACCTTTCTCTCTGTCTCTCTCTCTCACTGTCCACTCTGCCTGTCAAAAAAAAAAAAAAAAAAAAAAAACTAGACAAAAAAAAGTTAGAGAAAATTTTAACCTTTAAGGATGATTTTTTTTGCCAACCAATACATAACAAATGAAATTTGACAACAAATCTCAAAATAAATTATAAAGGGGTTGCCATAGGGGACTTTGGGGATACTTAAATCTAAACAACATGGTATTTGATCTCCAAAGAATGATGTTATAAACATGGGTGTGAAAATATGAGGACACTTCAAAATGTTCATGGAAAAAGGAATTATAAGTATATTTTGGTACAAATGAGTTTTGTAACCTGTCATCAAAAAAGTCATGGGAAATACATTATACATTAAAAAAAAAACTATGCTTGGATTTCAAATTTTTTTGCATGAAAAATAAATTTATTTTTTAATTCTATTTTTCTATGAACATTGTGAAGTACTCTCATATGTAATTGCTTAAATTTTAAAGAAGAAAGAGGCATGGGAAAAACAATTGGAAAGGACGTGGTGCCTGAAAAGTACAAGAAGGCCTCCTTCCCTTTATGAACCTCTTTCTGCTTGAAAATGAAACCTTCACACACTAAGTGTGACCTTAATGGGTTCAAATTAAACATCTAGCAGAATGTTCATAGCTCTGTCAAGGGAGGAGGGCATCCTCAAGCGTGACACAAGAATCCGGTTTGTTCAGCAGGCACAGTGTGCTGTAGCAAAGATAGCTCCAACATACTATCTGAGCTGGGTACAACTCGCCAAGGAAGCCATCCAGCTTGTTCTCTCTAGTATGATGCCATGCTTGCCAGGAAAAGTTTTAATCATAATTGTTTCTGATAGGAGAGGAACACACAGACAAGCTCACATCAGTTGCCTAGGACACAACCACAGTGAGGTGTGCTAAGGACACTTTTGGACAGGCAAAGCTAAGCTTTGGGTTGTGGTGCCATCATTAAAGGAATGTCACCCAATGAGGCTTAGTAGCAACAGCATCTGGCTTGTCTCAATGATGCTACATTTAATGAAACATTGAGTACAAACTGTGTTTTATCCATCACTGTTGCTAAGGGGAAATGGTGAATAGATGATCTATGCCCATAAGCAGTTCCCATCAAGGAAAGTAGTTCTACCTGGTCTCTCTTTAACTTCGACATTTAGGCCAAGAAATATCTCTTCCATCTTATTCTCAAAAGATTCTGACTTTTTCAGTCCAAAATTAAGGTTCTTATATTTACATTAAACATTTTATTAGGTCTGGCCTATTATCTCTTTAAATTTCAAACAGTATTTTACACTTTATGTTCAGTGTGGGCGCAAACTGATGAAATCTTTACTTAATATATACTAAGTGGATCTTTTGTGTATAAAGAGAATTGAAAATGAATTTTGATGTGAATGGAACGGGACAGGGAGCGGGAGATGGGAGGGTTGCGGGTGGGAGGGAAGTTATGGGTGGGGGGTGTGCATTGTAATCCATAAACGGTACTTTGGAAATTTATATTTACTAAATAAAAGTTAAAAAAAATTTCAACAATCAACAAAAAGTGATCATCATGTTAGGTGGTGAAGCACAGTGGGGAAAGTCACAACAGTGCTTGTAATGTTTTTTAGGGGCAGGCATTTGACATAGTAGTGGTCAACTGATTCATTTTTCTTGGGAAAGATGATGAGTTTGAAGTGTCTGCAGGCCTCCAATTAGGTGCTGAAAGCAGTTGGTTATACGAGTATGGGACTGAAGCTCAGGATAGAGTCTTGACAATGGATACAGTTGAGTAAGTCCTCAGTATATAGTTGCTGGGTATACTGCTATGGAAAAGTCAAGAACTTAAGGAATATATATAGGTTGAATATCATAGGAGGCCTACAAGGAAATATTTCCGTGGAATAACTAGAGAGGAAGTAAAACTGCAGTGGATAGAGAGCTGAGAAGCAAGAGGGAAAAGAGAGACAGAGTTGACCAACTCTTTCAAGAAAGCTATGTGTAGAGGGGAGAGAAACAGAGCAGAAATTTGAAAGGAATGAATGTGCAGGAAAGGAAGGCTATTTGTTCTTTTGTTGCCTTATTTTTTTTGTAAAGGAGAAGAATCTCAAAATTCATAGAAAGAGAGAAAAGGGAAGGATTGAGACTGCATGTGAGGAGACAGCAGGGAAAGCCTTCCGGCACACCTGTTTAGGGCTTGATGGGAAATACACTTCTTCATGGTAAGGTATAGGCTAGAGCAGATATAGAAAGAGATAGGTGTGTATGCTTGATGCTAGAAAGTTGACAGAATTTTGTTTAATAACTTTTCTACTTAGTAGAAAGTAAAGAGGGTTACCAAATTGAAAGAAAGAGAATTATAGAGGAAAGGAAAGTCAGTGACTGGGAATCTGCATTATAAATAATGGGAAAGAGTTCAAAACAGTGAGAGTTCTGAAATTTACTAAACCTTGATGATATCAAGTTTGTCTGCCATCACAGATACCAACAGAAAACACAAGACTCCTGGGTTCGAGTCTAAGGATTTTATCATTCACAGCACAGCAGGAAGCCTACTTAGGAAGTTGGCCCCAGTGCCCCTTGTCTGTAAGTCAAGCAGGGTGATGCACATAGGCTCAGATGGATGCCTCTATAGGGGGTAGACTGAACTCCAGAAAAGGAATATGGAGTTTAGGGAACCCTAGTCTTCTATAAAGTACAGAAAGCAAATCTGTCCTTTGTTCTTTAGGGATAGATTGCTTATATCTTGTTCACTATGCAAACATCCTTGAAAACAGAGGGCATTCAGTCCCTCTGCTACATACTCTACAGAATGTGAGACACACAGAAAACCACCTTCTAACAGAAGAAACATCCAGCAGACCATTCCAATTGATAACTGGTCACCTAAACATAGGAATTATCAAGCTCATTATTGCTCCCTTCAAAACTCATCACTGGGGATGGTGTGGTGGCTTAGCAGGTAAAGCCACCGCCTCTGGCATCCCATACAGGCACCAGTTTGGGCCTGGCTGCTCCAATTCTGATCCAGCTCACTGCTAATGCATCCAGGAAAGCAGTGGAAGGTGGCCCAAGTACTTGGGAACCCGGATGAAGCTCCTGGCTCCTGGCTTCAGCCTGGCCCAGCCCTGGCCATTGCAACCATTTGGGGAGTGAACCAGTAGATGTTAAGATTCTCTATCCCTCCCTTCCTCTCTCTGTAACTTTGCCTTTCAAATAAATAAATAAGTCTTTTTTAAAAATCTCATCACTGAGTTAATATCCTACCATAAGGAAACGATGATCAGATAACTATTTTGAAATGGCCTGAAAAATGGCCTTTTAGCATGGTATCGATCCTTTAATGTTCTTTGATACTATAATTCATTCAAACATGATTCTAATTAGCTGATCTTCCTAGTCACAATTTATGTCTTTTTTTCCCTCTAGCTTTAAAATATGAGCATCTGCTACATGCCATTTTGAAATCTAGATCCTCAGTATATTGAATGAGGTCTGAGGACCGTCATTGGCCTTATCAGGAAGCTTATCTGACATTGCCAAATTTTAGACTCCACCCCAGAACAATATTACAGCTGCATGTTAGCTGGATCCACAATTTGTGGGCATGTTAAAGTGCAAAATGAAGGGCTTAGACTGTAGAGCAGAGGTTGGCAAACTTTCTCTATGCAGGGCCAGATAACAATTATTTTGGGTTTTGTAGGCCATAGTATGGCCACTACTCAATCTGCCATTGCACCTGAAGGGCCAGCAAAGGTAAGCAGTGGACATGGTCAGATCTACCCAAGGGCTGCAGTTAGCAGATCTGTGCTTTAAGGTACTGCTCCAAATTTGTAATTATGTTTCAAAATGAACTAAGTGTGATGATTTTTTTTTTCTTGACTTCTAGTCATGCTGGCCCCTAATCATGATAGAATCATACTCCTCTTTAACTCATCACTCACTATTTAATTGCCCATTAATTTTTCTCTGGGCTGATATCAAAATTCCTAGTAAATACCATGTAAAACCTACTTTCTTTCTCTTTTTGATGCCTGTCAGGACATTTGCACACCCCACCTGTGGATTGTGCTTCTTTTTGCTATGATTTATGATTTATTATAGTGACTCTGAAATCTCAAATATTAGTTTCCTCAGGACCTTACAAAGTAATTCACCTGGAAAAACAGACAGAATCTGCTTATCTTAGGCCTACTTTCTTTTCATAAATTTATTCTGCCAAAGATGATGGAAGCAAAGAGAAGGGACAGGGGAGAGGAAATGAAAGATGCTGATTGGCAGATACACTGCATGAAGTTTATGGTCCCAATTCCTAGAGCTGTATAAAAGTTAAAGGGCAAACACAAGAACAAGAGAGAGTAAGATGGTCACTAATAATCAGAACTAATACAGTGATAGACGTTAAACATGAACAGCAGCACTCAAAGTCATGATTCCTCTTTTGGCTTTTTTAACTAAAAAAGTGAATCTTCTTTTTAGTCTATATAAATCCTAGACCTGGGTCAAAACTATGAACTATCAAGTTGTTGTTGTTTTTTTCCCCCTTTGGTTGTTGTTTGTTTACCTGCCTTAAGAGTGACAAAAATAGAAATGGGGGAATGAGCATTTGGCTCCGTGGTTCATGTACCTGCATCCCATATTGGAGAGCTTGGGTTTGAGTTTCAGCTCTGCTTCTGATTCCAGCTTCTCACTAATGCACACCTCAGAAGGCAGTAGGCGATAGCTTACGTACTTGGGTCCCTGCCACCCACGTGGGAGACCCAAGTGCAGTTCTTGGTCCCTATCTTTGGCCTGGCCCAGCCCTGGCAATTGTGGACTTCTGGGGAGTAAAACAGCTAATGGAACATCTTTTTCTGTCTACCTCTATTCCCCTTTCCTCTGTCACTCTTCTTTTCAAACAAATAAAGTTTTAAAATACTGCACATATTTTTTTTAAATGACAAAAACAATTTAAAATTCAATTAAATCCAAAGCAGATGGGAACTTTCTAAGAAATTTTCATATACAAGTCTTCTATGTTCATTCATTTAACTTGCAATAAATAGTTTCCCAAAAGAGCTTCTTGAAAATGTTTATCTGAGAAAAACCCAAAAGATACTAGTGCTGCCAACAGACCTTAAAAACTACTGATGGGTAAGATAAAAAGAAGTATTTTGAGCTTCAAGAAATATGCTTATCTGTAGAGTATAAAACAGATCAAGGAGGCAGAAAAAGGAATTTCTTTTGTCATGACTAGACTTTCGTGATGACAAGCTTCTTTTGTGTCTAGTCATCACAAACTTTCATATAAAGACACAAACTCTCATCACTAAGCCAAAATCTGCCAGGTCACCTTGGCGTGCGTTGTGGCACAGACCTGCAAGCAGTGTTGCTGTTTTGTTTTCCCTGAGCACACATGAAGCAGCCGATCAGCAGTGGCCAAGCAATTACTGTGCACAAAAGGCACAGCTCTCCTGAAACGTTAAGAGAATGGCTGCACATCACCCAATGTTAGCCACAGTTCCTACGGCTCAAACTTTACACATGGGAACTCTTAGAATTTTTGGCTTTAGAATCACTGCTTCAGCTGATACCAAACACCACTTTTAAAATAACAGCCAATATTTACTGAGGTATATTATATACTAGGAGCTATGCTAAATGTTTTACAAATATTATCTAAAATACAGTTTTAGTAAATAAAGTGGTCATAATTTTCCAGTTGGGGAAAAGGGGTTTTATAAGAGACTAAGTTGTAGGAAATGTCAGGAGGTACAACTAAGCAATAGAGATAAAACCTAAGCAGAAAGGTCAGGAGACGGTCCAAAGGGAAGAACAGTTGTCAAATAGGAAAAAAAAAAAAAGTGCAAAAGAGAATACTGGATATTTAAAAGATAAACGTATTCAAGGAAGTGAAATGTAGGAAATCGATACAAAATATATAATCTAAATGGAAAACAGGGCCCCAAATTACATATATAGCCTGCCAATGGTGATATATGATATAATGTACCAGATTACTTTCTGATGTCACCAGAGTAATGCCAAATATTTATTCCCACTGGCTTAGAAGACTTAGCATATATCTACCATCCTGTTCATTGATGTCTATAACAGAACAGTACCTGGCACACAGTAGGCACTCAATAAATTTTTTTGCTGAACCAATGATCAAATGAATGAATGAATATTTGTGTCCATTTGGTAAGAAATACATATTATGAAATGCTTTATAATTCTTCTGTTTTTAATAATAAGACTAACATTTATTGAATGCTTACTGGAGATGCATCAGAAACCATTCCATGCCCCTTTGTAAGAAGTAATTCATTCAGTCCTCTCGACAAACCTATGAGAAAGGTGGCCACTGTGTCTCCCATTTTACAGAGCAAGAAACTGAGGGGCACAGACGCAGAACTTTATAGAATCCTCAAGCAGTATGTTGCAGAATGAGTTGTAAGCGAGGCAGTCTGGCTCCAGAATCCCTTATCTCTACCATGATGTGTTTATACAGTGGTTAACAGTTATTTGAGAATTTAGGAAAAGCAAAGAAGTCTAGCTGCAGGGACTCTGGGATAATTTGCTCCCTTACATTGTAGATCATGAAGCTGAGGCAGTGTCTGACACCAAAGGGCTGGGAATGAGTGGACAAACCGGGCTCAGCACCAGCATGTCCCAAGGCCACTGCCTAGCTGTCTCCTGTTCAGTGTATACTGCTTCCTACCATCCATTGAGCACAGCAAAGCCCACATATACAAGACCCACACACTAGCACTATATTGTTTATCTCACACAAAAGGCAAAAGAGACATAGAAAATGAAATTAGAACAGATCAGACAAGGGTTTTTGGAAGGAAATCAACTCTTGAAACAGGTAACCTTTCCCCCTGAAAAAAAGGCCCATGAGTTGCCAACAAGGCTATGAAGGAACATTTTTGTAAAATTTTGCAAAACCAAGGCAGAGACATGGAAGATGGAGGAGAGGGGTAGTAAAGGGGTCAATGAGGATTATAGACAAAGGAGGCAGAAAAGTGATCCGAGGAACACTTCGGAAAGGGGCTTTTAATGCAGGCCTTTGGATGTCAAAATAAACTTCTAGAATCCTTAAAAATTGATTTTCTTTTAAGTAAGACATTCAAAATAATGGTTCATTCAAAACTCTTGTTTAGAGTTATAAGAGAACTTGAGCATAAACAGACAAAAAACAACACAAGACCCTACCTACACTGAAATGAATGGCTTGGCCCTGTTTGTCTTTTCCCTCTGGATGCGTGCCGATGACAGCACACACCACCGCTAGATCTAGCTGTGACGATCAATACTGGGTATAACGTGGACAAAATGAATAGAGACAGCTGCACTCCACTTGCCTTGTCTCATATATCAAGGGTCTGATTTACTCTGGTCTTCACAATATTCCTTAGCCAGAACCATTCCTAGAATTTAGAAAATTGGCCCTGAACTATGTGACTCAGAAAGGTGTCAGTTGGCAGAAGGAGGTGGATTAACCGTTGGTCCTAAGAAAGGTTTGCACCTCACATGAGCATCATCAGTGCACACATTCTCCCTCATCCCCATCCTTAGGGCAGAGGGACAGTAGGATTTAGGCATGTGGGCTGACTTGGGGAGTCTCTCTCTTCCCTAATACTCCCAACCATCAATGCCAACTCTAAATAGGTTTCTTCTTTATAGCATGTTTATTTTTATTAAGTACTGGTAGACAGAAAAAAATAACGCTATCGTATGGAGTCTGCACAACTTGGAAATGCTCCAGGACTCTGAACCTGACCAGTGCTACCCAAAGCCTGACAGAGCTCCTGGAGGCAGACGGAAAAGCAGTGATGGAACCAGGAAGAAACTGTCTCATCAGTTTGTAAGAACTGGTGAATGGATTTTGCTCTTTTATGATCGTGGGGTTTTTGGTATCCAAAGTTTAACAGCAAATAACACAAGTAAATCACTTTAGGGTAATCAAATTTCACCCGAAGACTCAGGAAAATACAAATGAGCTGGCAAAAAAGTTGTTTAAAGTGCTTAGATTTTTACCTTGAAAATTCTGATGGTAAATCATTGCAGGCAACACTGACTCATTTGGGGTTGCATAATATTACACAGTTAATCTCCCTTAAAATTTCAGGAAAGATTCATCCCAGCACAATTACTTCTGGACTGTAACTACTGGATATTATTACTAAGGAATTTTCAAGAAGGAATAGCCAATATTTTCAACCAGAAGTGGCTGCAGGTATATTCATATCAGATATTTATTTTTAAATGAACTCAGTTAAGCTAAGCACTTCAAGATCTTTGAAACTTAACAGTTCCCGAGAACAAGAAGCAATTATCTGGTAAGTCACATCAATGAGTTTAACTAAGAGACTTTAAGAAAATTGAAAATCTATGTCAACATAATTTTTCCACTTCCCCAGTAGAGGGCAACTTCTACACACATTGACAGTTAAAAAAAAAAAAAAAAAGTCTATTCTCACCACATCCATAAGAACCACAGTATGTTTAAAATAAAACAGCACCGTTTATGCCTATGATTGGATTTTCACTAACAAGCAACTGTAAAATGTCCTGGAATTTTAAATAAGTAATTAGGAATTGAGTATATTTAACGAGTAATTAGCATTCTGTGATTAATATGAGTGTAATTGCAGGAACTTTAAAAGTAGCAATCACGAGGTTGCTATGATAGAATTATCAGTAACTGAAACATAAAAGGAACATGATCTGAGGATGGTTCTTTAGTAATAATTTTGATTAAATTTTATGTCAATTCTAAATTTGGTTAATGTGAATACATAAGGCATTTTATTAAAAAGATACGCAACCAACCAAAATAGCCATAGCCATACACAGATATTCAAAAGTATGATTGACTGCTTTTGATATTTTTATAAACCTTGAACTAGTTCTTATCAGTGTCATACTCTAATGATATCACATAAGAGTGTGACACATATATATTTATATATGCATATATACAAAGAGAGTGAAACTCCACTATAATGTGTCCCATTACCACCTAGCATTCTATACGCTAGATGGAAACAATGCAATATATTATCATTCATTCACTCATTCAGCACTTATCTACGGAGTTTTTAGTATGTGTTCGATACTACTCTAGCAGTCAAGGATATTGTGTGACAAATCTGATGAAATTTTGTGCCTTCTTGGACACTACATGCTCTAAAATATAAAAATAATGTGTCATAAAGCCTTCTTAAAAGCTATGCCTATAAGACAGATGCTTACCTTGCTTCAGAACCCTAGCTTCTTTTTTCAATTAAAAAATTAGTCTGTGTTTAGTTCAGAGAAATTTTACCAGGAAAATTGAAATGGTTCATAATCTTAATATCCCAAGTAACCCATGTTGAACTAAATAAAGTAACACATGACTCTCATTAGAAAAAGCTTGGGTTGTATTTAAAAAAGTACGAAATGAGAAGTGAAACTTTCTGGCATCCCACTCAAACCAGAGACAGTAACAGACTCTTAATAGAAAATAACATACCAGTACCCATCCATTCCTCTACTCACTCACTATACGTCTAGCCTTCGTAAGCTATTCAGATTTATATAGTTTTACTAAGACAATCCATACTATGCATAGTGTTTCGCATACCTTTGTCTTTTCACACATCATTATAGTTCTTGAAGCTTTGTCCATAAAAGAACATGTAAGTGTACTTCATTCTTTTATTTGATTATTTTATTTTTTCATGTATTTATCCATATATAAGTACCTCTCAATTCTAGTTTTAAAAGACATTAAATAACTTTCTCTGAAATTCATGAAAGCTGTGGCATATGGTGTTAGTTTGTATATTCTATGCAGACTCAGAATTCATAGACTTTAAGAGGAAGACTGGAAATGTCCTCTAATTTAGAACAGCAGACAAAAAATAAAAGCAATCAGCATCTGATTTGAACAAAAAATTTACCAATATCTCTATTAGATTACACACAATGTAATAATATTTTAAAGAGTGTCTTTGGCTGTGAATTAGAAACAGTAGTTTTAAGCAATTTTTATTAAAGTTCTGTTATATAATCATCATTGTTTAGAGTTCTTAAAATTAATTACACACAAAATAATTAATTTATATCACCCTATTTATAATATTGCACTTAGCCAGAAGGCTGAGAAGCGACTGCTACTTATAATATCGCCTAGACCATATATTTACTTCAGTTCCATGATTATTAACTATGATCATCATTGATTTTAAATGTACAAAAATATGAGAAATAAAAATGAGCACTAGGTGGTGCTGTGGGACCTTCCAGATAAATCAACACTGCAAAGTTCTGTACTTGATAAATTAGTTGCATGGTTTTTTCTATATATTTAAATGTACATTAAATATTTTTAGAGATAAACCAATGTCACATAAATAGTAAAAGTAATCTAATAGAAATGCAAAGTTTTGATGGATGACCTCTATCAGGAAGATAATTACTATGAGTTGCTAAGAGTTATTGTTAAGATACCTAAAAACATCCTTATATAGTAGCTATTTTTGAGGCATGCTTTTCAATCAATCATAATTTTTCATTTACTTTTAAAGTTTTTTTTCTCATGTGTAGGAATTTTTTTAAAGTTGGTCATTATATCTTATCTGGGTGATTTTCTTATGTCAAGTATATATTATCATCTTTTGGGGTTCGATTTTCTATTTCCCCAAAATGTGACTGCTTGTTGTAGAGCTGTTAATTCACTGAAAGTGACCAGAATGGCAAGGTAAATTTATGAATTGGGCCACACGTGAGATAATGGGGAGCAGGGGTAATAGGAAACACAGAATACAGTATGTGAATTCAAATTCAGATGAACACACACACCCACACTCAAACCCTATTATGCAAGCCAAGGAAGCACATCTGTGGTCTGCATGTGGCTTGTGGGACATTCATTTGTGACCTCTGACCAAGCCCAACATGTTCCTAACCTTTTATCTGTTGAGTGACACTTCTCAAAGGTAACCCAGGAATTTCAGTTCCAATGAAGGAGTATATATGATTTTTCAGGAGCCCCCTCTAGGATACTGTGTCGCTACCTACATTCCTCCCTAAACACCAGATATTACTGAGGTGGAGAGCATAACTGTCCACAACGAGCTACCAGCTCAAAGGAAGGCACAGAGTCTGGTGCTATCCATTGGCATGGTCTCTCCCTCCCTGCAGGTACTCTTTAGATCTTGGACAGAAAAAAAAAAAAAATGAAGTTTTTAATATTGAATGGATAGAAACATATTATTGACATAAGTGAAAAAAAGGTAGAATTTATTCCCACTAATAGTGATGGTGGAACTTAATTTTACATGCAAAAGGTTTGAGAAAGAAGAGTGGAAATGGAATTTTGACCAATGCCACAGACCTTGACAAGGGACTGTTGGTAAAGTTCATCCGGGAGAGAGGCCAAGCTCATTTGTAAACCATGCAATATCCCAAACATTTTCAGCTGCCTTTAGAAAGTACGTGTGTGTCACATCAGAAGCAAGAGTAAAACCTCGTCATTACTGAACTGGGAGCCCAGGGAGATGAACGAGCCTTTCACTGCTTTAGCCATACCTCACAAACCGGCTCTTGGAAGGTAAACACCGTGAAGCCGCTGTCGTAGGCGAGGCTGTGTCAAGGCCTGCTGAGGGACCTGACGCTCCCAGGGAGGCATGTGGGGATCATGATGCACTCCCAAAGGGCGGTGAGCCTCAGCACCCAAGGCACAAATGCCACTCTTCCAGAATTTCAAATAGGGTCTAAATACTCATGGGCATCTCCACCAACACTAAAAATCAAGCGGAATTTTCAGAGGATTTAAGAGGTTCAAAATAAAGATACCTGGAAGCAGTGGGGAACAGCAGAGAGACATCAGAGTCAAGCTGTGTGCGTTCTTTCAGCCGGCTTGGTGAGACCACCTGAAACGCCATCTCACAGGACAGCAGCCAGCTCAACAAGCTTCGTGTAGAACTGTCTGCCTTCCTGTAGAGTGGAAGCTCCCAGAGTGTGGTCCAGGGACCCAGCGGCCCGGAAGCCCCTTTTTGTGAGTCAGTGAGATAAAAACTATGTTCACAGTCATGCTAACAGATTCCTTGCCTTTTTCAGTCTCATCCTTCCACAACTGCACAGCGGAGCTTCCCAGAGGCTGTGTGGTATGTGAAATGAACTGGACTTAATACATAAGCAGATAGGAGACTCCACCTGTCTTGCAATAAGACAGATACTAAAGGGATTTATGAAATGTAAAACAATGGTACTTTTTCACTAGTGTTGTGTGTGTGTGTTGGGAACCACAGTTATTTTTCATAAAAATGTGTATGTTTGCATATCATGGGGTTTATCACTTTAAAAATTAATTAACATTTTCTTGGCTTAAATTCCAAATTCGATTAATACAGATAGGCACAATTTCTATAAATAAAAGCCCTCTGTGGTCATCAGCAAATTTTAAGAGGGTGACGTGGTCCCAAAAGTTGGAGAACACCATCCTTGTGGTAAGCAGCTCACATCTAAGTGTGCTTTGCTCTAGAGACGGTGTGAACCTAAGACTTCTTTCTGGAGGAGATGTGCTTGGAAGCGGATCTTGACACACGAGGTGCTTGTACAGGCAAGGTGGGCCTAGCTAATCTGATGCAGACAGCTCAACAGTGGCCCAGGTGGAGCAACCCCGGTCGAGGAGGGACGACAGAGGGGAGTAGGACAGTGCACTGGCAAGTGTTCTGCTTTCCAAATGTAGCCTGGGACTACTGCTAGGTCTAGGGTGAAGTTGTTTTACTCCATCTTTCTCTCTCTCTCTCTCTTTTTAATTTTAGAACTCCTATTATATTCTTTTAGTGGTCAAAGAAAGAAGTGAGGATTAGAAAAGCCACAGTTCTCATATGAGGAAGATAAGGAAATTTTACTTCGTTTGATTGAGTTAATAATACTGAGTTACAGATCCCCATTCACTCCACCTTCTCTTACCTCTTATAATACTCCACTAGACTCCAACCCACGCTCCACACTGAAATGCAGGCCTTCACTGCATTCCACCAGTCCTTAGAGACCAAAACTCTAGTCATGGTCTACAACATTTATCTGATCTGCTCCTGCTTACCTCTCCATTTCCATTTCTTCTCATTCTCCTTCTGTCTCTCTGCACTGGTCACAGGGCCCTGGTGCATGGCCTTAACTGGCTATGCTCTCTCCTACTCGCAGAGAGCAGCTTCCTTTGGTCATCATGGACTGCCTGAACATGCACTCTTGTGGAATGATGGGTTCTCCTTTGCTAGCTGTAGGGGGAAACAATGATAAAGGAGGCCTGGTTTCTACCCTAAAAGATCTTCCAAACTAACTGTGGCCAAGAGAAGGGCAGAGCCCAGATGGTAGTAGGGTTAAAGAGAGGCTGCCTTGTACATCCACCTGAGTGAGGGAGTCTGAAAGGGGTGACATCTGAAATGAGCCCTGGATGATAGGTATGAATGGCCAATCAACCAAGGGTAGGGGTGGAAAGGATTAAGAATGGTCAAGGGGAATGGGGTGTGGGAATGGAAATGGCTTCTGGTTTTCGGGGAAACAAAGACAGGGAATGGGACATAACAAATCCCACACATGACTTAGCCCTCTCACACAGTCCCCAGGGAAAGGCACCCAGGTACATCTATTGGCCTGCTTACCAAGTAATACAAAGAAACAGAAAGGGCTCTTAGGTTAAAGAACATCTCAATAAGTTCTATTTGGAATTTAACTTTCCCAATGCTAAAACTTTTTTTAAAAATATTACCACTAAAATATCAACAAAACCAAACACTACAGGGCTGCTAGGGTGAGACACAGCTGGCACGGGGGATAGGATAAGATGAAGCTCTTCAGACTGTCCAAACCTACTGCAGGCAGACGCTTTGTTCTTAGAAGAACATTTCTTCCTATAGTAAACTCACGACTTCTGGAAATTTTGTTATTTAGCAATGAGTTACTTCTATTCAGAAACGGAAAATTCAAAAGACCTAAAACCCGTCACTGTATGCTAATCTATGTTGCTCGTGTGCCGATGCTGTGTGCTTGGCCCCAAGTCATCAATTATGTATAGAAATGTACAGCTACAGCAGTAGCCGGTGTCATGGGCCTGTCACGGATTTCTTAAGCGGAACAAAAACATTTGGTTGTGTCTCCTTTCAGAAAACACAGGATAGGTGAAAGAGGGAGATTTGCGAGAGAAAACAGAAGCAATTCTCAGCACAAAAACGGGCGTCTCCTAGTAAATGGAAAATGAATCTTCCAAAAGCACTTGAAATGAAAGCAGAACCATAACTAGGTAAAAGCCTTGGAAACAGACACAAGACCGGCTGGCATTAACTCATCAAAACCGCACACTTCAGAATACAAATTCATTCTTTATATATTTGGGGAAAAATACCTAATGGGGGTCACCAGGCTCCAACCTCTCTGAACCAAATTCAATGGTTTCAGTGTTTACAACAAGGAGTAGTCACGATATTTGAAATAAAATGCCTTGCAATTACCAAGTCTGGTTGGCTTCTGAGGTGTGAGTTTTCATTCTAAATGAATGAAGCATGTTTACAAACTGACCTGGGAGCACAAGGACCATGAAGATTAACATGAAGAAAATGCAATCTCAGATATCTTATGAAATTTTCCCCATTATACCAAACACAGCCAAAGCTTTCACTGGGATTTCAATAAATTTAGTTCTACACATTGCTGCAGAAATTTCGTTATTCCCCCTTTCTCTGGTGGATAGCAGGGGTAGCAGCTGGTGTGTTCTGTATTTAAAACATGAAAAAGAACTCTTGTTCTCATTCCTACATGAATGTGCTTGAGAAAATTTGGAAAAATGATTTACTTTAAGTAAAATGACTTTATTTCCTTTCCTGTAAGGTATTTGACAAGCTTTTAAACATCTAAGAGTTACACTTTCAAAAAGCATACAGATTTCTCCTGGAAGAAACTATAACACATAAAAACTTATCATTTAAATTTATGTAAATTTTCCTGAACCACAGGTTCTTGAATGTATATTCTCATTCTGCAACACTCTCCGGGTAGAATTTTTAATGCTGCATTTTTATAAAATAATTTAGTTGACATGTAAATATTGTGAAGTAGCCAAAGATACAGTAATTTTATATTACTTTAAAGAGTGTTGAACAGTCGCATTTTGTCATTATTATACAGGTATGCTACATTATTCAGCCAAATTCTGTAATTTTTGTCATTATTATACAGGTATGCTACATTATTCAGCCAAATTCTGTAAAATTGGAGGCATGTTTAAAAATCAATGCTAAGACATTAGGAAATGCCTGAAACAGATGAGAAACAAATCAATTCTCTTATTTCTTAGATTTAATATGGGCATAATTTGCTGATCATTCACTGAAAATGTAATTTAGCAAAACAGACCCCAGTGAATGCTGAAATATTTGATTTTTTCAACTTTTTTAACAAATTATTTTTTGCTAGTTTGAGTATAAAGATTTCTAACATATTTAAACACATGGCAATTAGACCCATGGCACATCACATTAACCACTTGTTATTAAAGCTACAATTTTTACACCATGGATACTCTATTGACTTCTGTATCTGGTTTAGATATATGGTTAACTAAACATTCAGCAAATTCAATGAAAACTGACTTGCAACCACTTAAAAATCTTTACTATGAGTTTTAAAGTTGTTTTAAACACATGAAATGTCAAAAAAATCTTCTATGTGAAAGGTGCTTCACACCAATTATCTCACTTAATCCTCAGAAATATATCATCAACTATTGCTCCAAAAGGTAAATAACTTGTCATGGGGTCACATGGCTATTGAGAGTTCCTCATGCTATTCTATCTCTTAAAAAACATTTGACCTCCTCCTTTTTCAAACACATTGTTTGGTTTCTGAAATCTTAAATACTCCTCTCCTTTACCTTCCTTCCCAAGATCTTCCCTCACTTTATTCAAGTCTCTTATAAGGCCTTCTCTACAACAGCCACACATGTGGACACACACACACACACACACACAAACACTCCTAAATCTTCCATCCCCTACTGCTGTCTATTGCTTTACCTTTATTTTAGTCCACAAAACTTATCACCCCTTGACATTACACTGACCTATTTGCTCACTGTCTGTTTCTTCCACCATCCTTCCAACTCTAGCCCCAGCTAAGTTCAACCAGGGGTCTTATTTGTCTCTTCCCCCCACCCTCCCATCCCTACCACTCTGAGTATTTACAACAGTGACTGCCACAAAGTAGGCCTTCAATCAATTGGCTGATTGAATGGTCAGAAGCTGTGGAGCTGGGGTTTAAATCTGGGACTTTAAAACCCTAGGTCTGTGCTAATTTCATCACATCTGGCTTAATTTAAACAGTAGCACATCTTAGCTGAAAGTTTCCAAATGGTATATTTGCAAGACAAAAGCTATCTTTACAATGAATCCTACAGCACTATCCTTCTCTGCTCTCCCAAAGCTTGTAATTAAAAATTCTGCTTCATTCAAAGAAAGGGAATGAGAGGTCAACATCACCCAGGGAAGAAAGAAGACAGGAACACACTCATACTGCACACTTACTTTGTTCTGAGTCACATACGTGTGTATGTGCATGTCTGTGTACACATGCACACATCTATGTCTGTGTACAATTCATTTCTACTTTATTCTCATGGCAATGATCTAAAGCAGGTAATATTTATTTACTGTCTTCAGATAAAGAAGCAGAAACATGGAATTATTTTCAGCCAACCAGAAGGTCTTTGTGCACGGGAATGTGTATGTGTTTGTTTGCATAAGAAATTTTTATTTCCCAATCTTCATTTTCTACCTGAAATATTTTTGAAGGGGAGCACTTACAGAAAAAAGCAGGTATAAGATATTTAAGAATCCAGAAGCTCATTTTCATTAAAAAAAAAAAAAGCCTCAAATCATTGGCAGAGATGGTGGAGCAGGTAAAGTGATTACTTCTTTTTCTTGGCAGGAGCCACTCCTTTGTCCTCTAGGTTAAAACAATAACCACCTCTACCCTAAGCCCATTATCCACTTTCAATCCCAATGTGAAAGGCAGGAAGATTGGCAGAAGCAGTTTCTTTGATGAGAGTTGTCATTGAACCATGGATATCTGGATATCTAAAACCCCTGTCCAATGTGGTGGTAAGAGAGGCAAACTGCATAAAACCACTTGAAGAACTTGATCCCAGAGAACTGGGAAAGAGAGAAAGAGAATTCCAGGGAGTGGAGCCTGGTACTCTGCTGGACAAGCTTGAAGCTGAGATGGAAGGAGAAAAGGGCTGTAAGAGGAGCAAGCTTGAGTTCTCCCTCTGGATAGGCAAATATGGATCAGCTGGCCTATGGGTCAAGTACCCAAAAAAACAGAAGTGGACTTGAATCATCTCAAACAAGACTCCATCTAGAGGGGCTCTCTTTGTGGTACAGTGGGTTAAGCCCCAGCCTGCAATGCTGGCATCCCATATCAGAGTGCTAGTTCAAGTCCTGGCTACTGCACTTCTAATCCAGCTTCCCACTCATGGGCCTGGTAGAGCAGAGGAAGATCACCCAACTGCTTGGGCCTCTGAACCCACATAGGAGACCCAGATGGAGTTCAAAACTCCTGGTTTTGGCCTGTCCCAGCCCTGGCCATTGCAGTCATTTGGGGAATAAACCAACAAATGGATGATCTCTGTCTCTCACCCTTTCTCTGTAACTCTATTTTTCAAATAGATAACCAATTTTTATTGAGAGAGAGAGAGAGAGAGAGAGAGAGAGAGAGAGAGAACCATCTAAAAAGGTAGAACACAAGGAGCCAAGATCTGTGACTAGATTTCTATGAGGATCATTGCCCAGGTCCTCTATTGTGTTAGGATGCTCCTAAGAACAAAACTCACTCAGAAACATACAGAAGTATGCCCATAGTAGAAAGAGGTAGCTTTTGGAGAAGTGCTACACTCAGAGGGCATCAAAGCCAGATTGCAACTCAATACACATGAGACTTTTCTCATTCTTCCTAATCGCTTCTTCCCTTTTGTACTTGATCTTAGAAGGTACAAGTGGCTTAAAAAATGGGGCAAACCAAGAGAAACTTATCATAATTCTCCTTTGTTCTACTACAGATTTGATTGGGAGTTGATGTGAGAGGGCAAGAAAGGGGAAAAAGTTATCAATTGGATAAGAGACTGAAGTTTTGACATTAGACTGATAGCATTCTTATTTAGTGAATATAACAGTATACATTTTACATATAACAGTATATATTGTACATATATAATATTATATACATATTAAATGCCTGAGTAACTCTTTCCCAGATCCAAGGATGAAAACACTCCCAGTACTCCAGAAAGATCCCTCATATTCTGTCAGGATTACTCTGTGCCAAAGGTACCACCATTCTTTTTTTAAATATTTTTTTTTAGTTATTTGAAAGGCAGAGTGATGGAGGGAAGGAGAGAACGCAACAAAAAAGAGAAAAAGAGAAATAATGAGAGAGGTTTTCCATCTGCTGGTTCACTCCCCAAATGGCCACCACAGTCAGGTCTGGGCCAGGCTGAAGCCAGGAGACTGGGACTCCATTCAGATCTGTTACGTCAGTAACAGGAACCCAAGCCCTTAAGCCATCTTCTGCTGCCATCCCACGTGCATTAGCAGGGAGCTGGATTGGAAGTGCAGCAGCTGGGACTCAAATCCTAGCATCACAGGAAGTGGCTTAACCTGCTATATCATAGTACTAACTCCTAAAAGTACCACTACCCTGACTTTTGTCATCACAGGTTAATTTTTCTTATCTTGGACTTCATATTCATGAAATCACATGTTTGTACTCTTTCTGGCTTCCTTACCCAGTGCTATGACTTTTAGAGCCAACTTTGTTTATTGTGGCGGACAATAGCTCATCTTTGTCATTCATATTTGTATTCTAGCACATGAATACAATTTATTGAGCATGCTGGTTGACATTCACATTTTTTTCCATATTGGTTTACATAAAACAAAGCTTTTATGAACATTTCTGAATGTGTCTTTTGGTGGACACACGCATTCATTTTATTGGGTGCATGCCAAACAGCAGAATTAAGGTATAGGGTGGGTACATGTTTAGTATTAGTAGATATTGCCAAGCAGGACCCCAAAGTACTTGAACCATTTGCCACTCATTCTCACCAATAATGTATGAGAATTCCAGTTTCAAGACATACATGTTTATACTTAGCATTGACAGTCCTTTTTTAGAAGATTTATTTATTTGAAAGACAGAGTTACAGAGGGCGAGGGAGACGGAAAGAGAAAGGGAAAGGGAAAGGGAAAGGGAGATGGAGAAAGAGAGAGAGAGAGAGAGAGAGAGAGAGAGAGACTGTCCCTTCATTGGATCACTCCATAAATGGCCACAGTGGCTGGAACTGGGCTGGGCTAAAACCAGGAGCCTGAACTCCATCCAGGTCATCTTGCATGAATTGTCTATTCAAATCTCTGCCCGTTTTTTTTTTTTTATTATTTCACCAATTATTGATTTTTATGAGCTACTTATGTGCTTGGGGTACAAGTCCTGTGCTGGCTAAAGACAGAGGATGTGTATATTCTAAATATCTTCTCAGACTCTGTGGCTTGCCTTTTATTCTGTTAACAGTAGCTTTTGATAAAAAAGACATTTTTAATTTTAATAAAGTCCAACTGTTCAATCTTTCTATATAGAGCTCTAGTTTATTTGGCTTCACATGTCCTTGTATGTTTTATTCTAGTGGATTGGATTTTTTTTTAATACCTGAAAATGACCAAAAAACTATGGGTTCATTCTGAAATTTTATCCAAAAGGGGAAGGAAAGAACTCCCGGAGCAAGTGTAATGGGATGCTAATGAGTGACAGTAACACTGCTGTCTGCTTGCACCCAATAGATCATTCAATAAATCAGTTATACTTGGCTTGATTATGAAGATTCATTTGAGAAGTCAGTACATATATCATGTCTCTTTTTTAAAATGAACAATCTTCCTAGTGAGTATTTGAGACACGCCTGATTTATTAGCTAAGTTTATTATAGATATGACATAGTTTTAGAGAATCAGAAGACTTCCCATTATTGAATATGCATTGACTGCCCTACGGCAATGCACACAAAGATGTTCTTCTCTTATAATTTGATTTTCTTAGACATAGTATCTGCTGTTGGAGTTTGTATGCCTTGGTAAAACGATGCTGGTCAGGAAGTTGTGTTTCTGGTTCCACTCTCTCATTGACTACCCAGGGATAGCTCCTTCATGTCCAAAAATGTACATTACATGGCTGGATTTGGACTTCTACTCTGTGATTCTGTACTCACTCAATGATCCAACATGAGAAACCTAAGAGCCACCCTTCAATCCTCTCTCACCAGCTACATGTACTCACTCACTGAGGACTAGCTCTTAAATAACTTTCTAATATATATTTGCTTCTCTTCATTACCAATGCAACAGTCTTACTCGAAGACAGTGTTCTTTTTCCCTCCAGTCATTGGATCAGCCTTCTAATTCAACTCCGCACCTCGGAGTCCTGCTCCAGTCCATGTGTCCCATGCTGTCAGGGTGACCCCTCTTGGTTAACAATAGCTGAGTAGTCTATGGCACTTACTCTTTCCTTGGTACCTTGTGAGCATAACTCCTTTAATATTCAGACAATACAAAAAAGAGGTCCTATGTTTCTTTTTAAATGGAGTCACTGAAGCTGACTTTCTCAAGGGCATTTAGCAAGGAAGGCATAAGGTGGGATTTGGAGCCTGGTAGTAGATTTTCAGTGCTCAGGACTTTACAACTCTATGGAATTGATGAGGCCACCCAGCTTACTCACTCTTAAGTTCCTTGAACATATTCTCTGTGTTCGACCTCTGTGCATACTGTTTCCTCTGCATGGAACATGGTTCCGTTCTACTGTCTACTCTCTACATCCCTTTGTCCTAACTGTCACTTTATCTTTCCAGCATTAGCACTTCTTAAGATTCCTAGAATGGGTTAAAGTCTCCAACAAGCACTCTCATGATTTCCAATCTTCTCCTAAAAGCATTTATCACATTTTATTTTAACACTTGTTTAATTGTCTTCTCCATTAAATGCAAACTCCATGGGGGAGCAGAACGATCTATCTTGCTGTTGATGGCCCCACCCACAGTGTTTGACTTTTGGTAGGTATTAAAAAATATTAGTTAACAAAAAGTAGAAAAGGGGCTGGCACCATGGCTCATTTGGTTAATCCTCTGCCTGCGGTGCCGGCATCCCATATGGGCGTCGGTTCTAGTCCTGGTTGCTCCTCTTCCAGTCCAGCTCTCTGCTGTGGCCCAGGAGGGCAGCAGAGGATGGCCCAAGTGCTTGGGCCCCTGCACCAGCATGGGAGACCAGGAAGAAGCACCTGCTCCTGGCTTCGGATTGGCCACTTGGGGAGTGAACCAACAGAAGGCAGACCATTCTTTTTGTCTCTCTCTCTCTCTCTCTCTCTCTGTCTATAACTCTACTTGTCAAATAAATTTTAAAAAAGTAGAAAAAATATTTTGTGATTTGTTATTTGTCCAGTGAGGAATGTAATTCATCACAAAACTTCAAAATAAACCACCAAACAGACATCATGTTCTTTTCTCAAATAGCCTTTCTAAACAGATCATCAGGAAGATTGTAAGATCTGCTATTAGTTCCTTGAAGATACTGTCAGCTCTTATCCATTTCTGCAGTATCTTCTCTTCAATGGGCATTTATTAAATTGTTAGAGTTGTTCACCACAGTGCCTCTCTTTGAATGATCTTCCCACAGCATATGCTTGCCTTCACTTGAAAAAATAGAAGAGTATGGATTCTGGAGTCAGACCCCTATGTTCAAATTGTGGCTCCACCATTTATTTGCTAGTCATGACCTTGGCAGATGATAAAATCCCCACTTATCTTCAGGTTTTCTTGGTCTTGCCTTTTCCTTTATCACAGAGACAAAAATGCTCCTGAGTTTCCAGGGTTGAAAATGGTCTTGGGTTATAAACTCACTTTGGGCAAAGATACATTTAGCTCCAATTCAGGTATTTTCTTCTCTGCCCAATGTACAAGCAAGGCTTTTCAAAATTTTTTGTTAGTCATACTAAAAACACACAGTTTCACTCATCTATAAGACACTTTCTTTAGTACTCAAGTTACTGGAATACTGCATGATAGATCTGTGAGGCTGTTAGTTATTGTAGCAGATTACACCAAAATTCTCATATGAATTTCTCTAACAACTATAGTCTCTGCATCCATAAAGGAATGTTTTTAAACAGTATATAAAAACCAAAACAATGAAACAAACAAAAATTATTGTCCTGCAGAGTTGTCAAACAGAACTTTCCACAGTGAAATGTTCTATGATCTACAGTGTTCAGCACAATGGCCCCTGACCACATGTACATATTAAGTAAGCACTTGAAAGGTGGCTAGGGCAGAAGGAACTAAATTTTGAATTTTATTTAATTTTTTGATTAATTAAAATTTAAACTTAATTAGTCATATGTGTCTGCTTACTAATGTATTACATAATACAGGTCAACAAAACCCTAATTGTTTATGCATTCCTTTTAAATGGAGACACTGAATACCAGTTCTATTTTAAAACGATTTGTAATGCTTTCCGTGTAATGAAATATGAAATCTCTTTTCTACAATCTCATTAAAAAGGATCATTTAAAATACAAATTGTCAGAGCCTTCATAAATGAAAGTTTCTGCTCCTTCATTGGGATAGTTGACCAGAGAATTCATCACTTCATCCAACATTTGGACTTCTCTTTATTTACTACTTTAGGCTCTTCTATTCACTCTTCCTTACCAATTACAGATATTCGCATATAAACAAATATTCACACAATGGCTTCAGGCAAACAATGGACAACAACAAAAGTGAAAGTCAATAACAAATGAGGATCCTATCAAAGAATTCTTAAGTGAGAAAAACAGTTTAAAAACCAATCACAATAGGAAAAAAAAAGCTTGAAATTCACTTCAATATACTGCCTTACCTTGCTCAGTGTTAAATACTCTACCAATTTTTGCGAAAATCCGGAAACCCATGTTTCGACATTCATTATACTGCAGCTCACAATTAACACTGCCAGACTCCTTTCTAATCAATTATTCGTTAAGATGTCTAGCATTTCTTTGGAGCCCCTTCCCTGGACATGAGAATGGTTTAAGAGATGACACATGCATGTATACTTTGCAGAATAAAAGAAAGACTTTACTCAGGTTTTAACACTAAATGAGAACAAGGGTAAGGAAGAGAAATCAACCCTTTTAGTCAAAGCTGAGCTTCCGGCGAGCTGCAGGCAGTGCACAGCGGGAAAGGATCTGGCTCCAGAAAGTGCCCAAGTGTTGACAGCTGAGTAAGAGTTTGAAGGCTTAACAGCACAAATGCTCTGTCGATGGTACTGCTACAGAGCTTCTCTGAACCGGAACTGCCAAAAACTTCCCAAGCTGTTGACAACCAATCATGTGAAATTAATTCACTCTAGACCTTGACATTAAATTAGCAAATGAGTATTTTCACATAGGAAATAACTCTGCACTAAGTGAAGAAAACAAAGGATCATTTTATCCAGCCTAAAACTTTGAAGATGTAAGACTTACCAGGAAGAATACAACTGTGTCCCTTCAATCCTTCCTGAATAAAACCATCAGTAGTAAGTCTGCATTGTGCAACATATTTTCTTTATCAAATCTATATTCAATTTACATCAGTACAAATGGAAAGTTTCCAAAAAGTCCATATATTCAAAATGATCAGGGAGTAAATTAGTATCAGTAAGGAAGAACTCCTAACAGTATTTAGAGTCACATGTAAAAATAAAGATCTTACAGTCTACAAAGGTGCTTCTAGGATTAACATTCTATGTTTCAGAATTTTAAACTTTTCCGAGGCATTTTGGTTTTAAGTAAATCATGGTGAGTTATTCTAAGAGCCACCTGCCTTACATTATCATCTCTGTTTTCTCTTAAATACCTGCAGCACCCATCAGAAGTCACTTATCCTGCTAGTTACTAGCCTCCCCTATTATAACTATGATCGGCTGCGGCAAAATGTGGACGCGAGCCATATCCCTCACCGAGTCCTCCAGCAGCTGCCCACATACGGAGCAGCCCCTGGGGCTGGACACACTGGGTTCAAATCTTCCTCTACCACTTATGTTTGCTGAATTCTTTGGATCTCGGTTACCTCAGTAAAAGAGGGATATCATTAGTTCCTTCACCACAGCATTGTTGTGAGGATTAAATAAATTTATACATTCTAACTACACTGCATAGAAAACATTCAAAAATGTTGGTCTGCATTATTATTACTAGCCTTCACAGAGCTGTTACAGGGTGACACATTAGTCTTTTGGGACAAATAGATTTTTAAAACTTTAGTTTTAAATATCAGAGACTGAAGTAAATAGAAAGAAAAAAAATAGAAGGCAAAAAAATCACCTTTCTCTGGATATACCTTTATTGGTAATATTGGCAGTTAGTCTACTATCATCTATGATGTTCTGTGAACTTTCACCTGACGATTCATATAATATGAGGTCTCTATAGCAGTCAAAGCTAACTCCTAAGGCCTGGTGACTGATAAGACCATACAATAAGTGATGTTGGAGACATAATCTGTGTTATTACCGTGAATGATTTATTCTACAACATAGCTCAGAAACCCTAATATTAACATATCTCACACCAATCAATCATGTTCAGTTTTGACTTTCAAATCTTTGTGAGACATCAAGTGATACTGCTAAGTGTACAGCTTAATTGTAGAGACTGCTGATGTGGATAATATCGCCATTAGAAGACTACAGTGCTGAATTGGCATTAGTTGAGTCTGGAAAACAGAAACGGTTGGAATTCCAGAGCAAAAGAATCAACTCACCAATTTGAACAAGATAAAAACACTCAAAATAATTTGTGAAACAATTTTTCTTTGTGCATTTAATAAATATGTGTCAGAACAAGCAAAAGTCACAGAAGCTGAAAGTTAACAAAAATCCATTAAAATAAAGTCACAGCACATAGTGGAGAATTATTTTTGGCAGTTATTTGATCATGTGGTTAATATGTGTAGTCAGTCAAATTAACACAATTTTGCCATTGTAGATTCCCAGTTACACAGTGCACGCTCCTGAGAGACTTGTTCCAAAAACAGAGCCACAAACTCTTTTTGGTATGGAACAATTTGACCATTCTCTTCTGAACAGTAGTAATGAAAAAGAAGTCTTTCCTCAGAAAAAATGCAAATGACTGTGCTTTGCCTTCACATTTGGCCATCTTTTCTTCCTTTGATTTCTCCTTCAGAGTCCTTGGATAGAAACCAGGGCATTTATCGCTCCATTTGTACCAACAGATAGGCTTCTCTTTCTTATCAGTCTGCCTGTTCGGATCATGTGCACTCTGCCATGTTATTGATTGAAAGAAGCCCGGGCAAGGTGGTGTCAGCTTATGTTCCTAAAGGGAGTCCCCTGGGCACACTGGTGAGGCTCTAAAGGTCAAATCAGAATTGTCAGTGTTTCCACATTAAACTGCCAGGCACACGAAGAACACAGAATTCTCAAGCACGCAAAACAAACACCGACGTTCAGCATTTTTTGTTTATATCAACCCTCCCACCCCACAGAGGCAGAGGTACTTTTCATGGAAGAAAATCTGGCTTTGGAGAAATAAAGATGATTTTAAGTCACTCTTTTAATTTTCCATGCTTTCTTCTTTCTCTCTTTATTGTCTCTTTAACTTCTCTTCAAAATGCTTACTCCAAAAAGAAATCTGATGGTATAAATAAGACCATGAAATCACACCATGCTATAGAAACAGTTGGTTGTAACTGCCCCTGGAGGTTAAACTGGCATTTTCTGATGACATGTACACTCAGAAGGAGAAATTAAAGTTAACCACATTCGCCAACTGTGTGCTTAGCAGCATCATAAATAGTCTCCAGGTCTGGTTCATGTAAGAACCTCAGAATTCATTCATCAAACACAATTCAGAGCACACGGATGAAGACAGTAGGCAGTCACTAATTATCACTTTGCTCTCTTTCCTGTATACAAAGTCAAGAACAACTCATCTGGTCTAACAGAAGTGAAGGTGATCAAAGAAGGGGCCAAAGCAAGCCCTGAGTTGAAGCTGGGCCCGGTAGAACAAGGAAGATTTTATCAAAGAATAGGAACTAATGGTTTCTAGGCAAAGGGAGCATCGTGAGAAAAGAACTGGAGCTTTGTCAAGTACACGGTGTATTTAGAAGCTGCAGAACACAGCTATTCTGCATCCTAGAGGTGACCTGGGGTAAATCACCTGCCTACTTGCTTCATTGTATGTGTCTATATAATAACAGGACCTAAATCATATCATAGGGTGTACTGAACATTAAATGGAAATATTTTATACACACACACAAAAGATACTTGGAAAAGTTCACTCGGTTAATCCTCTGCCTGCAGCACCGGCATCCCATATAGGTGCCGGGTTCTAGTCCAGGTTGCTCCTCTTCCAGTCCAGCTCTCTGCTGTGGCCCGGGAGTGCAGTGGAGGATGGCCCAGGTCCTTGGGCCCCTGCACCCGCAGGGGGGACCAGGAGGAAGCACCTGGCTCCTGGCTTCGGATCGGCGTAGCGCCAGCTGTAGCGGTCATTTGGGGAGTGAACCAATGGAAGGAAGAACTTTCTGTCTCTCTCTCACTGTCTATAACTCTACCTGTCAAATAAATAAATAAATAAAAACCATACTTTTATTTTCATGCAAAAATTTTTTGAAATCCATGCAGTGTTTCATAATACTCATTTTCTGTTAACTTTTAAAGGGCCCTTGTATGCATGGGTCTCAAAAAATTTTGTACCAAAATAAACTTAGCTTAGAATTCCATTTTCTATGAACATTTTGCAGTACACTTGTGCAATAAATATTCTTACTATTGTTAGAGCTGTTGTGATTAGGGACCTATTGTTTTCACCACAGAAGTACCTGAAGTACAAGGAAGATGGGATAAATAAGGGTTTTCAGAGGGATATTTCTCATTCTGCCACTGGATGCCCAGGCATCTTGCTAGCTGTTACCCTGGAAGCAATATTTTAACTCATGGGTGAATGAGTTCCCTTTATCAGGATACTCACTGTCTCTTCCTATTACTCAATATGTTCTATTCCAGTGGTTCTTAAGCCTTGCTATGCATGAGAATCTCCTGGGGAATCTGTCAAAAACAAGGCCTCTTGGGTCTAAACCTAGAGATCCTTGTTCAGTAAACTTAAGGTAGAGATGAGAAACTTGCATTTTTGAGAAAACTTCCCAAGTGGTTCTGGTGAACAGTAAAATTTGGAGAGTATGGTTCAGGTCTACCCAGATTCAAGGTCACCACGTTTTACTGTTATTGCCCACAAAGTAAGATAACATCTAGCTGACCGAATAATAACAGATTCACAACGTCACTCACCTCCTTTTTATCTTTTATTTTACAAAAAACACTGGTTCATTTAAGGAGAGCATAGACAAGATTACATCTTTCTTAACTAGCTGTAGAAATATTTCACAAGCTTGATTAGGTAAAGAAGCAGGGAACAACAGAGAATCAGATTAATTTAATGTTTCATTAAACATAAAAAAAGAAAAAAGGTTTTTTACATTAAATAGCACAACATTGCCCAAATAAGTTGTTTTACCATTATTTATTCTCATGGCATTTAATAGTATAGATTACAAAAGGGGAAGTCAAAATATTCATGCAGGTTTTAGCATTAGTAGGAAGATCTAGATTGTGATTTGTCGAGAAAACCATATCAGGGAGCCCCATCTGCTTCCCAAAACAATGCTTTCATGAGGTTCACTTATAGTTTCTTAGTGTACCTAATGGTTTCCTGATCATTATTCAACAAAACCTGGAGGAAGAACATTTTTAGCAGCCTGAGAAGAAATACAAATGGACATCCCTGGAGTTATAATACAATAACGATTTGATATGATTTACAAGGACTGCCAAGGTATGCACAAGGACCAGGTCTAGAAGAGCCCTAGAGAAAAATCTGAATGTGATCCTGAGAGGAATGTGGCTGTAGGGATGGGCTAGGGAAGGGCTTCCATCATAAAAGTGTCTAACACAGTATGGGTGCCCCTCAACCTACCTGGGGTTCTAGCCTGACAAACTCATCAGAAATTGAAAATATCGTAAGTTGAAAATTTGTTTGACAGTGAATCTTCCGGCTTAGCAATACAGCACATTCTACAGCCCTGGCTGTTTCCCCTCCTAAGCATGGGACTGGTGGGAAGCTACGTTCACCATCACTGTCCAGCATCACAAGAGAGTCTTGTATCTCGTATTGCTAGCCTACGAAAAGGCCAAAATTCTATACCTGCTCTGTTAATGTAGTTTTTAAACATTAAAATGTGAACCAAAAATAAAAAAAAAAAAGGTCAAAATTCTGACTCTGAAGTACCATGCTATTGAATGTGCATCCCTTTGGCACCATCATAAAGTTGAGTAAATATTTAAGTTGGACCATCAGTCAAGGGGCTGTGTAGTTCTCAACCTTGGGTACACATTAGAATCTACTCATAAAGAGGTTTTTTTAAAAATAGATCCATGTGCAAGCTCTACCACATTGAGATCCCATTTAATTGGTCTGGAGTGGTCCCACAACAAGATTTTTTTCTTAAAAAAAAAAAAAAAAAAAAAAAAAAACCAACTTAAGTCACGTTAACACACAATCAGGACTAGAAGCCAGGGGACCAGCCAGGCTATGAGATATGATGGCTGACCTAGAGTGCTTGTGACAGAGATGGAGAAAGGTGGATTCACCTGACAGATATTCAAGTGGCAAAATCAACAGGATGGACTGATCGGGTAACTGCAGAGTGGGGGAAGCACAGGGACAAAAGTGACCATGAGGTTCCTTCTAGGAAAATGGACAAACTGTGGTGATAGTCACTGGCCTCAGCTGCTAGTGACCTGGGTTAGGATGTGGTTTCCCCATTTTCTAGTTTGAGGCTTCAGCAATTTACTTAATCTTTTACAGCCCTCTACAAAATGGGGATGATAACATTTTCCTCATGGAGGTATTATAGAGAATATATGAGACAACACACACAAAGGACTTAACCTAGTGCTTCTTATATAACAGACGATCAATAAATGTTTTCCCTTCCATTTCATAGCTATTCCAGCTGTAGCTACTACAAAAAGTACAATGTACTTGAGATTTCTAAATAAATTCAATTTGTTTCAATACATAAACTCATTTTAACTAACCAATACTATGATTTACACTTCTCAAAAGGGGGAAGGTAGTTAAAAAATGTCTCAGATGTTGGAAAAACATGAATGAGCACAGATACATGAAGAGAAACCATTTGCTTTGAAAACTGTTCAATTACCTCAAAACAAACAAAAAAACAAACAAACAAAACAACAAAACAGTATTGACTGTAGCTTGATAATGAAATAATGATTTTAGGACAAGCATTACAGTTCTGATTTATAAGAACAGGGTCTCTGAATACCCATGGGGATTCTGTCAACTTTGCACCACTCTTTTTGCCTGGAATGCTCTCCAGAAAGCTTTATTACTGATCTCCTCGTGGCCCTCAAGTTCTTGTCCCTCCTAAATGAGGCCAATTTGATCAACCTTCTTAAATTGCACCTCCCCACCCCTGCACCAACACATCTAACTCCCTGGGTCTTAACTCTCCTTTTATCTTTTTTTTTTTCTTTTCCTTAGCATTTATCTCCGTTTAACAAACTGTATAACTTGTTTATTATTATTACTACTATTTTTGATTGGCTATCTCCTCCCAGCATGATGTTGGCAGGACTTGGAAAAACTCAAAGCTTGTTTTCCTACTCTTGCTCAGCGTAACGCTTGTGATATCAGTTGTGTACAGGTTAACTTCCCCACACACCCAGCCAACATCTGGGCGTCCTCTAACTGAATTCCTGGAGACAGTGTCGCTCAGTCCGTGAGACTGCCACCCACCTCAAGTGCTAACTGGAAGTCCCAGACTGTAACATGTACTTGTAACCAGTTGGCTATAAATAGGGGTACTCGTGACTCCTGCCTCAGATTTGACTGATTTGCTAGAGAGGCATGCAGAGCTCAGGGAAACATGTTTACTCACTTATTATAAAAGACATTACAAAGGGTGCAGATAAACAGATGGGAGACATGCACAGATTGTGGGAGAAGGGGCAGGGAGCTTCCAAGGCCTTCTCCACACATGTGCCTTTGAGAGATCTACTATTCCAAAGCTCTCTGAACACTGCCCTTCTGGATTTTTATGGAAGCTTCATTACATGGGCATGATTGATTATGTCATTGGCCATTGGTGATTACCTCCACCTTCAGTCCTTCCCACTTCCCCAGAGGTCAGCAGCATGGGGGTTGAAAGTTCTAACCCTCTAATCACATTGTTGGTTCCCTTGGCAACCAGCTGTCATCCTGAGGCTACCCGGGAGCCCACCGCAGTTGCCTCATTGGAACAAAAGATGCTTCTATCATCCAGGAAATCACAAAGTCTTAGGAACTCAAATCAGGAACCCAAGGTCAAAGACCAAATACTAGAACAAAAGACTCTCCCAGAGCCCCTATCTACAAAAGATCTAGGAGCTGGGTATCAGGAACCAGAGAACAGAGACCAAACATGTTCTTATTACATCACAGCATCATGGTAGCAAACTGCACAGGGGCAAAGACCTAAGTCTGTGTATTAGTTTATGTAACTAAAGTACCTAGAACATTCCACGGCACCAGGCAGGTGTGAAATGGGTATCCGTTAAATAATAAGAGACTTTAAAATTGCTGAAAAAATTCAAAATTCACAGTTAACAGGTCAGTATTGTAAGATTTCTACTAACATAAAACCAAGTCATCAATAGATTTATTTTTTTGAAAAATAATAGGTGAAATAGGGGAAATTGGGGTTGGTGTTGTGGCACAGGGGGTTAAGCTGCCATCTGTGACACCGATATCCCATATGAGTCCCAATTCAAATCCCAGTTGCTCCACTTCCAATCCAGCTCCCTAATAATGTACCTGGGAAAGCAGCTGAGGATGGCCCAAATATTTGGGTCCCTGTCACTCACATGGGAGACTCAGGTGGAGTTCCAGGCTCCTGGCTTGTTCCTGGTTCAGTCCCAGTCACTGAGGCCATTTGAGGAGTAAATCAGTGGATGGAAGCTCGCTCTCTCTCTCTCTCTCTCTCTCGAACTTTGCCTTTCAAGTAAATAAGTATAAAAAACAGGTGATGTGGTTGATGAAGTCAAATATTCTTGTTCACTTGTTCTAATCGATGTTCTCTCTGTGGCAGCATCTATGCCAGGGCTGTTGGAATATGATTAGGCAGAAAAAACTGGCATTGCAAGCAGTACTTTGAGAGGAAGGCATGATCTGCTTGTGAGAAAAAGGTCTGCATTGAGTCTGTCATTTTGCTTTAAAGTGTGTGGGTTGCTTTCCTACGCCACTGCCTTATCAACAGTTTATCAGGGATATGATCTGCCTACCTGCCCAGTCATGGAGAAAATTTGTAATAGTCTCAGTATTATCTCTCTCATTCTCTGTCTCGCGATCCCCCCTGCTTTTTTGGGGCCTACGAACAGAGCCTTGGAAGGTACTGACCCAAGCCCATTCTTCTTTTTCCTTCCCTCTATTTTTCTTCTCATTTCAGAAAACTTGGGAGAATGATGATAATGTTTTGGTCTTTAATAAAACCTAATTTACAATACACCCCTAATTTTCTAATCCATAGAAACCGACTCACAGAGTCAGTTTGACCAAACCACAGCTGCCTTGAAGGGGCACAATCAACCAAGACAACCAGAGCACCAAGGGCAGCCCAGGCTGGAACAGCTTCACGAGTTCCCAGAGAAGTTAAATTACATCGCAATGCTACACCTGCATTATAGAGACCATGAGGTGCTTAAATCATTCCATTCTGTGTGGATTTCATGACATGTCTGGTTTTTAGTCTAAATATTTCCAGAAGATGAGAATAAAATACAGTTTATGCAACTCTAGAGAATACAGATTAAGATACAGAAAATGCCAAGCCAAATAAACCTAAAGTCATTTAATAAATAGCAATTGATTGATTTATAGTTGGTCCTGAAATGGGATTGCACACTGAATCCACTGTGCCTAACTTCCTGCACTTCACAGCTTAGTTCCACCCTTGGTAACTGAAAGCCCAATGGGATGGCTGATGATAGAAGATCAGATAATCTGAAAAGCAGATAATCTGCTTCTCACAATTGAGTATTACAGCAGTCTGGTGGACCACCTGAGCCCCCATAATATCCCCTTTCCAGGCCCACAAACACAGCCTTTCAGGCTATTGACCCAAGCCCAGAGGCATCATGGAGGCTCACAATTAAAAGGCTTTGACCCAACTTCTGACCTCAATGTCCGCTTCCTGTGGAGAGTGTCTGAACTGGCCTAACAGAATTGAAGACTTAGGAAAGCAGCCCAAATTACTTTCATTCTATCTTCTAGCTCACAAAACCTTCAGGGTCCTATGTGTTCAGATATAGGCTGGCCCAACAGCTCCTATTAGTCTGTATTTCATGGGGAGGCATGTTGTTTTCAACAATTACTTATCCTTTACTACTACTAAAAGTGACCATCTTTAACACATGTGTACCCATGTACTGGCAACCTCAGCTCTATGGTTAATTGATAAATAGATCTTTTATTGAAGATCGCCATTATAAATAGGTCTTTGAGAAATAAGACTCCAGTAAAATAGCTACTGGTTTTCTCAATATTGTAATTGGTGTTGCTGGTAAGACATATGTTTATCCAACACTAGGACCACTGGTCTAAAATGAACAAATTATTTTGTCTTATTTATTTACTTGTGAAACTGTGCAAACAACTGAGAAGATTAGAATTGTAAAAAAATGGCTTTTCCAAAGAAGAAAGTCCCCAACTTTGGAACCATTCAGTTGGAAAAAAAAATGTTAAATGGGCAATGTTGATATCACTTTGTTCTAGAGTACTGTATTCCTTCCTAATTTTTTTTTATTCCTGCCCAAGAGCACAGCAATACTACTCTCACACTGAGTATTTCTAAACCATCTCACCATTCAGTATTAAATCAGATGTATTACTCCACGCTCAGGGATGTAAAATTACCAATAGCTTGAAGAATGACTCCAGTTCTTGTCAATTACACAGTTCAGCATTTGTTCAGTGATTCATACTATATAAATATCTGCCAAATAACTGTGTGTCTGTAAAAATATGAGTGGGTAGGCAATAGAAACTTAGTCTCTCTCTCTCTTACAAAGCAGAATGAAGCAAAATTTGATATTCATTGTGAAAAAAATATCCAAAGGATAAGTTTCAAATATAACAAGAAGTACTACTGGTCAAATAAAAATTTGTATAAAAGCATGTATATATTAGTTTTCATTTCTTTGGGTTAACCTACAACACCATCCAAAGGAGAAAAACAAAATTAATCACAACAATAAAAAATAAGTGAAAAACACATCTTTTTACTATATGTGGAGTTTTAGACAAGGCATACAGGTTGTCTAAATTAACCAAGCATTCACTAATCAAGTCATAACGTGGTGAAAGGCTTCCAATGTAATATTGGTCATAATCACAAAAAAGTGATTACCTAATTTCTGGAAAAACAGAAATTAAAAAATTAGATATTATCTATAAAATTACTTGTCATTAATACACAAACCAGTATATTTAGGTTATGTGTTTTATATTTTTCTTTTTAAAATGTTTACTCATCTATACTTATATATTTCAAAGGCAAAACTTCAGAAATAAAGAGAGTGATCTTCCTTCTGATGGTTCAGTTTCCCAAATGGCCACATCAGGCAGGGTTGGGCCAGGCTGAACCAGGAGTCAAGAACTCCATCTGCATCTCCCACATGGCTGTCAGGGACTCAACCACTTCAGCCACTGCCTCCTGCCTCTCAGGATCACCTTAGCAAGAAGCTAGATCAGAAGTGGAGTAGCCTGGACTGGAACCAGGTACTCTGATAGGGGATGCAGGTGTTCCAAGCAGGTGCTTAACTTGATGAGCCACAATACCTGCCCATTTTATATTTTTCAAACTAGAGAGATAATGCTAACATTTCCTTTTAGTTTTAAAAGCAATTCATTTACCAAATATACTTGGTTTCAATTTAACAAATACTTTCTTACCACATACATGTGAGGCACTAAATTAGGTGTTGGGATGGGACAGAAAGATGAATTGCATCACAACAATAGAGGAAATCTGTTGAGACTTTTTAAAACAAATGCATTTGATTCCTATTTATAATCGTTGTACCAGTACACAGAGATATACAAACTGGTCCCTTTATATCAATATATCATAATTTTTTGGGTTCTTCTACTTATCTTTTTTAATATTACTAAGACCATACAGTGGGAATAACCTAGCCACTCTAACATAGGAAAACATGTAGTTAGCTATACAGTGTTGATCTTAACTCAAAAGAAGGTAATTTAGAGTGAGTAGATGTAGATCTACTAGCATTTATTAAATTCAAATAGTTCCAAAATCCCTGTGGAATGAAGAAATGTTGCCATCGTTTTGTCAAACTTTTCAGACTTTGCCAGTTCACTTATAATTGAAATATTATCAGGAGAGACAAATCCCGATTTTGTGAGACTTCAAGCCTGAACAATTTGGGGCTCTTCCTTAAAGAGGGTATACAAAATTATTTCCAGGGCTTCAGAAGGGGCCCATGCAAATGAGGGGCCTAAAAGCTTAAGCATAATTAGCTTCTGAGGAAATCTGTTTTTGGTTTTCAGTCATGAGTAACAAACTTTCATTAATAGCATGATGTGAAACAGAGCAACAAGTATCTGAAATGTAAGTTGGGGCGGAAACATGTTTCTGTGAAAGCTAATTACAGGGGGGATGTGGACTTCTCTGAAATTGAACCACTGAGGAACCCCCAGAAACTTACTCTGCCATTACCAAGCACAGCACCACGAGGAGGCTCAAGGTTAATCACTCATTTCCCCTTTCAATCCGTCTCAATTACTGTTAAGGGATGCTTCAATTAGTCATTCTCATTCTCTCCAGGGATAGGAAGAGATTGCAGATAACTCATCCCAAATAGACTTCACAATTCGAATCCGTCCACCCAGCCAAAGAAAAATTTTCACTGGAGACAAGTTAGATTTGCTGTCATCCACTCTGCACTCTGTCAATGCCACTCTTTCATCAGACAAAGAGAAGCCATCAGTCTTCAGGGATGCAGGGCCTTCTTTTCCTTTTCCCCAAGGAGCCAGTTCTGTTTCTACCACACACTTAGCCCAAGACAGCCTTAGGCAATTGTTCATAAAACCACCCTTGGATGGCCCTTTCCAGAAGCTAGCCCCTGAGACAGACGGCCATGTTATCAATCACCTAGACAGCATTTATACCTTTTTCTAAGCCTGCCTTCTATGTGTCATAAGAAGACTGCTTAGCCCACGATTCTAAAATCTACAGAGGCAGACATTTCAAGGAGTCTTTAAGAAGCATTTGTGGCGTCAATAGTTTATGAAAGAATACATAACCAATAATGATTTTTAAATGTAGAAAGAAAAGACGCTTCCCATCCTTAGGGAAGCAATTCGACCACTCTTAAATTCACCAGATGAAAGAAAAATTCTAATCCAACACAGGGCTTTGTTGCAAAGGTTGCTTTCACCTTTACAAACAATCTAAGTAATCTAGGCTCTGTTATCATAATGTAGAGATTATACATCTCAAGCAATGCAATTCTAGCAACAGTATGGAGTAACACCAATGAATGGATAAAGATTGCTAGACATATTTTACTAATTGTTTGTTCTTTAAAAAGATTCCTTTGTTTCTTTTTTCCTTTCTTCTCTCTCTCTCTTTCTATGGGAGACAGAGAGAGAGAGTGAGAGAGATCCTAAATCTGCCTGTTCACTCCCTAAATGGCCACAATGGTGGCAGGGGCTAGGCCAGGCCAAAGTCGGGATCCTGGTCTCTCACATGGGTGGCAGGGGTTCAAGTACTCGGGACTACACTTCCTGCTTTTTCAAGCACATTAGCAGGGAGCTGGATTGGAAGCAGAGCCCTCAGGATGCAAACTGGGACTTGAACTGGTGCTCCAGTACGGGATCTCTTTCTGATTAGTCATTTCTTCCTTTGTGCCTTCATTAAACCTACACCATCACAGCACCAACACTGTGCTCAATTACTTGTTCTCATGACTGCTTCACCCAATAGACTTTCTGAAGGACTGGGGCTGCTTTCAGCTTTGTATCCCTAGTGATTAGTAGAGAGTTGAAACATAGAGAGCTCAATAAGTGAATTACTCAGGAAAACTCATGGAATAGATAAGATTAAATGGTGAGATCTACATATTTTTTAAATTGGCCTTAAATAGTATCCTTCAACTTAAATGTGAACAGCAAGAAGTCCAGTATTCCAGGAGTTACCATAGCACACTGAATAATGGATGATGGAGCTACATTATAAAGATCCGGCAAAGAATATGTGGCGAAGAGGCTGACCAAGTATGGAGCAATTTTTAATATACAGTAATGTCCCCTTCTAGACTTCAGAACCCAGGGATTGATAACATCTCAAATCTGTTTAAAATAACATTATGTATTTCAGACTTCTTATAAAATTGCTGCCTTATGTTCTGACTTTCCTCTTCAAGACGTTTGTGGTTTTCTATGTGAGAAAAATCCAAAACTGAATCTTGACTCATGAAACTCTTCTCCGTTATATACCCAGGACATCTTGAGACAAAATTATGTTTGTATTAGCAGGGAAAAGGGGTTTAATACAATCAACACTGGTGACCTTTCCTTGGTACTTTCTAACCTCCTTTTGGCACCACCTTCTCAAACATGACTTCCACATTTTCTTTCTGAATAAGCCTCAGAAGCCATAGAAAGTTCAAGTTATCTCCTCATATCTATTGTGCTCTGCAACTTCACCATACAACATAAGTGAGTATTCTTACTGTTTCAGGGAGACGACTTTAGTTTGTGCTTACAATTACAACTCCAGAAGACGTGGGAAGTACCTAGACAAGATTAGGTGGCTCAAGTTTATTTTAAAGACTGAAAGTTCTGTAATAATAATAGCAGATACTTACATCAAGATGAATTTTCTCAGGCAGTCCTTAACATGTAAAAACTTATTTAATTCTCTCAACCCCCTATGACATGGGTTCCATCACTGTCTCATTTTACAGGTGAGAAACCTGAGGCTCAGAAGGGCTAACAACTGAATATTAAGGTCATTGAGATTCAATCTCAGACTCATTCCAGAGCTGTGTTCCTTTTTTAATAATGACAACAGCAAAATAATGATAAGAGATAATGCTTATGAGCATTTATTGGATGCCAGGCATGTTCTAAGCACTTTAAATTTATTTGTTTACTTACTTAAGAAATAGCATTAGGACAGAAATCAAAGAGACTCTTGTTCAAAGATTCTAGTCCCAATGCTGGTACTGATTAACTGTATAACTTGGGGGATGTCACTTGAATCACTCTGGCCTCAGTCTCCATGGAAACACCTTGAAGGTATTGTACAAAATTATCTGAGGACTAACATTATATTTGTAGTCTTCATGTGTGAAGCAGGACAGCACAAGAGGCTCTCTAGATGGACATAGGAATACTAAGATGAAATTTGGTATTTCTGCTCTCCAAAGAATTGCCTGCTAATCAGCAATGTCACTGATGAAAGTCTAACAAAAATCTCATGTAGAGATCAGAACTGGTATTTGGTGGATTAACAAAGACTATTCATATAAAATATAAAATAAAACTTGATAATTCAAAAAAGTAATTTCTAGAAGCTATAAAGAAAAAGATTTATAAATTTAATTATGCAGCTTTTTAAACTATAAATGATAAAACTATCTTACAGCTAAAAGATAAGTTACTAGAAATAATATTTTTGATACATGTAACAGACTAGTTTATAAAGTCTATATAAAATAGTAAAGAAAAAATGGATAAAAATATGTGAACATACAAGTATTTCTTTGTATCCTGGGTGCTTATCCTAGTTGCTTAAGAGAATAACTGGTCAAAAAGCCAACGATGAACTAAGAGATTCTTTTTTTTTGACAGGCAGAGTGGATAGTGAGGGGGAGAGATAGAGAGAAAGGTCTTCCTTTTTGCCGTTGGTTCACCCTTCAATGGCTGCTGCAGCCGGCGCATCATGCTGATCCGAAGCCAGGAGCCAGGTGCTTCTCCTGGTCTCCCATGCAGGTGGAGGGCCCAAGCACTTGGGCCATCCTCCACTGCCTTCCAGGGCCACAGCAGAGAGCTGGCCTGGAAGAGGGGCAACCGGAATAGAATCCGGCACCCCAACCGGGACTAGAACCTGGTGTGCCGGCGCCACAAGGTGGAGGATTAGCCTGTTAAGCCATGGCGCTGGCCACTAAGAGATTCTATTATTAGTCTTTTATCAGATTTTTATTTTTTAAAAGGTATGCAATATATATTCAGTCATGCATTGCTCACCCATGGGGATCTGTACTGAAAAATACGTCATTAGGTGATTTCAACAATGTGAGATCATAGAAAGTATTCACACAAATCTCTATGGGGTAGCCTACCACATACCTAAGCCATGTGGTGCGTGTGCACACACACACACACACAATGTTAGCCTATTGCTCCTAAGACCATGATGAACAAACCAACATGAAGTTGAATCAACAACACTAGAAAATGATAGGATCAAGAGAAGCAAGAGATGCAAAAATAGAAGATATAGGAGACTGTTGCCAGTCTCACACAGCATATTGCTTTACAGAAAACTTACTTTAATAAGCAGGAGTATACCCAACAATAATGATCAAAGTATGGTATAATATATATAAAACATGTTTATATAAACAATGTATATGTAAACATATATATATAAACAACATGTGTATGTACACATTATATATATATATAACACATATATATATAAAACAATGTGTATGTAAAACAGTAGTGTGGTCATTTATTATTAATAAAATTATTAGGTATAGTACATAACTGTTTTGCTACACCTTTACATGACTGGTAGTGCAACAGATTGCTTCTCATGACCATCACTACCAACACATGGGTGTCGCATTGTGCCTTGATGTTAAGATGGTTAAGACAGCACTGGGCAGTGAAACTTTTCAGTTCCATTAATTGTTGCCTATGTGATCTATCATTGATCAAAACATCATTGATGGAAGGTTATTTTTACAAAATTATTTAAATACAAAATCAGAATATTACACTACAAAGGAAAAAAGAAACATCAACAAACATTTGAAAAACTGTTCAACCTCATTTGTAATAAGTAATTGATAAGAAATAAGACAGAGTTAATAAGCGCATATTTGAACAAGACAATATTTTCTCCTAAAGAATTTACAAACTGGTGATAGCCACTGTTGGTGAGGGTAGGGGGAAATCCGCATTCCCCCACACAGTGGAGGAAGATAAAATGGTAGTCTCATAAGAAGAAAAATATTTATCAAATTTAAAAATAAGCTTTTAGACCCAGCTATTTCACATCTGGGAACCCATGCTACCAGTATGCTCTAAACAATCTAAAATTAACACCAAGAATCAACACGAGAACTTTTACATGATATGCTATCATTTGTGTGAATTGTAAAAATCATAGACACATACATGTGCACACACTTACCTTTACCTGACACCACTCACCAAAATCCACTCAAAATGGACTAAAGACCTAAATCTAAGACCTGACACCATCAAATTATTAAAGAACATCAGGGAAACCCAACAAGACATCAGCATGGACAAAGAGACATTCATGGTTTTGTATGTGAGATTTTGGCAATCAAAGCCAAAATCAGCAAATGGGATTACATCAAATTGAGAAGCTTCTGTACTGCAAAAGAAACAATTAGCAAAGCGAAGAGACAACTGACAGAATGGGAGAAAATATTTGTAAGCTATACAACTGATAAATGATTAATAACTGGAATATATAAAGAGATCAAGAAACTCAACAACAGCAAAACAAACAATTTGGTTAAGAAATGGGGAAAGGCCGGCGCCGTGGCTCAACAGGCTAATCCTCCGCCTTGCGGCACCGGCACACCGGGTTCTAGTCCCGGTCGGGGCTCTGGATTCTATCCCGGTTGCCCTTCTTCCAGGCCAGCTCTCTGCTGTGGCCAGGGAGTGCAGTGGAGGATGGCCCAAGTGCTTGGGCCCTGCACCCCATGGGAGACCAGGAGAAGCACCTGGCTCCTGCCATCGGATCAGCGCGGTGTGGCGGCCGCAGCGCGCCTACCGCGGTGGCCATTGGAGGGTGAACCAACGGCAAAAGGAAGACCTTTCTCTCTGTCTCTCTCTCTCTCACTGTCCACTCTGCCTGTCTTAAAAAAAAAAAAAAAAAAAAAAAAAAGAAATGGGGAAAGGACTTAAACAGATACTTCTCAAAAGAGGAAATCCAAATGGCCAACAGACACATGAAAAATGCTCAGGATCACTATCTGTCAGAGAAATGCAGATCAAAACCACAATGAGGTTTCACCTCACCCCCTTTAGCATGGCTTTCATACAGAAATCAACAAACAAGAAATGCTGGTGAGGATGTGGGAAAAAAGGTACCATAATCCAGTGTTGGTGGGAATGTAAACTGATAAAGACACTATGGAAGACAGTGTGGTCATACCTCAGAGGGCAGAAAATAAACCTACCACACAACGCAGCCATCCCACTCCTGGGAATCTACCCAAGGGAAATGAAATCAGCATATGAAGAAACTATCTGTACCTCCATGTTTATTGCAGCTCAGTTCACAATAGGAAAGACATGGAATCAACCCAAATGCCTGTCAATTGATACTGGATAAATAAATTATGGAATATGTACACCATGGAATACAACGCAATCGTGAAAAAAAAAGTGAAGTCTAGTCATTTATAACAAAATGGATGAAACTGGAAAACATCATACTTAATGAAATAAGCCAGTCCCAAATGGACAAATTCTATATGTTCTCCCTGACCTGTGACAATTAATAGAGCACCTAAAATGTACCACGTATAAATTTAAGTGGCACTTTGAGAAACAATGACTTCAAACAACCTTGCCTTGACTGTTAAGGAACAGCCCTTTAATTTATATTTTTTGTTATCTTTTACTTTCTTTGCTTTTATAATATTTTCCCTGAAACAGTAAGAATACTCACTTATGTTGTATGGTGAAGTTACAGAGCACAATAGATATGAGGAGATAACTTGAACTTTCAATGGCTTCTGAGGCTTATTCAGAAAGAAAATGTGGAAGTCATGTTTGAGAAGGTGGTGCCAAAAGGAGGTTAGAAAGTACCAAGGAAAGGTCACCAGTGTTGATTGTATTAAACCCCTTTTCCCTGCTAATACAAACATAATTTTGTCTTAAGATATCCTGGGTATGTAACAGAGAAGTTTCATGAGTCAAGATTCAGTTTTGGATTTTTCTCACATAGAAACCCACAAATATCTTGAAGAGGAAAGTCAGAACATAAGGCAGCAATTTTATAAGAAGTCTGAAATACATAATGTTATTTTAAACAGATTTGAGATGTTATCAATCCTTGGGTTCTGAAGTCTAGAAGGGGACATTACTGTATATTAAAAATGCTCTCTACTTGGTCAGCCTCTTGGCCACATATTCTTTGCCAGCTCTTTATAAAGTAGTAATTGTTAGCAATTTGCCACCTCTCTCAACCCTCTGCCCTGAAACTCCCTCTCCATGACTTGCAGACTTTGTAACACGTGACACTCCTCACCTGAACAGTGCAGCAGGTACTCAAACATCCCATGCCTGTGAATGCCTTCTGCGTCCTGGCCCTGCAGAGATCCTTTCTCCAGCCTACTGAACTCTCACCACTTCCTCTATCACAACTCACAGTTTCCTTTCTTTGGAATGCACTTCTGCTGCTCTTCATCTGTTCAAATTCCATTCAAGCTTCAAAACCCAATTCAAAGCCCTTAGATCCCAATTTTCCTTCTGTAATCACCACCTATCTTATGCCACATATCACTTTCTTATTGGCAGAGAAGTTATTTATGTGTATGTCTCCCATCCCCTGACAGTCCATGGGTACTTGAAACAGGAAGCACACCCCATAGCAAGTTGTCTTTTTCAAGCTTTGCAAAGCCTCATGCAGACAGGAGGCATTCCATTAACAGCTGCAAAATCACTAAATATAAATGCTTGTCTCTGAGAGAACTGCAGGGAGATTTGGAGGCTTTCTAATACTTTTGGCAACTTTCTTTACGATTTTATGCAAATTGCTTAACTTTAGTAGTGTTAATGGTAGTGATAAAATAATAGCACTTTCTTTTTCAAGATGTGGCACTTTACATATACTGTGTCATTGAATCCTCACAACAGCTTTATGAAGTAGACATTAGTACTATATTACAACAGTAAGCTAAAGTGTAATGAGATCAAGTGCTATGTCCAAGGTCACATGTGGGGTGTTGGCTAATGATTTTTATCTTGCTCACCTGTGTACTGTTAATATCCATCACCTAAGGTGTTTCATAAATGTCTGTAAAATAATTTGCTTAAAATCAGGTGTCTGTGCCTGCTTAGGTATATGTAAATTCAATGCCTAATACTATTTAGACAAAACAAGAAAAAAAAGTAACTTGACTTGATGAGATAAACAAAGAAAAGCTGATACTTCCTGTTATCACAAAAAGTGACATCATGGTCCATAAGACTCTTTAATAGATTGATTTGGTTTTTAATTTTTTGATTGATCATGATCACCAGCAATACTTTGAGCAGCACACCTTAGAAACATGCAAAATTAAGGGACTTTTTCTTTGGGGGTAGAGGGAGTTTCTGGTGATAATCTGGGTGATTTTAGCTCTGCTTCTTTTAAATGACAATTCCATCAAATCCCTCAAGTGAGAATCAGTCACTTCTCTACTAACCATTTCATATGACCTTGGAAAACACTCAAGCAGGGGGGCCGTTGTTGCAGCATAGCAGGTAAAGCAGCTGCCTACAATGCTGGTATCCCACATGGGCACTGGTTCCTGTCCTGGCTGCTCAGTTTCTGATCCAGCTCTGTGGTAATGGCCTGAGAGTAGGTTGGGAAGGCAGCGGAGAATGGCCAAATGCTGAGGCCCCTGCCTCTGACATGGGAGACCTGGATGAAGGTCCTGGCTCCTGTCTTCAGCCTGGCCCAGCCCAGGCCATTTCAGTCTCAAGGACTTCACGTCCAAGGTCAGTGTTCATCTTTTAATACAACAGGATAGGGAGTGGGAATGGCTGTTTTACAAACATGAATCACATATTTTGAATTAAGAGGTCTGGTGGTTTAGCCTCCCAGTTTTGAGAACCTGGACAAATCACCTCATTAGGCTCTTTGATTCACACAGTCCTTAGCTATAAAGTGCAGATGACCATCCCTAGGATTTGTGAGCTAATGAATGTGGAAGTACTTTGCCCAGCGGCAGAGCTCAGTAAGTGTTCAGTAAATGTTAGTTGAATGCAACCTATGGGTACTCAAAAAATATTTTTAGGGATAATGATAATGAAGATAACACTGAAGTGTTAGGTGGTGATTTTAATAGAACTTATTAAAGACATCCTTGATTCTACTATTTGAAGGACTATTTTTATTCCCATTTTATACCTTACTCACAATGATCAATCTACAGATATATATTGTTCATTGAATGAATACATCTGCTCCGTGAATGAATAAATGCATTATTTTGTTACAAATAGACCAGTTCGCAGGAACCTGTATTGAAATTGATGAGACAAATCTTTTTTTAGGATTTCAATGAATGATTGTTGTATTACTAAATCTTATTAAAGGCTTAAGGTATGCTAAGCATGAGGGAGGTGTGAGGGAGTACACAGATTACATAAAAGACAATCATTTAAGTTAGAATTAGAACCAGAACCTTCTAAGCAGGAGGAGCCAAGAAAACTCTAGCCACTTCCCTTCCTACTTCACCAATTACTTGAATTAACTGAGCTTGAATTTATCTGCATTGCAAGTACTTTTGCCTTTTAATTCAAACTTTATGTTTGCCAGACATAAAGATAGAAAATTCAAAATGCAAAGCATGGTTTTAAAGGTGGCACATAAGAAAGCAAGAGGGGCCTTAGGATTAACTAATGCTCAGAGCAGAGCACCTGAAAGGGAAAATCAGACACACAAATCTTGATCTATTTTCACTGGAGAGAGAGACTAAAGGTAGAAAGAGCACTCTAATCCTACAGGATATATGTTGCTGTGTCATGTATATAACAAATGTCTTACATGTCATCCTGACATAAAAAACTGTCTGCTTTGCTCAAAAAAGGACAAGTAGGCCATATCAACTTGTGCCCTGATTAGTTTTTTAATTTTTAAATCTTTATATAAGATACACACATGAGAACTGTATTAAAGTATAGCAGAGCTTTTAAATATGAGCACCACAAATTTGAACACTGCAAACGTGTTAAGAGGGAAACAATGTCAGGTATCCATTTGTGACAGCGCAAATCAATGTCTCTAAAAAGAGCAGGCAGGTCTATGGGTTATTCTTGTTACCAGATAGAAAAGCAGTCTGTGGCGACCATCACCAAGGAAAGAAAAAAAAAAAAGCATCAAGTAAAAACATCGCTAAAAGCAAATAGAATTCTTGAACTCTCTGACCTGCTTTGAGTTGAGAAATAAAGTGTGCATCAGCCCTGCGGTTCCAAGTCCACTCAGATATTTGGGGCAAGTCTGTAGAGCTAGATTTCCTTGAGTGGCTGGTCAACTGGTAGGGACTGAACTACACAAAAGGCAGATGATGTCTTGTCTTTGCAAAGTCAATACATCTTTTCAGAGGTCCCCAAACATCCGTAACTCTAATCAGTAATTGTCATTAAAAGCCCTCATTATGTGAAGTGAGTATAATTAGAACATCTTGCCCTCACAGGGTGTACTGCACAGAGAAGGCTGGAAGGGTCCATAAATTAGTGCCAATTCACTCTCTCCGTCTACCATGCAATCTGCTGTGAGAGAGAAAAATCGTATTTATTCACATTAAGGCGAAAGCCCACTGGCCCCTACAAAATTAGCCTAAACACTAACTGCGGTTATTTCAGGGACTCCCTATTTCATTATGTGTCTCAGAAATAAAAGAGATAAAGTTTGCCATCAATAACGCCGAACATATCTGCTGAATACCACAGATTCCAAGACATTAATAATTCAAAATCTTGTGGGAATTTTGTCATGGTGGAGATACGACTTGTCTGCAAACGGAGCTCGGGGGATGCCCAGGATGATCTATTCCTGCGTGTGTGCACAACTGCTGTGTTCCTCCCAGTGCATGGGGAGAACACAGATTCTGCTGGGCCTCACAGCTTCTGAGTCCCTGTTATAAAAGTCGCTATGCTTGGCACGTTCCCATCTTCACGTGAACGGTGACCACCACCGTCTGCCATCATATCTTAAAGATGAAAGGGACTGGTAAATTATTTTATTTTCATCTCTTAAACACACGTGTGTGTGCACAGGTATATTTTTTCTGTTCATATAGTTGCGTACATGGATGTCTAGGTACATGTGAGCTCACATAACTATCAGCCTCAGATTTCTTGACAAAGGAGAAATTAGCAAATTCAGTTGAGGTGCTCGCTGTTGTTCTGCAGACCATCACCTGTGACGGTGGCAGGAGCAAATATATTCACCAATGTTTTCTCCGAAAGCTTCCATTATGGCCTAGCCAGACTCTCAACTCTTGATGAAAGCTACTGGATAATTCCCATACCAAAGCAGGAATAGCGGTTCTAAAGCTCAAATCTAATATCATTCCCCTGTGGAAATTATTCTTATTGCCCTTTGAAACTTAAATCCTCTCTAACAGGGCCAACACTCTGTGGGAGCTGGCCACCCCTGCCCATTGCTGCCTCACTCATACCAAGCTCTCCTTCTCTTCAGGTTAGGAGCACATGGCTTCCAGTTCTTTGAAAACATCGTGGACAACTCTGCCTCAGGGCCATTGAACATATTGTTCTCGCTTCCAAAATGTCTTCCACTTAGCAAATCCCTACCACTGCTCAGCTTTCAGCTTAGAAATCAGCTGCTCAGAGAAGACTTCTCTGAAGCTCCCCCCACAAAAACAATTTTAATAATAAATGTGGTAACAACTACTAAATTTTGTATGTATTAGACACTATGTCCTGCTTTTTCTATACATCTTAACAATTTAGTATTGTTGACCCCATGGACTTATCAGCATCATCATCTTCATTACAGACATGTACATGAGTCGTAGAAAAATTAAGAAACGTGTGCAGGGTCACACAGCAACATTCTCTTTGCACCTTGTATTCCTTGGCTATCACCCATCACATAATTAGCAGCCTCATGTTTTCCTTCCACACTGGAATGTAACCCCCATGAAGGCCAGAGCTGTGTTTATACTGAGCCTGGTGGAAGAGAACTGTGCTAGCATTGGGAACACAGAAGGGAACAAGTTTTTCTTGAATGAATGAGTGTATGGCATACCGAGTGATGTCTAATAGAGGGAAAGCAAAGGCTAACTGGAAAGAATCCGTGAATCACTGCTGCTTATGCAGTTCGAGTGCTGAGTATGGGAAGTGTACATAGGGACACATTATGATTAAGTACTACGTGAAGTCTAATCAAGCCCACAGTAAACGTAATCTGAGTTACATAATTATATGACATTTCCTTTAGGGAATATTGGCACTTGCCAATAAGAGCAATTATTCGGGGCACCTTTTGAAAATTCAGTCTCTTGGCTTTCAGAGTAGGCTTTCTAGCTCCTAACTTCAATTTCAAAGTATATATGCATTCAAAACTCATTAAAAATTATGTATAATTAGGGTAAAATTGTTTCAAAGGCTCATAGGAGACCTCTTTCAATGAACACAGCTAATTCTTGCATCAAAACAGAATCAATATTATTCCACATTATTTGGGAAACAGAATCAGTGATTATAAATTTTCTGGAACCTAAGAAGCAAGGCTAATTCCCCTGATTCTGGGGACTGGTAAAGATCAGCCCTAGGTTTCACACTGGTAATTGGTGGTTATAACCTGAATGAAAACCTGATTGCATTCTTTATTTTTAGTCTTTAATTCAACAGCCTGCATCACTAAATCTTTTATCTACCAGTGTTATATCTATAGAATACAATTAATAGGCATTGTTTCATATTCTTCCTTTCTATAACAAAGCAGTTAATGAATACTGAAATGGTCAAAGGTATGAGGCAGCTTGCCATGAAAACATGTTCAAAGAGTACAAGCATTATACTTTAAATCACAAATTATAAAGGTAGGTCAGCATTTAAATAGAACACAGTATGCCAATTTAGAGAACAAACAGAGCCCAACCAGGTACACGCTCAATGAATCAGGGCCACAGGGTCCAATGAGAGATGGGAGAACCAGGAAAGGATTCAGATAGCTTCTTCTAAGCCCATGGGTCACAGATCACATTCTTCCACATTCTCATTCATGGAAGGATAAAAGGAACAATCTGTATTTTTGAAAACTCATGCCCTATTAGACATAAATCAACTTTGTTCAGCTATCAGCAAGGTTTAAAGGGAGTGCTGTTCTTCATTCAGCATCTGTACTTCTTCCACCAAGCCTTCCCTGATCATTTCTCTCATGCCCTAAATCTCTAAACTGTCCTTCCATTATGTGCTTCTGTTAAACACAAGCTTCTATTATCCTGTATTTCAAGTATTTGTGTGTACATGTTTTCATTTTTTTTTAAATAAAGATATACTTATTTATTTGCAAGACAGAGATACATAGAGAGATGGAGAAGCAGAGAGATCTTCCATCTGGAGGTTCACTCCCCAGATGGCAGCAATGACCAAAAGCCAGGAGCCAGAAGCTTCATCCTATTCTACTACGTGGGTGCAGGGGCCCAAACACTTGGGTCATCTTCTGCTGCATTTCTCAGGCCATTAGCAGGAAGCTGGATTGGAAGTAGAGCAGACAGGACACAAATGGAATGTTGGCATCAGAGGTAGCAGCTTTATCCACTATGCCACAAGGCTAGCCCCTGTGTCTCCATTTTGTAAGCAGCAATTTGGGGGGTGGAAGGGGCAGGTTTTTTTTCTGATCACATTTTGTGTCCCCCACCCTGCACCACCAGCACTTTCCATACTGGATGCACACAACAGAAGAGTTCACATCACAGATCCATGAACATGGCTACTTGTGAGTGAAGTGAGGATGGGTAAGATCCTCATGTATGCATGTACTTGCTCCCAACATATGCAGAAACAACAAAAATCTCATGGGGAAAAAAGGATATTAAAGTTTACTTTGGCACAAAATTTTTTTGAAATCCATGTATAATTTTTTATAATATTTATTTTCCATGGGCATTTTGAAGACCCCCTCATGTACATGGATTTCAAAAATTTTTTGCACCAAAATTAGCTTATCTTTTCTAAAAAAAAATTATTTACTTATTTGAGGGACACAGAGAAAGAGAGACAGAACTTCATCTGCTTATTCACTCCCTAAATGCCTACAACAGCTAGATCCAGGAGCCAGGAACTCAGTTCATACGATTGATGTGTAGCTGGACCCAGTCAGTTGAGCCATCAACACTGCTTCCCAGGATCTGAACTAGTAGGAAGCTCCAATCAGGAGCTGAGCCAGGAATTGAACCCAAGTATTCTGATGTGGGATTCAGGCATCTTAACCACTAAGCCAAATGCCCACTCCATACATTTACCTTTTAATTTCATTTTTCCATGAACTTTTGGAAGTACCCTCATATACTAACATTAGAAATGTTCATTAGCATCAAAATATAATGACTTAAATAGAAAGCCAAACTAAGGGTACATACATTGCACAGCATGAATATCTTAACTAAAGGAGTGTTACTACTTTGACTATTCAATAATTCAATGTATTTTTGTCTTCACTTTTCCCCAACTCACACTTACAGATAACTAAGTATGTCATTTGCTTTCTTTGCTCAATCTGGAAGACATAGAACTTAACATTCATGAAAATCAAACTAGCCTTTGATTTTGGAACACTGATCATCCTTTTCTCTTACAAATGCACCATGGATGGCTCTCATTATAGAAAAATCTATAAGGTTTTTTCCCCCCTCTATATACTTGCTTTTTTTCCCTTTTTAAAAAGATTTATTTATTTATTTATTCATTTATTTATTTATTTATTTGAAAGGCAGAGCTACAGAGAGGCAGAGGCAGAGAGAGAGAGCGAGAGAGGTCTTTCATCTAATGGTTCACTCCCCAGATGGCCACAACGGCCAGAGTTGAGCCAATCTGAAGCCAGGAGCCAGGAGCTTCTTCTGGGTCTCCCACGCAGGTGCAGGGGCCCAAGGATTATGGCCCAGGTCATAGCTGAGAGCTGGATTGGAAGTGGAGCAGCCAAGACTCAAACCGGCTCCCATATGGGATGCTGGCACTGCAGGCGGCTTTACCTGCTATGCCACTGCACTGGCCCCCGTCTACATACTTCCAACAGTAGTCATTCCTTTTCTCTAGCTCAGACCTAGTATATACAAAGTTTGTTTAATCATGTACATCTCAAGATGTAATAACTAGACACATCGTTTAACATTTTGTTCCTCAACTGAGTGACTCACAGGTTTCAACTATTTGACAACAAAAGGAGACCATTATGTTAACTTTTAAATAAAAGTGGGGAGGGGCACATCGCATATCAGAGTGCCATCTCCAGCTCCTGATTCCAGTTCCTGCTAATGCATACCCTGGGAGGCAGCAGTGTTGGCTCCAGTCTTGGCCTCCTGCCACCCACATGGGAGACCTGGAGTGAACTCCCACCTCCATGATTCAGCCCCAACTAGAAGCCACTGTAGATGTGTGGGACGTGAAGGAGGAGATGAGAGCTCTATCTGTGTATCTCTCTGTGTTTATCTGTCTTCTGACCATCTCTCTGTCTCTCTGCCTCCCAAATAATCTCTTAAGAAGAGATAATTAAATCAAGTTAATTCCAGATTTGTTTCCAAGCATGGGGAAAAAAAAGAATACAGATACTGGAAGGAAAGTCTACGTCAGTGGAAGGAGAATATTTAAATAAAAATTTTCCTTCCAGTGATGGACATTTTACCAAAAGTTCTAAATAAAATGAATTACTGTGTGCATAATAGTGTGAAAGTCAAAAGCTCATGAAAGTAGAAAGGGTTGATAGTTTTAGATTACATTACTCTAAATAAAGAAGAAATTGTTGCTGACATCACCTTGAATATACTGCATATTGACATGTTTTTGAAGGAATTACAGTTGTGTGGCACAAGTTAAAATCAGATTTATTTCAATCAGCAGCAGAATATTTTCAAAAAGTAAAAACACATTAGGATACAAATATATGAAAAGGCCTTTCCAACCTTGTTTTGCATTTACAAAATTTTTAAATTCTTTCTTATTTGCAAGCCAAAAATATGTACAGTGGTAAAACAGTGCTATTATATACATATTCATAAAAAGAGGAACTTCAGATATACACAAAAAAGCTCCTGCCCACTACTCCTCAAAACTTCACTGAAAGAAAAGCAGGGAGGGCGCAGCCGCTGCATAAAATCAGTACTAACTGTTTAAAGCTATAAGAAGAAAAGTCACCAAGATTTAAACCTAAGTAACAAAGGGAAAAGAAACAGGAGAATTAAGTCAAACACTCTGTTAACTGAATTCAGACTATGGAATTTTACCGAGCATTAATCTAATATATGCCAAATTAGATTTTCAAATTCTATAATATTTGATTTCTTTTTTTAAAACTAGTTTACCCTCAATCCCAGAAGTTTTTCTTTCAAAGATAAGCTACAATTCTAAGTGGGATTTCTATTCAACTAGGAGTTCTGTTGTTATTTGTTAAAGCATTTATGAATCATATTTATGATTTTACCCTCCTTAAACATTACTTTTGACTTTAAAAATGTTAAGACTGATGTGAGAACTAAAAGATGGTTTATTGTGGATTATATAATCCTCATTTTAAAGCAGGACCATCAGCACACTATTTGTCAACTAAAATAATGTCAGAAAAGTTTTCAGACATCTGAGAATTTCTTTTGAGTTAATGGCTACAAGCAACACCAAGTCATCTGGAAGTTTCAGGATGATACGTGTGCTTTGCTTCCGAAACACAAGCCCGATTACATATACAATTTAATACAGATGGTACCTATGATCAATTATATCTCAATATATAAATTCTACATTTAAAACATAAATCATATACACTATATACACTTATATATAAATTAACCTATACATTTATATTCAATATAAATATTTTCAATATATTTACATAAAATTAACATATCAATTTATATAGTTTATATAATTTAAAACACATACTAAGTAAATGTTTATATAGTTCATTATTTATTGGTATAACTATATGGATCCTAAGTGACTTTTCTGGTTTTTCCTGTGGGGACCACATCCTTGAGGAAACCAATACCACATCCAGTCTGTCCCAGGGAGAGCCTGCACAGGACCTTCAGCAGCTGGACAGCTTGACACTTTCCTCCATACCTCAGTGTAGCAGAACTGCTCATTAATATTCCTCCTGAACTTCAAGCCACAGGAGTGAGGCCATCTGCACAGACCCCCATCACCACAGCCAGGCCACTCACGCCGGTGCCGTTTTCACACATTAAGTCTTAGCAACTTACTTTGCAACCTACACACCTGTCTTTCAAGAGCCCAAGCAGTCAGTCAATTTACAGTGAGTAAATCTGACGTGGCTTCAAAACAGGAGAGCAGAAGAAACAGCTTTAAGAACTCTCAGGAGTTTGATTTAACGATATGAAGCAAGAGTAGAAATAAAAGCCAAAAAGAAAACTGGAGAAAGCAATAACAAAAGGAGTTGGTCGTTTTGACAGAGACCCTAGGGAGCAGAAGTTCAAAGGGAGAGCCATATAGCACACTTGGCTCCTTGGGCAGCTCAGGTGGACACAATGCCACAGATGTGCAAGGCGTTATTGACAGAGCATTGGTATTTTCTGCACCATCATGTAATCAGAACACAATAACTCCTAGGAGCACCTTGAGATTTCAGAAAATATGCGTGTATGTGTATGTATGAATATATACCTAGGAATATACAGGGAGAGAAAAAACTCTTCTGAATTGAAAAAAAATCTCTTCATAAAGCAGTGTCCAACAACTGGACATTTGTTTTGTCAATGAAATATCAACTGGGATACAAGAAGAGCCACGTAAAAATGTAAAATTTATATACACTCATACAGATATACTTACACATATACTTAACACGTAATGAATGTATGACATCCAGGATAGCTTAAATATTTACTTCCAGGTTAAAGATATAGTTAGAGAAAGAGAAGTAGTATCAAAGAGATTCTTCCTAACAAAAGAAGTCAGAGAAGAAAAATTAAGATCAAGAAAACCAAAAACACCAAAGGAAAATCTATACTAGATCCACATCTTGCCAAGAGTGGAATATTTGTGATAAGAAAAGTAGACAAGCCTTGGACCAGTGATCAGGAAGCTCTTTAATTTGACATAATAAGAAACAGACTTATGGACCACAGCATGCTGAAATCACTATACTTCAGACAAGAATTTCTTGGTGATGTCAAAAAACAAGAAGGATGAAATGTGGCTTTGTAAAGGCAGTTAAGAGATGGAAACAAAAGACAAGTTCACTCTGACAAAGTAGAAAAGAAGGGAGGAAAGAAAAATAGCCAAGTGGGAAAAGTAAAACTTGGAATGTACGTAGGAATCACAGACCAGGGACGGAGGAGTAAGGCTCCCCAATTTCCAGGGCTTCAGTCCTTACTGAGTCCTGGAAACTGGTGCATTTATTCTACAGATGTTTAGCACACACTGGGTGCCAGGCCCTGTGTAAGCAGCAGGGATATGGAAGGAAAAAGGCAGACAAGGACCCAGCTCTCTTAGAGGTTACTCTCTAGTGGGGAATGACAGACAGCACGGAAATAAACAAGGTAACTTTTAATACTGGTAACTGGTGATGAAAATCCAAGGGTTGATGTGCTAGAAAGCACTGGGAAAGTACTCCGGGAACAGCACGGAGGAGTTATCATTTGAACAGACACCGGAGTGACAAGAAGGAGCCAATCTAGTGAAAACCAGAGGGAAGAATGGTGGAGTCAGTGGGGGGCTGGCTAGAACAGAGGCCCCAGTGAGGAAACAGGTGCCTCTAGGGAAACACAGTCCTTTGGGCTGTGGGCTGCTGAGGATGGGGGAGGTAGTACAAGATGGCGCCACAGGGGAAGACTGGGCTAGTCTGCATGGCTTCTGTGGTTGGGATAAGGAGTCTTAATTTCATCCTAAGGGCCATAGCAAAACAATTTAGCCTTTAAAACTGGAGAAAAGTTGAGAGAATGATGATACAACATAAGATGTATTATTACAAAGATCACTTTAGCTCACAGAAAGAGTCATAATTTTTAATGGGATTACGTAGAAGCAGGGGGACCAGTTAGGGAATAGTCGTAATACAACAGGAACACACATGGCATGAGAAGTTGATAAAAAAAAAAAAAAGATACATTTTGAAAGTAGATGCAATAGATTTTCTTTGTGTGTGTGTGTGTGTGTTTTAAGATTTATTTTATTTATTTGAAAGACAGTTAGAGAGAGAGGTAGAGTCAGAGAGAGGTCTTCCATCTGCTGGTTCATTCCCCAGATGGTTGCAATGGCCAGAGCTGCGCCAATTGAAGCCAGGAGCCAGGAGCTTCTTCCGGGTCTCCTACATGGGTGCAGAGGCCCAAGGACTTGGACCATCTTCCACTGCTTTCCCAGGCCATAGCAGAGAGTTGGATTGGAAGAGGAACAACCAGGACTAGAAACAACACCCATATGGGATGCCAGCAATTCAGACCAGGGCCTTAACCCACTGCACCACAGCACCGGCCCTCCAATATATTTTTTAATGAGTTGGATTTTGGGGAGAGGGAGAATCTGGAAAGAGAAATCAAGGAACCCTCTTGAGTCCACATAATATGTAGAGCTGTTTACTGAAATAAGGAATATTGAGGGAGGAGCAGTTTAAGGATGGGAGATCAACACATCTGTTCTGCACATGGTAAATGTGAAGCAGCTATGTGGGATCCCAGGTGAAAAATCAAATAGGCCTTTTAGGGGAAGAGGTCAGAGCTGAGGATGCCAGTTCAATAGCACAAGCATTCTGGTGTTACACAAAATCCAATGAAATTGAATGGGTTTGCCTACAGAGATGCTGTAGACAGAGACAAGGCCAGGAGCCACACCCAAGCCCTGCGCTATTCTAACACGAAGAGCTCATGCAGAGCACAGAAGCCACCTAGGAAAGAGCAGAGGAAGCAGACAGAGACCCCGGGGGAGGAAGTATCACGGAAATGATAAGGAGCAAGTGACCAATCATCGCTAGCACTGCTAAGTGTTTAAGAGGCAGACAGAGAAATCACCACTGGATATAGCAAGGTCACCAGTGACCTTGACAAGATCAGGGTCATGTGCTGAGTAGACCTTCAGGGAAACTCAGAGTAAACTGGTGGGTGGGTGGGGGCATTAGAAATGGAGATTGGCACAATTGTTTTAAATATTGCTTGGAAGAGAAGTGAAGTGGGGCATTGGGTGGAGGAGAACTGGGGGCAGGCGGTGGGGTGGTGTTACAAGAGCGTGGTCTGACAGAGGTTCACAGTCAATCCTATTCTGGTTTCTAGGCTTACACACAAATGTCTGGGATGAAAAGTAGGATCTTGAGTTTTTCATTGACTCTTCAATGTAATAAACACTTGTTGAAATATTTACTGGACTTCTAGGTGTGAGGCACAGTAGTGGAAACTGGAATAGAACCAAGGATATGGGCCCCCAATTTCAGCACTTGAACTCTGGCTAGAAAGCAGAATCCCAATCCCAGACTTGTGGAATTTTTGTTTCATGGGTCCAAAAAAAAAGTAGGTTAAACCTAAAGTTCTGCTGGACTTAACTATGGTTCACATCTGATGACAAACATGAAAGGACAGACTGTCAATAAGAGCCACTCCCCCTCGACACACTTACCATGTTTATTTAAAGCTCAACTTGTCAGTTTGGGTCTTGCAGATATTAAAAGAAGAATAAAAAGAAATAGAAATGAATCAAAAATACAGTTAAGATTGCAGAAAATTTATGCTGACATTTAGGGGAAATCTACTTATTTATAAATGTGTAAAGATTAGTAATAAGAAAATACCCAATAGAATGCACCAAAAATTCAGCTCTGTATGAAAGAAATGTAATCACAATCACCAAATGGCCTCAAGAGTCAGAGAGGAGCAGCGGTTAGAGCCATTTGGCTATGAGACAGCGGTAACTTTCTCAGTGAATGTAAACCACTCTGGCAGCACACAGTAATCATCTTTTCCTGGAGATACCTTTCCATTCAAATCTCCTCATGTACACTGGCTGAGGATCCCTCAGTAACTGTCAGTGTGCACAGTGCTTCCACACGCTCTGTCCTCCACCTCCAGCCTCCTCCAAATTATGGTCACAGTCTGGCTTGGTTCATTTCCTGGATGATGACGGATGACTTCATTACAGAAACACAGGTAAGAATTACATACCAGGAAAGAGAGCAGTCTGAACAAAAGGGCAGAGACTGATCTCTTACTATTAAGCCTCACGTTTCCCTACACCAGGGAGACCTGTGCGACCACTTTTGGTTGGAAGAGGAAGAAAGAAAGAACAAAGTGAGGGAAGGTAGTGCTGCAGCGCTTCTGCATGCCAGCAGCTCTGTTGAGGCCTCTCCTGTTTCCACATCCACTCCTGAACAATACTATATCACCCATGCAGAAGGAAATTGAGACAAACAGGCCTAAGAATTGTGCCCGAATTCACAACGCTGCACAGTTGGAGCATTGAGGAAGAAACTCCAGTGTATGTGACTCAATACCTTCCTCTTCCCGGTATAATAGACTGTGGGTATGTAGGCTTAAGTATATCAAAATGAGGAGAAGTTGTGTAAAATAATAAAAATAATATAGAAGCGTAATTATTTGTATACTGGAGTGTTTCGCATCAGTTTTTTGTTTGCAAAGGTCAACTAAGCTAATGGAATAAAAAATTTACATTTATACAACCATCACAGAGGAAGTATAAATATATACACTCATACACACACAATTATTAATTTCAGAGTTAGTCAGGAGTAACCTGTAGACATGAAATGCCATAAATAGGGAACAGCACTTAGAAAGCAAGACCTGCTGTGTTGGGTAGCATATTGTTACTGGGATGAAACTGATTTTAGCCCCTTTTGGTAGATACAGGTAGAAAGGCTATGTATATGTGAACACACACATACACATACCTGTGTCTGCTCTCTATCTAGGTACTGAAACGTGTATTTTTAAAACATGGAACCATATTGATACCTCCAACTTCAGTTCAGTACTACAGGACTTATTCTAGTCCTCTCTTCTGATATTTGTAACTTCCTATCCCAGTAGTAAGAAATCAGGCTCCCACTACTCTTAATTTATTTCCTCGTTCCTCCTGGCGCTGTTAGTGCCAAGTGCCTTGGTTTTTCCCAACTCCCTGGACCCAACCCCAGTCACCTGCTCAGCCCCGGCCATGTCCTGGCCCAACATCCACCTTGGTCCTGACAACCTTTTCATCCTTGACCCCAGAACCTGCCCCAACCCTGGCTCCTTTAAGGGGAAGGAGAAGAACCAAAATATACCTTGAAAGAAAAGATAAGGAACGAAAAGAAATGAGGGGGTCGGGTAGGGATTCAGCAGGAAGAGGAGAAAAAGAGCTTACCCTCACCTGAATGACCGTCTACCTGGGAATATTTCTTTAGGCTGGGAGTCATTTTCCCACCTCTTTCCCCTTGAAGATATTCCACTTAATTCAGCCTGCTACTGCTTTAGGAAAGTCAGATGTCAGATTAATGGTTTTTGATTATGTGATTATCATCATGAAATCTAGAATTAGAAAGACAATTCAAAACCTGGCTTCACTACTTAATAGCCATGTAACCTTAAGGAGAGAAAAACTCTGTGCCTCCTGGTTTCCTAATTTTTTATATAGGAGTAGTAATAGTCATTAGGAGGAAAAATCTAATACATGCACAATGTTTAACATAGCACTAAGTCCATGTAGCCTTGTAGATGCTGATTACTGCTGTTACTATTTTGCAATTTTAATTCCTATTACTACAGTATCAATTAGAAAGATAATACATTTTACATACCCACTAACAGCATATAGTTCTGTCTTTCCATTCTTACCAATAATAGGTCTTAGTGAATCTTAAACTTTGCTCATTTTGTAGAAGGAAAATATTTTTATTTGCACTGATGGGATTATTAAGACACTGGCATGTCTTTTCATGGGTTTGTGACATATCTGTGGTTGTTTTTCTGTGAATGGCCAGTATAAGATCCTTCCTCATTTTTTCTATGGGGGGTATGTATTTGTCTCTTCTTGATTTGCAGGGATGGCTCGTGTATGAAAAACGGAAGCATTCTTTTCTTTATGCTACTACTCTGCTCTGTGAACTTCGGGTTAAAAGTACTTTGTTTACAGAGGATGAACTCACTGACATACCACATAAGCATACACTGCAAATGAGCCTTCCGTGATGTGCACTGCAGTGGTTTTGCTCATTACCAGGCCTGCTGGACCTCTTTACCTGAGAACAGCAGAGGGATTATCCTCCCAGGTCAGACCCCATGTTCCCTAACTAGTGCAGAAATCCATCACTGAAGAATGGCCTTCACAATGCAATAACAATGATCCCCATCATCAGGTTTATCATGACAATACTTCCCTATTCAGAATTTACAGAAAGATCTGCCATATCTTAGCTTCCCATTGGTTCTGAAATACATTTACTCAGAGCTTTTTAAAATTACTTTTCTGTCACTGTCAACAGAGCTTGCGAAGCTCCTTCAGCTTTTTATTTCCAGGTCTGCCATCTGCATCTGTGTTCCCCTTATCCATGCCATTCGTGCTTTGATAGATTTCCACTTTCCAGGCCTAAGAGTGTTAATCTTTCACTTTGTTCTCATATGTCAATTCCTCCTCTCTCCCTCCTACTTCTATGATCATTTTATAATGAATTGGTAACCACAATAATGAAATTTACAGAGAAAACCAGATTTTGAGATGCTGCCATAACTAATGGAGTCGGAGAAATGATGAAAAGGGCTTTAATGAGGTTTGAAATATGGTTGGAATATTACAGATAGAAAATCAATTTCGAAAATGCTGTCAGCTTCATCCATGGGGTGAAATTATTTAAACACACACATCTAAAGGACTGCAGTAAATTGGAAGGCAATGAAGAATTGGAAATTGTTCTTTTTATCATCTAGCTATCTCTATTTTGTTATGATTAAAAACCTAACTAGGTAGACATGTAAATACCTTGGATAATCAAACATTGGAAGGACTAGTAAGTGATCAAGCATTTGAATACTTTAACTTAATTCTACATAATCATAGAGGCAAGGAAGAGTTTTATGTCTCTTAAGAAATGTTATTTACAAAACAATGCTGATTCCATTGAACAAATTGTACTCCCTTCAAGAGAAAAAACTGAATTTGTGAACTCAGGGCTGATGAATATTTTGGAAAAAACTATCTTTTTTTCCATGCAGCTATTTGTGTGTGGTGTGTATACTGCAGAATACCTTGTACAACAAAGGGAGACTGTTGCTTAAACAGATTATCAGGGTAAAGGACAATTAACAGCTGCAGTTCTCTTAAAATAATTTATAAGACCTAGAAAACTGCTTCAAGTCTTGGTTAATTAAACATTCAATAGATTCACAGTTCTGAATCTTTGAAAATTAGATGAAAGCTATAGCCTTTCTCTCTAGAAAAACTCATACACAAATGCAGAACAAATTTTGAATATAAATTCTCAGAAGTTATTAGGATTCTGAGCCTCTGGGCTAAGGAACGTCTTCTCTAGATCAAGTTTTGCTTTGCTTATTTTGCTTTTAAGGTCATCACTAAACATCTAATATATGAACATTAGTTCATAAAACATGTGTTTTTACCTTAGGCAATCCATCTATGCAGGGTCTTCAGAAAGTTCACGGAAAATGCCTATTATGAAAAAAAAACTAACCATAGATTTCAAATTGTCCTTGCACCAAAATAAACTTATGCTTAAATCTCATGGATAGTTTGCAGGGTGAGGCTTCTCCACTCTCTGGTATGGCAGACTCACAAGGAATGTGATGTCCTGGTGAACTCTGTGGGAAACTTAATGATCTGCCGGAGAGCTCTTGGCAATTTGACAAACAGGAAATCAACTACTACCTATGTGCTCAATGCCCGGCTCCCACTATCCTCTCTGATGACTTTGAGACATGATTCAGGTCTCATAAACAAAGCTCCCCCTCACTCCACATTTGCAGCATGCCAGGAAGCGTCAGTGTAGGTAGGAGTCAGGCTGTCACAAGTGAGGTGGAAAGCATACATGAAATAAGCGGTAAACTTTACAGCTCCAGCCCTCTCTCACAGGATAGGAACACTACTTCTGAAACAGCTTTGCTGAGGTCTAGCTGATACACAAAGGACTGCACGTAATTCATGTGTCTATTTTGTTGAGTTTGGACACATGCAAGCACGGGTGACACCGAACTCAAAATCAAGCTAACAGATGGATACAATGCCCAGGTGTTTCCTGTGCCCCTTCGCTGCTTTTTGTTTTTGTGGTAAGAACACTTAACATGAGATCTCATTAACAAACCTTGAGATGCACAATAGCATGTTGTCAACTGCAGGTATTAGATTGTGTGGTATATCTCTAAAACGTATTCATTTATATCTAAAACTTTTATGCTTGTTCAGCAACAGTTTCCCATTGTTCCCATAAACAGGTTGCTGCATTATTAAAGGGTGAAAAAAGTGACTTCTGAGACAGATATATATTTATTCAAATCCAAATACAGCACATTCTACAATCAAATAAAAAATTCTTAAGCAAACAGTTAATGTACCAGTCTCTATTATTTGCCTATCTAGTAGTCACTGCCATCTTTTTTGTGCCAACAGAACTTGATTTCTCTGGGAGCAAGAAGAAGCTGAGTCTAGGATATGATCATCATTAGATTAAACCTTTCACATGTCTAACCAATGTGTGCCTCAAATGCATGATGGATACCCAGACATGGCTTCTCCTTCAACCTCAGAGCAGAGGGATGTGCCGGGAGCAGCAGCAGCTCTCCGCTTCCCTCCTTCTGTGTTCAATAAATGTGACTGCCCTTGTGTGCCAAGGAGGGAAGCACGATTCTAAGCCGAATCCCATTCCCTTGCATACATACCCCGTTCTTCTCCTTTCCTTAGAGCTCACAGCAACCCTGTGATCCAGTTCTGGTCAATGAGATATTACGGAAATTATGCTGGCTCTTACTTATAAAAGGAAACAGCAGAGATGTGGCAAGAACTTGGGGCTTGACTATATTGTTGAACACTAGGGCCAAGATTGGAAATTGCTTACTTCCCATTTTCTTATGAATTGGGATAAAAATATCCATATTATTGAAATTTGACTGATGCACACTAGTGGGTGGTAGATTTTAAGTGAACGTTTTTTTCTCAGAAGCATCCCGTAATTCTCAACTTTATAGGATCTCTAAGCCATCCCATTCTCCCCAGATTACCTAATGTTTTACTCTCTGTAATATCTTCCTCACTTTGAGCCTAACTTAGATGTCCCAGGTTTAATACTGTTAATTTCTATTGGATCATTCACAGCTCAGAACTAAGTCTACAAGAAACTTTAAATATACTAACTTTAATATATTAATAATATAATAATATATATTAATATATACAATAACCTATATATTATAGAAGCTGCAAAATTAGCACCTAGTACTGCCCTATTATATCAAAGTATATTATTATATTAATATATTATTATATATCAAAGTATATTAATATACCTTGATATAATAGGGCAGTACTAGGTGCTAATTTTGCAGCTTCTGAGAGTCACTGTAAATTCTTGTATTCAAGGATTTCAGTTGCTGAAAGCAAAACTGTACTGGGGCAGGTATTAGGCCCAGCGGTTAAGATGCCCACATCCTCTATCAGAGTACCTAGATTTGGTACCTGCTTCCAGCTCCTTATTCCAGCTTCCTGCTAATGCAGGCACCAGCAGGCAGTGGGGATGGGTCAGCTAATTGGGTTATTGTCACCAACATGGGAGGTCTGGATTGAGTTCCTGACTCCCAGCTTCAGACTTGGCCCAGCTCCAGTCATCACAGCATTTGGGAAATGCATTAGTGAATGGGAGCTCTCCCTGTGTATCTCTGACAATCAGACAAACTTGGGCCTCTGTCACCCATGTGGGAGACCTAAAAGAAGTTCCTGGCTCCTGGCTTCGGCCTGGCCCAGTACCAGCCATTTGTGGAGTGAACCAGCAGATGGAAGATCTCTCTCCCTCTTTCTCTCCCTCTCTGTCTTGCTCTCTCTCCCTCTTCCTATGTAACTTAACTCTTGCCTTTCAAATAAATAAATACAATTTAAAATAAAATATAAATTCAAATAAATACATTTAAAAAAATTTTTAAGTTAAAAAATAATCTATTTTTTAAATATGTAGAACAGACACCATAGAGGAATTTTTAGATGAGCATATATAGAGAGGTTTGGGAAACTTAGGTATTCTTGAATGGGTCAAGAACATCAACCAGTGTTTCTTAATAAGTAAAAAGCACGTTGTAAAAATACAGCTTTGAGGGCTGGCATTGTGGCGCAGCAGGTTAAACTGCAGCTCTCTGTGCTGGCATCCCATACTGGAACAGTGGTTCAAGTCCCAGCTGCCTCGTTCCTGTGCACCTTCCTATTCAGGCACCCAACTGGGAAGGCAGTGGAAAGATGGTTCAAGTCCTTCAGCCCCTACAACCCAGCTGAGGATGTGAGCCATTGGTAGAAGATCGCTCGCTCTCTCTCTCTCTCTCTCCCTGTGTATGTATGTGTGTGTGACACTGCCTTTCAAATAGATAAATAAATCTTTTTGAAAATGCATTTTTGGAAATCTCTTTAAACAACTAAGTTCAATAACATTTTTGTTTCCAAATAGAAAAAAATGGTGCATTTAAAATAAAGTAACATTTACCAACTTCACACAGCTACAATATATATGAATCAACTTATATAGTATTGTGGAAAAGGCAAAACTAAAGGTCCAAAAAACAGGTCAGTGGTTGGCAGTGGCTAGCAAGGAAAAGAGTGGAAGTGTAGCCTATATAGTGGGTGATGGAATGTTCTCCATCTTGATTACTGCTATGGCTACATAACTATAAGTAATTTTCAGAATTTGCAGAGGGGCTAGTGTCGTGGTGCAGTGGGTTAAGTCACCAATTCTGACACCAGATTCCCATTTTGGAGCATAGCTCCTCTACTTCTCATCTGGCTTTGCTCTAATATGCCTGGGAAGGCAATCGATGATGGCCCATGTGCTTGGGCCCCTGCCAGCCACAGCCACATGGGAGACCCAGATGGCATTCCGGGCTCCTGCCTTCAGCCTGGCCTAGCCCTGGCCACTGTGAACCAGTGGATAGAGGATCTCTCTGCCTCTCCCTCTGCCTGTCTCTGTTACTCTGACTTTTGAATAAATAAATGTAAAAAAAAAAAAAAACAGACAAAATTGCAGAGTGGTAGGCATTTGGCTTAGTGGTCACAAAGTGGCCATAACTTGGATCTAAGTACTTGGGTTTGATACCCAGTTCTGGCTGCAGATTTCAGCTTCCTGAATGCCGACCTACAAAGCAGTGATTATAACTCAAGTAACTGGGTTCCTATCACCTACATGGGACACTCAGATTGAGTTCTGGCTCCCAGTTTTGGTCCAGCCTAGCCCTAGCCATTGTAGGCATTTGGGGGAATAAACCAGCAAGCACATGGGAGCGCTCTCACTCTCTCTCTTCAGTTTCTCTCTTTCAAATTAAAAAATATTTTCAACCTCCAACGTTATACATTAAAACAAGAATGAATTTTAACATGGGAATTATACATTAATTTAATTTAAAATGTTTATTTATTTTTTTATAAAAGGGGCAGAGCCAGGACCACAATCTAGGTCTCCCACACTCAAAATTACTTAAGTCATCCCCACAGCCTCCCAGGGTCTGCACCGACAGGAAGCTGGGGACAGAAGCCGGAGGTGGGAATCCAATGCAGGGACTCAATGTGGGACATAGGCTGTTATGCTATATGCCCACTTCCTGTAGCTTTATTTTAAAATGGGGAAATAGCACGTTTGTGAACTGATGATAAATCAGTTATGCTATGCTGGGTTCATTCATGCTGTGTTAGCTAGTCAGGAACCCAAGAACTAGAGCAATCATCATGATGTGGGAAACACAGGCAGGCAACTAGTTGAGTCTGAAGAGCTGGAAGTCACAAGCCACATAGCCTCACCCACTTTGTACCCCTCTACCTGCTTTCCTGTGATGCATCTGTTACATGCAGGACCACGGCACATAGGAGATAGAAGGAGGTAGCAGGTGGAAGGGTGCTCTCTTTCTGTGGTGGACCTCGCTTGAACATACTGCGCCAGTCTTTTCAGCACTCCTATGAAAGTTGCTACTCTTTGGCCTCCCTCTATATGGGCAGACCTTCCCCATTGCAGGGACTGTCTTCAGTCCCCCCCCCCTCCCCCAAGTTTACAGAGAACTCTTTGGTTCATTCCTGTTGTATAGTTCTCTGTGTAGGGCAGCCTACACTTGTGTGTGAATGTATGTTCATTCCCTCACTGCCAAATATATTCTATTCTTGTTTGCACACAATACCTGGATTAAAAGTTAATAAATTCATTGCCTAGATCAATGCTGTATACTATTTACTTTTTAAAACTATAAATATCTGGGGTTGGCTTTGTGGCTCAGCGGGTTAAAGCCCTGGCTTGAAGTGCCGGCATCCCATGTGGGCGCCGGTTCTAGTCTCGGCTGCTCCTCTTCCAGTCCAGCTCTCTGCTGTGGCTTGGGAAGGCAGTGGAAGATGGCCCAAGTCCTTGGGTCCCTGCACCTACATGGGAGACCTGGAGGAATCTCCTGGCTCCTGGCTTCAGATCGGCTCAACTCCGGCCACTGCGGCCATCTGGGGAATGAACCAGCAATGGAAGACCTCTCTCTCTCTGTCTCTACCTCTCTCTGTAGCTCTGTCTTTCAAATAAATAAATTAATTAAAAAAAGAAAACTATAAATATCTATGGCAGAGATGATCCTGTACTGAAGGGTACTGTTCATACACACACACACACACACACACACATATATATATATATATATATAATATGTTCAAGACTTTAATTTCATATCTAAATCAGGTATCAAATCACCAGACTTAATGTACTAGAAAATATCATAATGTTTGCTGTGGAGATTAGCAATTAATCGCGATATTTCATAGCATAATTGTGCCTTCCAGTGGGAAGGAGGGCACATATGATAAAACTGATAATGATAAACTGCACATGATAATAATTTACTTAACTCTTAAGAACAATTTGGAGTTACAAAGAATCTCATATACACAATATTATCTGTTCCTTTTTGTTTTTTAGATTTATTTTATTTATTTGAAAGAGTTACAGAGACAGGTAAAGTCAGAGAGAGGGAGAGGTCTTCCATCCACTGGCTCACTCCCCAAATGGCCACAACAGCCAGAGCCGAGTTGATCCGAAGCCAGGAGCCAGGAGCTTCTTCCAGGTCTCCCATGTGGGTGCAGAGGCCCAAGTACTTGGGCCATCCTCTACTGCTTTCCCAGGCCACAGCAGAGAGCTGCATCAGAAGTGGAGCAGCCATCCATATGGCATGCTGACACTGCAGGCCAAGGCTTTAACCCACTGCGTCACAGCGTCAGCCCCTCATCTGTTTCTTGATAATAATTCAGCAGGGTTAGATATGAGTTATTATATTCCCCCAAAATAAAGATGTGAAGTAGAAGCTAAATAAGTGAGGTGACTTGACTATAGTCCTAAAATTAATATGAACAGTCTCAGAAAATGATCCAAGTTATTTTTTTTGTGTGTATGACTATTACCTTTACAGTTTTTTTTAACGACAAAATAATGGGAAAATTTAACAGATAAAAAAACTCTAAGTTCAAAAAGGTAAAATACACTGGAAAATGAATGTTCATTCTTTTTTTCATGTTTTATTGATTTATACAATGTTCCTATGTACTATTTAAAACATGACAACAATAAATAAGATGGATGAAAAATTACTCTTTTAAAATCTGTACATGGAAATGTGATTTAGAATATTTTCATTTGTAACCTGAGTCAATATTCAAACAATCACATTTCACCAAGCAAAGAATAGCAAATGACACATAGCACATAGATCTTGATCTCAAGAAGCTCACAGGACTTAAGGGAATAATCATAATAAGTAAAATCAAAGAACAAACTTTTCACAAAGTGAATTTAGTAAGAAGCTATGGCCCATGTGATGCTAAGTATTGTGTGAAAAATTGTGAACCAAGGTATTTTGATCTGAAGTCTAACATTGACCAAGCTGCCAATTAAAGTCAGTATACCTCAAAACTCTCCCCTAAATCTCTAACTGCAAAGCCAACTGCTTTGTGTTTGGACTCTTTACACACTGAAGCAGGTCTACTGTGATCCTCATTTTGCATTTAGAAACTGGGATCAAGAGGTGTTAACTGGCTCCAAGTCACACAGTTTGTCAAGGGTGGGAACAGATTCTAAGGCAAACCTGTTGGACTTGCGGTCCGTATGTCCTAGAAGCCAAAATAAAGTCATTTTAAGCCTATACATTCTTACAGACTGAGTCAACATTTCAGTAGTTCCTTAACTTTGAATCTCAACAGAGATAAAGAATATTTTAATGGTATATTTTGTTTATAGTGTCTTCACCTTTAAAAAGAGGATTAAGTATTTATGGTGTGCTCTCAGATATGTGTCAGACTTCGTTGTGTGTGTTAAAGAGATCTCTGCTCACCAAAAGCAGGTGTTTTGATCCTACGGTCAACCTACACAGAGTAGCATGATGCACTGTAGCATGGTCAGCCAGCCCATAAGAGAAAAAAAAAAAAAGAGTAAAAGGAGAGAATAAATAATTCCAGGAATTGACATTTCTCTTAAAAATATAACCCTGCTTTAAAATTACGTATTAAACATTTTTTAAAAGATGTAAATATGGACACTTTAGAAATGTTTCATGGTAAGTATGACAGCAATGATGGTTTCACATTTATTTGTCTTTATTGGCCTTCATTACAACAGAAGCAAAAAAGGAAAATAATTCCTGGTTTCTATTGTCTTAAATTGTCACTTAATCCTATGAGTCATCTATTTCTAAGTGTACTTTCTTATATAGAGAGATGTAAGTCATTCACTTGCTGGAATAAAACTTACAAAACGAAGTTCATTTTGCTTGTCAAGTGCAGATAAAAGGAAGAAGGGAAGAAACAGTTTAAATGTAAAAGGCACCTTTTCCCTAACTCCTGCACTAGTTCACACAATAACATGAATAATTTAACTACCTGAAACTTCATATGTGCAGAACACTGCATGCCGACCAGTGGCATTTTCACTTCAAATTTGTATGGTCTTTAGTCAGTGTGCTTCATCTGCATTTCTAACACCTGCTTCAGTCAGCTGTGAAGTATGCTGTTATCTCTACAGTCCTCTTTTATCTTTGCTCTGTCCATCTAACAAAAAAATTACATTATAGAATATAATTACTTGGCCTTAAAGAGATAGGGAGTAATTCACATGATCTTCTGAGAGGTATTTTCCTTTATCTTATCAAAAGACAATTTTAAAACAAGTTACTAATTAATGTCATTCTTCATAGAATACATCTCCTTAAATTAATACTCTTACTAATAAGGTATAGCAAAAATAACAACAGCTACTTCTTCTGCAATTAGTATTTGTTTTAGGTACAAAAAGAAAATAAGAAGTATAGTAATGGATACCATTATAAAGTATACAAATACCTCTTCTAAGCTCATTATTATACTGTTTCTTATTAAAATGATGCCTTTCTAACTTACCCTAACATGACCTAAGTTAAAATTTTATGTATATCAACATAAGCATCAGCCAAATTTTGACAGCCAACCTACTGTTGATAATATTCATTGACAATAGATTATTTGCCCTTATGCAAGTTTTTAAATTTCAACTGCATTGAATTGGAAGGGAGTCTGAAGAACTATCTAAACTTCTCTGTTTCCTTTAATAAACACACACACACACACACACATGGGGAATATTTCATTTATCTACAGTTGTTATAAAATTATATTTTCTACCTAAGATGATTTCCTTAGAATAGACAAAGATGACTCTTTTAAGACATTTTAATTCCATGTGTTTTAAATGGCTCATTAAAACACATCATTAATTATTTCTCTACCTTGTATTTTAAAAAGTTTTAATATAATCTTTTATTGATGCCTAACAATCACAATTATACAAGTGTATTTAAAACTCTCTTATATTCTGTCATATAATATTGTGGTCCTATCAAATGTTAGCACAACAGGCAAGGCTATGTGCTCCTAAATCAAAGGGATCAAGCACAGTGGAGTCATATTTAATGGTTTTGTTGTCTTTCTCTGCTTTGAACTCTCAGTATTTCATTTTTTGAGCTGCTTCTTCAGTACAGATTTCTGCTTCTAATGAGTTCTAATTAATTACTTAAGATGAATTAAAGGTTGCTAATGTAATCTTGCTTGCTAAATCAAAAATCTATAACAGAAATATTATGAAAATATTAATTTATATCATTTTTTGTTTTTATTCAATTATAAATACTACCCCTTGCGGCCTTTCCATTCAAGCTGAGTTATGTGGCCTATCACCCAGAATGGAGTGAACAACTTCTATGATATTAAGGTTAATATTCAGTTAGACAGTCAAATTAGGCTTATTTGAATTTTTAGAGGGAAAAGAGTCTTGAAAGAGATTCTCAATATCCTCATGAGAGAAAAAGTATATTCTAAAGTCCTTAAATTCCTATTGCAGATAAAAAGTCAAATCCAATCTTTACCATAAACAAAGGGAGAGAAAATTCATAATGTGATATATGGAAGCTCTTAATGGCCCAGGGAGCAAGTGGATGGTGCTTCTGAATGGCAGGAAGGGAGATCCAGAAAGATGTGGAGGCAGAGGCTATGGGGAGGTCTGATACCATGGCCCCACTTAATACGGATGGTGAAGTAGAGATATCTAGAAACTGGAACACTGAGGGCTCAACAGCTCGGTCAGGTATAACTTTGGGGAAACTGCAAACTCATGGAAATGGCACTGTGGGTCATACACGATAAGGCGAGGGAAAGAGCTCTGCCTGGTGAAAGGAGGTTTCTGATGAATACACATTAAACACAGGTCCTCGCCAAGGGATGCAAACACGCCTGTGCAGCCCAGGGAAGCCAAGTTTTCAAGGTGCCACCTGAAAACTATGGCAATGTAGAATCAATCATGAGGCCTTGTCACAAACCTTCTGGTCTGTTCTCTGATGCTGTGAGGGGCTGACATGAAGTTTACCAGCACAGAGAATTCACTAAGAAAATAATACCTAGGAATTTGCCTGATGTCCAACCACATCATCTATAAGAATCTATTCATTTACTCATTAATAAAGTCCCCCGAAGGAGCAGACTGGGCAAAACAAGAACAAATGTCAAGTAACAGAGCAGAAATCTTGAAGTCTTAACTTAATAGTCTCCAAATAGGTACTCTCATTCCCAATGAAAATAAAGCACAGTGGACTGTTGAAAAAAACAAAGAAAATAATTGAAGCAATTTCAAAAGAAAATAATTAACACTTCAACAGATTCAAATTTTTAGACTACTTCAAGGAAATAAATGGCTAAGTTTGATGAATAGACATAAAAATGAAACCTCTGTTATTTGACTTAACATCAGAAGGAAGAAATGTGCGTCATGATTCAGTACTGAAAGTTTCAAATTAAAAACATTTTAAAAGAAATGAATACTACTTTCTATATTCAAATTAATCTGGAGTTGAAAATAGGACTCTTTCAGGTACATGACATCATAGCAAGTGCACAAGAAAATAACAGGAACTGGATTCCAGCTGTGGGTATTCTCAGTACCAGCTGGATAAGCTTAGCCAAACCACTTGGCCTTTCTGAATGTCAACTTCATTATCTATTAAATTGCACAGAGAATGACAGCTAATATTTACTGTGTATTTATTAACGTGTTACACACTCTATTAGCATTCCACACGTTGACACAAGTACTATTTCTTGTATTCCTGAACAGAGAAGAGAGGCACAGTAGGATATAAACCCAGACAGCCTGACTCCCAGGATCAGTTTCACTGGAAATTTGAGTCTAAGCAGTACTGTGGCTGCTGTCTGAGAAAATACACATCAAAGTGCTTGGAAATCTATCAGATACTATACATACATAGGAAATCACTAGTATTTGGTAAAAAGGTAAAATTCCTTGACAATTAGCAGTATCCACCATCAATTAAATGAATAAAGTATAATACTTTGAGTCTATATTAAAAATATTTATCACACAATTACTTCAGTAGGAATACATGTGATATATACTAAACCTATTTTAACCCAGCTTGAAATACCCTAAAGTTGTGACTTACTGAGGCCCATTGATGCAGGAAACACTGTATAAATACTGATGGAGAATTGCCAGACTCTCACTCAGAACTTAGTCTTTTTCGAACCTAATTCTAATAAGCTGCTTTTGGAATCTACAGAAATTCAAGTAAAATGGGTAGCTCCATTGGTATATACCACTCCTATTTCCAAGGGTATTCAGAGCAGTGAATCCAGTGTCTGGGGGTAGAGCATCAGTGAGAATGATTAGAACAAAGGAGAAGCCAAAAATCAAAGCACAGACACCCCAACTCAGAAAGCACTGCGGGTAGGATGGATTAGCATAGAGAAAAAAAACCAAACACTTCACCATGCCAGTGGGTAGCATGGTTAATGTAAAAATTAATATTCAGGGCCGGCGCCGTGGCTCAACAGGATAATCCTCCGCCTTGCGGCGCTGGCACACCGGGTTCTAGTCCCGGTTTGGGCGCCGGATTCTGTCCTGGTTGCCACTTTTCCAGGCCAGCTCTCTGCTGTGGCCAGGGAAGGCAGTGGAGGATGGCCCAAGTCCTTGGGCCCTGCACCCCATCGGAGACCAGGAGAAGCACCTGGCTCCTGCCTTGGGATCAGCGCGGTGCGCCGGCCATTGGAGGGTGAACCAACGGCAAAAGGAAGACCTTTCTCTCTGTCTCTCTCTCTCTCACTGTCCACTCTGCCTGTCAAAAATTAAAAAAAAAATTAATATTCAGAATTATTTTCAGAACTAAGATGACCAACCAAAATCATCAGCAGAAGAAAAAACCACAGTGTCAGAAAATGAGAGAGTATATAATGTGCTTGAAAATATTTTATTGGGGCCAGTGCTGTGGCTCATTTGGTTAATCCTCCACTTGTGGCACCGGCAACCCATATGGGTGCCGGCTCTAGTCCCGGTTGCTCCTCTTTCAGTCCAGCTCTCTGCTGTGGCCCGGGAAGGCAGTGGAGGAAGGCCCAGGTGCTTGAGCCCCTGCACCCGCGTGGGAGACCAGGAAGAAGCACCTGGCTCCTGGCTTCAGATCAGCATAGCTCTGGCCGTAGCGGCCACTTGCGGGGGGTGAACCAATGGAAGGAAGACCTTTCTCTCTCTCTCTCTCTCTCTCTCTCTCTCTCTTTCTCTCTCTCTCTCACTGTCTAACTCTGCCTGTCAAAAAAATATTAAATGAAATAATTTTTTCTTGGGGTTGTGTAAGTCATTCACCTCTGAATAGTCTGCTCAAATGTTCCCTTCTGAGATCATTATCTCATCTTTTTATAAGAAGTCTATGGTGGCAGTCCCACGGCATTTCATCGCCTGGTAATGCCATAGTGACCTTACATTGCGTCTATGATGCTTGCATAATGACAACATCACCTAACCACAAGACCATTTTCTCTATGACACACATATTATTTTAAAATGAATTTAAATATATTTTAAAAATATATATTTATTTTATTTTAAAGGCAGAGTGACAAAGGGTGGGGGGCAGAGAATGAGACAGAGATAGTTGATCCACAGGTCTATTCCCTAAATGCCTGCAATAGCCAAAGCTAGGCCAGAAGCCAGGACCTCCATCCTGGTCTCCCACATGGGTGGTAGGTGCCCAAATAGTTGGACCATCACCTGCTGCCTGCTAGGTGCGTTAGCAGGAAGCTGCATCAGAATTATGGAGTAGCTGGGGCTTGAACTGGCCTTCGGATACTGGATGAAGGCATCCCAAGAAACAGCGTAACCTGCTGTGCCACAACACCAACCCTAGACATATATATTCTTTTTTAAAAAAAGATTTTATTTATTTATCTGAAAGTCAGAGTTACAGAGAGAGAGAGAGAGAGAGAGAGAGAGAGAGAGAGAGAGAAGGAAAGAGAGAGAGGTCTTCCATCCGATGGTTCACTCCCCAATTGGCCGCAATGGCCAGAACTGCGCTGATCCAAAGCCAGGAGACAGGTGCTTCTTCCCAGTCTCCCATGCGGGTGCAGGGGCCCAACCATTTGGGCCATCCTCTGCTGCCTTCCCAGGCCACAGCAGAGAGCTGGACTGGAAGAGGGGCAGCTGGGACTAGAACTGGTACCCATAAGGGATGCCAGAGCCACAGGCGGAGGATTAACCTACTGCAACATGGAGCCAGCCCCAGACATATATATTCTTTTCACTGAAAAACCATATATTTTAGTTGCATATTCCCTCACTAGACTATAAGCCCTCTGTATTTCTTCTGTTTTGTAAATTTCGGTAGCCTCACCACACAGCAGGAAGTCAGTGAAGTATTGCTAAATGAATGAACTGGTGAAACTGTGTGTAAGGCCTCATGGAAGATGGCTGACAGGTGAAGAAGGGGCCACAAGATGAAGCTGCTCAGGAAAGAAAAGAATCAGACCACGGAGAGGGCACTCTAAGCCATGCTTGTAGACGGTACCTTAGAGTTTATCTCAAGAAAGTCATTGGAGGATTTCAAGTAGAAAAATGACAATTTTTATTCATTTATATGATCAATTTATATCTTTCTATTTTATAGGAAAATGGAATGGGGCAAAAAAGGGATGGAGAAATCTAGTATTAACACAAGTTTTGGTGTCTCTCTAAAAGGCTGTTCACACCCTAAACACTTGCTCCTGTGAAAATGCCTAGTTGCATAATTGTGTTTACAAAATTTTCAATACTATCTCTTAACATTTAAATGTTTCCCAAATCTTTTTCTTTTAAATAAGCGCTGAAATGAAAATGTACTGATACAAAGACTTTGTAACAAATTCTGATTACTTAGACAGGAACACAAAACACACTTCTTAACAAGGCCCAGAAGGTTGAGTCCCGGAATCTTCTGAGATTGTTTTAGCTACAAATTCAGCTAAGAGCTTGGGTAGCATGGAAAAGAAGATAAGTGAGAGAAACACTGGTGATTTAACCTCCAGTGTTCCCTTAAGGACAAACATTTGTCACCTTGACAGCAAGGTGAAAGGTTTGCAGCGAGTATGCTTATAACAGGACTCTCCCCTCTGTCTCCTCCTTGGGGACCTGTGATTTCTGAACAGACATTATCTGAATGGAGGAGGAGGAGGAGCCACAGAAAGGGCTGGGGGAGGAAAAGAGGTTGAGATCCACATAACTCAGAGCCTCCAACTGAAATGTTGCTCCAGGGACTGTCACAAAGATTTACCATTTGCTGCTCTTCTTTCTAAGCTTCCACTTGAGGCTGGAGTAATCAACCCTATAAATTATCACAAAACATTCAAACAGTACCCAGTGTAAACAGCTTGGATCCCATCACTAATAATTACTAGTGTGTTATAAAGCTGAAGTCCTAGACATATATTTCCACTTTCTATACAAATCTCTAATGTTTAGGGTTTACAACGCTGATGTGAAAGTCCGCTGGAGGCTTAAATCAGGCTCTAAAATGAGCCTGATTTTTACTCTTGATGAAAACATATAACCCAAATTAGCATTATTGTGATGATACCCATGTATCAAAAAGAGTAATAGGATCTTTGTTTTGGTCTAAAGGCTAAACTGCTTACATTATTTTCAAAAGTGAAAAATGGGAAAGAATAATTAGAAAGCTAAAATTTTTCTTTTAAAACTTAAAAGTAATTAAGGTTTTCATTTATGAGCATTTCTGATCTTCATTAATGTCAGGAATCAGTGGTATTTCTGTGTTTCTCTGATTAATGGAATTTTATCTATTATACTATTTCATGCTCCTACTTTGAAAAATATCTTAAGCTGAAGTCACTATAAAATCAAAACTGAAGCTATCACCCATTACATTTAAAGATTTATTCACTGCTTAATTATTTGTTTCTAAGTACTATCACAGGGGCCAAAATCATTTTTAGGAAAAAAGTAGGCTTTTCAACATCATGAACTCAAACAAGCATAATTATTAGAAAAGTAAGGTTGTGAAGTGTAAAGAAACTGTATAGGAACGGAAGGGAGCAGCAGCAGCAAGCTGAAGACTGGGACACAGAAAGGATGAGATCAGAAGTTAAGAAAAAATGAGGGAGGTGAATTAATGGTCAACCTCAAAGACAAGTACATTGTTTTCAGACCTATGTGTCCTTCATTCACAAAGGAAGAACTGATAACAACTACATCCACTGCTGGACACCATAAAACTAACAGATACCAAGCCAAACTCTCAGTCATCGCACTCAAAATTATTCTGTCATCTAAACTCACTGCTTCTGCTCATGACACTGCAATCATTAACTCTAAAATCTTTGAGTCCTCAGTCTCTTTATGTTCCTTGCATTTTCTGACTTTTCTGCCACTTTATATCCCATACACCTTCATATATAAGTATTGAATATATATATATATCCAACATATATATATATATGTATTAAAGTAGGAAAATAAGATTACAGTGAAGCTCAAAAACCAAGAGAGAGACCTTACCAATTAGAAATTCATGTTGAAATGAGATAATGAGTAGAATTGCTTTAGGTTAATACCTGAGCGGAAGGAAGTGCATGGGAGGGTAGAGGAAACAAGACTGGGGTGAGGTGACATTTGTTGAAGTTGAGAAATGGGCACAGAGGTTTCAGTAATATCATCATGTCTATCTACAGATGTTTCAAAGTCTCTAAAATGATTCTGATGTTGTTCGTGTTGTTGCTTTAAGGAACTGGAGAATTAGGTGAATATCATTTCCAGGAGCTGCTTAAAAAGCCTAGACACTGGCTTTAGAGAGGGTTCTGGCCATAGGGATGAAGAGAGTCAGAGTGGCACTATTTCTAAAAAAACTGGATAATAATGACAGCTGCCACTTATGAGTACTTGCTAATGGGTCGGACACTATAAGTGTTTCAGAGATGCAATCTAATTTATTCTTTTTATCACTGCCAGGAGGTATGGATCACTAGTTCAAAACACAATACTAAGATTCCTCCTTATGTACTAGAGCCTTGCATACAGTTGGCACCAGGTTAATAATAACTGTCTAAATAATTGAACGAATGACTAAGAACATCTTCCTTTTTCTTTCACAATTGTGGTTCTATCTTTGCGAGATAATGCAAAGGCTCGAACCACAGTGTTTATCACTCTTTGGACTCAGAATGCTCTGAACATCAGTCTTTCAACAACTCACCAACTCAACAACACACACACTGCTTCCAGTCCATTTCTCATAATATGACATTTATGGCATGATGTAATCCTCAAACACACCTCAAGTCCAAGTTGAGTTTGTCATGCATGACTCCCCATAATACTGCCTTACCTTATTTCCACCCATCACCAACAAGAATGGGTTCACTCCACTAAACATCTCTCTTCTTGTTTTCTTGCCTGCAATTGACCAGGCATTGATTTATTGATTCTGTGTTATCATCTTCTATGTATCAGGCCCTGTGTTTGCCATTGCAGATATATACAGGGAGACACCAAGTCAGGTTGACCTTCTCCACTTGGGCTGTCCTTGATTTCCAAAATCTTACAGGTACTATCCACTAGGAATCCTTTCCTGAGCACTTTACCCTGCTGTGTTTTTCTTTCCTTGATTGATGAGGCCACACATTTGAGCACTTAATTATAATTTGTCTGTGTTCCAAGTGTTTTACTTATACACATCTCCTTTCTTCAATTACACTAAATCTCTTAAACAGAGATCATGTCTGAATTCAGTGATAATGCATAGTAGAAAAGGAATAGGTAAGTACAAGGAGAGAGGTAATGTACAAAGAGGAAAATTTCCATGTATGGTAAACTCTCTCCAATAATCCGTAATACTTTCTACATTCTATGAAACATCAACCTCTTTAATTCTCACAGTGTGTAGTAGAACATAATTTAGAGGCTATACCACAGGCCAAATTTATTAGGGCTCTGCTGTGACGTCAATAATATTGATAGGAGCAAATTAAGTCTTTACTTATTTAGAAGAAAAATTATTTTAAGCATAAGCAAAGATTGATACTCAGTTTATACATATATATATAACATTTATCTAAAAAATATTACTGTAGTTTAACCATGTGTAACTAAAAAATCTGATAAATTGATTTGCACACTTTTCATGACAGAAATTCAGCTATGTATGGCCGGCGCCATGGCTCACTAGGCTAATCCTCCACCTGCGGTGCCAGCACCCCAGGTTCTAGTCCCGGTTGCTCCTCTTCCAGTCCAGCTCTCTGCTGTGGCCCAGGAAGGCAGTGGAGGATGGCCCAAGTGCTTGGGCCCTGCACCTGCATGGGAGACCAGGAGGAAGCACCTGGCTCCTGGCTTCGGATCAGCACAGCATGCAGGCTGTGGCAGCCATTTGGGGAGTGAACCAATGGCAAAGGAAGACCTTTCTCTCTGTCTAACTCTGCCTGTCAAAAAAAAAAAAAAAAAAAAAAAAGAAAGAAAGAAAGACAGACATTCAGGTATGTTAAAGCAAGTTTCCTTCTATATATTACTAGTCCCTTTTAGAGTATGTTGGGTTATACCACATTTTGTCTACAAGGCACGAACATAACTCATCATCACCAGGTAGGTTTTTGCATAGGAGATCAATAATAATAATAAGACTCCTTGACCTGGAATGAATGTCATTATTTTCCAAATTCTACCTATTATGCAAGGCAGGTTCTCATATCATCACTCATGAGCAATCTTTCCAGACTTTATCCAATCTTTTACCTATACCTTCGTATATACTTAATCACTGTGGTAGAAGCTCTCTGAATGTCGGATTTGTGCCCAGTGATATCTTTGCATTCCTCCCGACAGCTCCACCGAACCCATTACGTTTTATGTACTCCATAAAAAGTGCCTTTCCTCATGAAAAGAACAACTGTGTATAAAAATATCTAAGTGTATATATACACAATTCAAAAAGTTCTTTGACAACTCCCAAAACAGAAAACTTTACAAGTAAAAATGATTTGTGCATTGTTAATTGTAACCCTAAAAATGTGGTTTTCTGGACAAAGGTAACTTGGAGTATATATGAAACAAGTGAAAATTCAGATAACAGTTGGCATGGTGAAAGTTGTAGAATAACTTTTTTGATAATCACTGTCACCTGTCAAATGTTCTGACCAGCATCAGTTATGTTATGGGATTTCCTTAAACAGAAACTCTTTGTCTGAAAACATAAAAATCCAAATCAAAATATTAGCTCAAAACACCAAAGAAAGGTGGTAATAATATCAGTGAAGATAAGCCCTGGGGATAAGTAGAAAAATTAGAAGATGGTAGTATGACTTAAAAAAGCTAACTCTATTCAGGTTATTCCAAAATACATTCTTTTGTCTTTTATGTTTAAATGTCCATTCTTTCATTAAATGATAATGATAATTCAGTGTTCAGCAAAATAAACTGAAAACATCAGGCACTTCCCTAAATTTCTTTTGAAATTTTATTCACCAGTAAAATCTAATTGTAAGAAAATCACTGACCTACTCAAACTACCATGTAAGAAAGAGCAATACTACTGAAAATGATTTTTCAAATGTAAGGGAGGTTTCTCAATTGGCTCATGAGAAGGCACATGATTTAAACATAAAATCATATCCAGACTGAAAATCAACTGAATTTCAGGCTTTTCCAGCAACAACATATTATTTTCCAAAGGATATTACTGATACATATGAGATTGTCTTTATTCTCCTAATACTATCAGCATTTCTGAAAAAGTATTTTTAATTTGTCAAAATACTACAGTGTTGGAAAAAGCCAAAATTATGTAAATCATAATTTAATGATAAAAAATGTTTGTGTATCCTGTTTTTTTCTAATTTCCTCAAGTAAATAGTTCTCTTAGTAAAGTAAAGGATAACTGTAAGTGAAATTCATGAGTACTTCTCATAAATAAATTTTTTTTTCAAGAAAACAACGGAAGTTTATTGTATATATGTATTTTTTTAACTTTTATTTAACAAATATAAATTTCCAAAGTACAGCTTATGGATTACAGTGGCTTTCCCCCCCCCCCATAACTTCCCTCCCACCCATAACCTTCCCATCTCCCACTCCCTATCCCATTCCATTCACATCAAGATTCATTTTCAATTATCTTTACATACAGAAGATCAATTTAGTATATATTAAGTAAAGAAAAGGATAATTGTAAGTGAAATTCATGAGTACTTTTCATAAATAAAATTCTTTTTTTTAAAGAAAACAATGGAAGTTTATTGTATTTATATGTATTTTTTAACTTTTATTTAACAAATTCAATCCCATCAAGGTGGCATGTACCAATGCCATCTCACTAGTCCAAGTGATCAATTTCAGTTCACAATTGATCATAATGATAGGTCTAAGAGTCAAAGGGATCACATAAACAAGACTACTGTCTGCTAATACTAACTGATAGGATAAAAAAGGAGAGAACAATCCAACATGGGAAGCGGGATACACAGCAGACTCATAGAATGGCAGATGTCCTAAACAACACTCTGGCCTCAGAATCAGCCCTTAAGGCATTCGGATCTGGCTCAAGAGCCCATGAGAGTATTGTAGGCATGGAAAGCCAAGACACTCTGGGGAAGGGAAAAAAAAAAAAAAAAACCACAAACACCTATATGAAAGATCTCTGCGAGTGAGATCCCAGTGGAAAGAACAGGTCGTCAAAGAAGGAGGTACCTTTCTCTGAAGGGAAGAGAGAACTTTGACTTTGACTATGACCTTGTCTAAATAAGATCAGAGTTGCAAACTCAAAAGGCTTCCATAGCCTTGGCAACTCATGACAAGAGCCTAGGGTGATTACTGACACCATAAACAAGAGTGTCAATTTGTTAAATCAACAACAGGAGTCACTGTGTAATTACTCCTCATGTAGGATCTCTGTCCTTAATGTGTTGTACAATGTGAATTAATGCTATAACTAGTACTCAAACAGTACTTTACACTTTGTGTTTCTGTGTGAGTACAAACTGTTGAATAAATAAAATTCTTAAGTTCTGGAATAATCAACATCACAACTACCAATCTCAATTCAGCTAAAAATATGTATATGATTGATACGGAATTCTCTAGAGAAAGCTGGAGTAGGGAAATTGGGGTATTTCCTGGAGCATGCAGAAATAAAGACATACAAAAGACATCAAATTGTATTAAAATATATAACTGCAAAGTCATTTATCTATTACGCATCTCTCTTTGGTGCTACCACTAGAACATTTTGCAGTGATGAAATGTCCAGTACTCTGTACTGTCCAATGTAGTAGCCACCAGTCGTATATAGATGTCAGATACCTGAAATGTGACTAATGTGACTGAGAAACTGAAGGCTCAGTTTTATTTAACTCAATTTATGTTTAAATTGCCACATTTAACTTGTAGCCACCATATTGGTTAGTGCAGTGTTAGGCAATGCAAAATGGAGATATTAAAGCATCTCCTAGCTCCTGAACTTGGAATCAGACGAAATACCTTGATAGCAAAGACAAGCAAAATCATGTTCAACATTAGAATGGTTTTCAGCTCAGCAAGACTTTAAGGCTGGTAGGTCAATGAAAAGGAGAAACCAGTCAGCCATGGAAGCTGGGAGGACAAAAACACCTATCTAAGCAGCATCTAGGGAAGAGGGTCCCTCATGCAAATCATGCACCTGGCTGTTTCCAAGGGCAACACACCCTTGTTGGCAGCCAGACACATCCATTTACAACAGCCTGATACAATCAACTTGGGAATTACCACCCTCCCTCTGCTTCCTCTAATCCCATTGTCACCAAATTCACTTCTTATTAAAACATTTTCTCATGTAAGAACAGTCTCGAAGAGAAGACATCAACTCCTGCATCTAAGAGTTGCCCATAATTATTTTTTCCACTCCCAGTTAATAAGCTGGCAGTGTGCTTTGTATACTAAGACCTGAGAATGATTAATGTGAGTCCATTTCTGTGAGGTAGAGCAGAACACTCAGTTTGCAAACAAGAGCAGGGGTGGGCATTGTGGCACAGTGGGTAAAGCTGCGCCTGTGACACTGTCATCTTATAAGGGTGCCAGTTTGAGACCCAGCTGCTCCGCTTCTGATCCAGCTCCCTGCTAATGCATCTGAGAAAGCAGCAGAGGGCTGCCCAAGTGTTTGGGCCCCTGCACCCATGAGGGGGACCTGGAAGAAGCTCCAGGCTCCTGGCATTGGATCAGTCCAACTCTGGCTGTTGCGGCCATTTGGGGGCTGAACAAGCAGATTGAAAATTTCTCTCTCTGCATCTCTGCCTTCAAATAAATACAAAAGAAATATTTTTTAAAAAGAAAGGAAAAGAAATAGGAACAGAGTAAACTTACAAAACATATGCCACCTATATCCCTGACAATGAGGAACACATTTAAAACTGTGGATAATTCAAGTAGACAATGAAAAAAAAAAAAAAAAAGGAAATGATTCTACTTGGAGGTGACATGTTAGCATCAAACCCAAGTAAAGAGTTTTTAGATTTTTGAAGCATCAAGAGTTATTTCCGGCTGAGAGAAAAATTTCCCTAAGGATTTTGTGGCATTCAACCTCTCCTTTCCAAAAGGGTGAAGATTTCCTTCTCTAATTTATTTGTCTTTTTAAGCACATATATCAACTAGATACTTTGGGTGACCCATTATTTATAGTTCTTATATAAAAAAGAATTATCAGCACCAGGCAAACTAAGATATACACCATGCGATTTAAGATTTTCATGAGTTTGATTTTTCTATCTCTGGAAATCAGAGATTGTGGTAACAGGTTCAGAGAATCAGAAAAAAGTCAAATGTGAGAGAAGGTGTCTCAGGAGGAGTGTTGGTTGGGATTCTTCCTTAGAGAGATCATGATATTACTTTTCAGTGCATCTTGGGAAATCACACAGAAAAGAATGTGGTATTGCAGGGGAAGTATTCTTCTAACCTGGCTGCTCTCTACCCTCACCTGCTTAACTTTCGTTTTATTAATCATTTGTCTTCATTGGTGGAGTTTTCATTCAATGTTTTTTAGAACTGGAAACGTAACCTTTTGACTTCAACAATTGTTTGTCTCCAAACTAAATGAGGTATGGATCGAAAATTCTATAGAGATATTTAATGATGCAGACTTGGGATTCAACCACTTTGAGGAAAATTACCAATGAATTAAAGGGCAAAAGGCAGAAGCCTCTACATTTATAAAATGTTTTTCATGATCTCTACCCCTTCTTTTATTCCTCAACTTAAAAGAGGCAGAAGGAAAAGAAGAGAAAAGGCAACATTACCTTTTTTTGGTAAACAAGAAACAATCTTTTATTATTATTATTATTATTATTATTATTATTATTTTGATAGGCAGAGTTAGTGAGTGAGAGAGAGACAGAGAGAAAGGTCCTCCTTCTGTTGGTTCACCCCCAAAATGGCTGCCATGGGATCCGAAGCCAGGAGCCAGGTACTTTCTCCTGGTCCCCCATGTGGGTGCAGGGCCTAAGTACTTGGGCCATCCTCCACTGCCTTCCCGGGCCACAGCAGAGAGCTGGACTGGAAGAGGAAAAACCGGGACAGAATCCGGCGCCCCAACCGGGACTAGAACCGGCACTCATATGGGATGCCAGCGCTGCAGGCAAAAGATTAACCAAGTGAGCCACGGCGCCGACCTCACGGAATAATCTTTCCTATTGATGACTTTAGTTAATAAAAAGACTATAAAATCTGTCCTGCTCCAGATCTGTACATATCAATAGCTCCTGATCAGGAGTTCTGAATGCTTGATAGACTGCTATCATAAATATAAATGTCACAAATGTTTTTATCAGGTTATCATAAGGAAATAGAACCAATTTTCCCATTTAAAAAATCATGTCCAGTTAGCGATACACATCTTCTTTCAGTACCTTAAAAATCTTTTTTTCTACATTATTTAGAGTTAGAGCTCACTCTCCAAAGCTCCTCTAGCCCCACTCACATCTATATTATTTTCTGCATATTTATTTTTTAAACAAATTTTAACTTCTGACAGGATGATAAGACCAAAGTCAAAGCAGTGTTCTGATTTTTGAATCTACACACTCAAGTGCAGGGGGCTGTAACATGAAGCTTCTCAAGATGCACTGCATTAACCTTCACTTGTGGTCATATCATATTGCAAGTTCAAGTTACCTGTCTTCATTATCACCTGGACTTTCCCAACTTTCTGTTTCCTAAGTACTTCTAATGCTTCTCAGATATAGATTTGACCTAGTTTTTGTATACCACGGAACTGGTTCTTTAACTTTTCAGATCTGCTTACATTTTTACCTCTTCTGAAGTGTGCTAAACAGTTCCTATCTCAGTGCTGTATGGAAATCCAGGTTTTTACCTGTCAATTTAATTATGTGACAAAGTTCACAAATTGTTAAAGAATAAACTTGAGGGGCTGGCATTGACGCAACAGGTTGAGCTTCAGCCTGTGATGCTGATATCCCACAGGGCTGTTGGTCTGTGTCCAGCTGCTCCACTTCCGATCCAGCTTCCTGCTAATGTGCCTAGGAAGGCACTCAGAGATATAGCCCAAGAACTTGGGACTCTGTCACCCAGGAGGGAGAGCCAGATGGAGTTCTGGCATCCTGGCTTTAGCCTGGCCCTGAGCAGATAGATCGCTCCTTTGTGTCTCAATCTTTCCCTCTCTGTAACTCTGTCTTTGGAAAAAAAAAAAAAACTTTTTTAAGAAATAAAAGTATTTTCATTTAATATTAACAGTGTGACCATTCGCTACAATGCTATATAATGACAATCACTTATTATAATCACTTATAAATCTCTAATTATTTAAATATGTGCAGTAATCATGCTTATAGTAATTTTCATGGGAATCTTTCAGATATTTACAATCAATTATTTCAATGAAAAATTCTATGGGTTCGTAATCTATTGCACAGGGATAATCTTCCCCAATCTACCTCACAGCAGTTATTATAAGGGGAAAACCTTACAAACTATCCAAAATTAAATTTAGGTGTGGGAGTTCCCTTCCTCTTTCTGAGTCAACATTGAATACAAAGCAATGCGAATTTCTTATGGCTGCAACATATGCTTCAGTGATATTTAAAAGCTCACAATTTAAAATCACTCTAACATAGTAAAAAATTTGGTAGATATATGCTTAATTAAAGTGATGTTGGGATAATTACTTAGCCAATTCCACATACAATTGTAATAATTAACAAATATTTTAAATGTATATCCTCTATATTTTATAATATTAAACATATGATAATATAATAGCATTGATTGCATGAATTCTATTTATTCATTCAACAAGTATTTTTTGTCTACTTTGCTCCAGGTATCATAGGTGCTATTGATAACTGAGTGAGGTAAACAAAGCATACTTTCATTTGAATAGGGGGAGAAAGATGATAAACATGATAAGTAATGAATCATATAATATGTTGGGAGATAAATATTCTGTGAAAAGAAAAACAGCAGCCTAATGAGGACAGGAAGTACCAGAGACAGGAAAATAAGGTCACAATTTTATACTAACTATACTATCCAATTCCATCTCAATGGATAGTCATTCCAAAAGCTAAATAACCATAAGAGAAAAGCTGGAAAAACTGCTTTTGTGGCAGGCTTTGTGAGATAGCTAAGATCACAGGAAGGATGGAGACAGTGCAGGCAGAGGAAGGAGCAGGAAAACGCTAAGTGTTAGAAGAGGGGAAGTGGAAGAGTGAACCAACACTCAACTTCTGGGATGACAGGTGCTGAAGAGAGAGGATGGGGCCATACCAGGAAGACTGCAGAATGGCTCATGTATGTGGTGGGCATTAGGAGTCAGTGAAAGCCACAGGGGAGTGACATATACAAGTAATATCAGTGAAATTTCATATTACAATATTACGTGGAAGGTGAGAAGGAAGATGGGATTCATTACCTTGCCTCTTGGAAAATACCTAAAGCACAATAACGTTAACAAGCGTTACCTTTTCTAAATGGATGCATAAAAATATTAGTTTAAGCTTTCCAGTGGAAACCTGAGAACACTTTAGAAAATAGTCTTATAAGAGAATTACCTGAATAATATTAATAATAAATACCAATTTTGACCAAGTAGACCAAATATTTTTATAAAGTAAAATGGTAAAGTGAACACATTCTAATTTAATTACTCTGCTTATTATAAATGTTGCCCCCAAAAAGTTAACTCAAGAAAATCAAACAAGTGTGTTACTCTGGCAATAGAGAAGGAAAATGTAAAAACTGTAAGCTCACAGCATAATCACCACTGCACATGCAGAATATTAATCAACATTCAAGCAGTTCTCAAGAGCTGAGGCACTCTCTGATCCTAATTTCCAACATACCAGATTCACATCACTAGATTTTTTCCCTTAACCAGTACAGTCTGTTTGGTTACCAAAAATTTAAATCAAATGGATCAATGCTTTTAAAATGATTAATTTTATGTCTTAAATTCTCTATCTGAAACCATCACTGTCCACAATCCTATAAACAGGAACATTTTGCTGTGAATTACTGTGAATCTTTCCAATTAATTGATAGAGATCAAAATGAGGTTCCTATAATTTTCTGTTTCTCTTTTATATACGTTCACATTTTACATTTTGAACAAACAATTTTATCTTAAGTGATTACATTAATGTCATGTGTAATATCCTAAGGTAGAGAAACAATTTTTAACAGTCATGAATACTGATCTAATTATTTTCAGGGACAAGCATATATATCACTTTGTAGGAGTGAAAATAACACTACAAGGCTAGATTTACATGGGAAAACGCCAGCAGGGGAGGCAACAAATAGAAATTGACTTATTTAACCAATGACACCATGATCAAATGAACTGTCTCTAAACCATTATTTGTATTTGCTGAACCCCAGCTGATAGGCTTTGCTTTTCAATATATATGGGGTATGCATTTTGACTATAAAATTAAAAGAAAACACACATGAGTTTGACACTGTGTATGAAAGGGATTTATAATTATGAGGGCAATGGAAACATCCATATAGGAAAACATGGATAAGCTTAATAGATACAAAAACTTCATATTTCTACAACCATAGGAAATGCAAAACCCCCCACCTTATTTCACCACATACAAGCAGTAACTCAAAATGTACCATAAACATAATTATAAAACAAAAACTAAAGCTTACAGAAGAAAAATATAATAAAATCTATATTACTTTTGGGTTAAACAAGGATTTCTTAGCTAGGATAGAAAAAGTTTGGCTCATGAAAGGAAAAAAATGCATAAATTTAATTTCATAAAAACTTAGAACTTCTGTTCCATGAAAGTTACCATTAAGAAGATGCAAAAGCAGGCTACAGACTGAGAGAAGTTCTTAACAACACATATCTGATAAATGACTGATGTTCAAAACATATTTTAAAAATTCACAACCAATTATAAGCAAAGAACCCAGTTTTAAAAGCAGGCAAGACCTCAGAATCAACCCTTGGGACATTCGGATCTGGCTAAAAGGTCCATGAGAGTCTCACAGGCATGGAAAGCCATGACATGGTGGCAAAAAACAATCTAAATGAAAGATCCTGGTGAACAAGACCCCAGCAGAAGGAACAGGCCATCAAGGAGAGAGGCACCTTTCTCTGAAGGGAGGAAGGAACCTCCACTGTGATACGGCCTTGACTAAACAAGTTCAGAGTCAGTGAACTCAAGGGACTTCCATAGCCTAGACAGCTCATAGCAAGAGTCTCGGGTGATTGCTGACGTCATAAATAAGAGTGCCAATTGTTAAATCAACAACGGGAGTCACTGGGTACATGCTCACCACGTAGGATCTCTGTCCTTAATGTGTTTTACTATGAAATGTAAAAACACTACTAGTCGAACAGTACCCTATACCTTGTGCGGTTGTGTGAGTGCAGCCTGTTGAAATCCTTGCTTAGTATATACTAAGTTGATCTTCAGTATATGAAGGTAATTGAAAATGAAACTTGATAAAGGGCGGGATGGGAGAGGGAGAGGGAGAGGGAGAGGGGAGGGCCACGGGAGGGAGGGAGGTTGGGGGTGGGAAGCCACAACAATACAAAAGTTGCACTTTGTAAATTCACATTTATGAAATAAAAAAAACAGCAGGCAAGAGATTCAAACAGACACTGCAACAAGTAAGAAATATTGATGGAAAATAAGGCATAAAAGATGTCCAACATCATTAGCCACCACGCTGTGGTGACACACAACACACCTATCAGAATGGTTAAATGAAGGCTGGCGAGGATATGCAACAACTGGATTGTTTCAGCATTACCTGATGGGAATGTTAAATGGTACAACCATTTTGGAAAACAGCCTGGTGGTTTCTTAAAATGTTAAACATATTTTAGCACATGACTCAGCAGTCCCACTCCCAAGAGAAATGGAAGCATATACAGGAACCTGCAAGTAGCTATGCATAGCAACTGTATTCATAATCACCAAATATAAGGAATAACCAAAAGTTCAGCAAGTGGAAACTGATGCCACAAAAATGGCAGTCTTTAAAAAATAATTGAGATGATGATCTACTATGTTACTTGGGGTTTCACAGTTAAAATAAGTGGTTTTCAAATTTTGTAGCACCAAATCACCTGAGAACAATTTAGAAGCAAGATGTATGTGGAATCACATTGTGAAAAATACCACTTAAATCCAGAAACTTTAAGCTCTTTGACAGCAAGAATTATATGTACATATTTCTTTTCTATCTATCTATCTATCTCTATCTATCTATCTATCTATCTATCTATCTATCTATTCTAGAAGCTTGTCCATCTATCTATCTATCTATCTATCTATTCTAGAAGCTTGTTTCCTTGTTGGAAATCCACAGATGTTTCAGTCAACAAATTAATGTGACATCAAACAACAAAAAATGAGGTTAAAGTCGATTTTATTTTTATTTCAAACTGCAATCTGCCACTTTCAATAACACAGACTTATTTTTCAGAAGTGACAGCTGCATGCATGCTTGAGAACCTGAGTTCCTGGTGGAGCCTGGAGTCTATGCATCCTGCTCCTCTCTACACACCCTCATTTACTTAGCAATGGCAGTGGGCTCTGAGTCCATGAAGTGCATTAATAATGGAAAAAAGGCTTGCTAGAAGTTCTATGAAATGGTTGGCATTGTGGTGCAGCAGGTTAAGCCACTGCTTGCGATGCTGGCATCTCACAATGGAGTACTGGTTCAAGTGCTAGCTGCACCACTTGCAATCGAGTTCGCTGCTAATGTGCCTGGGGAAACAGTGGAGGATGGTCCAAGTACTTGGGCCCCTGTCAACCACATGGGAGACATGGATGGAGTACAGGGTCCTGGCTTCAACCTGCCATAGCCCTGGCTATTGTGGCCATTTGAATCATCAACCAGCAGATGGAAGATCTCTCTCTGTCTCTCCCTCACTATCTCTGTCACTCAGCCTCTTAAATGAACACATAATCATGATAAAATGAAAAGTGCTATGTAAATATTAGGCACAATTTCCCCAGACACCTGCCCACCCTCTGTTGCTGGGACTTGATATTCTCACTTGAAGACATCTTGAAGTTTAATTGTTTGGCTCACCACAATATTTAGCTCAGACCCCAAAATGTTAGCTCAATAAATAGATCATTCATGGTAGAATTTTAGTTTATAGAAACAGGAGCAGAGAAATAAGAACTCTCAAGCACATTACTATCAATTCATGTGAATGGGCAACTTGCCATAAAGGCCACATGCTAAGCAGTTCTGTAGTGGGCTGGATTCAAGTCTCAGAAATTTAATCTTGGTTTTAACCAACTGCCAGCATCATTTGTCTTAGGAGGCCCGTTACAAGCATCCTGGCCCAGAATAGCTTATATGTATTTATTTTTACCCAAATGGGCACAGGAGCAAATGCTTTTCCAGTTTAGGAATGATGACATTTTAAAAATTAATAAAAATAAAAATGAAAGCACATGGCATTTGTTAAAGGGTAATAAAATAACTCCAGTCAATTGGCTAGTTCTACACCAGTAGATTTCTTTAAATAGTAATGAAATCATTGCTTTAAAAAATCCATCATTATTAAAATAAAAAAAAAATTTGCCTCAGCCTCCACCAAAATTAGATTTGTAAGTTGCTGGTCATTCCTATAATTAAATCTATGTCACAAATTTGCAAGAAAAATGGTCAGTGTGACTAATGCATTTACTTGCTACACAAGTCCTGTCAGACAGCAGAGAGCATTATGCTGCTAAAATGAAGTAGGTAAAGATTCTATACATTTGTAGTAAGTAACAAAGACTGCCTAAATTTACAGTGACTGTACCTTAGATAGCTTGTGTAAGAAACAATTCCCAATGCGGCAACCGCAGGGTTTCTCTCACAGGAAGCACTGTAACATATTTTAGCTCTACAAATGTGTTGGGTGCTTTGGCACAGGTGCATACAGCTTTTCTGGACAGGTGCTATATAGAAAATACTTTCATAAAAGAAAAGTAAATATGTCCAGGCTGCCAGAGCCCTGATCCTGAAGAATTCTTCATTTGACCTCTTAAATGTGTTTTTTTGTTTTAAAAATTTACTTCTTTTTAATAGGTAAATAATTGTGTGTATGTTGGGGGTACAATGTGATATCTGATGTATACACACACATCGTAGAAAGAGTCAACCAAGACAATTAACGTATTCATCACCTCATCAACTTATCAAGATGGTTTCAGTTCATCTCTTTGATGACATGGCTGAGAAACTCAGAGAAGAACGTTTGCTAAATTGTAAGTGTGTCAACAAGATGGCTCAAAGGACATGGACGAGTATAAATGGTTCTCTTTTGACAACTTCCTCAATGCCTCAGGTTGCAGATATGGAAAGCTCCTGGTTTGCTACTGGTGCGAATGCCACCTCTTAGCAAATGAAGAACAGGCACTGCACATGTACACAGAGCCTTATGCAGGAAGCTGACTTTAGCTACACATTATAGGGGTTTTTTCCATGTGATTTACTCTCAGTTACCATCTCTTCATGACAAGCGAGCTTTTTTATATATAATGTTGGTTTAAAGTTTGAAATAGATTTACATTATAAAAGTGAGTCTTACTTAGCTTTAATCTTCTTAAACAACCATACTCTTCCTCATTCCTGGAAGACACTGCATTGAAGGCAATTCCTATCTTTCCTCTTTCTCAAATCTTTGACTTTTACTTACTCTTTCACAGATTTCTGTTTTTATATTTCCTTCAGTATCTACTGATTTTTTTCCCTGTTTTCCTGGTTTGTTCCAGGCCACTGACTGAACCAAGAAAAAGTAGTGTGTTCTCAGCGATCCAGCAGTTATGGTGTTCATTTGCCCCTCAAGGTGATCAAATGATACCCATAGCATGACGATGAGCTCCATTTGGTAAAGGTGGAAACTAGCTTCCGGTTACCTGAACATGGCTCATCACACAAGCTTTAAAGCACATGATGGGGAGCAAACATAGGACACAGCAGTTAAGATACTACTTGAGATGCCTACATCCCATATCCAAGTGCCTGGATTGGGGTCCCAGCTCTCCTTCCGATTCCAGCACACTGTTAATGAACAGCCTGGGAGGCGGCAGATGATGGCTCAAGTAGTTGGGTCCCTGACATCCATGTAGGAGATCATCCATGTTCCTGGCTTGGGCTTAGCCCAGCTCTGGCCTTTGCAGGCATTTGGAAAATGAATCATCAGTAGATCTCTGTCAGTCTCTGTTTTTCTGTCTCTCTGGCATTCAAATAAGTACAAATAAAATAAATAGATTTAAAAAAAATTAAAACTAAGGGGCTGGCACTGTGGCATGGCGGGTGAAGCCAACAGTGCTCCAGCATCCCATGTGGGCACCAGTTTTGAGTCCCAGCTGCTCCACTTCCACAACTCTCTGGTATGGCCTGGGAAAGCAGTGGAAGATGGCCTAAGTACTTGGGTCCCTGCAAGCGTGTGGGAGACCTGGAAGAGGCTCCCGGCTCCTGGCTTTGGATTGGCCCAGCTTCAGCCATTGTGGCCATCTGGGGAATGGACCAGCAGATGGAAGATTTCTCTCTCTCTCCCTCTCTCTGCCTCTCTATAGCTCTACCTTTCAGATAAAAAAAAAAAATCTTAAAAAAAATAAACTGTAAAGCATTCACATAAAAATCCTGTTTTGTCAAGTCCTTAGCAATACAAGAAACTAGAAATAAAATTCAATAAGATGGTATTTAAATATTGTATTTAAATTGTTTGTTCTGGAATTTAAGTTTAATAAAAATAAAATCATTTTACAAACACATTGTGAACTTTTGGAGGAACACCAAGATCACAAATGAAAAAGAAATTGGCTAAGATTTCAAGAAAATTGGGCCAGTGCTGTGGTATATTAGGTTAGGCCTCTACCTGCAACACCAGCATCCTGTATGGGCACCAGTTTGTGTCCTGGCTGCTCATCTTCCCACCCAGCTCTCTGCCAATGGCCTGGGAAAGCAGTGGAGCATGACTCAAGTGCTTGGGCCCCTGCACCCATATGGGAGACCCAGAGGAAGCTCCTGGTTCCTGGCTTCAGACTGGCCCAGCTCTGGCCATTGTGGCCATCTGGGGAGTGGATTAGTGGATGGGGGACCTCTCTCTCTCCCTCTCTCTGTCTATAAATCTGCCTCTCAAATAAGTAAATACATATTTAGAAAATATTTTAAGAAAATTAAGTGGAAAAAATCTGCATAGTCTTTAGTATTCCACAAAATGAGATATCCATAGCCACACACTTTACACATCCTGAATTTGCCTAAAAGAAAAACCCAATGTTGCCTAGTATCACTTTTTTTTTTTTTTTTTTGACAGGCAGAGTGGACAGTGAGAGAGAGAGACAGAGAGAAAGGTCTTCCTTTGCCGTTGGTTCACCTTCCAATGGCCGCTGCGGCTGGCGTACTGCGGCCAGCGCACCGCACTGATCCGAAGCCAGGAGCCAGGTGCTTCTTCTGGTCTCCCATGGGGTGCAGGGCCCAAGCACTTGGGCCATCCTCCACTGCACTCCCAGGCCATAGTAGAAAGCTGGCCTGGAAAAGGGGCAACCGGGACAGAATCCGGCACCCTGATCGGGACTAGAACCAGTTGTGCCGGCGCCACTAGGCGGAGGATTAGCCTGTTGAGCCATGGCACCGGCCACCTAGTATCACTCTTAAGCCTCTTCATTAACATTTGAGATTCTTGGACTAATTTTTTTTTTTTTAAGATTCTTTATTTATTTGAAAGGCAGAGTTACAGACAGACAGGTTTTCCATCTGCTGGTTCACTTCCCAAATGGCCCCAGTGGCCAGAGCTAGGCCTATCTAAAGCTAGGAGCCAGGAGCTTCCTCCAGGCCTCCCACGTGGGTTGCAGGGGCCCAAGAACTTGGGCCATCCTCCACTGCTTTCCCAGGCCAGAGCAGAGAGTTGGATTGGAAGAGGAGCATCCAGGACTTGAACCAGTGCCCATATGGGTTGGTAGCACTGCAGGAGGAGGCTTAGCCTACTCTGCCACAGCACTGGCCCCTCTTGGGTCTAATTTTTAAAATTCACTGTTGCCAGGAAATTGGTGAGTCACAAAGCCAGTGTCTTTCCTCTCTGATGGTTCTAAATGTGGCTGAGTATATTTTTAGCCAGGAAAGGAAGGATTAAAGAAGATGATAAACATATCACACATAATGAAAACATGGCATTTGTGTTTGGGAATTCTTTACTACCAACTATGGTCAGATCAATTAACTATTCATATTTCTATAAAGCCAGGCAGTAATGAGGAGCCAGCCAGGCAAAGGGGGTGGGGGCAGCATAATCGAGTAAAAGAAGAAAGCTATGGCTAGTTCTTGGGACAAGGTAAGGAGTTCCTGTTAGCTCTTGATCTGGCATGGAAATAAACTTCTTCACCATCACTCATCTTCCATCAGTCCCAGCAATTAGCTTTTTAAAAGAACAATAATTATTTGAAACAAAAACCATTTTTTGCCACTTTAAATGAAGAAATTTAGAAAGGATGCAGTGATGCTTAACTATTTTTATTTAAGCGCACAGTTGCATTTTCTAAATTAAAGAAAGAACTCATCAATTGGATTTTTTTTAAAAAAACTTGTTTTTTTAAAAGCTGCCTTCTGACTAAGAAGCAACATGTGAGATGGCTGAACTTGAAGTATATGATTTCCTTAGAAAACATATATAGGGCCGGCGCCGTGGCTCAACAGGCTAATCCTCCGCCTTGCGGCGCCAGCACACCGGGTTCTAGTCCCGGTCGGGGCTCCGGATTCTGTCCCGGTTGCCCCTCTTCCAGGCCAGCTCTCTGCTATGGCCCGGGAAGGCAGTGGAGGATGGCCCAAGTGCTTGGGCCCTGCACCTGCATGGGAGACCAGGAGAAGCACCTGGCTCCTGGCTTCGGATCAGCGTGATGCGCCGGCCGCAGCGGCCATTGGAGGGTGAACCAACGGCAAAAGGAAGACCTTTCTCTCTGTCTCTCTGTCACTATCCACTCAGCCTGTCAAAAAAATAAATAAAAATAAATAAAAATTAAAATTAAAAAAAGAAAACATATATAGGTATATAAATTTTCATAGCATTTTGTTATTTAAAGTATTTGACTATCAAATTTTATTAAAATCTCATCAAAAAGGTAATCTCAAATTACTTCTCTCTGTGGCCAAGGCCCACCATCAACAATCCTGTTTTTATAGCAAGAACAGGATCCCACCCCCTGCCCCATTCAACCCACATCCTCTGAGCTGCCAGTCTCACTGGCCACAGGGACACGAGGGCACTAGGTGAGGATGTCGTGGGCCTGGCGCTCCACCAGCATCTCCATGCTCTTCACGTCGGTGCACCAGAACTCCAGGCGGTCCTTCATGCCCTTGATCTGCTGCAAGTCCAGCACACGGGGCTGCACCCAGGTCATGTGAACTCGCTTATCCACCTCATCTATACTGCCCTTGACCAGCCCAACGGAGAGCGCCTTCATCACCAAAATTATTGTAAACTGAACAATTTAAATAAGAGGAAGAGATAACCACATTAGTTTCTTAACTTAAAGCAATCCTCCATGGCATGACTTAAAATATTCTCTTGGTCTGAAATTTATGTAAATTGAATTCATCTATCATTAGTTATTACTAGCCAAGCTGCATAAAAAAATAAAAAAGGTCTTCTGAAACAATTAGTTCTTAAAAACACTGTTTTAACCACACTTGGGACATTATTAAACTGAGTATAAATATATATAATATATTTTGTGATATACCTAAGTGTTTGGAAATCAACAAGAATATTCTCAGAGTTCTTGAAAAAATTCTTCTAATAAAAGCCTCTTATTCAGTTGTAAAGTAATCTGAAATAAATACCCTTTTCAGATTGCTTTTACAAAAGGAATGGTGCCTCATAATCAGATAATTACCAGTGAACCACTGAATGAGTGTATTTTAGATCTCGCATTTTATGAAAATCCATAACCACATACACAAAGCAATCATGGCAGAGCCGAGTCCAAAACTCAGGTCTAAGTTTTAGTTCAAAACTATTTCTACCACATCATACAAGCATTCTATATAGATTATCATATTAATCCTGAACACAACTCTATAGGTGCTATCATTTTTAAACATGTATTTGGTCAAGTAAGGATTCAATCCCAGGCGGTCTGACTCCAAAAATCATACTGTTACTCATAATCATAAATTTTAAGGATAAATAGATACTTTCCATTCAAAAAGAAAATTCTCAAGTAGCTATATAATACACTTTAAGTATAAAGAAATAAAACATAAAAGTTATAACTTGGGATTTTTCACCTATAAAAAATCTCTTCCCAAACCAACTGAAGCACCAACTTCTTCCCAAAGATTTCATTCAACTGAGATTACTCTCTTTCTTCAAATCTATGATGATCACTGCATAGCTGTCTCTTAATATCCATGCTCCTCCTCTTGGTTAATAGAAATTCAATTTTCAGCTCTTGGTAAATTGCCGCATATGGCATTTGGCAAGGTGTGATCCAGTGGCTAAGTCTTTCATTAGACACTAGTGCAAGTGTGGTGTTAGAATTCCTGGAATGCTGTCTAAAGAAAGCAGACTTAGCCTCTAGGGAGCTCCGTTGTCCTTTCTTGCTACTTTGCTTTGCTAAGTCAGATATGTTGGCTGGAGTGCTAGCAGCTATTTTGGACCTTGAGGAAACCTTAAGAAAGGAAGGTACATGCTGTGGCTGGCTGGTGGAAGAGAAAGGCAGGAGTCTCAGCCCATGGTCAGGCTGTACCATACTTGGACAGCCTCTCTCCAGATTTTATATAATACAGAAATAATATCTTATCTCATACAAATCACTATCATTGGTTTTTTTTTTCCCTTTTAAATATGCTGACTGTAACTTAGACCCACACTTATTTCATAATCCCAGATTTCCTGCAACAATGGTGAAGAGGTGAAAAAAAGAAATAAAATTATTTCTTTTGTAACACTGGAACAAAATATACCCACTCAGTTTCATTCTAAGACACTCTTGGGTACACTCCAACTTTCAGAAACAAAAAAGAAGTAAAAGAAAGGAGGGGGCTGGATGGGAAAAAGCCAGTATACTTCTGCCCTCGACCATTACTCGTGCACGTCATTGTCTTTCCTAGACTAGCTGAGCCCTATCCTTACTTCAAGGCCAAGCTAAGGGAAACCACTTCAGTCAGGCTTCTGGATTCACTTACTGGCATTGCCTGTGCCAGTAACACCTTCTGTTCACTTTGCTAATTTTCACATTGCATTGCTCTTTTCTATGTGTCCTCTCCACAACCTAGAGGACCCACCTTGTATTTCTAGAAAACTGCGTGTGGCAGATCAATAAATACTTATGATTGATCTGCTGAATTCAGGTAAGAAAAAAAGTGCAGAAAGGAAGAAGAGCAGAAGACTAAAGAGTGAGAGAGTGAGACTACATGACTTCTTAGAAGTAACAGAGCATAATAGAAATCCTATGGAACCCCTAGAACAAGTTTTACCTCACTGGACCTTAACAATAATTGGGCCTACCATGAGAGTATTTCAGGCATGGAAAGCCAAGACACACTGGCAAAAAACAAACAAACAAACAAACAAAAACAAACCCAAAACCTAAATGAAAGATCTCTGTGATTGAGATCCCAGCAGAAAGAATGGGCCATCAAAGAAGGAGGTACCTTTCTCTGAAGGGAGGAGAGAACTTCCACTTTGACTATGGCCTCATCTAAATAAGATCGGAGTTGGCGAACTCAAGAGGCTTCCATAGCCTTAGCAGCTCATGACAAGAGCCTAGGGAGATTACTGACGTCATAAATAAGAGTGTCAATTGTTAAATCAACAACAGGAATCACTGTGCACTTATTCCCCATGTAGGATCTCTATCCATAATGTGTTCTACTATGTGAATTAACGGCATAACTAGTACTCAAACAGTATTTTACACTTTGTGTTTCTGTGTGGGTGCAAACTGTTGAAATCTTTACTTAGTATATACTAAATTGATCTTCTGTATATAAAGATAATTGAAAATGAATCTTGGTGAAGAATGGGATGGGAGAGGGAGTGGAATATGGGATGGTTGCGGGTGGGAGGGAGGTTATGGGGGGGAAAAAGCTGCTATAATCCAAAAGTTGTACTTTGGAAATTTATATTTATTAAATAAAAGTTTAAAAAAAGGAAGGAACTTTATGAAATGAGTGAAAATGTCCTATTAGATTAATTAAGATCACCTTGAAATAATGATCCCTGTTTCATACCAGACTGGGACATTATCACAAATACAGGTTGAATGTAATGGAGAACAATTTCTTAGCCATGGCAGAGAAGTCATGATAGACTAAATGAAAGCTGTTAGTCTTGTTGGGGAAATTCTGTGTTCCATTCCCTTGAAGTTAATAAGTGTTTGTTACTAGAGAAATGTGCTTGTTTTTATTTCCATTACAGCTCTACAGCAACAACAATTAATATTTATTGAGGACTTCCTATTAGATAATAACTGTATTAAATGTGTTTCCCACACATCAGCTTTTTTAATACTCAGAAAACTGAAAGTTGTTGATATTGTTAGTAGTTCTGATTTCTGGGTTACATAATTTTTCTAGTGTCACAGCTGGAAGTGGTGGTGTCAGGTTTCAAACCCCAGAATCTTGATCCCAAAACCTAAGTTCTTGATTAGTTGTTTAGTCCTTGTGATTACATTTCTTGTGAACATGTATGTTGTTTCAGTAAAGAATTATCTTTAAAAAAAATAATAATAATAATCGGGCCTAGCAGAACGAGTATCCATGGTAGACACACAGTCAATGCAAAGGTCAAACTATGCTTAGTCAGTCTGTTCTCTAACAAAAGGACAGAGCACTTTCTTCAGATACTCAAACAGTTGCCTTAACTTTGCTTTCTCTATTAATATGGACACTTTTAAAGAGTTAACAGACCCAATGTAGGAAGCCATGCTTTCATAGTGGATGTGCATGATTCCAAGCCATATAGAAAAACTGGTTTCTAGAAAAATCCTATTTTACAGATATTATTCTGTCAAACAACTGTGACAACATATAGAATAATAACTGGATATATGGAATAATAACAAAATATTATTTAATTACTACTAAGTAGTGCAAGAGATCATTTTTGTTAAATAGCCTTTTTTTCTTCTAAAACCTAATAATAATACAGTAAAAAGTACTGATTCTTCTTTTAAAATAGCATATATTCTAAGCAATATACTTTGTGTAAGCTACATTACTAAAAGCTCTGCAAGGCTATGGTACATTAAAATCTGTGCAACACTATATAGAATTAACAGTATATTACAAAATATTTAATAGCTTTATCTATATTTAAATAGACAATAAGAGACCCCCACTGATTTTATTATCATTTAGTTGTAAATCATTATGTACCTAAAAGTAACATAATTCATTTTCACAAATTTAGCAGTTTTAAGGTATAAATAAAAATATTAAATTAACAGAAAATGTTTAATTTCTTTCTTATTCCTTATAAAACAAATGAAGTTTTTGTTACATCAGCTATTTTAAAAAATAATGCTAAAATAACATTCTTACATTGATTCCACTTTTGAAAGTTTAACTACTTTTAAATATTTTTACATATAATCTATAGTTCTCTAAATATATCACATTTTCTTACAAAACACTCAATAGTTGTATCCTCATTTCAAATTTCTCCCACATAGATTTCTCAGAAGTACCTAAGACAGTACCTTCTTTGACAGTGAAATGTACAAAATAAATGACATGTCAACAAGTAAATTAGCATTCTCTTTCTGACCAGCTGGGTCATGTTTCCTTTTCAAAATCCTCAGTCCCATGATACAAAATAATAATAATCTAAAAGACCTCATTAAATGATCGATATATTGACATAACCTCTATAAGGAGACACATAGTGTTTTAATTGATTCTTTGAATCCACTAAATGGAATATTAAATCTGAGCCTCCAAAATATATTATAAGAGAACAATCACTTTATTTATTAACTGATTTCCTGCAGAAAATACTGGCACATGAAAAAATTCAAGAACTTTTACATTTAACCAAAGGGTAAAAAAGTCCAGCTCTCACTAAATTTTTCATACAAACAATATCACAGCAAAAGTTATAATAGACAAAGAAAACTATATTTACTTACCAAAAAACTTCCAAAGGCTGAATTAAATATCGCAGCTGCCTATAGAGAAAATAAATAGGAGGGAAAAACTCAAAGTAAATAGGAAAGCAAAGGAGATCATTTTCCCTTCCCCACTAATCAAAACCTTAAAACACTGACTCTACAAAGCAAACTTAGTCACTGCTTACAAAATTGGCAGCGGCCTGTAGTTTACTAAGACAGATGAGCTGCAGCTTAGGAATTCATAAATAATGGGTCTCAAAAGCAGGCAGAAATGGCTTGCCATGAGATGCCTTAAACCTCTATGACAGTACCAAAAGAATCGTCACCAATAGTAAATCAAAACACTGTTGTTATTGATTTTGCTACTAGGCTTAGACCAATCAGAGGTTGATTTTTTCCTCAAAAAAAAAAAAAATTCACATTACTGAGAGGAAGGAATACGGAATTATAAGGCAAACATTAATTTTTCCCTACTAGTGAGCAAAAGTCCTTTGAACTGCAACCACAGGGCAAGATGTGGCACTCTCACGACAGCCTGGAAGTCTGTACAGTGCTGTGGAGACCAAGAAAGTTACTGCTACGCCATTAATGCTATGGCAGACACAAGCAAGAAAAACTTCAATTTGGTGTTCAAAATTCAAAGAAGAAATATTTGACTTTGTGCTTACCTAAATATCCATGGAACACATAGTAGATATAACATAGCTCTTAATTTTAGTCATTATATCCCAGGGAAGCTTCTCACACTACCCCAGAAGGAGACACATATAAAACATCCAATTTGATACGGGAAGAAAAAAAAAACAATAAAAGGCAAAAAGAGGGGTAAAGAAAACCTATTTCTAGCTCCCGCAGATCCAGAGCAGAGTTAAATGAATCATCATGGACATTAGCAGCCACACTGTAGGAAAAAGAAGATGTCAGTTTTAGCAAGTTTGAATAAAGTCCAAAGCCAGGCTAAGAGCTGTAGCTGAAAATGCCTTCTGCTCCGGGAGAGGATGCAAAGAGAGTGAATGGGTAATGAGATCCTTGGCTCCAGAGAGCTTAGCTCTCCTATTCCAGTTCATAATTAATTCAAAGCTTTGATAATTTCATTAGATTTCTCCTTTGCTGGCCCTATCAATAAAAGATGGCACTGGACCACAGCTCCTCTGTGGCATAAACACCAGCACAGGCACAGACCAGGGAACCCTTTGCGTCTTGATAGGGACAATGGCATATGGTGTTCCGTGTGTTGTACTGGGAGCAGCAGGGCAAACAAAGACGCAGCTAAATAAAACATTGTAGATGACAATTTTCAACTATAGCGACATATTTAACACATCTTCCTGGAATTCCATGATGGGTAATTCCAGGAAAAAGTTTTTGTGCTTGGATAAAATTAAGTTAAAGGGTTTAAATAAATTAATTGTGGTGAGACCACCAGGGAACACTATCTACTTTCTTATAAAAATGCACTTTCCCACAAATAAGTTTAATATCTAGATACTATTTTGTGCTTAAAATGGATTTATCTCTCTCTTTAGTAAAAGAGTGAGCTCTTCCTCCTCTGAGCTTCTGTCTTCCAAGTTAATTTCTTTCCGGTGCTTTTCACTTATCTTATACTGAATAACCGGCGGTTTTGCCTAGCATTTAATGAAATATGGAATAATTAGAAATAAAAATACTCAAAACAAAGTAAAACAAGCACTAACTAGTACTCATTCAGATCAAATCACCACACTCCTCTGGTTTCCCTTTTTTTAAAGATTTATTTTATTTATTTTGAAAGGCAGAGTCAGAGAGAGAGAGAGAGAGAGAGAGAGAGATCTTCCATCCTCTGGTTCACCCCCTAGATGGCCACAAAGGCTGGAGCTGGGCCAGGTTGAAGCCAGGAGCTTCTTCCTGGTCTCTAACATGAGTGTAGGGACCCATGTACTTGGGCCATCTTCCAGTGCTTTCCCAGGCACGTTAGCAGGGAGCTGGATCAGAAGTGGAGCAGCCAGGACAGGAACTGGTGCCCACATGGAATGCCAGCACTGCAGGTCGCCCCTGCCCCACCCGGTTCCCATTTTTAACCCAAACAGAAGCAATATATTTTACATGAACTGGCTGTGTTCCTATATCTGATAAAATGACCAGCTAATGGAATATGAACATCTTAGGTACTCAAAGATGTTGCAACCCAACTCAATCTTAGTTGTTTTCTGACAGTGGAGATGGATTTGAATTCACTCAACTACACTGTCTTTCCATACAGTGACCTCTGGTTTTGTCAATTGATCGATTAAGGTTCTGAGGTACTCTGGGTACCAGGTGAAATCAAACACTGAACCAAGGAGGTCTGGCTGAACAACAGTAGATAACTAAGCTAACAGATGACTCAATTCTGCAGTTGCAGTGTTTGAGAGCATTATGATACCCAGTGCTTCCAAGGGTAATGATAAATATTTAGAAAGCATTTTATTGATATAATCAAGACAGGCATGCCTTTGACTTAAGGAGGAATTCTAGCCCTTAGCATGATGCAGGATCAGGTCTCTGTCTATTTCATTTCCTATCTCAGATGTTCTATTCTGACAACACTTAACTACTTGATTTTCCCCAAACTCAACATGCAATTTCTTGCATCCTTGCTCCTTGCCCTTCCTCCCTCTTCTATCTGGCCAACTCTGATTATCTTAGCCACCAGCTTGGGCATCCATCCTTCTAAGAAGTGTTCAATCACTCCCCTCCAACACTCTCCTTTTAATACCACACATCTACTCTTGTAGGTGGATTAAATGTTCCCACACCTGCTGCCAGAGCATCCTGAGCCCATATCTGCCATGGCACTTGCCACATCGTATTGAAATGACCTGCGAAGACACCTTCCTGCGCCACCGCCATCTAACGTCTTCTAAGAAAGGAATTTAAGGAGCTTATCCTAAGCTGCCGCTTATCTGAACTGCTGAATAAGCAGAGTTTCCTGCAGTGTCTGAAGTCTACCTCTCTTACCAAGTGATTCTATGTGTTAAGACTGGATCCGGCACCTGGTGTCATAACCAAGCAACAGCAATGACAGTAGATCCAGATTTTAGTCTTCCAACCATTATAATAATCTCTTCCACCATATCCTGCTTTGTTTGCTTCCCTTGAAATGCCTACATCTTGATATTACGGAATAGTTACACAAATGCTTGCCACCAATGATGTTTTTAAAACTTACACTTCTCTATAGCAATGGAGTTAAATAAAATCTAGCATTACCCAAGAATACTCAGCAACCATTAGCACTGGGTGATCTGCATATGCTGAACTGTATGAAGGCAGGCTGATTGGTGAAAAAGCAGGCTTCAAAACACTAATGTATGGTTCTTCTTATATTAAGTATTTACACACTCACACGCACACACATACATACTTACATAAAAGTACTAATTTTTTTCTGATCACAATCACCAAAAACTCCTAACTGTGGTTAAATTTGTTGAAAGGACTGAATGGGGAAGGGGGAAAGTTTTATTTTTCATTTTGTTGTTGGTGCTGCTTGGCCTTTAAATTTTTGCAAATACTATATTTTTATGCTTCAGTGAAGGCTATTAAAGCAGGAAGATGGGGCCAGAGTTGTGGGGCACCAGGTTAAGCCATTCTTTGAAATGCCAGCAGGACATATTGGAATGTCAGTTCGAGTCCCAGCTACTCTGCTTCCCACCCAGCTCTCGCTAATTCATCTGAGAAAGCAGAAGAAGTTGGCCCAAGTACTTCAGCCTCTCCACCCACATGGGAAATCTGGAAGGAGTTCCTGGCTCCTGGCTTCATCCTGGTCCAATCCTTGCTGTTGTGCCCATTTGAGAAGTGAACCAGTAGTTGGCAGATATCTCTCTATCTCTTTCTGCCATTCTCTCTATAACTCTGCCTTTCAAATAAATAAAAGAAAAAGAAAAAGAAAAAAATAAAGTAGGGACATGTTGATCCATTTGTTTGGTTTTTGAATCCTTTTTATTGAAAATACAATAAATATTTAACATAAAATTAAAAATTTTTAAAGACTTATTTATTTGATAGGTAGAGTTACAGACAGACAGAAAGGTCTTCCATCTGCTGGTTCGCTTCCCAAATGGCCGCAATACCAATCCAAAGCCAGGAGCCAGGGGCTTCCTCCAGGCTTCCCATGCAAGTGCAGGGGCCCAAATATTTTGACCATCTTCTACTGCTTTCCCAGGCCATAGCTGGATGGGAAGAGGAGCAGCTGGGACTACAACGGTGTCCATATGGGACACTGGAGACACAGGCAGAGGCTTGGCTCATTATGCCACAGTGCTAGCCCCTAAAATAAAAATTTTAATTTCTACTTTGCACGTTAGTGCTCTATCTTGCTAGGAGCTCACAACTGCAAGTTGATCATTCTTGGTAGCACACACCATGGTACTGAGATTGTAAGAGGCCATAGGATGAACAGAAGTCATTTTCTGGGCACATCAATGGTATCTGAATATTTGGTTTGGGAAACACATAAAAAACCAACTATCCCTTTCATATTAAAACAAACATGGCTCTAGAGAATACAAACTTCATGAACTGAGATCAAACATGAGCTACCAAAGTTCATTTATTTGGAAGGTAGGAACCTGTGGGTTTTACGACCAGCCTCTCTTGAGATATGAGTTTCCTTTTCTTGGCTTTCTGGAAGCCAGACCTCAATGGTTCACTGAGTTTTGTGTACAGTCCTTCCTTTGGTATTACCTCTTTTGCCATTCCTCCTCTAGAATGCTCCATGACAGCAAAATGGCATCTAATTTACCAAGCCTTGTATCCATAGTGCCTAGAATAGCACCTGGAGCCTAACAGACCCTCAGTAAGTATTACTGGATCAAAGAACTAACCAATGTATGAATGAGCAAATACTTGTCATGCTAACTGAATGTTCTGCGCAGCAATGTTTTCACTATTAACTCATGTACCCCATCTTCAAAATGTATACATTGAAATAATCACATGTGATGGATAACTAGATAAAATGCTGAACAAAAAAAGTTGATTTTGAAGTGATTTTCTAATAGTGACACTGGATTCCTTTGTATTACATATTCTAGATAACACATTGCTTCTTGAAACAGCTCAGTTTTAATCAAAATATCTAACTAATGTTTCATTATATAAGTGACAGCATGTTTTATTGTTCTTTTGAAAAATCTAGCAAGCTCAATAATGAATTAATTTTTTTATTATCTACTTGGAATTATTTAAAATAAAAGGGGAGGGGCCAGCATTGTGGCACAGTGTGTTAAGCTGCTGCCTGTGATACTGGCATCCCATGTAAGTGCCAGTTCAAGTCACAGCTGCTCCATTTCTCATCCAGGGCCCTGCTAATGCACCTGGAAAACAGTGGAAGATGGCCCATGTGCTTGGGTTCCTACACTCATGTGGGAGACCTGGATGGAGTTCCAAGTTCCTGGCTTGGCTATTTGGGGACTGAACCAAATAGCTGTTGTGGCTATTTGGGGACTGAACCAGCAGGTGGAGGATCTGTTTCTGTCACTGTCTCTGTCTCTTGTGCTCAGTCTCTCTCTCTCTCTCTCTCTCTCTCTGTAATCCTGCCTTTCAAATAAATAAAAATAAATCTTGAAAAAATTTTGAATATTAAAGAATAATCTTTAAATAAACATTTTGAAACTGAAAACAATGAGGATGAAAAGTTCTCTATCTCAATGAAAACAGCAAGCTCTTCCATTGCTGAATAGCTATAGACATTATGAAGTTCTATCTTAAATTAAGCATGAAAGCTACAACTTTCCAGCAATGCCATGTGTTGGCCATGTTCCATATTCCAGAGTTACTTAAATATATCTGGTCTTTGCTAAAATGCATTTCAAATATATGAACACATATATATGAACAAGTCTTCTCTTAAAACATTATATCAATAATCTTCATAATGCTAGTCTAATATCCCTCTTTTTTTCTTCCCTCATGAGTTTAAGAAATAAAAATAATAATAAAAATCTATTATTTACATTGAATATGAATGATTCATTGCAAGTTAATTTGTGAAATTTCTGGCTTTAGCTATTGAATACCCTGATTCCCAGCCAAAATACATAGAAATGTTTGCCAAAATGTTAAAATGGAACCCCCTTTTGGTTGTCATTTCTAATAATGTTCTATAATAATGGTAACTTAAGGCAATTAGCCCACTATTCAAAGGAAGACAGCAAGACACATGCCTGGGTCCTTAGAGAAAGATAGACTGGGCCAGGCACCCCTTCATATGCAGGCTGTGTAAGTGAAGACCAGAAATCCCAAAGAAGATTGAGAAAAGGAACTTCCCAGGACTACTGAGTGTTCTGAATTTTTCTCCTTCACTAGGGGCATAAGCTGATGTGTTCACCTTATCTCCAAAGTTGGAGGTAGGGATGACATTTACAAAAGAACCAACAGTGGAGACGGGAGAAACTGCAAAGCAGCGTGCTTGGCATTGCTATCCTCTGCTGCACACTGCTGAAGAGACAAACTCCACACTGGGCTGCCACAGAGCAGAGGGTGTGCTCCAGCAGAGGTCTTGGAAACACCCCTAGAACTGGTGTCACAGGGATAGGGACTGTGTCAAGTGAACCAAAGACATGGGCAGAAACTGGTAGAAACAACTTCAAAACCCCTGACAAGAAACAGCAAAGGTGAGAGGCTGCTCTAGAGATGACCACAAGGATGGAACAAAAGGAGAGGAAGAATAATGGGCCGAGAGGCAAGGTGCTGTCCATTCTACATGGGCCAAGAAGGCACCTTGCAGGATTGCCTTTGAACTTGACTCATTTTAAGAGACCACACCCCAGAGAGACTTCAGGAGACTTCACTGATAGGAGGCTGAAGATGGTCTGAATTGGGGTAGAGGCTGGAGGCGATGCTGAAGATCACCTCCCTCACCAGCCCAACAAATAGGCAGCACATGGACGCCTGAGATGACCCAGGTCACTGTGGCCCATGCTACAACACTACCTGTAGGGTAAGACTGTCTGACCCCATCTGATACACTGGCCCTACCCTGACTTACAGACCAAAGCCCATGCTGCTGGCTTCTACATGGGCAGTAGGGCAGCAGGGCCTCTGTGCTTTACTGCTCTCACGATCCCAGCCTCTCTGTGTCTAGCACATACTTGTTGGTTTCGTTTTTAACTCAGCTATATGTTTAAAATATTCCATTGTTCTTATAATTTCTTCATGAAACAGTGTGAAATTAAGGATTACATACCTGAAATGTCTTCTCAAATACTCATATCCCACCTCCCTCACCTTCCTCCTCCCCCTGTCAGTTATCTTGGTTTTCTGGTCACTTTCAGTTACAAAAATAGTTGCATCTATCAAAATTAGGGTTAATTTTCAGGTTAATAAATAATCCAGTGCAGTCTAACTTAAAATTTCAAATCCCCAACCTGTCTTGTGTTTTTTTAAACATAGAAAATTAAACTTTTAAATTTAAAAATATATATACATGATACAAATTTAAAATAGAACCAGTGGGGATGAGGTCTATTTCACTATTTTCTAAAAGTTCATCACACTTGCTACCTCCAGCCTCTTCAGAGTTGGGGTAGGACAACTGCATTAGATAGAGTGCAACAATCTCTTCAAAACCCCTGTAATATGGGCCTCGGTGCCCTCAGCCATCGCAGGTGCACCCATTGCACTACTGGATGTTGTTAAGCAGACAGAGCTCTCCTATCTGCAGATCTACTTCCCAAATGCCCAAAACAGCCAGAAACTGGAAGCAGGAGCAGAGCTGGGACTTGAACCAAGGCACTTCAATGTAGGATGCTAGTGTCCCAAGCAGTGTCTTAACCACCAAGCCAAACACCAAAGTAGTGCCTTTCAAGGTAGAGGCAGTCCTATAGCCATCTCCTTTGTTTTATGCAGATGCCTTTATTCCACTTGCAGGTGAGTTCATGTCCCGACTCTGCTCTTGCTTCTAGTTTCCCAGAAATGCACACACTAGGAGGCAGCAGGTAATGGCCCAAGTAGTAGGGTCCCAGTAGCCCACATGGGAGACCTCCATTGAGCTACAGGCTCCCAGCTTCAGCTTTGCCTAGCCCTGGCTATTGTGGTTATTTGGAGTGTGGAGTAGCAGATTAAAGATCTCTGTCCATCCATCTCTGTCTGTCTTTCAAGTAACGAGAGTATGAATTCTTGAGAGAGGTAGAGAGCAAGCAAGAGAGAGGAGAGAGGGAGAGAGAAAGTTCTACTCAGAAAATCAAGAAAGAAGGTCTTTATCAAGGGTAGGTGTGAGGACTCAACTCACTGTACACTCCCCACGTGATTGAGGAAGCCCAAAGTATGAGCAATTTAAAGAAAAGACAAGCTGGATCAAGGACCAATGGAACTCCTGAGGCCCTGAAAGAAACAAATGCCTCATCTTTGAGGCCACTCGGATAACCCAGAGCAAAGCAGATTCTCAGATGAAACAATCCCTACGGAAGAGGGCTTACAATCAAGCACTGTAAACAACAGAAGAACAGTGTATATGACAAGATCACCACCTCCAGGCAGTGGGGGCGGAGAAGCAACTGGCTTTTTCACAATATGGTAAAGAAAAACTTATTAGAAAGTTGGAAGACCTCGACGCAGACAAAACTTAGAAACTTTTAGGAGAAAATATGAAACTACCTTTATTCCTTCAGAAAAGTAGAGTTTCTTAACCATGATAAGATAAAGTACACACGAAAAGGAAAAGCTATGGGTTGCCATGCAACACAGTTCTGGCCAATGAAGATATAAAATGATTCTAGTTTCATGATGGGAGTGTATGGAGGTTAGCTTCTGAGACTGCCTCTTCCTCCCTGACTCCCGCCTACAGGGAAAGCGATCTCACCTCCGTGAGAACACCGCAGAGACAGCCACATCAACATCACTGAGACACACAACAAAAACCTGCAGCCCCTACCTCCAGGCATCATGGTGCATGAGAAAAAATAAGTCCCTGCTTAGTTAGGCCATTTTCAGTTTCTGACACAGTCATGTTCCTAAACAAGGGAGACAATAATAAAGGACTAATCAGGCAGGTTGGGTAAATCAAAAAGTACTTCTTTTAAGATATAAATTTGAACAAGTGTATTAAGATTTATTTAGCAAAATACCTTGTTCCCATTGCAAATGACATCACGAATAGTATGGGAAAGAAAATGGACTATTGGTCATGATTGTTGGAGATCAAAGCTGAATTGCCTTATCCTGCAAAGGTTCCTCAATTATGTGAATTTATATCATACCAACCTCTGATTCACAGGAAGAAGAACTGTCATTAATATTTATTTCCTTTCTAAGCAAAGGTTCAGTTTGAAAACCACATAAAGACCAAAACATCAAAGATTGAATTTCAATCTTTGGTTTTCAATTAAATATGGAAATACAAAATACTTTTTTATACTAGAAAAGTATTTTGTATGGTGCCATAAAAAGGTAAAAAAAATCAAAGAATTATCAAACATTTATTCTATATTCAAAGCCAATGATATTTCTGTGTATGCAATTTAGTTGCTAGTTTTACTACTGATTTCTTAACTACCATTACTTTGCTACACAAATCTCCTTACAAATAAAATTTCTCTATTTGTGTTACTGAATCATACTCCAGAAAATAAATATAAAGGATATCAATTAAGATGTGAGTTGATATGGCAGACTCAACACTTTTCATTTGATTCTACTTATATGTGTCATAATATTTTTGAAGAAGCAATAGCTTAAAGTGTAGAATATTGCTTTGAAACCACTACTGAATATTTCTCCTCAACAAAGAAATCTAAATGCAAACTACAGTGCCGCTACAAGGCATCCACCAATCTAAGAAAGACTGATTTTGGAACATGTACCATTAAAATTCATCTTCTTAACAGCTACTTTGTTTGCTGTAAAAATCTTACAGTAATTTACAGAAGTCTACACCTCTATTTCTATATCTCCAAGAGAAGAGCAAATGTTTAACATCCAGCTGCTTTTCCAAGAGTAAGCTCCATTCTCTGTCTGTTTCTACAGGTCCATTTCTTGATAATGGTGGAAAAAAATTATTTAATATCCTCAATCTTGAGGTGAACATGGGGGTTGCTATTTTTGGTTGCAACTATTCATCTCAATTCAGGCCAGGGAGAAAAATATATTCAAGTTTCTGTTTCTGGATGCTAAATTGAATCAGGTGTCCTCTCCTCTTAAGAAAATTAAGTTGCTTTTGTGCAAGAGTGTTTTAATGAGAACAGAGCAGGCCGACAGTGACAAATGGGAATGACACCAGAGAGAGCACGTAAGCAGGACAATATGTGCATGTTACAGTCTTACAGCCTATTTTTCACTGACTATTCTGAATGACTTCGCTGTTTCTTAAGGGGCCTATTAATCTCAAATTTAGTTATTACACAACGTTTATTTGAACATATATTCTGCACATGATGACAGTTAATAAAGGAAATCTTTCACAAGCTGTATTTTTACATATTGTTCCAAGTACAGCTCCCAGTCATCTGATGGTATTGATGGAATAACCTACATTGTGCTGAGGCTTTACAAAAAAAAAGGCACATATATTCATATTCCTTTCTAAGCACATGGGGACTCTTAAATAACCGTTAAAATGCATACCAAAAATCCTAGCACAAAATGGTAACAGGAAAAAGGACATCTTAACTGTTCAGAAAAAAACCATTTAATGTGCAAACTTCTAGGAGAAACCAGGCACCTTTTAACACTTTTAAAGCCTTGGTGCCTAATATGCAATCGTTTTTGCATACCAATCTACATTTTCACAACACAGGCAGAGCAGGAGACAGAAAGCAAAATCAATTTTCTTGAGGTGCAAAAAGAATACAGTAACACAGTTGCTTTGATTTTCTCCTTGGTGCGCTTTTTGGACAAAATATCATGGACTTAAAATGGTGGTGATTCTGTATTTCTTATTTCTAGTAGCATCCTTAACAGCTTAAAATAATATGTTCTTAAAAACACATTTATCAGCTGAAGTCATCAGTTCAGAGTGTGGTTCTTGTTCCACAACACTTCAGGTGTTCCTGGTTCATAATCCCAAAACCTAATGATAATAGCAGGAGAGTTATACTAAATCAAGATTTTTAAATTTGCCATATAATTAATTGACGTGCATATGAACTTAAATGCTTTCGATTTCATCCTTCTGAAATCTGTGTCTCCAAAGATCATCAATTTCAATGAAATGAGAATTCTCAAGTAGGAAGGGCCCTTAGATACAATGACAATCCCTTGACAAATCAAGAAACAGGACTCCAGAGAGGCAAGGACCTTTCCCAAGGTCATGTTAGCAGCAAACCCGGAGTAGAACTCACCCCAGACATTCCCTGGGCCCCTTTAATATAACCACACTGTATATTTACATATTATTTTAAACAGCCACTTTGAGATATATTAGAAAAAAGGTATATGCTAAAATACTAACAATGATTATATTGGGATAATGGAATTATGCATTGTTTTCCCTTTTAGTTTTCCTTGATTTTCCAAGTTGTTTTACTGATTATGCATTCGTTTTAAAATTTATACAACAAATAATTTTAGAGGTTCTAACTTTCATCTTTAGATAACCTGAAACAACGCTGTGCAAATATTAGGTGCTCATTCAATGTCTAAAAATTGAATGAATGGAGGATAACACCAAGAAGAAACTACTTAAAAAGCCATTGTTTTATTAACTCTGAAGATGCAGAGGAACAAAATGTGGGTATAACTAATATCAACTCTTATGTTGAACATATTCATATATGCAATGTATTTATTAATAGCTTACTAAACCCATATAGACATCCAAAATTAAGCTGAACCAAACTTACTATCATTCATCCATTCAACACAAATTTATGAACTTGGGCATTCAGAATACAAAAAATAAAGACCATATAGTACCAATGCACAATCTAGGGCTAGAAGACAGACTTCCTAATAGCCACAAACAAGATCAATGGTATCAAAGAATTATAACAGCCTAGAAATTGACTACTAAAATTTCCTTTAAAATGGGCTTCTTCAGTCTCTCCTAGTGATATACAGGGAGCACTTCTCTGATCAATTAATGGAAGTTCTTTTTAATGACAACCCATAAACTAAAATCTCAGCATGACAAGCAGGAATTGGCCAAGAATTCCCTTAACACTTTGTTTAGAAAGGCATCCACAAAACCTAAGTGACAACTTGTGTCAAAACATCTAATGTTTCTTACCAATTTTAGACTCTAGCTACCTAACTGTTATTTCTGCTCTTTTCCATCCATTAGGTCTGGGAATCTCAGAGCTTCTTAAGAGGGCAATGGATCAATCCCTCAGCAATAACTCTCTCATCAGCTTTTCATTAGCAATAAAATAGCTTTTCTACAATCTTCTGGGAAATAACTTACCATAGATTCACAGAACTGCTACAGACTTGTGCAGATCAACTAATCAAGTCACTTTTCCTCAAAAAGAACTACACTGAACTCACTAACAAATGGTGCCTACCTACCCTGTGCTTTGTGTCTTTGGGATCAAAGATGCACAACCTCTTTTAGGGTTTAGATTTTAAAATCTATGTCTTAAATCACGTTTTCATTAGTAAGGCCTTCCCTTTTCTGAACTAACTTTTAATTTGAAATCATTTTTTCATGTTAGTTGCCCTGAGAACATTTTAAAACAGCTGTGTTAATGCTATTGCAAGGACTGTACAAATTTAAGAAGTGGCCCTCAGGATGAGGAAAGGAACACCAGTTTGTGATATTTGCTATTTTCATGGTATAAATGTTCCCATCCTAGCCAACTGCAGGATTTAAATATGATGTCACGGAATACCAGCGTAGAAAAGATGGTATAATTCCAAAGGCACAGAAATTAGAAAACGGGGGTGGGTGTCTTGTATCAGAGTGCCTGAGTTTGATGCCTAGCTCCAGTTCCTGATGCAAGCTTCCTGCTCATGCAAACACTGGGAGGTAGCAGTGATGGCTCAAGTAATAGGGTATCAGTCACCCACATGAGAAACCTAGATTGAGCTCCCAGGTCCCTTCTTTGGCAGAATCAGCCCCTACCACTTTAGGCTTTGGGGAATGAAACAGCAGATGGGAGCCCCCCAACTCTGTATCTCTCAAACAAATAAATAAAAATTAAAATGAATAATGCAGTAAAGAAAGGACAAATTAAACAGAAAATAAGCACAGAAAAGAAATAATGAAGATATAAGAAGAAGCTGATAAAATAAAAATGATGAAATCAAAAGCTGGGGTCTTCCTCAAGCAAGGTACCCAGGAACCAACAAGGAATAAATGCTGTCTTAATAAGAGATGGGCTGACTCTGATTACACCAGCTGATGCAAACATACTCTTCCCCACTACTGACAACAGTGTAAATCTACCACATCCAATTTGGGGGTCACCGTGGACACCTGCCCCACCCGCAAACACTGTTCTGAACTCCCTGGCCCCACCCAGCATATGTCTCTGGACATCCACTGAAGGAGCAGACACTCCACAAAGCTACAGAGGCATATTACAAAGATAAAAGCTGTCGGAGGAAAAAATCAGCAAGTGTTTCTATAAATGCCTACAAATAAATGTAGAAACACAATAGTACTGGGGGACTTCAATACTCCACTCTCAGAGATAGACAGATCAACAGGACAGAAGATCAACAAGGAGACAGTAGATTTAAATGACACTACAGCCCAAATGGATCTAACAGATATCTATAGAACTTTTCATCCTACACATAAAGAATTTACATTCTTCTCAGCAATACATGGAACCTTCTCTAGGATTGACCACATACTAGGCCATAAAGCAAGTCTCAGCAAATTCAAAAGAATTAGAATCATACCATGAAGCTTCTCAGACCATAAAGGAATGAAGTTGGAAATTAGCAACTCAGGAATCCCTAGAGCATATGCAAACACATGCAGATTGAACAACATGCTCCTGAATGAACAATGGGTCATAGAAGAAATCAAAAGAGAAATCAAAAATTTTCTGGAAGTAAACGAGGATAACAGCGCAATATACCAAAACTTATGGGGTACAGCAAAAGCACTGTTAAGAGGAAAGTTTATACCAATAGGTGCCTACATCAAGAAAATGGAAAGGCACCAAATAGATGAGCTTTCAAGTCATCTTGAGGATCTAGAAAATCTGCAGCAAACCAGACCCAAATCTAGTAGGAGAAAAGAAATAATTAAAATCAGAGAATAAATCAACATGGTTGAATCCAAAAAAAAAAAAATTACAAAAAATCAGCCAAAAAAGGAGCTGGTTTTTTGAAAAAATAAACAAAATTGACACCCCGTTGGCCCAACTAACTGAAAAAAAGAAATGACCCAAATCAATAAAATCAGAGATGAAAAAGGAAACGTCACAACAGACACCACAGAAAAAAAAAAGAATCATCAGAAATTACTACAAGGACTTGTATGCCTGTAAACGGGAAAATCTATCAGAAATGGATAGATTCCTGGATACATGCAACCTACCTAAATTGAACCAGGAAGACATAGAAAACCTAAACAGACCCATAACAGAGCCAACAGTAATAAAGGCCCTCCCAACAAAGAAAAGCCCAGGACCAGATGGATTCACGGCTGAATTCTACCAGACATTTAAAGAAGAACTAACTCCAATTCTTCTCAAACTATTCAGAACAATCGAAAAAGAGGGAATCCTCCCAAATTCTTTTTAAGAAGCCAGCATCACCTGAATTCCTAAGCCAGAAAAAGATGCAGCATTGAAAGAGAATTACAGACCAATATCCCTGATGAACATAGATGCAAAAATACTCAATAAAATTCTGGCCAATAGAATGCAGCAACACATCAGAAAGATCATCCACCCAGACCAAGTGGGATTTATCCCTGGTATGCAGGGATGGTTCAATGTTTGCAAAACAATCAATGTGATACACCACATTAACAGACTGCAGAAGAAAAACCATATGATTCTCTCAATAGACGCAGAGAAAGCATTTGATAAAATACAACACCCTTTCATGATGAAAACTCTAAGCAAACTGGGTATGGAAGGAACATTCCTCAATGCAATCAAAGCAATTTATGAAAAACCCATGGCCAGCATCCTATTGAATGGGGAAAAGTTGGAAGCATTCCCACTGAGATCTGGTACCAGACAGGGATGCCCACTCTCACCACTACTATTCAATATAGTTCTGGAAGTGTTAGCCAGAGCTATTAGGCAAGAAAAAGAAATTAAAGGGATACAAATTGGGAAGGAAGAACTCAAACTATCCCTCTTTGCAGATGATATGATTCTTTATATAGGGGACCCAAAGAACTCTACTAAGAGACTATTGGAACTCATAGAAGAGTTTGGCAAAGTAGCAGGATATAAAATCAGCGCACAAAAATCAACAGCCTTTGTATACGCAGGCAATGCCACGGCTGAGGAAGAACTTCTAAGGTCAATCCCATTCACAATAGCTACAAAAACAATCAAATACCTTGGAATAAACTTAATCAAGGACGTTAAAGATCTCTACGATGAAAATTACAAAACCTTAAAGAAAAAAATAGAAGAGGACACCAAAAATTGGAGAAATCTTCCATGCTCATGGATTGGAAGAATCAATATCATCAAAATGTCTATTCTCCCAAAATCAATTTATAGATTCAATGCAATACCAATCAAAATGCCGAAGACCTTCTTCTCAGATCTGGAAAAAATGATGCTGAAATTCATATGGAGACACAGGAGAACTTGAATAGTTAAAGCAATCTTGCACAACAAAAACAAAGCCGGAGGCATCACAATACCAGATTTCAGGACATACTACAGGGCAGTTGTTATCAAAACAGCATGGTACTGGTACAGAAACAGATGGATAGACCAATGGAACAGAAAAGAAACACCAGAAATCAATCCAAACATTTACAGCCAACTGATATTTGATCAAGGATCCAAAACCAATCCCTGGAGTAAGGACAGTCTATTCAATAAATGGTGCTGGGAAAATTGGATTTCCATGTGCAGAAGCATGAAGCAAGACCCCTACCTTTCACCCTACACAAAAATTCACTCAACATGGATTAAAGAATTAAATCTACGACCCAACACCATCAAATTATTAGAGAGCATTGGAGAAACCCTGCAAGATATAGGTACAGGCAAAGACTTCCTGGAAAAGACTCCAGAAGCACAGGCATCAAAGCCAAAATTAACATTTGGGATTGCATCAAATTGAGAAGTTTCTGTACTTCAAAAGAAACAGACAGGAAAGTGAATAGGAAACTGACAGAATGGGAAAAAATATTTGCAAACTATACTACAGATAAAGAGTTGATAATCAGAATCTACAAAGAAATCAAGAAAATCCACAACATCAAAACAAACAACCCACTTAAGAGATGGGCCAAGGACCTCAAGAGACATTTTTCGAAAAAGGAAATCCAAATGGCCAACAGACACATGAAAAAAATGTTCAAGATCACTAGCAATCAGGGAAATGCAAATCAAAACCACAAAAAGGTTTCACATCACGCTGGTTAGAATTGCTCACATTCAGAAATCCACCAACAATAGATGCTAGAAAGGATGTGGGGAAAAAGGGACACTAACCTACTATTGGTGGGAATGCAAACTGGTAAAGCCACTATGGAAGTCAGTCTGGAGATTCCTCAGAAACCTGAATATAACCCTACCATACAACCCAGCCATCCCACTCCTTGGAATTTACCCAAAGGAAATTAAATTGGTAAACAAAAAAGCACATTAATGTTTATTGCAGCTCAATTCACAATAGCTAAGACCTGGAACCAACCCAAATGCCCATCAAAAGTAGACTGGATAAAGAAATTATGGGACATGTACTTTATAGAATACTATACAGCAGTCAAAAACAATGAAATCTAGTCATTTGCAACAAGATGGTGGAATCTGGAAAACATTATGCTGAGTGAATTAAGCCAGTCCCGAAGGGACAAATATCATATGTTCTCCCTGATCAGCGACAACTAACTGAGCACCAAAGGAGAAACCTGTGGAAGTGAAATGGACACAATGAGAAACAGTGACTTGATCAGCTCTTGTCCTGACTGTTGGGAGACCAGGATAAGCACCTGGCTCCTGCCATCGGATCAGCACAGTGTGCCGGCCGCAGCGTGCCGGCCGCGGCGGCCATTGGAGGGTGAACCAATGGCAAAGGAAGACCTTTCTCTCTGTCTCTCTCTCTCACTGTCCACTCTAACTATCAAAAAATAAAAATAAAAAATAAAAAATAAATAAATAAAAACAAAATGAATCTTGATGTGAATGGAATGGGAGAGGGAGGGAGATGGGGGGTGTGAGTGGGAGGGAAATTATGGGGGGGGGGGAAAGCCATTGTAATCCATAAACGGTACTTTGGAAATTTATATTTACTAAATTAAAAAAATGGTGAAAAAATTGTTTTAATTTAAAAATGTAAAAAAAATTTAAAAATTAAAAAAAGAAATATAAGAAACATGAACAAGGAAGGCAATATGACTTCCCCAAAGGAACATAGCACTTCAATATTAGAATGTGAAGACAAACAGATTGCTGAAATTCCTAAAAAGTAATTCAAAAGAATGACCACAAGATTACCCAAAAATAAAGAGAACCAAATACCTAAGTTAAACAAATACATACATGACATGGATGAAAAAAATCTGCTGGGAGATACAGATTGAAGAGAAATCAAACTGAATATTAGAAATGAAGAATTCAATATGTCAAATAAAAAATACATAAACATAGATGCAAAAATCCTCAACTAAATAGTAGCTAATCCAACAACATATCAAAAAGATCATTCATGCAGACCAAGTGGGATTTATCTCTGGTATGATAGGATGGTTCAACATTTGCACATCAATACATGTGATACATCACAATAAAAAACTGAAGACTGAAAAACATGATTATCTCAATAGATACAGAGAAAGCATTTGATAAAAATACAACACCCTTCCATGATAAAAAAAAAAAAAAACTCAAACAAATTGCATGTAGAAGGAACATTACTCAGCACAATCAAGGTAATATATGACAAGCCCACAGCCATCATCACATTAAATGAGGAAGAATTGGAACCATTTCCACTAAGAGCTAGAACCAGAAATGGATGTCCAGTCTCAACGTTGTGATTCCATTTGGTTCTGACAGTTTTAGCCAGAACCATTAAGCAAGAAAAAGAAATCAAAGGAATACAAATTGTAAAGGAGGAAGTCAATATATCCCTGTTTGTAAATGACACGATGCTATATCTGGATAACCAAAAGTCTCCACTAAGAGACTACTGGAACTCATGAGAGTTGCACGATATAAAATCAACACAAAAAAACAAAGCCTTTTATTTTTTATTTTTATTTTTTTTTAGACAGGCAGAGTGGACAGTGAGAGAGAGAGACAGAGAGAAAGGTCTTCCTTTTTGCCATTGGTTCACCCTCCAATGGCTGCTGTGGCCGGTGCACCGCGCTGATCCGATGGCAGGAACCAGGTGCTTATCCTGTTCTGCCTTGGGATGCAGGGCCCAAGGACTTGGGCCATCCTCCACTGCACTCCCTGGCCACAGCAGAGAGCTGGCCTGGAAGAAGGGCAACCAGGATAGAATCCGGCACCCAGACCAGGACTAGAGCCCAGTGTACCAGCACCACAAGGTGGAGGATTAGCCTATTGAGCCATGGCGCCAGCCAACAATAGCCTTTTTATACACAAACAATGTCTTGGCTGAGAAAGAAGCTGTAAGATCAGTACCATTCAAAATAGATACCAAAATTTTAAATACTTTGGAATAATTTAACCAAGGATGTGGTAAATTTCTCCAATGAAAATTATAAAACATTAAAGAGAGAAATAGAAGGAAGACCAAAAAATGGAAAAATCTTCTATGTTCATGGATTGGAAGAATTAATATCATTGAAATGTCCATTCTATCCAAAGCAAGTTACAGATTCAATGTGATCCCAATCAAAATACCAATGACATTCTTCTCAGATCTAGAGAAAACAATACTAAAATTCATATGGAAATACAAGAACCCCTGAATATCTAAAGCAATCTTAAACAACAAAAGCAAAGCCAGAGGTATTACAATACATATTTTTAAGACTTACTACAGTGCAGGTATAATCAAAACAGCCTGGTACTGACACAATAATAGACACAAAGACCAATGGAACAGAATAGAAATTCTAGAAGTTAATCCACCCAGTACCAACCAACTAATCTTTGACAAAAGAGCTAAAATCAATCACTGAAGAAAGGACAGTCTTCAACAAATGGTGCTGAGAAAATTGGATGTATACACATAGAAGTATGAAAGAAAACCCCTACCTTATACCTTATGAAGAATCAACTCAAAATTGATTAAGGATCTAAATCAATGACCTGATATTATCAAATAACCAGAGGAAAGCATCAGGAAAACTCTGCAACATATTGGCATAGGCATAGACTTCTTGGAAAAGACCCCAAAAGCACAGGCAATAAAAGGAAAAGTAGATAAATGGGATTACATCAAGCTAAGAAGCTTCTGCACTGCAAAGGAAACATTCAACAGATAAAGAGGTAACTGACAGAATGAGAGAAAATATTTACAAACTCTGCAACTGATAAGGGATTAATATCCAGGATCTATAAAGAGCTCAAAAAAGAAAGGAGGGAGATAGATTGAAGAAGGAAGTATGGTTATCTTCTTAGAACTGTACCAATGAAATACATGAAATCTGCTCTCTTTATATTAATAAAACAATTGTAAAAGAAATCAAAAGTTGTTTATTTAGTAAAATATCAATAAAATTGATCTCTAGAACAAGGATTGTTGAATTTTTCTACAAAGGGTCCGTGTACTTTTGCTATTCAACTGGTCTAGCATCAAGTGGGTAGTTAGCAAGACATTTATGAAGTTACCAACCTGGAGTTACTGTCAAACTCACAGGTCAAAAACCCAGTCCTCCATAAGTTTGCTCTATCTTTATTATTTTTGAAGTTTTTATTAATTTTACTCATTTTAAAGGCAGAGAGACACACAAGATAGAAAGCCAGATACACAGACAGGGACCTTCCATCTACTGGTTCACTCCCCAAAAGCCCACAGCAACCTGGGCTGGGAATTTAGGTCTCCCTCATAGAAGGCAAAGACCCAGCTACTTTACCTCCCAGGGTAAATATTAGTGGGAGACCACATCAGGAGCAGAACCAGAACTCAAACTCCAGCATTGTGGTATAGGATGTGGTCATCCCAAGAGTTATTTTAAGAACTGAACTAAATGTTGGCCCCACTGCCCTTACTTTAGACATTAGTTGTACTTTGGAAGTTTTCAGGCTACCTATACCCTTGTTCAACAAGCTACAGAATTCAGGGGTTCCCATGATTCCCTCACAACTCAATAGACTACCTCACAGAACTCACTAAAAATGCTATACCTACAATTATAATTTTACTAGAAGGGATCCACACAGGGACAGGTCTGGGAAGGAATATGGAGTTGCCACGCCCTTTCTCTGTGGACAAACTTCAGTATGTTTACCAACCAGGAAGTAATGCCAAGCTTTGGTGTCCAGAGTTTTTCCTGGGATGCCATTATGTAGGACAACTGACTGAATCACTGACCAGAAGACTGAACTCAGTCTCTGAGTCTCTTGGAAGCTGAGAGTTCCAACCTTCTAAGTCATCAGCTTGATCTTTCTAGTGATCTGCTGTCCCCATTCTGAATCTATCTAGGGACCCACCAAGGGTCAAAGCATTAACATGATTAAGACTCTTATCCCTGAGAAAATTCCAAAGGTTTTTGAAGCTCTGTGCCAAGAACCTTAGACAAAGGCTAGATATGTTTCTTATTATACAATAGCTACCTAATAAATACTGTTTTAGGCTTTGTGGCCAATACAGTAACAAATGCAACTCTGCTGCTATAGTATAAAAGCAGCCAAAGGCGATGTATAAACTAGTAAGTGTGGCTGTGCTCAAATAAAACTTTTTCTACCTGTAGACAGTAAAACCTGATTTTCATTCAGTTCTCATGTCATGAAATTTTATACTGCCTTTGACTATTTTCTAACCATTAAAAAATATAAAAACCACTCTTAACTCACAACCCAAACAAAAACATGTACATGCTTGATTTGGCCAGCAAGCCATAATTTGTCCATCGTTGCTCTTGAAAAAAAAAGAGACAGCAGAATTTACCAACATCAGGCATGAAAGAGAGGCTGGCATTGTGGCAAAGTGGATATGCCAACACCTGCAACATAAGCATCCCATATGGGTGCCAGTAAGTGTCCCAACTGCTACACTTCTTATCCAGTTCCCTGGCAGTGGCCTGGGAAAAGCAGCAGGAGATGGCCCCTGCCACCCACGTGGAAGTTCTGGGTGAAGCTCCTGGCTCCTGGCTTTGGCCTGGCTCAGCCTTGGCTATTGCAGTCACTGGGGAATGAACCAGCAGATGGAAGATCTCTTTTACTTTGTCTCTCCCTCTCCCTATATAACTCAGACTTGCAAATAAATAAATAAATCTTTAAAAATAAGGGGATGCTATCCTGAAACCTTTAGATAATTTTTTAAATATTTATTTATTTATTTGAAAGTCAGAGTTGCCAAGAGATCTTCAATCTTCTGGCTAACTCTCCAGATTGCTGCAATAGCCAGGGCTGGGCCAGGCAGAAGCCAGGAGCCAGGAACTTCACCCAGAACTCCCACATGGGTTTTAGGAGCCCAAATATTTGGGCCATCTGCTGCTGCTTTTCCATGGCCATTAGTAGGGAGCTGGATTGGAAGTAGAGCAGCTGGGACAGGAACTGGAACCCATATGAGATGCCAGCATCTCAGGTGGCAGCTTAACCTACTATGCCACAATACCAGCCCCACCTTCAGATTTTAATAAAGAGGAATAATAGCCCCAAATTTTGACAATTTAGATAAAATAGACAAGTCCTTTGAAAGATACAAACTACCAAATCTCTCTCAAGAATAGATGGCTTGACTCTTTTACTTAGCATAGGGTTAACTATATGATAATTAAGTGAACTGAAAATAGATTTGTAAAAATTAAGAGTGGGAATATGAGAGGGAGGAGGAAGAAGGGTTGGACATAGGCAGGAGGGAGGGTAGGTGGGAAGTGCCACTATGTTCCTAAATCTGTATATGAAATACATGAAACTTGCATAACTTAAATAAAGTTAAAAAAAGAATAGATGGCCTGAACAGCACATTAAAAATAGAAAAGATATTAAATACACAGTTAAAACTTTCCAAAAAGAAATCCCTAGGAACAAATGGCTTCACAGGTAAATTCTACCAAATGAAGAAGTAATAGCAATTCTATAAAAACTCATCCAGAAAAACACAAAAAGAAGGAAAATTTGCCAAATTATTTTATAAAACCAGCATTTAGGGTGATACCAAAGCCAGAAGAAAACATCATAAGGGGGCAGGTGAGCCCAGTATTAAGATACCAGTTAAGATACCTGTATCCCACATCAGAGGGTTTTACTTCAATAACCATATGCATAGCTCCTGATTCCAGCTTCTTGCTAATGTAGAACCTGGAAGGCACCAGAGAGGACTCAGGTAATTGGATTTCTGTCATCAGCATGGGAACCTTAGATTGCATGCTCAGCTCCTGGCTCAGGCCCTGGCCTAGCCTTGGCCATCTGGGGTATGAACCAATAGAAGGGACTGCCCTCTCACTCACTTGCTGTCTCTCCATCCCTCTGTCCCTCCCAAATAAGAGCAAATAAAAATTTAAAAGAACAAAATAGGGCCAGTGTTTGGCTCAGTAGTTAGTATGTCACCTGAGACATCGCATTCCATAGCAGAGTGCCTGGGTCTGAATCTCACCTCTATGTCCAATCCAATGTCATGCTAATGCAGGCCATGGGAAGCAGCAGCGATGGAGCAGACGGTTAGGTCCTGCCATCTCCCCACCCCCAGGAGTCCCAGACTGAGTTCCAGGCTCCTGGCTTTGGCCTGGACCAATCCTGACTCCTGTAAGTATTTGAGGAGTTAAGCAATAGATGGAAGATTGCTCTCTCTCTCATTCTCTCTCTCTCTCTCCCCCTGCCTTCCAAATAAATGAAAATAAATAAATACAAAATTTTAAAATAAAATATCATAAAAAAACTACAATAACACTCGTGCACATAGATAACCTAAAACTTTTTAGAAGCTGGAACTAATTAAACTTAGAAATATATAAGAAGGATAATATAGTATAACCAAGTGGGGTTTACTCCAGGAATGCAAAGTTAAAGATTTGAAAGTCAATCAAGGCAATTAACCCTATCAACAGATTAAAAAAGAAAAAACATAGGATGATTTCAGTGATGTAAAAAAAAAAAAAAGGATTTGACAAAATTAGACATACATTCATGAGAAAAACTCAGATTGGCAGAATTCCTAAACTTCCTCCACCTTGTATTAAGTGACAAAAGACTAAATGTTCCTAAAAATTGGTAACAAATGATGGCTACTCTCACTACTACTTCTATCCTGGACCTTGTTAAATTAAAACCAAATGAAGATCAGGACCAAAAATTCTCAAAGTAATCCAGCAAGTTGGGCTATGGAAGCAGCATTATGCTTGCTTGATTTGCAAAACTTGGGTTATTTCTTTTAGATGCATTTGATAATTAAGAAACAAAACTGATAAGTAGCTACCCAAAAATGGTAAAAGTAATTATTATTGGCTAATACCCTGCCATCTGGAAATTCCTGTTCCTATAAGCAATCACTACAAAGGTCAAACAACTTCCTAATCTTTGGTATCTAAGGCAATTTGCAATAGCCTCCCACTGGGCTTCTTAATACTTTTGAAGTCTTCCTGATTGTGATCTCTTTTGTGCAACAATAAATTTTAATATTCTCTTTGTTGATCTGACTTGATTTCAATTTGGATAGTCTGAAACTCATCGTCAGGTCACCATGCAAAAGAAAAAAGCATATAAGTTGGAAAAAGAAGAAATAAATGTTTTGATTCACATCATCCTAGAAAACTCCCCTCTTCTCAAAGAAACTAGAAGAAATATTAAGTGAGTTTATCAAAGTTGCAGAATACAAGCTGATGCATTTCTATTAGGTAGGAAGTAAGAAATTAGCCTGTATGGGATATAGCAATCTTTGGCAGCCTGAAAACGCACATTGGAAGCAGCCCAGTATTTTACACTGCAAAGTCCTGCTCATCCCCCAGTAAGTTTACCAGTGGTCCCAGCCTTCTCCCCAGTGAAGACACCCCAGGAGAATCCTCTCTGCCTAGTGCCAAATAGACCACCTAATCTAATAACACCAGTAATAAGAACTTAGGAGGATTTTACCCATTTCATATCTAGCAAATCCTTTGTCCAGGAGAAGAGGGTGGGGGAAGGAGAAACTGTGTGAAGAACTAGACCCATTTCCTTATAAGCCCCAGTCTGAATGCAAACTGTGCACTCAGTATCTCCTGTGGTGCCTGCCTGGTCTATCAGATGTGTTTCGCTCAGCTCAGCTCTCTCAGTTCTGTGCTGAGATGCCTGCCTAGACTGTGTGTATTCTCTTCATCAAACTATGTAACCTTGCTTACCTTAGTCAGAATGGCTAGGCACTGACAGATCCATCCAGAGAGGTGCCCATTGTTCTGACAGATGCCCTACCCCATTAAAACATCTGAATTATTTCATGTGCAAAGACAAGAGCCTGCGAACAGCCATATCCATTAACATTTCTATATATGAGCAAGAAACCATTTTACATTAAATTAATAAAAATATCTTTTATAAATAGCATAAAAACATGAAATATGAAATAAAGGTAGCAAACTAATGTTCATACTCTATATGCTAAAAGATGAAAAATTGATGAGACAAATTTTAAAATTCCTAACTACAAGGACATGTAAAAAAAAAATCAATGTTAATATGTCAAATTGCCTCCAAATTAATCCATAGATTCAAGGTCATCTCAATTAAAATTCCTGCAGTATTTTTAGTATATTGACTCGGCTGAATTTTACTTAAGAAATAAATTGTATTTGTTTATTTTTTATTCAAGAAATCTGTTTCTTGAGGGGAAAAAAAGAATAATGTTGGAAGATTCCTACTACTTGATTTCAACACTACTACAAAGCTGCACTAATCAAGACAATGTGGTAATGGCTTAGGGACAGATACACAGACCAATGGGACAAGAGAGAATGTGCAGAACTGGCCTGCGCAGATCTGATACACTGACTTTTGACAAGGATCGAAGGATAATTCAGTGGGAAAAGGACAATCTATTCTAGTTTGTGGTAAACAAACATACGCAAAAAACAAAATAAAACTTCATGCTCATCTCATACCATACATAACCAGTAAATTAGAATGGTCCATAGATCTCATAGATCTAAACATAGAAGCTAAATCTATATCATTTCCAGAAGAAAACACAGAGGAAAACTGTGGGTTTAGGTTAGGACAACATTTCTCAGATAATATACAAAAGTCATAAACTTCAAAATAAAAAATGGAGAATTTAAACCTCACTACAAGTTAAAACTTCTTTCCTTCAAAGACACTGTTAAGAACAATTAAAAAGCAAGCCAGAGACAGGGAGAAATATTTTGAAAAAATACATATCTAATAAAGTACTTGTATGTAGGCCAAATCCTTAAAAATGACACTTAGAACTAAAGACGCCCCAATTAAAGAATGGGCAACAGATTTCAACAGACATGTCACTAATGGAGAGATGTGAACAAGAAATCAACACATAAAAAGTAACTCTACATCATTAGTTATTAGAAAAACACAAATTAAAGTCACAATGAGCTAGATATAACTATATGCCCACTGAAGGATAACACTTGAAAAGAAACTGACAGTACACAGCTGGAGGGTATGTGGGCCAGCTAGGACTCTTAAAAACTGCTGCTATGGATCCAAAATGACACAGCCATTGAGGAAAACAGTTTGGTGACTTCTTTTAAAGTCTTATCTTATGGCCCAGCCCTCTTGCCACTAGGCATTTACCCAAGAGACAGATCTTCATTTTTCACATAAAGACTTATATTTGAAATGTTCAACTTTATTTTGTAATAACTCAAAACTGAAAACTCCCCAAATATCCATCAATATGTGAATGGATGAACAAAGGATGATACATCCATATAGTGGAATACTACTAAGCAATAAAAAGGAATAAACTGCTGGGACTCTGCCCGTGGTGCCAGCATCTCATATGGCACCAGTTCATGTCCTGGCTGTTCCTCTTCTGATCCAGCTCTGGGAAAGTAGCAGAAGATGGCCCAAGTGCTTGGGACCCTGTACCCAGGTGTGGGAGACCCAGAAGAAGCTCCTAGCTCCTGGCTTTGGATCAACCTAGTTCCAGCTGTTGTGGCCACTTGTGGAGTGAACCAGCAGATGGAAGACCTTTCTCTCTGCCTCTCCCTCTCTCTGTCTGTAATTCTAAATAAATGTAAGTAAATAACATTTTAAAACATGCAACAACATAGATGAAAATAAAGAGCATCATGCCACGGAAAATCAGCCAGACACAAAAGTTTAGGTACCATTGATTCCAATGACATAATACTCTGGAAAAGGCAAAACTACACAGAAATCAGATCACTGGCAGCCAGGGACTGTCGGGGAAAACAAAAGGGGAAAAAAAATTGTTGTCATGACTACAATGTTCTGTATCTTGACTGTGGCAGTGTTTATACAATTTTATATATTCCCTAAAACTATACTTTAAAACAGTGAATTTCACTGCAAATTATATACGCCAAAGCCTGACTTCTTAAATCTATAAAAAAAATTAAAATCAGTAAAATATAACAATAGAAATATTAAGGCTTAACTTTTTCATATTTATACTTGGTTTTAGGGTTTACATAGACTATTTCAGTAAATATATAAGATTTTACCTACTAAAACTAAAAAGCAATGAAAACCACAGAATAACTGCTATTATTATGTAAGAAAAATAAGCTTCAGGGCTCTGCTTCTGATTTGAAAAATGTCCCCATAGTAAAGTAATGACATTCAAAAAAGATATCCTTGCTTTATCCTTATGTAAAGATGATAAGAATTTCATGTTAAATAAATTTTAAATCATCACAAAGGAATGTGTGAAATACCAGAAATGGTAGTGATAATGGGGACAGAAGATCTGATTTCAAAACAACCTGCTTACATACATACACAGCTATGAAAACTCATTAAGCCTGGATTTATTCATTTTATTCAAAGAGAGTAACTGGGGCAGGTGTTGTGGTGCAGCACTTGGGAAGCCTACATCCCACAGCAGAGTGCCAGTTCAAGTCCGAGCTACTCTGCTTCCAGCAATCATGGAGCCTTGGAAGGCAGCAGATGATGGCCCGAGTACTTGAGAGCAGTGCCACCCATGTGGGAGACCTGACTTCAGCCTGACCCAGTCCTGACTGTTGTAGGCATTTGTGGAGTGAACCAGCAGATGAAAGATCTCTCTCTGTCTCTCCCTGTCTCTCTGTCACTCTGCCTTTCAAGTAAGAAATCTTTTTTAAACAGAGAGAATAACAGAGGTGGGCACAGTGGCACAGAGGGTTAAGTTCCCACTTGGGACATCCGAATCCTATAGTGGAGTCCTACCTCCACATCTGATCCATCTTCCTTTAATATGTCTGGGAGGAAGTAGTAATGACCCAAGTACTTGGGTCTCTCCTACCCATGTGGGAGACCAGGATAGAGTTATTGGCTCCCGGCTTATGCCTGGCCTAACCTTGGTTATTTCTGGCATTTGGGAGTGAACCAGCAGATAGATGATCTCTCTCTCTCTCTCTCTCTCTCTCCCTCTCTCTCTCTCACTGCCTTTTAAACAATTTTAAATTAAAAAAAAAAACTGAAAAGAAAATGACATCAACTTCAAACAATTTTTGTAAGAATTAAATGAAGATGGGCAGGCCACTTCCAGCGTAGCCATGGCGGCTAACGCTACTATGAACCCCTCGCAGCTGCTGCCACTAGAGCTTATGGATAAATGTATAGGATCCAGAATTCACATTGTGATGAAGAGTGATAAGGAAATTGTTGGCACCCTTCTTGGCTTCAATGACTTCATCAATATGGTATTGGAAGATGTCACTGAATTTGAAATCACACCAGAAGGAAGAAGGATCACTAAATTAGATCAGATTTTGCTAAATGGAAATAATATAACAATGTTGGTCCCTGGAGGAGAAGGGCCTGAAGTGTGAGCAGATTTCCTTGACTTATGCTAGATTCTGTGTTGTCTTCTGGTGGCAACAACACTTTTTTTTTTTTTAAACTTTTTAATGTTTATATCTCATAAAGCTAAGTTTTCCGTTCAAGGGAAATGCTCTGAAGATATATTGTATACCCATTTTGTAAGTTAATCATGATTATTTTGGAAAAAGAAGAAAAGAGTTTGTTTTTTGAAAACTAAAACAATAAAGGTGTCTTTGGTTAAAAAAAAAAAAAGAATTAAATGAAGATGGCAAATAAAAAACCACTCTGTTGGGGCCAGTGCTGTGGTGTAGCAGGTAAAACCACTGCCTGTGATGCCAGCATCCCATGTTGGTGCCAGTTCAAGTCCCAGCTGCTCCACTTTTGATCTACCTCCCTGCTAATATGCCTGGGAAAGCAGCGGAAGATGGCCCAAGTCCTTGGGTCCCTGCACCCACATGCGAGACCTGGAGGAAGCTCCTGGCTCCTGGCTTTGGATCAGCCTAGCTTCAGCCATTGTGGCCATTTGGGGAGTGAAGCAGTAAATGGAAGATTTCTCTCTCTCTCTCTCTCTCTCTGTCCCTCTCTCTCTCCCTCTCTTCCTCCCCCTCCCTCCCTCCCTCCCTCTGTAACCCTGCCTTTCAAATAAATAAATAAATCTTTTTTAAAAAGAAAAACACTTCTATATTCTACAATACAATGTAAGGTCCAGCATACTTTTATTATATAAATGTTCATTCTCCAAGTTCCCTAAGAACTTACATTGAACAAGGGAACAAGAGGCATCATGGTGAGAAAACGGACAACCTACCACTTCTAAGTGATGCCCAAGAAAACCTCTTCCTGAAAGCATCCCGACTACCACATGAAAATATCTATCTCTGCACTTCAGCTTTGCTTAGTTTTCCCTTACTCAGTGTACAGCATGTTAAGCATCTGGTCATACAAGACAAATAAAACACAAATACATTGCTGTATGTGAAGTCCTGCCAAAGACGCAGGGCTTAATTAAGTCAATGAAATCAGAACAAAGTCAATGAGAAGTGAGGGGGAAAAAAAGGATAGGTGCTTAAAAAGAACGATTGGGGCAGACGTTTGACACACAGCTTGATTACCTATACTCATATCAGTCTCTGGGTCCAGTTCCAGGTCCTCTGCTTCCAACTCAGCTTCTTGCTAATGTGCACCCTGGGAGGCAGCAGGCAATGATGCAAGTACTTGTACCTGTCACCCACATGGGAATCAGAATTTAGTTCCAAGTTCCTAGCTCACATCTGGCCTAGCTCTAGCTGTTGCTGACGTTTGGGGAACAAACCAATAGATGGAAGATCTCTGTCTGCCTGCCTTTCAATTAGAAAACAGAAAGAGAGAGAGAGAGAGAAGGAGACAGGAAAGAAGGAAGGAAGGAAGGAAGGAAGGAAGGAAGGAAGGAAGGAAGGAAGGAAGGGAGGGAGGAAGGGAGGGAAGGAGGGAGGGAGGGAGGGAGATATTTTTGATGAGCGTACTTGTGAAATTGATGAAGACAATTCTTTTCACAAATTTCTACCTTTGTGATTATATTTATGGTTTTGGTTTTTTTTTTTTTTTTTGGAAAAATAAATAGAAGAGAAGCACCGATTCATTAACAACTTGAGAATCTCTAAAACATATACAAACACATGGGGACTGAACATCATGCTCCTGAATGAACAGTGAATCATAGAAGAAATCAAAAAGGAAATAAAAAAACTGTTGAGGAACAGTTTTTTATTTCATACTATTTGTAGAACTCTTTACTTAGGATAGAGTTAATCTTATGCGTATAAAGTTAACTGAAATGAAAAAATAAAGTTAATCAAAAATAGATTTCAGTAAAAAAATTAGAATGGGAATAGGCGAGGGAGGAGGAAGAAGGGTCAGAATGTGGGTGGGAGGGCAGGTAGGGTGGGAAGAATCACTGTGTTCCTAAAGTTGTATTTATGAAATGTGCTAAGTTTGTATACCTTAAATAAGAGGTTCAAAAAAATTACAATGATTTCAACTCCTAAAAAATAATACTTGATTCTTTCTTCATTTGTTCTAAGAATTAGTGCATAATTATAAGCTGTATGTTGTTAAGTAAATGATAAAATAAGCTCATTTTCATAACTTAGAATTTCACTTTTCAAAGGATAAACCAATTAAATATGTTTTCAGTAATTACTACAAAATGTTCTTTTTTAAAACGATGGAATTTTTGGGGCTGGTACTGTGATGCAGTGAGTTAGGCTGCCACCTATAACACCAGTATCCAATTTGGGAGCCAATTCCTTTCCTGGTCGAGTCACTTCCCATCTAGCTCGCTGCTAATGTGCTGGGAAGGCAGCAGAAGATGACTCAAATACTTGGACCCTGCACCCACCTGGGAGAGCTGGATGAAGCTCTTGGCTCTTGGCTCCTGGCTTCGGCCTGGCCCAGCCCTGACAGCTGCAGCCATCTTGGGACTGAACCAGCAGTTGAAATGTCTCTCTGTCTTTTTCTCTCTCTCTGTAACCCTGCCTTTCAAATAAATAAATCTTTTCAAAAAATACTTCTTTTATTTACTTACTTGAATGGGGTGGGGGGAGAGCGTACTCTCATCTATCCACTGGTTTATTTCTCAGATGGCCACAACAGGTAGGGCAAGGCTAGCTTGAAGGTCTCCCACATGTGTAGCAGGGACCCAATTGCTTTGAGCCATCCTCACTGCCTCCCTAGGTGAATTAACAAAAAGGGGGATTGGGAGCAGAGGAGCAGGGCTCCAAACCAGTCACGCAATATGGGACACAAGCAGACCAAATGTCCTCCTTTTACCTTTTTTTTCCCCAGTTAATTGACCTCAAGTGGGTTTTATCGTCATCATTAAATATGTTGGCCTTTTTTTTTTCATTTTAGTACTCTAATTTTTAGAGGGCAGATTATAGCAATTCTTTCTCTGTCCTATAAAGCCATACAAGGCTAAAAAAAAAAAGCTTCAGAGTGTTACAGTCAACATAATTTAACATAAATTTTCTAAAAACAAGAGAGTAATACAGAGAGAAATATTAGAAGATATCTTTCCAATTTCCTAATTTTACATGAAGGGATTGCACAGCAGCGCAGCGTGGGAAGTGACTTGCTCAAGATCACACTGTGTATGACAGCGGCTGAGTCAGGATTGCAAGAGCTCCCCTCTTTCTTCTCTAGGCCATTCATCATTATTTGGCTCTACAACACTATGTAGATACGCGATGTATGACACGGCATGGGAGCTCTACAGACACACGCGCACACAGAACACTACTCAGCAAGCAGTGAAGCACTAAATCGACTTCCAGTTTTTATTAAGGTTATCCTTCTGTTAGTGATTGAAGGTATATTAGCTTAGTGGGCCATGCAATAGCTGCAGCACCACAACTAATGGACTGCCAAGAGATGATTTAATAAAGAGGCCCAGCTGAACAATGGTGTAGAAGCAACTCTGACAACCTGAGGCTTTCTTCTGGTCAAACGTTTTATATCTGTAAGTGACATTTTCTTAAAAAAAAAAAAAAATGGCCTAAGAAGATACTCTCAGAAGGTTTCACTGCAATAACAGTAGGCCAAACATTCTTATATAAGTTCACATTCTCCGAGTTCTTCAGATGTGATTAAAAAGAGAGAAAACTCTGAAAGGTCTTGTCCCCAGATCCTTCCACAGGTACCATTTATAACACGGTTAGAGATCTAGTTAAACAACACACTCAGCAGCAATTAAGTGTGTATTTCTTTTCACTGAAGTAAAATACAGAAAGAGAGACACCTTGTAAACATTGCTCTCTAGATTTTACTCCAACACATGGGGGGAAGAGGGGGTAGGCAGGGCCAAGGAGAAGTTGAAACAAAAATGTTCATTGAATACACATTCATTGGTCCATCTTTACAACACAGACAAACTTGCACTGAGAGGGAGTTGTGGCCCGCAGTGAGAAATACATTTAAAAAATTTTTGAATCGCCTACGTGCAAAGTTCCTATTACATCTAATAATTCATAAAACACCTCTTGGCAAATAGATTATAAGGAAGACTGAAATATCAGGTAACAGTTGGATCAGAAGTTCTGTGGCCACTTTCCAGCTGTTCTTCCGATTAACTAAAATTTTGATCAGATACCCAGTAAGTTAAGATGTTGAAAAGATTCTTCCAGAATATAAATGAGAACGTTATTGAAACCAGCCTTCCTTACCTACTCACAATTAGCTTAACTTCAAGATCCACCCTGTGGATACAGTTTAAGACTTTCTAAGACGTCCTTTAAACCTGCTTCCTCCTCTTCTCTTCTAATTTTCCTTTATCTTTCTAAGCATTTTTTTTAGAAAAAAAAAGTGAATGCTTTTTAAAAATGTATTCCCTTAACTATTCTTTACATCTACTTTCTAATCCCCAGCTCACTTAATTAAATTCAGTGTGAATTTAAATTGCAATTAACATCTTTTGAGGGATTACATGTTCTAATCACAATTATGCAGTGAATATCTGAAACACATACATTTTGTTATATTATCTGAAATGCAAATTGGAGTCCAGAAAAGATGTTTAATAAAAATGTAAAATACTGAAGACTTTATTATGAAACCTAAGGGACTAGAAATGAGATTTAAAAGAGTGAAAGTACTCATACAAGTATAAAAACAAATTGCTTCACCTCTAAAACCCCTGGAAATGAACCCACTTGACTCCTATTTAACCTAGCTTCATCACCGTTTAAAAACTGCCTTCCAAGAGGTTTTATTAAGCAAACTGAATTTCATTTCCTTCCCCCTAATCACTAGCTCACACAGTCTTAAATGAGAAATGATGCATAAAGTTGTGTATAGACCGGAGACAAAATCTGGCTTTCTGACCCAAGGATATACAATGGAATGGTTAGCTTCTTTTACTTAACTTTTCCTTCAAAAACCATTTCAGAAGCAGAAGAAAAAAAAAACAATATTTACTGAGCATCTCCTATGTGCCAATGTTATTTTATGTAATTCTCAAGATAACCCTAGGAGATAACTACTGTCACTATGTCGTAAGAACCTCTGATCGATGACTTGCCAGAATAGCAATCCAGAAACAGAGATAAGTCTCTTGTAAATTGGAAATACAGTCAAATAAACACTTGAAGGTGGAAAGAGGGATGGATATTAGGGTATATAGGGTAAGCCTTCCACAAATGCCGTGTTTTCTTTTTTATAATTCACCATGAGTTTGAAATCATAACCTGTTTACTTAGAACTTTGTCTTTAAATTTTTATTTATTATTTTCCTTTTCTTTGAAAGGCAGAGATACAAATAGAGGTCCTCTATCCATGAGTTCCTTCCACAAAAGCCCACAACTATCAGGGCAGGCCAGGCTGAAGCTGGGAGGCCAGAACTCAACCCAAGTCTCCCCGACAGGTGGTAGGGCCCATACCCTTGATCTATCACCTGCTGCCTTTCAGAGTGCACATCAGAGCTGGAAGCTGGATTTGAAGCAGAGGAGCAGGGGTAAAGACCAGGGACGACCCCATACAGGATGCACACATCCAAGCAACGTACTAACTGCTCTGCCAAATGCTCACCCTAGGACTTCTTTTTAACATTAAGAGAATTGTAAGACCTATGCAAATATTCAACAATAATTTTTTAACTATCATTGGGAGTAAAATCTTAAAGCTGTCAGAGGGAAAGCGATCCCGTCTGGAGGATGGTGTCCTAATAACCCTACTTGGGATTGTGGTTTGGAATAAAAGAATCATTCAGGGTGCTCTGAAACTTTTTTGAAAAGCAAAGTTGAATGCAGAACCCAACCAGAAAGACAGTATGGTTTCTGGAGACGCTAATGGCTTCTAGAAAGACAGAAACCAATCCCACTATTTCCCAGGAAGTCCTTTTCCTAAGATGGTCATCGTTTTTCCAACTCTGGCATTTCTTGTGTTGCTGCTAAAATGATGACATGGGGAGGCTATAAAGGGACACAAAAGGTTGCTGGGAGCAGGAAGTGTGTCAGGAGGGGCAGGAGTCACCACTGGTGCCGGAGGCTGGAAATTAATCTCAGCCTGCCATTTCTCAGGGGTGCCAGAGAGCACATGGAGAAGACTTCCTGGAGAGCAGTACCAGGGAGAGGTGAGAAAACGCCAAGAGCACTGGGACCCATGGACTTGGAACACTTCTATCTGAGAACTATCATCAACTATCATGAATTCCTCCTGTGTATAAGAAACTGGGAAATATTTTCTTAATGAAAGATGTGGCATCTATCCTTAAGAACATTTCAACCTACAGGGGAGTAGAGCATGAGTCAAATCCAAAGCTACTTTAAAGGGGACCAGGAATTCCTTTAAAAGCAGAGAAAGTTGCTCAGTAATGGGCTTCTTTCTGTGTGCAACGGCCGAGCTTGGAACAGAAGAATAACTGCTCTGACATCACCAGCATACACACCCAGAGCTATCTGCTGGCTGGGAGAACAAAGATGTAAGAAAGGCGTAATCCTTTGACTACTTCTTTACCTATCCCATGTGCTTACTGTTTCCTTTAATGCCTTTTCTTCAAAATCTTACCAACTTAACAACTATTGTTCAAACTTAATGCATTATTGAAAACATCACATTTAAAGGACGCACTCAATCTCTCTTGAAGATAAGAGTGCATCTTGAAGTATTCCTGGGGGACTGTATTGTGACATAGTGGGTACAGCTGCTGCCTGTGATGCTGGCATCCCATTTGGGCACTCCACTTCCAATCCAGCTCCCTGCTAATGGCCTGGGAAAAGCAACAGAAGATAGCCAGAGAGCCCAAATGTTTGAGCCCTTGCCACCCATGTGAGAACACAAATGAAGCTCCTGGTTCCTGGCTTCAGCCTAGTTCAGCCCAGGCTGTTGCAACCATTTGTGGAGTGAACAGTAGACAGAAGATCTCTGTATCTCCCTCTCTCTCTGTAACTCTCCTTTCATGCAAATGAATTAAACAAAAAGAAATATCCCTAGATATACTTCTGACTTTGGGATACAGATGCACACGTTGTACATAGATACATACATTCATAGTTATATTCATATACTTCTGTTTTCATACATCTATATTTACACACATATCTATACACTCACATATACACATATTCACATACACATGCCAAATATGTGGGTAACTTGGAGATGTTACAAAAAGATTTTTGCTAGAACTATAAAGAATTACTTAGATAGGATTGGTTTCTTTCCACTTGATTCTAAATGTTTAAAGTCAAATGCACCATTATCTTCTTGGAAAAGAGTCTCTTTTCTAATATAACACAAGATATTAACCTCAAACTTCAACAAAGTTTTCACCAGAGTATTAAAATGATGTTTGTGTATTTATATTTTTGATGAAAGCAATCATTTGAATTCATTTTCAGCAGATATATGGTAAACATATCATTAGCCCATGGAGCCTATACTTGCCCAACTGCATTTGCTGACCTGGATAAGCTCTATAAAATTCCTCCCTGTAAATCTTCAAAGTACTACTAATGCAAACTGGTACATCCTTAGGGAAATGCACTGGCACTAATAACAATGATCACCACCCTCTCAATTCCTTAATGTGTGCCAGGCATGATACATATATCACCTCTACATAACTCATCTCATGCAGAGGTGAAATGTCAATAAAGCAGAAAACATGACATGCATGTATTTAAATTAGTGCCCAGTTGAGATGGTCTAGCAGTTGAGATGCCTGCATCTAATATCAGAATGCCCGAGTTCAAACCCTAGCTACACTCTGGACTCTACCTTCCTGTGCTGCCAATGCAGATCCTGGGAGGCAGTGGTGAAGGCTCAAATATTGGATCCTTGTCACCCACATGGAAGACCTGGATTGAGTTCTCGAACTCCCAGTTTCAACCTGACCTAGCCCCAGAACATTGAGTCCACGCCACTAAGTCACTGGAGAGTGAACCTGTGTGTGTGTATGTGTTAAATTAACTAGTTATTTTTTTTTAACTTTCTAGGAATATATCCTAGCATTTTATTTGAAGAACTTTTAACTCGTTCAGTTAAATGATATCTTTCTGGATATTTTTTCTGCATCAAATTCTGGTTAAAGCTAAAGTCATTCTCATTTGTTCAAGCTTGGTTAAAAAGACAGATAAAAGCTTCGGTACACTGAGACTAAACAACCACATATATTAAAACAGTGGCCTCATAACTGAAAATGACAGCTGTTACAATAGCAATTGAGTACAATCATATGGCTAACTTTAATGAGTACTCACTCTCTGCAGAATAAGGGAATCATATTCATTATCCACCCTCTTAACATTCATATTATACCCATTTTACAACTGAGATAAAGTAATGTTTCTAAAATCAGAGAGAAATTAGTTAGTAGAATCAATACTTGAACAGCCTGTAGATACCACAGCCTATTCTCTTTTTTTCTTAAAGATTTATTTATTTATTTGAAAGGCCGAGTTACAGACAGAGTGACAGAGAGGAGAGAGAAAGACAGAGACAGAGCTAGACAGAGAAATCTTCCATCCACTGGTTACTCCCCAGGTAGCAGAAGTGTCCAGGGCTGGGCCAGGTCAAAACCAGGAGCCTGGAGCCTCTTGTGGGTCTCCTATGTGGGTGCAGGGGCCCAAGCACTTGGGCTGTCTTCCACTGATTTCCCAGGTGCATTAGCAGGGAGCTGGATCAGAAGTGGAGCTCAAATGGGATGCAGGTGCTGCAGAAGGGAGCTTAACCTGCTGTGCCACCATGCCAGCCCCTATTGCCACACTCTTTAACATGTTAAGGTATCAACAAAAACCTCAATTAAACAGAAAATGTCTGAGGCGTCACTTGTAACAAATTTCTAAACACAAGAAGTTATCCCCTCTGACCCATCCAGCCATTTGCTCTCCTCCATCTCCACCCTCTCCCAGAAAATAAGTTCATGTAGTTTTCTAAATCTACATCAAAACAAAATGAAATAAAAGTGATGTTTTAACAATAAAATGTAAATCTATTATATTTAAGAAGAACCTTTTATAAAATATAGGGGAAGATGAGAGATGAGTATTAGAGAGAAAGGAAGGTACAAACACATGCACTGCTGTGGGCACTTTAGCTGGGTACCATTGTGTGAGAGTGTCTCAGGTTAAGCCCAGTCAAGCTGAGCGTCTGTTGTGGAAAACACTTCCATGTACTCCGCCCATACACACCAGTGGTACAAAGGAAAGCAAGCCCAGAAATTAATTAAGAAATGAGGGGCTTTATACAGCACTCAGAGAAGTACTTCCTCATAAACTTCCTCTCTAAGAGTGAAATCTTCCTACAGATTTCCTTACCTCATTTACATAACTGTGCAGGCCTATTCTTTTTTTTTTTTTTTTCTTCCAAGCCCCTTTGCCCTTTCAATCATGAAGCATATTACTCCACTGTCAGTGCAAAGCAGTTCCTAACAACAGGGAACCCAGCTGGGATAGGAAGAGGGCAGCAGGCTCATGCATTAACATAATAATCCAACTGTGTTCCCATAGGCCCTTAGGGCAGACAGCATATTAGGTAGGCCTCCTGTGCAGGCCCTGGTGGAAGCTGCCTTATCACCTGCCTATCAACCTGTGGCAGCTATCGCTGGCTCAATAGCACCAGCTCCTGCCAAGCAGTGGTGCCCAATTACCTTACTACAAAAGACAGAAATCCATTTTTCTATGTCTGTTTAATGTACTCAATGCATTTCCTTATTGGTGATTTGAATCTACGTTTCTGCATCATTTCTGGGGGATTGACTTACTACCTTTTAACTTTTAAAAGTCTAGTTGTCTAAAGGACATTCTGCCACAGTAACCAAAAATGAGACTAAATGTGAATTTCAAATTAAAAAAAACCCAAGTTGCTAAGAAGCTAACTGCTTGGTCCCCAGTGGTCTGAAGATTCTTCAGAGAGTACAGGAGGACCAGGGTGTGAAGAAGACCTGATTCGCAGTATCCAGGGGACAAAAGTGAGAAGACTATCACACCGATGTCTTCTTTAAATAAATGTAGTTTTTCCTCTAATTCAAGCTATCCTAAAGTTGCCATAAAGCATCAACCTTTGTTCCTACTGATACCTTTGTAGAAAATATGTGGACTTAGCATCACAATGGGCTGAAAGAGTAGAAAATCCAAAACGATCAGATAAAATCATTTTTCAGTCTCAAACTACTACTAAAGAATTTTTTAAAGCTTGTCCATAGGTATGCTTCTTACTGTTTGCATGTATGAAATGTGTGTTTTATTTCAATGCTGCTTGGTTCCTTTGCTCTCTGTGTGATTTTCTTTCCAAGCTATAATGCCCATCACTAAGTAAAAGCCAAGGAGTCTATTTTCCCATAAAGGCACAATTGCTATATGTTACACAGATCGCCCTCAAACACCCTAACAGATGTCTGAAATTATAATGCAGTGAATTACTCACAATAGACTCATTCCTTGAAATTTCCCCTTAAAAAGTTTGCAAAGAATGTGCATTATCTGAAATTTAATACAGAAAATGCATGCTTTTAGAGTATTCTAAATTACGGTTTTTAAAAAGAACACAAAGCTACCAATTTGGCTAAGAAAACATTCTCTGCAGATTAAGCATTTCTAAAAAAAGTGGGTTTCCAGAAATGTTACATTTTTGCTTTTTATGGGTATTTTAATAAAAAATGAATTCTCCGGTCCAACAAAAGCACATTTATCTAGCATTTCTATGAATTTTAAATGTTAAGGAACCAAGAATATTATTTAAGCTGACCAATATGATCTACTTTATGTACATTCTAATAATTAAGTAAAAGTTAAGTATTGAGGACCATATCTACAAAAAGCACTGATTTTCACCAGCACAGTTAACTCTGTCACCTTAGCATTAACAGTTGTTTCAGATGATGGTGACCACTCAGCATCTTGTCAGTTCGTTGGATTATTTCTATACATACCAGAAAAGGTATTATATTAAATAAATACGCTCATTATTAAAAACTGTGCTGGCTTTTAACCAAACAACCTAGGAAAAATTCAAATAAAAGAGAAAAAAACTTAACTTTTTTTTATTCTGTAAAGCCTGAGTTATTTAATAGTCTCTAAAAAATATACTCTATTATATGTTGATGGGAGTACAAAAACAAAACACTAAACTCTATTATAAATATTAATGTTTATGTATGTGTTAAGCAAAACAATTACACACATCCCCTTCTTGATCTTTTAGGGATACCAGGGGATTTTTATTTTTCAGAAATTTGTACATTTTGGCCAAATATAATGCATCTCCCAAGTCATTAAATATAGAAACTTGATTTTTGATTAAAAAACAATCAACAACAGCCATGTTGGTGGCAGGATAAATAGTGGCTTAGACTTTATCACTTTAATTCCTTAAAGGGGTACATTTCCACTCTAGGGTAAACAAAAGAAAAGCATTTCCATAGAAAATAAATCTATTTATTGCAATAGTAAGAATCTAATTTTAACTTAAATAGCAACTGACCCAGCTAGACCAATTTGGCCTCTAAGGGATGGCACAGAAAGCAATAAGGACAGAACTGCAGTGTCATTACTAGCGGTTCAACTCTGGATGAGGTTAAAAGTTAAAAAATACAAAAACTAAACACACATGAAGGAAAGTGTTATTTAAGTTTTTAAATGGGAGTAAATCTGAATAGAAAATCCTGTGAAAGAAATACTTAGGTTGCAAGGTGAACAGATCAGTTGTTAAATCGGCCCCACCCCCAGCAGTTTCTTTTGGCTCTGCCTTCCTGTGTTTGAAATAAGCCACATCTTCATTTTGCTTCTACCAGAGCCTTGTCTTCCCTCCAGAGAATCACATAGAAAAGAACCCTCCTCGCCCAATGAGAACGATCTGATTCTTAAGGACTTTATCTACCCAGGTTAATTTGGTAGTGGAGATATGGCTTCCGAGTTGGTTTGCAGCTAGTATATTTTGACATTTCTGCCAAGGATATGATTAAGTATGAGATACCGAAATTACACGTTGAAAAAGATGCCATTTTACTTTGTTTCTTCCTGAATAGCCCTTCAGCTGTTGAGGCACATACATTTTTCCCCAGGCAAAATCCCCAGGCTAAAATAACTGAGCCTCATATCTTCAGGAAACCCAGCTTCCCAAACACGATTCTTCAGTATCTGATTATCTACTGGCTGTAGTTTCATTTCATATTTAGTCATGTAAATCTACTAGAGAAAAAGGAAAATGAATTCACTTAAAATACTTCTTTTCTGTCAAATCTCATAGTGAACACAATATGATCACAATATTTCATTTCCTTTTAAAAGGTTGAGCTTTATTTTACCAATAGAGTTTGAAGTTATGAGATTCAAACGTGATCATTTTTGTACCCAAAATATAACTTTCCTTCCAGGGCTGCCCTCTGAGTCGTATGCTACCCCACACTTGGCACTGGAGAAAGGACCCTCCTGTCTGCCAAAATCTAAACCCATCTCTTTGCAACCTCTGCCTCCCAGGCAACTCAGAGTCAAGACCACCATTCTAAACAGCAGCAGGTGTTTCAAGGCTATTACATCAAACCTCAGGTGAGGATGAATATAACTGAATTAGAACTATAGAAGTTTATCAAACAAATGAAAAAGCAAATGAATAAATAGCTCAAAAGAACCTTCAAACAATCACAGGTCTGAAAGAGAACATTAAGCTTATATACTCAACCATGAAGCTTTTAAAACTAAGAGGACTTAAAATGCATATTAAATCATAACATCTAAACAAAATCAATTGGATTTACATTGCAAACATTTTTATTTAGCACATAATTCTATCACAAAGAAGTTCCTGGATTACCACTTCCACACCCACTGAAGTACTGAGTTACTATGCATTGTTTCTGAAAGAACATTAAACAGATCTTAATTGCTTGCTCTTACAATCTAATTTTTAATTCAAATCATAACCATTCTTGGAAAGCTACAAATACCAACAATTAAGAACTAAAAGATGAAGAAAAAGAAAATATGAGAGGGTAGAGGAAGAAGCAATCAATGTAAAAAGAAATCTATGAATGTAAAAGGTAGAGTAAGTATAGAGCAGAAAACCAACACTCTTCACTATTTCAAACTGAATGATAACTCTTCTCAAAGCATAATCGAAAGCTGCTCTGTGTACAGTGTGTAGAAGAGATGTCCCACAAAGAGATGATAGAAAGAGTAACAGTCTAAAGAGTAATTTTGGTTGTGGGGATGGCTGGGGTGAGAGGACGGAAAAGGAGGGAAGCAGAAGTACACACGTGTGTGCAAGCATCATTTCCCAATCCTGGGTAAAAACATTAAGATGTAAGTGGTCAGCAACAAGGGCAATTTCTGTGAGACATGAAGAAGAGTTACCTTGCAGCCTTCCCCTTAGCAAATACCCACTTAAAATGTGTTGTTTGGCTGTTGCGGGGGGTAAGGGAGTGTCTTGCAGGTGAGGTGGAACCAGGAGGCCCACATGGAGTTCCCTTAAGACAGAAGACAAGGACCAGCGCTGTGCCTTAGCAGGTAAAGCCGCCGCCTATAGTGTCAGCATCCCACATGGGCACCTGTTCAAATCCCAGCTGCTCCACTTCTGATCCAGCTCTCTGTTATGGCCTGGGAAAGCAGTGGAAGGTTGCCTAAGTCCTTGGGCCCCTGCACCTGCGTGGGAGACCTGGAAGAAGCTCCTGGCTTCCGGCTCCTGGCTTCAGATCAGCACAGCTCTGGCTGCTGCAGCCATCTGGGGAATGAACCAGCAGATGAAAGACACACTCTCCCTCTCTCTCTGCCTCTGCCTCTCTGTAACTCTGCCTTTCAAATAAATAAATCATAAAAAAGAAAGAAAACAAAACACAGTAAAGTGTTTTGTTGCATCTACTATTAGACCTTAGCCCTGGAAATGTGACTCTAAATCCTCAGATCAAATGTTGAAACAATCAGTGCTAAGGAATTGATGATATTGTGGTATGCATGGGGGATTTATCATTACTCTGAATGGTACTTGCCTAAAATAGTCCACTAACTGGGGCTGAGGAATATTGATGGACCAGTGGCATAAGTGACTCATCTAGCATTCAAAACAGGAAAAGAGATCACCAACTTCTTCCGTGGGAGTGACTGGTATTGTTCACCATGAGGGCAGCCACTCAGGTGGAAAGAGTGAAACACAGACCACCCTTTGTCACAAGTAACATCAAATTCTGCTCTTAAAAAAAATACAGCTGCCTCTCCTGTTCTTTGTGCAAGAAGCTCATTTTATTCTGGCTTCAATACTTAAATCTAGAAACCAAGAGATAAATCTATTAATCCTCATAAACTGTTCCTAGGAGCTCCCTTTTCCTCAAGGAGTTAAAAGGAACCATGACCACTACACAAAGAACATGGAATCTCTGTGCTAAATTGCTAACACATATCTCCATTAGATTCCAAGACATCTTTACAGCTTTTATGCCAAGTTTATATTACTAGACGTTAAAGAATGTGTTGTAGCCCTTAAATGCGCTAAGGCTGCCTAATCATGCTCTTGGTAACAATGGTTCATGACTGTATCTCAAGAACAGCAGGAAGGAGGCTTACCCATGCCTTTGCTGTTACATGGTAACAGGAACTGAAACAAAAACAAATGGCAAGGTCAATCAAAATCCTTTATTCTCTCTTCTGATACCCTCTTCCAGAGGCTAAGACGTCAAAAGTTAGAATTAGATTTTTACCTATTCTTGGAATAAATGCAGCTAAATGCTTTTAGAGCTTCTAGAATTCAGAATAATGTAACATAGCAAATACCCTCATATTCAGATTGTATTTTTCCAACTTGTATGTCTAAACAATGTAAAATTGGACCTATAAAGCAAACAGGTAAAGAATAATGAGAAATTTTTAATTAGCATTTCATTAGTAACACTATTGTGAAAGGAAAGAGGTCAACTATTAATAAGGTACAGATTTCCCACCACTGGGATTTATCCTGAATTCATTTTAGGACCAAGAATCTGTGATCTAAAAATCTCCCCTCAAAAAGTTAAAAGTTGAAATAATAGTGCTTAAAAAGTAAGGATTCTGGATTTTAGAACATCTCTTTGTAAGTGTAAACCATGTAGTTCCCAACTATTGATTTATAATTTCAACTCAGAACCATAATGCTCATTTATTTACTGAAAAATGATGACACATGATAGTGTATCTGTTTTGGATAAGAATAAACAGCTTAGAGATTTCAAACAAGTACACGAGTTCCCTTGCATCTCTCTTTTTTGCTATGTGCTCTGCTCAAAACTACACAAAAGAAAACATATCAAAACAGAAATATACTCACTAAAATTTAAGGTTACTCCAACAAAGGGGTTAATTAGGGAAACAAATTTTCTCAGACTGTTAATAATGGGAACGACACATACTATGTGCCCATAAGTAATTCTCAGGTATCTTTGATCTTCAGCCCCACGCGGTTTCTGTTGCCTACGGTAGCCTGGCCTCTGGGACTCTCTCAGAACCAGACATCTGGCTACTTTGTTGTTTTAGACTAATCTCCTCCCAGGAGAGCTCAAGAAATGACACCAGGCAAGGAGGGTCCTGGCAAGGGAAAAAACATTACAGTATTAGCAGATTTCTTTCTGAGTGGACGAGGAGTATCAAAATTGTCTTCAAATTTCTACAGGGGTCTTAGGAACTCCTCCAGTCTGTTGTTCTACTCTGGCATAATTTAAATAGGATGTATGTAGTAATCTTTAAGGCCCATCCATCATCTTTCAGAATCCAGTGAATATTAATCATCGGATATTACAATGTGCAGGAGAAAGTTGTGGGGAAAAATACAAATCAGACTAATTCTTCACCCATCTGTTAGGGTTGGGTGATGGCTGATAAAACAAAGATTTTAATTGTCAGCTGAAGGTTTACACCAAAATTGTGGGACAATGTCTGAGATTTGCAAATATGGTTGCATGCCTCTCATTATGCCAACTCCCTATCCTGTTTCTTCTTTTCACTGGGCTTTTTTTTTTTTTTACCAGAACCTTACCTACCAAACTACCAGAAAGGTATACTAAGAAAACCAAGAAGAAGCAAGAAATGATATAAGCTTAAGGAAAAAAAAGAACAGGAACAAAATGTTATATTTTATAGTGACAATATCATCAATATTTTTCCCAAGGCAACAAATAATGATCAACATTCTGTTGCTTTTTTCAGGATTATTGTTCAAACCCCAAAATCTATAAAATTTGAGAATAAAAAAATAATTTACCATTTGCTACACAAGTAGAATATAAGCCAAGTGGGACAACTGCTTAATTTGAAAACATTGATATTTTAGCATAAAATCAAATTTTATTCATGTCTAATACATGATTAAAGATTTAGATAATATGTGCAATCAAAAGTTACACTGAAATACAATATTTACATTATACTACAGGTGATGAAAAACTCACCTGACTGCTGAAAAACCCAATGCACAAATCTCATCTATTATTAACAGAAATTTCTTGTTTATGCTTCAATTGTCTTTTTTATAATAATAAGACACAATTATATAGTGACTTCTACCTTGTATTGATATTTCAGAGATTAACAATTCCAATACCCTATTGTATCTTAATACTACCATCTACTAACCCTGCTATCATAACACTACCTAGTCCAGTTACCATGATGAAGGGGAACAGATGACAATTGCATGCAATAATAATTCAATTATGATATAATATTTTCTAAGTAGAATGAAGGAATTATGTTAAGTGAAATAAGCCATTCACAAATGAACAAATATTGTATGAGCCTACTTCCATGAGGTTTCCAGCTGACTGAACAGACAGAAAGAGAATGGTAGCAGCAGACAGAAGGGAAGTGGAAGTGGGCACAGACTGTTAAATGTAATGAGTACAGAGGTTCAGCTGAGCAAGATGAAAAAGTTCTGGAGATGGATGCTAGCGGTACTTTCACAACAATACGAATGCACTTAATGCCACTGAATTGTACTTACAAGTTTTTAAGATGGTAAATTTTATGTTATATAAATTTTACCACTACTCAAAAAAGTATTAAATATAACATAAAAACTCAAAGACAAGGAGAAACTGTGTTTCTTTCTGCACAAAGTTTACAAAAGGCTCCACAATCACACTTTGTACATCTGAATGACCAACACACAAGAAACAAAGACAAGCACAAAAGCAATCCCAGGATATATTAACAGATGGATCTCAGAAAGAAAGTTTCTGAAAGTTCCCCTAAATGTCTGAAGTTTTGATCTTGGTATGAGAAGTACTGCAGCCAAGTAACAACATTGCTTCTGAATATTAATCAGCATTTCTAGAAGAACCCAAAGGGTTAGAAAATTCAAGACAACCAAAGAGATATTTTTACAATACTATAATTGTAATAGACTCAAACAGAAATCCAACTCTTGGCCAGCGCCATGGCTTAACAGGCTAATCCTCCGCCTTGCGGCGCCGGCACACCGGGTTCTAGTCCCAGTTGGGGTGCCGGATTCTATCCCGGTTGCCCCCTCTTCCAGGCCAGCTCTCTGCTATGGCCTGGGAAGGCAGTGGAGGATGGCCCAAGTGCTTGGGCCCTGCACCCCATAGGAGACCAGGAGAAGCACCTGGCTCCTGCCATCGGAACAGCGCGGTGCGCCGGCCGCAGCGCACTACCGCGGCGGCCATTGGAAGGTGAACCAACAGCAAAAAGGAAGACCTTTCTCTCTGTCTCTCTCTCTCTCTCACTATCCACTCTGCCTGTCAAAAAAAAAAAAAAAAAGAAAAAGAAATCCAACTCTTAAAGTATCTAATAACTATCATAGCATTCTAAATTATATTTGGGGTAATTTCAATGTTAAGTGTAATTTATTATATTATGTGAAAATGATATCATTATATATTCTATATGAGTTATGTTCAGCTTTAGCTGCATACCAAAAATGAAACAAATAACAATGGGTTCTATAAGAAAGATGTTCATTTTTCTTCCATGTAAAAGAAGAGGTAAGCAAAGCAGGGCTGGTATGGCAGCTCCTTAATGCAAAGGACCCACAGTCGTGTTTTTGCTGTCTCAGGATCTTTAGCAGGCTGTCTCACAGCCCCGGAAGGATCCTGAAACTCTAGTCATCCAATCAACATTCCAGTAAGCAGAAAAAGGAAAGAAAAATGCAGGTCACAGCACCTCCTCTGAAAGAGACATCCTAGACACAATATAGAACTTTCATTTATATCTCACTGAATTTAGCCATGTGGCTAAATACAATACCAGGAATCTTGGCAAACATGGTACTTTAGGTGGGTAGCAGTGTGTCCAGCTAAAAGCTGGCATTCTGTTCTAAAGATGAAGGAAGAATGACGGAAGAAAGCAATCCGAGATTTCCAACACATATTTTAACTAATATACTCAGTTAACTGCAACTACCATTGTAGTTTAATAAGTAGCCTCAAAAGGGTGAGGGAGGGGTGGCACATTCATTAATGGGATCAGATGAGAACAATTCAGTTGAAAGAGTGGGAATTATCAATACATCGCCATATGAAAATAAGAAATTTAAGACTGGGTCCATTTAAAATTCAATTAAAGACATTAAGGAATCAGTAACCTTGCATTGAACTGAATTTCTGGAAGTATGAATTGAGTATTTAGTAAATGAATCAAGAAGGTCCTTCCTTGAATTAACATTCATTATTGGCTCAGACAGAGTTAAATGTAATCTTAGGTTTGGAATGAAGTCAATGATTTTCCACAATTCCATTCCCATCCTTTGCTGTTGCTGGAAAACAAAACGTAGGAAAAGAAGCAAAGGAGTGAAAATTAGAATAACAAGCCAATTTCCTATACAGTTTTTTCCTCAGGTCAAATGGAGACATACATGCATAGAATCACCCAGGAGAGAGTTTAGGATGACTCTGGAGATTTTTGAGTTAGACACATAGCCCAAGTTCCTCTAGCTCCTCGGCTCTGGCAACATCCAAAACAAGATGGCAGGCACTGATTCTGAGGGCGCTTTGGAAGCAGAACTTGGAAGAACAGGTGACTCGGCTGCAGATTGAACCTGTGATCACAACAAAACAGAGTCACACAGGCTGGAGGAAACTTCCTAACACCTTAGTGCTGAGGGAAGAATGCCAAAGGGGCCCCAGTGCAACTGCTCCACACAGACCCCATGTTGAAGGCAACCCTCTGGGCTCGAACCCCTGCAGAGACAATTACTACCAGAGTGGGCTGGCCAATCACCACAGTTTCTGGAAGAAGACACAGGATCAGGGAAGCACATACTTTAGAAATCCAGGCTGAGGATTGGGACATCTGAGTGGATGTCCCACTGTGGACTGAAGAACAGTTATGCCCAGGAGAAGACTATAATGACAATGCCAAGAATAAAGATGGTAACACACAGGTGTCAGAGGGCCATGCAGTGTCCTTCAAAGAGGCCTGCTTGCTTGAGACCTGGTTAGTGGAGAAACTAAAATTCACCAGGAAAGAGTAAAGTGAGAATGATGAAAGAAAAGGAGAAAATGGACAAAAGAGAGAAGAACTCAGTAGATAGAGGCATCGATTTTAAAAATGCAAAGATAAAAATGAAGAATCTTTGTAAAAAAAAAACCAAATAGACTATCATGCTTTTCTTTCTTCCCAGATTTATGCGGTAAAAAGAAATGTGTGAAGCAATGGGGCAAGGAAGAGAGAAAATACTAAATCTTTTTCTGGGTATCAAGATAGAACTACAGTTTTTCTACATTGAGGTGAAAAATATCACATTTAACTACTAACCCCTGAAGTAATAACATAATATTCAATAAGACAATTCAATACTCAGCTAGAAACTGTAGGTCATTCAAATAAGCTCCCGAGAAAGCAATGATTAATTTATCACCAATTAACTACAAGCAGCAGACCATTCCAATCACAAATGCTTTAAAAGCTGGATCTATGACAGCAATAGTAATAATATAATTGCATGTTTTGCAATTCACAAAGCATGTTCACACATGTTAATGCAATCATTTAACAGGATAACACTAAGGAACATAGATCTGTTGCCAGGAAATGCGTTATATGACCTAACCAACAATGTGGATTTAGGGGTGAAAGTGGGTGCTACCAACAGCCTTCCTAGCACTGCACCTAATTTTCTCCTTTTACTTAAATAAGCATAAAAGGAAAAATATGTGCATAGTGCCTTACATTTTCAGTTACCATTTATGTTTGTGAAAATGGGAGACATTTACAGCTGTGTTTCTGGGTGAGATTGGCTTCCTGGCGGAATTTGGATCTGTGAGACCAAAACCAGTTCGGGACAAAAGTCCTCACACTGAGGGGTAGGAGGAAATTTCAGCTCTCGTTCAAGGGGAATAGGAGTCCCCAAGGTGAACATGGAAAATGTCCCTCTGTCTAAAGCAGTGACGGTCCTTTCTTTATTTTTTTTTATTTTTTATTTTTTTTTGACAGGCAGAGTGGACAGTGAGAGAGAGAGAGAGACAGAGAGAAAGGTCTTCCTTTGCCGTTGGTTCACCCTCCAATGGCCGCCGCGGTAGTGCGCTGCGGCCGGCGCACCGCGCTGTTCCGATGGCAGGAGCCAGGTGCTTATCCTGGTCTCCCATGGGGTGCAGGGCCCAAGAACTTGGGCCATCCTCCACTGCACTCCCTGGCCACAGCAGAGAGCTGGCCTGGAAGAGGGGCAACCGGGACAGGATCGGTGCCCCGACCGGGACTAGAACCCGGTGTGCCGGCGCCGCAAGGCGGAGGATTAGCCTGTTGAGCCACGGCGCCGGCCGGTCCTTTCTTTAACTTTACAACTGCCTCTGCCCAGGACCCGTCCATAACACCCAAGTCTTTGGTTATTACCTTCGGATTTTGTCTCTGTGGGACAAAACAAAGGAATAATTGTGCCAAGAAGTGATGATAAGGAAGCAACTTTTCCATCAAACTATTAACCCACCTGCAATTCCTTCCTTTACCAACTTCTGTTCTCCTTTTCAGGAAGATAAGTCTGTTCCACCAACCAGGGTGTGGGGACAGGATTTCTGGGCAGCATCCCTGCATCAGCCCCATTCACAATGATCTTTCACCTAGTTTGTTAGCTTAACCCCACAGGGAAGGCCTTTTAAAAATGCTCTATAGGTGGGCATTTGGCCTGGCAGCTAAAATGTCAGTTAGGACTCCATATCCCAAATTAGAGTACCTGGGTTCCATAACCAGCTTCCAGCTAACGTGCACCCCAAAAGGCAGCAGGCCATAGCCCAAGTACTTAAGCTTCTGCCACCCACATGGAAGACCTGGATTGAGTTTCCAGCTCCCAGCTTAGCCCCATATGAGGCTGTTACATGATTTGAGAGAGTGAACCAGTAGATGCAAGCTCTCCCCATCCATCTGTTTCTCTCTTCCTCTTTCCCTGCCTCCCTTCATACATAAATAAACAAAGCCCTATCCACCAGAAGAGAAGCTGAAAACCTCACATCCAAGGGCCAACTTTCCAACCAGAACCTGACTCAAGTTCTATAGGCTTCCCCAGCTCTTTCCCCACTCATCCTACTCACTTATTCGCGCTCACTGGTGTATGTTCTCACCAGTTTCCTCCCATTTCATTACCAATCCCTGTGAAAGCAGGCTAGGTCAGAGTCCCTTTGTACTCTAGCTCCCTACTGATCAGGATGTAAAGTCCTCTGACAAGCACCAAGTGCTGAATAATCTGTTTTACGTCAACAGAACACTGACATTGATCCCTCGGAAAATTTTCAAGCCAACCACCTTTTATGAGGAACCATCACAAGATCTAGATCTTACACATTTGATGTCTGGGGTTCTGTAGATCTGGCTTGAGATAAGGTATAATTAGAGAAAAGTTATCTTAGACAGAGGATTGATGACTTAAACAACTACAAAACCAGGATAACATAATGCCAATCCTACCTACTTCATACAATTGTTGAGAATTAGAAAAGAGAAAATACAGATTAAGTATCCCTATCCAAATTCTTAGAACCAGAAGTATTTCAGATTTCAAGAGTTTTACACATACTTGTAGATATGTACACACTTTACTGGCTGATCATCCTTAATTTAAAAATTCCAAACTCTAAAATGCTCCAAAGGTCAAAACTTTTTGACACATGAGCATTGTGAATTTTAGATTATAGATGCTCAAGCTATAAAGATAAAAGCATTTAATAAGGTAGGCACAATAACTTAAGATGTATTTGTCACAATGACAGATGGCCTAAAGAAGTATTCTTCCATATTTAAATGCTATATATTATAAAACTTCCATAAAGAAACAACCATTTAAGTTCGGGACACCAGCGGCAGACTCAACACACCAGCGCTGGAACGCGAGGTGAGCCGAACCTCAATAGCCGAAGACACCAGCGGGCAAGCGGAAAGAGGAGGCTAGAGGGAACGAGGCTTGAAACTCCGTGGGGAAAAATTCACCAGGCTAACTAGAAGAGAGAGAGGAAAAAAATAAAAAAAGTGACCGATACGGACACAAGTTTCTCTCTCTCCGCTCACCTCTCAAAGTCGAGCAAGACAGAGCAGGCGCCATTTTGGACATACGTCATAAGCAGGGCGACCTCAGGTCTGCACCAGCCCTGAGCCTAGCAGAAAAACCTGACTCTGGGGGGAGGGGTGAAATAACAGGAGATTAGCATCTAACTTGGAAACCCAGTGGGAGACTGCAGGAGAATTGGAGCCCACACTGAGGGCAACAGAGATTCCCTGTGTGGTCCTTGGGAAAGAGCTTCCAATTTCTGGCTCCTGTGGGTATATCATTTGCCTGCTAACTACCTCCAATTACGTTCAGCTGTGCGGAATTACTTCCCTTTTGAATCAAAAAGAGAGATTTACCACGCCTAACCTGGGAGTGTCATCTTTGACACACCCTCAACCCTGAGGAACCAAACACAGCTCTCAGTCCACACTCATCTCAAGCCTCTAAGGCTCCACTGAAAGCAGACAGTCCATTTAATATAGAGCCATAGTGTAACAAGAAAAAATACTACAGTGAAGAAACCAAATATCTCCAACATGCCAAACAACAAACGCAAAAACCAAGCTAACAACAACAAGGAAGACACTATGACGCCCCCAAATGAAAAAGACACCCCAATTCAAGATTATGAAGATGATGAGATCGAAGAAATGCAAGAAGCAGATCTCAAAAAATTGATAAGAACATTAAGAAGTTCTCAAAAACAAATTCTTGAACTACAGAAATCCTTAATGGACAAGATAGAAAATCTCTCTCGTGAAAGTGAAATATTAAGGAGGAATCAAAATGAAATGAAACAACTAGTGGAACAAGAAACTGTGATAGTGATGAGAAATCATAATGAAATGAAGAATTCAATAGATCAAATGACAAACACATTAGAGAGCCTTAAAAACAGAATGGGCGAAGCAGAAGAGAGAATATCAGACTTAGAAGACAGAGAACAGGAAAGGAAACAGGCAAACCAAAGAAAAGAAGAAGAAATTAGAAATCTAAAAAATATTGTCGGGAATCTACAGGATACTATTAAAAAACCCAACATTCGGGTTCTAGGAGTTCCTGAAGGCATGGAGAGGGACAAAGGATTAGAAGGCATTTTCAGTGAGATACTAGCAGAAAATTTCCCAGGTTTGGAGAAGGACAGAGGCATCTTAGTACAGGAAGCTTATAGAACCCCTAATAAACATGACCAAAAGAGATCCTCACCACGACATGTTGTAATCAAACTCACCACAGTGAAACATAAAGAAAAGATCCTAAAATGTGCAAGAGAGAAACGTCAGATTACTCTTAGAGGATCTCCAATTAGACTCACAGCAGACTTCTCATCAGAAACCCTACAAGCTAGAAGGGAATGGCGAGACATAGCCCAGGCACTAAGAGAGAAAAACTGCCAGCCCAGAATACTATATCCTACAAAGCTCTCACTTGTGAATGAAGGTGAAATTAAGACTTTTCATAGCAAACAGAAACTGAAAGAATTTGTTGCCACTCATCCTGCCCTGCAAAAGATGCTTAAAGATGTGTTACACACAGAAACACAGAAACATGGTCACCAAGATGAAAGAAGGTAAAGGAAGGAAACCTCACAGCAAAAGATCACAGGAAGCTCAATTTCTCTTTGACATAGAATTAAACTCTGATGCTCTGTTAAAGCAATGTGTTAAAGTAATCTATTATGTGCTCTTGATGTCTGTTAAATTCTAATTGTTCAAAAACAGCTGAATTTTTATTAAGAGCTATGGGTTATTTAAATATGTGCTTATTTTCAAAGATTTGAATAATCACCTTGTAACAATGATCAAATTTGGTCTATGTATGTCATGATTTTAAGGAATCTTATTTCAACCAGATATTTTGGATTTTGAGCCTTCTTGGCATTCTTGACAGGCATTCAAAAAATCAAAGTTTCAAACAATCTGGTCTCTAAAATTTCCAGTAAATCCTGGACTTTGGTTTTTCCAGTTTGGGCCCAACTGAAAAAATTGAAGGACCTATGTCTCTCATCTTATAGAGACACCAACTAATCAGGCTATTTGGAGTATATTAGAAGGACTGTCAAGATGTGATGTGGTACCAGACTTTAAGTTTCTATAATGGAAAATGCTATTAATACAAACGTTTGAGAATTAAAAAGTCTAATGATCTTGTGTTACTAGACATGATAGTTATATTAATGAGAAAGTCCCAGAGGCCTAAAGGGTTAAATACTTGTAAAATCCTACAGGTGCTTTCAAAAATACTGTGAAGTAAGCAAATGCCTCTTGTTGGTTGATGAGTTTATAATTTTAAACATGGCGACTTAAAGTCTTTTGTCATCCACAGTTATATATGATGTGCTGCTCATAAAACTAAAGCGTTGTTGGTTCTGTGTTTAGCTGTCCTCCTATAGGTTACTGTGGACTTTTTCCAGCCACTTTTATTGTATTCAGTACTTTGGGATGGCTCTGTAAACAGATGAAGCCAATAATGTATTAACAGTACCAACTGAGAGAAAGTATGGTTAACTGAGGTTACTAAAAACAAAAAGCAATTCAAATCAATTGGCAATCTACAAAAAGAGTTAAAGATTTTAAAAGCTATTATTAAAATTGCTATATTGGCCTATTATGCTATGTTATATGTGTGTACATATTGTATGTCCACATGGGGAAATTTTAAGAGATGTTTTATTTTAAATGGCTTATAGATAAGATTGTCCATAAATTTAAGCTGCTAAAATCAATCAAAGATACATTTTAATTTGTGTGACCTGAATCTGTGTATCATATTTTTTAAACTTGTTGGTAGAAAGAAACTAAAAACATTTTAGATGGTTGTGCTTAAGTTTAATGGCTAAACAAACTACACCATGTTAGATAGTTAAGAGGTGTTTTCAAATACATGATTCTTAAAATTTATAGAAGGCATTGGACCGTCTGGTAAATGTTTTCTTAAGTTGTTATCTAATGGTTGAAACGGTTTGCTAAGTATTCATGTGATATTGCTATTGTCAGCAAGCCATCTAGGACTTGCTCCCCCATTTCTCTATTCTAAGCCCAACTTGTTCTTTCATTTCTCTATTCTCTTCAAGGTAGGAAAGTAATTCTATTATAAAGGAATCTGTAGGACACACATTTTAATCTCTAGACGTTATAAAAGAGATGGCTAACATTTTTCTGTAATAGCATAGCCAAAATAAGAACTTAAATAATAATCTCATAGCTAGATTCACTTCGCCATCAGCGAAGTAAACAGTAAGTAGAAAAAACCTCCCTTTCAGACCAAAGGGAAAGAAAGTTTTAAAGTGAGAATATAATTTTCCTCATGGGCATTGTCTACCTTAGAAAAACTACTACAGAACATGCCTGTGACTATAGACTTGTAGTTCAGGCCACCGAAGATTAGAGATGGGACTTGGGCACTCCCTTGACTTGCATCCTCTGGTCTGCTTTAACACAAACCAGGAGGAAAAGAAAGCTCGGCATCAGAAGCAATGGGTGGCAGGCCTATTAATGGCTGATCTGTACAGTGATCTGCCCTCAAGGAGACCCAACAGGCCAGTCCACTGCAGTGGCTTTCAATGTGGTCAGCCTGGGCTTCAGCAGAAGTCAGCTTGTGAAGAGCCCTGGCAGCTCTGCCAAGAGTTGGATCACTGGAAATGGACCTGCCCTGGAGTCGAAGGATGCCCAGGTCAGAGCCACAGATCTTATTGGCTCTAAGCTGAAAAGCCCTTCACTCAGCCCAACTTCCAAAGTGACCACTGCAGCTGAGGGGATGGTCAAGTAGGGTCAGCAACACTGCAAGCAGAACTGTCAATTTCTTGTTAGAGATGCCCCCTGCCTTTACCTGGCCAGCTCTCCTCCCAGGCCAGCCAAGTAATGAAAGTCAACAGAGTGCCTTCCCCTAGGAGGTTCACACCTCCCTTAGGATATACCCCATGTGAAGAGATAGGTAGGTCTGGGCCTCTTAACCTACAAGGCCTAAAGCCCACCAGATTATTATCAAGCCCCTTCTATCAGGTTCTATTTGCCTCTCAATCAGAAAAATTACTTGTAGCTTAGACAGCACCTTTCTTAGCTCCTCTAATAATGACTCTGTCCTTTGTTCTAGACCCTGTCTAGTGCACTTGGGCCTCATTCCTTTGTAATCATAACCTCTACTCTACCACCAATGGCTCTACTCCCAACCTGTGTGTACTGATGGTCCTCTTCCCCACTTAATGCTGTATAATTGTTCAAACCTGGTAAATGCCACTCTTAGGATCATTGGTTACTATCCTCACTCTGTCTTTTATGACCTTGTCTAAATATGATCAGAGTCGGTAAACTTGGAAGGCTTCCATAGCCTTGGCAACTCATGACGACAGCCTAGGGTGGTTACTGGTGCCATAAACTAGAGTGTCAATTTGTTGGGTCAACAACAGGAGCCACTGTGCACTTGCTCCTCATGTGGGATCTCTGTCCTTAATGTGCTGTCCATTGTGATTTAATGCTATAACTAGTACTCAAACAGTATGTTTCACTTTGTGTTTCTATGTGGGTACAAACTGTTGAAATCTTTATACTAAATTGATCTTCTGTATATAAAGAGAATTGAAAATGAATCTTGATGCAAATGGAAGGGGAGAGTGAGCGGGAGAGGGGAGGGTTGCAGGTGGGAGGGAAGTTATGGGAGGGGGAAGCCATTGTAATCCATAAGCTGTACACTGGAAATTTATATTCATTAAATAAAAGTTAAAAAAAAAATACAAGAAAAAAAAAGAAACAACCATTTATTTTAAGTCAGAAAAAGGAATTCTCTCTTCGTTCATATATATATATACTCATATATTTATCAAGTATCTACTAAAATCTTTTAAAATCCAATTAATTTTTCCCATACAAGATATTCACTTGAGTACATGATTAAATATAATTCAAAATGACAAAGGGAAGAAAACAGTTAAAGATTCCACTCAACTACTAGAATTTCTGTGTATGCTTCTCATCACACAATAAGCTTGTGAATGAACAATGAGTCCTTTACAGAGGTCTTTTATTTCCTGCAAAGCATTAGAAGTTTTATTTCCTTCTAGGCATTATGCCAGCCATTTGAGGGACTGGCCACCATAAGGCTTCAACAAAGTAGAATGAATGTGAATAACTGAGAACTACTAAGATATTATAAGACACAAAGGATTGCATATCTGATTTTCTAGAAAGGCTTGATTTTTCTATAAAAAGCTTACTTAGGGGCCAATGTTGTGGTAGAGCAAGTTAAGCTGTCACTTGCAATGCCACCATCCCATGTGGACACCAGTTCGAGTCCTGGCTTCTCTACTTCCAATGCTGCTCCCAGCTAACATGCCTGGAAAGCAGTGGAAAATGGCTTAAGTTCTTGGGCCCCTGACCCATGTGGGAGATCTGGATGGAGTTAGAGGCTCCAGGCTTTGTTGTGGCCCAGGCCTGGCTGCTGCAGCCATTTGGGAAGTGAACAGTGGGTGTAAGATCTCTATCTCTTTCTGTCTCTCCTTCTCTCTGTAACTCTTTTTTTCTTTTAAAGATTTATTTATTTATTTGAAAGTCAGAGTTACACAGAGATAGGAGAGGCAGAGAGAGAGAGGTCTTCCATCCGCTGGTTCACTCCCCAGATGGCTGCAACAGCCAGAGCTGCACTGATCTGAAGCCCGGAGCTTCTTCCAGGTCTCCCACATGGGTGCAGGGGCCCAAGGACTTGGGCCATCTTCTACTGCTTTCCCAGGCCACAGCAGAGAGCTGGATCAGAAGAGGAGCAGCAGGGACTAGAACCGGTGCCCATATGGGATGCCAGTGCTTCAGGCCAGGGCATTAACCCACTGAGCTACAGCACTGGCCCCTCTAACTCTTTCAAATAAATAAATCTTAAAAAAAAAAAAAAAGCTTATTTAACATAGTATAAAGAATAAGTGAATATGAATTATAGTCTTTTCATTACATATTTAAAATAAGACATGTCTAGGGCTAGATTTAAAGAAAAGTCTTCAAAAATATTAATCCACTCAAATACATATATTGTGGGCCAGCGCCACGGCTCACTAGGCTAATCCTCCGCCTGTGGCGCCAGCACCCCGGGTTCTAGTCCCGGTTGGCGCGCCGGTTCTGTCCTGGTTGCTCCTCTTCCAGTCCAGCTCTCTGCTGTGGCCCAGGAAGGCAGTGGAGGATGGCCCAAGTGCTTGGGCCCTGCACCTGCAAGGGAGACCAGGAGGAAGCACCTGGCTCCTGGCTTTGGATCGGCGCAGCGCGCCGGCCATGGCGACCATTTGGGGGGTGAACCAATGGAAGGAAGACCTTTCTCTCTCTCTCTCTCACTGTCTAACTCTGCCTGTCAAAAAAAAAAAAATACATATATTGTGACCCTGATATAACACTAAAGAGGATACATCCCAGGTGATAAAACTGTGAATAACAAACACATTTCTTTGTATCCAGTGAACGCTCTGATGAGACGCACAAGCAATTACAATGCTCTATACCAAATGCGCCTTGAAGGGGTAAGAGAAAGGAAAAGCTTCCCACAGAGAGGCTTCCAGTCAAACAGCAATATCAACACATCCACGATTTCTTACGTACTGCCTTTTACATAGCTAATGGCTATTTGGTCTACCTTCAGTACATATTTTTATTTTTCCCACCTAGGTAGTTGGGGTGCTGTGGATTGAGAGCGAGTAGCACCATTTGTTCTACCAACAGTGTTACCTGAGAGAGTAAAGGCAAGGGGAGGTGCTTGGGTTTGCATCCTTCTCTTGCTCTTTGTGCTCTGTATCCTTTTTCTTTTAAGTTTTTATTTATCTATTTGAAAGGTAGAGTTACAGAGAGAGGGAGAAACAGAAAGGTTTTCCATCCACTGGTTCACTCCTCAAATGGCCACAATGGCCCAAACTGAGAGGATCTGAAGCCAGGAGCCAGGAGCTTCTTCCAGGTCTCCCAAGTGGGTGCAAGGACCCAAGCAACTGGGTCGTCCTCTGCTGCTTTCCCAGGCCATAAGCAGAGAGCCAGATCAGAAGAGGAGTGATTGGAGCAGGAATCAGTGCCTATATGGGATGCAGGCACCACAAGCAGAGGCTTAGCCTACTATGCCACGTCGCCAGCCCCCTCTGTAACTGTCTTAATCTCTTTAATCTCTTAATATCTTAATCTCTTTTTCTCATCTGTACAATGGGGATAATAACAGTACCCATCTCAACAGGTTGTTATCAGGATTAAAGCAATTGATATGTGCACAGCACTCAGAACAAGCACTGGCTGTTCTTACCAATTTGATGGCGAGGGCTTACTATGAATGTACTCCTCCCTCACTGTGTGAATCAGCTGCTCAAGAAATCCACACAGGTCAAAGGAATTCTTCATACATGTTAAAAGTGTTCCTGGAATTATGCATCATGGCAGCCTGTATCCCTTCATCCCAATGTCTTCTCCTTTTCCTTCCAAATCAGAAATCAAGAAAGTACAGGAAAATACTAACGTTTCCTCGTATCTCTAAGAAGCTTTGTAAAATTTGAAACTAAGCATTTCCAAGCCAGTAAAAGCCTCCTTTATTTCGAAAACAAGTTTCTAACTCAATTAACTTTTTCCCCCCTTTTCTCTATTGGTAATCAATCAATAACGCATTGGGCCTAAAGTTGTAAAACTTCATCAATCCACACACAAACTATTTCTTGGGGCTGGCACTGTGGCATAGCGGGTAAAGCCGCCCCCTGCAGTGCCAGCATCGCATAAGGGCGCTGGTTTGAGTCCCAGCTGCTCCACTTCCATTCCAGCTCTCTGCTATGGCCTGGGAAAGCAGTAGAAGATAACCCAAGTCTTTGGGCCCCAGCACCTGCACAGGATACTTGGAAGAAGTTTCTGGCTCCAGGCTTCAGACTGGCACAGCTCCAGCCATTGCAGCCAATTGGGGAATGGTTGGAAGACACCTTTCTCTCTCTCTCTCTCTCTTTCTGCATAGCTCTGACTTTCAAATAAATAAATAAATCTTAAAAAAAAAAAAAAACTATTTCTTAAAGTAGGCTCTTTTATTGCTCCTCAATATATTTTCAAACACAATTTGAAAATGAAATTCTTTTTAAAAGAGCTACATAACTGTCCCAAGGAAAATTCTATTTTTTGTTATCTGCAAAGAGATAACAACATCAAACCAACAGAATTCAAGTCTATATAGATTACTTGAGCATGGCAGTTTGTCTGTTAACTACGCCAGTTCAAAACATGACTATATGCCACCTTTACCAGCAAGTATAAAAGCACAAAGCAGAATAGTTGGTAATTGTTGGGAAATTGGAACAGCAGACTTTAGAGGAATACAGATTAAGTCCATGCTAATAACTCCACTGCAGAAATGCCAGTAGATTTGACGGTGGTTTATTTTGACAAGGACTAACTGTAAACTCAAATGACAGTTAAGGCATATTGGTCCCTGTTGCTCTTGATGAGGAGAGTTGCAAAAGTTGAAAATCATTTTCCAGACTAACCTTACGCACTCAAGCAAAGATCAGTATGTTAAATGTGCTGTGCTTCATATAGTTAGTCTCTCCGACCGTTTCTCATAATTGAATTATCATGGTCTGCCTATTTGAGAAAGTGTACCATTTGCAGAGCAGCTTGAATGTGATGCAACTGTGATTACACTGAATTTCTCAGGGTCCACATGTAAAGGATCACTCAACGAGAAGCACAACAGGTCAACCCTGGAAAACTCCCACAACAGGATTTATTAACAGGATCTAAACTAGACTCGCACCAATGAAAAATTATGTCTAAATTAGGACACTGTTTAATTCTACCCCATACTTATTTTGGCACAGTAAATACATAAAGATTCCCTTGAAAGAGAGAAGAAAAATTCAGTTTTGGGAATTAGTTCTTAAATATGGTTCTGAACAAGTCTTAGGACAATAATATGAGTAGGAGGAAACTGAACCGTTCTCTTGTTTTCCCAAACACTCTTGTGCCATTTTTATTACAGATACTACTTTACTGTATTAAGGGGATACAAACAAAAGTAGATCCTGCCAAAAAAATATTCAAAAATCAGTTGAGGACTAGAATACATACAAAGACACCTGATTACAGGTAAGTGTCACAACACAGGTACAAACACAGCACTCTTCAGTTGAAGGAAGAAAACATTAATTCTGCCAGGACCTTTGTCTTCAGAGGGAAAGGGTCTCTGAGCTGGGATTGACTGGTGGACAGGGCTTCCAACTGGTAGATATGAGGTCGACTGGAGTGTAGGTATAGATGAATTCATCAGGCCACATGAAACAACCACGGGCAGCAGATGAATTCATCTGAAATCAAAGTTTTCAAAGTGGTGTGGGGCCAACACCAAAGGACTGTCTGCAAGTGATAGGAGGCCAGCAACAGGTCACAGGGTTGGTTCAGATATCACAGAAGGTGGCTGAAGAGGCAATGCGGATCACAGGTGTCCCCTACAGTCTAGGGTAGTGCTTCTCAATCTGTGCTTCACAAATCAATTCTGTGCCTATGGATTAGCGCTTTGCTTTCCAAAATAAATGGGAAGAAACCGAGACAGGCATTGAGAACAGGTGGAAGCAGATGGGGGAAGAAAGGAGAGGAGGGTGTGGATTACACGTACTGTAATAATATTCTGAGAAGCTTTTCAGATTCTACCTGTGGCTATGGGTGTTTGTTTTTGTTGTTGTTTTTAATGAAAATCATTCATTTAAAGGTCCCTGTGGGTCCAATATCCTTGCCCTTGATTAGAGTGTGTTTCAGCCCACTAAATATGTTCAGAGTGTTATTTTGGATCCAAGTGTTCTTGGCCATGATTAATCTTATTGAAATAAGTAGGCTCTTCTCATTGGGTACTTAAAAGACAGAGCCTACTGTCTCTATAAAGTAAGGAAAGTTTTAAATGGTTATTTCCAAAGTTTGGAGCAGTACAGTAAAATTCAAACTTGCTTCCGTTAGCCTACTCTTCAATTCCCATGTTCTTAATAAAAACTCTGCTAGACGCCATGTGAAAAATACAAGTATGAGGCAACATTCTTTTTTCCAAGATTTGTTTTATTTATTTGAAAGGCAGAGTTACAGAGAGAGAGGGAGACATAGAGTGATTGTCCATCTGCTGGTTCACTTCACAAAAGGCTGCAACAGCCAGGGCTGGGCCAAGCCAAAACCAGGAGCCAGGAGTTTTATCCAGGTCTCCTACATGGGTGCAGGGGCCCAAGGACTTGGGTCATCCTCTAATGCTTTCCCAAGCACATCTGCAGGGAGCTGGATCCGAAGTAGAGTAGCCGGGACTTGAACCAACACCCATATGAGATGCTGGTGCTATAGACCGTGGCTTAATCTGTTAATCTACAAGACTGGCCCCAGTGTAATATTCTTTTATGTGGCACATAATCTCATAAGAATAGTTTAGAAAGCATAGAAGTCTTCAATTAATGCAATAAAGGAGATTGTTTCACCAAGAAGGAAACAGTTTAAACTGACAGATCACCTCCTCTCATTTATATAGATTCTTATATATATTTTCTCTAAATATTTTCATTTAAAACAGCTCTGCCTACACACAACTGTTAAAAATCAGAGGAAAAAAAAAATAGAGAGAGGGAGAATACCCCAGGTTTTAGAGGTGGTTAGAGTGGGGTCAAAAGAAGCTGAGTCTTCTTAGGTTTAACTTACTGGTATTTCCAGTAAGTTAAGGAAATGGTTTACTAAACTTGGAGAATGGGTCTCCTACTTTTTAAAAATGTTGATTTATTTATTTATTTTCATCGACTTGAAAAGCAGAGCAACAGAGAGAGAGAGAGAGAGAGAGAGAGAGACTAACAGAAGTATCTTCCATCTGCCAGTTCACTCCCAAATGCCTGCAACAGCCAACACTGAGCCAGGCTGAAGATCAGAGCCCAGAACTCCACTCAGGTCCCCCATGTGGGTGGCATGGACCCAAGCACTCGAGCCACTACATGCTACCCCACAACATACATTAGTAGGGAGCTGGATCAGAAGTGGAGCAGCTGGGACTCCAGTTGGCACTCGAATATACTACGCAGGCATCCCAGGTAGCAGCGAACCCACTGTGACAAAATATTCACACCTAGGTCTCCTATTATTTACAGAAATGTGTAACTATCATACAGTCAGTGTACACATATGCCACAGAACTCTAAAAGGTTTGTTCCTTTAATTAGAAATAAATAAATAAAGGTAAAAATAATCACATTCTGGGCCAGCATCCTGGAATTCTGGGTTAAGCTGTCGCCCCAGGATCCATGTGGTAGACCCAGATAGAGTGACAGGCTCCTGGCTTTGGCCTGGCCCAGCCCTGGCTGTTGCAGCCATTTGGGGAGTGCACCAGCAGATGGAAGATCTCTGTCTCTCTCTCTCTCTCTCTCTCTCTCTCTCTCTCTCTCTCTAACTCTGACTTTCAAATAAATAAATAAATCTGAAAAAAAAAAATAAATTCTCCATAATAAGAAAAAAAAAATCAAATGTTAAGTAGATTAGATTAGCTAAGAGAAAAGCTAAAAATGTGTTTAGTATTTCCTCAAAATCACTAATGGATTTCCCTAAAAAGGAAATCTGGTATTCAAAATGTAACTAGTTAACATAAATCAAATTATCAAAAGCAAAAAGCTTTGTCACTTTAATATATGCAGATTTTCTGATATTGAAAAAGAAGAATTAGATTAATAGCAAACACTCAATGTTTATTTAGACCTGTTAGGGGTGGAGGGTGCATGTTACCAGAAAATGTTTGCGGCTTAGTTGCTTATTGACAAGGAGCTGGGATACTTTTCTAGGTTTTACAGTTTAGGGGAAAGAGCATATAAATCTACTCAAGCCCTTATATCTGCTTCTAAGTTCTCAAAGCAATCTTTCAACTACTAATTTGGTTTCCTATGCCCTTTCATTATCAGAAGGGGTTACTTTGGATATCTGACAAGAGTATTCCAGGTTATGACAGGAAATATTTATTCAAAAATATTTAGGATTAACTATAACACAGACTAATAAACTTAGATCACCCAGTTTATTAAACTTATTTAATAGCCATCACCTTGTTAATATATTTAAACACCATATTATACTGCAATTTTCTGTTTCATACCTCCTACTATACTAAAAATTCTATAAATATACTATATATACACCAAGCTATAGCAAGTACTAAACATTTATTTTTGAACAAAGAGAATGCGTAAATGTAGAAGATCAAATTCTTGAGAAAGCCATGGCAATGACTCAAAAACACAAGTGATTTTATCAGTGACAAACCTCTGAAACAATGATACAATGTTGATGTTTGCTCCATTTGTTCTTCCACACTTTGTAAGCACTTCAAATTCATGAGATGTTATAAGCAATCCTAGGAAGTAAGTATCCGAATATGGCTCCTCAGGTGGCAAACCCAGGCTCAGAGAGGCCCAGGGCTTATGAGATCAACAGGTGAGTGATAGTAAAAGCAAGACTCAAATCCATGATTTGAGCTCATGCCAGGGGCATCCTTTGCTCAAGGTCAGGGGACCCAGCAGCAAAGGCACTAATATCATGCCACAGTATGTTAAGCTGTAGTAATTTCATTTCATCCAAGATTAAGATTAAGATTAAGCCTGGTTCTAGTGTCAGAGTTAGACCGCAAAGGTAGAGGTCACGTGGCGTTAGCTATAGAGAGAAAGAGGACTCAGAAGCAGGAATCTTGTAGGGCTAAACAAGGTCTTTCAATTATTTTTTTTCATGTTTTTAACTTTCATTTAATAAATATAAATTTCAAAAGCACAACTTTTGGATTATAGCTGCTTTTCCCCTCTTAACCTCCCTCCCACCCACAACCATCCCATCTCCCACTCCCTCTCCCATCCCATTCTTCATCAAGACTCATTTTCAATTATCTTTATATTCAGAAGACCAACTTAGTATATACTAAATAAACATTTTAACAGTTGGCACCCACACAGACACACAAAGTACAAAGCACTGTTTGAAGACAAGTTTTACTATTAATTCTCATAGTACAACTGACTAAGACAGAGGTCCTACATGAGAAACAAGTACACAGTGACTCCCATTGTTGATTTAACAACAGACACTCTTATTTACGATGTCAGTGATCACCTGAGGCTCTTGTCATGAGCTGCCAAGGCTATGAAAGCCTCTTGAGTTCACAAACTCCTACCTTATTTAGACAAGGCCATAATCAAAGTGGAAGTTCTCTCCTCCCTTCAGAGAAAGGTACCTCCTTCTTTGATGGCTGGTTCTTTCCACGGGATCTCACTCACGGAGATCTTTCATTTAGGTCATTTTTTTAAAGATTTTTATTTATTTATTTGACAGGTAGAGTTACAGGCAGTGAGAAAGAGACATAGAAAAAGGTCTTCCTTCCATTGGTTCACTCTCCAAATGGCTGCAATGGCCGGAGCTGCGCCTATCAGAAGCCAGGAGCCAGGTGCTTCTTCCTGGTCTCCTATGCAGGTGAAGGGGCCCAAGCATATGGGCCATCCTCCACTGATATCCCAGGCCACTGCAGAGCTGGATTGAAAGAGCAGCTGGGACTAGAACTGGCACCCATATGGGATGCTGGCGCCGCCAGAGGATTAACCTAGCGTGACACAGCGCTGGCCCTTAGATCATTTTTTTTTTTTTTTTTTTTTTTTGCCACAATGTCTTGGCTTTTCATGCCTGAGAAACTCTCATGGGCTTTTCAGCTGGATCCAAATACCTTAAGGGCTGATTCTGAGGCCAGAGTGCTGTTTAGGGCATCTGCCATTCCTGCTGTGTATCCCACTTCCCATGTTGGATCGTTCTCTCCCTTTTTTATTCTATCAGTTATTATCAGGTCTCCAGAAGACACTTCCCATTGGGACAGGAAAAGAATCAGAGAAGAAAAGAAGTGATGAGATCCAGAAAATCAGGAGCGAACTGTGTCAGGGAAGCAGAATGAAGTTGGATGTAAGTTACAAAAGACTGCAGTTAAGTCATGGAGGATGAGAACTGAGAACTGGCTGTGGACCTGCTAACCACACACCACCGTTGGTCACTAAGAAGAGACTATTATAGTTTAGAGTAGTAGAAATGGAAAACAATTTGAGAGGCATTAGAATCATATAAGAAAATTGTAAGTTATGTACAAAATCTTGGGAAATTGAGGTGTTTCAAGGAAGTTTTATAGCAATTTAAAATAAGCCCAGTGAACTCTTTCTAGTATCCCTAAGAACTCTAATCCAACACAGAAGATAAGACTGAAGTTAGGCTGGCACCGCGGCTCACTAGGCTAATCCTCCACCTGCAGTGCCGGCACCCCAGGTTCTAGTCCCAGTTGGGCACCGGATTCTGTCCCAGGTGCTCCTCTTCCAGTCCAGCTCTCTGCTGTGGCCCGGAAAGGCAGTGGAGGATGGTCCAGGTTCTTGGGCCCTGCACCCGCATGGGAGACCAGGAGGAAGCATCTGGCTCCTGGCTTCAGATCGGCACAGCGCACCGGCCGTAGTGACCACTTGGGGGGTGAACCAACAGGAAAGGAAGACCTTTCTCTCTGTCTCTCTCTCTCACTGTCTAACTCTGCCTGTAAAAAAAAAAAAAAAAAAAAAAAAAAAAAGACGGAGGTTACAGTGTCGGTCTAGAAGAAGCGTAGGGACCAAATTTCTTGTTGCTGCTGCTATTACTTCTGTATTTGCACCTATCAAACAAGGAAACGTATTGCCTTTCCCAGACAGCATGAGAGACAGAAGGCTGAGAAACACACATCTGCCAGCAGGCAAAAATGCTCAGTCCTGACAGCCTTTTTTAGAGCTAAGATTCCTCCAGGATGCCAGGAACCTACCTAAATGCAATAACCCCACTTAACAGAAGAGAAAAGCAAGAAACAAAAAGGCCAAGTGCTTGCTGGTGGGGAAGAAAGTAAATGACAAGTCAGATCTCCTTCTCGCTCCAAGTCTGTCGTCCCTCCCTACCTCCCCCTCTCCTGATTATAGCTACTAAAACTATCTTTATAAATGTTTCAATGAATCTTATCTTCATGCATTGGGTTAGCAAGACTAACTCCCTACTGATAATGCAAAATAACCCTGAAATGTTTCATGCCTCTCTGATAAGCCAGAAATTGAACTTTCAGTCTCCTTTTGGACTGTGATGATTTGATCTTTCACCTCTGGTAAAAATCTCATAACTGTACTTTCAAAGTTAGTAATGAGAGCTTCATTTGCTTTCCAAGCAGATAGAGAACCTTTTTTTAAATACACTCGGACTGCCATGACCTTCATCTATGACTTAAAGAGTTCACCACATGTGATCATTTTCATTGCTCAGGAGACACCCTTAAATTATCTTTGAAGAGATTTGGGTACTGACTCCATTGATGAAATTAAATACACAGACACACATGGGTGCGTGCACACACATACACACACACACACCACTTTTACTTGTATCTTTCTTCCAACCCAAAGTCAAAGCTTTTAAAAAATATGTATTTTGAATTCAATATGACTATCAGAGGGTTCTAAAATCGTTCAACCTGCTAAATGAAATATAATAAAAATGCCAGCAAAATATGTTTCATTGAAGAAGCACACTGCATGGAGTTTCTAAGATGGCAGAATAGCGGCAGGGTGCACTGATTTATGTGGGGTGAAACTAACAGAAGTGGAGAAAGTACACTCTCGGGGTAAAGCTGCAGGAGGAACTACAGTGGAGATCCTGCTAAAGCAAAAATGGCCTGCATCTGTGTGGAAGGAGCAGACACATGGCAAGGCACAGAGAGACAACAGAAGCCCCAGCAGTTTGGATCTGGGAAAGAGGGTTCCTGCCCTGGCCAAACAGGTCAGATTGGACTTGAAGGGCCCATGATGCTGTTGATACATCAGGAGGCACAGCTTAGTGAACTGCACCTTTCTGAGTCCTGCTGGGATCCCTCAGGACAGCAGGGCAACTGCTCACGGGGAGGTGGGAGGGAAGCAGCACATCTCTCTCTCTTCCCTCCTCCCTCCTACAACAGCGACCTGCAGCCAGCAGTGGAAGGGCTGGTACCATTTTTGGACATAGGCATGTAGTGGCCACCCCAACTTGAGTGCACACACCCAGCAACTGTTGGGGTCACCCTCCACCCAGTCAGCAGGGGCACCCACAGCAGTGCAAGAGCAAGTGACAGAGACAAGTCTCCACTGCGCCAGCTGCACCTACCTGGCAATGGGAGGGGAGGAGGAGCCATCTCTAAGGAAGGGAAGTGCTGCCTGCAGGACTCTCTTATGCACCCAACACAATTGTGAAATGAGCAAGGTTGCAGCTAGCGGGTAATGTGCGTGACTGTGATCCAGAGATCTTACAAGAGAAAAAAACCTGTGTACCCCACTGGCATCAAATCTAGTAGGGAGGACAGGAATGAATCCAGTGGGCTGGAACACATGAGGACAGTGGCTCTGGGAGCGCCTCAGTTCCCCTGTGGTCAGGACAGGCTAGCCAGGCAGAGTGGCTCCACTTGCACTCCTGGACCATGGGAGCCCTGGCTGCTCAGACTAAGAAAACACTATGATCCCTTGAAAGGAGGTAGGGTGTGGCTGGGTTCAGGGCAATCACAGAGTGTTGTGGCACACTCTCAGAGTTCCTTGGTTGCCTACAGCAGATTGTAGCAGAGGGAACGGTGCTCACAGGAGGTCCTAGGTAGATCATATGTGTGTCGGTGTGGATAAGTGTTGAACACACTAGAGGCTAACACCTGGGCTCTCCTCAGCTTGGAAGAGAAGGAGTGATCACACCAACAGAAGTGACCATTCCTCTCCATCCAGTTAACCAGAGGAAAGCTAGCACCCCCAACTTGGGTATTACCCCAGATACTCGCTCCATCCTGGAGCACTGACCAGAATTCCCTGGCCACACCCACCACACACCTTGTGGTATTCACTGAAAGAGTAGAAATTCCACTAATCCATAGAGGCATAGCTCAAAGATAAAAAGCCATCACAGAAAAAAAAAAATTTCCACAAATGCCTAAAAATAAATGTAAAAATTCAAGAAACAAGAATAAGGAAGACACTATAACCTCCACAAAGGATTACAACATTTCACTATTAGAATGTGAAGATAAAGAGATTGAGGAAATATAGGAATGGAATTCAAAAAACTAATCATAGGATTACTCAAAAGTAATCAGAAGCAAATTCATGAGCCAAAGAAAACCATATGATAGGAATGAAAATTTTTCTCATGAAATTTTAATTTTTAAAGAGAAATCAAAATGAAATACTAGAAATGAAGAATTCAATCAATCAAATAAAAAACACAGTGGAAAGCCTTAACAACAAAGTTGGTGAGGCAAATGAAAGAATATCTGAGCTAGAACACAAATCTCTAGAAATTTTAGTCACAGCAAAAACAAGAAAAAGAAATTAGAAAACTTAAAAACTGTGTTGGAGATATATGGGATACTATCAAACAGCCCAACACACAGGTCATAGAAGTGCTTGAAGTTGTAGAAAAAGAGAAGGGAATAGAAGGCCTTCGTGAAATAATTACAGAAAATTTCCCTAACCTAGAGAAAGGAAGGTCCAAGTACAAGAAGCACATAGAACTCCTAATAGACACGACCAGAAAAGATCTTCACCACAACACATTGTAGTCAAACTTTCCACAGCAAAGCATAAAGAAAAGATTCTAAAATGTGCATGAAAGAAATGCCAGATTACCTTCAGAGGATCTCCGATTAGACTCACAGCTGACTTCTGATCAGAAACCCTACAGTCTACAACACAATGGCATGATATAGTCCAAATCTTGAGAAGAAAATTGTCAACCTGGAATACTGTACCCTGCAAAGCTCTCATTTATGAATGAAAGTGAAATAAAGACCTTCCATAACGAACAGAAATTGAAAGAATTTGCTACCAGCCTTACAAAAGATGCTACACACAGAAACACAGAAACGCACCATTGTGAACGAATGCACACACAGAAAATCACAAAAGAAATCTACAGTAAACAATAGGAATATTCATGGGAAAATGGCAGGGCCAAGTAGTTGCTTATCAGTAGTTACCTTGAATGTAAATGGTCTCAACTCCCAGGTAAAAGATACAGACTGACCAAAATGGATTAAAAAACATGACTCATCTATTTGCTGCCTACAAGAAAGTAAATATGCTGATTTCCTGAAATTTAAGCAACAGACATTATAAAAACATTATGTTTTGGCCACAAACACTAAGCAACAGCAATAAAAAAAGAGGTTTGAAATGCACAATGTTATTTCAGGGAGCTCAAGAGTTTAAAAGCAATTAAGGGAGGGGATTCAGTTTACAAAAGGACATGCATGCTAAACTTCTAATATTTGTTATCTACTTCAAGACTCTGTCAACCTATCAGTCATGACATGACTGATAGTGAAAGTGAAAGTATGAAAAAAGATATTCTGTTAAGTGAAAAAATAAAAGGGCAGGTGTAGCCATCCTAATATCAGACAAAATAGATTTTAACACAAAAACTGTTAGAAGAGATGAAGAAGGACACTATGTATAAGGCATCAATACAACAAGAATGTGTGACTATAATAATTGTAGAGTGTCTAGCTATTTAAAAGATTTGTTAACAGATCCAAAAGTAGATAAAGACTCCAATACAATAGTAACAAGGGACTTCAACATCCCACTTTCATCAATGGATAAATCACACAGACAGAAAATCAACAAAGAAACAACAGAGCTAATCGACACTATGCATCAAATGGACCAAACTGATATCTACGTAACTTTTCACCCCACAGTTGGAGAATTCACATTCTTCTTAGCAGTGCACGGAACTTTCTCCAGTGTAGACCATATGCTAGGCCATAAACCAAGTCTCAGCAAATTCAAAAAAATCAAAATCATACCATGCACCTACTGTGATCACAATGGATTGAAGCTCAAAACCAACAATTTAAGAATCTCAAGAACATATGCAAGCACATGGAAACTGAATAACATGCTCCTAAATGAACAGTGGGTCATAGAAGAAATGAAAACAGAAATTAAAAAATTTCTGGAAACAAATGAAGATGACAATAACTCATATCAAAACTTTGGGGATACAGAAAAAGCAATGTTAGAGGGAAGTTTGTAGCAATTAGTGCCTCCATCAAGAAACCAGAAAGCCATCAAATAAATGAGTTGTCAATGTATCACAGGGACCTAGAAAAAAAACAACAAACCAAATCCTAAATTAGTAGGAGGAAAGAAATATTAAAATTAAGGAAGAAATAAAATTGAAACCAAAAAAATATACAAAAGATCAATAAAAAGAAGAGCTGGCTTCTTGAAAAAATAAACAAAACTGACACAACATTGGCCCAATTCACCAAAAAAAAAAAAAAAAAGGGAGAAGACCCAAAGAAATAAAATCAGAGATGAAAAAGGAAATGTAACAACAGATAACACAGAAATAAATTAAAAAAGAATCATCAGGAATTACTATGAAGAGCTGTATGCCAACAAATTGGGAAACCTAGAAGAAATGGAAAAATTCCTAGACACATACAACTTACCTAAATTGAGTCATGAAGACAAAAGAATACCTAAACAGGCCAACAACCAAGACAGAGATTGAATCAGTAATTAAGACCCTTCCAACAAAGAAAAGCCCAGAAAGCCCAGGACCTGACGGCTTCACTGCTGAATTCTACCAGATATTTAAAGAAGAACTGATTCCACTTCTTCTCCAGCTAGTCAAAACAACTGAAAGGGAGGAAATCCTCCAAAACTCCTCCTGTGAAGCCTGCATCACCTTAACTCCCAAAGCCAGGAAAAGATACGACAGAGAAAGAGAACTACGGACTAATAGCCCTGATGAAAATAGACACAAAAATCCTCGACAAAATACTAGCCAACCAAATCTAGCAACACATCAGAAAGACCATTCACCCAGACCCAGTGGGATTTCTTCCTGGTATGCACGGGTAGTTCAACATCTGAAAATCAATAAACATGATTAAACACCTTAATAAGCTGAAGACCAAAAACCATGATTATCTCAATAGATGCAGAAAAAGCATTTGACAAAATTCAACACCCTTTTATGATAAAAACCTTAAGCAAATTGGGTATAGAAGGAACATTTGTCAACATAATCAAAGCAATTTATAAGAAATTTATAGCCAGTGTCCTGCTGAATGGGGAAAAATTGGAGGCATTCCCATTAAGATCTGGAACCAGATAAGGATGCTCACTCTCAGCATTGCTATTTAATATGGTCCTGGAATTTTTAACCAGAGCCATTAGGTAAGAATAAGAAATCAAAGGAATACAGATAGGGAAGGAAGAATTCAAACTATCCCTATTTGCTGATGTCATGATTCCATATATAGGGAATCCAAAAGACTCCACAAAGAGACTATTAGAACTCATGAAAGAGTTTGGTAAACTAGTAGGATATAAAATCAACACACAAAAATCAATAGCCTTTGTATACACAGACAATGCCATAGCAAAGTTATGAGGCAACTGACAGAATGGGAGAAAATACTTGCAAACAATGCAACTGACAAAGGATTAACTTCCAGAATCTATGAAGAACTCAAGAAACTCAACAACAACAGAACGAACAATTCGATTAAGAAATGGGCAAAGGACTTGAACAGACATTTTTCAAAAGAGGAAATTCAAATGGCCAATAGACACATGAAAAAATGCTCAGGATCACGATCAATCAGGGAAATGCAAATCAAAACCACAATGAGGTTTCACCTCACCCCAGCTAGAATGGCTGTGATATAGAAATCAACAAAGAAATGCTGGCAAGCATAGGGGGAGAAAGAAACCTTAATCCACTGTTGGTGGGAATGTAAACTGGTACAGCTACTGTGGAAAGCTGAATACAGACCTACCATATGACCCTGCCATCCCACTCCTGGGAATTTATCCAAAGGAACCGAAATCAGCATATGAAAGAGTTATCTGTATCTCCATGTTCATTTCAGCTCAGTTTACAATAGCTAAGATATGGAATCAACCCAGAGGTCCATCAACTGAAAACTGAATAAAGAAATTATGGTATATATACACCATGGAATACTCTACAGCAATAAAAAAAAATGAAATCCTGTCATTTGCCACAAAATGGATACAACTGGAAACCATTATACTTAGTGAAATACCCCAGTCACAAAAACTCAAATACCACATGGTCTCTCTGATCTGTGGTAACTAATAGAGTACTTAAAATGTAATCTATAGGAGTTAAACTGACATTTTGAGATGCAATGACTTTGAACAGCCCTTGCCTTGACTGTCAGAGAACAATGATTTTCTTATTTGTTTGTTTTTGTTCTTTACTTCTTTTTTTCTTCATACTAATCAGTGAACTCTTTAATTAGTGTAGGGTTAATCTTATGAGTATAAAAATTAACTTAAAATTTATCTGTGTAAAAAATAATGGGAAAGGAAGAGGGAAGAGGAAGAAAGGCAGGAGGAGAAAGGTGGGAGGGAGTTGGGGGAAAAGAAGCATCATGTCTCCAAATCTGTATATATTAAATGCACGAAGTTGTATTCCTTAAACAAAATAACTTTTTTTTAAAAAAAGCAGCACACTGAATCCTAGACTAGGCAAGGTGACAGCCTCCTGCCTACAAGCAGCGAACACAGTCCAGACTCTTAAGCTGATGTCCTGGCTGTCCCACACAGCTGGGAGTTGTGAGGTTTGGAACATGAAACAGAGGTTTTGAATAGCATGAAATCACACTAAATCTAAGTTCCTCAAAGGCGGGCATCAGATTGTCAGGTCTCAGAACCCAACACCCCAAAATATGGGCCTGCACATGCTGACTTGTTCTGAGTTGAAGGAGACAAGTGGGCCTCAGAAAGCAAGGTTTCTCTGATCTTCCCCTCCCTCCTGTTCAGTCCCTCTGTTTCCCTCTGAGCAGTTCATGGAAACTAAAATTCCTCTCCCCGGAAATGAGTCATAGAAGCTGCAAGGTCACTCTGGACCTTTCTTCTCTGTCTCCTGAAGGTGATCCTGGCGTGTACTGCCCCATACCCAGCGGTTAGGGAGGAAGGAACGTCTCACAGAGATACAGGAAATAAAGTGAACAAACAGGTCCTGCTAAGTCCCCACCCCTGTACAGGCATCAGCATTACATCCAGCCACTGCTTTCAGCAGACTTAGCATAAAAATCCAGCTCCCCCAGGTTCTTTCATCTTCATTGCTAAAGCCTCCCGTGTGTTAAGTAAAACTTTGGATAAACAAATGTCTTCTGATTTCTTTTGTTGAGCAGTCTATCATGGTCTTTGTGATGGCTTAGAAAAAGATGACTTTTTCTCCCCCATAAATCTTATTCTCCATGGTGGGAAACAGTGTCTTCACTAAAGTGAGTGCTTAACTATTGGCTGAACTCCACATTCTATTTCTAAAGATAACTGGTATACAAAGAAGTGCTCTTTATGCTTTAAACTGTACATATATGTTTTATACATCTTTTGTAGATAACAGAGATTTCAGAATTTTCAAAAGGAGATTGAGGTCCATCCACCACTTTCTAACTCAATAGATCTAGGGTAGACATGAAGTATTTAAGCATATTTTTTCTAATCACCTAGGTAATGCCAATTCAAGTGATCCATGCCATTCATTTTGAGAGACAAACAAATATAAATAACATGTCCCAAATCAGTACACTGTTATTAGTGTAGAACCTGCCTATTTTCATGGTTTAAATGACCAGGTTTAGCCCTAACACAGAAAACAGACTTTAGGTAAACATCACCTCTCCATCTGACTAAGAGCTCCTTTCTAACTTAGACTGGCTCTTTTCCATTGCACTCCTTAATGTCTTTCTTTTCTTTCTCTTCCAAGATGTGAAGGCAGAGATCCATAACTATATACTTCTTCTACTTGTTCTAATACCCAGAATCACAAAATTTCACATACAGCTTTGCAACTTCATTCTAGAGTTAAGACCTCATATTTACTTATATTTTTAGGTTATATTTGTAGCTGAATCCTTCTCTTTCTCAGGTTCCATAAAAGAAATATTGAGGTAGAAGAAGAGTGCATCTTATCCCAAACCCTGCCTTACTTCTCACTAAACATGAGCATAAATGGCAAGGAAATGAAATATTTCTATTGTGACAGTATGAAAACCACTGAAGTCTCTCTTGAGAAAACAGAGAAACAACCTTGATTTCTTAAAAAAAAATTCTATTTTTTATTTTGTTTTTCTTGAAAGGTAGAGTTACAGAGAGAGAAGAAACAGAGAGGAGAGAGAGAGAGAGATCTTCTATCTGCTGGTTCACTCCCCCAAATGGCCACAATGGCCATAGCTGGACCAGGCTGAAGCCAGCAGCCCAGAGCTTCTTCCAGGTCTCCCCACCAAGCACTTGGACCATCTTCTGCTGCTTTCCCGGGCACATTAGCAGCAAGCGGGATCAGAAATGGAGCAGCCAGGATTCGAACTGGTGTCCAAATGGGATGCCAGTGTCACAGGCGGAGGCTTAACCTACTACACTGGCCCCAGAATTTCTTTTCTAAAGTCATCCTGGGACAGGCATTTGGCTGAGCAGTTAAGATGCCCATATCTCACACTGGGGTGCCTGCATTCAATACTCACCTCTAGCCTCAGCATTCTGTTAATGCAGTCCCTGGGAGGCAGCAGTGATGGCTCAGGTAACTGGGTTCCTGCCACCATATGGAGAGTGATGGCATCCCTTTAAACTTGACATTCACACTGAGACAAGTAGTCTTCTTAGTTTTTGTTAAGATTAAAAATCATTTCTGTTATTACAACTTAAGTTATTTTTATTTCAGTGAGCCAACTAGAATTTATAATAATTTTCAGCAGCCAAAGGAACTCAATGTATGTGCATAACAATGTTTATACACTGGAAAGCCAGTATATCCTTTGGGTATTTATGTTAAACTTTAAAAAAAAAAGATTTCTTTATTTATTTGAGAGGCAGAGTTAAAGAGAGGGAGAGGGAGAAACAGCGAGACTGAGATCTTTCTGCTCGTTCACTTTCCACATGGCTGTAATGGCCAGCTGTGGCCACTGAAGACATACAGGGAGTGAACCAGGTAATGGGAATTTCTCTCTCTCTCTCTCTCTCTCTCTCTCTCTCTCTCTCTCTCTCTCTCTCCCCCTTTTCATTTAATTAATCAAAAGGGAATCCCTGTGGTAGTTACAATAAGGCAGAGTAACTACAACTTCAATACAATGATTCTCTTAACAAGTCTCACAAAGTTTAAAACTTTGCAAGGCTTTTGGGAAACATACTGAATTTTACTACTGAATTTTATATTAAACAAATGTACATGGTTTTAAACAATGAATAAGAGTTTATTCTGTCTCCCAGGTTAGAATAAGTAATAAAATATTTTTATCTATCTTCTCTTATTTGGCAATAAAATTAGGATTCACCAAGTCTTATTACTTTTTCTATTATTTAAAAAAGAACTAGGGGTAGGCATTTAGCATAACAGTTAAGAAACCACTTGGGAGGCTGGCGCTGTGGCTTAGTAGGAAAAGCCACTGCCTGCAGTGCCAGCATCCCATATGGGTGCCAGTTCGGGTCCTGGCTGCTCCACTTCCTATCCAGCTCTCTGCTATGGCCTGGGAAAGCAGTGGAAGATGGCCCAAGCCCTTGGGCCCCTGCACCCTTGTGGGAGACCCTGAAGAAGCTCCTGGCTCCTGGCTTCAGATCGGACCAGCTCCAGCCATTGTGGCCAATCAGGGAGTGAACTAGCAGTTGGAAGACCTTTCTCTCTCTCTGCCTCCCCTTCTCTCTCTGTGTAACTCTGACTTTTAAGTAAAATAAATAAATTTAAAAAAAAAAGAAAAGAAACCACTTGGGATATTTGCATACCATATCAGAATGCCTGGTTTAAGTCACAGCTCTTCTGATTACAGCTCTCCTGCTAATGCACATCGTGGTATATTTACATATCACATCTTTATATATAATATGTGCATGTTTATTGTACCTTGTGCTTCCTGTGAGGCAGCAGGTTCAAGTAGTTGGGTCCCCACAACCCAGGTGGGAGAGCTGGATTGGATTCCTGGCTCCAAGCTTCAGCCTGGCCCCAACCAGTCTCCACTATTACTGGCATCTGAAAAGTAAACCCACAAATGGAATCTCTCTCTTTCTCCCTCCCTCCAAACACACACACACACACACACACACCCCTTTCAAATGCATGGAAAAGAAATACATAGGGGCCAGCGCTGTGGCACAGCAGGGTTAACACCCTGTCCTGAAGTACTGGCATCCCATATGGGCTCCGGTTCCAGTCCCGGCGGCTCCACTTCCAATCCAGCTCTCTGCTATGGCCTGGGGAAGCAGTAGAAGTTGGCCCAAGTCCTTGGGCCCCTGAACCCACATGGGAGACCTGGAGGAAGCTCCTGGCTCCTGGTTTCAGATCGGCACATCTCTGGCCGATGTGGCCATTTGGGGAGTGAACCATTGGATGGAAGACCTCTCTCTCTCTCCCTCTCCCTCTCTCTCTCTCTGCCTGTCCTCTCTCTGTGTAACTCTGACTTTCAAATAAATAAATATTTTAAATAAATAAATACATAAAAAATGGACATGTCCACACACCACACACTCACAACTACCTTCATCACCAGCTAGACTACGTCAATAGTGCACTGGGTCATTTTGTAATTTTGGAAAACTGCATTTAAAAAATTAGTATTAATAAATAACAATTACAAAAAAGAATTCAACTATATTTCTAGTATTTATTTAAAATAATCTAAAAGTAAAAAGGCACAAAATAAAACTGTTAGTTTTAAAAACAGTCTCATGTTACGGACAACACTGTGGCGTGGTAGGTTAAGCCTCCCCCTGCAGCGCTGGTATCCCATATGGGCACTAGTTCAAGTCCTGGCTGTTCTACTTCTGACCCAGCTCCCTGCTAATGTGCCTGGAAAAGCAGCAGAGGATGGTCCAAGTGCTTGGGCCCCTGCACCCACGTCAGAGAACCAGAAGAAGCTCCTGGCTCTTGTCTCCTGGCTTTGGATTGGCCCAGCTCCGGCCCTTACAGCCATCTAGGGAGTGAACAAGCAGATGGAATCTCTCTCTGTCTCTCCCTCTCTCTGTCTTTAACTCTGCCTCTCAAATAAATAAATAAATCTTTAAAAAAAAAAAGTTTCATGTAAATACCTAAAGGATAGACTGGCTTTCCAGTGTATAAACACTGTCATGCACATACATTGAGTTCCTTCTGCTGCTAAAAATATTATAAATTCTAGTTGGCTCACTGAAATAAAAATATCATAAGTTGTAATAACAGAAATGACTTTTTAACCTTAACAAAAACTAAGACGACTACTTCTTGTCACAGTCTGAATGTCAAATTTAAAGGGATGCCATCACTCTTTGAATCATGTTAAAATCTCTTCAATAATTCTACCAAAAAGTCATTTAAAATTAAAAGCATATATAACAGGAAAAAAATTTCCTCCTAAGTTATCTAACAACTTACAAAGTAAGTAAAAGAATCATTTCAAATGATACCATTGTATCTACATACATCCCCAAGTCATTAAAAGCAAATATACTGCACAACCACACTTTCTTTACTAAATGAGAGTATACAATAAACATGCACATATTATATATAAAGTTGTGGTAGGCACATATACCAAAACATTCACTTAACATAAAGAAGTTAGTGACACAAAGTCCTGGAGGAAGAAGTTTTTGGACATATCATAAACACTGCCAAGTATAGTCAGTTTGAAAGGAGAGTGCAATGCAGAAACATGCCACAGCAATTCTACTATCATGGTGAGATAGGAAGCCCTTCATGCAAGGCAAAACAGAGAACTGCAGGGAGGTGAGATCCGAACCTTCATCTAGCAGGAGGGGGGACCAGCTGCCCATGGGGCATAAAAGGCTCATGAAATCATCTGGTCTGCCCCTGCGAAGGAAGCCATAGGTGGGACTCGAGAGTCAATAAATCTATAGCAGGCTGATTATGAAGTTGATAATTTTGTACGGCCTGCAAATGATGTTATAAATAACCAAACGGTTCTTGGCAGAATAACCAAACAGGTTCACCACCACTGACTAGGCATCCGGCACAGGATCCAGCTTTTGGACCTCTCCATTTACACCCATCAACGATTCACTTTCCACCCTTTGATAAGATTTTTCCCGAAACATCATACAAGAGATGGATCTTCTCTTACATTTACTTCAATGAAAGCCCTCAATCAATTATTCAATAACATTATTTAAGAAATACATTAAACTTAAAATCTACTGTCTTGTCTTTTAGATTATTTCTCCCATAATCTGATGTAAATGTGAAATAGTCTATTCATTTCACATCAGAAGATATGACTAAACTGGACCCTGCAGACTTTATTTCTGAAATTTGATTGTCAAAATTGATGAAAAATTGTATCTTACTCCTCAGGTCTACAAAGCCACTTGATCATCTTGAGGGTCCACAATATAAACACTTAAAGAAGTAAACCCATGCTTTTACCAAATAAGACAGGTATTTCTAAATTCCACATTATTAACCTGCTACTTCAATGTAAATAATTTAAATATCTACTGAGGAATCAACATGTAAATATATTTCAGAAGAATCCAGTGCTATATGTTAATGTCAAGAAAATGGATGAACTTTGAAGTCATGCCAAAGTCTTTTGAGAACAAAAAGATTTTTCTAGTCTTTTAATTTAAAACCATGTAGACTATACACCTCTTAAAGGAATCACATTAGAAAGTGATAAATGACACCTTCAAGCCAATTAACACTTGTCTTACACATACCATAAGAGAACTATATATGAAATTCTTCCAAGGCAAAAGAAGGAAGAAAACCATAGTGGGCATTAGTGCAAGACTCCTATAACGCCTTTCTCTCTAATTATGTGGCAATTAAAAATAATTACCTGGCTTAATAAAGCCAATTCCATTCATACTCCAAGAATTTAAATGCAGCAAAGAGAAAACATACAGCCATGATGCCTGGCTTCATTTTCAATACATGTCTATGGGTCTCAGTTTGGATTTTAGTGCTGCCTCCCAACCCTCCCACACCTTGAAGCTAACCCACTCTCCTCACCTAGAGGAAAGCAGCACACTTCTCGTCTCCAACATCGATACCACCTGCCCCATCATCCAGCCCAACTGCTGACTCTGCTTCCTACCCACGAATAAAAGCCACTGAACAGGACACCCAAGTGCACCCCTTGTGTCCACCTACATGCACCTTTATCTGCACACTCTACCATCCCTCCTATCATTCTGAATGGTCCAAGTTCTCACTGAGACTCATAAAACCTGGCTGTATTCTCTCTCAGTTGGTCAAACGTATTACCCTGCTACTTGCTCTTTCTCCCTTATATCAATATTCTGTCTCTACTGTACCATTCTCACCAAAATGGAAATATACTCTCATAGCTGCACTTAAAAAAAAAAAAAAAACATATCTCCATTCCTCTCCTTTTTATCACTAAGAACCTCAAAGCTACCTGTAATTCTTCTTTTTCCATTTTTCTTCTTTTTTTTTTCTGCTTGCTTGCTTTGTTTTGAGCCCACTACAAACAAGCTTTTGTCCCAATGCTCCATCAAAGCCACTCTGCTCAAGGTCTCCGATAATTTCTATTTAGCATAATTAAAATATAAAATGGTACAAATAGTTTGGAAAATAGTTTGGCAGGGTTTTTTTAATTTTTTATCTATATAAGCTGAACAAATTTCATATAATTCATATATACAGATTTAGGAACATAGTGATTCTTCCCACCCTACACTCCCTCCCATCTACATTCCCCCTCCCTCCTCCTTCCTTTCTTAGTTTTTCTTTTAATTTTTATAATGACCTACTTTCAGTTTATTTTATGATTATACTTAAGCCTCCACTAAATAAAGAAGTCAACAGATAGTAAAGAAAAAAAAAAAAACAGTGTTCTTAGAAAGTTAAACATATGTCTGTGGTAAAAGAATGCTTACATAGTGGTAAACTGTCCATCTCAGAAGGTCTTAGATGATTTATAACTATAGATGATTCTTCCTTGCACTAAAACATAAACCTACCAGATGGCTGAGTCATTCCACTCCCAGCCATTCCTAAGAGAAATGAGCATACATATCCACATTAAGATGTGTCCATTGATATTCACAGCCTAAAACTAGAAACTGCCCAGAAGTCCATCAACAGGCAAATGGATAAATAAACTGGTATATGCCTACAAAACAACACTACCCAGCAATAAACATATAATATTGATGAATCTCAAAATATATAACTGTGCTGAGTAAAAGAAGCCAGAAAAGAAAAATAAAAGAATACTTATTGTATGACATATTGAATACTTATTGTACTTATATAAAACTCCAGAAAGCACACACAAGTCTACGGTGACAGAAATCAGGTCAGGAGGGGTCATGAGAATGGGAGGAAGTGATGTCAAAGGGTACAAGGGGACTTCTGAGGGTGGTGTGTAGCTTCTTCATCTTGATTTTAGTGTCACAGGTGTACACATACGTTAAAACCTGAAATTGCTTAGATTTCTGCAGCTTATTGTATGCTTTATTAAGCCTATTTTTAAAAATGCAGCAAGGATTCAATAAATTTAAAATTTTTTTACTTTATTTAAAAAACAGAGACAGAGACAAAGAGATCTTACTGGTTCAGACCCCAGATGCCTGCAATACCCAAGGCTAGGCCAGGCCAAAGCCAGGAGCCTGAACCTCAATCCAGCTCTCGCACGTGGGTGGCAGGGACCACTTCAGACACCGCCACTGCCTCTCACGGTGCACATGAACAGGAAGCTGCATCGGAAGGAAAGCCAGGACGCAAACCACACCCGGAATACAGGCATCAAAAGAGATGTAGAACCACTAAGCCAAGTGCTTACGCTTCATATTTCTTAATCACATTTAATAATCTTAATCACATTTAATAAACTTATTCTAAAAGAGAAAATAGCAGGTACTTCATAAATACTTTTTGAAGGATTAAGTAAGTTCAAATGAAATAAGTTTCTATAAGGGAAAATGCTATTAATACAAACGTTTGAGAATTAAAAAGTCTAATGATCTTGTGTTACTAGACATGATAGTTATCTTAATGAGAAAGCCCCAGAGGCCTAAAGGGTTAAATACTTGTAAAATCCTACAGGTGCTTTCAAAAATACTGTGAGGAAAACAAGTGCCTTTTGTTGGTTGATGAGTTTATAATTTTAAACATGGCGACTTAAAGTCTTTTGTCATCCATAGTTATATATGATGTGCTGCTCATAAAACTAAAGCGTTGTTGGTTCTGTGTTTAGCTGTCCTCCTATAGGTTCCTGTGGACTTTTTCCAGCCACTTTTATTGTATTCAGTACTTTGGGATGGCTCTGTAAACAGATGAAGCCAATAATGTATTAACAGTACCAACTGAGAGAAAGTATGGTTAACTGAGGTTACTAAAAACAAAAAGCAATTCAAATCAATTGGCAATCTACAAAAAGAGTTAAAGATTTTAAAAGCTATTATTAAAATTGCCATATTGGTCTACTATGCTATGTCATATGTGTGTACATATTGTATGTCCACATGGGGAAATTTTATTAAGAGTTTTATTTTAAATGGCTTATAGATAAGATTGTCCATAAATTTAAGCTGCTAAAATCAATCAAAGATACATTTTAATTTGTGTGACCTGAATCTGTGTATCATATGTTTTAAACTTGTTGGTAGAAAGAAACTAAAAACATTTTAGATGGTTGTGCTTAAGTTTACTGGCTAAACAAACTACACCATGTTAGATAGTTAAGAGGTGTTTTCAAATACATGATTCTTAAAATTTATAGAAGGCATTGGACCTTCTGGTAAATGTTTTCTTAAGTTGTTATCTAATGGTTGAAACGGTTTGCTAAGTATTCATGTGATATTGCTATTGTCAGCAAGCGATCTAGGACTTGCTCCCTCATTTCTCTATTCTAAGCCCAACTTGTTCTTTCATTTCTCTATTCTCTTCAAGGTAGGAAACTAATTCTATTATAAAAGAATCTGTAGGACACACAATTTAATCTCTAGACCTTATAAAAGAGATGGCTAACATTTTTCTGTAATAGCATAGCCAAAATAAGAACTTAAATAATAATCTCATAGCTAGATTCACTTCGCCATCAGCGAAGTAAACAGTAAGTAGAAAAAACCTCCCTTTCAGACCAAAGGGAAAGAAAGTTTTAAAGTGAGAATATAATTTTCCTCATGGGCATTGTCTACCTTAGAAAAACTACTACAGAACATGCCTGTGACTATAGACTTGTAGTTCAGGCCACCGAAGATTAGAGATGGGACTTGGGCACTCCCTTGACTTGCATCCTCTGTCTGCTTTAACACAAACCAGGAGGAAAAGAAAGCTAGGCATCAGAAGCAATGGGTGGCAGGCCTATTAATGGCTGATCTGTACAGTGATCTGCCCTCAAGGAGACCCAACAGGCCAGTCCACTGCAGTGGCTTTCAATGTGGTCAGCCTGGGCTTCAGCAGAAGTCAGCTTGTGAAGAGCCCTGGCAGCTCTGCCAAGAGTTGGATCACTGGAAATGGACCTGCCCTGGAGTCGAAGGATGCCCAGGTCAGAGCCACAGATCTTATTGGCTCTAAGCTGAAAAGCCCTTCACTCAGCCCAACTTCCAAAGTGACCACTGCAGCTGAGGGGATGGTCAAGTAGGGTCAGCAACATTGCAGGCAGAACTGTCAATTTCTTGTTAGAGATGCCCCCTGCCTTTACCTGGCCAGCTCTCCTCCCAGGCCAGCCAAGTAATGAAAGTCAACAGAGTGCCTTCCCCTAGGAGGTTCACACCTCCCTTAGGATATACCCCATGTGAAGAGATAGGTAGGTCTGGGCCTCTTAACCTACAAGGCCTAAAGCCCACCAGATTATTATCAAGCCCCTTCTATCAGGTTCTATTTGCCTCTCAATCAGAAAAATTACTTGTAGCTTAGACAGCACCTTTCTTAGCTCCTCTAATAATGACTCTGTCCTTTGTTCTAGACCCTGTCTAGTGCACTTGGGCCTCATTCCTTTGTAATCATAACCTCTACTCTACCACCAATGGCTCTACTCCCAACCTGTGTGTACTGATGGTCCTCTTCCCCACTTAATGCTGTATAATTGTTCAAACCTGGTAAATGCCACTCTTAGGATCATTGGTTACTATCCTCACTCTGTCTTTTATGACCTTGTCTAAATATGATCAGAGTCGGCAAACTTGGAAGGCTTCCATAGCCTTGGCAACTCATGACGACAGCCTAGGGTGGTTACTGGTGCCATAAACTAGAGTGTCAATTTGTTGGGTCAACAACAGGAGCCACTGTGCACTTGCTCCTCATGTGGGATCTCTGTCCTTAATGTGCTGTACATTTTGATTTAATGCTATAACTAGTACTCAAACAGTATGTTTCACTTTGTGTTTCTATGTGGGTGCAAACTGTTGAAATCTTTATACTAAATTGATCTTCTGTATATAAAGAGAATTGAAAATGAATCTTGATGCAAATGGAAGGGGAGAGGGAGTGGGAGAGGGGAGGGTTTCGGGTGGGAGGGAAGTAATGGGAGGGGGAAGCCATTGTAATCCATAAGCTGTACACTGGAAATTTATATTCATTAAATAAAAGCTAAAAAAAAAAGAAATAATATTAAGAAAGCAGCATCATAGCAATGAATTGAAGTGAGAACCAACTCATTATATCTTCATTCAATAGTATTCGGAACAAGAAAATAAAAGTGGAAGAGGAGGAACAAGCTTTCCCAAAAGCTCCTCAGTATGAGTTGCAAGGCCTTTCTGCCACAAAGAAACACCTTTAAAAGCTTCTGAATGGGCGATTGCTACCCCAATGCACAAGCACACTTTGTCACTGTCCCCGAGCAGTCAGATAATTTCTTTGAACTTGTCCTAGAGAACTGGCCTGATTGCTCTTGTTATGTCCTCATCACCAACCTTTCCCCCTGCCCATCTGGATGGGTTTTGGTTTCTTAGAAACTAAAGAACAGCCACAGGAGCTGTCCTCTGTGAGTCTTGGATGAAAAGTCTTTTTCCTTGGAATCTTCAATTCTCCGTGTCCCAACCTCCCATTGAAGTAGAGGAAATCACCAACGCTTCTTCATTCATCTCCTTTGTTCCTCTCTTTGAAGTTCCAAATTCTATTCATGACCACAATCTGAGCATCTCCCTGGTACATGAACACACCTGGCTCCTTTCGTCAGTGGCTGCAGTTATGAGTTTTCGGCAACATGACTCATTCAGGTTTAAAACTACGTTCAAAACACAGCATGCACTTAAGTGTAAAGTTAGCCCCCATGACTCACCTCATTTCCACCAACTGCTTTGGTTAAAATCACTGCAGAAGACACAGGGGGAGGCATGCAACCTACTGTCTGCAAACTGAAAAATAGAAGAAAATTCAATTACAGGGCTTTTTCAATCACATACAGCTTTCACTTCATTCACTCTAAAATGGCAGAGCTGACCAAATGAAGACAGAACAGTGTTAACTGATGCACCTGCCCTGCTGTGTTTAGACAATTCTACAGGAGGTGACCTGGCCTAAAAGATGCTACAAATGCATGGGCTCCAAGCTCTCATTTCATCCCTCAGGCTTTGAGTGAGTTCATTTTTTAAGTTATTTAAGCTCTTTTTATATAACTCAAAAAGACAGGGGAGAGCATTTACCCTAGCGATTAAGATGCCAGTTAGGTTGCCCCTGCCCCACATCAGAGTGCCTGTGCTAAGGCACCATCTCCTGACTCCAGCTTTCTGCTAAAACAGACCCTGGAAGGCAGTGGTGATGGTTCAAGTGATTGGGAGAACTAGACTGAATTCACAGCTCTTTTCTTCCCCACTATTGCAGGCAAATGGGGAGTGAGCCAGCAGATAGGAATGCTAGGCTTTCTTTCTCTCTCTCTCTCTCTCTCTCTCTCCCTCCCTCCCTCCCTCCCTCTCTCTCTCTCTCCTTCTTTTTCTCACCCCCCCCCCAGATAAATAAAATCTTTTAAAAACTTAAAATAAATATATAGCTACTTAGGGGCCAGCATTGTGGCATAGCGATTAAAGCCACCATCTGCAGTGCCAGCATCCCATATGGGTGCCAATTTGAGTCCCAGATACTCCACTTCCGATCCAGCTCTCTGCTATGGCCTGGGAAAGCAGTGGAAGATGGCCCAAGTCCTAGGGCCCCTGCACCCACGTGGGAGACTGGAAGAAGCTCCTGGCTCCGGGCTCCTGGCTTTGGATTGGCCCATTTCTGCTGTTGCAGCGATCTGGGGAGTGAACCAGCAGATTGAAGCTCTCTCTCTCTGCCTCTGCCCCTCTATAATTCTGTCTTTCAAATAAATAAATAAATCTTTTAAAAAAAAAGCCAGCTACTTATAGTGAGTATATAATTCACTAAAAGATAATCAAAATGATTCAGAATTTGGTAGGTACATACAGTCTGAGATCATTTTCACATAAAATAAAATCTTTTATTTGCTTTCTTTTCTAAGAAGTCCTTTGGTTTAAACTTCGAAACCACTTCCAAAATTCAAAAAAATATAATAAAACACAAGCTTACATTTTTGGATTTCTTTCTATAAAACAGCATTTCTCAAACTTACACTTCATAAGAGATGTTATAATAAAATTATAGAAACAGGCATGATCCAATCATAGATTGTTTCACTCGTACTTGAACAAATTCTAAAATCTGATTCCCTTGATAGAAAACAAACTACATGACAAGCAAATTAAAATATGAGTAGTAAATTCAAACACTAAAATTTTTCTAGGCGCGCTCAGCCCTCTGCCTCCATGCTGATCTCTCTACTCAACATGTAACCATGTAACCTCGCTCCTTCCCCCCACCCCCCGCCCCGTCTCTCTCAGGTTCTGTCTGGAGAGGTGCCCATCCGTCCTTACGGATGTCCCTTCCCTAATAAACCCTGCTATTTTACCTCCCACCAAAAAAATATATTTTTTTTCTAAAACTACACATAATTCATATAGATGTGCCTTCTGGGGAGAGCAAGTAGCTGCCTTGAGTAGAAAGTCCACATGGGGCATAGAGGACCCAATCTATCAGACTTACATGGATTTTGAATGGGGTGAACACAGATTATTTTTATTCATTTTTATAAAATATATTGCCTAAACTTTTAAAAAAAAGTTTTCATTTATTTGGATGTTTTATGGAATTTCCATTTCAATTTAATTCAATGTGGTCTTCTTTTACAGTCTATTTTTCTAAGAGATGTTGAAGTAGTCTGTGATCTTATAAGTGACCAACCTCTGACCTTCCTATTTGTTTATCATCATAATCACTAATACCTACTGAGCATTCATCCTTTGTAGTAGATACTACTCTAGATGCTTTACATGCACTATGTCACTTATTCCTCACAATAATTTAAGGTAAACATTATTATTATTCTCATTTTGCCAGAAACTGAAGTTGAGACATAAGTTAGGTAACTTGTCCAAACTCACAAAGCCAGCTCTCTAGAGTTAAAACTTTAATTCTGGCACCCAGGTCTTCTATCTCCCCACCACCTACACTAGGGACAGGTTCACTGAGGTATTTCCAATCATTCTAACTTTTTCAATCCTTTCCTCTCTGGCCCTGTCCTTTCTATATACAAAAAGAAAAACAAAAACATGGAATTCTCCCCATTCTTAAAGACCTAAACTATATAAACAGAATATATACGACATCCATGAACAAGATGCTACACAGAAGTATTAAAAAGACATTATTCCTGCCTTCATGGAGACAGCAGATTCAATACATAAATGTACATAACTAACAGAAAAGGTAGACTGTTGCCTCCCCAAACCACAATCCTCCTCCTTCCACTGTGTCTCACTGTTGGCCTTCTTCAAAGAGTAATCTACTTCTATCACCCTCCACAGATCGTTCTCTTTCCTCTTCTGGAATGCAACTCCTGTCCTCTCTACTAGAAAAAGCAGCAACCCGAGAAGGAACCAGTGATTTTCAAATGCCCGATTCCAAAGTCTGCTTTCCCATATTCATTCTACTCCCATCCCTGCTTGTCAGGGTATTATCTTTGCTTGGTTACTATTGCACTTCACCACTCTAATTTATCTTCTTTCCTTTCATCCAGCCCATTCTGGTTTTTTGCTGACTCTCCTGTTTTCTTTTCAATCCTATTTTCAGTCTGTAGCCTGTACATTCAAATTTATGTCTTACTCTAGCTTCCATTCTTAAATTTAGAGCTGTCTATGACTGCCACTTCAACTAAACACATCCTATATTATATTTATATATTTTTATTTGTATAACTTTACTGATATGTAACTGATAAGTTAGTATTTTGTATGTTTACAGAATACAGTGTAACATCTTGATATAAGTATAAACTGAGGGATGATCACCACAATCAAGCTAATTACCATATCTATCACCTCATAGTTATTTTTTGATATGGTGAAAATATATATGATCTACTCAGCCATTTTTAATATAAAGCATGTATTGTAGAACAAATCTATGGAACAAATTTATGTATTTTATAAAAATGTAATCTCCCCTGTGAATTTAACTGTTTCTGTCAATGGGACCAGTTTTTTGTTTAGTTTGATTTTGTTTTGTTTTTTGCTTTGTTTTGTTTTTAGAAAGGCAGAGAGACAGAGAGAGAGGCAGGCAGGCAGACAGAGTCCACCCCCCTAATTCTCTTTCTAAAGGTCCACAACAGCTGGGGCTGGTCCAGGCTGGAGTTGGGAGCCAGGAACAGGGTGTGGCAGCAATCCAAGGAACTGAGCCATCACCTGCTGCTGCCTCCCAGGGTACGCACTGACAGAAGACTGGAATCCAGCGCAGAACTGGCACTTGAACCCAGACACTCTGATATGTGATATGAATATGCCAAGTGTATATTTGCCCCAGGCCAGTTTTGGGGTGTGTGTGTGTGTGTGTGTTTCCAACAATCCAGTTTGAATCTCTGGAGTTATACGCAACTCTACTTGCTCCTCATAAACAGTCAACATAACCAGCTTTCCATTCCTCTTCATGACTGCTCAGATGCCTTCACTGACAACTGGACAGTTACAAAGTCCTGCTGGACAGTCTGCTCCACACTGTCCTCTCAGGAGAGAAAGGCAAGGAGTGTGTGCTCAGAGCATCTTCATTCCAATGCCTTACCCGTGACTCTTAGGTAGGAGTCTATACCTCCCTGAGGGTAACATACTAAATAGTACCCTCAAATGGGAGAGGAGAAGGAGAGAGGGGATGGGAGAGAAATGAGCTGAAAGAGCTTTCTGTAAGTACAGTAGGGTGACTGTGTACTCCTTTAAGACCGTAAGGTGAGCCTATACACCTGCTTCATTTAGCATACTGGGACTGGTACAATGCTTTCAGATTAATCTTCCTTGACATCCAATTCTTAGCACATTGTTCTCTCATTCAGCACTCATGGGCTCTCTCTCCATCATCTATAGTTTCACATGCAAACTCCTCACCCCAGTGGTCCAGATCTTCTGCAAGTTTGCCCAAAAGAAACATTTTATCTCGTCTCCCACTAAAGCCTCATCTTTGAACTCTACTTTCACCGTATCCAACTCTGCTGAACTAATTATAACACCCAAGTGACAAATCACATGCCCCATTTTGGTAGATCTCACACACACACACACACACACATACAAACACACAATTTATCCTATGTATCCAACTAGGTTAAAGACAAACAGAAACAAGTTAATATTATCTTATCCCTTGAGTGCCCTATACCTGTTAGATATTCAGTAACTACTGGTTCTTGATAAGCATAGCACATTGTTTGTCTAAAATGATGTCATCATATTCAGATGGCATTTTATGCTTTTTCGTGAGCTTTGATGTTCCTTCTCCCAAACTCAAGCTATAGTGAAAACAGTTACACCTCTTCTCTTCTTTCCCCCCAGCTATGTAAATGATGCCACAATTATCCAGTGGCTCCTACCACACTTGATTCCTCCTCTCCTTCTCATCCTACAATTATCTCCATCCACAGATGGTGAGAGTGCTCACTTTAAAGTCTACCTTCCACACATTCATTTATTGGTATTGCACAGCTCTGGCTCCATTATGGTCTGCAAGCTGGCCTCTCAGCTTTCTCTCAGCCCCTCTGCTTTCTGTTCTCCACACAGCAGCCAGAACAATCATTTGCCAGAATAAATCAGACCACATCACTCCCACACTTCAATCCCCGCCCCCAAACAGCTTCTTTCAGCAGGCCAAGTAAAATCTGAATGCTTGAACATAGCCCACAAGTCTCCGCCTGCCTGGCTCCTGTCTACTTTTCCCACCTCTATGCCATATTATTTTCCCACAGCACATATCAGACTTGTTCCTGCCCTAGAGGTTCTGGGCATCATTTCCTGTGCCTAGAACATTCCGCCCTCTGTATTCTGCAATCTCAATTGATCAGCAGCTTGCCTGCCAAACCGCTTTCAACCACATCACATTGTCTTACTCTTTTCACATCACTTATTTCTACCTTGATCATTTATTCCCGTGTTTATTGATAACTACACCCCCCCAAGTCTCTTCCACATGCAAAACTAGCTGGCACTTTGTCAGTTTTAGTCACTATTGTTTTCCCAACAACTATAATAATTTCTAGTACAAAGCAGTAATTAAATGAATGATTTGAATAAATCAGTGAATCAGTGTCTTTAATTTATATACCCAATACCATTACTAAGGAGGCAGTAAAAATATGATTACCTTTATTTTACAGACCAGAAAACTGAGGTTCAAAACTATTAAACAATATTCCTTAATGTCATACATTATGGACAGGGTCAGAACTCAACCTTCTAACTCTTAAGTTCAGGGTTTTGGCTATAATATCACACTAAAATGTGGTTACTTGTAAAACACTTTGAATAATTTGTTAAATTGTTAAACCCCTTTAATAAACATGGTAAGATTTTTAATTAAAGAAAATAGTCCAATAGCTATTATATCAAACATAAAACTAAATGAAAAAATCCTATATATATAATTTCTTTGTTTCATATCCATTTTTTGAAAGATTTTATTTATTTGTTTGAATAAATAGATAGAGTTACAGAGTTACAGAGAGAGAGGGAGAGACAGAGACAGAAATTTTCCATCCACTAGCTCACTCCCCAGATGGCTACAGTGGTCTAGGCTGGACCAGGCCAAAGCCAGGAGCCAGGAGCTTATTGCAGGTCTCCCATGTGGGTGGCAGGGGCCCAAGCACTTGGGCTATCTTCTGCTGCTTTTGCCAGACCATTAGCAGGGAACAGGATCGGAAGTGGAGTAGCCAGGACACAAACTGGCATCCATGTGGGATGCCAGTGTCACAAACAGCAGCTTCACCAGCTACCCAACAACACTAGCCCCTCATATCCATTTTAAAAAGACAGAATCAGCATTATCTGTGGATATTTTGTAAGTTATAAAAGCCAAAACATCCAATGGACAGTCTATAGCATACAGATATGACATTCTCCCTTGCATTTTTCTCCCAAGATCACTCTTTAACAGTTCCAGAAAAGGGTCCAACCTAGAACCTTAACTACACAGATACATTTAAGATTTTTTAAAAATAATTCTTTGGCCGGCGCCGTGGCTTAACAGGCTAATCCTCTGCCTTGCGGCGCTGGCACAACAGGTTCTAGTCCCGGTCGGGGCACCGGATTCTGTCCCGGTTGCCCCTCTTCCAGGCCAGCTCTCTGCTGTGGCCAGGGAGTGCAGTGGAGGATGGCCCAAGTGCTTGGGCCCTGCACCCCATGGGAGACCAGGAGAAGCACCTGGCTCCTGCCATCGGATCAGCGCAGTGCACCGGCCGCATCGCGCCAGCCACAGCGGCCATTGGAGGGTGAACCAACGGCAAAAGGAAGACCTTTCTCTCTGTCTCTCTCTCTCACTGTCCACTCTGCCTGTCAAAAATAAAAAAATAAATAAAGTAAATAAATAAATAAAAATAATTCTTTGGTGAAACTCCTTGATGAAATACCATTGTTTTAAATAATGGTAATAATGCTAAAAGTGTTTTTTATTTCCTTATAAAATAACATACATGGGGTAGGTGTTTGTTCTGCTGTTCAGAAGCTGCTTGGGACACCCGCATCCCATATCAAAGTGATTAGGTTCAAGACCCAGCTCCACTTTCAATTCCAGCAAACTGCAAATGCATACACTGGGAGGCACAAAGTGATGGCTCAAGTAGGTGGGTCCCTGACACCCATGTGGGAGACCAGGAATTACATCTGGGTTCCAGGCGTTGGTCTGGCCCAGCCCTGGCTAGTGCAAATATTTAGGGAATGAACCACAGAATGAAAGATTCTCTCTCTCTCTCAGTCTCCCCCAGCCTCATTTTAAAATAAATAAAAATTAAAATTCTAAAATAAGTATCTAGGCCTCTGGTATATATTTGCCATAAAAAACAATGAAGTCATGAGAGATACACCAGTAAATCCTCAAAGGATTTAAACATACATACCCCTTTAAAAGCCATTCATTGATGGGTGTGATTGATAAAAGCTGAAGGAAAAGCCATATTGTTGCTGGGAAGAATGCAAGTGTAAAGATCTGAATAAAAAGATGCAGTTTTATGTGCACCAAAGCACTGGTCAGCTCCTGAAAATATGAAGGCACAAAATAAACAAAGATGAGAAAACTACTTCTGGAAAGAGATCATTACCAAAATAACATCACAAGTTAGTTTTTAATTTTGTTATTTCATAGCTAAAATCTGTATCTATAAGCTTACATATAAAAGACCAAAGTTAAAATAAAAATATTACTCATGATGATTGTATAGTATTTTCATATAAAATTTCTGGAACATTCATGCCCTAATATATCAAATTTGTAAAATTTTGGGCCAGGACAAAACTAACTACCCTCACACCAGTATAGATGTGGGAATTCTTGACATCATAAACAAATAGACATATTTAACTGCATTAAAAAAAAGTTTTAAAAAACTTCAGCACAACATCTCTCATTTTAATCAAATTTAATAATTAATCTCTATTCATTACACCAAAACTAGAAGGCCTCAATTTGACAAGATGTAATTGGGCTATGATTAATAATTTTTGAATGTTTTCCTCAGTCATTGTCTATAGTTTAAAGTGACTTTTCCCTCTACAATCTACTCCTTAGTTTTTTTGTTTTTTGTTTTTTGTTTTTTGTTTTTTTTTTTTTTTGTTAACATTTACTGAATAGCAGCTAAATGCTAGGATCTGAACTTATCTCTTTAGGAATGTTACCTCGTTTAATTCTCACAACAACCCCATTAACGTATGAGTTACTATAGGTGAAGACCAGAACCAAGCCTACCTCTAGCATGTTATCAGACCCACTTGTGCTTGTTCCATTGTATCGTACAGCTGATCCAAGAGCAAAAAGGATACACATTCAACATGGCAAACCAGGCACACATGTTGTATGTCTCACAACTGAAAAGGAATAATTAACTAACCTCTGGGTTTCAAGTATATATAAACCAACAGACATTTGCATTTGCATTTGTATTATGTGGTTATTCAGTTGAAATAAAACAAATTCAAAGAGTAGTAGAACAATTAATCAGCAAGTAGTCACTGAAGCCAGAGTATTGACTGGTGGAAAACATAGAACTGTAATGATCCCCTAGCTCAACTGAGATGTTCAAGAGATCCTTAGTGAGACCCTTCACCAAAGGTCATGATCTTTACATTGAGAAGGATGGGATGGGCACTGTAGCATAGCCAGTCAAGCTGCCCACTGGGGTGCCTGTGTCTCATATTGGAGCACCTGAGATCCAGTCCCACCTCCACTTCCAATCTAGCTTCCTGCAACTGCACACCTTGAGAGAAAGATGATGGCCTAAGTACTGGGGTCCCCACCACCTACATGGGAGTACTGGATGAAATTCCTGGCTGTTGGTTTCAGCCTGGCCCAGTGTAGCTATTGCATGCATTCAGGGAGTGAACCAGTGTATGGAAGGCCTCTCTCTCTCTCTCGCTCTCTCTCTCTCTCTCACACACACACACGCCTTTCAAATAATAAAAATAAATAAGTTAATGAAAAATGAAATTAAAATATAATGTGAATTTAACAATTGTAAGCACAATAATGAATAGCAATTATTTAATGCAGACTCATTCACTCATGGTCACATTCTGAGACCTGTCCCATCGACTCACACTATTAACCACACTGTGTGGAGACAGGCAGCAGTTCCTGCTTCGTCACAAGATGTCCCTAATGACATTTAAGGAATTCTTGGCAATCTGGATCTCCCTTATGGCCACTGGGAAATGCCAGCCTACCAGAAGCAACATTAAATCCTTGGAGAGACCTGAGAGAAAATGAGGCATCCCTACAATATATCAGAATGTTTACAGTTGCACCCTAGAGAACTCTTGAGTGATGGCAGTTCAGAGAATTCTCAACAAGCTTGAGACCAAACCTCATTTAAATATGCTGAGAGGCATTTGATAAATATGAGACAAATATTATGGGACTGGTGTTATGGCATGACAGGTTCCACTTGCATCTCATATGGGTGCCAATTTGAGTCCTCGCCACTCCACTTCCAATCCAGCTCTCTGCTAATGCTCCTGGGAAAGCAGTGGAAGATGGCCCAAGTCCTGGGGCCCCTGCACCCACATGAGAGACCCAGAAGAACCTCTTGGCTCCTGACTATGGCCTGGCCCAGCCCTGGCCATTGCGGCCATTTGGGGAGTGAACAAGCAAATGGAAGACTCCCCCTCTCTCTTTCTTTCTCTCTCTCTCTCCTTTTCTCTGTAACTGCCTTTCAAATAAAATAAATCTTTAAAAAGTGCTTTAAAAAATGAAAGAAATATTATTTTTTCACTTTTAAAAAAACATAATAAAGTAATTACCCAGAATACACTAACAAAGGCATTTGAAAATACTTCAGGGAGCTGGCGTTGTGGCATAGCGGGTAAAGCCATCACCTGCAACACCAGCATCCTGTATGAGTGCCAGTTGGAGTTCTGCTGCTCCACTTCCAATCCAGCTCCCTGCTAATACACTCGGGGAAAGCGGCAGAGGATGTCCCATGGCCTTGGGCTCCCGCACCCATGTGGGAAACACGGATAAGGTTCCTGACGACTCCTGGCTTCAGCCTAGCCCAGCCCTGGATGTTGCAGCCTTTTAGGAAGTGAACCAGCAAATGGAACAACCTTTCTCTATCTCCCTCTCTCTTTATAACTCTGCCTTTCAAATAAATAAAATAAATCTTTTTAAAAATAATTCTGACAGGAACAGGATGGTACTACAAAAAGTTTGTGAAAAATGAAATTAGTCAGTTTACGATGGTGCAAAAAATTTAAATCTATGCATAAATTTTTCAAAATGTGCAAATTCTGTCAACTTTTTGAAGATGATGGCATCACTTCTGAAAAGCAGTTTGATGATATATATCAAGGGCCATAATATAATTTATATTCTTGACCCCAAATTTTATGTGTAGGCTTTTATTCTAAGGATATAAAGAGGTTACAAACAGTTATACAGAGAATTTGATGGTCAAAATATCATATGTTAGAGCAAAATCTAGAAACAAATGTCCAAAAATCAGAGAATAATTAAATAAGTTTTACAAAAGAATAATTAAATAAGAATAATTAAATAAGTATAATGAAAGTGTTATTAGCTATTAAAAAACTATGATGAGCATATGGAGTACAGTAGAAAGAGTGGAAATTGCCACAATCTATGGAGAGTAATCTGGCAACTCATTCCTTAATTCTAGAAATACTTACTGAGCACCCGGCACAATCCTAGGTACTTAGGATGTCTATAACAATTTAAACAGCACACACTATTAACCTAGCAAATGTACTTCCAGAGTGTATCTCTTCACCTGTGTTCCCAAGGGTAGATAATGCCAATATACTTGTAATACCAAAACCTTGCTAATTACCAAAATGGCCATATCATGACATATCTGTACAACAGAACATTATCTGGCACACAAAATCAAACTCTTTATGTGGTATGAAATAAACTACAAAATATCCTTTCAAGTAAAATACCATGAAGTGTCAGTGTAAAAATACTATAACTTAAAGATACCTGGATATAAGTGTCTATATTTTACATAGAATTTTCTCTGGAAAAGTACACAGAAATTGTTAATCTCAGTTGTTTCCAGAGAAAACACATCTGGTAGAGATATGAAAGGAAGACTCCTTACTATACACACTCATTTTTGTACCTTTTAATTCTGAACTATGTGTATAAAGTAATGTAAAAAGTAAAAAAAAAAAAAATCAAACTTAAGTTCCCAAAAGTAATTCATGGCTACAGGCAACAAATAAGGTGATAGGTGTGTGTACATGCATATGTCTGTAAGTACATGCATAAACATATATAGAGAATTTTATTTTTTTAAATGTATCTTGTTTTTTAAATATTCTAAATATGAAGCATGGTTAGGAGGACAGGCATTTGGTCTAGCAGTTAAAACCTCACTTAATACACCAGTATCCCATACTGGACTGCCGTGGCTCAATACCCATATCTAATTCCTCTCTCCAGCTTCCTGCTAACATGTGCCCTGGGAGGCAGCAGTGATGGCTCCAGTAACTGAGTTCCTGCTAACCAGGTAAGAGACATGAATGGAGTTTCTGTCTCCTAGCTTTAGCCTTGGCCTCAATCCAGCCCCTTCTCTCACAACTGTGTGGGAATAGAACCAGCGTATGGAAACCCTCTCTGTCTACCTGTCTGTCTGTCTCTCTCTCTATCCCCCCGCCCCCTCTCAAATAAACAGAAATTTTAAAATGCTTGGGGAAACAAAAAGGGATACAAAACATAGAGATTTTAATAGCTGTTATGTTTATTCTTTCTAATCTTTCTGCAAATACTACTTTTATAACCAGAAAAAATGTAAAACTAAAATGGAGTTACAAATACTAGTTGATTCAGAAAATGACAATTAGCAACAACTGACATTGCACCAGCATAACGGTACATTAAGGAACACAATAGGGGTCAGCACTGTGGCACAGCTGATTAAGTGGTAGCCTGCAGCACCTACATCCCATATGGGTGCTAGTTAGAGTCAGGCTGTTCCACTTCTGATCCAGCTCCCTGATAATGCACCTGGGAAAGTAGCCCAAGACAGCCCAAGTTCCTGGGCCCCTGCACTCATGTGGGATACTCAGAAGTTCCCGGCTCCTGGCTTCAGCCTGGCCTAGCCCCAGTTGTTGAGGGCATTTAGGGAGTGAACCAGCAGATGGAAGATCTTTCTCTGTGTCTCTCCTTTCTCTGTAACTCTTTCAAATAAATAAATAAATCTTTTAAAATAGAAATAAAAAATTAAATTTAAAAAAGAATACAAAGGGTTGGCGTATAGCACAGAAGGTTAAGTCATGGCCTACAACACTGACATCCCATATCAAAGCACCGGTTCAAGTCCCAGGTGCTTCACTTCCAATCTTGCTCCCTGTTAATGCACCTGGGAAAGCAATGGAAGATGGCCCCAGTGTTTGGGTCCCTGCCACCCATATGAGACCCTAATCGAGTTCGCTTTAGCCTAGCCCATTGCAGCCATCTGGGGAGAGAACCAGCAAATGAAACATGTCTCTCCCTCTCTCCCTGACATTCAGCCTTTCAGATAGATCGACAGATAGATAGATATCTTAAAAAAAAAAAAAAGAAGTACCCAACAAAATGAGCCCCAACATAGTACCGTGGGCTATGAGGGTCTTCTTAAAAACAGAGAAGTAACAGACATAAATGTTCCCAAGGAAAAGGCTCAAGGCTGTCACAAAAACCTAGTGTCATATATTTTCCATATCTTCTTCCAATAACCATAAAGACAAAATAACACTGGAAAAGAAAGAAGCAAGAAAACCCTATAAAACCCAAAGTTGTATTATTCCCATATATCCATGTAGAGTTCAGGGCCACATATTCAAATAAATACCATCATGAAAAATTGAAAAGTTGATTCTGCATGACATTTTGTTTATTCACATGTAATACAGGTCAGATTCCATTAAAATAAGAGGAAGGAGATATTCCACATAATGTACTGATTATGCCACAGTCTCACTGACAGCATCAAGAATGGCTTAAACCAGGGCTTTGACTGGGACGTAGAAATATTTTCATTACATACCAATTTCCCGTCTAGCCCTTATTTGACCTTTATCTGATTCACTTTCTGAGACTCAGTCTTATAGCTCTGGGCTTAAAACAAGCAGCATGGCCTACAGTTTTGAAGTTTGCTATATTTACTTTTCAGTTAATGGGATTAAAAAGTAATAACCTGCTTAGGAAAATAGAGTATTCAGGACCCCTTTCCAGGCCATAAGCCTCCCACTCATCATTGTTTCCATGCCCAGCACCAAGTACAGTGCCTTGTACCCATAGGCATTTCAAGAGTATTTGTTGAAATGAATTGGCTCCACTACCACAATCTAAGTCTGAAACTGCAGGTCGAAGGCAAATAAATATAAGATAAATTTAAAGCATGACCTTATTTCACTTCAATATAACAAAATTTCAAAAATTATTCCAACAGTTATTTCAGAAACTACATATCAATATAAAATTGAAGATTTACTATTAGTATTACATTAGTACAGTTGCCTTTACAATTTTAATAAATTAGTAAAACATCTTAAAATACACTTCAGCAAATCAATATATGAATAATACTGTATGAAATGTTCAATGTAAGTTGAATGGGACCAACACAAATGCTTCCAAATAAACTCAAGGCAACAATAATTTACAGAATATCTCCTATGTACAAAAATGTTCTACTCTAGAACCTACCCAGATACAGATCATAGTCCCAGCAGAAATTAATTTGTGATTATTAACTAGAAATCAAATAACAAGACTACTATCTCCTAACTTAAAGCTGTTTAGTTGCCCAGGAAATTAGCAGGGCTTAGAAGTGTTTTAATGTTACACAGTGATACAACAGAGGACATCTTAAGTTAAATGGCTTTTGAAAATGAATGTTGTATTCATTTGAAAAGGACTTTTGATGGAGCAAATGGCTTTGATGGCCACTTAGATACCACGATGAAGCTCAGGATCAAGGCATTTCATGATAGATACAAATTAGCTGGATGACTCTGAAGGTTTCCTATGTGCTTAAGAAAGTTGTTCCTTAGAGAAACGCTGATAGCTGTGACACTCTTCCTTCTTCAACTCTTACATCTATGAAATTGGCTGCTTTACAGAACAGCTTTAAGTAAGAAGCTAAGCAGTGAAGAGTCTCTTGCCAGGTTTCTCATAGTATAAGTAGCAGCTGGAGCCATATTACCAATATTAGGGCTTAACTGTTGACAGAAAAACCCTGTGCCCTGGAAGCACTAATCACAGCCCTGTGATATCAGTATGATTTACCAAAACTAGAATTGGACATTTTTAGAGAATTCCATGCCATGCCAGTTACTTTCACAGCATCAGGCAATCGGCAAAAATATTTGCAATTCTTGATATGCAGTTTATCAGCTATAGACACTACACATTGTACATACACACATATACACATATATACACACAAAAAATATGTCACAATGAAAAAATTAATATCACCCCGATAGCTACCATATACATAAATTTAATAAAATTACATTTTTCATGTGGCTACTAGGGTGATCTCAGAAGGAGGTAATTAAATTTTGCCTTCAGGCCGGCACCGCGGCTCACTAGGCTAATCCTCCGCCTTGCGGCGCTGGCACACTGGGTTCTAGTCCCGGTCGGGGAACCGATCCTGTCCCGGTTGCCCCTTTTCCAGGCCAGCTCTCTGCTGTGGCCAGGGAGTGCAGTGGAGGATGGCCCAAGTGCTTGGGCCCTGCACCCCATGGGAGACCAGGAGAAGCACCTGGCTCCTGCCATCGGATCAGCGCAGTGCGCCGGCCGCAGCGCGCCTACCGCGGCGACCATTGGAGGGTGAACCAATGGCAAAAGGAAGACCTTTCTCTCTCTCTCTCTCACTGTCCACTCTGCCTGTCAAAAATAAAAAAATAAAATAAAATAAAAAAATTTGCCTTCATTGAAATCATGCTTAAAAGAGAAGGAAATAAAGTTAAAATACATAAAAGCAAGACATGATGCTGAACCATAACTTTCACTTTAAAAGCCATTTAAAAGAAAAAAAATCCTTCTTACAATAAGATTTCCTTATTTACATAGTAATAAGCATGTCTGAATAACTTTATATAATTTTTTTCCAATCAAATGGGCATTTTCTCCCCTTTTTTCTTCCATTGCAAGTCAAAATGAGAAAACTAAATCCTACTCATCCTTCTTTCACATGTAAAAATATCTGGATTTCTTTACTCCCAAGAGAATCCCATGTTCAGTGAAACAGTGAGTAGTAACACCTATCTGTCTGCATGACAGATTGTGACTCATTCTGAAAATTATCAATATTGCTTCTGAAGTATCTATTAATATTTAATAGATATGCTAAAGAGGAATATGCTTTTGTAAACAAATAGCAGTTAAGAGCTAAGACACAAAAAAGCATTTCCAGTATAGCATGAATACTAGTAACAAAAGGTGATCCACAAAACTTCAGGAAATCAAAATAAGCTTTAACAATGCAAATGTGCCCAAGCACAACAGGTTCCCATGAGTTACCATCATCATTTGAGGATGACCTGAAGTAGATGCTTAAGTTCAGTTGCCATATTAAAAAAAGGTTCAAGTGGTACGTATTTGGCCTAGTGGTTAAGGCTCCAGTTAGGACGCCCACACCCCAAATGAAGGGCCTGGGTTCAAGTCACTGTGCCATTCCTGACTACAGTTTCCAGCAAATGCACACTCTGGGAGGCAGCAGTTGGTAGCTCAATTGGTTGGGTCCCCACCACCCGCCTATATGAGAGATCCAGACTGAGTTTCAGCCCCTGGCTAGGTGTTACAACCAACTGGGGATTGAAAAAGGGATGGGCACTCTCTGTCTCTCTACTTGGCAAATAGATAAATAAATATTTACAAACACACATCTAGGGGCAGACGTGGTACAATGGGTTAAGTCATTGCTTGTGTTGCCAGCATCCCTCAAGGGAGCACCAGTTCGAGTCCTGCTTGCTCTGCTTCTAATCTAGCTCTCCACTAATACATCTGGGGAAGCAGCAGAAGAGGACCCGTGCTTGGGTCCCTGCCACCCATGAGGGAGACCAGGCTCAAGTTCCTGGCTCCTAGCTTCAGTCTGGCCCTGCTCTGGCTGTTGTAATGTTGTGGTCATTTGGGGAGCAAACTAGCAAATGGAAGATCTCCTCTCTCTCTCTCTCTCTCTCTCTCTCTCTCTCTCTTTTTCCCATCTCTTTTACTCTGCCTTTCAAATAAATAAGTATACCTTTAAACACACACACACAATATTCATCATAACCACATCCCAGGGTCCTATAGGACATAAGAACAAAACACACAATCTTTGCTTGAGTCTAGGTTATCTTCTATCATAAGGAAGCCTTGGGATCATAGCTATAAATAGCTTTGCCAAAAGGACCCTCAAATGTCAAAACAGTAAGTATAAATTAAATGTTTCTCTCTGCTATTCATGTGTCCCATAGGTGACAGTACCTCTGTTTTCAATGACAGTCCACTGTTAAAAAATATTGTTGCAACAGCAATGTACGATACAGTTATTTCTGGCTTCAGTGGTCCTAAAAAGAGAGAAATGAATTACTGTTAGCAAAGGATTTCCAGTGGATAACTTGGTATGAAAGAGAAGCTATTGGAGGAGAACCAATAGTACTTTAAATATCAGCATTGCCTCTAGTGTTCAACTGTCCTGACAGAGCAAAGCATTTGCTACGAGGCAGCCTAACTGCAGGCAGGGATCATGGCTATCTGCATCAGCACTGTATCCTCACCTCAGAAGAATAAAAAAACACACAGGAGAGAAGGCAGGCCAAACCTTCCATGTAAGTCCTAACTAGATCCATCACCAATACCATTGCTGCCCCAGCAACCAAAATACCCCCCACCAAACATAAAGAAGAGACTCGATGGAGTTTCCTTCTCTTTAGCAAATATTTTATTTCTGCTAGGGTACTAGAAATAAAAGCTTGCATCCATGCGTGTATTTGGATCAGCCCAAGAGTATTCATTCTACTAATACTTAGGAAGCACTTACTACAGGAGTAAGATAAAGCATATATAATACATGGCTATGAATGTAGTTATTATTAACTTGTGCTAGGCCTGGGGTACTGTGATACGCCCATAAGGACAGGCCTGCCTGGAGTTAGGCGGCCATTGCTCAAATGTGTTAATGCTATGAGGACAACAGGGGCTGTCCTGACATACAAAATGTCGCATGTGAACTGTACCCAATCGACTTGAAGATCTCCTGTGTTAACCAGACAGTAACATTCTTTCAGAAGACACAGTTCTGAGATAAATGTCATTTTATACCTACATGTTAGTGGTTCTCCAGCAGTGGATTTGGGCTACCACAGACATTTGGCAGTGTGTAAAAACTTTTTTTGTTTGGCATAACTCAGAAGATGTGCTGCTAACATAGGGTGGATAGAGATCAAGAATTCTGCTAAACATCCTGGAAGGCATACGACAGTACTTCCAACAACAAATTATTGTGTCCAAAATGTCAGTAGTGCTCACACTGAGAAATCCTAGTGCATACCAACATTTTAAAACCTGAGGTCCTCTCATATTTGATATTCTGTTCAGCTCTCTTGTAATGGATTAAGTAATGTTTCCCAAAACTCATATCTGCCCAGAACCTATGAATGTGACCTCACTAAGAAATACAGTCTTTGCAAATATAATCAAATTAAGGTGGGGTCTTATTAGACTACTGTGGTCACTAATCCAATGAATGGTATTCTTCCAAGAAGACACACACAGGGAAGTCAGCCACTTGAAGATGGAGGTGGAGGTTGGAGTGCCACTGCCACAACTCTGGGAATGCTAAGGACAGCTGGCAACAACCACACACGCTAGAGGAAGCCAGGAAGGGTCCCTCTGCAGAGCCCTCAGGGGGTGTTTTGACTTCAGACTTCAGACCTCAAGAGTTATGAGAAATAAATATCTGTTGTTTCAAGCCACCGGATTCATGGTCATTTGTTGCAACAGCCCCAAGAAACCCACACACCCCTTAGGTCAAACAATAGGACCACAATCATGTCTCCTCCATACCCCTAAAGCCTCCACCATACCCATAGGCACTGCTCAATAAATATCTAGAAGACCAAGCTTGGGAAGGAAATCATCACTCACTCATTTTAAAAACATTTCTTGAGCACCTACTACTTCTTAGGCATTTATTGCACCACCTTGAACAAAAAAAGCAAAGATTCTTCAAACACTGCAGTAAGTGTTTCTATGTATCCTCCCTTTACACAGATCATTTTGTTAAGGTCTGAGAAGAGGGAGCAAATGGGTGAAGGCCAGTGAAGGCTTGCTTTTCATTTCAGGGCAGGAACAATTTTGAAAAAGAAGTACATTATTTTTACACTTGTGAGCGAGTCTGTCTCGGCAGCTCACACTCAGAAACAATATTTCTCCAACAGCTGAGGAGGGTAATTCAGAAGCAGATTTTAACATCAAGAAATCTGGCTTGTTTTGGAAGCAGATAGATGGCTCCCAGGAATTCTAAATGCCCTGCTCTATGACTCATATTTTTATTTCCCCCGAGTGCCCTGCTTTTTATGAGCCCTTATTCTTATCCATTTTGGTTCCATCCACAGTGATGTCTCCAGAATTTCCGCACAGGAGGAGTTAGAATTAGCAAGGCGGTTGTTATTGAGGGTTAGGGCACAAGTTCAAAGTTAAGTCTCCACAGCAAACACTCATCACTGACTCAGAATGCATGTTTCTTTGGGGCAAGTGAAGCATCCACAACAGGTGAACAACAAAGTGTTTTTTTTTTTTTTTAAGATGCTAACTATTCCTGAACTCCACGCACACATTCATAAATACACCTAACTAGTAACTAATTGGCATAACTCAATACACTGATCCCTAATTTTTAATGCTACAGACAAGGAATATTGTCTTTTTATATTAGCTGCACATCTAAATAACTCTAATCCATGAAAGAGTATGGTGAGGACATTCTGGGGCTACCTATGATGTACCTGAAAAGAGGAAAGAGGGATTTATTTTGACTTAGAGCAACTTAAGGTCCTTCTGAAACATAATCAACTGAGAAGCTAACAGATCATCCAAGTTGGGAATGCGGAACTGGAAGTCACCTAGGGCTGAAATAAAAAGTTGGCAAATATTTGCACAGAGGTGAGAGTTGAAACAATAATATACAAATTATATCTGTTCCCTCCCCAAGCTAACAATTATATCTTCCATGTCACAAAAAAACCACATTCACATCTTAAAATGGATATAAAGCTCAAAGTGGAAGTATGTTTTACTTTAAACAAAATTTTTAAATGTTTATCAACAAAAATGAAATGGGGAATCACAATCCAAAAAAAAGCTGGGCATAAAATCAGAAGCAACATTTGGGCTCCAAAACCCATGATTTTTAATGGGAGGGAGAAAGAAAATGATTTGGAATACATAAGAATGCAAGGAATGATTGCCAATCCACAAAAGCCCTCATCACCAAAGTAAATTTCCCTTCTAAAGCTAAGATATTCATGCTAATATTCTTCACATTTACAGCCAGTTTCAGGATATATTTTTAATGGAAAAATGAAGCAATTTCCTTTTTAGGATTAATGTCTTATTAAGGGCAAAAATTTAGGTTAAGACGCAGGTAGAAGTGAGAAACTTACTCTGAACCTCCAAAGAAACAAACTTTTCCCAAAGACAAATGGCACAGTGCTGAACACCCCTAACTTCTAAGGAATGAGACAGCTCAGGACTCCGTAGAACACAGATCATTAACATCTGACTACAGATTTACATCTTCTACAGCTATTTATTTTCAATCTCCTGTACATTTAAAAATTAAATGTAAAAAGAATACCGAGTTAATGTTTAAATTATCTAAGGAGATAATTGCTGTGCTTCTTTCCATTCAGAAAATATTCGGTGTCTCAAGTGTTAAGGTTCCCACATCTATACATTTTCTGTCACACTAATTCACCAACTGACCATAAAGATTTTGTTAAGGGAACTCATACATGTGAAATTTTAAGTGAAAAAAAATTTACACTTTAAAAAATACAGTGCAATCTTTAAGGTATTAATTAAAGTGAAGGTAAAATAAGTATCACAAAAAAACTAAAAACTACTGAAACTTTTCCTATTTAAAAATGTCTAGAAAAATGTTCAATTGAAAACTGTCCAGCTGATGTGAATGTATTACAAATCACATTCCTAGTGGACAAAGCCCATAAATGGAAACTTTTAGCTAAAAATTCCAAGCAAAAAGAGCTTTAGACCATTATAAAGAGAAGGGTGTTTTCAGCTGCCATTCCTCTCCTTGCTAGCTCTTCGTTGTTTTTAACCAGGGAAATGGAAGTGTTACAAATTGAAGGTGGGTTTCTGTTCCAAAGGTTTAGCAGGAGGGAAGGTCCATTAAAAACTCAACAGAACTAGGCCGGCGCCGCGGCTCACTAGGCTAATCCTCCACCTTGCGGCGCTGGCACACCGGGTTCTAGTCCCGGTCAGGGCACCGATCCTGTCCTGGTTGCCCCTCTTCCAGGCCAGCTCTCTGCTGTGGCCAGGGAGTGCAGTGGAGGATGGCCCAAGTGCTTGGGCCCTGCACCCCATGGGAGACCAGGAGAAGCACCTGGCTCCTGCCATCGGATCAGCGGTGCGCTGGCGGCCATTGGAGGGTGAACCAATGGCAAAAGGAAGACCTTTCTCTCTCTCTCTCTCTCTCACTGTCCACTCTGCCTATCAAAAAAAAAAAAAAAAAACTCAACAGAACTTAGGCTGACAGCCTCTATATAGGATATCCCAGACAACTGCTTAACTATTGTTTTCACAAAATTAACTTTTACACTGGAATAGCTATCAAAGACAGCAGCATGTGGTATGTTGTTATTCTTGTCTAATATCAATTGATTTTGCAGTGTTTCCTTGGATCAGCACTCAGCATGTGGTAATATTCCTTAAAAGAGATATTCGGTTTTACTGATTTTTGCCAGAACAATTAGTATGGACTCTGCAAGTGGTATGAAATAAGGAGTCCTGGTCTCCAGTTGTTTCTCTTTGCAAAGCTAGCTAACTTAACCTAGGGTGAATCACCTGGCTTCAGGCCTAAGTATATCCAGCTGGGAAAGAGGCAGGCGGGCTTAATATATTTGGAAGTCTTTTCAGCTCTTAACATTCTACTCTGTTATAATTAAAGAAATGAACTGTTCTCTGTTAATAACATGAGGACTAGGGAAAATGGGAAGCAGTGTTTCTAAGATATAATAATGTACCACAACTTCAGTAAGCACATTCCAAGGGAACAAAGAAGAGTATAGAGTCTGTCTCAACACTACAGGGAGGACAGGATGCAGCACTCAACTACATTTTTGTCCACAGAGCTCTGAGGGAAAGGTAACTCAGTCCTTCGAAAACCTCATGGGGAATGGAATTCAAAGACAAGTTCATGCTGGAGCAAAAAAGAAAGTTGAAATCCATGCATAGTTTTTGTCAGAATAGATATTTCCCATGCATTTTTGAAGACTTCTACTATGTCAGATTTCAATGCTTTTGCACCAAAGGAAACATATCTTTTAATTCGCTTCCCATGAACTTGTTGAAGTATGCTTGCATTTTGCCAAACCTAGCCCCTGCATATGTAAGCTGTCCAAGCATCCATCACCAAGTCATGGCACTGCAAAAGGGAGCAAGGGCTCCAACACCAGAATCTCTCAGAGGTGAGCTCTGCACACCACAAGGGCACGCGGAGTTTCATTCCCACTACTCAGCTGGTTCCAGGGAGAGAAGGAGCTCATCACCTGACAGAACCTGAAACATCAGCTTCGGAAAAGTTTCCGGAAAGCTCACAGAGCAGCTGTGTCTAAGAGATGTATTTTCCAAGGGAGAAACCACAAGGAATGACGGCTTTATTCTCGCCGTTACATACTCCATGAACTCTGAGCTTGAATCTAGAAGAAGGAAACTCTTTAAAACAAACAAAAAAGCTTTCATCTCCACAATCTCTGTGTAAATAATTCTTTTTAGCATGTGTCTAGGAAGTGGGGGTGGAAGGGAGAAGGAGCCTGTATAATCCTGAGAGATCATTTCATTCATTTCCAACGTGTTTTCACAAAAAGGTACAAGGAACTTCAAATATGCTTGCAAGCAGGATTGCCATAAAGTGCGTGTGTGTTCACTTCTGGCCTCATCTGCTCCAGCTGCGTCTGACTGAAACTCCCCAATAAACTTGGCCACTGACACCCAAGGTCAGCTTCACGAATGAATGGGACAAGTTCAATTCCTGGGTCTGAGCAGTAGGGCCGGATTTCTAGGGATTTCGAAGCCATTAATGACATCTCGAGTGTCGCCCCCTAACTGGGCCCACCCACACCGTCCTGCAAGAATCCACCCTGCCCAGGGTCTGTAACCCAGGGTGTCTCCGGGAGCCGGCCAGCACGGCCGCTGAATCCCCGCGGCACACGGAAGTAAGGTCCCGGAATCAAAAGAGTGCAACGTGTCAGTCGGCTTGGGAGTTTCAGGAGCGGCAGCGACTGGAGCAAATCATCACTCTGCAACACGTGGGCCACAGAGCCAACGCAGCGAGCAGCGGGGCCCCCTTTTCACCTCCACCCTTTCTCTCTCTCTCTCTCTTTTTTAACGTGGGCAGGAGGAGTCAGAAACAGACCAGACGACGAGGTCCACTCCAAGATAGATAAGGAACTCCCAGCAACCGGGCGTCCCCGGGGACAGGATGCTACTTTGAAGGCAGGAGGAGTAAGTTTCCATCTCTCCTCATGGACGCCGAGGAAAGTCACCGATGGTTCACGGCACAGGCCACCTGCGCTCAGTTCCTCTGCCCTCTCCCTAAGCTGCAAGTGGCCCCTGGGGAGCTAAATCTGCAAAAGGGGCAGAGGACACCCCGGGCTTGCCCACTGGGGCCGCCCCTCCTGGAATTAGTTCTGAAGTGGGCTCCGCGGTGGAGCCGGCTGACGGGCAGCACTTACCCCCGTTCACCCCCACCGACGGCTCCAGCTTAGCTGCGGCGATGACCAACACGATCCCGATCATGAACCATTCCTTCCTCATCCTCTCCAGCAGCCTCATGTCTGCTAGGGGGGGTGGGTTTTGTTTGTTTGTTTGGCTTTTTTTCTTTTCGAGCTGCTATCCCTTAATCTCCGGGGCGTCTCCACACTTTCCTCGGCCCCTCCAGACATGCAGCAGAGCAAGTCAAATTGCCACTTGTAAACTCAAGAGCAGAGGGTAGCTCGGGCGGCTAGGAGGAGGGCTGGGAGTAGTAGTAGCCAGTGACAGGAAAGTCTCACTGAGCGCCGCCATCTCTACCACGCGCCTTCTGATAGCTGCGCACACGCTCGCTTAGCTCTAGCCGCGAGCTCCCGAGCGCCGATGATCAGAAGCGGAGGCGAGGGCCAAGCCCGCAAGAGCGGGCAATCGGAGAAGGGACGCTGGTCACCGGGAAGGGCTAACAGACCCCCCGCTACCTAGGCCTGAGGAAATTTCAGAACGACTGGGGCGGAGATGCGTCATGAAGCGCCAGAACCACAAAGCTTGACAGAGGTGTCACTAAAACAAGCCTCAGGCACAGCCACCAGCGCCCCGGAGGCAGATCCACACCGACAGCCTCTCTTTTTCTCTGCCATGAGCCTTTGGGAACGGCCGGCGTGCGTTTGGGGCACAGGTTTCTCTGTTGGAGCTGCGGCGGCGGGGAGCACTTTTTTTAGAGGCGCGCTTCTTCTGGGCTTTACGGCGCCGCCCCGACGCCGGCGCGGACGTGCGCGCGGGGGGAGGGGAGCCGCGCTCGGGTCTCCCGGGTCTCCCGGGTCCGGCCCGCTGCGGGACGTCCTGACGGGCGCGGGAGGGCGGCTCCCGGACCCGGGCGCCTGAGGCACGGAGTCGTCTTGGGAATTGGGAGCCCACTTTTACCAGACCTCCGTCTCGGCGTTCGCCAAAGCTTGAGGAGAGTGGGCCAGGCGCTCGACCTGGGGCCCCACCTCAGCCCACCTCTGCCCTCGAGAGTGGGGAGGACAGCGGGGGTCCGCAGCTCTTCCCCTCGGGGGCGGGGAGTGAGCGCTCCGAGTTCCTTCCCGCCCTGGAAGCCGCCTGCGGGCGGAGCGGGGTCTGCGCTGGAGCCCCAGAACCGAGCCACCGACGCCGCTGGGGGCCACCCTAGGAAGGGGGTCCAGGCGGGTCTGATGCCCATCCTCCAGCTGGTGGTCAGTGTTGACGTTTTAACGAATGGACTTTGTACTGGTAGACCCCGCAGGAACATCACCTTCTCTCTTAAGCATCCTGGTAACGCAATAAAACACTGCGTTGTGTTTTGAGGAAGCTTGACATCTTCCACTTCCATGGTTAACTCTGGAAAGCCTGAAAGAGACCCGATCGGGTAATTTCCTTTATTTACTTTAGCATTGTCATGAGGACATGAGTTGCTATCAAAAATCTAAGCTGCTACCACCTGTAGGTTGCCCAGTACCCAATGTCATGGAATTATACATCAGGCAAGCAATGAAGAAAAGCTCGTCCCAAGATAAAAAAGAACCTAACGGGGAGACACATTCAACAACTTGCACACCAGGTGTGATAAAATCTGATGGGAGTCATCAGGGAGTTCCAAGATAAGTGGAGATACACGAAATATAGTTTACAGCAGTTATTTTCTTAGAGTAATTTCTTAGTAGGTTAGAGTCATTGAAGGGTTGCTTGTGCACTAAAAGATCATTAAACATGTTTACAGAATTAAGCTGCTTGAACTTTATGGCTGTTCACAAATTCTTGTTTACTAAGAACTCAACTGTTGAGAGCAGAATCTAACTCATGAAAAGATTTTTGTCTTGCTTTTAATGGTATTTAATGGAAAAGAAGTCACAGTCACCCCTCTGTGTGTCTCTCTAGTGGCCACTTCAGTCTTCACAACGTCCCTGCTCTTCTATTGGTTTCTTATAAACACACTGAGTGTTGGATCCAGATAGATCTCAGTTACATCTGTAGATACCCTTTTTTCCAAGTGAGGTTCTTTCTGACGCCTCAAGTTGATTTTAGTTGGAAATCACTCTCTGCAGGCATAATCAGTTAAGATGAGATCATACTAGATTAAGGTGGATCTTAAATCCAGTGACTGCTGTCCTGAGAAGAATGCCATGTGAAGACAAGTGAGCCACACACCTGAGAACACCGTTTGAAGGTGGAAGCAGACTGAAGTGATAGGCCTAAGAGCGAAGGATTGCTGGCAAACCGCCTGCAAGGCCAGAAGTGTAGGAAACAGATCCTCCCAGGATGCCTCCAGAAGGTACAAAGCCTGCCAACACCTTTTCAGATCTCTGGCTTCTGAACGCGTGAGGAAATAAATGGCTTCTTTTTAAGCCACTCGCTTAGCAGCACTCTGTTATAGTCATAGCTTCTAGGGATATGATGTGGATTTATCTTTGGTGTAGCCAGCGTTCAACTCACTACAATGCCCCTCTCTACCTTCTCTTCCTTCCATTACTCTCTTCAATAATTCCTCTCTCACTTTTTTCCTGTCATTTTTTCTTTACCCTGTCTCTTCACCTCAATGTTTTTCTTTGTGACCCCTGTTGCTTCACCTGACACCTCAACCAAAATGAACACAGAAACCACAGCTCTTTAAAAGCCATCGGATAATCTGTTTTTTCAATAAATACTGTCTTTTCTGTTGCTATAAAAAAATACCTGAGACCAGGTCATTTATAAAGGCTCATTTATTTGGCTCATGGTTCTAAAATCTGGTAAGTCCAAGAGCAAGGTGCCAGCATCTGGGGAGGGCCCTCTTGCTGCACCAAACAACATGAGCATCACATGATGAGACAGCAAGCATGTCAGCTTGGACATGCTTCCTCTTAGAATTCCACTAATGCAGCCAGTGTGGTGGCACAGCAGGTCAAGCCACTGCCTGGGATGTCAACATCCCATATGAAAGCTGGTTCAAGTCCTGCCTGCTCCATTTCCCATCCAGTTCCCTGCTAATATGCCTGGGAAGACAGTGGAAGGTGATCCAGGTGCTTGGGCCCCCGCCACTTACATGGAAGACCCAGGTGGAGTTCCTGGCTGTTGCAGCCATTTGGGGAGTGAACCAGCAAATAGAAGATCTTTCTCGTGTACTCTTGATCTCACACTCTCTCTCTTTCTGTCCATCCTTATTTCTCTCTCTAATTCTGCCTTTCAAATAAATAAATATTAACAAAAAAGAAATCCACTACTACCATCAAGGACCCCATGGCCCATGACCTCACCCTCTCAGAAGTCCCACCTTCAAATACTATTAACATATATTTGGGAATTAAGTTTCCAACATAAATACTTTTGGGAGACACATTCAAACAGTAGCAAATATTGTATTTCTTAATTGAAGAAGTATTTAATGCACCTCCAGGATATGCCCGACGTGTTTCAGATGTTGAGCATCAGTGGTAAAGAAAAAGAAATAGGTTACCTGTCCTTGCAGAGCTTATCATCTAGTGGAAGGAACAGTTGCAAACAACGTGATTTGTACAAGAGCAGGATATTGAGAATAATCTACACAGGGGAAGGCGCCACTGAGAGCTGAGACACAGCTGTTAATCAGGGGGGGGATGAGCTTCACAGTCCATGTAAATGAAAGACCAGTATTATATTTTTCTAATATTAGAAAACTGGAACTTTCAAAAATCAGATTGAGAAGTTTTGAGGAAAAAAAAAAAAAACGCAAGTTCTGGTTTGGACTTGTGTGGTTTGAGATACCACCAGTACGTGTACATGGTGATGTCAGAAGGGCAAGAGAATACGTGAATACAGAGTTCAGTCAGAATCAGCCTTTAAGGCATTCTGGTCTGGCTGAAAAGCCCATGACAGCATTTCAGGCATGGAAAGCCAAGACACTGAGGCAAAACATGTCCTACATGAAGGATCTCAGTGGGTGATTCCCCACTGTAAAGAAACAGTTATCAAAGAAGGAGGTACTTTTCTCTGAAGAGAGAACAGAATTTCCACTTTGCTTATGGCCTTGTCTGAATTCTGACGAGGTTTGCAGAATCAAAAGCTTTCCATAGCCTAGGCAGCTCATGTCAAGAGCCTCAGGTGATCACTGACATCATACATAAGTGTGTTAATTGTTAAATTAACAAGAGTCACTGTGGGCCGGCGCCGCGGCTCACTAGGCTAATCCTCCGCCTTGCGGCGCCGGCACACCGGGTTCTAGTCCCGGTCGGGGCACCGATCCTGTCCCGGTTGCCCCTCTTCCAGGCCAGCTCTCTGCGTGGCCAGGGAGTGCAGTGAAGAATGGCCCAAGTCCTTGGGCCCTGCACCCCATGGGAGACCAGGATAAGCACCTGGCTCCTGCCATTGGATCAGCGCAATGCGCAGGTCGCAGCGCGCCTACCGCGGCGGCCATTGGAGGGTGAACCAATGGCAAAAGGAAGACCTTTCTCTCTGTCTCTCTCTCTCACTATCCACTCTGCCTGTCAAAAAAAAAAAAAAAAAAAAAAGAGTCACTGTGCACTAACCTCCCATATAGGACTTCTATCCTCAAAGAGTTGTATTACATTGTATTATAACTATGTCTAAGTGCTCCTAAAAAATGTAAAAGATAAAGTGCTTCCTTAAAGTTAATTAAGTTTCTAAAAAACAGTGAAATTAATCTCAAGATGCAATGACTTTGAACAACCCTTGTTTCAACTGTTGAGGAACATTCTGTTTGGTTTGGTTTTGGTTTGGGTTTCTTGTTTTTTGTTGTTGTTGTTGTTGTTTTTTTACCATGAAAATTGTTGTACTCTTAGTATAGAGTTGGTCTTCTATGTATGAAGTTAATAATAAATGGATCTTCGTAGAGAATCAGACTGGGAATGGGAGAAGGAGGAGGGGAAGGGGTGGTAGAGTGGGTGGGAGGGCAGGTATGGTGGGAAGTGTCACTATATTCCTAAATGTACTATGAAATGCAAGAAGTCAGTATTCCTTAAAAAAAAAAAGGTTTCTTTGGGGAAAATAAATAAAAAAATACAGAGGTCAGGGAAGGAGTTTGTATTCAGGATGTATGTTTGGAATCCATCAGCATTCATCCAGTGGTGGTAAAGCCAAGGGAGTGAGTGACCTAACCAGTGAGTTGATGGAAAAGGGGGAATGTTGGATAAAGGGACAGGATGCCATGAAGCAGACTGAGACTAGAGACAGAAAAGTAGAGGGGAATCAGAGGGTTTGGAATCTTAGAAGATGAGGTAGAAAATTTGAAGGAGAATGGAGTAGCCATCTGGGGCAAATTCTACCAGCATTTGACTACATGTTGTTATGAGGGACATCAACAAGAGCCCTTTCAGTGGGCATGGATGCTGTGGCTGGCAACTTCTAAGACAGAGTTCCACTTCCAAGCCTCTGTGTAATGCCCTTCCTATAGTGTGCACAGACTTACTCACATTCTTCTAACCAAAAGAATATGCCAGAATGATCAGATATCACTTCCAAGATTAGGCTATAAAAAAGGCAAAGGCTTTTTTCATGTTTTTTTTCTTTTCTGAAGGAAGCCAGCAGCCAGGACAGGGCTACTCTTTCCCTTCCTCCAACAGCCATCAGGAGCTTCCCCAGTGAGGTTTTAAGATGCCTGCAGCACCAGCCTACACTTCAATTGTAGCTGGAGGTGTCTAAATAAGCCAAGCCCAGATTTCTGAGCCACAGCAAATGTGAGATAACACCTGCTGTTTTAAGCTGTTAGACTGGAATAATTCATTACACAGTAATAAATAATACCTAAGCCAACTCGGAAAGAGTAGTAAAGTGCCTGCATTGTGGGCATGGACAAACTGGTAAAGTTTTGCAATGCTGGTGAACAGAATCACTCCTCAGGGAGATGCGGAGCAGAAGATTTTCTTGTTTTGAAGATGAGCGCTATTGGCTGGCGCCATGGCTCACTTGGTTAATCCTCCACCTGTGGTGCCGGCACCCCGGGTTCTAGTCCCAGTTGGGGCACCGGGTACTAGTCCCGGTTGCTCCTCTTCCAGTCCAGCTCTCTGCTGTGGCCCAGGAGGGCAGCCAAGGATGGCCCAAGTGCTTGGGTCCCTGCACTCGCATGGGAGACCAGGAGGAAACACCTGGCTCCTGGCTTTGGATCGGAGCAGCGCCGGCCCTAGCAGCCATTAGGGGAGTGAACCAGTGGAAGGAAGACCTTTCTCTCTGTCTCTTTCTCACTCTCTATAACTCTCTCTCTGTCTCTCCCTCTCACTGTCTATCTCTGCCTGGCAAAAACTTGAAAAAAAAAAAAAAAGGAAGGTGAGTGCTATTAAAATATTTTCATATGCTGGTGAAAATTATTGGTTAGAAGGGAGACCTTAATAATGAAGCAGAAATAGAAGCTCTGTGATGCTGTAGTATAATAAGAAATATATATATATGTATACATATATATGCTCAGTTTTCTGGACACATCTCCTAAAACCTTTGGAATCTCCAAAGTGATGAGAGTCCTTGCTTGTCAATGAATAGCTGTTGGCTAATGACTCCTGGGTAGCCTCGGGATGGGAGATAGTTGCCAGGAGAACCAATCATGTGTCTCAAGGGTTAGACTTTTCAGCCCCATGCCACCCTGGCTTGAGAGGGTAGAGAGACAGAAAGTTGGGTTTCTCACCAAGAACTTATAACTCAATCAAACATGACAACCTGAAGAAGCCTCTATAAAAGTCCAAAACAATGGGATTCAAAGAGCTGCCAGGTCACTGAACACATCCAAGAACCAGGAAGGTGATGCACGCAACTCTGAAAGGACAGGACAGTAGCTCCCACACTGAGGGCCCGTCTGAACCTCACCCAGTGGATCTCTTCAAGTTGGCTATTTGTAAGGAAACAGCAAGAGTAAGTACCCCAAGTACTGTGAGCCATCCTCAAATTATTACCGAACCAAATATGGGGCTGTGAGATTCCACAATTTATAACTGGTTGGGCAGGAATAGCAGCAGTGAGGATTTGCAACAGACATCAGAGGTGAGGCACAGTCTTGCGGGACTCAGCCCTTAACCTGGAAGATCTGACTCTAATTCCAGGTAGATAGCGTCAGAATTGAGTTGAATTACAGGACACCCAGCTGGAATCGGAGAGTTGATTGGCGTGGGGAAAAACCCACACCCTTGGTTACAGAAGTGTTTCTGTGCTGAGTATGATTAGCAGAATAATGACTGACATCACCCAGCTCCTCAAGATCTCTACTTACTTATCCCCAGATCCTAAGAGTATGGTCCTTTCAAGACAAAGGGACTTTTTCTCTTTTTGTAGAAGTAATTAAGTTAAGGTCCTAAGATAGGAAGATCATCCTGGATTACCTAGGTGAGCCCTCTGTGCTGACAAAGGTCTGTCAGAGATTGAAGAGGGAGGCAGCAGGTTCAGAAAAAGGTGTGAGATAGAAATAGAGATCGGAGTGATTTGATTAACAGAAGGGAGTCATAAGCCAAGAAAAGGCAACCTCTGATAGCTGCAGAAGGCAAGGAAAAGGTCTCCTGTGGAATCTCCACAAGTAGGACAGCACTGTCTGCACCCCAGACCTCCAGGTAATAAATAGATTGTGGGGGCAGGCAGCTTTGGATGTCCACCTCCCATCCTGGCTCAAGTCCTAGCTGCTCCACGCTTGTGATCCAGCTGCCTGCTGATGTGCCTGGAAGAATGCAGATGACAGCCCATGTACTTGAGCTTCTGATACCCACATGGGGCACATGATGGGGTTCTTGGCTTCTGGTTTCAGCATGGCCCAGCTCTGGCAGTTGTGGGCATTTGGGGAATAAACCAATAGATGTAAAATCAGTCTCTCTCGCGCTCTCTCAAATAAAATGAAAATAAAGACTACATTATATATATATATATATATATATATATGGATATCTGTGTCAAAACATGGTATTTCCTCCCTTATATCATAAAACATCAAATCTTACATCTTTTATGAAGGCTTTCTTACTCCCTTGAGCCAGGAATAATCTGTCCCTCTCTTGTGTTTCTCCCTTTGTTGCAGTTACCTTAAGGTTATTTGTGTACATGCTTTACTACAACTATATTGAAAATGTCTCAAGAATCAGGATTTTGCTTCTTTTTATCTTACTGTCAGCCACACCAGCTCACATAGTAACATGAGATATAATAAGCACCTTATACATGCCTATTGACTTGTCAAAGGACAAAACTACAACAGTGTAATGATCCTATTGGTTTTGTTTTCAATTCCAGAATCAGGCAACACATTGTTCCATAGAATAGAATAAATGTCTCAATGAGCCAAACAGAAGAGGTTGTGTTGTAGTCAGAAATAGCTGGAACACGGGTTCCTGTCTTCCCGTAAGAAAAGAATTTCAGCCATGAGACGGAATAGGCAATAAGTCAGCTAGTGAGGTTTATGGGAGAGAATGCATCTAGCAGTCCAGGCAGACATCTCAGCAAAGAACTGAGATGAGAGCCCAGTCTGCATTCAGACTGGAATTTTAATGGGTGTGGCCCATGATTTCTGCTCCTTCCCCTTCTGAGGTATTGCTGGGTGAAGGGATTTCTGGGCATGGAATTTGTGAAATTCCTCCCTGGATTTATTAGACCAGATAGCACCCTGGCACTGGGCTGGAAGGTTCCCCAGGGATGTCCCCAGGGGAGAGCTGGAAGCATACCTACCAGGTCACTGGACACAGGCAGAACTTTGACCTGCAAATGCTTGTCTGCTTCCAAGGCCTGCTTCTGTGTTTCTTCCCTCTTTCAGCCTCACCAACGTTCCATTTTGTTTCCTCTTCAGCATCTCTCACACAAACAGGTTAAAGTCTACTTTCCTACCTAATGGTGTCACTGACTAATGCCCAAAAGTATTTACCTTGACTCATTTCCACCTCAGAGCCCTAAAGCTTTCCAAAGAACTGAATGTTTTTCAAATTTATTTTCAGTTTTGTTCTGGGGAGAGACACAATCACCAGCCACTCTGAACTGGTCTGGTCCAGACCCTACTGTAAGAGCAACACCTGCACAGATGGCCTGGAAGTATACAAAAGTCACCTTTTATTTCCTGTCAATGCTAAGATCTCCACTCCAGAAGGAGCTTAAGTCTCATTACCATAACACGAGATGTATATGAGAGCATGTTTTCAAACTGTGCCTGCATGAGTTACACACGTTTACATGTAATAACAAAATGTCTGCATTGGGATATTCACTCCACATCCCAAGTAAGAGCTACCTGCTTTCCATTGCTTGGGAAACCATGGCTTTTTGGAAATGATTCCCTGTGGTCTCCTTAATTGCTGCAAATAAAAATTACTTTGTGTGACAACTACTTCCTTTAAAAAAAAAGATTATTTATTTGAGAGGTAGAGTTACAGACAGAGGGAGGGAGAGGCAGAGAGAAAGGTCTTCCATCCACTGGTTCACTCCTCCAAATGGCCACAATAGCCCAGAGCTGAGCCTATTTGAAGCCAGGAGCCAGGAGCTTCTTCCTGTCTCCCATGTGGGTGCAGGGGCCCAAACACTTGAGCCATCTTCCACTGCTTTCCCAGGCCACCAACAAGGAGCAAGATTGGAAGAGGAGCAGCTGGGTAGAGGCTTAGCCTGACAACTACTTCTGATGAAGGTTTTAATTTCCACTTAGCAAGCAGTGAACTCACTTTGTGTCAGGAACAGTGGATTTTATGGACAGTAAATTGCTAAAGAAAGCAGAAACAAGAAATGAAACAGAGATTAGTTATCTTCCTTTTAAGACAAGGACAGGAGACAGAGCAATAGAAAAACATGGATTAAGTTAGTGTCAGTTTATAGCAGGTGACCTTTTTTGTACAAGGGTTAAGGCAAAGGGAACTTGATTTTCATGCCAATTGAAAATGGCTTGTTTGGGAAATTTGAAGATCTCTCTAGTCCTGATTTCTCAGTAAGTCAGATAACAACTTAGTTTGCCCTTAGTGACATGAAAGTTCAGTGTGGGTAACTCCATGTTGATTTTTAGGCTGGTCTGTTGGGGTCTAGTAGCCTCCTATAATTTTTATTTAACAACTTCAACAGTTGGTATAAAATCACAAGGTACAATGTGCAGAAGGGGACAGGACTTACAGCAGATGACAGAGAAAATGTGAATTTTGATTTGTGTAACTGATCTGGAAGTCTAGATAGCTGTAAGTATCCTAGAAGATGGTGGCTGTCATGCAATAATGGATAACACAGGATGGCTGTGAGGTGGGACAGGATGGAAACTGCGTTAGACACATCTGTGTTCTGACCATGATCCAACAACAGTACTCTCCTTAGCTGAAAACTTCGGAGAATCACTGAACTTCTTTACAAATTAGAAAGGACTCAAAAATAATGCACTTATACATTTAGATTTTGTCTTTCCACCTAATCAGGACCTCACAAGAATGATGGTGTTGGCGTAATTGGTTAAGAAATGTGGGTTTGGGGGCCTGTGCTGTGGCATAGTGGCTTAAGCTGCCACCTGCAGTGCTGGCATCCCATATGGACACCAGTTTGATTCCCAGCTGCTCCACTTCTGATCCAGCTTGCTGCTAATGCACCTGGGAAAGCAGCAGAGGATGGCCCGAGTGCTTGGGCCTCTGCACCCATGTGGGAGACCCAGAAGAAGCTCTTGATTCCTGGCTTCACTTTGACCTAGCTCCAGCCATTGCAGCCATTTGGGATATGAGCCAGCAGATGAAAGATCTTTTTCCCTCTCTCTGTCCCTTTCTCTTTCTGTAACTCTGCCTTTCAAATAAAATAGATAAATCTTTTTTTTTAAAGGAAAGAAATACGGATTTTAGACCTATTAATACTCACTTTTAGATTTATTCATCAAGACAAGCAAGTCTGTGACTCAGTGAAACTCTGACTCAGTTTCGTCACTGGTAAAAATGTGTTTCATGGGGCCGGCACTGTGGCGTAGTGGCTGGAGCTACCTCTGCAGTGCAGCATCCTATATAAGTGCTGGTTCAAGTCCCGGCTGCTCCACTTCTGATCCAGCTCTCTGCTAAAGGCCTGGAAAAGTAGCAGAGGATGGCCCAAGCCCTTGGGCCCCTGCACACATGAGGGAAACCCAGAAGAAGCTCCTGGCTCCTGGCTTTGGCCTGGACCAGCCCTGGCTCTTGCAGCCATTTGGAGAGTGAATCAGTGGATGTAACATCTCTCTCTCTCTCTCTCTCTCTCTCCCCCCCCCGTGCATTTCTTCCTTTCAAATTAATAAATAAATAAATCTTTTTAAAAATATGTTTCATGGATGTGTTCCCTAAAAAGTTATACAAAATACATAGCATGGCAAGGAGTACATGCTTAGAAATGGGTGACTATGATAGAAACAATTGTTATATTTAGGCTTCTGTAGTTATTATTATTGATTTGCTTCTGTTGTTATTGTTGTAGCATACCGTGTGTCAGGAGTTAAACTTTATCTGGATCAATTCATTTCAGTTTTTTACCACCCTGTGCATTCATTTGATTGGCAGCATATATCCCGAGTGCTTAGTGCAAACAAAGGCAGAATCTATGTTTCAGGTCATATATGTGAAAGTGAGCCCTTAATTTAGTGCCTCTGATATGGACATTATCAGACCCTGGGCCCTCGGTGTCCCTCCCTTACCATAAAATTTCTTTGCCCTGTTGTGATGATTGCACATGAGCTTCTTACTAAAGATGAACTCACTAAATTGGCGAGCAGTGTATGAGGTACAGCCAGCACTGTAGATCACGTGAGGCTGTTTATCTCCTTGATAAATAATACTTTGATGTTATGGACTGACTTGAGGGTTTTTCTTTACAGGGACCCCAGGCCTTGAGCAAACAAGGTTACAGCCACCTATACAGACTAGAACCCACTGTGCCATCATTAAAATTCCCCAAACAACACAATAATGCTGGCCAATCAAAAGAGGGCTATAAGTATTGCAGACCAACCACAGGCCTGTGCATAAGTCGAACGTGCACCTCTCAGCACAAACTTCAGTATGTAAGACTCCTTACCCTGAATTCCAGGGAGTCAAAAATTAAGTGCTAGCTGCCCAAAAGACTTGCTCTACATTTCACAAAGTACTACTTTCTTCCATCACCCTGATGATAGGATTGGCTTGCTATGCATTGGGTGAGCAACTTAAGTATTTTGGGGGTTCTACAAAAATGCATAAGTATATGATGTAAACATAGCAGATATGTTTCTCACAAGGAGTATTTTAACTTGCTCAGGCTGTTACCATGGACTGGGTGGTTTGCAAAAAACAGAACTGTATTTCTTACATTTCCAGAGACTGTGAAGTTCATGAACAAGGCATCAGCAGATTCAGCCTCTGGTGAGAGTCCACACTCTAAGTCCTAGATGGCACCTTCTCATTGCATTGTCACCTGACAGAAAGGGTACATGCGCTCCCTTGGGCATCTTTTCTACCTCATTAATCCCATTCACCAAAACTCTGCCTTTATAATCAAACCGCTTCTCCAAGGCCCCACCTCTTTTTTTATTAAGATTTATTTTATTTGTTTGAAAGACAGTTACAGAGAGAGGTAGAGACACAGAGAGAGGGGTCTTCCATCTGCTGGTTCACTTCTCAAATGGCCGCAATGTCTAGAGTTGAACTGATCTGAAGTCAGGAGCCAGGAGCTTCTTTGAGGTCTCCCACATGAGTGCAGAGGCCCAAGGACCTGGGCCGCCTTCTGCTGCTTTCCCAGGCCATAGAAGAGAGCTGGATCAATGGTGGAGCAGCCAGGACTTAAACTGGTGCCCATATGGGATGCCAGTGTTACATGCCAGCCCACTGTGCCACAGCACTGGCCTGGGCCCCACCTCTTAACACCATCACTATCACATTTGGGAATAAGAATTTTGGGGGAACATGAACATTTAGACCATAACAATGAGATAAATGTGGGCTCAAGTGACAAAGTTTATATCTGGAAAATGGGTCTGTGAGCCTAATAAATATCCAATAATATGAGGTGAGTTGGTGATAGAAAAAAGCGAGAGTTTAAAATTCAGCCTCTCAGAACTGTAAATTTCTTGTTAGAGATGCCACCTGCCTTTACCTGGCCAGCTCTCCTCCCAGGCCAGCTAAGTAATGAAAGTCAACAGAGTGCCTTCCCCTAGGAGGTTCACACCTCCCTTAGGATATACCCCATGTGAAGAGATAGATAGGTCTGGGCCTCTTAACTTGCAAGGCCTAAAGCCCACCAGATTATTATCAAGCCCCTTCTATCAGGTTCTATTTGCCTCTCAATCAGAAAACTTACTTGTAGCTTAGACAGCACCTTTCTTAGCTCCTCTAATAATGACTCTGTCCTTTGTTCTAGACCCTGTCTAGTCCACTTGGGCCTCATTCCTTTGTAATCATAACCTCTACTCTACCACCAATGGCTCTACTCCCAACCTGTGTGTACTGATGGTCCTCTTCCCCACTTAATGCTGTATAATTGTTCAAACCTGGTTAACGCCACTCTTAGGATCATTGGTTACTATCCTCACTCTGTCTTTTATGACCTTGTCTAAATATGACCAGAGTCGGCAAACTTGGAAGGCTTCCATAACCTTGGCAACTCATGACGACAGCTAGGATGGTTACTGGCGCCATAAACTAGAGTGTCAATTTGTTGGGTCAACAACAGGAGCCACTGTGCACTTGCTCCTCATGTGGGATCTCTGTCCTTAATGTGCTGTACATTGTGATTTAATGCTATAACTAGTACTCAAACAGTATGTTTCACTTTGTGTTTCTATGTGGGTGCAAACTGTTGAAATCTTTATACTAAATTGATCTTCTGTATATAAAGAGAATTGAAAATGAATCTTGATGCAAATGGAAGGGGAGAGGGAGCGGGAGAGGGGAGGGTTGCGGGTGGGAGGGAAGTTATGGGAGGGGGAAGCCATTGTAATCCATAAGCTGTACACTGGAAATTTATATTCATTAAATAAAAGTTAAAAAAAAATTCAGCCTCTATTAATTCTTGGATTCAAACACCAAATTACTTCCGTATGCTTCATGTTGGCTGCCTTTGCTATGAGGATTAGCCCAAACCTCACCAACGCTTTCGTGTCTTCATAATGCTTCTTATTCAACTCACTGCCACACATTCCATCAACAATTTGTCAGGTCTTAGCATGGGCTCATAATGTCACCGGAAATATAGGATTCCATTCAGACAAGTAAAAAGCCATCTAATTTGGATAGTAGTGTCTGGTTCAATTATCAACCCATATAACTTATTTTATTTGATTGGTTGGTTGGTTACACATGACAGAGGAATATAAAGACAGACAGAGCTCCCGCCTGCTGGTTCACTCTCTGAATGCACACAATGGCTGTGGCTGGGCCAAGCTGAAGCTGGGAGCTGGAACCCAACCTAGGTCTTTGCATGGATGGCAGGGATCCAAGCACTTGTGTTATCACAGGCTACCTCCAAAGATGTGCATTAGAAGCTGAAATCTGGAGAGGAGGTGAGACTCAAATCCAGGTTTTCGAACATGAGATACGGGCATCTTAGCCAGTGTCTCAACTACCAGGTCAAAGGCTTGTCCCCATATAACTTATTTATCACTAGTGGAGAAATGTTAAAAATTACACATGGCATGGTAATATGATTTATATTCTTTTTTTAAGAAATGATGTTGTCATTTGTGTTTTTAAAATTTATTTTGAATGGTAGAATACAGAGAGAGAGAGAGAGAGAGAGAGAGAAAAGACAGAGATAAATCTTCCCTCTGCTGGTTCACTCCCCAAGTGGCTACAACAGCTGCTGGAGCTGGGCCGATCCGAAGCCAGGAGCCAGGACCTTCTTCTGGGTCTCTCAAGTGGGTGCAGGGACCCAAGCACTTGGGCCATCTTCCACTGCTTTCCCAGGTCATTATGAAGGAGCTGGACTGGAAGTGGAACAGCCGGGGCTTGAACAGAGGCCCATATAGGATTACCAGAGCCGCAGGTAGAGACTTAGCCTACAACACCACAGAGCAGGCCCCCAATTTGTATTCTTTTTTGTCAATGGAAGTAATTAAAAATTAAATGGAAAGAAACATAAGAACATATGCAATCTACAAACAAACATAAATTTAAGAATAACTGTTTTGATCAGGGAGTACTTTTCATACTTGTGAATACTGTTAGCTTCAAAATATTACCATGAAAGAAAATTCTGATATCTTTGTGGGTACTCCAAATATAGCAAAGATATACAGTGGTCTTGCCAGTTTACAACAGGATGCTACCAATACATGCATAATCTCAAAGTATGTAATGTAGCTAAGTGGATAATTTCTAAAATAGATGTTTGTTGTCTGTTTTCTGAGCACTGTTAAAATGCTTTACAGAGATAGAGTATTATTATCTTCTTTGATATTGTCTCTCCCTAGAACAACTCATACACTAATATTAAACAGTTATGAAAATTCAAATTCAAATATAGGAAACCATGCTTTACATTAGACTAGATGTATAACCACTTCTCTTCCCTGTGCCGGAATTTAGGCACTTAGTTTCTAGCGTATTTGTGTTAATGAGCATTATGCATGTAGATTCCCTCCACTCAAATGGGATTATGCCCTCTTGCATTGACAGTGACCGGGTTTGTCAGCGTGGAAGATGTAGTGCTACTTACTTTCTTTAACCCATAGTGGGTGAATCTTTCCCTGTGCAGAAGACCTTATGCTCTGGTGGTTTGTGGAATCTCTCTATCTAATAGATTCTTGGTCTCTTAAGTGGAAATCTGTCTCAGGAAATTAAGGGGAGAGAGGAGAACAGACAGCAGTGGATGATAAGCTATTGAGAGGCACGGTAAATAATGGAGGGAAATGCAGCTGGAAAGAACGAGATCATTTAAGGCTATTAGAAGACAAATCCACTTCAAGGCAGTTATTATACCTGTAAATATAGAAAGATGGGAATGTTGACAACTCTTCATCACATAGTCTGTATCATTAATAAATGATGAAGAAGAGAAAGAGTAAAAGAAATTAAGCCCGCACTTTGCGCATAACAATGTCACAGAAGCACTTGGAAACACCAGCTAAACTAAAGACAAAGGCACAACTTGGCACTGTTAATGAAGGGTGACTGGGATAAAAAGAGAAAATTCAAAAGCCTGCGTTGTGTGTGTGTGTAAAACAGCATGGGTAATATAAGTTTTGTTGTTTAAAATTAATTAAATATATGAATACACCTTTACCTTACACTATCAGAAAACAATGTATAATAATTACTTGAATAATTTTTAATGTTGATTTTTAGGGAAAATATGGCTGCCTATATTCCTCTAGGGCAGATCAAGATTATTTATAGAGTGATAGTCCACTTCATATTCCTGAGAGAAATGCCAAACATATTAAAATTCTCCAGAGGGGATTTTTATCTCCTCCTAGAAAATTATATATAGCTTTATATCTCAGTGGCCTCTAAGGTGGAGCATCAGCTGGAGTCCAGTTGAAGAAGGAACAAAGATCTAATAGAAACTTGGGGAGACATATGTCTCTGTGCTTTGGAGAACTGCATGCATTACACTAGGTTCAGGGAACTCCCAAAGACTGCACATTCCAAAGAATACGTTGGGCTGACCGATTAAAAAGGGCAGTAGAGTTAGAATAGGTAGGAGACTCTGCAGGCTGCCTGCTGTTGTACATTCTTCCCTTTGTTAGTGCTGGAACCCCTGATTTGTGTGAGCACAGGGCTGCTAAGTAAAGATTATATGGGCCATTGATGTGGCATAAGTCAGTTAAATTGTGGTCCAGGACACCAGCATCCCATGTGTGCTGGTTCAAGTCCCTGTAGCTCCACTTCCTATCCAACTCCCTGCTAATGAGCCTGGGAAAGCAAATGAAATGGCCCAAATGCCTGACTCAGATGGAATTCCAGGCTCCTTACTTTGGATTGGTTCAGCTCTGGCCATTGGAGCCATCTGGGGAGTGAACAATTGGATGGAAGACATCCTCTGTCTCTCTCTTTTCCCTCCTGCCTCTGAATGTGTGTTTGTGTGTCTGTCTCTCTTCTGTCTCTCACTCTTTTTAACTCTGCTTTTTAAATAACTAAATAAATGCTTTTTTAAGAAATAAAAATTATAGCTTCTTGTGAAGCTAATAAATGGGTATGTGACTAGGTTCTAGCATTGCAATGCAATTGGAAGTGACTGATTTCTGGGAAGTTACTTAAAGATAGGGACACTCATCTCTTTATTTATTCCTTCTTCTTGCTGGCTGGAGTGCAAATGTAAAGGCTGAAATGGCTGTGGCCATCCTCTGCCGAGACTGGAAGAGCAACAAAATGGGAACATCCTAGTGTGCCATCCAGGCTCCATCTGAGTATGTGTAAGAGAGAAGCAAACTTCTATCTCACAGAACATTGCTATTTTTCTATTACTTAAAGGGGACTCAAATGTTAAATAAAATGCAGTGTATTTCTGAAAAGTAGAAAAGTAAGCACCTATCTCTTGATCTAAAGGTGCTCCAAAAAATTAACCCAGACTACTGCTTCGTTGATTGCTTTCAATTCATACAACCTCATTTTTTAAAACTTTTATTTAATTAATATAAATTTCAAAAGTAAAACTTTTGGATTATAGCAGGTTTTCCCCGAATAACCTCCCTCCCACCTGCAATCCATCCCATCTCCTACCCCCTCTCCCATCCCATTCTTCATTAAGATTCACTTTTAATTGTCTTTATATACAGAAGATCAACTTAATATATTCTAAGTAAATATTTCAACAGCTTGCACCCACACCGACACACAAAGTATAGAGTACTGTTTGAATACTAGTTTTACCGTTAATTCACATAGTATAACACATTAAGGACAGAGATCCTACATGGAGAGTAAGTGCACAGTGACTTCCATTGTTGATTCAACAATTGACACTCTTATGATGTCAGTAATCACCTGAGGCTCTTTTTTTAAAGATTTATTAATTTATTTATTTGAAAGAGTTACATTTGCAAACTATACTACAGATAAAGGGTTGATAACCAGAATCTACAAAGAAATCAAGAAAATCCACAACAACAAAACAAACAACCCACTTAAGAGATGGGCCAAGGACCTCAAGAGACATTTTTCAAAAGAGGAAATCCAAATGGCCAACAGACACATGAAAAAATGTTCAAGATCACTAGCAATCAGAGAAATGCAAATCAAAACAACAATGAGGTTTCACCTCACCCCAGTGAGAATGGCTCACATTCAGAAATCTACCAACAGCAGATGCTGGAGAGGATGTGGGGAAAAAGGGACACTAACCCACTGTTGGTGGGAATGCAAACTGGTTAAGCCACTATGGAAGTCAGTCTGGAGATTCCTCAGAAACCTGAGTATAACCCTACCATACAACCCAGCCATCCCACTCCTTGGAATTTACCCAAAGGAAATTAATTTGGCAAACAAAAAAGCCATCTGCACATTAATGTTTATTGCAGCTCAGTTCACAATAGCTAAGACCTGGAACCAACCCAAATGCCCATCAACAGTAGACTGGATAAAGAAATTATGGGACATGTACTCCATAGAATACTATACAGCAGTAAGAAACAACGAAACCCGGTCATTTGCAACAAGATGGAGGAATCTGGAAAACATCATGCTGAGTGAATTAAGCCAGTCCCAAAGAGACAAATATCATTTGTTTTCCGTGATCGGTGACAACTAACTGAGCACCAACGGGGAAACTTGATGAAGTGAAATGGACACTAAAAGAAACAATGACCTGATCAGCTCTTGTCCTGACTCTAGATGCACAATGTAATACTTTATCCTTTTTAGTATTTGTTGTTGTTGTTGTTCTAGTACTAGTGGTTGAACTCTGTAATTAACACACAATTATTCTTGGGTGTTTAAATTTTAACTGAAAAGTGATCCCTGTTAAATTTAAGAGTGGGAAAGAGAGAGGGAGGAGATGTACAATTTGGGACATGCTCAATCAGACTTGCCCCAAATGGTGGAGTTAGAAATGTGCCAGGGGAATCCAATACAATCCCATCAAGGTGACATGTACCAATGCCATCTCACCAGTCCAAGTGATCAATTTCAGTTCACATTCGATGGCTCTGATAGGTCTAAGAGTCAAAGGGATCACACAAACAAGACAAGTGTCTGCTAATACTAACTGATAGAATCAAAAAGGGAGAGAAGGATCCAACATGGGAAGCAGGATACACAGCAGACTCATAGAATGGCAGATGTCCTAAACAGCACTCTGGCCTCAGAATCAGCCCTTAAGGCATTCGGATCTGGCTGAAGAGCCCATGAGAGTATTGTAGGCATGGAAAGCCAAGATACCATGGAAAAGAAAAAAAAAAAAAAAAGAAGAAGACCTAAATGAAAGATCTCTGTGAGTGACATCCCAGTGGAAAGAACGGGGCCATCAAAGAAGGAGGTACCTTTCTCTGAAGGGAGGAGAGAGCTTCCACTTTGACTATGACCCTATCGGAATAAGACCAAAGTCAGCGAACTCTAAAGGCTTCCATAGCCCTGGCAACTCATGACTAGAGCCTAGGGAGATTACTGACGCCATGAACAGGAGTGTCAAATTGTTAAGTCAGCAACAGGAGTCACTGTGTACTTACATCCCATGTGGGATCTGTCCTTAATGTGTTGTCTAATGTGCAGTGATGCTATAACTAGTACTGAAACAGTATTTTTACACTTTGTGTTTCTGTGTGGGTACAAACTGATGAGATCTTTACTAATTATATACTGAATCGATCTTCTGTATATAAAGATAACTGGAAATGAAAAAAAACACCTGGTGTTAAATTGGAAATGGCATAGAAAATTAATTAATTTTTTAAAAAAAATATTATGTAGGATCTCTGTCTTTAATGTGCTGTACACTCTTATTTAATGCTATAACTAGTACTCCAACAGTATTTTTTTCACTTTGTGTTGCTATATGGGGGCAAACTGTTGAAATCTTTACCTAATATATACTAAACTGATCTTCTGTATATAAAGAGAATTGAAAATGAATCTTGATGTGATTGGAAGGGGAGAGGGAGCGGGAAAGGGGAGGGTTGCAGGTGGGAGGGAAGTTATGGGAGGGGGGAAGCCATTGTAATCCATAAGCTGTACTTTGGAAATTTATATTCATTAAATAAAAGTTTAATAAATGAAAAAAAGTAAAATAAATAAATAAAAATTAAAAATAAAAGAATCCCAAGATTGGGAACCACCAAAAAAAAAAATAATAAAGAGTTACAGAGAGATATGGAGACACACACACACACACACAGATCTTCCGTATGCTGGTTCACTCCTCGGATAGCTGCAACAGTGAAGGCTGGGCCAGGTTAAAGCCAGGAGCCAGGAGCTTCATCTGGGTCTACAACATGGGTGGCATGGTCATGAACATTTTTGTCACTTTGCACTGCTTTTCTCAGGCCATTGGCAGAGAGCTGGATCAGAAATAGAGCAGCTGGACATGAACTGGAGCCTGTATGGGATGTAGAGTCCAAGTGGTGGGTTTGCCAGTTATGCCACAGCAATAGCCCCCTTACAATCTTTTGAACTTACACTCAGTAGAAATGGAATCATTGGTGATAGGGTGATTATCAAATAGAAAACTAAGGCTGGAATTTGCTGTTGTGATTGGCTTACATATCTTGATAAGTCAAATTTGTGCATAATTGGATGAAGGAAAAAGTCAGAAGCCATAGATGAAAACAACTCAGAAACATACTAAGTCAGGCATCCACAAATATTATTTTTGAATATACTGAAAATCTTAAAATCAATGACAAGGCTGACCCTTGACATCAGAGTGACTCTGGGCACTGGGACTGAAATTTTGTATAAGGAGGAGGAGAGAAAGTGCCACTACCACTCCCCAGAGAAGTCGTGCCTCTTCTTCCCTCAACTCCAAGTGCTGTTGCATATATTTTCTTGGAATCGAGGGATTGAATAACCAGTCCCATAGCATTTCCCAATCCATATAGCTTATGAAAACAGAGCTCTTAAATTCATACCCCTCATTACTGGCTAGAATCTTTTATCTTAAACCAAGGATGAGCAAACAAAAGCCCTTGAGCCAAATCCTGTTTTTATAAGTTTCACTAAGATGTAACCACAGCTTTGGCCATTTGTTGAGAATTATCTGTGGCTGTTTTTCTACAACAGTGGTGTTGAGTAGACACAGCTGAGTCATCATTTAGCAAAGCCAAAATATTTAACATCTAGTCTTTGACAGATACTTGCCTTTGCAAGGGAACTTTGCTGCTCCCTATCTATACTATACTATCTTCAGAAAGAAAAAAGTTGATATTATTTTTTTCTTAAGATTCATTTTTTAATTTGAAAGTCAGAGTGACAGAAAGAGGAGAACACACACACACAGATATCTTCTATCTGCTGGTTCACACCCCAAATGTTTGACGGCCAAGGCTGGATCAGGCAGAAGCTAGGAGTCTGGAGCCTCTTTCAGGGTTCCCACGTGGGTGTAGTGGTCCAAGGACTTGGGCTGTTTTCACATGTTTCTGCTGTGGGTGCTTAACAAATAAAGATGGTTGGAGAATCAATTCTATTTAAATTTGCCACCATTTTTCTGAAATTTTCCTGAATTTAAAACCAAAGGTAAATGTTAAAATAATTCTCTTTCAACATGCCTAGATAACAATAGGACCAGTTGTTCCCCTGCTATAAAATCATAGGCCATGTACCGACATAACATAAATTATCCAGTCCCTGACCCATGTTCTTTCCTCTATTACACTTCCTCCCTTCACTGTACTGAGACAAATTCTTCCAAAAAAGCTGTTTTGATGGTGAAGATTATTAGATACAAAACCCAATTTTAAGAAAGAAAATGTAAAATGTTTATGGATTCAGAGTCATCTTGACAATTGGAGAATCAGTCTTTGAGAGTTCATTTGAGAGGGGAAGTCAGTTCTTAAGTGTATATGTATTAGTTGCAAACTGAATGTAACAGTACTTTGATAGCTCGAATATATCTTCCATTTAAGAATAGAGAAGGGAAAAACTCTATTAGCATTTTTCTCCTCCTTTAGTGATGTTTGCTTGAGATGTATTTCTCTGAATTGTGTGCATTCTTCCTGTCACCATCGACTTCTAGCCATTAAGTTTTTTCTTCATTCCTTTATTTCTGAATGTCTTCTAGATACTTAGATGCCCGAGCATTTATTTTCCAAAAAGTGGTCTCAGCCACCATGTTCTCATAGTTCTTTGTGGAACCCTAGGAGAGAATATGGAATCTATTAGAGATTAGCATCCTAGAAGCTAGAATAAAGAGGTAACCATACTGCTAATCTTCATCAATGTTAAATAGGTCCCTATAGCACTTATGTTGGTGTTTCTTTGTGGTTGCCATAGTACATCTGCTCAGTTCACTTCTTTATCTCTACCTGAGTGGCAGATAATGGTTTTTGCATCTCTGCGGCTGAGCACAGGTGCAAGTGTTTTGGAAAGGAGACTGATGGACCTAATCCATAAATACTGCTCAAAGCTAGAGGAAAGGCAAGGGGCTCTGTTTATTGGCTATTAGTCATCAATAAGTGATAGCACTGTTAAACAATAAACATGGAGCTCAGAGAGTATCATTAACATTACTTACAAAACAAATGTTTCTGTGATATATTAGGTTTGGTAGCCAAATCCCCAGAGGGCTCTAGAACTGGATTTGCCATCAGCAGTGTTTTTAACTATCTTTTTAAAAAGTTGTTCTGGTTCTCTGCATTAAGACTGGTATTTTCTCAAGGAATACGATCTTCACAACCCAAGTTAACTGGGAGAGCTGGGAATATCTGAGAAATATTTTGATCTTTTCATAACTTGGGTCTCTGTACTTGAATGATATGTTATAGGAAATATGCCTAAAGCCATGGGCAAGCTAAGCCAAGAAAGCAAAGTATAATGGAGAAACAACTAATGCCAAGCCAAAATAAGTGTGTTTTTGAATTATTGTCTTTTTTTTTAATATTAAGAGTGAGAAGACACTGATGAGTTGTTTTTTTTTTTTTTTTTGAATATTTACTCATTTGAAAGTGAGAGCCACACAGAGAGGGAAGGGGAGAGAGAGGAGAGAAGGAGAGAGAGAATGTTCCATCCGCTGATTCATTCCCCAAAATGGCCAGGGCTGATCCAGGAGCCTGGAGCTTCATCCGGGTCTCCCTAATGAGTGCAGCAGTCCAAGCACCTGGCCATCTTCCAATCCTTTTCCCAGGCCACCAGCTGGGAGCAGAGTTGAAAGTGGAGCAGCTGTGACCCAGAACCAGTGCCTACATGGGATGCAGGCATTGCAGGCTGCAGTTCCACCTGCCACACCACAACACCACACTCTTGAATTATTTTCTAAAAGAATGTGGGAAAAAGCAACAAGAAAGTACTGTAAGCAGTCCACTTCCTCCTCCTCCTTCTGCTTGAACTAACATGCTGCCTCAGCTGGTACCACATTGCAAACAGCTGGAGTCTGTCCTACGTTACCCCCACTTGTTGAGTTTCTAAAACCAAACACTCTAAAAGCAATGAAGAGGAGGAAAGAATAAACATGTTTTAAATGATTCCATTTTCATGGTTTATGACTTGCTCATGATCAGTTAGTCATCTATCTAAAGATTTATTTTGAAGCCTAAGTGGTGATTACAGATGAATGTGCTTCTAAAACCAGTTTGAGGTGCCTCACTTTAAAACACTCAAGAAACCAAGACAGAGTGAAAGCCTGGGAGCTTGAAACTCTACACTTACCATTTGCATAAATTACCTATCCATGGTTACAGGCTTCTTTCTTCACTGATAGAATAGAAAGGTGAAGGAGCAGTGTTAATATCTGGCAAATTCTACTTCAAAACCATAGAAAAAGGCCAGCATTGCGGCATAATGTTAAGTTGCTGTTTGCAAAGCTGGCAACCCGATCAGAGTACTGATTCCAGTCCCATGTGCTCTGCTTCTGATACAGCTTCCTGTTAATGCACTTGGGAAGGAAGCAGAAGATAGACTGAGTACGGAGCTCCTGACACCGAGGTGGGGAACCGGGGTTAAGTTACTGGCTCTGGGCTTCGGCCTGGCCCAGACCTGGCTGTCGGAGGTATTTGGGGATTGAACTAGGAGGTGGAAGATCTTTCTCTCTGTCTCTGTCTTTCCTGTTCTCTTTATTACTCTTCCAAATAAATAAATACATAATTTTTTTAAAAATCATAAGAAAGACATATCCTATTGTTAACATTTTAAGAATTGCATAAAAACATATTTCTCTCTCATTGAGAGACAAGTGCTCCTTCTGCCTGCTAGCGAGACATGTCTTGGTTAATGATACTGACTTCATAAGGTGGTCTCGGAAGTTAAATACAGATAAAGCACAAATATTCATTATTTTCCCCTTATGTTTTCTCCATCTTTCTGTTCTTAAAGAGGAGATCAGTTCATGGCGATCCTAAACATTGATATTTACAGAATAGATTTAGGAATAAAATAGGATGAAAGTCTCAGATGTGTTAATTACAAACAAAATCATGGCACGACATCTAAGACCTTTCTGGAATCTTTGTATATGACAAATGCAATTACTCTCACTTTAAAAATGTAGAAGTACAAGGCCCCAAATGTTAGCACCTCTTCTGAAGCCATGTAACAACAGATCCAAAAAGAACATCAAAACATCCAAGTTTGAAATTCAAAATTCTGCAAAGAAGAACATTATTTTTTGAGATATTATTTGGTATATTTGTATGTGAATTGGCAACCAGTACTGAAATCCTAATGTGCATTTAAAAAGATTTATTTATTTGAAAGGCAGAATGACAGAGAGGGACATACACACACATACAGTGGTATCTTCCATCCATTAGTTCACTCCCCAACTGGCCACAACAGCCAAGTCTAGGCCAGGCTGAAGCCAGGAGCCTGGAACTCTATATAGCTTTCCGTATAGATCTATACATGGGTATAGCAGGGACCCAAGCATTTGGGCCATCTTCCACTACTTTCCCAGGGGCATTAGCAGTGAACTGCATTGACAGTGGAGTAGCTGGGACTGAAACCAGTGCTCTGATATCAGATGCCAGCATCAAAGGCCATGGCATAGCTCTCTGAGCCACAGTGTGGCCCCCCTAATTTGTTATTTGTAGATTGCTTTTCTTCTGTGAATCTTTAAATAGATACTCCATTTTACACATATGTCAGGAAGGCAAACAGAGGCCTAAGCAGAAATCCCACAGTGGAGAGCAAAAAATGAGGTTAAAAGTGGGAAGAGACACATGGAATGGTCACGGGTGTGGTTGTGTGAGAAGTCGCTTTATTCCCAAGATTGACATAATTGCCTTCTTCCTCTTACTGACATTCTCATTTTTCCATTGCTGAGTCTTTGTGGCTTTATCTTTTGTTAGTCCAGAGCCAGGTCTCCCTTGCATAGCTTCCCGGGATATTACCTGGACTGCACTCTCCAAGACTAATTTTCTTCCTAGTTCTCCCTATTGCTTTTGTTGACTTGGTCCTCTCAACTCACAGAAGGTTCGCTGCTGCCACATCATCCCCTTCTGTACCCAGGATCCTAAATTAGTGTATGATCTCTAGTCCTAAGTCATATCTTGCCTGTTAGGGTCTAAAATACATTAAGGCTCCATGACAACAAGAGAACATTTCCTGGTATACTGTAAGGGGCTAACATATGCGGTTTGCACGCACATAACTCCAGACATGTTCCCGGGACAATGCCTAATTCCCAGACCTTGGCCACCTGAGGGTTGAGAATTTTGCTTGTGACTCCAGGTTGAAGGTTTCTCAGAAAGTCACTTTGATCTGTGAACCTGCGTGGGATGGCTTTTGTGGGCTCCAAGGAGCAGGAGCAACCATGGATCCAGTTGTAGTTCAGGATCTCAAGATATCTCCAATCCCAGCTTTCTCAACATAGACTGTGATGCCTTTGGAGGGTCTAAGACTAAAGCACACTTTCTGATTCTGCTGGATCACAAAGGATACAAGACTGGGCCATTGCCTTTAGATGCTTTTAAACATCAGAGGCTGGGCGAGTGGAGCTGCACACAGCAATGCAGGCTAACATTTAGCCTTATTTGTGGTAAGGATCCAGATATGCCATCAGCCTGCTGCTACCTGGCAAAGTGCACTTCCATTTCAAGCTGATGTGTTTGCTTTCCAGGGTGGAAATGGTTGTCAGCAATTTTTACTTTAAATAAACGTTGCAGTCACTGGCCTTTTAGAATACTTCATATTTACAAAGGTGCATTTTATAAGAACATCCTAAAGTGCTGCATGAATATCATTTCATTTATCCTGATAACATCTCTGTGAGGGAAAGTAGTCCATATTGCCTTCTCCCATTATCACCACTCCTCGTGTTCAAAGAAAGCACTCAAAGACTCAACACAAAGGGTTTCTAGAGGCTAGAATAGAACTCTTACAAGCCCAAGAATAGGCCAGGTAGGGTTGTAGGGTGAGGTCTAGGCTCTAGGAGAGGGCTGGGGGCATAACTTTATCATCCCAAGGAGACAGCACTTTCTCAAAGGCAGGAGAATGGGACGCTGGAAGAGAAGGCTCCTAGAGGAGCCCGTTGTGTTGAAAACCTTTCCTCTCTGCTTTCTTCCTTTCCTGAGTCCAGTCACCACTATCCCCCCAAAAGGGAGTGAAGGGGAGGCAGAGGGTAGCTGGATGTGAGCCATGAACTGTCAATCCCATTGCTTGCTTTTGAAACTCTCACTTGGATTCCAGATCAAACGCCAATGACTTTTTATTCTATAGCCATTCAAGTGATTAGAACAACCCATTAAGAAACTTTATTCCTTAGAATTAAATCAATTTGCTTTGACCATTTATTCAGTAGAAACTTTGGTAACTATACATACAATTCAAAAACAAGAACTGGGGGGAGATGGTGATGATAGAAATTTATCCCTTTCTCCAAGAAGCAAGGGTCTGTGGTGTATAAGGGGGCTCTTCTAGATAAAATTTATGCAACTCATTTCACTGTGACTTTGGGGAAATGGGATTCCTTTGCTCCCTTTCAAGATAATGAGGCTCAAAATGGTTACATAGCCTGTCAACAGGTCTCCTGTATTCACCATCCACCACTACCACCACCCCTTTTCCATATCAAACCTTCAGCCGAGGTGCCGGTACTATGGCATAGTAGGTTAAGCCTCTGCCTGCATCCCATATGGGCACAATGGTTGAAGCTGGGCTGATCCGAAGCCAGGAGCTGGGATCTTCTTCTGGGTCTCCCAGGTGGGTGCAGGGGTCCAAGGACTTGGATCATCTTTTACTGCTTTTCCAGGCCATAGAAGAGAGCTGGATCAGAAGTACAGCAACTGGGACTCAAACCAGCACCTATGGCTTTACCCCCTACGCCATAGCACCAGCCCCTCCCAACAGCTTTGCTCCATCAGATACTTTGATACTCCTCCTTTGATACTTTAGGTGTCCCTCCTTAGGAAGTCCCACAGACTCCCCAGGACAGTAGTTGAAGTGTCCTCCTATTGCATCTCCAACTCCCAAGCTCCCTAGTGCTTGATGTGTGGAAAGCCTTGTGCACAGAAGCTGAGAACTTGCCAGGACTTCAATAGACAGAGGAGCCCAGAGGCCTCTGGGAGCCAGGAGTGCTGAGTCTGTGTCTGAGACAGCTGTGGATTCTAAGGAGCTCCTTGGAATGTGAAATCAGAATCAACCCAGCTATGGAACCAGTCCTCCCACCTGAGCTATCCTTTTCAGGGGTTTATTCCATAACTACCAACCAACAGTTTTAATCTTATGCTATTGCATCAAAATCTCATCTTTAGGGGTGAGTGTTGTAGCACAGCAAGTTATGCTCCTACTTTTAACTTCAGCATCCCAGACCGGAGCACTGATTCAAGTCTCTGTCCTCCACTTCGAATCTGTCTTCTGCTAGTGCATCCTGGGATGCAGCAAGATGATGGCTCAAGAGGCCCTTGCCACCCATGTGGAAGACCTAGATGGAGTTCCTGGCTCCTGTTTTTTGCTCCTGGCCCAGCCATGGCTGTTCCAAGCATTTGGGGAGTGAAAGAGGATAGAAGATCAATCTCTCTCTCTCTTGTTTGCTCTGGCTCTTGTGCTCACTCTTATTCTTTCAAGGAGATGAAAATAAAATAAAGCATTGAAAAGTTTTTTTAAAAAATCTTTCAATATGGTATACTACCTTTTAAAAATATTTCTATTAATCTACAGTAGATAATGTACAGTTATCAAGGGAAAATATCAAAAGAATTACAACTTTCCAACCTTGAATTTGCCTTATGGCTTTCTACAAAGGCTTTAAGCTTGACCTGACAATGAATTGGATTTTTGAGTTACCCTTTCACCATCGTTTTAATTTTTTTTTTAAGATTTATTTATTTGAAAGGCAGACTTACAGAGAGGCAGAGAGAGAAAAAGAGAGAGAGAGAAGTCTTCCATCTGCTGGTTCACTCCACAGATGACTACAATGGCCAGAGCTGGGCCAATCCAAAGCCAGGAGCCAGGAGCTTCTTCCAGGTGTCCCACATGGGTGCAGGGCCCCAAGGACTTGGCCATCTTCTATTGCTTTCCCAGGCCATAGCAGAGAGCTGGTTCTGAACTGGAGCAGTTGGGATTCCAACCAGTCCTATAATGAGATGCTGGCACTGCAGGTAGTGGCTTTACCCACTATGCCACAGCTCTGACCCCACCTTTTCACCATCTTTAAGACCAATGTAAACTGGAAGTTTCTTAGTCTCACATTCACTTCATTAAGGTGGAACATATTGGAAAGTTATTATTAAATTTAATTTTTCCCATTCTAAAACTATAGTTGTCTCTCAATATCCAATGAAGATTGGTTCTGGGAATCACCATTCCCTATACCAAAACCCACAAAGGCGCAAGTCCCTTCTATACAATGCTGTAGTATTTGTTTATAATTTAGGCAAATCCTTTTTTATACTTTAAATTATCTCTAGATTACTTATCATTTCATTGTATTACATAATATATATTAAGTAGTTTTTATACTGTGCTGTTTAGGGAACAGCAAGAAGTCTATACGTGTTCCATGCAGACACAAGCCTCAGAGGCCTAACTACATGGGACACATCACCAATAGAGCCACTTTGTCTCTTTCCATGGTTGGCTAAATCTGGGAATGAGGAACCAGCAGATGCTAAACCATGGACACAGAAGGATCACTGCATTTACAAAGTATGTTAGATGTTGTTAAGAGACATCATTTTTGCATTCCTAAAATTGTACCAAGTAAAATCTTTAATGTAGAACCTAAGTAGAACATGCAGTTATGAAAACTCACAAGAATTCACTTTCTCTTCACAATCGTGTAGATATTATTCCCTTTTAGTGATTAAGAAACAGTGATTGGAGGTCTCAGGCCACATTTGTGCAGGATTAGCATTAGAACACAAAGCAAGCAAACAAATAAATCAAGTTTTCAGATTGCTTCTAAGGTTTGTTCACTGGCAATTGTAGAGTAATCTTTCTCCTAATAAGGAAATAGCATCTAATATTTTAAGCTTGCTAAAACCATGATTCAAGCATCAAAATTTATTGAAAAAATAAAATAGAAAATGAGCTCAAAATTATTTCTATGTTTATTGATTTTTTAAAAATATGTGTTTATTTATTTATTTGAAAGTCATAGTTTCATAGAGAGAAGGAGAGATCTTCCATCTTCTGGCTCATTCCCCAAGTGGCCACAATGGCCCAGGCTGAACCAGGCTTCAGAAACTTAATCCTGATCTCCAACATGGGTGTAGGGGCCCAAGCTCAAGGACCATCTTCTGCTGCTTTCCCAGGCAATTAGCAGGAGCTAAATTGGAAGTTGAGCAGCCAGGACACAGACGGTGCCCACATGGGATGCTGGCACTGCAGACATCCTCCATACTCCATGTTTTACAATGCTGGTCCCTACCTTGATTTCTTATGACCTTGTATAAAGACAATGGCTTGGGGCTTGCGCTGTGTTGAAGCCCCAGGCTGCAGGACCCGCATCCCATATGGGCGCCAGTTTGAGTCCCAGCTGCTACACTTCTGATTCAGCTCCCTGTCAACGTGCATCCACATGGGAGACCTGGAAGAAGCTCCTGGCTCCTGGCTTCGAATCAGTTCAGCCCCGGTTGTTGTGGCCATTTGGGGAGTGAACTAGCATATGGAAACTGCCTCTTTCTCTGTTGCTACCTCTCTCTGTAACTCTGCCTTTCACAAGTAAAATAAAATTTAAAAAGAGAGACAACGGCTTCATTAAGTAGTCATTTCTGGTATTACTCTAACTTTATTTCATCTCTGCACTCATCTAACACTACTCAAGTAGAGAACAAACAATTTCAAATGTGAGCTGCAGGACATGCTGGATTTCTATCATCCCGGCAGGAGTATCTGTATTTTTAAAGTTCCCTTGAAGGAAACTAAGACAACGCTTACGTTTGTTACTCCTTTTCTGGCGATCCATGAAAATTACATGGGGAAAAATATTTTCATGATTAAGAGGTAAGCTCCACCAACACAGGAACTTCATCTCACTGACACTTTCTAAAGGCCTAGTACAGGCCTGGAATATAATTGATACTAATAAATATTTGCTGAATGAGCCAATGAGAGCATAAATGAAACAGATGAGGAAATTGACTCATGATTGTATTAGCATTCTCCAGGGAAAAAGAACTCCTAGGACATATATATGCATGCAAGAGGGGCTTTTGTTGTAAGAATTTGCTCACTGGATTGTGTTATGAAAGGCAGGAAGTCCCACATCTGCCATCTGCAAGTTAAAGACCCAGAGAAGCTCGTGGTGTCATTCAGACTGAGTGGGAAGAACTGAGAGTCAGGAGCTTGAATGTCTGCACAGAGATGGATGTTCCAGTGCTAGAGAAAGCATGTTCCCCCTTCCTCTGCCTCTTTGAACAGGTTGTACAATGGCTACCATGTTACGCCTTCTTTACTCACTCTACTGATGCAAATGCTCATCTCTTCCAGAAACGTGCTCAGAGGCACACCCGAAAATAATATTTTACCAGTTACCCGAGTATCCCTTTAACCAATCAAGTTAATCATCACAATGACCTTATGTTGTTTGAGAAGTAAAAATAATTTACTCAAAAATATTTGCTAAGTGTCCAGGTAGATTTTGAGGCTCCGGTCTGGAACCCCCAAGTCTCTGGTACTGTACCTGGGTGAGATATTCTTGTTTAGACTGGGTGACTAGGGCAGCCTCTCTGAGGAGCTGCCATTTGAAATCTGAATAAAATGAGCAAGCATGCCATGTGGAGTAAACACTCCCTTTCTCTTCTGGAAGCTTTAAATTACATGATGCACAGAAAGCACTTATCTTGGTACTTAGCACATTGTCAATGATCAACAAATGGTAGATATTATGGATATTTTATCAAATGTCATCCAAGAAATTCATTTCACTATATTCAAAACAGAGATAAGTCCACCGCAAGGTGACACAGATGTTTAGATGGCCAAAACAAAGAAGTAGTTATAGGTTAATCTATTATTTTAGGAGTGTGGTGACAACCTCAGACTTGCATGCTTTCTCCTTGGAAGCAGGAGGATGTTGCCAATACAGCCCAGGAGGAGCAGGTTCTGCTATTCATTTGGTTCTTTAAATCAAAGCCCCATTTTTCAAAGCTGGAATATCCAATTTTGACAGAGTCTAGTTGGTTTTGCAGGCCTTTAAACAAAGTAGGACTTGCAGATTGTCCACATTTTGTACTTGGACCATGATAGCATAATACAATTCCTTTATGCAATGTTTTAAAAATGTGCCAAATTTAAAAAAAAGTACTAGTTGTCTGGAATACGTATGCAGCCTTGTGTTTGAAAATGTAACACATAACATTCCTTTTTGGTCTTTCAAAAACCTATTCATACATTCTGTATTTCACAGAATTTAAGGCTTTTTTCTTTTCTTTTTTTTTTTTTTGACAGGCAGAGTGGATAGTGAGAGAGAGAGAGAGAGACAGATCTTCCTTTTGCCGTTGGTTCACCCTCCAATGGCCGCCGCAGCCGGCGCATCGCGCTGATGCGAAGCCAGGAGCCAGGCGCTTCTCCTGGTCTCCCATGCGGGTGCAGGGCCCAAGCACTTGGGCCATCCTCCACTGCACTCCCTGGCCACAGCAGAGAGCTGGACAGGAAGAGAGGCAACCGGGACAGAATCCGGCGCCCCAACTGGGACTAGAACCCAGTGTGCTGGCGCTGCAAGGCGAAGGCTTTTTTCTTAATTGTTACATTGAAGCTATTGTTTTACTGATCATTCTTTAAACTTCTTTTTCTATTTCATACAAATAAAAGATGTCATTGTAACGTACTCAACCCAAATAAAAATATATAAAAAACTCAAAATCACCCGAGATAACCACCATTAACACTTTGGTTACTGTGAGAAACAAACTCACCCATCCACTCAAAAGATGGATTCAGACTCAGGAACTGCAGAGAAAGTGAGACTTCACTAATTGCCTTGCGAGATCAGGCATCTGTAGGTGGGGAGGCACAGCCAGGGAAGTTTACAACAAACTATTTATTCTCTAGCTTGCAGGTCCCTCCCCCAGTTCTCATCAGCTGAGTGCTACGGAGTTACACTATTACCCCCATTTGCTTCAGCTGTTTTGGCCACTCCTAATATCCTGATTGCCTAAGAACTTTGCAGGTGCATGTAACCTAGCTGTCAGGCTAGCTAGCTACTTGTCTGCAGCTGTTGCTAGCTAGTCGTCTACTCACAGCTGAACACTTTACTTTGAAAATGAGCCAAATGTCTTTTTCTTAAGATTTACTTATTTGAGAGGCAGAGTTACAGAGAGAGAGGGATAGACAGAGAGACAGATCTTGCATCTGCTGGCTCACTCCCCATATGGCCACAATGAGTGGAAGCTGGGCGGATCCAAAACCAGGGTCCAGGAGCTTCTTCTAGGTCTCCCATGTTGGTTCAGGGGCCCAATCACTTGGGGCCATGCTCTGCTACCTCCCTAGCCACATTAGCAGGGAGCTGGGTCAGAAGTGCAGCAACCAGATCTTGAACGGGTGCCCATATGTGATGCCAGCACCACAGGTTGCCGCTTTACCTACTATATTGCAACACCGGCCCCTTCAATGACTACTATTTTTTAAAATATTTATTCATTTATATGAAAGGCAGAGTTACAGAGAGGGAGAGAGGTGGGGCTAGGTCTTTTATCTGCTGGTTCCTTCGCCAAATGGCTACAATGGCCAGAGCTGGGCCAATCCAAAACTAGGAGCCAGGAACTTCTTCTGGGTCTCCCACATGTGTGCAGGGGCCCAAGGACTTGGGCCATTTTCTACCGCTTTCCCAGTCCATAACTTAGAGCTGGGTCAGAAGTGGAGCAGCCGGGACTTGAACCAATGCCCACATAGGATGCTGGCAAGGCAGGCGGTGGCTTTACCCACTGCACCACAGCACCGACTGCTCAACAACTACTATTTAACACATCTCTTCTGACTGACTTATGCAGAGACATATTTGTAAAATTTTGCATAGAATCCTATTTTATGTGTCTCACTGAGAATGCTTCCAAAACATTTTATTAAACTGTTTTTCCCTCTCTCTTCCAACTCTTACCCAGCTGTCTTCACCACAGACATTAAAAAACTGTTCTGTGCACTTGAACACATAGTGTTGCCAAATCCACTAATACAAATCTTTATGCATTCTCTTCAGTGAGCAACACTGAAGGACCACAGTTTCCTCTTCTATTCCCCTTGGTGAGGAGGACTCCTTGTGCTGATGGTTTTGTTTTCATCAGGTTGTTAGAGGAAGGGGTGCACGTACTTGTAATCTTAATAGATAAGACCAGAATTGCATTCTCAGAGGACTTTAACACTTCTCATTTCCCCTTTGCAGTTTATCCAATATTGATTTTTAGTGTTTATACACATACATACACACATAATTTGGGGCTAATTGCAAGAGACTTGTTTCATTATTATCAATACTAGAAAAACTCAGCTGTCATTCAAGTTTTACTTGGATCATCAATCTTATAACATATTTTAAAAGTGAGGGGCCAGGGCTATGGCTGCAGGTTAAGCTGCCACCTGCAACGCTGGCATCTCACAGAATTTCAAGTCCTGAATGCTCTGCTTCTTATCAAGCTTCCTGCTAATTTGCCTGGGAAGGCAGTAGATGATCGTCCAAGGCCTCTGCTACCCATGTGGGAGACATGGATGGTTTCTGGTTCCTGGTTTCCACCTGGCCTAATCTGGGCTGTAGCAGAGTGAGCCAGAGGATGGAAGATTCTCTCTCTCTCTCTCTCTCTCTCCCTCCCTCCCTCCCTCTCTCTCTCTCTCTCTCTCTCTCTCTCTCTGCCATTCAAATACATAAATAAAATCTTTTTTTAAAATGTGAGTGAAGGCTTCAACAACCACATTTCCAAAGCTATGCCAGGCAGCCTTTGAGAGCCTCAGTGGGGAGTTACTCACTTACTTCCATGAATTCTTAGAGTTAAGAATGCTCCCTGCATTCCATTTAGCAGAGAAAAATGGCTCCATTTTGCCAGCATTGCTTTCTTATTTTCATTGTATTGCTGTGATGTTTGCTCTAGCACATGAGAGCATTAAAAAAAACCCCACATTTTTCAATCACTGAATAGAATGTCTAAGCTCTGATTTGCATTATAAACTTGAAAAATGATTTTGAGTTGCTATTCTCAGCTTCTTGGCAGCATTATTGTTTTTTAAATGCTGAAAAGAAAAATCAAGATCACCCATCAGACATGCAATGCCATTAACACATTGTTCTGATAACTGATGAATTACTTGTAATCTAATTACTTTAATTAGAGTTAACATGCCAAACCCATTCAGACTTAGGTCTCACAGCAATGTTCAGATTGATTTTCTGAATTACATAATGTTTGACATTTATTTTCACAGGTGGGAACTGATGCCTCCTTGGTTATTTTCTCAAGGAGACCCAGTCCCTTACCCATGGGCTCTATGCTATGTTCTGAGCTATCAAGTGGAAGAGGGCAAAACATAGTATTCAATGTCAAACACCCTATTTTCATTCACTCCTTCGAATTAAAGATAGAAAATTTAATTATTATCTCTTTAACCACAGAAAGACTGTCTCTTAAAGCCTGCTATTGTGGTTATTTGATCCACATCATAAATAGCTATTCATCCCCATGTCTGAGAGGAGAACAGTCTTGGGATATAATTGAGGCACAACCTTGATTTTCCCATCTTTTGTCCAGTTCCTATGTCTAAACATAGTGGTAAGTGAGCTCTAAGTGAACCCCTCTGCAGTTGTCACTGTGCTTCTCCCATTCCCCACTGAACTGTAGATTAGTGTCTGCCTGGAAATTTAATGGTGCTTCTGGGCATAAACAAAGGTTTATTAAAACAGTAAGTAAAGGGGGCCAGTGCTGTGGCATAATGGGTAAAGCATCCACCTGCAGTGCTGGCATCCCATATGGGCACGGGCTTGAGTCCCGGCTGCTCCACTTCTGATCCAGCTCCCTGCTATGGCCTGCAAAAGCAGCAGAGGATGATTCAAGTCCTTGGGACCCTGCACCTGTGTGGGAGACTTGGAAGAAACTCCTGGCTCCTGGCTTTGACCTGGTCCAGCCCTGGCCATTACAGCCATTTGCAGAGTGAACCAGTAGATGGAAGATTTCTCTCTTTCTCCTTCTCACTCTGTATTTCTGCCTTTCAAATAAATTAATACATCTTTTAAAAAAAGGAAAACCCACCAATGGGAGCTAATTAATGTGATAGAGCCTGTTTCATGAAACCACCTTAAATAAGTAGCTTTGGGATGCTCATGTTTCCTCTATAACCGATGTAGAATCTGGATGTGGGCTGGCGCCGTGGCTCAATAGGTTAATCCTCCGCCTAGCGGCGCCAGCACACCAGGTTCTAGTCCCGGTTGGGGCACTGGATTCTGTCCCGGTTGCCCCTCTTCCAGGCCAGCTCTCTGCTGTGGCCCAGGAGGGCAGTGGAGGATGGCCCAAGTGCTTGGACCCTGTACCCCATGGGAGACCAGGAGAAGCACCTGGCTCCTGGCTTCGGATCAGCACGGTGCGCCCGCTGCAGTGCGCCAGCTGCAGCGGCCATTGGAGGGTGAACCAACGGAAAAAGGAAAATCTTTCTTTCTCTCTCTCTCTCTCACTGTCCACTCTGCCTGTAAAAAAAAAAAAGAATCCGGATGTGAAAATCATTCTTATTTTTTCAAAGAATACAGTCTTTAGCATCACTGGGTGTTTCTCTGTAGACATTCAACAGGTGGAATACAATGACATATTGGGAAATTTGGCTTCAAAAGTATGTGTGCTATGTCATGAAACTCATAGTTCAAGGCTTGTTACCTTAAAGAAACAGCAAGGGAGTAGGTGTTTGGCATGGCAGCTAAGAGACTGACTGCAGCTTCCTGTTACTGCACACCCTGGGAGACAGCAGGTAACAGCTCAAGTACTTGAAGACTTGATCTCCTGTTTCCCGTGTGGAAGATCCAGATTGAGTGCCAGCCTTGTGGCTTTGGCCTGGCCCAGCCCAACTGTTGTAGCCATTTGGGGAGTGAATCTACAGATGGAAAAATCTTTCTCTGTGTCTGTCTCTTTCTCTCTGTCCTTCTAACATCCACATAAAATGAAAATAAATAATAAATAAATTTGTTTAAAAACAGTAAAGTTGTACATAATTTGTCCCATATCCTTTTTTTTTTTTTTTTTTTTTGGACAGGCAGAGTGGACAGTGAGAGAGAGAGACAGAGAGAAAGGTTTTCCTTGTACCGTTGGTTCACCCTCCAATGGCCGCTACGACCAGTGCACCGCGCTGATCCGAAGGCAGCAGCCAGGTGCTTCTCCTGGTCTCCTATGGGGTGCAGGGCCCAAGGACTTGAGCCATTCTCCTCTGCACTCCCGGGCCACAGCAGAGAGCTGGCCTGGAAGAGGGGCAACCGGGACAGAATCCAGCGCCCCAACCGGGACTAGAACCTGGTGTGCCGGCGCCGCAGGTGGAAGATTAGCCTATTGAGCCGCGGCACCGGCCCCCATATCCTTCTACAAATGACAACACAACTGTTATTGAAGGGATTGGAGTTCATTTTTCCTCTCTTAAATCCCACTTTCTCTCTCTCTCTCTCCCTCTCTATCTATTCAAAAGTTAAATCAATATAATAAAGCAAGTGATTTATGAGTAAACCTTTGTCACTAAGATCTTTTTATGTGGATTGTGCTGTAAATTATGAAAGGACTATTCAGTGCTGCTACTTTATCCATTGTCTATATTGACTTTCAACAGCTGAAATGGTTATTTAATGATGAAACCTGATATACATTTTTATAGTAGAAGTTTGTAGTGATTTGTATAGCAAGTTTATTTTCCCTGCAGACATATTTACAGGTAACAATTTTAGCTGTGCTTGCTCTAGCAAGTCATGTTGAGATGCTTTGATGAAATAGTTTTAGGAGTTGAGACTGGTTTAGGTATAGTTTTCAGACATTAGAGAATATATATTCAGGAACCTCTGAGGGACACCTTTCCTTGGTTCTGGAATTAATATTTCAATCTGAAACCTATTTTATATAATGTCTACAAAAGTATTATTTTTCTATGCTAAAATGGTTATTTTCCCAATCTTTATCCAGAAAACCTAGTTTAAAGTCATAACAATGGGTATAATCTACAATGATGAGCAATCATCGAGGATTTATTTCTTGTCCCAAAGTATATATTTATTCTTTATATCATTCAACAATGCAGGGTGTGTATAGAACAATACCATTTTATGAGCTCTCTCCACTGGTTTTAGCAAAAATAATTGCTTTACCAATAAAAAGAATGACAGGAAGTTAAGAAATAAAGAATAGACTGGTCTCCAAAAGAAAAGAATTGCCCTAACGTGAAGATAAAGTTTAATTAGGGGAAGCTCTGCAGTGCCCCGTCTAATAAAACTCATTTTATTAAATTTATGTCCTATATTTTTGCCACAGTATATTGCTTTCTGCACTTAAAATCCAGGCATGAGGATATGAAATTATTTTCCCACTCAGTCGTTGGCTTCAGGGGACAGGGTCCTGATTGCGCCAGGGTCTTTGGTCCTCTTGCCCTTTTGTACCTTATTCAAAAGCTGCGGCAAATGTGACCTCTGAGAAGATACAATTTCCTGTTAGTCTTAGAGTTTGACTTTTCTGTTTGCCTATTAGAACTCTGCCCAGGAGTAGAAAATCTTATAGCTGAGCTCAGAAGCCACAGTCAGTATCAGTGAAGTTCTTTTGCTAACATATTTCACAAATGAGCCAATTTCCTTACTCAGGATTTAGCACTTAGATCCTATTTTTAACGGTTTGTTTTGGAATGACTTGCTTCTAAGTTTCCTCCATCATGCAGGATTAGTATTATCTGATTAATTCTGTAAAATGTTTTTGTCCTCAGTATTAAATTATGCTACTGAAGGAAAAAGAAAATCCACAGGTTCAAACATCTTAGTTATCTTAGGAATGAGCAGGGAAATTCACTATACTGATAACATCTATACCAGTGCTCACTTCCTCTCCTTTTGATTTGTAGCCTGACCAGAAAAGTCTACTGCTGGCCGGCACCATGGTTCACTAGGCTAATCCTCCGCCTGCAGCACTGGCACCCCAGGTTCTAGTCCCAGTTGGGGCACCAGATTCTGTCCTGGTTGCTCCTCTTCCAGTCCAGCTCTCTGCTGTGGCCAGGGAGTGCAGTGGAGGATGGCCCAAGTGCTTGGGCCCTGCACCTGCATGGGAGACTAGGAGGAAGCACCTGGCTCCTGGCTTCGGATCCACACAGCATGCCAGCCGTAGCGGCCATTTTGGGGGTGAACCAACAGAAAAAGGAAGACCTTTCTCTCTGTCTCTCTCTCTCACTGTCTAACTCTACCTGTCCAATATAAAATAAAATAAAAGTCTACTGCTGATTTGATCCTGTTTGGAAAAAAGCAAGATTCACTTTAAATTTAAACTAATCTTCAAATTCTAATTAGCTAGCAGCTTGCATCTCATTTTCCAGTGAAATTTGTGACGAAGTGTACACACAAGTACCTGAGATCAGGCAAGTACTATTAAGAGTGGAACAGACAGGATGGGCTATGCATAGATTTAAAAAATTTCAGTGAGACAAATTACTGGACAATTGTATTACAGCAGTACTACATGGTTATCCTCTATCCATTGCAACACCCAGAAATAAACAGCACTCATATTATTCCTCCCTTTCTTGTGGACTTTGGAAGACTCAACCTTTGCAGAGACACCAGAGGATGGCCCATGACTTGGTGGTATAACTGGGTGATGACTTGGAGGGGGGTTGCAAAAAGGTGGGGTGGTGGGCTGGGTTGATTGATTTTAGCACGTTATTGAGACAGAAATTGTGATCCTGCGAACATCCAATGAGCTCTCTTACACTGTGGGGACTATTAAGAAGTAATTGTTTCCCTATTCTTTTATAGAAACAAAGGAACAAGCAAGGTTTTGAAATAAAGAGATTTAAGCTGAGAATTCTTACACATGATGTGTTTTCTTTCCTTGTGGCCTATCTTTTCAAGAGCAGCACACAAATTTTGATCTACTTCACTCAGGAAAAATAGATACTCATCATGGTTCATTAACCTCATCTCTTTGTTTAGAACAGTCACTATATGGTTGTATTTAGGGGAGTTATTACCTTATAAAATGCTATGTACTAGCTACTAAATTCACTGTGACCATAGTAGACAAATAATTTCATATTAGTCAAAAGGTAAATAAAATAGTGAAAATTAAAACATTTCAAATACTAGGACTTGAGGAAAGTGCAATTTAATAGTATGAATATTACTCAGCCATAAGAAAGAATGGAGGCCATTACGTTAGATGAAATAAGCCAGGCACAGATGGAAAAGTATCTCATGATCGTTCTAATATGTAGTGCCTAGAAAAGGTTGATCTCATAGAAGTTAAGAGTACAATGGTGGTTATCAGTGGCTGGAGAAAGCAGGGGGGAAGAGGGGATGTGGAGAAGCTCATTAATGGGTACTAAGCTACAGTTATATAGGAAAAAGAAGCTCTGGGGTTCTATTACACAGTAGGTGGCTATCCATAAGGATAATGTACTATATATTATTCTTTTAAAAATTACTGGAAGAAAGGACTCTAAATGTGTTACCAAAGAAATATAAAATATTTGAGTAGGTAAGTATGGTTACCCTGATTTGAACATTACACAATGTATAAATGCATTGCAACAACACATGGAACCCTGAAGATATGTACAATTTTTATGCATAATCTTTTAAATGTCCCTAACAGAAAGTAAGAGAGAAAGAGAGGGTGTGTGTGTGTGTGTGTGTGTGTGTGTGTGTGAAGGATGACTCAAGATGTTAGACTCAAGAAATTGTTACAATGGAATTGTCATTGCCTATTTTGAGCAAAAACTGAACACAATTGAGAGGTGAGACCAGGTGAGACTCAGTTTTGGATGTGTTCAATTTTAGATGCCTACTTGTCTTCTCTATGGCAATAACAGGCAATAGGTTGTTTAAGTGTCTAGAGTCCAAAAAAGAGGTCTAGGCTATAGTTAGAAATCTGGAGTCACCTGCATGGAGGTAGCATTTAATGTTAAAGGATTATTTGAGATCACCACAAGAGTGAATTATTGATCGAGGAGAGATATGAGGATTGAACACTTTGGTTTACCCACATGTAGTGGTCTAGAATACAAGGAAGAACCAACATGGATACCACAGCGAAATGACCAGAAAAATAGAAAGACAAAAAAGATCCAGGCAAAGGAAATATATTTGAAAGGTGAGTGTGATGAGCTGACCCAACGCTGCTGGTGATAGAGAGACAAGGACTAGGTAGTACCCACCAGCTGGGGTCCATGGAAATCACTGTCAATCTTGGAATAGGAGTGCATATAAGCCCAGGTGGAATTGATTCAGGAAATACCAGAAAAGGTGCACACAACACATGGAACCCATCATTCTCAAGGTTTTTGTGATGAAGGTGAGCAGAGAAATCAGGTAGTAACTAGAAGGGCACATAGATCAAGGTAGGGTTTTATTTTTAAAGATGAAAATGATCCAGTTAGAGAGGGAAGTGTCATGGGATGCAGAGAAAATGAACATATCATGACAGGACGCTCTGGAGTTGAGGAGGTGGAGGAGATCCCTTTTAGACTTGGATTTCTACTTAGAGAGGAGCAGAGACTATCTTTTCAAGGTCATAAGAGGGAAGGTAGGAAGGGGGCACAAGGGAAGAAAGTCCGTGTTCTTGGTACTGGGAACAGGAGGAAGTTTCTTCTAATTGCCTCTATTTTCTTAGTAAAATAAACAGCAAAGTCATCACAGGGAGAATAAAGAATGACGTGCTGAAGGCTTAAAGAGAATAGAAGCATTCCAAGATAGTTGTCCAGAAGAATAAGAGCAGGAAGTGAGTGACCAAGGCAGTAAAGCACCCTGCAGCAGGAAGGGCTCAGTTGAGAGTGACAGGCACGGAACTAAGGTCTGCGAGCAGCAGTGTGCGTTTTCTTCCAGCCACCCTCCACGGTTCAGGGCAGCAAGGAGGAGGTGGAAATTTGGATTTAGTCAAGAAAAGTAACTTTGATGATGGGTGAGAAGGCCCAAGGAAGTGGGGTGTAGAGAAGTAACAATTATCATCAATAGGTACATGAAGGGGTGAGACATCAACTGTAAGGTCATGGATAGGCACTTCCCCTGGGGCTGGATAACAAAGAGTGGGAGAGAAAGATGGAGGTGCGGCTGGAGGGTGACGTGTCTGAAGTTGATGTCATGAAGGATGTGGAGCTATTGGTAACAGAGAAGTCTAGAGTGTCACTATTGGCACAGGCGGCTTGAATGATGAGGAGAGCACCATCATTAACAGGGAGGACATCAAGGACCTCCAGGGTAGGGAAACTTTCCTGCCAAGGACCTTTGAATACTTATAACATCACTTGTGGGACATAAAAAATTAGCATCTTAAACATTAGCTTGCTGCAGATGATTGAATTTTGAGTCCTACCTATGGTTGCCCTGGCAGTGCCAGACCAAATGATTACACAGGCCTTATACAGCCTGCAGGTGATTCGTTCCCTACCCCTGGTAGATCACCGTAGGGATCTTTTCCATGATATTGAAACCTCCAAGAATGAGAAGAACTGTGTTGGAGATACTGACAGCAGATCAGCGTGAGAACCTTCAAAGAATGGTGGGGAGGGATAGTGAAGTCTGCAGATGAGATGTGTGGAAGGGAATGGGTGACTCATGGCTGAGCTTCCAGGAGAGCAAAGATGTTTAGGAAGAAAGAAGAGGGAAGATCTGGAACTGACAGTGGAGTACCTATGGAGTAGGAAGCCCAGGTTTCATTTGGAATAAAGCTGTGGAATAAATAAATGGAGAATGTATAGAAGACCCACTCACAGACACTGAGTTCCACAGAAGAATCTGTACTGGGGCCGGTGCTGTAGTGTAGTGGGTAAAGCTGCCACCTGCAGTGCCGGCCTCCCATATGGGTGCCTGTTCAAGTCCCTGCTGCTCCATTTCCAATCAAGCTCCTTTCTAACAACCTAGGAAAGCAGTGGAAGTTGGTCCAAGTATTTGAGCCCCTATACCCATGTGGGAGACCTGGAAGAAACTCCTGGCTCCTGGCATCAGACCAGTCCAGCTTTGACCGTTGGGCCATTTGGGGAGTGAACCAGTGGATGGAAGATCTCTCTCTCTCTCTCTCTCTCTCTCTCTCACCATCTCTCCCTCTATGTAACTGCCTTTCAAATAAATAAACCCTTAAAAAAGAAGAATCTGTATTGTAGGGAAGGGTGCAAGATTGATCACATATAGGGATGAACAGAGCTATATAGGGATGTGATTTACAGCATAAGAAGGGATTGCATTATTTGATGAAGTAGATAGTATGAATGTATATAATGTTCAATAGGACAGAAATTTCCTAAAAAAAAAAAAAAAGTACTGAGTTCTGAGCGTAGAATAAATTGGACAGCATGGCTTGTGTGTGCGCTAAAGCAGTTTTAGTCATTCATCACCATGACCAGTAGGTGGTGATGCTGGCCCAAGATAGCTTGGTTGCTGGTGGCTGTTCAGCAAGAAGAGCAGAGGTCTAAATTGATTACCAGGGAGAGCAAAATGTAAAAGATTCTGGTAGATTTCAGAGATTTCCCTTTCATCATTCTTATACAGAATTAGTACTTGATAGGATGAACAAACAAGCACTAATTCCCAGAAAGGACTGGGACTTTAAAAACTTTGAGCATACAGGAAATCATGAAAATACTAAAAATGCAAATGATGGGGCTGGCGCTGTGGCACAGCTGGTTAACGCCCTGGCCTGAAGCGCCAGCATCCCACATGGGCACTGGTTCTAGTCCCGGCTGCTCCTCTTCTGATCCAGCTCTCTTCTATGGCCTGGGAAAGCAGTGGAAGATGGCCCAAGTCCTTGGGCTCCTGCATCTGCATGGGAGACCTGGAAGAAGCTCCTGGCTCCTGGCTTCAGATCAGCACAGCTCCGGCCGTTTCGGCCAACTGGGGAGTGAACCAGTGGATAGAAGACCTCTCTCTCTCTCTCTCTCTCCCCCTCTCCTCTCTGTGTAACTCTGACTTTCAAACAAATAAATAAATCTTAAAAAAATAAACAAATATTTAGAAAATGGGTCAACCATTTAAAAAATGTAAATGACAGTGCTTTTATTTGTATTTTTTGGATAAAAAAAAAAAAACAGAGAAAGAAGAAAAACACAAGAGCTTTCAGACCACTGGAGACAATTCAGGATACAATGCCAAGGAGATTTCTCTTATTTTGCCTCTTGTACAACCATGTGCACAAATTACTATAGGAAAATACATGAGAATCCGTGGACCATACTATGGTTCTTATCTGAAAGTGCATGTTCTGAGAAAAGCAAGTTCTGTTTTTGCTTGAAAAGCAAATAAATAAAATCCCACCCTCCCCTCTCTTCTCTTCTGTTGGTTGCTTTGGGGATTCAGAACACAGAGCTGAGAAAACCAGAGGCAAAGTGACTTCCTTTGCAGGAGGAGGAAAAGACAGATGCTGATCTGAGCCGATGAGCTTAGTACATTCATATTCCTCAGTTGTTCAGCATTAGAAAGCTCAGGTAGTGAGCGTGTGAAAACGCCAGCAGTCTTTGTATGGCTTGGGGTTTTCTATTCTCACATTCTCGATGTCGCACTGATTGTATCAAGTCCAGAGATCCCCCACCTCTGGACCCAAATTGAACCAGCACTTGTACGGTGAAGTTTTTAACATGACCCGCAAGATTTTTAAGGGCTTGTCAAAAGAATCTTCAGAGCCTCTAGTCATGAATAAAAATGATTTCAGGTACCATTCCTCGCTTGTATTTTATTCCATGGGACTAATTTAATTGATCGAGCTGAATAGTATGGGTTGTTAAGTGGTTGCAAGTAATAAGTGTAAAGTTTTAATTTCTTAGGAAAATATAGTCCATACATTCTGACATTCTGATTTTATTTATGTGGTTGAAACTTTTCTTTAATGTTAGCACATTTACACTTGGATTAAATGGTCCTTCAGGGAATAAGATCTTGTATATACTGAAATCACTCTATGAAGAAAAATCTGCAGCTACCTGTGTGATAGTCTGTCCATGTGCTGTTCACCTGAAAATTAACAATACCATAAGATTTTCTCTGTCCATATTTCCTATTTAGCCAAGTATAGTTGAAAGTTAATACTAGCCCTGGAAAAAAATGATCATTTTTCAAGTTTCTCTTAGACACATTGTCCTGGTTAAACATTTCAGGGCTAGATTGTTACACAAAAACTTGTAAAGCATTCAAGGTAAGTGTGAGCTTACTCTGGGAAGGTTTCTATTTATTTTCTTTGTTGAGAATTACAACAAAAGCCCAGAAAGGCATTGCTTTCCCACAGCTATTAGGTAGACAGTGGATCCTGATGTGCTTATGGGGCCACTATTGGGCGAAGTGGGCTGAGCCGCAGCCTGTAATACCAATTTTCTGAGTTCCAGCTGAGTTTCAACTTTCAACTATACTTGGCTAAATAGGAAATACGGATAGACTGAGAAAACTATAGAAGATGGCCCAAGTACTTGGGTCCCTGCCTCACACAAGGGAACCCAGGATGGAATTCTAGGCTCCTGGTCATTTGGGGAGTGAACTAGGGGATAGAAAATCTCTCTATCCCTCCCTCTTTTCCTCTCTATCTTTCAAACAAACAAATAAATATTTTTTTAAACTTTTATTTAATGAATATAAATTTCCAAAGTACAGCTTATGGATTACAATGGCTCCCCCCCCCCCATAACTTCCCTCCCACCCGCAACCCTCCCATCTCCCGCTCCCTCTCCTCTTCCAATCACATCGAGATTCATTTTCAATTCTCTTTATATACAGAAGATCGGTTTAGTATATATTAAGTAAAGATTTCAACAGTTTGCCCTCACATAGCAACACCAAGTGAAAAATACTGTTGGAGTACTAGTTATAGCATTAAATCACAATGTACAGCACATTAAGGATAGAGATCCTACATGATTTTTTTTTTAAGAATTGATTAATTTTCTATGCAATTTCCAATTTAACACCAAGTTTTTTTCATTTTCAATTATCTTTATATACAGAAGATCAATTCAGTATATGCCAAGTAAAGATTTCATCAGTTTGCACCCACACAGAAACACAAGGTGTAAAAATACTGTTTCAGTACTAGTTATAGCGTTACTTCACATTGGACAACACATTAAGGACAGATCCCACATGAAAAGTAAGTACACAGTGACTCCTGTTGTTGATTTAACAATTTGACACTCTTGTTTATGGCGTCAGTAATCTCCCTAGGCTCTAGTCATGAGTTGCCAAGGCTATGGAAGCCTTTTGAGTTCGCTGACTTCGATCTTATTCCGAGAGGGTCATAGTCAAAGTGGAAGTTCTCTTCTCCCTTCAGAGAAAGGTACCTCCTTCTTTGATGGCCCTGTTCTTTCCACTGGGATCTCACTCACAGAGATCTTTCATTTAGGTCTTCTTTTTTTTTCCAGAGTGTCTTGGCTTTCCATGCCTACAATACTCTCATGGGCTCTTGAGCCAGATCCGAATGCCTTAAGGGCTGATTCTGAGGCCAGAGTGTTATTTAGGACGTCTGCCATTCTATGAGTCTGCTGTGTCTCCCACTTCCCATGTTGGATCGTTCTCTCCCTTTTTGGTTCTATCAGTTAGTATTAGCAGACACTTGTCTTGTTTGTGTGATCCCTTTGACTCTTAGACCTATCAGTGTGATCAATTGTGAACTGAAGATGATCACTTGGACTCGTGAGATGGCATTGGTACATGCCACCTTAATCTTCAGCACGTTGTTGTAATAGGATTTTTTTCTCTGTATTAAAGCAGTACACTGCTTCCAAAGGCTGCTTTTAGGTGGCAATGGCTCCTAGCACCAAGCAAGGGTACCCCTCATTCTTGACAGCTGTTCCTGGCAACCGTTCCAATTTAGAAGTAACTCAGCAGCCTTGATCACAGCATGCAAAATTGTCTAGGGCACTTGTTAAAAATCTTGGACCTCACTGCAGTCCTAATGAATCTGAATTTCTGGGGCAAGCTGAAAAATCTGCATTGTAGAAGCTCAGAGTTGAGTCTCTGCCTGCACCTCCTATTGGCTACTAGTGTTCAACTGTTTTCCTGGAAGAACTCTTAAACAGAATTACTTTTAATGTTCATAGAGTTGTACTGTGATAGGAAAAGAGTGTGAAATTCCTTTACATCACAATGCCTAGCCATTTATTTGACAAATCATGAACAGGCTCAGCAGTAAGGAATCATTTTTAAGTTTTTAAATTTATTCTCATTTTATTTGAAAGGCAGAGAGAGCTCTTTGAGCAGCTGGTTCACTCCCCCAAAGATCTGCAGATTGTTCAGGCACCTGAACAATCTCCTGCTGCCTCCCAGGGTGCACATTAGCTGAAGGCTGAAGTGGAAGCAGAGCAGGGATTTGAGCCCAGGAAGACTGGTATGGGATGCAGACGTCTTAACCATTGCACCAACATCTTCCCCCGAAAGCATGTTTTGGAAGATCAGTCTAACTTTCACTACTTCCTCAAAACCCTTTCTCAACTTTCTTTGCTGCTGTTATTCTCAGCATGTTCCCTTGCTTTGTATTTCACTGAGGAAACGGAGGTGATCCTCGGCAATACTGCTCTGTGATTCTCACAATTCTGTTTCCTGAAAACCTTTTCTGACATTCACTCTTTCAATAATTGTGTAGGCTTCAAATTCCCTGGAATAATTCATTTCTGCTTGAAATTTCTATATTACTATGACAGATACAGGCTGCTTCCAACTCTTTATTATAATCATAAAAACCAATTTATGTAACCAACCTAGACTTAAAGTCCAAAAATTCCTTGTCCAGAATCACATAGTCAACTCATACTTGACATTTTCATTGGATACGTGTATACTAGGCTTCTCAACTTGAATTTATTCAAAATTAAGCTCCTGATAGCTCCCCTAAAGTCACCTTCTCTTGCAACCTTTGTCTTCTGTTTTAAGACATACTCTTCATCCAGTTGCTTTAGTCGATCACTTTGGTGTCATCCTTAACTCTTTTATTTGTCTAATAGCCTATGTCAAGTTCATGTGAAAAGCCTTTAAAACACATCTAGAATGAGACTGCTTCTTACCACTTGCTTTGCAATCTTTCTGGCACACACCGCTCTTCTCTCTTCTGGATTATTGGAAAGGCCTCTCTGTCTTCTGCTTTCATCCTCTGCACTCTAGTCCCAGCTCAGCAGCTAGTTACCCCAAGAAACTTAAGTAATGGCATTTATCTGCGCACAACCTTCCAATGACTTCCAGTTCAACTCAGAATAAACACAACTTGCTTACTCTTAGCTGTGATATACTGTATGATCTTGACCCTTCACCTCTGTAATCGTCCACTCTTCCATATTCCCTCATACCATACACTGGTTTCTTTACTAGTTCTTTAATTTGCAATTTATGTTCTCAATTTTTTTGCATTTTCCCCTTACCTGGCTAGCTCTCTCATTTCCTTCACAAATATCTTCTCTTTGAGGCAGTCCATGCTCACTTTATGTGTAATTTCAATTCTATCAGCCTGTGATATTCCCTATATCCCTTCTTTATTTTTCATCTTAGCATTTAACACTATCTCACTTGTATATATTTTACTTATTTGCCTGTTTCTTCATTCTCCTTTTCAGAATGCCATGAGAACAAGAGATCTGTCCGTGATGTTCGTATGTTATCCCTGGTATCTAGAATAATGTCTGGCACACAGTAGCTCCCCAACATGTATTGGGTGGATGTCGATGATTCCTCCAAGGGTTAATACAGTCATTTCCATTAGAATTACTGTTGGTTTCTGGGGAAAATGCCATTAAAAAAAAAAGGAATAAAAGTATCTCCTGAATTTGAAACATTTGGTCTATTTACAACAGTGTAAAATGCATCAAGTGATGATAAGTGCTATGAAAAAGGAAATGGTGGATAGACATGGTGTGGATGTGCAATTTTGGATGGAAGACAAGAGGAAGAGGCAGGAGCTGGCCATTGTAGTGTAGCAGGTAGTCATCGCCTGCGATGCCAGCATACCATATGAGCAGGGGTTTGTGTCCTGGCTGTTCCACTTCCAATCCATCTCCCTGCTAATGGCCTGGGGAAAGCATCAGAAGATCCCCAAGTATTTGGGCCCCTGCCCCACCCATCAGTTGAAGCTCCTGGCTCCTGGTCTCCGTCTGGCTCAGCCCTGATCATTGCAGCCACTTGGGGAGACAATCAGTGGATAGAATATCTCTCTCTCTCTCTCTCTCTCTCGCTCTCGCTCTCTCTCTCATTCTGACACTTAAATAAATAAATAAATAAATAACTTTTGGGGCCAGCGCTGTGGCATAGCGGGTAAAGCCACCGCGTGGAGAGCCGGCATCCCATACTAGCGCCAGTTCAAGTCCCGGCTGTTCTATTTTCAATCCAGCTCTCTGCTGTGGCATGGGAAAGCAGTGGAAGATGGTCCAAATGCTTGGGCCCCTGCACCCACATGGGAGACCTGGAAGAAGCTCCTGGCTCCTGGCTTCAGATCAGCACAGCTCCAGCCATTGCGGCCACTGGGAAGTGAACCAGCGGACAGAAGATCTCTCTCTCTCTCTCTCTCTCTCTCTCTCTGTGTGTGTGTGTCTCTCTCTCTCTCTCTCTCTCTCTGCCTTTCCTTCTCTCTGTGTGTAACTCTGACTTTCAAATAAATAAATCTTTTAAAAAATAACTTAAAAAACAAAGAAAAGGAGACATTTGAGCATAGCTCTAAATGATGTGTAGGAGGGAGCCAGGTGGATATTTGCAGGACGAAATGTTCCAGACAGAGAGAACTGCCAGTACAAAAGCCTTGATGTAAGAGTGTGCCTGGATGTTGGGACAACCATGACAAAGCCAGGGAGGTTGAAGAACAGTGAGCCTTGGGTAGAGGAAGAGGAGTCAAAGAGATCACAGGCTATCTAGGGTCCAGAGTGAAGCTGGGTTGTGCTTAAATTGCACTGGGGGACCACTGGAATGTTTTGACCAGAAGAAAGTCATGGGCTGACTTTCAGCTTAGAAGGATCACTCGGGCTTCTAGGGGGAGAATAGGGTGGGTGTCAAGGGAGCAGTAGCAAGGCCAGTTGGGAAGTCAATGACCACCATCAAGCAGGAACTGATGATGGTATCACTGGAGGTATTAAAAACAGCAAGGCTTTGGACATATCTTGAAGGTAGAGCCAACAGAAATTGAGATTGGATGTGGAATGTATTGTAAATAGAGGACTTAAGATGATGCCAACACTCTGGACCTGGCCAGCTAACATTACCACTTTGTAAGGAGAGGTAGGTTTTGACGGCAGGTAAACAGCTCAAATCAAAAACTCAGTTTTTCAGATGTTAAGTTTGAGATTCTATTAGACACCCACATGAAGGGTTCCTGTGTATGCAGCTGTTATGTGAATTTGGAGTTCATGGAAGAGAAAGGTATGGAGCTTCAAATTGGAGAGCCTTTGTAGACAGTATGTAAAACCATCAGCTTGGATGGGATTTGCAAAAAAGTGAATATAGAAGGTATCTGAAGAGATCTCAAAGATCTCTTTGAAGGAAGTGGAGCCCCCTTGGCCAAGTGAAGGAAGGAGGGGCAACTATCTGCATCAAATGCAGTTACAGGGTGGACCAGCATTGTGGCATAGCAGTTAAAGCTGTCACTTGTGACACTGGCATCCCATATGGGCGCCAGTTGAGTCCTGGCTGATCCATTTCTGACCCAGCTCCTTGATAATGGCCTGAGAAAGCACCAGAAGATGACTCAAGTGCTTGGGTCCCTGCACTTGCATGGGAGACCTAGATGAAGCCCCTGGTTCCTAGCTTCAACCTGGCTCAGATCTGGCCATTGCAGCCACTAGGTGGAGTGAACCAGCAGATGGAAGATTCTCTCTCTCTCTCTCTCTCTCTCTCTCTTTCTTTTTCTCTCTCTGTCTCTGTAACTGAATTTCAAATAAATAAATAATAATAAATTTGACAGGTAGAGTTACAGACAATGAGAGAGACAGAGAGAAAGGTCTTCCTTCCGTTGGTTCATTCCCCAAGTGACTGCCACGCTGGCACTGTGCCGATCCGAAGCCAGGAGTCAGGTGCTTCCTCCCGGTCTCCCATGTGGGTGCAGGGGCCCAAGCACTTGGGCCATCCTCCACTTCACTCCCGGGCCACAGCAGAGAGCTGGACTGGAAGTGGAGCAACTGGGACTAGAACGTGGCGCCCATATGGGATGCCGGAGCCACAGGCAAAGGACCAACCAAGTGAGCCATGGCACCGGCCCCTTTATTTATTTATTTATTTTTAATTTTTTAAATAAATATTTTTTAAAAATGCAATTGCCTGGTGAGGCAAACCTTAAGAACTAGAAATCATGGGTGATGTTGATAAAAATAGCTTAGCAAAATGGTAGAGAGTAAAGTTTTATTAAATTGGGCTCAGGGGCCAGCGCTGTGGCGTAGCGGGTAAAGCCACTGCTGCAGTGCCAGCATCCTATATGTTTGCCAGTTCAAGTCCTGGCTGTTCCACTGCCGGTCCAGCTCCCTGCTATGGCCTGGGAAAGCAGTGGACGATGGCCCAAGTCCTTGGGCCCCTGTACCCACGTGGGAGACCCAGAAGAAGCTCCTGGCTCCTGGCTTCAGATTGGCACAGCTCCGGCCATTGTGGCTAATTGGGGAGTAAACCAGCAGATGAAAGACCTCTCTCTCTTTCCCTGCCTCTCCTTCTTTCTCTGTGTAACTCTGACTTTCAAATAAATAAATAAATAATTTTTTAAAATAAATAAATAAATGAATTGGGCTCAAGAAAGAATGGCAGAAGAGAATCAAGAGACAGGAAGATAGATGATTTTGTGTAAGAATATTGCTATCAAGAGGAGAAAGAGGTAGTATGCTTGGTGCAGTGGGTTAAGCTGCTGCTTGGGAAACCTGAATATTATATTGGAGGGCCTGGCATTGAGTCTTGCCCCTGCTTCTGATTCAGCTTCCTGCTAATCAGCTGGAGAGAAAGAAGATGATGGCCTAAGAACTAGGATTCCCATGACTCACGGGAGTATGAGGGTCAGGGAGGACCTGGGTGGAGTTCTTGGCTTCTAGATTTGGCCCAGCCCTGGCTAGTGCAGGCATTTGGAGAGTGACCTAATGCAAGAGAATTATCTCTCTCTCTTTCTTGCCTCTATTTCTATAACTCTTTTAAACACATACGTAAATAAACTTTATTAAATGAGGAGAATAATATGAGTCTGCATTTAGATGGAGATGTAGGATGGAGAAATTCTTTTCTGATTTAGGTTGGATGATGTTAATACATGCAGAAAGCTGATGGGAAAGCTCTTGTAGAGGGCAGAGGGCAGGAGCAGGTACCCATGGAAGAGGGAAGTCCTTTAAAAAAAGATTTTATTTATTTATTTAAAAGTTAGAGTTACAGAGGGAAAAGAGAGGGAGAGGGACAGAGAGAGAGACATACAGAGAGAGAGAGAGAGAGATCTTCTATCCACTGGTCCACTTCCTAGATGGGTGCAATAGTCAGGCCTGGGCCAGGGAGAAGACAGGAGCCAAGAGCTTCCTCCAGATCTCCCACATGGGTTGCAGGGGCCCAAGCACTTGGACCATCTTCCTTTGCTTTTCCCAGGTGCATTAGCAGGGGACTGGATCAGAAGTGGAGCAGTTGGGACATGAACCAGCACCCCTATGGGATGCTGGCACCATAGGCAGCAGCTTTATCAGCTACTCCACAGTGCTGGCCCCAGAGTGAGATCCTTGAGTGAGAGAGTGGAAATGACATTACGCATGGGCCTTAAATAGAATAAATAGAAATTAGCCCATAGGTGGTTTTTTTTCTCACAACAGGAAAGAAAACAAAATAGGTGGGCATTGATATAGGCAGTATTGTAGATTCGATTGTAGGAGACAATGGAAAGTATTTTCTAATTGTATTTTCTCAATGAAATATCAATTGAGGCTAACAACTGAGAGTTGAGGAGAGAGGAAGTAAAGAGGAATGAAGTAAGAAATAATGATCTAGAATCAAGAGTGATTGGAGCAGGGAAATGAGGTGAGACCACAGAGCAGCTCTAAGTGCCTGCTGAGTTTAGTGCGGAAACTACAGAGTTGCAGGAGATGGAGGGGTTGACTCGAACAAAGTGCACATTTTTCCATGTAATTATTATTTGGGAAAAGAAGAGAATAATTTCAGGGGAGTATAATTGAGTCTCAACTATGTCAGGAGGGAAGCAAGAACATGAGGGAATAAGGTTGAGTGGCTGAGTCCATGGATTTTGGAGGTGGTGTTGGTGTTGAAGAACTGTTGCTGTCAAGGTAGTAGAGGAAGTAGCGTGGTTGGAGAAAAAAGCTTGAAAAAGGAGAGGCACTGACAAAGTCTGCATGACCTAAGAAATAGCTGGCTGAGATAGGAGGACAAGACCCTGGTAGAGAGATAGTCAAGGGCCTGAACACTCACATGAATGGAAGGATCATCTCGGCAACACTGGGATGACTGGAGAGACTGGCAGTGATCTAGCAGCCAAAGTCTTCAAGACTGAAGAAGGAGAGTCATCTGGTGAGCTGTGGGCCACTGCAGCAGGGAGAAGCAAGGGGGAACCGACACAGGCGTGAACTTCGGGGGAGTTGGGAGGTTTGGGGAAGAAGAGAAGAGAGCATGCTCAGGTTGGAGCAAGCAAGGGCCTGGAGAAGAACAGCCATCACTAAGGTCCAACCGTGGAGGACCAAGCACAGGCACCTGCCGTGGGAACTACAGAGGAAGCAGCGTTTTCAAGGGCTTCCAGAAAGACAAGAGGGAGGTCTAGCAGATTCTGTGGGTTGAAGATGTGAGTTCCAGAGGAAACAGGGGAAGAGACCCTGGCTGCAGAGTGAAGAAATAGTAGGTCAGAGTGACATAACCATATGAGGATGACGGTTGGTGTCAAGGCACGAGATCTAGGGATCTCACCCTTCTTGGGGCAAAGTAAAGAGGGATGGGGCATTGGACGGGATGACTTCCGGGGGATGCTTCAGCAGCCCGAGGGAGGAGGCTGTGAGTGCATCGAAGACAGCAGTCAGGGCTTGCACCCTTGGCAAGCACAGCTCTGTCACTTTCAAGGCTTCAAGGACAGCACAAACATGGCGGCACCAGAAGCCTGCCCCCTAGGGACTTTCCCGCAGTCAATTTATTCACAGAGGCCTTGGTTAGTAACAGGCAGAGGGAAGTTCTTTATGGCCTCCCATCGGTGTGGACAAAGTAGCTCTCTCCACCCCGAAGGATCAGGTGACAAACGTCTTCTCCAGTATTCCCTAACTCATCACTCTCGCGAGAACAGCCCTCGCTGTACCGAACTGGAAGGGAGGAGCAGATGGCTTTCTCCTGGGTGAGAAAGTGAGCAGTCCGCAAAGTGCCCTACTGGGACAAACATTTAGAAACATACTTAGAATTCTTGGTTTTGTTGGCTTGGAACTTGAGAGATGAATAATTCTGAGACGGCTTAGTAAAGGTTTCAGTGAGGTCACTTTTTCTGGAAAACCTCCCAATGGTTTATTCAAAGTGCGCCTAGCTGAGGGGCAGGGCTCCAAGCCGTGCAGGGAGATTATTCGCGCTGCCGAATGATCTCCCCACGGGGCCCTGGTGCAGATGGAATCATCTGGTGGTTTTCTTTCCTTTGCTGTGCAAAGAAAATGTTAGCGATAAATGATAGCGATAAATGGTGAACACCTTCTTTTTTTTTTTTTTTTTTTTTCCCCAGGAGGGTGACATTTAGGAGAGGAAAAAGGGGAAAGCATTTGAGAGTAGAGAGAGAAAGGGCACTCCTCTCCTTCTTTCTAAATCAGAAACTGCTTCAATCTGTCTTCTCCTTCATGAGTCAGAAAAAGAAAGTGATACAAAATCCGGTCTCTTCCTATGCCTTGAGGCATGACTGCAACTAAACCATTAGGGGATGCAAATTGAATCCTCCATGAGTAAAATTCAGTGTATGACATAGTGTTTGGGCCCCGTGCGAAAACCACCCATTCATAGATGGGCTTTCCCCCTGAACACTTGAGGCAGGCTCAGCTCAAGCAGGAAGAAAAGTCTGACTTCCAGGTTATTAAAAATGAAATAATCCTTTACAGTTTTTTCCTTAAGTTAACAGACAGTAAAGTGAGATTGAAATCCGTTACAGTCAATGAATTTTTTAAAATGAGGAATTTCATTAACTTGATAGTTTACAAAAAGTGGTGCTGATGGCAGGGAGTAGAGTGCTTGTTTCTCACTTCATTGTTTGGAAGCCTGAACTTGAACTATTCTTGGGCGGGTTTTGCCTGCCTACATGCAAATGATAGAAAGAATTGAAGCCTTCGTTGAATTTAAGCTCCTCTGACTGCTTAGGAAAGCTAATGGCAAGAGGGTGGCAGTTCCTCAGAAAAATTAAAAATAGAATTCGCATGTGACCCAGCAATTCCACTTCTGGGTGTATAATCAGAAGAATTGAAAGCAGGATCTCAGCCACATTTCTGATATTTTTGCACCCATGTTCATGGCAGTGTTATTCACAGCAGCCAAAAGGTGGGATTAACCCAAGTCTCTGCTGACAATTGAATGGATAAACAAAGTGTGTATCCTTATGTCGGTATACATACAATGGAATTATTCAGTTTAGAAAGAAGGAAGATTCTGACACATGCTACAACATGGAGGAAACTTGAGGATGTTATGCTAAGTGAAGCAAGCACTAAAGGACAAACACTGTATGATACATTTACATGAGGTACTTAGAATAGTCAAATGCATGGAGACAGAAAATAGAATGGTATAAGGGGAGGGGAAGTGGGAGTATCTGTCTAACGGGTACAGAGTTTCAGTTTGCAATGATAAAAAAGTTCTAGAAATAGTGGTGACAGTTAAACAATGCAATTGTAGTCAATAACACTGAACTGTACACTAAAAATGATTAATATGGGATTGGTGTTGCTTGCAGGGTATTAAGCCACTGCCTGTGACACAGGTATCCCATATTGTAGCTCTGGCTCAAGTCCTGACTACTGCACTTCGGTTCCAGCTCCCTGCTGACGTACCTGGGAAAGCAGCAGAAGATGGCTCAAGTACTTAGGCCCCTGCAACCAGCAAAGACCCGGATGGAGTTCCAGGCTCCTGGCTTGTGGCCATTTGGGGAGTGAACCACAAGATGGAAGATCTCTTTCTCTCCCTGTCCCTCCTTGTCTCTGTAACTCAATCTTGAAAATAAATAACATAGATCTTTTTAAAATCTTGTTTGTTGTGTGCATTTTCCCTAAAGCATTTACAAAATCTAATGGCTCTATGGATTTGCCTATTTTAGCTATTTCATGTAAATATAATCATAGGAAACGTTGTCTTTTGTGACATTCACTTCACTTATAGTATTTTCAAGATTTATTCATGTTGTAGCATGTGTCAGAATTTCTGGTTGAATAAAATTTCATTATATGTATATATATATATATATCAAATTTTTTCAGTGCTATTGGATACAAAGTTTGTATATATGTATATATATATATATATATATATATCAAATTTTTTCAATGCTATTGGATACAAAGTTTGTTTTCGGGAGTGATGAAAATGTTCTAAAATTAGGTTGTTATGGCCGCATAGTTCGTGAGTGTACTAAAACCATTTTACAAATGAATGCTTGATGTGATGTGAATTATATCTCAAACCTGTTATAAACAAATGGTAAAAACCCATCACTTAATGTGATCTCGGATTCATGACCAAAGGCACAGTGTCCATGGCAAAAGTGGTGAAAAGTGTACAAATTCAGAGTCAGGGGGCCTGCATCCAGGTATCGACTCTGGCGCTTAGCAGTGGGACTTTGGTCGAGCTATAACTTCTCCAGACATCACATCAGTGATCAGCCAGAGATGGCGTGGAGAGATTCTGTCCTCCCAGCTCCTTCTCTCACACATCTTGTGTTACACCACGTCACTAGGTAGGGAAGCAACAGCTGCAGGTGAATCTGGAGTGGATGTGAAGCTGAAATTTCATTCCAGCAATTGCTCTCCACACACCGTCTCTTCTTTCTGTGAGAAAACTTCCTTACTCTTCAGCTTGACCCGATAAAGTGAAACAGTACTTCCTTGGTCTCCAGTCAGTTACCCGTGGGCCACAAATGTTCCAGCTGGCATGGGGGGGACAGGCAAGATTTTTGTGTATACAAGTCTAAGGAAAATGAAAACCACATGGGCAATGTTGATTTTGTTGTTGTTGTTGCATGTATTGAGTTTTACAGAAATGTTCTCTATTTGCTCACCCCAATCCTTCCTGCTTTGACATGTTTCACCACCAATTTCTTCTTGAATTGGAGGTTTTCACAGTTTTCTTTCTTTCTTTCTTTCTTTCTTTCTTTCTTTCTTTCTTTCTTTCTTTCTTTCTTTCTTTCTTTCTTTCTTTTTTTTGACAGGCGGAGTGGATAGTGAGAGAGAGACAGAGAGAAAGGTCTTCCTTTGCCGTTGGTTCACCCTCCAATGGCCGCTGTGGCCGGCACACCGCGCTAATCCGAAGGCAGGAGCCAGGTACTTACCCTGGTCTCCCATGGGGTGCAGGGCCCAAGCATTTGGGCCAACCTCCACTGCACTCCCGGGCCACAGCAGAGAGCTGGCCTGGAAGAGGGGCAACCGGGACAGAATCTGGTGCCCCGACCGGGACTAGAACCTGGTGTGCCGGTGCTACAAGGCAGAGGATTAGCCCGTTGAGCCATGGCACTGGCCCAAGCAGTTTTATTTCTTATGTCACATCAGGTTTGGAGGAATCTTGTGGCTTTTCTTTTTGGTCACCTTTTTCTAGTCACCTTGATCCTTGTAGACTGTAGTAGGAGATTTCAGTTGATGTCATTGCCTTTATCCCACCTTGAAGCTGCTCTCCAAAGACAGGAGAAAGTCAAGTGCTTCTCAACCAGTTCTCTAATTTCCTAGCCAACATTTCCTTGGCAACATTTTGTATGCAATTCTGAGCTGGTATTAAGAAAAATGGGTCAGTGAAAGAATAAATGATTTTTTACTCTCTGAACTTCTTAGTGATCGTGTACATGAACTTCCAGTTGGCCCCACTCAGAAGAAACTCAGAGTGTGTATCAGAGAAGAGACTCATTAGGCATCTTGACTGAAGAGATGGCTTCCCAAATATTGCATCTTCAGGTAAGACTGAGCTACCCACTCAGGGCAAAGAGCCAGAGACTCACTAACTAACTAGATTGCAAATTAAACATGGGGAGGGGGATATTATCCTTACTATAATTAAAATTACTGAATGGATACAACTCAGTGTTCTTGGGACAGTAGAAGCTGTGAGAGTAAAAGAATAGTAATTCTCAATGAGAACGTTCATCCTTTAGGTTGGAAAAATCCTCTGGCAGCAAAAAAAGGAACAGTTTCAGGAGGAAAGCTCAGAAGTTTTAAGCCTTTTAATATGAGAGACTTCAAGTGTGTTGAGTTTCTAACGCCTCAAAGTTTCTGGGGTTGGCTCCTCAAAATTTCTTAAAATATTATTTTGAAAAATCCTGTCCACTCAGGGATAATTTTGGTGGTGAATAATATTTCAATACATTTATAAAAGCCCAAATGCTTAGTGGAAGTGAGTGTTATCATGTTCCAACCAATGCGGCTCACTAGGTTAATCCTCCGCCTTGCGGTGCTGGCACACCGGGTTCTAGTCCCGGTCGGGGCGCCGGATTCTGTCCCAGTTTCCCCTCTTCCAGGCCAGCTCTCTGCTGTGTCCAGGGAGTGCAGTGGAGGATGATCCAAGTGCTTGGGCCCTGCACCCCATGGGAGACCAGGACAAGCGCCTGGCTCCTGCCATCGGATCAGCGCGGTGCGCTGGCTGCAGCGCGCCAGCCGCGGCTGCCATTGGAGGGTGAACCAACGGCAAAGGAAGACCTTTCTGTCTGTCTCTCTCTCTCACTGTCCACTCTGCCTGTCAAAAAAACAAAAACAAACAAAACAAAAAAAAAAACAAAGGAACCTTATTTTAGGCACTCTCAAAAAATTTAAAATAGAGAAATATTATTTTCCTTAGATGGTCTGATCAATAATTCAGCACTTTTATAAATCTCAGTTCAAAAAATATATTTTTTTTTTCTGTCAATGGATCTCAGCCATCTGTCTATATTAGAGTGCAGTTGTTCTTTGGCTATTCCATATCTCCTCACAGTGCTTTCCGGAAGTGGCCTTTGATTTTTTGTGGCTCTGGTAGAATTTATTCTATTGTGACTCTAAGGCTGGACAAGTGGCCTCAGTCTGACCGATCAAAATAAAATCTCCTTTTTCTGTGTGTGGTGACTGGTGCAAGGCTGAGCACACAACCCAAGTGAGGCCAAGTGGAGATAAAAAGGTTAACCTGAGGACCTTGGTATCAGCCAGTCCGTTTTCTACCAAGTTACCAGGAACTTAATAATCTTGTTTGGAAATCCTGGGAGCAAATACCCATGCCTCAGAGATAGCACCCAGGGGTAAGAAACCTGGGTGTTTGTACCCTGACTCCCATCAGCCACTGGTTGAGGATTATTGGTGGTAGTGGTGGTGGTGGTATCATTAATTCCTTTTGGGCTCAGGTGGCCAGAGAAAGCCCTCAGGCAAAGAAATGCTTTTGGAAGCTGGTCTTGTGTGTACCAGAATAGCAAGGGCAAGGAGCATATAGGTGGGGGCACTAATGCACATGCTACAATTGTGACTTTAATACCTGTATCTTATTCCATGGTAAGTACTTGTGAATGTTACTGATCCATGACATTTATTCACTCAATAAGCACCTATTTACCATGCACCTACCTGATGGTACACCCACTGTGCTAAATGCTGGGAATAAAAGAATAAAGAAGATAGAGACAATCTCATCCCTCAGGAAGTGGACATAAGCAAGTAACCAAGAAATCATGTGCCAAGGATGGAGACAGCATGGGGTGCTGGAGAACACACCTGAGGGGAACCTAACCCAGAATATGTTTACCAAGCAATCTCCACAGGTGCCAATAGCTTCCATTTTAGCAGCAGCTGAAAAAAAAAATTGAAGATAGATTAAAAAAACAGATGACAAAGACCAAAGAGAAATTGAGATTTTCCAGCACAATGTTTCATACTTCTGAGTTTCATACATTGTGTGTGTGGTACTAACAAAAACAAAGAGGGTGATGGCCAAGTCCATGGATGCTGCCCCAGCAGCAAGGACCCATTGCACCTCTTCAGGTCATTTGTACTGTTAAAAAGAAAGTAGTAAAAAAGTTTTAAAGAAAAAGAATTCTATTTTGAATAAGCAAGTCTAGTAAGCACCAATATAATGAATAAAATGACCAACTATAGTAGTAATCAAGTGACTGTCTACAGCATATTGGCTAAGGAGATCTTGGAACCCAAGCCCAGTTGGGGCAATGTGAGTATCTGTCACACCAAGGCATGGCTGGAAAACACTGATGCCAGAAAAGTTGAAAGCCAGCATGTTCTACCTTGGCTAATTAGAAGGAAGGAGGCACTCCCATTCAGGGTGTGCTGGCAGGAAGCACAGGAGCAGAGAGTCAGCGACTGTCATGTCTCCAGGGCAGCTGGGGAACAGGCTATGCAAAGCAGACAGCACACTTGCTGGGTCCTCCTGGCCAGGCTCTGGAGGAGGCTCAATGAATAATGGTTGAATTAAATGGATTCTCTCTCCTTTTTAAAGGTTTGTTTGTTTGTTTGACAGGCAGAGTGACAGATAGATGGAGGAAACGGAGATCTTCAACCACTGGTTCACTCTCCAAATGGCTATGATGGCCAGGATTGCTCCAGGCCAAAGTCAGGAGTCCAAAACTCTATCCAGGTCTCCCACATGTGTGGCAGTGGCCCAAGCTCTTGAACCATCTTGCCTTGCTTTCCCAGGCACATTAGAAGGAAGCTGGATCTGAAGCAGAGCAGCCTGGACTAGAACAGGCGTTCATAAATGGAATGCAGGCATCACAGGCAGCCATTTAGCCTGCTGCATCACAACACCAGTCCCAGTGTCTTGCTATTTTTGTCTGAAATTTTATTCCAATTTATTAATGTACATTTTTACTATTAATTTTACCATATGTGTTTGCTGTTTTTCCTATGTTCCTGTATGTTCTTCTGTATCCTAATTTTTTCTTTTGTTGCTGAGTAACTTCCTGACATAGTGTTTCAAACAAACCTGAACTTTCAGTGCCTTCATGACTGGCAATCTGCACTATGTTATTCAAAAAATGTGAAAATATTATAAAAGCACTTGTTCTTATTACTTAATAGTAGACATAACTCTATATATTCATTTCTTTTTTTTTATTTTTGACAGGCAGAGTGGACAGTGAGAGAGAGAGAGAGACAGAGAGAAAGGTCTTCCTTTTGCCATTGGTTCACCCTCCAATGGCCGCCACAGCCTGCGCACTGTGGCTGGTGCATCACACTGATCCGAAGCCAGGAGCCAGGTGCTTCTCCTGGTCTCCCATGGGGTGCAGGGCCCAAGCATTTGGGCCATCCTCCACTGCACTCCTGGGCTGTAGCAGAGAGCTGGCCTGGAAGAGGGGCAACCGGGACAGAATCCGGCGCCCCGACGGGGACTAGAACCTGGGGTGCCGGAGCTGCAGGCGGAGGATTAGCCTATTGAGCCAAGATGCCGGCCTATATATTCATTTCTTTAATATTTGTTTTGTGTTCTTATTTTCATTTCATTGGAAAGGCAGAGAGACAGACACAGAGAGAGAAAGCTTCTATCTGCTGGTTCACTCCTCAAGTGCTGGCAACAGCTGGGGCTGGGCCATTGATGTTCCTGGGGCCAAGAATTGAATCCTGGTCTCTCACTTGGGTGACAGGGATCCAAGCACTGAGTCATCATCTGCTGTGTCCCAGGATGGGCATTAGCTCAAAGGTGGATAGGAAGCAGAGGAACCAGTATGCAAATCGTGCTATGAAATGGGGGTGTGGGTGTCCCAAGCAGCAGCTTAACTGAGCTGAATGCTCTCCCCTATGTGTTCACTTCTGATACCCATTAAGTTCCATCATTTAACCCACAGATCTGCTATGGATGAAAATTTAAATTGTTTCCAAATAGTGGCTAATGAAAATTACATTATAGGGAGAAGTCTTGAAAGCACAGGTCTTTGTGCATTTGGGTGGTTGCTGCCTGTTAAATTCCCAGTCATGGCATTTCGGAGTCAAACTATACACATTTCAAAGGTTGACATGTATTGCTATGCTGCCCTCCAAATATTGGTGACACTCCCACCAACTCTGTGTGTTTGCCAGCTTTCCTGACACTTCATTGACCCACTTTTCTTTGATTATTAGTGAGATGGAGAAGCCACAGGGGCTCCTCTCTGTTGGTAGACACACTTGAACCCTTCTCAACTCGGAGTCTTCGTATACAGTCTTCCTTCTGCCCAGAATATGCCCATTTTCCATGCAGCTTTCAAGCCTCCTCCGAGACATCCCTCAAGACTTGCCTCCTTCCCAGACTAATTTAGCTCCTCCTTTTACACCTTCTCAGAGCACCCTCTGGTGCTTACCATGCAGTCTACTTGTTGACATAATAATCCTTGTGATCATCTGGCTCGTGCCTGCTTCTTTCACTTGACTGTGAGGCCCTGTAGGCAGGAACCTTGTCTCTCTCATTCACAATCATATTCTAGCTCCTGGGACAGGTCCTCTGTAAATTTCTTTTGTTGAATAAATGAATAAAGTATGATGCAGTCATTGGTTTGCCATAAAATATTTTGTATCATGTTAAGAAATCACATGGTTCCAGTTTTTATTATTAATTTCTATTATTGATCCTTTTTATTATTTTTATTATTGATCCTTTGTACATCAAATCTGCTTCTGAATGAGCCAGAAGAATAAACAGCTCTTAATTAATAAACAGTTCTCTTAATTCCTAGAGCTGACATAAATCCTCATTTACTTAACAATCTTCTGATATACAATTCAATAATAAACATTTACTGAAAACCTAGTCCATGTGGACATTGGGAATATGAAGCTGAACAACATGTGATCCTTGGCATTGAAAAGTTCTTTAGGGGTTACATGCCCACATGTTAAAGTACCTGAATTTGATCCCCAGCTTTGGCTCCTTATTCCAGCTTCCTGCCAATGCAGACTCTCAAACACATATTTTTTTTCAAATACATATTTTTAAAAAAGGTTTTTGTTTTTTAAGTTCTTCAGTGGGACATCCATTTGCATAGTTGTTAAGCCACTGCTTGGGATGCCTATATCCCATATTGGAGTCACTGGGTTTGAGTCCTGGCTCAATTTCTAATATCAACTTCCTGCTTATGTGCATGCTGGGAATCAGCAGATGATGGCTCACATACATGGATCCCTGCCACCTGTGTGGGAGAGCCAGATTGGATTGCAGGATCTTGGCCTCAGCTTGGCCCTGCCTCAGCTGTTGCAGGCATTTGGGGAATGAGCCAACAGATGGAAGATCTCTGATTCTCCCTCTCCCCCTCCCCCTCTCCCCCTCCCTCTCTCCCCCTCCCCCCTCCCCCTCTCCCCTTCCCCTCCCCCTCCCTCTCCCTCTCCCTCTCCTTCTCCCTCCTACTCTCCCCCTCTTCTCTCTCTCTCTCTCTCTCCCCCTCCTCCCCCTCCCCATCTCTCTGTTCTCCAAATTAAAAAAAAAAGTACATAAAATTAAAAACCGTTTTAAAGTTCTTCAGTGAGTACAAACAGGTTTGTAAATAGCAAGTTTAATTTAAAAAGCTTTTGCAGTTGGTGGAGGGTAAAAAAGGAACAAGGATTTCAGCCTGGGGGAAGTGGTCCTCAACTTCAAAGGCATGAAAGTCTGTTGACCAGCTGTGGTAGACACCACAATGAAAAAGCTGACAGAAGATTTCAGTAATGGATTCAACTATGGTAAGCCAAGTAGGCCATGACTAGTAGTTAGGCTTTTTTTTTATGGGGGAGGGGCAATGGTGATAAGTGTTTCAGAAGAAAAGTGATGGAGGCCAGCGTTGTGGTGTAGTGGGTTAAGCAGCCACCTGCTGCGGTGACAGCATCGGTTCAAGACCTGACTGCTGCACTTCTGATCCAACTCCCTCCTTGGGCCCCTGTACCCACATGGGAGATCCAGAAGAAGCTCCTGGCTCCTAGTTTTGGACCAGCCCAACTCCAGCCACTGTGTCCATGAATGAACTAGTGGATGGAAGATAACTTGCTCTCTGTTTCTCTGTGTGTGTCTGTGTCTCTCTCTCTCTCTGTAAACTCTGCCTTTCAAATAAATAAATAAATCTTTAAAAAACTCTAAAACAGGAAAAATAAAAAAGGTGGTAAGATGATTTTTAAAATTGGCTTATGGGCTAGCATTGTGGCACAGTGATTTAGGTCACCACTTGAGATACCAATATCCCACATTGGGATGCCGGTGTGAGTCCTAGCTGTTACACTTCCAATCCAGCTTCCTGCTAATGCACCTGATAAAGCAGCAGAATATGGCCCAAGTACTTGGTCTCTGCTGCTCATGTGGGAGACCTCTATGGAGTTCCTGACTCCTGGCTTCAGTCTGGCCCAGCCCCTGCTATTGTGGCCATTTGGGGAGTGAATCAGTGGATGGAAGATATCTCTCTCCTTCTTGCTCTTTCTGTCACTCAGCCTTTCAAATAAATAAAATATTTTTATAAATCAGCTTAAAATATATAGAGAGTAAAAAATCTAATGAATATACCCTGCTAATGTGCTACAATGCTGGCAATCTTGGTAATCCTGTGCTCTTTAAAAATTTTCAATGGAATCTATAAGAAAAATGTATTTCCAATGTATGAGCATTCAATTGAATTCCTTCATAAAATGTTTACTATATACCTATTAACTGCAAGTCATTATGAAAGTACAAGAAGTCATCAAAAAATTCATGGAAAATTGAGTTAAAAGGTAAGTTTATTTTGATGCAACTTTTAAATAACATACATAGCTTTTAAACAATACACACTTTTCATGAAATTTTGGAAGATGTCATTGGTATAGACTTCAAAATTATTTGGTATCTTATAATTCCATCTTCTGCAACTTTTTAGAGGTACCTTCATCAAAAATAAATTAGAAATTGTCTTTCCCTTTGTATGATCTAGGGTTGTAAGAGTAGTCTAAACACAATCATCTTAAGACATTCTGAATTGTCTTACTAAAATTCATTTGCCTTCCACTTTGCTGAAAAATGCGTTATATGATGGAATGTCTTTGGAGGGGAAAGGAAAGGAAAGATGGAGAATCTCCACACCTAGAAATTGGAAGGTAAGGTAAACCGCTGTGCTGCTGACACAGAATGTCTCCCCAATATCCTTTTTATGACCTACTGATGTTGGCTTATTCAATGAGTACCTCCCCAGGTCCATGTAGACTCAAGTCCCTGCGTCCACCTTCCACACCCAAAGCATGAACTCCTGGGCCCAGCCTCCCACTCTTTCTCCCCTGTATTTGTCGTTGGAGTTTGTTCTTACTCCATAGTATGTTGTGCAGGTTCTTCATCCAGCCCTGATCCTGGTCTAAAGCATCCCTAGTGTACAGTAATTCTAGTTTATGTGATGCTCAACCCTGTGGGGAATTGGGTTCTAGACTGAGAATGATTCAATACTCAATCAATGTTCAGAATTTGGAAAAGCTCAAGGGTAATAGGTAAACTCTGGTTTTTAAATAATTATTCCTGATGCTGCATTTATGACTTCAAAAGACATCAAGTTTAGTGGGGATGGGGCCAAGACTTTGAGCTGACTGGGGTTAAAATCCCAACTCTACCATTTTTTAAAAATGATTGATCTATGTATCTATGTATTTGAAAGGCAGAGTTACACACACACACACACACAGAGAGAAGACACACACACATACACACACACACACAGAGAGAGAGAGAGAGAGAGAGAGAGGTCTTCCTTCTGCTGGTTCACTCCCCAATTGGCTGCAATGGCTGGAGCTGCACCAATCCAAAACCAGGAGCTTCTTCCTGGTCTCCCACATGGGTGCAGGGGCCCAAGCACTTGGGCCATCTTCTACTGCTTTCCCAGGACACAGCAGGGAGCTGGATGGGAATTGGAGCAACCGAGACTCGAACCAGCGCCCATATGGGATGCCAGCACTGCAGGCGGTGGCTTTACCCGCTACACCACAGTGCCAGCCCCCAACTCTGCCATTTTTAAGCTGTGTGACCTTCAGCAATTTACTTTATCTCTTTTCAGCTTCAGTCCCCTCTTTTGCAAAATGGGAGTAATTTACCTACTTTGCAGTGCCTTCTGGGAGACTAAGCAATTACACATTTAAAGTAGCCAGTACATATTTTACAAATGCTGACTATCATTGTTTTATACAGAAAACCAAGTAAGATTTCAAATGCATTCAACTTCTGGGAACAGTATCTGTATAAATTGTGGACTTCTCATAGTTAATACCTCACTGAAAATGTTTTTTTATTCTTGAACAATTTTTACTAACCAAAAAACCCATATTTAATGTAAGATGGACAGTAAAGAGCTCTCAAAGATTTCAACTTTATGGTATAGAGGATAGTTTTCAATAGCTATTAACTGAGAGGTTGCTATGAAATGCAAAATAGACACTATGTATGATTATATAACAGTGGAGTATATTTATAGAGAAATGGAATATTTACTTCTCTACCCTAGGACAGAAAAAAAAAGAAGAAAAGGAAAAGTCGCTGTTTTCACAATTCTTTCAATTCTGTAACATACTTTGTAGTTTCAAATACAGAAAGATAAGGGTAGTTAACCTACTTTGAAATACAGCAAAAACAAGCAGACAAAAGAACATGATCTTATGGCTTGTTCTCCAGGGCATGATTTTCTTCTCATGCTGAATCACAGCCTCCTAGCTCAGCTGTCCATGTTGTGTCCTGGCTTCTTACCTCCCTGGTATGTTTGGGTGGCCACACACTTAGCCTGCAACCTTGGGTCTCTCTTCAGGCAAAGCAAGACATCTATCTTATGGGGTTCTTGTGAGAATTAAGAGAGAAATGCATTTAAAGATGTTTCTGCATTGCCTGGCCCATAGAGGCCCTCGATAAATTTGAGCTATTATTTATTGTGGTACACATGGAAACCAGCTATGTTGTGTAAGATAGTACTTTGATTTCATCCTGTGCTGGGAAGCAAGTGCACCTCATTGTCTTCCTGCATCCAATCCATCAATCTAAGCTACCATTATTGACTGCTTGGACCCATGCCAGGGCCTCCTGACCGGCTTCCTCATGTCCACTTTTGCCCTTCCTCCCCTCCATTCTCCACACAGAAGCCAAGTTATCCCATTAAAAAGAAATCAATGTTTTGGGGAGAAGCATTTGGAATAAAAATTGTTCTAAGGTGCATCTGTTTTTGGGAGAGGATTAATTAATTTTAGAAGAGGATTACTTAACTTTAAACTTTTCCTAGTCTTTAAGTACTCATGAAATTTCAAGAATTACCTCTAAAAGAAATAAAGTAAGGAAGGAAATGGGAAAAAAAGAAACAGAAAAAATTAAAACCAACTTTTACAAAGTAAAAAAAAATGGACAAAAAGAAAGTTGGTGTTTCTATATTAACATCAGACAAAACGGACTTCATATTAACATCATTATTAATGATAAGGATTATCATTATATAATGATGAAAGATTGCTTCATAATAAATAAAAGGTACAACCATTCTTAAGCCATATGTCTCTGATAATAAACTGGCATCAAATATACCTAGAAAAAGGTATGAAACTAGAGAAACTGGCAGGTACACAATTCAAATGGGAAATTTCACCATTTCTCTCTTAATGACTGATGAGTTAACTGACAAAAAGGCAGGAAACATCTGATTTGGAAAACACAGCTGACAAGGTTTGCTTAATAAATACATACCAAGGCCTGAACTGCTGAGTTAGTTTAAACTTCTCGTGTGCCAGAGCCCTTCATCACTGGCTGTTGCTGTTGAAATTTGCCAGAGGAGACAGGCTCCACCTATGTCCTCTGAGTGGCGCAGCCCCCGAGCACTTGGGGACTCACAGGGAATATTCTGGGTCAGCCATCAGTGCACCACGATGAGCTAGAAGGGCCAGACCTTTTCCAACCTAATCATCTGAGAATTATCTCAGGTGATTTATTAGCTTTCCCAATACCTTCTGAAGGTACTTCTGGCATCATGTGTTATGCAGTACCTACTGATTGATAGGATTCCTCTTTTTCCCAGGCATTGCCAGAAATGGTGATGGATAGCCCTACAGACAATTTCTGTACAACCCTCTTTCCTTACTGTTTTGCTGACACGTTTCACAACACTTCTGGTGAAACAATACATTTTTAAGATAATTCTGATCATCGCAATGTTAACTATGTGAATTTTGTAATTTTAAAGCAAGCTAGTAAAGAAATTATCTTGAAAAGCTGTTGGTTTATTTTTTCCCACTGGAGGGAAATGTCACAAATTATCTTGGATGGTAAAGGCATTTGTTACTTTAGAATGAATAGTCTTCTTTATTGTCAGAATCTTTTATATGGAAGAAATGCATGATTAAATGGTGTTAGGCATTCTGGGCTTTTTGTCTCATGCATGTGAACTATAGGTCCATATCATTAAGACAATTTTTTTTTTTGACAGGCAGAGTGGACAGTGAGAGAGAGAGAGACAGAGAGAAAGGTCTTCCTTTTGCCGTTGGTTCACCCTCCAATGGCCGCCGCGGTAGCGCGCTGCGGCCGGCGCACAGCACTGATCCGATGGCAGGAGCCTGGTGCTTCTCCTGGTCTCCCATGGTGTGCAGGGCCCAAGCACTTGGGCCATCCTCCACTGCACTCCCTGGCCACAGCAGAGAGCTGGCCTGGAAGAGGGGCAACCGGGACAGGATCGGTGCCCCGACCGGGACTAGAACCCGGTGTGCCGGCGCCGCAAGGTGGAGGATTAGCCTAGTGAGCCGCAGCGCCGGCCTAAGACAATTATTAACTATGAGACACTACAAAAGAAGAGCAGATCAGGAAAGAGAAAAAAGGAAGCGTTAACCCGAGTGGGTAAAGAGCTGTTTTCTATTTCTTTTAATTTGATGGAGCGGATAAACACACAGACACACAGAGACAGCTAGGTCCCATCCACTGGTTTACTACCCAAATGCTTGCAATGGCTGTCCAAATATAGGCCAGGTTAATGCTGAGAGCTGGGAACTAAAGACGGGTCTTCCATGTGGGTAGCAGGAATGCAATTCCTTGAGCCATCATGGGTGCTTCTCAAGGGCTACATGAGCAGGAAGCTGAAGTCGGGAGCTGGATCAAGACTCAGATGCAGCTACTGCACAAGGGAACATCTTAAAATGCCCGCCCCAAGGAGTTTTTTGTTTGTGAGTGAAAGGCAGTCATCTGAAACCCAATCAACTGTTAAGTATCAATTAATCAAAAATGCATTTTGAATACTCTGTGCATTTTCATATAATCAAGTCAAAGTGTCCTCTTTACCTGAGGGGACAGTTCCAGGACCCTGACTATGGATGTCTGAAACCTCAGACAGCACTGAACCCTGTGTTTTATCCTATATATACTTGTGCACACTTATGATAACGTTTAATTTACGAGTTAGACACAGCGAGAGTTTAACACTTGTAACTAATAATAAAATAGAGTAATTATAATTAATATATTGCAATACATGTTTGTGAATGTGAACTTTCTCACCCTCTTTCAAAATATCTTATTGTACTTTCACTTTTTCATTTAAAGGGAACTTTCTGGCATATTTGAATTGCCAGCATCACTACTCTTGTGGTTTGAGGCTTTATTAAGTAAAATTAGGCTTACTGGAACACAAACAGGATGATACTGCAACAGTTGATCTGACAACCGAGACAACCACTAAATAACTAACAGGTAGATATGTATACAGCATGGATGCACTGGTTGAAGGGGTGGTTTATGTCCCCTGCAGGACATATCAGGATGGTCACAACCTTCATCCTGCTACTCAGAATGACAAACAGTTTAAAACTTGAGCATTATTATGTCTGGAATTTTCTGATTAATATTTTGGACTTTGTAAGTTATAACCAAAGAAAGCAGAGCCATAGGTAAGGGAGATCTACTTTATTAATAATTCTGTTAAAACTTCCACACAGTTTTCATTTTAATGGTTTCTTTTTTTCTGCCTATCTGTATCCATGGTGGACAATAAAATCTCTCTCAAAATTTAAGAAAGTATATGAGAAGGTGAAAAAAAATTCATGTAGAAAGAGTGCGATTTGGGAGAATCATGCTCCTCCATGTCTTGCATGCATTTGAGCAATGAGAATCGGTGCTGATAGTAGAAACAGGGGAAGCAGTAGTTTGCAAGCTCTTGCACAAAACAGAAAGCCAATCATCCAAGGAAAAACATTAGAACCATGGCAGACAGAGTGACTCATGTTGTCTACCATCACTGAATAATTATTAGTAGTTGAACATGGCAGGACAAATGTGAGTTGGAGTAAACTAAAGAATAAAGTATGGGGGCCAGCACCACGGTTCAATAGGCTAATCCTCTGCCTGCGGCGCCAGCACACTGGGTTCTAGTCCTGGTCGGGGCGCCAGATTCTGTCCCAGTTGCTCCTCTTCCAGTCCAGCTCTGTGCTGTGGCCCGGGAGTGCAGTGGAGGATGGCCCAAGTGCTTGGGCCCTGCACCCGCGTGGGAGACCAGGAGAAGCACCTGACTCCTGGCTTCGGATCAGCGCAGTGCGCTGGCCGCAGCGGCCATTGGAGGGTGAACCAACAGCAAAGGAAGACCTTTCTCTCTGTCTCTCTCTCTCACTGTCCACTCTGCCTGTCAAAAAAAAAAAAAGAATAAAGTATGGGACAGAGCCATGGAATGAGAACAGTGAGCTGTACGGGGGATCCTGATCAGCAGTAGCTCAGAAGTGACTTTCCCTAAAGGTGAGGCTTTGCAGGTGAAGCACAGAGCAACACTGCCCGTGATTGCTCGTTTCTTGTTTAAAGAAAACTGAAAACTGGCTTCTCATTCCAGGGTTACATTCACTTTACTCAGTTTTTGTCTCTGTAATGATCTGAATAAACACAATTCCTTTGGATATTAAGGAGGTGAACAGGGATGTCCGGTCTGATTTGAGCCCTTAACAGAAAGCAAGGCACTACCCTTGATTTCTGTGTAGGCGTTTCATCCCTATGTTGATACATATGGTAAATGATGGACCCAGGGCATTTGGACAGTGTTCCATGAAAGGAAATAGACTGAGAGCACGTACTGAGTCTTTCTAGATAATGACCCACATTTTCCATTTTGTTCCTTATGTCTGTATGGTCGGGTAGAGATTCTTCAAATTTAAGTACTTAATAAATTTCCAAAGTCCAAGAAACCATACCATCAAATTTTAAGGTTTTGATTCTCAGAAAAATGTTTAGCAAAAGTACATTTTATTTGCTTTTTACTAAGAAAGATAAGAGTACTACTTAAGGCATAGATGTTGTGGTGCAGCAGGTTAAGCCACCACTTGCAATGCTGGCATCCTATATCACAGCACTGGTTCAAGTCCCACCTGCTCCTCTTCAATCTAGCTTCCTGCTAATGTGCCTGGGTTGGCAGAAGAAGATGACCCAAGTATTTTGGTCTCTGCCACCCATGTGAGAGGCATGATGGAGCTCCAGGCTCATGACTTCAGCCTGGTCCAACCCCAGCTGTTGAGACCATTTGGGGAGTGAAACAACAGATGGAAAAAAATCTCACTCAGGCTCTCTCTCTCTCTTACTCTGCCTTTTAAATAATTAAAATAAAAATCTTTCTTTAAAAAGTACTACTTTATACCACAGGATATGAATGAGAATTACTTGATTAATATTAATTTCATAAATAAAGTCAGGAAAAAGGACTGCATCATCCTACCAGTTGATTTTGGCACAAAAAATATCCCACTAGTTGTCATTTTAGAAAAAAGCCACAGGACTCCAAATCTTCAGAATGTTAATGCATTTTGTTCACTGCTGACCCCTCTGACTGCAGGAATTTGCATGTAATCCAGGCACTCAGAATCCTTGTTAACAAGAGGTAGCAATGACAAGGGCCCCTTGGCCAGCTGGCCCTCCTCCCCACAATGCCATTGCATGAAATACCCTGCAGATACAGAGAATGAAAGACACGAAGGGAGAAACACCATGTGGTATAAGCTAATAATTATTTATATTCCTAATCAAAGCTCAGCATTTTACATGTGTGGTTCAGTACTTCTGGCCTACCCAGGCCCTGAAGCTATTTTTCTTTCTTCAAATTAAGAATTTGCTGATCAAATCAAGTGCCGAGTCTGTATCTGAAATGATATGCTTTCTCTTTATGCAAGTGATTAGGTTCCGCTAAGAAACTAATTGCTGCCATTTCAAATTGCACAAGTGCAAAAAAGAGTTTTTCTTAGGGATGAATTCCAGCTCTACTCCTTGTATCTTTTTTAACCAGTTTAAAGTCATGCTTTTCTTTAGCACTCTAGCGCAAACTGTTAAAATGACAGAATTCAATGAAACAATCAGGTCAATGTGGATAAAAATTCAAATTATTTTAGATTATTAATTGTGGCTTCTACCGAGATGCTAGGAAATCATCTTCAAGTAAATACATGTTTCTTTTTGCAAGTGTGTCTTGCCCATTGATGTTATCTGTGTATGGATACTTATATGCATACTGAAGTCTTGAAGACAATTGTCTTCAGTGTTATATATGCTCGGTCAGTTGATTAAAGTTCACTTGGTGATAGGTCAACTTTCCACATGTTCTACCAAGTGAACTTAGGTACACTTGTGAACTTAGGTACAGACCACACCTATAATCTTGGACCCACAGAATACAATGGAGGTGAGAAATCCCCCTATCTGTTGTAACATCCTATAGTGCAATGCATTACTCACATGTTTGTGTGGATGCTGGTATTAGCAAACCCACTGTACTACCAGTAGTAGAAAAGTGTAACACGTCAATTATGTAGAGTGCATAATACTTGGTAATGATAATAAATGACAGTTTTACTTGTTTATGTATCTATTATACTGTGTTTTAAAACATACTGCTGGGCCTGGTGCTGTAGCATAGCAGGTAAAGCTATTGACTGCAGTGGCTGCATCCCTAATGGGCACCGTTTTGAGTCCCGGCTGCTCCTCTTCTGATCCAGCTCCCTGCTGTGGCCTGGGAAAGCAACAGAAGATGCCCCAGGTTCTTGGACCCCTGTACCCATGTGGGAGACCTGGAAGGAGCTCCTCGCTCCTGGCTTCAGATCAGCCCAGCTCTGTTGCAACCATGTGGGGAGTGAACCGGTGGATGGAAGACTTCTCTCTCTCTCTCTCTCTCTCTCTCTCTCTCTGCCTCTGCCTCTCTGTAACTCTGCTTTTCAAATAAAATAAACAAATTGTTAAAAAAATAAAGTGTACCCTTACTTACAGAAAAGTTTAATATAAAACAATAAGCTGTGTTGCACAACAGCAGCCTTATGCATCTCATATTCACTCATCTCTTGATTGTATCAAGGTCACTTACATCAGAAATGTTTGTGTAAATAAGCATACGTTTTGGTGTTTATACAATGACAAAATCACCCAACCACACATTTTTCAGAATGTGACCCATGGTTAAACAACACATGAATGTAGTTTAGTCTTTGTCATGTGCAACTTAATGAGCAGGTAGAATAAAAAACAATTTGCATTATGTAATTTCAAGACCTCTCGGTCTCTACTGTTGTCTTCTCAGGTAAGGTTGGACACTCTGTAACTAGAGATGCACTTTGAAGAACTCTATTAAAATGCAAATCTAGTAAAGGTATATTAGTTAGGGTTCCCAGGGGAACAGAATATATATTCACACAATGATGGAACAAAGACATAAGCCTTAGCCATTCTCACTCAGTGCCTGAAAGGTAGATAAGCATCGGAATTTATTCCTTGTCCTTGAATCTCAATTGGGTCTCACATCCTATTGCTTTTACACCCCACCCCTGCATTCTCCCCCAGAGGCCCCACAGAACCACCTGAAAGACCAGTTCCAGGAATTCACCTCTGCCTTCTGCCTCCTACCCCTACCCCCATCCCTAGCCCTCCTAAGATATAAAAAGGCCCGGCCCCTTGGGTCATCAATATGCATTCCTGCAGTTAGTCACCCATCTCTGAGAATTTATTTTCTCTGAATAAATTCAGTCTGGCTGTAGATTTGCATTCTGCCTCCTTGCTGTTCTGTGCCTCTTTTTTTTAAATTTATTTTTTATTTAGTAAATACAAATTTCCAAAGTACAGTTTATGGATTACAATGGCTTCCCCCCCATAATTTCCCTCCCACTCACACCCCTCCCATCTCCCGCTCCTTCTCCTATTCCATTCACATCAAGATTCATTTTCAATTATATACAAAAGATCAATTTAGTATATATTAAGATTTCATCAGTTTGCACCCACACAGAAACACAAAGTGTAAAATACTGTTTCAGTACTAGTTATAGCATTACTTCACATTGGACAACACATTAAGGACAGATCCCACATGAAAAGTAAGTACACAGTGACTCCGGTTGTTGACTTAACAATTTGACACTCTTGTTTATGACGTCAGTAATCTCCCTAGGCTCTAGTCATGAGTTGCCAAGGCTATGGAAGCCTTTTGAGTTCGCCGACTTCGATCTTATTCCGACAGGGTCATAGTCAAAGTGGAAGTTTTCTCCTCCCTTCAGAGAAAGGTACCTCCTTCTTTGATGGCCCTGTTCTTTCCACTGGGATCTCACTTGCAGAGATCTTTCATTTAGGTCTTCTTCTTCTTCTTCTTCTTCTTCTTCTTCTTCTTCTTCTTCTTCTTCTTCTTCTTCTTCTTCTTCTTCTTCTTTTTTTTTTTTCTTTTCCATGGTGTCTTTGTCATGCCTACAATACTCTCATGGGCTCTTCAGCCATATCCAAATGCCTTAAGGGCTGATTTTGTGTGCCTCTTTTCCTAACATTTTTGGTGCTCACTGTGAGGAGACACCAATGTGCACTCTTTTCCTAACACACATCATATGAATTGATATGTGATTATGGAGGCCAAGAAGTTCCATGATCTTCTATCTGCAAACTGGAGAAGCAGGAAGGCCAGCATCATCCAGTCCAAGTACAAAGACCTGAGACCTGAGTGGCTGGGACTTTGATGGTGTGAATCCTGGTCTGATTCCAGGACCTAAGCACTGGACACGCCAGTGTCAGAGGGCTGGAGAAGATGCACAACCTTGTTCACACAGAGAGTTGGTCCTTTTTTTTTTTTTTTTTTTTTTTGGACAGATAGAGTTAGACAGTGAGAGAGAGAGAAAGAGAGAAAGGTCTTCCTTCCATTGGTCCACCCCCCAAATGGCCGCTACGGCCGGAGCTATGCCAATCTGAAGCCAGGAGCCAGGTGCTTCCTCCTGGTCTCCCATGTGGGTGCAGGGCCCATGGACCTGGGCCATCTTTCACTGCCTTCCCGGGCCACAGCAGAGAGCTGGACTGGAAGAGGAGCAACTGGAACCAGAACCCGGTGTCCATATGGGATGCCGGCACTGCAGGCGGAGGATTAACCAAGTGAGCCATGGCGCCAGCCCCAATTGGTCCTTCTATCTGCTCTGTCCTGAACACCAATGGACTGGGTGACGTCCGCCCATATTGCTCAGGTGGATTTTCTTTCTTCAGTCCACTCTCTCAAATGCTATTCTTTACCAGAAACACCCAGAAATAACATCTCATCAACTATGGGGTATCCCTTAACCTAATCAAGTCGATGCATAAAATTAACTATCAGAAAAAAAGTGACTCTTTGACAGCTGCCTTGGGTCAATTACATCTTCATGGGAATGGGTGTGTCAAAGCCTTTTCTGAAAGCAAGTTTCAAGGATGAAAAGAGAGGAGAGGATGGAGTAATCAGAAGGAAGAACCAAAAATGCAGAGGATCTAGACAGCTCTTTTTTTAAAAAAATAAAATATTTTATTTACTTGAAAGGCAGAGTTAGAGAGAGAGAGAGAGAGAGAGAGAGAGAGAGAGGAGAGATAATCTTGTACCTGTTGTTTTATTCCCCATCCATCAGGGATGGGCCAACCCAAAGCCAGGAGCCAGGAATTTAGGAACTCCATTCTGTTCTCCCATGTGGGTGGCAGGAGCCCAAGCACTTGGGCTGTCATCCACTGCTTTCCAGATACATTAGCAGGGACCTGGATCGGAAGTAGAGCAGTCAGGACTTGAACCTGGGACTTATCTGGGATCCCGTCGTCATAAACAGCAGCTTTACCTGCTGTGCCACAATGTTTTCCCCTAGGCAACGGCTTTGAAAAGGTACTCGGGAACTCTTCCTGCTGAGAATATCTTTCTAGAAAAATCTTCAATGAACAAAATGCGCTGCCTCTGAAACCTCTCGGAGGGCTCTTGTTAGCAGAGAATAAACGAAAACCACCAACTGCTGCAGAAAGAACATCTCCAATGACTTCCTCTCCTTTTTTGTGTGTTGCCAGAAAAACTGGGCCAAGTGATCAGGACAGTTATTTGGCAAGAGTATGAAGCTGCCAGAGGGAAGCAGAATGAAAACAAGCAAAATTAAAATGAATTTACTGTAGGAGATTTTGTAGCATCTCACCTGGAAAGGAAAGGAAATTGTAAACTTGCATTTAAGCATCTAGCACCAACTGGAACCAAAACTCTTTTTCTTCTGCGTTCCCTGTGGTAAACCTTCATTCACTTGATGAAATCACATCTAAGTGTCCTACTTAGTGGTTTTACTGTTGCACACAAAAAAACCCTGAGGTTTATGGGAACTTTTTAATATTATTTTTCTAATACTTCATTTCTTCTTTTCAGAATTACTCCTGTTCAAAGTAATATTTTAAGATACAACACAGGCAGCAGGCATTTGACACAGGGTTGGAGATGCTGCTTGGGATACCAGCCTCCCATACCTTCATGACTGGGTTCAAGTCCCAGCTCTGCTTCAGTTCCAGCTTCCTGCTGATGGGCACCCTGGGCGGTAGCAGGTGATGGCTCAAGTACTTGGGCTTCTGCCACCATGTGGGAGAACCTGGATTGAGTTCTTGGCTCCCAGCTTCATCCTGACCCTGTTCCAGCTGTTATAAATATGTGGGGAGTGAACCAACAGGTGGAAGATCTATCTCTGTTGATCTCTGTCTGTCATTCTCCCCACCTTTCAAATAAGAAGAATTAAATACATTTTTTTAAATAAAAAAACCTGATTCTTATTTAAGAACTAAAATAACTTCCAGGGAAAACACATAATAACATAAAAGTATTCTTGAATATATTTTAATTTTATTGGCAGCATTAGCTCTGTAAGTGTCCCTATACTATAGGCAGGGAGGTAGCAAAGAAGAGCTGAGCACTGTACTACCCCAGCCCCACCCCTTTCATGATGACTGCACACGGATGCAGGCTTGGCACGTCCACTGTCCATCACTCCTCTGAAGTTCACTTTCCGTCATGCACCAGACGCCATGACATCTCCTAGTTCCAGCTTGTCCTCTGCAGCACTGCCCAAACTCCACCTCCTTCAAATATTCAATTAGGCCTGACTTGGAGCACCAGCCCCTATCCTGTAAAATGATGACCCCAAATCTTGTAAACTGCGATACTCATTTTCTCCTGAGGTTGCCTACACTCCCATCTGAGTTGTACTTTCCCTTTGTCTTTAAATAAACTTATGTTCCTGTTCACTCTTTGTTTTTTCCTTGAATTCTTTATAGCAGGGGAGTCTGTCTCTCTTCCATCTTCCTAAGAAAATTTTCACCTACGTCAGGCTTTGTATGGTGAAACTTTTATTATGACACATTCTTTAATGCCTCGATAATAAGATGGTAGAATTCAGTGTTCAATAATGGTATATGAAGTGCTTAATTTCAACATGCAAACACTCAAAAGAATTTCATCATTATGCTGATTTAAAAATTTTTTCATGATATCTCTGAAAACAACCAAAAAATAAAACTAGTATTCATGCCTATAGTTATTTGTAAGCTAATAGGTCTCGATTGTAGTCACTTTTTTCTAGGAAATCTTTAGAGATATAAAATCATAAAGACTTTTGAAAATGATCCTTTGGTTGGGTGTTTTGATCTTTGATACACATGAAAACATTCACACTGATAATGTTAGTCCTACAATTTGAACAAGACACAACATAATTCTATCCTTTTAAAAAGTACGCAGCAGGAGTTGGTGTTGTGCTACATCAGGTTAAGCTATCGCTTCCCGTACCCTGACTGTGTCATTTGCAATCCTGCTTCCTGTTAATGCACCTGGAAAGGCAGCAGGTGATGGCCCAAGAAGCAGCCGTCATCCCAATCCAGGAGACCCAGATGGAGTACTTGGCCCAGCCCTGGCTCTTACAGCAATTTGAGGAGTGAACCAGCAGATGGAAAAATCTCTTTCTCCATCTCTCTCTCTCTCTCTCTCTCTCTCTCTCTCTCTCTCTCTCTCTCTCACTTTCCTTTCAAATAAACAAACACATCTCCTAAAAATTAAAGAATAAAATATATAGCTCATAAAGATATTACTAGTAGAAATATGGACTGCGTCTTCACAACTTCCAAACTGTGTTCAGGTTGACCTGTACCAACTGCTACAAGGAATTTACAGGCTTGACATGACACAGTTGATTCATGCCTAGTTGTAAGATCACAGAAGTTGTATTGGCAGTTGAGTAGAGTGGTTTAAACATCAACTCAGATCAGCATCATATTGAGACAAGAGATTTCTTAGAAATGACTATTCAGGAAGACTTTAAAAATTCAGACTTGCTAAAGGAAATGAGATTCCAAGCTGCAGCAACATGTCATAAAGCAACAGCCCTGCCTATTACAATATGAATTGATAGAGTCAATAATTCTTCTAGAAGCTGAACTTCGTTTAGACTCGTTCAAGTATCCAACTGGTCCTATCTCTAGCTTTCAGATGCAAGGTACTTCTAATTTTAAACATTGCTACTGTTTTTCTGCGAACTACACATTAGCCAGAAATGCTACTATGTAACTCAACAAAGTTAGCCCTGGAGCCAAACTACCTAGTTTTGCTATTTACTATAAGATTTAAATTTTTAAATTCCTCTTGGGCAAAATGGAGACAATAGTAGTACCTATTTCACATTACAGATATGAAGCTTAAATGAATTTATGAAATTAATGTTTATATGTATATATGTTTGATGTTTATATATATATTTATAATGTTAGATGTGTGCCCAAGCCATAGTGGGCCCTAAATAAATATTTTCATTGTGATTGTCATCCTTGTTCTTGAACAGAGCAGGAATTGGCAAACTGTGGCTCTTGAGCTAAATGTGATTTAACTGCTTTGTACAATCTGTAAGCTAAGGATAGTTTTTACATGTTTAAAGGATTATAAACAATAAAGAAGGAATAAGTAGCAGAGAAATATGTGGCCCACAGAGCTTAAAACACTTACCATCTGGTCAATAACATAGAAAGTTTTCTAATGGCTTGTCTAGAAGATGCTTATTTAATTAAAATATTTAGTCTATTTGCATTTAATGTAATTACAGGTACAACAATTTCACAAATTTTTGTTTGTTGCCTCTAATCTTTGCTCCTTGATTATTCAATTTTGTACCTTCTTTTAAGCTAATAAGGCTTTTAAAAATTCCATTTCCTCTCTCTAGTGGCCAACTGGGGAGTGGACCAGTAGATGGAACACCTCTCTCTCTCTCTCTCTCTCTCTCTCTCTCTCTCTCTCTCTCTCTCTCTGCTTCTCCTTCTCTTTCTGTGCAACTCTGACTTTCAAATAAATAAATACATCTTTTAAAAAAAATTAGAGAAAAGGGGCCAGCATTGTGGCGTAGCAGGTAAAGCTATCGCCTGCAATACTGGTGTCCCACATGGGCACTGGTTCTAGTCCCGGTTGCTCATCTTCCTATCCAGCTCTCTGCAATGGTCTGGGAAAGCAGTAGAAGATGGCCCAAGCCCTTGGGCTCCTGCACTCACATGGGAGACCCGAAGAAACTCCTGGCTCCTGGCTTCGGATTGGTGCAGCTCCAGCCGTTGCGGCCATCTGGGGAGTGAACCAGCAGATGGAAGAATCTCTCTCTCTCTCTCTCTCTGCCTCTGCCTCTCTCTAACTCTGCATTCAAATGAATAAATACTTTTTTTTTTTGACAGGCAGAGTTAAACAGTGAGAGAAAGAGAGACAGGAAGAAAGGTCTTCCTTCCACTGGTTCACCCCCCAAATGGCCGCTACGGCCAGTGCGCTGCGCCGATCCGAAGCCAGGAGCCAGGTGCTTCCCCCTGGTCTTCCATGCGAGTGCAGGGCCCAAGCACTTGGGCCATCCTCCACTGCCTTCCCAGGCCACAGCAGAGAGCTGGACTGGAAGAGGAGCAACCAAGACAGAATCCAGCTCCCTATCCGGGATTAGAACCCAGGGTGCTGGCGCTGCAGCGCCGGCCAATAAATAAATTTTTAAAAATAATTAAAGAGGAAATAAAGAAAATTGAAACGAAAAGAATCAGTGAAACAAAGAGCTTTTTTTTTTTTTTTTTCAAAAAATAACCAAAACTGACACAGCAGTGGCCCAACTAACCATAAAAAGGAGGGAAAGGGCTGGCGCCATGGCTTAACAGGCTAATCCTCCACCTTGCGGCGCCGGCACACCGGGTTCTAGTCCCGGTTGGGGCGCCAGATTCTATCCCGGTTGCCCCTCTTCCAGGCCAGCTCTCTGCTATGGCCCAGGAAGGCAGTGGAGGATGGCCCAAGTCCTTGGGCCCTGCACCCACATGGGAGACCAGGAGAGGCACCTGGCTCCTGGCTTCGGATCAGCGCGATGAGCTGGCCACAGCGGCCATTGGAGGGTGAACCAGTGGCAAAAAGGAAGACCTTTCTCTCTGTCTCTCTCTCACTATCCACTCTGCCTGTAAAAAAAAAAAGGAGGGAGAAGACCCAAATCAATAAATCAATAAAATTAGATATGAAAAAGGCAAGGTAACAATAAATACCACAGAAATAAAAAAGAATCATCAGAAATTACTTGGAAAAACTGGATGCCAACAAATTGGGAAACCTAGAAGAAATGAATAGATTCCTGGACACATTCAACCTACCTAAATTGAGCCATGAAGACATAGAAAACCTAAACAGACCAATAACTAAGAAGGAAATTGAATCAGCAGCAAAGAAAAGGCCAGGACCAGATGGCTTCACTGCTGAATTTTATCAGACATTTAAAGAACTAACTCCAATTCTTCTCAAGCTATTCAAAACAATTGAAAGTGATGGAATCCTCCAAAAATCCTTCTATGAAGCCATCATCACCTTAATTCCTAAACATGAAAAAGATACAACAGAGAAAGAGAACTACAGACCAATTTTGCAGAAGAATATAGGCACAAAAATCTTCAACAAAATACTAGCCAATCCAGTCTATAAAGAGGTCAAGAAATTCAACAGCAACAAAACAAACAACCCAGTTAAGAAATGGGCAAAGGACTTAAATAGACATTTTTCAAAAGAGGAAATCCAAATGGCCAACAGACACATGAAAAAATGTTTAAGATCACTAGCCATCAGGAAAATGCAAATCCAAACCACCCCCATTAAAATGGCTTTCATATAGAAATCAATAAACAACAAATGCTGTTGAGGATGTGAGAGAAAAGGTATCCTAATCCACTGTTGTTGGGAATGTAAACTGGTCCAGCCACTGTGGAAGACAGTATGGAAATACCTCAGAAATGTGAATATAGACCTACCATATGACCGAGCCATCCCACTCCTGGGAATTTACCCAAGGGATTTGAAATCAGTTTTGAAAGAGTTGTCTGTACCCCTATTTTATAGCAGCTCAATTCACAATAGTTAAGATATGGAATCAACCCAAATGTCCATCAACTGAAGACTGGATATAGAATTTATGGGATATGTACACCATGGAATACTACACAGCAGTAAAAAAAATGAAATCCTGTTGCTTGAAACAAAATGGATAAAACTGGAAAACGTCATACTTAGTAAAAAATAAGCCAGTTCAGAATGACAAATATCATATGTTCTCCCTGATCTGCAGTAACAGAGTACCTACAAGGTAATCTATAGAAGTGAAATTGACACTTTGAGATGCAGTAAGTTTGAACAGCCCTTGTCTCTACTGTTGAGGAACAGTTTTGTTTTTCATACTATTTGTTGAACTCTTTATTTGGTATAGAGTTAATCTTATGTGTGTGAAGTTAATTGAAAATAGTTCTTAGGAAAAAATAAGAATGGGAATGAGAGAAGGTAAAGGAAGAAGGGTAGGAGTGCAGGTGGGTGGGTGGGTACAGTGGGAAGAATCACTATATTCCTAAGGTTGTATTTATGAAATGCATGAAGTTTGTATTCCTTAAATAAAAGGTTTCTGAGGAAAAAGATTTACAACTATGTGCTTCAGTATTTTTTCTTTGCATTTATCTCTATTACCAGAAAACAGATGGTAAGTCATATTTCTCTGCATACTATGTGTGAGGTTATGATCAAATAACACAACAATGGTTGGGAGGCACAACAGAGGCTAATATATGCAGCAGAATGATTATGCACCATCATGAGTAATGATGCAACTTGCATTCGATCAATGATATTAGGATGTTGCAGAGGCAAAAAAACAAAAACAACCTTAAGTTGTATGATTAGAAAGAGGTTTAAAACAGCTACTTTTGGAGCCAGTGCTGTGGCGTGGGGTTAAGCTGTAGCCTGCAGCGCCAGCACCTCGTATGGTTGCCGTTTCAAGTCCGGGCTGTTTCGCTTCCAATCCAGCTCCTTGCTAATGGACCTGGGAAAGCAGAAGAAGATGGCCCAAGTGCCTAGGCCCCTGCACCCATGTGGAAGACCCAGAAGAAACTCCTGGCTCCTGGCTTCGGCATGGTACAGCCCTAGCAGTTTAGGTCATTTTGGGAGTGAACCAGTGGAAGAAATCTTTCTCTCTGTTTCTCCTTCTTTCTGTTACTCTACCTTTCAAATAAATAAAGAAATAAATCTTTTTAAAAAGAAAGCTACTTTTTACTCATGGCAAATGATGTTCCAGGCTCCTGGCTTCAGTTTGGCTTAACTCAGACTGTTGTGGCCATTTGGTGAGTGAATCAGCAGATGGAAGATCTCTTTCTCTCTGTGTCTTTTTATCCCTCTATCTTTTAAATAAAAAAATAAATATAAAAAATAACCCGTCCTCCTGAACACCCATATGCACAAAATATTGAATATTTAATTTATAAAAGAAAATTATGGAGGCTGGTGCTATGGTATAGTTGGTTAAACCATCGCCTGCAGTGCCAGCATCCCATATGTGTATGTGCACAAATCTTAGCTACTCTGCTTCTAATCCAGCTCCCTGATAATGTGCCTGAGAAACAGCAGAAGATGGCCCAAGTTCTTGGGCCTCTGCATCCACATGGGAGACCTGGACGAAGCCCCTGGCTTCAGTCTGGCCCATCCCTGGCCAGTTAGAGAGTGAACCAGAGGAAGGAAGACCTCTCTCTCTCTCTCTCTCTCTCTCTCTCTCTCTTTCTCTCTCTGTAACTCCACCTTTAAAGTAAATAGATAAATATTTTTAAAAAAGAAAAGATTATTATGATATATGTATCTCCTTGTCACTGATATGTATAAGTTTACCTATCCATTATGCAACTTATTTTGCTGTATTTTATATAACTTTGCAGCTAACGAGACAAACTATTGCTCCATCTAAAATATAAATCCAGCATCATTGTGAGTTATGTTTTCATTTGACAACAATAGCAACTAGCTTATAATAATTCTCTGAGTTATTTATCATCTAGGGGATCCAAAGCAGAAAGTACAGTGGTTCCTACCTCTGAGAACAGAAATTTGACTCTGCCTTAGCAGCACATCTTTCTCCCACTTCAACTAACCAAGTATGTATGCTTTTCTGTAATAGTGTATTGAAAGGGCGAGAACAAGGAGTCTGCTAACATACTCTTTTCTGTCCTCTTCTTAACTATCTCAGGAGCATCCTAGTCCAATACTAGGAGAGGGGCAGATATAGATTGCAATAGAAAGCGCTGAGCTCATAGCTGGAGGGTTATTTTATCAGATCGCCAGCTAAGTGTGTAATAATTAAGATTGGCTTCTCCACATAAGCCTATGAACTTTTCCACTTTTCAGAAATACACTATAAATGTTAGATTGCAAAATACATTATTGTGTCAATTAAACATATTCCCAATGTGTAACTATCCGCTGCAGCTAGTGATACTGAGTCAGTTCAGCTGATGGCTCAGAAGGCTATGTCTGCAACTACAGCTAAATCTTTTTTAAAGATTTATTTGAAAAAGAGTTAGAGAGGTGAAGACATACACACATACACACACACACACACAGAGAGAGAGAGAGAGAGAGAGAGAGAGAGAGAAGAGGGTCTTCCATCTGCTGGTTCACTCCCCAAATCCGAAGCCAGGAGGTAGGAATCTCTTCTGGGTCTCCCACATGGATGCAGGGATCCAAGCACTTGGGCCATCCTCCGCTGCTTTCCCAGGCCCATTAGCAGGGAGCTGGGTCAAAAGTGGAGCAGCTGGGACTTGAACCGGTGCCCATATGGAATGCCAGCACTGCAGGCTGGGGCTTTAACCCACTGCACCACAGTGCTGGCCACTACATCTAAATTCATATATATATATATATATATATATATATATATATATATATATTACAATTTTATTTAACATAGAACTAGCACTAAATTTAATTGTGAAATAACACATTTTATGATCATGACGTGTTCTCCATGTTCTCCAACACTTGGAGAAAACTGGTTAACATGTAACAATTACATTCTTTTTTTTTCCTCTTTTTTTTAAACTTTTATTTAGTAGATATAAATTTCCAAAGTACAGTTTATGGATTACAGTGGCTTCCCCCCCCCCAAACTTCCCACCCACCCACAACCCTCCCATCTCCTGCTCCCTCTCCCATTCCATTCACATCAAGATTCATTTTTTATTATCTTTATATACAGAAGATCAATTTAGTATACTTTAAGTTAAGATTTCATCAGTTTGCCCCCACACAGAACACAAATTGCCAAATACTGTTTGAGCACTAGTCATATCATTAATTCACATTGAACTATACATTAAGGACAGAGATCCTACATGAGGAGTAACTGCACAGTGGCTCCTGTTGTTGACTTAACAATTTGACACTCTTGTTTAAGGCATCAGCAATCTCCCCAGGCTCTAGTCATGAGTTGCCAAGGCTATGGAAGCCCCCTGAGCTTGCCGACTTTGATCTTATTTCAACAAGGCCATAGTCAAAGTGGAAGTTCTCTCCTCCCTTCAGAGAAAGGTACCTTCTTCTTTGATGGCCTGTTCTTTCCACTGGGATCTCACTCGCAGCGATCTTTCATTTAGGGTTTTTTTGTTTGTTTGTTTGTTTGTTTTGTTTGTTTGTTTGTTTGTTTTTTGCCAGAGTGTCTTGGCTTTCCATGCCTAAAATACTCTCATGGGCTCTTCAGCCAGATCTGAATGCCTCAAGGGCTGATTCTGAGGCCAGAGTGCTGTTTAGGACAACTGCCATTCTATGAGTCTGCTGGCTACATCTAAATTTTATCATGTATTTAATTCTAGTAGTAAGAGAAATAAAAACTTACTGTAGGCAATTTAGAAAATTAAAACCTTTCATAAAATGCAAAATCACAACCTTGTTTTTACTGTTTTCTATAGTTCTATATATTTGTTTTGTACAAAAAGAATCTTAGTGTCATGTTTGCTTTATCTGAAAGTATTTTCTCATGTCATTAATTGTTCTCAGACAACATAAATTATAGTGACTGAATAATATTCAATAATATATACTAAAATTTATTGAGATGTTTCTCTATTTTTGGACAGTTAGTCTCCAATTCTCAGTATTATAAACAGCACTGCCTTTTATCTTTGTGCCCAAATTTTATTGTTTTATTTTTTAAAAAGATTCATTTTATTTATTTGAAATGCAGTGTTACAGAGAGAGAAAAGCAGAGAGAGAGAGAGAGAGAGAGAGAGAGAGAGAGACAGATCTTCCATCTGCTGGTTCATTCCCTGGCTGCTTAACTTCCAATCCAGCTCCCTGCTAATGTGCCTGGGAAAGCAGTAGAATATGGCCCAAGTCCCTGGACCCCTGCACTCACATGTGAGACCCAGATGAAGCTCCTGGATCCTGGCTTCAGCCTAGCCTAGCCCACTTTGTTGTGGCCATTTGAAGAGTGAATCAGTAGATGGAATCTCTCTCTCTCTCTACCTCTCTCTCTCTCTCCCTCTCTCCCTCATTCTCTGTAACTCTAAATTTAAAATAAATCAATAAATCTTTTTAAAAGCTATGTAAATAATTGTTACAGTAAATAATAATGCCAAGAGAAAATTCTGTATCTATTCCATACAGATGCAATTTCATTTTCAGATATTTTCAATCCTTGGTTGGTTGAATCCACAAATGCTGAACCCACAGACATAGAACTTACAGAGGGCTGACTGTACTAGTATATACCTCCTTAAAACACACTGTTTCTTGTGTATATGTATACAAATGGCATTATATTATAGACTTTGTTCAGTTTTCATTCAACATTTTAAGGTCTTTCCATATTGCCAAAAAAGTCATTGCTTCTATCTGCTGACTCTATCTCTCAGTATTAAAAACATCTGCTTTTTGGATGTGTAGAAAACTTCTTTATAATCCAGCAGTAGGATGGGTAGACCCCAAGGTATTTGCATGATCATTTTTAATAAGGGTTATTTTCTTTTTTACAAAAATTAAATTTCTATCAACCTTATGTTGCTGTTTCTAGTTTACATCCTTAATAATTTTGTATATTAACTAACTTCCTAATTTTATTAATATGATAGCTTTAAAATGACACTTCAATGTCTTAATTAATATTTTTCTGGTTATTTAGTGAGATTTGTCATATCTCCAGTACTGGTTATCACTTGGATTTGCCAATTTATAAATGAGTTAATTACATCCCTTTTCCATTTCCTACAAAGTTCCTTTTTTTAAAAAGATTTATTTATTTATTTGAAAGTCAGAGTTACACAGAGAGAGGAGAGACAGAGAAAGAGAAAGAGATGCAATGGTTCACTCCCCAGTTGACCGCACTGGCCGGAGAGCCAGCTTCTTCTGGGTCTCCCACGTGGATGCAGGGCCCCAAGGACTTGGGCCATCTTCTACTGCTTTCCCAGGCCATAGCAGAAAGCTGGATCAGAAGTGGAGCAGCCCGGTCTAGAACTGGTACCCATATTGGATGTGGGCACTTCAGGCCAGGATGTTAACCTGCTGCGCCACAGCACCAGCCCCCAAAGTTCCTTTTCATGTTATTTCTCAAGAATGCCTTGAATAATCTAATTTATTTATTCTTAGATAATGTCAATGTTTTCACTTAGACTTTCATATACTTAGTAACTTGGGTCAACTGTTAAAAAAATCTAGCTGGCATTGTGACACAGCAAGTTAAACTGCCACTTGTGATACCAGCATCCTATATCAGAGAGCTGGTTTGAGTCTAGCTGCTCTGCTTCTGATCCAGCTCCCTGCTAGTGTGCCTGGGAAAGCAACAAAAGATGGACTGAATAATTGGGTTCCTGCTTCCCATATGGGAGACCTAGATGGAGTTCTTGATTCCAGGCTTCAGCCTGGCCCATCCCCAGCCCTCAGAACCATCTGGGTGAATGAACCAGCAGATGGAAAATCTGTCTGTCACTTTCTGTCTTTTCCTCTTTCTGTGTGACTCTGCCTTTCCAATAAATAAAATAAATCTTTTTTAAAAACTCAGAAAAGAGCAAGCATTAGTGAGACCATAAAGCACAACATCCACATCACTTGCTATCATAATGGCTACCCTCTCATTCAGTCAACAAGTGTGTATCAAGCACCCCCACTACACAAGAAGAAATGATAAGCATGTTGAGGTCAAAAGGAGGAGTTAACCATAGATCAAATATACAAATGGGAGATAAAAAAATTCTATAGGTGAAATATTCATCAACTGCCATGAATTTGAAGGTAGAGGACATATACAAGATCTAAAATATCTAATAAGCTGTTAGATATAAAACTGACTTTCAAAAGAGTGCAGAGTGATGTACTTTGGGGAGGTGTTTTGGTGAGAACAGAAGCTATGAAGTTAGCAAAGAAAAAATTCAGAGTTGATGAAACTAGGCAATCACAACCTCTCAGGAAATGGGAGAGCAGCCAAGGAAAATGACACAAGGGAGCAGTGTCTCTGAAAGTAGATGTGTACAACAGCATTGTCTTGAGGCATCAGGTTGATAGGCTCAGATTTGGGTGCTGAATGTTTTTGTTTCTGAACTTGTTTGAGGGAGACAGAATAAGTTAGAAATGGTGTTAAATGTGTAGGGAAAGTCTGATCACAAAGATTTTGGTCTCAATGATCAAGATAAATCATTTGTCCAATAACAATTAACATCTTGCTTCTGGATCAGATCTTTGAGTTAATGAATACATGATATATTAGCCTACATTTTTTAATGTAACAGCCCTAGGGGACATGGGCCACCAGGGAGCAAGTTTTTCTTGATGAGCAAGAGATAGTAGCCAAAGAACACCAAGAAAAGATCCAACCTGGTTTAAAGAATGATTTGGCTGAGGTTGGCACAGGTGACCTTTACAAGTACATGCTGAGACCCATGCCAGCTGTCACATTCTGCAGAAATTGTTGTGCTTTTAGGTGACATTTATTAAGTGTTTATACATACAAGGAGATAGTCTAAGTTCTTCACATAATATGCCATTTAATCCGTGCAATAACCTGGGAGAAGAACCCTAGTATGCTTTTATTCGTGTTTTTCAGAGGGGTAAAATGAGAATTGGTTGCAATTACTGGTAGGGCTGGCACTAAACTCCAAGTTTGAAGTATTTACTTTTGGAAAAAAATATTGCAGAATTTGTAAATTAGGAAGTCATTGGTACCCTAAGAAGGAGCAACATGAATAGAGAGTTAAGAAATGATTGGATGTTAAGAAAAAGGAAGCAGTAAATCCAACTGCTATTTCAAACATTTGGTGTTGAAGGAAGAGACATTGGAAGAGATAAATTTAAGGAAAGTTTTGGCATTATGTAAATTTTTTGGCTGAGACAACTTGAATATATTTATAGGGCAAGAAAGAGATCATAGAGGAGAAATTGAAGCTGCAAAAGAAAGAGTAAATTGATACGCAAGGTTCTGAAGGAGACAAGAGGGTAAGAACTTATGAGAACATGGGCCAACCTGGGGATGGGAGGTTGACACTGACGAGAGTATCAAAGGAGGAAAGATTGGGTGAAAATGCAGGAAAATTGATTAGGTGGCAGTAGGGCACTTAAAGGAACACTGGCAGTCAGCTATTTCCTTAGTAGGATGTGAGGTGAGTTGTATGCTCCAACTCTTGATACAGAAATGGAAACTGTTTGTGATACATTCTGTAGGGAATGAGATGGAGCATCAGTTAAAGTTGGCTGAGCTGTAGAAAAAATAATGATCAGGCTAGTGAATCAGTCAAGGTTTAGCTGCACAGAACAGAAACCACTTTATTTTAAGCAGAGAGAGATTGAATACAGGTGGGTGCTTACAAATCTTTGGAAAGGCTGAAGTAGCAGCTTCTAGGCTGAACTTCTGGGAATGACTCCCAGAGCCATAGTGCAGAGCTAGCTTGCCAGGAAACCTAGGAGCTCTGTCGCAGTCAGGAAGGAGAGGATAAAAGAATACACTAGAGAGAGTGCAGGAATATACCGCATTAGTGACACATGCTGGCAGGCACTTTAAAAACATACTTCTCTGAGATTCGTATCAACTGCAAATAAACAACCTGCACTTCTGCCTCTTGGTCACAGTCAGTTCCTGAGCTGCAAGAATCTGGGCAGTGGGGTTTCAGTTTCACAGACTGCATCCCAATGAGGTTGGAGGGGGTGCTGAGTGCCATACTACCACACCTATTACAGCTGGATAGCCTGGATATATAGTCACCTCTCTGTATCTATGAGGGCTTTTTTTCAGAACCCATACAGATACCAAAATCCACGGACATTCAAGTCCCTTATATAAAATTGGATAGTGTTTGTACAAAACCCAAACAGATCCTCTCATATACTTTGAATCATCCCTAGATTGTTTATAACACCTAATACAACATAAATGCTATGTTGTAAATACTGTATCGTTCAGAGAAGAGCAACAAGAAAAAAAGTCTGTAAATGCTTGGAACAGATGTTATTTCTTTCTAATATATTCAGTTGGTGGTTGATTGAGCCTGTGGATACAGAAGGAAAACTGTACAGTAAATTACAAATTAACAAGAAAGTAGCCAGCCTATTCTCCTTACTCTCTCCAAGTGAAATCAGCAGCCTGTGAACAAAATTGGACAAAAATGGGTAGTTTGACATGGGAAAGGTAGGGGAACAAAGAGGTCAAGGTGTCCGCCAGGTCACTATAGAAATGAGTAATGTGTGGTCCAGACTATGTAAGTCATTACTGGAGGCCAGGAAACATCAATGAACCATGAGGGTAGGAATATGTGAGATGAACATAATGTTAATAATGCATACTATGGTCTTGAAAGCCAAAGAGGAGGTGGAGTGGGTATATGACATTGCCAAATAAATAGTACTGGGATTTTTTTTTTAAAAAAAGATTTATTATTTATTTTAAAGGCAGAGTTACACAGAGAGAGGCAGAGTCAGAGTGACACACACACACACACACATACAGAGAGAGAAAGAGAGAGAGAGAGAATGAGAGAGACATCTTCCATCTGCTGGTTCACTACTCAAATGGCTTCAAATGGCCAGGGCTGGGCCAAGCCAAAGCCAGGAGCCTGCATATCCATCAGCGTCTCCCACATGGGTGGCAGAGGACCAAGCACTTGGGCCATCTTTCACTGCTTTCCCAGGTGCATTAGCAGGCAGCTGGATAGGAAGGAGCAGCTGGGACTCCAGCCAGCCCTCACATGGGATGGTGACATTGTAGGGGAGCAGCTTAACCTGCTGTGCCACAATGCTGGCCCCAGTATTCATTAACACCTGCTCCAGTATTTGCATTTTCTTATCATGATAGGGGGGTAAATTGATATCTTGTGTACATATCAGGAAAAAAGTAATCAAGGCTCCTGGAAGAGCATATGAGGGTACTTTGGGGTCATAGAAAAATGGAATTAAAAGACGAGTTTATTTTGTTGCAAAATCATAATGTACATTTACATGAACATTTTGAAGATGCTATTTGCATGGATTTCAACATTTTTTGCAGCAAAATAAACTTAGTTTTTTAATTACATTTTTCACAAGCATTTTGAAGTCCCTATGTATGTTAGTTGAACTATATCTTGGTGACCTGTATATGCATAGAAGGGGAGAAAAGAATAACTACAATCTGGGTGTAAACACTATAATTTTCTATATGATTCACACCTCTGTGTAAATAATTTACAGGCAAATCATAGGCCATATGTAAAACTTCAAAACCGAGTAAACTTTTAGAGGTGAGTTCGTTGTCATTGATGTAAGGTCCTTCTGCCACAATCAAAAAAGAAAATTAAGAGTGGATGCCTAGGAGGAATGTAACATGTTTTATGCACTCAGTTCATATTTGTATAGCTAAGAAGTATTTATAATCTGCAGCCAACCCATTAGCATTTCTCCTTAGGTTTTTCGGTCTCCTACAAAAGGCTGCTGTTTTGTTTCAAATTCATCTGGGGATGGGGAAGGAAGGAAGGAGGCTTCAGATTCTTCAGATGCGTAAGATTTGACACGGGCTGTGGGTCTCCACTTCCTGGTGGCTTCCCAGCAGATGCCTCAGCCATGACTTCATTGAATTCCAGTTGTATGTCTGCAAATCTCTCCTTTTGTAAGATTTCCCTTTATCTCTGAAAAGAGGCAGTGAAGTTTGCTTTCCGCCAGGCTGCTTTGATTTCCTCCCAGTGCCTTGAACGTCAACAGAGCACTCTAGGGGCAGTCCTCTGTGTCTCTCAAACAAAATAAAGGAGAATATGCAGAGAAAATCAGAATAGAGTCACTGTCTCTTCTTCCTAACCCCTTTTTAAAGGTCTGGTACATGATTAAAGGTTTTTTGCATGATTATATGTATAATACCACTCCAAAAATCTTTTGTTGATGAAAAATACAGACTGAAAATTAAATATGATTTAGGTATAAGAAAAATGCATTCACACATCTTTTAAAAATATACTGAGGCTCAGCATTTTTGGTGAAGAATACAAGAAAAAGATTGACTATGAATTCTTAAATGATGATTTTTTTAAAGAAAGTGATCTCAAGTAGGGACTGTAAACAAACTATTGTCTTCAAAGGGTCATTGTTTTGTGAAATTTGGGGGTGGGGTGGGGAATGGGATATTCCAGCCAAAATCTGTGATAGAGCCTCATATTTATTAAGCACCTATAAATGCTTGTCAATGAAGATGGTTAATAGACAAGCCATCTGTTTCCCTGATCTTCAGAACTCAGTAGGGTCTATATTGTTATTGCTTAAGATATTCCTGTTGCATAAACTCTAACGTCCAGTGTATGTACTGATGGAAGATGAAGGTCCAAGCTAACTCATAGAATAAAAATATGCAGGTGAGAGAAACAAGGAAACTTGTCTCCTTTGACAAATGCCCAGTCCTTGGTTAACTTCTCATTAGTAGGCCGCTCACATCTCATTCCCATTAAGAGTATTCCGTTTTCTTTGTCTAAAGTGTTGAGTGGTTATGAATAGTAAGGATAGACTATCTGTAATTATTTTTTAATTATTAATGGTTTTGTTAGATCCTTTCACTTTTACATTACACTTCTGTTAATGTAAGTTAAATCAAAATGTACTTCAGTTCCAAGCTGTTCCCCAATGTATTTTTCATTCTTTCATAACATTACTTCAGACTTCTATGAGGTATCCATGAAAAAGCTGGCTCTTTTGGAACAACCTTCACCACTCTAATAGATTCAGGTAATGTTCGCTTATGGAAATCCACTGGCCATGGCACTAATTGTCACCAAACTTCTCAATCCCCAGTGGTGCTCAATGTCACAGTCAGGATATGTCTAGAAGTGGTAGCCAGTACCTGAAAGGAAATACAGGAGCATCTATTGTATTTAGTGCTCCCAGGTGAGAGGTCTTCTAGCACTTTATTCAATGAAAAGTCTCAGTTGATGAGAAGCCAAAAGAGAGCAGAAAATGAGTGAGTTTGACAGTCACTGAACTCAGAGGAAGAAATTCATGTCCTGGGCATGTGTCCTGGCTGAGTATCTTGAAGAGCAGCATAGTCAGAGCAAATACTTAATAATCATTATTAAAGTAATGGCATGTACACACACAAAAGAACTTCCCTGGAGAGAAGAAAAAGCCCACATTTGAATCAACTTTTCCATCACTGGCAGAATGGTGCTTTTGGATGGTGTATGATTCCCTCGAAAAAATAGCCCTGGCTTGTATTTACCAAGAGGCCTGGTTTCACATCTAGTATTGAGCAACTCAACACAAATTCAAGTAATAGCCCTAGTGAGCAGAAACATAAAGAAGAGAGAATGGGTGAAATTTGAAACATTTTAGCTACACACAACACTCAGCCCTTGGGGTCCTTGCACCGTTACAGCTGGTGATATCTGCACATAAATGTTTCTAAATCTGCTCTGAGGAGCGGCAGGAGGTGGCAGCCTAACGCAGGGTAAAACTCCAGGGCAAAACTGGGGTGAGAGGGAGAGAAAGGGAACCTCCAGGAACCGACAAAGGGAGCTGGGTATTGGCCGAAAGTGTAGAGTTAACAAACACTGCACCGAACACAAGCTACTAAAAATGACTGGATAAATTATGCAGAGGGATTTCTGGATTTCTTTCAAGTAATTAAGTTTCGATTTCTTGCATTTATTTTAGTTCCAGGAAGCACAAGGCGCCATGGATTGCAAAAGTCTTCATTGATTGTTCCAATGCTTCAAGTTTGGTTTCGTGACTGGACTTAACTTTGAGAAGAGGTAATCACACGGACTAAGGAATTTCACTGCGACGAAAAGTAAGTTTCGTCTGGGCAAGTCAACACAGGGGTGCCCGCCTGCAGGTCCACCCTCATTCCCACGGGCAAGGCGAGCGGGAGAAGCAGCTGTGTGCGTCCGAGCGCGAGTGCGCGGGTGGTGGCAAGTGTGTGTCTGCGCGCGCGCGCGCATTAGCTAGAGCGTGTCCGTAAGCGCGTGTCTGTGCGTCCGTGTTGAGTTAGGGTCCCTGCGCGCTGCGGAGTGCACAGTGGGACACCTGCGGTGATGGGTCCTTCAACTGGGCGTTGGTTGGTTTCTTGGCTCCTGTTAGATTTGCTCCAAACTTTAGTCGCCATTATGGGTTCAATCAGCTTTCCCTGCGCCTGGGTTCCGGGCCACGTTTGGCCTCAGCAAACCCACCAGGCGGAATCGTGAGGGCGTCCCGCAGCCTCGAAGGCATCCAGCCGACCTGAGGCTGGCGGCCTGCCGAGTTCCCCTCCTTCCAGTCTGCTTCCCTTGGAACTGAGCGCTCCTCTCTTTGCTCCACCGGGAACAGAGAAAATCTTTTCCTCTCTACTATGCGGCTGCTCCTTCTGCTGTTCCCTGCCTGGCGCTTTGCTCTGTTCAGAATTACCTAGAGAGAAAGAGCACCACGTGGCTCATCCGGCGACCACCAGGCCAGGTGTTTCCCTTCCCCCTACCCGACCTGGAGCGTGCCCTCTGGAGCTCTGGTAGCGACTTGCTGGTCTCTCTCCCCTTAGCCCTGTGTGGGCTTCAAGCCAGGGAGGTTGTGAACCCGAATTCCCATCTGGAAGGGCTTGGGAAGTGCAAGATGTGCAGCCTCCTAGAGATACCCACACTGGGAGGCTGAGAGGTCCTGCCCTCTGGCACAGGGTGTGTGTGGCATCATTTTTCATAGACGGAATGGAAGTTCCTTGAAATTTCTTGGCAGAGGGGAACCTGGGGCTCACGGGGAGATAGTGGAGAAGCAGTTAGAGACAAACACTAGAGTCTTGGTGGACATACTTAGAAGAGAAAGGGTGTTTGAGCAAAACGCACCAATCACTCGGGGATCATGGCCCGCATCTCTACACTGCAGCCTGGGGGTGCCCTCCCTCCTCCACACCCCGCTGTGGGTCCGGATCCCTGGAGCCCCAGAGGTCTCCGTTACAGGGAGCATTCCCTCCTTCCTCCTCTAAATTCTTCTGCGGAACAGCTGAGGACAGGAAGGGGTTTAATTTTCCATCACCCTTCTGCCTTAAGCCACAGTGGAGAGAGAGAGAGAGAGAGAGAGAGAGAGAGAGAGAGAGAGAGAGAACGCTCGGGCGTTCATCTTCTACTCAAAATCGGAAAGAGCTTGGCTGATCTTCCCGAAATCCCTGTAACCCATCCCTTCCCTCACTCTTCCTCCATCCCCTGTCTAATGATGCACGAATAAGGCCAGATCTGTCTTTTAAGGAATCTCTCTTGTAGTTCAATCCAATTCTGTTTGAAATACAAAGAAATCACACTGCCCTTAATAGATTAAAATTTAATAAAACACATTAGGTCCGGTAAAATATGAATGGACTGCTTAAAATTTTAATAGTAAGTTAGGACCCAGATACAGGGAGAAGGCAGTGAATTCACCCCCTTGGGATGGCTTCGGGCACGGGTGGGGGGCGCCTACCGCCGGGACCCTGATGCCTGGAAACCTCAGTGGAACCTCCAGCGGTGATTTTTCCCCCAAAGGGAGGCTGTTCGCATCTGTCCACATCTACCAGGGGACAGGAAACAAGCTATTGTCAAACAAAGAGGCTTGGCGAGAGGAAAGGCTCTCCTCTTACAGTCAACACAGTTGATGCCTTCCCCATCTCTCTGCTTTCAAAATATCACTTCGTTTCCCATTTATTCAGTAGATCTGTAGGTGTGCAGAGGTACAGGCAGGAACTGGGACCTCGAGGGTACGTTTGAAAGCCGAGGAAGCAGGTATTGGACTTGGGGCCACGTACTTCCACCCTCTGGGTTTGGTGCCAACTTTCCAATTGTTGAGATGGCTCCTGCTCAGTGTTCCTGCTCCTGCTCACAGTGGGGTGTGGCGTGGAGGGGTGGTACTGGCGTCTTTTTTCATCGGAGAGCAGCTTTTGCACTCACTGGAGCACTTTGCAGTGGTGCCTGCGGGCAAACCGAAATGGGTTTGATTGATATCACTGTAAGGACGTTGGCATTCTGGACACTCCTGAAAGGACAGGTTGCAAGATTGCAAGTCGTGGTGCTGAAGGAAGAATTCTATTTTCCCTCTAATGCAACACAATCACTGTTGTTCATTTTTCACTTTGAGTGGGAAAAGGAGAGGTCTAACTCTGTGTGAGTTGACTTTTTAAAAATGTATGTGTTTTCTAGGGGGAAGGAAATACAGGCAAATAAACTCTTGACTCGCTCTACAATTGCATAGTAATTTACCATAGCTTGATAATTAGAAAATAAGGGCTTTCCTTTTCTCCCCTCAGGAATTAGAGATATCACTGAGAAATATCTGAGAGAAATGAACAAAGTTATATTAATTTAATGATATACGAATTTTATCATCAGGGTAATATTCTCACGGGAGTTTCTTGCTTAAAATAGTTTTAGCCAATAAATTCCAATTCAGACAAAGTTTGTCCAGTCATTTCAACAGTGCACTCTTTATTTCATGAATTTATTATACTACCTTATTTACCATATGAAATGGTGACAAGTGTTTAGCATTTTGGAGATCAGTTGTCAGTTGCTATTAAAATCAAGATTAATTCATATTAACGATATGCATTTCTCAATACTCCCAGGTGACAACATACATTAAAACAACTATTGCAAGTAATTAAGCTCAATGAAGGGGGAGGGTACAGGGAGAGGTTCAAAACACCCCAAATATTTGATTTTGCAATTCAAGTTCAGCAGACTGTTGCCACAATAATGCTTAGGAAACTCCTCAGGGTTGCTTTTTACTTTACATCTAATTAGGCACCTAATGAAAGAGAAGAATTTTCCCCCCATGTGGTTTTCCTCCTTGATAGTCTTCTGCCTTTATTTAAACACAGAAACACACTATTTAGGAGTTGCAATCCCCAAAAGTTTCCTGTGTGACTCACCATAATCATCTAAGAGAACCATGTGGATGAGGAATTCATCTTCCAATCATTTTCCTTCTCCACTCTAATAAACTTTGGCCCTTTGGCCTTGACAGAGTACTGATATAAAACACACCCAAAATATTTTAATGGGTTTTATTAGGCTTTTGAGATGCTCAACAGTTTATACTAATTAGACCATCCAAAGCCTTTTGAATAGTAAGCAAATTGGACAACCCTTGTTAATTAGAACATAATTTGAAGTTTGAAATTGTATCATTGATGAAGTGGTCTAATTAGTATGACGATGTGTTAATGGACCACTGAGATGCAGCAGCAGAGGAGTTTGGCATGAACCTCTATATGGCTTGCATGAAAACTCTCCTTCCTCCAACAACATTAATAAAAGATTTCTATAGACTTCAGCCTTTCCACGATGACATACAATTTATAGTGCACACAATACATTAGCCCATAGTGCTGCTCAATTTTTTCACTATTATGAAAACTAATAAATTCGTCAAGCTGAATTAAGCATACAAATCAGATGAGGCATAGCAGATTACACAGTGAAGCGCGGTGTCTCCCGAGCCTAAATGAAATTTCAATCTAATAATTCCTTCCTGGCCCACTCATAATTTGTTTAGAGATGTTGTTCTACTTCTTTCAAAGCGCTATTCGCACAATAATTAAATGATGCTCAAGCTTTTAACTTTGATTTATTTCATTTCTTGGAGCTTGAGACAGTGAAAGCTGTACAATGTCATTTTTTTATTTCCTTGAAAATTGCCCTGATGTTGTTGAGGTAGAAATTAAACACCTAAACACTTGCTTGAACCGTTCGGCACAATCCTCACTCATTCATGTCAACAGTCCTCTCTCCCAGCCCTACGTCCAGGCTTCTTCTGGGTTCACATTTGGGAACATTGCTCCTAGATATCCCCTTGGGCTACTATTTATTATTTTTCTGCACGCAGGGGAAGAGAGAGGCAAACACAAGACTAACGAAAGAGAGCCGAAGGGGGTTAAGGACCATGGACAGAGCCTGCCGCGCACTCGTTGCTGCTGCTGTCTTAGTACCCTTGTCCGCTCTCTAGGACAGCGCTCCCAACTTGAACGTGCCCTCCCGCCCTGCTGGGGTCAGGGATAGGAGCACAGGCGGCCCTCCGCCTGCGGCCGTCGCAGCCGGGGGGCTTCCGCGTGCTGACCACCGGAGGATCCCCCTTCTCCTCGCTCCTTCTCACTCTATTTTTGTCCCGGCTCGCGTCCCCGCCTCTCAGGCCTGCCGCCTGCTCTCGCACCTGCTCGCCTTCCCCAGGCGCCCAGTGTCTGCACCTGCTCCCAGTCATCCCAGTCCGAATCAGGCCACCCGCGGATTCCTGGGTCCAGGTTGTTGAAGGCCTTCTCACCCTTTCCTGCACCCTGCTTCTTCAGCGTTCTGTGGAGGGGACAGCAGCCCCCAACCCGGTGGGAGGTCGAGAGAGGTTGAGGGAGTGAAACAGAAGGATGGCGATGTTTGTGCATGAGTGTGTGCCTCTCTGAGTTTGTGTGTGTGTGCGTGTGTGTATACACACACATATAAGGAAGATTGCCTCCTTTTGCAAATGGAACTAAGGGCTTGCGCCCACTTCTAGGAAAAGTGGTCCGCCCTCCGACAAAAGTACGAGTCAAGTGTCGGCTAAAAATAGGCTCTCCCGGCGCTGAGCGGCTGTGGAAATGAAGATAAGTGGGGCTCGTGCCAGCCCCCGAGGGGGTGTGTGTACGTTGGTGGGGGTGGGGTGGGGGGTTCAGCAGCACATGCGCTTTGTAATTTCTGGCCCTCCCTCTGCCTGTCAGTTGCCCCTTCTTTTGATTGTGGCTAATGAAGAATAATAAATCCAGTGGAAGGGTTTGCCAGTGGAGCCTCCCAAGACCCAACTCTCACTGTACTGGATACAAGGAGGAGGAGGAGGAAGATCGAGAGGAAGCAAAGAGGGGGGCGAGAGCTGGTGTGTGTGTGTGTGTGTGTGTTGTGTGTGTTTGTCTCTCGGAGGTGTGGGGGGGTGTGCGGGAGGGGGGAGTCGCATGCGCAGAGTCGACCCAAACGGGCTCAGGGGCTGTCCAATCCGCTGAGAGCTGCGAGAAATCGAGTGAGAGAAAGCCCCGCAGCCCCGCCGACCCCATGTCTCTTCGGCACCCGGCACGCACCCGCCAGGCCGAGGGGGCGCGGGGCCGAGTGCGGACCTCAGCGCGCATCAGGGCTGGAGGCCCCGCGGAGCTGAGGACTCAGGTTGGCGGTAGCATCAGTGTCCTCAGAGGGGGCCCAGAGCCCGGGACCAGGGTCACCTGAGCTGACGGGAGGGGAGGGCTGATTGGGGTGGAGGCCTGGAACTTAGCGGTAAGCAGCAGGCGGGGGAGGAGGCAACCAGGTAAGAGGTGGTCCGATTAGTCCAGGGGAAAACCTATCCAAGGCTGGCTTGGGCCGCAACTTTATTTGGGAGTTTGTTTTTTTTTTTTTTCCTGGTTAGGCGGAGACCGCGTAGCGCGGGAGGGGCTGGCCGCTGAAGCGTGGACCCGGCCGGCTGGGTGGGGTTGAGCAGGGTCACGGACCCAAGTAGGGGCCGCGGGCGCCACGAAGGGGCGGCGGCGGCGGAGCGCCAGAGGGGGCAGGAAGGGGAGGCGGAGGGCGCGGTGGGGGAGCGGGAGGCGGGTGCCGGGAGAACTGAAAGGACCTGAGCCTTGGGGGGAGCCGAGAGGGAGAAGGGGCGCCGCGAGAAACGGAGCCAGGCAGGGGAGGGCGGAGGCGCGGGGGAGGGCGGGCGGGCGGGCGGGGGCAGGCGCGGGGAGAGGGGAGTATAACTTGGCGGCCCCGACGAGCGGGGGGCACTTTCCGGCGGCGCCGAGGTCTGCAGCCAGCGCCGAACGGAGCCCCGGCGTGCGCTCCGAGTGCCAGTGGAGGCAGCGGGTGCAGCGCCGACCGGGCGCGCCGAGAGCTGAGCCGGGGAGGCGGCGGCGAAGGGTGAGCGCAACTTCGTAGCGCCCTTTCCCGCTCCGGCTCCGGCCCGGCGCTTCTCGGGAGGGTCCCGGCGGCCGGAGCCAGAGAGCGCGCTGCGGACGGGCGCCCCGGCGGGCAGGAAGATGATGATGATGTCCCTGAACAGCAAGCAGGCGTTCAACATGCCGCACGGCGGCAGCCTGCACGTGGAGCCCAAGTACTCGGCCCTGCACAGCGCCTCGCCCGGCGCCTCGGCGCCCGCGGCTCCCTCCGCGAGCTCCCCCGGCAGCTCGACCAATGCTGGCGGCGGCGGAGGCGGCGGTGGCGGCGGCGGCGGCGGCGGCGGTGGCGGAGGCCGGAGCAGCAGCTCCAGTAGCAGTGGCAGCAGCGGTGGCGGCGGCGGCGGCGGGGGCTCGGAGGCGATGCGGAGAGCTTGTCTTCCAACCCCACCGGTGCGTATTTCTGCATAATCACCGCTTAAAGGCACATTTTGACAGCCCCCTTTATCTGCTTGATGTTTTTTTCATGTCTGCACAGCAAATCACCCCACACCTCCAACCAATTTTCCCCCCTCTCTCTCTCTTAAGTATGCAGCGGGTCTTGCCTTTCATATTAATTTTTATGACCTGGGATGTTGCCTGTGCGCGTGTTGTGCCATGTTGTGTTGTGTTGTGTCTGCAGCCTCACTTGCCACCTCCCGCGCTCTCCGCTTCTGTCGGTGGCTCCGCTCCTCTCCTCTTCACCTCTTGTTTGCAGGATCGTTACTATTACTATTAGTATTATTATTTTAACGTTCTGGGAATGTTGTAGGCGCGGCGGCGGTGTGGAGCTCTGGGCCGGGGCTTCCGGAGAGAGCGCGCACAATTCCCTGCTGAGCGTAATGTGTGCCTTCTACTTGCAATTGCAGAGCAATATATTCGGCGGGCTGGATGAGAGTCTGCTGGCCCGCGCCGAGGCTCTGGCGGCCGTGGACATCGTCTCCCAGAGCAAGAGCCACCACCACCATCCGCCCCACCACAGTCCCTTCAAGCCGGACGCCACCTACCACACCATGAACACCATCCCGTGCACGTCGGCCGCCTCCTCTTCGTCTGTGCCCATCTCGCACCCGTCCGCCCTGGCGGGCACGCACCACCACCACCACCATCACCACCACCATCACCACCAGCCGCACCAGGCGCTCGAGGGCGAGCTGCTGGAGCACCTGAGTCCCGGGCTGGCCCTGGGCGCCATGGCGGGCCCCGACGGCGCCGTGGTGTCCACGCCGGCTCACGCGCCGCACATGGCCACCATGAACCCCATGCACCAAGCGGCGCTCAGCATGGCACACGCGCACGGGCTGCCCTCGCACATGGGCTGCATGAGCGACGTGGACGCCGACCCGCGGGACCTGGAGGCGTTCGCCGAACGCTTCAAGCAGCGACGCATCAAGCTGGGGGTGACCCAGGCGGATGTAGGCTCCGCGCTGGCCAACCTCAAGATCCCCGGCGTGGGCTCGCTTAGCCAGAGCACCATCTGCAGGTTCGAGTCCCTCACGCTGTCGCACAACAACATGATCGCGCTCAAACCCATCCTGCAGGCGTGGCTGGAGGAGGCGGAGAAGTCCCACCGCGAGAAGCTCACGAAGCCGGAGCTCTTCAACGGCGCGGAGAAGAAGCGCAAACGCACGTCCATCGCGGCTCCGGAGAAGCGCTCCCTCGAAGCCTACTTCGCCATCCAGCCGCGGCCCTCCTCGGAGAAGATCGCCGCCATCGCAGAGAAGCTGGACCTTAAGAAAAACGTGGTGCGCGTCTGGTTCTGCAACCAGAGGCAGAAACAGAAAAGAATGAAATATTCCGCCGGCATTTAGGAGACTCTCCAGGGACGGCCCCTCGCCTCGTCCCGTTTCTCCCTCCCTTTCTCTCCTGCCTCTTTCTTTCCACCTTTGGTGACCAGGAACAATTCGGTTAAAAAAAAAAAAATGTGAATCTAGAGACAGAGAGGATGAAAGAGGGTGCGAACGAGAAAGCAACTGACCCCACACCGGCGAGAACGGGAAACGGTTGCTCAAGGCAGAGAAAAACAAGAGATGGGATTTGTCAAAGTTGTAGCAAAGTTGTCCCTTTTAACCCCACCGCGGCTTCTGCAGAGCAAACGAGGAGCCTGCTGTTTGAAGGAAGGCAGATGAGAGACAGCCTCCTCAAGGTCCGCAAGAACGACCAAGTAAGATTTGTTTTTATTCTTACAGACATCACACTTGCTAAGTTTAAAAGTACACTTTGCAGCTATTTTTCAGAAATAGAAACGGATTCAGGACTGAAACTTTAAGCTAGAGTTGAAGCTTAATGTGATAGACATCTCTAAAGTATTTTGAATTAAAAAAAAAGATGGCAGATTTTCTGCATTTACACTGTATATTATATATATATTTTTATTGTGGTTCTTACCCCCTTCTTCCTTCTCTGAAGTGTTAATGCTTAAGAAAGAAGTCGCGCCTGCTGTGTTCACTGATCTTAAAAGCTATTATTAGATTATTGCTGAACAACCCTCTGTAAATTATTAATTTACCTCTCTAGCAACTTAATTTTGTGCACATCCTAATTAATTAAACTTAGTTTTAAAAAGACGGGGGAAACGTATAGCTAGTGATGTTCAAAAGATTTTGTTTGATGAGTTTACTGAATTTTTACAGCTTTTCTCTTATGCCGTGTTCCGTTTGGCCCATTTGTATATTCTCACTTTGAATGAAGATTGTTTTTTCTTTGTTTTTACTGCTAGTGTTCTGATTTGTAAGTCGACACTCAGTAATGAAGGTCTTAATCATGTAGACCTGAATCACTGTCCGAAGTATTGTTTACTTCGTTACATATTTAATGGGGATTCCCACATTGTCCCCTCTGTCTCACCCCTACATATACACCCACACACGCGCGCACACACACACATCTGTCTCTAACAGATGAGAAAAAGCAGTTGGAAGCATGACTGATGCATCCTTTCCTAGCTTTAGGGGCATTTGTCACTTGGTGTTTGCCCTTCCAGATTCCAAGATTTCACCAAGGCATCTCAATCTTCCAGTTTGCAATTGCTTTGTTGATTGCATTTAACATTGATAGGAGCCCTTCAGTTTTTCCTTTTGGAGGTTTGTTTGTAGAAAAACTAATTTGAACTATATGAAAGACAGTGCACTGCTAGTAAATTCACATTGTTTGGTAGAATTCTTTTGGAACAAAAAAATAGGTATGTGATGACTGATACCTTGTCTATTGTAAATATTTCATTCAAAATGCACATATAGATATATTCTTACAAATTTTGCTGTATTGCTGTTCCATTTGAGGCTCTCTAAAGTCTTGAGTTCTGTATATGATCTGCTTTCTTGTTTTTGTTAATAGATGGTTTATTTACTATGGTAATGTATTAAGTTATTTTTGGTGTTGTTTGATTGTCTTTCATTGAAGAGATGATTTTAATGTTTTATTGGCAAAGTATGCTGCTTTTTTCATTAAAATATTCTATTAATATTAAATGGCTTTTAAAATGTGATGCTGCTTTAATCATTTATGTGGGAATTATTTTGGTGGGGGATTTTTTTAAAAGCTGGAAGCACATGGTGATGGTTTATTGGGAGTGGTTACTATTAAAGTATTGCTTGGACTTAGTAGGAGTATTACTCTGGGAAAGTGTAAAAGAACAGGGTCTATAACAGCTTTTTAATAGCCAGAGCTTGTCTCACAAGCTGCTTTCCTTTTTTGCTCAGAAAGAATAATGATATTTGACTCCAAATACCTCCCTTGAAGTCCTTTCTCCACATCTGCAATGGAAAAAATATCTTTGTACACAGAGATATTGGATGAAAACAATTTCACCCATTCTCTTCCATCTCTCATGGGTAAAAGGCAGAAAGGAACTCAGCTCACTTTTCAGTAGCCTTGAGATACCGGGTGTGGCAAAAGACAAGGTCTGGTTAGGGAAGTTGAGCTCCTGGTTGAGGCCCAGAGGTGGTCCATCATAGTTCCCATTTTAATCACTTGTCCTGGAGAGCAGTGACTGAAACCACCAAGCCACAGCAGGAAGCACTTTTCTTTTTTTTGCTAGAATTATGAAGTATAGTCTCTGTCTGTCTCTCTCTCCCTTTCTCTCCCCTGTGTCAACCTTTAATGAAGACATATTTCCCTAATAGGTAGTCGATGGTTCAGAAAGAAATAAATACTGGTGGCTAGAAGGAGCAAACTTTTTCTTCTATTGTGACTTGCCCTGACACCAGAGTTGGTGGAAACCTAACACTGACTTGACACTGGTACAAAGAAATTCTGCCCAGTTGATACAGGCATTTCTCTTTCTGATCCTGGTTTAAAGACTCCTCTTCACTCATTTTAATAATGTTTAGCTTCCCTATAACAATTGAGCATCGAATTAGGCTGATAAAGTTTTTTTTCCCCAGTAAGCCTCTGGTTTAGACATTATCAATTTGAATAACTTATACTATTAATTGATGCAAGAACATCTTGCTAATCTGTACATAAAACAAAGAGAAGAAACACAATCATCTTCTGGGGGTAATTCTACCACCCAGAGCTGTGACTCCTCTGATATGGAACTGTCTTGGGGGAAGGAGGGTAAGAATGAATCAATTAAAATAGTTATAGTGGCTCAAATTAGGATTAAATGTTGTTGGAAAACTAATTTCCAATTGTAACAGAGAAGTTTGAATATTGGATAGATAATGAGTAAAGGGATCTCTTTTTCTATAACCAAAATCAGAAATATGTCTGAAGAAATAATATCCAAGTGTCCATCTAGAAATGAGATACAGTGCACAAATGCCTATGAAAATGTTGAAACACATAGAGCATTAAAAGACAGAAATGTGAATTCAGGCATAATGATTTTATAGCTTAATTTTATTTCTATGTTTTGGAGGCTGAAATTTCATTCTTCCATTTCCTTCCCTATTCTTAGATTCATATTTTCTGAAAGTATTTTGAAAGAACCAGTACCCAATGTCAATATGCAGAGTACAGATTTCAGCACCATGGACAGTAACCACCAGTGGCTTTAGCTCTCATTCAACACATGCTTGACAACATAATTGAAGCCAGCTGGAAAATTTTCTGCTTATTTTTTATAGAGTGGATAAAATGAATGAAATGGCTCAAAAGTATAACATATCAGGTTTGGTGATCTAGAAAAAAATGATTTTCAGTAAATAGTACCTTCCCTTACCTATATGTGAGTTATTATTGAAGGAACCACTGAGAGAAAGGGAGTCAGTTAAAGAGAAAAAAAGGATAGGCAAGCTGGTATTTTATTTCTACAAAAATGGCACCTTAAACTGAAGAAAGAAATCCAGGAAAAGCAGTAAAATATAGAAATATACTGAAGAGAAACAAAATAGGTGTTTATTCTTTTTGGAACATCTTGAAATGCATAACTTGCATGTATGCATGTATGTCCAAGATTCTCATGAGGAAGTGCTATAAAAACAACTAAACCTTTAGTTCCACACATCAAACTGAAAACTTATACTTCCTTCTAATTCACTAAGTATTCTTTGTTCTTGGGCTTTTCAAACTATATTGCATTTTAAATTCATCTCTGTGTTATTACAAAGACTTTAAAAACTTTCTTGGTTACATGTTTCCATTCTTAGAGAATGCTTATATGCATGCCTTATGGGAAAAGCAGAGTTTCAAAAAGAAATATTAAAGTTTTAATTAATGAGAGTAGCAGAGCCTCACCAAACCAACATGACATGGAGAGAAGAGAGTTTATCTTAATGAAGAAATTAAAGGTAAGAATAGAATGAGCCATACATAACTTACTGAGAAATATGCAGTTGATGTTAACTTTCAAAATACTCAATGGCAAACATGTCTGAAAATCTGTGTCATATCAATCAAACTTATTAACATTCATGATCTTATTTTTCCCTCAAAGTCCATAATTGATGCTTTATTGGAAAGAGATATTTGTGAATAGAAGCTCACCTATTCATCCTAAATGTTATGTTTCAGAACTATGTAGTTTAGTTTGTAAAAAACTTCCCTACAAGCAAATAACCTTTTGTTCAATGCTATCCTCTAAATCCAAACTGAAGTAGAGTTAAGTCACCAACAGAAAAGATCATATAAGCTGTGGATTGATATTTAATTACTCTATATAACAAAACATTATCAAATCATCCAGAAATAATACAATTTCTTTTGGATATTCAACAATAGATCAGTTAGTCAATTCTTCATCAGATTAAGTTTCATTAACACATAGTTTGGGAGGGGTAATGAACATATGAAAAAGCAAATTAAGCAGTCAGTATTTACATACAATGCAATACTCTCATAAATGACAACACATAGCTAAGTCTTTTTCACAATCCAGAACAGATCTTGCGACTTCTCTTTGCCAAGAGAATTGGAATTTGGGGGATAAAATGCTTTGTTTCAAACTTCAAGTAAATTAATTTAATTTATTTTGATTTATCTATTGAGGAAGCTCTTTGGGAGATGGTGGCAAAGGCATTGAAAATTCACTTGATTTTATAATGAATATTATTCAGAGAATGAAGCTCAAATTTTCCTAGACAAGCCATGACAGCAAGTTTAGAAATTTATCTTTCCTTTTTTTGGCAAAAACAATTTCTATCTCAAGGTAAAGGATATACATACATACAACTCCAAACTCTACATTTTAGTTGGCCCTGGAGGGAGAGGTTACAACTAAAGGGAATGAAAAAGTTGGATTTGTATCCTGATAGGACAAAAAGGAAGACAAAGGTTTCCACACATTTACGATGTTCGTGAAGTCTACATTTGTCAGGAGACAGATTTATGGCAATGAGAAAAAAATTGCTAAATTTCCCCTGCTTTGCCCCTTTAAAGGAGCCATTCCCAGTCCTGAAAGTCTATTATGAGCGAATTAATAAATTACACAGCGAATTATTAAATCCAGATAATTACAAGGAATAAGTAAGTAATCATTAGTTATCTCAGCTAATTACTGTGGGTCAGAGCCAGCCGGAATGTGAAATCCTCCGCGGGAATTGAAATTAACTTTGCACAGTGAGTCTCTCTGCTTGACATCCCCAGTCTGTAGGCACATGGCAGCTCCCCTGTGAGCCAGTCTTTCTATTTAACTTGGAGAGAATAGAAATAAAATTAAGTGGCAATGTGATAATAGGAAGCTACTCAGAAAGCAAACTGTGAGTTTTATTCTGTATTTTCAATGCCTGGGGATGAAAAGGTTTATTTACACCAGTCTAAAAAAAAAAAAAAACCATAAGGCACCCTTGTTGAGATGGGCTCCCTAATACACACCACGCACACACACACACACACACGCACTTGACTGGTGTGACAGATTAGCAGCCCACGAAGAAGGCTCAAGAAGAACAAACAGTTTGCACATCTCACACAAATGGGTGGGGGTGGTGGCGGTGAGCAGTCAAAAAGAAAGAAAGAAAATGAAAATATTGCTCTTTGCTTTCATCCTGCACAGTGGAAAGGCTGTTGAAAAGTGCAACCTGGTCTAATAATCTGTTTGTTTTGTTTGGGTAACAATATGCTTTCATCTTGCCACAGGAAGAACCAGCTTAGTGCAAATGTTGTCTCTGGTTGATCTTTTGCCAGATGCTTCAAGAACTGATGTCACTCTTTTTTTCATATAGCATCACTTTGTGAAGCCAGCCTCTCCTGCCCTCTCTCCCTTCACCGTTACCAATCCCCCAGGCCTTCTCAAAGGGCAGAGAAGAGGGCAAAACCTGGTGCCTGTTGGAAAGTAGGAAATGTATCTGTGTGATAATGTGATCATGTGTATCACAGGGCTGAGAAAGCCTGGACATACCAAGAAAACTGCTGTTAATGTATTAAAATGAGGCGGGAGGGGGGAGGAATCTAAGAGCTCTTTTTTTTTTTTTTTTTATCAATTGCAATTAGATGGACAGTCTTTCCGCTCATTCCCTGCTCTAGTCTGGGATGATAATAAAAATTTAATGAAGCCTGGGACGAGCAGAGAGCTCTGTCTAGGGACCATGGAATAGAATATTTTAACTGTACATTTATACCAACTGTCTGGCTTCAAAGACGTGACTGCTTTTAATCTCGAATTAGAAAACCACAGACTTGAAATTAAATATTAGATACCCTCGGATCCCCGTCCTTTCTGAAATATTGTCACGACTCTGTTTTCCTTCCATTGCCCCGTAATACACGTATCTCAGGTCTCCAATTACATTTCTGTGAATAATAGATGGCTTTGATAGGGAGCAGTATTCTGGTGCTTTTGTTGTTTTTTTTTTTTAAATAGAGTTAATGCAATATTAATTGGCTGTAGATGTTATAAGAATGCACAGCCCCCTTTTCAGGAACAAATCGATGAGGCAGGGATTGGGAGAGAGCGAAGGCGAAGGCTTTTCCCAGCCTGGGTCACTTCTTGGCGGAGGGGACCTTCTCAGAGCACTGGGTAAGTGCAGAGGCGCCTTGAGTTCTGCAGTTCTGGCTGATCTGGTTCCGCGGCCTGGAGAGAGGCCGACCCACGAGGACGCAGTGCGGAGAATGGGACCGGTGCGAGCGACAGGCCGAGCTCGGGGACAGCGACCACCGACCGGTTGTCCTTCTTGGCGGAGGCTGAGGTTGGGCGCCCTTCTGGCCAGCTCTGGTTGTGCGCTAGAAGCCAGATCCTCGCCCCCAGCTCTCAGCTCACCACCCTGGGGTTCCCCGTCAGTCCCAGCTCCCCTCTCTTCCCCTCCGGTCCCGAGCGCGCACTGGAGAGAGCAGGGTGGGGAGGGAGCTTGGGGGAGAATCCGAAGGGTGGGGGTGGGGAGCGGAGCGGTCCGGCGCCCAGCGCAGGAGGAGCTCGCCTCGGCCCCGCGCGGCCCCCAGAGCCTGGGGGAGCAGGCGCCTCACTAGGCGCGCAGCCAGGAACCCGCAAGAAAGAGAGGCCCGGGCGCCTCGCCCCCTTGCATTTTACTAATCACGTCTATTTAAATTCTAGCGCGGTCCGCCCGTGCTCTCACCGGGAAAGCTCTGGAGAACTGGACCCATCAATTATTCTGAAGAAAAAAAAAAAAAAATCCCAGACTATGAGAGGCTTCCAGCCTGCGGGAGGGAGGCGGCAGGAGGAGGTGCAGACCCCAGCCCTTCGCCCGCTTCCCTCCCTCGCCGCTCCTCTCACGCACACCCGGGGGTGCATTGCACTTAGAAGCCCTGGGACTCCGGGGGGCTTGGGTGCATTCCTAGAGTTCGCGCTTTAGGGAGTGGGGAGATTCGGTGGTGGGGGTAGGTTGGCACTGGCCTCGCTGTTCCTTGGGTCCTCGTAGTAGAATGGCTTCCGGACTGCGCAGATCCACGGCCTCCCGCGCTGCCGCCCCTTGGGCACCGCCCGGGTCTCACTTTTTGTCTGGTCACTGGTGTGGGCCTAGTGTGGTTGGGGGCTGCTGGCGTGGAGCAGCATCCCTTGGCTCCGTAGTCCTGCAGGTGCGGGGCAGACTTAAGTTCAGAAGCCTTTTAGAAACCTCAGTTTAGACTCCTCTAGCGCATAACCCGCCTCCCAGGCAGGCTCCAGAATGCCCCAGGCCCAGCGGCAAGCCCGGAGTGCAGCTGGGCGCGAAAAAAGCACGGGTTCTCTCTCAAGTAGGGAGGCAGGGGAGCCCGCCCGGTAATTACTGTCCCCCCCCACTCCTCGCCCAGCCTCAGCTGCCCCCACCCCGTCCTTGGGTCTGCAGCCATTACTCCAGCTGTCAGTGGGCGGAGAGCCAGCGCCTTCCTCCTACCCTCAGCCTTTGCTGTCGCCCACAGAAGCCAAGGTCTCCCCTTGCATAGGGTCTGAATTCTGCTTCTTACCATATTGGAATAATTTTTCATCTATACAATACTTCCTCTTTACCTTGCCTACTAACTTTTCCATTTTCTGGATGCTAGGAGCATATGCAAAGTCTGATTTGTGTGTCCCAGCCTGCACGATTCTGTTTTTCCTTTGGTCATGGCAATGAGGTGCTCTTCTATCTTAGGGGTCTCCCTGAAATATTTAAGGCAGCAAGAAAGTGAGAACTATGTATCCAGTGTTTTGAAAACAAGCCAGCTGGTTTCTGAAATTCTTCTAAGAGGTGAAAGCCATCCTGTTAAACTAATGGGGTTTGATGTTCTGCAAAACAGTTTACTGATATGTTTGTAAGGGGCTGGAAGGCTTGCATCAACGCACCTTGCGCTCTTGGCTCACAGCAGTACTTAGGCTCATCTGGAGATGAAGGGTTAAATACACTAAGGACAGGACACTCCCACTTTCCTGGTGGGCTGTTAGGTTTTGTGAAGAGCAATCTGCATTTCTGTTCATTTTGGTTAAACTGAGTGGACACTAGCTAATTTCCAGAGACAGAGTGAAATCTTGCTTTATGGAATTACTGATCTTATGTGTGAGGTGCTGGAGGTGGGGTTTATCAAAAGCAGTCACTTTATGCTCAAATTTCAACAGCAGTTTGGGTCCCTAAAATAAGGGTAAGATTTTCCAAGAAGACTCCTGACCCTCCCATGGAACAGGCCCCTTTTCTGCTCTAGTCCTGACCTCTAACTTCCCTAGTATAAACCTCAGGGCTTCCTACTGGTTGCACTGGGAGTGAGGTGGGCCGGCTTTCCTTCAGTGGAGACAGAGGGTTCCTTGAGCACTGGCCTGAACCAAATTGCTCTAGGACACAGAGGGTCCTTTGTAGACTTGGCCTAAAGCCATACACTTACAGAGATGTAGATCCCAAGATCCTCTACTTCAGATCTGACAACACACAGGCACACTCACAGAGTCCCTGCTCCTGCTCCCCTAGCATGCTTGCTGAAAATTTTCAAGCTCATGCAAAAGTCTCACCGTCTCAGTCTAAGCAAGATCATTGCTTTGCCTGGGGAAGCTACTTAAGACTCACTTCCTTGTGTATCTTTGTTTGATGATTTTATGGCTACAGGTGTCCTGCCTACCAGTCCCTCCTTTCTTTACCCAGAGCCTGATGCAAGATCTTTTGTTAGCCTCACTTCTATCTACAAAGGTGGAAGCCATCTGTGCTTTCCAGGAGGACACAGGGACCCAGTTTGCAGCTGGGCTGAGCAAGCATGAGGGGCTGGCATTACAGCCAAAGTTCTCTCTGGAGTCAGGGTGCTGTGCTTCAGACCCTGAGTTCTCCAGAGCTTCACCATGGCTTCCAGAAACAGTAGCCTGGCCAACAGGTTTCAGGTTTCATATTTTCGCCATGTGTGAGATTCCAACTCTGTCCATCTCAGTTCTTGGAGGTGACCACTGCTTCTCCTGGAACCGGAATGAAGGTGATTGCTTTCTCTTCCACCTCCAGAGTCTCAGCTCTTTGAGGGAAGCAGAACCTAGCTCCTGGCTACCGTGCTTGTCAGGAGGACATCTGATCCTTCTGGGAGAAGAGTGGCTTTGAGAGCCCTGGGGTCCACACCCTGAAATTAAGTCTCCAGTTCCCCTGCATCGGTCCTAATGGGGTAGGTAAGGATCAGTTGGCAACTTACCTTCTTTCATCAACTTTTCACTTTACAGCCCTGAGAGCTTTTAATTACAGTATTGTCAGAGGGGCCCATTCTTTCATTTCCTAAATCATTTCATTGATTTTTTTTTTCTCATGCTGCTGCTTGCTTTCCTTTTCGGTAAGACTTATTATTTATTTATTTTTTTCGCTGGGATTCACTCAGGGTTTGAGAGGTGAATAAGATAAAGAGGGAGGGTGTGAGGGCGTGACGAGTGGTTAATAGGAGGGGGATATCTGCCTTTCCCCCAGAGAGAGGGGAAAGGCAAAGAATGACCACACAAGCTGTCTCCCTGTCTCAGATCTCGCAGTGTGGATGTGCAATAGAGAAAAGGGAGCTGTAATTAAATGGAAAACACTTTGGTGAGAGGACCCAGATTAGTCCCCTCTCCCCAGGTAGTTTCAACTTGTTCCAGGAGTATGCTGATAACTGGTCATTAGTCTTGGTAATATGCATTCATTCAATGTAAAGAAAATGACAAAATGCTTCCCAGGTGGCACAGACTGCACACTCTAGGTGGGAGGTGGCACAAAAGGAATAAGCCGATGAAGTTCTCTGAGCTGACACTTGGCAAACACTGCTTCTAATTCTGACAAGCGCAGCTACGGTGCCTCCTAAAACCAGGTGAGATCAGAATTCTATGGCTTTGCCACGAATTTTGCTATGAACAGAACTCTGTGTTTCATTTCTCAAAAATGTACTTTTCGACTTCCAAGTCCACATCAACAGAGAGAACAAGGCAGCAGGAAACACACATGAGTAGGATTTTACTGTTGGACAAAGGGAAAGCCAACACTGCCCTTTCTGTCTGCTCCCATTGCTACAGAATCCTGAACGGGTGAGACTGAGGAAATGTCTGGGAGTGTCCACAGGTCCTGTGAACATCACAATTGTGTGTGATTGGGGAGGGGATGAGAGGAGAGAGTTACACAGATTTAATGGAAGAAAAGGAGAACTGCATGCATTGTGTCCCAATTTGAAAATACTTTATAAGTCGGCAACGAGGGTAAGAAGCATCTGTACTCCACAGCATTTAACTTGTGGCCATTAGATATCAGTTACTGCAAGATGAAATGATTTAATCAGCTTAGGCGCAATCTCTTTAATGCTGAATCCCTTCCTCTTCCCATCTCCCTCCACCTTCCTTCCACTCTCCTCTCTCAAATGGCTTCGATGAGGAAATCTTAGAAGCTGGTGTCACTGGTACAGACAGCTCACTTATTGAGGCAGGATTTCAGTATCAACTTTAGCACTGCTCAAGAGCAGTGTATGAAAACGATCCCCCCAAATCCATATTTCTCTTACACATGGAAGGCAGAGGAAACAACCTGGGATGCAATATTGCTTGGCTTTCCTGCAGCTGTGAAGCTGAGTGTTTGTTTGTTTGTAATTCATTATAAGGAAGCTAGTGACAAGTTGGAGTTGGCTCATTTTTTCCCCCCAGATTTTGCAACTCCACTCATCCAAATTTTTCCCTCTTGTTCAGGAAAGGATGCTATCTCTGAACCCACAGCCAGATGCAGCTCCAAGCCATCCCACAGTTACACTTGACATTCTCCCCAGCTGTCAGTCAGCAAGTGGACACGATAGAGCAGAAACTGAGCAAGGTAACAGTGTTTTGGGGCAGCTCTACTTTCCAGCTTCCGATTGACCAACAGCATAGGGATAAGTTGGGAGGAAATCAATTTTTGTATCCTCTTTTTGTATACTCTAATGTTTTGATACCTGACTGTTGTAATGAGGTACACAGCCAGAAAAAAACAAATAAACAAATACAAATTAAAGAGCCACAGTGTCTCCTCCACTTTGCAATGGGTAGTGTTTCTCCCTCCTTTTCCGTCTGAACTCTTTCTGCTCTCAGAGTCTCTCCCTCCCTTCTTCTTCCCACCTCACTGCTGTCAGCATCATTTTCCCTCCCTCTTTCCCTCTGTTTTCTGCTTCCTTCTTCCACTCCCATCCACTTCCTAGCACATGCTTACAGAATGAGAATTTTGTGCAAAGCCAGGAATAAGATCTCAAGCGATTTCACAGTGAGAGAATTCCAAAACGTGATAAATAGGGCTTAGCTCCCAGTGAGGTTTTCTGTGACTTTGAGCGTGGGAGGCTGGGGTGGATATAGAGTTAGGAAACCTGTGAAGCAATCTGGGTCCTAGTGCAGGAGACAGGTGTGGCTGCCCTGGGCATCTTAGGGGGTGTGAGGCACAGGAGAAAGGGAGAACCTCTAACAAATTAGAGAAGGTGCCAAGGACATTTTGACTCTTTTGCTTGAGGAAGAAGCACACATCTACCCCCAGAAGATGTCATATTTACTACCCAAACACACTGACTTTTAGATGGAAATGCCATCAGTTGTCTGCCCAGTTCTTTTGCAGATCTATTAATCATATCCACAAGGATTGCCAAAATGGCAGGGCTCTCTTCGCTTTTCAGTTTATACAGAACAGGATCATTTACATAAAGTCCTTAAGGCAAATAACTGTTGGGGCTCTAATTTATATCTGATCGAAAATTAGCCGTCATTATGCGCTCCATTAGCAGCGTCTTTAATGTGCTTCTAAGCACCATTTGTCAAGCGGCTTGTTAATATCCTTCAAGTCTTTAAAGTTGAGAGCTCATTAAAGAGTGCGCTCTGTTATTGATGTAATTTAGATGAGTTTGGAAGAGCAAGCACACCACGCCTTGAATGGGTAACCCCCAGGAGCCAGGGCAAGGGGGCACTCGGTGACCAAGTTCTCGCTTCATGATTTCCCAAAAGTCTTCGTATTCCCTGGACTGGGGGGGGGGGGGGGGGGGAGGAGGGGTCTGAGTCCTGCAGGGCAGGTGTGGAGGCCCAGTCCCTGACCTGGCTGTGAGTCCTTCGTTTCTCCAGGAAGACCTGTTTGTCTCCATTACACCACTGTGGCTTTCTGAACCCTACAGAAGGGGGGTGGGTGGGAAGATGGCCCTAATCTAATGTCTTTTACCAGAGAAGTCACCACTTTCCTTTTTCTCCCCACTTGACACCTCCAGTCCCTACATAGCACCTCGGTGTCTACTCCCCGAGGCCGGACCCCTTTATTCCATAGGGTAGAAATATCCATTGAAAAAAACGCAAGGCCTAAAGACTGAGATACTGCCTTTGAACCTATTTTGACTGCAGTACAGTAAACCTGCTTAATTATGTGCATATTACCACATTATCTATCAACCACCCCATCACAAGAGTATAAAGGCCAATAAATTACCTCAGTTATTTATCTAAAAATCCATATATTTTGTCATTTTCTTTCTGGAGGAGATTATGTTAGTGTAACACAATAAAGAAAACCATTAGCACAGACAGAAAATTGCAACTGAGTGCACCAATAATTCCACCAGCAGAAATAAATAACAGTTAGAACTGTATTCCTGTCCTAGATTTTCTGGTGGGTTCTATCAGCCTCTTTTCTATTCCAAGACTGTGTGGATCAGTGACTCTTGCTATCAGGGCTTTAGTCAGATTTTACAAACACATGTACCCTTCTACATCCTACATTAAAAGAAAAACATTCAAACCACCATGATTTTTGAACCTACATCTATTCCTACTCTCATTTCACTTCCTCTCCTGAGACCTTCTGGGGAACTCAGAGATTAATGTAAGAAATGAAAGGCATTAGGCATTTTATTCTTCCCTCTAAATTTCCAGGAGTCTCTCAGCCTTAGAAGTCTGAGTGCGAAGATGGCTCTACTTTATCAGAAAGAAGTAAAAAAAAAAAAAAAAAAAAAAGAGGCCAAGAGTTGGTCCAAATACCTCCAAGCCTCCCCCACCCCCTTTCTCTTTATCTCCCCTCAAAGAATCTCCTTTTCCTCATTTGTTGAACACCATATCCTTGCACGCCACACCTTAAAAAGAGTTCATTACATACACACGGAGAAAAGAGAAGGGAGAAAGAAAGATATAATAAGATCAATTTAAGGACATATTGAGGTCATATAACAGCACAAATATTCTCAAGTGCTCTGTATAATGTGCAGTGGGGATTTTGGGCAGTTTTATTGTGTGGTAGGATCCTCATCTCCGTTGTTTTTTACAGGATTCCTCCAGGCTAAAGTAATAAAGCGAGTAATTAGAATGCTAAAGACAGATGTAAATAACAGAAATGAGACAGGGTGACAGATGAGCGGCTGGGTCAGGGAGAGCCCAGTTGGTGGAAATGACACCGTTCGAGCGCTCCCGGCCCCCTCCCCCACCCGCTCCCTTTTCTCTCGCGGCCTCTTCCCGCTCCTCGTGGCCTTAGGCGGCCGGCCGGGGACACAACGGTCAAAACTGCAGGCGGGCGGCGCAGCGCTGCAGCCGGCTAGGGCAGGCGCGCAGGGGGCGTCCCGCACCTCGGCCTCCGCGGGTTCGCCCGCTGATCCGCCGCGACACCCGCTCGGTGCGGAGCCGGGACCTGCCGGGGACTCCCGCCCGGGTCCCCGCGACTCCGCCGGTCGCCGCAGCCCACGCCAGCCAGCGCCTCCTGCTGCGCCCGCGGTTCGCGCCCGGCACCCCACGCCCGGCTGCAGGCTGCCGGGGACCGCGGGCGCAGGGGTCGAGCGCCGCAGCCACTTCGCCCTCTCGTTAACTCTGCTGCTGTCTGGCTTTTCTCCCAAATCAGAGCGCGGATGCCCGGGAGATGCCTTCGACCCCCCGCTTTGGCCAAGAAAGCTCAGGACATCCCCTCCGTGCCAGGGCCCAAATCCCGGCAGGACGGCTGGAGCCCGCGCCGTTCGCGCCCGGGCCCGCAAGCCCCTTCCTTCCGGCGACTCCCACCCTAGCCTACAATTGACGCCCCTCCGAGGCTACCCCGCGGAACCCAGCCGTCCCGCAAGTTCCCCGAAGTAACTAGAGGGAGACCCGAGAGAAACGAGCCCCTTGCCTTTGGATAAACAGATGTCACCCTGGCGATCCGCCTTTGGAAAGCTGTCCTATCACGGCGCCCGGCAGGGCGAGCGCGGTGAGTCCCCCGTGGGCGGGCTCGGTTCCCTCTCAGCGGGCCCCGGGGCTTGAGCAGCTCCATCCCGGTTTGCTACACGGACGTTAGGAAGTGGGCAGCGTACCTATGCCATTATCTTCGACGTTAGAGAAGCTAGAGTCAGATCTGATTCAAATCACCAGAAACCTTCTTTTTGTTGCAGATTCACTTATTTATTTGAAAGGCAGAGATACCGGGATGGGGGTGGGGAGGGTGGAGAGCGCAGTGCGCTCTTCTGTCTGTTGGTTCACTCCCCAAAGGCCAGAATCCTGTAACTCCATCTGGGTCTCCCACGTAGGCGCAAGGGCCCACAGATTTGGGCCATTTTCCACTGCTTTCCCAGGTGCATTAGCAGAGAGCTGGATCCGAAGTGGAGCAGTGGGGACTGGAACCGGCCCCAGACCCTCTTGTTCTTTCTTAGAGGAGCCTCAGGCCCCAAGCTGGGGCCTATTCAGGGTTGCATTCCACGGAAAGGAGAAGGCCAGTTCTAGGTACTGCTGCCAGTGAGAGTGGATGTGGTTTAGACAGAAGTCACCATGCACTTTCTGTTTTAGTTTCCGAGCGTTAGATACCTTCACTACTCTTCAGATGGCCACACACACACACACACACACCCCACCACCACCACCACCTCCAGAGCAAAACCAGCCCAGGGAGCAGCAGGTAAGGTGGTACTAGAGTAGAGCCCGCGCCCCTGTGCCGCAGTGACAGCCCAGGAATTCCAGTTAGCTAGGCTAGTTATGCCCACCTGTGGAGGAGAAGAACCACTTTCTCAGATTTTAAAGAGATTTGCCGATGGAAAGGTGGAAATTATAAAATATATTTTGAGACACCAGGATACATGATTGTTGGTTTTGATGCTCATTTTAGTATACAGTCAATAAATATATTCATCACTTGCATCAATATATGCATTTTTAACCTGTTCCCTACCCAGACCAGACTGATGGTTACCTCGTGTTGAGTTAACACTTCTATTTGTAAACAATCATGTCTTCCTTAAAAAAGCAAAGAAACTGAAGGTTATCTGTGAAGTCTTCCCAGGGCATGGCTGGCACTGATCCTCTGGAGCTCCTAGGTCAAATGTGTAGGTCAGATGTTTTGAGTTTTTGGTTAGCTTTGTAGTTTTTAGGTGGCTGTGAAGCGGTACAATGAAGAATGAGATCTGTTTCCTAGATGAAGTGTCTCAACACTGGTGGCTGTTGATTAGGGATCACTGTAGTGGGCATGGGAGATTGGTGGCCTGCTCTGCAGGATTCCATACTTTGCTCTTTATGAAGAGGAAGATCTGACCAATTATTTAAAAACAAAACCACCTGAATTTGAATTTTTTCGAAGATGTGTATTTTATGTTTCTTTGTGGTGTGGGTCTAAAACTAAGGAAATGTAATTAGTCAATGAAGGAGGCTAATTATGTGCTTAACAAAAGCAAGTCTGATATCCCACATGACCCTTTTCAGGGATGATTTTTTTTCCCCCACTAACATTTTTTCAGTTTATTTGTTTTGTCAGCTGCTGCTACCCTGATTGGGGTTACTCTGGGTCCCAGGGAGTGAGTTACAGCACCTGTCACCCCAAAGGTGCCATTATTAACCTGATTCCTGCCTCTAGCCTAGGCTCACTTATATAGCCCCTTTCTTACTCTCATTGTACTTTGTAATGCCTTTACAGCTCTTACTGATGTCCAAATAAAAATTCTCATGGGATTAGGCGGTTTCTTTACACACTCAAGCAGGTAAGATCTGTTGAGCTCAGCTGTCCCCAGCATAGTTGCTGGTACATAACAAATATTTGCTGACTGATTGATCGCCTGATTGGTAGTTGGGTTGAATGACTTAAAGAATGACCAATAGTTGGTCTGGCAGAGACAGCAGGCTTTTCCTTACCTGATGTCAGGAAGGTGTTTGGCTAATGAACTTGAGGTGAAAAGAAATGACTCAGACCCAAGGATGTGAGAAAATTAAAACTTTCTATGATGTTACTGTTTTATTATGCTAGCAGCATTTTGTTTTTGCTCACCCATCCCTTGCTACATAAATGAGTCCCTGTAGGAAACAGCTAGGTAAGTGACATCTTTATAGCTTTTGGAAAACAGTTACGGAGAAAATGGATTTTGTTGTATGAGGTTTGGTTTGTGACCTACACAAGCAATTCTTCCTGAGACTTGTAAGTTGTTTCTCCTTCTTGATAAATCGAGTCTTCTTTTTGTTTGATAAAGAAGAGTTGTGATCCCTGAGAATTTCCCTGAGAATTTGCCATGACTGACAGATAACGCAGGATTTGGGTTAAAACTCTTTTCAACATAGAACTTTTGGAATGTTTATCTTCTTGGTCTCTAGCCTTTTATAAATTGCTGTTAGAAATATTTACTTCTGAATTTTATTTTTGGAATATATGCTTCCTGATTTTATTATGCTAGGTCAGCACACTACATAGGAAATGGATAGACCTGAGTTCGAATTCTGAACAGATTTGGATTTAAACACTTCCCAGCCATGCGATCTTGGGACAGAAACGTCTCTGTCTCATTATCCTTTCCTGTAAAAGGAGACCGACTCATATTACTTCCTACATTTTTAAATAATCATAGTCCCAAACAATACATTTTAGGAACTCAGTAAATATTGATTCTTTTCCTTTCCATTTATGATATGAGATTTCAAATATTTTTGGAAAGAGATGGATAGGATTCTTGACAACAAAATAATTGGTACATTAATATTACATTCTTAAATTTTTTGAAAATTTGGAAAAATAATCTTGATCTCAATTTATCTATAAAATTCAGAAAATGTTAATCACTATATATTACTTCAGCAAAATATTTTGTAATAAGTTATTGATTTTCATGTATTATCTCAGAGGTAATCTCAAAAAGGCACATGTTTTTCTCTTTAAGAGATACCTTCGGCCGGTGCCGTGGCTTAACAGGCTAATCCTCCGCCTTGCGGCGCCGACACACTGGGTTCTAGTCCTGGTCGGGGCACCGGATTCTATCCCGGTTGCCCCTCTTCCAGGCCAGCTCTCTGCTATGGCCCGGGAAGGCAGTGGAGGATGGCCCAAGTCCTTGGGCCCTGCACCCTCATGGGAGACCAGGAGAGGCACCTGGCTCCTGGCTTCGGATCAGCACGATGAGCTGGCCGCAGCGGCCATTGGAGGGTGAACCAACGGCAAAAAGGAAGACCTTTCTCTCTGTCTCTTTCTCTCACTGTCCACTCTGCCTGTCAAAAAAAAAAAAAAAAAAAAAAGAGAGAGATACCTTGAAATGCTGAGAACATCATTTCTGAGGTTGATGTTCAGAATTCTGCATTAATAACTTAAAATGTAGAATTTTACTAGTGTTTTAGGTATCAGTTCATCCTATATGCACTGAGGATATTGAAGATAAAATAGTTCACCTTCTCTGCTACCCTCAATGGTTATAGTGTATATAGGGAAATATAAAATCGATCACTGCTTTAGCTGTAGGGGCTTAATGATGAGATCTAAATAGTGGCTGTAGGAATAAAATGCTGAGATTTAAACAGCAATCAAACAGAACTGCCTGGGTAGGCACAGGCTTCTGGCAGAACAGGTATTACACACGAACCAAAGATCCAGGATTTAACAGGCCAAATAGCTGGGAATGAGAAGCAGTCTTGATGTTTCAGGTGAGTAAGAGCTCAGAAGGTGAAGAATGAAGGTAGCTCAAAATATGATACCATCTTTTTCTATTTTTAAGATTTATTTATTTGAAAAGCAGAGAGAGAGAGGGAGAGAGAGAGTGCTTCCATAACTAGTTCACTCTCCAAATGGTCACAATGGCGGGATCTGGGCCAGGCTGAAGCTGGGAGCCAGGAGCTTCATCTGGGTCTCCCAAGTGGGTGCAGGGACCCAAGCACTGGGCCATCTTCTGCTGCTTTCCCAGGCCATCAGCAGGGAGCTGGATTATAAGTGGTACAGCCCATATCAAACTGGTGCCCATGTGGGATGCTGGCACCACAGGGGGGGCTATACCCACCAAACCACACTGCCAGCCCCAACATGTGATACCATCAACAGGGGTATAGAAATTGAGCAGAGTATTTTTATTTGGTTTCTTTACTACTTTTTGGACTTTATATATGAACCTGAGCCTGAAGGTGTGTTCTGGAAGTCATGCAATTTAGGGAGTTTTGCTGCTTTATCCATGGTTTGAATGAGATGTGAGACCTGGTTTTCTCCACTATAGGATTTTTTTTTTTAGCAAGATTCCTAGAATTATTATATTAGTAAGTTGAACATTTTGATCCTTAATTTAACATCCTGTATTGAATTTCAAGTATTTTTTTAAAGATTTATTGATTTATTTGAAAGGCAGAGTCCCAGAGAGGCAGAGGCAGAGAGAGAGAGAGAGAGAGAGAGAGAGGTCTTCCATCCACTGGTTCACCCCTAAATGGCTGCAATGGCCAAAGCTGGGCCAATCCGAAGCTAGGAGCCAGGATCTTCTTCCAGGTCTCCCTCATGGGTGCAGAGGCTCAAGGACTTGGGCCATCTTCCACTGCTTTCCTAGGCCATAGCAGAGCGCTGGATCAGAAGTGGAGCAGCAGCGGCTTAACCCACAGCGCAGCTCCGAATTTCAAGTATTTTGAAAGCAAATGGGAATAAAAAAAGAAATGTCCTACCCTTGGAAAGTGGATGGTCTTTAGGGAGAGAGGCATCTAAGAAAATGGGTAAGCAAATGGAGCATAACTTCCAGGTCAAGTCCAGCGTGCTTGACAGTAGACAGTGGTGCCACAATTTGCATTTTATCAAGCGGTGGTAAACGCATTCTTCCTTTCAGCTTTGCAACACACATCCTGGATTGATATAGGCAGAGTGAAGAGACTATTTTCTTCAGAGTATGTTTTGGTCTATGTAAAACTATGATGATTTGTTAAAGTTGTGAGTGGTTCAAGGAGAGATTCCTTTTGCTTTTGAGCTTTGAATGTGTTTTCCATTTCAATGAGTGTACTCTTTGATACATTTGCTCAAGAATTTTAGGTTTATGCATATTTATTGTAAACATTCTTAGCTTAGATAAAATAAATACTGCATCCATTATCCCTTTAGTGAGGATAGATAATTTCTTTTGGCTTCCAAGAGTAGAATATTAGAACTAGAAGAGAGTTTCCTTTTTCTGATTTTATAAAGTTTAGATTGTTTTATTTTTAGAATCAACACTTTTTAAGGAATTTAGTAGATTGCAAACTGGGAAATAAGTTTCTTTTTCTTTTTCTTTTTTTTTTTTTTTTTTTGACAGGCAGAGTGGACAGTGAGAGAGAGAGACAGAAAGAAAGGTCTTCCTTTTTGCCGTTGGTTCACCCTCCAATGGCCGCTGCGGCCAGCGCATTGCGCTGATCCGAAGCCAGGAGCCAGGTGCCTCTCCTGGTCTCCCATGCGGGTGCAGGGCCCAAGGACTTGGGCCATCCTCCACTGCCTTCCCAGGCCATAGCAGAGAGCTGGCCTGGAAGAGGGGCAACCGGGATAGAATCCGGCACCCCAACCGGGACTAGAACCCTGTGTGCCGGCGCCGCAAGGCAGAGGATTAGCCTGTTAAGCCACGGCGCCGGCCGGAAATAAGTTTCTACTCTCCTCTTCTTGTGAAAATACATAATTTTTGTGCCTGAAACATGCTTCACTCGTATAATTTTTAAAATATTTTATTTGGGAGGGAAACATCCATTGCATTTGCTAACATTTGTGGACGTGAACAGTAGTCATTTTGCAGGATGAGAACCTTAGAGTGCTGTTAAAGTTAAGAGAAAGAGCATGTCTGTAAGAACCAGTGATCTATTTAAGCAATCTATCAAGATCTTACGTTGTCTTACGTTTCCTAATACCTGGGGACCAGGATTTGGAAGTCAGCTGCCTTGCTGGACTTGGCTCAGCCAGGCCACATGAAAAGGCAGTGTGGATGTCAAGTGAGAACAATTAGTTAAGCTTTTAATTAATTTACTCTTTCTTGTTGTAGAGATGTATAGAGATTCACTCTTCAAATGCTCAAACTGAGCCACATATTGATAGTAAATAAAAAGCATTAAAACACTTCAGGATGTTAGAATAGACATAGAGCAAGGCTTTGCAGAGGCACTTGGCAGACGTAAGAGCTGCAAGAATTTAGGTAGAGATTTATACTGAGATCTGAGGCCCCTGGAGGGGCTGGGAGACCTCCTTCAGCTGGAGGCCACCCTTCTGGGCATAGGGAGGCACTAGTGTTAATTAGCAAAACAGTGAGACATTTGAGCATATTCTGCCTCTGCATTTGTAGTAGCTAAGCTGGATGCATCCAGATACACTCAATTTCTTTATACCTGTTCATTGTTGCCTTTGTGGGGTCCTTAGTCTGAGTATGTCTCTCTTTGAAACCCCTTTAAATTTCCTGCTCCTTACAGATCATGGGTTGAGGTCATGTACTCAAGTGGCCACTGTTTCTAAAGTCAACTTTCATTTTTTAAGACAATAAGAATGTGGGCTGGCGCTGTGGCATAGCGGGTAAAGCCACCACCTGTAGTGCAGGCATCCTATATGGGTAGGCGTCAGTTCAAGTCCCGGCTGCTCCACTTCTGATCCAGCTGCCTGATAATGGTTTGGGGAAGCAGCAGAACATGGCCCAAGTCCTTGGGCCGCTGCACCCTCATGGGAGACCTGGAAGAGGCTCCTGGCTCCTGGCTTCCAATTGGCACAGCTCCAGCCATTGTGGCCAGTTGGGGAGTGAACCTGTAGATGGAAGACCTCTCTCTCTCTCTCTCTCTCTCTCTCTGTAACTATGCTCTTCAAATAAATAAATAAAATCTTTTTAAAAAATAAAACAATAAGAATGCTTATTGTTGTCATAATGAGGAGTCCTGAAGAAGGGGGTCTGAGGTTGGTTAATCTTCTGTGAAGACAGCATTTTCCCCATGGAAGGAGAAGAAAGAAGTAGCTTGTTGCTTATTGTAATATGACGCACCATCTACAGAGCAGTAGTGGTCATTTGACTCCCAGCCCCTCCAATAAGTGCAGAGCAGCACACGGTGTAGGCATTAAAGGGGGAGGAGCCAAGGAGGACTTCTATAGGCTGCTGAGAGGTGGGGACAGTGGCGAGGAACAGGAGTGTGCATGATAAAGATGCTGAGATTCTATGGCTCGACACGGGGATTTAGTGGATACTAAGTATGATGTAAGAAGTGATAAAATTTATGTCCTAGGTTGTGTTTCCCAATATCTACAGAGTTTTCACTGAACTTTAGTGGTTTAGTTTAAAAACGTCTGTTCTGGGGGCCGGCATTGTGGTGCAGTAGTTAAGTCGCTACTGTGGACACTGTGGGTCTGGGATCCAGTCTTGCCTCTGCTTCTAGTCTGGCTTCCTGCTAATGCACACCTTGGGAAATAGGAGATGATGGCTCACATACTTGAGGCCCTGCCACCCATATGGGAAACCTGGATTGAGTTCCTGGTTTCTGGCTCCAGCCAGATCTAGCTCTGGCTATTGGGATCATTTGGGTTGTGAACCAGTGGGTGGACAATCTTTCTGTCCTCTCTTGTTCTGCCTTCAAGTAAATAAAAATAAATCTAAAAAAATAAACTTTGTTTCAATTGCTACATTGCCTAAAGATAAACAATGCCCTTTTTCGTCCCTTCACTCCTTCCCTTTTCTCCCTCCATACTTCTTATTGCTCTAGGTCCTTCTCCTCATATATTCATTCCCCACAGTGACAAATATTTTGTCAATTAAAATAAAAATAAAATTGGGGCTGGCGCTCTGGCGTAGTTGGTAAAGCCACTGCCTGCAGCGCCAGCATCCCATATGAGCACTGTTTCAAGTCCTGGCTGCAACACTTCTGATCCAGCTCTCTGCTATGGCCTGGGAAAGCAGTAGAAGATGGCCCAAGTCCTTGGGCCCCTGTACTCACGTGGAAGACCAGGAGGAAGCTCCTGTCTACAGATTGGCACAGCTCTGGCCTTTGCGGCCTACTGGGGAGTGAACCAGTGGATGAAGACCTCTCTCTCTCCCTCCCTCTCTCTCTCCCTCTCTCTGCCTCTCTCTCCCTCTGTCTCTCCTTCTCTCTCTGTGTAACTATGACTTTCAAATAAATAAATAAATCTTAAAAAAATATAATAAGGGCCGGCACCGTGGCTCAATAGGCTAATCCTCCGCCTAGCGGCGCCGGCACACCAGGTTCTAGTCCCAGTCGGGGTGCCAGATTCTGTCCCGGTTGCCCCTCTTCCAGGCCAGCTCTCTGCTATGGCCCGGGAGTGCAGTAGAGGATGGCCCAGGTGCTTGGGCTCTGCACCCCATGGGAGACCAGGAGAAGCACCTGGCTCCCGGCTTCGGATCAGTGCAGTGTGCCGGCCGCAGCAGCTATTGGAGGGTGAACCAATGGCAAAGGAAGACCTTTCTCTCTCTCTCTCTCTCTCTCTTTCTCCCTCTCTCTCTCTCTACTCTGTCAAAAAATATATATATAATAAGAACTTAAAAACTTCCAAATATTCCTCCTTCTTCTCCTTAGCATAGCTTTTTATCTGAAACCTATTATTTTTACATTACAGTGGGTATTTTAATTTTAGTCATAGAGCTACATTTTAATAGCTAAAATTTTTCTGTGGAAATGATAAATGAAAGTGATTCTATTTGTTTTTAATACTGGCATTTTGTGTTTTTATTTGAAATCAAATACTAAGTATCTGTAATAAGCACTTGGGGGAACTGGGAAATCCCAAATTCTTCCTGTAAGAAAGGCCCTGGGGAAATAGTTAGCAAGCAATAACAACTGATGTTAGATTTACTGGGCCCCATATTTTGAATTACAGTAGCTAATGTTTTGTAGAAAGACCTTCAGGAATAATATGTTGGGCCAGAGTTGTGGCACAGTGGATTAAGTCACTGTTTGGGATTCCAGCATCCCATGTTGGAGTATCAGTTTGAGTCCCACCTACTCCACTTCCATCTTGCTTCCTGCTAATGCATGTTGGGAGGCAGCAGATGATGGCTCAGGTGTTTGGGCCCCTGCCACCCTCTTGCTCCCAGAATGGAGTTTGGAGTGCCTGGCTTTGGCCTGTCCTAGCCCTGGAGGAATTTGTGGAATGAACCAGTGAGCAGAAGAACTCTCTTTCTGTCAGTCAGTTTCTCTCTGTCTCTTGCTCTGATTTTCAAACAGATAAAAATAAATACTTATTTTAAAAATGTTTTTGAAAGAATTTTTAAAAATTATTTTTATTTTTTATTTTTTATTTATTTGACAGGAAGAGTTATAGACAGTGAGAGAGAGAGAGACAGAGACAAAGGTCTTCCTTCCGTTGGTTCACTCCCCAAATGGCCGCTACAGCTGGTGCTGTGCCGATCCAAAGCCAGGAGCTAGGTGCTTCCTCCTGGTCTCCTATGTGGGTGCAGGAGCCCAAGCTCCTCCACTGCCATCCTCCACTGCCCTCCCGGGCCACAGCAGAGAGCTGGACTGGAAGAGGAGCAGCCAGGACTAGAACCAGGCACCCATATGGGATGCCGGTGCCGCAGCGGAGATTAATCTAGTGAGCCACGGCGCTGGCCCCGAAATAATTTTTTTTAAAATAAGAATGATAATATGTTACAGTGAAAGGAAGTCTGAGCAATGACTTAGTTCAAAGTTCTCATATTAAAGGAACAAAGAGACAATGACTTATTCCAGGTCAAATTGGCTGTATGCTTGGTTCATCTCCATACAGGAGGTAAAGGCCATCGGAGCCATACAATTTACAATAGTGGTTTGAAACAAATGGTTTTGAGGAACACCTTGTAAGCTTGGGAATAAGTGAAATTCAAAGAATACTTATCTAATACTTTAAGGTTATTATGATTTTTTTTTTTGGACAGGCAGAGTTAGGCAGTGAGAGAGAGAGAGAGAGAGAGAGAGAGAGAAAGGTCTTCCTTTCCGTTGGTTCACCCCCCAAATGGCCGCTTCAGCCTGTGCGCTATGCCGATCTGAAGCCAGGAGCCAGGTACTTCCTCCCGGTCTCCCACGCGAGTTCAGGGCCCAGGCCCTTGGGCCATCCTCCACTGCCTTCCCAGGCCACAGCAGAGAGCTGGACTGGAAGAGGAGCAACCGGGACAGAATCCGGTGCCCCAACTGGGACTAAAACCCGGGGTGCCGGCGCCACAGGTGGAGGATTAGCCAAGTGAGCTGCGGCGCTGGCCTATGATTTTTTTTTTTAAATCTTGAAGTTAATAGGTTTTCATCATTAAAATTTTACATGTCCAAGGTGGGCATTTTGCCTAGCAGTTAAGACACCTGTGTGCTTCATTGGAGTACCTTGGTTTGATCCCAGCTCTGGCTCCCAACTCAAGCTTCCTGCTAAAGTGCACCCTGGGAGTTAGCAGTTAGCAGTTAGCTCAAGTTACTGGGCTCCTGGCACCCACATGGGAAACTTGGATTGGGTTCTCAGCTTGTGACTTTGGTTTGGCCCAGTCCTAGTTATTGCCCATTGTGGGTATTTGGGTAATGAACTAGGAGATGGGATTTCTCTCTCTCCCGCTCCCCCGTCTCCTTCACCTTCAATAAAATTTAAAAATTACATGTGTTCAGTATAGAAAAGTGAAAATGAAAATATGAATGTGAAAACATGTGTGTATATATATATATATATGCATATATATGTATGTATATTTAGTTTTCCTTTTTCCTTAGGTCAGGAGATCTGGTGGTAGGCAGGCTCCAGGCAGCAGGTAATTTTCTGTATTATGGCAATATCATATTCTTGACATTGTACTATAATTTACTATCTACTTGTTTTCCTTTTATTGGATTTCTTAGATTCCTTAGATTGACACATTTGGTATTATAAATAATATTATAGTGTAATTCTTGATGCATATGATTTTTCAAATTTGGATTTTTTTCTTCGCATGGAGGGCAGTCATGGACTTACAGGTTCTTGATATATGTTGCCAAATTTCTGTTGCTTTACAAAACTGTAATCCTTTACATCCTGCATGGGATGGTTCAAGTTCTATATGTCAAGCATTTGTTAATCCCTACTTCTGGCAAGAGCACCTGCCCTGTTTGGATTTACCTCACTCCAAAGATGTGATTGTGGGGACACTGGGGTGCAGTCAGGCAGCAGAATATCCTTCTATGTCTTAGCAACTGATGTAAAGGGATATGTTACCCAAACTAGGCCAATCAGATGTCTTGAGTTTTTATGTACTGAAATTTGAGGCATTTATTCTATGGGGATTTTGAGGTTGTGATGCTTAGACTTGGAGCTATCTGATGCCAGGATCCCTGACTTAAGGAAGAAACTCTGCAACTGAAGAGAAGGAGACCAGTGCAAAGAGAAAAACTGGGTGAAAAAGAGAGGAAGCAGTGACAAAAGGAGAGAAAAAGATAGGAATAAGAGGAGTAAAGGATGAGAAGAGGAAATAGGGTAAAGAAGAATCAGAGAGAGAGGAGAACATAGAGTTCCCCTATTCAGTTATTTCTAGGGTCAATACTCTTTCCAGCTTTAGGAGCCAATAAACCTTTAGAGTTAGTTTCCATAGGATTTTTGTGGCTTCTCTCTGAAGTAATCCTAATTTGCATTTACACTTTTTTCTATAGTTACAATTTAAATGAAATATCTATATTGCAGTTTTCCTCCTCTTCACTGATAGCAGGTTTTATCATAATCAACATTAGTAGTAATTGCAATGGATATCCATGCCTACATTAAAAGTTGGTTATAGGTTGCTCAATCAAGATTAGTGGCAACATTAACCAGAAATAAATACATTTTAAATTGGTATGTAATATACTTAATGAGTAGTAAAAACTTATTGGCATTTATTTTTCACCTTAAATCTACTACAATAGGTTTATACCTTTTTTTCTTTCTTCATTGCTGTCTAATTATTCCTAGATAGAAAAATTCCAGGAAAGGATCAATTTTGCTATCATTAGTTTCTTGTTTTTTTTCATGAAAAATAACATTTTTTTCTTCTTGAGCATTTTACTTTTTTTTTTTTTTAGCTTTTTGTAATATTGGAGTTGTATCTGGGACTCAATTGAAGGTTCATTGTATTCATTCAAGGTTTCTTGAAATGCTCCCCAAGTGCATGGGTTGAGATAAGACATTGATCTTGATAATTCCTAAAGTCTTCTGCTGTAGAGTAGATATGAGATGGTCTTCAGGAAAAAAAAAATGAAGTAGAGGCTCCTTGTTAAAATGGTAGGAATCTCAAAGCTATAAAATTGGTAATTTGCGTGATCAGTCCTCCCAGGGGGACTATAAAAGGTAGCACTTCCCAAATCATTTTTAAACTATGGAACTTTTTTTTTTTCACTGAACATTCCATCAGTTTGTTTTTGGTCTTAGAAATAGAGCAATGATCAGGGTAAAAAGCCTGTTTGCCCTCACAGAAGGTGTAGAACTTGAATCAGGGGGTGATTCGCCACATGAGTATAAATGAACACACACATAGCATGCGTTTGAATATTTAAAAGCTACACATTAAGATTAGACATTGTTAAAATGTGTTCCACACTCTTACCTTGATGGATATATCAGCAAAATGACATGGAAGGCTAGGTTTTCATTTGGAGTCTGGAGAACTTGGTCCTGACCCTATTTGTGGGTTGCTCTTCCACATGTGTCCTCTCTGCAGGGGGAGCTTGGCATGGATGTTTGTGGCTACCACAATCCTTCACCCAAAGATTACACTCCTGGGCACAACACCTCTCCCATCCTTTGTGTGTCAGGCTTGTGGAGGGATTGACATTGGGCTCCAGGTGGGGCCATTTTTCTGGCCTTCCAAGCTCCAGGTAGAGGGGCAAGCCCTGAGGAGTTAAGAGCACTGAATGAGTGGTAGAGTGGTCCCAGAGCAGGGCCCCATACTTGGGGCTCTAAGGCCATCCAGTGCCTCTCACCTTATCAACTGTGAGAAGCCTGCACACTGGGAAACTGGTTGACTTATTCATTTGTGAGCACAATAACAACCTTGAGAAGACCATGAGGTAGAATTGTAGCTCAGTGATGGTGTTGCCTTCTGTGACAAGATGCAGATTGGAATGCTGAAACAGTTCTCATAAAGTTTGAGGTTGTATTAAATAAATGCACTCTTTTCAGAAGTTAGATTTGAATGATAATGTGTTTTTCCTGGAAGTCATTTGTCCAGGTTTCTGAACATTGTTCTGGAGCATTTGGTTCTGTTAGGGAGATCTAGAACTAACATAAGCAACATTTATTGTTAGTTGGTTGAAATAATAGCAAATAACAGACAAAAGACAGAAAATGCAAAAAGATGAAAGAAAATGAAAAAAGCCTTGTCATTCATTAGTGGTTGTGTTGTACCTAGCAACCAACAGCCCACACCCCACCCCAGACCCTCACTCTATGGATTTACAGTAGTTCCATGAGTCCCCACAGATATAAACAGTGCTATTATTTTTAAAATACTATTAATTTTTAAAAAAATATTTATTTATTTGAAAGGCAGAGTTACAGGTTGAGAGAAAGACAGAGAGGGAGAGAGAGAGAAAGGGAGAGAGATCTTTCATCCACTGGCTCACTTTCCAGATGGCCTCAACAACCAGGCCTGGCCAGGCTGAAGCCAGGAGCCAGGAGCTTCCTCTGGGCTTCCACGTGGGTTCAAGGGCCCAAGGACTTGGGACATCCTCTGCTGCTTTCCCAGGTGCATTAGCAGGGAGCTGAATTGGAAGTGGAGCTTCCAGGACTGGAACCAGTATCCATATGGGATGCTGGCATGGCAGGTGACAGTTTAACCTACTATACCACAGTGCTGGCCCCATTTACTCTTTATTTCCTAAAATCAGAGATATACTTCAATCAATTTAAAAATTATTTTGTTAAATTTATTTATTTTAGAGTGGGGGGGAGGGGGGGGAAGAGTGAAAGAGCAAGAGAACACCAGCACCCTCATCCTCTAATTCATTCTTTAAATTCCTGCAAGGGCCAGGGCTGGGCCAGGCTGGAGTCAGGAACTGATAGTTCAATTCAGGTCTCTCATGTGGGTGGCAGAGACCCAATTACTTGGGCTATCGTATCTGCCTTCCAAGGTCTGCATTAGCAGACTGGAAGTAGAAGCAGAACCAGAACCAGTCCCGGAATCCAGACATTCCAATATAGAATGTGGATGTCTTAACTTCTAGGCCAAACACCACCCCTTACTTTTTTCACATAAAAAATGCTTCTGTTGTGGTAATATTTACTTATGTGGGATAACTAACAGGAAAATGAATGTATGAGAAGTCTTCAAAACGTTCATGCAAAATGTGTATTATGAAAAAATGCGTGGATTTCAAATTTTTTACACCAAAATAAACTTACCTTATGGTTTCATTTTCCCACAAAGTATTGAAAGTCCCTTTGTATTTTTTTTTTAGTGGTTGCTATTCCAGGCTAACAGCATTCTCTAACACAAGAATTATTGTTTTATAGCAGCACTGTATTTCCTCTTTAAGGAGGCTGTGCTGTCTTCCCACCTCGACAGTGTAGACTCCTAGGAGGTATTTTGGAGACAGAGCTTACCTCTGTATTGAAGAATGCATGAGGAAGAACTCAGATCCTCCCTGATCAGGATTCCTTTGAACACTCCATGGGAGGATCTTTCCTGCCCACTGACTAACAGGACTTTTGGGGCTAGACTAGTGTTTGCTCAAGGATGTTGACTGCTTGGATTATTCCCTTTTTTTTCCCTGCAGAATATGTTGTAGACGTTTACCGAAAGAGTTCCGTTATCTTATTCTGGCCAAATGTTTATTCAGCAGAGTATTTAGTTGATGAAGAGGAAGCATATTGAGTGTGCAGGTATCATGTGTGTGCTATGGATTGAAGTTACTGACAGACATCAGCTATGAGAATACTGTGTCACACATTTCTTTATTCTTTGCGGCTGAGGTTCTGAGACGTGAATTACACTTGATTGCACAATATCTCCTCATAGAGATTGTTAAGGGAACCGCATGCTCTAACGGTGCTTATTTACACAGTACACCCCGGCTCGCTGTTTCCCCTCCGGCTTTTCTTAAACAAGCAATTTATTCTCAACGGTTTTAAATTTAAAATCAATATTTCTAATAAAATAGTTTCACACTTTTCTTCTTTATGTGTGGACATGTATTGGAAGAGAATCCAAATGAGTTGAAACAGTAAAGACGAGACTATCAATAAAAATCATTTTGGGGAAGTAAGTCTATGAAAACTAGATATTTTTGTGGATTTTTTGACGCAAAAATATATATGAATGGAGTACAGTGTAACTTTTTGTTCATTAACTAGATACTAGGTAGTAAAATTGATTTCTGGGAAAAACATAAATTGATTGTAGTTAAGTTAAAAAAAGCATTTGGTAGTTGGAGAGTAATTTGTGCTGTTTGTCCTTTTAACACCAGTGCCCAGTGTTGGGCTTCAGTAGATTACAGGTAGAGAAAATCTTCTCAGGAGTCCAGGAATTCATGAAATTTCTTAAATTTACTGAAAATGTTTATGCTATTGCCTGATTTATTTACTAGTCATTTGGAGACATGAGATGACAAGTTGTTTAAAATGCTGAAGATTTCACAGGTAATAAAAATTCATTGTCAAAAGCTCACTAAATACATATAGATGAGCAATGAAAATAAAAATTAAATTAAAGAGAAATAAATGAACAAAAGTCACAGATGAGTATTATTAATCTTTTACTCTATCTTCTTCCAGAGTTTTAGCTGTGTGTCCTTACGAAAGGATCATGCTATATATTTTTCATGTTAATTATTTTATTGTATGTTAGTAATACATTTTTTGCTACAGTTTTAAAAATCTAACAAAATATACATTGTGAAGTATAACTTTCACCTCTGTTTCTGTCTTCCTTATTACCAGACCCCCTTTTTAGAACCACTTTTATTATTTTCTTATGTTTCTTTATGCAAAAGCAAGCAATAGGAGTGCATATTCTTGTTTCTTTTCTTTCATATAACAAAAGGTAGCATCCTGCCTTTGTCCATTTAAGTGGCTGTAACAAAATACCTGGTACTGGTTAGTGTATGAACAACAACATTTTTTACTCATAGGCTAGAAATCTAAGATCAAGGGGTCAGCTTGTGATGACCCATTCTTTGTGCTTCGAATGTGAAAGGGCAAAAAGGTCCAAACGTTGAGTGAATGAACCCTCCTTTATAAGGCAAGATCTCACTCAGATGGATCGAAGTCCTCATGATCTATCACTTTAACTATGAAATTTCAACATGAATTTCAGAGGGAGCACAAACATGGAAAGCCTAGGATATACTATATACATTTTTCTTTGGTATCTTGCCTATTTATTTCTTGATATCTATTTGAAAGGCAGAGCAACAGAAAGACACACACACACACACACACACAGAGAGAGAGAGAGATTATCCAAGTGCCCACAACAGCTGGGACTGGGCTAGTCCAGCACCAGGAGACTGGAACTCCATTCAGGTCCCCTGTGTGGGTGGCGGGAACCTAAGTATTCAAGCCATCACCTGCCACCTCCCTGTGCATTAGCAGGAAGCTAGTTCAGAAGCAGAGCTGAGACTTAATCCCAGGCATTCCAGCATGGGATATGGGCATCCCAATCGGTGTCTTACCCCTTGTGCCACAATGCCTATCCCTGTACCATGCCTTTTGTTCTCTGAACAATATATATATCTTGGTAATATCTCCAAATAAGTATGTAGAAAGCACCCTCCCCCGCCTCATTTTCTTCTTGTTCCTTTTCTTTTACTACTTCCCCCTCCTCTTCCCTTCCTCTGTTTCTTCTCTTCCTCTTTTTTTGTTTAATGCTTCATAGTATTCCATTGTGAAGTTGTATACTTGTTTATTTAACTTATCCTCTATCACTAGGTACCTGAATTGCTTCCAACCTTTGGCTCATACTAAACTGTTGTAATAAAAAAAAACTACATTTGTGGATAATTCCATATTTCTATAGATGTAGAGCATATGCATTTATACTATATTAAAACAATACAAATTCATGGCCTTTGTTTCCATTGTTTTTGAAACAAAGAACAAAATATTCCTTTCATGAAAAGGAAAGGATTAAGAAGTCACAACAACAAAAGCAGTATAATTAAAGGCTGTCTAGCCCAGAGATTCTTAAAATGTGGCCCATAGGTCTCTGGGCATCTCCAAGACGCTTCAGGTGACTTGAGAGGTAAAGTTATTTTTCTATTGGTACAAAGACATCATTTGCTTTTTTCATTCTATTGACATTTGATCAGTAATGAAAAAGGAATGATAGATCAAACAGTTGGCTGACGGGTACAAATCAAGAATGACCCCAAACTAGACAGGTCGCAATAGCTTCTTCATTGTCACACACATTAGAAAAATAGAAAATCTGGTTTGAGCTAATGATATCTACAACAAAACCTCAAAGATACTTTATTACATATCATCCTTGGAATCAATTTTATAAAATATGCTGTGTGACAAAGCAAGAAGTATGCATAAAGCACTTCTGCATATCAAATTGCAATGGTTGACTTGTGGAAAATCATTTGATAGACTGAGTTGTGGTATAAACTAGTTACTTTTTTTTTACTCTTAGAAACAGTTTTTACTTGAAGAATGACTAGCAGCTGGAAGACACTTTCTCCAAAATGAACAAAGTGAGCCTGTCACATCAAGAAAGCTAATTGACACCATTTGTTGCCAGTGACAAAATTTGAGTTTTCAAGAATGAATTAGAACTTTTGGAACACTTATATCTGCCAGCATGAGCTTGATAGCTTCCCAATGCTTAAACATTTTCTGATGAAGTTGATTTTTAAATCAACTAATCTAGTGACTGTGATTTCTGAAAATACAGTATAAAGAAATATGTTTACATTTGGAAGTTCTGCTTAATTTTGTGTGACAACATTTTTTAATGATTAAATATGTGATATCACAAAGTTAGGTATGGGTTTAAGTGCCAGAGAAGACAATAGTTTTGACCTGGTTTCAGATTCCACATTGCAACCAACTTTTTAATAAATTATCATTTGTCAACTTTCATTGCAGAATGAAAGAAGAATATCCATAATTTTCTGAAAAGTCTGTTAAACATTTCCTCTTTTTTCACATAAATAAAAATTCCTTAGGATCATCAACGATTTTTTAGAATCTGAAGACAGTGCCTGGAGATCCAAAAGTTTGAAATCCATTTATTACTCTGAGAGCAGAACAATTTGATAATGAATAAGGTTTGGAGGTTCAAGGCAAATTATTCATTATTTTTTAAAACGCATGATCTAGTCTTTGAATCAGTCATCTCAGCTACCTTACCTTAGGTGAAATAGTTCACACAGTAAGCAAATCTATTGTGAATATTTTTGTCTTTTCCTCTTTCTAGTTTTCTATTCTTTTCTATTTCTACTATTTTGATTCCAGCCAGATGATTCATTTGACTTATTCACCTATGTCAATGACTTTTGTGTCCCAATAACCTTGTTTTTATTCTTCTACTCAGAATTCACCATGAAGCCCACTTTGCCCAAGTTCATTTTGAAGAAGTGCTGTGACTATGAGGGGCTATTTTGGAAATGGGACTTGGACTTGAGTGCTGCTTGCTTGAGTGGCTATCCTAAAGTGTTCTAAGTGGCAGTGGATGAGAGTTGAGAGCACATATCATCATTATCAATAAGAACAAGAATAGCCACGGCATGACTCATTGAGGACCTCTATATTTCCATGTTTTTCTGTAAGCATGCAAATTAAGGGTTTATAGATAAAGAATTTGTACGTGTATTTGTGTAGCTATGTCAGAAAGTTCCATGCAGGAGATAAAAGTGTTTGGTGATATACTTTTTTTTTTTTAAAGATTTATTCATTTATTTGAAAGGTAGAGTTACACATAGGCAGAGGCAAAGAGAGAGAGAGAGAAAAAAAGAGAAAGAGAGAGAGAGCGAGAGAGGTCTTCCATTCGCTGGTTCACTCCCCAGATGACCGCAATAGCCGGAGCCTCAGCGATTTGTAGCCAGGAGCTAGGAGCCTCCCCCAGGTCTCCCAGAAGGCTGACTAGCCAAATACCTGCTTCAGCTGTCATCCCTAAACATTTTCAGGAGCACTGATCTGAGTGTAAAAGGTTACTATTGCATAGAAGTGGCATAACAACGCCAACAGCAAGAAATAGACAACAATTTACATCTATTGTTACTAGCTGAATATTCAATATTGATGTGCATTCTATAAGTAAAAATTTGTAATGGGAAATGTTGCAGTATATTTTAAATGTTGACAGTCTATAGGTCTGTTAAAATAAATATAAAAATTGCAAGAGTAAACTGCAACAATAATTAATGATGGATGTGAAAACTGCTAATTTTATATGCAAAATAATTAGATCACTTCAAACAATGAATGTATAAGGAAAGAGAGTTAAAGCAGAAGCTAATGTTAAGAGAGGATATGTTAGTTAGATAACCTTAAAGAGAATGTTAATTCCCATCAGAGCTGGTAAATATTTATGAAATTTTGAATAATACAAGATAGAATAATAGAATTTTTATCATAAAGATTAGACTTAATCGTCGTTATTATTTGTTGTATTAGCATTCAAATATCAAGCAAATAACCTTTAAAATTGTATCTATAGCTAATTTTAGCTATATAATTCCATTCGGGCCATGAATCTTTTAGGAAAAAGTTCTCTTTGGGAATTCTTCATACCTTGAAGGATGAATAAGAAGCAAAATGTTAAGTTTGCCTTGTTAAAATTTCACAAGGCAGAATAGCAACCCAATTCATGTACAACAACATCTATGATAAATCATCTTTGATCTAGGCATAAGAAAAAATACAAAGACTAAAGGAAGAAAGTGTTAAGGTAAACGAAGAACTCTTAAAATATGTTCCTTTACTAATCTGAGATTCAGCTGCATTGCTTTAGTATCACACACGAGCTGCAGACTGAACATAGGAGTAAGCTGGCTGCTGACAGGCCTGAGAAATAATTTTTCTATATTGTATCAGATTTACAACATGTTACTACTGGCTTTAATGATAAAATTGTAGTAAAGGGGCTGGCGCCATGGCTCACTTGGTTAATCCTTGCCTGCAGTGCCAGCATCCCATATGGGCACCGGGTTCACGTCCTGGCTGCTCCTCTTACAGTCCAGCTCTCTGCTGTGGCCCAGGAAGGCAGGGGAGGATGGCCCAAGTGCTTGCGCCCTGCACCCCATGGGAGACCAGGAAGAAGCACCTGGCTCCTGGCTTTGGATGGGCACAGCACCCACCTTAGCAAACACTTGGGGAATGAATCAATGGAAAGAAGACCTCTCTCTCTCTCTCTCTCTCTCTCTCTCTCTCTGTAACTCTACCTGTCAAATAAATAAATAAATAAATCTTTAAAAAATTGTAGTAAAAATTAGTTTTGGGATGAAATTCCAAGATTTTTACAACTAAGAAATTCAATTGATGATGGTGAATCGAGGCATTGGTCTTCCTTTTGGCTGGATATTGATTTTAACATTAGTTCTTTTGTGTTGCCCCATAATTTGTCTTTGGTGCACTTACAGCAAACTGCTAATGGTTCTCCGAAGTGGTTGTACTTTTTTTTTAAGATTTAATTTATTTGACAGTGTGCCAGAGAGAGAGAAAGACAGAGAGCACTCCCATCCACCTGCTTAATTCACCAAATGGCCACAAAGTCCAGGACTGGTCCAGGATGATACCAACAGCTAGGAACTCCATCCAGGTCTCCCACATGGGAGGCAGGGACCCAAGTACAATGGGCTATCCCAGAGATTTCAGAAGCAGTGCAGCTGGGGCTTGAACCAGCACTCGAATATGGATGTCAGAATGGTGGCTTAACCCACTGCACCACTGCACCAGTCCAGTTGGCTATTTTTTATTCCCACAAGCAGTGCAAAATTGTCACACATCTCTGGCTTAATGTTTGAGGTTATCAATCTAAATTTTAGCCATTTTGTGAGTGTGAAGTTTCATCTCATATTTTTAACTTGCTTTATGACTATGCCTAGTAATGTTGAGCACTTTTCCACATGTTTATTATCCACTCATAAATATTTTGTGAGGCACCTGTTCAAGTCTTGCCTATTAATTAGGTTAGAAGGTAGTCTTATAACCAGTGAGTTGCATGAGTTGTTTCTATATTCAAGATATAAGACTTTTGCCACATATTCGCATTGTGGATAATTTCTCCCAGACTGTGGTTTGACTTTTTATTTTAGTCACAGCATTCACTGAGATTTTTGAAGGCAGCTCACTTTATTTTATTTTATTTTTTATTTTTTTCATTAGGAGAGAATTTTATTTAAAAGTGTCATCTTCAACCGCAGGGATGTTCGTTAAACATCACAAGTAAACATGCCAAAGGAGAAACCATGTTGTCAAAATGCCCACTTAACCCACCCAAACATCTCAAACCCACCCTTTGCTGACCTTCTATAACCCCATTTTTTAAAGTTTTTTTTTCTTTTTTTTTAAACAAGAGAAAGTAGACAGATACATGTTGGTAAATGCTAACTGTCCGTATTCACATAGAGACACAGTGTAATCTCTGAGCCCAATATACAGAGAAAGGAGGAGAAAAGCTAGAATTCTATGCACTACCACATAGGGGCCTGGCACCCTCCAGCTTCCAGCAGAGCCAGGAGCAGGAGGGTTTCTTTTTCCCGCAGAGCATAGTGGTGTTGATTCCATACAGTTTTTGTCAAGACAAGAGGGATAAAATAAATTTGGAACAGAAAGGGGTAGAGATTCTTTTCCCATTGTATTTTGCTTCAGGTATTTTCCCCACAATAAGGTGAGAACCATGGTGTAGAGAAAAGAGACCTCAAAAACAGGGAGACTGAGCACAAGAGGGAAAAAATAAAAAGACGGCAATTTGCTCCCAGGGACTGGAGAAAATTAAAAAAAAAGAAGTAAAGTTGGAATCCATCAGTGTTTTCTATTAGTCATCTTCTCCTTCATCCTCTTCTCCTTCTTCCCCTTCATCATCATCTTCATCTTCCTCCCCTTCATCCTCGTCGCCTTCCTCATCAATGTCTTCTAAGCCTTCTTCTTCATGATCATCATCATCATCTTATTCTTCTCCTTCCCCTTCTTCATCATCCATATCAGGAACCAAGTAGTACTGCAATGGATTCGGCCAGATATCATCCTTGATCACCTCTCCTAACTCATCCGCACCTGCGTCAGAATGGTCAGTAAACCAGGTGAAGAAGCTCTCTGGCTCCTCGTGCTGCCTCTTCCTGCTGGCTTTGTTCTGCGTTTGACTTGAACGTTTCGTCAAATCCTTTCCAGATTTCCATTTGATTTCGGTGGACTTTGAAGATGGATCACCACTCTCATTCAGATGAAATTCCTTGGAGAGAACTTTATTTTCAAAGTAAGGATTTTCATCAAAATAAAAATCTACTCTGTAACCTGATTTAATATCTTCAAATTCTGTCACTTCCACTCTGGTCAGATAATGCAGCGCCTCTTCATCCTCCTCCCCAAGCAGTGCAGACACTTGCGGATGGTTGACAAATGTTGTTACCCAAAAATCTGGGATTTTGGTGATCAGTTCTGACCTCTTCTGAAAAAATGGTTGGCGGAGTTTGTTATATTTCTGTTCTACTTTCAACATCTCCTCACTGGCTTGTTCATTAAGTCTGTCTATTTCATTTTGTACTTCATCAATATGTTCAATTGCTTCTTGTTGTTCTTTTTCTCCCGTCAACAAACCCCGAGAGGCCAATGTGTCCGCCGGCCTCTGGCCAGGAGCTGCTCTTGGCTTCTTCGTTTGAGGAGGGAGTGAAGACGGGTGTTTGGGGGCCATGCTTCCAGGAAACGCTGACCCCGGCGCTAGGCAGGAGGAAGCTGTGAGGACCTAAGGCAGCTCACTTTAAATCATTTGTGTTTTTGTTCTGCAGGCATGTCTTTGTTCCACCTTGGGATACATTCACTCTATATAGAGTTCTATTGTGGCAGGTTTTTTTTGTTTGTTTGTTTTTGTTTTTTTTTGTTTGTTTGTTTTTGTTTGTTTTTTTGACAGGCAGAGTTAGTGAGAGAGACAGAGAGAAAGGTCTTCCTTCTGTTGGTTCACCCCACAAATGGCCGCTATGGCCGGCGCTGCGCCCATCTGAAGCCAGGAGCCAAGCGCTTCCTCCTGGTCTCCATGTGGGTGCAGGGCGCAAGCACCTGGGCCATCCTCCACTGCCTTCCTGGGCCACAGCATAGAGCTGGACTGGAAGAGGAGCAACCAGGACAGAACTGGTGCCCCAGCCGGGACTAGAACCCGGAGTGCTGGCACTGCAGGAGGAGGATTAGCCTAGTGAGCCACGGCGCTGGCCTATTGTGGCAGTTTTTTCCTTCAGTAGTTTAAAGATGTCATTTCATGATCTGGTTTCCATTATTTCTGATGAAAAGTCTGTCATTATTTGTATTGATGTATGCATGTATATAAAAAAAGTTCACAGCAAATGCATTTTTATGACATTTTCCCGTGAATGCTCTGAAGTACCGTGGTGTGTTATGTGTCTTCTTTTCTCAGACTACTTTCAGATTGGCTTTTTAACTTCAGTTGGAATCAAGTGGACTCTGATGTGCCCTGATGTTGTCCTCTTTGCATTTATTTTGTTTTGCATTCACTAAGATTGTAGTACTTAGTATGATGTTTTCCATCACATTTGGTAAATTTTTGACCATTTAAAGTATTTTTTTGTCTTATTGTCTTTCTCCTCTCCTCCTGGGAATTCATAATATATGGAATTATATAATATATGGAATTATCATTTAATATTATACTACAGGTCATTGATATTTTTTCCTCAACTAGTTTTCTTTCTGATTGGGAACTGGAAGGCGTGGGTTTTTTTTTGTTTATTTCTTAAGAATTTTAGTTTTACTTCAAATATAGTATCAAATATAGAGTTAAACATAGAAGATGTATTTATTTTTTCTTAATTTTATTTTTCTACATGATATGAATTTGGTGCTTATGAAATAAGCACCACAGTAAAATGAGCATCATATTAACACCCTATTATAATGCTAGCAGTCACTACACACACTTGGCCTTTAGTTCTTCCACTCTCTTGGGTAGAGACTGACAAATGTACTGTATTGTGGGATTGTTTTGTGATGTGTGCTCAACTAAACTAAAACTACTACATGCATTCTAACTTTAATCCAAGTGAAATATTGAACCAGTATTTCCAAACCTACAAAAGTAAAACTACCAAGCTACCAACCTGTAGCAGGCAAGTGAATCTATACTCCCCAACAACTGATATTAGTATTTTTTTTTTTTGACAGGCAGAGTGGACAGTGAGAGAGAGACAGAGAGAAAGGTCTTCCTTTGCCGTTGGTTCACCCTCCAATGGCCACCGCGGTAGGTGCGCTGTGGCCGGCCCACTGCGGCCGGCCCACTGCGCTGATCCCCAGGCAGGAGCCAGGTGCTTCTCCTGGTCTCCCATGGGGTGCAGGGCCCAAGCACTTGGGCCATCCTCCACTGCACTCCCTGGCCACAGCAGAGAGCTGGCCTGGAAGAGGGGCAACCGGGACAGGATCGGTGCCCTGACCGGGACTAGAACCCGGTGTGCCGGCGCCGCAAGGCGGAGGATTAGCCTAGTGAGCCGCGGCGCCGGCTGTGATATTAGTATTTTGAAAACTTAATACATTCTCCTTGTCTCACTTCTTACCTGATATATTACACAACCTCCTACTGATTTCTTTTTTAACCTCAATCTATATCCCAAAATTCTCAAACGTGAGTAAGTACTGATTGTTCTACACTGCTACTTTTCTTTTTCCAGTGGCTCATACTATCTCTATAATATAGCATGACCTACTACATAAAGCACTATATAGTCAGGCCCCCCCCCCTCTGTCTAGCTTTGCCTATACCATATTCCTATGTACTGGTCTTACTGATTAGAAATTGCAGTACTTTGAATGAGCTGTGATGCCTCAAAGCTGTATATATGTTTCCACATCCTATCCCCCTTGCTTTTATGCCCTTACTCAGTGAAATGCTACTTTTGCTACATCTTACAGAATAAGCATCTTTTCCGTGAAGACTTCACTAGTGGACCCAAACTTCAAAATCATATCAAGTAAGATGTATGATATGTACTGACAAACTTTATGAACTCCATACGCAACACATTTTAAATGATCCTAACATTCTTCTGATGGCGTTGACTCCTGATCTCTCTTGTACCTGCCCCCCCAAGATGTCAGAACAGTGGGCCATCTTCAGGGTATCAGTGTCTTCATGGCACTGACATTCAAACCCCAGAGCATAAAGGATGAGAAGAGGCACTCTTTTATTGACATTTTACAGCACCGGTCTAATCATGCTACCAGGCCAAGTAATGAAAGATGTTCTATTTCAGCATATTCACAGGAATATTTGATGCTATAAAGAATATTAGGAAGTTGTAAAGCAGCCTTTAAAAAGCTGGAGAAGCCTTTGAAAAATTGGGGAAAAGTTGTGTACCCCTCATTAAAACAACAGCAAAATGATAAACAACAAGCACGCAATTTTTCTGCAAAAACATGAGAACTTAAAACCATGTAGCAACCAAACAACCAGAATTCAGAAAAGGGGCAGACTCATACCCAGGAGCAAAAAGATCTACAGACTGTTCCAACTATGGCAGGGAAAAGAAGGAAACAGAAGAGGCCAAATAAAGGCAATAGAGAAAATCAAGTCAAAGTTTAATAAAATGTCAAAGGCCGGGGCTGGTGCTGTGGCATGGTGGGTAAAGCCACTGCCTATAGTGCCAGCATCCCATATAGGCCCGACTGCTCTACTTCCAATCCAGCTCTCTGCTGTGGCCTGGGAAAGCAGTGGAAGATGGCCCAAGTTCTTGGGCCTCTGCACCCGCATGGTACACCCAGAAGAAGCTCCTGGCTTCGTATCGGCACAGCTCCAGCCAATGCGGCCATCTGGGGAGTAAACCAGTGGATGGAAGACACTCTCTCTCTCTCTCTCTCTCTCTCTCAGTCCTCCTTCTCTCTCTGAGCAACTTCGACTTTAAAATAAATACATAAATCTTTAAAAAAAATTTTTAAATGTCAAAGGCCAAGTGTGGGCTAGAAAAAAAGCATAGAGGTCCTCAAAGCCCCAAACAGGCCAAATGCATATTGCCTCTGACTCTTTTCCAAGGGCCTTTACTCTGCACATTAAGATAAAACTGTAGGAGAACAGGAGACTGGAAAGCCTACCTCAATGGCACAAGCACAGAGGAGGGGAGGGACCATCACTAAATTAAAAATAAAAAGTTCCATCTTCCTCCCCATACTCTTCTCTCCTGCAGAGCAAAGCACTTCAGCTACTAAGAGAGAAGCATCAAACTTGCTGACCCCAGGACCCAGGGACAGATCCATCCTCACTGACAGAAGAGTAAACAACAACAACAACAATAACAACCTGGTCCTTCCTCTGCAGAGAGTGGGAAGCAGAAAACCCTCTTCCACAAAACGCCCGCCACAGATGAAAGGCAGAGTTTGGCCATCGTAAGTAGGAGAGGCTAAAATGGTGAGAAAGCTCCATTAGCAGGGAGCTGGATCAAAAGTAGAGCTAGGGCCAGCATTGTGGCGTAGTAGGCTAAGCCTCCACCTGCAGTGCTGGCATCCCATATGGGTGCCAGTTCATATCGCAGCTGCCCCTTTTCCAATCAAGCTCTCCGCTATGGCCTAGGAAAGCAGCACAAGATGTCCCCTGTACCCATGTGGGAGACCCGGAAGAAGCTTCTGGCTTCTGGCTCCTGGCGTCAGATCAGCCCAGATCCAGCCATTGTGGCCATTTGGGGAATGAAACAGAGGATGGAATACCTTTCTCTCTGTCTCTCCCTCTCTCTGCCTGTAACTCTACCTCTCAAATTAAAAAAAAAAAAAAAAAAAGTAGAGCAGCCAGGACACGAACCAGCACTCATATGGGATCATGGTGACACAGACAGCAGCTTTACTTGCTATGCCACAACCACTGGCTCCAAAATTCTGATTAATCAAAATTAAATTCACACCAGAAATCCATACCTTCCAGCCATTGTAGATAACTGAAGTTGAATTATACTGTTTTTTTCCAGGTAAAAATGACAATTCATATTAATTCTAGAAATGAGCCTGATCTAATGGTAAAGGGTAGATTTTTCAAAAGAAGGCAAGAAACTGATTGAATTTACATTTCTGGTGACTAAATGATATATTAATTATGGATCCTATTCAAAAGGCACAAAAAGAGAATGATAAAGTCTCTATTCCCCATCATCTTGTTCCTCTGTGCAAATGTAATCAAATTTATTGGTTTCACCTGTATCTTTTCAGATACTATATGTACGTAGATTTCAGGTTTAATAGGATTTCTTTCCCCAAAACTCATGCAGATGTTTGAACTGTGATGCCTTAATGTTAATGGCTAATAGATTCAGGGTGGAGACTTGATCTTTTCCTTTTTTTTTTTTTTTTTTTTTAATTTTTGACAGGCAGAGTGGACAGTGAGAGAGAGACAGAGAGAAAGGTCTTCCTTTTGCCGTTGGTTCACCCTCCAATGGCCGCCGCGGTAGCACGCTGCGGCCGGCGCACCACGCTGATCCGTTGGCAGGAGCCAGGTACTTCTCTTGGTCTCCCATGGGGTGCAGGACCCAAGTACTTGGGCCATCCTCCACTGCACTCCCTGGCCACAGCAGAGGGCTGGCCTGGAAGAGGGGCAACCGGGACAGGATCGGTGCCCCGACCGGGACTAGAACCCGGTGTGCCGGCGCCGCAAGGCGGAGGATTAGCCTAGTGAGCCGCGGCGCCGGCTGGAGACTTGATCTTAATTACAGTAACCACCAGGCAGGTCTGCTGGGAAGTACTTAGATTATTAAGAGGGTGTCCTTGATGAGTTCTCCATAGAGGGTTAGTCATTTTTTTGTTTAAAGATTTATTTATTTATTTGAAAGGCAGAGTTACAGAGAAGAGAGGCAGAGAGAAAGAGAGAGAGAGAGAGAGAGAGATCTTCCGTCCACTGGTTCACTCCCTAAGTAGCTGCAATGGCTGGAGCTGTACCGATCCAAAGCCAGGAGCTTCTTTCAGGTCTCCTGTGCAGGTGCAGGGGCCCAAGGACTTGGGCCATCTTCCACTGCTTTCCCAGGCCATAGCACAGAGCTGGATTGGAAGTGGAGTAGCCAGGACTCGAACTGGTGCCCAAATGCAATGCTGGCACTGCAGGTAGTGGCTTTACCCACTATGCCATAGTGCCAGCCCCAGTTAGTCATTCTGAGTTAAAATTCTGCCTACCTCTCTGCTTCCCGGCTCAGCATGCGATTGTTCCTCCACACCTGCCATGGGCAGCCTCCACAGGTGCCACGTGATCCTGAACTGTAACCTCCAAACTGTAAGCTAAAATAAACCTTTTACGTCTGGAGCATGTCCTGTCAGGTATTTTGGTTAAAGTATTGAAAAGGTGACTAACATATAATATACACAAGCAGGCACATAGGAATCCTTTCTCCCCCTTCATTACACAAACAACAGCACACTCTCCAGAGTTATTCCATATCAACAAATTAACAGCACAATAATAAAAATAGCAAATAATAGTATCACATTTACTATATGCCAGGTATATTCCATGCAACTGTTGAAGAACACAGATTTTTAAAAATTCTTAATGAAATAAACAAGAAGCAGAATCTCAAATTCATACTAAAAATTCCAACTCCACTCAGCAGGAATTAAGTCTGTATTTGATTTGTAGAGGGAAGTCCCAGTCTCCTGCTCCTGTCCAGTGCATGCCAAACCCACACTCACACCTACACTCCTTCAGGCCCTACCAGGACACCATCTGCAGGAGGATGTTTGATTAATCATTGTGCCCGTGGAGCTGGAGTGAACTAGCTCAGAGTACTAAACTAAGAGGCTCTACCTGAGTATACACTAGCCTGATTCCATACCCGTGTCTCACAACCGGCCCTCCGATCCTGATAGGCACAGTAGAACTTGTGGTTTAGGCACAGCCAAGTATCAACAAGTCAGACCTCAGAGTCCTTCTTGGGCATGAGGAGCAGTTCCTACCACAGAACATCCAACTTCCGTCAACACAGGAGACCAGGTACATCCACGTCACACGCATAACTTTACAGCTAATTTCTCCTTCACAGTGTTTAAACATAATCACCTTCATAAGCCCAGCGTGAAGGAATTTCAAAGACAATGTATATCAAATTTAAAAATAATTTTATTCAAACACATTCAAATTTTTGGTTTTTAATTTACACATATGCAAATATTTCTCCCAAAAGACTGGCTCTTTGGCCTGGGGTATATAGTTTTGGAAAAAAGGGAGGAATGGGGAAGGCTTGGAGAGAACTCTGAGAAGAAGAACTAAAATACCATCTGAAAGTATGGCTCATTAGTCTGGACTTCCCAACACAGATTAGGGGTGATCTTCCCTACACGGATCCCAGACAAGAAAGAAAAGCAACACAGGAAAGTATCTTAGCTTCCCTGGGGAGGGACTGGCCAAAATCAGTGACTGGGGGTGATACTGGCCTAGTATGAAGCCTGCAAAACTGGAATACAGAGCCCCACAGCTGGGGTAAAGCAGGCAACTAAGGCACAGGGAGCACCAAAGAGGAAAGGCTGTGCTGTTAGCCTGACAGCTCAGGGCGTTGGTCACTACGTTGAACCCAAATCCAAAAGGACTCGGGTTGCCCAGGACCTTGTGCAATCGCTGACACCAAAGCCAAAAGCGCTCATTGCTGTCAGGGGGCTGGTCACACCGTTGACCCCACAGCCAAAAACAGTTATGTTGCTCGGGGCGCTGAAACCAAAGCCAATAACAGTCTCGGTTGCCAAGGGGCTGGTCACATCGCTGACACCAAAACCAAAAGTGGGTTTTCTTTTCAGGGCACTGGTCATATTGCTGACACCAAAGCCAAAAAGAGTCTTTGCTTGTACTCGTAGTTGTGGCAGAGGCAGCTGCACGGGAGGCAAGGGCCTGGCTAGAAAAGGCTGGAGCAGTTGAGGCTGGAGCCCGGCTAGACGAGGCAGGAGCAGTTGAGGCTGGTGTGGTTGATGCAATGGTCCACTTGAAGTGTTTGGCCAAGCGCACAGGTGCCGGCTTTAAACCTGTCGTCGTCACGGTGTTAGAAGTGGAAGAAGTTGGAGTTGTGAGTATGGGGCCAGATGGCAAAGAGCCTTTACTCTTACTTCCAGATGCGGTCACGCACATGGCATTGAACATTGTGAACAAGTCGTCATCACCAGCACCACCACCAGGGGAGAGACCATCAGGATCCCAACTAGTGGTGGCAGGAGCCTGGTGAGAAGAGGCAGGAGCAGTTGAAGCTGGATCCCGGCGAGAGGAGGCAGGAGCCTGGGTCATGGAGACAGGAGCAGTTGAAGCTGGATCCCGGCGAGAGGAGGCAGGAGCCTGGGTCATGGAGACAGGAGCAGTTGAGACTGGTGTGGTTGTTGATGCAGTGGTCCACTTGATGTGTTTGGCCAAGCGCACAGGTGCCGGCTTTAAACCTGTCATCGTCATGGTGTTAGAGCTGGAAGAAGTTGGAGTTGTGAGTATGGGGCCAGATGGCAAAGGGCCTTTACTCTTACTTCCAGATGCAGTCACGCACATTGCATTGAACATTGTGAACAAATCATCATCACCAGCACCACCACCAGGGGAGAGACCATCAGCAGCCCAGCGAGAGGAGGCAGGAGCCTGGTGAGAGGAGGCTGGAGCAGTTGAGGCTGGGGCCCGGCCAGAGCAGGCTGGAGCAGTTGAGGCCGGGGCCCGGCGAGAGCAGGCTGGAGCAGTTGAGGCAGGGGCCCGGCGAGAGCAGGCTGCAGCAGTTGAGGCTGGGGCCCGGCCAGAGCAGGCTGGAGCAGTTGAGGCAGGGGCCCGGCGAGAGCAGGCTGGAGCAGTTGAGGCCAGCGCCCGGCGAGAGCAGGCTGCAGCAGTTGAGGCAGGAGCCCGGCGAGAGCAGGCTGGAGCAGTTGAGGCCGGGGCCCGGCGAGAGCAGGCTGGAGCAGTTGAGGCCGGGGCCCGGCGAGAGCAGGCTGGAGCAGTTGAGGCAGGGGCCCGGCGAGAGCAGGCAGGAGCAGTTGAGGCCGGGGCCCGGCGAGAGCAGGCTGGAGCAGTTGAGGCCGGGGCCCGGCCAGAGCAGGCTGCAGCAGTTGAGGCCGGGGCCCGGCCAGAGCAGGCTGCAGCAGTTGAGGCCGGGGCCCGGCGAGAGCAGGCTGCAGCAGTTGAGGCCGGGGCCCGGCGAGAGCAGGCTGCAGCAGTTGAGGCCGGGGCCCGGCCAGAGCAGGCTGCAGCAGTTGAGGCCGGGGCCCGGCCAGAGCAGGCTGCAGCAGTTGAGGCCGGGGCCCGGCGAGAGCAGGCTGCAGCAGTTGAGGCCGGGGCCCGGCCAGAGCAGGCTGCAGCAGTTGAGGCCGGGGCCCGGCGAGAGCAGGCTGCAGCAGTTGAGGCCGGGGCCCGGCCAGAGCAGGCTGCAGCAGTTGAGGCCGGGGCCCGGCCAGAGCAGGCTGCAGCAGTTGAGGCCGGGGCCCGGCGAGAGCAGGCTGCAGCAGTTGAGGCCGGGGCCCGGCCAGAGCAGGCTGCAGCAGTTGAGGCCGGGGCCCGGCGAGAGCAGGCTGCAGCAGTTGAGGCCGGGGCCCGGCGAGAGCAGGCTGCAGCAGTTGAGGCCGGGGCCCGGCGAGAGCAGGCTGCAGCAGTTGAGGCCGGGGCCCGGCGAGAGCAGGCTGCAGCAGTTGAGGCTGGGGCCCGGCGAGAGCAGGCTGGAGCAGTTGAGACTGGTGTGGTTGTTGATGCAGTGGTCTGCTTGACATGTTTGGCCAAGCGCACAGGTGCCGGCTTTAAACTCAGGGTAGAATTATAGGTTGTTGTCACCATGGTAGAGCTGGAAGAAGTTGGACTGGTGAGTATGGGGCCAGATGGCAAAGGGCCTGCACTCTCACGTCCAGATGAGGTCATACACATGGTCTTGAACATGGGTGCTGTCACGTTCTCAGGAGCAGCACCACCAGGGCAGACAGCGTCAGGAGGTGGGGTGCGCGGCTCGTCCAGCAGCCTCTGTGTTGAGGGGGTAGGGAGCGGGCCCTGTGGCGTGGTAACTTTGGCAGATGTCTCAGCCTGGAGGGCTGGCGGGGGCTTGGTGTCACTGGCCAGTGTCATAGCAGGAGCAGCGATCAGTCCCACACAAGGGGTGCGGGCTTGAGGCCTAAAGAGTTGGCGGGAAGACGCTGTGACCTTGAAGAGTCAACAGGGCCCATTAGGCGGGCTATCTTCGCAGGCGAAGGGGTCACCGCGGCTGCTACTCCAGCATAGTCCGGGAAGGCTGGGAACCGCGGAGCAGTCTGCCTCTTTATCGGGCCCCAGAAGGCAGCTGATGAGGGTGCAGTGCTGGCTACAGGCAGCGGGAGCACGCTGGGAGGCTGAGTGCGGGGTGGGCTCTCGGGGGCAAACTCTTGGGCAGCATCCATCCTGTGCCATGTCACCATCTTCCAGAGTGACAGGATAGCCCAGCCGGGGCGCAGGGGGCAGAGTCCCCAGGTCCCCTCCCCCGGAAAGCTGCTCAGCAAACTTCCTCTTAAGTGGCCAGGAGCCGCCAGGTGTAGGCGGGGAATTCCGCAAGCCTGGTGTCTCTGCGGCTGCAGGGACCGCTCTTCCTCTCTGGGACTCCCTGTCCGTCACCAAGGGAGGTGAGGTACTGGAGCGAGGCCCCAGCGTCTCCTCCCCAGTCACCTTTGCTGGCCTCTCTCGTGTTTTGGAGCAGGAGGCGGCCGGCCCGCAGGAGGCACTCGACGTGGGCCGGCCCCGCTTCCTCAGCCACAACAGGCCGCCAGTGGAGCTGTAGGAGCTGCTAATGGCGCTGCGGACGGGCACGGGGATGCCAGCCGCGGTGGAGCTCCCCGAGGAGCGCTCAGAAGAGCGGCGGGGTCTCTTACTCAGGTGGGCGTCTGAGTCTTGGGAACCCAGCGGGGCCCAGACGGCTGACTGCCCCTGCCCAGGGCCAGCAGGGCACCCTCCCTGAGTCTCCGGGCCAGCCAGGAGGATCGGGTCTTCCCCCGCGGGGCTCCTCCTCCTCTTCCTCTCTGGGAGGGCGGCTGCACCACTCTGCGGGGCACTTGGGTCCCGGGCCTTAGCCGACTGCGAGGGCTGGGTGGAGCTGACGATCAGCCCAGGTCCTGGGCTGCGAGTCAGCCTGCGGTCAAGAGGGGGGACCCTCACCGTCCCCGACCTGCACACTGTCTGGGCATTACGAACAGACAGCACAGGCTTCTTGGGGCTGCCGTTCCAGCACACGGTCGGTAGGCAGCCCACACGGGCATATCGGGGCTGCTGGGTCGGGTAGCGTCTGCGCGGCGCTACTCCAAACCGACTGAACGAAGTCTGCCCACGCCGCCGGGCAGGCCTCCCGGAGGGCTGGCAGCCTGGAGAAGGGTCACCGCGGGGCACCTGATGGCCAGGGGGCGTCGGCAGCGGGGCGCGGCCGGGTGGCGGTCAGGCATCACCCGCTGGTCCTTGTCCTCCTGCGAGGGGACAGGCTGGGGTGGGCCGGAAAGGCCCAGGTCATTGCCCATGGGGCGTGATTGGGTGAGTTCAATTCCTTTTACAAGGATCGAAAGTCGAGGGGCGGCTGCGCAGGGAGACTTCCCTTTGCTGCCAACTCGCTGGGAGTCAAGGCGACTGAGGCCCTACACTCCAAGTGAACAAAGAGGCTCGCCTTGTTCCACCCGCTTCCCCTTCCCCTATGCCCGCCCAGGAGAGCTGGGGACGTCATCTGTTACGCATTTTGCTGAGTGCTTCAAATCGTCTAATAACGGTTAACTCGTATAGTATCTCAGTTAACTTTATACTTTTAAATGAAACTTATTAAAATATGTATTATTATAAGGCTATATAGTGTACGCTGACAGTAACCCTAACTAATGTATTTTTATTATACATACATTGCTTTACATGCTTAAAACTTTTGTTAATTTCACACAAAATTATGTTTTTGGAGATTTATCCAAGCTGATTTGTGTTGCTCTAGTTCAGCGCTTTATAACAGTTCTGTTGTATGAACGTCACAATGTAACCACTCTGATGTTACTATTTTCTAGTTTACCACTACTGTAAAAAGGATAGAATAAATGTTTTTGTTGTGGTTCCTTATGTGTGTAATTTCCTTTAGGGTATGTGCTGAGAAATGGAATTGCTGGCTCATAGGGTGCAATCATCTCAACTGTAGTTGATAGCATCAAATAGATCTGTAAAGTGTTTTATTTATATCATCAACACTTGATACTGTTTAAATGTTTTATTCTGAATAAATTGGATGAATATAAATGCATTTTGTACTTTTAGTATGCTTTTTTCTGATTAACTATGCTTTGGTAATTTTTCTATCATGTTATATTTTTCTTATTGATATCTATGTTTTAGATATTATTATCTTATTGGTTACATCTGTTGCAAATTATTTTAATGTTTACCCAATTAATGCCATATGGTGGGAATGAGTGGGCATGTGTAACAAAATGTGAACCTTTACCTTAATGGAAATGCACTTTATTTAATACATAACATAATGGGGCTGGCACTGTGGCCCAGTGGGTTAAAGCCCCAGCCTGCAGCACCCATGTCCTATATGGGCTTCAGTTTGATTCCTGGATGCTCCACTTCTGATCCAGCTCTCTGCTAATGTGCCTGGGAAAGCAGCAGGGATGGCTCAAGTGGTTTGGCCCCTGGGAGACCCAGAAGAAGCTCCTGGCTCTTGGCTTCAGCCTGGCCCGGCCCCAGCCATTGCAGCCCTTTGGAGAGTGAACCAGTGGATTGAAGACCTCTGTCCCCCACCCCTCCTTCTCTCTGTAACTCTCCTTTTCAAATAAATAAAGATAATTAAAAATACATACATATTATTTTTCTTCACATATTTTACAAATACTGATTCTGTAATCTTTATAACACCTTATGAGTCATGTACCATCATCATCCACATTATTTTTACTTTAAGAAATCATAGGCTTATTGAGATATATTTCACACACCATAAAGCTTAGTCTTAAAAGTGTAGAATTCAGGAGCTGTTAGGTGTGCAAGCATCACCACTTTCTGAATTCAGAATATTTTCATCATCCTCCAAAGAAATCCCATACCAGTTTAATCACTGTCTACTTTCCTTCAGAGTCCTTCTGCCCTTCAGTCCCAAGAAATCACTAATCTATTTTCTGTTTTAATAGGTTTGCCTATTCTGGGCATTTCCTGTAAGTGGACTGATAAACATAAGTCCTTTAGTGTCCGACATCTTTCACTTAGCATGTCTTCAGAGTTCATCTATGTGATCATATCTAGCAGTTATTCATTCCTCTTTCATGCTGAACACTATCCCATTGTATAGTGGATGCCCCGTTTTGTTTACCTATTCATCACTTGACAGTCACTCAGGTGGTTCCACCTTTTGCATATTATGAATAATGGCTCCATGAACATTTATGTATAAGATTTTGTTAGAATATGTTTTTAATTCTTTTGCATACATACCTAGGAGTGGAATTGCTGGTTTATAAGTTAACTCTATGTTAACTTCTTGAGCAACTGGCAATTTGCTTTTCTGCATCAATTTATATTCTTTTTTTTTTTTTTGACAGGCAGAGTGGACAGTGAGAGAGAGAGAGACAGAGAGAAAGGTCTTCCTTTTGCCGTTGGTTCACCCTCCAATGGCCGCCGCGGTAGCGCGCTGCGGCCAGCGCACCGCGCTGTTCCGATGGCAGAAGCCAGGTGCTTCTCCTGGTCTCCCATGGGGTGCAGAGCCCAAGCACTTGGGCCATCCTCCACTGCACTCCCTGGCCACAGCAGAGAGCTGGCCTGGAAGAGGGGCAACCGGGACAGGATCGGTGCCCCGACCGGGACTAGAACCCGGTGTGCCAGCGCCGCAAGGCGGAGGATTAGCCTGTTGAGCCACGGCGCCGGCCTAATTTATATTCTTTTAAAAAAATGTTTATTTATTTGAAAGGCAGAGTAATAGTGAGACAGGAAGAAATATAATCCATTCACTGGTTCACTCTTCAAAGGCCCACAGCAGCCAGGGATGGTCCAGGCTGAAGCCTGGAGCCAGGAAATCCATTTAGTTCTCTCATGTGGGTGGCAGGGACCCAAGTTCTTGGAGCATCATTTGCTGCTTTCCCAGGCACATTAGCAGGAAGCTAGATTGGAAGAGGAACAGCCAGGACTCAAAACAGCACTGACATATGGGATGTGGTTGTCAAAAGCCGTGGTTTAACCTGCTGTGCCACAACACTGGTACCACCAGTTTATATTGGTACCTATAAATGAGGGTACCAATTTCTCATCCTCCTCCCCAACACTTGCTATTGTTCATAGTTTTTGATGATAGCCATCCAAACAGATATCCAATAGTATCTCATTGTGTTTTGGATGTGCTCATTGGCATGAGTGTATCTTTTATAGATACCTGTGCCCACATAGGATTCTGGCACTGTGGGTGGTGGCTTTACTCACTAAGCCACAGTACCGGCTCCAAGATTATGTATATTAATCCTTTATCAGTTGTGCAGTTTTCAAATATTTTCTCCCATTCTGTTAGCTGCATCTTCACTTTTCTGAGTGTTTCTTTTGCAGTTCCGAAGGTTCTCAGCTTGATGTAATCCCATTTGTCAATTTGGTCTTGAATGCCTTTGTAGGGTCTTTTCCAATAAGTCTTTGTTTATGCAAATGTCTTATAGTTTTCCCAATCTACTCTAGCAATTTGATGGTATCAGCTTGTAGATTTAGGTTCTTAATCCATTTGGAGTGGATGTTTGTGTAAGGTGTAAGGTATGGGTCTTGTTTCATACTTCTGTATGTGGAGATTCAGTTTCCCAGCACCATTTGTTGAAGAGACTGTCCTTTTCCGTGGGTTGATTTTTGCTCCTTCATCAAAGATAAGTTGGTTGTAGGTGCAGAGAATAATTTCTGGAGTTTCCATTCTGTTCCATTGGTCTACACTTCTATATTTTTTTGTCAGTACCAGGCAGAATAGAAATCCTACTCTTACAATAATACATACTTTTTTGAATCCATAAAAGACCCAAAATACCTGGCCGGCGCCGTGGCTCAACAGGCTAATCCTCTGCCTAGCAGCGCCAGCACACCAGGTTCTAGTCCCGGTTGGGGCGCCGGATTCTGTCCCGGTTGCCCCTCTTCCAGGCCAGCTCTCTGCTGTGGCCAGGGAGTGCAGTGGAGGATGGCCCAAGTGGTTGGGTCCTGCACCCCATGGGAGACCAGGAGAAACACCTGGCTCCTGCCTTCAGAACAGCGCGGTGCATCAGCCGCAGCACGCCAGCCTCGGCGGCCATTGGAGGGTGAACCAACGGCAAAAGGAAGACCTTTCTCTCTGTCTCTCTCTCTCACTGTCCACTCTGCCTGTCAAAAAGTTAAAAAAAAAAAAGACCCAAAATACCAAGGCAACCAACAAAACTTTACAACCAAATAATGGAACAATGACAATATGCCTTCATAAAAATAAAACATTTCAGGGCTGGCTCTGTGGTGTAGTGGGTAGCAATAGAAGATGGCCCAAGTCCTTAGGTCTCTACACCCAAATGGGACTCCTGAATAAGCTCTTGGCTCCTGGCTTCAGATAGGTGCAGCTCCGGCCATTGAGGTCAATTGAGGAGTGAACCAGAGGATGGAAGACTTCTCTCTCTCTCTCTGCCTCTCCTTCTCTCTGTGTAACTCTGCCTTTCAAATAAACAAATCTTTATTTTTTAAACATTGCTTTATCTATTGGGGGACTCTTGTGTTTCCATAGGAATTTTTAAAAATTTTTATTTTAACTTTTATTTAATAAATATAAATTTCCAAAGTACAACTTTTGGACTATAGCGGCTCCCCTCCCCCCCATAACCTCCCTCCCACCCACAACCATCTCATCTCCCAGTCCCTTTCCCATCCCATTCGCATCAAGATTCATTTTCAATTAGCTTAATATACAGAAGATCAATTTAGTATATACTAAGTAAAGATTTCAACAGTTTGCACCCACACAGAAACACAAAGTGAAAAATACTGTTTGAGTACTAGTTATAGCATTAAATCACAATGTATAGCACATTAAGGACAGAGATCCTACATGGGGAGTAAGTGCACAGTGACTCCTGTTGTTGATTTAACAATTGGCACTCTTATTCATAGCATCAGTAATCACCCTAGGCTCTTGTCATGAGTTACCAAGGCTATGGAAGCCTTTTGAGTTCACTGACTGCGATCTTATTTAGACAAGGTCATAGCCAAAGTGGAAGTTCTCTTCTCCCTTCAGAGAAAGGTACCTCCTTCTTTGAAGGCCCATTCTTTCTGCTGGGATCTCAATCACAGAGATCTTTCATTTAGGTCATTTTTTTTTGCCAGAGTGTCTTGGCTTTCCATGCCTGAAATACTCTCACGGACTTTTTAGCCAGATCCAAATGCATTAAGGGCTGATTCTGAGGCCAGAGTGCTATTTAGGACATCTGTCATTCTATGAGTCTGCTGTGTATCCTGCTTCCCATGTTGGATTGCTCTCTCTTTTTTAATTCTATCAGTTAGTATTAGCAGACACTAGTCTTGTTTATGTGATCCTTTTGACACTTAATCCTATCACTATGATCAATTATGAATGGAAACTGATCACTTTGACTAGTGAGATGGCATTAGTACATGCCACCTTGATGGGATTGAATTGGAATCCCCTGGAACGTTCCATGTTGCAGTTGATTTCTCAACAATGTTGCAGTGGATTCATTTCTGAGAGGAGGAGAGTGGTGGGGGCAAGAGGTGCAGAGTCACCACACAGACCCCAGGAGTCTGGGTGAAAGCAAGCCTGAGGCAAGCAGCCCGCAAACTCGTTTATTTGAGTTAGTACAACAGCTTATATAGCCAAGACCAGCCAATCCGGTCAAGGGGTGGTCTAGGCCCCAACCAATCACAGCCTGTTGCCAGGCAGTTTCCAAAACCATCCAATCACAGCCTGTTGCCAGTCAGGCTCTTGTTACCAGGCAGTTTCTGAAACCATCCAATCACAGGCCTGCCGTCAGTCAGGCTCTGTTGTCATGTGGTTTCCGAAGCCATCCAATCACGGCCTGTTGCCAGGCAGTTTCTGTTGTCAGTGACCATCTTGGCATGACCTTTCCACCTCAGCAGCCATCTTGGCATGAACTTTTCACCTCAGCTGCCATCTTGATATGACCTTTTCACCTCATTCCACCACAGTTCCATATGAATTTAAGCATCATTTCTTCTAGATTGAGAAAAATGTCATTGCTATTTTGATTAGGATTGCATTGAATCTGTAGATTGCTTTCAATGATGTGGACTTCCTCTCTCTCTCTCTCTCTCTCTCTCTTTTTAAGATTTATTTATTTACTTGAAAGTCAGAGTTCCACAGAGAGAGCAAGGGAGAGAGAGAGAGAGAGAGAGAGAGAGAGAGAGAGAGAGAGGTCTCCTTCCATCTGACGGCTGCAGCGGCTGGAGCTCTGCCCATTTGAAGCCAGGAGCCAGGAGCTTCTTCCAAGTCTCCCATGTGGGTGCAGGGGCCCAAGGACTTGGGCCATCTTCTACAGCTTTTCTAGGCCATAGCAGAGAGCTGGATTGGAAGTGGAGCAGCTGGGACTTGAACCGGCGCCCATGTGGGATGCCAGCACTACAGGCGGCAGATTTACCTGCTAAGTTAATGTGGACATTTTGATATTAATTTTTCCAATCCATGAACATGGGAAAAATTTTCCATTATTTATGTTTTCTTCTATTTCTTTCTTTAATGTTTTGTAATTTTTATTGTAGAGATATTTGACTTCCTTGGTTAAATTTATTCCAAGGTATTTTTGTAGCTATTTTGAATGGTATTGATCTTAGAAGTTCTTTCTCAGCTGTGGCATTGTCTTCTTGATTTCATTTTGGTAAGATGAATATGTCCAAGAATTTATTCTTTTATCTTTTTCCAATTTATTAGCATATAGTTGATCAGTTTTTTATGACACTTTAAATTTCTGTGGCATCAGTTATAATGTATCCTTTGTCATGTCTAATTTGAGTTTTTGTTTTTGTTAGTTGGGCTAAAGGTTTGTCTATTTTGTTTACCTTTTCATTTTGTTAAACTTTGTATTATTGATTTTTATTTTATTTTTGTTTCACTTTCATTTTTTTCTGCTCTGAACTGAGTCAGAGTTTTAAGGGGTTTTACTTGCCTTCAAGTTGCTTTTAAATGAGCCAGTATTTGGATCAATAGTTAAGTGCTGCTTGCCCTATCCCATATCTCAGTACTTATGTTTGAGTCCTGGCTCCAGCTCATTACCTAGCTAGAGGAATAGTGCCAGGGGCTGGGTCTCTGTTAGCAGCATTTAATATGCACTTGAGACTCCTGGACCCATACTGCAGTGCCTGTTTGAGTCCTAGCTCTGCTTCTATTTCTAGCCTCCTTTTAATGCACATCCTGTAAGGCAGCAGCTGATGGTTTTAGTACTTGGGGCCCTGTCACCTATATGGGAGATCTGGATTGAGTTTCTGGCTTCTGGCTTCAGCCTTGCCTAGAACAGATGTTGTGAGCATCTGAGGAATGAGCCAGTGTATGGAAGATCTCTATCTGCCTTTCAAATAAAATCTGTCTGTGTCTATCTCTCTGCCTTTCAAACAAAATGAAAATTTAAATAGTTAAATTTTTTCTCAGTATTTTTTTCAAATTTATATTTCTACTTTTTCAAAAAAATCACTTAAACTCTGATTTTTCTGATTCTTTGTAACTTTTGATGAAATGATAGGCAAAAATTAGTATGATATTGCTGTTTTGCTTTGTATATCTTTTATCACTGGTGGATGCAGCAAATATGCAAGAATTTGAAATTATATGTGGTGCTCAGCTTTTTGTTCTGTGAGGCCATATTTATTCAGCTAGGGAAACTCTAGATTGTTCAGGCAAATAACTATGAGAAGTGTTTTTAAAAATACTGAGGTAATTTATAGATACTAAAACATTAGAGGAGTTTAACTATGATCAACTTCCATATCATAACATGTAGAACCATGATTCTACAAAGAACTACCAATTGGATTAGAGCTTAAGGAGTTAGATACAAAAGAAAGATGTCTGGAAAGAACAATCTTTAAGGAAATACTCATGGAGGCTACAGAATTTGGGTCTTTAACTTTCCATCAATTGAGATTTTTTTTTTAGAGATTAATTTTATATATTTGAAAGGCAGAGTTTAGAGAGAGAAAGATCTTCTATCTGCTGGTTTACTTCCCAAATGGCCACAATAGCTGGGGGCCAGGTCAAATCCACAATCCTAAAACTCCATCTGGGTCTTCCATGTAGGTACAGGGGTCCAAGCATTTTGGTCATCTTCTGTTGCTTACTCAAGCACATTAGCAGGGAACTCGATCAGAAGAAGAACATCTGGGACTCAAACTGGTGCTCATATGGGATGCTGGTGCTGCAGGTGGCTAAACCTGATGTATAACAATGCTGGTCCCAAGCTAATCTTTAAAGAATTCCTGGAAAAGACCCCAGAAGCACAGGCAGTCAAAACCAAAATTAACAAATGGGATTACTTCAAATTGAGAAGCTCCTGTACAGCAAAAGAAACAGGAAAGTGAAAAGGCAACCTAAAGAATGGTAGAAATTATTTGCAAACTATGCAACTGATAAATGATTAATAACCAGAATCTACAAATAGATCAAGAAACTCCACAACAACAAAACAAACAACCCAGTTAAGAGATGGGCAAAGGACTTAAACAGACATTTTTCAAAGAGGAAATCCAAATAGCCAACAGACACATGAAAAATGTTCAGGATCACTAATTGTTAGGGAAATGCAAATCAAAATCACAATGAGATTTCACCTCACCCCAGTTAGAATGGCCCTCATACAGACATCAATGAACACCAAATGCTGGAGAGGATGTGGAGAAAATGGCACCCTAATCCACTGTTGGTGGGAATGTAAACTGGTAAAACCACTATGGAAGACAGAATGGAGATACTTCAAAAATCTGAATATAGACCTACCATATGACCTAGCATCCCACCCCTGGGAATTTACCCAACGGAAATGAAATTAGTAAACAAAAGAGCTATCTGCATCTCCATGTTTATTGCAGCTCAGTTCACAATAGCTAAGATATGCAATCAACCTAAATGTCCATCAACTGAAGACTGAATGAAGAAATTATGGGATATGTACACTATGAAATACTACACAGCAATAAAAAATGAAATTTGGTCATTTGCAACAAAATGGATCAATCTGGAAAACTTCATACTTAGTGAAATAACCCAGTCCCAAAGGGACAAATACCACATGTTGTCCCTGATCTGTGAGAATTAATAGCTCTAAAACCAAAGCTATAGAAGTGAAATTGGCACTTTTAGAAACAATGACTTGAATAGCCCTCATCCTGACTGTCAAGGAACAATTTTTTATTTTTATTTTTTATTTCCTTTTTTCTTTCTTTTTTTGACACTATATGTTGAACTCTTTACAGGTAATCATATGTATATAAAGTCAATTAAAAATAGATCCCAGTAAAAAATAAGAAGAGGAATAAGAGAGAGATGAGGTAGTTTATAACTGTAAAGCTGTATAGTTCTACATACAGTCCTACAGACTTCCTTCTAAGGGTACAGTTTAAAAACTTGTCATGGGATTCCAATCCCATTAAAATTGGTGGTAAAAATGCCATCTTAATTGTTAAAGTGATCATATTAAGTATTAAAGTGAACATATAGATAGGATTAAGTGTAAAACAGATCATATAAATAACATCAAGTGCCTGGTAATAATGACAGAATTAAAAAGGAGGGAATGTCCAATATGGGAAGCAGTCCACACAGCAGACTCCTAGAATGACATTCGCTGTAACACTCTGACCTCAGAATCAACCCTTAAGGCTTCCTGGTCTGGCTGAAAGGCCTGTGAGAGCATTTCAGGCATGGAAAGCCAAGACATTGTGGCAAAAAATATCCTACACAAAGGATCTCTGAGTGAGACCCCAGTGGGAAGAAGGGGTCATCAAAGAAGGATGTACTTTTCTCTGAAGAGAGGAGAGAGCTTCCACTTTGCTTATGGCCTTGTCCAAATAGTGATGGACTCTGTGGTCACAAAAGGCTTCCATAGCCTTGGCAGCTCTTGGCAAGAGCCTTGGGTGATCACTGATGTTACAAATAAGAGTGTTAATAGTGGCCAGCACCGTGGCTCACTAGGCTAATCCTCCACTTGCGGCACTGGCACCCTGGGTTCTAGTGCCGGTTGGGGTGCCGGATTCTGTCCCGATTGCTCCTCTTCCAGTCCAGTTCTCTGCTATGGCCAGGGAGTGCAGTGGAGGATGGCTCAAGTGCTTGGGCCCTGCACCCACTTAGGAGACCAGGAGAAGCACCTGGCTCCTGCCTTCGGATCAGCGCGGTGCACCGGCTGCAGCAGCCATTGGAGGGTGAACCAATGGAAAAAGGAAGACCTTTCTCTCTGTCTCTCTCTCTCACTGTCCACTCTGCCTGTCAAAAAAAAAGTGTTAATGGTTAAATGAACAATAGAAGCCACTGTGCACTTACTCCTCATGTAGAACCTCTGTCCTTAATGAGTTGTACTATCAGAATTAACTGCAAAACTTGTTCTCAAATTGTACTTTGTATGTTGTATATTTGTGTAGGTGCAAACTATTGAAATCTTTACTTAGCATAGAGTTGTTCCTTTGTATATGAACTAAAAATGAACCATAATGAAGAATGGGATGGGAGAGGGAGTAGGAGGTGGGATGGGAGTGGGGGTGGGAGGGCCAGTGTGGGGGAAAGAACCACTGTATTCCTAAAGTTGTACCTATGAAAAAATGCATTCATTAAATAAAAGCTTTAAAAATATTAAAAATCCTATAATCATTAGATGGACACTTTACTTGCTAGAGTATAGCTTATAACTTCTATGGTTGTGTGCATCTGTGTATGAGAGAAAGAGAGGAAAATCAGTAGATGTGAGCATACTTTAAAAGTTCATGGAAAAATGGGATAAAAGATATTTGTAGGGCAAAAATTTTGAATCCATGTAAAATTTTTTAATAATGTGTATTTCTATGTACTTTCTGAAGTCCCTCTCATATAATGTATTATTTTAAAATACCTGAGTAAAATAACATTGGAAACTAGGCATCAAAGCTTTCTTGACTTAGTGGAAGTTGTCTTCACTCCTTTTTCAAAGACTCATTACACATCACCTTTAAATGTGGCTCTTGAAGTTAACAGAACGTTATGTCTTCTATAATTTGATGTATGCCATCTTCCCCATTTGGATAGCTGGACCAGAATTCTGTGAGAGGCAAGAAAGATCCCAGAGAGAAGAAAGAGAGTGAGAGGAGGGAGACAAAGGGCCTTGAGAAACCAGGCCAAATGATGTTAATCTGCATCTATTTAGTGTTATGTGAAATGTGTGAACACAAACACACTTGTTAATTGTAATCCTCAAATAACTGCAATGCTTTTATTTTCCCTCTCGCCACCACTTTTAAGGAATCGTATTAAAGACACTTTGAAAATCAGAGAAGGCATGCAGTCTTTGAAAAATTTTTTAAGCAAAGTGTGAGACTTTAAGTCATTGTAGGACACTATAGAGTTCTGAATTTGACAATGTAATTTTGATAAAAGTGGATGTGGAATTGTAAATACTCACGTGTTCCTAGTGAGAGGCCCTGGCAGCAAAATTTATGGAAGGCCCTTTTATAGATAAGAACTAGTTTTTGAAGCAATTGAGATTTGCATCTGCCATCCATAAAACCTTGAATTTCTTCAGATTTGTTTTCAGTTTTATAAGTAAAAATGACTCAAATTGGAATTTAAGGGGAAAGCACCAAAGATGCTACTTGATTAAGTCTATCAGATGGGACAGCAATGTGAGTGTTTAGCATTTGATAGTAAATTCTGGTTTCTGTTGACCTTCCCACCAGGTTTATGTTTGATGTATCTAATTTCCTTAGTGTTTCCAAAGATGTGAGCATTTTTATCAAAAATATTCTCATAAAACTCTTTAGGTTTTTGAATTTAAGAAGCCAGTATAGGAAAAGGCAGTTGTTACAGAAAAGGCTTCAGACGAGAAAAATGAGTATTTATTATTTGGGTTTAGAAATTAAAAGCTAGAATTGTTTTTATAACAGGAAAGAAGTTTCTTTGTGTTAACCTTGATTTTTAAATTAGGGAGATGTAGGGATAGGCATTTGCACAGTGATTAAGTCACTGTTTGGGGGGCTCAGGCCCCATTTCAGAGTATGTGGTTCAAGTCCTGGCTCCTCTGCCTCCAACTAACTTTATACTAACGCAGAAATTAATTATTTCTTTCCTCCTAATAACTGTGGGGTTTTGTTTGTTGTTATTTTTCCAGGACATTGAGGTGCACTGATAGCTCATTTATTTGATGCTTTTCCAATTTCTAGAATGCAGGTACCAATTACTACAAACTTCCCTCTTAACACTGCTTTTGCTATGACCCATATGTTTTGAAATGTTGCATTGCCATCTTTTTTCATTTGCCAGAAATTTCTTATTTCCCTTTTGATTTCTTCTATGATCCATTGTTCCTTTTCAGGCATTTCATCAATCTCTTCACACTCTGATATTGAAGTGTTGTTGTGTTCCTTTGGGGGTGTCATATTGTCTTCCTTATTATTATTTCTTGAGTTTCCACATTTATTTTTATTTATTTATTTTTTTGACAGGCAGAGTGGACAGTGAGAGAGAGAGAGATAGAGAGAAAGGTCTTCCTTTTTGCCGTTGGTTTACCCTCCAATGCCCGCCGTGGTAGGCGCGCTGCGGCTGGCGCACAGCACTGATCCGATGGCAGGAGCCAGGTGCTTCTCCTGGTCTCCCATGGGGTGCAGGGCCCAAGTACTTGGGCCATCCTCCACTGCACTCCCTGGCCATAGCAGAGAGCTGGCCTGGAAGAGGGGCAACCGGGACAGGATCGGTGCCCCGACCGGGACTAGAACCCGGTGTGCCGGCGCCGCAAGGCGGAGGATTAGCCTATTGAGCCGTGGTGCCGGCCTCCACATTTATTTTTAGGCATTTTTTGAAATACTTGTTGTTTTTCTCTTCTGATGGATTTTATCTTTGAACTATGGCTCTGTGGCTCAGTGGAGTGTCTTCTCTTTCAGTGAATACCCAGAGGTGTAATGTTGGGTGTGGTCAGGGAGCTCTGGTCAGTGATCCAGCATAGGGTGAGTATCCAGGGTGACATCCAAGTTGGGTATGGTAAATCCTTACTTGTCAGCAGGGAAGAGGGTATGATTACTTCTGTTGGCATAATCCCACTCTCACCTCTATTCTTCCAAGGTGATCAGTGCCCTTGGTTAGCCCACAGTGGGTGCAACACTCACCCGTACTGTCACATGAACTGCACAAAGGATCTGTGTAGTCCTTGTCTGAACACAGACCCCACAATAATGACTCACCCCAGACAATCAGGGAGCTCTGAGCCTTTGACACCACACACAGTAACTATCCAAAGATACAGCTACACCCTGTGCCCTATCGTGTAGTCAGAGTTCCTGTAGTTTCAGCACAAAAGGTTCTCACAGTCACAAGGTGACAAGGGTCCTCTCTGGCTGGCTAGTCTTTCCCATCCACAGAGAGGCAGAAATGTTTCCAGAGCCAGCTGCCTCTCGTGCTCTGCCTTGGTGGTTTGAGCCCCAGAGTCTGTGATATGTTGAGAGGTTGTATGTGGGTACCCAACCACAGCTGTATGTGGAAGTCCAACCTCTTTCAATCCTCCCAGCCAGACTCAAGGTCAATGGAAAATGTGGATTTTTCCCTCTGGTAAAATTCCTGGATCATATGTGTGCTCAAGAGCCAGCACAGTCATTATTTGTGTCAAAATGTTGGCTTCTCTCCACTTGTTGCTGGGGGTGTATACCCTAGCTGCCACAGGCAACCACTACTGGTGTCAAGATGGTGCCCTTTCCTAGGCAGTTGCCAGGCATCATGTGGGGGGGATGGGGATAGAGAAATGTGCTTTTTTTTTTTTTTTTTTTTTTGGCTGTGTTAGGCATTTATCCTGTTACCCTAAGGGTTCCAGGCTGGACTCAAAAGACAGTGCACCCAACCAGACTCTCCCTCTGGCTATATCACTAGTAGTACCAGCTCTGCTGCATTCTGCTCTCACAAGCTGGTGTTTTCTTCAGCTCTTGGCTATGGGGACCCTGTGTTTCATCTGGCTCTTATCTGCACTCATTTCTGTGTGTTTGCACCTTTCACGCTGATCCATGGTATCCCTCTTCCTTCTGTAGAATTCCCACTGCCGATTTCTCTGTTACTCTTCCCTGGGAATGCACTTCCTCCACTTTTTTCGCTACTAGATTCCCCTAGCTTAAAGCAGTGTGTCCTTTCCCTATCCCATCTTCTTTGAATCCCCAGGGGTTTAAGGTCTTCTCATATGCATGGATTTCAATGTTTTTGCACAAAAAATAAACATTTTTAAATTCTATTTTCCACAAATTTTTGGAAGTACCTTGCAATATAGTAGTATGGATACACAAAACTTGATTTAACCATTCCTAGGTTAATGAATTTAGGGCAGCTCAAATTTTCTAGTATTACAGATGATCTGTGATTAGCACCCCTGTAGGTAAATGTATATGTACCTGCTTGAATAGTTTAAAGGAAATTGTTCTAGAAGTAGAAATGTTAGCTCAAATGATATTAATTTCTAACCTTTTGATAAGTACTGCCTAATTAATTGTACATATGGTGCTAGCATATGAGAGTGTCCTTCATCTTAAACCCTGGATACCCAACATATTTTTTAATTTTTTAAAAGTTTATTAATTTGAATAGTGCAAAATGATATTTTGTGGTTAGTTTGCCTTTCTCTAATCTTTACACAGCTTTGCTGTCTTCTTTTAAAGTTGTGGTAAATTGTGTATAATGCAAGTTGAATTAAATACATTCACATTGTTGTACAACCATCATTACTGTCCATCTCCAGAAATATTCCCTCTTCCCAAACTGAAAATCTGTACCCATAAACACCAGCTCCTCCATTCTCTATCCTCCCAGTCCCTTGTTACCACTATTTTAATTTCTGTACGAGTTTGCCTATTCTAGGTACCTCATATCTGTGGAATGATACAATGTTTGCTTTTTTTCTGGCTAATTTCATTCATCATAGTATTTCTAAAGTTTACCCATGCTATAGCATATATCAGAAATTTATTCATATTCCATTGTATGTAAATACAACATTTTTATCCATTCATCATTGTTAGATGTTTGAGTTGCTTCCTTTTTGCCATTATGAATAATGGTGCTACAGACACCTAAGTATATAAGTATCTTTTAGGTTTGTACCTACAATTGGAAATATTGGATCATAATGTCATATATTTAACTTTTTGAGAAATTGACACACAATTTTTCATATTAACTACATATTTTAAATTCTACACAGTACTATACAAGTGGTCCAGACAGGTCATATTATACTATATGTATATATTCTGTTTGAATTTTTTTTCTTGGTTGCTTATTTGTATGATTTGTCCATTTCCCTATTAATGTGTCTTTGTTTTCTTCTTTTCTCCTTCCTTCTTTGTCTCCTTTTCTTTATTGATTTTCCAGAAGTTATTTGTATTTTATGGGCATTAGATATTTTGATGTGAACACTTCTTCTGCTCTGTCATTGGTCTTTTTGTTTAATGACTTTTGTACTCTACAGATTTTTTAAATTTGTAATCACACAGGTTTTTGTGGTTATTTATTCTGTGCCTAACCTTGATTTCATGCTTCAAGAAGTGTTCCTGACCTTAAGATTAGAAAAACAATCCTCTTGTTTCAATTTTGCTATGTTATGGTTCACTCTGCCTTGACAGTGTCAGATAAGGCACACATCCTGGACTCTGTTCCGGAGTGGAGAACCAGTGGTGCGGCACATTCACTGTATAATCCATCCTTCCTTCCCCCCATGGTTTTCAAATGCTGACTTTATGATATGCTAATTTTAATATATAATTTGGACCCTTTCATTGATATATCTATGTGTTCCTGGCCATTATCACCATTTTCATTGACATTCCTAGCTAGACTAGGAAATTTCTGGAAAAAGAAGTTCCCACAATCACTCTAGAAGGTCTATTTTCAGAATTCTCTAATCACCTGTCTCAACACCTCTTCCTGCCTTAACACCTCTGTCTCAGTGTTTTGTAAGCTTGAAGGCAGACATCTGTGCTTGACTTCAAGAGAGAAACACATTTTAGTTCTTTAGAAATTGTTTCTATTGTTTGCATACATGATGCAGGAAAACACTTTTCTTCCAATGACCTCACCTACATTGTTTTGGTACTTGGATTGTTTCTTGCATTGAGCCACTTGCAATATCCCAAGGTTAGTCTCTACCATTCAACCATGGAGAATTCAAAGAAATCAGAATTAAGGGGTACAATGACCAATGCTAAATGAGAACAGAAGTCTTTATTGTTCGTAATGCATTTCCTTCATGGGTTCCCCTGAGACTTGCAGATAGTATACACATAAACATCTCAGCTGTGTCCTTTCTATTGCAAGACATATTAGAGAAGACTGAAGGATTTTCTTAATCTTTAAAATCGACATGAATAAGTTAGGTTATATTCTATCTGCTAAAACTGTCACAAAACATACTTTTATGTAGGTAAAGCAAACTCCTTTGATGGTACTTACCAATGCAATTACCTTTATCACTTACAATCCTTTTATCTATGTTGAAAAGCTTCCCTGAAATTTTAGATTATTCTGAATGTATTCAACACAGGAAATTTCCATAAACTTATAATTATTTCCTCATTAGAAATAATGAGTTTTGATTCTACTGTATCACTACTTCTTGTGGAGTAGTGCATAAGAAGAAAAATTTTGTAGTTTATTTTATGGATAATTGTCAGTTTACTATGCATGTGGGGTAGGTATAATTTTCAGGGACTTAGAAGTTATAGTCTAAATTTGTAGCAAACCAAAAACCAAGTCAGTCAATTTTATTATAACCCTATATTATTTGTGACATGTTCCTATTACAAGGATCAAAGTCAAAATGATGTGATAAATTTCTTCTTGCTTTGATGTTGAGTCAAAAGCCGCTTTATTTAAGTTTCAGTTTTTTCATCTAGAAACCTGAAATAAAAGAATGTAAAATTAACTTTTATATTGTGCTAGAAAATAAAAAAACCCACTTGCTTTGAGAGATATTTTGCCCTCTGTAATCTTCAGACACAACTTAAAGATTTAAAATACTTAAATTCATATGGTATTTAAAAGGAAATATGTGATTTTTTTAGAAGAACCAGTATTTTGGTGTTAACTTATCAAGTGCTGAATGAAACTACTTTTGTGTTTAGAGACAGATTAAACTCAGTATCTGGCCGGTTCTGTGGTTCACTTGGCTAATCCTCTGCCTGTGGCTCTGGCACACCAGGTTCTAGTCCCTGTTGGGGCGCCAGATTCTGTCCCGGTTGCTCCTCTTCCAGTCCATCTCTCTGCTGTGACCCGGGAAGGCAGTGGAGGATGGTCCAAGTGCTTGGGCCCTGCACTCACATGGGAGACCAGGAGGAAGCACCTGGCTCCTGGCTTCGGATCAGCGCTGTGTGCCAGCCGCAGTGCACCGGCTGTAGTGGCCATTTGAGGGGTGAACCAACGGAAAAGGAAGACCTTTCTCTCTGTCTCTCTCTCTCTCTCTGTCTAACTCTGCCTGTCAAACAACAACAACAACCCTCCCCCCACCAAAAAAAAAAAAAAAAACAACTCAGTATCTTGCACAAAGTAGGTGTTAGTAGAAAATACCTGTTGAATTCTTCCAAATATTCTGTGTTTTGAATTTCACTTTCTTCTGTGGATCTTCTAGACTCTCCTAAAGAAAAAAGATATTTAAATTTAATGGTTAATAGGTATAAGTGATAGTGGGAATCCCACTTCAGGGTATCCATGTGATAAGGGTGTATGTATCATCTGGCTGGATTGTATTATCCAAAGATGGCCACAACAATGTCTCACACTTCAAATGTTCCTCTTCAGCATGACCCTATCAGCCCCCAACCCTGAAGGAAGAAGTAGAATCTTATTTATCTCCTCCTCAAATTGGGCTAGGCTTTGAGCTCTTTTGTTACCAACAGAATGTGGAGGAAGGGACTCCAGGATATTCGAGGGAAGATCAGCAATGGGTATGCAGCCTCCACCTGATGTCCTTAGGATGCTTGTTTTGCAGGACACAGGTCACTGGATAAGAAGTCCTAAAACCCTGGGACTGCCATGCTGGAGAAGCCATAGATGCATATGCTAATAGGTGGTACCAGTCTTGCAGCCATCCTCACCAAGGGTGCCATCTGTAAGTGAAGCTGTCTTTGATCTTCTAACCATCCTGTCAGATGAGTACCACTTGCTGACCTCAACTGATGCTCTTCCTGAATCCCTAGCCCACAAAATTCCTGTGATTTAATAAAATGGCAAATGGAAAGGCCAACTTCTGGGGTAAGATGACTTGTTCAAACAACTCAGAAGGAAAGTTATATACTTTCCTTGGAAGGGAGGAGAGAACTTCCACTTTGCTTCTGGCTCTGTCTAAACACTGACAGATTGTGGACTCAAGAGGTTTCCATAGCCTTGGCGGCTCTTGGCAAGAGCCTCGGGTGATCACTGATGTCATAAATAAGAGTGTTGATTGTTAAATCAACAATAGGAGTCACTGTGCACTTACTCCCCATGTAGGACCTCTGTCCTTAATGAGTTGTACTATGAGAATTAACTGTAAAACTTGTTTTCAAACAGTACTTTACTTTGTGTGTCTGTGAGGGTGCAAATTGTGGAAATCTTTACTTAGTATAGAGTTGGTCTTCTGAATACAGAGTTAATTAAAAACAAATCTTAATGATGGGAGAGGGAGTAGGAGGTGGGATGGGAGAGGGGGTGGGAAGTCAGGTATGAGGGGATGAACCGCTATATTCCTAAAGCTGTACCTATGAGATTTGTATTCATTAAATAAAAGCTTTCTAAAAAAAAGTTGAAAAGGCAAAAAAAAAAAAAAAAAAAAAAAAAAAAGAATATCAGCAGGAAGTCAGGGACCAGGTTTTTGGTTCTGATTTTGCCACTAATGAGCTGCTTAATTTTGGACCAATAGTTTAACTTCTCTGGGCCTCAGTGTCCTGCTTTGTAAAATGAAAGGGTTATGGTAAGCAAGGTTTTCCTCAGCTCCAAAATTCTATGAAAACCTTAATTGGAAAGGTTTAAAAATAGAACAAAATAAATTGAAACACTTATTGTATCATGTAATACTGAAAAAAAGGGAAAGTTACAGAGCAATGTATATACCCAAATAATGAAGTCAAATAGAGAAAGTTTATATATCTAAACATACATGTTAATTTGATACTTAACTTTCATATCTAACATTTTTCTTTTTTTTTTATTTGGGGTTTGTGTGTGTTGGAGGGAGACAGATCAAACGCTCATCTACTGGTTCACGGTTCCCTTTCCAAAAGCCCTCAATGACTGGGGCTGGGCCAGTTTGAAGCCAGGAGGCAGAAACTCAGTACAGGTCTCTCATATGTGTAACTGGGATCCAAGTACCTGAGCCATCACAGGCTGCTTCCAATGGTGCAAATTAGCAGGAAGCTGGGATTGGGAGTGGCACGAGGACTCAAATCCAGGTACTCTAATATGATTTGTGGGCATCTTCACTGTTAGCTCAACCCCTGAACCTTTATTTTGACTTGAATCCACTGGGACCAGTTCAATAAGATGCTCTGTATCTCATAATGACAGGGGCTAGCTTTCAAGCCAACTCTTCCAATTTCCTGAGTTCTATTTTTCATAAGGTTCTACATATTTCCTATGATGTCCCATCTCCCATACACTGCAACTCTGGAAACATCTCCACTGTATCCTTTGGAATTTTTGATCCACTATTGGCAAAATACTCTGCTTTCTGAAATTTTTAAACTTTTCTTTCTGTGACAGAAATCGGTCTCTCCTCGAAGGGAACAACCTGCCCACGAGCTCTTTGTGCTTGTGTTTCTTTGCCTTCTCACTACCGGACCTGGAGATGCTAAGTGACCTCTTCCTCTCTTTCGCTCTTTCTGGACAGTCACCTTCTCTGTTTCCCAGCATCACACTGTACAACCAACCATTGGTCACCATTGCTTTCTTTGATTCTATCATTTGGCCATCATCACTGCTCCTTTCTCAATCTAGAAATCTCAACGTGCATGCAGGTTATTGCGCCCCTAAGTCTCAATTCCTTGAGTTCCTATTCTTTCAGTTTGTTTCCTTCACCTGCCATTTATTTCCCTAGACATAGATCTTGTCATTGCCAGTTGCCACTGCAAGCTGCCCTCGATCTGTTGCTTGCATTCGATTACTTGACTGTCTCCTTTTATTTTCCAGATCTCTCTCTAGGGCTCCAACTCTAGCATTCCTTCCACCTCCTTGTGAGCTCCTATCCTACCACTTCTTTGTTGTTCTTTCTTATTTTGAAGTCTCTCTCTCTTCATAGAATTTAAATTCCATAATCACTCCCTTGCAAATAGCTTAGACTTTACTTTTTTTCACTTTGTCATGCTCACTTGATAAAGCTGTAACCCTAGTTAAATCCAACTGTCTGCCTGTTACTTCCCTGCAATATACAGCTCAATGTGGCTGGAGAAAATATACAAGAGGCTGAGAAGCCTCACTTTCAATTTCGTGGCTACACACAGTAGGTGGGCCCTTAATGCTTTAAGGCCATCCTGTTAAACACCCTTTTTCCCTTCATTCTTCCACTCTCCTAGATATCTTTTATTTTTTCTCAAACCTTAAACTCTCTAAATGAATCGTTATTCTCAGCTGATGACTTATTCTCTAATTTCATAGAGAAAATGAATACAGCAGGAGATGTTTGGTGCAGATGTTTGATCTGTAGGACTTCAGGGAAGCTGGAAGACCAGGACCAACACCACTCCAACAAGGGAACCCAGAACCAGTGAAAGCTGGTATGTGATATTTGCTTATACAGCCTGACATTTCAATAGAAACTGAAACTTCTCTGTCATTAATGGTAAAGACATTCTCATGTGGAAGATTCTCTCAAGCAGGCAACAAAGGATACTATTTACATCATCATGTGGCCTACACTGCATTGAAACAATGGAATAAGCCAGGAAATGCTGAATTGCCACAAACCGATTGTCTTCCTTTATTTGTAAACCATGACCATGGTATGCAATACAGTATTATATATAAATGAGATTTTTAAAAATGTCTGTAGAAGAGTATGAATTGATGTGAAGGAGATACTACCAACTAGTTTTTCGACTGGAAAGGTGACTGCATTTTTTTTTAAGTTTTGATGTGCAAAAACATTTTTAGTGGCTTTATTTTAGAAAAGGGTAAATAATAACTCATACATAAGGGTTGTGTCAGAGTTTATAGACTAGACCTCTGGTAATGGATTCAACCTTTTCACAACAAATCAAAAGTATTGGTATATGCTCACATGAATATACAGTGGTCATTACCTTAAATTTAAAACTCGCTATAAGCAGCAAACACATAGAGCAGAATATGAGGGCTGTATTGTATCAGTGTGGTCTGCTGAGAATTTCTCCATATGGTTTTTGCCTTGTTGAAATATAGGTTGCAGTTCAAAGCTAAAGGGATTACTTTTGAATAGTCATCACAGAGGTTGATTACATTCGTATATCATATTTAGCTGGACCCTGCAGGCTATTATTCCATTAGCTATGCTGCTCCTGCCATTGTCAAAAAGTTGATCACCTAGTGTTAAAAGACTGTGATTTTTGTTGGCCTTATCAAAACGACTCAAAAGGTTTGTTAAAAAATAAAACTCAGATAACGTTTTATGAAACTGATTCAGAGAAACTACTAGGTATGAAAATGTTCATATCCTGTGGGTGATCTTAGCATTCTGCCATTATTGATGATGAGAGGATATTTTGCTTTTGTATTTCAGCATATTCTGCTTAAAGTCATAGATTCAATTTTAGTAGAAATGATACTTCTTTCTCACTGATGGTAATGTCTCAGAAACGGATTTCTGAAAAAAAGTACAAAAATCTCTCCTTTCCCCAACAGATATTTCAAACATATAACATTGACGCCATGGAAGGAAGCCTATCTATGATGGCCTAATTACAATATGATTTTACCAGACCACCTGAAAAAGAGAATAGAGATTTGTTTTGAGGAAACATGTATATATGAAGACAGTTTATCATTCACACTTAATAACCAGAAGATAACTTCCAATAAATAAATGGAAATGTTTAATGCCTAATTCTTTAGACAATGGTTGTGTAGTTTGATTCATGTGATTGCAGTAGTTGAAGAACTTCAATGAGTTAAATATGTGTTTTTGTAAAACCTGTATCCCATTACCAGTATAAGGCATATTCAGATAAGCTTGACTTTTTTCTTTTCTTTTCTTTTTTTATTTTTTGACAGGCAGAGTGGACAGTGAGAGAGAGAGATAGAGAGAAAGGTCTTCCTTTTGCCGTTGGTTCACCCTCCAATGGCCGCCGCGGTAGGCGCGCTGCTGCCGGCGCAGGAGCCAGGTGCTTCTCCTGATCTCCCATGCAGGTGCAGGGCCCAAGCACTTGGGCCATCCTCCACTGCACTCCCTGGCCACAGCAGAGAGCTGGACTGGAAGAGGGGCAACCGGGACAGAATCGGTGCCCCGACCGGGACTAGAACCCGGTGTGCCGGCGCCGCAAGGCGGAGGATTAGCCTATTGAGCCGCGGCGCCGGCCTGCTTGACTTTTTTCTATTATTAATTAGCCACAAATAAGTAATGAAAATTCCTCTTTGAAAAACATATTGTTAATTATAAGTTTATTATTTGAAATAACATTCAAAAATTGCATTAGAAATTAGGTAATTTTGAAGGTATCTCAGTTGATCAGCTAGTCCTTGAATTGTGTTCCTAGAGTGGTGATGGACAGGCACAGACTCGGGTGTACTCTTTGGCATGGTATTCCTTGTAGCTGATGGGGGTTGGGTGGGGTGGGGAGGCTGGTCAGGAGTACAGGCTGTGATTCCGGAACATAGCCACACACTAATTTTGCCTCATTAGCACTGTTCTCTAATCAACTGAACTTTTCAATAAGTGGAAGTTTCCTAATTATTTCTCATACTTGCTTGCCTTCAGCCACTCCAGTTGATACTTACAATAGAAGAGTATCAATTGTGAGGAAACAGATGGTACACTCAACTGTGATTGTGAGAAGACTTGAATTAAGGGATGATTAAGAGATGAGAGGGGCTGGAGCTGTGGCGCAGCAGGTTAATGCCCTGGCCTGAAGCGCCAGCATCCCATATGGGCACTGGTTTGAGACCCGGCTGCTCCACTTCCGATCCAGCTCTCTGCTATGGCCTGGGAAAACAGTAGAAGATGGCCCAAGTCCTTGGGCCCCTGCACCCACATGGGAAACCTGGAAGAAGCTCCTGGCTCCTGGCTTCGGGTCGGTGCAGCTCCGGCCATTGCAGCCAATTGGGGAGTGAACCATTGGATGGAAGACCTCTCTCTCTCTTTCTCTCTCTCTCTGCTTCTCCTCTCCCTGTGTAACTCTGACTTTCAAATAAATAAATAAATCTTTTAAAAAAAGAGATGAGGACAGGTTGAGGAACAAGCAAGAGGCACCCAGGAACTAGTCATGGATAGAGTGCCACTTTCATCGCTGGGGCTGAAGGGCAAGGATGAAGATGGTGCCATTGCATCCTGAGTGAGAGATGGGGATTTATAAAAGGGATCACCCAACAGAATCTAGACGCAGCCAGTGTAGAGTGCCACAGCTGTGAGAGCTGAGGGGAAGTCAAGGGCAGGGGAATCATAGCCTAACTCCCTTCACCTTCTTCATCCCTTTAGGTAGAGCCTAATCTGAGAGCCAGAAGTCAAGTAAGCCTGATTTGTAGGCTTACCTGGGACACAGAATAGAGAAGGTGGGAGAGCTGCTCATGTGTGTGTGGATGTGTGTGTGTGTAGGGGGTAGCAACCAGCATAAAGTAATCACAATATGCAAATGTCATCTTCTGGCAAAAGTTTAGAATGTGAAGCATGACTTAAGTGTCCACATATTTGATTTTGGCTTGATTTGGTGATTTTTTTTCTTCCATTTTCTCTGTGCCCCCTTTTCTCTCATCCCTCCCTCCCTCCTTCCTTCCTCTCTTCTCTTCTCTTCCTCCTCCTCTTCTGCCTTCCTTCCTTCTCTCCTCTTTTCCTTCCTTCCATCTCTTGTTTCTTTCTTCTTTTGGTAATATTGGTTTGCCATTCATGGCCCTTCTCATTGTACAGTTGGGTAAAAATTTATTGAACCAAAGTTAGAGATTATAGAGTTAATTTCACTGTATCAAAAAATGAGTTTTCTTGGTAATCTCTTCCTAATTTTTGTTAACAAAATTAATCTCTTCTGCATTTTCAAGTAGATATCATAATGTAGTATTTCTATATCTGATGAATATAATAATAAAGATGCCAATTTTAAAAAAATATTTATTTACTTATTTGAAAGGCGGAGTTACAGAGGTAGGGGCAGAGGCAGAGAGAGAGAGAGAGAGAGAGAGAGAGAGAGATCTCCTAGCTACTAGTTCACTCCTGAAATGGTTGCAACAGCCTGAGCTGGGCTGATCCAAAGCCAGGAGCCAGGAGCTTCTTCTGGATCTCCCATGTGGGTGCAGGGGCCCAAGGACTTGGGCCATTTTCTACTGCTTTCCTAGGACATAGCAGAGAGCTAGATTGAAAGTGGAGCAGCCAAGACTTGAACCAGCATCCATGTGGGATGCTGGCACTGCAGGTGGCAGCTTTATCTGCTACACCACAGCACTGGCCCCTGACATGTGTTCTAATTCAGGGCTGGTGTATAGTAATTCTCTTTCCAATGTTTGTGTTAATATATGAAACTTATTAAAATTTGTACAAGAAACTGAAGTATATTCTTATACAGAGGTATAGGTCTTTATTTTCCTTTTAAGCACCATTATCTTTTTTTTTTGACTTTTTTTTTTTTTTTGACAGGCAGAGTGTACAGTGAGAGAGAGAGAGACAGAGAGAAAGGTCTTCCTTTTGCCATTGGTTCACCCTCCAATGGCCGCCGCTGCCAGCGCACTGCGCTGATCCGAAGGCAGGAGCCAGGTGCTTCTCCTGGTTTCCCATGCGGGTGCAGGGCCCAAGCACTTGGGCCATCCTCCACTGCACTCCTGGGCCACAGCAGAGAGCTGGCCTGGAAGAGGGGCAACCGGGACAGAATCTGGTGCCCCGACCAGGACTAGAACCCGGTATGCCAGCGCCGCAAGGCAGGGGATTAGCCTGTTGAGCCGCGGCGCTGGCTAAGCACCATTATCTTAAATAGATGGAATTAAAGTAGATCTAGATGGAGCCCTAAGGTGTAATATTGGCATAAAATTACACTGGGTTTCTTTTTCTGGGTGTCTAAGCTTTTAATGAGAGTACCAGATTTATGTCTATTTATCTGTTCAGATGCTAAGCATTTTCTCAAGATAAATAAGTGTAATGTTTATGTCCCCAGATAATTCTTTTGATTTCACCTTTTGTTGCTACATTTCAAATCATGCATTTTTTTCCTGGCCAAGATAGAATAATGGAGATCAGATTACCTTTTTTCCTAAAACAACTTCCTTCCCTTAACCCCAGAAATAATGCATACATCAATGATTTAGAAGACACTGTACACCAGACAACAAAATTTAGTGGTCCTGGACAGATAAGAAATTGTACAATCCTTACAGTAGCTCCAGCTTCCCTCCTTATATTTCCAGGCCATGGTTCCAAGAAGGAGAACCCAGGAGGAACCTAGCAGTCTCTGAAATGGAGCAGAGATCCTGGGGAGACCAAGGCAACCAGAGTTTGCAACTAGTGGACTGAGTGTTTTGTACCCCACACCCAAATTCATATGCTGAAGCCTAATCTCCAATGTGATGGCTGTCAAAGGCAAGGCCTTGACAAAGTCTTCATATCATGAGGGTGGAACCCTCGCAAGAGATGATCTATTTCTTCCATGTGAAGATGCAACAAATAGGAGTTCATTTGCAAACCAAAAGACGTTGACTAGCACCCTGGTCTATGACTTCCTAACCTCCAGAACTGTGAGAAATAACTATGTCATATTTAAGTCACCTAGTCTATGGTGATTTGCATAGGTAATACAACAGACCGCGCAGACTGAGACAAGTGCGCTGGAGAGGAGAGAGGCAGACAACAAGGTCCTGCCGATCTGTACAGGTCAGTCTCAAGTATTTGGTCAAGTTCAGATCAGAGCATCTGTGTAAGGAAATACCAAAATTTCCACGAGTGAACAATACACAGTGTCCACAGAAGGCCGAGAGTATCACCTGTTATCATTAGCCATACTGGAAAGTTTCTTAATTCACAGGAATTGGGTAGAAGGGTCAAACCTCAGAGGTAATTTATAGACTGAACTAGGCTCAGAGCCTCACTAACAGATACTAAAAGCAAGACCTGAAAGGATCTGACTATTACCATTTGACTTTACTGCATTTCAAAAGCAAGCTCAAGAGTAGCTATGGAAATACAGAACTATTCAGCATCAAAACAAAACAAAGCAAGGTAAAATTCAGTGTCTGGCATCTAATAAAAAATTATAAAACATGCAAGAAACCATTTGGAGGACAAAAATCATTCAAAATGGACCCAGAACTGACACAGTTGTTACAATTAGGAATAAAAAATATTAAAATAATTACTGTAACTGTATTTTAGATGTTAAGAATGCTTATAGAGACATGAAAAGCAAAAACTGATGATTTAGAAGATGAAGTAGTGGGTACTACTCAAAATAAAATGAAGAAACAGAATTAAAAATATGAACAGATTTGAGCTGCAGCACACCTTTAAGAAACAATACAGCAGTTCCTCCTTGTCCAAGGGAGACACATTCCAAGACTCCCAAGGATGCCTGAAGCTGTGGCTGGTATTCCCAAACCCTACATATATGAAGGGTCTCCAAACGTTTTATGGAAAAGGCTGGTGTTGTGGCACAGTGGGTTAAGCCACCACCTGTTTCACTGGCATCCAATATGAGCACCGGTTCAAATCCTGGCTGCTCCAGTTTTGATCCAGCTCCTTGCTAATGGGCCTGGGAAGGCAATAGAAGATAGCCCAAGTACTTAGGCCCCTGCCACCCAAGTGGGAGATGTGCATTGAATTTCCAGGATCATGGCTGTGGCCTGGTCCAGCCCTGGCCCTGTGGCTCACTGGGGAGTGAAACAGCAGCTGGAAGATCTCTCTCTCTCTCTCAAACACATAAATACATCCTTATAAAATATGGAAAATGTGTATTTTGAAAACAACTATGGTTGTATTTATTTTTTTGCACTAACATAAACATCTTTTAATTCCATATTTAGGTACCAAGTGCCAAATGGGTGGGTGGCATACATAGATATGCTGCACAAAGGGATGTATTCACATTCTGGGTTTAATGGAGTGGGACAGGTGCAAGATTTTATCACACTACTCAGAAGAGCAAGCATTTAAAATTTACAAATTATTTATTTTGGGGATTTTCTACTTAATATTTTTGGACTGCAGTTGACTGTGGGTAACTGAAATCTCAGAAAGCAAAAGTGTGGTTAAGGAGGGGCTACTGCCTCATACGTGTTATTGGAGTTCTGGAAGGAGATGGAGTGCAGATGAATTGTGCTCATTTTTTCCCTAATGCAATTACTGCTGCAAAATTTCCTTAATAGATGAACCCCATAATTCCATAGATAAACCAGGATCATCCAACCCAGGCTTAGGAAATGTAGAGTACTGTAAGAAAAAGAAAAGAGCTTAAACACAATCTCCATCAAACCGAGAACTCTAAACATCTTGCAAAAAGGAAGGCAAAAGCAAAGACTTTTCAGGTGGACAAAGGATGAAGCTACTCATCAGCAGTAGACCTGCCCTACAGGAACTGACCCAGTCCTCAGGGAGAAGGAAATGATGCCAGATGAAATCTTGAAATACGCAGAGGAACAAAAAACATCAAGTGCAAAGTATACAGGAAAGATAAAATATTTTAAATTAGGAAATTTCTCTAAATGAAATGGTACTGTTTAAACAAAAACAGAAATAATAGAGTGTGGGACTTGTAAAACATGTGCATTGCATAATAACATTTTGATCAACAATGGACTATATATGACAGTGGTCTGGTTTGATTACATCACCTAGTAACATCATAGCTGTCTTGGTTTGAATAAATGCACTCATTGATGCTTGCACAATGACAAAATTGCCCAACAACACATTTCTCACAACATGACACCATCATTAAGCAACTCATGGCTGTATACATACAAGTAAAATGTATGACTACAATAGTGCAAAGGTTGGAAGGGGGAGAAATGGAAGGTTGGAAGGGGGAGAAATGGAAGTATGTTATCATAACATTTTTGTATGTTAAATGATCTAAGACTCCCTGAAGGTAGACTAATAAATGAAAGATGCACAGAGTTCATTACTTTTGTTTTTTGCATCTTAGTTTATACTTTTCATTTGAACTATTTTGCTTAAAAAGAAATGAATGGGTCTATTTAAAACAATATAATGAGAAAATAAAATTTCAAATAAATAGCATTTTCCAAATGACCTATGTGTTTGCTAAAGTATGGTCCCGGAACCAGCAGCATCAGCATTACCTGAAGCTTGTTAAAAATTCAGAATTTCAGGCTCCTCCTCAGACCCAGTAAATCAAAATATGCATTTTAACAGGATCTCACAGTGATTCATTAGCTCATTAAAGCTTCAGAACAGTTGTTTTATATAACCTTACTCTTATTTATACTGAACTGTTTAAGGTAGGAGCAAGAGAGCACGCTCCGTCAGGGAGATGTAGTGGCTGCTTCTCTTTCATTCAGTTGCAACCTTCAGATCATAAATAAAAATAAAATTTGTTTCTATGGATTGAGCATGTGTTTTGGACTAGGGAATGTGGTTAGCACTTCATCCAAACCTCCCAACCACCTTATGCTCTAGGTATTACTCCTGTTGCAAAGAGGAGGAAACTAAATGTTGGAGAGATGAACTTGCTCAGTATCACAGAGCTGCTCATTGGTTCATTAGAGATTCAAACCCAGGTCAGTTTGACGTTAAGCCCAGGCTCGGAGCTTCTCAGTTTGAATTCAGAAGAAGGGAGGGGAGGAACAAGAAAGCCTCTCAGACACGTATATTGTGTTAGGCTTGGAGAGGTTGATTTATTTGACTCTGTGGCAAGAACTGCTGTGGCAAACCTATTTAGTTCTTAATCGTTGTTTCTCTATTTAATTTCTTGTCTTTTAGAGACTCTTTCTAATGCAGCAGTTTTTAAAAAAATAGCTACATACCCCAGGGATCTCCCTGCAAACCACTAATCTGACATGTAGAGCATGACAACTGAGCTTGGACTGGTGAGAAATCTAATCCAGGGTTTCCATCATGCAAGTTGTTGCCTTTATTTCATTATACTTTGGCTGGACCCCTAATGGATTCAGCTTCATAAAGTCAGAAAAAGAGGAAAAGAAAGCAATTGATTCATGTTTTCATTGGCGCTCACTGCAGACATGAAATTTCTCTAAAAATGCAAATCGTTTGGTGCCACACAAGTGAAACTCAGTAGCTAAAGCTCTTAGAGGAAAATGCTTTCCCAGGGCTAATGTTTTTTATGCCCAGTGATTGAATAAATCGATCCATTTATTACAACATCTTCACTTAAGTTTTTTTTTTTTTATCCCTAGATGAATGTATCTAAGGGTACTCGAAGACTTTTCTTTATCACTGAGAAAATTGATTACACTTGTTAATTTGGCCATTAATCCTAGATGTATCAAAATAAATACCATAAACAAGTGTAGAAGAAATCAATGTAGATCTGGTCAATATCAAATTGATCAAAAAAGGATTTAGTAAGACTCCAAGATGTAAAATACTAAGGTTCAGACTAAGCCCTTACTTATGTAATATGACATTAGAAAAGCTCAGTATAAACCAGGAAGAAACTATTTCTGAAAACAGAAATGGTGCACTTTTGTTGTATTAAAGAAAAATCCCCAGAAGGCCTACCTATCCAAGGTATTTAATGTGAACATTCGTTTTTAAAAGATTTCTTGTCTTTGGTTCAGCCATTCTTGTTAATTCATGGGGCACCATATCACAGCTGTTTTTTATGTTACATAAAGCAAAAATTACACTTAACAACTGTAAGGTTAGTCATAAAAAATAGATAAAACAACACTCTTAAAAGCCAAGTTATCACAAGAAAAGGCTATCAGTCATTCTTTTTAGAGATGGTGAGGACAATGAGAAATAAAAATCATACACAAAGACTCCTGAAATGCCACTTAGACTGGCTCTGTGCCATTATGACATGTGTTTAGTAGAACTCAAGTAGCAAACCAAGCGCTCAGCGGACACTCTTTTGGCTAAATGTATTTTTAAATTTAACTTGTATGACAATGAATGAGACAGAGATTCACTCTAGTCCACTCTCAGAATGTCACAAATTTTAAACTGTTTTTTCCAGTAGTGGATATAGTTTATTTTGAATATATGCTGTACCAGTCACAAATGGTAATCCCTATTTGTGATGAATTAAACAGATACTCATTGAGTCCTTACTAGGTGAAAACACATATGTGGGATAGGTGCTAGGGTACGGCTTATGGCAGTATTCAAGTATGGTCTTTCAGAAAGAAAATTTTAATATCCAGTTTTTACGAAAAATTTCATAGAGGGCACAGGCTTTCAAAGACAAATACAGACTTTAATAGAATACATGTAAATACTTGTCTCTAGAAAAAATAGCTTGCTGAGTTTTTCACAATTGGACTCAAATTGTTTGACAGCAAGATTTGTGGGTCATAAATTTAAGAAACAACAAGTGCATATTCTATAATTATGTATGTTCATATATATGCATACTTTTGTTCATTTTCAAATGGCAGAGAGAAGGAGAGAGAGTGAGCACTTCTATCTGTGGATTCACTCCTGAAATGCTCATAATGGCTGGGGCTGAAGCCAGGAACAGGGAACTCAATCTCCCACTTGGGTGGCAAGGATCCAATTATCTGAGACATCACTTACTTGTTGGCTTCCAGGGCCTGCATTAGCAAGAAGCTGGAATTGGAAGATGGCACCAGGAATCAAATGGACGTCCTCTGACATGGGACATGTTACCTTATTCAGGGTTGAGTGATACTTTTCCATTAAGATGGTACACAATATACACATTGTATTTGGAATGATGTGAAAGGGAATCTACTGTGTTATACATAGCACTGATGACTCTGAGACAGAGATTCCTGCACTTTTTAAGAAACAATATATATTGCATATTATTCCTTTCTCTATCTCTAAATTGACTTTACTTTGTTGAGTAGTTTTGGGTTCACAGAAAAACTGCATGGAAGCCACAGAGAGTCCCCAAATAGCCCCCACCTCTACACATGTACAACCTCCTCTACTATGGATACAGGTAGCAGAGTGGTACATTTTTTTATAGGAAACTTTTATTTAATAAATATAAATTTCAAAAGTACAACTTTTGTATTATAGTGGTTCTTCCTCTATAACCACTCTCCTACCCGCAAACCATCCCATCTCCTACTTCCTCTCCCATCCCATTCTTCAATAAGATTCATTTTTAATTATCTTTACATACCAAAAATCAACTTAGTATATACTAAGTGAAGATTTTAACAGTCTGCACCCACACAGACACACAAAGTATAAAGTACTATTTGAAGACAAGTTTTAGCGTTAATTCTCATAGTACAACACATTAAGGACTGAGATCCTACATGGGGAGTAAGTGCACAGTGACTCCTGTTGTTGATTTAACAATTGACACTCTTACTTATGACGTCAGTAATCACCCGAGGCTCTTGTCATGAGCTGCCAAGGCTAGGGAAGCCTCTTGGGTTCATAAACCCCGACATTATTTAGACAAGGTCATAGTCAAAGTGGAAGTTCTCTCCTCCCTTCAGAGAAGGGTACCTCCTTCTTTGATGGCCCCTTTTTTTCCACCAGAGTGGTACATTTATTACAGTTGATGAACTTACACACACCATTACCACTCAGGGTCTGCAGTTTCCATTAAGATTCACTGTTGGTGTTGTACATTCATTGGGTTTTGACAAGCTTATAATGACACAGACCCACCATCACAATATCGTACAGACCAGCTGCACTGTTCTAAAATTCTTCTGTGTTCTGTCAATTCATGCCTCCCTTCCTCCTCCACAAGCCCTGGCAAACAATATTATTTCCATCATTTTGGCTTTTCCAGAATGTCCTATGGCTGGAAGATAGCCTTTTCACGCTGGCTTTTTTCACTTAGTAACATGCATTTCAGTTTCCTCAATGTCTTTTCATAACCTGACAGCTCATTTCTTTTTAGTGCTAAGTGATATTCCATCGTCTGGGTGTGCCATGTGCCGCAGTTCATTTATTCACCTATTGAAGGATACTTGGTGGCTTGCAAGTTTTGGAAATTATGAATAAAGCTGCTATAAGCAACAGTGTGTACCTGTTTACTTGAACACAGGTTTCAATTCATTTGGGTAAATATCACACAATATGATTTCTACATTGTATAGTAAGAGTATGTTTAGTTTTGTAATAAATGTATAAACTTATCTTCTCATTATCTTGATCATTCTTTTTTAGTTACAACTGGAGTTACTTCATTCCTTAGTCACAGTGGAATAAGATTTCATGGGTGGATTTTCTATCACTTAACTAGTCATTAAGTGTTCTGTTGAACATTTAAGTTGTTTGCAATATTTTATTTTATTTTTTAATAAAGGTTTATTTTATTTGAAAGGCAGAGTAAAAAAGAGAGAGACAGAGAGAGAGAGAGAGAGAGAGAGAGACAGAGACAAAGAGAAAGAGGGAGAGGGAGAGGGAGAGGGAGAGAGGGAGAGAGGGAGAGAGGGAGAAGATTGATCTTCCATCCATTGCTTCACTCCACAAATGGCTGCAACAGCCAGGACTGGGCCAGGCTGAATCCAGGAGCCAGATTCTTCCTGGTCTCCCACATGAGGGCAGGGACCCAAGGAGTTGTGCCATCTTCCACTGCTTTTTCAGGCTTACTAGCAGGGATCTGGATCAGAAATGGAGCAGCCAGGACTCAAATCGGTACCCATATGGGATGCCAGTGCTACAGGCGGTGCCTTAACCCACTATGCCACAACACTGGCCCCTGAAATATTTTATTATTATAATGCTGTAAATAAACCTTTTTTTTTTTTTTGGACAGGCAGAGTGGATAGTGAGAGAGAGAGAGAGACAGAGAGAAAGGTCTTCCTTTTTGCCGTTGGTTCACCCTCCAATGGCTGCTGTGGCTGGCGCATCGCGCTGATCCGAAGGCAGGAGCCAGGTGCTTCTCCTGGTCTCCCATGCAGGTGCAGGGCCCAAGCACTTGGGCCATCCTCCACTGCCTTCCCAGGCCATAGCAGAGAGCTGGCCTGGAAGAAGGGCAACTGGGATAGAATCTGGCGCCCCAACTGGGACTAGAACCCGGGGTGCTGGCGCCGCAAGGCGGAGGATAAGCCTGTTGAGCCACGGCGCCGGCCGTAAATAAACTTTTAAGTTAAGGCATTCAGGTTTGCTCATCTTTTTTTTTTCTTTATTTATTTTATTTAATAAATGTAAATTTACAAAGTACAACTTTTGCGTTGTTGTGGCTTTCCCCCCCATAACCTCCCTCCCATCCACAGCCATCCCATCTCCCACTCCCTCTCCCATCCCACTCTTCATCAAGATTCATTTTCAATTATCTTTATATACAGAAGATCAACTTACAGTCTGAACTACTTCCCAGATGTTATTAAGGTTCACTGCCTTGCTTTATCTAGCTCTGTCCTGAAACACTACCTCCTCTTGTCTATTCTTCCTAAAACAGAATACTCCATTATATCATTCCCTGTCCACATGTGTGTTTTTTTAATAATACATTTTACTACCCAGTCATTTATGCTGTGTAGTTCCTCTCTAGTGAATAAACTCCACCAGGGAAGTGACTTTGTTTTGTCTGCCTCTGTACCTTCCATGTCTCAGATAATGCCTGACATGTAGACATGCCTAATAAACAGTTCTTGAATGAATGAATGTGTTAGTATCTGCTAAAGAAACATGGAATTATTGGGTCAAACCTTTGTACATTTAAAATTTTGATATTGCCAAAGTATTTTCCCTAAGGGTTATATGTATTCTTTGGCTAGTAACTACTCATCAACAGATGTATTGCTTTATCTATCTTGCTGATCTAATAGCTCATAATTTACTTCCTATTCTTTCAGTTGACATTTCTCTTCTCATAATGTTCAGCATTTGCTCACATTAAAATTTACTTTCCAGTTGCTCTTCATGTTTTCCTTTGTAAAGTTGGATAGGTGATGACTGGGCTATGAGATCTTTATACATAAAAGAGATGCACCCTTTGTGAGATTTGCAGATTTTTTTCCAAGTTTGTTTTTAATCTTTAAATGTGTTTATGGCAGCTTTGGCCATGCGGAAATGTTTTATTTATTTATTTTTTACAAAGATTTATTTATTTATTTGAAAGGCAGAGTTACAGAGAGGCAGAGGCAGAGAGAGAGAGAGAGAGAGAGAGAGAGAGAGAGAGAGAGGTTCACTCCCCAGATGGTCACAAAGCCAGAGCTGAGCTGATCCCAAGCCAGGAGCTAGGTGTTTCTCCCAGGTTTCCCACATGGGTGTAGGGGCCCAAGGACTTGGGCCATCTTCTACTGCTTTCCCAGGCCATAGCAGAGAGCTAGATTCAGAAGTGGAGCAGCCGGGACTTGAAACGGTGCCCATATGGGATGCTGGCACTGCTGGTAGCAGCTTTACCCGCTATGCCACAGAGCTAGCCCCGAAATGTTTTATTTTTATGAAGGTATATTGTCATCTGTTCCATTATTTGGTTGTAGAGTTTTGTTGGTTGCCTTGGCATCTTGGATCTTTTATGGGTTCAAAAAAGTATGTATTATTGTAAGGATAGAATTAATTAATTTTTTTGAAGATTTATTTTTTATTTGAAAGGTGGAGTTACGGAAAGGCAGAGGCAGAGGCAGAGGCAGAAAGAGACAGATCTTCCATCTGCTGGTTCATTCCCTAAATGGCTGCAATGGCTGGGGCTGGGCCAATCTGAAGCCAGGAGCCAGGAACTTCTTCTGGGTTTCCCACACGGGTGCAGGGGCCCAAGAACTCAGGCCATCCTCTACTGTCTTCCCAGGCCATAGCAGAGAGCTGGATTAGAAGTGTGAGCAGCCGGGTCTTGAACCAGTGCCCATATAGGATGCTGGCACTGCAGATAGCGGCTTTCCCCACTACGCCACAGCACCAACCCTGGATTTATATTCTTTCAAGAATTCTACATGAAACTAGAATGGTATTGAGCTTTACACATGGATTTTGTACCCAGACACCTGACCAACAAACTCCCAATTTTTTTTTTTAAATTTTATTTAGAGTATACATGTTTCACGTATTTCATGTTTACAGATTTAGGAACATAATGATACTTCCCACACTACCCTCCCTCCCACTCCCACTCTTCCTCCTCCTTCATCTCCTAATCCCTCTCAATTTTTTTAATGACCTATTTTCAGTTTAATTATATTCATAAGATTAACCCTATAAGGGGATTTCAATATGGTAGAGTAGGGAATGATACTGTGTTAGACTAGGGATAAATAGTAAAAAAAAAAAAAAAAAAAAAAAAGTGTGGGAAGTGTACTTTCAGGGTAGATTTAGAGAAAACTGCACTTGAAATTCTATGAAAGAAAGAGGGATGCCATGGACCTGTGTGGAAGGAAGGTACAGGCACACAGCACGAACATGAGCACAACACATGTCTCCAATAGCCAAGAGCCGGAGCAGACAGCAGGTTGGAGATGGAGGTGAGACCAGAAGGCAGCAACCTGTGGTAATATAGCTGAAGGGAGAGTGTGGGGTGGAGTCCATCCTGGAGTCATAGGGGCTAGCAATTACCCACAGACCCAGTGGAAGTAAAAGGGGCACATTTATCTCACACCATCCTCCCCACAACAGCGCCCACTGCCTGATTGAGAGAGAATAGGCACCATTCTGGGCTTGGGCAGCAGATGTGAAAGCCTCTGGGCATGAGCATAGCAACTGGCTGAGACAGGACAACATTATCTCTGCAGTATTGGTGGCAGTGTCAGGGACAGGGCAACATTCAGCCAGTGGCTCTTGTGTACATGTGATCCTGATTCCAGCAGAGGGAAAAATCTGAAGTCCTCACTGACTTTGAATCTGGCTTGCAGGACTGACAGGGGCCAGGTATCCATGCAGGACCGTGAGGTGCCCCCAGCATCTCAACATGCTGGTAGGTTAAGGGGTTCAAGCCACCTAAGTGGAGCTGGCTCAGGAAACATCTGCCTCTCTGTGGACCAGAGCAGAATCTCTGTACCCAGCAACTGTGGGACCCTTGTGGGCTGACACTGTGGAGACTCATGGCTACACAAGAGGGTGCAGGGTATAGCTGGGTCACTGGGCAATAACTGGGTAGGGATTCATATGCTTAGAGCTCCTTGGTTGTCTGAGCAGGTCGTTGGAGCAGGAACTGTGCTAAGATAGAGGACTGTGCAGATCATTTGTGTGGTTTATACAGTGAAGTGGATGAGTATTGAACACACTGGGGGCTAATACCTGAGCATTGCTCAGCTTGGAGGAGAGGAGGTGAGGGATTGATCACACCAACAGAAGATCTAACATGCCTGACATGGGTGTAACCATGGAGACTCACCCCACCCTGGAGCACTGACCAGAACTCCCTAATCATACCCAACACACATGTCCTGGTGTTCACTGAAAGTGCAGACATTCCACTAATCCACAGAGGCATAGTTCAAAGATAAATGCCATCAGAGGAAAAAAACAAGTAACTCTACAAATTCAGAAAAATAAATGAAGAAACTTAAGAAACAAGAATAAGGAAGAAATCATGACACCCCTCCAACAACATTTCAATGTGAGAATATGAAAATGAAGAGATTGATGAAATGTTGGAAATGGAATTCAAAAGATTAATCATAGGATTACTCAAGGTTAAAGGGATCACATAAATAATATCAAGTGTCTGGTAATAACAGTAGATAGAATTAAAAAAGAGACAATGTTCCAACATGGGAAGCAGTCCACACAGCAGACTCAGAATGACAATCACTCTAAATAGCATTCTAACCTCAGAATCAGCCTTAAAGACATTCTGGTCTGGCTGAAAAGCCCATGAGAGCAGTTCAGGCATGGAAAGCCAAGACATAATGGCAATAAAAAATGTCCTAAATATGAAGGATATCTGTGAGTGAGAGCCCAATAGAAAGAAGGGGCCATCAAAGAAGGATGTACTTTTCTCTGAAAGGAGGAGAGAACTTCCATTTTGCTTCTGGCCTTGTCTAAATACTGATGGAGATTGTGGATTCAAAAGGCTTCCATAGCCTTGGCAGCTTATGTCAAGAGCTTTAGGAAAAAAAAAGAGCTTTAGGTGATCACTGACATCATACATAAGAGTGTTAATTGTTAAAGTAACAACAGGAGTCGCTGTGCACTTCCTTCCCATGCAGACCCTCTGTCCTCAATGAGTTGAGAATGAGAATTAACTGTAAAACTTGTTCTCAGTTTTTTTTTTATATTTTTGTGTGTATATGTGTGTGCAAATTGTTGAAATATTTCTTTAGCATACAGTTTGTCTTCTGCATATAAAGTTAATTGAAAACAAATATTAATGGAGAATGGGACTGGTAATGGGAGGAGGAGGTCGAGTGGGAGGGTGGGTATAGTGGGAAAAATCACTATATTCCTAAAGTTGTACTTATGAAATTTGTACTCATTAAATAAAATATTTCTTTGGAAAAAAAGCAATCAGAAGCAAATTCACAAACTAAAGAAAACCATACATGAAATGAATGAATTTTTTTCCCATGAAATTGAGATTTTAAAGATAAATAAAAATGAAATGTTAGAAATGAAGAATTTAATATATCAAATAAAAATTGCAATGGGAAGCCTTAACAACAGACTTGGTGAAACAGAAGAAAGAATATATGAACTAGAAGACAAATCTTTGGGAATCTTTCAGTCAGACAACTACACACACACACACACACACACGAAGAAATTAGAAAACCTAAAAGTAGTTTTGGAGATTTATAGGATACTATCAAATGACCCACCATATTGTACTTAGGAGTTCCTGAAGGTGTGGAAAGAGAGAATGGACAAGAATGCTTATTTAGTGAAATAATTACAGAAAACTTTCCAAATTTAGAGAAAGAAAGGGATGTCCAAGTACAGGAAGCACATAGAACTAATAGATATGACCAGAAAAAGATCTTAATCACAACACATTTTAGTGGAACTTTCAACAGTAAAACAGAGAAAAGATTATAAAATGCACGTGAGAGAAATGCCAGAGTACTTTCAGATGATTTCCAATTGGACTCACAGCTGACTTATCAGAAACTCTGTAGTGTAGGAGAGAATGGTGAGACATAGTCCAAGTCTTTTTTTTTTTTTTAACTTTTATTTAATGAATATAAATTTCCAAAGTATAGCTTGTGGGTTACAATGGCTTCCCCCCTCCCATAACTTCCCTCCCGCCCGCAACCCTCCCCCCTCCCGCTCCCTTTCCCCTTCCATTCATGTAAAGATTCATTTTCAATTCTCTTTGTATACAGAAGATCAATTTAGTATATATTAGGTAAAGGTTTCAACATTTTGCCCATATAGCAACATCGAGTGAAAAAACTACCATTGGATTACTAATTATAGCATTAAATAGCAATGTACAGCACATTAAAGACAGAGATCCTACATAATTTTTTTTTTCAAAATAATTAATTTTCTATGCCATTTCCATTTTAACACCAGGTTGTTTTTTTTTTTTTTTTTCATTTCCAATTCTCTTTATATACAGAAGATCACTTCAGTATATAATTAGCAAAGACCTCATCAGTCTGCACCCACACAGAAACGCAAAGTATAAAAATACTGTTTCAGTACCAGTCATAGCATCACTTGGCTTTAGACGACACATTAGGGACAGATCCCGCATGGGGTGTAAGTACACAGTGACTCCTGTTGCTGACTTAACAATTTGACACTCCTGTTCATGGCGTCAGTAATCTCCCTAGGCTCTAGTCATGAGTTGCCAGGGCTATGGAAGCCTTTAGAGTTCGCTGCATAGTCCAAGTCTTAAGAGAAAAAAGCTGTCAATCCAGAATATTGTACCCTGCAGAGCTGTCATTTATGAATGAAGGTGAAATAAAGACCTTCCATAACCAACAGAAATTGAAAGAATTTGTCACCACTCGTCCAGCCTTACAAAAGATGCTGATGGATATGTTACACACAGAAAAACAGAAAGATAGCCATCATTATGAAAGAAGGTGAAGGCAGAATATCCCCCAGTAAAAGTACAAAGGAAATACAAAGTAAACAATAAGAATATTTATGGAAAAATGGCAGGGCCAAATTGTGACTTATCAATAGTACATTGAATGTAAGTGGCCTTAACTCTCCAGTTCAAAGATACAGACTGGTATACAGGATTAAAAAACAACACACATCTATTTTCTGCCTACAAGAAACACATATTCCAACAAAGGTATCCACAGACTGAAAGTGAAATCATGGAAAAAGATATTCCATGCTAATTAAAAGCAAAAATGGCAGGTGTAGTCATCCTAATATTGGACAAAATAGACTTTGACACAAATACTGTTAAAAGATATGAAGAAGGGCACTATGTAATGATTAATGGATCAATTCAAAAGGAAGTTGTGACTATAATAAATGTATATGCACTCTATGCCAGGTCACCTGTCTATTTAAAAGAAATATTAATGGATCCAAAGGGAGACATAGATCCCAACACAATAGTAATAGGGAACTTCAACACCCCACTTTCATCAATGGACAGGTTATCTAAACAGGAAATTAACAAAGACACAACAGAACTAATCAACACTATGGACTAAAAGGACCTAACCGATATCTACAGAACTTTTCAACCCAGGGTTGCAGAAATACACACTCTTCTCATCAGCACATGGAATACTCACTAGGATAGACTATATGCTAGGCCATAAAGCTAGTCAGATTAAAAAAAAATCAAAATCATACCATGTATCATCTCTGACCACAATGGAATAAAGCTGGAAATCAACAACTCAAGAATCTCCAGAAAAAAATACAAACATTTGGAGACTGAACAACATGCTCCTGAATGAACGGTGGATCATACAAGGAAGCAAAAGGGAAATAAAAACATTTCTGGAAATGAATGAAGATGACAATAGAATATCAAAACTTAAGGAATACAGCAAAGGCAGTGTTAAGTGGGAAGTTTATAGCAATTGTACCTACATGAAAAAATTGGAAAGATATCAAAAAATGAGCTATTAATGCATCTCAAGGACCTTGAAAAACAACAACAAACCAAATCCAAAATTAGTAGGAGGAACGAAATTATTAAAATTGGAGAAGAAATAAACAAAACTGAAATCCCTCAAAAAACAAAAGATCGGTGTAACGAAGAGTTGGCTTTTGGAAAAAATAAAATTGATACATAATTGGCCCAACTAACCAAAAAAGAGGGAAAAGACCCAAAATCAGTAAAATCAGGGATTAAAGGAAAATTTAACAACAGATACCACAGAAATAAAAATAATCATCAGGAACTACTAGAGAACTGTATGCCAACAAGTTGGGAAACCTAGAAGAAATGGATAGATTCCTGGACACATACAATCTATCAAAACTGAGCCATGAAAACATATAAACAGACCAATAACTAAGATCAAGATTAAACAGTAATAAAAACCCTCCCAACAAAGAAAAGCCCAGGACTGGAGGGTTTCATTGATGAGTTTTATCAGACATTTAATGAAGAACTAATTCTAATTCTTCTCAATCTATTCAAAACAACTGAAAGAGAAGAAACCCTCACAAACTCCTTGTATTAAGCCTGCATCTCCTTAATTCCTAAACCTGAAAAAGATACAACAGAGAAAAAGAACTACACACCAACATCCCTTATGAACATAGATGCAAAAGTTCTCAATAAAATATTAGCTAATCAAATCAACAACATATCATAAAGATCATTTACCAGGACTAAGTGGGATTTATCACTGGTATGCAGGAATCGTTCAACATTCATAAATAAATCAATGTGATACATCACATTAACAAACTAAAGAACAAAAACCATAGGCTTATCTCAATAGATGTAGAGAAAACATCTGATAAAATGCAACATCCTTTCATCACGAAATCCTTAAGCAAACTTGGTATAGAAGGAACACAATCAAGGCAATTTATGACAAACCCACAGCCAGCATCCTATTGAATGAGGAAAAGCTGGGAAGCATTCTCCCTAAGATCTGGAACCAGTCAAGGATGCCCACTCTCACCATTGCTATTCAATATAGTCCTGAAGTTTTAGCCAGAGTCATAAGGCAAGAAAAAGAAATCAAATGGATACAAATTGAAAGGAGGAAGTCAAACTATTCCTATTTGCATATGTCTTGACTTTACATATAGGGGATCCAAAGAGACTATTGGAACTCATGATAGAGTTTGGTAAAATGGCAGAATATAAAATCAACACACAAAACAATCAATAGCTTTTGTATATATGGACAATGACATGGCTGAGAAAGAACTTTTCAGATCAGTCCCACTCACAATAGCTACAAAAAAGAAACACCTTGAAATAAATTTACCCAAGGGTATCAAAGATTTCTACAATGAAAATTATAAAACATTAAAGAAAAAATAGAAGGCATAAAAAAAGGAAAAATCTTCTATGTTCATAGATTGGAAGAATCAATATCATCAAAATGCTCATACCACCAAAAGCAATTAACAAATTCAATGTATTCCCAATCAAAATACAATGATAGACATTCTTATATCTAGAAAAAATGATGTTAAAATTCATATTGAAGCACAAGAGACCCCATATAGCTAAAGCCATCTAATACAACAAAAACAAAGCCAGAGGCACCACAATACATGATTTCAAGACACTCTGTAGGGCAATTATAATCAAAACAGCCTGGTATTGGCACAAAAACAGATGTGTAGACCAACTGAACAAAACAGAAATTCCAGAAATCAATCCACTCATCTACAACCAACTTATCTAACTTATCTTTGACAAAGGAGCTAAAATCAATCCCTGGAGAAAGGACACTGTCTTCTATAAATGGTGCTGGGAAAACCAGATCTCCAGGTGCAGAAAGCATGAAACTAGATCCCTGCCTTATATCTTACACAAAAATCCACTCAAAATTGATCAAAAACCTAAATCTACAGCCTGATACCAACAAATTATTAAGAACATTGGGGAAACTCTGCAAGACATTGGCCTAGGCAAAAAGACTTCTTGGATAAGACCCCAGAAGCACAAGCAATCAAAACCAAAATTGACAAACGGGATTACTTCAAGCTGAGAAATTTCTATACTGCAAAAGAATTACTCAGCAAAGTGAAGAGGCAACTGTCAGAATGTGAGAAAATATTTGCCAACTATGCAACTGATAAAGAGTTAATACCCAGAACCTATAAGTAGCTTAAGAAATTCAACAATAACAAACCAAAGAATCCAATTAAGAAATGGGCTAAGAATATGAACAGGCATTTTTCAAAACAAGAAATACAAAAGGCCAACAGACCCATGAAAAGATGCTCAGGATCACTAGCCATCAGGGAAATGCAAATCAAAACCACAACAAGGTTTCACCTCACCCCAGTTAGAATGGCTCTCATATAGAAATGAACACACAACAAATGCTGGTGAGGATGTGGGGAGAAATGTACCTTAATCCAGATGCTGGTGGGAAAGTAAAATGGTGCAGCCACTGTTGAAGACAGTATGGAGATATCTCAGAAATGTGAATATAGACCTACCATATGATTCATCCATCCCAATTCTGGAAATTTACCCAAACCAAAAGATGTCAGCATATGAAAGAGCTATTTGTACCCCCATGTTCATTGCAGCTCAATTTGCAATAGCTAAGATATGGGATCATCTCAGATGTCCATCACTGTTGACAGATAAATAAATTGTGATATTTATTTATGATAAATGATGGTATTAATATGGAGTACTATACAGAGGTAGACAATAAAATCCTGTCTTTTGCAACAAAATGGATGCAACTGGAAACCATTATACTTAGTGAAATAAGCCAGTCCCCAAAAGACAGATACCATATGTCTTCCCTGATCCAAGGTAACTAATAGAGTACCTGAAATGTAATGTATTGGAGTGAAATAAACGTTTTAAGATTTAATGATCTCTTACAGTCCTTGTCTCTAACGTCCAGGACCAGTGAGTTTTTTCTTCTTACTATTTATTGAGTTCTTAGTGTAGGGTTAATCTCATGACTGTAAAGTACACTGAAAGCAGATCATTGTAAAAATTAAGAATGGGAATATGAGGTGAAGGAGGATGATTGTTTACAGCCCTTGTCTCATCTGTTGAGAAACAATGTTTCTTTTCCTTCATACTATTTGTGTGAACACTTTTACTTAGTGTAGAGTTAACTTACGATCATTAAGTAAACTAAAAGCAGATCTTTGTAAAAATTAAGAGGTGCATGGGTGAGGGGCAGCACTTGGGGCCCCTGGAAGTAGCTCATGGCTCCTGACTGGAACAGCTCTGGCCTTTGCAGCCGTTTGGGGAGTGAACCAGTGGATGGAATATGTGTCTCTTTCTCTCTGACTCTCCTCTCTAACTCTGATTTTTCAAATAAATAAATAAATAAATCTTTAAAAAAAAAGTAAGAGTGGGAATGGGAAAGAAAGGAGGACGAGTTGTAGCATGGGCAGGGGAAGGAGGGTAGGGTGGGAAGTATCACTATGTTTCTAAATCTGTATATATAAAATACATGAAACCTGTATAACTTAAATAAAACAAAAAAAGATTAATTCTACACTAAGTAAAGAGTTCAACAAGTAGTAAGATGAAGAAACACTATTCAGGTCTGTAAACAATCACTGAAGCTCAAAAATGTCAATTTCACTCCTATACGTTACATTTATTAGTTATATGCTATATGCTACTTTATTAGTTAATTGTCTTTTTTGGGATTGGCTTATTTCACTAAGTATAATGGTTTCTAGTTGTATCAATTTTGTTGCAAAAGACAAGATTTCATTCTTTTTTTACAGCTGAACAAACTCCAGTTATTTATAAGAGTTTTCATTTGTTTTTACTTGGTTTTTCAATTGAGCAGTTATATCCATGTAAATTAGTGTACATTCCCCAGATTCTTTCCAGGTCTCATACATCTTCTTTCTTTCCCCATAATAACATTAAATGATAGCAATAATGGCAGGTATCTTTGTTTTATTGTTGTCTTTAATGGAATTATTCCTAGAAAAGGTAGTGAATTTTATCAGTGCATGGTATGAACACTCACAGAGATGATTACATGATTGTCCTCTGTTAATCATTCACTGCTTAGATAAATACTTGTTTGTTGGGTGCCCTCAGTTTGTCTAGTTTCTGAACTCTGGGGATACAATAGTGGTGAAAGAAAACAGAACAACAACAACAACAACAATCCTGCTCTCATGGGAGCTTGTGATTCAAGTGATTAAGGATAGAGTTAATGGGGCTGACATTGTATGCATCGGGTTAAGCTACCACCTGAAATGCCTGGCTGCTCCACTTTTGATCCAGCTTCCTATTCATGTACCTGGGGAATCAGCAGAAGATTGTCCAGGTGCTGGGGTCTCTGCACCCATGGTGGAGCCCTGATTGAGTTTCAGGCTCTTGGCTTCGGCCTGGCCCAGCCTGGCTGTTTTGGTCATTTAGGGAGTGAGCCAGTGGATGGGCAATCATTCTCTCTCTCTCTCCCCCCTCCCCCCTCCCTCCCTCATTCTCACCCTCTACCTCTCCCCCTCTCCCCCTCTCTCTCCCTCACTTCCTCCCATCCTTCCCCTTTCCCTCTCTCCCCCCCTCTCTCCCTCCCACCTCCCCCCTCCCTATGTAGCTCTGCTTTTCAAGCAAATAAATAAATAAATACATAAATAAATCTTTTTTAAAAAAGAGTTAATAAATAGGTAAAACATGCTAGATTATAATATATGCTGCAGAGGGAAGGAGTACATGGAATGTAAATACAAGTGCAGGGGTATGGTTTGCAACTTCTAAAAGTCTGATCAGGTGATATTTGATGCGGGGGTACCTTGGAGAACAGTAACACAGGTAAAAATAACAGTCCTTAGTGGAAATAGGTCTGATTATGTTCCAGGAATGACAAAGACCTACAAAGAAAGGCTATAAGGTAAGTAACAGGAAGGATTATCAGAGAAATTTCACAGGGCCCGGTGATGCAGGCTAGCTGCTATTTCATGGTGGATGGGAAACCTGTGCAGGGTTTTGAGTAGAGGAGCAACATAATTTAACTAGTGTTTAAAAATAATTGCTGTGACTGTTGCATTAAGAATAGATTGTTTGGGAAGCTCTAGTGATCCAAGCAAGAGATATTGGTGGCCTGGATCAAGGTGTTTGCAGTGGAAAGACTAAGAAGTTACATGGCTGGAGCTGGCACTGTGGTGCTGGCATCTCACATGGCACCAGTTTGAGTCCTGGCTGCTCCACTTCTGATCCAGCTCTCTGCTAATGTGCCTAGGAAAGCAGAGAAGGATGGTAGAAGTGCTTGGGCCTCAGCACTCACGTGGATGACATGGGTGAAGCTCCTGGTTCTTGGCTTCATCTTGGCCCAGCTCTGGCCACTGCGGCCTTTGCGGTGTGAACCAATGGATGGAAGATTCTCTCTCTCTTTCTCTCTCTCTCTCTCTCTTCCCCCCTCTCTCCCTTTCTCCCTCTCTCTCCTTCCCTCCCTTTCTTTCTGTAATTCCAACAGAGTTACAGAGAGGTAGAGAGAGGTAGAGAGAGAGAGAGAGATCATCCATCTACTGGTTCACTTCCCAAATGGCTGCAAGGCCTGAACTGAGCTGATTCTAAATCGAGAGTCAGGAGTTTCCTCTGGGTCTCCCATGTGGGTGCAGGGGCCCAAGCACTTGGGCCACCTTATTCTGTTTTCCCAGGCACATTAGCAGGGAGATGGATTGGAAATGGAGTAGCTGGAACTTGAACTGACACCCATATGGGATGCCAGCGCTGCAGGCTGCAGCTTTAACCCATTGTGCCACAGTGCCAGCCCCAATAAATAAATCTTTTTTAAAAAAGAAGTTACATGACACTAAGTAATTCAAGGGCAATTTATAGAATTTCTGGACAGGTCTGATATGAGGTGTGAGGAGATTAAGGATGACACTTGGATTTTAAATGGATGGAAATGGAAGATCAGCACACATTAGCAGGGACCTGAGAGCTTGGGGGAGGATATCTATTTAGGCCCACTTGAATTGAGCTATCAGAGTATGACTTTGGACATTGGACACTGGAGATGTCTGTTATATTTTCAAGAGGAGGTATCAAGAAGGAATTTGTGTGTGTGTGTGTGTGTGTCTGTAATTTAAGAGAGAATTCCAAGCTGGATATGTAATTTTGAGAATAATTACTGAATACAGGATATTTAAAGCCATGGAATTGGATAAGATCATAAATGAATGAGTGTAAATGGAAAAGAGAAGAAATAAAAGTTTGAGCCATGAGTCACTGTGACATTTAAAGAGTAGGAAGAAGAAATACTACCAGCAAGGATATTTGGAAAGAGTAGCTACTGAGGAAGAGGAAGCCAGTGTGGTATCTATAAGCCAAATGAAGACAGGATTCCAAGGAGGAGGGAGTTAATAACTCTGTTCATTGTTGCTGATAGGTCAAATAAGATGAAGACTTAAAAATGACTACAACTAAAAGTTGATAATGTAAAAGTCATTGGCAAGTTTGAGAAAAGCAATTTCCATAAAAGATGGGTCTGGAAATCTAATTTGAGTGGTTTTGGGAGAGGATAGGAAAGGAGGTAGTAGAAACTGCCAATATAGGTGATTATATTAAAGAGTGTTGCCTTGAGGTAGAGAACTAGTAGTAGCAGCAATTGGTGGGGACTGTGAGATTGAAATTAAAAAGTGGAGAAATTACAGCATGTTTTGTATTCTGGGAAGAATGATCTATGGAAGATGTGATGCATAAGGAGAAAAAGGGCAGAACTGTTGGAAATAATGGCTTTGAGTAAGTGAGTAAATGAAAATGGATGAGATAGAGAACACTGGTAGATAAACTGGCATCAGCTGGGAACATGACAGTTACTCCTTAAGGATGCAAAATGCTTGTATATTGAGTGGAGGTATAGGGACATGGGTAGAAATGGTGAGTTCTTTTGGAATTTCTCTTGATGGTTTCTTTGTGAAATGGGAAGCAGGGTCATTAGTTGAGAGACAGAATGGCAGAAAGGTTTTGGAAGTTGAATGAAGAAGTCAAAATATGAATTAGTTGGCTGGGACACAGGGAAGGGATGAATTAGAAAAATAAAGTGGTTGGGGCCGGTGCTGTGGCGCAGTGGGTTAACACCCTGGCCTGAAGCACTGGCATCCCATATGGGCGCTGATTCTAAGCCTGGCTGCTACTCTTCTGATCCAGCTCTCTGCTATGGCCTGGGAAAGCAGTGGAAGATGGCTCAAGTGCTTGGACCCCTGCACACACATGGGAGACCCAGAGGAAGCTCCTCGCTCCTGGCTTCAGGTTGACGAAGCTCTGGCCGTTGTGGCCATCTGGGGAGTGAACCAGCAGATGGAAGATCTCTCTCTCTCTGTCTCCACCTCTCTCTGTAACTCTGTCTTTCAAATAAAAAAAATCTTTAAAAGAAAAAAAAAAAAGAAAGTGGTTGATGTTAGTGAAACGGGCGCCATCTTATCTGTGGTGCCATCCTAGGTCTTGGGGGCCATCTTAGGTCCTGGCCCAGTTGTCATCTCGTGAAATAAGTTTCAGTTTTTCTGAGATAAGTTTCAGTTTCCTAAGTTCAGCCTTGTTTACCAGAAATCAGGTGACCAAATGGTCCAACCACATGCATTGCCTTCATCCCATCCAATGGAATTTGCTCCCACTTTTTATTTCTGCGAGGCTATATTAGATCTGCTTTTTCCAGCACAGGCTGCTGCTCCCCTGTGCATGGGGAAACAGGGAAACAGCCTGTTGGGTCTCCTCTTGCCACAACAATAAAACCTTTCCTTTAATTCTGGTGTTTGGTGTGTTTTGTGGTGGCTTTTCAGTTGGAACTAGCAGGAAGGGCTCACTTGAAGTTAGTGACAATGATTTTAAAATATCAGCCAGAATGGCTAAATGGCCATATCTTTTTCTCCAGCAACCTTCAGTTGTAAGGGTGCAAATGTGAGTAGACAGACTTATCTTCAATCAGTGCTATGGTTTCACCAGGGAAGTATGAAGAAGAACAAGGGGCAAGAGATGGATCAGAGACTTCAAACTTTCTTAAGAAAGGAATAGTGTTTTCCCATGGCAACTTCTCCTGGAGTTTCTCATGAAATTTATAAATGCTTTTGGAATCTGAATCTCGAGAGGAAAAATGCTGAAAATTTGGGAAAACAGGTGATACTATTATAATTCTCCCATTAGAACAAAAGTATAACAACATAAAGATAATGCTTCTTTTAAGGAATCCCCTAACCTCGAGTTGAAACCAAGAGGAGGAAACTCTGACACTTGGGAGTCAAAATTAAGGTTAAGATTTCTGGAATGAGAACATCAAAGAGACGTAGTTACAACCTAGTCATTTTGAGTTGCTTATAGCTGTTGTTATGGTATTAGTCTGTGTTTGTGGCACTGCTTGCTACTAACAGTTAGTCATTCTTGCAAATCAAACAGATGTCAATCAATCAGCTATCAAGAGGAGTATACCCCTTGCAGCTCCCATAAGCGGTGTTCCAAGAAACGACAACTTTTGGAAGCCAAATGAATCCTTAAGTTTGTATTTTCAACATGTGATTTTGAGTAGTGCTGTTAAACTGCTAGGAGAGTAGAACATTATTTTATTTGAATATTACCCATTAATGTTTGCTGGTATTTTCTAGTATTTGAATAGACAGTATAGGTCATAGCTCCTTGACATTTTACTAAACCAAATATTTCTTCAGATATCTACATTTTTTGAACTATTGACTTTTAATATACAATAATTAGTGTGAAGACTGTTGGAAATATTTTAAGAATAACTTGGGTTTTGGGGAATTCCTGAGAATTTCTAGGAATTCTGTTCTTCATTCCCAAGTACAAAGGATTAATTTTCTGTGAATTTGGAAACACTAGGCAGAAATACAGGCTGAAGGAAAACCAAAAGGTGATATGATCACCTGTTGTTCAGTCCTGCTTTGAGCCCATTTCTTCTGTGAAGTTTACTGAGGGGACAGGAAATAACTGGGATGCCTGAAATAGAGTTTATAGAGAGTAGTGCAGTCACTGGAATTGAAAAGGTCTACATTTCTTATGAGAATGAGTAGGTAAGATATGGTGGAAGACCAGACCATTGAAGAAGAAAACATTAAGAAAATGAGAGAGAAAGCTGTTGGAGGGATCATACGTAGATACTGAAATTACCAAGCATGAGTGAAAAAAAGCTATAAGCTTTGAGGAATGGATGAGACAGTAGACAGTGAGGTAGATGAGTGCAAATCTGAAGAGGCAGCAGAGTGTAGTTCCATTTTCTGAGATTTATACATAGGGTTACAGCAAGCAGGAAGAAGCAATAAGGTCAAGGCAACCTGTCAGACATTTAGAACTTGAGGTCCCCAGGATGGGAGAGAACAGAACTATTGTGCAAGGACACTGCAGAGAAACCAACATCCTGGGGGATACATCAGCACAGGCAGCAGGGACACTGCTGAGGAAACAGGTGGAGGAGATTATGAGGACTCAGCAAGAGGGTCACCACAGGGTGGGGGAGGGTTGGAAGATGGGATCAAGGACAGAGGGGATGTACAGAAACTTATGGCTTGAAACCTTTGGGAAGTTGGGATCATTTTGTCATCAGTACCATACACAGGGATAACAGAAATCAAGAGATTACATCTGATGCTACTAGGCAGAGAGTGGAGGTGCAACTGGGGAAGATGAGCCTACATTCTGCACATTCTAATTTAGTGTGATCTTGACATGCTAAGGAATTCAGCATAGTAGTCTGACTATTACTTGAATATCTGGATGAAATATATACATTTATTTTATACACTTCTGTAAATAGGATATGTATCACAATTTAAAAATTTCATGAGCTTATGTGGAATAGTGGCAGTCACAGACCTGATTTCAAACTTGCTTTCCTTCAGAATATAATAGATTACTACTTAAAGAACTTAAACATTTAAAATATTATTAACTATTATTTAAATAGAATTCCGCTTACTTATACTACCTATGCTGGTGTGTTATCTAGCTGCAGAAATAGGCTGCTTATTATTTAAAATCAATTTGCTTTCACCTTAAGACTGACAAATGCCTACCAAAAATGTCTTCCTGGGTAGTCTTCTCAGCATCCTATGTAAGAGCTTAGGGGAACAGAATCATCACATTAATGATTTTCAAATAAATACTGAAACAAGCCAAGCTGTTATCAGTATGTGGACACAACACTTCAGTGTAACCTAGACATCCACTTTTATATGAGAGACTTGGGGCTCTCTTTTACCATATTTTTAAAAATAATTATTGATATTCATGAGACACTCTAGCTTAAATTATAGCTAGAATTACATCTGTGATTTGACATGTTTCATTATGTTTTTAAAGATAAAATAATAAAGCAATTCTCTCTTTCTACTGCATGTAAATGTTAGATAACTAAAGAGGAAATATTAGACTGCTGGTTAAAGAATGGTTATGAATCTTTTAAATTCCAGTGTCTATCAGTGAAATAATTGGTCAGTTTATTTTATAAATTTCTCTGTTATTTTTTTGATTTCTATTTTTTTCTTTGATTTTTCTGTTACAATTTTTTTTGTAACAGAATTTTTTTTCTTTTTTCAATTTTTATTTAATAAATATAAATTTCCAAAGTACAACTTTTGAATTATAGCAGCTTTTCCCTATATAACCTCCCTCCCACCTGCAACCATCCCATCTCCACTCCCTCTCCCATCCCATTCTTCATCAAGATTCATTTTCAATTATCTTTATATACAGAAGATCAACTTAGTATATACTACATAAAGATTTCAACAGACTACACCCACAAAGACACACCAAGTATAGAGTACTGTTTGGGTCATAGTTTTACCATTAATTCACATAGTACAACACATTAAGGACAGAGATCCTACATGGGGAGCAGCTGCATGGTGACTCCTGTTGTTGATTGAACAATTGACACTTTTATTTATGACGTCAGTAATCACCCGAGGCTTTTGTCATGCGCTGCCAACACTATGGAAGCCTCTTGAATTCACTAACTCCGATCTTATTTAGACAAGGCCATATTCAAAGTGGAAGTTCTCTCCTCCCTTTGGAGAAAGGTACTGCTTTCCTTAATGGCCCGTTCTTTCAGCTGGGATCTCACTCACAGAGATCTTTCATTAGGGTTTTTTTTTTTTTTTTTTTTTTTTTTGCCACAGTGTCTTGGCTTTCCATTCCTGCGAAACTCTCATGGGCTTTTTATCCATATCTGAATGCCTTAAGGGCTGATTCTGAGGTCAGAGTGCTGTTTAGGGCATCTGCCATTCTATGAGTCTGCTGTGTATCCTGCTTCCAATGTAGAATTGAGAGAATCTTTTATTAACTGCAAAAATGCTCACAATAGCTAGGGCTGGGCCAGGCTGAAGCTAGGAGCCAGAATTCAATTTAACCCAGGTCTTTCATATGGTAGAAAGCACCCAGCTACTTGAGCCATTACCAGCTATCCCCCTACACCCACCACAAGATACACATTAACAAAAAGCTGGAATTGGAAGTGAAACCTGGACTGAATCAAGGCCCTTAAATATGGGTTGAGCTCTCTGGCTACATCCATCACAGCCTCTAAGGATCTATCAAAAGCAGACAGTCCACTTAATCTAGAGTCATAGTATAATGAGAAAAAGCACCACAGTGAAGAAACCAAAGAATATCTCCACAATGTTAAACAAACGCAGAAACCGAGGTAACAAGAACAAGGAAGACACTATGATGCCCCCAAATGAAAAAGACACCCCAATTCAAGATTATGAAGATGATGAGATAGAAGAAATGTAAGAAGCAGATCCCAAAAAATTGATAAGAACATTAAAAAGTTCCCAAAAACAAATTCTTGAACTACAGAAATCCTTAATGGACAAGATAGAAAATCTCTCGTGCGAAAATGAAATATTAAGGAGGAATCAAAAGGAAATGAAACAACTAGTAGAACATGAAACTGTGATAGTGACGAGAAATCATAATGAAATGAAGAACTCAATAGATCAAATGACAAACACATTAGAGAGCCTTAAAAACAGAATGGATGAAGCAGAAGAGAGAATATCGGACTTAGAAGACAGAGAACAGGAAAGTATACAGTCAAACCAAAGAAAAGAAGAGGAAATCAGAAATCTAAAAAATACTGTCAGGAATCTACAGGATACTATGAAAAACCCAACATTCGGGTTCTAGGAGTTCCTGAAGGCATGAAGAGGGAGAAAGGATTAGAAGGCCTTTTTAGTGAGATACTAGCAGAAAATTTCCCAGGTTTGGAGAAGGACAGAGACATCCAAGTACAGGAAGCTCATAGAACCCCTAATAAACATGACCAAAAGAGATCCTCACCATGACACGTTGTAATCAAACTCACCACAGTGAAACAAACATAAAGAAAAGATCCTAAAATGTGCAAGAGAGAAACGTCAGATTACTCTCAGAGGATCTCCAATTAGACTCACAGCTGACTTCTCATCAGAAACCCTACAAGCTAGGAGGGAATGGCGAGATATAGCCCAAGTACTAAGAGAGAAAAACTGCAAGCCCAGAATATTATATCCTGCAAAGCTCTCATTTGTGAATGGAGGTGAAATAAAGACCTTTCACAGCAAACAGAAATTGAAAGAATTTGTCGCCACTCGTCCAGCCCTGCAAAAGATGCTTAAAGATGTGTTACACACAGAAACACAGAAACATGGTCATCAACATGAAAGATGGTAAAGGAAGGAAACCTCACAGCAAAAGATCACAGGAAACTCAAAGCATATATTAGAAAATATCTTTGGCAAATGGCAGGGCAAAGTTACTACTTATCAATAGTCGCATTGAACGTTAATAGCCTGAACACCGATTGGCTGATTGGGTTAAGGAACGAAACCCATTTATTTGTTGCTTACAAGAAACACATCTTTGCAACAAAGATACATACAGACTGAACTCCATCTAGATCTCCCACTTAGGTGGCAGGGGCCCAAACACTTAGGCCATCTTCTGTTGCCTTGCCATGCACATTAGCAGGAAGCTGAATCTGAAGCAGAGTGGATGGGATTAGACCTAGTACTCTCATATGGATGCCAGCATTGCAGGCAGCAGCTTATACCACTGTGCTGTGATACCGGACTCTAAATTTTAAGGTTAGATTTTAGTAAGAATTCACTAAGGGAAATTTTACAAACAATGAGAAACTTTAATCCAACACTGGGTTTTACTAGTAGAGAATGACCTCTGATATTTGCTGAAAATCAGTTTTTAAACTTTTACTTTGCACATACTAGTCACACAAAGCATTTGTTTTTGCTGCTCTGCCGTATGAACATGATGAGTATTGGAATATGACTGTATCATCTTTGGAATACTATCCTTCCAGGATTTAATGTTATGAAATAAGGCACTTACAGTTTTGTAGCATTTCTGATATTGTTTATATTTATTATATCAATTCATATTAAGCCTGCCATCTATTTCCCTAGGTTAATAAGGTTAATGCAATATTTATTTTGCTAAAGCATTACTCCCTAATTCTCATTCACAACCCAGGTTTTCTCTTTTCTGCCTTTGCTTATGCTCTTTCCTCAGCTGATCTGTATATGGCCAAGGTGCCCTTCAAGGCTTTGTTCAAATATATGTAATATTATGTTAGGTGCATGGTGTGAAGCTTCAGATAACTGTATGGAGTCAAAACTGAAGACCTCATTGTTTACCTTATCTCCCTTTCTCCATTCCTTTTGGCACTGTAAGATTCAGGTCACCGTTTCTTCATTGCAGGGTTACTGCAATGGTCCCTTGGCTGGGCTCTTTGCTTCTGAACTGTCTTTATCTCCACCCCATCCTTTGCATTGCCAATTAGTAATATTTACACATTTGTGATAACTTCCATTTTCCCAATATGCTAGCTGCCTGTTTAAGCTTCAGTTCCTTAAATATGCTCTGGTTTCTAATGAGCCTTTCCTTGCCCCAGTGACTGGGTGAGTTCCTACCCAACTTTCATTACGACTCAAAGGCATCTCCTCTGGGGGTGCTTCCCTTAAGCTAGGTGCTTCTGCATGGCTCTACATACTTTATCAAACTGTGTTACATGGCCAGTTCCTGCAGCCTGGAGACCTGTATAATGATGGTAGTCAGCATTCTGGGAATTAATGGGTTCACACAATTCTAACTTTCTGGGATAATATTATTATCCCCATATTGTAGATGAATATTCATAGGGCCAAAGAGTCTCATAACTCAGGTTATGGTAGGGCCATAACTTGAATCTAGGGCACCTCATCCCAGAATTGGCACTGTGAATCACTATTCCACTGCCGAATGAACCCTATTCCATGAACCCTTCTCTCTCTACACTTCTGTCTTTCTTTTCTAAACTATGCTTAGGTTATTTGAGTATCCAACTTGAACTTAGTAGTCTTTCCTCTTTTACTAGTGAAAAAATATTACATTTCCTAGTTGTTTTGGACAATGCCAAGAAATTAAGGCTATTTTGTCAAGTTCTCTTTTCTGGGGCGAGAAGTCCAGTGAGGGTTCTGAGGTAGGTCTTTTGCTTAAGGGCATAAATGGGCATGTTGCTCCTGATTGGTCAAAATCTGACTTTCAGGTTATGATCAAATGCACACTTTGAGAATTTCTTTGTGAAACATTTGGAGTGCCTTGAGAACTGCACTGCTGCTGGCTACACTACAGAACTCTCCAGGGGGCAGGTGAGGTGTCTTCTCACTATTCTCTCTGTGAGGACAGCCTTCTTGAACGTTTTACAGCTCAAGGGGGGATAGCCTGTAGGTAAGTACATCCAATAATTAAAAGTAAAATAAATACTTCAAAATGTCGAAAGATAGCTTACACATATCAATGTGAACTAATCTTCCTTGCTTCCTCCCTCTCTAACATCTTCCTCTTCCCTTCAACTTCCCTCTCTTCTCCCTGAATTTTCTCCTCATCCTTCCACCTTTAAAACAAAATAGCTGATTTCAGTTCTACTGAAGAGAAGTTTAAATTATATCAGGCTACATATGATAAGTCTTCCAAAAATTCATGGAAAATACCTGCATGTTATGAAAAAAATTACGCCTGGCTTTCAAAAATTTTCCCATCAAAATAAAAAACTTCTAATTGCATTTTTTCCTGTGAGCTTTCTGAGGTACCTTCATGTTAAAAAATAATATCTTTTAAATAATATCCTTTTATTTTCAGAAGCGATTTTGGTAGAAATATAGAATTAACTAAGCAGAAAGTACAATGGCAAGTGGCTTCCTCAGAAGGAATATTCCTTCAGCAAAAGCATTTGCTTTCCTCTAGCCTGACATCACAAGAGAGAGCAGCGTTGGGCCAGAGCCCTTGTGTCCTGGCAGGAAGGCCAGGTAACAGGTCTAAATATCATGTGGCAAACCTTTTCAGGAATAAGGGTTTCAAAAAAAGAAAGAACGAAAGAAAGAAAACATATGAGAAATGTTGAAAATAGTTTATGGTTGGTCATGAGAGGGAGAATGTAGCACATGATTAATTTCAAAAAGACAGCCAGATTTCATCTGAGTATGTGTTTTAAATGCTTTAAATTGGAAAACTTCTATTACCTCACTTACAGATCACTGAAGATAAGTGCCTGGCCATGCTCTACCCAAGGCACAGTCACTCTGTTTCCAGGCTCAAAACAGATATTGATTTTCATTTCAAACTCTAATGCCAAAATTAGCAGTGTCAGTTTGAATTAAGGGTGAATGGCTTGGAGAGTTCAAAAGTGAACAGGCAGCATGGACAGGTTGCTTTTTCTCTGTTATTTTTTCCCCTTTCATGTTTTAAAGACAACAAAGCAAAGAATGCAAGACATGCTTCAGTTTTATGGCACATAAGAAATATCTAGTCCAATTGCACTTAGATGTCTTCAGCACATCAAGTTCCTTCGAGTGTCAGGTAGGGGTGAACACACCTAGACTGAGAGCACTTCAGGTTCCTTCGAGTGTCAGGTAGGGGTGAACACACCTAGACTGAGAGCACTTCAGGTTCCTTCGAGTGTCAGGTAGGGGTGAACACACCTAGACTGAGGATTATTGTAGATTGCTTTGATTTCCTCTGCTGGGCATTCTGCTTGTTACTTCGTTTCTGAAAAAACAAAATTTGTATAGCCCTTTAAGTGACAGAGAGAGTATTTCATCTATGCCATCCCATCAAGGAGATCTACTGACTTTCTCCAGCATCAGAGCATAGACCCTTTCTATTTGGGTTTGATCACACAGAATATCTACAAACTGGGCTAGTGAGAGCTCCCCTCACATGGAGCAGCTGATGAAAGGAATCCATAGAGCCATGCAATGCAGATATTTGCAGCATTCAATCACCCAAGGCACAAATGCCAGCAAACCTAAGTCAGCCATACTGGATTTCTCAGTAAGGAAGAATGATAATGATGGGATTTGTGGAGGGAAAGGAAAGCAAAGAAATACTCTGAAATACTTTTTGGTCTGTTCAGGTAACATTCCAATATATCTTCTTATTATTCATTCTTGCTCTGAATGAGTAAGGCTTTTTAAATTTAGATATCTCCTATGCAGAGATGTGTAGCGTGTGTGTGTGTGTGTGTGTGTGAAAGACAGAGAGAGAGGAGGGAGAGATAGAGGAGAGAAATGAAAGTAAATAGGTAAACAGCAGCAGTGATAGGAGCTAGAGGTCACTTTTAGATAGATCTACCAGGATAAAAAGAGATCTGTGTAGTCCACGCCTGAAAGTTCCCCCAGGCACCCTTTCCTACACATTTTGGTCCCACAAATTGGGATTAGGAGAGCTAGTGAATGACTCCATCATCACAGGTGGGGTCCCAGTAAAGATCTCACAGCGTAGGAGGGGTGGCAGACTTCCTGTGCCCCACAGATGATGTCTATGCCTCTCAGCGATCACAGCATATTGCCATCCCCTTTCTTGTCTGTGCATATTACGAGCTCTTGGAGGGCAGAGATTGTTTCATATTCCTGAGGCCTAGAAAATTTCTGGCTTACAGTTTGCATTCAGGTTACAATTGATGAATGAATGGCTAGTGGGCTATATGGTTATTCCCATAGGAATGTGTGAGTATGGGGAGGGGAGGAGTGGTCACCCCACTGTATTATATCTTAGGGATGGAAATATGAAAATGAAAAGGAAAGTGGAGGGGTATTTCCTGTCACTCATTATCAATAGGTACTTACCCAAGATTCAGAGTAAATGATGCTGAACATCAATACCCAGATGCCTGGTCTGGGAACTAGGCACCACCAACTTTGATGAGGCACATACAATAGTCACAGTTGGGAATACTGAACAAAAAAGGTCTGGGAGACAGTGACAGATTTGAGAGGGCTCCAGAAATTGGACTGGTGGAAAAAACAATGGTAGTACACGGATCTAGAATAAAACAGACACAGACTTGGACAACTGCAACTCTGTTGGCAAGAACCAAAGCCTCCAGGAAAACTGGAATGATGGCAGGTAGGTAGAAAACTCCTAGTCATAGAACTGGGACAGGCACACAATGTTGGGCTTTGAAGGAAATAACCTGAAGCTGGTTAGCCATGGCAGCATTCTCTGTGGGTTCTTTGTTGGTTGCAGAAAACAAAGCTTTTTCATTTCCTATTTTGCTACTGAATTTAGTTTAGCTAGAATCTGAACTATAGCTTAGACTATTTTTCTGCTATTGAGCTAACTATATAGCTGAGCTTTAACTATAACTATTAAACTATTGAGTATAGTTAACCATAAAAGTCCATGGATGGAAGTTGGCTTAAACCATAGCAGATAAGAACTAACTTTGAGTCTCAAGAAACCTTAGGCCTTCTATTAGAAAATCAAGGGCTCTTGTGCCCACTCTAAAGTAATTCCTGCTGTATTAGTGCTAACAATAAATTGTGTAACAGCATACTCAAGTATCAGTAGTGTGGCGTATGTAAAGACTACTCAGTGTTTGAAATTATATAAGACTTATTGACTACGTGGTTGTATATAAGAAGGATATGAGTTTTGGGAATCTAGGTGTAGATTGCCATGGACCCACAAAGTCATAAAATTTAATGCCCAAAGTGCTGTATTAATGGCACCAAGAGGGTAGAAAGTTAATTTAACCATAGTGTTTGGAAGTAAGGCCTCTGAGAGGTGACTGAATTAGGTTCTTAGGGTCAAGACCCAATAATTTAATAATGGTGATATAAAAGACCACATAGACATAGACAGAGCTATAGGCAGATAAAAGCATGCTTGCTGTCTCTTGCCATGTGATGTTTTGCACTGCCACAGGACTCTGTCAGCAAGAACGCCATCACCAGGGGCTCAACTAATGGGGTGCCACCTGATCTTGGACTTTGAACCTCCACAACTGTGAGCCAAAATAAACTCCTTTCTTTATAAAGTTGGCCTGCCTCAGGTGTTCCACGGCAGTAATGAAAAGCCAAATCATACATTTATTATTCAAATTTATTATTCAAAGGTTTTCAGATGGCTATAGTTTTTGAAAACTTTTTTTTTCTTTTGCCTTTAGCACTGGGCTCTAGTGCTAACACTGAAAGAAAGGGCACTGTTATTTAACAATGTATTTCTCTTTTTGTGTAAAGAATGACACAACAGGAAAACCTATTTGCAAAGAGATGCTTTGCTCTCTATATCACAATTGGGAAGCACAGCTAGTTTTCTCTGTCTAAACTCCCAGCTCACCGATTGATGTTAGAGACAGAAACTCAGTCTCCTAGAGTGAGTGGAGTTTATAGACTAGCCTTCAGCTTGTAGATCCTCTGTACCAGCCATAGGGGAGGATAGATTTTATAAATAAAATATCTGTGAACAGCAGTAGTCACAGCATTATTACAAACTTTAAAAAAAGAGAGATATCAAAGGGCATGGCTACATGAAGTGAGCAACAAGTCAGCATTTGCTTCTCTGAACCATCCAGAGCTACAATACCATGTAGAACTCGTTAATATTCTCTGAAAGAGGTGGAGAGTTGTATTAAAAAAAAATCACAAATTCCAAACATCTGCACACCAATTTTCTAGTCAGCTCACCATCAAGATGTTAGGTATTTGTAACTATGATGCAATTAATGGTGAACAATAAAGAGATTAAAATACTGTGATTTTCTGTTTAGTTTCATATTTCCACAGATATGAAAATATAGTGAAACAGTGGTTTATAAGTATTTTCCAGATAGCTTTAATTTAGACAAAAATACTATTTTGAGGCAACTTTCACTGTGTTATGTATGTGGTGGAGGACTCGTCAACTGTGGGCACTGTGCAGAGAGTGTGTTTAAATGAATGCCAAAGGGAACGGTTCCTTACTTTTTCAATTTCATAGGTTGGTCCACTTTCTGTTCCATTCCAGGAATAACAGGTATATATAAAGAGTTCTATATCACAGGTCCAAAGAACAAACCAGAACTATGTCTGTCCTATTTTATGAGCTAGTTTATCTCTGGAAGCTCCAGTAAGAAAGGACTTTTTAATCTTCAAATAGATATTTACCTCTAGCCTCAAGCTGTTACCATTTGTTGCAATTCAACTCTCATGTTTAAACAGAATCAGACTCTGTGATTTTTTTTCAAAATGTTATTTTATTTAAAAATAATTCTGAATAACATGTAACATTTGTATCTGTGATTTCTTTCAGTAAAATATTTACGCAGCTTCAGATATCTACTTATTTTGTGCCACTCATGTTTTAGAAACCCTATTAAGTAGACATTCCACCCATGAGGTTCAAAATGATAACATGAATGGCCTTTGGCAAAAGCAATAAAATTAGGTACCTGATTTTGTACAAAAAGTATTCTGTGGTTAGATTATTCAAAATTTCAGTCTGTTTAGGGAGACAGTATTGAGAATAAAGGAAGAGCTCTCTAGTAGGATTAAGAAAAGCTGTTTCCATTTGAACAACTTGATTTTCAAAACAGATAAACACGGAAACATCCTCCACACCATCAGTCAAAGTACAGCTTTAGCCAGAAGGCAGCTATGTGGTACCTTTATCTCTTCCTATAGTTTAGGGAATAACTCTCAATTACACAAAGTAGAGTAGGTCAATTAAAGAACACAGGCATAAAGACGATGAAGAAGATTCTCGTGTGTCACAAATTATGTAGGGAAAACAATGCTTCCTCTCCGGTTCTTTAGGAATTGGTAATCTTCCTAGAACAAATACATTCAAGGAGGCTTCCAGCGCACCTGCATGCATAATCAATGTTGAAATAAGAGCTGAATGTTGGTGTGTGATATTTTCTGAGTTAGAAGGTCAAAGTTGCCTTGTATTCCTCTGGGTACAAAGAGGAAGTTGTGGAAAATTTTAGTCATGCATTAATCCTAACTAGGTGTTTTTTTTTTTTTTTCTCAAATATGAATTTGTCTCTGTTGCTCCCTTTTACTTACTCTTTCATTAGTGTGGGATAGTATACATAATTTAAATAACCAGGGTATGTCTCTGGCCTCAAAACCACGTGCTGGCTTCTATTAGCTAATTAATGTGATTTATCTGAGTTACTAATTTGAGAGAAATTGACTCTCTTTAGGAATGTGGGAGGAGTTGGTGTTGTGGCATTCATTGCCTGAATCCCATATGGGCAGTGGTTCGAGTCCCATCTGCTTCACTTCTGATCCAGCTCCCTGCTAATGTGCCTTAGAAAGAAGCAGAAGATGGTCTAAGTCTTTGGGCCCCTGCATCCACGTGGAAGACCCAGAAGAAGCCTCTGGCTCTTGGCTTCGGATTGGTCCAACTCCGGCTGGTGTGGCTATTTGGGGAGTGAACCAGTAGCTCAAAGATCTCTTTCTTTTTCTCTTTAACTGTGCCTTTCAAATAAATAAATCTGTTTTTTTTTTTAAAGGAAGGGAACATGGGAAACACTGTAAGAATTCTGATTAAAAGGATGCCTTTGTGATGGAAAGTCTCCTTAAAAGACATCAGAAAATGTTGTCTACTGGCAGATTAAAAAACAAAACAAAACTGCTGAATAAGAGGACCTGGCTCAATCTCCTCCGGTGGTAGCCTACTCGCCTTTGCTATTCAGTTCTATCTGTCAGAGTCCCTCTCATTTGTCTCTTCTATTAGGGTTTATTTGCCTACTTTCATAGGGCTTTCACCACTGGAAAAATAGAACTGATCTTTAATCCATAGAGCTTAATCATTTTCACAGAATCTAATGCAGTAGATTCATTGAAGCTGAACTTCTATGTCAGGCTGGCCTGATTCCCAGGGCCATAATGTAAGAATTTAATGGTGGTACAACATCTGAGGAAAAAATATAATAGAAAGCCCTTAGTGGTATATCTATTGGATCAGTGTAATTTTGTTTTTTTCTCTGCTTGTCTCAGTGTCTCTTAAGGCAATGTACTCTGTGGTCTGTGAAAGCAGTCTCTCTCTCTTTACTCGGACCCACTGGCTGAAACTGCCAACAGAGAATCATCTCCTTATATAAAGTATGTAACAGTGGGTGACTGTTAAATGCATGGTTAGAGTTCACTGAAACAGTAGCTCTGTTAACTATGGTATGTCCTATTTGGATTTCAAGAAAAGCTGCAGTAATACACGCATGTACAGTGTGAAGACTTCTGGAGTGAGAAGTAGCTTATCTCGCCTAATAACCTCCTCCCATGTTCCCCTCCCCTGGAGAAACCTAAGTGACAACAAAATGCATACAGTGCCTAGTGCATGTAGTGCATGTACACATTCAGTTTCTACCTGTTAATTCATATATGTGGGCACTTCAAACAGTTTATGGAAAATGCAATTAAAAGATAAGTTTATTTTGGTGCAAGTATTTTTGAAATTCATGCATAGTTTTTTCATAATATATGTTTCCACGGACTTTCTGAAAAGCCCTTACATGCATGGATTTCAAAAATTTTTGCACCAAAATAAAAATTTTTAATTCAACTTATAAGAACTTTTTGAAGTACCTTCATAAACCTTTTAAGGAAGAAGGTACTTTTTCAAAAAAGATGTTTAAAAATTATTTATTTGAGAGGCAGAGTTATAGACATAGAGAGGGAGAGACAGAGAGAAAGATCTTCCATCTGCTGGTTCAATCCCTCAATGGCCGCAATAGCCAGAGCTGCACTGATCCAAAGCCAGGAACTAGGAGCTTCTTCTGGGTCTCTTATGTGGGTGCAGGGGCCCAAGGACTTGGGCCATCTTCTACTGTTTTCCCAGGCTACAGCAGACAGCTAGATCTGAAGAGGAGTAGCCAGGACTAGAACTGGCACCCATATGGAATGCTGGTGCCACAGGCAGAGGCTTACTTAGCCCACTGTGCCACAGTGCCGGCCCCTGAAGAAGGTACCTTTTATACATGCACATAACTTAAAAGATTTAATTACTGAAAACCAATCATAAAATAACTAAGGGATAAGAATTGGGACCTTCAATGACCTCAGAGTAACAATTAGACTAAAGTATGTAACCATAGTATAATTTGACATAAAGGTTTGCTTGTTTATGTGTTTATTTTAAAAGGAGAGTAAGGGGAGGGGAGAGGGAAAGGGAGGGAAAGGGGAGGAGAGAGAGAGAGTGAGAGCAAGAGTGAGAGTGAGAGAATCTTTATCTTTCATCACTGGTTCACTTTCCAGATGGCTGCAATGGCTGGGGCTCGGCCAGGCTGGAGCCAGGAGCCAGGAGCTTCTTCCAGGTTTTCCACATGGGTCGCAGGGACCAAACCTGAAGTCATTACATTAGCAGGGAGGTGGATTAGATAATACTCATATTCAAATTACTATGAGTTTAAGAATTGTGAGCTTGGAAAGATTTTGTTGAAGGTGATGAGTCACTGCATTTTGGTTAGTGCTCTTAAATTAACACAACAGGCAGGTGTACTTGTCCAATAACTTTCAGACAGACTAAGTTGAACGACGCATTTTTTATAGACTTCACCAGACAGCTCCTTCCTTGTAATTTACACTCTCCCTTTTTCAGGTCTGGTGTCTTAATGTGTAGAGGCTGAGTCCATTTACTTTCTAAACTTTGTTCTAGAGAAGAGATCACACCTGAATGACAGGGTGGTTGCTGCTAAGCCAGACTGGGAGACAATGGCAATACGCACCTGAATCTGATTCTCTCACTGCAACCCTTCTGCCATGGCCAAGCAATGTTAGGGTGTTTCAACAGCGCTATGTGGAGACTACACCCCCAAAGCACTGGAATCAAACTACTTTTTGCAACGTTAACATACCCCTTGAAATTCTTGCTCATTTCTAAAGCTCAGAATTAGTTTGGCAGTGGATATTCTCACAGCCTGTGATCTGTTCCATTTCAAGAGTGATATAGTGGAGAAAACAGAAACCAATTCATAGCTACTGCTGTCTTGTGCAAGGTTCTTATTAAAAACAGCATAGCCCAGAGGGCTGACAGCTTCTTCCAAAGCAGAATGCTGCTTTAAGCTAACCTCAAGGGGCTACTCCTGGGAGATTCAGCCTCTCCCCCTCTCACCGTGGGGGCAGCAGGGGGAGCGAGAGCCTCAGTCACCCCAATAAGTAATATTTCTAAAGGCCTCCATGATGCTCAGTGTCCTGGCTAATTGGTCTGTAAGTACTCAATCAGAAGAATTATTTTAAAAAAGAGAGAGAAAGCACTTTAAAATGGTTTCAGTTTAGGAGAGTACATTTACATTTAATTATGTAACAGTTCTGTCCTCTTTTTAAAAAAATCATGTTGAAACACATGTATCATTTGCTTCTATTTCTTCGCTTGTGCCTGACTTTTTTTTTTTTTTTTGACAGGCAGAGTAGACAGTGAGAGAGAGACAGAGAGAAAGGTCTTCCTTTGCCGTTGGTTCACCCTCCAATGGCCGCCGCGGTAGGCGCGCTGCGGCCGGCGCACCGCGCTGTTCCGATGGCAGGAGCCAGGTGCTTCTCCTGGTCTCCCTTTATACAAATGATCAACATATAATAAAGGGATCACTGCCAGAGTTAGGGTCGGAACAATGTTGAATAAAGCAATGCTTGGAGACATCGTGGCTGAGGAGCAGAAACGTACTTGATAAAACCAGTTCCAACAGGATGATCACGTCCTGGGGTACCACTAATGTGGGTGTTTTTCTTATTGTCTCTTGAAAGTGGCAGCAACCGTAAACAGGGTTGGGTTTTCTCTTTTTTCCTGTTCCATGAGGATCATCAGTTTCTCATTTACTGATTTCACCATTTCACTTGTCATATATATAGACATGTGAACTTTTAAGCCTAGCCATAAGAATTATTTATATTGTATTCCCGAAGAAACTTCATTAACTTTGCAAGTTATGTCTTAACTTGTGATCCCATCATTCTACAGATTTTTTAAAATGCAATTAAACTGTTGGAAGAATTTTAGGATTTATTTAAAAATTATTGGTCTTGTATATCCATGTGTGAGGAATCTTCAAAGAATTCATGGTAGGGAACTGGCACAGGGAGTTATGCTCCTATTTGGGATACCTGCATGCCTCACTGGAGTTTCTGGGTTCTAGTCCCACCTCTGTTTCTGGTCCAGGTGCCTGCTAATGTACATCTTGGAAGCAGCAGATGATGGCCCATGTATAGGGTCCCTTCCACCCAATTGTGAAATTGGATGGAGTTCCTGGCTTCTGGCTTCAGCATGGCTCAACTCTGGCATCTATTTGGGGAGTGAATCAGCAAGTGGAAAATTTCAGTCTTGTTGTTTCTCTCTGTTTCTGGGCCTTTCAAATAAAATAAAAATAAGCAAACACTTTATATCAACCACTCCACTTTCAATCTAGCTCCCTGGTAACACACCTGGGAAAACAGCAGAAGATGGTCGAACTGCTTGAGCTCCTACCATCTCCGTGGGAGACCCAGATGAAGTTGCAGGCTCCTGACTGTTTGGGGAGTGAACCAGCAGATGGAAAACCTCTTTGTCTCTCCCTCTCTCCCTCCCTCTAACTCTGCCTTTAAAATAAAATTAATAAATGTTAAAAAAATTCATGGAGGAGGTAAGCATTTGGCCTAGCAATTATGATGTGTTAAGATACATGTGCCCCATATTGGAGTGCCCTGGTTCAAGACCCAGTTCCAGCTCCCAATTCCAGTTTCACACAAATGCACCTCCTGGGAGGCAGCAGGCTCCAGTAGTTGAGTTCCTGCCTCCTATGTGGGAGACCTGCATTGAGTTATCAACTTCCAGCTTTGGCCTAGCCCAGCCCTGGCACTTGTTGGCATTTGGGGAGTGAACCAATGGATGGGAGCTCTCTCTTTGTGTGTCTGTATCTCAAATAATTTTAAAAAGTGTTAATGGAGAATGCATATTATGAAAATGATTATTATGCATAATTTCAACATTTTTGGACTAAAATAAACTTACCTTATAATTTCATAACATTATAAAAAGTAATTGTCTGCTATTTAAAAAATTTAGAATGTTACCTCCTCAATATAAAAAGGAAAAAAGAATACATTAACCTAATTTCACATGAAAAAATTTACCATTTTCATAGAAAATCATTCTTTAGAAAATGGGGCTGGCATAGTGGCACTGTGGGTTAAGTTGCTGCCTGTGATGCCGGCATTCATATCAGGGTATGTTCCCAGCTGCCCCCTTAGGATCCAGCTCTCTGCTAATGTGCCTAGGAAGGCAATGGACAAAAGCCCAAATATTGGAGCCCTTACCATCCATGAGGGAGATGTCGATGGAGTTCCAGGCTCCTGGCATTGGCCTGGCCCTGTTCCAGTTGCTGCAACCATTTGGAAAGTGAACCAGAGGACAGATCTCTTTCTGTCTCTCACTTTCTGTGTCACTCAGCCTTCCAAATCAATAAAAAAAAATTTAAAAAGTAATTCTTGCACCTGGCATTGTAGTGTAGCAGGTAAAGCCACCATTTGTGATGCGGACATCCTGTATGGATCCTGGTTTGTGTCCTGGATGCTCCACTTCTGATCCAGCTCCTGCTAATGGCCTGGGGAAGCAGTGATAGATGGCCCACATACCTTGGCCCATATCACCCATGTGGGAGACCAGGAAGAAGCTCTTGGCTTCAGCCTGACTCAGTTTAGGCCATTGTAGCAATCTGGGGAGTGAACCAGTGCATGGAAGATCTCTCTCTCTCTCTCTGTCTCCCTCTCTCTAACGCTTTCAAGATAAATAAATAAATTTTAAAAATTCTTTGTAAAGTTAAATTATGAATTAAATGCCTGGCCATGCATCTAAAAGAAACTATGAATCACAAGATAAAATCTAAGTGAAATGCATTAGACTTTCCAAGTTTTAGTTTCTAAATCAATGAATGGTCTAAGCATTGAACCAAAACTCTAAATTTTTATCTTACCTACAATAGTGAGAATATTGTAATTTCTTTAAGAAAGAATCTCTGTATATCAGGTACAGGATCCTTCAGTGATAACAAAGTGTCTCTTGTCCCTTGCTTAAGCACTAGCACCTCCAGTTGATTTTGGTATTTAATTGGGCCCCCAGCCAAGTGAACTGTTTAGACGGTCTTTAAGAGGTGGGCAGGCCCTGGCGTTTGCCAAGATTTCCCGTTTTAAATGATGATGATACTCCATGACTTGGTGTGAGAAAAAGAAGCTTGTTCTGGGAGAGCAAATTCAAGGGTATAAATCAACTGTCAATAACACTGGCCGAAATGTTTTGAAAGCTTCCACTCTCTAGAGGGGACTGTGGCTCAGAATACACAGCTTCTGCCATCCACACACATGCAGGTCAGGTCACTGCGTTCTTAGCAAGTGCACAACAGCAAGGAAAATGGGGGCTTTCAGAAATGCTGTAAACCTGGGGGGCAGAAGGGCCCTGAGTCAAAATACTGCTTCCTCACACTCACAGCGTCTTAGTTCAGCTGTGCTCCACTCAATGCTATGAAGAAAGCAATCAGACTAGGTCAATCAGTTTTAATGTACGAACGGCCAGAACCTTCATACAGAAGTTTGCATTTGAAACCTAGTGTTTGTTAACTCAAAGAAATGCCTGGTTCCTGAACTTTAAACAGAGGAGCAAGACGTATGTAAGCAAATAATTCTGACACATAAGGGACGATGCTTTTGATCTAGAGATCGCTTTGTGCAAGCCTGATCTTCGGGTTGGCGTCCACCACAGAAGAAATTCCCCCTTTTGTGACTATTTCCACAGCTGCTTCCCTTTTTCTACTTTTGCACCCATAGGACACTCTTAAATTTAAATTCTACAATTCTTCCCAACATTCTGAGAGCATTGGAGCTGGGGGAGGATGACTTTATTGTCTACAGGGACAGGTATGCCTAAATATTTCTAAATGGATATTTTAGCAATATATTTAGTGCATATAGACTTATCTTAAAGAGCTTAACTAATACAGTTGAATTGTTTTTTTCAACTAGATGCACCAAGAATTGGTATTGTTAAAACAGTGAATCATTGATAATACCATTAGTCTATGATTTTTCTAAATTCCATTGTAGTGATTTTCAAAACAAGGCTAAGTGACATAGTCTAAAAGTATACTTCTGTGTTGGAAAAGAAAAAAAAAATCACAAGGTTTAATCAGAGGCAAATATTTTTTTCTCAATTTTTAGCCCAAGAAGAAAATGCAGCCTCCAGTTAAGGTAGTCAGAATTGTTAAAAAGATTGTGAATTGGGAGGAAGTAGTTAGATCATGGGAGAATTACCAGAGGTAGACAATTACAAGTTGTTCGACCCTCAGATGAATAGTTTAAGATTAAAGAAGATGATTATTGATGAATTCCAACTGGGATTCTTTTAGAATCACTCACTAAAGTGTGCTATATACAACCAGTCCATCGTTTAGCCATTGCTTTAGCAACCTGACAATATAGCTCTCCTCTACACAGATTTCTTAGATGTCACCTCCAGGTTTTGGTGTGAGAAAAGAATGTTCTCTTATGATCTCAGTGCAAAATTTTAATTCTATTTATGATACTTTGAGTCATTCTCCTACAGTTAATCATATCTGGTTCCCAGAAACAGAGAACCCTCGGGTTTAGTCCTAGTTCTACCCTCTGCCCGGATCTCTGGGTCAACTTATTTAACCTTTCCAAGCCTTGGCTTTTTTTTTTTTACTGCAAAACTGGGCTCCACTATCTCTTCCACTTTCTGTACTGCTGGCTTTGACAACTGCTCTGGGTCTCTCAGTTATTCTGTTCCGATTGCCAAGACTTAGGTCTTTTCTGTCCCTTTCTTCTCCCTCAAACGAAAACTTCCTGTGTGTCCCATCGCTTCAGGGCCTTGCTAATGTGTCAGCTAACTAATAATCCCCCCTCCCAGATAACAAATGCCTTAATTTAACACAAGCAGATATTCCTCCTTAATGATAATAAGTTGTTTTGTATAATGATTTATAGTTTATTATGTTTGCATGTATAATCTCAGTTAACTCACGCTGCACATCCAGAGTGTGGTACTTTGTGGTCTACATTCAGTGGATGAGGAAATTGATACTAACAAGAGTCCAAGTGACCTCCTCAGGGATATGTGCAAAATCTGGGACTCGGGTTCTAGGCCAGCTCAGTCTAAGTCTGGCAGAGCCTCCACTTCACAGCTGTAATTGGTAGTGTGCTCAGTTGGTATTGAAAAATATGGGAATTTCAAACCTGAAGGATACCTGGTATTGCAGAAATGACAAAAGGGGAGGGCCTGTCATTCATTGCTGTGTTTGTCAAGGCAATCTATTTAACCCTCATTTTTTCATCTTTCAAATTGTGGAGTTGGAAAAGATGACCTTTTAGTTTAGTTTTAATATTCTTCCAGTGAATCTATGCACACATGCATTATGGTTTCCATTTCTATGCCACTTGTTATTTTCTTTCAGCTTCTTTTTTTTTTTTTTTTTTTTTTTTACAGGCAGAGTGGATAGTGAGAGAGAGAGAGACAGAGAGAAAGGTCTTCCTTTTCGCCGTTGCTTCACCCTCCAATGGCCGCCGCGGCCGGCGCACCGCACTGATCCGAAGCCAGGAGCCAGGTGCTTCTCCTGGTCTCCCATGCGGGTGCAGGGCCCAAGCACTTGGGTCATCTTCCACTGCCTTCCCGGGCCATAGCAGAGAGCTGGCCTGGAAGAGGGGCAACCGGGATAGAATCCGGCATCCCAACCGGGACTAGAATCCGGTGTGCCGGCGCCGCAAGGCGGAGGATTAGCCTGTTAAGCCACGGCGCCGGCCCTTTCAGCTTATTTCAATAGTTGCATGAGAAATTTTCCAGTGAGTACAACAGATGTTTAAATGTCTTCGTACATGTAATATTGTTAAGAGGAAAGAAAAGAAAGCCCAGAAAACGATGTGTTACATCTGAGGATCCAAACAGGAAATCGTAGCTACCCGTTTCTCTTGACCAGGCAACAACTTCTGTGGATTTGTCCTTTGTATCCCAAAGTGCTCAGTTTTAGGAGGCATGGATGTAGAGGAGTGAAGGAGAAAGGGGACAACACGAAGCCATCACTGACACCTAAGTTAACTCCAGCTATCAGTAGGGTAGCCAAGGTGGAAGTAAGATCATCAGCACACCCATGTACTAAACTGTAAACAGTAGGGTGCAAAACAGTATTAAGACATATAGTCAATGTTGATGATGCTCAAGTTAAATACAATTCCCTATTTATTATTATAAACTGTCCCAGGAAATCAGGCCCCATATTATATGACAGGCTAAAAGTGAAACAGAAGAAAAAGATGACAATCTGAAGGTCTTCTGCCCTCTTCTCTCTCCATTAACACAACGAGGCTGGCCGAGCCGTGAAACTGTGATGGAAATATTAGAGCTGTTGTGCCTGAAAAAAATGCCGTGATCATTTCATTCTTCCTGTCTTTTAATGCTCCAGGGTTTTGGAGACGAATAGGAGCAATAAGTTCACTTTGCAGAATTAATGCAGTAATTCTTTATCATAAGAGCAGAGCATTACCTCAATCTGATTTTGCTACAAAATGGTTCAAAGTCTATTTTTAATGATGGCCCTAATTTGTTAACACCTTTTAAATTATTAATCCCCTTTATATTCAAGTAGTTATTGCATGTCATAACAATGTATCTATGCAGGGAAATTTAATAGTATTTTCTAGATGTCAAGACAAGGCTTGTTCTGCAAAATGCTATTAAAACTGATAATGAGCTAAATATTTGCCATCGCAAACACTGAAATTACTATATCAATCAGCATTGGGCTCTCTTATTCAATAAACAGAAATTAACCTATTAACTATGCCTAACTTTCAGCAACAAAATGGTTTCTTTCAAGCCTTTCCCCTGGCTTCAAGTCTTTCTTTTTTTAAAAAACTACATATTGTCCTATAATTTCAGAGTTTTGAATGAAATTTTTAGTATACACTATTTGTTGTTGAAATTCTGTTGGTACACAAGACATAATAAATCGTGAATGTTTTGCTCTACTGATTGCAAATGCATATTTGACCTTACTTTTAGATAGACACCAATTTATAATAAATGGAAATACTGTGTCTGATGAAAACAAAATATCTAAGCTTTTAAATCATGGTTTAGAATATTCTCCTGATTTCTAGGATTTTTAAAAAAAGATTTGTCTCTCACTTTAACAATTATGGGGTTTGACTAAACTATATCTATCAAATATAGACATGTGAAAGGTAGTAGAAGGCTCTACTATTGACTAATAATAGCTTTCACACAGCCAAGCAGGGATAAAACACGTATTTTTCATGCACATCCAGAAGAATGATATAGATAAAAAAAGAACCTCACACATAATTAGAAACAAAATAAAGCAGTCCAAAAATTTCTATGGTCCTTCAGGTAGTACCAAACAAATATACTGCCTGTCTTCAATAGCTGATATGCCCGATAGCTGATTACCACCTTAACTGTATTTTGGGTTGATATTTAGTATTGCATAAAGTGACCAAAAATGAGTTTAGTTCTGATCCTTTTCTGTTATTCCTCATATAGGTTAAGGAGTATGTACATCTTCAGTTGCTTTAATAATTTTTAAACTTCTATAAATAATGCCACTGTCCACTGTAGCTCATTTAAAATAAAGCTAATGGTAGCATTCAGATGTTGGGTAACAGAGTTTCTAGATGTAGACAGGCACAATCAATGTGTGGCTGTAAACTTCCTAAGCCTTTTTGTTTATTTGCTGTAACAGCTCTGAAGTAGGCAGGGTATACCGTACCATATCCACTGCAGAGTTAAAAGGCGAATCTGGAGAAGTCGGCTTATTTGTTCAAGGTGGTGGAAGCCCTGATGAAAGAATCCAGACCTCACGGCATTCAGGTTTATCAATCAAGAGCTTTTCAACCCTAGCTGCACCTTAGACTCAATTGCAGAACTTTTAAACAAATACCCTTGTCTGAATAACATCCATCTGATAACATCTAGGTGTTCTACCTACCTGTTTCGGCAACAGTAAAGGCCTTAGTTTTCTAATGCGTAAAATGCATGCAATAATATTTGTTCAATGTGGTCAATAAATGCACCCAAACCTGCTCAATGCCAGGCACTGTGAGTGTGCAGAGGAGGACAGGGGAGTCAAGCTCTCGGCTGCCACGCAGCCTGCCCATCACATGCAACCTCCTCGAAAGGGTAAGAGGTGCTGCATGCAACTGTCTGTCTAGCATGGGCCCTAACACGCAAGGCTCAATGAATGTTAGTCATTATTTTAAATTATCTCTAAAGTCTTAGCTGTTATTATGTCCAATTAGCACAGGCTATTCTGATATGTTGATATCCCCAATAAGGACAGAAACCATTGATTAAATGTAATAATCATAATTTTGAATGCAGAACAGACCTTACAGGCACATTATGTGAATTTGCCCAGGAGCAGAGAGCTAAGCCTTTATTATTAAGAAATGTGTGGACTTTATTTATTAGCTTTATGGTCAGCTTTTGGTTAAAGACTATATGTTGTTCAGATGTTTCTAATAAAACTTATGGGTATATATCTGTAAAACTAATCAATAAAGTCATGGTAAAATTGCAAAATTTTTTTTTAAATTTCCTTGGATGTAAAGTTATCAATAAAACCTTTGACTCTCATTAACTCTTTTAGAAAATTGCTCAATTAATTATGAAATATATTCCTTTAAAAGTAATTTTCCACTTTTTACATGTTTAAAGAGGGGGATATAGTTTATAATATTAAATTTCACCCAACTGCAAGATTTTAAATGTGAAGAGCATAAAAAAGAAATATTTTGCTAAAAAAAGTCTCTATAGATGGTTGGGTATAAGAAGATTAAAATATAAAAGGATTAAAATACAAAAATGTGAATATTTTTTTGTATCATACTTCGAAGAAGCTGGACTATTTTCATAACCCAGAGGTAGAATATACTGATATCCTGTCTTGACATATATCATGACAAATACTTTAAAGCAAGCTGAATCTCAAAGGACATACAGGCTTCTCTGGATAAATGATTGTGGTATAAACTACTGCAACTTTCTCTATTCTTTTTTTTTCCGATTTATTTATTTTCTTTATTTGAAACAATGAGAGGTAGGGAGGGAGGGGTAGAGAGGGAGAGGAAGAGAGAGAGAGAGAGAGAGGGAAAAGGAGAAGGAGAGAGAGAGAGAAAATTTCCCACCTGCCGATTCATTTCCCTACATGCCCATAATAACAAGGGCAGCACCAGGCTAGGCCAAAGTCAGGAGTCTGGAACTCCAATCAGAATCTTCCACAGGAGTGGCAGGGACACAAGCACTTGAGCCACCACCTGCTGCCTCCCAGGGTGTGAATGAGCAGGAAGTTGGAATGGAGAATGGACTTGGGACTGAACTTAGGCACTCGCATGGTGGGATGCTGGTTTCCCAAGTAGTGGCTCAACCAGAGAGTTAAATGCCTGCCCCTGCCTTCTTCACTTAGTGCCTTGTCTCCTGGAGTCTTGGTTCCTCTGGGCAGAAGGTACTTTTGAGATCATGGGAAATGTGCTTTCCTCATTAGAGAAGATAAAACAGAGGCAGAGAGAGCTGGAATGCCTTTGCAGACTCGTCAGCCAGGTACAACAGCCTGGACTGGACTCCAGCTGGTTTTTTTTTTTTTTTCCTATATCACACACTGACTTTTTTAAACTAAGAGTTTATACCATTCTGGTTTATGTGTCTTGAATGTTTTTTATTTGAGCAGAGAAGTTCCAAGGTAAGAAGAAGTCTGTTATCATAATTAAGATGGCATTTCAGTGGCGCAGAAGTAATTCCCACATAATTTTCCTGCTTCCTTCAATCACCTTTCCTGAGGCCGTTCACCATCCACGTATCTATTCTTGGCCACTTCTACCTTCTACAGCTTCACTTTTCTAAGCCTCTGTTTCTTTTCTTACTAGATTCTTAGCATGGTAACTCCTACACAGGATCTTTTTGAAATTTCATTTCAAACTTGGCATAACTAACTTCACATCAATATTTTCTATGAAGATTTATTTATTTATTTGAGAGGCAGAGTTACAGACAGAGAGCAAGAGACACAGAGTGAGGTCTTTGACCTGCTGGTTCACTCCCAAATGGCCACAATGGCTGGAGCTGGGCTGATCTGCTGTCAGGAGCCAGGAGCTCCTTCTGGGTCTCCCAGACCAGTGCAGGGGCCCAAGGACTTGGGCCATCTTCTGTTGTTTTTCCAGGTGCATTAGCAGGGAGCTGGATCAGAAGTGGAACAGCCAGGACTTGAACCGGTGCCCAAATGGGATACTGGCACCACAAGCAGGGGCTTAACCTACTACGCCACAGTGCCAGACCCACATCAAGATTTATAATACAATGATTGAAGGGTTTCTCCACATTAGGGAAGTTGTTGAGTCATCACACTGATAGAAGAGCCAATAGGAATTGTGGAATGTGAAAAAAGAGAGAAGTAAAGATGACTCCAAGTGTTTTAAATTAAGATGGTCTTAAAATTGTGTCTACAAAGCACACTGACTCTGTTAAAAACTAATTTAAAATTAAAATTAAAAAATAAAAATATTAAAAACCTCCAAGAACCAGGGTCAGAGTTGTGATTTAGCAGGTTAAGCTGCTCCTTGCAATGCCAGCATCCCACATTAGAGTGCCAAAGTGAGTCCCAGCTACTCTGTTTCCCTAATAGCTTCCTGCTAATGCACCTGCGAAGGCAGCAGATGATGGCCCAACTACTTGGGCCCCTTCTACGCACGTGAGGGACCAGGATAGAGTTCCTGGCTCCTGGCTTTGGCCTGACTGTAGCAGTCCAAGCAAATTTCTCTCTCTTCTCTCTGTATCTTTGCCTTTCAAGTAAGTAAATAAATCTTTAAAAAATAGAAACTCCTATAATGGATTTTCTATTTAACTGAACTTTGCCTAAAGAGCAAATTTCAGGGTGTGAGATAGGTGGATTGGAGTAAAAAAAATTGAGGTGAAAATCAGGAATTCAGATTGAGTTTCAGATGACAGTTAAATATCTCAACGGAGATATCAAGGGTGTAGGTAGCCCACAGACCTGGAGGCAGGCGCTATCTTAGTAGACACATAAATTTGGGAGTCATCATTTATATTTTCCTTTTTATCTTTATGTTCCATTTCATAATTTCTGTTCATTTCTTTTCCTATTTTTAAGTTCTAACTTCTTAATTAGTGTATTTAGTTCATTTATATACTTCCTATTTCCTAATGTAAGTATATGAGGTTATAAATTTCCTTTAAAGAGTTGCCTCAGCTATTTCATGAATTTTGATATTCTAATATTTATGTGACTAATCAGTTCTAGGAATTTTTTTAATTTGCTTTTTCACATTTTTTTGAAGAAGGTAGTTTTCTAAAATTTTTCAAGCACATTTTTCTTTAAATTATTCTAACTTAGCTGCATTGTGGGCAAGAACATGGTCTATATAATAAAATCAATCCCATAGATTCTATTAATTATCTGATATGCATCAGTTTTTAAAAATGTCTAATGTATTTGTGACTAATGTGTATTTTCCCATTGTTAGATATAATTTCATGAGATCATTATGCCAAATTTTAAAATTTGATTGTTCAAATTACCACTGTCAATACTTGCTTTTGTCTTTTACATGGCATTTTCTGGTATTTTCTTTAGATCTTGTTTTTTTTTTTTTTTAAGATTTTTATTTATTTATTTGACAGGTAGAGTTACAGGCAGCGAGAGACAGAGAGAAAGGTCTTCCTTCTGTTGGTTCACTCCCCAAAGGGCCACTATAGCCGGAGCTGTGCCGATCTGAAGCCAGGAGCCAGGAGCTTCTTCCTGGTCACCCATGTGGGTGCAGGGGCCCAAGCACCTGGGCCATCCTCCACTGCTATCCCTGGCCACAGCAGAGAGCTAGACTGGAAGAGGAGCAACCAGGACTAGAACTGGCACCCATATTGGATGCTGGCGCCGCAGGCGGAGGATTAACTTAGTGTGCCATGGCACTGGGTCCCCCTCCCCACCTTTTTTTTTTTTAATCTGTTCTCCACTTAGTGGTATTTCATCTGCCATCTAGCCATCCATGAAGTGATTCCTTTATCTTTCACTTATTTCATTGGCCATTATATTAATTTATTCTTTGTACATACTCCTCATTCTCCTCTTTCCTTTTTTAAAAAATTTTTCTTGTTTTCCTCCTGTGTACTAACTTGGTAAACCCAAGATCAGTTAAGTCTGAATATCTTTATACTTGGTGCCCAAAGAGTAGCTTTCCTTTGGTTTGAGAGGAATGGCACCGTGCTGACTGATCTTCTTATTTATAAACACTGACCTCAAGCAGGCAATTAGATTTTTGTTGGAATTACCATATGTTAACCTAGTCCATGCACTCTGTTATTCTAGAAACCAGTCTCATAATTTCTCTTTCCTCCTCAAACCTCACTATCCTACTACAAGACAGTGATGTTGCTTCTTATTTCCCCAAGAAAACTGGAGCAATTAAAAAATAACTTGGATAAACCCCCAACTACCTACTCAATGAACTTATGTCTGTGCTCTGTTTGGAAGTAGATGTGTCTGTGTGGCCACAGAAAGCCAATGCTGCTACTGTTGGAGTGAATCCCGAGTCGTCTTGTCTAAGAAAGAACACTACTCCACCAATCAGCTCCGCTTTCACACGTCACTTCTTCACTCTCCATTGGATCAAGGCCTCCTCCGTCCAGTTATTAATGCTGGAGTCCAGGATCCCTTGTCTTTTTGCTCCCCCCTCTAAAGCCAAACCGACTTCGCTCTCTCTCAAGCATGCAAACATGCATTACATTTTAGGCTTTTGGGCATTTTCCTCCTTTTGCCAGCTTTGCCATGTATTTTAAAAGTGTTTAGAAACTTTTATCCTGCGTTTAACTGGAAATTAGAGGTTTCATGGTGGTAACATTTTTGAGGAAGTGGAGGTACCTGTGTTCTTTCCTGCCTGCTACTGCTGGTTCCTCCTCTAGCACCCACTTTTCACTACTAGAGTGCCTTGGTTTTCACATGTTGGCCATTTCCTTCTTTTCTCTTTAAATTCCCTCCAGGTTATTCCAAGGAGTACCACTGTTTCAAACACTATCCACAGCTGTAACTCTCACATTTGCATGTGCAGCCCGGTGTTCCTCTCTGAACTCCTCATGTAGATATTTCACTGCTTAAAATGCAGAGTTGAGGCTCTAATAAACACCTGAAGCATCAAAAACATAACATGTCCAAAATAGACCCTAGACTTTCCCCATCCAATGTGTTTCTTCCCAGAAGTTATCTTTAAATTATCTTTATTTACCTTAATTAATTTATTATTTATCTTATTTATCTTAAATTATCTTTACTCAAATGAAAAATTCAGGAATCATTCTTTATTTTTATATTTTTCCATCTTTAAATGGAATCCACCAACATATCTTGTTGGTTCTTTAAAAAATATACCTCGAGTTTATTTGCTTTTCCTTATCACTGTATCTCCGCTATGACCCTGATAACTGCCAAATTTTGAGAGGGATAGGGTGGAACTTACAATCAGTCTGTCATTCATCCTTCATTTATTTATTTCAGAAGGAAGGAGGGGGCCGGCACCACGGCTCAATAGGCTAATCCTCCACCTGCGGCACCAGCACCCTGGGTTCTAGTCCTGGTCGGGGCGCTGGATTCTGTCCCGGTTGCTCCTCTTCCAGTCCAGCTCTCTGCTGTGGCCCGGGAGGGCAGTGGAGGATGGCCCAAGTGCTTGGGCCCCTGCACCCGCATGGGAGTCCAGGAGAAGCACTTGGCTCCTGGCTTCGGATCAGCGTGGTGTGCCAGCCATAGCGCGCCAGCCGCAGTGGCCACTGGAGGGTGAACCAACGGAAAAGGAAGACCTTTCTCTCTGTCTCTCTCTCTCACTGTCTACTCTGCCTGTCAAAAAAAAAAATCCACATCCTTGTGGGTTAAAAAAAAAAAAAAAAAGGGAGGAGGGAAGGAGGGGAGGGGAAAGGAAGAGAGAGAGAGAGACTCCAACTGCTGGTTCTCTCCCCAGAGGGCTGGAAGCTGGTGGCAGGGACCCAGTCACTCAAGCCATCACAAGAAGCAAGAGGGTGTCATCAGGAACCTAGCTGGGAATCAAACCCAGGCACTCGGCTCTGGCACTCTATTTTGGTGTCCTAACTACTAGGCCAAATGCCCACCACATACCCTTCCTTGCTTTTTATTCAAGTTTCTTTTGGTCGAAATTAAGTAGAAAAATCTCATTTCTACTTCTGTGTTCTGTATTCTACATGCTTAAGTTTTTACAGCTTCTCTGTTAAAGAGAAGCAACTGCACCTGGAAACACATCAAACAACAACTTCCATGCCCACACTGGGCAAAATCACAGCTCATGTTTGCATCTACCCTTCTATATAAGGACAGAAACTGACTGCATACTGAATTAGTCTCTAGGAATGCTGAGCGACAAAGCACTTTTGCAATGCTCTTGTAAAACTAACGGGCTGGCCAGCAAAGATTCTGAAGAATGAGAAGAGGAACTTCAATCTGAAGTATACAAGTACCCAATATAATCTGGATAGAATTCTTTTAAAGATAACATGCAAATTTAACAGTAAAATAAATGTTGTGTTCCAGGATTATCATGTGAGAACCTTTGAAGAAGATTTTTCCACTAACTGTTTTTCACCAATCTCAATGGATATCTTGTGTTTACAATCTGTGACAGTCCTTTATAATCTGAGCCCTTGCAATTAATTTCCAGTTTTCTTAGTGTTTAGGTACACCCTGAAAGCATTCAATACATCTCTTAAGGAACTTAATGATAGCCTAAATTTTTTTGAAACTAATATTTTAAATTGAATTCAGGCTAGATATGTGACTCACTTTTAAACTAGAAACATTGGTAATTATACGTGAGCTCCATCAGTGATTTTAACAGCTACCCAATAAATTAAATCAATATTTTATGTAGAAGACACAGATGACACGATGTGTGTTTCAGTGTTTGTCATGATAGGCTATTGTGGTCTGGGGTTTTAGGACAGGCTTGAATTAGATTAGATTAAGCTCTATCCGGCCGAGTCCAGGCATCACTACATTTTCTCCACAGTTGTTGGCTCTCCACTGTTGGTGAAACTGCCAAGCACCATTTTATTTCCTTCACGTTGGTTCTGAATCTCCACTTAATGGAAGACTAACCTGGAAGCTAGTCAAAATAAGGCTGAATTTATAGGTTTTCACGTAGAATGGAACCCACCTGCTATTTCCACTGCTTTTAAAGCCTCTTATAACGAGACAGCTGAAGCCAGAAAGTGAATCTTATATTCAACACCACATTCAAATAATCTTTCTGGCTGATAAGATGTTATATTTCACACCCACCCTCGCTTAGTATGACGTTTATAGCTACTTGGGATTCCAGACCTGTAGAGGGTTCTCAAAAATTGGAATATTTTACAATTTGAAAGTATTATATATATTTTTTACCTTTCTTTGAAATGTCAAGGATAGTAAACACAATTTTAACCGAAAATTTTTGCTTTAAGAGAAAGCAAAGAACATTTAAGTGGGTATCAATTTCCAGGGTGAGCGATAAAAGGAAATAATGTTTAAAACATAAAGTTATGTACTTCCTTCTGATCTCCTCCCACCTGAAATAAATGTGATACTGTGCTTTTTAGTAGAACTTTAAAATATTTTAATTAAATTGAAGCACTTGTGAAAGGCAAAGATTTCCAGAACTCATCTACTCTTTCAAATGTTCTAAAATCTTATCTGCTTCCCCCAAACTGAACTTAGTGGAATGCTATACTTCTTTTTACAGTTCTTTTCGGGCAACGTGCATGGGCAGAGACTACAAAGCTCTGCTCAGGATGTTCCAGCATCTATGAGAGATTAGCACACATTAGCTTCCCAATGAAGAGCTTTAATCTTGGTGTGTTTGTGTGCATGCAGATATCATAAAACCTTTATTTTTTGCATGTTAAATGATCTTATTGTTTGAAATATTTCAATTATTTAATAAGCACAAAAACATAAAGAGGCATGCTCCATTACACTATCTCCGGAGATCAGCAAGCTCCAGTTTCCTTCCAGGGATCTTGTGTCCCATTTGGACCCATGAGATAAGCCATTCAGGAATGTATAAAGTATATATAGAATGTATACAGAATATCTGTAGGAATTTCTTCTCTGTGATTAATTGCTCTTCCTGGGGTTAGTTTCAGATTCTCAGATATTTCCTTTTGCTGAGGTTTACCTCATTCATCGCAGAACATATTACTTATTGAAATATATATTTATGTGTAATATATAAATATATATTATATAATTATTAGATACATATTAGATATTATATATCAGATATATCTCAATTAGATATTTAAAAATCATTATATCACTATGTATCACCATACTGATAGTCATATATACAAAATATCACTCTGTTTTTTTCACACTTAAGTTTTCAACTTAAGTTTTCAGTACCTGAGACTGGGTACTTCATAAGGAAGCTAGTTTATTTAGCTCACAGTTTTGGAGGCTGCAAGTTCAAGAGCAGGCAGTCTCTGGTTTGGCCTGTGGTGAGGGCCCCTTTGGCTGCATCACAATGTGACAGATGGTTTCAGGGTGGGAGTGTGCAAGCAAGAGGGCGAGATGACACAGGGACAGGAAGCCAGAGAGGTTCAGAGGCCAGGCTTGCTCTTTTTATAACAACTCACTGTGTTGGAAACTTACTGGGGTCCTGGGAGAACTACATTAATCTCTTTCAACGGTGTGCATGACCTAATTACCTCATACTAGGCCCCATCTTTTAAAGGTTCCAGTATCTCTCAGCATCACCACACAGGGGACCAACCTCCAGTACACAAATCTTTGGGGACACAGTAAAACCCTAACATCTCTGTAAACTTGGAATTATTTCCTCATAAAACAAATGAGAAGATGGAGGATTGGATTGCAAATGATGACTGGATGGCTGTTAGAATTCACATCTCTTGTGTTTCCCTAGATATAATTTTACCTGCTTCTTTCCTAGGGGATGGGAGGCTGTGAATCTGCATTAGTCTCACAACCATTAAAATATCCTGACAGTCTTAGACTTGAGGATTCTAACAGAGGGATGAAATTTAATTTACTAAAGTTTGATGTTCATGTGCAATTAAAGTATACAAGAAAGGCACTGATCTATAATGAAAAAAAAAAAAAGGTACCAAAGAGGCTTTGAAATCAAAGCACATCCTCACGCTCCCATTCTTGAAATAGGTGTATGTTCAGAAGTACACCTGTCAATATAATGTCTGAAGCAAAAGATGAGATACAATAAAATCCATAGCCATATGTGAACAGAAGAACGGCTAGACTGGACAATATAGCAATGCAAGTCTTTATATCTTTTCCTATTTATCATCTACCTATCTTTCTCCAACAAAAATATTTAGATTGTACCATATTGAAATGAGTTAACCTTCATAATAAATGCGAGAAAATGGATTAAAAGAATCAAGTGCTGGATAAAAGATTCGTTCAAGACTCCTGAAATTGAGATTCTGAAACCACAATGAAAATATGGCCCAACCTCAGTATCTCTAAACAAATGATGGCTGGAAATATATGTAATTTCATAGTTCAAGATTAAAATCTTGAAATGCATATGACAAATCAGTAGACAACAGTTTTCTTAGTACAGTGTAAAGTTAATGTAAGGAGTGTACTGTGAAAGATTTATTCAATAAAAGCAAGCATTATATAGAAACAAGTTACTATATTTTGGGTTCTGTAAAACTTCATTAAAAGTTAAGGCTTGCTCAAATGCTATTCCAATACTGTATTATCTCAAATTATTCACTTCCAGCATAGGACTACCAGAGAATTAAATTTTATCACAGTGCTACTCTCAAATGTTTTCACTCTAGTATCTGTAGAAAATGAGATTCACCTAGCTATGTATACAGAGTGCCTCTCCATAAAAACCTGCTTATGCATGCAGGGAGTGTTAAATTCAGTGGTCGAAGGAACACAATGGTAGGGTAAGATAGGTGAGGCTTCTGAGAGCTAAGAGAAAACCTTGACTTTTAATTTTCAATGAACAAAAATATAAACTGAAAATCACAAGGAAATGATAAGCCCAATTCCTAGTAGTAAGCAACAAAATTTTTTTAAAAAATGCAGACATTAAACATGCTGTTTAGTCCACTGAAGCATGGCACCTGCAGTGATAAACTCACTTATGTGAGCTTGGGTAGCAACTGTCCATTTAAAATTTTCTTTATTTTTGCTTCCACAAATTGACTCTGATTTAATTAAGAAGACACTGAAACTTTTACTTCTTTGTACATTTCTTCTCTCCTTTTTCTCATCAATCTTATCTTGCCTCCTACCGTTCCCTTTCTTGGTAACTTTGTGTAGAAAACGACCACCTTAAAATGAGCTATTTTATTCAGTATCTTATGAAAATTAAATGCTATATTTTGAACATTCATGTGAAAAATATTACTTAAAGTTAACAGATTGTTGAAGTGCATTAATTATCAAGTGAAGTGAAAAAGTCAAATAACAAGAGAACATGACTGTTAATTATATTCCTATAGTTACTTAAAAAATAAAATATTTACTATGTAACTAGTGTTCTGACGTTGCTCTGCCAGAGAAATTTACAGAAAAATGTTAGTAAATACCACATTCAGTGCAACAGCTAGTTCATTGTTTTATGAGAAAAATGATATTATAAATGAAAATGTTTTCTTTATGCCAGTGTAATCTATCTCATGATATAAAATCCTATCTATTTTGGTGCTTTGTTGTTTAAGAAACTATACTATAACATCTATAAGGAAATATTTACAAAAGTAGAAAAAGAAATTCAAGCAACTCATTCTGTAATTATAAGTTTGCTGTGGATGAACTTTTTAAAAAAGATTTATTTGTTTGAAAGGCAATGACAGACAGAGATGGAGAAACAGAGGGAGAAAGAGACCTTTAGTCTGCTGGTTCACTCCCTAATGTGTGTGTGTGTGTGTGTTTTTTTTGCCAGGCAGAGTTAGTGAGAGAGGGTGAAAGGTCTTCCTTCCGTTGGTTCACCCCCAAAATGGCTGCTACAGCCAGCGCGCTGCGCCAATCCGAAGCCAGGAGCCAGGTGCTTCCTCCTGGTCTCCCATGCAGGTGCAGAGCCCAAGGACTTGAGCCATCCTCCACTGCCTTTCCGGGCCACAGCAGAGAGCTGGACTGGAAGAGGAGCAACCGGGACAGAATCTGGCGCCCCAACCGGGACTAGAACCCCGGGGTGCCAGTGCCGCAGGTGGAGGATTAGCCTAGTGAGCTGTGGCGTCGGCCCACTCCCTAATGTTTTCAACACCTAGGACTGGACCAAGTGGAAATCAAGAGCCAAGAACTCCACCTAGGTCCTCCAAGGGCACAGACTTGAGCCATTTTGTGCTGCCTTCCGGAGTGTATTGGCAGGCAGCTGATGGAAGTGGATCAGCCTGGGCTCTGACAGGCACTCCAATATGGAATGCTGGTGTTGCAAGCTTCAACCTGACCTGCTGTGCTACAACACTAGCCCGTCCATAAGCTTTTTGAAGCATACTCATACTCACACTCAATACACGATCACTGGGGGCAGGAACCACACCAGGTGTTAAGCTGCTGCTTGGGACTCCCACATCTCATACTGGATTACCAATTTGAGCCCAGCTACTCTGGGCTTCTGATTCAAGTTCCCTGCTAACAACCCTGGGACAATAGGTGACGGCCCAAGTTTTTGGGCCCCTGACATGGAGGGCACGGAGAACTTGATGCAGTTCCTGGCTCCCAGGTTCCAACTGGCCCAGCCCCAGATGTTTGCAAGCATCTGCAGATGGAAAATCTCCTCCTCCCTGTCTCTCTCTCCCTCTCCACTCTGCTTTTCAAATAAATACTTTTTTAAAAAGATCACTGGACTCTCATATGACTTGTTTTATGCATATGGATGGAATCATAATGCCATGTTCGGCTCCTCTGACCAGCATCACTTCTGAGAAATTACTGTCCCTGGAAGGGCCGGCTCTGAGATCCCAAGCACTTGCATAGCTTAGGGGAACAATTTGGTTACCTTCTTATTCCATACTCTAACGTTTCAAAGTGTTTGATGAATATTTTGACCACTGTCCCGGAATCAGTGCATAGGGATCCAGAGTAGTGAGCAAATATCAGTTAGAAAATCTATATATAATTTAGAAGCTGTTTGGACTCAAGAAAAATATCTAGCTCTTATAGGAGTCATAGAAACAGAACACACCACAATGATATTTAAGAATATACTGTTTTCATGAAGATGTTACTTAGGATCGACTCTTATTTCTGAGAGCTACCAAAGTCACTTAGGATGGGAAATTGTTCCAAATAATGTGAAGGTGATGGTATATGAGTAGCATCTTATTGCATTAATATAAATTTCCAGTAATTCATTTGAGTTGTGATAAATCCCTTTAAGTTTCAAAGCAGTAGAAATGAATAGTTCTACTCAATCATAATGTTCAAAAGGTAATGGAAGACATTTTTACAAATACTCATCATACTTTCCAAATGCCATCCTAAAATCAATCTTTCTCTCTCTCTCTCTTTCAGTGTGTGTGTGTGTGTGTGTAGGGTGGAAATGGTGATAGAAAGAGAAAATTTATTTAACCAAATATTTGAGTTGTTTTTCCCCCAAAGTGAGAAAATCGGTTTACACAACTGTTTGCTATTAAGGCTCAGGAATCATGCATGCGTAGGAACTTCTCTTATATTTGTCAATGTTTGACAGCTGTCAGTTTATAGAAATGATTACTTTATCTGAACATCACAAACACTGCATCAGTATCTTCCGAAAACGGGCTGCGGAAGCTGCAGTTTCACTGTCCCCAGTCAATTACTGCATTCTTAAACTGGCAGTGCCTTCATTTGCTGGCGCTGGGGCAGCCAGTGGGGGGTATCCGTTGGAGTATAATGCCTTGTGTAGCAGGAGAGGAAGATGAAAAGTGTTTTCTGCTTAATGGGTTGGTATTAAGTAGGTGGGAATGGCTGCTAATTAGCCAACAATTGCTGTGCTTTCCAGTTTCCCTCCTCTCCCTCCTCCTGTCGGTCACCAGCTGCCAATCTGCCCCCATTTTTTTTTTTTTTATTTGGAGTTCACTGCTCACTGCAGTGAAAGCCTTTGTTTAAGAAAGAGGGCTCCCAGGGTCTCAGCTGCCTGGGTACAGCTTGCTGCCTACGATGAGTAGCAACTGTCAGTTTATTTTATCTCAACCTTTTCATCATTCTGCTGAAACTGATCGACTGAAACCACCTGAGAGACCTGAGGATTCAGTACCTACAAGTCATTAGCTAGGCCCTCACAGCCTTTCACCACATAGCAAGTCAACTGAACACTTCCTGAAATACAGTCCACTTTAACCCCATGTTTCCCCTCCAACACGTAAGAATCCTGCCCCTTTCTGGTTCTGAAGCCGAACTGATGGCAGATAGTTCCTTTGACGTACATCATAGAAGTCGGAATATTTTGCTTTGGCTGAGAAATGAGGAAAAGATCCCAGCCATCAGCTTTGCTGTAGTGATATTACTAATGTGGGAGATGTTACCCTACACACAATAAGACTGCATGTGAAATTGGAAAACTGTTTACTAGATGGATTTCGAATATTATGTATTAAGACCTGCTCTGTGTAAACATCAAATGTACTGCTTTGGAGCCTGATTTTGCAGGCATGTAATCTGTAATATTGCTACTATTTGGGGTTTCCTGTGTTTCATTTCAAAACTAAGTAGAGAAAAAATGTCCCACATACTTTAATGACGCACTGAAAGCCCCTTTCTAAGAAAAGGCATCTAACCTGTGTGTCAAGAATGCATCTAGGGGCTGGTGCTGTAGCAGAGTGTGTAAAGCAGCCACCTGCAGTGCTGGCATCCCATATGGGCGCAGGTTCCAGTCCTGGCTGCTCCAGTATGTAAGTCTCTGCCTTTCAAATAAATAAATAAATCTATCTTTTAAAAAAATAAGAATGCATCCAAAAAGCATGACAGGATGAGGACATTGTGCCTGTGGCACAGAGGAGCACACCATTTAGTAGAAGGCAATGACATGTGAAGCTCTGGGGGAGTGGAACAGTCATATGCCACTCAGAAGGGTGGGACTGTGAATGTGTGATATTTAACCACAACTCATCGTGGGTGGGTGTGCTGCTCAGGGAAGTCAAATTTAGAAACAGTGGGAGGGAGAAAGGAAAGGGAACTGAGCAGAGGAAAGTAGAGTATTTTTGATAAATGATGTGAAGTGACAAGTGTTGATACAGGGTTGGGATTAGGGAGAACAGTTCTAGAGGAGGCGTAAGAAAGATGAGTATCAGCACTGATTTGAAATGCTTTCCGTATTTCATATTTATAATAATGTTTAGCAGTATAATTTTTTATTTGAAGAAGTTTAGAATTTTTTGATTAACATGAAATACCTGTATTTTCATTGGGTAAGCAGTACTAATATTGCTTAAAAATGTTAGTATTAAAAATGCTATTGACATATGAATGAGCTGTAAGAAGCTGTACACAATGTGTACAACTCAATAAGTTTGGAGATAAGGAAACGTTACCTTAAGATCCACTAAATGAGCTTAAATATATATATTCATGAAATATTACATATTTGTGAGGAAAAGCTAAACTTGCATTTATCACCTAAAATACTGAAAAACTTAAGAACAGTTCTCACATTTAATAATCACCCATTGAGCTTGATAAAGCAAATTCTTAGGCCCTATCAGTAGAGTCTGATTGAATAATTGTGAGGTAGGCTGCTGGAATATGCATTCATAACATTTCCACCCCTTTCCATAATTTTGATCCAAGTGATCCCTAAGTTACATCCGGAGAAACTGCTTAAGGTTTATTGTGAAGTTTACTTTACCACCAGGTACCTTAAAATATGTGTATATAACAAAAAAAGCAACAGAATACTTTGATTCACCAGTGAATATATCTAACTTCAATACCACTTTCCTTCCTAAGAATCTCCTATTTATAATTTCTTTAAAATCATTTTAAAAAGAAACAGATGAGATTAGTCTAGAATACAATCAAAATGCCAGAGTCCTTCATAGGTAGTATGCTTCATAGGTAGTGTGTCAAACTCTTGGTTCAATTGTGTATTCTATGTCACAGAGTGAAATATATTTCTTACTATAGATTGTCATCAAAAAGGCCACTGCTTTACTTTCTATTCTTCATGCAGCAGCCAAAGACCTTTTTGAAAGGTCAGAGTCCCCTCTCCTACCTCAGTGGTCACTTCCCTTCACAACTGGAAGGAATTCTAAGCCAGCACCATGGCTGACAAGGCCTACATTAATCAACTGCACCTGAAGCCTCAATTCTTTCCTCTCTGCCTCTCACTCGTTCTGCTCCAGCCATATTGGTCTTCTTACTTGGATAAGTCTAGCTTTATTGTCACATCCTCTCCCAGGACTCCTGGATAGTCACACATTTTGCTTCCTTGTTTCAGTCAGGGTTTCTTCACCCTATGCCTCTTTTGAGTGGCTTCTCAGGATCTTCTGTTTAAAATATCCCTCCCCAGAGGCATGCATTTTGGCACAGCAATTAAGACCCCACTTGGGATGCCTGTATCTCATAACAGAGATCATAGGTTCAAGTCCTAGCTCCACTCCTGAGTCCAGTTCTGCTCATGTGCGCTCTGAGGCAGCAAGTAATGGCTTCCACCCAAGTGGAAGACCTGGACTGAGCTGCTGGCTTGGATTTCTGACCTGGCCCTGCCCTATCACTGCAGGTATTTGGGGAATGACCCATAGAATGGAAGTTCTCTCTCTCTCTCTATCCTTCCCTCCCTACCGGCTTCCCTCCCTCCCTCTCTTCCTAATAGAACAAAATCTATATTTTTTTTCACAAAACAATATTGATTTTTTAAAAAAAATCTTCCCCCAAACCCAATTTCTTTCTTTCATTTTACCCTGTTTTAATTTTTCATCACAGTATTTAGCACCATTTATAGGCTGCCCACCAGCATCTAAACCTCCATTTCCATGCTTAAGAAATTCCCTACTTTATAACTTCAGGTGTGATGATGAGATTCAATATCACTATAGGTTTCACTTTCCCAGCTTCCTCTATGGCTAGCACAGGGTCATGTGAGCCAGCCCACCCCCCCCCCCCCAATAAGCTGCCCACAAACAAAACTCAATTGGGGACAGGTGAAGACTCCAACCTGGCAAGAGACAGCATCAGACGGCATTCTCTGTATTGTGATGCTTCCTCAATAGTTCTATCAACATGTATGTAGTAGCGAGCAATTTTTTTTCTGGACATTTTTTGCTATTACCAAAATGTGACTTTGATATATGAAGGCTTGAAGGATTTGATGCCTACACTTTTATTCTCAGGTCAGTTAGTTTTTTGTATACTTGTTATCAAATTTGTATAAATATTTATAGAGGCCTAGGTCCACATGATTATTACATAATTATTGAATTACATTTTTAGTTGGATTTATTTGTGAATATAGATAGTTTCATTTGTAGATAGTTTAAATTTGCTTTGATATTAGTATATGTCTTACTCTTTCTCTTGAAGTTGATACGCTGGAAAACATACTTAGTGAAATAAGCCAATCCTAAAAGGACAAATACCGTATGTTCTCCCTGATCTGTGGTAACTAATAGATCATCTAAAAGGTAATCTATAGAAGTGATAACGACACTTTGAAATGCGATGACTTTGAACAGCCCCCGTCTCGACTGCTGAGGAACAATTTGGTTTTTTACATACGATTTGGTGAACCTTTTACTTAGTATAGGGTTAATCTCATATGTATAAACTTAATTGAATATAGATCTTAGAAAAAAATAAGCATGGTTTTTTCTTGACTTACTAATACTGTGTTATTTCCTCCCTTCTCTCTTCTTTCACTTTAATCAGGCTTAGCATTACAGTTATTACTATCACTAAACTGCTGGTTCCATTAGCTATCCACCACATATTGTTTTGCTATTACTCTGAGTTGCCTTAGGAAAGTGCTTTCCAAAGCATATTCTCCAGATTAAATAGTATCAATATCACTTGAGGTTTTAACAAAGATATGAAACTGAACTTACAATGCTAAAGAGCAAAAATAGAAATAAAAAAGTTTTCAACACACAACTTACCCAAAGAAATCTGTGTGGAGATTTTATGTATATATATACATAATATATATATATATTGATATATAAATATATAAACTATATACATAAATATATGCACACATATACATGCACTATATATAATGTATATATAATATATAATATATATTTATATATACATATACACATATAGTCATAATTTCTGGCATGATTGATTTTTAAATTTGAATTAACAAAATTTTTAAATTTTTATGGGTATAGTGAAATAATTCAGCACATATGCACAGCTTCAACCTGACATACCGATTAGCCTTTCCATTTTGTTTTCTTGTGTGTAGAGTCTATCAGTTCCTCTCTTTAGTTCTTTTCTTTTTAACTTTAATAAATATAAATTTCCAAAGTACAACTTTTAGATTATAGCAGCTAATAAAAACACACACAAAAAAACAAACAAAAAAAGAAAAAATAAGAATGGGAATAGGAGAGGGAGGAGGGAGATGGGTGGGAGTGCAATGGGAAGGCGGGTAAGGTGGGAAGAATCACTATGTTCCTAAATTTGTATTTATGAAATTGATGAAGTTTGTATATCTTAGGTAAAAGGTCTCTGGGTAAAAAAAAAAAAAACACAAAAAACAAAAGTCAAGTCTATACACAAAAGGAAGTCAGGAAGAGATCTTGAAGAAGAGCAATATGCTGATTTTGGTTTACTTATCTTTCATATATTATATTTGTACTGGAAAAGCTACCCAGAATAAAGCTGCTATTTTTTAAAAATAAAAAGGAAAATTTCAGTGTTAGATATAGAAACTGACAGTTTTATGCATAATTATCTATGCAATTACACTTGCACATGCTTGAAAATTTTTAGCCAGGAATGCTTAATAACATTTGCATGGTTAAATGAGACAGCAGAAACAACTGGAAGGGCCTCAGGGCATGGTCATCTATTTAAGCATCCTCTTGGATTTTCAACGTAATTAGTCATATAATTGTGTGCCTAAACTTAGTAGATTCGTGTAAGTAATTATAAATTATTAAAAAGCTGTGCTTGTAATGCTTTGCTATTTCCTGCCAATCAAATTACTAGGGAATATAGTATATTCACATTTCATCATATAAATTTCCAAATAGGATTAAATATAAAGCCCTGGGTAAAGGTGAGTGAACAAGTGAAGTCAGTCAGATGAGAGGTAATTAATATGGCTATTTGGACATCAATATTTTCAGGGGTTATTCCAACGAAGAAATCATAATATCTATCAGTCTGGTCATCTGTGCCTACAAAGGCTTTTATGAAAATCATTGTCTCTATGGCTTACACTGTATTCAACATAACTATTATTTTTAAAATATTACAATAGAAATGAATGGATAACTAAGGGCTGATATAGTAGCTTCCTCTTGCATAGTTTATTTTCCACTTTTCATAATCCTGTTAGTGAGAAGTCATATAAACTTGGGCTAGATAGTCTGAAACAGTATCAGTATTGACTGCAAAATTTTATAATGGCTATTTTGACCCATTTTCCTGGTTTGTTTTTTCTTCTTACTAGTTTTTACCTACTATTGATTATGGAACTTCATATCATTTCATCTTTACCCATTTTAATATCTGAATTTAAAATATGCATAGATTTGAAAATAATAAACAAGGACACAGAGAACTTTGAAAATACTGATTTACATTTCTTTTGATAAAAGCAAAAAATACAATGCATTCACTGCTGATAAAATGAAATGCATAACCTTAATTCAGCCTTATCTCACCAACTGCTACAATAAACCAGTCTTTTTTGTTGTTGTTGTTGTTATTCCATTTTAGGTGTCTGATTCCATGTTAGAGATCAATAAATGCTTCTCTTAAAGGCACAACACTAAACCAAATTAACTTTGGTTTTTCCATAGGTTTGTCAAAGTCCAACTTTGTTTACCATAAAGAGCATAATGAAAGAATATCTGCTCAGATTTCTTTTACTGAAGCTTAGAATGAAGTAAAAGGAAGGAAAAAAAATCTTAACTACTTCGTGGTGTCAAAAGAATTTGTAAGATGTTTAAAACTGGTTAATATTTTTAAAATTTATTTCATTGGTTCAGAGGTGTTAGAAAGTAAATTGGCCTGGATACACTGAAAGATCCAAAGACTCATTTCAGGAAGGCCAAGGCCCTGGTCTTGGCCAAGGATGGATTGGCACTGAAACGAAGAAATGTGCTAGTAGTTCTTCTTAGATTCTTGTCAACATGTCCCATATCGAGCACACTCCACCATTCCCAGGAGGCACACGTCATGCAGGAGCAAGGAAACACACTGGGGATTGTTGTTCAAACCCATCACCAGGGGGCATTATAATTCTCTATGAATTATGCCGAAGAATCTAGATATATAAACATTCACTCTTGCTGGAAAGTTAAAGAATTAAAAGAAAAATGAATTTTGGGATCCTGGGTACTTTTTTTAAAAAAAGAGGAATTCATTAATATATTAGACTCTCACAGTAATAGCAAATGCCTGATCATTGCTACAACACAATTCTCACGTTAATGTGATATTAATACAAAGAAGACTGATTCAATGTAGTTCATAGATAAATTCTAAGGATATACTTTTTTTTTTTTTGTAAAGCCTTTAACCAAGGAAGTTTAGTAAGAATTAGAAGCCAAGCGGGGTGGCATTGTGGCATAGCAGGTAAAGCTGCCGCCTACAATGCTAGTATCTCATAAGGGCACCAGTTTGCGCCCAGGCTGCTCCACCTCTGATCCAGCTCCCTGCTAGTGTGCCTGGGATTGCAGCAGAGGATGGCCCAGGTACTTGGACCCCATGGGGGAAACCTGGAAGAAGCTGCTGGCTCCTGGCTTCCGCCATGCCCAGCTCCAGTCCCTGAGGCCATCTGGGGAATGAACCAGAGGATGGAAGATCTCTCTCCCTCTCTCTCCCTCTTTCTCTATAACTCTGCCTTACAAATACATAAATCTTAGAAAGAAAATTGGAAGCCAACAAAACTTGTGCCTTCCATGTGTTCATGTTTTAAACACTAATGGCATAGCACCTCTTTTTTTTTCCCCTGAAGAAATCTTATAGATCAAGAATAACTAAAGGATCCCCTCTGAGGAAAGGTTAAATAAACACAGGAGATGATCTTTTGCCCGCTAATCCTATCAATGGCGCAAAGCATTTAAGCTAAATTGGCACTGTATTTGGAATCCACAACCATGAGTGGATATAATAACAAACACAGCTAGAAGCAGATTTAAGATCCTCCCTTGAAATGAGACAAATACAAATGAATGACAACTGGGTTCTCCCAGAACTTCAAACTTTAGCCTTTTACGGATAAATATCCAGTTGCTGTTGCTATGATTTAACCAACCAACCAACCAACCAACTTTTCACAAACTAGTAATTGAAGATAAAACTGAAATAAAATTAGATCAGAGAAACCTACTACATTTTTCTTGGAAGTGGCAAATTCAGTGTGCACTGGAAAGTTACAACTGGCAACACCATCAGCTACCAAGAACTGTGAGCAGAATCTAAAAGAAGTATAGTTTTGTTTGAGCAATCAAGAATTCTCTTTTATTGAACCAAGGCAGCAGATAGAGAAGGAGACTCTCAGAAGGAGGAAAAAAAAAAAAGAAAAAGAAAAAAAAAAAGATCTTTCAACCCGAGGGATCTAGAGTTACATTATTATTTCCCAATGAAGTGAGCATTAGTTTCTGAAGAAATACTTTATTCCTAAGGAAGCAACTTGTCATTTGTGTGGGAGAAAATATAGAAGGTGGGTGAAATGAATGTGAATGAGGAAATCAGAAATTTAGGATTAAATTCTGCTGTCTTTTTAATCTTAAAATTTAATTATAAATAAATGTAGAGCTGTGTTTTTCAGCATGTTCCATCTTTGGAATCATTTTGTTTTCTTACTGGTTTTAGAAGTCATTGGATTTTCTAAGCTCCTACTTGATATTTATTAGAAATACACTTACATAATCTACTGTGATTTAAATATTAAAGTTGAACATCTTTATTTGTTTTTTCAGCTTTTATTTAATGAATCTTTGTTTTGACACTAGTATGTAGTATACAGAGAAAATATTTTAATGTTTCAACCTGTCTTATCAAACTTATTTTCAAAAACCAGAAATGGAAGTAAAGAACAAAAGTTTTTAAGGATCTTTGCTTCTGAAACAATTTCAGGCATTCCTGCTGCCTGCAAACAGTTCACAAACTGTTGTACAGAAGAGTGGCTGTCCCAGTTCTCCTGCGGTGGCTGTCACTGCTACTGTGTTGGGAGCCACCATGAAGAATCAGGAAGCCCAAATTAAGCGTTGAGAACAAAGCTTTCAGTGGTTTACCGCAATAAAGGATTGTCCGTGTGCACACACACCTGTGGCAGATACCAATGTCTTTCCAGGGCACGTGTTCTGCATGTGGATTTAGTGCTCCATGCTGCTTCCACGTTGTAGCCCCAGCCCTTCCACGAAGGCTCCTCCCGTGACCACGGCAGCAGAGAGAATCAGCCGCAGGGTCTCACTTTGGTCTGCCCATGCGTGAGCCGGGAAATGACTTTCGCAGCCCTCTGACCAGGACTAAGTCAAGAACTCAGCCCAGCTGCAAGGAAGTACTAAGTGCAATCTTCCATGTTCCCAGAAGAGAGGGAGAAAAAATAACAAACACTGGCAAGCACTGATACTTTCTACCTGAATGGTTACTGAACCCTCTAAAATTATATGCTGTAATTGAACACTTTTTTCTGAAAACGAGTCTTTAGCTTTCATCAGATTTATCACAAAGTTGTTTATTATTTAAAAATTCTAATGACCTTGGGCCAGTGCTGTGGCACAATGGGTTAACACCCTGGCCTAAAGCACCAGCATCCCATATGGGCGCCAGTTCGAGACTTGGCTGCTCCACTTATGATCCAGCTCTCTGCTATGCCCTGGAATAGCAATAGAAAATGGTCCAAGCCCTTGGGCCCCTGCACCCGCGTGGTAGACTGGGAAGAAGCTCCAGGCTCCTGGCTTCGGATAGGCACAGCTCCGGCCATTGTGGCCACTGTGGCTGGTGGATGGAAGACCTCTCTCTTTTTCTCTCTGCCTCTCCTCTGTGTAACTCTTTCAAATAAATAAATAAATCTTTAAAAAAATTCTAATTACCTTTATTTTTTTTTTAGTAAAATGGTATAGATTCATATGGAAGAAAGGAAAGTTTTGAAATATAGGAATAGTTTACAGAGGTTGAGTTTAAAGGCAAATTCCAAGATTTTTTTAAAAAAGGATTTATTTATTTATTTGAGAGGCAGAGATAGGGATAGAGTTAGAGAGAGAGAGACAGAGAGAGAGAGAGATCTTTCTTCCGTGGTTCACTCCCCAAATGGTTGCATCAGCTAGAGCTGATCCAAGGCCAGGAGCCAGGAACTTCTTCCCGGTCTCCCACACAGGTGCAGGGGCCCAAGGACTTGGACCATCTTCTACTGCTTTCCCAGGCCACAGCAGAGAGCAGGATTGGAAGTGGAGCAGCCAGGATATGAACTGGTGCCCATATGGGATGCTGGCGCTGGAGGCACTGAAGGTGGAGGTTTAACCTACTGCACCACAGTGCTGGCCCAGGATTCCCAGATTTCTCAAGACTGAAGCACATGTCAGTTTCATGATCCATAATTATCTTGTTCTCCACGGTCCAAGTGATTTTAGTGTATTAAATTGTATTATTGTATTAAATTGTCCTACGTTCTGGCTATTGCTGAGCTTCCATCATTTACAAACTCCTAATTGCAACTAGTAGCAATAGGTTAATAATACAGTAATAATAATAGACATAATAATAGTAACAATAATTAGGCATAATATGGTGTGAATCAGTTTAACCAGATGGATTTTTCTTTCTTTCTTTCTTTTTTTGACAGGCAGAGTTAGACAGTAAGAGAGAGAGACAAGGAGAAAGGTCTTCCTTCTGTTGGTTCACCCCCCAAATGGCCGCTATGGCCGGCACACTGTGCCGATCTGAAGCCAGGAGCCAGGTGCTTCCTCCTGGTCTACCATGCAAGTGCAGGGCCAAAGACCTGGGACATCCTTCACTGCACTCCTCAGGCCACAGCAGAGAGCTGGACTGGAAGAGGAGCAACCGGGATAGAATCTGGCACCCCGACCGGAACTAGAACCCGGAGTGCCAGCGCCGCAGGCGGAAGATTAGCCTAGTGAGCCGCGGACAGATGGATTTCTTGTTAACAATATTCATAGCTTCCATGTGCTCTCATTGGGAAAGGAGTTAAGTTTGGAGGTAGGACAAGTACATTTAGAACATGAAGCATTTTTAAACCCCAAAGCCAGTGGGGGTGGGGTGGGGTCAGTGCTGTGGCGTAGCAGGTAAAGCCACCGCCTGCAGTGCTGGTATCCCATATGGGTGCCAGTATGAGTCCCGGCTGCTCTGCTTGCGGCCATCTAGGGAGTAACCCAGTGGATGGAAGACCTCTCTCTCTCTGCCTCTGCATCTCTGTAACTCAGCCTTTCAAATAAATAAATCTTAAAAAACAACAACAACAACAAAACAGGGCCGGTGCCATGGCTCAATAGGCTAATCCTCCACCTTGCAGCACCGGCATACCGGGTTCTAGTCCCAGTCGGGGCGCCAGATTCTGTCCCGGTTGCCCTCTTCCAGGCCAGCTCTATGCTGTGGCCCGGGAGTGCAGTGGAGGATGGCCCAAGTGCTTGGGCCCTGCACCCACAAGGGAGACCAGGAGAAGCATCTGGCTCCTGCCTTCGGATCAGTGCGGTGTGCCGGCCGCAGCGCGCCGGCCGCGGCGGCCATTGGAGGGTGAACCAACGGCAAAAGGAAGACCTTTCTCTCTGTCTCTCTCTCTCACTGTCCACTCTGCCTGTCTAAAAAATAAAAAAATAAAAAATAAATAAAAACAGAATGAATATCAGGTGCTGAAATAGTACCTAATGTTTTAAAGATGTTTATTAAATTCCACTTTGAAAAATAGATTCTATAAATAATTGCACAATTCAGGTTTTCCTTGGGCACCATCGCGTGCCAGGCACTGTGCTTGCTGCTGGGCTACAATAATAATTGCAGTCGTTCCTCTGTGCTCAGCAATACGTCTGCACGACTTGGTATTTCATTTTTAGAGTAAAGTTAGCAGCAAGGAACAAAATACTCAGCTACAAGTGGCTTGTAGAAAGAAAAGAGAAATTTGGATGGGGGGAGATGTTGGTCAAAAGACTCAAAATTTCAGATGGGGGAATAGATTCAAGATCACTACTGTAACAACATGGTAACTATAGTTAATAATGTCTTGTAGTTGGAAAATCACTAAGACAACAGATTTTTAATTGTTTTCACATCGAAAAATAATTATACGAGGTAATGGATGTGTTAAGTAGCTTGATTTAGCTATTTTACGGGGTCTACAAACTTCATAATGTATTGCACATGTTAAATATGTATATATATTTCCATAAATTAAAAACAGTAAAATAAAATAAACAGGGAAATTATCTCACATACAAAAGGTGGTGGTGGTAGTTACAGGGTTGGTTAATTTGGCATCCAGGGAAGGCTTTAAGCGTCTAGATTCTTTCTAAGCTCTTTTGCTGCCATCCTCAGCACTTTGATAGCTTAGTAGCTACTGCAGCTCCAGGCATCACATATTCAAATATCAACATTTAAGGTCAAGAAACAGGGAATCTCCTTATCTTGTGCTCCCTTTAAAGAACAAAGAAAACCTTTCCTGAATTCTTCAGAAGATTTTCTTCTCTTATATCATTAATTAGAATTATGCCATATAACCTCCCTAAAGCTGTCACTTGGCTAGTGTCATGAGGCCACACTGGCTGAATTACATAGTAAATATTCAACTACTCGGTATAGAGAAATGTTTCACCTTCCCCAAGGAGATGCACATGAAAGGGTAAGAACACATTGAGTATATCAGGATTTTAAAATCCATTCAGGGGGCCGGCGCTGTGGTGCAGTGGGTTAACCCTCCACCTGCAGTGCCGGCATCCCATATGGATGGCGGTTCTAGTCCTGGCTGCTCCTCTTCCAGTCCAGCTCTCTGCTGTGGCCTGGGAATGCAGTGGAAGATAGCCCAAGTCATTGGGCCCCTGCACCTGCATGGGAGACTGGGAAGAGTCACCTGGCTCCTGGCTTCAGATTAGTGCAGTTCCGGCTGTTGTGGCCTTTTGGGGAGTGAACTGATGGAAGGAAGACCTTTCTCTCTGTCTCTCCCTCTCATTGTCTGTAACTCTCTTAAATAAATAAATAAATAAATAAAAATCTTTAAAAAAAATCCATTTAGCCAGTCTGTATCTTCTAATTGGAGAATGTATGCCACTTACATTTAAGGTTATTATTATTTTTTAAAGATTCATTTGCTTTTGATTTCCTTTGTACTTTTACTGGGAGATTTTCTGCCTTTACATTCTTTGATAATGATGGCTATCTTTCTATGTTTCTGTGTGTAGCACATTCTTAAGCATCTTTTGTAAGGCTGGATGAGAAGTGGCAAATTCTTTTAATTTCTTTTTTGTTATGGAAGGTCTTTATTTCACTTTCATTCATAAATGACAGCTTTGCAGGGTACAGTGTCTGGGGTGAGTTTTTTTTTTAAGACTTGGGTTCTGTCTCTGCATTCTCCCCTAGTCTGTAGGGTTTCTGATGAGAAATCAGCTATGAGTCTAATTGGAGATCCTTTGGAAGTAATCTGACATTTCTTCATGTGCATTTTAGAATTGTTTCTTTATGTTTTATGCTTGAAAGTTTGACTACAATGTGTCACGGTGAAGATCTTTTCTGGTTATGTCTATTAGGAGTTCTATGTGCTTCCTATACTTGGACGTCCCTTTCTTTCTCCAACTTGGGAAAGTTTTCTATAATTATTTCACTTCTAGTCCATTGTCTCTTTTCACACCTTAAGGAACTCCTAAGTCCCATATATTGGATCATTTGATAGTATCCCATAGATCTCCAACACTGTTTTTAATTTTTCTGATGTTTTCCTTTTTCTTTTTGGTCTGAGATATTTCCAAAGATTTGTCTTCTAGCTCAGATATTGTTTCTTCTTCCTCACCAAGTCTGTTGTTAAGGCTTCCCACCATAATTTTTATTTCATCTATTGAATTCTTCATTTCTAATATTTCATTTTGATTTCAAAATTTCAATTTCATGGGAAAATTTTTATTTTGTATCATGTGTTGATTTCTTTCACTTGTGAATTTGCTGCTCATTGATTCTGAGTTATCCTATTATCAATCTTTTGAATTCCTTTTTCAGGGATTTCATCAATTCCTTTGTCTTCACATTCTTTTTTTTAAAATATTTATTTATTTATCTGAAAGTGAGAGTTACACACAGAGAGGAGAAGCAGAGAGAGAGAGAGAGAGAGAGAAGTCTTCCACCCGCTGGTTCACTCCACAGTTGGCCTCAATGGACGGAACTGCGCTGATCTGAAGCCAGGAGCCAGGACCTTCTTCTGGGTCTCCCACATGGGTGCAGGGGCCCAAGGACTTGGGCCATCTTCTACTGCTATTCCAGGGCATAGCAGAGAGCTGGATCAGAAGAGGAGCAGCCAGGACTAGAACCGGTGCCCATATGGAATGCCAGCACTGCAGGTGGAGGATTAACCCACTGCACTATAGGGCTGGCCCCCAAATTCTAGGCTGTTTTCTTTTCTTTTCTTCTTTTTTTTTGACAGAGTGGACAGTGAGAGAGAGAGAGAGAAAGGTCTTCCTTTACCATTGGTTCACCCTCCAATGGCCACTGTAGCTGGCGTGCTGCGGCCAGCGAACCATGCTGATCCAAAGCCAGGAGCCAGGTGCTTCTCCTGGTCTCCCATATGGGTGCAGGGCCCAAGGACTTGGGCCATCCTCCACTGCACTCCCGGGCCACGGCAGAGATTGTTTTCTAAAAAATTTATTTATTTATGTAAAAGGCAGAGGAAGCAGGTGGCAGTGAGAAAGAGAGGGACGATGGGAGGGAGAGAGGCAGCGGCTTTACCTGCTATGCCACAGCATCGGACCCCAATATATTAAGCTTTTTGAAGTTACTCCAACAATCTCTGGTATGCTCTAATCATTTTTTTACAATATTTTTTCTTTGTATTTCATTTTGGGTAGTTTCTACTGCTATGCTTTCAAGTTCATTAATCTTTTCTTCTGCATTATCTAATCTGCTCCTTTTTATTTTTCATCTTGGGCTTTGTATTTTTGATTTCTAGAAATTCAATTTGGGTCTTTTAAAAATATCTCCCATGACTACACATGTTCAATCTTTCTTGAACATATGGATTACAGTTTGTTTTATAGACTAGGGGTCTTTTATTTTATTTACCATTATTATGCCAAGGATTCACATGGAAAGAGTTCCAGCAGTTCAGGCTCCCTTCCTGGATTCTGACAAAGGGAATTTGCTGGGGTGGAGCAGGTTGGTGCTTCAGTTGAACCTAGGTACCTCTTTCTTTTTCTGATCATTTTTCTTCACAAGTTTCAGGAAGCTCTCTTGGCCCTTGCAGTGATCAATACGCCCTTACCTTGCTTGTCTACAACAATGCCAACAGCGTGATGAGTTTCATTGTAGACACTTGCCACTTTGCTATGCTGGCATTTATGGGACATTCCTTTCTGAACAGTGTCCCTTCCCCTGGTGTCTCTAATAGCACCTTTCTTGTAGATTCACATGTGTGCAGCCAAAGAAACACTTCTGTTTATTCCAAAAGGCTTATAGACTCCCTGCAGCTCCTCTCATGAGCTCCATCTTCACATCAGAGCTGCTTTGAAGGGAAGGGAGCCAGAGGAGCTGCAGGAGACCCCTAGAGGCTTGCTGTTTTGTGCCCAGGTGCCTTGGTTTAGGTGTGCCCTAGAGAAGATGAAGACAACTGTGGTCGGATCCTGTTCCTTTGCAGCCAGCACTGAGTCCCAGGCATTCAGCTGGGATGAGGCCTGGGTGACTACAGTGGAGCTCTGTGGAGGTCAGCATGGGACAAGACCATCAGGGCTTGATGGAAGCCCTAGACCCCCAGTGTCACTGGACATAGAGACGGGACCATTAAGGGGGTCAGTGAGGTTAAATGATGTCATGAGGACAGGGCCCTGATCCAACTGCATTGGTCCCTTACAAAAGGAGAACACCAAGGGGCTGGCACTGTGGTGTAGCAGTTAGAGCCACCTCTTGTGACATCAGCATCCTATACAGGGCCTGGTTTGAGACACTGCTGCTCCACTTCTGGTCCACTCTCTCCTAATGTGCCCAGGAAAGGCAGCAGAGGATGGCCCAGGAATTTGCACCCATGTGAGAGGCCCAGACAAAGCTCCTGGCTCCTGGCTCCTGGCTTGGGCCTGGCCTGTTCCCAGCAGTTGCAGCCATCCGGAGAGTGAATCAGCAGATGGAGGATCTCGGTCTCTTTCTCTCTCATTTTCTCTCTCTCTGTGGCTCTGACTTTCAAATAAGTAAATATTTTTAAAAATTAAAATTAAAAAATAAAGAAAGAAGAGACCTCAGGGGGCTCACCAATTCTGTCTCCCTCTCTATTCTGGAAAAGCATTGTGAAGATGGAATGACCCTTTGTGAGCTAGGAAGAGCCCATACCAGAGAGAGAGAAAAAATTTAGAGAAAGGTACCTCTCCTCTTTCCTTTTTTTTTTTTTTAAAGAATTTTGTTTATTTTTAGTTGAAAGGCACAGCAACAGAGACGGTTCACTCTTCAAATGCCCACAATAGCCAGGGTTGTGCCAAGTTGAAGCCAGAGCATGGAACTCAATCCAGCCCACATAGGTGGCAAAGGACCCAGGTACTTAAATCACCATCACCTCCTGCCTGCTGGGTATGCCTTAGCAGGGAGCTGGAATTAGGATGAGAGCTGGGACTCAGATCTAGCACTCTGACATGGTATGCAGGTGCCCCAAGCAGCATTTAACTGCTGTGCCAAATGCTTGCCCCTCTTTGCCGTTGTGTCTATCATTTTGGTGACTTGCTGGCAGATAGCAGATCTGGCCAAAAAAGACTGAACTACACTTTTAAGAACTGTTTATGTCTTTGCTAATTCTATTATCTGTATTGTTCCTGGATCAGTTTCTACTTCTTTATTTCCTTGTCATTGTAAGTCATATCTCTGGGCTTCTTGGTGTGTCTAGGAAATTTTGATTAGATGCTAGATAGTAGGAATTTTATAGTGTTGGGTGCTAGGGATTTTCATTTTGTTTTATCCTAATTAGGTTACTGGGAAAAAAGACCGATTCTTTTGATGTTTGTATTTAAGCTTTGCTAGGTGGGACCAAAGCAGCATTTCATCTGCAAATTCTCCCCCACATCTTTATCAGATTCCTCTCCTGATGTCTCATATTTTATGAGATTTTCTTATTTTGGCTGGTGGGCCAGGTGTGTTTAAGATTAAGTGATTGTTCTAACCGGTCCTTTCAGGTGCCTTTGCTAATCTCTTCACATCCACATAATGTTCAGTCCTCAGCTGAATGGCTCTTGCTGCCTGGCTCTTTCTTTTCCTGTGCTCCTTACTGCAAACTCCAGCTACCTTGGCCTCCCTTAACTCCCAGTCCAGCCTTTTCAACTCAGGAGTCTGCTGGGCTCAGTTACCCACCACGTGCTACAGCCTGGGAGCCTTCTCCAGTCAGTACCCTGGGATAATGATGCAGAGTTCACTCATTTGTTTCCAACTTTTCTCATCGATCACTGCCCTGTGCTGCCTGTTGTTCAGTCTCTACAGAAGTTGTCTCGCATGTTGTTTTTGCTTTTGTCCAGTTGTTAAAAGCATGAGGGTAAATCGGGACCCACTTACTCTATTTTCATCAGAAATAGAGTCTCACTTCTTTTCTGAAATCTTTAACTCAAAAATTCAACCTTTAAATATGTTAGACATGGCTTATATTAACAATTAAAGTACCATTACATGTACAAAAGGGCAATATAAATAAAGAATATTGGACTAGAATTCTAGAGAAATAGATTATAGATCCACTGTGTCTTTTGTTCTGTTACTGTATGAGTACATTCCCATGAGTCACAGGATGCAGGAAAATAAATAGTGGGGAGCATTGGATTTCTTTGGTATTGCACAACTCAATCCTTTCATGATACCATCAAATTAAAAAAAAAAGCTCAAAAGGAGTTAAATGTGTATCCAGGGATGGGAAGAGGATTTGGGAATGGTACCAGTGTTAGGAGGAGAAAATCAGCAACAAACTAAAGTGCATATGAAAAAGGAATGGTGATAAATGGAGAAGCCTAAATATTTAGGAATTTGTAACCTATGAACAGTGGGGGAAAGTACAGAGGTTGAGGAAACACTGAGGGAAAGTAAGACATAGGGTTGAAAACAGGAGGAGGAGCTGCAAGTCTGCAGATGAAATAGTTTAATAGGTTTAGCAACCTGAACAGTGTCAACCAGGGAAAAGCAAAACTACATATGACATCAAATAGCCAGAAATATCTTTGTTATAAATTCCAGAAGAAAGATCAAACACATACACCTGTCTTTTATACAGGTTTAATAAAATAATAAATCTCCCTTTGTGGAAATACATAGACATCTATATTTGTGGGTTAAAAAAAGAAATCAAGGCACAGGTATGCCGCCTAGTGGTGAAGACACTAGTTAGGATGCCAATGTCCCCATGGGAGTGTGCGCATTCAACACCCTGGTCTAGGTCTGACTCCAGCCTCCTGCTAATGTAGGCCCTGAGAGGCAGCAGTGATGGCTCAAGTAATTGGGTTTCTGCCACCTATGTGAGAGACCTGGATTGAGTGCCTGGATCTCAGCTCAGCCCTGACCAGGGTAATGAAACAATGGATGGGAACTCTTTGCCCGTATGTCTATCTTTCTCTCATAAAAAAGCAAACCGAACAAACCCAACAATTAGAAGGTTGGGAAAGATTTTATTGTTAGGGACTATTAAAAAATACCATATTTATTTAGAAAGATGTATTTTCAGAGGAATCTTATAAATAATCTTTCTTGATTTTGAACCTTAGAAAGAAGGTAAAGAAATCTGAAATTAAACCTTTTGCTGAAAGTCACAAATCTGGTGCTCAGGATGGTAATATAAGAACCCAACTCACCAGACTCCTGCATATCAGTTTCCCTTAAAGCCATCCAGTTGCCAGAAGGGTCATCTTGGATTCAATCATATTTTCACCAGGCTTTTTCTCCCACATTATGTTTTTGCACACATTATTAGAGAGAGAAAGATTTGCTTTACAATAACAGGATGGTGTGACACCTACTTGTTGACTTTTTGGCTGATTATCTCAATTTCTCCTCATTATTAGAGTTATTTAACAAAGAGAAGTGGCTTATCACATGAGGAAAATGAGGACACACTTGGGAATGTGACATTGTCACATTCTTTTAAAGTATTTTTAAAATTGTTAATTATATATGTTTATAGGGTACAATGTGATAATTGGATGCAGATATTCAATGTGTGATAATTAAATAAGGTTAGTTGGCATTTCCATCTTCTTGTATATTCAAAAAAAATTTTAGGGGCTGGTGCTATGGTGCAGCAGGTTAAGTCATGGCCTGTAGCACTGGCATTCCATATGGGCACTGGTTCGAGTCCTGGCTGCTGTACTTCTAATCCAACTCCCTGTTAATGTGCCTGGGAAAGCAGCAGAAGTTGGCTCAAGTCCTTGGGCCCCTGCACCCATGTGGGAGACTAGATGAAACTCTGGCTCCTAGCTTTGGCCTGGCCCAGCCCCAGCCACTGTAACCATCTGGAGAGTGACAGCAGATGGAAGACTTCTTTCTCTCTCTCTCTTTCTGCCTCTGCTTCTCTCTCTGTGTAACTTTGAGTTTCAAATAAAAAAATTAAAAACCAGTTTTAACACTTAATAATTGTACATATTTATGAGGTCACTATGATAGTTCAATAAATGTATACAAGCATACCGATCAAACCAGGGTAATTATTTGATACTTGTGATCCAATCCCCATCTATCTCCTCTCCTGCACTCACATGCTCTAAAAGGGTTAAGTTCATATCTGAAAAATGTAAAAGCATGAACAAGGAACTGGATAGGAAAATCTGGCTTGACATTAATCCCAGGGTCCAGGATTAAACCAAAATACAGCAAGGGCTTTGAAACAAAGTCATGACTTTGATTGCTTTTCTTTAAGAATATTAAATGATTCATAAAACCAGGGTGACTTTATTGCCATTCAAGCAAAGTCTCATGTGCCATTTGTAGAAAACTGTAAGTGTTTTTAAGAACTGAGTGGCCAGAGTTTTCATTTATTTCCATATTCAGGATTTGTATCCTACATCTCTGACATCATTTACATTTTGCTACAAGTAGAAAGTGCATAAAAATAATGTTACTGAAATAATTATTACCAATGAAGTGGTTAACAATGTTGGCATTTCAATGGCTATGATTACATCTCTAGGTTAACACTGCATTAAGTTGAGTAAAGAGAGCTTTTGCTTCTATGTTAGTATTACACATCTGGGTCTGGGATCTACAAAAGGCAAGATAAACTGGCCTTTCATTAAAAAAATAAATTTATCCTGAATTATAGAGATAATACTTCTGGTAAGGAAAGGAAACTATATTCTGGAGAAATCGGCATAAATTCATAGGCCCTTAAGCCTTCTGGAGCCAACCAATTTCAGTTGCTTCAGGCTTGAATAATTTTATTGAACTGCAATACATTTGAATTCAGTCTACATTCCTAACTTTTGGAGGAAAATCTATTCTTCTTTTAACACTGGAAAGCAAAGGAGGAAAATGAAATCTTTTCCACCGTATCTAAGAGTATTAGGATGGTGTGAAGGTTCCTGTCTTGTCTGTGTTCCCTCTGAAAGGCACAAAGACGAGAGACGATTGCTGGGGAGTCACTGTTCTATTTCATCTGGAGACCTGAGCACTCTCACTGCTCTATTCCCTTAGGGGGTCTTGTTCCTCTGCTTAAAAGAATATTGCCTGCGCTCTGAGCTAATGATTTGTTTGGAGGATGAAGTCTCAGAGGTGAGGATAACTGAGCAGCTTTTATAATGTGTCATTCAGATCTTTGATCTGCTTTTTTTCCGAATACTTGGGCCCTCTCAATCACAAGATTAAAGATGCCTCTTCGTAGAAGAAAGGCAAAAGTTGAAATCTTAAAAGCTGCTCAGATTTCCAAATAATATTTCTGTATTTTTTTCATTTTGTCAACATCATGTTTGGCAAGTGTCGTCCTTCATTCATGTGATAATTGGATGGTAATCAAAATACAGCATTGGCTCATAGGTTTTCTAAGGGAAACTGAATATTTTTAGAAAGTGGTTAGTGAAAACCAGCTTGTGATGAGGGCATCCGCACTTATTTTGAATTCTGTTTAATTCAACAAATATTGACTCGGAACTTCACAGATGTCAAACACAGTGTCTTCTTTTGTGAGGAATACCAAGAATCAGAACCTGTTTTAAAAAGACTTAACACCCTTGATCAGGCAGTTAAGACAATGATAGAAATGGCCATGGGGGATACAGAATATGACACATGAAAATCACTTAGGGAGAAATGAATGCAATTCAACTTGAGAGCATAGAGAAGAGCCCACATTGAAGTAAGATGGGATGGGAGAGGTTTTGGCATCTGAGAAGGACTTGGCAAGATGGGCAAGACCTGCCTGCCTGGGGCTGGAGCTAGAAGTAAGGTGGCAATACGGTATGTTGTGTATGTGGGTATTTGAGGAGTTGGAGGAGGCAGGTGGTCAAAAATGTTGAGATGTTTGTTTTTAATAATTAGCCAACGGGCAGCCAAGGAAGATTTTTTTAAACAGAGCAAAGATGGAATGAGAGTTGTGTTTTAACATAGATTGTTGAGGCATTTAAAAGCAGATTTTAGTGTGTTTTGAAATAAAAATATGTCTATGTAAATAAGAATGTTTGATAATGTCTTAACAGGTTTTATTTCTAAATAGAGTAACTTCCCCTGAAAACTTTAAGGGTATGAAAATTATGAATGAGAATTAACTCTTCATTTGTACTTGAGTCTGAAGAAAATTTTCTCACTTTTACAATGATGCAGCTCTTCCATGCATAGATTTCTCATCTCAGTGAAATGGGGTATATTTTATAGCACTCTGAAGAATATAATTTTCCCCTTCCAACATCCAAATAGCTGAACTTTTAATGTCTGCATAATATTTTGAAATGCACATTTTTTTCCTGCTTCTAACTCTCTGGACCAAAACATGACCCTATAAAAATTGGGGAATAAATAAATAATTTCATAAACTAAAGCAAAAGACCTTTTAAAAATAAAAAACAAGATTGCAACAAATAGATATGGATCTAATCAGAAGATAGGTTTTTTCCAGTAGTATTTTTCTCCTAATTACTGTTATAATGGTTAGAGATGGCCCCAAAATAAATCTGAAAATGTGAGTAGTTCAATGTACCCTCTCCCAAATCTTTATCACATAGATTATATTATATATTAGCATTTCACATAGATTATATTCCATCTGCTTTTCTGTCTACCATTATGTTAGACAACATGATAGCTTAAAGGACAGAGAATTTTAAACTATAGAACATGTTTCCAAATATATAATGACAAACTACATTTTGAAATAAGCAAAGTGCTGCCTAAAAGTGATTACTTAATAATTGCCTATATATATTTTCAGAGTGTTTGAGCATACCAAAATTCAATAAGCTGTTTTTGAAGACTCTGTCAAAACCAGAAATAAGAACCACATCAAAACATCACTATGCAGGATTTTGGAATAAGACTTTCACTTATTTTATGACTAGAGGACCGAGAGTGCTAAGTAATATCCTGCTGACCTCAAAGAGTCAATGAGATTCCTTGGTGCCTAATGTACTATTATTTACTATGTATTGTATAGAAAATAAATTATTTACTACATATTGTATAGGAAATAAATACTCAAACCAATTGTTATTTCATCTAAATGACCTACTTAGAAAAAATAGTTCAAAACAAATAGGGGAATATTCTTCAAATTGCAAAAGCTTTATCTTACGATTCGATTCTACTTGAGCTATCTCAACATATTTGAAATACTTTATTTAAAAAAGTTTGATGTGCAAACAAATAATTATGTAAACCCAAAGTTTACCTTTGGCAATACTATTTGTTTGTTTTGTTTTATTTTTTGTTTTTAAATATCCTATCCTATGCTACCGCGGCGGCCATTGGAGGGTGAACCAACGGCAAAAGGAAGACCTTTCTCTCTGTCTCTCTCTCTCACTGTCCACTCTGCCTGTCAAAAAAAAAAAAAAAAAAGAAAAAAAAAATATCCTATTCTGAAGTTCTTAATGGGATTAGAGTTGTTATGGTTTTGCTCCCAAAGGTGCATGTGTTGGAAGCTTGGTCCTCACTGTGGAGATATTAGAAAGCAGTCTGTCCTTTACCAGGTTGGGCCAAGTGGGAGGTTGCAAGACTAACTCCTCTCATGCCCTAGCTTTCTAACACCGTGTGGTGTCTCCCTCTTGCATAAGCTCTTGCAGTTGTGAGGCCATTCACCATGGGGTCCCCACCAGAGTTGAACCAGTACCAGTGGCATGCCATGAATATCTAAAACTGTGAACTAATTAAATGCCTTTCTTTTTAAAGCACTAAGCTTCAGGTATTTTATAAACAGGAAATGGACTAACATAAGAGCCCCTCCAAGTTGACACATAAAACCGACCCTGGCATTCCCTCCAGTTGGCAGTAATTGACGATTTTGATTTGAATTCTTCATAACATAGGGGAAAACAGAATTAAAAGAAATCACTATCCAATATTTTCTAAATTAATATTCAAACCCAATTTAATAAAAAAGAATAGGAAAATTAGCTATCAGACAAGTATGTGCACAATACAAATTAACATCTATCAACACTTCTCTTGTAAGTAAGGTACAACTGTGATCATTTAAGAAAATCACCTTATGAGTATAAAATAAACTGAAAATAGATCCTTGTGAAAATTAAGAGTAGGAAGAGGAGAGGAAGGGGGAAGAAGGGTTGGAGCATGGGTGGGAACTATCACTATGTTCCTAAATCTGTATATTTGAAATAAATAAAACTTGTATACCTTAAATAAAGTTTAAAAAATAAAGGGGTGGGCAACCTTGAAAAAAATCACAAGCTTATTTCACATTCTACACAAATGATCAATATATATTATTGACTATGATAACTGAAAAAATTGTAATGTGATTTATCAAGTTACCACCATTATTTTATGCTTTCCTTAAAAAATCAAAGGTACAATATACTTGTGGCATGGAAGCATACTCAATCTTCATGTAGCAAATGAATCAAAAAAATTAAAATAACTTTCAAAACAAAATCACTAGCAGTTGAAAAACCCTTTTCAATGAAAATGGCTTAACATCAAGAGGGAAATGAAAATGAAAGTGACTTCAAAAGCCAAAGCCTTACCAGTAACCAGATTAAGTTCAATGTCACTTCTGCTCTCCTTCCAAGACAGCAAAGAGTCGAGGCTGGTGAGATCTGCCGATTCTATGTAGCTGCTTATTGTGAGCATCATCTGATCCACTTTTGCTATTCCGTAATGAACTTTGGTCTCGTCCATCAGAGACATGTTCATTAGCTTTACAGTTGTGTCAAAAGCTTGGTGGAAGGATTTAGAAGCCTTGCTGTAGTCTCCCTAAGAAAGTAATAAAAACAATTTTCATCTTAATTTTTGTTTCACCATTTCATGTATTTGCCCATCTTTCTTTGGCAAGTCCCAGGCTGATCTTACTACAATTATAGCAGATCATTTTCAAGAAGTAAGAGATGGTAAACAGGCTCTCTATTTGAATAAGGTTCTTTCAAAGAGTAATGAGTATGTACCAGCCAATACCTTAATTTAGTAATATAAAGTTCTATCTGTTAGGTTGGACAGTGTGAAATTTAACTTGTTTTGAAAGAAAAGTGATCAAATATTGGCAGTTTTATAAGGTTCAACCTAATAACATGGTAACAAGAATATGTTTAGGAAAGAATGAACCAATTCACACTGATTTCATTCGAATTTTATGAATTGTGGTACTGGATAAATATAATATATATATATATTTAAAATTTTATATATTCATTTCAAAGGGAGAGAGAGAAAGGAAAGAGAGAGAGAGGAGCGAGGAGAGAGAGAGAGAAAGAAAGAGAGGATGGGGAGACAGGGAAGGGAGAGAAAGGCGGGTGAGAGATAGAGGAGAGAGAGGGGGCAGAGAGAGATCTTCCATCTGTTCGTTCTCTTCCCAGATGACCACAATAGCAAGCTGGGCCAGGGAGAAGTCAGGAACCTGAAATCTCCATTCAGATCTCCCACATGGGTGGCAGGGGCCCAAGCACTTGGGATATCATCTGCTGCCTCTCAGGATGCATTAGCCAAAAGATGGATTTAAAGTAGAAGTGTCAGGACTTCAATTGGTACTGCAATATGGAATATGGGCATCTTATGAAGGTCAGAGTCAGTGCTAAGTACTTCACATACATCATATCATTAACCTTTACAAGTTACTCTATGAGGAAAATTTTCTTATTCTACAATGAAAATGAACCTCAGAAAGAGACTATCTTCTGCCACCTTCAAATCTTCTCTACTGCAAAGGAGAATATTTCTAGGATCGAGCTATATTTGTAAAGGCTCCTGGGCATAACATTTCCTGTATTCACTGATTTATAACCTGTTGGGATCATTCTCTCTTTCCTCACACTAACATCCTTTCCCCCATAAATACAAGCAAAAGCATGCATGTACACTTACTTGACAAGAGACCCTTACAAGAGATACTTTTTTATTTATTTTAAAGGAATACAAATTTTATAAGTACAACTTTAGGAATATAGGTATTCTTCCTACCATACCTGTCTTCCCACCCACTATCCCACCCCTTTTCCCCTCGTCCTTCTTCCCTTGCCAGTCCCATTCTCCATTAAGATTCATTTTCAATTAACTTTGTACACAGAAGACCAACTCTATACTAAGTACAGATTTCAACAATTTGCATAAATACACACACACACAAACTGTTTGAGAACTAGTTTTACAGTTAAATCTCAATATGACTCATTGAGGACAGAGGTCCTGCATGGAGAGTTAGTGCACAGCGACTCCTATTGTTAATTTAACAATTAACACTCTTATGTATGACGTCAGTGATCACCCAAGGCTCTTGCCATGAGCCACCTAGGCTATGGAAGTCTTTTGAGTCCACAAATACAGCAGAGAATGTTTTATCATGATTTCCGAGTCATTTTCATACACCATTTTATGAAGGAAATGAACATGCAACAGCTTTATATCATATACCAGCTCAGGGAAAAATGCTTCCTCAACTATACAAACTGCTATGTAATCATGGAGTTGACAAGCATAGTCAAAGTGACTGAATACAGAGGTTGCCAGCAAGGCGAGGAGCAAGAGAACCTGGACTTCAGTGGCAGTTAAGTTCCATGCACAACATTGTATGCCATATGCTCACACGGGCAGCGTAGGAGAACTGTTTATTCAAGTGATTCATTCCAACTACTGCTAAACACAATCTGTCCATATTAGATCAACAGTAATCTTTGTTTATAGAGGTGAACAATTCTTTCTCTTATTTGAAAGCATAAAACAGAATTTATGTGAGAAAAAGATTACTCCATTAGGAAAAAAACCTAATGTAAATTAAAAATATGTTATCTCAAAGAGAGAGAGTGAGAGAGAGGTAGGGAGGAGAGAGGGAAGAAGGAAGTATCATTATATTCTTAGAATTGTATCTATGAGCTGCATCAAATCTGTTCTCTATATAAAAACAAAATAAATAAATAATCGTATAAAAGATATCTGTATGCCAATTAAGTAAACCATGATTGAGAATAACATAAGTACTGAAGATGATGGAAACAGAAACTAGCTAAAATTATAAAAAATTATAAAATTATAAAAATATATGCTCAAACCAAACATTACCTGTTTTTAAAAATACAAAAGTACAAATATCTAATTATTCCTCCAGTTATACTTCTCAGCTTCAGGCTGAGAGTCTTGATTAGGAAAATTAGGGTATCATAAATACAGCAGACATATGAGGATACTTTTAAAAACATGGAAATGGAATTAAAAGGAGTTTATTTTGATGTAAAAATTTTACAACCTATGCATAGTTTTTCCATATTATGTATTTTCCATGAGCTTTCTGAAGACACCTTGTATGCATGGTTTTCAAAATTGTTTTTCATCAAAATAAAATTACCTTTCATTTCTATTTTCCATGAGATTTTGAATGTTCTAATATGTTTGAATTTACAGAATTTTAAAATATGGTAAAAGTCTCTCATTCATTCATTTATTCATTCATCAGGCAACCACCATACAGCAGGCCCCATGCCAGGCAATAGAAATCCAGCATCAAATGGCAATATCAATCAAGTTGGAGAGGTTGCTATAGTGGAAGCAGTGATGTTTCCAACACTTTCATTGGACCTTCTTTCTTATTTAACAAATGTCTCCTCCCCCAACTCTACTAAACAGGAGCATTATAGTTAGGTAATTATTCGTCCTTCAAATTGTGCATATTATGCAACCTTTAGACACGTACACAACTGCCATCAAACTTTCATTAGAGTTTTTGATATCAGTTTGCTTCACTTCTCTAGTTTATAACACTATTAAGGCAATATAATATTTAATTTCTTTTTTTAAAAAAATTCTCAAGTTTATTTATTAGTTTTTATTTTATTTGAATGAGAGATAGAAAGTAAGGGCAGACACAGAGAGAGAGATTCCATCTGCTAGTTCACCAAATGCCTACAATAGCCACAGCTGGACCAGGCTGCAACCATGATCCATGAAGTCAACCTGGATCTCCCATGTGAGTGTCACGGGACCCGGTTAATTGAGTCATCACTTGCTGCCTTCCATGATATGCATTAGTAGGCTGTTGGAATTGGGAGTGGAGCTGGAACTCATTCCAGGCACTTCACGGGATGCAAGAGTCTTAAGTAGCATCTTAACTATTGTGCCAAATGTCCACACCAAACTAACTTTTAGAAATCAGTATTGTTCTGTAATGAGATTTCACTAATTAATGTATATTATATTTCCAGATTCCAAATTTAAAGAAATTAATATCAAATTTAATCTTCCCTCCAAAGATTCTGTAAGAACCTTCCATAGTTTATTTTTTGCTATCTGATTACTCCTATTCTATTACACATTTTAGAAGATTCTAGTAATTCACTTGGCAATCTTAAAGACTAGACTGAGGGCCAGTGCTGTGGCATAGTGGGTTAAAGCCCTGGCCTGCAGTGCCAGCATTCCACATGGGAGCCTGTTTGAGTTCCAGCTGCTCCACTTCCAATCCAGCTCCATGTTAATTCACCTGAGAAAACAGTGGAGGATAGCCCAAATGATTGGGCCTCTGCATCCATGTGGGAGACCTGGAAGAAGCTCCTGGCTCCTGGCTTTGGCCTGGCCCAGGCCTGGTTTTTGCAGCCTTTTGGGGAGTGAACCAGTGGGAGGAAGACCTCGCTATCTGTCTCTACCACTCTGCAACTCTGCCTTTCAAATAAATAAAATAAATTAAAAAAAAAAGATCAGACAGAATACACAGTGCATTTATGCATTTTATAAACTCATCATATTAGCAGAGAGTAATTTCACTGAGTATTAGTGGACAATTTCAGGGCAAGATCTCAATGATATCATGGACCTTGAAACAAAGCTTGAATTATAACACTATAATGTAGAATTCTTGTGCATTTATTCTGATTATTACCAGATCCTTTTTAAAGGCTAAAACATCATCCTTTCCAATGAGCAAACTCAAAATAAAAGAGTATTTTCTTAGTACTAAGGATAAATCATTCCCTACCCATTTCTTACCTAGTAAAATTAGTGTTCAAATTACCATGATTTTAACTGTGTGACTGTTCTCTGATTTCATTAAGGAATAAGAAATCTCAGGGCAGGCATTTGGCTTAGTGATTACGGTGCCTGCATCCCATATTGAATGCTTGGTTTGAATCATCACTACTCTATGTCCTATCCAGCTTTCTAATTCAGACTCTGGGAGACAGCAGGTGATGGCTCAAGTACTCAGGTCCCTGCCACTCATGTGGGAGATCTGGATGGAATTCTGGGCTCCTAGCTTTATTCTGGTCCAGTCCTGGCTGTTGAAGACATCTCTCTCTCTGTTCTTTTGACATTCAAATAAATAAATAAAATTGAAAAAAACAAATTATAAAAAGAAATCTTATAAAGGATCTATACCTAGACCTCTCCCTGGAACACTCTCATTTGACACCTTTTTTTTTTTTTTTTTTTTTTTTTTTTGCTTTAAATAGTAATTTATTATAAGTCAAAATTAAAAAGAGTTGATGATTTCTTCTTTTCCTTGATAAGCCTTCAGAACATAAGTTATTTAAAGATGTAGCAATATGTACAATGCTGACTCTGCTTCATTTTTCATGTTTGTATTTTTTGTATTCAGAAGAGGAACTGCTGTAGTATTTTTTTTTTTTTATTTTTTTTAACTTTTATTTAATGAATATAAATTTCCAGTATACAGCTTATGGATTACAATGGCTTCCCCTTCCCATAATTTCCCTCCCACCCGCAACCCTCCCCTCTCCCGCCCCCTCTCCCCTTCCATTCACATCAAGATTCATTTTCAATTCTATTTATATACAGAAGATCAATTTAGTATAAATACTTCAACAGTTTGCACCCACATAGAAACACAAAGTGAAACATACTGTTTGAGTACTAGTTATAGCATTAAATCAAAATGTACAGTACATTAAGGACAGAGATCCCACATCAGGAGCAAGCGCACAGTGGCTCCTGTTGTTGACCCAACAAATTGACACTCTAGTTTATGGCGCCAGTAACCACCCTAGGCTGTCGTCATGAGTTGCCAAGGCTATGGAAGCCTTCCAAGTTCCCCGACTCTGATCATATTTAGACAAGGTCATAAAAGACAGGTTGAGGATAGTAACCAATGATCCTAAGAGTGGCCTTAACCAGGTCTGAACAATTATACAGCATTAAGTGGGGAAGAGGACCATCAGTACACACAGGTTGGGAGTAGAGCCATTGGTGGTAGAGTAGAGGTTATGATTACAAAGGAATGAGGCCCAAGTGCACTAGACAGGGTCTAGAACAAAGGACAGAGTCATTATTAGAGGAGCTAAGAAAGGTGCTGTTTAAGCTACAAGTAATTTTTCTGGTTGAGAGGCAAATAGAACTGATAGAAGGGGCTTGATAATAATCTGCTGGGCTTTAGGCCTTGTAAGTTAAGAGGCCCAGACCTATCTATCTCTTCACATGGGGTATATCCTAAGGGAGGTGTGAACCTCCTAGGGGAAGGCACTCTGTTGACTTTCATTACTTGGCTGGCCTGGGAGGAGAGCTGGCCAGGTAAAGGCAGGGGGCATCTCTAACAAGAAATTTACAGTTCTGCCTGCAATGTTGCTGACCCTACTTGGCTGTCCCCTCAACTGCAGTGGTCACTTTGGAAGTTGGGCTGAGTGAAGGGCTTTTCAGCTTAGAGCCAATAAGATCTGTGGCTCTGACCTGGGCATCCTTCGACTCCAGGGCAGGTCCATTTCCAGTGATCCAACTCTTGGCAGAGCTGCCAGGGCTCTTCACAAGCTGACTTCTGCTGAAGCCCAGGCTTACCACATTGAAAGCCACTGCAGTGGACTGGCCTGTTGGGTCTCCTTGAGGGCAGATCACTGTACAGATCAGCCATTAATAGGCCTGCCACCCATTGCTTCTGATGCCTAGCTTTCTTTTCCTCCTGGTTTGTGTTAAAGCAGACCAGACGATGCAAGTCAAGGGAGTGCCCGTGTCCCATCTCTAATCTTCGGTGGCCTGAACTACAAGTCTATAGTCACAGGCATGTTCTGTAGTAGTTTTTCTAAGGTAGACAATGCCCATGAGGAAAATTATATTTTCACTTTAAAACTTTCTTTCCCTTTGGTCTGAAAGGGAGGTTTTTCCTACTTACTGTATACTTCGCTGATGGCAATGTGAATCTAGCTATGAGATTATTAGTTAAGTTCATATTTTGGCTATGCTATTACAGAAAAATGTTAGCCATCTCTTATAAGGTCTAAAGATTAAATTGTGCATCCTACAGATTCCTTCATAATAGAATTAGTTCCCTACCTTGAAGAGAATAGAGAAGTGAAAGAACAAGTTGGGCTTATAATAGAGAGATGAGGGAGCAAGTCCTAGATCACTTGCTGACAATAGCAATATTACATGAATACTTAGCAAACCGTTTCAACCTTTAGATAAGAACTTAATAAAACATTTACCGGAAGGTCCAATGCCTTCTATAAATTTTAAGAATCATGTATTTGAAAACACGTCTTAAATATCTAACATGGCGTAGTTTGTTTAACCAGTAAACTTAAGCACAACCATATAAAATGTTTTTAGTTTCTTTCTACCAACAAGTTTAAAACATATGATACACAGATTCAGGTCATACAAATTAAAATGTATCTTTGATTGATTTTAGCAGCTTAAATTTATGGACAATCTTATCTAAAAGCCATTTAAAATAAAACTCTTAATAAAATTTCCCCATGTGGAAATACAATATGTACGCACATATAACATAGCATAATAGACCAATATCAAAATCCAAAATATCTGGTTGAAATAAGATTCCTTAAAATCATGACATAACATAGACCAAATCTGATCATTGTTACAAGGTGATCATTCAAGTCTTTGAAAATAAGCACATAGTTAAATAACCCATAGCTCTTCATCTCCTCCCTCTCTTTTTCCACTCTTAGATTTAACAGGGATCACTTTTCAGTTAAAATTTAAAAACCTAAGAATAATTGTGTGTTAATTACTGAGTTCAACCAATAGTACTAGAACCACAACAACAACAACAAATACTAAAAAGGATAAAGTATTACATTGTACATCTAAAGTCAGGACAGGAGCTGATCAGTTCATTGTTGCTTATAGTGTCCAAATCACTTAACAGGTTTCCCCTTTGGCGCTCAGTTGTCACCGATCAGGGAAAACAAATGATATTTTTCTCTTTGGGACTGGCTTAATTCACTCAGCATGATGTTTTCCAGATTGCTCCATCTTGTTGCAAATGACTGGGTTTCGTTGTTTCTTACTGCTGTATAGTATTCTATGGAGTACATGTCCCATAATTTCTTTATCCAGTCTACTGTTGATGGGCATTTGGGTTGGTTCCAGGTCTTAGCTATTGTGAATTGAGCTGCAATAAACATTAATGTGCAGATGGCTTTTTTATTTGCCAAATTAATTTCCTTTGGGTAAATTCCAAGGAGTGGGATGACTGGGTTGTATGGTAGGGTTATGTTCAGGTTTCTGAGGAATCTCCAGACAGACTTCCATAGTGGCTTAACCAGTTTGCATTCCCACCAACAGTGGGTTAGTGTCCCTTTTTCCCCACATCCTCTCCAGCATCTGTTGTTGGTAGATTTCTGAATGTGAGCCATTCTCACCGGGGTGAGATGGAACCTCATTGTGGTTTTGATTTGCATTTCTCTGATTGCTAGTGATCTTGAACATTTTTTCATGTGTCTGTTGGCCATTTGGATTTCCTCTTTCGAAAAATGTCTATTGAGGTCCTTGGCCCATCTCTTAAGTGGGTTGTTTGTTTTGTTGTTGTGGATTTTCTTGATTTCTTTGTAGATTCTGGTTATCAATCCTTTATCTGTAGTATAGTTTGCGAATATTTTTTCCCATTCTGTTGGTTGCCTCTTCACTTTCCTGACTGTTTCTTTTGAAGTACAGAAACTTCTCAATTTGATGCAATCCCAAATGTTAATTTTGGTTTTGACTGCCTGTGCTGTTGGAGTATTTTCCAGGAAGTCTTTGCCTGTGCCTATATCTTGCAGGGTTTCTCCAATGCTCTCTAATAATTTGATGGTTTCGGGTCGTAGATTTAAGTCTTTAATCCATGTTGAGTGAATTTTTGTGTAAGGTGATAGGTATGGGTCTTGCTTCAAGCTTCTGCACGTGGAAATCCAATTTTCCCAGCACCATTTATTGAATAGACTGTCCTTATTCCAGGGATTAGATTTGGATCTTTGGTCAAATATAAGTTGGCTGTAGATGTTTGGATTGATTTCTGGTGTTTCTATTCTGTTCCATTGGTCTATCCATCTGTTTCTGTACCAGTACCATGCTGTTTTGATAACAACTGCCCTGTAGTATGTCCTAAAATCAGGTATTGTGATGCCTCCGGCTTTGTTTTTGTTGTACAAGATTGCTTTGGCTATTCGAGGTCTTCTGTGTCTCCATATGAATTTCAGCATCATTTTTTCCAGATCTGAGAAGAAGGTCTTCGGGATCTTGATGGGTATTGCATTGAATGTATAAATTGCTTTTGGGAGAATAGACATTTTGATGATATTGATTCTTCCAATCCATGAGCATGGAAGATTTCTCCATTTTTTGGTATCCTCTTCTATTTCTCTCTGTAAGGTTTTGTAGTTTTCATCGTAGAGATCTTTAACGTCTTTGGTTAAGTTTATTCCAAGGTATTTGATTGTTTTTGTAGCTATTGTGAATGGGATTGATTTTAGAAGTTCTTCCTCAGCCGTGGCATTGCCTGTGTATACAAAGGCTGTTGATTTTTGTGCATTGATTTTATATCCTGCTACTTTGCCAAACTCTTCGATGAGTTCCAGCAGTCTCTTAGTAGAGTTCTTTGGGTCCCCTAAATAAAGAATCATATCATCTGCAAAGAGGGATAGTTTGAGTTCGTCCTTCCCAATTTGTATCCCTTTAATTTCTTTTTCTTGCCTAATAGCTCTGGCCAAAACTTCCAGAACTATATTGAATAGCAGTGGTGAGAGAGGGCATCCCTGTCTAGTACCAGATTTCAGTGGAAATGCTTCCAACTTTTCCCCATTCAATAGGATGTTGGCCGTGGGTTTTTCATATATTGCTTTGATTGTGTTAAGGAATGTTCCTTTCATACCCAGTTTGCTTAGAGTTTTCATCATGAAAGGGTGTTGTATTTTATCAAATGCTTTCTCTGCGTCTATTGAGAGAATCATATGGTTTTTCTTCTGCAGTCTGTTAATGTAGTGTATTACGTTGATTGTTTTGCGAATGTTGAACCATCCCTGCATACCGGGGATGAATCCCACTTGGTCTGGGTGGATGATCTTTCTGATGTATTGTTGCAATCTATTGGCCAGAATTTTATTGAGGATTTTTGCATCTATGTTCATCAGGGATATTGGTCTGTAATTCTCTTTCAATGTTGCGTCTCTTTCTGGCTTAGGAATTAAGGTGATGGTGGCTTCATAGAAAGAATTTGGGAGGATTCCCTCTTTTTCGATTGCTCTGAATAGTTTGAGGAGAATTGGAGTTAGTTCTTCTCTAAATGTCTGGTAGAACTCAGCAGTGAATCCATCTGGCCCTGGGCTTTTCTTTGTTGGGAGGGCCTTTATTACTGTTTCAATTTCTGTGTCAGTTATTGGTCTGTTTAGATTTTCTATGTCTTCCTGGCTCAATTTAGGGAGGTTATATGTGTCCAAGAATCTGTCCATTTCTGATAGATTTCCCTGTTTGCTGGCATACAAGTCCTTGTAGTAATTTCTGATGATTCTTTTTATTTCTGTGGCGTCTGTTGTTACGTTTCCCATTTCATCTCTGATCCTATTGATTTGGGTCTTTTCTCTTCTTTTTTTAGTTAGTTGGGCCAATGGGGTGTCAATTTTGTTTATTTTTTCAAAAAACCAGCTCCTTGTTTGGCTGATTTTTTGTAATGTTTTTTTGGATTCAATCCTGTTGATTTCTTCTCTGATTTTAATTATTTCTCTTCTCCTACTGGGTTTGGGTTTGGTTTGCTGCAGGTTTTCTAGATCTTTGAGATGACTTGAAAGCTCATCTATTTGGTGCCTTTCCAATTTCTTGATGTAGGCACCTATTGCTATAAACTTTCCTCTTAACACTGCTTTTGTTGTATCCCATAGGTTTTGGTATGTTGTGCTGTTATCCTCATTTACTTCCAGAAAATTTTTGATTTCTCTTTTAATTTCTTCTATAACCCATTGTTCATTCAGGAGCATGTTGTTCAATCTCCATGTGTTTGCACGTGCTCTAGGGATTCCTGAGTTGCCAATTTCCAATTTCATTCCTTTGTGGTCTGAGAAGCTGCATGGTATGATTCTAATTCTTTTGAATTTGCTGAGACTTGCTTTATGGCCTAGTATGTGGTCAATCCTAGAGAGGGTTCCATGTACTGCTGAGAAGAATGTAAAGTCCTTAGATGTAGGATGAAATGTTCTGTAGATGTCTGTTAGATCCATTTGGGCTATAGTGTCATTTAAATCTACTGTCTCCTTGTTGATCTTCTGTCCTGATGATCTGTCTATCTCTGAGAGTGGAGTATTGAAGTCCCCCAGTACTATTGTATTGGGGTCTAAGTCTCCCTTTAAGTCCCTTAACAAGTCTTTTAAATAAGCTGGTGCCCTGTAATTAGGTGCATATACGTTGATAATCGTTATATCTTCCTGTTGAATGGATCCCTTAATCATTAAATAGTGCCCCTCTTTGTCTCTCCTAACAGTTTTTGTGGTGAAGTTTATGTTGTCCGATATTAAGATGGCTACGCCCGCTCTCTTTTCATTTCTGTTGGCGTGGTATATCTTTTTCCAGCCTTTCACTCTCAGCTTGTATGGATCATTGTTGGATAGATGGGTTTCTTGTAAGCAGCAAAAGGATGGGTTTTGTTCCTTAACCCAATCAGCCAATCGGTGTCTTTTAACTGGACAGTTCAAGCCATTAACATTCAATGTGACTATTGAGAAGGAGTAACTTTGCCCTGCCATTAGCCAAAGATACTTTCTAATATATGGTTTGAGATTCCTGTGATCTTTTGGTGTGAGGTTTCCTACCTTTACCTTCTTTCATATTGGTGACCGTGTTTCTGTGTTTCTGTATGTAACACATCTTTAAGCATCTTTTGCAGGGCTGGACGAGTGGCGACAAATTCTTGCAATTTCTGTTTGCTGTGAAAGGTCTTTATTTCACCTTCATTCATAAATGAGAGCTTTGCAGGATATAATATTCTGGGCTGGCAGTTTTTCTCTCTTAGCACCTGGGCTATGTCTCGCCATTCTCTCCTAGCTTGCAGGGTTTCTGAAGAGAAGTCAGCTGTGAGTCTGATTGGAGATCCTCTGAGAGTAATCTGGCGTTTCTCTCTTGCACATTTTAGGATCTTTTCTTTGTGTTTCACTGTGGTGAGTTTGATTACGACGTGTCGTGGTGAGGATCTCTTTTGGTCATGTTTATTAGGGGTTCTATGAGCTTCCTGTATTAGGATGTCTCTGTCTTTCTCCAAACCTGGGAAATTTTCTGCTAGTATCTCACTAAAAAGGCCTTCTAATCCTTTCTCTCTCTCCATGCCTTCAGGTACTCCTAGAACCCGAATGTTGGGTTTTTTAAGAGTATCCTGTAGATTCCTGACAGTATTTTTTAGGTTTCTGATTTCTTCTTCTTTTCTTTGATTTGATTGTTTCCTTTCCTGTTCTCTGTCTTCTAAGTCTGATATTCTCTCTTCTGCTTCGTCCATTCTGTTTTTAAGACTCTCTAATGTGTTTGTCATTTGATCTATTGAATTCTTCATTTCATTATGATTTCTCATCACTATCACCATTTCTTGTTCCACTAGTTGTTTCAATTCATTTTGATTCCTCCTTAATATTTCATTTTCACGAGAGAGATTTTCTATCTTGTCCATGAAGGATTTCTGTAGTTCAAGAATTTGTTTTTGAGAACTTCTTAATGTTATTATCAATTTTTTGAGATCTGATTCTTGCATTTCTTCAATCTCCCCATCTTCATAATCTTGAATTGGGGTGTCTTTTTCATTTGGGGGTGTCATAGTGTCTTCCTTGTTCTTGTTAGCTCGGTTTTTGCGTTTGTTGTTTGGCATGTTGGAGATATTTGGTTTCTTCATTGTGGTGTTTTTTCTTGTTACACTATGGCTCTATATTAAGTGGACTGTCTACTTTCAGTGGTGCCTTAGAGGCTTGGGATGAGTGTGGACTGAGAGCTGTGTTTGGTTCCTCAGGGCTGAGGGTGCGTCAAAGATGAGACTCCCAGGTTAGGTGTGGTAAATCTCTCTCTTTTTCGATTCAAAAGGGAAGTAATTCCGCACAGCTGAATGTAATTGGAGGTAGTTAGCAGGCAAATGATATACCCACAGGAGCCAGAGATCGGAAGCTCTTTCCCACGGACCACACAGGGAATCTCTGCTGCCCTCAGTGTGGGCACCAATTCTCCCGCAATCTCCCACTGGGTTGCCAAGTTAGATGCTAATCTCCTGTTATTTCACCCCTCCCCCCAGAGTCAGGTTTTTCTGCTAGGCTCAGGGCTGGCGCAGACCTGAGGTCGCCCTGCTTATGACGTATGTCCAAAATGGCGCCTGCTCTGTCTTGCTCGCCTTTGAGAGGTGAGCGGAGAGAGAGAAACTTGTGTCCGTATCGGTCGCTTTTTTTTATTTTTTTCCTCTCTCTCTTCAAGTTAGCCTGGTGAACTTTTCCCCACGAAGTTTCAAGCCTCGTTCCCTCTAGCCTCCTCTTTCCGCTTGCCCGCTGGTGTCTCGGGTTATTGTGGTTCGGCTCACCTCGCGTTCCAGCGCTGGTGCGTTGAGTCTGCTGCTGGTGTCCCGATCTTGGGCTCCCACGCTCTCCACGCAGGTACACTGTGAATCTCTAGTTCCGGAAGAGTTTCCTATGCTGTTTTATCCCCTACTCTTCCTTGACCCTGCAGTATCTCCACTTATATTAACCTGTCTCTCTCTCCAGCCTAATAGTGTGCTTCCTGCCTATTCCGCCATCTTGCCGCCTCCTCATGACACCTTTATTTATATATTTTCAGTGAACAGTTCATCAAAGACCACATGTGAAAGGTGGGACAGGTGGCAGCTCTCATCTTGTGATTATATAAAAAAAGATAAGCCAACTAAGAGAAAGGGTCTTTTAATATGTGCTAACTTAATTACAATAGCACTATAGTAATTACAGAAAAAGGTCACTCCAGTATTTTTCCAAATGAAGTTTTGCAGTATAACTTTGTTCTTTGAGTAACATTTCTTGGAAACCGTAGCTAAGAATACAACTATAATGCATTACGCTAGGAATTTAAAGCTAAGAAGATGAGTTGAGGGCAGTTTGAAGGAGACCTACTAAGCAGACGGATGGACAGCAGCAGTATTAGGTTTGCTTTTAATGGCTTGGGAGAAATTTTCAGAATACTAAAATATTGTACAAAAATGAAAGAGAAGCTTTAAATTTCAAAAATGAGAGATTATTCTCATGTGGTATAAAACTGGTAACAAATATATCATGTGTTGGTTCAATGAACTGACATTTTGTTCATCAACACTGAGGTTCTCATTTGAGCACTAGAGTAACGTAAGCAAGGTAGATGTCCCCTGCTCTCATCAAGTTTATATTCAAGAAATTACTAACAAAAAGTAAAAAATATTGAAGTCATGTCCTACAGGGCTAAGAAATGAGGAACCAACCAAAACTAATAGGAAATCTGGCTGAAAACCATTACCCTTGAGAGAAAAAAAAACTAGCTGAGACCAGTCAAAGCCATGAGACAGCAAATTAAACATGCAATGCTGACTGCCGGATAAACATGGGACATTCTGGGCCAAAATATGCCCCCTGAGCTTGCTAAGGCTGTCAATTTTGGAATATGCAGCGTATTACGAGGTATGTAGCTGACCTGTGGCTGGGCAGAAACACAAGGAACTTCTTTTTCTTAGCTGACCAATCAGCTCCCATGCCCCATCTCCACTCCTCACTCCCTTCCCAATAAATATCTTCTATAAAAACGGTGCAGGGAATGCTATTTGAGCATGGCTCCCAGCTCCTTGCTTGGCTGCTCTGTAATAAACTCTGCAAAAGACAGTGGCTTCACTGTCTGGCTCCCTTATGTGTGGGCAAATTCATCTTGCTTCAGTAACAAAAACCACAAACAGCAGAACCAAGAAATAAATATTACATGGACAATTGCAATGCAGTAAAGTTGAAGACTGCCCTGGTGGCTATGTTTGATTGGATTGTCTAGGGGCAGCCTCTCTGAAGAGATCTGAATGACAAGGAACCAACAATGTGAAGGCGAGATGGGAGAGTGTTCCCTGTGGAGCAATCCAGGAGAGGCACATATCCTAAGGCAGGAACTGACCTGGCACGTGTAAAGAATTCCACAAAAATCAGTTTAGCTGTGGTGGAGTGGAGGGAAAATGGGGAGCACCAAGGTCAGAAATATGGGGGCGGGGGCATTACATTTGCATTCCAGGGCAAAGATTTCTACTTATGTTCTCAAGAATAGTTAGTAATGGACGTGATTCAAGCAGAGAAATAATATAATTCGATTTAAGTTTGAAAAAGATTATTTTGGCCTCTGTGTAGAGACTGGCTTATGTTCTGGAGAGGGCCAGTGCCTGCAGGGAAATGGGTTTGCAGTACTGCTTACTGCACCGGTCCAGGGGAGAAGACCGGTCCAGGGTAACAGGCTGATGCTGATAAGAGTAGCACAGAGAGAAGGAGGCAGATTGAGATCTGTTTTGTTGGTTAAAGGTTGAGGTTTGCTTCTGGATTGGATATGAAGTACAGATGAGCGAACACTCCAAGGAGGTCCTGTGTTTTGGGGCTTGAGCAACCACGTTGCTGGATAATTATACCGTTGATTAAGATGAGGAAGACTAGAGGGAACTAGGTTAATGGAAGGAGGAATTATGTTAAATGTGTGATATCATTTAGAAGCTCAGGTGGACATACTAGGTAAGCAGCTGGCTTTGCAAGTCTGGAGTCCCAGAAGAGATCAAGATTGTGAAGATAACAAATATGAGAGTCATTGGCAGTTGGACAGTATTTATAACCATGGGCATTGGTGATGTCAGTTAAGGAGCACTCATAGAAAAGAGATGATTGCCTGGAAGATACCTGGCTATGTTCTATCATGGTACTATCATGGCATTTAAAGGAAAAATGAATTGAATTCAGTTCTTAGGTTATATTTGATACAGTCCAAGTAAAGATGTGAGGTAGGTAGTGGAATGAGTCTGGAATTGAGGGAGAGATATGAGCCCAAGATGTTAAGTAGCTTACAGTATCTTGTACCAAATATATGCTAAGGACTCTTCTAGGTACCATATAACTATTCTAAAATTTTTAATCTTTAAATAATCTCCAAGCCATCCTGTGATTGACAATCGAAATATAAGAAAACTGAGGATCAAAGAATGGCCTTGTTCAAAGTTATCATTAATTAGTGCCTGAGCTCAGGTGGAAAAAATTTAGGGGTAGTTCCTCTCCTGCTATGGTTTCCTTCTTGTAAAAGATTAGTTAATGCATAAAGTGTGGTACAAATACCCTATTTTTTAAACCAATATAACTGGGAGAAAGGCATTTGATACAACCAGGAAACATCTGGGGCTAGTGCTGTGGTGCAGCAAGGATAAGCTGCCACCTGCATTAGAGTCGTAGCTACTCAACTTCTTCTTCTTCTTCTTTTTTTTTTTTTTGACAGGCAGAGTGGACAGTGAGAGAGAGAGAGAGAAAGGTCTTCCTTTACCGTTGGTTCACCCTCCAATGGCCGCTGTGGCTGGCGCACCACGCTGATCCGAAGCCAGGAGCCAGGTGCTTCTGGTCTCCCATGCAGGTGGCCAAGGACTTGGACCATCCTCCACTGCCCTCCCGGGCCACAGCAGAGAGCTGGACTGGAAGAGGAGCAACCAGGACAGAATCTGGCGCCGCGACCAGGACTAGAACCTGGGGTGCTGGCACCGCAGGCGGAAGATTAGCCTAGTGAGCCGCAGCGCCAGCCTACTCAACTTCTGATGCAACACCCTGCTAATGGACACACCAGGAGGCAAGAGATGATGGTTCAAATACTTGAGTTCTTGTGAAGACCCAGAGAGAGTTCCTGCCTTCTGGCTTATGCTGGGTCTAATTCCAGATATTATGGGCATTTAAGGAGGGAACCAACAGATGAAAAATAAAGATTTTAAATAATCAGGAAACATCCATAAACAACTGAAAAGTAGAGACATGAAATAATTCATTGTCAGTGTTTTCCTTGGAAATGGCTTTGTAGAACCAGAAGGAAATTCAGGTTGTCATCAAGGCTACTACCTTGTCTTAAAAAGATCAGAAAGAAAAAAAAATAATTTCCATGTATTTCTAGTAAATTCACTTTTTTACGTCTAATACCTTTCAAATTATTTTCTTGATAATGATTTAACAACTCAGAATCAGTATGGGAAGTTATCAGTAGCTTTTTTAACTTGACGAAGTATATAGGAAAAACACAGTAATGTATAAAAACTGAATATAACTTTAACAATCTGGGTAACAAATCAAGCTTTGTTTTGATATCAGTGACATCATAGAATACCACTATGGTATTATCTACTTAATTTATTAAGAAGATCAATTATCAATGGAATCACCAAAGTGTATGAAACAACTAGTATTTCTGAAGGCACGTGTATTTGAAAATAGCATAAATACCTGGAATCCTTCAAACTTTATATTAGAATAGAGATAAATGGATAAAAAATTAACTTTTGGAAGTAGACATAGTCTTTGGATATTTCATGTTTCTGGCCATTAAATATTAAACTCTTCTCCAGAAATCAAAAATAAGAGAATAAAATACCCACTGATGAGATACAAACTTTTGGCAAAAACGTTAAGAAAAATGCAAATCTAAAATATTACCCCTTAGAAAAATTTACTGCTTTATTTTCCTTTTGCTTTCTGTTATTAGGGAAATACAGGATGATCCTTGATGCTCCTGTTATGCTAAAGGACTGAGTCTGCAGCATTGTTTCCTGGTAGAAAAAATTCATTTGTACTCTCTGCACTTGTGTTTTAGAGAACAATCCCAGTAAAAAGTAGGACTGTATCACACTAACATGAGAATTGATGAGAATTGTGTTGTAGCAATTATCATGATTTGCTGTGACCCTGAGAATCTAATGTATCAATAAATTCCTTAATTGTTTTTAAATAAAGAGAAAAAAAAGGACTAAATCTGTTTATTAGGAATGCCAATTCTGCTACTCTGGGAAAAGCTGCCCCCAAACAGACTGTAAACCTCACAAGGTTTGTGAGTCTTACCTCTTTTTCACCACTATATCCTTGAAAAGTAAACAAAATCAAGAAGAGTCAGAGATGGGAGCATCAGACAGACAAAGCGCAGGGCAGAGAGGAAAGGTGAGCAGGACTGGGCAGCACCCAAGAGAGGCTCAAAGGAGAGGTGAAGTGAGGGGAACCAGGGGAAGTGGCCAGCAGAGGATGGGTGACCAGAAAGGAAGTGGCCAGCAGAGGATGGGTGACCAGAAAGAAGGAGGCATGAGAGAAGGCAGCCAAGTCGGGCAAGAGAGGGAGATTTTTTTAAAAAATGCTTATTTTTATTTATTTGAAAGGTAGAGCAACACACACACACACACACAGAGGAGGGAGGGAAGGAGTGAGAGGGAGAGATTGAGATCCTCTACCCACTGGTTCACTTCCCACAAGACCACAACAGCCAGGGCTGGGCTAGGCCAAAGCCAGGAACTTGCAACTCCATTGAAACCTCCCTTGTGCGAGGCAGGGCCCCAAATACTTGCACTTGCCAGTATGCATTGACAGGAAGCCGGATCAGAAGCCAGCATTCTAACATAGGATGAGGGTGTTCAAGCAGCAGCTTAACCCCACCTGCCACAACACCTGCCCCCGAAAAGGTTTTAAGATCATGAAGCCAAGGGCAAACAGGCCAGGGGGAGCATGAGAGGAGTGTGTAAAAGAAAAGGAACCAGAGAGACTGCTTAAAAACCCCTTTGCCAGCAAGCAAGCAAGAGAGAGAGAGAGAGAGAAAGAAAAGAAAATCGAGAGAAGGAGGGAGGAAGGGAAGTATCATATTCTTAGAATTGTATACAGGACCCACATGGAATCTGGTCTTTGTATTAATATCAAATTAATATGGAATTGATGAGAATCAATTATCATGTAATAATTATCACGTATTTTCTGTGACCCTGAGAATCTAATGTATTAACAAATTCCTTTTAAAACATGAGACAGCCCTTTGCCTAGAGCAGAAACAAGTATTTGTTTCACTCATTCAAATTAATTTCAACCTCTATTTCTATAAAACAAAAACCCCTAAGTTACTCTGAAATAAAGTCAATTTTATGGCAAATAGCAGAATACTATAGTGGTTAAGAGTATGGGTTGGAATACCACTGCCACCTGGAATTTTGGAGACCTGGGATGAGTGAAACTCACTAAGGGCCTGGGAATGTAGAATTGTTTGAAAGCAAGGCGGGCATAGAGAATACTAATAGCCAATGAGCATACAGATAGCAGCTGCAGCTACGTCTCCTGCCAGAAAGCTCTGTTCCAAGTGCTTTACATATATTAACTCAATACTCAACAACACTCTCCTGAAGTGGGATCAGCGAGGCATCCAGCAGAGTAAGTAACTTGTCCCCAGTCACAGATCTTGTATGTGGACAAGCTGGGCTTTTAACCCAAGCACTCTGGATTCAGAGTTGATATGTTGCTTTTCTTTTCTTTATTATTTTTTAAAGGCAGAGAAAGACAAATGGACAGATGGAGAGAGATATTCCTTCTACTGGTTCACTCCCCAAATGCCTATAAGTCAGAGCTGGGCCTGTCCAAAGCCAGGAGCTGGGAACTCAACCCAGGACTCCCACATGGGTGGCAGAAACTCAATAATTGAGCGATACATCTGCTGCCTGCCAGGGTGTGCGTTAGTAGGAAGCTGGAACAGAAGCGGAGTAGCCAGGACTTCAAACTGGCACTCTGATATGAGATGCAGGTACCCCAAGAGCCAACCTAACTGCTGTACCACACACACACCCCTGAGAGTTTGCGTTTTTAGCCACTACCTTCACAGCCCTTCAGGGAGGAGCTGCCAACCTCCAATCACGATGTCAAACAAGCGGAAATGTCGATTACCCTGATTTGATTAGTACGTATTGTGTGTGTATCAAAATATCACACTATAGCCCATAAATATGTATAATTATTAATTTTAAAAAATACATAGTTTGAGAACACAACCTAAAAGTTGACGGATCTTAATCATGATCAAAATAGCAATTACAACTAGAGAAACAAGCCTGTTTCATATCATTTCTAAAGGAGAATCTAGGTAGTAATAAAAGATACAACCAGGAAAAAACTATGCTAGAGATCCTTATGAATAGTGCATTTTATGAACAATGGTTTCTTGTAAAATTTTAGACATTTTTTCTTTTCTGTCTTAGTTTACATAGCCAATCTGCTTCTAGGATTCCATTCTAAATTTCCTTCAGAATTACTCTTGGGTTTGTCATTTCTTCTCCTTAGGGACTTGGGAGGGAGCATCAGGGCTGTGCTAATAAAACACGAATTTGGAGTGAGAGAGATGAATGCCAGTGTAGGCAGATAAGAGTCAACTGTTGCTATGAAGTTGCTTTGAATTTACATATTGTACATTGCTGCTCAAATGCAAAGCCATTGAGAATCTTCCTTGGCTGAGAATATGTGAATCAGGGTTAACAGATTGTGGGCATGAAGGTACAAGAAGGAAATGAAGAAAGAACTGTTTTTCTTTCTGGTCCTTGCTTTGTGCAAGGTGAGGATCACATGAGAATAGTCCTTGGTTTTTTTTTTTTTTTTGGTAGAATAACAAAAAATATTTTACTAAAACAAAAGACTTATAGAAGTTTCCAGATGAGCCATACAAAATGGTCCCAAGTTGTTTTGAAGGGGGAATCTACACTTGACAGCAGAGTCACAATGTTATTAGTGAGGGCTGTGATGTTTGCTTAATGTTCCCAGTTTGGTTCAAACAATCAAGCTTGTTCATCTACAGAGCCTAAATAAAGTTAGACTTGGCTAGAAAGCACATTCTAAAGAACTGGTTCATTGCTTTACACCAATGCAACTAGAGTACCATGAAAAGGGGAAAGGAGTCCATAAAATTACCCTCTTCCCCACAAAAAATAAGAAAAACACCCACACTCCTGCAGCTAACTCTGACAACTGCCTTCATTTACAGTGCTTTATACTTAAACCAATAGAGGAAATGAATCAAAGCAGAGGGAACAATGCTTTTAAACATTTTGCAATAGTCCAGATGATACTTCTAACTCTGCTCATGCTTTACAAACAGTGAATTAGGACAAGACAGAGATGTGCTAATGTGCATTTAGTCACCAAAAGCCTGAAAATATCTGGGCTTTTATTCTGCAATGTTTCTAAGACTGTGTCCATTAAATGCAAACAGAAAAGGAAGTCTTAACAAAACAGGAGAGGGTGATGCATACTTGAGCAGATCGATCTGAATATTACTCATGGCCTGCAGCCTAGTCCATGCTCTAGCTGTTCCTATGGCTTGGGTTTCCTCGGTCTTCCACTGCTGTGCTACATCATTTGCTAACAGATTATCCGGATTGGGAGCACCTAACAAAGCCTGAATCTACAGCAGCACTGTGTAGATCTGCAGTGCTGGGGGCCACTTATCTTTCAAAATACCTAAACATATTCTTCCCAACTTGTCTACCTTGGATGATAAATTTCGGTCACGGAATGTACTTTAGGAGACGCCACTGGGTATTCTTCTGGAAGGAATAGTTCAAGTTTAAAAGTCACTCCCTCAAAGGGTCTAGCAATGACTACATGAAAATACCTGGCATTACTCTCATCTGGATCTGCTTTGACTCCCAGGAACAGGTTCTGCAAGCAAACTGGGGCTTCCTTGATGATCCTGCCGGGCACTCCGGCCTTCTGGTCAGATCAGAGTTTGGCCTCTGATCTCCTCTCGGGCTCCACTGGCCTCACACACGAGTCAGAGTAGACCTTTAAAACTCCACCAAGTTATCCCTAACCACTGAAAATCTTTCTGTTAACAAGAAACATATACACTCACTTTTTCGTTGTAGATGTCTCCAAGCATTGTACTTGCTCTCACAATATCTAGGCTTTGAAAAGTGTTTCTGGAAATTTTCAAGTATTTTTTCAAGTATTTAATTGCTTCTGTTGTCTCTCCTTGGCTGGAATATATAAAATAGGAAACCATTGGAATACCATCTCACTTGGCATTACAGTAAAAAGAGGGCATTTTGTGTCTGGGCGTAGAAATGCGCAAGATGGCTGTCAGGACAATGAGATGTAATGTGAGAATACCAAGTAAAGAAATATGTGGCTTCTAGGCCAGTGCTGTGGCTCACTAGGCTAATCCTCCCCCTGCAGCGCCAGCACACCGGGTTCTAGTCCCTGTCGGGGCGCCGGATTCTGTCCCGGTTGCCCCTCTTCCAGGCCAGCTCTCTGATATGGCCCGGGAGTGCAGTGGAGGATGGCCCAAGTCCTTGGGCCCTGCACCAGCATGGGAGACCAGGAGAGGCACCTGGCTCCTGGCTTCGGATCAGCGCAATGTGCTGGCCACAGCGCACCAGCCGCAGCGGCCGTTGGAGGGTAAACCAACGGCAAAAAGGAAGACGTTTCTGTCTGTCTCTCTCTCTCACTGTCCACTCTGCGTATCAAAAAATAAATAAATAAATAAATAAAAAACAAAAACAAAAAAAATGTGGCTTCTTTTTGTTAGAGTACACCATGAATTAAAACTGACAATTTTCAAACTCTCATGCATTGCTGATGGAAATGTAAAATGATGCAGCTGCTTTGGAAAACTTCCTCCAAAACTTTAACAGAGTTACCATATGACCTAGAAATTTCACTCCCAAATATGTACCCAGGAGAAAAACATGTCCACAAAAAAAGCTTGTATGTAAATGTTCATGGCACATTGTTTGTAATGGCCAGGGAAAGGAAGCCATGCAATTGAATGAGTCAACAAAATATGGTATACCCATGCAACTGAATGCTGTGAAGTAGTGATACATGTTGCAACAAGGATGAAACTTGAAAACACACTAAGCCAAAGGGGCCAGACACAAAAGATCACAAACTGTATGGTTCCATTCACATGGCATGTCCACAACCGGCAGATCTGCCTAGACAGAAAGCAGGGTAGTGGTTGCTAGAGGCTGAGGGTGGGGGAGTGAGGAGTGGCTGGTAATGGGTATAGGGTTTCCTTTCAGGTGATAAAAATGTCCTGAAATTAGGAAATGGTGATGATTTCACAACTCTGTGAATATACCAGAATATACACCGGGTTGTAGACTTTAAAAAGGTGAGCTGTATGCTATATGAATTACATCTCAATAAAGCTCTTTTGAAAGAAGAAAAGCCTTTACAAATCTTACAAAAAGGCTATTTTTTTTCTTGCAAGCTTCTCTGAGCAGTGAAATCTAGGTGTCACTGAATTCACATAGACCAGGGTACTTAAAGGTGTTCATGGAAAATGGAATTAAAAGATGTTTATTTTGGCATAAAACACATTGAGATTTGTGCATACACATTTAGAGGGTTGTATACTCTAGAAAAATGCTCAGAAAAACATAATTTATAGCAGACCACTTGGCATATACTAAGCATGTACATATTTTTGAGTGAAGGAATGGTTGGAAATTTGTGAAAGATGGCACTTATAGAGTATACACAAAAGTAAAGCCTCCAGGTATACTGTGAGAACCTCAGTCAAACAGATGTTTGGGGTCCATGACCATAAACTCTGACTACTGGATTTTTCAGTAACATCAAGAAACTTTGAGAGCATAGCAAATATCCCCAAATATTTTCACTGCTGGGAATATGGTTTCTGACCTTGAAGAATGTCACTGTCAACTTGGATTGAGATAAATGTACTCTACATGAGATTAAATGGAATAGGTACTATGAATTACATATAGTGTTTTGAAATCTGGAGCACGTTCATATGACAACTTTATAAAAGCATGTCCAATGTTTGGAGGGTAAATCTGATCTTACAAAGAAGCCAAAAGAGATTTCGAGTCAAACCTAGTGAATGCAATGGAGACCTCTCAGTGTTTATATGAATTAAAAAAAAAAACAAAAAAAGCCCTTGTAATGTGTCCTTTGGGGAGACATATTGGAACTGTGACATATACAAAATGCTTGGTGTGTTTAGTGATTGACATGTTTCTTCCCTCTCCACTTTCACCCACATCCCCAGCACACAGGTTGGGAATCACTGTTAACTATCTTCTCTTTCTCCAAATGTTTTTTCCCTCTTCGGTGTCTAGCACTCTCAGTCCATCCCTTCACCTCTCCTATACCTCTCACTGACACTCACCCAAAGTTGGCTCTTCCCCAAGTTCTATTCAGGGCTTGACTTTCCCTTGCAGTGAATTTTATTTGGATAGCTTCCTGTAGTACTATGGTGTGACTTGACTCGCATAAGCACATATCAGGCAAACAGGCGTTTCTAGCCACTTCCTTTCCTCCTTCAGATCCACCTTTCTCATTGCCATACACACTTGGCATGTAAAGAAGGCAGTTCTTTCCAATGGTTATCTCTGATAGGGTCATCTAATGGTGAGGATGATGGTATTTTTTGAATCTCTCTTTAGAAAACTCCTTCATAGTGAAGCAATGTAAAGCATGCATAAGTCATTTAATAAAATTTGTCCAACAAATGGGATTACCAGTAGAGATTTTTTTTCTTTCTTGTTTTCTAAGTGTGACCGCAAATTCATCTGGCTGTTTCTAAGATCAAAACTACGTCTCTCAAATAATGATTGAAAGAACATGTCACAGGCTCAGAAAGCATTGTCAATGCAGTTTATTCGAAAGAGGAGGCAGAGGGAGGAGGGATATCAACTTGTATAGCCTCCAATGATTTGGTTGAAATACTTATTCTCATAGATGTGGTATATTTAGAAAAATAAGTTAGCTTACATTAAAGTCATTTATTGTATTGTGGATATTAGAAAAATCTAGGCTTCATTCCAACTTGGTTTTTTGGATGAATAATTTTGATCATATTACAGTTAAGAAACTGAACGACACTTCAGCTTGTTCATTTTTACAATACTCATAGAATGACAATCATTATAAGTAACATTCTGACCTCAGAATCAGCCCTTAAGGCATCCTGGTCTGGCTGAAAAGCCCATGAGAGCATTTCAGGTGTGGAAAGCTAAGACACTGTGGAAAAAAATGTTCTATATGAAGGATCTCTGTGAATGAGACCCAGAAGAAAGAAGTGGCCATCAAAAAAGGATATACTTTTTTCTAAATGGAGGAGAGAGCTTCCATTTTGCTTATGGCCTTGTCCAAATCCTGAAGGAGTTTCTGGAATTAAAAGGCTTCCATAACCTAGGCAGCTCATTTCAAAAGCCTCAGGTGATCACTGATGTCATGCATAAGAGTATTAATTGTTAAATTAACAACAGGAGTCACTGTGCACTAACTGCCCATGGAGGACCTCTGTCCTCAGTGAGATGTATTATGAGATTTAACTGTAAAGCTAGTTCTCAGTTTGTGTATGCAAAGTGTTGAAATCTTTACTTAGTATAGGGTTGGTCTTCTGTGTACAAAGTTAATTGAAAATGAATCTTAATGGAGAAGGGTACTGGCAAGGGGAGAGGAAGGAGGAGAGGGAGGGGTGGGGATGTGGGTGGGAGAGCAGGTATGGTGGGAAGAATACCTATATTCCTAAAGCTGTACTTCTGAAATTTGTATTTCTTAAAAAATAAATTTAAAAAAGTGGTAAAAATAAATAAAATGACCACAAATTGCTATTAGATGAAAAAGCAACAAATTCATAGCCTGGCACATAGTAGGGACTCATTAAGTGGCAGCAAGTACTAGTATAGTGTATGAAACAAATGGCTCTCACATTCACAGCTCCTAGTTGATATTTTCCAACACAAGCCAAACAGAAAATTCAATTTGTTAAGCATTATTTCCTTGAAAACCTTTTATCATGAAATGAATTAAACACGGTAATTTAAATGTACACTCTGCAAACTAGTCACACAAAATCCTAGTGTCTGCTTTCTAGGGAGCAGGATCAAAGAACTAACATATTGTTTACTTGAGTACCAGACTCTATCAAATTCATTCTTTTCCCATTTTTTAATTGGTAAAGGAAACTGTTAAGCATGAGAGATAGGATGGGGGGAATTTGACCTTCCTTAAGTTGTAAACACTTCTTCTGTCCTCACTTTTTCATGCCAAAATTATGACTAATTTTCCAGTTAGATGTAGATCAGAAAAAAATGCTTTTGGAGGGAATTTCCCAAATGCAGGCAAAGAATGAAATCTAATGAGAAGTTCCCTATTTATTTTAATTTTTTCTTTGTAGGACAACTAAACAATATTGAGAGAGCTTAAAAGTACAAAATAGCAATAAATCAATCATACTATTTGAGATGTAAAACAAATTTTTGGATTTCTATGTGTAAAAATGTCTTTACCAAATTGACTTTCCAATTTTATCAAATTAACTTTCAAAGCTATATCCTGGATTTTGATACTCAAGGAAAAATAATGTAAAAAGAAAAAAAAAACTGGAGACTGCTTTGCATATCACTTTAAAACCTTCAGGAAAAAAATTATTATTGTTATTATTTAGCTGAAACAAATTCAGGGATGCTTAGATTCATGTTCCTAAAAGCTGATGTATTTTTGATGGAAGCATATTTTGGATTAGATTTGTTCTGTTGAAGATTACTAAATCTAAATACACACAAATAAACAAAAAATTTCCATGAATAAGGAATAGAAAAGTAGTATAAATCAAACTATTGCTGGATGATTTTATTTTTCTCCCCAGTGGACAACAGATCTCCAACGTGTTCAAAATTATCTGGAATTTGCTCTAACAAATTCAACTACAGGAAAGTATTTCTATCACAAATGCTATGCTCTACTCAATGAATGTAATATAGCTGGCAAAGTTATTCGTACAGTATTTGAAATGCAAACATATTCTAGCTAATGGATTTTTAAATGTAAAAGTTAGCAACATATTTAGAAACCAATTTCTCCTTGAAAGAGACAAAAATTATTTTCTTACAGAAAGGCTTCAGATTATTTGTATAAGTTGAAGGACAAGGTTAAAATGTTAGACAAATATTAATTCCAGTTTTCTATATGCAGTGCACAGGTGCAACTTGAACAGCACATTATATGGTATAATCATTAAATTCATTCAACCAGACCTTTGAGAGTTAAAAACATATATTCTGAGGAACAGGACTCCTCGGTCCAAAGAATGAGAATGAAACAGTGCAGAATATTTGTGTATCAAGGTGATTCCACTTTCCAACTGGGAAAACAGGACTGTTAACACCCACGTCCCCTGACAACTGTCCAATTATGTATATCACACTTGGCCTACTGTTTGCAGTAGAAGTAATCAATAAAGGATGTGGTTGAGTGAACATAGATTTTGGTTGAACCAATGCATGAAAACTTAATCATTTACTCAGGGAGAAGAAATCAAATAGAGCAGAGATGAAACAGCCACTAAGGGGTCTGTTGATTGTGCCACCAAGTCTGTGGGCCACAGATGAAAGTAATAAGGCAAATGGGATCAGTGACAGGAGAAAATGTAAAAAGCTGTTCTTAATTTCATGAATTAATAGAAATATTGTGATGTATTTTTTGGTCATTTTAGGAGATTTCGCATCAAAGCCTGGATGTTCCTGTTTAAAGAATATATGAGAATTACTAGGGCATGTCATTCCTCTCAAGCAAGAAGAAATTAATTTCCAGTTATAACAGAAAGGTAATTTTCACACTTGGAACTTTGTACTGATTGATTTAAAGATCACTGTGGAAAGTTTACCGGGAAATAATTTAACCTGGGTTCACAAGCAGATTTCCAACTGGTATGGAGGAAACCCAGAGATGGGACAGTTGTGACCAATGTGTCTTGAAACACATCTTTGTGATTTTTTTCTAGATACTTTTAAAGAATCATTCTGATGATGTTGAAGTTTGGCATTTCAGTAAAGGAGTAATTTCAGTAAACAAGGCAAAAAATACCATAAATAAAATTGAGGGTGTTTTTCCTTCTGTAGTTAAACAGTCTGTCTTTATAATATTTACTTCAAAATTTCTCATCTCATCTTTCTATGTTTTATGGACCATAATTCTGGTCTATGTACTTCATAAAGCAGCTTTTATCATTTTGGAGCATCAGCTTTTTTCACTAGTATTCCAGTGGGAGGCATTTTAAATGTTTAAATTTGTATTTTTGTTATGTCACTTAAACTCTTGTGCAGTTAATATTACTCAGATGAACTGTGAAAAATAACAAACCTTGGTCACTGCTAAACTTCCTCAATAATTCTAACACCAGCTCTGAAGTCTAATATAATCAAATAGGAAACTTTGGGTTCCCAAATTCTTCGTCTTGAGAGAACGTGCTGTTTTTTTTCACTTGAGGGTTCAGAATCAATTCTTATAACTATTTTAGATGCTTCTCGCCTTCCAGCTTATTCACCTTTCATGGAAGCTCAGTGGACGGCCTTGGACAAACACTTATCCTAGACACAGCTCTCCTCTTCTCTTTCCTTGAAGGAGATTAAATATGTTTATATAGAAATTTTTATAGAAATAGAGCTACTGTTAGTGAAACTGGTGGAATTGCACAGGTTAGGGAAAAGAGATTTGGAGGGAATGCTGAACATCACCCACCATATGACTTGTATCTCAGATGGTACTGCCAAAGGCGCCTCTGTTTTGCATGTGCTCTATCCCTTGTATGTTGCTGTAAACCTGAGAAGCACAGTTTATAATGTGAAAGTGATGATGATGACATGACAATGACAATGGCAATGAGTGTGTAAATGTACATGCAAGTTTATTGAAGAATACCAAGCTCGCAAAGAAAAAATTTACTTAAACTGTCCACACAATTAATATAGGAGGATTTCTACTATTTAGTGGACTTGATTTAATAAGGATTCTCAGATATCCAAGAGTGCTATTGTTGACCTGCATATGATTTTTGGTTTTGAAACATCCGCCCGTCAACAGGTCGTAGTCTTGGATTATTGTGCACAGAGGCTGAAATATGTGGGGTCTTCCATTCCCCTGAGCACTCCTCTATAGACACCAACAGTGCTGCAAAAGGGCAGATTTGGCCTTGAAGCCTTGTTGTGGCCTGGGTCCCCTATGGCCTCAGAAGAGATGTCTCCCTTACCCTCGTGCATTTTTCTAACACTGCACAATTAAGAACCTCTGCCACACAACACATGGACAGCATTATTGTACTTTAGTAGACAGGGATTCTTACAAGTGGAATTATTTTTATCTGGTATAAAAGTGAATTTGGGATAAATCTTGTTCCATTATCTGTTTGCCCTAAGGCAAGTTACTAGGTTACTGAGACTATTGGAATAGAATAATTCACATTCCTACCAAATCCACACTTGACTTCAGAAAATATCAAATACAGCTACATTGTCTCCCATTCCTAACTCCCTAATAATACTTAAACAGCCAAATTAAAACATCAGATTGTCTGTTGTTGCCAAAATGTACCAGATAACTGTTTAGTTCTCCTCTTAGTTTTGGCTGTGTGGGCTAGGAATTGAAATCATAGGGTGTAGACTAAAGTACTCCAGATGAGACACAAGGTTAACATGTGAAAGTTATTTGGGGAGAACTTCCTGTCTCCAGAAGTTTCAAAAATAATTATAGGGGCCGGCACTGTGGCGTAATGAGCTAAGCATCCACCTGTGATGCAGGCATCCCATATGGGCACCCGTTCGTATCCTGGCTGCTCCTCTTCCTATCCAGCTCTCTGAAATGGCCTGGGAAAGCAGTACAAGATGGCCCAAGTGCTTGGTCCTCTGCTCCCACATAAGATACTTGGAGAAGCTCCTGGCTCCTAGCTTAAGATAGGCTAAGCTCCGGCTGTTGCAGCCATTTGGGGAGTGAACCAGTGGATGGAAGAGCTTTCTCTTTGTAACTCTGCCTCTCAAATAAATAAATAAAATAATTATAAATACTGTCAGCACCCAAGAGGGCATTCCAATACTAGTCCTGTGACACAGTAAAAGCTTATCAAAAGAAAACAAATTTTACCTGGAGTTTAAACTCTTTAGTTATGTTGAGACACAAAGGAAATATCATTTTGTAAAAAAAATAGGTTATACGGATTTAAAGAGGTACATTTACTGCAAAGCAAGAGGAAGAATATAATCATTTTCTATCGATTTCTTTCAGTGGTTAAAACAGACTAAAAACTGGACAAAAAAAGCAGAGTTGGTTTATTTTAACAGACATTAAGTTGAATACTTATAAATCTCTTCTTTGTATTCAAGCATTTGTTTCTTCTTGTTTTTTAACTTTTATTTAATAAATATAAATTTCCAAAGTACAAATCTTGGATTATAGTAGCTTTTCCCCCCATAACCTCCCTCCCACCCACAACCATCCCATCTCCCACTCACTCTCCCATCCCATTCTTCATCACGATTCATTTTCAATTATCTTTATATACAGAAGATCAACTTAGTATACATTAAATAAAGATTTCAACAGACTGCACCCACACAGACATACAAAGTATTGAGTACTGTTTGAGTAGTAGTTTTACCATTAATTTGCTTAGTTCAACACATTAAGGACAGAGGTCCTACATGGGGAGCAGGTGCACAGTGACTCCCGTTGTTGATTTAAAAATTGACACTCTTATTTATGTATGGAAAAGTTTTAAAGGACAGCTGGTTGGTCTTCCCTGGATTAGTTACCGATCTTTATTTGGAAATAACTTACCTGTGTCTTGATCCCCCTTTGTTGAGTTAGCGTCCATACTCACCTTATAACTGTGTCTGTGTTTCTGTACCACTTACCCAGCAGTGACTATAATTTATTTGGTATTTTGTACAGTCCCTTCCATTTCTTTGGTATTAGTATTTTGAGCAATTATTATTATATTAGTAATGATAATATACACTAGTGATTCCACCTCCAGCTCACTATGCATGTCATATTTTAGATGACTTTCTAATAACAATTTCCCCTTTCAAAATACCACTCTGTATGTACTTAAAATTTAAATACAAACAGGAAGAAATCAGATCTTTATTTACCTATATATATGCATATGTATATGTATCTATCTACACTACTGCAGCTATTTTTAGAAAGCTATAATATTGGATATAATTGAATTCTAAAAGCAAGGTCTTAACTTTGATAATTTTCTCCTCCTTATTCCATCATGGCTTAATTCATAATGGTATTATATAATGTAAAGATTAAATGAAGTGTACAGTGATCACAATATAAGTGAAGGGGAAAAAAAATCATATATTTCCCATGGGAAAATTATACATCAGAAATTTGTATTTATACTTTTGTTAAATTTGATGTTTTAAATAGAGTACATGAATATTGGTTTTGTACCCAATTGTCTATCCAGATATGCTCAATGGAGAGATGTCAGAAAGGAAGAAGCATGACTGAAGCATAAATGGAAACTTTCCTCAAAGAAGAGATCTAGGAAGGCCATGGGAAACTGGTCACTGAAGCGTGCATTTCTGTGCTCTCTGCTTTCTTAACCTTCGAGATGTGACCTGATTTTCTCTCTTCATTCAAGGTCATCACTAAACTTACAGAAAACAGAAGAGAAAATAATACAAAGGAAGACAGACAAAGAAGAGTTTAGATGCATATTTTAAAATACCACAAGGGTTTAAAATAACTTACAATGAAAGGGTCACTTAAGAAGGGCACTGCTTAAAATTTAAGCAGGCAGTAATGGAAAGCGACAGACCTCAAACAATTTAAGTCTTCCACAGCTGAGTGAATTCACAGTGACAGCAAGGCAAGGATGTGCTAACTTACCTCCTCAAGACCTTGGCTACTGCTTCATAGGCTCTCCCCAGGCTGAGATCATCATCGAGGTCTGCAGAGATTCTGCAGCACGTGTTAAGGACCTATCAGGGAGAGAAATACATACTGAACACAGAGCATAGCAGATACACCACTCTTTCATGTTTCATTTCATAACACAAAAGATGAAAATAATTTTAAATGCCCCTGTAATTTTTTTTGGTTTAAAAATTATGTAGGCATGCTTTATTTTTATCTGTAACACTACTTGTTTCATGGCAATCTGTTTAAGCCTTGACAGTGAGGTCTCACTTTTGTAAAAATAATTCTTCTCTTACACAATCCTGAAGCTTCCAATTTATACAATGTAGGTGTGAAAAATGATAGAATGTTTATAACATTATTTTAAAATATGAGACTATTATGAGTGGTAATATAGGGTAGATTATAATATTCTACTATGGAAGCTTAAGTATCACTTTTCTTTCTATAAATAGTTGTTTGAAAAGCATGAATTTAGTTGCTAGATTATTTCTAAACCTATTATTTTATTAGATGCATATCTCATAGTGTGTATATGTATACAGAATACACTAAAATATTTCTTACAGATGTACCTCATTACCAACAATCTCTTCAATAATCAAAAGATCACAGCTGCCAAAGCCAACATATGATCTTAATTTAATTTAACACTGACATCATCAGTACGGTATAATTTTCTTCTTTACTCTCCCCCACCTTTCAATAGAAAATAAAGAGAAAAACATATAAAACAAAATCTCCATTCTTTCCTTTTCTCTCATTTTTACTCAACCCAACCTATTACACACATGAGGACACAGGAAATCTCCAAAGACCTCTATGGAAATCCTTTTTGCACATCTTCTAAGCAAAAATTAGTGAGTGATTCGATGGCATTTGGGAGGGAGATGCAGAATGACAGGGACATAAATAGACTGTGAGTGAGTGCTGCTGCCAGAATTAGGCAGCTGCAGGTTCAAGGATTAGAGGCAATGTTGATATTAATCTTTACTTTCCTAAGGTTAACTTTTGGAAGATTATTTCAATGAGGCCATTGTGATACCTCACAGAATTTGAGTTTTGTGTGTTTGCAAATGAGTGCTTTGACATAATGCTTATTCAAGTTACTTATAGACCCGAGTTATAGTTTCTGCTAAATGTGCAAGGTTCAAAATTTTCACTGATTGTGCTTAAAATTACTTATCTATAGTTAGAAAATTATAAGTATGTATTATAGGATATAATGTGTTTCATTCTACATATAGATTATAGAAAGATTCAGTCAAGTTAATAAACATATTCCACCATTTCATGAACTTTTCATTTTTTGTGGCATGAACTTTAAAAAATCTATTACTTTACCAATTTTGAAATATTTAATATATTATTATTAACCTTGATTCTTATTTTTAAGCCTCTGGACAAACCCTGTATAAAGATGAGAATATACGTTTTACTCTGTCTTGCATAACTGACAACACCTACGCTTAATCAGATCTTACTTGACACAGACCTGTCTGATGTAAGGACAGAACCTCTGAAATTCATGAATTTATCAGAGAACTTATTGAATCCAAATATCAAAATATTTAGGAAGAGATTTTCTAATGTCATTTCTTTTACTCCATATGTTTCTATACGACATTCAGAACATTAAAGATTATTGTTATCTTGGGCCAAAAATAGGTCATTCTCTTCTTCTGCAAATACCATGTCCTAGACACCATTTGGACCTTAGGAAACCTTAAATAGATGAGAACATGCTTGCAATTCTCAAGCCATTTACAGTGCAATGGTGTAGGCATTGGACTAAAGCAATTATGTGAATTAGCAATGACTGAAGACTTGTTTTTTCAGAGCTGAAACTGTGCTTATATTGCCCCTCTCTCCTGTATCCCTGGCCACCATGGGCCCCAAAGCGTATGGCAACGTGCAGAGGTGCTCAATTTTACATGAGATGTGTGACTCTCTTGCCTATAGAAGGGAGGTAGCTGCCTGCTTTCCTGTTGATGGCTCCCATCCCACACCAGAGTGCAACAATCCATGGAGCAACAGGGGCACAACTCACCTCAACCAGGGTTTTTGGCTTTGCCCTTGGACTTGACTCTGTAGTAACTCCCTTATGGAGAAAGATGCAGCCTACTGTAATGAATTTGTAGACTTGGATTCAAGTCCTGGATCTCTCATAACCAACACATTTGGGCCCAAAGCTTTTTGTGTTGAATTTCCTCATGAGTTAAAAAGAAAACCTAGAGTTGTAGTGAGGTTACCATGAGGTAACATAAAGTGATATGTAAACCTCAGGACAAGAATTCTTTGGGAATCTCTTAAGCACTCCTAGTGAACAGCTAGCTCCTGGTGGGAACTTCCCTCCTCATTTTATGTACGACTTGAGACTTTGGGTAGCTCCTTAAACAATTTACCTAAAAACAGGAAATATGTAGGCAGTAGGAAGAATACAGTTCATTATGGCCACATAAGGAAACAGTAAACAACAGGAAGTCCATATTGAGGACTTGTAGAGGAGCTGGACTGGACCAAGGGTAAGGCTCTGCTCCTCAGGAACAGGAACTCCAGGGGGAGAGAACATGCGGGCAAGTGAAACCACAGAGAACACAGGGCACGCTCTGGCACACTGGTGAACTGTGTAGTTCACACTGATGGGGGTGGGAAGGTTTTCATTATGACTGAAGAAAAACCCCTACAAATATATGGAAAAACAACACGAGTTATGAATACTGTAAGCAATAGGATGCTGTATGCTGATCAATGGTAAGCTACTTCACCTACTTTCTGGGAAGGTACAATCTACAAATCAATAAATATTGATCGACTTGAAACACCTAAGAGTAGATTTCTTTTTTATAAAGAACACTTCAGGTGAGAAAATACAGCGTGGCAATCTGAGGGATCTGTTGTACCTGATTGACTAGCCTTGTGGCACACAGTATGCTGGAAGCTGATCTAGGATTGGGGTGGGGATCATTTTTCTGTCAAGGGCCATTTGGATATTTAGAACATCATGTATGGGCCATACAGAACTAACAACTTAAAAGTTAGACTGCTATAGATTTACTGAATTTCAAGTTCTGCCTGTGGCTACCTTGGCAGGGCCAGATCAAATGATTTTGTGAGCCTTTCACTGCCCACGGGCTGTACTTTCCTCAGCTCTGCTTTAAGGAGATACATGGGAACACATTATTAGGTCTAATAACATCAAGCACCGACTGTTTCCTTCCAATTCTTATGACTACCAGGTACAAGGTTATCTTAGAACAGAAGAAAATGAACTGTTTGGCATTGATTTCTCTTCCTGCCTTCCTATTTTTAACCCTTTGCAATTACTCTTTTATATCCCTTTTATTTTAAACAAACTTAAGAAAAAATCCAGCAATCAGCTTTTATTAGTGGGATTATTCCCATCACCTCTTTGTCTGCTGAGACATTATAAGACAACATCGTCTTCGTCCCTTTGTTTTCAAAACTTTAAAGATAATTGTGGAGTCACATGCAGTGGTAGGAAATAATACAGAGCGATCCCATATACCTTTCACCCCGTTTTCCCCTAATAATGCCTTGTGGCATAATTAAGTGCGTTGTCACAACCAGGGAATTGGCACTGATGTAATCCACCGCCTCACATTTGTGTGCATTTTTATTAACTTGTATGCCATTTTATCATATTCATTCATTCATGTGAACACCACCACAATCAAAGTACAAAGAATTCTCTTTAAGGATCTATCATCAGACCCTTTTCCAGTTCAAATTTGTCTGCTGTTAGGAGAAAAAGAAGAGAATGATAGAGTAACTTTTTTTTTCCCTTTTCCTTGGGTAAATGTCCAGTTTTGAAAAAAAAAAATTCCGAAATAATTTGACATCTGCCTTCACTCACCACCCCCCTTTTTAAAAGTCATTTTCAAATTTTATTAAAAAATTTAAATTTGAATAGAGAAAAAAACAAGAGAGGGGAAATCACACACACGGAGTGAGCTAGCTCTCACCCACTAGTTCACCCTTAGATTCCTGTGACAGCCAGGGCTGGACAAACAGCCAGAGGCCAAAGCTGGGAGCTGGAAACTCAACTCAGATCTCCCGCACATGTGGCTGGAACTCATTTACTTGAGCCATCACCGTTGCCTCCCAAGATCAGCATTATCAGGAAGCCGGAGATGGCAGCCAGAGCCAGGTTTGAAACCAGAATCTTTGTTATGAGATGGAGGCATCCTAACTGCTTGAACACTCTTCTCTTTTGGGGTACCTTCTTTAGTTTTTGCCAATGAAATTTACTTGGCTAACTGATAGAAGATAAGGGGTTGGTTAAACTAACATATACCTAGGTATGAATGACTCAAACATCATTACATCATTAGCTTTTTTTTTTTTTTAATTTTAGCTCTCACATATAAGGGAGAGCATGCAAAATTTGTCTTTCTGTGTCCATTTTATTTTACTCAATGTTTTCCAGTTGTAACCATTTTGATGCAAATGATAGAATTTCATTTTTTAATGGCTGAATAACATTCCTCTGTGTGTGTGTGTGTGTTTGTATATACCTGGTTTAATTCCATATTTTGGGTATTATGAACAGTACTGCTATAAATATGGTGGTGCAGGTATCTCTTTGATACAATGTGTTCATGCTTTTTGGCTAAGTACCCAGTAGTGGATTTGCTGGATCACATGGCAAGTCTACTTCTAGTTTTTAAAGAAATCTCCATACTTTTTCCACAGTGAAGTTTACCATATATTGGTGAAGTCAACATCTTTTCATTTGATTGTTGTTTATGGAACTTGCCTGTGTTCTTACTAAAGTGTGGTCTTTTTGCTTTTTGTTTATTGAAGTTATTTTGTGGAGCATTAAGCCTCTGACTGCAGTGTTAATTGAAAATATGTTATCTCAAAAAATTAATTAAAAATCATTAACTCTGCCAGAGGAAGTTACAGTTTTAAAAGGAAAATATTTGGTTGCCCCTAATCATTTCTACCGGGTAGTCTTACAGAGTGAAGTGAAGCAATGCAGACAGCGTGTGGCAGGATAATTTGGAGCAACGGTTTTAACAAAGGCTACACTTGTCTTGAAATCTGACCTTTGATATGCCCTCTTGAGAAAGTACTAGTCTTTATAACTTAAAAAAAAATCTACTTCTGGACTCTCAGGTTTTCCAGAAGCTCCCATGCTTTTCCACCATGTTTCTTACACGGCGGCCTTGGGAAAGGCAGAAAAAGCAAAGAGCAGAACAGGCAGCAGCAATGGGATGGCTGCAAGGTCACTGCGTGCTGGTTTCATTCCCTCCTGTGGTCACACTCTTCAGGATGCCCAGAGTTCAGAACCAGTGTGTTATACAAAGAACTCTTCCACTATCTTCGTGTGACTGCTAGACAGAAAACGATGTCTCTGCTCTGCTCTTAAAGACCTTACTAAGGGAGGCCGGCGCCACGGCTCAATAGGCTAATCCTCCGCCTTGTGGTGCCGGCACACCGGGTTCTAGTCCCGGTCAGGGCACCGGATTCTGTCCTGGTTGCCCCTCTTCCAGGCCAGTTCTCTGCTATGGCCCGGGAGTGCAGTGGAGGATGGCCCAAGTACTTGGGCCCTGCACCCCATGGGACCAGGATAAGCACCTGGCTCCTGCCTGGGGATCAGCGCGGTGCGCCAGCCGCAGCAGCCATTGGAGGGTGAACCAACGGCAAAGGAAGACCTTTCTCTCTGTCTCTCTCTCTCACTGTCCACTCTGCCTGTCAAAAAAAACACAAAAAACAAAAAACAAAAAAACCCAAAAAACAAAAAAACCTTACTAAGGGAAGAAGACTTAGAGACATGGAATTCATGTAGTGCTATAAGTCTATGTAAAGGGCTAAACATCTAATTCACAGACATGGACGCTACACAGATACTGAGTTTGCTCTAAGTGCTGGGGATAGAGTTGCCATCATGTAAAATCCCTGCCCTCATATACTTTGCATTGTATCTGAGGGATGGGGAGGCAATTTGTAATGAAATAAGGAAATGAGTGAATTTTCAGAGAGCTGCAAGAACTATGAAGGAAATATAACCAGGGGAGGTTTCATATAGGAAGAGAAAGTCATTGTGCATTTTAAAGGAGTACCAACTGGATTTGTAGAGAGAAGTGCAGCTTGAGTGAGCCTTTGGAGATGAGGAAAAACAAAAGGCTGGTATGGATGGAACCAACAATGTCCAACAGAGGAACAGATTGAACTTTTTTTTTTTTTTTGAGAGGCAGAGTTAGACAGTGAGATAGAGAGACAGACAGAAAGGTCTTCCTTTTCATTGGTTCACCCCCTCAAATGGCTGCTACTGGCCGGCATGCTGCACTTATCTAAAGCCAGGAGCCAGGTGCTTCCTCCTGGTTTCCCATGCGGGTGCAGGGCCCAGGCACTGGGCCATCCTCCACTGCCTTCCCGGGCCACAGCAGAGAGCTGGACTGGAAGAGGAGCAACCGAGACAGAATCTGGCGCTCCAACCAGGACTAGAACCCGGGATGCTGGCGCCGCAGGTGAAGGATTAGCCAAGTGAGCCACAGTGCTGGCCCAGATTGAGCTTTAAACTTCATTCATAGAATGTTTCTTCTAGTCACACAGACTAAGAAATTGCAACTTCAATTTCATAATATTAAGGGACAAAACTGTCAAACTGTCAAACTTCAATTTGTCTTTTTAATGACAAAGAAAGAATTTGATTATTGTTGTGAAGGTAAGGCAGGTTATTCATTTTCATCCTTATATTTTTATAGGCTTAAAAAAGTGATCTTTTGCAGAATTCTTTTTTCAAATAATTTTTTTTTCTTTTCTACTTCCTGGGTAGCTCTATGTGCTTAGTTAAATATATCCCATTCATAATGGTGCAGTGGGCACTCTTGTTTCCCATCATTCCAAGTTTTCAAAATTTAATGTGGAAAAAATTTTGGTTTTGTGCCTAGCACAAGCAGAGGAAGGCCCTTTCTCCCTGTGGTATATCACTGTGCACGCACAGCTCAGATCAACCAGGTCATGTTATGCTAAAGGATAAGACTTCCAGACACGAAAATTATATAGTGCTATAAGTCTGTATAAAGTGCTAAAATTTTAGTCAAAGACACTAACTCATTACACAAATACTGAGCATCTTCTATGGACCAACTCTTATTCTAGGTGCTAGAGATATAGTAGCCAATAATGCAAAACACTACCGTTTAGCCACATTAGAACACATTCTCTCTACCATTATTTCTGTGGGGGAAATAATGGATAGAAACCATGAAATAAGTCCTAGAATTTAGCCCACCCATTCAAAATGGGGATTTTGAAGCTTTGGAAAAAAAAAAAAAAGTCAGTGAATGCTAATCCTTCTTGCACTTTGTTATTTTCTTTCAATACACATTCCTTTCTCCCTCTGCCACTCTCTCCCCTTGTTCTGTCTTTCTTCCTTCATTAGTTCACTGTATGAGTCAACAGGGTCGCCTAATTTGAGAGCACAGTACAGGCTCTGGAGGGGTCGTACGGGATAACTAGCCAAACTTCCCTCTAGGTGTTCCGGTTTTCTTCAGCTATCACAGGCTCTCAAGTCAGGCAGGTTTACTACTGAGCTGAGTGACATGCGTCAGGTAGCCTATGTCCTTGGATGTAAAATAGAAAAGAATAAAGCCTACCTTGAAGCCGTGTTATAACCTTCCGATAAGATGAGGTATCTGAAAGTACTAAATAAAGACTTGCAGGAAGCAACTGCTGAACTTTGCCTGTGCTTCTCTAACCCAGTGGCTTTTAAAAAGGGGTTATTTTCCTGCACCCCATGGGAGACCAGGATAGGCACTTGGCTCCTGCCATCGGATCAGCGTGGTGCGCCGGCCATAGCGCGCCAGCCGCGGCGGCCATTGGAGGGTGAACCAACGGCAAAGGAAGACCTTTCTCTCTGTCTCTCTCTCTCTCACTGTCTACTCTGCCTGTCAAAAAAAAAAAAAAGGGGGGGGGGGTTTATTTTGCCCCTACCACAGATATTTGGCAAGCTCTGGGATTATTTTAGGTTGTCATAATTGCCAGTCAGGGGATGGTGTTATTGGTATCTCTAAATTCAAGGCCAGTGATTCTGCCAAATATCCTATAATGTTCAACCCACAACCCATAACAAAGATTTATTGATCCCCGAATATGTGAAGAAACCCTGAGCCTTCATTTGAAAAAATTTCATGATTGGAAACTATTCCCTTGGAAGGCCAGCCACTCAATCACCAGTGAATTATTTGAGAAAACAACTGGGTAAGCTGAGGCAAGATCTGTGACTTCAACCTACTAGTCATGCTTATGATCGTGTCTTGTGGGACACGATGAAGTGCAGCCATCTTCATGTGATCGTCCTTCCAACACTGAAAAGTGCCTGCTTATTCCTCTGCTGTGCCCCCAAACTTGCAGTCATGCAGGATAGCCTGAAATAAGTAAGAATGGAAATGCCTGCAGTTCACCCACATTTGAGTGGTTTCTTTCTAGATTTGTCTACAAGTCTGAGAGTATTAGGAGAGCTTAAATGACATTATCTAGAACAGAAATTGTAAAACCACAAAAGGCATCCAGCAAGTTTGTCTATAAACAAGAAGTTATAAGTTCATTGCCAAGCGTGCAATTGTTTTTACCTCCTTCTTCTTTTTGCACCATAACTAGGCAGCATGGATAACATTTCGTAATAATTCCCTTTACAAACCCCAAACTGTGTCATTTCATAAAAAAAAAAAAAAGTTCAGCATTGCTTTCAATACAGTGCACTACTCTGAGGGAAAAGTGGGCAATGGTTCTGACTTACACTTGTGCAATAAGGAATACAAAATTTAAATAAAAACAAGTTCACCAGCTTGAGCTTGAAATCATTGTCAAATCTTATTGGAGACACATTTATTCTGATATCTGGCAATCTGACTCCCTTTAGCCATTTCACAGTTGGTGAGCAGAAAGGATGTTTCTGCCTCATTTACAGTGTCTGAACACGATTCAGACAATCAACTGCAACATTAGTCAAAGAAATCAGTGGCTAATGATTTCTGACAAGCACTGCAGTCACAGGCTAAGGACCAGACTGGGCAGCAACAGCTTTCAGGGCTATTTGCTGGAGCCAGCAATAGGCACTGGTGGAAGAAGGTTTAAAAGAGAGTAAACAGAATTGGGCCTGCATTATATAAAGGTTCTAACATACTTTCTAGAAAGCCAAAGTATCTGCATGCAGTAATTCTTTTTTTATAAATTTTTATCTTGAATGAATTTACTATGCAAATTTACAGACTATCACATGCAAAGATAGTTAAGTAGTTTGTATTCTGATGAAACAATATTCTTAAGTTGGAAGTAGTCTAGCCTGACTGTTTTTAATATTGATCATTTGGAAGATGTACTCTCTGACCCCTGAGACCCGTTTCTCATCATTTAGACTGTTGGCCACACACTGAGTGTCTGCGTCGCCGCACACATAGTAAAGGTTGCATGGTGTAGGGCAGAAAGGACTAAGTAGTAAATGACACTGGTTCTAGCTTCTTTGCTGCTGCTAGTTCATTGTGGGACCTAGGACAAGTCACTGGGTTGTCTTGTGTTGCCACTTCCAAATCTGGAGGATGATGGGGCTGGATTAAATGGTCTAGAATTCTTCCTTCAATAAATATGGTTTAGATTTTACAATGTTACAATGATATATTTAGTAGTCTAAGATATGCTCTAATTGTTCTCAAGAATTTATTTTGCCTTATTAATCGCTGATCAACTCATTTTTCCTTAAATCTATCTGAAAGAAACAAAATAGTGAATTATTTCATTCAACCAGAATTTTATTTTCATACTTCCTCCTTAATTGAGAAGTTCTACATACTCTTAAAGTACTGCTTTTTAAAAAATGTCTACACAGGCCGGAGCTGTGGCTCACTAGGCTAATCCTCCGCCTTGCGGCGCCGGCACACTGGGTTCTAGTCCTGGTCGGGGCACCGATCCTGTCTCGGTTGTCCCTCTTCCAGACCAGCTCTCTGCTGTGGCCAGGGAGTGCAGTGGAGGATGGCCCAAGTCCCTGAGCCCTGCACCCCATGGGAGCCCAGGAGAAGCACCTGGCTCCTGCCATCGGATCAGCGCAGTGCACTGGCCGCAGCGCGCCTACCACGGCGGCCATTGGAAGGTGAACCAACGGCAAAAGGAAGACCTTTCTCTCTGTCTCTCTCTCACTGTCCACTCTGCCTGTCAAAAATAAAAAAAATAAAAAAAAAATAAAAAATATCTACACATTGCAGTATAGTTGATTGCAAGGTGAGCTGAATTTACAATGGTATTTGGTTAACACTAAACACCAATTAAGTTCAATGATTGGTATTGTTTGAAAATAGCAAATTTTTGCTTAACAGTCAGAAATTCAAAGGAATTTCTTGAAAATTCATGGTTACTGTTAAATTTTATAACCTGAATTAGAACTGATAATTACTTTTTTCACATACTTGGAGTTCACACCTTTTTTTTTAAGATTTATTATTTATTTTGAAATTTAGAGTAACACAGAGAGAGAAGGAGAGGCAGAGAAAGAGAGAGAGGTCTTCCATCCACTGGTTTACTCCCCAATTAGCCACAATGGCTGGAGCTGCACCGATCTGAAGCCAGGAGCAAGGAGCTTCTTCAGGGTCTCCCACGTGGGTGCAGGGGCCTAAGGACTTGGGCCAGCTTCTACTGATTTCCCAGGCCATAGCAGAGAGCTGGATCAGAAGTGGTATAGCTGGGTCTCAAACCGGTGCTCATATGGGTTGCCGGGTGCTTCAGTCTAGGGCGTTAACCCGCTGCACCACAGCACCAGCCCCTCACACTTTTTTTAAAAGCTTTGTTACAAAGATAGAAATTTTCTTAGAAAATTTTTAAGAATCTTTTCTCACTGAAGACTCTTTACACATCCAATACACAAATCATTCTCAACTCTCAAAATAATGAGACAGAACTCCTCATACAGTTAGAAATGAACATTTCCCACAATGGAACATACTGCTCAAAACTGGCTATCTCTTTAATTTGTAATTATAGTTTCACACTATGTTCACAAGAAAGATATTTATGATGAATTTTTATTCTAATTTGAGCAGTTACTTTCTTTACTGTAAATCAGAAAGCATGGAAATATTTATCTGATACAGCCCAATCATAGTGTGAGTTATATTTACAGCTCTTCTAAAGGGAAAATTTCCCTGCCCTTAACCTCCTGCTAAGGAAATCCATCAGAGGCTTGGTTTTATATTTTGCTTGGAGGCCTTTGACCAAACGGTAGGCAATTTAAAGGCTGTCCAGCAATGTATGAGGTGGCCTGATATGAAAAGTTCTGTTCAGTGTAAGACTGCAGTGATGAGTTAGTTCAATCATATCCTCTTAGGAAATTCAGACCAATTGAGCAGTTAGAAATAGCAGAAGTGGGAAGGTGTCCAGAGATAAATGAACATCAAGAGGGCAACCAAGTTATGTCAATGGAGTGAATCAACTGACTGGTTGCTGAAGGGGTAATAAGAAAAGTCAGTCCCTCATCTTCCAGTGGTCTTCAAGTTTCTGAGTCTTCCTGGTTCTGTGAGGTCCTTGCTGCTGCTCTTGAAGATTCATAGGATTATGATTTCTCTCCCTGCCCCATAAATGTTTACACTCAGCTCCACTGTGTAAGGTAACCTGCAAGAATTTCTTTCATGAACCTAAAGAATAAAACTGAGAAGTATTGAGAAATAAAACAGCTGTTTAGAGCTAAAGAGGCAAGAAATTAATTCCAAGACTTTTTCCTTGCATGCTTATGAGACAAGAACAATACAGGTTGATTCTTCCCACAGCAAGAGAGAGGCCAGCAGACACAAATTGCACATGATGATTAGTGATGTCATTGTTGGAAATAAGGAAAAATACATTTTTATATAGTTTTATGACCAAGAAATTCTCAAACTCCACTTGGTTAAGATTTTATGATGAGGAAAAGTGTGACAAATGATTGCATTATACCTATGATTAACATTACCAGTAATATCAGTTCTCTGTTATTTATGGAAACTAAAGATAGTGGTAGCAAACGGAATTAAATGGAGTGCCAGTCAAATCTAATTTGACCAAACACATGTTGCCACTGTCTTTGCCCATTCAGAAATGTCACTGTCCATAACCTGCTGGGATGTGCTGGACTCTGGGAACCTCACTCCAGGCATAAAAGACTTTCCCTATCAGGAATGAGCTTCATATTGTCCCTCCTGGCCCTTGTTCCCTGCCGTTCCCTTTGGCAGCATTGCTCTTTCTTACTCACTCCTCTCTAAGTACGTTGTATGCACACACAGAAACACACACACACCCACACCCTTTCACTGCATTGTCGTGTGTAACTACTTACTAATACACATTTATACCTCTCCAATTACATCCTAAGTGTCTCGAGGACAGGGACTCTATCTTCTGCTTTCTATTGCATTCTGAACTCCTAGTCTTATGTTAACGTTGAATATTGTTGAATGAACACGACAGATCCCTCGGAGGGAACCAGTTGTGAAGCACTTGCAGAAGAAACATTAGTGTGGATGTAACAAGTTCCTGAATCTTGCCTTAAATCTGATACAATAAAGAAAAAAAGTCAGTGTATAACTATGGTAGACAGAAAGTATGTGAAAGTTTTCAGTTAACAGCCAGTCCTGGGGTGTTTAAGCATCAGTAAACAAGTCAGATTCTTAGAAGAGTACAGAAATGAAATTTCAAGATAACACATGAACCACCGGCCTAAACAAGTGCTAGCTTTGTCACCTCACAGTCTCCAATGAAGATCCCCCTCCCATTGTGAGCCCACATGACCATTTTGCTAGACAAGGATAGGTGCATTGGAACTCTAAACACGAGTACAACAGTTACAGTATTTTGAGGAATGAATCTGTGTATCTGTGGAGGGAAAACAGAGCGCTTTTTCCTCTGCCTTTTCTTCTTGAATGATGAGGGACAAATCCAAGCACAGCTTCTATCTCCAGGGGCAACAGAATGAGGCAGAGAGGTCAGGTGTGGAAAGTCACCAGAGTGGTGACACACTGGGCTGATCAATGTCCACTGCTGGGGCCACCTATCAACCGTCTTTGGTTTGGCTGCCTTGAGCCAACCGGCTTCTGGCTTCACACGACAGGGCCAGGGAGTGTTCTATGGTTGTAAGTGACTATCTAGCAGGTTTTGATGAACACGAACACTATAGAAATTTCTGTATTTCTTCATGAAGCGATTTCAGCTAGGAGGTTTGGCACTCCTCTGGCAGTAAAGCCATGATCTTTTCATAATCCCTCTTACCAGATAGTTTTTCTCATTTGAGGAGGAATTCAATGAAATTTCATTTTACCTTCTCCCTCTCAGAAATCCATGAAAGCCCTCAAAAACATTTTGAGCATATTCTCTCCGTTCAATTTGATAGCCTTTCCAGGTCAGGCCATTATTCCAGTAAACTCGGTAAACCCTAATTTAGACCCACGATGTAATGCTTTCCTATCAGGCTGTGAGAACACATTTCTATAAGATAAAACATGGTAGGAAAGTTTTCCTCCAGATGCCTTCACACGGAATCTTGCCTGCCACCTTTTCCCAGCGACAGAAGAGACAAGAAAACAATTTATGAGTCATTTCCATCTTGACACAAGCGACGATGACTGGCAACTCTGCCTGCCAAGGGCTTTTATCAAGTAGGTTATAACAACCAGTAATAAGTGTAAATAATAAATGTCTGGGGTCTTCAGGGAAACAGTAGCAATACAAAATGATTCTGGGTACTTCAGATGGGGCTCTGCCACTCTTGGAATTCCCTGGCTTCCCAGTAGAGTTTTGGCCTCACAATAAACAACAGTTTAGTACTTTATCTAATCCCAGCCAGGAGGTGAGTTCAACAGCGAGCTTTTGCAGCTGTTCACATCCAATAATCTATCCATAATTGATGAAACAGGGAGGTCAGATGTAATGGCTGCTACTATTCCAGCAACAAATAAATGGTTATTGACAAAACAAGCCGGTGTGGCGCAGAGCGCTGAACAGTGACAGGCAGGAGAAGCAGGGAGGCTCTTCATCTTGAGAATCCCTCTGCGAGCCATGTGGCAGAAGGGCCACCCCAATGCACGAGCAGACGGGGGTGACCTGTCAAGGGAAAGGGAGGTTGCTGGGAGAACACAGAATGCTGAAGTCAGGCAGAGGTGGGAAAGAAAGTGATGAGTGAGCCGTGCACAAGGCTGGGGACCAGGGGAAGTTCAACTGCACGAACGGTTCAGAAATGCCTTTGAATGCTTACACTGTGATTCTCATATCTGAGTTGCTTCCATCACACGGTGTGTCTTCACTCATCTGCCTGGCTGTCAAAGTGTGCCGCCAGGAAGCCTCAAATACCAGAGAGGATGCTGGGGATGCCACAGTGCCCAAACCCTCTCTCTGAGCAATGGTCTTCAATATTCTGCTTGACACTGTGGCCAGTGGATTCCTTTTCCCTCTTTGTATCTTTAAAAATCTAGAAAAATCACGTGCCATTTTAAGAATATCTTTTTTTTTTTTTTTAAATTTTTTTTTTTTTTTTGACAGGCAGAGTGGATAGTGAGAGAGAGAGAGAGAAAGAAAGGTCTTCCTTTTGCCGTTGGTTCACCCTCCAATGGCCGCCGCGGTAGGCGCGCTGCGGCCGGCGCACCGCGCTGTTCCGATGGCAGGAGCCAGGTGCTTCTCCTGGTCTCCCATGGGGTGCAGGGCCCAAGCACTTGGGCTATCCTCCACTGCACTCCCTGGCCACAGCAGAGAGCTGGCCTGGAAGAGGGGCAACCGGGACAGGATCGGTGCCCCGACCGGGACTAGAACCCGGTGTGCCGGCGCCGCAAGGCGGAGGATTAGCCTAGTGAGCCGCGGCGCCGGCCAAGAATATCTTTTTTTAATTTATTTTAGTTTGTTATTTCTATTTTTCTGAAAGGCAGTAGTGACACAGACATACAGCGAGAGAGACAGAGACAGAGAGACCTTCCATCTACTGGTTCGTTCTCCAAATGCTGCGATAGCCAGGGCTAGACCAGGCCAAAGAACTCAATCTGAATCTCACACGTGGGTGGCAGAGACTCAACTACTTGAGTCATCACCTGTTGCCTCCCAGGGTGTGCAGTAACAGGAAGCTGGAAGCACAGCTGGGACTCAAACCAGGTACTCCAAAATGGGATGCTGGCCTTCCGAGCAGTGTCTTAACCACCAGGCCAAACACTGGCCTTGTCTTTTGTGAATATTTTCAGATAAGCCAAAGATGCAATATAAAGAAGCTAGAAAATTTATCGAGACTGGAACTAACCCTGAAATATAGTCTGCTTAAAATCAAATTTACTGCAAAGGAGTGTTGGTGGAAGGTGAAGTTTTCTTTAATAATAAAAAAACAAACACTGCACTTTATTCACTGCAACCCATGCAAAGAGTATAATAAAGCATTTAACTGAGTATACTTTTATTGACTGAATAAAATTCAAGATATTTAAACATAAATAAGCAGCTGAAATCCTAAACCTCCATTCCAATGCTACAAAATATTGTTTTTACACCATTTACTGTGTAATAATATAAGATGAAGAATGGTAGAATGAAATGGTAGTTGTTATTGCTATAGGTAGTCATAAAGAGGCTTAAGAGAGAAATTTTAAATATTAATATCCCTAAAATCACTTAAATCAATTTAACATCTTTGGTGGTTTATTTAGAGCTGTGATTTATTTTATTCTTTGCAACCAATGCCTTTGATCAGCTCTAAAATAATATATGAGTGGAAAATAAAATGGCAGGAACAAATTGCTGCTAGCACTCTCATTGTAAGCTTTAGATTTTATAACATAAACTCAAAAAGTACCATTAATGTTTGGCATTTTCAAATTACTTATCAATGCTCAGAAATTGAAAATTATAGCGCCCAGAAGGAATTGTAAAGATCACTTTTGGAATAACTTGCCAGTTTCCTTGTTTTCTTGGTCCTGTCATCCCCTTAACCAGCTCCCACCACTTAGTTGTAACTTACAGGTTACTAAGTGGGCTTCCAGAAGGCATCACATCAGTATGCCACAGATCACATTCTGATTTTAGCCTTTATTAAAGTGGCTGGGCTTTTGCCCTGTCCCTTGAGCCCAAGACCCCAACATTTATGCCAGCCCACCGAGTTAAGTTGTAGTCTTGTTGTTGCTGGAATCTCTTCCTACCCATCACGTGTCTGGAAATCTGCCTGGCTGCCATCAATATGTCTGGATCAGGAGTCCTGCCCCTCAGCCCCAGTACCCACCATTTGCCAAAAGCAGTTACTACCATTTATCAGGCAAAGCCTACATGGGTAGAATGTTTAGTTGTTGATGCATTTACTATTCACAGAGCCCTGAGACAAATATGAATATTTCCATTGTATTAATGACAGCAGTAAAGTACAGAGAAGCTAAGTGACTTGCTGTAGGATACACAGTGCACCTGTGAAGGAGACAGTGTTTGAGCTGTTTATTGGATTTTGAAACCTATGTTCTTAAGCATTATGACATGCTTGCTGCTGGATCACCCTGAACTTGGATGGGCTGAACTCAACTTTTACTTAACAGCTTACCGATTCCTGTCCTGATTGTCAGAAGCTGTTCTCTGTCCACCTACATTTTCTGTAGATTTCTGTGACATTTCCTGTAGATCCAGGTCTTCTTGTCTAGATGCCAACCTCATACTTGCCTGGTCACAGTTTTACTCATTCCCAACTGCTATTTTTTTCATCACACAGCTTAATAATACTAGCTTGAATGGTTTTATATCATTCGTTTGCCTGCAATGATCTCCTTTTCTCTGGCCTCAGTCTGTGAAGTCCTATAAGGACATCTAAGGTCCCTTCTTTATTTCACTGGTTTCAGTTCCTATTGCTCTTCTCCCCTTTTGCTTTTCTGGCTCCAGGCCCTCTTCCCCTGCCACCCACCCTGGAACATTGCCACCTCAGGGCTTTTGCAATCATCAGTACCACTCCCCAGAAAGTCCTTCCCTCAAGTGAAGTCCTACCTTTCCTGCTCCTCTATTTAAAATTCCCTCCCTACCCCTGCCTCTTGCCCTGGCACTCTTGAGTCACCCTTTGTTCTTCTGTTCTACAGTGCTGCTCACTACCCAACATACAAGAACAGCTCATTATTTGTTACAGTTCATCTTCATTGACTGTCTTTCCCTAGTGGGATGGAAGCTACATAAGGAAAAAGATCTTTGTTTTGTTACTGGTGCATCTCAAGAGCCCATAACAGGGCTTTCTGTGCTGGGTGATTAAGTCATAGATTGCTTTGCAGACCATACATATTAACTAATTTAATCTTCTCAACACGCCATGAGCAGGTATTATAATTATTCGTATCTCCTTTGAAAGGTGAGGAAACAGACACACAGAGACGAAGCTGCTGGGACATTGTCACACAGCCGGCGAGTGTCCACGGGAGGACTTGAATCCAGGCCATCTGATCTCAGAGGCTGCAGTCTCCTCCAGAGCCCTCTCTTCCCCATCGCATTGCCAAGATGCTGCCTGATTGAGCCACCATGAGAGCCAGGATCCAAATTCGGGATCTTTTTGGTACAACCTGTCTTACTGCTGCCTGTTCATGCTGGCCTCATACCACAGCATCATTAAGGGCACTGAACAATGTTTAGTGGCTTGTCAAAGCTCAAAGAGCATGATGGCAAACTCAAAACCAGAACTCAGGATCTCTGTGCCCAACCTAGAGGTCTTTCCGATCCTTTCAAAACTGATTTTGAAGATTGTAATGATTGCTTGGATAGTCCTATTTCAGTCCCATGTAATCTATTACAATAAGCAATTAAAAACTAATTTTGGCACTTAAAACTTGTGACAAATCTTAATGTTTATTTACATAATATTTTAAAAGAGCAATGCTTATTTTTAATATCTGTGATATTATAAACATATAAAATGCACATAATAAACACTCACTCTACTGTAAGCTAATATAAGCTCATAGGGAAAATGAATATGTTTAATTAAATTTAGGAAAAATGTATAGTTAAATCATTTGCAGTACAATAATAAGGGCCAATAAACCATTATCTTTTTGCTCTTCCATTGGAATTTTCATCAACATGCTATATTAATAAATACCATCTTCATTTTACAAAGTGGGGGTGCTGAGAGATTTCGTCTGTGATTTGATACGTCAGCAGCAGCTGAGTAACACAGTCCTTGCATTAACCCCACAAATCATACTTTTACTCTTCTATAATATTCACTGCATTTACTGAGGGAGTACCATATGCCAGACACAGTTCTATATGCTTTGTATATATTAGTCCACTTAATCCTCATCACCCCTTTAAAGGTAGGTACCAGGGTCAGCCTCATTCTGCAAGTGAGGGAACTGTGGCACAGGAACAGTCAGCGAATTCATCTGAGGTCATGGTGTTAGAAATGCCGGGACCAGGATTTGGAAGCAAGTACTGTTGCTCCATGAGCCCAGCTCTGCCATGTCATGTCTATCATTATCACATCATACTGTGATAAGGGTTGAGATGGCAACTGAGAATATGAAGATCTATGGAAAGGAACCTCGCTCCCTCCTCCTATTTCATTTTACTGAGAATGAGAAACATTCCCCACTATCAGATTTTTCAACTGAAATTCTAACAAACATTATGTTTCATGCGCTTATTCCCTTGCATTTAATAAGAGTTGCTATAGCAAATTTGCACTTGGATCAAGAAGAGACTGGCCAGGGAATGTAGGAATCACATGTTGAATATACCAGTTTTGAAAAATAGTTTAATGAAGTGATCTTTTTAAAAGTGTATTAACTCTAGCACTGCATATATTTCCTTGTCAGAAAAAAAAATGCAGGGAAAATCAAGCAAATTCAGCTAAGCAGTGAAGTCATAACAAATAGACTCCAAGGTACCCCATTCTCTAGGTTGATGGAGTGCAAAGGGGGATGGAAATGAGAAACAAGAAGTGAGACATAGTGCCATCTCTCCATCCTGAGAAGCAGTGGGGCATTCCTAGCTTGATGCTAGCTGCACCTGCTGCTTCCAGTGTGCTCTTGCCCTCTCTGTCAAACTATGTTTATTTCCAATTGGCTCAGTAGCAGAGAAGTGATTTCTTTTTCAAGCTTAAGGTATTACTCAATAATTATTTCCACTGGACAAGAATAGCAAAATGTTATTTATACCAATAGTATAAAGTATAAGTAGTTCATCAAGAAGAACAGATGAGATGTTATTCAAAACTCTTTGAGAGGGGCTGGCACTATGGCATAGCGGGTTAAGCTGCAGCACCCCCATCCATTATGGCGCTGGCTCCAAGTCCAGGCTGCTTCACTTCCAATCCAGCTCCCTGCTAATGCTCCTGGGAGGACAGCTGAGGACGGCCCATGTGTTTGTGCTCCTGTACCAACGTGTGAGACTTGGAAGAAGCTCCAGGCTCCTGGTTTTGGCACGGTACAGCCCCAGCTATTGCAACCATTTGAGGCGTGAACCAGTGGATGGATGATCTGTGTGTGCATGTGTGTGTGTGCATGTGCAACTCTACCTTTCAAATAAATAAAATAAACCTTTAAAAATTAATATGGGAGATTCCTGGTGAGACACAACAAATGAGTTTACAGTCATCTTACTGACAATTATGTCAATTGAAAGTATTGGCAGAATACGGAAAAAAATGGTGGATTAGGGAGCAGCACACTTCGCATGGCTATGGAGAAACAACGAGGAGATGCATAGGAGATACATACTCCATGAAAATTAGGAGATAAAACTGCCCAGGGAAGCCCCACGGGAGAAGGGTAACCAGCTTGAACTGGTGTGGTGAGTGTTGATGTGCACCAGAGAGCTCAGAAAACCAGAGCTGGGGGCATTTTTGAGGCAGGGGAATGGGGCAAGATGGACTGCAGCAATCTGTGAGTATAGAACTGGCAAGAGTGTAGCGCAGGTCCAGTAGAAAACCCAGAGAGCCTGTGGTTGCTGGCAGTTACCTGAGGTTCAAGTGGAAGTGGAAGGAGGTGGCCAGTTCAAAGCAATCTCTCCTAAACAGAACCCATGACCCGAGTGAGAGAGGGTGGACACCATTTTAAATCAGGAGTACAACCAGGGAAGCCTGCAGGCATATATAAAACAGCCCACTGAGACAGGGCAACACTGGTAGCACCAGTGGGCAGGCATTAAGCCAGTCACTGTAGTGTGTGATACATCACACTAACAACTTGAAGAATAAAATTCATATGATTATCTCAATTGATGCAGAGAAAGCATCTGATAAAATACAACATCCTTTCATGATGAAAACCTTAAGCAAACTGGGTATAGAAGGAACATTACTCAACGCAATCAAGGCGATTTATGACAAACCCACAGCCAACACCCTATTGAGTGGGGAAAAATTGGAAACACTCCCACCGAGATCTGGAACCAGACAGGGATGCCCACACTCACCATTACTATTCAATATAGTCCTAGAGGTTTTAGCCAGAGCCTTTAGGCAAGAAAAAGAAATCAAAGGGATACAAATTGGAAAGGAGGAAATCAAACTATCCCTGTTTGCAGATAACATGATCTTATATATAGGGGATCCAAAAGAGGCTACTGGAACTCATGAAAGAGTTTGGTAAAACAGCAGGATATAAAGTCGACACACAAAAATCAACAGCCTTTGTATACAGAGACAATGCCACAGCTGAGAAAGAACTTCTAAGATCAATCCCATTCACAATAGCTACAAAAAAATCAAATACCCTAGAATAAATTTAACTAATGATGTCAAAGATCTCTACGATGAGAATTACAGAAATAGAAGAAGGTACAAAAAATGAAAAAATCTTCTATATTCATAGATTGGAAGAATCACTATCATCAAAATGTTCATACTACTGAAAGCAATCTACAGATTCAATGCAATACCAATCAAAATACCAAGGACATTCCTCTTATAGAAAAATTGATGCTGAAATTCTTATGGAAACAAAGGAGACCTCAAATAGCTAAATGAATCTTATACCAAAAAACAAAGCCAGAGGCATCATAATATCAGGTTTCAAGACACACTACAGATCAGGTATATTCAAAGCAACCTGGTACTGGTGCAAAACAGATGCATAGACCAATGGAACAGAACAGAAACACCAGAAATCAGCCTAAGCATCTACAACCAACTTATATTTGACAAAGGAGCTAGGATCAACCCCTGGAGCAAGGAGAGTCCCTTCAATAAACAGTGCTGGGAAAACTGGATCTCCACATTAGAAGTATGAAGCAAGACCCCTAAATCTATGACCCAATAACATCAAATTACTAGAGAACATTGGGGAAACCCTGGAAGACATTGGCATAGGCAGAGAGTTATTGGAAACGACCCCAGTGATACAGGCAATCAAAGACAAATCGACAAATGGGATTACATCATATTGAGAAGTTTCTGTACTGAAAAGAAACACTCAGGAAAGTGAAGAGGCAACTACAGAATGGGAAAATTATTTGCAAGCTATTTAATTGATAATGGGTTAATAACTAGAATATATAAAGAGATAAAGAAACTCTACAACAAAACAAACAACCCAGTTAAGAGATGGGCAAAAGACTTAAACTGACATTGTTCTTCTTCTTTTTTTTTTTTTTTGTATTTTTTAAAAACTTTTATTAAGGAGATACAAATTTCCAAAGTACAGTTTATGGATTACAATGGCTTTTTTCGCCCATAACTTCCCACCCACCCACAACCCTCCCATCTCCCGCTCCCTCTCCCATTCCATTCACATCAAGATTCATTTTCGATTATCTTTATATACAGATCAATTTAGTATATATTAAGCAAAGATTTCATCAGTTTGCCCCCACACGGAACACAAATTGCCAAATACTGTTTGAGCACTAGTCATATCATTAACTCACATTGAACTACACATTAAGGACAGAGATCCTACATGGGGAGTAAGTGCACAGTGACTCCTGTTGTTGACTTAACAATTTGACACTCTTGTTTAAGGCGTCAGCAATCTCCCTGGGCTCTAGTCATGAGCTGCCAAGGCCATGGAAGCCCCATGATCTTGCTGACTTTGATCTTATTTCGACAAGGCCTTAGTCAAAGTGGAAGTTCTCTCCTCCCTTCAGAGAAAGGTACCGCCTTCTTTGATGGCCCGTTCTTTCCACTGGGTAAACTGACATTTTTCAAAAGAAGAAATCCAAATGGCCAACAGACACATGAAAAAATGCTCAGGATCACTAGCCATCAGGGAAATGCAAATCAAAACCACAATGAGATTTCACCTCACCCCTATTAGAATGGCTTTCATACAGAAATCAACAAACAACAAATGCTGGCAAGGATGTGGGAGAAAAGCTACTCTAATCCACTGTTGGTGGGAATGTAAACTAGTAAAGCCATTATGGAAGACAGTACGGAGATTCCTCAGAAATCTGAATATAGACCTACCATATGACTCAGCCATCCCACTCCTGGGAATTTACCCAAGGGAAATGAAATCAGCATATGAAAGAGTGATCTCTACCCCCATGTTTATCGCAGCTCAATTCACAATAGCTAAAACATGGAATCAACCCAATGCCCATCAACTGAAGACTGGATAAAGAAATTATGGGATATGTACACCATGGAATACCACACAGCAGTTAAAAACAAACAAACAAAAACCAAAATGAAATCCAGTCATTTGCAACAAAATGGGTAAAATTGGAAAACATCACACTTAGTGAAATAAGCCAGTCCCAAAGGGACAAATACCTTATGTTCTCCCTGGCCTGTGATAACTAATAGAGCTCCTAAAAGGCAATCTATAGAAGTGAAATTCACACTCTGAAAAGCAATGTCTTTGAACAGCCTTTGTCTTTACTGCTGAGGAACAGTTTTTTTTCCTCTTTCTTTCTACTTGCTGAACTCTCTACTTAACACAGAATTAATCATATGGGTATAAAGTTAATTGAAATAGAACTTAGTAAAAAAAAAAATAAGAGTAGGAATAACAGAGGGAGGAGGAAGTAGGTTGGGAGTATGGGGGCGGGGTGGGCACAATAGTAAGAATCACCATGTTCATAAAGTAGTAATTATGAAGTGTATAAAGCCTGCAACTGTAAAGCTGTATAGTTCTGCATACATTCCACGGGCATATTTCTAAGGGTACAGTTTAAAAACTTGCCATGGGGGGCTGGCGCTGTGGCGCAGGGGGTTAATGCCCTCTCCTGAAGTACTGGCATTCCATATGGGTGCCGGTTCTAGTCCTGGCTGTTCCTCTTCTGATCCAGCTCTCTGCCATGGCCTGGGAAAGCAGTAGAAGATGGCCCAAGTGCTTGGGCCCCTGCACCCATGTGGGAGACCCAGAAGAAGCTCCTTGCTCCTGGCTTTGGATTGGCAAAGCTCTGGCTGTGTGGCCAATTGGGGAGTGAACCAGAGGATGGAAGACCTCTCTCTCTCTTTGCCTCTCCTCTCTCTGTGTAACTCTGACTTTCAAATAAATAAGTAAATCTTTAAAAAAATATTGCCATGCGATACCAAACTCCATTAAGCAGGGTGATAAAGAAGCATTAAAGAGATCATATAGATAGGATTAAATATTAAAGCAATCATATAAATAAGATTAACTATTTGGTAATAATAATAATTAGAATTAAAAAGGTGTGAATGCTCCAACATGGGAAGCAGTCCACACAGCAGACTCATAAAATGAGCATTCTGACCTCAGAATCAGCCATTTAGGCATTCTGGTCTGCCTGAAAAGTCCACAAGAGCATTCCAGGCATGGAAAGCCAAGACACTGTGGCAAAAAATGTCCTGCATGAAGAACCTGTGTGGGTGAGACCCCAGTAGAAAGAAGTGGTCAGCAAAGAAGGATGTACTTTTCTCTGAAGGGAGGAGAGAGTTGCTACTTTGTTTATGGCCTTGTCTAAATACTGAAGGAGTTTGTGGAATCAAAAGGCTCTGGCCGGCGTCATGGCTCAATGGGCTAATCCTCCACCTGTGGCTCCAGCACACCTGGTTCTAGTCCCCGTCGGTGTGCCGGATTCTGTCTCAGTTGCTCCTCTTCCAGTCCAGCTCTCTGCTGTGGCCCGGGAGTGCAGTGGAGGATGGCCCAAGTGCTTGGGCCCTGCACCCCATGGGAGACCAGGATAAGCACCTGGCTCCTGGCTTTGGATCAGCATTGTGCACCAGCCGCAGCAGCCATTGAGGGGTGAACCAATGGAAAAAGGAAGACCTTTCTCTCGGTCTCTCTCTCTCACTGTCCACTCTGCCTGTCCAAAAAAAAAAGGCTTTAATAAGCTAAGGAAGCTCATATCAAGAGCCTCAGGTAATCACTGATGTCATACATAAGAGTGTTATACATAAGAGTATTAAAATTAACAACGAGAGTCACTGTGCACTAACTTCCCATGCAGGACCTTTGTCCTCAAAGAGTTGTATTATGAGAGTTAACAGTAAAAATTGTTCTCAAAGATTTACTTTGTTTCAGTGTATTAAGTGTAGGATAGTGTTATGTCACATAAGTTTCAGATAAGCCTAAGTGCCAAACTCCATTGGTTTTTCTCCTTAAGTGCTTCTTCAATTAATGATAAAACTTTTTCTCAAAGAACAAAAAGTATTTTATCACAAAAATTAAAAGGAAAATAAGAAAGGAAGTTGGAGTAAGGGAGGTAGTTAGGGAGGGAGGGAATTGGGAAGTGTTTTTTTTTTTTTCTGACAGGCAGAGTAGACAATGAGAGAGAGAGACAGAGAAAGGTCTTCCTTTGCCGTTGGTTCACCCTCCAATGGCCACCGTGGCCAGCGTGATGCGGCCGGCGCACCGCGCTGATCCGATGGCAGGAGCCAGTTGCTTCTCCTGGTCTCCCATGGGGTGCAGGGCCCAAGCACTTGGGCCATCCTCCACTGCACTCCCTGGCCACAGCAGAGAGCTGGCCTGGAAGAGGGGCAACCGGGACAGGATCGGTGCCCCGACGGGGACTAGAACCCGGTGTGCCGGCGCCGCAAGGCGGAGGATTAGCCTATTGAGCCGCAGCGCCGGCCTTCGTTATGTTCTTAAAACTGTAAGTATGAGATACATGAAATTTGTTCCATTTATATAAATAAAAAATTTTAAATTAAAAAAAGAAAGTATTGGCCTTTAGAGGCATGGACTCATGTTGACTCTGTGTGGTCATGGGAATGTTATTTAATCAGTCTCCACATTCTTTTCAAATGGCTTCTCCCTAGGTTCCATTTGGAACAGCCCCAACCCCCACACATTCATACTCTAGCTAGAAATCTTCTTTAAATTCTTTCATTATTTGTTATACATTTAATAATTTTCTTTAATGCTCTGGGTTGAGATGAGCTGGTGTAATGACTAACTACTACCATCAATCCTATGCTGAAGATTTTTACTATGAACCGTCTATATAAAACCTACAGAAGACAATCATTAAAATCTTTAAATTTTAATGGAATGAAAGAAGTAATAGTTTACTTTTTAAATAGTTTTTTTCCTTTTTTATTACAAAATCAATATATGTTAATTGTGTAAAATGTTGGGAATACAAATCCCATTGCCCCCCAAAAAATAGGAAATTAAAGTCATTCATTATTCCAATTACTGCAGATTACTACTGAAAACAATTTGCTGTTTCTGGTGTTTCTGTATATATTTATGCACTACATGTATATATATATATATATATATATACACATATATAAGTAGCATCATAATGCATATTGTTTTGCAAGCTTTTATTTTGCTCAATGTATCAATATATTTTATTGTTATAAAATATTTATTTAATGTATAATTCTATTCACTGTGTTGCATTTCATTATAGGATACTAAACACTGCTTTTTATCAATTTACTATTGTTTCATATTTACTTTGTTTCTGGATTTTTCACCATTATAAATATGCTTATAACACTGTACATGCAGGTTACAGATAAATCTCTCTACACATTAGTAATTATTACATGAACAATATTGTGGTCAAATATTTGTATACATGATAATTATTTTTTTCAGATCAAATATGAAATGAGGAACTCCTGAATCAAAAGAAACAAAATTGTAAATCTCTCTAATAACCACATAAAGCTACCGTTTATTGAATGTTTACTAAGCTCCTAGAATATTACAATAAGCTATCTTCACTTCTTCCCAGAGTATGCATTAGCAGGAAGTTGGAGTCAGGATCACAGGTTTTTCAGCTGGATCCGAATGCCGTAAGGGCTGATTCTGAGGCCAGAGTGCTGTTTAGGACATCTGCCATTCTATGAGTCTGCTGTGTATCCCGCTTCCCATGTTGGATCATGCTCTCCCTTTTTTTTATTCTATCAGTTAGTATTATCAGACACTAGTCTTGTTTATGTGATCCCTTTGACTCTTAGACCTATCAGTGTGATCAATTGTGAACTGAAATTGATCACTTGGACTAGTGAGATGGCATTGGTACATGCCACCTTGATGGGATTGAATTGGAATTCCCTGGCACATTTCTAACTCTACCATTTGGGGCAAGTCAGCTTGAGTATGTCCCAAATTGTACATCTCCTCCCTCTCTTATTCCCCCTCTTATATTTAACAGAGATCACTTTTCAGTTAAATTTAAACACCTAAGAATAATTGTGTGTTAATTACAGAGTTCAACCAAAAGTATTAAGTAGAACAAAAAAATACTAAAAGGGATAAAGTATTAAGTTGTACATCAACAGTCAGGGCAAGGGCAGATCAAGTCACTGGAGTAAAAACAGTTTTTAACAAGTATATGAATTGAGTATTAGGAGTATAGTATTAATGCTATTTTCAAACTCTTATATGCTATTTTTATTGAGCATTAAATATAATGAATAATCTCTAAAGTCAATATTGCTCTTAATTGGAAATCAAGTTAACTGCCTACACTACAGAAAGATTTGAGAATAATTTAGATAAATTTTAAGATTTTCCATTAAATTTTTCTCTCTGAAGTCACTCCTTTCATGTGTTAGAGGAAATATATAATTTGCGTAAACCTATAAGGATGAAGCATGATGCATGCACTGATCACCGCTTCACAATCTAATCCTATAATCTTCTCTGGTGCTTCCAGGTGTGATGCGTGCAGCCCCTAGATCAACGTGTGCTCACATCTGTGCCACTGCCTCTACGTCTGTCATACAATTCGTCTTGTCATGAACTATGCAGGTTGCTTTATTGCACCAGAGAACATTTTCCCATGTTAGGCCTTGAACTTTAAGGAGTATACATATATTATCTTCCATATGGCACTATTCTGTGTAGTTGATTATTGGTGTACTCAATTTCTAGGTTCCTGGAGCCTATCCACTTTTGGATAAACTCAATAAAAATTATTTTATATTTCATTTTCTCTCAAAATAAATACCAGAAATTATTGCATTCTTTCTTAAAATGTGAATGAATGGAAACAAAAAAAATTTAGCAGCTTTGTAAAGAGCTTCTCTAATCACAATTTCTCTTTTTAATGAATAAGCAAAATGAGCGTGAAGTTTTGGTTCAAGTGCTATTCTAGATGACAAGGACATCTAAAACAAGTTTTTGCATTTTCAAATAGCAATATGTTTTATTACTAGAAAATTAGTGTTTATATTACTTTTGAGTGTTAACTTTCTTCCTGAAAAATATTTCATTATATCCGTGAAAGTCCATGAACTATAAATATCTGTTACCAATTCCTGCTTTTAATTAACAAACTTCTGGACCAGCATGATAGCACAGCTGGTTAAGCTACCACCTGCAGCCCTGGCATCCCCTATAGGCACCAGTTCAAGTCCCAGCTGCTCCACTTCCAATCCAGTGCCCTGCTAATGCTCCTGGGTGGGCAGCAGAGGATGGCCCAAGTGTTTGGGCCCCTGAACCCACATGGGGGACCCGGATGAAGCTCCTAGCTCCTGGCTTTGTCCTGTTCCAGCCCTGGATTATGTGGCCATTTGGGAAGTGATACAACAGAATCTCTCCTTCTCTTTCTCTCTTCCTTCCTCCCTCTCTTTCTTCCTCCCTCTCTCCCTCCTGTGACTCTGTCTTTCAAATAAATAAAGAAATCATTTTAAAATAAGATTTATTTTTTCTTGAACTTTCTAATTGTATATACTATTTTATCATTTAAATTACAAGTGCTATAAAAATTCTATAATGTATTCATCATTAAAAAACAAAAAAATGCATTGCTACTTTTCTAAGCTGTAACATTGCAAAGAAAAATAAACACTTGTGATATCTTTTAAAATGTTTTAAAAAGGCTTAAAATAATTAAATTTCCCATGAATGAGGAAACTAAAAACATTCAATTTACTATGATTCTATACTGCAAACATTGCCACTGAAATGTACATTAAATTATTACTATAAAGTTATCTGTTTGTTTTAAAAAGGTCATAACTTTAAATACAAAGATAGGAGTAGGAAAATGAATAAAATATATTATATTTTCACAGTCCCAAATGATAAAAAGACATTTATGAACTACTTAAGGTGCTATTTTCCAAGTAAGGCTAGTGACTCAGAAAAGCATTAAATGACATCAGATATGGAACACATGCTTTTCCTATGCCTTAAATTATTGCTGAATAATTCTGGGTAATATGATTTCAATGCAGTTTGGAAATAAATCCATTTTTAAATTAAGAAATATAACTATAATCTTCATATATAAATTTTCTTTTGCTTGTTAAATACTAAATATCTTGAACATTTTGCTATGCAGCCAAATGTCTAAGATGGAAATGAAGTCAGCATTATTTATGTCCAGATAGAAATATGTGGGTGTGGGTGTGGGACAAAATATGAGGCTAAATAGAAGTCTGAGCGGCCACACTTGGGGGAAATGGGGTCTGCACCAGCTGCTCCCTTTAGGTTTCTCAAGGATGCTGCCTGAGGTGGGTCATGTGACAAAGGGATAAAGCACATGGAAACCCTGATGTAAAGCAGGAAAATGACTGCTGAGCCCCTGAGCTTACACCTGCGTCATCTGGAGTGGAGCAGGGAGCTCTCTTTGCATGCTTCAGAAGCTGGTGATGGACCACACACAGCTGGGGGCATACTGACTGCATGCAGCATTGTCTGCCTGCTACGGAGCACAGTAGCCAGCCGTGCTCTGGGAGAGGGAGGCTATGATTTTTTCTCTGCCAGCACCTGAGCGCCCCCCAAATACCAAGGCCACTGTATCAGAACAGAAGGGTCACCTTTAGAGAAGGATTGCTAACTGGCCTGTAAAGGCAACTTCTACATAAGGGGTGGAATAGCTCTGATGCTTAAAGAAAGAAATAACAAAAATGCATTTTTTGGAAAAATATCAATATTTTAAATTCAGAAGTTTTTTAATACATTATTAATAGAAAACTTTCTATAAGACAATGGTTTATCTTATTTCCATTGTACAAATATGTGCCAAAACAAAAATAGATTTAAGGACCATGTAATTTACATATGATAAATTTAGTAAGCTATAACTAAGAAACAAAATAAGCATAAAGCAGTCACTTTTAATAAATAAAGGTTTCCTATTAACGCATCTCTGCTATCATTATCCAGTGCTAAGTATATCACACCTATAGTAATAATAGAGTCTTACATTTGAAAACTGTTCATACTATAAAATATGAATTTACTTTTTAAAATTTGAGCTGTACATAGATAGAGTGAAGCTGCCACTGAGATCCTTATTTTATAGTTGAAATTGAGCCTCCAAGAAGTTGGGTGACTAATTCAGGGTCATACATCTAGGGCATGGCAAACAGGTCTAAAATCCTTGTCTTCCACTCTAAGTTTTATATGCTCTTTCTATACTACTGTTACCTTCTTATAATAAAAACTGTCCATCAAAGCCTGTTTCAATTATCTGACCTCTTAATGGTTAGACAGCTGTTGCTACGTATCCTTTGAACCATATTATATAATGATACTCTTTATCATGCAAGGTATGTACCTAAATAAACTCCTACTACAAACACCTTTACATCTATAGACTTCACCTACAAATTTAACCATTCACCCAATAATAACTAAAGATTTGGCAGTACCTAGGACCCAGAGCAAAATGAGAAACTGCGATTTTTTTCTACATATATGGTCATCTATCACTTTGAAAAACAGTATTTTATGTATATTCATGTTTATGTAATAGCTATGGTTTTCTCCATGATAGACCCCGTGCCATAAACTTTCCACACATTTTTTTACTTCAGTCTCACAAAGCTGCAATGAATTAGGGAGTAGTATTATCCTCATTTAACAGACAAAGAAACTAATGCTCAGAAAGGTATAGCTACATGCCAACAAATTGGAAAATCTAGAAGGAATGGATAGATTTCTGCACACATACAATCTACCAGAATTGAGTTACGAAGACAGAAAATATAAATAAACTAATAAGCAAGACAGAGATTGAATCAGTAATAAAGACACTACCAACAAAGAAAAGCACAGGATTGAATGACTTTCACTGTTGAATTCTACCTAACTTTTAAAGAAGAACTAATTCCAGTTCTTCTCAAAGTATTCAAAACAATTGAAAAGGAGAGAATCTTCCCAAACTCCTTTTATGAGTACAGTATCATCTCAATTCTCAAAACATAAAAAGATTCAATAAAGAATGAGAGCTATAGACCAATATCCCTGATGAACATAGTTTCAAAACTCTTGAACAAAATACTAGGTAATCAAATACGACAAATCAGAAAGATTGTTCACCTGGACCAAGTGGGATTTATCCCTGGTAGGCAGGGAGGATTCAACACATGTGAATAAATAAATGTTATACATCACATTAAAATTAAAGATAAAAACCATCTGATTATCCCATTAGAAGCATATAAAGCATTTGATAAAATACAACATCCTCTAGGCTAATCCTACTGTGGCGGCCATTGGAGGGTGAACCAATGGCAAAGGAAGACCTTTCTCTCTGTCTCTCTCTCTCACTGTCCACTCTGCCTGTCAAAAATAAATAAATAAATAAATAAAAATAAAAAAATAAAAAAACCAACATCCTTTCATTATAAAAATTTTGAGCAAATTGGATACAGAAAGAACTTTCTTCAACACAATCAAGGCAATATATGACAAACACACAACCACTATCATATTGAATGGGGAAAATTTGCAAGCATTTCCACTAAGATCCAGAACCAGACAGGGATGCCCACTTTCAACATTGCTATTCACAGTTCTGGAACTTTTAGCTAGAGCCATTAAGCAAGAAAAAGAAATCAAAGAGACACACATTGGAAAGGAGGAAGTCAAGTTATCCCCGTTTTCAGATGACATGATCCTCTATAGAGGGGAACCAAAGCTAAGAGACTATCAGAACTCTTAAGAGAGGTTGGTAAAGTTGTAGAATATAAAATCAACACACAAAAATCAATACATATATACACAAACAATGCTAAAGCTGATAAAGGACTTGTAAGATTTGTAGCACTCACAATACCTACAAAAATTTTAAATACCTTGGAATAAATTTAACCAAGGATATGAAAGATATTTACAATGAAAATCATAAAACATTAAAGAAACAAATAAAACAAGATGCAAAAATGGAAAAATCTTCCATTTCTGTGGTTTTGAAGAATTCATATAATCAAAATGACCATACTACCACAAGACATTTACAGATTCAATGTGATCCCAATTAAAATTCCAATGATATTCTTCACAGATCTATAGAAACAATGCAACAATTCATATAGAAATACAAAAGACACCAAACAGGTAAAGTAATCTTAAAACAAACACAAACAAAGATGGAGGCATCACGATACCAGATTTCAATACATACTACAGGGCAGTTATAATCAAAACAGCCAGGCACTGGCACAAAAATAGACATGCAGACCAATGGAATAGAGTAGAAATCTACAACCAACTAATTATTGACAAAGGAGCTAAAATCAATCTCTGGAGAAAGGACAATCTATTTAACAAATGGTGTTAGGAAAATTGAATCTACATACACAGAAATATGAAATAAGACCACTACTTTACACATTAAACAAAAATCAACTCAAAATAAATCAATGATCTAAACAAATGACCAGATATCATCAAATTACTAGAGGAGAATATTGAGGGCAACTTTGCAAGACATTGGAATAGGCAATGACTTCCTGGAAAAAGACTTCAAAAAAACAGGATAGAAATGCAAAAATAGATGAATGGGATTACAACAAGCTAAGAAGCTTCTACACTGCAAAGGAAACATTCAACAAAATGAAGAGGGAATCAACACAATGGGAGAAAATAATTGCAAACTATGCACCTGATAAAGGATTATTATCAAGGATCTAAAAAGGACTCAACAAACTCATCAGCAACAAAATAACCAACTAGTTAAAAATAGGCAATGTACATGAACAGGAATTTTTCAAAGGATAAAATATAAATGGCCAGGAGACACATTAAAAAATGCTCAGGATCGCTAACCATCCAGGAAATGCAAACAAAAATCATAATAAGGTATCATCTCACCCCAGTCAGAATGGCTATCACCCAAAAATCAAAGAACAATAAATGCTGGTGAGGATGTGTTGAAAAAAGTATCCTCATCCACTGTTGATGGGAATGTAAACTAGTACAATCATTATGTAAGAGTATATGGAGGCCGGCATTGCGGCTCAATAGGCTAATCCTCCGCCTTGCGGTGCCGGCACACTGGGTTCTAGTCCCCGTCAGGGCATCGAATTCTGTCCCAGTTGCCCCTCTTCCAGTCCAGCTCTCTGCTATGGCCCGGGAGTGCAGTGGAGGATGGCCTAAGTGCTTGGGCCCTGCACCCACATGAGAGACCAGGAGAAGCACCTGGCTCCTGCCTTCGGATCAGCGTGGTGCGCCGGCCGCAGCGGCCATTGGAGGGTGAACCAACGGCAAAAGGAAGACCTTTCTCTCTGTCTCCCTCTCTCACTGTCCACTCTGCCTGTCAAAAAAAAAGAAGAAGAAGAAGAAGAAGAAGAAGAAGAGTATATGGAGATGGATTCTTCAGAAACCTGAAAATAGATATACCGTATGACCGAGCCATCCTACTCTTAGGAATTTACCCAAGTGAAATGAAATCAGTATACAGAAAGTCATTTGTATCCCCATTTTTACTGCACCTCAAATCACAATAGCTGAGATATGGAATCAACCCAAATGTTCATCAACTGATGACTAAAGAAAAACTGGAATATATACACTATGAAATACTACATACCCATAAAATGTCTGAAATCCTTTCTTTGGCAACAAAATGGATGCAACTGGAAACCATTATGCTTAGCAAAATAAGTCAGTTGCAAAAAGAAAAATTTTATATGTTTTCTCTGAGATGTGGTAGTTAATATAGAATATTTTTAAAAGGAAGCCAACACTGTGGGGTAGTGATTAAAGCTACTGCCTGAGGTGCTGACGTCTCATTTGGGCACAAGTTTGAGTCCTGGCTGCTCAAATTCTAATCCAGCTCCCTTCTAATGTGCCTGAGAAAGCATCTGAAGATGGCCCAAGTGCTTGGGACCCCTGCACTCACATGGCTTTGGATCGGTCCAGTTTTGGCAATTGCTATCATTTGTGGAATAAACCAGTGGATGGAATATCTTTCTGTCTGTCTCTTCCTCTGTCTCTCTCCATGTGTATAAATATGCTTTTCAAATAAATAAATAAATAAATGAAATGGGAATCTTATGATTTGACTCTTGTTTTTTTTTTTTTTTATTTGACAGGTAGAGTTATAGACAGTGAGAGGGACAGAGAGAAGGATCTTCCTTCTGTTGGTTCACTTCCCAAATGGCTGCTACAGCCAGTGCTGTACTGATCCGAGGCCAGGAGCCAGTGCTTCTTCTTGGTCTCCCATGCGCGTGCAGGGGCCCAAGCTCCTGAGCCATCCTGCACTGCCCTCCCTGGTCACAGCAGAGAGCTGGACTGGAAAAGGAGCAACCGGACCAGAACCCAGCGCCCATATGAGATGCTGGCGCCACAGGCAGAAGATTAACCAAGTGAGCCATGGCGCCAGCCCTTGATTCTTGTTTTTAATCCTTGTTTATACCCCTTTGTAATCATGGTATTTCTATTTTTTTCTTGTTGAATATTATGGTTAGTGGTGCATTAAGCCTGTGATAGTAGAATTGATTGTAATTATGTTTTTCTGAAAATTAAAAAAAAATGAAGGAAGGAAGGAAGTTGGGGGATTGAGGAAGAAGAGATAGAGGGGTAGAAGTATGGTTACTGCTTAGAATTGTACCTACGAAATCTATCTATTCTGTTTATATATGTATATTTTTTTTTCAGGCAGAATTAGTGAGAGAGAGACAGAGAGGAAGGTCTTCCTTTTCCATTGGTTTACCCCCCAAATGGCCACCACGGCCAGCGCCCTGTGCCAATCCGAAGCCAGGAGCCAGGTGCTTCCTCCTGGTCTCCCATGTGGGTGCAGGGCCCAAGCACTTGGGCCATCCTCCACTGCCTTCCCAGGCCACAGCAGAGAGCTGGACTGGAAGAGGAGCAACTGGGACAGAATCCGACTCCCCAGCCAAGGACTAGAACTCAGGTGCCAGCACTGCAGGTGGAGGATTAGCCTAGTGAGCTGCAGTGCCGGCCTCTGTTTATATTAATAAAATTTAAAAATAAAATAGCAAGATAAAGTCACTAGGGTAATATCACGTGGTGTGGTGGTGGCAGAGCTGAGGTTCCATCATTGAGGATTTCAATATAAAGCCCATCTTTATATTTGTTATCCTATTTATCACTTTCTTTTTCTATAAATCTCATCATTTTAACCACTTTGTTGCCCTCTTAAAGAATTGATAAACATATTCTATAAAAGTATGTTTTATGCCGGCGCCGTGGTTTAACAGGCTAATCCTCCGCCTTGCGGCGCCGGCACACCGGGTTCTAGTCCCGGTCGGGGTGCCGGATTCTGTCCCAGTTGCCCCTCTTCCAGGCCAGCTCTCTGCTATGGCCCGGGAAGGCAGTGGAGGATGGCCCAAGTCCTTGGGCCCTGCACCCGCATGGGAGACCAGGAGAAGCACCTGGCTCCTGCCATCGGATCAGCGTGATGCGCCAGCCCCAGCGGCCATTGGAGGGTGAACTAACGGCAAAAGGAAGACCTTTCTCTCTGTCTTTCTCTCTCACTATCCACTCTGCCTGTCAAAAAAAAAAAGTATGTTTGCCAGTATTTATTGCCTTTACCTCACAAAAGTATAATTATCAAACATTTCGTAACAGGTGTACCTATGTCCATACCAGGCAATTCTAACCAAATGTTATGCTGCCATGTCCAATGGGTTCCAACTATCTTCCCAGTCATTTACATGGGGATAAAAGATGGCAGGGAAGGATGAAAATGCAGGTGCATGGAAATAATCACTCCCATAGAAAAACTGATTCAGATGCCATATATTAATAGGTGTGATGCTCATCAAAAACAGTCATCCTATAATATACTGCAAACATACAGAACTTACTAGAGTTAAAGCACTGATGCTCCTCAGCTCAGGACAAGATTATGCTTGATGAAGCTACTTAAAGTTGAAAATACTGTAAACTGAGAGATCCTCAGGATGGTGGAATAGGGAAAGGATATACTGCTTACTGCAAGGGGAGAGAGTAGCCAAAAAGTAGAGGAAGGGCATTCCTAGGGGAGATGGAGAGAAATCTGCAGTGGAAATTGTACAGAAGGAAGAGGAACACCATGGATCAGCATGTAAGTTGTAGATGCACACGGCCATGAGTGTGGACACAACACATAACTCCCGCAGCCAAGAGCTGGAGGAAGTGCCAGCTTTAGAGAGAAAGGTGACAGCAAACTGCAGAAACCCATGCCACTTGCAATATAGCCAGAGGGACAGCCTGGCTTGAGTCTGGCCTGGAGCTCTAAGGGCACAGCATACCCCTCTAACCAAGTGAAAAAAGAGCTTATTTCTCTCTCCCCATACCTCCAAAATGGCACCTGGAAACTGGCTGGGAGGGGGCATCATCTTGACACAAGCAGTAGCTGTGGCAGCTCAGGTGTGAACACCCAGCAACGTGAAGGGAGAAGTCACTACTCACTCTGAAATCAGAAGTGGTTACAGCAGCTCTTACGCATGCCCAGCAACTGGCGAGTAGAAGCTGCCACGTTGAAATGAGTATTGAGTCATTGGCTCTTGTGCATGCCTGTGATTAAGGGAATCTACTAGGGGAAAAAACCCACATATCCCACTGATTTTGAGTTTGGCAGGAAAGACTGACAGGGGTTGGGCACCGATGTGGGGCTGTGGGGTGTGCCCTCAGCCTCTCAGAATATCACAGGCCCCAGGGCTCAAACTATCAAGGCGGAGCACCCACAGGCAGATGACTCTGAGAATGTCTCTGCTTCTCTGTGGATGTGTTAGGCCAGCAGGGTGGAGTGGATCCTCTGCACCCTGTGAAAATGGGAGCCTTGTGTGCTGAGACTATGGGAACTCAGTGAATGCATGGGAGGGCGTAGGATGTAAGGGGTCTCTGGGCAGCTAAGGTGTGTGGCACCAAAGGCTCAGAACTCCCTAACTGACTGGGTTGTATTCACACAAGGACCGCACAGATCCTTTGTGCAGTTCATGTGGCAATGCGGCTGAGTATTGCACAAACTGTGGGCTAACTCCAAGCACTGATCACCTTGGAAGAGAGGAGGTGAGGTTGTGATAATGCCAACAGAGGAGTCATACTCTCCTTCCTGCTGACAAGAGGAAATCTACAATGCCCAACTTCAGCGTTACCCTGGATACTCAACCCACCCTGGAGCAGTGAGCAGAGCTCCCTGGCCATATCTAATACATCCTTCTGTGTATTCAATGAAAGAGCAGACACTCCACTAAGGCTCAAAGGCACAGTTCCAAGACAAAATCCATCACTGGAAAAAAGTAACAAATAAATACACAAATGCTTAAAAATACATGCAGAAACTTGAGAAACAAGATAAGGAAGACAACATGACTCACCCAAAGGAACGTAACAACACTTCAAAATTAGAATGTAAAGATGAAGAGATTGATGAAATGCTTGAAAAGGAATTCAAAAGATTAATCATATGATTCTTCAAAGCAATGAGAAAAAAATTTACAAATTAAAGAAATCCATACACGACATGTAAGAAAAATTCTCCCATGAGACTGGAGATTGAGATTTTGATGAGGAATCAAACCGAAACATTAGAAATGAAGAATTTGGGGCCAGTGCTGTGGTGAAGTAGGTAAAGCTGCTGCCTGCACTGCCAACATCCCATCTGGGCACTAGTTCAAGTCCTGGCTGCTCTACTTCTGACCCAGCTCTCTGCTATGGCCTGGGAAAACAGTAGAAGATGGCCCAAGGACTTGGGCCCCTGCACCCATGTGGGAGACCTGGAAGAAGCTCCTGGCTCCTGGCTTTGGATTGGTGCAGCTCTGGCCATTGTTGTCATCTGGGAAATGAACGATAGGATGTAAAACTTCTGTCTCTCTCTCTGCCTCTCTGTAACTCTGCCTTTCAAATAAAATAAATAAATCTTTAAAAGTCTACTATTGGCTGGTGCTGTGACTTACTAGGCTAATCCTCTGCCTGCGGTGCTGGTACTCCAGGTTTTAGTCCAGTTTGGGGTGCCGGTTCTGTCCCAGTTGCTTCTCTTCCAGTCCAGCTCTCTGCTGTGGCCTGGGAAGGCAGTGGAAGATGGCCCAGATGCTTGGGCCCTGCGCCCGCATGGGAGACAGGGAGGGGGTTCCTGACTCCTGGCTTCAGATCGGTGCAATGCACCGGCCGTGGTGGCCATTTGGGGGGTGAAGTAATGGAGGAAAGAACTTTCTCTCTCTCTCTCTCTCTCTCTCTCTCTCTCTCTCACTAACTCTGCCTGTCAAAAAAAGTCTACTATTATTATTTAAAAAAATGAAGAATTCAATACGTCAAATAAAAAACACAGTAGAAAGCCTTAGCAACAGGCTTGGTGAGGCAGAAGAAAGACTAGCAGAGATAGAAGACAAATCTCTGGAAATTTCTCAAAAAAACAAAAAAAAGGAAATTAGAAAAATTAAAAACAGTGATGAAGATTTATGGGATACTATCAAATGACCCAACATACAGGTCCTATGAGTTTCTGAATGTGTGGAAAGAGAGACTGGAAAGATAGAATGGATTAGAAGGCCTATTCAGTGAAATAATTATAGAAAACTTCCACCATTTGGAGAAAGAAAGAGACACCCAGTACAAAAGGCAAAAGAAACTTTTAATGCACATGACCAGAAAAGTTCTTCACGACACATTGTAGTCGAACTTTCCACAATAAAACATAAAGAAAAGATTCTAAAATATGCACAAGAGATTACTTTCAGAGGATCTTCAATTAGACTCACAGCTGACTTCTCATCAGAAACCCTACAGGCTAGAAGAGAATGATGAGATATACTCCAAGTCTTAAGAGAAAAAAAAAAAAAAAAAGGTCAACACAGAGTACTGTACCCTGCAAAGCTTTCATTTATGAATGAATGTGAAATAAAGACCTTCCATAACAGAAACTGAAAGAATTTGTCAACATGTAGTAAGCCTTACAAGAGATGCTTGAGGAAACATGGTCATCGCTATGAAAAAATGTGAAGGCAGAAAATCTCACAGTAAAAGTACAAAGGAAACCCAAAGTAAACAATAGGAATATTTATGGAAAGATGGCAGGGCCAAGTCATTACTTATTAATAGTCACCCTGAATGTAAATGGTGTCAACTCTCCAGTTAAAAGATAGAGACTGGCTGAATGGATCAAAAATTAAACACAACTATTTGCTGGCTACAAGAAACACATCTCACCACTGATATATGCAGACTGAAAGTGAAAGGATGGAAAAAGATACTCCATGCTAACAGAACCCCAAAAAAGACCAAAAATACCAGACAAAATAGACTTTAACACAAAAACTATAAAAAGAGACAAAGAAGGGTGCTATGTAATGATTAAGGGATCAATTCAACAGGAAGATAATAAATGTATTTGCACCCAATTACAACGTTCCTGTCTTTTTAAAAGAAATGTTAATGGATTTAAAGGGAGACATGGACTCCAATATAATAGTAATGGAGGACTTCAATACCCCATTTTCGGCAACAGAAGATCAACCAGACAGAAAACCAAGATGGAAACAACAGAGTTAATCGATGCTATAGACCAAATGGACCTAACTATAGATAACTATAACTATAGATAACTATAGAACTTTTAATCCTACAACTGTAGAATATGCATTCTTCTCACCAGTGCATGGAACTTTCTCTAGGATAGACCACATGCTAGGCCATAAAACAAGTCTCAGTAAATTAAAAAAATGGAAATCATACCATGCATCTTCTCTGACAACAACAGAATGAATTTGGAAACCAACAAGTCAGGTGTCTCTAGATCATACATAAACACATGGAGAATGAACAGCATGCTCCTGAATGAACAGTGGGTCATAGAAGAAATAAAAATTTCTGGAAATGAATGAAGATGACAATACAGCATATCAAAGTGTATGGAATACAGCAAAAGCAGTGTCAAGAGGAAAGTTTATAGAAATTAGTGCCTATATCAAGAAATTAGAAAGGTACCAAATAAATGAGCTAATAATGCATCTCAAGGACCTAGAAAAACAACTGCAAACCAAACACAAAATTAGTAGGAGAAAAGAAATAATTAATTAGAGAAGAAATAAACAAAATTGAAACAAAACTATCAGCAAAGAGCTGTTTTTTTGAAAAAGTAAATAATATAATTTTTATAGGCTACATTAATGCTAAATAGTAGAAAGCAAGTAATTCTCTGAAGAAAATTCTCTGACTGAAGAAAGTTGATGTTCCCAGAACTCTTGAGTAGAATGAACTATCTGGAGAGGAAGGAACTTCATACATACAAAGTGCTAACGGAGGCCCTTCCTTTTCCTTAAAATAACTTTACTGCTGGAATATGGTTGGCTCAACCTTGTACAAAGCCTTAAGTATCATTTTTAGCAAATTTTTTTCCAACTCATAGAACTTCATAAACTTTAGAATTTACTCTATGTGGAACATTCACAAGTTTAAATTGATGATGGCTAAAGGAAATTATATTTCTTTTCCTAGCACCTGACATATGCATGTACCATTCTCCTCTTTAAATGCCAGGGTCTCCATGACCTCTTGCATAGCTTCACTAGTGTAACTATCATTTTTCTGCACTAAATACCCTTTATTCACTAGTAGGCATTTTAGGCCTAAATAAATCCACTCTTTTTTTTAGTTTAACTTTTCTGCAATTCAGTAATAAACACTATGCCAGCAAAGGATAGCTCATCAAACTTTAATTTATATGCTTATAAACATAGTCTTATATTACATGGATTAGTAATTTATTAATAAATTAAATCCTTTAAGTTAGGATATATTGGCAAGATTTAGAAATCCTTTTTGTGTCAGATCATATGAACTATTAATTAGGAATAGTTACTGTGATAGATTTATCTAAGCCAAATTTCTTTGGGAAAAATCATATAAAAATCTCTAAATAGTTGAATAACATTATTGGCAGGGAGAGATCCATGAGAGACAGAAGTTGAATTGAGAGGCAAGACACCGAAAACTTGAAAAATCACGAACTTAAAATTCGACTGGGGTTGGTGCTGTGGCATAGCAGGTAAGGCCACCACCTGCAGTGCCAGCATCCCATATGGGTGCCAGTTCGAGTCCCAGCTGCTCCATTTCCCGTCCAGCTTTCTGCTATGGCTTGAGAAAGCACAGAAGATGGCCTATGTCCTTGAGCCCCTGTACCTGCGTGGGAGACCCTGAAGAAGCTCCTGGCTCTTGACTTTGGATTGGTATAGCTCCAGCCATTGTGGCCATCTGGGGAATGAAACAGCGGATGGAAGACTCTCTCTCTGTCTCTGTCTATGTCTCTGTCTCTGTCTCTGCTTCTCGGTAACTCTGCCTTTCATATAATAAATAAACCTTAAAAAATTGACTAAGAGAATAGACAGACCGAACATGGAAAGGAAAGGAAAATATTAAGTTGAACTATACATCATCTTAAACGCACTATGACAACACTAAGTTGATGTCTTGTCAATCTTATCTCTTTGCACAGTCATATGGTTACAGAAACAGTGTCAATTCTGTCAATCATATGAAGATAATCTTGGCAACAGAGTGCAAGAACCAGTCCTGGTTGTTATGGCTGTTTATGGAATGAAACAACAGATGGAAGGGTGGGAAAGTAAGGTAAATGAAGTTTTTTTTTTTTTTCTCTTCTTCTTCTTCTTTTTTTTTTTTTTTTTTTTTTTTTTTAAGATTTTACTTATTTATTTGAGAAGCAGAGTAACAGGCAGAGGGAGAGAGAATGGTCTTCCATCCACTGGTTCACTCCCCAAATGGCCACAATGGTCGGAGCTCCACCATTCTGAAGCCAGGAGCCAGGAACTTCTTCCAGGTCTCCCACACTGGTGCAAGGGCCCAAGCACTTGGGACATTTTCTACTGCTTTCCTAGGCCATAGCAGAGAGCCTGATCAGAAGATGAACAGTCGGGACATGAATTGGCGCCCAGACAGGATGCTGGCTGTCAGGGGGAGGCTTAGCCCACTACACCACAGCGGCAGTCCCAATAAAAGAAGTTTTTTAAAAATTATTTTAATGTATTGAACATTTACTTAATGATTAGGTAACTGGTCTCTGGTTAATCAATTAAGCAATTAACATCCAGGGAACAATCTCATTTATTTAGGTAATTAATTACTCTTTTTTTATTTTTTGACAGGCAGAGTGGACAGTGAGAGAGAGAGAGAGAGAGAGAGAGAGAGAAAGGTCTTCCTTTTCCGTTGGTTCACCCTCCCAATGGCCGCTGCGGTTGGCGTGCTGCGGCCGGCACACCGCGCTGATCCGAAGCCAGGAGCCAGGTGCCTCTCCTGGTCTCCCATGGGGTGCAGGGCCCAAGCACTTGGGCCATCCTCCACTGCACTCCCGGGCCACAGCAGAGAGCTGGACTGGAAGAGGGGCAACCGGGACAGAATCCGGCGCCCTGACAGGGACTAGAACCCGGTGTGCCGGTGCCGCAAGGCAGAGGATTAGCCCATTGAGCCATGGCGCCGGCCATAATTACTTTTATTATATTTTTAAAATACTATGTTCACTAAATAAGGAGCTCTCTGTGCTGTGTAGGTTGCAATGGATGTTTTGTATACTGGAAGTAAGGTCATCAGAAAAGTGAGGCTACAGAGAAAGACATGCTGTAAATTGCACATGACACATGCAGAATACTCACAAAGTTGATGGAATATATATTATTAAAAAGTTATGCATGGATTTTAAATTTTTGATATCAAATTAAACGTATTTTTACATTCCATTTTCCCACAAACTTTTTGAAATACTCTCATAAATCAAAATTACCTTTACAGGGTCCCAAACCAAAAAAATTAAAAGGGGAGTCAGATAATATCTGAAGAATGACCTTTTACTTCTTAAAGAAGTGGGAAAAGTGGCTAAAATAAGATGGGGAGGGGAGGTGCAGCATTGTGATGCAGCTGGCTAAGCAGTCATTGGCAGCACCAGCATCCAGTTTAAGTCCCGGCTGTCCCACATCCGATCCAACTAATTTTCTTGGGAAGATAAGCAGAAGATGGCCCAAGTGTTTGGGCCCTTGTCACCCATGTGGGAGAACTGAATGGCGTTCCTGGCTCTTGGCTTTAGCCTGAGCCAATCCTGGTTGTTGGGGCCATCTGGGGGATGGGTCAGCAGATTAAACATCTCTGTCTCTCCTCTCTGTCACTCTGCCTTTAAAATAAATAAATAAAACCTTAAAAATAGATATTAGGGAAAATTAAAAGATATTGCCTTCCAATATGAAGCCAAAGCTAGGTGTCAGGTTTGTTTTGTATATTTCTGTCTTTTAGGCACATCTGGTTTTCTGGTTCATGTAAGATCATCTATGCAGTTCTCCTTCTACCTTCCTGGATACACCTGTTTACCCTCCTTTATATCTCACTCCTGCACCTTGCATTGTCCTAGGCCTTTTTCTCTCTTTACTATTACCTCTTACTAGCAAATTTTATTTATTCCACAGCCTCAGTATGCTGAACATTTTCAAATGGGTAGAGTATACTGCCCAGATTCTCCAGAGAAATACATATGCATAAATCTCTTATAATCACCATATGTATTAGTTTCCATAGCTGATGGAACACACCATCATAAACTAAATGTATTAAAACAAGTGTATGCAAGGCTGGTGCCGCGGCTCACTAGGCTAATCCTCCACCTTGCGGCGCCGGCACACCGGGTTCTAGTCCTGGTCGGGGCGCCGGATTCTGTCTCGGTTGCCCTCTTCCAGGCCAGCTCTCTGCTATGGCCCGGGAGTGCAGTGGAGGATGGCCCAAGTGCTTGGGCCCTGCACCCGCATGGGAGACCAGGAGAAGCACCTGGCTCCTGCCATCGGATCAGCGCGGTGCGCCAGCCACAGCGCGCCAACCGCGGCGGCCATTGGAGGGTGAACCAATGGCAAGGGAAGACCTTTCTCTCTGTCTCTCTCACTGTCCACTCTGCCTGTCAAAAAAAAAAAGTGTATGCTTTCATAGCTTTTCATATATATATACACACATAATATAAAATATTCTAATAAAATATATAATGTACTATGAGATAATATGATAATAATGTATAGTGAGTGAAATTTGTTTTCAGTGTTGGCTCAAGTATTCATGGGGACTCAAAAACCCAACTCTGCCATGTGCAAGCTGGAAGCCCAGGGAAGCTGGTGGTATAGACTGAAGCCTATGAGCTGCAGAGCCAGTGGTATAAATTCCAGATGTGGTCTGAAGACCTGACATCTATAGTGCTGAGGGCACGAGAAAATCAGTTTGTGCTCAAAGAGTCCGGTTGATCATCAATGGATTTGAAGATGCTCACACATATTGGGTTGGGGGGATGGTGGTGGCAATCTGCTTTGCTCAGTCTACCAATTAAAATGTTGATCTCCCACAGATATACCCCGCATTAATGCTTAACCAGTTATCTGGACATCCTACAACCCAGGCAAGTTTATCCATAAAATTACCCATCATGCACAGAACCACCCATGTAGACTTCTTGAGCTCCAGACTCACCTACTTAGCCATCTACTTGAACTCTCCCCAGACACCTATAAAATTATTCACACTGGCACCTGCCATGTTCCACAGCCAGAAACCAAGAGCCCATTTAGACACCTCTGTCTCCTTCATAAGTCCATTACCATCTCCTTTGCAACTCTTGAATCCATCTAGTTCCCTCCCTCTTCACTACTACTACTTATGTCTAGAAACTCAGACTAGTGCAACAATAATGAAATCAAATTACTACTGAAGGTTTATTACATACCAGGCATGTACTACTCCAAAACTTTGCATAAATTACCTCTTTTAATCACCACATAAATTACCTCCCTAGGGATGACAAAACAAATTACCACAAACCAAATGACTCAAAATAACAGAAATTCATTCTCTTATTGCTTGGAAGTCAGAGGCCAAGGTGTCAGCAGGTTGTACTCCCTCTGAACGTTCCAGGGGAGGACACTCCCTTGCCTCTTTCATCTTCTGGTGGGTCCAGGCATTCCCTGCCTTGTGTCTGTGCCATTGCAATCTTTGTCCTTGTCTTCCCGTGGTCTTTTCTACTGTGTGAAGTTCTTGTCTTCTGGTTCAAATCTCCCTCTACCTTTTTCTTATAAGGCTGCTGTCTTTGGATTTAGGGCCCACCCAGATAATGCAGGATGATCACCTCACCTTAGGATCCATAAATCAATTACATCTATATTCACAAGTTCCAGGAATTAGGAAATGGATCTTGTGGTGATGGTGGCAGGGGCATTATAAACATTCTACTCTATAAAATAAGCATAGTTATTAGTCCTACTGGATAGAAGAGGCAATTAAGAGCTTAAGGAACTTTCCCAAAGTCACATTAGTTAATAAGCTATAGACATGAAATTACATTTATAACCAGAAAAACAATTTTAGTATTTTCTGAAAGGAGTCACAATCTCAAGAAATTCATCAACCTGGTTATGAAATACTGCTTCTTCAACCCATTCATTACTGGACTATACTATGACTAGAATATAGGACACATCAACATTTCTATCCCTAGGACTCTTATTCTATGAATAAATTGGTCACATTCGACAAAGTTGTTTACTGCTGCACCCTTTGCAATAAAAATTATTGAAAACAGCATTAATGCCCCTCAATGAGGGATAGTTAAATCCATTATGGTACAGCCATACAATGGGATATGATACAGCCCTTTTAAGATGAAGCAAGTCTATGGTTAATAATGTATTGTGTACTTGAAATTTTATGATAGAATAGATCTTAAGTGCTCTCAGAGACAAAGAAGGTAAAAACGTAAGTAGTTGTATAGGTCAATTAGCTTGATTGGGGGATCATTTCCCAATATATACATATATCAAAACACATTTTGCATCTTAAGTATATAGCATATTTATCCATTGATTGTACCTCGAAATAAAGCTGAAAAATGTTTGAAACTTACAAAATGAATTTGTATGCATTACTATGAAAGAATTTAACTCAAAACACAGAATAGTGTGCATAAAACTTTAGCCTTTTAAAAATAATGAAAAGGACATATAAATATATGTCCTTACAAGTATATGCTATACATATTCATATATAGAATCTTTTGGAAAAATAAGCCAGAAATTTGTAGTAATATTTGTCTCTAGGAAAAGAACTGTGAAATTGAGTACAAGGGTGGAAAGAGGATTCATTTTTCATTATAAGCTGTATTGTGGTGTTCTTTGGATTTACTTTGCCATGTACTTGTATTATGTGTGTGTGTGTGTGTGTTTGTGTGTGTGAGAGAGAGAGAAAGAGAGAGAGAGAGAGAGAGAGACAGAGATGAGCTAATTTACACCATTTTCCTCAACTAGACCCCTACCACATTTCATTTTTCACCTGACAATTTATTGTTTTCCCCTAAATACTGAATATGTTCATGTTCAGCAAGTGGATGTGTGTGACTGTGTGTGTGTGTCAGTGTGTGTGTATATATCTACAGTTCCAAAAGCTATTCTTGATTTTGGAACCAACTACTCTCATCTCACACTCAGAAACCACTTGTTCATCCAGCTTTGAATTACAGTTACATTTATAAGCTGATAGCTCTCATTAAATTAGGTCCTGAGGATATATGTGCATCTTTTTGGTCTTTATGTTCCCCAAGATACATGAAAAAGCTTTGCGGAAAGCCTATTATTAGCTGCAAACTATTGAACAGAAGCATTGTCTCAGAAAACCTGTCTCCCACGACAACCAGTTGTAAGAGTGCTAGAAAAATACACCAAACCCAAATACCAGAATCCTACTCAGCATAAAGATTTAAAGGAGCAAATAATATCTTCAACACTAAAAAGTAAGCCAAATACTTCTCATCAGTAGGGTTATTAAAAGAGGTGTATGTGAAATGAAGTAGGAAGCTACACTTTAAAGATACTAGAGGTAAGAGAAGAAAAGAAAAATGACTTCAGTTACAATATAGGAAAACTGGGTCTTTAGTTTGTTTTTAGCCAGACCAACAAAGCCTTGTCACGAAATACGCAAACACTAATGCTATCATGAAACAATTTACTTCTTAGACTGGGCCCAAATGCCTCCCGTCACCTCTGCTGCCTCCCTCCCCAGTCCCCATACTAAAGATAGCATCCATGGAACCCACTCTGCAGCCTTGGAAGCTCTCATTCTTTCCTAAGCAAAATTTCACCTAATTGTATTATAAAGTTACTGTAATATTTTTTACTACTTAGTTTTTTTTTTCTGTCATTTATACCATTTCCTCTTGTCTTTGTTGATATGGAAACACAGAGGGCCATCCTATGCCATGCGTTTAAGTTTCATATTCCCCGAAGCATTTCATGGTGATTTTCTTCGTACTGTTTTCTATAAACAATGAAAGCGGCTTCTTTTATGCTTCTAGCATACAGTGATTCTGTTTTCACCTTGGTGAATAAGCACACTGACAAAAGGTCCAACCCATTTCTGTTGGCCTGATAATAACATATGACAAAATGTTATGAAATAAACATTAAAAACAGCAAGGACAGAGATGAACTTCAACTTACAGTTAGTGCTGTCTCATACTCTGCAGCAGCCAAGTGTGCTAATCCCAAGTAATAGGAAGCTTCTCCTTCCATCTTCTTGTCATTTGCTAAAGGGAAGGTAGAGAAAAATTACCATCATGCTCAATAAATTATCACAATAGCAAACAGAATTCTTGTTTTTTTCAGACAGTAGGAAGTTATTGTGAAAAATTATATAGACTTATCAATGGTCCCAAAAATCTAGTTGAGAAAAAGGCTAACATAAATGCAACTTGCCGGCACCACAGGTGTCAGAATCAGGTACATTAGCAATATGATTATAAGGGGTTTCCTTCTACATACACAACCTGGTGTTATCATGTTGGCATTCATAAATAATTTTTATAGGAGTCCACCATGGAAAGACCTACTGTAGCTCAGCATAGTTGTTATAACATACATGAAATAGCTGATAAAGTGTAACAACCTTAGTTGGTGCACAAACTCTAATACTCCAAGGGACGGACATTCTGCTAAGTTTTCAAATTTGCGCAGAAAATTAGCAAATTTAGGAACTACTTGTCTATCTTCAGCTTAAAGGTTATCAATTAAAGCTTGGGTGAGAATGGGGCTGGCATTGTGGTGTAGCATGTAAAGCCACTGCCTGTGAAGTAAGCATCCCATATGGGCTCTGGATTGTATCCCAGTTGCTCCTCTTCTGATCCAGCTCCCTGCTAATGGCTTAGAAAGCAGCAGAAGATGGCCTAAGTGTCTGTGTTCCTGTCACCCACGTAGGAGACCCAGATGGATCTCCAGGCCCTTGGCTTTGACCTGGCCAAGTGCTGTTTGTTGCAGCCATCTAGGGGTGAACCAGTGGATGGAAAGTCTCTTTCTCTGTGCATCTCTATGTGTATGAGTGTCTCCCTCCTTTTCTATTATTCTTTCAAAATAAATAAATAATAATTATAAAAGTCAGCTTGGCTGAAGAGAATGACAGAGCTTGGATTCCTGGTACACAATTTCATCCTTACTTTGAAATCCAGACATGTTTTTCTTTGCTAGTCACTGGCAATGTTTTTTTTCATTGCCTTTTTACAAGGAATTTAGACTTTCCAAACCCTGTGACATGTTTTAATCCAGGAATAACCCAATTTTTATTTATAAAAGCAAAACGTATAAAGGTGTAACATGTTGTTCAACAAAATTTACAACATATCATGTAAAAGTAGAAGGTTTATATTTACTAGTGTAAATGTGACATAAATTTAATATATTTGCATTAAAAGTTCTTACTTTAAGAGGAATACTACCTTTCTTTGTAATTTTGGAAGTGACTGGCTTCCACTATCACCTAGTTCTTGGGCAATATATGTTTTTGTTCTTTGGAAAGAAGGATCCTAATGAGCCTGATAAAGCAGCCAAAATGGCCCAAGTACCAGGGACTCTGCCACCAATTGGGAGACTAGGATCAAGTTCCCGGCTCCTGGCTTCAGCTGGCCCAGCCCCAGGCCTTTGTGATCATTTGGGGAGTGAATCAGCAGATGGAAGATCTCTCTCTAAAACTACCTTTCAAGTAAAATAATGAACCTTAAATAAAAAGAAAGAAAACAGGATGTCAAATGGCTGACAGTATTTTTTTCCTCCCTAGGTGTTTTACTGATGGCAGAGAATTAACTCTTGTTAGAGTTGATGGTATCACTGATTATACCTGGGGGATTTTAACTCTTACAATTCATCTGGGCCCTACCTTCTTTGCTATAGGTTTATTGGTGCTGTCGTGGGACTAGGAAAGTGAAAGATGGGAGACAAGGAAGAGACTGTGGCAGGAACATTCTTAAAGAACTAAACATCTATTGTATACATTTTGTATCTGTTGTGTCAAATGCTGTAAGTGTGTTAAGGTACTAGCAAATTGCTTGAGTTGATAACAGCGGATCTTTTGCAACTAATTTTGTGTGAAGGGAAGCTTAGCAAAGGGGAGGAAAGAAAGGAAAAATCTATCCCTGTTGATCGAGGTTTTTGAGCCAGTTATCTCAAATAGTGAGGAAACACCAAATATTAGTTTTTATAAAAAAGATTTATTTATTTATTTGAAAGGCAAAGTTACAGAGAGTGAGGGACAGAGAAAGATTTTCTATACTTTGGTTCATTCCCCAGATGGCTACAACGGTGAGGGTTGAGCCAGGTCAAAGCCAGAAGCTTCTTCCAGGTCTCCCATATGGGTAACAGGGCCCAAGCACTTGGGACATCTTTCAGTGCTTTTCACAGGTCATCAGCAGGCAACTAGATTGGAAGTGGAACAGACAGGTCATGAACCAGTGCCAATACAGGATGCTGGCATTGCAGGCAGTGGCTTTACCTACTAAACCACAGCATAGACAACCAAATTTTAATTTTAAAATAGAATTTAAACATGAGAACTTCTTCTATTAACTAACTAAGATGAAGTGAAAGCAGTGAGATAAAGGAGAAAAATGTCAGTAGGAGTAGGATTAACAACAACAAATGTTACATCTAAAATGTTTGTGCTATTAAAATGAGACACATATATTTACATACATAAAACTAGGCTAGAGATGGGAAATAAACAGTAAACAATAAATTCCATGGTAAGGTTTATGGTGATAAATACTCCCTGGGAAAAAAACAACAGAGTAAGTCTTAGAATAAAGTATAGTAGTGAATCATTATGACTGGTTGAAGCCTTCTTAGTTGTGATACAAAAAGCAAACACAAGAAAAAAATAAATTTGCATTCATCAAAATCAAAATTTGTGTTTCAATGGCTACCATTAAGAACTGAAGAAAAAAACCAATATAATAGAAAATATTTTCAAATCATATATCTGACATAAGATTTTTATCTGGAATATATAAAGAATTCTTACAATTCAATAATAAAAACAAAATTAATCTAGCTAAAAGTTGGCCAAGAATCTGAAGATCAATCTACCGTGTGCCCTAGCCATCTCATTCCTCGAATTTACCCAGAGGTAATCAGCATCTAAGTTGTCTGTTCCCCCATTTATAGCAGTTCAATTCACATTAGCTAAGGTATTCAATCAACCCAAATGTCCATAATCTGTTGATTGAATAAAGAAAATGTGATATATATACACAATGGAATGCAACTCAGCCATTAAAATAAAGAATGAAATCATGTCTTTCTCAACAAGATGGATGCAAATAGAGACCATTATCCTTAGTTAAATAAGCCAGATCCAAAAGACAAATATAGGTCTTCTCTGATTTGTGGTAGCTAATATATAGAACACAAAAAACCATAATGTATATGAGTAAAACTGGCATATTGAGATTTGATTATTGTTGAAATCCCTGGCCTATATTCCCATGGAGTAGTTTTTCTACTTTCTACTTGTTAAATTATTTATTAAGCTTGTGATTATAAAGCAAATTGAAAGTATGTTATCACAAAAGTTAGAAGGAAAAAAAGGAAGGAAGGAAGGAGGGTGTGAGGTAGGGTGAGAAGTATCATTATGAGCTTGAAATTATATATATGCAACACATGAAATCCCCTCTTTATGTAAATTAAATAAATTTTGTAAAAGATTTACAAGTGATCAAATGAAACAAATGAAAAATTCTCAACTTCATTAGCCAACAGGGAAATACAAGTAAAATCATTAGTGAGATATTTTATGCCTACTAGAATGACTGTCATAATAAACGTGGAATTAACAAGTGATAGTGAGGAAGTAGCTAAATTGAAACCCCATACATTGCTGGTGGAAATGTAAAATGATACAGCAACTCTGAAAAACTGGTTGTTTTTCAGTGAGTTAAACATATGACCTACTAATCCCACTCCTAAATATATGCTCAAGATCATTAAAAACCTGTGCTGTACATAGTTGCAAAAGATAAAAGGTGTAAACAACACAAGTGCCCATCAAATGAACAGATAAAGAAATACTGGCATAACCACACAATGGAATATTATTTAGACATGAAAAGGAATGAAGAAATGACACAAGTTGGATGAACCTTGAAAACACTAGGCTAAGGGAAAGAGGCTAGACACACATTGTATGATTTCATTTATATGAACTATCCAGGATAGGTAAATCCATAAAGAAAGAACATAGATTAGTGGTTTCCAGGAGCTAGGAGGAGTCAATAGGGAATGATTGCTCATGGGTATAGGGGACACTGTTGACGGTTGCCCAAATTCATGTGTACATTAAACACTACTGATGGTTTGCATTAAAGACATGAAAATAACAGAACATGACAGCCTCTTTTGCCGGTGCTATACTTGTGCGTTACACCAAGATGCCCTACAGAAGATGTTGGTTGACAGTGGGTGTTGGCACCCCATAAGTACACACACCATAAAACATGTACAGAATGAGGGGTATGTCTTACTCAGGCAACCAGGAATTTGCTTTTCAGGATCCCTGACCAAAGAAGGAGACAACAGGAGAGATGTTTCCTCCCCGAGTATTCAGCTGCTGCCAGAGCTTGGTAAAATATCATGCAGCCCTTTAACCTGTCTACTTTCTCATATGGAAAATGTATTGATTTGAAAAGATTTAAAATTACTATAACTTTAGAAAACATTGTCTTGTCCTACTTTTCTGTCCTTTGGAAAGTGAGAGATACTTTGAAAAAAGAAACTGCTAGGCAGGCTCTTGCTGTTGGAAGATAGGAACCTTCTTTTCTTTGTGAACTACCTTACAACTTAGCAAATGGGAGCCTGAAGTCATAAACCCTTTCCTAATTTATAGAGTCCTTTATATTGAAATTTCATATAACTTTCCACATGAGGACAATTTGTTGTTGAAATTGATCTCAGTGCTAACTATATCAGTATTCTTAAGGGGAAAGTACAAGATCACTATATATTTACAAGAAGTTCATTTAATGGGAAACATCTTTCAATGGGAATGATTTCCTATGAGTATTTCAACTAATACTATTAAAGAAGTAATTTAACAAAGGAAAAAGAAAAAAAGAGGAAAAGAAGAAGTAATGGAGAGAACAAGATACTTACTTTTATTCTGTAGTCAATTAAAATCACACCCAGAAACCCAGTCTGGCTTACTCTAAAGAAGCCACCTATTACTTGATAAACCGATCAATCAATCAAATATAGCCACGAGCTAATAAACTTTAGCTCGTAAATGTAATTTCTTTTTCTCCTTAGTGGAAAAGCTACTCTATTGATAAATCATTATCTGATAACAAAATGTCCTTGTATTTCACAAAATGAAAGTCTGTAAGAATATGTTAAAATTAAAAATATTATATGTATCTATGCAAAAGATAACAAATATTAAGATATGGCCAGCTCTCATAAGAGCACCTTTATTGCTGTAAGGTGCCCATGAAGCACCTGGATGTTGCTAACGTTCTGATTCTGACATTGTAGGATTGGGGTGGGCCCTGAGACTCTGCTTTTATACAATGCTCCTGGTGGTGCTTGTACTTTTGGACTGTAGGCCACATTTTAAGAGGCAAAGGTCTATACTTTACTAGAGTCTCATTTTCCCATTATTCCTAAGTATTTATCATAATTCACCTATACCTGACAACAGGGAATTTACACAGATCTCTCAGGTTGCAAGAAATATACAACCTTAAACACACACACACACATACACACAAATACCCTTATCTTGTACAGATAATCTTAACTTCTTATTGTGGATTTCTTGTTTTACAGCATCATCCCAGTGGATGGATTGTAATCTTGGAGACAAAGCTTTCAAGAAACGGATTTCCTGTTGTCAGCAGTAAGGCATCTCTGTTTTACAGTAAAATTTGAAAGTATATTGATGGCATTTGTCTTTGCATTTCATAGGAAATAATCACCCTAACACTTGACCATTTTTACTTGCCTCTTGGGAGAACCAGTGTCTGCCCATTAAAGAGAACAATGCGAGAACGTTCTTTTCCACCCACCTTCTTTGGCTATTTCAGTAGCTTTTATTAGAATTCTGATGGCCTGTTTGTATTCTTTATTCTCCAGCATCTTGTCAGAGAGTAATCTGTAAGTCCTCAGGAGACTCTCGCAGGCCCGCAAGTTGAGAATGTGGCCTGTCTCATCCTTCCATAGCCGCCCCTGTGTCAATTGATGGAATGTCTCATAATATTCTGCAGCTTCCAGAAGCTGACCTGAAGAATAAAAGCCATTCATTAATATAAACCACAGGCCAGAACATATTTTCAAAAATTTTGTGTACATCTTATCTTTTACTATTAAAGGGAGAGACACCATGGAATACAGTAAAGTATTTCTAAGGCTGAGGAGAAAAACTGGGAAAAGAGTTCTCCCTGCTTGGACGTGAGAATCAGCATTGATCTGGTTAGCCACCTATAAGACGAGTGTCCTTCAACCAGAAGTTGATTGGGGTTGTGTGTATTAGGGACATTGTGACAGTTGAGCAATAATCATTAATAGCAATTATATTCGTTAACGTTTATTCAACATTATATATGCAAGGCACTGTGCTATCTACTTTATATGCATTTCCCATTTAATCCTCCCAACAACTCTAAGGAGTGGGACTGTTAACAAGTTCACTCTACAGTACAGAAAGCTAAGGCTTAGTGAGGCCAAGAATGCTTCCCAAGATTGCATGTCTAGTCGGTGGTAGACCCAGGAAGTCTCACTCCACAGCCCATGTTCTCAACCTTGATTCTACAGTGCTTTTCTAACAGATGGCAATTTCTTCATTCTTAAGAAGAATTCAATATCTTGAGAAACAATTCATCTGTTATCAAACACAAATTCAGACCTTATGTATCGTCAAATTGCTCCTTAACGTTTGAACTTTCTAGTAAGGCATTTGCACAAGAGGCCTTCAAAATATTATAGAGTGACTAGCGCTGTGGTGTGTTGGGTAAAGCCTTGGCCTGTAGTGCCGGCATCCCATATGGGTACTGGTTCAAGACCTGGCTGCTCCACTTCCAAAACAGCTCTCTGTTATGGCCTGCAAAAGCAGTAGAAGATGGCCCAAGTCCCTGGGCTTCTGCACCCATGTGGGAGACCTGGAAGAAGCTCCTAGCTCTTGGCTTTGGATTGGTTCAGCTCTGGCCATTGTGGCTATTTAGGGAGTGAACCAGCAGATGGAAGATCTCTTTCTCTCTGCCTTTGCCTCTCTGTAACTCTGTCTTCCAAATAAATAAATAAATCCTTAAAAAAAAGTTCACAGAAAATGTGTGTTACCTTTCAATTCCCCTTACCCATGACATTTATTAAGGCCCCTCATATACTCTTTTCATTTTTTAATTACTAGACCATAATTTACCTGCCTTTCTGGATAATACTCTACAATGCAGTCTAAAATATATCTTCTCAAGGCCTAAATTAGATCTGCCTTCAGTCATTTCATTCTTTAAAAGACAAGCAAACATGTTTCTGGAAGAGGAGCTGGCATTCAACACTGTGGACTGTACGTTGTCAATTGTATTGTGGAAATGGTCATCATATTCAGTAATGTAAACACTCTTTTGGTACTGGAGTGACAAAGTTAGAATCAACATAAATTCAAATTAAATGTAGGTACTTCAACCATAGTGGTTAAGAGTGAGTGTGGGGCCGGCGTCACAACTCACTAGGCTACTCCTCTGCCTGTGGCGCTGGCACCCTGGGTTCTAGTCTCAGTAAGGGCGCTGGTTCTGTCCCGGTTGCTCCTCTTCCAGTCCAGCTCTCTGCTGTGGCCTGGGAAGGCAGTGGAGGATGGCCCAAGTCCTTGGGCCCAGCACCTGCATGGGAGACCAGGAGGAAGCACCTGGCTCCTGGCTTCAGATCGGCGCAGCACGCCGGCTGCAGTGGCCATTTGGGGGGTGAACCAACGGAAGGAAGACCTTTCTCTCTGTCTCTCTCTCTCTCACTGTCTAGCTCTATCTGTCAAAAAAAAAAAAAATCCAATAAACAAAATTAAAAAGAGTGAGTGTGGGGGCCAACCACCTGCGATGCCAGCACCCCATCTGGGCGCCAGTTCAATTCCCAGCTGCTCTACTTCCTATCTGGTCCCCTGCTGATATGCCTGGGAAATCAGTGGAAGATGGTCCCTGCACCCACATAAGAGACTCATAAGAACCTCCTGGCTCCTGCCTTAGGTCTGGCCCAGCCCTGGCCATTGCAGTCACTTGGGGAATGAACCAGAGGATAGAAGATCCTTCTCTGTCTCCTCTCCCTCCCTCTCTGTAACTCTGTCTTTCAAATAAATTAAAAAATAATTTAGAGTGTGAGCTCCAAGCAGACCGCCTGTTCCTATCCCAGCTTCACCACTTTTTGCTGTTTAGCCCCAGCTTAATTATTGCCCTCTGTGCCTACTTTTTTTTTTTCTGTGAAATAGTGTAATACCATAAATATCTGGAGTACTATCTTAGGAAATGAACTGATGCGCATTTAACATGTTACACAGCAGGTGATCAATGAACACAGCTTCTGTTATCATTTGGTTTAGTCAGAGAATTTCTTAGAAATGCCACCGGCTAATTTAAACAGAGCCACTAATTTGTTATATTCTTGAGGTACAACGTACTCTTCCTGCAAAAAAGAATTAGTTGAGTCCTTATAACAATATTATCATGCCTAATTAAATTAACAAATGCAGGTCATATTGAGCTCCCATATATTTCCTCAAATAGGTTTCATGGTATAGTGCAGGTAGAAGCCCTTTTCATGATTATTACATGTCGTTTCTTCTTATTTGTTACACCAAATTTTGTATCAAAAATCAGTATCAAAAAATGAACACACAGGGACCGGCACTGTGGTGCACTGGGTAAAGCCGCCACTTGCAGCACCAGCATCCCATACAGGCGCCGACTCAAGTCCCAGATGCTCCTCTTCCAACTCTGCTATGGCCTGGGAAGATAGTAGAATATGGTCCAAGTGCTGGGCCCCTGCACGTGCATGGGAGACCAGAAAGAAGCTCCTGGCTCCTTGCTTCAGATCGGCCCAGTTTCAGCCAGTTGCAGCCATTTGGGAAGTGAAACAGCAGATGGAAGACTCACTCTCTCTGCCTCTGCCTTTCAAATAAATAAATAAATTAACACACAAATAAGAATGATAATATCAAAGAAAGACAACCATGGGGCAGACTAATTGGTAAATGACTTGTACACATGTCAGTAAAGACATGGCCAGTCCAAATCCTCTCCATAATCATGTAAGAGGGCACCTTGGCAAAGATACATCCGGAGGTGTGCAATATCTATTGCAGTTTTGTTTATAAATTTATACAATGAGACTTCTATACAACAGGAGACTACAGGGCCATAAGTATGCTATTACAGAAGAAAATCTCATTACATGGACAGGGGTTTATGATAAATGAAAATACTGGAAAACATCAGAAAACATTCACAAGGCACTCTCAGTGTTATCTCTGGGAGGTAGAATACTGTTTACTGGACAGCTTCTTTTTTGATTTTCTATTTTCTCATGATTTTTTTCTTTCTGTTTATTGGCATTTTCTTAAGTTTCTATCACCAAAATACATGTATTTTCTAATAAGAAATGTACACTTAAATCATTTTCAAATAACGTCTAACCCCATTTTCACTTAGATTTAAATACTCAAAGTTGATGTCCACTACTCTAATCTGTCTTGACTCTTAGCTGACAATTTTTTCCTACCTCCTAGAAAAGCAGGCGTAGTTTTTCACGTCTCTCCCTCTCCTGTAGCACGTCCTGCCAGAAACACCTTACTCCAAATACCCACGACCCTCATTTTTCTAAAAACTAGAATGCAGCACTGACACATACGTGTGTTATGTTTCCTCTGTTAACTATATTTTTTGCCTGTAAAGTATAGCTTTGTATCCCTGGAAAGGAATATATGAGAGTTCGTTTTTTATCCAGTATCCATCTATTCATAAAGTACAGGTACATATTTCTTTTCAGCCAGGTGAATAAGAAAAGGTGGATACAGGAAGCTACAAGAAAACAAGATAGTTCCAGAAAAAAATAAGGATTAAATGGGATTGTGAAATCCGAGTCAGTTCTGTAGATTGTTCCACTGACAATTTCTTAGGTCTTGTTATTGTACTATAGTTGCAAGATATCAACTTTTGGGGAGCATGGTGCATGGCACCCAGGATCTCCCTGTACATTTCTTTGTAAATTTCTTTTACAATTATTGCAAAACAAAATCAAAAAATATCAATTTTCTAAAGAGGAAATAAAAACATTGTTTGAGTTTCAAGATTATAGTCTCTTCCAGGTCTATCATTCTTTGCCTCTACTCAGGCCATATCAAGTAACCTCTAACCAAAGCACACAGATTCATCCTAATTGGTCTTCCTGAAGGAGTTTTATCATTTGGCTGCATTTAAATTCCCTGCTTCCCTCTGCAGGAATGGGAAAACTTTTTTCTACCAAGGGCCACTTAGATATTTATAGCATCATTCGTAGGCTATACAAAATTATCAACTTAAAATTAGCCTGCTATAGATTTATTGAATTTTGAGTCTTGCCTGTGACTGCCTTGGCAGGGTCACACCAAATGATTTCACAGGCCTTATACGGTACACGTAGTGGATGTTCCCTACCCATGCAGTGACATTCATGGGGGCACCTAAAATTTTTGGGTGTTCTAGTCTTAGTCACCTGTGATCTCACGATTTCATATCCCTACTTTCACCACCTTGCCACAGATGAGGTTACTGGGCTTGGATTACATGACTGTAAGTGGAGCAGCCTACAGAGTTGTGGAGTGCTCCAGTCATTCTCAGATGTAGAAATTCATTTCTGAAATTATTAAGTGCCAGTAAATAAGGATGTGATTCAGATGTCCACAAGCACACAAATAACTTGGCTATATTTTATAAATGCTGATCAGAATTTGAAAGCATGTATTATGATGTAGTACAATATTTGATTTTAAAATATTTACAATATGCTTATGCCACAAAAAGAGCATGGTAATTTAAAGAAATTTATTTCCCTTTAAGTATGATTAACAATGACATGTTTTCTATCCAATTTCTATTTCCTACTGTGAACAGGATTTTAAGAATTATCTTACTTTCTCTGTGTGAATATTCTAATAATAATTTAAATGACATTTAGTAAGACTTAATGCATACTGCTTTTATCTGATCATTTTATTTTTTTAATTATTTGAAAATTTTGAATTCCATATACCTGAGATAAATGTTGCAAAAACACCATTAATATAGAAATCGTTTTGAACAAAGCTAATGAAGCAGATTTCAAATCCAGTGCAAAGCATGCCTTTATAACTTCCTCTTAGAGTTCAGACACTATCTACCCTGTATTCAACTGTAACATAGCAGAAGCTGTGAGGTGCCTAGACCCTGCTATCAGTCCTGTAGTAGGAGAAGGATACATATTTAGTGCAAGTGTCCAAAAACGATGTCCCTCAGGAATTATCCAGTGTTAGCGTTATTTTGCGGTGAGGAAGAGGGGCAGAGGAAATAATGACTGCACTAAGTTATCACAAAAGTAAAAGTTAACAGAAAACAGAAACGAGGAGCCCTGGGGAATATCCGTGGCTGTTAAAGAGCTGCTGCCATGTTGCACTGGGAATCACCAGCCAACCCTCATCATCACGTGGAGACTAAGATCGTGGCAGTAACCACAATGAGAAAGACTCACTATCGCCGAAGTGTCCGCAGTGCTTTATTCTACACTAAGCAAAGATGCAGGTTGTCCACTAATCCCCCATAGGAATAAGGAAAAACATAGAGAGGTAATGTTTTGTTGAAGAGACCAGGGATGGCTTTCCAGAGAAATTATTTCAACAGTATAAAGTAGCGTCAGAAAACACGTCTTGGGAGAACACTTAACAATTACGTGAAACAACAGTAGCCAGTTACAGCTAGAAGTAGCCTGAGTCCCTATTTTGTTTGGTTTTGTTTTTCAATAATTATATGACATCTACAGAAACACTAAGGAGTCTGGCATGCATTGATAGTTTTTTACCTAAAGGAAAGTGCACTCTTAAATTAAAACTACTACGAGGGAGTTTTGCTTTACCTAAAGCTCATATAAATGAGAAATCCATTTATCTAAAAATACAAACAAAACCTAGACAATGTGGTAAATTGCAAAATGCTTGGTAGGATGTTAAGACAAGAAGTATGGAAAGAAAATAAGATTTTATATATTTGGGTATTATCCAAACTATAGCTTACCCCTCTTGTCTGCACACCATCTCTGAAAGTTTATAGATATTTGTTGTATCACAGCAGATGTCTAGAACAAATATTAAGCAAAGGAGAATGTATATGATCTCTTCCCATTTTAGTTTTTTTTTTTAAAGTAGGAAGATTGACTAGATATTAACACAAATGGGTTTAAATGTGAAGCTGCCATAAAAGCAGGAACATAAATGTAATTCTCCCAGCCGCTATTTTGATGCACATTTTTGATTCCATGAATATTTTATGAAATGGCCCAAACTAAAGCCATATAACATTCCTGCATTACTGATGCTTGCGCCCGTAAGCTACGAACATTAGAGGCATGATTGAGTGCATTAAAATGAACTCATTCAGCAGTGCATTGATTACTTGAAGGGGGAGGGAAACAAAAAAAAAGAAAAAGAAAGAATGAAAAAGGGAAAAAAAAAAGAACTTATTCCACTTAAGTAAATAGCACACATATCTAAAGTTTGAAATACAATAAGGACAAAGACAAGTTTAAATGAAATGATGTTTCATAAATAAGGCGTGATTCTCTCCAGACCTGACATTAATTAGGCCAGGTGTTAATTATGTCCAAAGATGGCTGCTCGTATTGTTCACGTAATTTAAAATGTCACAATCTCCAAGACGCATAGACTGGCCTGTTTTAGCTCCATGCATCAGCAATTCTGAAAGTAGCTAATTATTTCCTTTTCTATCAACTTGTACATTTGCCAGTAAAAATAACGCTGTAGAAACAATTGCATGAAAATAATTTGACGGGTCCACACGGCCCATTTCTTCAGCACCACTGTTGTAAGTCTTAAGCATATTTAGTTTTAAACTGTGCACATTTGTTGAGGACTTTAGGGAAATATCCCACTTTAGTTTAAAACAACAACCTAAAGGAACAGTAAAGTTTTATGTATATTACATTACATTTTAATCTGGAGCTACTGGACATCTGCGGCATAAGTTACTATTCTGTACAGTGTAGACACAAAATCTGCTAGGAGCAATATTGAACAGTAGCAAAGAGAGAAAAATGTTATTGCTCTTTTGTAAAAAACAAAAGACATTGTTTCCCATTTCAGCTTAACTGCATGAACAATTTATATTATTGTTGGGTTTTTACATTCAATTATGATAATTATAACAGCAGTAGACATGCTGAAATAGTTAGAGGCTCACATGCTTCCCATGGAAGCTACCCCTTTTAAGGCATGTTTCCTGTCAGGGGAGATTTGCTCGTGTGCTACAACCCATTGCACACCACTGTGGAATGGAACACTGGAAAACAAAGGTTTGGTACTGTAACCCAAAGGCATCCCAAATAAACTGGGAAGACAACAAGCCCATTAACTTTTGAGTAGCTACTTTGGGATATTCAGAAGCTATACAGAAGAAATTTTGGATGCTATCTTAGAAATAGAACCCTCTCTTTATCACTGAGGGCATAGATTGCAGGTGGACATTGTCAGAGCATTATACTATTCACTGCTTCAAGAGCATCAGCCACTAAACTGGACAACGAAAGGCTCCCAGGTACACGGGGGGACAGGTGCAAGAGTGACTCACTCTGAGCTTTCCCACCAATGTTGGCCATGGGAGCACAAGTTAATTTTCAGAGACTTGGAAAAGTTGCCCATACCCCCACAACGTTGCAGGGGAGTTGTTGCTAACTGCTGCTTGTGGTTTCAGATAGCAGAGTAGTGAGCAGTGCCCAAGTGTAGCTGCTCTGAGTCAAGAAATCGCAATCTGTTGCTTTCTATCTTTTCATTTCTAAGAATTAAGAGATTAGGTGGCTTTGTTCTCAAATGTGTGTGATGTGATACAAAACTTACTCAAAAATTAAAATTTTTTAAAAACATGAAACATTTGTATTATGTGTATATATATATGAAATACATATTTGCAATCATACACCTTGTAGAGTTTGTAGAATTTATTATTTTCCTCATATAGTAAATTGCCTTAATTTCATGTTTTTGGCTCATTAAAAATACCAAGTAAAAAGTGTTGGCAGGCATGAAAAGTCTGAAGAGAAATAAAGTCAATATTGACATTAGATCTGCTAATGAATTACATTGCTTGGGACTTAATCAATAATGTAATTCTTACTTGAATTACATATTGCTCATGATGTTAAATAAGCCATATTCGATCTGATTTGTATGTTTCTAGGAGCAGAGAGACAGGTGTGGAAGCCTAAAGACAAAAAATACAGTGTTGATTGTTGAAGACAGTGGGAAGTGTATGAATTGTTCTCCCCCCCATACCTTTGTCCTGATAGACAATGAACGTGTATTTTAAATTAAAAAAATGAACTGAAAATAATCTATTTAATTGAACATGGAGGGAGAGAAATAACACTAGTTGAACAGCTTCCAGATACATACAGGTATATGCAAGAGGTCTTGCAAAAGTTCCTGAAAATGCATATTATGAAAAAGCTATGCATGAATTTCAAAAGTTTTTCTGCAGCAAAACAAACTTATTTATTTTTAGAGACAAAAAAAAATAGAGATAGAGACAGAGACAGAGATGCCTCCTGCTTACTGGTTCACTTTCTCAAATGCCCACAACAGCCCCCAGAGGGGGTCAAAGCAGAGTTGGGTTCTAAATTCTCCCAGGGGGATGGTAGGAACCTAATTCCTTGAGCCATTAGCATTGACTCCCAGGGTACACATTAATAGGAAACTGGAGTCAGATGCCAGAACCCAGTATTAAAAGCAGATATTCTGGGGCCAGCACTCTGGAGTAGCAGACTAAGCCTCTGCCTGCCATGTCAGCATCCCATACTGGCAATGGTTCTTGTCCTGCCTGCTCCTCTTCCAATCCAGCTCACTGCTCGTGGCCTGGGAAAGCAGTAGAAGATGGCCCAAGTGCTTGGGCCCCTGCAGCCATGTGGGAGACCCGGAAGAAGCTCTTGGCTCCTGGCTTCGGATGGGCCCAGCTCTGGCCACTGGGGCCATTTGGGGAGTGCACCAGTGGAAGGAAGACCTTTCTCTCTTTCTCTCTCTCTCTCTCTGTAACTCTACCTCTCAAATAAATAAAATCTCTTTGGAAAAACAAGATATTATGATATGGGATGGGGGCATCTTAACCACTAGCATAAACACACACCCCTGAATTTATCTTTTAATTCCATTTTCTACAAAAGTTTTAAGTATTCTGGTGTGTGTGTGTGTGTGTGTGTGTCTTGGGGGTGCGGAGACCTTATTTGGCCCTTGAGTGTTAATATCCGCATTTTAGAGATGAGTAAACTGTCTCAGGGATTGCCTTGCCTAAATTCACATACCAAGCAGATGGCAGAGCCAATGCCCAAAGTCCAACGTGGCTTTCCTTCCTCAAGGGGATTCTTTTTAGAGGATGTCTTCAATGTTTGACTCCCAAGCAGAGACCAAGGTTTGAACCTCAACAGCGTGATGTAATTGTACCATTCCCACCCTACTTCTGATCTCCCTTTCTTTACGAATATGGAACAAGGATGCCAATACCAAGCTCTGGGTAAGGATGCAGCAGGAGCTTAAACAACCATGTCAGCTCCATGCTGAGTGCCCAGTGCTTCAAAGACATTGTATTACTTTTCGTGCAGGGATATATCTATGACTAACTTGAAATATGTATTTCAAGTGTGGTATTGAGACAGAATCTGGATGGACATGCTATATGGAATGCCTTAAAATGCAAGTGCCATGGAGCAGTGTCAGTTATTCAGATTAAATGGCGTTTAAGGCATTAATTGGAAAGAGCACACTGCATCCAAATAACCCAGTGCTGCTTTCACTTCTGGTCAGTTTCACCTTATAAGGGATATTTCTGGGGCAACACCTGTTCTCAGACAGTCAGAGGAAAGACTGCCTGCAGAACAGCTCATTCCGTGCAGCAGGAACTGTGGGCTCTGTGCTATAGGATCTCCTTGCAAAGCTTTGAAAAAGAAAGACCTGCTGCAGAGCAGACACCTCTGAGTGAGGCTTCCTCTCAGTGCTACTCCTTACACAGTAAATAATTAAAACACCCTGAAAAAGACAGGTAAAATACAAGCAGCAATGTTGGCAACACAGACATGAAAGAGAAGGGGAAGAAAATGAATTTTAAAAAAAAGCAATGAAATAATTCATTTGAAGCTCTAATAAAGTTCCAGTTGCAGTCTTGTTTAAAGATATATCAGGCTTTAGGGATGTAACCTAATTACATTTTTATTCTAAGTTCCATTCAAAATCTTGGACTTTGATTCTTTAACACAGATCAAACATAGTATAATTTTCTCATGGCTATCAATACTTAAAAAGGATCTCTTCATTAAATACTATAAGGTCTTAAGAACGTGTGCACATAGTAGATGGAGAATAAACTGGCATGCCCCAAAAGGTGACAATTAATTTATGTACAGATAGCGTTGCTAATCTACTTAACTTCTTAAAAAAAGATTGTTAACTGTTGAATTCACTTTTATTCAAATACAAAGTGACTCAATTTCCCATATTGCTCTAGTCAGATGCACTTTGGAGTTCTTGGAATTTATTCCCAAAATTAACTGCGGGAAATAGTAGCCGGAAGTCCTTCCAGAAACAGTTTACCTTGCAATCACCAGCGGCTAAAGGGCAGGTGCTTTCCACAGGCCTTCAGCTCGCCAATGGGTCTCAATGACAAGGACACTGGAATCATTTGTGTTAATGCTTGGACACTGTAGGATCATCTTGACTTCATGCTGTTATCATGAAACCTGCATAGAATAACGTGTTTTTTCTTCCAAACTTTTTGGGAAAGTTTCCTCCAAAGGGACCCTTAAGAACTAAATTTAGAAACAGTTTACAAAACAGGGGAGGGGGACAAACAAATAGGATTTTTAAAATTTTGTCTTTATTTTTATTTATTTGTTTGATAGAGAAAGGACACTCCCATCCACTGTTTAGCTCCCCAATGCCCACAATGGCCATGGTTGGGACAAAGCCAGAGCCAGGAGCCAGAAACAAATCCAGGTCTCACGTGGTAGGCAGGAACCCAATCACTGGAACCACCACTACTGCTTCCCAGGTTCTGCATAGCAGAAAGCTGGAGCCAGAAGCCGGGAGAAGATTCTGAACCATTACTCTGATATGGGATATAGGTATCCTAGTAGGTAGGTAAAATACACTATGAACAGGGGAGAATGTTCTGATAAACTGACATGGTTTTCCTAAAGAAAATACACTAGGGCTTTAATACTGAATCAAGAAAACTTACAGAGAGCTTTATCCACAACGTAGCAATCATCACCTAAAGTTATTTTTGGAGTTTTTTGTTTGTTTGTTTTGTTTTGTTTTTTCCTCTTCAAACATATACAGCAGCCACCAGTGAATTTATTTTTCAAGGCACTTAATAAGGTGTCCATTGTCAGTTTAAGTGCCATTATCTCTGGTAACAATTTGTGTATACATAGGAAGCTTCACTGTTACAAATTTTAAAATATGACAGCAATTTCAATAGAAAAGAAGAGTAATTTAAAACCAAAAATAACCATATTATACTTGTCAAATCTATTAATAGCAAATAACAAAGATGTTATTGTCTCCTTGTTTCTGGTATAAAAATAAAATATTATGCTTAGAAAGACAAAAGAAAAATTTTAATATTCATTCTCTTTAGGGTGGCCAGCTCATTCAAGTTTATCTGGACTTTCCTGGTTCTAGCACCAAAAAGTGTGAGTCCCTGGAAACCACCTCAGCTCCAGGCAAACCAGAATGATATTGTCTTACCATTGACCCAAAATACAAAAGAAATTTGCAAATAATATTCAATAAAACAAAAAAGTGATAAAGTATAAAGCAATATGCATTTACTTACTTTAAAGGCGAATATACATCAGCTACAGGGAAGAATCTTAAATATTGCAAACAATGACAGAGTCACTCAAAAGGTACACGTTAAGTTTCATTTTACTACTTCTTAAAAAATTCTATTAACATGTATGAAATCATACTGATTTTTAAAGTGATTTATTTACTGGGGCTGTCACCGTGGCATCACAGCTTAAGCTGCTGCCTGCAATGTAGGCACACCATATGGGTGTCAGTTTGAGTCCACCAGCTGCTCCACTTCTGATCCAGCTCCCTGATAATGCACCTGGGAAAGCAGTGGAGGATGGCCCAGGTCCTTGGGCCCCTGCAACCCTGTGGGAGACCCCAGTGATGCTTCTGATTCCTGGCTTCAGCCCGGTTGTTGCAGCCTGGCTTCAGCCCGGTTGTTGCGGCCATTTGGGGAAGTGATCAGGAGATGGAAGACCTCTTTCTCTCTCTCTCCCCTTCTCTCTCTATCTCCGCCCTTCATATAAATAAAATAAATCATTAAAATAAAATGACTCATTTATTTTCAAGGAAGAGCAACACAGAGACAGGGTGAGACAGAGACAGAGAGCTCTTTCATCCACTGATTCATTCCCCAAATACCTGTAACAGGTCATGCAGAAACCAGGAGGCTGGAACTCCATCCTGTTCTCTCATGTGGCTGTCAGGGCCCCAGGCTTTCCCAGATGCATTAACAGGGAGCTGGACGGGAAGTGTAGTAACCAGAACTTGGACTAGGCTCTGATATCAGAGACCAGTATTGCAAGTGGTGGCTTAAAACCCTGAGCCACAACACCAGCCCCCATTTTGCTCCTTTTATATATACTTTTTATACAGCTTTAAAGATTTGAATATAATTTTTCTGTTTATCTTGATTATATTATTAGAATTATTTTCCATATTAATAATTCCATAACTGCTTTTTCTTTTTTTGTTTTTTTCTAAATATTTATTTTATTTGAAAGAATTACAGAGAGAGAGAGAATAAGAGACAGAGACAGAGAGAGAGAGAGAGAGAGAGAATCTATTTGCTGGTTCACTCCCCAAATGGGAGCAACAGCCAGGGCTGAGCCAGGCTGAAGCCAGGAACCAGGAGCTTCATTGGAGTCTCCCACATGGGTTCAGGGCCCTAAAGACTTGGCCATCTTCCATTGCTTTCCCAGGCATATTAGCACAGAGCTGGATTGGAAGTAGAGCAGCCTAGACATGGAACAGCACCCATATAGAATGCCGGCTCTGTGGACAGCAGCTTAATCTGCTGTGCCAGAGCAGTGGCCCTTCCATAACTGCTTTTTCAAAGGCTACACTATATTTGGTGTTAGTGAGAATGTATATTTCAATCATCTATATGTCTAATGCTTGGGTATTCAGATTATTTTTTAATTAAATGCTTTGATTAACACTGTGTATTTTTCTGTCCTTAAAATCTTATGTTTCTAGAAATAGAACTTATAAGGGGTCTGGCTACATTACTTTCTAAAACATTCTAAATGAGTCACATTATCACAAGTAATATATTAAATGCTATTTTAAGGCTTCTTGTTATTTTAATTTGTTGATATTTTAAGAATGCTTAAATGGTGGTTCACAATTATTCAAATTAATTCTCAGAAAGTTATTTTCTTATATATTCTTTATATTTCCTCATTGGTGAATGAGCTGCATCCTTTATTAAATTCTGATTGTCTTAATATTTTCTTACCAATTAACATATAAGCTGCATAGAACATAGCCAAGGATTTTTTCCTCTTTTTCCCACTCCCCTCTCCTACATCTGAACACTGGCGCCCTTTCCTCTGCTTTAATGTCTGGAAGTCTTCCTTACTTCCCACTTATTCAGCCTACACAACAGCCCACTCTCCTCACCCATCTTCATGCCTTCCAAATCTTCCCCCTGCTAGGACTGGGACAGCTAAAGGAAAGCTGGGTTATAAAGCCAGCCAGCCCTGCCTATTCCTGCTGACTCAGTCAGCCAATCTTTCTCTTCTACTTGGCTCTTTACATCTGGGAGGCCCTCTGTACTGTCCTAACCTTCGTGGATTTAGTTTTTAGGTTTTTTTTAAAGAACAATCTTTATCATATATGAGCTGGACAGGCAAGAAGAGTAGCAGGGATGATGGAATGGGATACTCATGGGTCACTCTGTGGGGGTCTGAGGCTGGGTTAGGGCTGAGGAAAAATGAAGAGGGCAAATGTTTGGGTCCACTGGCAAACAAAAGAGGACATAAAAAAGGAAGATACACCGTTTTATTCATACTTTTGTCTGAGTAAGTCTGATTTAAAAGACTTTCCTTATCATAACCTTAACAAAACTAAAACAAACAAGACAAAAAATAAACCATGAAGGTCAGGTCCATGAGCTCCGTGTCAAGGAAATCTTTGTATGTGGGGGCAGGGGTAGCGCAAGGATTTGGAAAGAACACTGAGACTAAGGTTTTGAAGTCACAGGATCTCATCCTGGCCCCGACATGCTTTAGCTGTCATTTAATATTATTCAGCTTTTTTTAAAAGAAAGATTTATTTATTTGAAAGACAGAGTTACAGAGAGGCAGAGAGAGCGAACCTTTCATCCGCTGGTTCACTCCCCAGGTGGCCACAATGGCCGGAGCTGTGCTGATCCAAAGCCAGGAGCCAGCAGCCAGGAGTTTCCTTTGGGTCTCCCATGTGAGCACAGGGGCCCAAAGACCTGGGCCATCTTCTACTGCTCTCCCAGGGCATAGCAGAGAGCTGGATCGGAAGCTTAGCAGCAGGGACTCGAACCATCGCCCACGTGGGATGCCAACACTATAGGCGGCAGCCTTACCCATGACGCCACAGCACCAGCCTCTCTTATTCAGCCTTGAATAACTGCATATGATTCATCCTGCAACCTGTAACGTGGGGGAAACTTGAAGGCTTTGTTCTCAATGAAATAAGCCAGACACAGGACAGATACTGCATGATTCTAATTACATGAAGTATGTAAATGGCCAAACTCACAGAAGCAAAGAATATGAACCAGTTATAAGGATCCTCTGTACAACACTGTGTCTGCTGATAACAGTATTGTATTGTTCACTTAAAAATTGGTAAAGAGGAGTTGGGCATTTGGCCTAGCAGTTAAGGGCTAAAATGCTGGTTGGGAGCAGCATCCCACATCAGAATGCCTTGGTTCAATTCCTGGTTCTGGATCCCAGATTCCAACTTCCTGGTAATGTGCAGCCTGGGAGGCAGCAGGTGATGGGACAAGTATTTGAGTCCATGCTACCCTTATGGGAGACCTGGATTGAGTTCCTGCTCCTGGATTTGGCTAGGCCCAGACCCAGTCGTTGAGGGCATTTGGGGAGTGAACCATTTGTCTGTTGGTCTGTCTTCCTGTCTCTTTGCCAGTCAAATAAATAAATAAACAAGCAAATAAGTAAATCTATTAAGAGTATAGATATCGTGATAAGTATTCTTACTATAGCAAAACAAAATTAAAATAAAAAAAGAAGTTAACCTGTCAAAACCCTTGTTTATGAATCTTTAAAGTGGGGATGACATCACCCAACTAATGCATGAGAAAAAATATTACATATCTATCAATATAGCTTTCTAATGTGCTACCGCCAATATATGCATTATATTTGGTCTAAATTCATAGCAATTTTTGGTCTAAAAATATATGCATTATGATTTGGTCTAAATTCATAGCAACATTTTAAATGATATTGTTACATCAGTTCAAGAAACCATATGTAGAGATTGTTTGTGTTTTTATATATTGAGTGTGACAAAAAAAAGAGAAAGAGACCTTAAATGAATATTAGGAGTTCTGGATTCAAGCTTAACATTTGCTACTAACAAACTATATGGCTGTGGCAAAATTATTTAATTACTCTCTCCCAGGTGATTCACTTTTCAAATTAGGATCTGGACTAGATTACTTTGAAGATCCAACATGGCTCTAAAATACTTTCATCTAAAATAACTAAGGTACAGACATTTGGCCTTATGGTTGGGATGTCCACATTCCCATTTCAGAGTGTCTAGGTTTGAGTCCCGTTCTGCTCCTGATTCCAACTTCCTGGTACTATGCACTCTGGGACACAGCAGGTGATGGTTCAACTATCTGAGTCCCTGTCATCTATGTGGGATACCTGGATTGAGTTCCAGGCTCCTGGTTTCAGCCTGGCCTAGCCCAGGCCATTGATGATTCAGGCATTTGGAAGTGAATCAGCAGGTGGGAGTTCCATTTGTCTTTCTGTCTGTCTGTCTCTGTCTCCCTCCCTGTCTGCCTCTCAAATAAGTAAATAAAAACTATAAAAGGAGAAGCATAAGCCTCCAAAAGAATAGTTCAAAAGGATGCTTTCCTCCATTGCTTTGTGTCTTTTATGCAGGCCTGTAGAGAGAACTTGGAGGTCATAAACAGTGGAGCAGAAGATAAGCACACGGAGATAAAATGTCAGATGAAAGGAAGAAGCAGATGAGCCGAAGCCAGATGCTGAGATAAAAGGGGAAGAGTAGCAGTGGCCATGTTGGAAGACTTGGGCAGGTTCATCAAAAAGTCCCTTCTCTTGGGCCGGCGCCGCGGCTCACTAATCCTCTGCCTTGTGGCGCCGGCACACCGGGTTCTAGTCCCAGTCGGGGTGCTGGATTCTGTCCCGGTTGCTCCTCTTCCTGTCCAGCTCTCTGCTGTGGCCCGGGAGTGCAATAGAGGATGGCCCAAGTGCTTGGGCCCTGCACCTGCATGGGAGACCAGGAGAAGCACCTGGTTCCTGGCTTCAGATCAGCGTGGTGCGCCGGCTGCAGCACGCCAGCTGCAGTGGCCATTGGAGGGTGAACCAATGGAAAAAGGAAGACCTTTCTCTCTGTCTCTCTCTCTCTCTCATTGTCCACTCTGTCAAAAGAAAAGAAAAGAAAAGAAAAGAAAAGAAAAGAAAAGAAAAGAAAAGAAAAGAAAAGAAAAGAAAAGAAAAAGAAAGAAAGAAAGAAAGAAAGAAAGAAAGAAAGAAAGAAAGAAAGAAAGAAAGAAAGAGAAAGAGAAAGAAAAAGAAAAGCAGAGGCGGGATAAAAAGGTATCTTGGATTCCAAGATAGCAGATTAGGGAACAACATACTGTGCTAGGTTAGGGATAAACATTTTAGAAAGTGTAGGAGTTGCACTCTGGGGGTAGAACTGGAGAAAGAACCACACTGGAAATCGCCAAGAGAAGAGGAATGCTGTAGACCTGTGTGGAGGGTGCGGACGCGCAGCAACATGAACACAAACGAAAACACAACTGCAGCAGCTGAGAGCCAGAGCTGGTGGCAGCTTGGAGACAGAGGTGAGACTGGACTGCAGCAACGTGTGGTGACACAGCTGTAGGGAGAGCGTGTGTGAATCCGGACTGGAGCTCTGGAGGCTAGCAGTAGCCAGCAGTTAACCTGAGGACCCACTGCCAGGAGAGGGGGCACATTTATCTCATCCCAACTTCCCCCAACAGCATCCACTACCGGGCTGAGAAAGAGCAGGTGCCATTTTGGGTCTGGGTGGGAGCTGCAGAAGACTGTGCACAGGCACAGCAACTGGCTGGGACATACCACCATCTCCTTGGCAATACTGGCAGCAGTGGTGGAGAGAGAGCAACATTCAGCCAGTGGCTCTTATGTATGCATGTGATCCAGAGATTCTAGTGGAGGGAACAATCTGCAGACTTTAAGCCTGGTTGGGAAGTGGCTGGGCAACCACGTAGGACAGTGGGGCACTGCTGCCTCCCAGGATCAAGATGCCTAGGCAGAGCCGTCTCAGGGAACATCTGCCTCTGTTGACTGGACAGGCTGGCAGGGCCGAGAGAAACCTCTGCACCCAGCGACTGTGGAGTATTATGTGTTGAGAACGTGGGTACTCAGTAGTTACATGAGAAGGTACAGGTGTAGCTGGACACTGAGATCCACCATGCCCAATTTGGGTGCAAAATTGGTGCAACTAACCAAAAAAAAAAAGTGAAAAGACTCAAATGCATAAAATTAGAGATGAAAAAGGAAACGTAACAGCAAATACCACAGAATAAAAAGAATTGTCAGAAATTACTACAAAGAGCTCTATGCCAACAAATTGGTAAAACTAGAAAAAAATGGATAGATACCTAGACACATACAACCTACGAAAATTGAGTCATGAAGACACAGAAAACCTAAAACCTAAAAAGACCAATAACAATGATGGAATTGAATCAGTAATAAAGACCTTCCTAACAAAGAAAAGTTCAGGACCATATGGATTCACTGCTGAATTCTACCAGCATTTAAAAAAGAACTAATTCCAATTCTTCTCAAACTATTAAAAACCAAGGGAGGGAATCCTTCCAAACTCCTTGTACCACCATAATTCCCAAGCCTGAAAAAGATACAATAGAGAAAGAGGACTATAGACCAATATCCCTGATGAATATAGATGCAAAAGTCCTCAACAAAATATTAGCTAATCAAATCCAATGACACATGAGAAAGATTATTCACCAGGACAAATTGGGATTTATCCCTGGTATGCAGGAATCGTTCAACATTCATAAATCAATCAATGTGATATATCACCTTAACAAACTGAAGAACAAAAACCATATAGTTATCTCACTAAATGCAGAGAAAGCATTTGATAAAATGCAACATCCCTTCATGACAAAACCTTAAACAACCTGGGTATAGAAAGAGCATTCCTCAACACAATCAAGGCAATTTATGACAAACCCACAGCCAGCATCCTGTTGAATGGGGAAAACTTGGAAGCATTCCCCCCAAGATCCAGAACCAGACAAGGATGACCACTCTCACCAGTGCTATTCAATATAGTCATGGATATTTTAGCCAGATACTTTAGACAAGAAAAATAAATCAAATGGATAAAAATTGGAAAGGGGAAAATCAAACTATCCCTATATAAAGATAACATGTTTCTATATATAGGGGATCCAAAAGACTCCACTAAGATTATTAGAACTCATAAAGGTGTTTGGTAAAGTGGCATGATATAAAATCAACATGGAAAAATCAATAGCCTTTGTATACATAGACAACATCATGGCAGACAAAGAACTTTAAGATCATTCTTAAATATCTCCATTCACAATATCTCCAAAAACAATTAAATACCTTGGAATAAATTTTACCAAAGGTCTCTAGAATGAAAATTACAAAACACTAAAGAAAGAAAAATAAGACACTGAAAATGGAAACGTCTTCCATGTTCATAGATTGGAAGAATCCACATCATCATTCAGCAGTAAAAAATAAATTAAATCATCTTGTGTGACAAGATGAACACAACTGGAAACCATTACACTCAGTGAAATAAGCCGTTCCTCAAAAGACAGACATCATATGTCTTCCAAGGTAACTAACAGAGTAATTAAAATGTAATGCATTGGGGTCAAACAGAAATTTTGAGATTTGATAGTTGTTTGCAGTTCTTGTCTCTTTCATTGAGGAGCAATGTTTTTGTTTGTTTGTTTTCCTCTTCATACGATTTGTTGAACTCTTTTACTTGGTATAGAGATCATTAAGTAAACTGAAAATTGATCTTCGTAAAAATTAAGAGCGGGAATGTGAGAGGGAAGAAGAAGGGCTGGAGCACTGGTGGGAGGGAAGGTGGGGGGAGGGAAGTGTCACTATGTTCTTAAATCTGTATATATGAAATACATGAAACTAGTAGAACTTAAATAATTTTTTTTAAAAAAAGGAAAAAGAAAAAGCAGAGACCGGACTCAAACCAGCCACTCCCGTATGGGATGTGGGTTCTGCAGCATCTTCCCTGTTAAGCTACATGCTTGCCTCTGTCCCATACTTCTATTATCCCTACAGATTAAGGCTTTTCTTGCTATCTGGAGACCATTCAATCTATACATTTAACTAGCATAATTCATTCCTCATTCTTTTCTACTTCATTAATAATGTTGTGATTAGATTTATCGTAGTTCCTAACCTTTATAGTTTTCTCTTAGCAACTCTAGAATCTTCAATCCCTTTCAAGACTTTGCTAAGATTTTAAAAGCTAGCTACTTTTTTAGCAATTAAAGAAAATAACTCATGCATAAATTCCAGCAATGCAAAAGGGTTTATCGTGTAAAACGTTTTCCCACATCATACATATCATCAGTGCTCTTTTCCAGAGGCTGCTCTGGTCAAGATTTTGTATATTTGATGGGTTTTAAACCCTCCCAGCAGCACTTACATGTCTATTAATTTTTAATAAAATGAAAGAGAAAATAAAATACCATACTAAAACCTGATATATCCTTTGCATTTTTGTTAGTTATTAAGGCTGTTTTTCTAATAAACTGGCAAATGTTACTCTGTGACAAGTAAGAATATACAAGGAAATTTCTATCAATTTTCCTGTGGCATCTTTGATTATATTGTTATTCTATCTTTGCTTTTTTTTTTTTTTAGAATGGAATACTATGATAATCAACCTAACTTCAAATGTCAAAATATAAAAATAAAGTCACATTAATAATGGAATATAGAATAAGGTAAAAAGTCAAACTGCAGGAAATGACTGTTTATATGAGATATGAGGGAGTTTCTGAAAATCATCTTGTATTATTTTAGGTAGTATTTAACTCATTCCTGCCCACATTGTGGTATATATAAAGGGTTTAAATTGAAAGAACATTACATTCTTCATACATCTTGAGTCATATCATTCTTTTTTTTAAATATTTATTTTATTGCTGGCGCCGTGGCTTAACAGGCTAATCCTCCACCTTGCGGCACCGGCACACCGGGTTCTAGTCCCGGTCGGGGCACCGATCCTGTCCCGGTTGCCCCTCTTCCAGGCCAGCTCTCTGCTGTGGCCAGGGAGTGCAGTGGAGGATGGCCCAAGTGCTTGGGCCCTGCACCCCATGGGAGACCAGGAGAAGCACCTGGCTCCTGCCATCGGAACAGCGCGGTGCGCCGGCCGCAGCGCGCTACCGCGGCGGCCATTGGAGGGTGAACCAACGGCAGAAGGAAGACCTTTCTCTCTGTCTCTCTCTCTCACTATCCACTCTGCCTGTCAAAAAAACAAAAGAAAACAAAAAAAAAAAAGTCAAACTGCAGGAAATGACTGTTTATATGAGATATGAGGGAGTTTCTGAAAATCATCTTGTATTATTTTAGGTAGTATTTAACTCATTCCTGCCCACATTGTGGTATATATAAAGGGTTTAAATTGAAAGAACATTACATTCTTCATACATCTTGAGTCATATCATTCTTTTTTTTAAATATTTATTTTATTGCTGGCGCCGTGGCTTAACAGGCTAATCCTCCACCTTGCGGCACCGGCACACCGGGTTCTAGTCCCGGTTGGGGTGCTGGATTCTATCCCGGTTGCCCCTCTTCCAGGCCAGCTCTCTGCTATGGCCCGGGAAGGCAGTGGAGAATGGCCCAAGTGCTTGGGCCCTGCACCCACATGGGAGACCAGGAGAAGCACCTGGCTCCTGGCTTTGGATCAGTGAGATGCGCTGGCCGCAGCAGCCATTGGAGGGTGAGCCAACGGCAAAAAGGAAGACCTTTCTCTCTGTCTCTCTCTCTCACTATTCACTCTGCCTGTCAAAAAAAAAAAAGATTTATTTTATTTATTTGAAAGACAGAGTTACAGAGAGAGGTAGAGACAGAGAGAGAGGTCTTCCATCTGCTGGTTCACTCCCAAGAGAGTCATATCATTCTACCATTGGTATATTCCTTTTTTTCTGAAAAAAATATTACTTAGGAAAATCACTGAACTCATATTGAATGTTGTAGAAGCTTTCCAAGACTGCTATAGCAAAGTGCCATAAACCAAGTGTCTTAAACCAACAGAAATAGGTTCTGGAGGCTGGAAGTCTGAATCCAGATTTGTACCTTCTAAGGTCTATGGGGTTCCTCTGGTAGTCCAGGCATTCTTTGGCTTCTAGGGAGCATTCTACCCATGTCTTCACACTGTCTTCCTTTTGCACATGTCTTTCTCTGGGTCTAAATTTCCTTTTTCAGTATGGGCACTGTCAAATTGGATTTAGGGCTCACTGTGGCACCCTTGTCTTCATCATTGTGAGGAGACTATTTACAAATAAGGTCATATTCACTGGTACCATGGGTTGAGAATTCTATATCTTTTGAATTCTCCAATTCAGCCCATCACAAATGACTGAAAAATTCTTGTAAAACGAAAAAATGGAAGTATCTACAACATATACAGTAGTTATATTGTCTTAGCTATGTTGATAAGGGGAAGTAGTGGCAGCAAGTGGTCTCAGGATGCAGCAGGCTGGATGGGAAAAGGCCCAGTCCATCAAGCAAACAGAGAACTAGAATCATGGCATGGTTGCAGGTGAGTCGCATGTGGGAGCTAGCATCCACGGTAAATGGTTCAAAGCTGAGAAGAGGCAAGCAGAGAGTAAAGCTGTGTATGAATACAGTCCAAAGAGGCTTCATTGCAGAAGGCACTCATTTGGAAGGATAAGAACTAGCTTCTACGGTTGCAACTCCAACAAGCTGAATGCCTAAGTTACTGAGCATTCCACTCTCACAAATAAGGTCGTGTTTTGTGTAGGTGAATCAGTCACTGGGAAAGCTGTAACAAGAAAAAGAGCTTGCTCTAAGTCCCGGAAAGTTCTCCAGCTTATGCACATGTTGGCCTCAATCCCCAGGCCAATGTGAATGGAGTTCAGTTCACATGGTTGGGATTGGAGGTCTTCATTTTCTAAGAGATCCACTGGAAGAGGGAACCAATGAAAGCTGGGGTCTGATGGTCTAGCAGATGTTAAGATTTGCAAATATGAAGGGAGGCACAGAGGAAAAACTGGAGGAAGAAAATCAGACTGATGATGGCAATGACAAAGAAGGGTCAGAGAAGTTTATTAGTCAAACTTGGGTATGGATTGTTAAAGCATAACCAGAAACTCTGTCCTAAATTTGTCTTTCTTAATGGCTGTGTTAAGGCCCGGAAGTGTAAGTTCTGAAATATGTTGCAAATATTTTATAATAATAAACAATTTATGAATGACTTACTTCTTAAAATATGAAAGTAGGCATTTGGTGTAGAGCTTAAGACACTACATCTTATATTGGAATGCTCAGGTTCAAGTCCAGGTTATGCTGCTGAATCAAGCTTCTGGCTAATGCTCACCCTGAGAAGCATCAGGTGAGAGCTCATATAATTGTGTCCTTGCCATCCTTATGTGAGATCTGGAATGAGTTTCTGGTCCTGGCTTTAGCCTGGTCCAGCTCAGGCCATTGCAGTTATTTGGGGTGTGAATCAGCTGGTAGAATCATTCCTATCTGTGTGTGTGTGTGTATACATGTCTTATACTTTGTGAAAACATCTCTCTCTAGATCTCCCTCTGCCCCGAAATTAAATAAATAAAACTATATAGATAGATAGATAGATATAGATAGATAGATGTGTGTGTGTTTGTGTGTGTGTGTAACAATCCTATCTAAAAGTGTTCTTTAGCCATGTGAGCCTGTTTTGGGAATGTCTCCAAGATTTAGATGTTTCTAGATCTATGAATTATTGCCTAAGCTATGGTCCAAGAGGAAATGGATGACAGAAATACTTCCAGTGTGGATTATTTGAGGAATATAAGATCAGACAGCCCTAATTTCTAGGATAAGTTATCTACAAGGAATCTGTTGAATACATTCATTTACTGAGTTTCTAAGATTCCAGATTCAGTATTCAATTCTCATTACCACAACCACTGTGCTCACTCTCTGACATTAAGATACCAGTGGCTGTTTCTTCTTCCACTCTGGGATGCTGAATTATCCAGGAGGCAGCTTCCAAGAGACTTGAGTGAAGGAAATTAGGAGTTCATGAAAGATTCGGAGAGCTCAAATTTTGAGCAGGGTATTTCAATCTATGATCTGTGCAAAGCCATTTAGCCTGTGGTTTAGACAGATGGAAAGACTGGGAGACTGGGTCACCAAGGACTCTACTGTTCCCTCTTTTTTTTTTTTTTTAATTTTTGACAGGCAGAGTGGACAGTGAGAGAAAGACAGAGAGAAAGGTCTTCCTTTTGCCGTTGGTTCACCCTCCAATGGCCGCCGCAGTAGGCATGCTGCGGCCCGCGCACCGCGCTGATCCGATGGCAGGAGCCAGGAGCTTCTCCTGGTCTCCCATGGGGTGCAGGACCCAAGGACTTGGGCCATCCTCCACTGCACTCCCTGGCCACAGCAGAGAGCTGGCCTGGAAGAGGGGCAACCGGGACAGGATCGGTGCCCCGACCGGGACTAGAACCCGGTGTGCCGGCGCCATAGGCGGAGGATTAGCCTAGTGAGCCGCGGCGCCAGCTACTGTTCCCTTTTGAGTGAGGTCTTCAATAGGAACCACCACTGCACCCTGAGACAATCCAGGACCCTGCTCAGTAGATTCTATGCTAATGTGGACTTGCACTGAAATCATTCTACTCAGCTAGCTTCAAAAAATGCTGTCTTTATTTTTAGATCACAAATACACTGAGTATCTATATAATAAAACAATTCAGAAACACAGAAAGGAAAAAAGTAAAGGGTATCAGTTTTGTATTATAGATATAGAAATGAACTTTTGGAAGACTAAATTATATTACTAACTTGAGGATTTTCTGTGTCTTCAAAAATGTTAAAGTGGAAACTATTTGGGAAGCACAGACATTAGATATTATATTCCAAAGTGAGTCTTATACCATTGTGTTAAACTTCCAAGGAAATTGCCCAAAACTATTAATAAAAATCTTTTTAAAATTTTTATTTAAGTTCTACAAGTTTCATGTATTTCATATGTACAGATTTAAGAACATAGTGATACTTCCCCTCCTGCCCTCCCTCCCACCCAAGTTGCAACCCTTCTTCTTCTTCCCTCTCACATTCCCACTTAATTTTTACAAAGATCTATTTTCAGTTTACTTAATGATCATATAGTTAACCCTACACTAAGTGAAGAGTTCGACAAATAGCATGAAGAAAAACAAAAGCACTGCTCCTCAACGGAAGAGACAAGGGCTGTAAACAATCATCAAGTCTCAAAATGTCCATTTCATTCCAACACATGACATTTTATGTGCTCTATTAGTTACCTCGGATATTAAAACTCTTCAAATCTTTCATTCATTAAGGGCAAATACGTGTTGGAGATGGTATTAGCCAAAGTTAGATTTACTATTGTGGGAGGAAATGGACCATGAACTCCCAGAGCTCAAAGTTTGCCGAAGAGCTCAAAGTTTGCCGAAGACTGTGTGACTCTTCATTTCCAAATGATCATTTGGGAAGTCTTCATGGCTGCCATGGCAAATTACAGACAGCACAGAGAGCTCACATGTGATTGCCTACTGCCCATTGGCCAGACGTGGTATTTTCATGTCAGACACACAGCACACAGTAAATGGTAGCTCCTATGCTGATAGTTACTGGCAAACAACACTTTGAAGGGCTTGAAAAGAGCTCATCATGTGTCATTACCATAATTAATTAGTACCCAGTTAGGGGGACATTTCTATTTTTTTCTTTATAAAACTATTACAAATGAAATACGCAAGAAGATATGACTAGCCTTTCTGCAAACACTTTTCTGAAGTGGGATTTCTTGGAAGCAGAAGAGAAGGTTTAAAGGATATGGACTTCTTTTTTTTTAACTTTTGGTATATATTCTCAAATTGTATGCTAGAAATATCAGCTAATTTATCTTACACCAGCAATGTAAGAATAGCACTAATTTATCTTTATATAATAATGATATTAATTTCCTAAGCATTTAATGCTATCCTAAACAAATACCCAGACAAGTTTGCTTCCTCCACATTTGTATTTGGTGCATTCTGCAGCGGTCTATCAGCACAGTCACTTACATTACTGTGATTATCAGCGTTCCTGCCTCTTCCTTTAAACGGTAAGAACCTGGGCCCAGCATTATGGTATAGTACGGTAAGCTGTCACTTATGACACTGGCATCCCATATCAGACTGCCAGTTCAAGTCCTGGCTGCTCCACTTCCCATCAGCTTCCTGATAATGTATCTGGGAAGGTGCAGATGACCCAAATACCTGGGTCCCTGCCACCCATGTGGGAAACCTGAATGCAGTTCCTAGTGCCTGGTTTTGGCCTGGCCCAGACCTAGCTGCTATGGCCATTTTGGGAGTGAAAACCAGGGGACAGGAGACCTGGTTGTTTTTTTTTTCTTCCTGTCTTTCCCCCTCTATCACTCTGCTTTTCAAATACATATTTTTTTTTTAAATTACCCAATTCTCACAATGTTTTTCTTCTGACACAGGTAATGCTATTTGTCTAGCTTCATATTTCTAAGGAGGACTTCTCGCCATCGCCATTCACTTCTTACCAAGAGAGGGAGAATTAAGTTCTCTGGGGAACATTCTGAGCTCGCATCCTCTCTGGACTAGGTCCTCAGGAAGTGTGACCCTTGAGCTCCATGCTGAGGCTCAGAACAGCAGGCTTTGAACCTGTAGGACAGCCTGAGCTTGACAGCTTGCTAGTAACTAACTGGTTAAGGTGAATTCTGGGTGATAACAGAAAATCTGATTTTCACAGACACAAGGTTCCTTCAATACATTCATGAAAAATGGAATTCAAAGACAAGCTTATTTTGATACAAATGTTTTGAAATCCATGCATCGGACAATAAGCTCTTTTTTTCTAACCAGCCTTAACAATTAAGATGTGATTCCAGGCTTTCTCGGAATAGGCTCTGTGCTTGTGCAGGGAGAGCAGATAATAATCAGTCACAAGCCCCATCCTTTTCCTTTGTGTTTCTTCAATCATTTTCATGTTTTGAAGATCTTTCAAACCTATGACTGAGTAAATGTTTGTCTATATTTTCTACTTTTTATAGCTTATTTTAAAATATTTCTCACAGAGGCCGGCGCCGTGGCTTAACAGGCTAATCCTCCGCCTTGCGGTGCCGGCACACCGGGTTCTAGTCCCGGTCAGGGCACCAATCCTGTCCCGGTTGCCCCTCTTCCAGGCCAGCTCTCTGCTGTGGCCAGGGAGTGCAGTGGAGGATGGCCCAAGTCCTTGGGCCCTGCACCGCATGGGAGACCAGGAGAAGCACCTGGCTCCTGCCATCGGAACGGCGCGGTGCGCGGGCCGCAGCGTGCCTACTGCAGCGGCCATTGGAGGGTGAACCAATGGCAAAAGGAAGACCTTTCTCTCTGTCTCCCTCTACTGTCCACTCTGCCTGTCCAAAAAAAAAAAATATTTCTCACAAATTTTTTTCAACTACTATTTAATAAATAAAAATTTATAATTATTTATAATTATTTATAATTTATTTATTATTTATAATTTAATACATAAAAATCTCCAGGTACAACTTTTGGATTATAGCGGCTTTTCCTCCCATAACCTCCCTCTCACCCGCAACCATCCCATCTCTCACTCCCTCTCCCATCCCATTCTTCATCAAGATTCATTTTCAATTATCTTTATATACAGAAGATCAACTTAGTATATACTAAGTAAAGAATTCAACAGTTTGCACCCACACAAAAAACGGCAGAGGAAACTCTCCCGGAATTAGAGGGACATGGTGGATCTCACAAAATTTAACTTTAGGCCAGCGCTGCGGCTCACTTGGCTAATCCTCCGCCTATGGCACCGGCACACAGGGTTCTAGTCCTGGTCAGGGCACTGGATTCTGTCCCGGTTGCCCCTCTTCCAGTCCAGCTCTCTGCTGTGTCCCGGGAAGGCAGTGGAGGATGGCCCAAGTGCTTGGGCCCTGCACCCGCATGGGAGACCAGGAGAAGCACCTGGCTCCTGGCTTCGGATCAGCGCGGTGCGCTGGCCGCAGTGAGCTGGCCGCGGCGGCCATTGGAGGGTGAACCAACGGCAAAGGAAGACCTTTCTCTCTGTCTCTCTCTCTCACTGTCCACTCTGCCTGTCAAAAAAAAAAAAATTAACGTTAAAATAGCCCAAATGGCTGCAACAGCCAGGGCTGGCTGGACCAGGCCAAAGCCAGGAGCTTCTTCTGGATCTCCCACATGGGTGCAGGGACTGGAGCCATCTTGGGCTATCGTCCAGTGCTTTCCAAGGCCATTTGTAGAGAGCTGAATTGAAAGTGGAGCAGCCGAGACTCAAACCAGTGACCATGCGGGATGTCAGCACTGCAGGCTGTGGCTTAACCTGCTATGCCACAGTGCTGGGCCCCAAGAGAAAAATTTTAATAACACTAAGTATATACTGTGCATCGAATACTTTGACAATCATTTGACATGCATTATTGTACATTTAACTCTGTGTCTAATTGGTTTAAAAGTTTCCTGTCAATTCCTATAGATCAGGATTTCCCTATTGAATTTTTAATGTTGATTTATCTCACTGGGTTCTAGAATACAATATACAGATAAGCTGTCTTCATAATGTGCTTTCTGAACCTTGTGTGCCTAAGAATGTCTTTCTGATTCATCACAGAGGAAGCAGAGGTTGGTTTTGCAGAGCACTGTCAATTCTCAGATTGACAGCATCTCATTCTCTTTTCCCTCCCCTCTATGCTTTGTCTAGAGCCATGTACTGTGGCAAATGGAAAAGTTTTGTCTATTTTTTCCCAATGCAGTCAATCTCCATTTTCTCTTTGGATATATACAAGCTTTATCTTTAACTGAATATTCAAAGAATTCCCAAAGATTTATCTAGCTATGGGCCTCTCTTTGTTAATTTTGACTGGAGATGGACAGATACTTCAATCTGCATATTCAAAAAAATTTTAGGATCAGCTGGCGCCACGGCTCACTAGGCTAATCCTCCGCCTGCGGCGCCACCACCCAGGGTTCTAGTCCCAGTTGGGGTGCCGGATTCTATCCCGGTTGCCCCTCTTCCAGGCCAGCTCTCTGCTATGGCCCGGGAGTGCAGTGGAGGATGGCCCAAGTGCTTGGGCCCTGCACCCACATGGGAGACCAGGAGGAAACACCTGGCTCCTGGCTTCGGATAGGCGCAGCACGCCGGCCGCAACACACCGGCTGTAGTGGCCACTTAGAGTGAACCAACAGAAAAAGGAAGACCTTTCTCTCTGTCTCTCTGTCTCTCTCTCACTGTCTAACTCTGCCTGTCAAAGAGAGAGAGAGAGAGAGAGAGAGAGAGAGAGAGAAATGGAAGACCAAGACACCTGCTACTGCTCTCTCAGTAGTTTCTCTCAAAGCAATGCTGATCCAGTAGACCTGTTCTGAGTGCCACCCACCAACTTACCTTGCCAGCATGGCAGTTGTCCCTGGAGATAGAACATCTTTCCAGGGACACATCTAGGCCTCCTGGAAACAAGTTAAGTGACTAGAGACAGATCAACACTCCAATTGGAGTGGAAAGTGTTTATTCATAGTATTGAGGTTAGTCTTCAGGAGTTGGTGACTGTTAGGAGGAAATAGCCTTCAAAAACCCAGAGTAGTAGACAGCTAAGGAGTGAAGACTGTCAATTATAGAATTCCTTATGTTTTGTGGTGCCTAGGATGGCATGGATACTTCACTGAGAGGAAAACTGAACCACTGTTCCTCGTAAAATTCATGGGGGAAAAAACCCATGAACCATGGAAAGGGACATCTTTCCCATGATCCTTAAGGAATGGGTGGAGGAGATAGAGGAAGATGCTAACCATAAACACATGGGCTCCCAAATCTGTAACATTAAATGGTAAAGGAGACAGAGCCTCACAGTGATGGCCTCCCCCAGAAATCTCTTGTTGGTTCTACCTTCCACTACTGGATGTTTCAGGGGTGAGCCTGTAGTGATTCCAGTGTGTCTTCACAGTACTGTGCTGCTCCTGGGACCTACTGGCTTCCTGAAAATCCACACTGAGATACACCATCTCATCTGTGTTCATGGAACTGACATGAACAGAGAGCAAAGCTAACCAGGACAACTCTTTCTTCAGAAATTTCCCAGCCCCTGGAAGGACTTGTGAGCAATGTTGTAGCTTCTGGTTAGCCCTTACTCAACCCCTACGATAATATTACATGAGGCCCTTTTGAACTGGAAGATAGGTACTTCCCAAGCTGTACTGACAACGGCCTCCCTTACCTGCCTTCAGTGAACGTGTTCAGTACCCCCAGGTTATCACCCAACTTCAACTGCCCAGAAGAACATCTAATCATTCTCCTAGTCTCCCAGAGCAAAACCCATCCCTAGACCAGAAGATGATGGCTTACAATGTAATGAGCTGGTTCTGTATCAGGAGATGACACTTAGAAGACACATAGGGAAATTGAGGGAGGAAGCATAGAACAAAATAGTGGACTGGAATAAAGCGTTAACTTACCCAAGTCCTTCCAGTCTAGCCTCCCATGAAAGACACTGGCCTCATTTGAGGCGCCATGGAAATCAGCTGTTCTCAGTGTTTGAGATCAATGAGCAAAGCATTGATTTAGTTCCTAAATCATTGGAGGAAAAGAGGAGGAAAGTGCTGCACTTCTTCAACTAGGGATGCTGATGCCATGAACCCTGCCACTGGTATTCCTCCCCTTCCTTCCACCAATAAAGCTGCAACTCCAAAACTTGGACTTCAGTCCCCTCGTCATGCCATGGAGCATGCTGGGGCTGCATCCAACCACTAATGCTGGCCTGGAAGGATAGGACTGAAGTTAAGGCTCTGCCGCATCATCTTGCTATTGTGCCCTGATCTCAGATCACACTGAGGAGGAGCTGCTGTGTCCCTAATTGTGGCTCTTAAAAAGTTCTCTCTCCCAGGTCTGCCATCTGACTCTTTCATACTTGTGTGTGCTGCTCTAGCAGGAATGAGCTTATCTCCTATTGGTCCAATGTCTAGAGCTTTTTCCAGCTCTCCATGGACATGGTGTAAACCCTGCTTGCCCATTTGTCCCATTTCCATGAGATCTTTACAAATAAGGTCAAAATGCTGGAAGAAGATACAGCCACTGTTTTGCTGTGTTTGTCAGTCTATAACTACTCCATGTCTGCTACTCTGGCTATAGGCCTGAAGATATTTCACCCGACAAACAAGACTACCAGCCTTAGCCTATGGAAACCAGGCCATAGTGTATAGCAGGATCCCACCTTTAGCAGCAAGTGGGAGGTGAACCTGTGCTGAACTCTGACCAACGGGCTCTGGGTGAGACTCTAGCCACATGTGTGCCATCGGGCTGAGCATTACCCCTGGCTACAGCCATGTGCCAGGTCTCTGTGACTGTGGCTCTGCTCATGTACCTCATTTGCTCTACAGTTCCCTGAGGGAGCTGGAGTCCTGCCCTGGACTCTAGCCCGCTTGGCTGGGCCCGGACAACCTGCCCATTGCCATCTGCCAGCTAATATCCTCTTTTAACCTGCATGGGGGCACCCATGGAATCAGGATGCTACCACCTGCCCCTGGGCACAGCTGCTGCCTAGCTGTTGCTGTGGGGCCTCCATTTGCTTGTCTGGACCAATCAGATCAGATATGCAGAAGCTACAGCATGGCCACCTCAGTGGGAACCCTACAGCCAGGTGAGTCATCACTACACTGTAGCCTCTATTCTTGATATTCCTAGTTCAGTCGTCTTGCAAATTCTACCCCAACCACAAAAGCTACACTGATCATTTTCACCATCACTACATACATCAAACACTCAAAGTCAACCTCTAGAATTTTCATCAACACTGGCTCAGTTGTTTTATCAATCAGGCCTGGTTCTAGAATCCATGCACATTTTAAGGGACAAGGAAAATACTTTAGATTTCCCAAAAGGTGATTCCAAAGCAAAATAACACATTCTAGCTTAAAAATAATTTCCAAGTCAAAACTCTTTACCAATTTTATAACCAACACTTTTTTATTTATTATGGATTATGGGTGAATTTTATCATGCTGTAGGATGGAACATCTAAATGAGAGCAAATATGAATGGACTTTCACAGCGGCGCCACCCCACTAACATTTCCCAAACTCATCCTTCTCTCAGCTCTGTGTGTTCAACACTAAAATGACATGGGCATCATCAGGGAGCACTCCAAGAACTGTTGATGAGAGTCTGAACACATGATAAGTGATTAAAATAAGTGATGTATAAATCCTCCAACAGAAAAGCATTGATAGACCTTATAAAATCAGAAGGAGAGGGAAATGGGCAGTTGTTCATTGAGTATAGAGTTTCAGCTTTGTAAAGAAGAAAAAGTTATGGAGATTGGCTCCTTAGCGATTTGAATGCACTTAATACTACTGAACTCTGTACACTGAGAAATGGTTCAGATGTCCAAGATTTATGTCACACATTTTTACCACAGTAAAGACATTTTAAGCAAACAGATTTTAAAAATCAGAAATAGAAGTTATAAAAATATTCACAATACACTAATGAAAATGAATGATCTGATTCTCACTGTGGCCACTGTTCATTTCTTAACAGTGTGGCCCTGAGTTCTTCAGTCCTTCTTTTCAAGTATTATATATGATTTATTCTGGTGGGCCAATAATTGACAGATGATTATCTGATTTGCTTTTGCAGGTGACAAATTTTCATTAGCTTAATTATAAAATAAAAACAAAATTTTTTTCTACTTGATTGGAGGAGGGTTATTACTACAACAGAGAACAGAGAAGGGCAAAAAGCATTGTAGTCAGTAGTCTTCAAAATTAGTACAGTACAGAAGTAATGCAATCTTTTGCACAGAGCAGTGGCTATTAGCATGGACTCTGAAGTTAGCTGACTAGTTAATACTAATTCCACCATTAACCAACTCAACCTCCTTGTGCCCAGTTTCCTCAGCCTCAGGAGGAAAATTGTAAGTTTTCAAAGCTTAGAAAACTATTTATCTCACCTGTGAATTGATAATAGCAATTTTTAAAAAACATATGCAAGAATTTTACTTAAGCAAAATTTTATGCCCTTTTGACAATTCAAAAACCAAAAGTGTTTTTTAACAGGCTAAAAGTTAACTAATAACTTTTCAAACTACAAGGAGAAACATCTCTTTAGTGCATAATTCTGTAATCACTTATAATTACCACCCTCAGAAATAACCAATTAACTAGGTGAGATATGTGTTATATATTCTATATATATAAATATATTTATATACTTTTTACATTGTGCCTTATTTTTCTACTTAAGGTATCATGAGAACTTTCTCAAATCAATGCATATTTATGGATTCCTATATAATTTGAAATAAAATCCAAAGTTCTCACAGTGGCCTCCAAACTCTCAAGAAACCCATGCCAAGCCTCTGTGTCTACCTACAGCTCCTTCCACTCCACCTTATGGACATAGCTCCAGTCCCAGTGGCCTTCTTGCTGGTCCTTGGACATGCTCAGATGCTCCACATGCTTTACCTAGGTTATAATCTCAGTAACTACGGCTTCCTAGACCACAACTCCTCCCCTATTGCTTCATTTTTTCCCATTTTCCAACGTCCTATGCAATCCTAACCACAAAATAATAAATATTCTCCAATCTAACTGTTCTGCAAAAGTAAAAAAATCATTTGGAAAATAATGGTTTTTTGAGGGAAGAAACAGCATTATTTATAACAAAATATTTTTATCTTCTCTCATATTTTCTTGGCATATTTACACACTGTGTTTCCAAAAATAATTTTAATTCTTAAATTCTTATTTGCAATTATTGATCCACCACTATATAATATCTAACAATATTGTTGCTGTTGTTTTAGATTTTGGCTTTTCTTAAGATACCATTGAGGGAGCCAGCACCATGGTGTAGTGAGTGAAGCCCCACATGACACTGGCTGCTCCATTTCTGATCCAGCTCCCTGCTAACACACCTGGGGAAGCAGTGGGAGATCGCCCAAGTACATGGGCCCCTGCATCCATATGGGAGACCCAGATGAAGCTCCTGGCTCCTGGCTTCTTGTAGCCATTGAGGAGTGAACCAGTGGAGGGACGATCTCTCTCTCTGCTGCTGACTCTCTCTCTGTGTAAGTCAGCCTTTCAAACAAATAAATCAATCTTTTACTTAAAGATAACGTTAGATAGAAAATTATATTTAAAAGAACAGTTCCTTAATTTAAATGCACACCGGAGTGGTACCTGATTTATATATGTTGGCTTTTACATAGCTGATATGGGGCATTAGGAAAATCATGAAATATACTTTTCCATTCTTCCCATTTTCATTCCTGAGATAACAACTTAAAGTCAACAAAGAGGGCTGCCATGAAAGAAACACAAAATTCACAAGGGTACAGCGAGTGGCCTGAGCGATGTGTGTGGAAGGCCGGGGGAGGACGCCTTAGTGAGGATGCTGTTGCTAGCTCTGTGCTGAGGGTTCAAGCAGGAGCCCAGCAAGAAATCTTCTGCGAGGAGCATTCTGCAAGGAATGCTCAAGCCAAGGCCACGCCTCTCAGGCCCTTTTGGTCTCTGAAATGCACACTCTTACACTGAAGCCTTAGGTCTTTTTTTCAGCCCCTACGTGCTTCCTGGTTGCATGGTCACAGCATCCTCCAAAGTACACCCAGAGAAGCCACGGGAAATGCCCACTCACCATCCTCCTCGTGGAGAAGACCCATGTGCGCATGCGCCTCGGCTTCCTTCTTCCCGCCATCAATTTTGACCCGTTGAGCGATCTTAAAACATCGTTGGTAGAAATGGTTCCTTACCCACTTGTCCTCAGAATTATTGAAGTAACAGGCCAGCGCATACAAATTGTTATATACATCTTCAAAGTATTCTTCAAAGAGAGGAAAACATCATAAAGTGCATTAGAAAGATGCTTCAAGGCACAGCCTTTTGAAGAGCAGACCAACATCACGGCATTTATCTCCTATTTTTCCTTTAAAGTGTAATTACTTGAAAACCTGAATCTTCATGCAAAAATAAATGTATTTTAACTATTGAAATAACTAAGTCATTTAAAAGATGTGTAGATGAGCAAAGCAACAAAAGTTGTTTTTTTTTTTTTTAAACTTAAAATGCTTTAGAAATTGACCTACTATTTGGTTAAAACAGAAGACTTATGGGCTGGCTCTGTGGCGTAGTGGGTAAGGCCGCTACCTACAGTGCCGGCATCCCACAGGGGCGCTGGTTCCAGTCCCAGCTGCTCTACTTCGATCCAGCTCTCTGCTTTGATCTGGGAAAGCAGTGGCAGATGGTCCAAGTCCTTGGGCCGCTGCACCCATGTGGGAGATCCGGAAGAAGTTCCTGGCTCCTGGCTTTGGATTGGCCCAGCTCTGGCTATTGCTGCCATTTGGGGAATGAACCAGTGGATGGAAGATCTCTTGCTCTCTCACTGCCTTTGCCTTTTGTAACTCTACCTTTCAAATAAATAAGTAAATCTTTTTTTTTTTTTTGAAAGAAGACTGAGTGTAAGACAGTTCAGGCTAATACGTGGCAATGTGCTCAATTCAAGTCTGTGGTGCTATTGAGAATTTTTCCCATTGGAGGCTTGAAAAGCATTTGGAGATTGCCACCAGAGAGCAAATTTTCCTTCATCATGGCATAAACATCATGGAAATGAGGAAGCAGAGAAGAAATGGAAATATTGCAATCTTTTCACACAGAACAAAAACAGTGGGACTGATACATGTAAGAAACAATGAACAGGATGGCCCTATAAGCTCTATATACTCTATATTCTAGAAATGTTCCTAGCAATTCAAATTTCCAGCAGTGTTAAGAAAGATAAATTCTTGGGAGTACTGGGTGCTTTAAGAAGTAGGCTTTAAGAAGAAAAAAAGCAAAACACAAAGATCCACTTCTGCATTGCTGTTTGCTGGTTTTGTTCCCTGCTGAAGATGCATAAATGCTAGTTATCCCTTACTTGTAGATGGTTGTCAGGTTATGACCTAAACCTTTCTAGGTGTCTTCCCTAAAGTGAGTGGTATCTGGTATATATATATATATATATATATACACACACACACACACATACACAAAAAGGACTGTGTTAATAAATTGTGAATCAGTCTTACAAACTCTATTCCAACAGTACCTGTGAACAGCACTGTCTGTGTTAATAAATTATGTCTCACTCCTGTAAACACCTCTCTAATGATGAACATAAACACATTCATAATCTTTTTTTTGGCATTGAGGCTGAAAGTGCCATTTTAAAAATGTAGGTGCCTCTGGGTTACTCTTTCAAAGACTTTTTGTTTATATAACAACCATAATCTACCAGAATTCATTGATACTAACTTTTCACTACTATAAGAAGAGACAACTTATGTATTTTTGAAGGGGTAAAACTATGAAAAATACTGTCCACTGGTATACTGGTTAGATTAACATTAAAAGGTTCCAAAAAACGAAAAAGGCTGAAAACAACAGTGTAACCTGAAAACTGCATAAACATAGAGAGTTTGAAGTTATAGTGTTGATGGAAGAAATAATTTTCAATGTGTGTTGTAAAACTTGAAACACTCAGGAGCTGAGTATGTTGTTTGCTACCTTCAATCCACACCTGTTAGTGCACAATGTTTTTTTTTTTTTTTTTTTTTTTGACAGGCAGAGTGGACAGTGAGAGACAGACAGAGAGAAAGGTCTTCCTTTTGCCATTGGTTCACCCTCCAATGGCTGGCGCACCGTGCTGATCCAAAGGCAGGAGCCAGGTGCTTATCCTGGTCTCCCATGGGGTGCAGGGCCCAAGCACTTGGGCCATCCTCCACTGCACTCCCTGGCCACAGCACAGAGCTGGCCTGGAAGAGGGGCAACAGGGACAGAATCCGGCGCCGCGACCGGGACTAGAAGCTGGTGTGCCGGCGCCGCAAGGTGGAGGATTAGCCTAGTGAGCTGCAGCGCCGGCTGTCACAATGGTTTTAACATTAATGTTAGACATTGTGCCTATTTATAGATGCTCTCTATTGTAGATTCTTAAGTTTAACTGTTATATTATAACAGTATTAAATGTCAACAATGTGGTTACAACACTTACGTAAAAGCCAAATATTTAGTTAATGTGCCCTATCTTATTTTAATCATTGTATACATTTCAAGGCTTAAATGAGTACTGCAATGAATGTAGTGATATAATTAACCAGCCGCTAAAAATGTACAGATGAAAAAAAAATTGTAAACAAGTCATTCCATATTTTGAAGAAAATGTTTAAAATCTGTGTCATTCTTGTACATATATTTCTTCACATTTCCATGGGAAATAATATGTATTTCAAGATAACATGTATTTCAAAACAAAATAATAAAAAAGGTCTCTATTTAGGGAATAGCCAGGAATGTGGGGGGCCATTCTGCTCTTTGAGGGAGCTCACCACAGGCAGAGCCCAGGTGAAGTGTGGAGAGTAACCTGAGTTATTTATTTACAACATGGATTCTATACTCACATATGACTTCCCCTGAGCCTTAGCTTTCCTTCCTGAACCTCCTACCTAACACAAGTAGAGTACTAAAGTCTATTTTGTAGTATTCCATATTCTGGTATTGCTTACTGATTAGAGCTACTGTTTTTAGAAGCTAGCAAGTAAAATATTTCATTTTCTCCATCTTAACAAAAGGTATATATAGAGCCTGAAAAGGAAGTGGGCTCCTTTCATAATTTTCCCATTTTCAGTTACTAAGCCTTAGTAAAAAATTTTATAAATAAATTTTGTTTTTAAAAAATGAGAATACTTCAAAAAGTCCATGGGAAATGGAATTTAAAAATAAATTCATTTGGGTGCAAAAATTTTGAAATTCATACATTGATTTTTCATTATACTCATTTCATATGAACTTTTTAAAAAGACTCTACATAAGCATAGGTTTCAATATTTTTGCACCAAAATAAACTTACCTTTTTTATTCTATTTTGCATCACATTTTTGAAGTATCATTAAATATACTATCAAGGTGTCACATTTAAAGACTACTTGTCAGCTAACTTATTTTTCTATGGAAAAACTAGAATGTTTTTCAAAATATCAAGAATAAAGAAATATTTTGAAGTTTTTAATCCTCGGATAATCCAAATGTGTGCTCTCTATATTCTGAGCAGCATTTCTCCTGGCTTATAAACCACAGCCTTGAATTGGCAATAAGAATGTTAAGAGGAAAATCAAATGTAATACTGCTTATTTATACCCTCATTTTTCTGCTCCCTAAAATGCAGATTCCAGGATGAAATAAACTTGGGAAATGTTATTGCTAATTTCTTTTTTTAAGCAAACCAAGCAGCTCAGCTTGTTAAGGGCTCTGATAGGCCCTTCGATATAGCACCATGCTTACTTTCCATGTGAATGCGCTTCATGATTTTCAAACATATTTCATCATTTTATGTTTTGCTTTTCTTTGTATAAAAGCTATAAATATCTTGTGGAACTCTGCTTGAGTAGAGTTTGTGTATCTTAAACAAATGTTATTAGAAAAATAAACTGCTGCCTAATCCTTGACAATAATTTAAAAGTCAACTGGAAATAATGTTTGAATCATCTATTGATTTGATTACCCGTTATCATTATTGTCATCTTTTCCCGGTCCCATGGGCCTCAAGACCCCAATCATAACGTTGCAGATGGTATGGAGATGATTTACAACAATGGGTAACGGAAACTTATAAGAGACAAAGAAACATTTTAAGAAATGGAAAATAATCCAAAAAGAAATGATTGCCTCACTTTAAACAAGCTTTTGCTACAAAACAGCAAGTGATGTTTTGTAAAGTAATTTAAATAATATTAGGCTATGGTTCTGGACATCCCAAGAGAAAAAAAAAACTGACCTGAGATTACTATTGTTAGTGCCATAGCTTTGATTAAATGAACTTCATTGTGACCCTAAGAGTGATGGTCTTTCAATAAGAAGCAATGAGAATGCTCTGAAATATATTATTTCAGAATAATTTTCTCAGACTCCATGACCATATGGGTTGGAAACTTGAGACACCATTAACAGATTTTAATACTCTACACACACACACACACATACACACACGTATGTATGTGTGTGTATTCTTCTAATGTTTAGGATTTAATTCAAGTTAGTAACACCCAATATGCATATCCCATTTTCTGGAACATTTCTAATTTATTCAAATCACATGTCCAGTAAAGTTCATGTGTTGAATGTGAATAAAAGATTATTCATTTTTTAAAAAAAGACCACATAAATGTTTGCATGCCCTTCAACTTAAGTATTTCCAATAACTTTTTTTTGCAATAATTACAAAATTTTGTATTTTAACCACACGCAGTAGGAAACCCTATAAATGAGTTATTCTGAACAAGAGATAATTTTGGCCAATTTAGCAAATACAACCTTAGTTATTATGAATATATGATAAGATTCTCAGTGAAGAATGGATTTTCTTTCATTACTCTATCCACTTGCATAGGTTTGGATACTTTAAGTTTTGAACTTTGTTAGTTTTGAGATTAGAGAAGTATTTTTATTAACACATGGGGCACTTTTGTTTTAATAAAAGATTATAAATTAAAGAGTTGCCTACCTCAAAATAGACTATCTGGCTTTTTAGGTTCCTTATAATTACAAAATGTTTTATGTCTAGTTGACTTACAATGCATTTATGATACTTTGGAACAAGTCAGATAATTGTATCATATTTATGCTACTTAAGCCTTGTATTGAAAAGATTGAATCTAATGAAATTCCACTTAAAATGACAAATGGTCAAATTTTATATTGGTTAATTCCAGTTCTAGTACAAATATCATTTCTGAATTAATTATGGACTGATACTACAATGTAAGGTTTTTACAACAACAATTTTTACTTATAATAGTTAATTTCTTGAGAAGTTATATGAAAATAGCATTTTGAAGTTCACCAATAGATTATTTTTTGTTAGCCCTACAGTTAAATACATTTGAATCCACAATGACTTTGTATCCCACCTTCCGGCCACATACCCTTATTTACTTGTTTTGTTGTCCATATCTGTATGTGTGTCAATATTCTGAAGTCCGGTTAGGATTTACTGGGAAATATGCATGGGCCCCTCTACTGCTGCTTCTAGGGCCCACCAATTTCCACCATGGTAGTGTTAGGTAACAGGAAGCTGCCTAATCCTCTATTTTTCTCACAGAAAGGCCTGATATGAAATATAGTCCAGTAAAGTTCATGTGTTGAATGTGAATGAAAGATTATTCATTTTTTAAAAAAAAGAACCATATAATTGTTTGCATGCCCTTCAACTGAAGTATTTTTATTTATTTATTTATTTATTTATTATTTTATTATTATTATTATATATTTATTTATTTATTTATTTTTATTTATTTATTGTTTTTGCAATAATTACAAAATTTTGTATTTCAATCACACATAGTAGGAAACCCTATAAATGAGTCATTCTGAACAAGAGATAATTTTGGCCAATAATAAGTTGGGGCTTAGGATTTTCTTTATGAGTCCTGTGTTATTTTCACCTAGAAAGTTGGAGAAAACAATAGTTTAGAATACCAAATTTATATGGCAAATTCTGAGATTTCCTTTTTTTCTTTGATCATAGGTGATCAACTAAAATGACTAACTAAGAAATACTTTAATATTAATATAACTATGGTTAAGACTTCTTATTCAACATTTGACATATATTAACTTTCTGGAAAACTTTTAGGAGATAAAAAATTTATAATGATGTCTTGGAAATACAAAATTAATAATTTTATTCACATTTGTAAGTTGCATGCTTTTCACTCTTTGGTAATATAAATTATCAGATTCAAATCAGCTGGACTTTAAAAACATTATTTTAAAAATTATTTATTACTCACTTTTGAGAGGTTGAGAGAGACAGACATAAAGAGAGACACAGAGATGGAGAGCTTCTATCAGCTGGCTCACCCCTTCAAATGCTTTCAATGACCAGGGCAGAAACCAGGAGCCAAGAACTAAAACTAAAACTAGGACTTCCAATGAATTGAGCTACCACCAGCTGCCTTCCAGGGTCTGCATCACCAGGAAGCTGGAGTCAGAAGCCAGAGCTGGGACTCAAACTCAGGCACCCCAAAGCTAATCATCTCGAATGTGGAAAATCAGAGTGCTTTCCAAGTGATAGTGCTCTCTGAAAGCATCCCCTCAAAGTCAACATTCATATTACATGAGAAGAACAATGCTGTGAAGATCTGCCACTAACGATAGGAAAGAGCCCAACCCACTAGAGAACTCTAGGGCTGTCATCAGGCCCTCTGCATTGTCTCCCCTGGCTTGGAACAACACCATCACAATGTGCCGGTGTCTGGGCTGTACAGCTCAGCCTAACCCGGCGCTCTTATTGCCCAAATAGGCTTAGCTGACCAGGTTAAACTGTGTTATGTTGTCTTCGTGCTGCTAATCATACAAGGAACATTCGGAAACGTTCCCTCGGCACGCTCAGTGCTGTTTCCATTGTGCCTGCCCGCCTTCCTTCCGCCTACCTTTCCTCTCTGCAGCCTCAGCCCTGGTCAGGTAGTGGTAGAAGTAGTCCAGTTTCTCCGGCTGCTCCTCCAGGGGCTTCTGCTGCCAGATGAGGGACCGGAGTCTCGCGGCCTCCCTCAGGGCATCCCACTGTTCCATGAGAGCGAAGAGCTCCGTGAAGGACTTGTGATAACCGTCCCGTAGCATGTCAACGCAGATATTCTTCTTGTAGGAGTTCCTGTGACTGGGAGCAGAATCAGAACACTCAAAGCTTTATTCTTAGCCTCTCAATCCGCACGGGGTTTTTGTTCTCTGATAATTAAAGGTTGAATTGCACAGCGCTTTTCCCTTCAGTGAGAGCGCTGAAAGCTATCAAAAGAGCTGTGCCTCAAACATTTATAGTGAGACAAACTTCAGTTTAATGAAAGATACCAGGAGCTATCTAAATACAGAAAATTTTAATGAAATTACATTATAAATACATCAGTTTAGGACTGAGCTCCCTTTGATAAGGATAAATAAGCTAGCTGACTGACAATATTACAAAAATAGAAGAGAGAGTAGGCTCTCACCAAAACAAACTAAGAAAAACAATACAATTTTCCAAGCAAAAATAAAGTTTGCCATTTAATATCAAAAACATAATGTACTCTATAGTCACTAGTTTCAATATATGTTTTGGAAGTTCATCACTCATTCATGCAGAAAATGTTTACTGAAGTCTATTGCCAAATTTATCTTTTAGATTATTTTCAGTTAGAATCAAGTTACTCTTTTGTTAGGTTGGCAATTCATTTCTAACTTCAATTATAAATCATGCAAAGAGGGAAAGTGGTATATGAATATTATACTTCTTTATTCAACTAATAGCTTTTTAGTTTCCTACTAAATTCCAGCTCTGTCCTAGGTCAAATAGGTGCAACATCCTGTGCAGTTTGCATTTCAATGGTAAAATATCCCTAACAAAAGTGGTAAAAACAAGTGGTAAGTACCTTCAAATGATAGGCATTTCTATAAAGGAAATAAAGAGTATCTTAGGATAACAGCAGTGCATGGCTATTATTCCTTTAAAAGAACAATAAGACGGCAGACAGAGCTTCATAGTACTCTACTTTTTTTTAAGGAGTAAAATACTTAGAACCACTGCCATAATGTGTTGCTTCTGGCAATTTCCTGGGGAGTAAAAACAAGCCAGAAAGAAAACACAGCTATTCAGTACAGTTATGCCTAACCTCCCTGGACCTTCGTTCTTCTCATTTGAAAAATGTGTATTATTATACGCCCTATCTTCGCCACCAGATTCTTCAAGAGACAAATGGAATGATGCAGGTAAAATACCCTGGGAAATGTGAAACCATGCAGTGTTCATTTTCAACACCTAGAATGTTTAAAAAACAAAGCAGGCCGGAGCCAGGACTCACTTGGCTAATCCTCCACCTGTGCTGGCACCCTGGGTTCTAGTCCCGGTTGGGGTGCCAGATTCTGTTCTGGTTGCTCCTCTTCCAGTCCAGCTCTCTGCTGTGGCCCGGGAAGGCAGTGGAGGATGGCCCAAGTGCTTGGGCCCTGCACCCGCATGGGAGACCAGGAGAAAGTACCCGGCTCCTGGCTTGGGATCAGCCAGCGTGGGCCGTGGCGGCCATTAGGGGAGTGAACCAATGGAAGGAAGGAAGACCTTTGTCTCTCTGTCTCTCTCTCACTGTCTAACTCTGTCAAAAATAAATAAATAAATAAAAAACAAAACAAAACAAAAATGCCTAGTCTCTATTGGCCATAGATTTGTTATTTAGTGGGTCAGATGAGGTACAGAACAAGACAGAGAAATGTAAGAAAGAGAATGGTGAAATACAAAGATAAAAGAAAAAAAAAAAGCAGGATATTTTCTTTATGTATTTCACTATAATGTGTTGTGCTGAAGATCTTTCTGACCATGCCTATTTGGGGTTTTATGTACTTTCTGTCTTTGGATGTCCAAGGTTTTCTCCTAATTGGGAACATTTTCTGCTATTATCACTGAATAGGTTTTCTAAGCAATTATTTTGTTCCATTCCTTTAGGAATTCCTAAGACACGTATGTATATTTGGCTGTATGGTGATACCCCATAGGTACTGAACACTTCAGTTTTTCTAATTTTTTCTTTTTTTTTGGTCTGAGATATATTTCATAAGATTTGTTTTCTAATTCAGATATTCTTTATTCAGCATCACCAAATCTGTTTTTAAGAGTTTCCACCATATTTTTGACATATTACATTCTTCACTTTGTCTGATTTTCTTTAATATTGCGATCTCTCTACAGAATTTCTTACCCATGCCATGTACATATTTCCTCATTTCATGTAATTGCTTCTCTGTGTTTCTGAGTAATCTTTCAATAATTCTTCTGAATTTCTTTTCAGGCATTTCATAAATCTCCTTATCTTCACAGAACTGTATAATTGCATTATTCTGTTACTTTTGGGTGTCATATTGTCTTCCTTGTCCATGTTTCTTGTATTTCTTTTTTTCCTGATTTATTTATTTAAAAGTCAGAAACAGAGATAGAGAGGTGGGGAGGAGGTGGGGGGAAGAGAGAGAGAGAGAGAGAGAGAATGAATCTTCTGTTCATTGGTTCACTCCCCAAATGGTCACAAAGGCCAGGGCTGGGCCAGGCCGAAGCCAGGAGGCAGGACCTTCCTTACCCAGGACCTTCCTTGGGTGCAGGGGCCCAAGTACTTGGCCCATCTTCCACTACTTTACCAGGCCCATTAGCAGGGTGTTGGATCAGAAGTGGAGCAGCCTGAACCAGTGCCCATATGGGATCCCGGCACTGCAGGCAGAGGCTTAACTTTCTACACTCCAGCGCCAGCCCCATGTATTTCTATGTTTATTTTTACACATCTGGGGAATCACTTTTTGGTCTCTCCCCGAAGGCTTTGCTCTTGGAAAGGTGCCTCTGTGGCTTGGTGGAAAGCCTGCATCTTAGAGGGGATATTCAGAAGAGTGTGCTGGTTGGGGTCAGGGAGCCCGGCAGGCAAATGCAGTAATACTCATAAGGACACAGGTCAAGATCTACTGCCATTGAGGTTGCCAGACAAAAATGCAGGATGCTAAGGGACCGGCAGGGTGGCACAGCGGGCCGGCATCCCTTATGGACGCCAGTTCCAGTCCCAGCTGCCCCTCTTCTGATCCAGCTCTCTGTTATAGTCTGGGATGGCTGTAGAAGATGGCCCAAGTGCCTGAGCCCCTGTACCCACATGGGAGACCCAGAAGAAGCTCCTGGCTCCTGGCTTCAGATCGGTGCAGCTCCGGCTGTTGCGGCCATCTAGGGAGTGAACCAGTGGATGGAAGACCTCTCTCTCTCTGTCTCTCCCTCTCTCTCTCTGTCTTTCAAATAAATAAAATAAATCTTTTTTTAAAAACGCAGGATGCTCAGTGAAGTCTGAATGTCAGATAAACAATGAATTTTTTTAGTGTTAGTGTGCCCAAATATTTCATTTGTATTTATTTTTATTTATTTGTATTATTTGTATTTGTATTTTGTATTATTTGTATTTCATTTGTATTTATTTGTACTAAAAAAAGTCTCTTATCTTTAATGCAAATTGAACTGTATGTCCTGTATTTTCATTCATTATATCTAGACTCTCTACCCCCTTCCAGTCCCAGCTGGCACAACATTGTTTATCGGAAAATAAGATGAAGAGAAGAGGTGTGGAATCCTGAATAATCTGAGACTGTTGAACTGGACTTTACCTGAGAGTGGGAAGACTTGATTTCTATACTCCGGAGCATTAAGGCTCAGGACCGGGAATTAAAATTAAGTTACATAAAAATAAAGATTTTCAACTTAGCATCCTTAAGTTTGTGACTCTGAAGTTTACACCTGATCCAACAGAAGGGATGGGAGGAGGGTAGAAGTGGGAGCAGGGAGAACGGATGGGAGACTCAGGCCGTCGTTGATAGGAGTAGAGGAATAGACATAGGTGAGTCCAAAACGTGTAGCAGATAGCAATACTGATCATGTGTGAGTGGATGTTGGGGGTGAAAGAAAAGTAGAAACTGGAATGACAGTCACATTTTTGGATTGGGAAATGAGTAATTAGTAACTTGCTAAAGAAGATATACAAAAAGTTGAATACGTTTGGAATAAAGATAATACATTCAGATTGAGGTCATTTGAGTGTGGGGAGCCTGAAGGGAAATCAAGGCCCAAAGGCAATTTAGGGGTGGGATGGAGGAATTCAGTACACAAGGGGTTGGAAATCCAACCTCATTTCAAACAAGCACTGTCTTCTTTGTACACTACACAGTGGCTACCAGGACGTTTTCCTATCAGTGAAGAAAGAATTCTGGGTCAAAACATAAAGAATGATAAACAAATGAAAATTGAAATACTGACTTTAAACAATAAAAATAAGCAGTAGATAGGGCACTTAATAAACCATCTCAGTTCAAATTCCAAATGAGACAAAAGCATGGAAAATTACTCTCTGGGTCTTATTTTCTTCTCACTGAACCTGAAGGTGGTTTGGTTGGCTTTGGTCTACTGAGCACCTAATTCCATTTCCTCAGCATTCCAAAACACCCTGGAAATAACTGATCTCAAATTGTTTTGGTGGAATGGAATTCAGAGACTCCTTAGCAAATGGTTGGGTTATTGATATAAATTAGGCCAATTGTCCTCTGTCTCAGGATTTTGGATATTGAAGCAAGCACACAACAGAAGGTTGCTGGTGCTCACTCAATCTGGCAGCAGTATCTTGACAAGATTCTCAAGGAGTTCTTGACACCTGGAGCCATTCAGAGGCCAGTGTCTTCTATTTGTGCCTAAATTTCACTAGCTACCTAACATGCTTTCATTAAAAATCATGTCTACTTTGAGGCATGCTGGTGCTTCTTTTGTATACAAACATCCACACGTTCACAGATACCATTGTTTAAGTAACCCTCATTACTAATTGTTGAAACTATCCTACTTAAACCATTGTTAATATGAATTATTTCTTTTACAAAGAAAATATTAATTTATAAAAATGAATGACGATCTCTGAAAATAATATGTCAGTCTCCATGATGATATCTGGATTTCCCAGATTTAGAAACTCATAACAGAGAATCAAGCCAAAGTTCCTCTTCCTGTCCAGCTCTCTGCTGTGGCCCAGGAAGGCAGTGGAGGATGGCCTAGGTCCTTGGGCCCTGCACCCGCATGGGAGACCAGGAGAAGCACCTGGCTCCTGCCTTCGGATCAGTGCAGTGCGCCGGCTGCAGTGGCCATTTGGGGGGTGAACCAATGGAAAAGGAAGACCTTTCTCTCTGTCTCTCTCTCTTACTGTCTACTCTGCCTGTTAAAAAAGAAAAAAAAAGAAAAAAGAAAAGGAAGTTCTCTGTTTCATAGTAAGAATTTTTTAAATCACAACTAGAAATATACAAATAACTCAAATTTATTAACTGCTATTTCCTTTGGACTTAGGTTTATTTTTAGTTTTGTATTCATTTTTGTTTTTTTGAGTGTTTTTTTGAGACAGAGCTCTCTGTCATCAGAAGCACAACAGCTGAAGCTGGGACAGGCCAAAACCAGTAGCCAGGAACTCAATCCAGGCCTCCCACAAGGGTAGCAAAGGCACAAACCCTTGAGCCATCAATGGCTGCCTATTAGGGTGCACATTAGCAGGAATTCTGGACTGAGAAAACTGGGACTTGAACCCAGGTACTCCAATATGCAAGAGTCAACACTAGCTCAAATACCTGCCCCCTCATTCATTTTTTTAAAATTTAAGATAAACAAATTTCATGTAATTCATATATGCAGGTTTAGGAACATAGTGATACTTCCCACCCTATCCTTCTCGCCCACACTCCCACCCCTCCTCCTCCTTCGTCTCCTGTTCCCACTCTTAATTTTTACATTGATCTACTTTCAGCCTACTCAAGATTAACCTGAGGCCGGTGCTGTGGTATAGCGAGTAAAACCACCACCTGCAGTGCCCACATGCCACATGGGCACCAGCTCAAGTCCTGGCTGTTCCTCTTCTGATCCAGCTCTCTGCTACGGCCTGAGATAGCAGAAGATGGCCCAAGTCCTTGGGCCTCTACATGCATGTGGGAAACCCAAAAGAAACTTCTGGCTCCTGGCTTCAGATCAGTGCAGTTCCAACCATTGTGGCCAACTGGGGAGTGAACTAGCAGATGGAAGACCTCTCTCTCTCTCTCTCTCTCTGTCTCTGCCTCTCTCTAACTCTACCCTTCAAATAAACATATAAATCTTTAAAAAAAAATTAACCCTACACAAGGTAAAGAGTTCAACAAATAGTAAGAAGAAAAAAAAAATCACTGGTCCTTAACATTAGATACAAGGGCTGTAAACAATCATGGAATCTCAAAATGTCAATTTCACTCCTATTCTTTACAATTTTGTTTTTTGGGGGACTGGCTTATTTCACTAGTATAATAGTTTCTTGTTGCATCCATTTTGTTGCAATAGACAGGATTTCATTCTTTTATGGTTGAATAGTATGCCACACTACATATACATATATATATATATTATAACGTATATATACACACATATATATGATATCATACTATATATATATCATATTATATATATATATATATATATATATATATATATATATATCATACTTTCCATATCCAGTCATCAGTTGAAGGACATCTGGGTTGATTTCACATCTTCACTATTGTGAACTGAGCTTTAATAAACATGGGGGTACAGATAACTCTTAAATATGCTCATTTCATCTCATTTGGGTAAATTCCCAGGAGTGGAATGGCTGGGTCATATGGTATATCTATTTTTAGCTTTGTGAGGTTATCTCTCTTCTATGTTCCATGACCATGCCAGTTTACATACCAAAAAAAAAAAAAAACAAAAAACCAAAAAAACAAAAACAGTGGATTAGGGTACCTTTTCCCCTACATCCTTGCCAGCATTTATTGTTTGGTGATTTCTGTATGAAAGCCATTCTAACTGGGGTGAGGCGGAAACCTCATTTTTGTTGCTTTGATATGCATTTCCCTGATAGCTAGTGATCCTGGTCATTTTTTCATATGTCTGTTGTCCATTTGAATTTCCTCTTTTGAAAAATGCCTGTTCAAATCCTTGCCCATTTCTTAACTGGTTTGTTTGTTTTGTTGTTTTTGAGTTTTTTGAGATCATTATAGATTCTGGATATTAATCTTTTATCAGTTGCATAGCTTGCAAATATTTTCTTCCATTCTGTCAGTTGCATCTTCGTTTGCAGAGTGTTCCTACAGGCTAGGAGAGAATAGAGAGACAGAATCTTGTCCCTTTTTTGGACATGTTTTTCAGTCTTTGGCTTTTTTTACACACTAAAATACTTATGAATAGTAGTATAAATTTGTTAAAAATATTTTAGGCATCAGAAAGTGAAAAAATCTCCTCGACCTGAAGTTCTAAAACTGTGTGGAGCTGAGAATACTGGTATAATTTGTGGAGAGATTTAATAATAGGGAACTTGAAGAGAGTTCTCCATTTAGGAAAAAATGTCATCCACAGAAGCAAAAGTCACAATATTCACAGACACCCTAGATATTTATAAATATGTATCCTAAGGAACATGTAATTGTATTTAAATTCAGACTAATATTCTTAAGTGTTTTAATATGTAAACAAAACCAATGTTTGAAAACCTTATATAAAAAAAGAAGGGGCAGGCATTTGACTTAGGGATTAAGACTCCTGCATCCTGGGGCTGGCACTGTGGCATAGTAGGTTAATCCTCTGCCTGCAGTGTCAGCATCCCATATGGGCATGGGTTCTAGTCCCAGCTCCTCCTCTTCTGATCCAGCTCTCTGCTGTGCCCTGAGAAAGCAGCAGGAAATGGCCCACGTTGTTGGGGCCCCTGCACACTTGTGGGAGATCTGGAAGCTGGCTCCTGGCTTCAGATCAGCTCAGCTCTGGCCATTGTGGCCATTTGGAGAGTGAATCAGCAGATTGAAAATCTTTCTCTCTGTCTCTCCCTCTCACTGTCTGTAACTCTTACCTCTCAGATAAATCTGACTTGCCGCAAATGATGGAGTTAGAAATGTACCAGGGGATTCCAATACAATCCCATCAAGGTGGCATGTACCAATGCCATCTCACTAGTCCAAGTGATCAATTTCAGTTCACAACCGATGGCTCTGATAGGTCTAAGAATCAAAGGGATCACACAAACAAGACAAGTGTCTGCTAATACTAACTGATAGAATCAAAAACAGAGAGAAAGATCCAACATGGGAAATGGGATACACAGCAGACTCATAGAATGGCAGGCGTCCTAAACAACACTCTGGCCTCAGAATCAGCCCTTAAGGCATTCGGATCTGGCGGAAGAGCCCATGAGAGTATTGCAGGCATGGAAAGCCAAGATACCATGGAAAAGAAAAAAAAAAAAAAGAAGAAGACCTAAATGAAAGATCTCTGTGAGTGAGATCCCAGTGGAAAGAACGGGGCCATCAAAGAAGGAAGTACCTTTCTCTGAAGGGAGGAGAGAACTTCCACTTTGACTATGACCCTAGCGGAATTAGATCAAAGTCAGCAAACTCTAAAGGCTTCCATAGCCCTGGCAACTCATGACTAGAGCCTAAGGAGATTACTGACGCCATGAACAGGAGTGTCAAATTGTTAAGTCAGCAACAGGAGTCACTGTGTACTTACATCCCATGTGGGATCTGTCCTTAATGTGTTATCTAATGTGCAGTGATGCTATAACTAGTACTGAAACAGTATTTTTACACTTTGTGTTTCTGCGTGGGTACAAACTGATGTGATCTTTACTAATTATATACTGAATCGATCTTCTGTATATAAAGATAATTGGAAATGAAAAAAAAAAAAAAAACAAACAAACCCTGGTGTTAAATTGGAAATGGCATAGAAAATTAATTATTTTTTTTAAAAAAAAATATTATGTAGGATCTCTGTCTTTAATGTGCTGTACACTCTTATTTAATGCTATAACTAGTACTCCAACAGTATTTTTTTTCACTATGTGTTGCTATATGGCGGCAAACTGTTGAAATCATTACCTAATATATACTAAACTGATCTTCTGTATATAAAGAGAATTGAAAATGAATCATGATGTGATTGGAAGGGGAGAGGGAGCGGGAAAGGGGAGGGTTGCAGGTGGGAGGGAAGTTTTGGGAGGGGGAAGCCACTGTAACCCATAAGCTGTACTTTGGAAATTTATATTCATTAAATAAAAGTTTAATTTAAAAAAAAAATCTAAAAAAAAAAAAAAAAAGACTACTGCATCCCATATTGGAGTGCCTGAGTTCAAGTCCCAGTTCTATTCTAAATTCCAGCTCCCTGCTCTTGTGCACCCTAAAGAGGCCCAGGTGATGAATGGCTCAAGTGGTTGGGTCTCTGCCCATTGCAGATACCTGAGGCTGCACCGGGACATAGAAGCAGCTAGAGAGTAGCAGATTTAAGAATGGAATTAAGTAATCCCATATTTTATATTGGTCTTATAGCCATTTAAAGGCATTATTCAATAGATATTTGGTTAACTATTATCACTTTACATAAAAACTTATTTAGAAACTTCTGAGAATAAACAAAGTCTAGTAACTGACAGCAAAATTGAATAATCTGACATAACTCCATAGAGTGGAATGCATGGAGATGGTAGCAAATGGGGTGCCTACTGTTAAATAGCCACAGAGCTATTGTATCAGTTTTAATTTTGCTTTCAACCATTTTGGATAATTACTATTTATAGAGTACCCACAACGTGTCTAGCACTGTGTAAACATCATTTTTAACTCGCAGAATAACTGTAAAATTTCACTTCCATGTTTATAGATTAAAAAAAAGTAACAAACTAAAACTTTCCAGTGAGGTTGTGAATTGTCCAAAGCCATACAAGCTCCCAATTGGCAGAGCTGGAATTCACACCCAGTTTTCTTTCCTTGCAAATCCCCAAATTTTTTCCATTTCATCACAAGACCTCCTAGTATACCAAATACGGTTCCTTTTCCCTTCTCCTTTCCCTCTTCTGCTCAATATCTGGGTTTTTATTTTATTTTTTTGCATCAATTGTTGAAGAATTCAACGTTGTAATATTACCTCACAGTTTTTTGTTTTATGTATTTAAAATATTTTGAAATAAAAGTTTTAAAAATCTGACATAATTTGACAATTACAACGTAATTCTTCAGTTTGAAAGCTATTCTCTTTATGCACACTAATCCATTAGATTGGGAAAACAGATCAGTATTGTTCTGTGACTCCTCCAGAGAATCCCTTTCCTTAAAAGGAATGAGTAGACAGCCCAGGAACATCCATGAAAAGTAAATTAAAAAGATTTATTCCCAGTTATGGGTGTAAAGTCTAATAGAAAAAATAAATGGCAACAGCAAACATTTAAAAGGATAAAAAAAGCACATACTTCTATAATTATCAAAAAGATGAATCGATATCACAACTTATTTTATTCTCTTTGCACCTCCAATAGTACATCTAATAATATAAATCCTTCAGTAGTATTTGAAGTTTTTATTAGGTGGACTTTTGAATCAAAGCCTTATCACCTATTGAAACAGGATTTACTCTGTTTAGTATGTTTCTCCATAGGACAAAGCAGAGATGATGGCAACAAGATAAAGCCTCACATTTAGTAATAGAATTCAAAAGCAGTTAAAAGAAACCATTCACTTTAAAATGAGATCATAACATTTTTATTTAATCTGACAATGATAAACTCTACAGATATGTAATATCTAATCAAAAGTCAGGATAATACTTTTATTCCATTAAGTTGATATTTATAATTCACTAGTGGGTTATCTGTGTGTCAGATATAACAGTCTTACATTCATATTGTAGGGATAAATGTTATTGGAATTACCTACGGGATAATTACATTGATTTAAATTAATACTTAAATAGGTTCAGTTAACATAATTTCCATGGAATAGAGTGATTCACTATTCTTTATCATACTTTTAAGTGTAGGTAGATATTAAATATAGTTAAAATGAAATGGTCATTTCTTGCCACAAACATATTAACTGGTAAAATCATATATATATGTATATATATATATATAGAGTATGTTTTACAATTATTACAAAAAGGATAATTTTTCTCAAGCTAAAACAATGATATACCATTTTCCTAGCTCCCAAATATATATATTTTGATAGAAGTTAAAAATAAAAAAAATTAACTGGGTTTGAAATTATTTTACTTTAGACACATACAGAATAATAATGAAAACTGAAAGCAGCTTTCTTAATTTGACACATTTCAGTTTTCAACACGTATCAGTCAACGTAGGGATAAATACTGCTTAAGAATTTTACTATCACCACTCATATATGTAAAATAAATGTCACATATATGCAACAAACAATGGGTAGTAATAAGCTCATGGAGAATTAAGATCTTTAGAACCCGTAATTTATTTACTTATGCTCTTCAAAATATAAAAAGAAAAATTTTAACATGAAAAGTTTCATTTTTAAATATAAAGATTCCCAATGAGTTGACTGGTCTCTGGGGGCATCTACTGGAAACGCAGCAAATTGCAGTCATATCACGTTAATTTGATAACTTTAATTATCCATCTAAATACAGACATTATTTTAATTGATATGTAAATAAGGTGATTTCAAAGAATATAAATGTAAAGTTATGCATGGTATTCTATCTCACTCATCTGGTAACGGCAAAATATGTTACTGTCTATGAGATCAGTTAACAAATACTCAACTGCTAAAAATGTAAATAGGGCAGGTGGCATATCACAGATTAAGTTTTCAAACCATCCATTTCTCACTTTTGAAAAAATTAGACATTTTATAAATAAACATACATATATTTAATGAGGCATTTATTTTAGGGCAAATAAAATGCATATTAAAAACTTTAAAAATATGATGATTTCTGCAAAACAAATTCCCTTGGCATCTTAGCACATCCATCAGTCATAAATAAGCTGATAATTCCTGCTTATTTTCTGTATGACTTAATTTAACTATTACATGCTAATATCACAAAAAGTAGAATTTATTATACTTTAGATCAAAAGAATCTTTTAGTATAATTAGTCATTAGAATTTGAATTAGTCATTAAAATGAACATTGTTATTAATTTTCCTGAACATCTCAGAATTTCCTTAAAGAATAATGAACACATAATTAACATAATGCAAGCACTGTAGCACATGGATATATCTGACAGATACTTGTATTTCAATAAAAAGATCTCTTCACAATATTGCTGTTATAGCAAATCATATAATAAGAATTTTAACATCATAGCTATTATAACAATCTTGATCTTCTTTGTGAAATGTATACTTGTTTTCAGAGAAAATTTAAAAATCAATTTTGAAGGTGTAAGAATTGTGCTATAGTTGTAACAGTATATATTTTACATATTGCTATAATTTTATATAAAACCCTTCTTAAAAAATTGAAATAGCTAACATTTTAGCTTGCAAGGAAATGCCATGAAACATGTATTAATTCACACTTTTTCTAAATTTCACTAGAATTACTATACAAATAAATGTGGTATCTTTAATTGTGTAAGCTGAAAAAATTAATCAACATAAGAATGTTACCAAAAATAATAATAATATAAGATTTTTGTTCCAGTTTAAACTGAGATCAATTTAGATAGCTAGATTAGTTTGATAATTTAAAAATAAATAAGTAAAGCCTGCCTCTGAGATCTATGTGATTTTCTAAGTATTTATAAGTTCAGAAATACAAATCTTTAAAGAAACTATGCCATACACACGTTTTTCTGTATATTTTTGAACAATACAAATTTTCATCCATTAGTAATAAAAGTTAAAACACATATTCAGACTCTCAACATTTTGAAAGCACAGAGACAAGCTGAAAACTACCATCTAGAAAAAATGATTTAAGTTCAATATTTAATTTTTTAAAAGTTTGATAAAAATTAAGAAATACAGTTAACTCCATGACATTTAATAATAGATCTATTACTAGTATAATTCTTTGAACCAATGAAATATTAAAAAATTTGATTAGCAAAGATTAGCATAGTAACACTGCATTTCCACATGGGTGATTTTACTTCAGGATAAATAGAGTATTTGTATAGAATGGGTAAAATATTACACTCATTCACTTATGTTAGAGGAGATATTTAGCTCAAAGGCAGTCACTTTTTGAAAGATCATTTAAATCTTTATAATCAAGCGTTTTTTCACTGATGATTTTTAACACGTCAGAGGAAATCCGTGGCTATTAGAAGACCTTACAGGACTGCAACCCCACAAGAGCTTTCAATAACTTCCCTAATAACACAAAGGCATCTTTATGCATATACCCTGTGAATAATGACTTACTCAAGTGAATCCCATTCAATCAAATATTTAAAGTAAAGTGACTCTCATCGAATGGGAAAGAATAGACTATTTATCAGTCAGTAGCATTACCAAAATATTTACCCAGGTATAGCTATGGCTCAGCATTTTAGCATTATTCATGCTTTGTTGAACAATCTCAAACATTCTTAAATTTTTCTTTAGAAGTGTGGTAAAAAAGAAAAAAAGACTAGAAGGAAAGCATCATCACATGATGTTAATTGCATATTCAATTAACACAGCAGAGAGCTGGACTGGAAGAGGAGTAACCAGGACTAGAACCCGGCACCCACATGGGATGCTAGCGCTGCAGGCAGAGGATTAACCAAGTGAGCCACGGCGCCGGCCCCTCAAAAGAAGTTTTTAACACAAACATTTGACATGGACATATATGAATAAGTATTATTTTTAACATAAGGAAATTTCAGGGAAACTTTTCAAGCCAGAATTACAACACAGGAGTCCAAACACCTTTGGCTAAATGAGGCAATCATCTGGATTCTGATTCTTTTTTTCAAATTACACTGTTAACTTTAAACCATAGGAAAACCAGTCAAACATAAGCTGAGAAATGAAATAGAGCCTGAAACTGATCTTAGTCTTAAAATATAGCTGGAATGATTAAAAAGAGAGAGGGAGAGAGAGAGAGAGAAAGAAAGCCTAAATAAGTGACATAATTCTTTTACACTGTTTGCCAATATTATGACCCAAAAGAGAAAAGAGGAAGAATGTAAAAAATGAGCATATCTCATGACTACAAATAATGGAATATAAACACATGTAAACATAACACATTAGCTCATCAACTGAATATTTTTTCTTAATTGGTATTTATATTTTTATTTGTTGTTTGAAACACAATTCTGTGATGCCTTCAAAAATTTTTTTAAATTCCATTTATTAAGGTAAATCTTTTCCAAATAATGTCATATAGATTTTTTTCATTTCTCTAAACATCTGTAAGTAAAAGAATTGTCGATTTTCCATATAAACAGAGTGAAAAATCAAACTTTTAATAAAAATGGAGATTGGGGAATATAAAGCCCAAACTTAGTAAAAACAACAAGTTGCATTAAAAAGAAAACTTCAGCTCACTGTGTTCTTTTTCTATTAAAGTATGTCATACATTTTATCTTTGCAAGAGTTTGACGAGTTTTGCAAGTAAAATTCTGTTTCCTTTCCACTTGCTAATAGTCATGAGAATCTGTAGTTTGCACCTTCCCATTAAAAATGTATTGTATTTTTTGAAATTATTCACCCCGCCTTTTATCCAGATCATGTCTTTGAAAGGAGGAAGTAGATAATAAATGGAATAATTCATGATTTCCCATTAAATATGAAACTTTCTTTTGCAGAGTTTAGAAAATGAAGTTCTACATAATGTACAAAAGTTGATTAGAACTTTTTTAACCTTTTCAAGAAATGCCTTACGCATTAAGCAACTGTGTGAGAAGGTTTCTCTGGGAAAAGTAAACCAATCAATTCTTTACACCTGTAGCTTTGTCTTATTTATTCTAACATTGCTCTCTCCAAACACGGATTCCCTTATAACACTTTAAAAGTGCTGAAATGATGGGAAAAAACAAAAAGTACACACTGGACTATCAAAATGAAAAGCCATAAAATATATGAAATTACCAGAATAAGAAATTGATTTTAATGAATTTTTTCAGAAGATTACAGAAAAAGCATGGGGAAGTATTTGAATAATAATTGCCTGGCTTCATTGAAATAACAAGTACAAGCTGATATTAGATTCTGATGGATTTTTTAAGTAGAACTGTCTACCAAATAAATAGAGAATGTACAGTCATTTTTCAAACATAGGAGAATATTTATGAAAACTGATTATGTACTGGTCACACTGGAAATTCATAAATTGGTATCATACATTACTCAATCTTGTATCTGTACAAAACAAAATAAGTAACAACAAAAACTACTGACATACAAATTTTAAAATATATTTGTAATTCATTCATTATTTAATGGTGAAATACTATGAAACTTTTCATGTATTTGGAATTGAAAGGAAAACAAAAAAACTCTGAATAAAAAATCCTGGAGGGAGAATTAATCTCAGTATTTAAAATGATTCTTACAGATTTCAGTGCATTTGATAAAAATCAGGGGCAACTGACACAAGCGAAGAAGCAGGCTTTCAACTCAGGATGCTAGAATAAAAGCCTACCAAATTATACACAATGAAAGAAACCCAAATAAAGAACAAGGAAGGGCAAGTGAAGGGTAAATTCATGAATTAATACAAGAGGACAAAACTTACACCCATTGAACAAAAGAACAGGTTTTGTGGAAAAAGCAAGAAATCTTTACAAGGATAACCAAGAAAAACAAAAATAAATGTAAACAAAAATAGTACTGAAAATGGAAGAAAATACAGCTTCTAGTTGTAATTACAGCCACATATAAATGACTACATATGTTTAAGTTTATGACAGGTGCTGTTTTCAGTACTATGCATACAGTTATCTTAGATAAATCTTACACCATTTTTAATGACGTAGGTACTGTTATAGTCTCCATTTCATAGATAAAGAAAGCGTGGTACACTTTAATTAATAAGATAACAGTTACACACATTGTGAGTGAGGGAGCTGGGATAACAACCCAGACAGTCCAGTTCTGGAAACCATGTTATTAGCCATCATTATCTTTACACTACTAACAAGACACAGAGAATACTTCAAAACACATAGAAGAGATTTAAACATTATTGGAAAATATCATGCTAGACTTTATCACAATAAATATAAAATCTTCATACACACTAAAAAAAAAAACAACAACAACAACAACAACAATTACCAAAACTGGCAGTGTAAGACATATCAGTTACAACAGACCCACTTTCTTTCCCCTTGATACACCTTCGCACTAAAGGAGCAAAACTATGGGGGATTTACAGAGGAGTTCAAATAAGCTTTGAATAATAAGAAATTTCCATCTCATCCAAAACGTTCCAGAACACTGAAAAAGATGAACGATTCTTTAGTTCACTGTACAAATCCCAACATTTTATTTAGAAAGAAAATTTCTTTACTTGTGTAGAGAAAATTTGTAGCTTTGAATAATTATTATTTAGATACAAAACTCCCATGCACATACACAAAAGAAACAACTTGGAACACATTAAAACAAAAATGAGAACTGTAAGGATATTTCAAAATCAGAAAATCTAGCAACTTAGTGTTAATCTTAGTACATGCTAGAAAATTATTTAATAAAGTTTAAAATTCACTCATGATTAAGAAAAATAGAAACTTTAAAGAATCTCTATTTTGGTAAAACATAGCTACTGTGGCACAAAGCTTTATGTTTTGTGATACACTGTAATTACTTCTACTAGGGTCAGCCATATGAAGGGGTACTGCCATCACTGCTGTCACTTAACACCATTGGAACTTAAGGATTGGAGGAGGGAGTGGAGCAGGGATGGAAGTACAGCTATTTTCTTAGAATTGTACCTATGAAAGCTGTTCTCTTTATATGAATAAAAATTTAAAAAGAACTCGTAGAACTATAAAAAAAGAAAGTTAAGATTATTGTTAACCTGAGATTCAGTATTTTAATATCAATATACCTAAAATAGCATAATAATCAGTATAAGCTCAATAAAAACTCAATGATATTTTGCTGACTCTTGAGAAAATAACTCCAAGACTCACTCAAAGCAGTTAATATACAAGAAAAGTCAATCAACTGGAACAAAGAGGGGAGCTGTCTGCCAAGTGTAAAATGCTTTTTAATTATATTAACAAAAAGAGTGTGGCAGTGATACACTTAAAGTTAAATAAAGCATAGAACAGAACCAGACAAGGGAATATATGAGGGTACTTCAAATAGTGGAAACACGGAACTGAAAGATAGTGCACATTTTCTGTATTTTGAAGACCCTTCATATATGTACGTGTGTGTATATATATATGTATGTATGTGCATCTATGCAGGAGAAATTGGCATTTAATAAAAGTGGCATTTCAGTTCAGGGGAAACTACTTGGGATAACTGCAAATATTATTTGGTTTATTTTTATATTAATGTTTTCTGTAATATCTGAGGGTACATAAAATGCTACTACAATAAATAAATGGAATTAAAAGTTTATTTTGATGCAAAAGCTTGCAATCTATGTAGTTATTTCATAACATGCATTTTCATAAATTTTTTAAACATCTCTTGTATGTATAGACTTCAATGTGTCCTAGCACTGAAACAAACTTATCTTTACTCTATTTTCCATGAACTTCTTGAGTCCCCTCTTATATATCATGTCACCCTTCTACATTTAATAGCACTGAATGAATACACTGAAGTCTTAGTTTCTGGGTCATCTCCTACTGGCTGTAACTTAGTATCCATTAATCAATCTTTCCACATCCTTCCTCCCCTCTCCAGCTTCTGGTAACCATCATTATGCTCTTAACTTCAATGAGATCACCATCTTTCTTTCAGACTTAACATACAAGTGACATTTTTGTGTTTGCTTTATTTCACTTAACCTAATGATGTTTTTGCAAATGTCACAATGTCATCTGTTTTATGCCTAAGTAGTATTCCATTATGTAAAGGAATCATATTTTCATAATCTGTCCATCAGTGGATAGACACTCAAGTTTTTTTTTTTCTTTCTATTTCTTGGCTATCGAAACAATGCTGCAATTAACTGTATGTGTATATATATATACTGTATGTGTATATATATATACATATATATACATATATACACACGTATATATACATATATATATATACACACACACATACAGTAGTGTGGTTGTTGGATCATATGGTAGTTCTTTCTCAGTTTTTTGAGGAAACTCCATATGGCTTTCCACAAAGATTGCATTAATTTATATATCCACCAACAGTGCATAAGTGTTGTATTTTCTTCATATTCTTGCTAATGCTTATTGTGTTTTTCTAGTTTTAATAATAGCCAATCTAATTGGATTGAAGTGTTATCTATGATTTTGATTTACATTTGCTTGATCATTAAGTGATGTTAAGTATTTTTTTCATGAAATGGTTGCTCATTTGTATATCTTCCTTTGAGAAACATCTATTTAGATCTACTCCCCATTTTAAATTGGATTGAGTTTTTACTTTTGAGTCATGTGAGTTCCTCATACAACCTGGTTATTAATGCTTTGCATATGTATAGCTTGCAGATATTTTCTCTCATTCTGTAGGCATCTATGCATTCTGTTGATTGCTTATTTCACTTTAATGAAACCCCATTTGTCTATTTTTGCTTGTTTTCTGTGTTTCAGGAAGTCAGTCCAGAAAATAACTGCCCATTCCAATTCCTGAAGAGTCTCCTCTTTGTTTTTTTCTAGCAGTTTCAAAGCTTGAGGTCTCTATTCCATTTTGAATTTATTTTTATAGATGGTAAGTGATAGGGGCCTACTTTAATTCTTCCACATGTGGATATCCAATTTTACTAGTACCATTTATTGGAAATACTTTGTTCCACTTTATTTTCTTAGCACTTTTGTCAAAGATCAGTTGTTGAAGATGTGTGGGTTTAATTTCTAGGGTCTTTATTCTGTTCCACCAGTCTAGGTATCAGTTTTTATACTGATTACCATAATCTGTGATATATTTTGTTTTTAGAGATTTATTTATTCATTTGTTGACAGTAATACAGAGATAAGGGGAAAGGGATTGAAAGAGACAGAGACATACAGAGAAAAATCTTCTATCCAGTGGTTCATTTCCAAAACTCCTCAATAGCCAAGGCTGGGCCAGTCTGAAGCCAGGAGCCAGGGTTCACCACTGTGGGTGACAGGATCTCAAATACTCAGGCCATCATTTGCTTCCTCCTAGTTGCATTAGAATGAAGTTGGATTGGGTGTGTAAAGTATCCAGGACTTGAACCAGCACTCCAATACAGAATGCAGGTTTCCTAAGTTGCAGCTTAACTCACTGCACCAGAACTTCTGCCTTTTGTAATATATGTATGATTCCCCCTGCCTTGTTCTTTTTGCTCAAGATCACTTTGGCTATTTGGGGTCTTTTGTGGTTTCATACAAATTTCAGTAGTATTTTTTCTAGTTTTATCAAAAGTGTCACTGGCACTTTGATAGGCATTGCATTGAAGCTGTAAGCTGGGCAGTATAGAGATTCCAGTCATACTGAGCATTTCAATCTATGAACACAGGAAGGATATTTCTTTGTGTCTTCTTCAATTACTGTTATCAATGATTTATAGTTTCCATTGTAGAAATATTTTACTTATTTAAGTTTGTTCATAGTTATTTCTTGGTAGCTAGTGGAAATGGAATTACTTTCTTGATTTATTTTTCCAATAGTTCATTACTTTTAACAAAGCTACTGATTTTTGTATGTTGACTTTGCATCCTGTAACTCTACTGAATTTTTTTCGAATTTTTATTGGTTCTACAGCTTTTTTGGTGGGCGCTTTGGGTATAAGATCAGGTCATGTATAAATAGTGACAACCTGATTTCTCCTTTCCAATTTGGATGCCATTTATTTCATTTTCTTGTCTAATTGCTCTGGCTAGGACTTCTAGTACTATGAGGAATAAAAGTGGGCATCCTTGTCTTGTTTCAGATTTTAGAGAGAAAACCTTCACATGCCCCCCATTCAGCATGATGTTAGCTGTTGGCTTCCTATATCACAACACCAGATCTCAAGACATACTACAAAGCAGTTATAATTTAAACAGGCTGATACTGCCACAAAAATCATCATGTAGACCAATGGAACAGAATAGAATTGCCAGAAATCAATCCATGCACCTACAACCAACTAATCTTTGACAAAGTGAAAATCAATCCCTGGAGCAAAGACAGACTCTTCAACCAATGGTGCTGGGAAAAATTGGATCTCCACATACAGATGAATGAAACAAGACCTCTACCTTACACCTTACAGAAAAACCCACTGAAAATGGATCAAAGATAAAAACCTAAGACCTGATACCTTCAAGTTACTAGAAGAGAGAATTGGGGAAACACTGCAAGACACTGGCCTAGGCAAAGACTTCTTGGAAAAGACGCCAGAAGCACAGGCAATCCAAGCAAAAATAGACAAATGGGATTACATCAAGGAGAGAAGCATCTACACTGCAAAGGAAACAATTAACAAAATGTAGGAGGCATCCAACACAATAGGAGAAAATATTTTCAAACTATGAAACTGATAAAGATTAATATCCAGAATCTCTAAATAACTCAAGAAACTCAACAACAACAAAACAATTGTTTAAGTTAAAAAATGGGCAAAGGATTTGGACAGGCATTTTTCAAAAGAGGAAAATCAAATGGGCAACAGACACATGAAAAAATGCTCAGGATCACTAGTCATCAGGGAAATGCAAATCAACACAACAATGAGGTTTCACCTCACCCCAGTTAAAATGGCACTCATAGAGAAATAAAAAAATAAATAAATAAATGTTGGCAAGGATGTGGGATTCCCCACACTGCTGTTGGGAATGCAAACTAGTACAGTCATTGTGGAAGAAGTATGGAGATACCTCAGAAATCTGAAAATAGGTATGCCTTATGACCGAGCCATCCCATTCCTGAGAGTTTACTCAAATGAAATGAAATCAGCATATTTCCCATGTTTTTTGCAGCTCAATTCACAATAGCTAAGATATGGAGTCAACACAGATGCCCATCAGCCAATGACTAGATTAAGAAAATGTAGCAAATATACTATAAGGAATATTACTGAGCCATAAATAGAATGAAATCCTGTCTTTTGTAACAAAATGGATGCAACTGGAAACCATTAAACTTAGTGAAATAAATCAGTCTCCAAAAGACAAATATCATATGTTTTCCTGATCTGGGGTAAATAATAGAGCACAAAAAATGTAATGTATAATTATTTGCATTGTAAACTGCATAAATTTATTCCTGTGCACAAACTGTTGAGAGGAAATGGCTTTAAGTCTAAATGAATTAATTATTATCTTGTAACCATTGAGGAAATATTTAGATGTTATATTGTCATTGGTCCTATTTCATTGAAAGAAATTATGAATGGCTGACAGAAATTGTGTATGGGTGAAATGGTTATTTCTCCATTCAATTATTGTTTATAGCCATTGTCTGTATTCCAAAGAAACTAGGGTCTTTTTGCTTTTTACTTGTTAAACTTCTTATTTAGTGAAGTATTAAGCCTTTTTAGTACAATGTAAATTTGGAGTAAGTTATCTCAAAGAGTAAAACAATAAAAGGAGGTGGATGGAAGGGAGGGAGGAAGGAAATATGTTCTTAGACTGGTATCTAAAAATTGTATCAAATCGTTAAAATTAATTAAAATGAAAATGAAATAAAAATAAAAAGAAGACTTGGTTCCCTGGAAATTCTTGACACTCAGCGTGCACCACTGTTTATGCATAAATGGGAATAGTCCATCCCTATAAGTCTCATCCAGAGTTTGTGTTATGCCCAGACTCCTAGTACTGCAGCCATGAATGCCACTGCCCTCAAGCTAGGGCCCACTTGGAGTCTACAGTGCCTCAGGACCAGTGCAGCCGGGAAGTAGGACCAAAGCCCAGCCTACAAGGGTGTGTCTCCTGCTGCAGTAGACTCACTGCCTGTGCCATTCATACCAGCCACTGGTCATGCTGGAGATAAAAGACTGAAACATTAGGGCCACAGAACTCTACTTGGTACTGAAGCAGGTTCAGATGCTCTGTTAGTAGGCTCTGCCTCAAAACAGGGATTGTCGGATCCATTCAAAGTTGAGCTTTATCAGATAGACCCTGCATCCAAAATCAGTCCTTGCTGTCTGTCCCAGGTAAGGGTAGCGGTGAGAGAAGTGGACTTTCAGTTGCCCAGCCAGGCTATGGGTGGGTCACAGCTGTGTCTCACAGTCGTTAGGCCCTATGCAATCCTCAGGATGTGTATCAGGCCCACATGAGACTGTCAGTGATACACACCAAAACAAGTCATACCACCAGGACACAGGTCTCAATGTGATCCTGGAGCAAGACTAGAGTTTCTTGCCTAAGACTTTCCTAGGACAGGGACCCTCAGGACCTGCCCAGTGCTGGGCTTTACCAACCTGGCCCTGGGTCCTAAAACACAGTCCTGTGGTTCCTTGCTGTCTTTCCAAGGTTGGAGGAGTGAGAAAGGCAATCCCTTGGCCAATTACTCTGAGTCACACCTGGGTTAAACAGTTACTGGGCCCCATGAAATCTTGGGGATGCCTGTCAGGCCTGTTGGAAGCTGGTGGTAATACACACCAAAACTATTCCATTTGACTGGAGTGTTGGTCTCAGCCTGATGTTGGGACAGGTCTAAAGGCTTTGTTTATGAGCATTGGCCTTGGAATAGCAGTCTTTGTGTTTCATCAGGTACTGCGCCTCAGGGCAGTTTTGTTTTGGTTTGTTTTTTGTTTTTCCTTTTTAGTTACTTTGATAGCCCATTTAAGTTTATGTTGTGATCTTCTTTTATCCATAGGTTAGTTAGAAATATGCTATCTCACTTCTACATTTGGGGGAGTTTTCCAGAGATCTTTCTATTAGTTCTAATTTAAGTTCATTGTTGGAAGACAATATAACTTTTAGGATTTAAAACCTCTACACCTCTACATATTTTTTATAAGCAAGACCAACTCCAGGCTCAACATGAAAAGATTCTTTTTTTTAAGATTTATTTATTTATTTGAAAGGCAGAGTTACAGAGAGGCAGAGAGAGAGAGAGAGAGAGAGAGAGAGAGGTCTTCTCTCTGCTGGTTCACTCCCCAGATGACTACAATGGCCGGAGATTCGCTGATCCAAAGAGAGGAGCCAGGAGCTTCTTCCAGGACTCCCATAGGGTGCAGGGGCCCATGGACTTGGGTCAACTTCTACTGCTTTCCCAGGTGACAACAGAGAGGTAGCTCAGAAGTGTAACAGCCAGGACTTAAACCGGCACCCATATGGGATGCCAGCACTGCAGGCAGCAGCTTTACCTGCTACACCACAGTACCAGCCCCTACATATATTTTTAAAAACATTATGGCTGTGAATGCCATCTTTTATAAATGCTTTTTGCATTTGAAAATTATGGATCCTACTCTTCTATGGTAGAATACTCTGTAAACATGAGTTATTTTTAATGTTTATTTATTTTTAGCTACTTGAAAGTCTGAGAGGGAGAGACCAAGATCAAAATCAAGAGCAAATGTCAGTTAATAAGGAGAGGGGATACAAGCCAGCAACAGAGTCCTGAGAAATTCACACAGAGAAGCCCAGGAGTCCAACAGAGACTGGGGAGGTCCACACTGAAGGAGCAAAAAAGAAAGGGAAGTGGTGGAGGCAACAGTGGAGGTACCGCGGAGATGCCGAACAGGAACATTGGCACACACACACCCCCAGTGAACCAGGTGAGAAGGGAAATTGTGAGTCCATGAAGCTGTGGAGAGCAGCGGGCAGGGGGAGCCTGGCGAACTGCATTTGAAGTTCCAAGCAGGAAGAAAGAGAAAGTACAGGGGAACACATGGATAAGATGTGCATGCCCTTGTCCATCTATATCTCCCCTCTATCTTCAACAGGACCTGCAGCTGGCTGGGAGAGGCCATGTTGATTGTTTACATTTTCAAATGTATGCAGGGGGCTACCACATTTGCCTCATGTGCACATGCCCATCAATTGCAGGGGCCACCTCACAAGACCCCCAACTCAGGAACGAGGATCACATTTCAGAGTAATTTCCTTCCCACTGCGCAAGATGTACAACCAGGAGAAGTCCTAAATATCAAAAACTCAAGCTTGTGTCATGCACCAGTGGGAAGCCAGCCCAGACTCAGCAGGTGGGGCTTAGTACACCCAACCTCTCGACCTCTTGGACCTCTCGTATCTAGAAGTAAGCAAGACTCCAGGAGGTGGGGCTGTGTGCTTCCACTTGCAAAGCACAGACACATAGCAGCTCATAGCAGAGGGAAATCTCACTACAAGCACAAAGACTCAAATTAAAGAGAAAAGCAACCAGAAATGACAAAAAAAAAAAAGGAAAAACCCTAAATAATAAGGAAGACACTATGAGTCCCCTAAAGGAACATTGCAACTCTTCAATAATAGAAGCTGAAGAAAAGATTGAGGACATGCCAGAAAAGGAATTCAGAAAATTAATAGATTACTTAGAAGCAATCAGAAACAAATTCATGATCTAAATGAAAAGTGCTCCCAAGAAATTAAGATTTTAAAGAGAAGTCAGAATGAAATACTAGAAATGAAGAATTCAATAGATCCAATAAAAATGCAGTGGAAAGCCTTAACAATAGAATAAGTGAGGCAGAAGAAAGAATAGCAGAACTAGAAGACAATTTTCTGGAAATAATATAGTCAGACCAAATCAGACGAGAAGAAATTAGAAAATTAAAAATCATGGTTGGAGATCTACAAGATTATATCAAATGATCAAACATATGGATCTTAGGAATTATGGAAGGCATGGAAAGAGAGAAATGATTAGAAGGCCTTCCTAATGAAATAATAACAGACAACTTCCCTTATCTGGAGAAAGAAAGAGATATCCGAGTACAGGAAGTACACAGAACTCCCAATAGACAGGACCAGGAAAGAACTTCACCATGATACATTGTAGCAAAACTCTCCTCAGTAAAACATTAAGAAAAGATTTTAAAATGTGCAGCAGAGAAACGACAAATCACATTCATAGGAAACCCAATTAAATTCACTCCAGACTTCTCATCACAAACCCTACAGGGAAGGAGAGTATGGAGAGCCATATTCCAAGTCCTAAGAGAAAAAAACTGTCAACATAGAATACTGTACCTTGCAAAACTCTCATCTATGAATGAAGGAGAAATAAGGATCCTCCACAACAAGCAGAAATTGAAAGAATTTGTAACTACTCACCCAGCCCTACAAAAGATGCTCAAGGATGTGCTACACACAGAAACACAGAAATAGGAACACCACTACAAAAGTAGAGAAAATGACCCAGCAAAAGTACAAATGAAATCCAAATACATAAACAAGACTATCTACAGAAACATGGCAGGGCAAAGTCGGTACTTAAGAACAGTCACGTTGAATGTAAATGGTCTCAATTCTCTAGTTAAAAGACAAAAACTGGATGAAAGGATTAAAAAGAAAACCCATCTGGTTGCATCCTACAAGAAACACATCTTACCAACAAAGATGCATGCAGACTGAAAGTGAAAGGGTGGAAAATATAACCCATGCTAACAGAAACCAAAAAAGAGCTGGTGTGGCCATCCTAATATCAGACAAACTTTTCTCTCTGTCTCTCTCTCACTATCTGTGACTCTACCTCTCAAATAAATAAAATCTTTTTAAAAAATGTTACTTAGGGGCTGGTGTTGTGCTATTGTGAGTTAAGCTGCAGCCTGCAGCACTTGGCCTCCCACATGTCCTAGCTGCTCTGCTTCCAATCCAGCTCCCTGCTAATGCACCTGCAAAGCTGGACCCAAGTGTTTCAGCCTCTACACCCATGTGGGAGACCTGCAAGAAGCTCCTAGCTCTTGGCTCTTGGCTTTACATTGGCCAAGCCTCAGCCCTGGCCATTGTGACCATTTGGGGAGAGAACCAGAAGATGGAAGACCATCTCCCCTCTCGTTCTCTCCTTCTGTAACTCTGCCTTTTAAGCAAATGAAATATTTTTAAGTGGTATTTAATGTAATGGTGATTTTAAAAAATCCCTGCTTTCAAGACTCTATAAGCAGTCTTTCCTTATGGCCACTCACAGTAAGACATTTAGGTTAATTTATGTTGTAACTCAGGATATTCATTCATATATTTATATATAACATAATTAATCCTCACAACTCTAAGATAGATCTCAATATTATTATGTCTATTTTTTAGGTGAGGAAACTGAAATACAGAAATGATAAGTAATTTATCCAAAGTTGACCAGTCACTCTGATAAGAGAATAGAAGGCTGGGATTTGAGTCCAGGGAGTCTGGTTTTCAAATCTGTGCTTGGGGCTGGGGTGGCCCAGCAGGTTAAGCTGTCACCTGCAATGCTGGCATATCAAAAGGTGCTGATTCATGTCCTGGATATTCCACTTCTGACCTAACTGTCTGTTAATGCACCTGGAAAAACACTGGAAGGTGTACTGGCCGGTGCTGTGGCTCAATAGGCTAATCCTACGCCTGCAGCACCGGCACACTGGGTTCTAGTCCCGGTCAGGGCGCCGGATTCTGTCCTGGTTGCTCCTCTTCCAGTCCAGCTCTCTGCTATGGCCCGGGAGTGCAGTGGAGGATGGTCCAAGTCCTTGGGCCCTGCACCCGCATGAGATATCAGGAGAAGCAACTGGCTCCTGCCTTCGGATCAGCGCAATGCACTGGCCGCAGTGGCCATTGGAGAGTGACCAATGGCCAAAAGGAAGACCTTTCTCTCTGTCTCTCTCTCTCTCTCACTATCCACTCTGCCTGTCAAGAAAAAAAAAAAAAACACTGGAAGGTGGCCCATCTTTGGGCCCCTGTCAACCCTGTGGGAGACCCTTCAGCCTGGCCCAGCTCCAGCTATTGTGGCCATTTGGGTAGTGAACCAACAGATGGGAGATTGATCAATATCTCTCTCTCTCTCTCTCTCTCTCTCTCTCTCCCTCTCTCTCTCTCTCCATCTCTCCCTATCTCTCCATCTCTCTACAACTCTTCCTTTCAAATAAATAAAATAATTCTTTAAAATATATGTGCTGTATTCCATTATTCCTGGCAGCCTCCCAATATTTAGCTTTATTCTATGCAAAACACTCTTTTCTGTTCTATTTACCATTCTCTGTTTTCATTTTAAAGTGTTGGTTATGATCCCTAAACTGGTGATTCACAACTGTTACTCACTAATGAGCCACAATCTATAGCTTGTTAAACATTAATAAAGAAGAGGAAGAAAAATCCATGCATACGGTTGTCAATGGCTATTAGAAAGATCAAACAGGAGCTGAGTTCTGCCATGTTGGTGAAGATGGATCAAAGGAGAGCTCACAGAGCAAGAAAGTTCAGCAGAGGCTGGAAGATAAGCCAATGTTAACAAACATAAGACACAAATGAAAGAGGAGGTACTCCAAGAAAAGCACATGTAGAAGAAAAAGATCACGGCCTCTCATTCACTGATCCAGCAGCCACATGAGGCAAGCACTGTGTGACTACCAGGGATTCACATATGAATAAAACAGACATGGCCCAAGATCTCATGGCCAATCTGAAGCCAGGAGCCTGGAGCTTCTTCTGGGTCACTCACATGGGTGCAGGGGCCCAAGAACTTGGGCCATCTTCTACTACTTTCCCAAGCCAGAGCAGAGAGCTGGATCAGAAGTGGAGCAGCCGGGTCTCGAACCAGCACCCATATGAGATACCAAGGCTACAGGCGGTGGCTTTACCCACTAAGCCACAGTGTTGGCCCCTTTAATTCATTATTTACAATTTCATTGTTGAGATTTTTTTTTTTTTTAGTTCCTGAGATAGTCTGGATATTAACCCTTTCTCAGATGAGTACTTTGCATATATTTCTGTCCCATTCTGGTGGTTGTCTCTTCATTCCATTTACTGTTTACTCTGCAGAAGCTTCCTAAATTTGGTATAATCCATTTGCCCACTTTTGCTTTTGTTGCCTGTGGGTTTTGGTATCTTATTAAATAATCATTGCACATATCAATAGCCTCAAGTGCTTCTTCTGTGTTTTTTCATTCATTGCATAGTTTCAGGTCTTATACTTAGGTCTTTAATCCATTTTGAGTTGATTTTTGTTTAGAATGAGAGGTATGGGTAGAAATCTTCTGCATATGAATATAATCCAGTGTGTCCAGAACCTTTCTCTACTGTATGCTTTTGGTGCTTTTGCCTACAACTGGTTTATATGTATAAATTTATTTCTGGGATCTCTATCCAGTGCTATTGGTCTACATATCAGTTTTTTAAAATTTTTTTGATTTTAATATTTTTTGACAGGCAGAGTTAGACAATGAGAGAGAGAGACAGAGAGACAGAGAGAGACAGAGAGAAAGGTCTTCCTTTTTCCATTGGTTCACCCCCGAAGTGGCCGCTACGGCCGGTGTATTGCGGACAGAGCACTGTGCCGATCTGAAGCCAGGAGACAGGTGCCTCCTCCTGGCCTCCCATGCTGGCGCAGGGCCCAAGGACCTGGGCCATCCTCTACTGCATTCCCATGCCACAGCAGAGAGCTGGACTGGAAAAGGAGCAACAGGAACAGAGTACGGCGCCCTGACCGGGACTAGAACACGGGGTGCCGGTGCCGCAGGCAGAGGATTAGCCTAGTGAGCCACAGCGCCGGCATACATATCAGTTTTGAAGCCAATTTCATGATATTTTGGTAAATATCTGTAGGATGTCTGAAATCAGGTGCTGTGATACATTCATTCTTGTTCTTTTTATTCAAGGTTGCATTGGCTATTCAGTATCTTTTGTGCTTCCTTACAAATTGTTTCTGTGAAGAATGCCATTGATATTTTGATAGGTATTTCACTGAATCTGTAAATAATTTTGGGTTATCAGCACAATTTTTTTTACTTTATTATATTTATACAATGGGAGCACATTTTATGTATTTCATATGAACAGTTTTTTGATATATATATACTGTTTTAAGAGCATAATGATACCTCCTATCCTACTCTTCCTCTCTCCTATCATCCCTCCTTCTTTTCTTATTTTAATTTTTACAATGACATACTTTCAATTTATAATCAATGTATATTCAATTTCAATTTATAATTATATATTAATTTTTTCAATATGGATATGAGGTCTTTCTATTTTTCCCATTTTCATTACTTCAATCAGTATTTTATAACTTTTACTGTAGAATTCTTTCACAGTGGTTAACTTGGTTAAAACTTTTCCTAGATATTTCATATTTTTGTATGGCTACTCTGAATGAAATTGCTTTTATGATTTCTTTCCCAGTTAATTAACTAGTCCCCTAGTTAATTACTAGTATATAAAAATGCTATTGGATTTTGTGTGTTGATTTTGTATCTTACAACTTAACTGAATTTGTTTATCCATTCTAACAGTATATTTTTTAATATTTAAAATCATATCATCTGCAAACAGGGATGATTTAACATCCTTGTTTCTTCCTTAGATGCCTTTTATTTCTTTCTCTTGACTAATTGCTCTCTGGCTAGGAATTCTAGTATGATATTGAGTGGGAGAGGTAACAACAGACATCCGTGTCTACTTCCAGATCTCAGAGGAAATGCTTTCAGCTTTTCCCATTCAGTATGATGCTCACTGTGAATCTGATACACACATTTTTCATTCTGCTGAGGAATGTTCCTTCTATGCCTCATTTGTTCAGAGTTTTAATCATGAATGGATATTCAATTTTGTCAAACCCCTTTTCTGAATCTATTGAGATGATCATGCAACTTCTATTCTTCTTTTTGTTGATACGTATTACACTGACGGATTCATAGTCTATATATTATAAATAGAAAAATTTCTAGATTTTACAAAAGACTATTAGAAGACTATTAGAACAGATAAACAAATTCAATAAAGTTCAACAATCCTAAAATCCCTTGTATAAACCCCACTTGATCATGATGAGTGAGTATTTTGATGTATTATTCTATTAAATTTGATAGTATTGTGTCGAGAATTCTTATATCCATATTCATCAGGGAGCCTAATCTCTAGCTTTCTTTGTGTGTCCTTGTCTGCTTCTGGTGTCAGGACAATTCTGGTCTTGTCGAACATATTTGGAAGGGGGATTTTCTCTCTTCCATATTCTAAGATAGTTTGAGAATTGGTGCTATTTGTTCCTTAAAAGTTTGGTGTAACTCAGCAGTTACGCCATCTTGTCCTGGCCTCTTTCATTGTTGTTGGAGAGCTTTTTACTACTGATTAAATCTCATTCTTTGTCATTGGTCTACTAAGGGTTTCTATGTCTTCGTGGTTCACTTTCGCTAAGTTATATGTATCAGGAATGTATCCACTTCTTCTAGGTTTTCCAATTTGTTAGCATCTAATTCTTCCTAGTCATCTCTAATGGTCTGTTGTATTTCTATGGCATTTGATAGTGTTTTAATATTTGTCAATTCTTCCTCTATGTCAACTGTCATTTCAGAATTACAGTTCTTCCTCACAGATGCAATTTACTAAAGTAGAGAAAACATGAGGTTTCTGTACAAAACAATATGTACAACCTAGTAAAGTCAGAAAAAACTAATTTTATATGAATTTCTAAGTCAACCAACTTGGCCTAATGATAGCTCTACACCTTACCTGACAGTAAAATGTGTAGTTTATTTCTCTAGGGCTTTTCTCATTTGTGTCAAGGTTTGCACACAAATCCTGATGTTGGTTAACCTAAATGTGATATCTGAATTAGTGAGTTATCTCTGATATTCTTATCAGAAAGGGACTGTCAAGTTTTGCCTGGGGTGTGCAGATTATGGGGAAGAGGATATATTCTTTTACACCTGAGTTTTCTGCCTATATTTAATTTTGCTTAACAGGCTTCTACTTTAGCTTCAAGAAAAATGTTAAAACTGTTTTGAAAGATTTTTATATAGTGATATGTAGAAAATTGAGATTAACTGTTAAAGAATGGAGTTTGGAGATATATGTGAACGTGTGTGTGTGTGAATATAGTATGTGTATACACATACATCACACATAAAAACATGCACACATACAACATATGTCTTTATCAACATGTAGTATATATACTTCTGATACTTGTGTGTGCATATCATGTGTATATCTCTATATCTATCCATCCGTATCTGTATCCATATGTTTTGATAAGATGCCTCCCTAGATCAAAGAATTGGCAAGTGTTTAAAATCATTTCAAAGAGTCATTCCATGCAAACAAAGTTTTAAGTTTGCAAATGACTTAATAAAAATTGTCAAGGAAAAGTATCTTCTGGAGGTTTATATATTTTATGATCTATGGCCATACATTTAAATGTTTTTATCTCGGCCGGCGCCGCAGCTCAATAGGCTAATCCTCCGCCTAGTGGCGCCGGCACACTGGGTTCTAGTCCCGGTCAGGGCACCAGATTCTGTCCTGGTTGCCCCTCTTCCAGGCCAGCTCTCTGCTGTGGCCCGGGAAGGCAGAGGAGGATGGCCCAAGTACTTGGGCTCTGCACCCCATGGGAGACCAGGATAAACACCTGGCTCCTGCCATCGGATCAGCGCGGTGCGGCCATTGGAGGGTGAACCAATGGCAAAAGGAAGACCTTTCTCTCTGTCTCTCTCTCTCACTGTCCACTCTGCCTGTCAAAAATAAAAAAAAAATAAAAAATAAATAAAAAAAAGTTTTTATCTCAAAAGAGAACAATAACACTGAGCCCTATGAACCTAGTGAGAGAATCACCTAATTGTGGTTACCAAAAGACCCTGATCTGCTAAAATGAGAGATCTTCAAAAAGTTCATGGAAAATGTGTATTATGAAAAAACTATGCTTGGACTTCAAATTCTGGGATGACAAAAATATATCTCTTACCCAGGAACTTTGAGCAGTACCCTTGCATCTGCAGAAATCCGAGGGAAGCAGAAGAGCCCTTGTGAGGCTATTATCTGCCCTCGCTTTTACTACTTAGGAGATGAGAAAGGTTTGAAAAGAAAACAAAATGAATTTTAAAAAATCATTCAAAAGCAAACAAAATGAACGAAGCTAAAGAAAATGAATGAAGTAAAACATTCCATGATGTTGCTATGAAATATTATAGCCTCAATACACATGTTCACCTTGTTACACACATACAGTGCCTGACCACTGTGCAATCCAGGTGTTACATTTGTATATGACAAATGTATCTGTAGTTTATAAAAGCATCTTTGGAAGAAAATTTTGGAATTGCAGAGGAAAACCTAGACTGGCAAAGGATAATATCCATTAAGTATAATACAATTCAAGATGAAGCAGGAGAAAAAGGCTTTAAATGATACGAAATTCGGGGCTGCCAGAGCCAGAGAAGGAGCCAGCTTTGGAGAGCAAAGTGAGATCGGACTACAGCAGTCAGTGCCGGAGGGAGAGCCCAGCGGACTACACTGACCTTGAGTCCGATCTGGAGCCATGAAGGGAACAGGGTGCCCAATAAACCAAAGAAAAAAAGGGGCACCTTTCTCTCTACCCATCTCCCACACAGCAGCACCTGGCAACTGGCTGAGAGAGGGCGTTGTCATTTGAGACGTAAGTAGGTAGCAGCTATGACAGCTCTTGCACATGCCCATCAACTGGCAAGGACAAGATGCCACCTGATCAGCAGACACCCACAGCAGCTCAGGTGCGCACATCAGAAATGAGGTTGCAGGAGGGGGTGGGAGAAGCAGTCATTCTGACATCAGTATTGGCTGCAGAGACTCTTGTATATGCCTGGCAACTGGCGGGGACAATGAATAGGGCCGTAGCCAGTGGCTACTGTGCACGTGTACAATCCAAGGACTTTATCAGAGGGAAAAAGCTGCAATCTTCACTGATTTTTAGTCTAGCTGGGAGGATGGATGGACTGGGTGCCTACATATGATGGTGAGGTGACCCCAGCTTCTCAACATATCACACACCCCAGGACTCAAACTGCCAAGGTGGAGAGCCCACAGGTAGCTGGTTCTGGGAATGTCTCTGCCTTTCTGTGGATGGGACAGGCTGGAGTGGAGGAGTGGATTTTCTCTGCCCTGTGGGAGCCCTGAGTCCTGAGACTGTGGGAACTCTGACTGCATGAGAGATCACAGGTTGTAGCTGGGTCTTGGGACAATCACTATGGGTGGTTTCATTTGCTCAGAGCTCCCTGATTGCCTGGGGTGGATCATGGTAGCAGGAGCCATGCTCACACTGAGGACTGCACAGATCTTTTGTGCGATTCACGTGGAAGCATGGATGACTACTGCATCCATTGAGGGCTAACACCCAGGCATTGGTCACCTTGGGAGGCTGGAGGTGAGAGTGTTATTATGCCAACAGAGGTGATCATACCCCCCTTTCTGTTAACAAGAGAAGATCTACCGTGTTCAAGATGGGTGTAACATTGGATAGTCGCCCCACCCTTGATCACTAACCAAAGTTCTCCAGCCACACCCAGCATATATCTGTGGGTATTCACTGAAAGAGCAGACACTCTACAAAGCCACAGAGGCATAGATCAAAGATAAAAGCCATCAGAGGAAAAAAACCAACAAGTATCTCCACAAATAAAATAAATATAAACACAAAAATAAAAAATAAAATAAACACAGAAATTCAAGAAACGAGAATAAGGAAAACAAAATGAGACTCAAAGGAATACAACTCTTCAACATTAAAATGTGAAGATGAAGAGACTGATGAAAAGCAATTCAAAAGATTCATCACAGCATTACTCAGAAGCAATGATAAGTAGATTTAATAATTAAAGAAATCCATACAGGACATCAATGAAAAAATTTACCATGATTTTGAGATTTTAAAGCGAAATCAAAATGAAATATTAGAAATGAATAATTAAATATGTCAAACAAAACATACAGTGGAAAGCCTATTAACAACAGACTTAGGCAGAAGAGAGAATATCAGAGCTAGAAAGCTAGAATACAAATCTCTGGAAAATTTTCAGTAAGACCAAAAAAGAAAAGAAAAGAAGAAGAAGAAATTAGAAGACTTAAAGACAGTATTGGAGATTTATAGGATACTATCAAATGACCCAACATACGGGTCTTGGGAATTCAAGAAGGTGTGGAAAGAGAGAATGGATTAGAAGTCCTGTTTAGTGAAATGATTATAGAAAAATTCAACAAGTTAGAGACAGAAAGGGACATCCAAGTACAGGAAGCACATAGAATTCCTAATAGACAGAATCAGAAAAGAGCTTCACCATGACTCACTGTACTCAAACTCTCCACAGTAAAACATAAAGAAAAGATTCTAAAATGTGCACAAGGAAACACCAGATTACTTTCAGAGGATCTCCATTAATACTCACAGCTGACTTCTCACCAGAACCTCTACAGGCTGGGAGAGAACAGAGAAAAATAGCCTAAGCCTTAAAAGAAAAAAAATGTGTCAGCCATGAATAGTGTACCCAGCAAAGTTCTCATTATGAATGAAGGTGAAATAAAGACCTTTCATAACAAACATAAATTGAAATAATTTGTCACCATTTGTCCAGTCTTACAAAAGATGCTTAAGGATGTGCTGCACACAGAAGCACAGGAAGATATTCATCACTGTAAAAGAACACGAAGGAAGAAAATCTCCCAGTGAAAATACAAAGGAAATCCAAAGTAAACAATAGGAATATTTATGAAAAAATGCCAGAGCCATGTAGTTACTCATCAACAGTAACCTTTAATGTAAATGGCCGAAATTCTCTAATTAAATGGTGCAGCCTGTCTGAATGGATTCATAACAAGACCCATCTATTTGCTGCCTAAATGACAACTCACCAACAAAGATACAGACACTCTGAAAGGTAAAGGATGGAAAAAGATATTCCATGCTATCAGAAAGCAGCTACAACCATTCCAATATCAGACAAAACAGATTTTAACACAAAAACTGTTAACAGAGACAAAGAAGGGCATTACATAATGATGAAGAAATAAACTTTACAGGAAGATGTGACTATAATAAATGTAAACACACCTGATGCCGGGGCACCTGCACCTGGCTATTTAGAACAAATGTTAATGGATCCAAAGGGAGACATAGATTCCAATACAATAGTAATGGGGAACTTCAACACCCAACTTTCATCAATGGACAGATCAACTAGACAGAAATAAACAAACAGCAGACCTAATCAACATTATGCACCAAATGGATCTACCTGGTAGCTACAGAACACATAGTTGCAGAATATACATTCTTTTCAAAAGTGCAGGGAACTATCTCTAGGATAGACCATATGCTAAATCATAAAGCAAATCTCAGTAAATTTAAAAACATCAAAATCATACCATGCATCTTCTCTGACCACAACAGAATGAAGCTGGAAATTAACAAGTCAATAACCTTAAGAACATATGCAAACACATGGAGACTGAACAACATCCTCATGAATGAATAGTGGGTCACAGAAGAAATCAAAAGAGAAATAAAAAATTTCTGGAAATGAATGAAGATGACAATACAACATATCAAAACTTATGGGATACCGAAAAAGCAGTGTTAACAGGAAAATTTATCAAAATACATCAAGAAATTGGAAAGGTACCAAAAACATAAGCTATTAATGCATCTAAAGGACCTAGAAAAACAACAACCAGGGGCTGGCGCCATGGCACAGTAGGTTAATCCTTAGCCTGTGGCGCCAACATCCCATATGGGCACCAGTTCCAGTCCCGGCTGCTCCTCTTCTGATCCAGCTCTCTCCTATGGCCTGGGAAAGCAGTAGAAGATGGTTCAAGTCCTTGGGCCCCGGCACCCACGTGGAAGATCTGGAAGAAGCTTCTGACTCCTGGTTTTGGATCAGCACAGCTCCAGCCGTTATGGCCATTTGGAGAGTGAACCAACAGAAGGAAGATCTTGCTCTCTATCTATCTATCCCTCTCCCTGCCTGTAACTCTTAATTTTCAAATAAAATAAATAAAATATTTTAAAAAGTAAAAAGAAAAACAACAACCAAACCCAAAATTATTAGGAGGAAAGATAATTAAAATTAGAGAAGAAACAAAACTGAAACAAAAAAATACAAAAATCAGTGAAATGGAAGAGCTGGTTTTCTGAAAAAATATGCAAAATGGACACACCACTGGCACAACTGAAAACAACAAAAAAAGCAGAAGAGCCAAATCAAAATAATCAGGGGTTAAAAAGGAAACGCAGGGGCCGTTGCTGTGATGCAGCAGGTTAATGCCCTGGCCTGAAGCACCAGCATCCCATATGGACGCCAGTTCGAGACCCAGCACCTCTACTTCCGATCCAACTCCCTGTTGTGGCCTGGGAAAGCAGTGAAAAATGGCCCAAGTCCTTGGGCTCATGAACCCATGTGGGAGTCCTGGAAGAAGCTCCTGGCTCCTGGCTTGAGATCAGCACAGCTCTGGCCGTTGTGGCCAACTTGGAGGGAACCATTGGGTGGAAGACCTCTCTCTCTCTCTCTCTGCCTCTCCTCTCTCTGTGTAACTCTGACTTTCAAATAAATAAATACATCTTTTAAAAAAGAATTAGTAAAAGTTAGCCACTAAATAGGAAAGAGAAAAGCATTCTATGTTAAAGAGAATGGCAACGCACAAAGAATGAGAGACTTCAGTAACTATTGGGGCTGGAAATCTGTTCAGAGTCAACTGTGGCAAGAGTGGATTGTGAAAATATTGACAGAAAGATTCTGCTTTCTGTGAATGGTAGAGAAAAGTGGCAGAGAAACTGGAGAGGGATAAGCATTAAAGGCATACAATGGAATAGGCAATATCCTGCTGAGACGGCTCCAATGGAAAAGGAGGAAATGAAGATGTAAAAGGAAAACAAAAATCATGGTTAACTGCAGGAGAAAGGCTTGGAGCAGGTCAGAGGGGATGGAATCCAAAGTAAAGTACAGGGATAATCCTTAAAGAGAACAGAAACCCTCCACCTACCACAATAGGGAGAAATCACAGTGCATGGAATTTACATGTTGGTTGGAACATTTTGAGCTAGATTATAAGGGGTTATTTTGGGGACTAGAAAAGAGCCTGTACACATTATTGAATATCAGAGTTAAGTGTACATCTGTTATATTAGTGAATACATATAAATCTATCGCTGTTGTGAAGAATAAGGAGATACAAAGATTTGAATATATATCATAGATTTTTAAAAAATGTTTATTTGTTTATTTTACTTACTGGGAAGGCAGAATGAGAGGGTAAGAGAGAGACAGAGACAGAGGGAGAGAGAGAGATAAACCTTCCATTCACTGGCTTGCTTCCCAAATGAATACAACAGCCAGGGCTAGGCCAGGCCAATTTCATCCAAGTCTGTCATGTGGGCAGCAGGGCCCAAGCACTTGAGCCATCATCCACTGCCTACCAGAATTCATTAGTAGGGAGCTAGATTGGAAGCAGAGGTACGGGAACTGGAATCAGCACTCTAATTAGGGATGTAGGCATCACAAGCAGTGCTTTAACCCACTGTGCCACAAAATCTGTCCATATATCCTTGGTCTTCCTTTAGTCTGATAGAAAATTTGATTCTTCTGTTTCTACCCGTTTTATCCTTCCATACTGAAGATTTATAATACTACTAGACGGGGAGCCAAACTCAAACTTTGCTAAGTGTCACCCTACCATCATAGCCATCATTGGTCTTTAGGTTGCATCCCACAGTAGAAGCAGCACTCATTCACTCCTCACGTGTCTCCTGTTCATAGGTCTTATTGTCTCAAATAGACATTGAGGTTCCAGGATATGGTAAAGTACTTTACAATAAAATATCATTGTCTCTCTCACTGTGAAAAACTTAGCATTAGATATAAAGTAAGTGCTTAGTAAATATTTGTTGACTAATGTATCTGTTTAGAGATGAATGACTAATAAAGAACATTATGCAGCAATTGCTTTGCTAACAGAATATTCATATTCTTCACAGCATCTGCTGGACATTGCTGGGAGATGCTCAAGTCATTCATCAATTTTCCTGCAATTAATTTGTGTGTATGAGCTCTAGAATGTATATCAATCAAAGGATAATAGTGTGCTGTGCTCAAGCTATCTTCATACCAATAATTTGCATGCACTAGCTTACTGAAAGGGCTTTCATTGAAGATAGTACTCTAGAGCAGGAAGCCCCAAAGGGAATATAATAGGAAGGACAGGAAATGACCAGTGCTACTGTTTTCTGTAGCATGAAGATGAATTTGAAATCAATGAGGTAATATCCTTGGTATTATTATTAAGAGAAAATGTAATGCTGTAGCCTCTTTTGTAGTCTTAGATAAAATTTTTCTTCAGTCTGCACTGTAAGCTTATGTATCAGTAAATTTTTAGAATATGGATGTCAGTCTGTTGAATTATATAAAACAAGTTTAATTCCCAATTAGTTTAATTCCTAATGTAATTTATAAGCCAATTAAAGCTATTTGGATATAATTATTTTTAAATCAGAATGTAAATATCACAAATACATTTTTAGCTTTAGGAGCAATTGTGCAATCATACAATACTGGCCATTAGTTTTATCCAACAGGTTACCATGGAGAGATAACGAATTAACAATCAGTATAGCATTTAATGGAACATCCCAGATACAACACATGGCAGTCTAAAGAACTCTCAGAAAGTGAGTGATTACATTCCTGTAAAATTTTTTCGTTCTATTAAATGCCTATAGAAAGAATGAACTACTTTGTTTTCCCACACTATATGCAATTTGAAAAAGATAGTATCTGATAAAATGAAGTATATCCAGAGACTTAGAATATATGAAACTTTTAGGATATATGAAACTTGTGCCAAAAAAATCAATAGGAACACTTCTTCTGTATAATTCTACAGCCCTGGACAATACTAATAAAATATTTTAAAAACATTTTCTGCATAAAGTATTTTAATTGAAACATTTTACAAACTCCCTAAGATGCATGTGCATCTATTGTATTTCCATTTTTAACACACATCTCAAGATCCAATGGTAACAGAATCACTCAGTTTTTAAGTAAGAAACATCAAACCTGTTTAACTTTCATTGTTGGTTGCTAGTGATTTGCCAGTATTCTATAAGGATTCTTATAGTCCTTTTATTGATTCCATAAATTATGTTCTAACTAGTAGTAAAAATCACAAAGTTTACAATGTTTGTTTAAAAAATAAAGGCACACACTTTAGAATTATTTTTAAAATAACCAATGAATAGTGATTCATTTTGTGGGTTCTCAGGAGGGAAGGAAGAAGATATATTAATCAAGATTTGTTTTGTTTTTTAATCATCGGGGAAAACATGTGTGAATATTTCTCTTAAAGCTTTTTTTCTTCCCTATCGAGGCAATATATCTTAAAATGAAGGTTAATAAGCAATTAATGGCACAGCACAACTAAATATTGCATATGTGATAGTATAATATCTTGGTAAATATGAGAATTTTGAGAGCCATAAAATTAAAGACTCTGAAATGTGTAAGATTAATAGACATGACTTATCACTATTTAATATGAACTTTAATTTTTAAATGGCACATTGCAATGAAAAAATGTATTGCACAGTAAAATTGAAATTTCAATAAAGAAGCAAGACAAAAGAAACAAACTTTCTATTAAAGCACCTTTAAGAGGTTATACTTACGCAGCAACCTCCTCTTTTGACAATCCTTTGAAATTCACCTCCAGATAATGATCTATGTCATCTTTCTCTTTGATCAATTGAGACCTAAATGAAATGGAAAGAAATAATAAAGCACTGCCTTATCAAGTTGAAAAGATACCAAATATATAAAATGCCACCAGGAGAACAGAAATATCAGACTATAATGCTATATATAATAAATGTTCTGCAACAGCTATGGTTAGGTTGCTGATTGATAGTTTCCAAATTTTTATTTCCTGAATGGAAAAAGATAGGGAAGAATATTAAATTCAGAATGTAAATAAATACAACATGAACACACTGAAATAAACCAATGTAAACTGAGTGTCATCCTCAGAGCTTAGGGAGTCTTCGTTTTAGTCACATTGTTTCACGATATAACTTTCCAGTTGCAAGCAGTTATATTTGTTTGGCACAGATTCTTGACCCAGAAACACCTATTTGATATAAATGTGTAAATTGTATTTATTCCAAACTTAATTTTGCTCTGAAAATGCTGTCTGGATAGTTTTTTTAAAAACCATACATAAGATCTCTAATTACTATTAAAGATTTGGTGTGCAAAATGATTTTAAGACGACTTTTTTGAGAACTATATTATACTTGTAGGACATTCAATCTTCATACCTTTGCATCTTAAAAAAATAAAAATGTTAACAACTTACCATAACCATTGGGATAGAGAACTAAACAAATATCTGTATTTATTCAGAAGCTATTAAATAATATTAATGTAAATGTTGCCTTAAACAGTCATGATAAAAATAATTTTCTTAATAAAAATGGATGCAAGAAAAAGTTTTCTTTAAATTCTATCTGATTGTAGGGATGTGAGACTGGGTTATATTTTTGCTCGTCTTGAAGAGAAAATGCAAATCTGATCATTAAATAAGACAGGAAGAACAGGCTTTTTTCAGACTTCGCACATATTTCACAGCATTCAAAAGTAAAAGATCAAATATCAAAACATTTATACACAAATTATGCATACATTGAAATATTTCTCAGCTACAGAAAAAAGAAAATTTTGATTTGCTATCCTAAAAGAGCTTCTATGATAGTTCAGCTGAGTATATTTATTTTGGGCCTGGGCCTTTGGTTTTTCCAAAAAAAAACACTAAAAATGAGCTATGAGAGGAACAAGTCTCATAATACTTTGATCATTTTGCCTTACAGGAATTGAATGGTATGCATATAAAGGAAACAAACTTACATTTGGAAATTATTTATATTGATGAAGAATCCCTATATTACTAAAGTACTAAAAGTACATGTGGCCACTTCAAAGTAGCCCAACTCTGTTAACATTCACAATTGTGATAAAATACATCCAATTCTCTGCCCTGCACTTTCTCAGTGACAACTCTTAGAGTTTAGCAGCCATCTACAGGTAGCAGCAGTTTATGGATGTATTTCCAGGCCCCCTGCATCAATTCATGAGCTAAACTGTGCCATCTGCCCTAGGAATCAGGCTGCACCCTCCTTACACGAAACAGCAGTCAGCACTCGGGAGGGATCTCATAGACATGTGTTTCATTCCTCATGCTTCTGCTTTGTCTCCTGCACATACTTACAAAAGGAAAATTACCTCAAAACTCTTTAAGAACCGTGATACACTTGCAATAGGAAATAAAATGATCAAATTAACACTGGTTTGACAACTAAATTCAGTCGTCATCATATTTGAGTAAGGTTCATCAATCCTTTTGAGAGAGCAAATTTGAATATCTGAAAAGATGGAACTATTTTTCTGTTTATTTTCTGAAGGGCACTACTACAGGACATTTCTTCTGTGTGGGAGGACAAAATGACAGCCAGAGGCACATACCTGGGGATGGTTCCACGGGAGCATGGCAGCTTCTGTTTGGCTAAGGTCACAAGCTTTGGGTGTGTCACGGGCAGTGGAGGCAGGGTGGTCATTTTGGACTATAAAAAAATAAAAATAAATAAATAAATACGGAGAAAGAGTATTCTAAAGAATAAATCTTCAAAGAATCCTTTAAGATATTCTTAGCACCCACAGCCTGTCATCTGTGTGCGCAGGCCCAGAGCTCTCTTCCTTGGGAACGATATTCAGCAAGTGGATTCTGCAGGTTGCTTCCCTCATTATTTTCTTCTGACTGCCTTTTGACCAGTTTACTACTTGTCTGCATTTCCACCACGAACAAAATGGATTAAGGAGAAAAATCTGGTTGAAAGCATTGCTGATTGAGACAATCAGCAGCATTGTGAGAGTTTTGCTAAGGGGGATGGTTACAATTATAGTGAAGAATTTCAGGTTGGCTATGGATTTCCAATTTTTATGCTTTTTTTTTCTTGTTACAGTCAAGAATTGAAAATTGCTCACACTTTGTTGTTTTCCAAAAACCTTATCACTCACAAATAAAGACCTTCCCTTAGAAACAATAGATGCTAAGAATGTTTTTCAACAAGATAGCTGCCCTGAGAAAGCACACAGATGTATTAGTTTAGTGAAGCACTTCACAATTCGGTGGTTTTAAACAGTTCTTTGAAATAGCTGTATCTCTCACAGTGTACATGGCTTGGGACTTTGGACAGGGACAGCTTCTCTCTTGTCCATGATGACTGGGGTCTCTCCTGGGAAGACTCAGAAGCTGGGGTAACCCAAGGGTGGAGGACAGTACATATCTATAAGAGTCTTGACTCCTGTATCTGGTGGTCTGGTGGTTGGTGTTAAATATTAGCTAGAGCTTTAACAGAGCTTCCTCACAGCATGACAACCTTGGATTTCTTCTTGGTAGCTCAAGGCACAAAGATGAGCATCCCAAAGAAAATCCAGTAGGAAACTGCATCCCCTTTCAGGGTCTGGCCTCGGATATACCTTCACTTCCTCTACAGTAACAGGTCTTCCAGGATTTAAGATCAGTGAACATAGAGCATCTACTGAGAGCAGAGTATCAAAGTCACATTACAGGAAGTGAATATGGGATGAAAGATACTGCTGAGGCCTCTTTGGAAAATACATTGTGCCACATGGTGAACAATAAGGAAATTAAGTTTATAAAATACAGCTGTCTAAAACTTATCCCAAAGAGGAGGAGATGTGGGTATGATGTCTGAGAAAGCTTGTCCTATGTTGCAAATGCTCTCAGATGCAAAAGAATCGATGCCTCTGTTAAATAGAAAGGCATCCAAAAGCCCAGTCTCCCAATCCCATCCCCACTATATCTACTGGCTTCAACCTCTACTCTTAGCTTCACTAAGCAATTAGAAGGCTTGTTTAGGTTTTAAATGACTTTTATCCAGTATTGACTACCCATGTGACCTATTACAACCAATCTTTTTTTTATTTAATAAATATAAATTTACAAAATACAACTTTTGAATTATAGTGGCTTTTCCCATAACCTCCCTCCCACCTGCAACCATCCCATCTCCCACTCTCTCTCCCATCCCATTCTTCATCACGATTAATTTTCAATTATCTTTATATACAGAAGATCAACTTAGTATATACTAAGTAAAGATTTCAACAGTGTGCACCCACAAAGACACACAAAGTATAGAGTACACACAAAGTATAGAGTACAAAGTATAGAGACACACAAAGTATACAGTAGTTTTACTGTTAATTTGCATAGTACAACACATTAAGGACAGAGGTGCACAGTGACTCCCGTTGTTTTAAGAATTGACACTCTTATTTATGATGTCAGTAATCACCTGAGGCTCTTGTCATGAGCTGCCAAGACTATGGAAGCCTCTTGAGTTCACCAACTCTGACCTTATTTAGACAAGGCCATATCAAAGTGAAGTTCCTTCTTCCCTTCAGAGAAAGGTACCTCCTTTTCCAATGGCCCGTGCAACCAATCTTGCTGTGAATAAATTCGACAGAAATTTATTGAGCTCCTACTTTGTGCTAAGCGCTCTTCTAGATATCAAGGTTGCAGCAGTGAACAAAAACACAAAAATCAATCCACAATACAAGTGTAGCCCTACACAAACAAGCCAATTACAGACAGCTGTAGATGACGAGATTCCATAGTGAAAAATAAAGCAGATAACTAGAAACTACACAAATATTCATCAATAGCAAAGGGATAAATAAAAGTTAGAGATGAAAAGAAAATAAGGACAATTTTGGTGATGTTCCAAAGTTGTAGGGTCTTGAGGGTTATTATAAAAACTGTGGCTTTTACTCTGAGTTAAAAATCCATTGGAGAACTCTGAGCATAGAAGTGATTTCACCTTGAAAGGGTCACTCTGGCTTCTCTCTTGAGGTTAGACCACAGAGAGAGAAAATGTCAACAGCAGAGAGGCTACCTGGGAAGCTGCTCTGACATGGGGGTGAGACAGGATGGTGATGTAAGGGAAAGTAGAGTTGGGGAGACCTGAGACAGAGCTCCCTCTGGACAGTAGAGACACAGTATTCCTCCAGTGCCAGAAAGCCATGGTGGGGTGGAGCTGATGGGGGTGGGGGGCTCACCACGGGAGTCAGGCTGGCATACGGGTAGAGAGGGCACTATGGCTTGAGGGGAAATATTTGGAAATTCAATGTAGAAATGGGTAGATTTGTGTTTCTGGAAAAGATAATTGTGTTGGCTTAAAAATATGCTTTCACATAATTAAAGTGATAATTCTCACATAGATTGCTATTTTAGATATAACAGAAGCCTAATATGAAGCAGCTTATCAAGGCATAATGTGATCCATGAAACATAATTTTCACTTATTTCTATGCAATTATGACTTTAAAGCACACAACCTAAACAGCAGTACTAGTCTACTCCTCTAAGACACTGAAAATATACTAGGTTAGGTCCCATAACTTCCTAATTTAGTGATTTCATTATTTTTTTAATTTAAAAATATTTTTCAGGGGTAGACATTTGGCATATTGGTTGAAACACAAGTTGTGACGTTCACATCCAGTACTGGAGTGCCTATGTTTGTGTTCCAGCTCCACTCCTGATTCTAGCTTCCTGCTAACGTGTACCCTGGTAGGATGTGGTCTTAGTTCAAGTGGTCAGGTCCCTGTCACCCAGATAGGAGACCTGGATTATGTTCCTGGGGAGTGAAACAGCAGATAGGATCTCTCTCTCTCTCTCTCTCTCTCTCTCTCTCTCTCTCTTTCTCCAATTAAATAAAAAAGAGAGAAATCGGCTGGCACCGTGGCTTAACAGGCTAATCCTCCGCCTTGTGGTGCCGGCACACAGGGTTCTAGTCCTGGTTGGGGCGCCGGATTCTATCCCGGTTGCCCCTCTTCCAGGCCAGCTCTCTGCTATGGCCAGGGAAGGCAGTGGAGGATGGCCCAAGTGCTTGGGCCCTGCACCCGCATGGGAGACCAGGAGAAGCACCTGGCTCCTGTCTCCGGATCAGCACGATGCGCCGGCTGCAGCGGCCATTGGAGAGTGAACCAATGGCAAAAAGGAAGACCTTTCTCTCTGTCTCTCTCTCACTATCCACTCTGCCTGTCAAAAAAAAAAAATGTTAAGAAAAAAAAAGAGAGAAATCAATTTTTTGGAAGATGCTCTCTTAGCTAGTTGATTTACTTGAGCAACCAGAACTTACCAAATGGTAACACTATGCAGAACATGAGGTAAGAAGTTATAACCAACATAGTTGAGCCCCATGTACAAGTCTGAGAGGGCACCAAAGGTTCCTCAGATCTACCTCCCATGAGCCTACTTCAGAGAAGCTGTGCCATCTCTGTATCCCACCGTCTTCCAAACTTAGAGAGTAAATTCGAGTCCCCCTAATCCTGCCCCGTCTAGCCCTACTGGATTTCAAAAAGGAGAGAAGAAAACAACTATGCTTGGTTTGGTCGAGGCATTCCATGCTTTAAGACTCTTTCTAAGAGCCTCACTTTTTTTACAAGAAACGGTGCAACTGGCATTGGGCCAGATCCTCTCTGCACCATCGCAAGGGCCTTGGAAGATTTCAAAATGTGGAACAGCGCTTGCAATTTCCCTAAACAGTAGGAAGACTTTTAGACAGCCAGAGGAGCACACTGCAGAAGTCCTGATCCAGCCAACACATACCATCCAGCCAACATATACCATTCAGCCCTTTTGTGCATCTTCACAAAACTTAGCTCACCAGTAGACTATATAAAATTTATCCTTTTGATGTTTGCCTGGGCTAGATGAATTCTGCTAGAAAATATAAGCATCTCATGAAATCAAATGCAAATGATATACGTGGAGAGCAACATGTCTTCTTTGTTACACAGATCAACTGCAATTCTTTTTTTCTTTTCTTTTTTCAAACTCTGAGTCAACGTTTCCTACCATTAAAGTTTCAGCTGCCAGTTCCTTCATTTTGCTCTCCTCTGATCTGAGAACATTAGCAGCAGGAGCACCTTTGCTCTTAAATTTAGTTTAATGTAAGTATTGCAAGCCCTGCTGGCAAGCCTCAAGGCACAAACTCTGAATGGGGGGTGGTGAGAGCTGCATGATAAAGTGGGAAAAAACTTATTAACTGCATACTGCAAAAGTAACCCTCATCCAATCTGTGTTGGAAAGTTTAAGCTCAGCATTAGGGTGGAAGTCGAGCAGGTCTCTCCTTGCCTTAAACCTCCACATCTTAACCTGCTTTATGCTGGTAAAGAAAGGGCATTTTGTTTCTCACCATCAGTACATGGCTACATATGAGTATTTGATCGTGTAATCTGAATTTTATGGACAGACACATAACATTTGAAATCACCGAATATTTAAAGGGATTCACCTAATTAATCACTGCTCTTTTATGCCTTCTAAATTCAGTCTAATTTATGCTGATATCTCTGGTTGTAGGAGGTAGCTGTATTGTGGCTCGTAGAAGCAGCAAAGAGGGGGAGCAAGTGGGAAAAAAATGTAAGCATGCCTAGGGTATTGCCACTTCAGGCCTGAATTACACCTATAAAGTGAAGTGTGGCTTCTGGTTTATTAACATGAGTTGCCTTGTTTTCTTGGTGTTGGTCAGACAGCAGTTCCAGCTCCTGGATGAGCTCAACCAACTATCATCCACAAGAAATGGGATTAGCACTAGGGGTGAGAGACACAGGCCTGTCACAGAAACCGGTCATATCAACCTTCCCCAACACACTGCATCAGGGTTCTTCTGGCTCAATCCCAGAGGAACACAGGCAAGATGGGTGCCACTAGAGGAAGGGGACTTGCTCAGGTGAGCAGGGGAGGACACTGAGGGGTACCTCTCTGGCTAGTACCAAAATGAGCTTAGCACCAGGAGCCCAGACTGAAGCAGTCTGTCAGAAGGACCCAGAGGCAGCTTCCCCCAAAGACAGCAAGTGGGCGGCGCTACAAGTGGCACCACAGGGGCTGAGACAAAGATCAAAAGGCCGCCTGAAGCCATTCCACTGTTGGTATTCAGAAGAGATTTGGTGCATTCTTTGATCTGCTGGTTGGCTCCCGTATCACAGTTACAGTCTCTATGTTTGGCCCCCACATGCAAAGACAAATGAGAATGGAGAAATACAGGATGAAAGGTTTGAGAGTGCTAGGTCAGGCCGAATGTGTCCCACGGTGTGAGTTTAAATTTCTGGCCCCCCAAGTAGAATTCTTCAAAGGCTAACCCTTCTCCCCACTATCCCCAGAGATGCCCTCGATGGAGGAAGCCTACAACTGTGTAGACCAAGGCTACTTTTGGAGGGACCATGTCTGAGGCAGACCAGTGTCTCCTGAGTTCAGTCACTTTGGGGGTAAGCGCAGGGAGGAGAAAAGTGACATCAACAAATGACTGCAAGTAAACTTATCGTATATGATCAAGACATTTCAAGACAGATCTGATTATCACCACAGAAAACCACTAAGAGTTAGAACTCTTCAGATTATCACAAATTCTTAGACTATGAAAGTTTAAAGAGAACTACAGAAAGGATATTAATTATGTTCCTTAAAAGTTAAAAAAAAACTGCACATAAATGAATTTCAACAGTCACTAAGTCTTTGTCCCTTGCAATAGAATTGTGGACACCTTTTGCACTCTGTCGCGGGTAATTTGCTAGGTTGTTAAACAGAACAAGTATTTCCTACAAACTGACACTTACTGGAAATTCAATCAAAGCAGAAGGCAGGAAAAGTGCTTGAAAAGGCCCTGGTTCACCTGAGTTACATTTGCAGGTGACAGCTGAAGAAGGAGTCTGCACTCTTACACTTCAGCCTGAAAACCAGCGAGCAAAGAGCACCAGCAAAGGAGAGAAAAAGTTAAAAGTCGGCCAGTGGGATAACTTCTCTCTTCACCCCACATTCATTCATACGAGTGTCTCCTATGTTTAGGGGCGCTTAAAGAACAAAAACAAAAACAAATGCAGCTCCAATCACTAATTCAACAGAACACCAAAATATCTGAACTATGCAAATGGACTAATGTCTTCCAATAGAAAGATGACCTTTGGGATGGCCATTAGTTTGTTCTGCCAAACTCAGGAGATGAAGGTATCTTTCCGAAAACCTAGAGCTTCTGAGCTCCCTTTCTCCTCTACTTAGTTCTAATCGGGGCTAAAGGACTGATCTCCGAGCCTGTTTACTTCTCCACTCCGCCCTCAGAGGGTCAAGCGAGCTGGGGAGCAGGCAGCGCGCCTTTCCCTACTTCCTCTTCGTCTCTTCAGGTGAAAGGTGACGACCTTGTCCGGAAGTCGGAGACCCACGGATGGAGAAAGGCCAGGAGGGGTTCTCCAGACTACAGCCCCCCCCCCCCTCCTAGGAGCTGGAAAAGTTCTGACCCAGCCTCGCCTCTGCCGTCACGAACCTCGCTGGACTGGCCCCGGGCAACAGCTCCGGTTTTCCGTTCCCCCGAAGTGAGTCCCCCAGGGGTGACAGATGCTGGACGCCGGCGCCGCCCCCTCCTCCCGCTGAGGTTCCGTGGCCCCGCAGCACGGCGCTAAAGGAAGGGGACGCCGAGAGCGTCTCCAGGGAAACAGAGGGGCGGGGAGGGCTGCCGGGGGCGGAGTTAGGCTAATCTAGTGCTCGGGATTGGGGCAGCTCTCAGACGCCCCGAGAAAGGGGCGGGGCCAAGGGAGCGGGCGGTACCTATTGGCTTCGGGACTGGGTCCTCTGACCCCGCAGGCTCTTCCAACCCGACTACTACAGGAAGTTAGGCTCCCTTCAGAATTAGTTCCTGAAACCCAGCGGCCTGTAATCATTTCCTTCATGGCCTTGCCCTATCAGTTTTTTTGTACTGCCCTTTTGTTCACAATATTGATGCAAGACCCTCAGACTAGCATTCATACCTCACCCCCATGATCTGACCCTACTGTGTGCACTACATAAGTCATTCATTCCCTCTTCCTTTGCTGCAGTCAAAACCAACACAAGGGACCGGTGCTGTGGCACACTAGGTTAATCCTCCGCCTGCGACGCTGGCATCCTATAGACCCGGCTTCTCCTCTTCCAGTCCAACTCTCTGGTATGGCCTGGGATAGCAGTGGGAGAAGGCCCAAGTCCTTGGGCCCCTGCACCTGCACGGGAGACCAGGAAGAAGCTCCTGGCTCCTGGCTTCAGATCCGCGCAGCTCTGGCCATAGCAGCCCTTTGGGGAGTGAACCAACGGAAGGAAGACCTTTCTCTGTCTCTCTCTCTCTCTCATTGTCTATAACTCTACCTGTCAAATAAATAAATGAAAAATCTTTAAAAACACACACACACACAAATATTTCCCAATCCCGTCTCCAGATGATCCAGTTTTCAGGTGTGGTTAGCTAAAAACTCAAGGACTCTTTCAGACAATCATCTTGCATCCTACCCTTTTAAAATTTATCTTTGAGTTCTCACCTGAAACTTGGGATTTTAGATTTAGAATTTTTGTATGACAATTAAATGTCATCTTGTTCATGTCAGCCCAGCATTTCTGTCTCTCCCCTCTCCTGTAAATGCATAAAGTGGGCCTCTTTTTTCATTGTCTCAGTCGTTTAGGTGGCCACGGAGTGAGGCCACGGAGTGTTGTTTGTTGCTTCTCAAATGCACGTGTGCTGGACAGTGAAGCTCTTACTCGTGTCGCACTCTGTAAGGAAGGGAGGCAGTAACATTACTCACAGGAGTCGTACTATCATCCGTAGGAATACAAGTGTAACAACCAGAACCACACTCTTCCTCCAATACCAGATTTGCTGCAGCAAATTATTAAATTATTTCCACCATGAAAGTGTACACATTACATATTCAACTGATCACTGTGACTGCCTGCAACTGGGCTCTACCCTCCCCCAGATCAGTAAGGGGGAATTCATTTCCCAGCTTTCAGCATCACCTTGACACAACCCCACTGTGACCTGTGTGAATTCTGTCCCAGCCCTGGCTTTTTCGCCAGTAGGAGTTTCTGAATTCCATACGTGATGCTCTCTTAGCTGGCTTTTCAGGTGGCTTCTGCCTGCCACTTCAAATTTATTCCTCCTGCTTGCTGTTTTTCACTCATAGTTCTTGGACTAATTTTTTTTATCTCTCTGTGTAGCATAGGATTCCTGAGAACTGGGAAATCCAGTTAAAGAATTTGTTTGCAAGTGGCAGGAAACTCCAACAAGCTTGAGAAAAACAGAAACCATTTTCTGCCAACAAAGTATGCCACCTTTGGGTGCAACTTTATCTAGATTCAGGCCCTTCTGAAAGCTTTGAGAACTTTCAGACACCTCCACCTTTTCCTACACAAAACTCCCTCTCTCCACCCCTTCCTTGTGACCTACCTTTATCATGTCAGTGTCACTTTGTGTGGTGCATGGTTTTTATGAGTCAGTCCTCCCCGGAGATGCTGGGAATTCCTCAAAAGCAGAGACTGTCTTATGGTCTTCTTCTGAATTTCCTGGAATAGTACAAGGCTTGTATATGGTATGTGCTCACAATGTTCTTTGAGTTAACTGAATGAATGACTGGACAGATGGAGGTTGCAGGAGCTGATTCTTCGTGTGTAATTCTTCTGAGTTCCTGCTCTCCCTTCTCCATCTAGAACTTGAGGAGGAAGGGGAGGTGCCACGACTGACATCAGTCTGAATGCTCTTACCCACAGAACATTGAGATTGCCCTCTTCTCACCTTTGGTCTGGGGAAAGGTTTTCAGTTTACTTCAGCCCCCAGGGCAGCCAAGCTAATCCTCTAGGTGCAGGGTTGGGGAAGAACATCCTGCCCGTGAGTTGTATGAGGCCAGCAAAATCATTTGGTCTGGCCCTGCCAAGGCAACCTCAGATGGGACTGGAAACTCAATAAAGATATAGCAGGCTAATTTTTAAATCGATATTTTTATGACCTTCAAATGATGTTATAAATATCCAAATGGCCCTTGGCAGAAAAAAAAGTTTCCCCACACCTGGTAGGGGAAGCCAGTGCTTCTTAACTACTGCAGATAACTTTTCTGGCCTTGTTTATAGTGTCATAATCATCACTTGCAATGGGAAAACTATTCTGAATCTTTCCCATGTCACTGAACACATTCCCAAGTAATACATAAAGAAAGGCTACAGAATGTAGGGGTCAGCATTGTGTTTTAGCAGGTAAAGCCACCCCCTGTGACTCTGGCATCCCATATGGATACCGATTCAAGTCCGGGTTGTTCCACTTCCAATATGGCTCCCTGTTAATGCACCTTGGAAAGCAGTGGAGGATGGTGTAGGTCCCTGGGCCCCTGCACCCACGTGGGAAACCCCAATGAAGCTCCTGGCTCCTGGCTTCAGCTTGGCCAGCTCTGGCTGTTGCAGCCATTTGGGGAGTAAACCAGCAGATGGAATACCTCTTTCTCGTGCACGCTCCTTCTTTCTGTAACTCAGCCTTTCAAATAAATAAAGGAGAGGCAGAGAGAGGTCTTCCATCCTCTGGTTCACTCACCAGTTGGCTGCAACAGCTGCGCTGATCCAAAGCCAGGAGCCAAGAGCTTCTGCCAGGTCTCCCACGTGGGTGCAGGGGCCCAAAGACTTGGGCCATCTTCTACTGTTTTCCCAGGCCATAGCAGAGAACTGGATCGGAAGTAGAGCACCTAGGACTCGAATCGGCACCCATAGGAGATGCCAGTACTGCAGGTGGTGGCTTTACCCACTATGCCACAGCACCACCACCCCCCCTTTTTTTTTAAAGAAAGACTACAGGATGTAAATGGTTGAACATTTTTGTATCTAACAATGTCCTTATTTTGTCTTGGCCTGCTTAGCAAGGTAAGATAGTCTTAGTGATCACTTCTCTCAGCATTTAGAAGGTGTTATTTCACTTTTCTCTAGTAAAATATGTGATACCTGAGAGCAGAAATTATATACCAATTTTATTTTCTTCTTTTGTATGTGATCTTGTAATAAGATCTGTGTCTGCAGTGACAACCACAAATCCCAGTGGCCTAACACAAAAATTTTATTTTTTAATTATGATATGTAACCACCACAAGCCAACCTTGGGTATTGAGCCAGGCTGTCCTAACTCCAGCATCAGGCTGGACAGCTGCTCCCATCTGAGGTATTGCTGGTCTGTGGTGGAGAAAACAGAGTAAACTGCACCTTGGATTTAAAAGTTTCACAAGGAATGATATCATTACTTCCTCTCCATTTCATTGGCCACAGCGAGTCACATGGCCATGTCAACGTGAAGACACCAGGTAACTGCAATTATTCCATGTGTCTGAATGAAAAACATGCTGTCTGGGAATGGTCATAATCACTAACCCAGATCTGTTTTTTCCTTCTCAGTGCAGGCATTTTTAAGGTTATTCTCTTTATTCTCTTTGTACTGACATTTCTTAGGGTCCCTAGGTAGAAACCTTAAGCTAAGCACTCCTCCTATCCTAACTTAGACTTAGATAATTATTCTCTTTTTAAAAATAATTTCTGTATCTCATTCTCTATTACCTTTTTCCATGATTCTGTTTATTCAGTGAAAATCTCTGGGGTTGGTCCTTTTTATCCCTGACATTCATTTTCATTCCCTTTACATTTTTGTTCTAAGATCTAGAAATTTTTAAAAATATTAATTTCCAATCTTTTATTGATGTTTTTTTGTGGGTAGAAGTCATATGTTTAGTTTTTGACAATTTTTCATACTTATTTGTTTTTTAAATTTTTTTACTTTAAAATTTTAACAGATACATAAAGTTACATACACTTATGGAGTACCGTGTGATGTTTCAGCCCATGTATGCATGTGTAACAGACACATATATCTCAAACATTCAAAGTTTCTACATGGTGAAAACCTTCAAAATCCTATCCTCTAGTTTATTTAGTAGAGAAATATACAATCCATTATCTACGGTCACCCAACTGTGCAGTAGAACCCCAGAACTTCTTATTCTTTGCTAACTGTAACTAGAACCCATTGATCAACCTCTCTCTTCTCTACACTCCCCCTTTCCTCCTCAGCTTCTGTTAACCAATTATACTTTTAACTTCTGTGAGGTCACCTTTGTTTAGACTCCATATATAAATGAGTTCATGCAGCACTCGTCTTTCTGCCTGCCTTATTTCACTTAACATAAAAACCTCCATTTCTATCCTTGTAGTTGCAAAGGGCAAGTTCTTATGTTTTGATTACTCCTTTTTTTAACAGACCTTTTTTCTTCTTTTATGGATGCAATATCATCTCAATTATCTCTGAATATATAAATTAATTTTTAAGCTTCCTTTTTTTTCCTTTAAATTACTTTTTCCTCCTAGGAAAAGCCATTCTTTGCTTAATGTTGACATTTATTTATATTTTATATAGCTCATTGTCCTTGGCAGCTGTATTAATTAGCATTGGATTCAGTTGCTAGTAACAGAAGAAAAAAAAAAAAAACAGAACTGGAAAGGCACTCCATGGTGTCAGACTCTTATGTAGATGGACTCCATTTTAAGATCATCTCATTGGGAATCCAGCCACTGTATTAGTAGGTTCCCCAGAGAAACCATGCATGGGGGAATAAGGGAATGCTCTTTGCAAGACAATGAATACATCACTTGTTGCTATGTCCCACTGGCAAGACCTTCACCATGTTTCTACCTAAGCTTCTAGAAAGCTGAAAAATATGACTTTTGGGGGGGCTATCCATATGATTTGCTGAAAATCGGGGTTCTATGACTATGGAAATATGAGAATGGACAATGGGGGACAAATAGCTTCAATGGTACAGATGTCAATTCTTCCTTTTAAAAGAAGTATTGGATGTTTAGTGTGATTTTCCTCTATTGTCTAAATAGGTCCATTTTTCACCAAGTTTCATCTCTGGATGATTTTTTTGTTAAATGTAATTCTACTCTTTCATTTCTTAATTCATTTCTTGAAGAGGCTGCAAGAGAGAGTGAAAGAGAAAGCACACTCCCCATCCACTAGCTCATTCCCCAAATGCTCAGAACAGCTGGGACCATACCAGGTCAACGTCAGGACCCAAGAACTTAATCCAGGTCTCCCACATTCCTGGCAGGGACCCAACTACCTGAGCCATTGCTTTCTGCCTCCCAGCATCTGCATTAGCAAGCAGCTAGAATCATGAGCAGAGCTGGAACATGAACCCAGGCACTCTAATATAAGATACAGGTGCTTTAACCACTAAGCCAAACACCCATGCCTTGGTGAGAATTTTCGTAGCTATAGATGAAGTGGACAAGTCATGTCTCCTTGATGACAGTATAGGGAACCAGCTATTAGACAGTGCCCTCTATGTTAGAACAGGAAAGAGTCAACACGGAGCTTACGCGTTCCACCGACAGTTTAATGTTTTTATAACGGAGTTGCCTGGGTTAAAGCGCTCCTTCCGTCTCTGCACCTGGCATGTGCAGGGGGATCAAGTGGGGCACTGAGTGATTAAAAGGTATCATTGCTGAGAATGAATTTCCTTCATCATCTCTCCTCTCCTCTCTTTGCTATGCTTTACCTGTAGATGTTGAGCAATGGCTCCAGGGTTGATGCTAGGCAAAAACTGCCCTTTATGTCCTCAGCACTGGGCTTTCTTTGCCTTCTCCATCCTTCAACCTGCTCTCTTCAACTCTGTCTTTGGAAGGCTTTTAAAATATTTCATCCTTTGACATCTCCTACTACTTCACTGCTGCTCTTATTTATGTTTCTTTGTGATGATTTAAAATTTTTATTTCTCTGGGATCTTGAAGAGAAGAGAGACAAATATAAGTGCTCAGTTTTACAGGCTGTGAATCTTTCTCAGGGTAAGATTATGAAAATAAGACATAAGGAAAATTTTTTTAAAAAGTAAGGAAGAGAAAACATAGATCAAAACAACAACAAAAAAAATATGGGGCTGGCATTGTGGCGCAGTGGTTTAAGCTACTACATGGGACATTTATATTCCATATCAGAGTGCTGGTTCAAATCCTAAGTGCTCCGCTTCCTACACAGCTCCCTGCTAATGTGCCTGGGGAGGCAGCAGAAAATGGCCCAAGCGCCGTTTGGGCCCGTACCACCCATGTGAGAACAGATGTAGTTCCTGGCTTTTGGCTTCCTCCTGGCCCAGCTGTTGTGGGCATTTGAGAAGTGAACCAGTAGAAAGAAAGAAAAATCTCTCTCTCGCTCTCTCGCTCTCTCTTTCTCTCTTTCTTTCTCTTACTCTTCCTCCCTCCATCTCTCCCTCCCCCACCCACTTTCAAATAAATAAATAAATCTTTAAATAGAAAATGTGGTGAAAAGTGACAGAAACACTGATTAAACCATAATAGCCAAGTCATAAACCTCCTATCTTAAATCCATGATAGATAGCCAAAATAGCTTCCTAAAACTCTAGACCAGATTAATTTATTTATGCATGAGTTGGCTAGTATATATCCACTATTTTTCCTAAAAACATATGCTGAGCAAACATTTTTCCCATCAGACCCAGTCCAGTGGGACAATATTAGGTGTCCAATACACCACTACACTCAGGACAAGGGTGCAACATAAGCCAGGCCCGTTTTAGAATTCCACCCTGGGATTTGAATTTTTCGAGTAGCAAAACAAATAACCTGAAAATGTTTGGCATTTACTCCATACCTGCAGTGGTGTCCTATCAAGATAATTTTTGCCTGTGTGATTTCTTAACCTTGTAATCTACATTGATTCCTACAAGTTCCCAAGTCCAATTTTTCAGCTTCTCATCTATTTCCTTTAGTTTAAATACAGTAGAATTTTGTTGCTTGAGAATAAGTCCTAACTGATAGAGATGCTGGAGCCAGAGACTGTATTTATGGAAAGAGTCTTCAGTAAACCTAGAGTTCTTGGGATTGGTTATCTACATTGAGTGAAAGGTAGCAAAGCACTGGTTCTTAATTTGTAGAGAAACATGGTAAACCATGCCTCCTTTGGTGAAATAGCTAGTAATTATCAACTGAGATTACTTGTGACCAATTATGCATTGAGGGTAGAACTAATATACCATGGGGCTACCAAAGACCATCACAAAATAATGAGGAATTCAAGTACCTCGGTTAATTTATTTATTTCTTTTTTTTAAATATATACCTTCATCTTTTTTAAAGATCCATTCATTGTACTCGAAAGTCAGAGTTACACACACACACACACACACAGAGAGAGAGGTCTTCCATCTGCTGGTTCACTCTCCAGCTGGCCCTCAAGGGCTGGAGCTGCGCCGATCCGAAGCCAGGAGCCAGGAGCCTTTTCTGGGTCTTCCATATGGGTGTAGGGGCCCAAGGGCTTGAGCCATCTTCCACTGCCTTCCCAGGCCACAGCAGAGAGCTGGATAGGAAGTGGAGCAGCCGGGACTCAAACCGGCGCCCATGTGGGATGCCAGAACTGCAGGTGGCAGCCTTACCTGCTATGCCACAGCACCGGCCCCGGTACTGGATAATTTAAACGAGAGAATGACAGATTCAAAATAGTAAGTTCTGTTCTCAAAACATACTGCAAATCTCAGAGTCTTTATGTAACCACCTGAAAAAAAAAAAAGGAATTTAATCAGAGCAAAATCTGATGTTATAACCTGGGCAGATCTCTCTTGTGAGTGTTAGGGCAGTCATCAGAAAAGAGTACCACTGTAACCATGGAAATGGGAATATCATGGTTTCAGAAAACCTTGAATATCCAAAATCCTCATCTTCCACTGAGGCATCTTTGCATAGAAAATTCCCTTCCTTGTCCCATGTGACTCTTCCTTCCTTGCTTGAAATGTTATTTCTTTGCCTAAAGTTGTTCCTTTGAAGAAAAACTAATGTTTTACCCATCCTCTCGTAATATACAGATCTGTAATAAGAAGGGGATCCCATAAGGTTCTGGAGGAATGAGTGAAAATAATCAAGCTCTGAGATGACTCATGTGTTTACACACACACACACACAGAGAGAGAGAGAGAGAGAGAGAGAGAGAGAGAGAAAGAGAGAGAGAGGCAAAGTGATTTTGTTATTTTATGTCAGTAAAATTTTAGGCAATTTGCTTTCCTTCAGCATAGGTTTTGGAGGTTCTTTAAGAAAAAGAATATAACATAATATACAAAACAATTAACTTGTCAAATGAGTGCATTTGAAGTAGGCAGGCATACAGGCTAAAATTGATTAGATTTGTGAACTGAAAGACCATGTCTTCGCCACGCCCCTGTGTGACCTCATCCCCCTAACTGGCCACACATGGGTGCCCACCAGCCAATCAGGTTAATTAACCACTCCCCTTTGGAAGTGAGTTACAAGCCCGGGACACGGTGTGTCCCTCCCTTCTTTTCTTCCCTGGACTCTTGCTGTAGCCCTGCACCTCTGTACCATGTAACCCGAAGGCCACGCGCCCTAGGCTTCCTGGCCAAGATGCTCTTCCACACGGCTGGTCCCTGGTGCTCGGTATGAACCTCTATTTACCTCTCAAAGAAAGCTCTCACTCTCCTATGCATCTTTCTCACTAAATAAAAGCTTAAAATGTACCATGCTGCCTCATTTATCCGTGCCGATATTTAGAATTCTTCTCTAAATATTAGGCAAGAACCCTCTTGGGTTTATTAACATTAGGGATTTAGTAATAAGTCCATGGCGAAATTGTATGGCCCCCCAAATTCCGGTAGCACATGTGGCACCCCAGATAGCACTTCTGGGGAACTTTAAGGGCCACATTTTAGTGTAATTTTTAGGGGGTCTTGTCCTATTTCACATTTTCCAGAGACTCTAAACTCCAGGAGCTATTTTCAGTGAATATGTGTATTCTATTTAACCTTTTCCTGTTTTGCCAAAAACCTGACCAACAGTAAAGTAAGTTGTATCACAAAAGAAGACAAAAGAAAATAAAGAGAAAACAAATACAAGTTTAATTGAAAGGAAGAGATTTAAAGTCTTCCAGACATAGGAGTACCAGTGTGTGCACATCATATAATCTCACCCTCCACTATGGTTCTTAAGAAAGTTTTGAAAACTTCCCCTTTACCAAGGATTTGAGATACAAGGAGGAAAAGGGCCAAAGCATTTACATGGTTTTATTAACTTCTCCTCGGTTAAAAGTGCTGGTGGGAGTTGTTATAATTTAAGTGGATGCCATAACATCAATGGACGTGCAATGATCCCAGTTCAGCTCATTACATCTCAGCAGGAGATTAGATGTATTTACCATAAAACACAGTTGTGTCATTGTGCTCGTTGGAACAGCCTGAACTTTGGAGATCTCAGGCTGTGATTAATTGCTCACGATCTTGCTAGGAATCATATTAGTGGGTAACCCACTTACTTAGAACTTGATATGTGTGAGAAAAAGCAGGGGGAATCTAAATCTAGTAAACAGAGGCCTAGCTGGAGTTATGACTTGGGGAACAGAGAGTCTTGCCCTCTCCCCCTATTCCAGGATGGATTCATAGACCCTTTAATGAAGGCACTGGACCTCAGAGTTCAGACGTAACACAGCCAGTGCACACTGTGACACTGGATTAGTCAGCTTCTCATCATTATAACTAAGTGCGTGATGCAGCCTACTGATGAAGGAAAAGCTGTGTGTTGGCTCATGGTTTTGCATATTTACAGTCCAAAATGGCGCAGGCCTCACTGATTTGATTGTGTGGCGAGTTGAGGTGGGAGGATGGCAGGGACAGAGTGTGTGTGGATCAATGATCCACAGGGAGTAGAGAGATGGGGTAGGCTTAGCTCAGATTTTAGCACCAACCTTAGCACATGAATGACTTTCTGAGAGCAATCCCAGTGACCCATGGGCCTCCACTGGGCCCACCTCCTAACCAACCTACTTGGATCAAGTCCTCACCTTCCAAGTACCATTAACTTATGACTTTGGGCAATAAGGATGTGCATGAGTTGGGGATCCAAGTCCTCTTAGAACCACAGCAGAATCTGTCTCTCATTCTTTCTCAAAGGTAACTATTTATTCAAATAACTGTGCTGAGAAAAGGAGAATTTCCTAGACATGTGGACTTTTAAACAGAAGACACCAAGTCTCAGTAAGGCTAATTTCTAGGGACCTAGAATACCTTTCTAAGAGTTTAGGTAGGCAAATTTAAAAAAAAAATTCTAAAATAAACCTACTAGACCCTGAGTACATCCTATAATTATTCCCTTGAGTGTATAGATACATTCCTAACAATTGCAGACAATTTTCCTGGCCACCTGGCATATGTAATACAGGTTATTATGGCAGGAAAGGGTCAAGAGGAGGCTCTTGAAACTTTCCCTTCATGTAGTCATTGCAATGGGTCAAATATGCAAACAATTTAGTGTATTCTAGTGAGGTTCACTCAGAAAGATTTCCTATGGGCAGAGGATACACAGAAACAGGGTTAGAGAAAGCTGAAGACAAGTTCATATTGATTCTGAACAATCAGAGGCAACTTCCGTGTCCTCCCTCAGGTTCATTCACAGGAAGTAGTTCATCTACAGAAGTAAAGTTTATGCAGGGATCTTTATACTCCACTGGTTGTAGAGCCAGAACAAGGCTAGGGAATGAGGTGAGATAGGTATAGACTATCAATCTATATATTACTAACAACCAACACAGACAAGCTAGGAAGAATGGATTCATGGCAGTTATGTTATTAAGCAACACATTAATGACCATTATTGAGTATATTGCATTGCTATCCTGGTGGAGGGAAAATATCACAGCTCCAGGCACTCTTGGAGATAAACACAAAGCTACTATGAGTTGGCTGCAAGCTAACCCTACATTTCTCTATTAAAATAATAAAACAAAAGTAATATTGTATTTCTGGGAGGAGTTTTACTCTTGAAAATTCCTAATTTCTTGCATCTTCTCATTTAATTCTCTAGATCAGCTGAGCAGAACAGATGTAGTGCTATGCCTTGCAGATGAAACAGATAACTTGATGGAAACTTTAATTCTGCTGCTGTTCCCAACAGAACCCTTTTTGCTGGGACAACTTAGTATGCAGCATATGGGGTCCTCCCACACCTCCTCCAATACCAAACACACACATCTTGATAAAGGAGAAACAAGCAAGCAAACCAGAAACAAGTTGCTTTTACCTAGCAGGGAGAGCAGTGCACTTTTATTTTCCAAATCAGTGATCTGTCAATTCTGGTGTTTTGCTGCAATTTAAGCCACTGGGACCTTTTTTATTTTACCATATCACAGAATACTGTATTTGGTCACTATATTGATAGGTATTCTTTTTTTTAAGATTTATTTATTTATGTGGAAGTCAGAGGTAAAGAGAGAATGAGAGGCAGAGAGAGAGAGAGAGAGAGAGAGAGAGAGAGAGAGAAACAGAGAGGTCTTCCACCCTCTGGTTCACTCCCTAATTGGCCACAACAGCTGGAGCTGCAGCGATCCAAAGCCAGGAGCCAGGAGCTTCTTCCAGGTCTCCCACTTGGGTGCAGGGGCCCAAGGACTTGGGCCATCTTCCACTGCTTTCCCAGGCCATAGCAGAGAACTGGATTGGAAGTGGAGAAGCCAGGACTCGAACCGGCACCTATATGGGATGCCGGCACTGCATCCTGTTACACCACAGAGTCAGCCCCTGATAGGTATTCTAATACACCTGGCGATCAAGAAATAGCAGGCATTCTTCATGCCTTGGCACACACACACACACACACAAAAACATGTGCCAAAAGGAAAGATACACATTTTATGAGAATTTAGGAGTCCTTTGCCTGGTGAAATTATTTTTGGAGACAGAAGTACATTTAGATGGCTGAACACTCCAATACGGATAATTTGTTAACATTTGCACATGAACCTTCAAATGTTTATTTGGTTACCTTTGAGTTTTGGAAGCTGATATGAATTATGGTCTCTCATCACCTTACAGCTGCTTCCTATAATAAAATAATTTTGCAATTTTTGTTTTCCAGGATCTGCCTTGATATATTCCCCTCTCAACTCTGGTTCATCAGTTTCCCAGTGATTTTTGCGAGTCCTTGATACTGTTCAGTAAGTTAATTTTTCTAAAGCTAGTAATATTTTTAAAACTAGAAGCAAATATTACTGATTTATACAATAATTAAAGATTAGATAATACAAATGAGCTAATAAAATGTAATTAAAGATGCAAATCAGTAGGTGTTAATTACAGATAATGTCTTCAGTTACACTGAACATTTTAGTACATTATATGTTTTCTAAATTAACGGTTGAAATTCTAAGATTCAATTAAGAAACTGTACCAGAGCATATATAACAATTCATTTATTCATCTACTATTATATAGAATTTTGATTAAATTAGTTTAAAACCTTTAGACTGAAATATTTTATTTATATGGTGTCAAATGTTGGTGTGTTTTTGAGTTGGCTGAAAATATGGCAAAATGCTTTTTGGTTCATTTTACATTTGTATAATAAATGAGGTGGAGAAGTCTAGTAAATATTTATTGTTCTTACATAAACATTGCACTGCATCATGAATACAAGGGAAGAGCAATAGGAATTTACTTCCACGCAACTTAATTGTACGAAGAATGACTATCTTGATAAACTAAGCAGACATTTTTTTTTTATCCCAGAACTCAAATAATATTTATAAATGTGTAATTCAGCTACCATTTGGTTTGAAAGAGCTTGTTGAGCCAGCCTGGAAAATGTTATCATTTTACTGTTTCCTACAGCAATTTATGTATCAAACAATTCAATTGACTTTTAAATTATAACCCACTTTAAGGTGGAGCTATCTGTGCAGTGATTTCTCTAGTTGTATATAAAATGTTTTAACTGTAAAATGAACTTATGTTTAAAATACTGCTTTATGCTGTAATATAGGTATTAATACTTAAAAAAAAACTTGGTGGCCGGCTCTGAGGTTCAATAGGCTAATCCTCCGCCTGCGGCGCTGGCACACCGGGTTCTAGTCCTGGGCGCTCCTCTTCCTGTCCAGCTCTCTCCTGTGGCCCGGGAGTGCAGTGAAGGATGGCCCAAGTCCTTGGGCCCTGCACCTGCATGGGAGACCAGGAGAAGCACCTGGCTCCTGGCTTTGGATCAGCAAGGTGCGCTGGCCGCAGCGGCCATTGGAGGGTGAACCAACGGTGAAGGAAGACCTTTCTCTCTGTCTCTCTCTCTCTCACTGTCCACTCTGCCTGTAAAAAAAACAAAAAACAAAAAACAAAAAACAGGGCCGGCGCCGTGGCTTAACAGGCTAATCCTCCGCCTTGCGGCGCCGGCACACCGGGTTCTAGTCCCGGTTGGGGCACCGGATTCTATCCCGGTTACCCCTCTTCCAGGCCAGCTCTCTGCTATGGCCCGGGAAGGCAGTGGAGGATGGCCCAAGTGCTTGGGCCCTGCACCTGCATGGGAGACCAGGAGAAGCACCTGGCTTCTGGCTTCGGATCAGCGAGATGCGCTGGCTGCAGTGGCCATTGGAGGGTGAACCAATGGCAAAAAGGAAGACCTTTCTCTCTGTCTTTCTCTCTCACTATCCACTCTGCCTGTCAAAAAAAAAAAAAAAAAAAACCCAAAACTATTGGCTTGTCAATGCTTGCAAGTATTAATTTTTATTTGAATTCAAAGTTGAAGGCCTTTCTGCAGATTTTACCAATATGTACAACCTTCTTGTAATTGTTATAATTGTCTAGCAATTAAAAGAATTTATGAAAATAACTTTTAAGATCCAAATAGAATCGGCAAAGAGTGTGTGGACTATACATTCCCGAATTACCCTTTTGTTTGTAAGATTCGGTAAAAATGAAATGGGGCTAGCAACGGGGCAGTGGCAGGTGAAGAAATGAGACTTAGGCATAGCAATGTCAGAAAAGACCCCCCCTGAAAGGTGAGGGTCTGGAAAATGATTTCATTAAAACTATCAACCTCCAAGAACCCTGGAAAGCCATTCTGGCCTCGCTTGAAAATATAATCTGATATAATATAATCTGAGGGGCCAGCACTGTGGTGTAGGGGGTAAAGCTGCTGCCTGCAGTGTCAGCATCCCATATGGGTGCTGGTTCGAGTCCCAGCTGTTTTACTTCCTATCCAGCTCTCTGCTATGGCCTGGGAAAGTAGCAGAAGATGGCCCAAGCCCTTGTGCTCCTGCACCCACATGGGAGACCTGGATGAAATCCCTGGCTCCTGGCTTTGGTTTGGCACATCTCTGGCCGTTCGGCCAATTGCAGGGTGAACCAGTGGATGGAAGACTTCTCTCTCTCTGCCTCTACCTCTGTCTCTCTGTTACTCTGCCTTTCTTTTCTTTCTTTTCTTCTTTTTTTTAAAATTTATTTGGCAGGTAGAGTTAGAGAGAGAGAGAGAGAGAAAGGTCCTCCTACCATTGGTTCACTCCCCAAATGGCTGCTACAGCTGGCGCTGGGTTGATCCGAAGCCAGGAGCCAGGTGCTTCCTCCTGGTCTCCCATGCAGGTGCAGGGCCCAAGCACTCGGGCCATCCTCCACTGCCCTCTCTGGCTACAGCAGAGAGCTGGACTGGAAGAAGAGCAACAGGGACTAGAACCAGTGCCCCTAAGGGATGCCAGCGCCACAGGCAGAGGATTAACCAAGTGAGCCACAGCGCCAGCTCTCCGCCTTTCAAATAAATAAATAAATCTTTAAAAAATATAATCTGAAAATATAATCTCACTTGACATCCTATCTGAATTTCACTGGTTATAAATTAGATGTAGCTGTTTTTTCCTCAATATGTACACATCACCTTGTTTTTAAATCCAAAGCATACAAACAACCAAATTCCATTTAAAATCTTATAAACACGGTTAGAACTGAACTTATTTATTCACTGATTTCATACTCTGAAATGCAGCTATAATGCAATTCTGCTGGCCAAACTGCCAAATCTACTAATTTTAAAAAATACCATATGAACCTGACTATCCACATATACTTCATGATTAATTTTACTCATCAGCTCATTCCTGCCTACCATGAGTAAAGCTATAACAGTAATGTGTTCTATTGATGGAGACAAATCTCCATAAAATAATAGGCTCCAATAGTTGTCCAGATCTCTTTAAATTTTAATTGTGAATGTACCTGATAATACATCTACACACACACACACACATACTTCTATTGAGCTACTTATGTCTACACAAATGTAATTTTATTAAGAGACATGATAATATTTTTTAAATGTAATTCAGAGGTGAAGTTTCTTGCTTTCCAAGAAAAATGTAGCTGTGTATGTGCAAGGGGAGTTTTAAATTGATAAACAAAATATAAAATATAATGAAATTTCTCAAAGACCATTATGAACAAGATGACAAACATCATATTTAGTTAAATTCTACTTTAACTTCCAGTATAGTCTCTCAGGCAAACAACATATTAAATAAAAGTACAAATGACAGCTGAATCAGATATAACAGAGGAAAGCATATGAAGTAGCAGTTCCAAGCACTGAATTTCAGATTCTAAATCCACGCACCCACTCATCCATCCATTAGTTAAACAAGCCATACACTCTGCTGAAGTGGGAATGTGAAGAGGTAAGTTATGTCTTCAACGAACTTACAGCCTAGAAGTGAAGAAAAACATGCAGAAGACATGTTTCTTTTAAACTCTGTGATCCAGCTATATCAGCAACAGAGAGAACTAGACTGATGTCTGTCCTCCATTCTCTCTGTTTATCATAGTTTGGGGGCCTGTGAAACAAGATCAAGGTAGCAGTAGTTGGGTGTCTGGAGGGAGCTTCCCAGTTGCTTCATCCATTAGAGGGTCCCAACCCTGTCCTCAGGTGGTGGAAGAGCAGATGAGCATGTGTTCCTCCCTCAAATCCCATTATAAGGACTGTAATCCTATCCATAAAGGCTCCACCTGCTTGATTTAGTCACCTTCTAAAATTCCCGCCTCTCAATATTATCACATCAGAGATTCAATGTCAATATTGACCATAGCAATAAACCTAAATAGGCTGACAGGCTGGCAGATTTGTGTATATTACACACCAAAGAATAAAAAGAAGAGTACAGTTTTAGCAGTACTATTTTTATATTATTTTCTGGGATAACCAGATAATGGAGGATCTATTATCTGTTGCAGTAGCCACAAGAATGTACTCACAGAGCACTAACTGTATGGAGTCTGAAGAACTTTAAATGGAAACAAAAGAAAATAAGTAGTGGAGAATGAAAATTATGCCAACTTACATTTATGAATGACAAGTTACAGAAACAAGTTTGCATTTATTCAAAATATTGACAGGAAATCATACAAGAACTGAGGGAGAATGAACAACACTGAGTAATGTTGGACAAGGATCTGAAAGCAGACGCAGCTGAGATTTGCTGGTTGACTCCCACTGGGAACGGAATGATCAGATTTTGGTTGTGTAAAAGAGACTTGCATTATGTAAACGTGGGGCTAATGGTACATGTTGATTTGGGCAGTCGGACCCATTCTTTTTGTTCACCGATCATCTGAATCTTCCAGATATATTTAGGAAATCTTGTACCTTGTAAGAGTCTGCTTCCATTTGTAGACTCTCAGTATGCATGAAAGCTGATTTCCCAGACTCCTTTGCAAGGAGAGCATGGAAATATCACCAGCTTCCGCCAATTAGGCACATCTGCTGTAGTTGGTGAACCAGAAGAGAGTCATTTAGGAGTCAATGGCAGGAACAGGGGTCACTCCACACCCAGTTTTCAGAGGCAGCACTGTAGAGGGCTCCAAACCAGCAGATTTGGAAAGCACCAGAGTCTCCACAGGACTGATTATGAGACATGACATTTGGCGTTGTTCTACCCTTCAAGTTTGGTTGTTTCTGCTCTTTGCAAATAAGACCTGATTAATATTCAACCTCTCCTGAATGAGTAATTTGAGGGATTCATGGTGGAGATGTGCTCTTAACCGCCTGGACTAGACTTCACTGGACTTGAATGTAGTCAAGACCAGCACCAACCTCCCACTTGACCTTACTGTTTGAGTAAATTAATTGTTTCAAGTCTGCACAGGGTAAGTCCTGCCTCTGTTTTGTGAAACTACCTGCAAAAGTGCAGGATGGACCCAGTTCTGCTGTACGGCTTCAGTTTTCCCAGCTAACAAGCAATAGAGCTGTGATTTATTCAGGCATTCTCACTCCAAAGTCCTTGCTCCTAACCGCGATGTTCTAGAGACTTTGAGTAGTTCTGCCTCAACAGACAAGAATGATGCTTTTGAAGGTGCGGCTTTGCAACTCTTCTAAATCACATCAATAATACAGTCTCCATATCCTCTGATTGGCTGCCACCTACTGACAAGTCGATCAATTTGATTAGCAAGCTGTATCCATTCCTGACACTTCCACCATCGTCCTAGAGCATCCTGCACCTTTCACATCATAAATGCGCTGCTCATACTCTTGCACTCGCTCCTCATCAGTGTACCAGTGCATCTTTCACTCTCTGAAAGAACAGCATGGTCTCAGCACCCCATTCGGGCTGGCTTCCACCACTGGAGGTTTACTGCTTCCCCTCCCTGCTTTCCGATATGTGCTTCTCTCATTGCTCAGGCTGGCTTCTTGCCAACCCCAAAAGTTTTATCAAGAAACTACCTTTGACTGGTGCAAGATTTATGGAATGAATGGATGTTTTAGAGGTGCAAACACAGATCCAACTATGCTGTTTTAACTGAATAAGAGATTACCACAAATAAAATGGATGTTGTGCACCCAATTTTGCACAGAATTCGGTAGAAAGCCTATTTTCATATAAGCAGAATCTTGTTCAGTTGATGATTCCCATTTTTTTAAATTTATTTATTTATTTATTTATTTTTTGACAGGCAGAGTGGACAGTGAGAGAGAGAGAGAGAGAAAGGTCTTCCTTTTTGCCGTTGTTTCACCCTCCAATGGCCGCCGCGGTTGGCGCGCTGCGGCCGGCGCACCGCGCTGATCCGATGGCAGGAGCCAGGTGCTTCTCCTGGTCTCCCATGGGGTGCAGGGCCCAAGCACTTGGGCCATCCTCCACTGCACTCCCTGGCCACAGCAGAGAGCTGGCCTGGAAGAGGGACAACCGGGACAGGATCGGTGCCCCGACCGGGACTAGAACCCGGTGTGCCGGCGCCGCTAGGTGGAGGATTAGCCTATTGAGCCGCGGCGCCGGCTGATTCCCATTGTTTTAATATGGAAGAAGAAGGCAGTCTAACTCAAAATCCATAGTAAGCCTCAAAAACTCCCCGAATCACCTTGCTTTTTAAAAAATTTAGCTTGAAAACTGTTGAAATCTTTACTTAATATATACTAAACTGATCTTCTGTATAGAAAGAGAATTGAAAATGAATCTTGATGTGAATGGAAGGGGAGAGGGAGCGGGAAAGGGGAGGGTTGCGGGTGGGAGGGAAGTTATGGGGGGGGAGCCATTGTAATCCATAAGCTGTACTTTGGAAATTTATATTCATTAAATAAAAGTTAAAAAAAATTAGCTTGAGAGATGAGATGAATACAGTGTGCTAATGATTAAATAAACTCTCATTGAGTTACCAGTACATACAGTTCACTGTGCAAGTTGTTAAGAAAATAAATTCCAGAAGATTTATGTGTGTCATGTTTCACTGTTCCAACAACACACTGAAGACAGGGTAAAATATTTTCAAGAAATCTGACACCTAAAATGCTATCATAATGTTTCCATTTTCCCCTTCATCACTTTCGTGTTCCACAGAGAAAAAGTTGAAAACTGCAATAAAATAATTGCAAAAATCATCTAAAATATTGATGAAATACATAATAAAAATATTTGACATTTTTCATTTTTAGCGCCATCACAATTATTTAATAAAGGAAAAAGTGATGCATGTCATGAGTTCATAGGGGCCACAGGAGCCAAATAAGGTGTATTAGGAAGGATTAAAAACAGGTAGAGGAAGAGGTTTTTAAATATAACTGAGAGTTGTAAAATTCACCTATCATACACCAGACTGATCATCAGTAAAAGTACCCTATTATATGAAATGGCTGGCAAAAGTGCTACCTCTGACATTAAAGACTTGTGATTATAAAGACTTAGCTGTCGTGTGGAAAACTGTCTCTAATCAATTCCAGTGAAATACAAGTTGCCTAGAAGAGACTGTTTCATGGCTGTGACAAACAGCAAAAGGCAGAATACGAGAATGACTTTGCCACGTATCCTCCCAGTGTCCAAAGATACCGAGGCTGATGGCAAAGACCGATTCTAGCTGTCAAGCCAGAGATAGCACTAGAGTAATGTAATCCTACAGGTGGTCAAAGCCTGGTAGGCACGTCTTTTAGGATATCTGACTTGTTTTTAATCCTTTGCTCACCAGTGGACTTTCTGACCTACAATCTCCTTTGTACATTGACAAAAGAGTTCTGTCCTGAGTTAAGCAGTTCATCTTTGTTGCATCATCAGATACAGATTTGAATATAAATTGGCAATGTAGAGTCATCAGAAATTACTACAAGGACTTGTATGCCAGCAAACAGGGAAATCTATCAGAAATGGACAGATTCTTGGACACATACAACCTACCTAAATTGAGCCAGGAAGACATAGAAAACCTAAACAGACCCATGACCGAGACAGAAATTGAAACAGTAATAAAGGCCCTCCCAACAAAGAAAAGCCCAGGACCAGATGGATTCACTGCTGAGTTCTACCAGACATTTAAAGAAGAACTAACTCCGATTCTTCTCAAATTATTCAGAACAATCAAAAAAGAGGTAATTCTCCCAAACTCTTTCTATGAGGCCAGCATCACCTTAATCCCTAAGCCAGAAAAAGATGCAGCATTGAAAGAAAATTACAGACCAATATCTCTGATGAACATAGACGCAGAAATCCTCAATAAAATTCTGGCCAATAGAATGCAACAACACATCAGAAAGATCATCCACCCAGACCAAGTGGGATTTATCCCTGGTATGCAGGATGGTTCAATGTTCGCAAATCAATCAGTGTGATACACCACATTAACAAACTGCAGAAGAAAAACCATATGATTATCTCAATAGATACAGAGAAAGCATTTGATAAAATACAACACCCTTTTATGATGAAAACTCTAAGCAAATTGGGTATAGAAAGAACATTCCTCAATACAATCAAAACAATTTATGAAAAACCCATGGCCAACATTCTATTGAATGGGGAAAAGTTGGAAGCATTTCCACTGAGATCTGGTATCAGAAAGGGATGCCCACTCTCACCACTGCTATTCAATATAATTCTGGAAGTTTTAGCCAGAGCCATCAGGCAAGAAAAAGAAATTAAAGGGATACAAATTGGGAAAAAAGAAGTCAAACTATCCCTCTTTGCAGATGATATGATTCTTTATTTAGGGGACCCAAAGAACTCTACTAAGAGACTATTGGAACTCATAGAAGAGTTTGGCAAAGTAGCAGGATATAAAATCAATGCACAAAAATCAACAGCCTTTGTATACACAGGCAATGCCTCGGCTGAGTGTTAAACTATACCTTTAAGAATTTTGGTTAATGAAAATCAGTTGGGGCCTGCGGTGCTGGCATCCCATACGGGCACCAGTTCAAGTCCTGCTGTTCCACTTCTGATCCAGCTCCCTGCTGATGGCTTGGGAAAGCAGCAGAAGATGTCTCAAGTGCTTGGGCCCCTGTACCCATGTGGGAGACTCAAGAATCTCCTGCATCCTGGCTTCAGATTGGCCAAGCCCTGGCAGTTATGGAATGAAGCAACTTATGTTCCAATGGATGGAAGATCTCTCTCTGTCTTGTTCTCTCCCTCTGCAACTCTACCTCTCAAATAAATAAATAAATATTTTTTTTTAAAAAAAGAAAATCAGTTTTTTACTTCCTAGTTACCTTTTGGTGAAGGGTGAACATTTGTCTTTGAATCTGCAAAGCTGTAAACCAGACACAAGGATCTCATATTCAAATACTGCTCCTCTGAGAGCAGCCTCTTTCAGTATCTCTCTGCTTCTCCAAGCAAGTATTAGTCATTCAATTTGTCTGTTTTCCCAATTGCAAAACACATGGGGGTTAGGGAGGGCAGACACTGTGACTCAGATGGTTAAGGCATCACTTGGAATACCCACATCCCATACCAGAGTTCCTGGGATGGAATTTCACCTCCCCTTCCCAATTAGCTTCTTACTAATGAACCTGGAAGAAGTAGATGATGACCCAAGTACCTGGGTTCCAGTACCCATGTGAGAGACTTGGATGCAGTTACTGGCTCCTGGATTCATCCTGGCTCAGCCCCCACTGTTGCAGGCATTTAGGAGTGAACCAGCAGATAGAAGACTCTCTCTCTCTCTCTCTGTCTCTCTCTCTCCTCCCCCTCATCCTCTCCCTCTCTCTCTGTTACTCTACCTTCCAAATAAATAAACAATACTTAAAAAAAACATGTGGGGATTATTTAATTCAGCTGAAAATTTGGGATTTAAGTCTGCAAAAATCACAAAATGACATGCCACCATTTATGTACAAATACACTAATCCTCATATAAATAGGTATTATACAATTTAATATTATGATTACTGCAGAGAGAAAAATTTATAAGTTCTGGGTCTTTTCTTCATAATCCTTCTACAATTAGAAGTACAAATAATCATGCATTTTAATTCAGACCTCAATCCTTTCAAGAACTGTATTTTACATATTGGTTTGTGACATTAGCAGACTGATTTTCATAACATGATTTCAGATAGCTTTCTTTTGAATTTTCAGATGAAACTGTCATAAGTCTTTTAGTTCTTTAACCTATGTGAAATTGTAAACAACACGCTTTTTACTACAATATTTCTACATTCTGAAAACACTCACATAGTGCTAAACAAAGCACTCAAATTTTCAGTCTAATGGGCCTTGTGAGCACCATACTCTAATGGGGCGAATGGGAGACAGCTACTAAGTGAACAGGATGATTTTGAGGCTGTGAATCAAATAAAACATAACACAGAGTGATATGTGTGTGGCTGTGCATATCCACGCATGCCCGGACATATGTTTGAGGATGTTTATTTCTATTGGGTAGTTAGAGAAGACTACCACGTGAAAGTGCAATCTGATCTGAGACTTGAATGAATTATGTGTCTTTTAGGACGATAGCCTAAATCCACTTAAACTATACTCTCTGTTTCAGTCCATTCAGGCTGCTAAAACAAAATAACATAAACCAGTAGCTTATAAGCAACAGACATTTATTTCTCTTAGTTATGGAGGCTGAGAAGTTCATGATCAAAGCACTGGCTGGTTTTGTTCAAAGATGAGTCCGTCGTTTTTTGGGAGAGTGCTAATCCCATTCTTGGTTGCAGAGCCCTAATCACTTCCCAGAGGCCCAGCCTCCTAACACAGCACCTTGGGGAATAGGTTGTAACATATGCATGGAGAGGCAGGCAAATGGTACCCTTGTCTACACTTAGTTATAGTGATGCTACAGTTAATAACCTGGATTATGGTGACAGAGTCAAATTAATTGATAAGGATAAATTAAGATTTGACAAAGGTGTGACTGATTTGGCTAAAGGACGCAAAGAGATAACCCCACACTGAGTTTTCACTGTAGAATTTCTCACTTCTCAAGAGTTACTCTTATCTTTCTTTCATGAGCACGAAAAACCTGGAGCTTATGACTGCCCCAGGCAAGTGAATTTGAAGGTCTTCTTGGGATTGAATGAAAGATAATAATCAAAATCTAGGTCAAGATACTATTTATTCTATGGAGAATTGTTTCAGTTAATGCTTCAAATTTAAGTCAGAACACATTTTAATCTATGATTCATACCGTGCCTATCAGATATTCTTAATGACTGCACATATTGTAATCTCATTCCGACTTTCACTTTGAGGAATTTCCTAACATCAAGTAGTACAGCCATTAAATTATCATTATAAAGATATCAAACCTCCTTCATTGCATCTATTTCTCAAGACACATGTATGAGGTATATGTCTGAAAGCTTTAGAAACTTCTCTATACCTCTTTAGATGGAGAATGAAAACAAAAAGTTGTGGTAGAAAAAAATGAAATAGAATGGGAGAAAATGGCAAAGGAAAATGATCTAATTTGATGCATAACAAACTTTCTCCTCAAAAAGAACTAGAAGGAAGCCACTGCTAGTTACCATCAGCCACAGATATAGGCATATAATTTTTAAATAATTATTAAACAAATATGAGAAATAGAAACATGCTTGTGAGTAAAACAGCAAAACCTCCTAAGATGGTAAACAATTATTGGAGAATAAACATAATTATCTATAATGAATATTTCTTTATGGAAAAGATTAAGATATATTGCAGATGATTTGCATCTCAACAAAATCATTCTAATTTGTATCACATAAGAAGTAAACATTGGTATGTAAGAGTATACATATTAACACATTAAGGGTTTATTCTGAAAATTTCTTTTGTCTTATCAATTCATTCACATAGATCATTATGACGACTGATTACATATGAAGAAACATGCATCACACCATCACTGAAATTAGGATTTAGGATAAAGGATTAAGTCCCCCAAACTTCTGAGATAGTTGCCAACACAGAAAATAATGGAAATAGACTCAGATTAGATTCTCTGGTTAAAGGTTTCACCTAGTAACAGGACTATTTGGAAAAAAAAATAAAGCATTAAGAGGGTAGACGTGGCATGCTACAGTTATGTTGGAATAAGAGTCAGCATTTACATACCATGTGGTCTAGAGATGCTAAGGAAGGTGGGTTTGATAGGTCTCTGTACTCTGGGACAAGGAAACTATTTATAATAAAGCCCACACATTCAGCAATGAGAATGGAAGAGAAAACCACTCCTGGTTATTACTTAAAAAGCCAGGGACATGAGGTATAGGTGCAGCAGCTGGCAGGAGGTTTGTAGGGATAGAACATTCACGTGAAGGAGTAGAGATGAATGAGAGCAAGGCCAGACTTCTGGCTCTGCCTGATGAACAAAACAGCACCAGAAACATCTTCTAAAATGATGACCAGTGCTCATAAACATGCTAGGCAGGTGTAAGGACTTTTATTGGCAAATGAACTTCCATAACTGCCAAAGATTCAGGAATACTGGGGAAAGTCTCCAGGTAAATGGAGAGCATTTACTCTAAATTATAATGGAGTAAATGGAGGTCTACAGAGATGAACTGACTATCCAACATAACCAGAGGCAAAACACAGATCTACCATTTCTTGTAATTTTTTTTTTTTTTCATTTTAAAGCCAGAGTGACAGAAGGCAGACAGAGAGACAATGAAGGCTCTTCCATCCATTGATTCACTCTCCAAATGGCCTCAAAAACCAGGTTCAGGAACTCTATCTGGGTCTCCCATGTGTGTGGCAGGGACTCAAGCACTTGTGCCATCTTCCATTGCCTTCCCATGCACATCGGCAAGAAGCCAGATCAGAAGCAGAGCAGCTGGGACTTGCAACCTCACTCTTGATACAGGATGCTGCCGTCACAAGCAGTGGCTTCATTCATGGCAACACACTGGCAACACAATGCCAATCCCAAGCCAACTATTTCAAAGACAGGCTCCACTCCAAAGACACTGTAAGAGAGACAATGTGTGATCTCCCCTTCAGAGATGAGAGAGATCACTGAAATTCACAAATAAGCCCCAAACTGCTTTAGTCCTTATGTCCAACTTTCCCCCAAGCTAAATCAGAGTAAGTCAGAGAAAAAAATAATTGATTTGAGTTTCCTCTCCTTTTATCACCTCTTTTATTTCTCATGGATTTTTTAATGAGCAGCGAAGTGGCCAAAAATTCAACAAGGAGAGAAAAGATATAGAAATCTCAGACAGTGGCTCATCAGCACCAATGCAACTAAGCATTAACACTAACATATTCATCCATTGCAGATCAAAAGTGTTTGCCATTTTCTAAAATCTCAAAGAACTCAAGTGAATCTGGAGCAAGTAGAATAATCTCTCTGGAATATAATGACTCTCAGTCTGTCCCAGAACATGTTCTGTGAAACAGAGGCAGGATTCTCCTTATCACGAAACATGTAGCTAAAACTGAAAATAAAGATGGTCTTACTGGTGAGCTGTTGTCTTGCAGGATTCTATTGGCCTTCATGCTTTTCTACAGTGGACAAACACAGACATCAGAGTATCTTTCAATGGAGGAGAAGGGAGATGTAGTCCTTCCCACTTGTCAGATTTCATGCAGACACACGTGCTCTCTCTTTCTCAGTCTTCTTCACATGTGGATGCATACACATACCACACACACACACACACAATCTTGAGGAGTCATTATTTAGTTCCCTTCTGAAGTGATGTCTTTGAAGCCACAGTACTATATGTCAATTCCAAAAAGCAGAAAGACCTCAATTGTGTTGTCCTTCATTTGTTACTTTAACTTCCTGCCTCTTCAGGCCAATAGCATCACTCTCTTCCATGTATCTTCAAAAGCCTGCTGTGGCTACTGCTAAACCCATCTCCCATGGACTCTCTTTGTTCCCAATCCTACCCCCTCCCAATCTATTTCTGTGTGCTGCTGCTTTAGTTGAAGTTTTCTTTGTTAAAAAGCTCTATGAACCAATCTTAAAAAATAGTGTCATAGAACTTGGTATCAACTCCATTAGTAGAAATAGAGAAAGCTACCAGGTATGACTTACCAAGCTGATTTGGACATGTTAAGCTTCTTATTTGGACTGCCAAGTGCTTTGGAACAGGCTCAAAGATTTACTGCGTGGTTCAGACCTTGAACAAAGACTTCCACATGGAGCAAGTATAAAACGGGGGCTGAAATCCAGCGCATTTCCTGGTGTGCCAACCAGAGCTGTGATCTCTAGAGGACAGGGTCATGTATTCTGTCACAGAACAGCACTTTTTTTTGTTGGCCAAGCCTCATGCCAGTTAAATGGGCATATATAGGTGCCTCTTTTCAAATGGGTCTGCCTGGAGCAGAGGCGGTCATTAGTAAGTCAGATTCTGTCCCACCATCACATCTCTGTCCATTTTTTGAACATAAAATAATTTTCATGTTTTTAATTAAAGAAATATCATCAACAATGATTTTTAAGCTCTCTTTAGAAATAGAATTGTTTCTTCCAAAAAATGCTGATAAGCTTTGTGTCTAAACCAGAGTCAATCTAATTAAATACTGTTTAAAGAATTATTTATTTATTTGAAAGGCAAAGTGAGAGAGAGAGAGAGAGAGAGAGTCTTCATCCACTGATTCACTCTCCAAATGTCTGCGACAGCCAGAGCTAGGCCAATCTGAAGCTGAGCACCAGAAACTTCCTCTGGATTGCCCACATGCGTGCAGGGGCCCAAGAACTTGGATCATTTTCTGCTGTCTTCCCATGCACATTAGCAGGGAGCTGGATGGGGAATGAAGCAGCCAGGACTTGAACCAGCACCCATATGAGATGCTCGGACTTAACCCACTATGCCACAGTCCTGGACCCACTCTGATTAAATTCTATAGAAAGAACTGGCTTTTCCTTCTGTTCCCAAAACATGGTTCATTACGGACTATAAGAATTTCTTTGCTCTATTTTTTGATGAAACATTAGATAATAAATTGCTACCAAACTCCAAGTTTCTTCTTCCATGCCGAATGCATTTACTACTGCACAAATGCACAAAGAATGCACGCAATTCATCGTCATTCCTGATTCTTCTCCTCACTTGATGTTTGTAATTTTCCAGAGACTAAAGCAGTAAACATGGTCATCTTGCTTGCATGAAATGGCAGTGCCAAGCTGAGGATCAAAAAGTCATCATTCATTTTATGACAAAATTTTTTTTTTGACAGGCAGAGTGGACAGTGAGAGAGAAAGACAGAGAGAAAGGTCTTCCATTACTGTTGGTTCACCCTCCAATGGCCTCTGCGGCCGGTGCACCATGCTGATCTGAAGCCAGGAGCCAGGTGCTTCTCCTGGTCTCCCATGCAGGTGCAGGGCCCAAGCACTTGGGCCATCCTCCACTGCACTCCTGGGTCACAGCAGAGAGCTGGACTGGAAGAGGAGCAACCAGGACAGAATCTGGCACCCTGACCAGGACTAGAACCCAGGGTGCCGGTGCCGCAAGCAGAGGATTAACCTGTTGAGCTACGGCGCCAGCCATTTTATGACAAGTTATGAAACAAATGACACTCCTGTTCTTTATGTTTTTAATAAGTGTTCCTTCTCTTACCTTGTAGGTTTATGCTTTATCAAGTGTCAACTGAAGTATATTTCATGTGCCTGTTTTAGGTGCCGAGAGAACATATCCACAAATAAAACAGAAGATGACTTTCTTAAGATACAGATGATTTTTTTTTTTTTTTAAGTTTTGACAGGCAGAGTTAGACAGTGCGAGAGAGAGAGAGAGACAAAGAGAAAGGTCTTCCTTCCATTGGTCCACTCCCCAAATGGCCGAGAGACAGAGAGAAAGGTCTTCCTTCCGTTGGTTCACCCCCTAGATGGCCGCTAGGGCCGGCACGCTGCGCCGATCCAAAGCCAGGAGCCAGGTGCTTCCTCCTGGTCTCCATGTGGGTGCAGGGCCCAAGCACTTGGACCATCCTCCACTGCCTTCCTGGGCCACAGCAGAGAGCTGGACTAGAAGAGGAGGAACCGGGACAGAATCTGGAGCCCCACCTGGGACTAGAACCTGGTGTGCCAGTGCCGCAGGCGGAAGATCAGCCAAGTGAGCCGCGGCGCTGGCCAAGATACAGATGATTTCAAATTACTTCCCCATTATTGCTGCTCCCTTTCAGTCCAAATTCCTTCTCCCAGTTTCACACAGAGAAAAGTGATCCTTAAAGAGGAGACTTTATCTATTAAGTATTTATTATATTTACCTTGTTGGAATATTAATATGTTTCAAGCTTTCTATCTTTTAAAAAAAAAACATTTATTTCATTTATTTAAAAGGCAAAGTTACAGAGGGGGAGAGAGAGAGAGAGATCTCCCATCCTCTGGTTCACTCCCCAAATGGCCACAACAGCCAGGGCTGGGCCAGGTTGAAGGCAGGAGCCAGGAACCAGGAGCCAGAAGTTTCTTCCAGGTCTTCCACCTCGGTGCAGGAGCACAGGGACTTGGACCATCTTCTGCCGTCTCAGGAACAGTAGCAGGGAGGTAGACTGGAAGTGGAGGGACTCAAACTGGTACTCTATGGACTGCCAGAATTGCAGGTGGTAGCTTTATCCATTGTGCTACAAAGCTGGCCCCTCTGTTTTAAAATAAACATTTTTCAATCTTTTTTTCCTTTCTCAATTTCTTTTCTGTTTTTCTTTTTCTTTTCTTTTTTTTTTTTTTTTTTTTTTTTTTTTTTTTTTTTTTTTTTGACAGGCAGAGTGGATAGTGAGAGAGAGAGACAGAGAGAAAGGTCTTCCTTTTTGCTGTTGGTTCACCCTCCAATGGCCGCTGCGGCCGGCGCATCATGCTGATCCAAAGCCAGGAGCCAGGTGCTTCTCCTGGTCTCCCATGCAGGTGCAGGGCCCAAGCACTTGGGTCATCCTCCACTGCCTTTCCGGGCCATAGCAGAGAACTGGACTGGAAGAGGAGCAACCGGGATAGAATCCGGCGCCCCAACCGGGACTAGAACCCGGTGTGCCAGCGCTGCAAGGCGGAGGATCAGCCTGTTAAGCCACAGCGCCGGCCTTTCTCAACTTCTGATGGTTAATTTTATGTGTCAATTTGGCTAGGTCATGGTGCTCAGATATTTGGTTAAACACCAGTCTAGATGTTACTGGGAAAACATTTTTCATATGAGATTCACATTTCACAGTGGACATTTAGTGAGGCAGATTAGCCTCCTCCAGTCCTTTGAAGGCACATATGACTTACAGTAAAGGAGAAAAGGCTAGAATAGCTCACAGAATGAAAAGAAACAGTTTACTTACATTTACCAGTTTATCATAAAGGATACCACCAAGGATACAGGTGGAGAGTCAGATAGAAGAGATGCCTAGGGCAATGCATGTGGGAAGGGACATGGAGTGTCTGTGTCCTATCTGGGTGCTCCACCTTCAGGCACCTCTATGTGTTCAGCAACTAGAAGGAAGTTTTTCAAACCTCACAGAGAAGGGGTTTTTAATGGAAGCTTCATCACATAGGCTTGACCAATTATTAACTCCATCTACAGCCACTCTCCTCTTCCTGTAGGATGGGATGGGGCTGAAAGGTACAAGCTTCTAATCACAGCCGTGTTCTTCTGGTAACCAATCCCATTCAGCTCATTAGAATAAGAAATATGCATCTCCCAAGAAATCCAAATAGATTAGGAGCTCTGGATCAGGAACCAGGGTCAAAGGCCAAATATTGGAATCAAAGATTCTCCTAACACTCCCATCACTCAAGAAATTACAATAGTTTTAGAAGCTTTGTTCCTGGATTCTAGGGATGAAAACAAAAATATTATTATGTATTTTGTCTTATAATCATTATCACATACATATCCATGTCATCATATATCTTATGGGTTTCATCTCTTGATAGAACCCTGACTTATCCATGGGTTCTTGATTCAAGATGGGCTCACACACTCTGCTGTGTTACTGTTTACCCTCGCTTTCATGTAGGAAGCCACTACAATTCAACAGCAACATTTTCATATAAGTTGTATGAATATAAGCATCTCTTATTAATTGCTGTTGACTAGCCAAAAGGCAAATATTTAATTAAACCTTGAGAGATAATAAAACTGCACATGAATTATCTATCTAAGAGCACATAGGTCCGTACATTTCATTTAGGTGATCCAAACAATAATCATGTCTCTTATACCCAATCTTCATTTGAGCAGATTGATTGTTTTTTTTTAAAGAAAAATTCCACAGAGGGATAGTGATGTTTTTGCTAAAGTAGTGCACCTGTTGATTTGTATTAACTTCCACTACTCCTCCACATCCCATTAGAAATACAGCTGATCATACCACAGATGAATGTTTTGTTAACTTGGAATATATATGCACAAGATTAATGAGTGACCAGTCTGAATGGCAATGAAGCCTCCCTCTTAAGAAAAGAGTTATCAGTGGTGCTGTGGCATAGCTGGTAAAGCCAACCTGCAGTGTAGGTTAGAGTCCCGTCTGTTCCACTTCTGATCCAGCTCTCTGCTATGGCCTGGTAAAGCAGTAGAAGATGGCCCAAGTCCTTGGGCCCCTGCATCCACATGGGAGACCTGGAAGAGGCTCCTGGCACCTGGCTTCGGATCAGCGCAGCTCCAGTCATTGCGGCCATCTGTGGAGTGAACCCTCTCTCACCCTCTCTCTCCAACTCTGCCTTTCAAATAAATAAATAATTTTTTTTTTTTAAGAAAAAGAGTTATCTGGGAGATGAGCAAACCTCAGTTTTGTCTGATTTTCTTCTGTGCTTCTATTTACTAGTGTTTCCTTGCTGCTCTTGTCTGTATTTTTGTAAAAGATTTATTTATTTATTTGAAAGTCAGAGTTACACAGAGAGAGGAGAGGCAGAGAGAGAAAGAGAGAGAGAGAGAGAGAGAGGTCTTCCATCCGATGGTTCACTCCCAAATTGGCTGCAATGGCTGGAACTGCGCTGATCCGAAGCCAGGAGACAGGAGCTTCCTCCAGGTCTCTCACATGGATTCAGGGGCCCAAGCACTTGGGCCATCTTCTACTGCTTTCCCAGGCCATAGCAGAGAGCTGGATTGGAAGAGGAGCAGCTGGGACTAGAAACGGTGCCCATATGGGATGTTGGCGCTTCAGGCCAGGGCATTAACCCACTGCGCCACAGCACCGGCGCCTGCTGTCTGGATTTATATAACGTAAGAGAGTCACTCTGGTGTGGCTGAGGGGGTTTTTAATGGTTACTCCAAGTACAGACACAGAGTTTTATTCAGTTATTTAAAGAAACAACAAAAATCTAAACCTTTCCACGCTGCCCCTGCCATGATTGAACAGGAGTAGCTGCTCCCTTTCCAAACAGGTCTTGGGAGATTGTTACTGAAGAGGATGAGGCCAGGGCCCTCAAGGCCCAGACAGCAGGATGAGTGTTCAAACACAGGGGCCAAAGAACAGCAAGTACATTGCCACTTAAAGAAGGGCTGAAATGATGCTCTTTTTTTTGTATTAACATAACCTTTCATTTTTTGATAGTGACAGTGCATATTATGGCATATCTGCTTTTTTAATGGTGTTACTTTCCAATAAAATGTTTGCAACTCTATATTGGTTCTATTCATTAAAAGTATTTTGAAAAATTGTCTTGGCTGGGAAATGCTGGCATACAAATAGATTTCTCTCGCTTACATTTGATGCTGTTGCTTCCAAACTCTAGTCACTCTTCCTCTGAAGTTGTGGGGATATATCTCTATGCAATGGAGAGCGCATGATTGTCATCTTTATGGCTACAAGCTGTTGATCTCTGTGACCCGATGGCACTATGGGAGTGCTTGACATGCAGCTGATAAACAGAGTATTTGCCTTTAATTCATCGGAGCTGGAACAGCTCACAGCTCAGGATGCTGCACGCACACTTCTCTAGCATAGAGCTTGTTTCTTAGCTAAATGAGACTGATGGGAAAATCCAGACTATGCTTTATAGATTGGCTATCAGGATTGTTTATACAGCATTGGACATAGACCGGGGCTCTGTAGAATGTGAAGAATTAAGCCATTCAACTGGGGTGAGCTGGCATATTGCAACTTATTAGCTCAAACAAGGAGTTATAGTCATGTGCCCTAAAACAATGTTATGATCAACAATGGACCACATGATGACAGTGGTCCCATAAGATTATATTGCCTAGTGATATGGCTTCTTAATTTGTGTAAGTGCTCTCTGTACATGATACGGCCTAACAATGCACTTCTCAGAAAGTATCTGTGGTACTTAGTGACTCATGACTATATTTTGTATTCTGTTTATCTAATGATGCATGCTATTCCCATTGTATCAATAAAGAAGAAACTTTTTTACCTGAAGATCAAATAGACATGTCTTAACAATTTCATACCTATGATTAAAAAGGATTATCCACAAGAGTAATATTCAGGCAAAAGACCTAAACTTGTTCTATCCAAGCTGCCAAATTTCTAGGTCAGTAGTTCTTATCTACCAACTTGAATTTATTTCCTAACTTGCATTGTATAGTTAAAATGTATAACATAATCATTCTTTTCAGTGCCACAGTTGTAACACCACTGTAATTCACTCACTAAATTTTTTTCACTACTACACATTTATTTACCTGAGTTTCTTTTATAGGTCAGGCATGGTGCTGGGTGCTAAAGACACAAAAAGAGATGCAATGCAGTAAATAATAAAAAGGGAGAAAATGAGAAGTTCCAGACAGCAGCAAGCTAGGAGAGCTGGGAGCTTATATTCAAAGCCAGATTGATGCTTCACAAAAAGGAAACCAATGTGTGCCCTCACCCTCTGTGTTACTCTTGTTGGATGCCTTTTCCCAGTAACAAAGATAACAGTTCCCATTCTCTTCTTTCCTACCTATTCAAGAGCATAGTAGGTTTGAAATCCTGACTGATTTAAACTACGGTTTTTAACAGAGGCACTGTGATTCACTGACACTGCTGAAATACAATTCACTCATTTAAGACTCTTCAAGAACCCACTGTTTAATTACGTGGTTCTTGTTTGAACAGAAACTCAAATAACCACAATAGTAGCAAATAGACAAACATGGGTAGAGAAGCTTAGCTTTAATATTGGAGCAAAGGCTGAAGAGAACTGGATGCAAAAGCCTGGGCAATACCAAAGCAGGGTGAATGCAGAGAGCTGATTGAACCACAACCCCCAAATCACTACTGTGCAAGGGGACCAGAGTGAGCCCAAATGAAATGTGCAACCAGCTGAGAGTCCCTCAAGTTAAATGCAGAGACTTTCATTCTTGTGTGCAGTTATTTAGACTGAAAATGGAAACGTGTGACTGTGAGGCAGATCTCATTCATGCATAATTGAAACACCCAAGGGTAAAATACTGAGGCACAATGGATGACATCTGATAAAAAGAGAGCAAGGAAAAAGAGGAAGTTAAAAACAAGATACAAGACCCTGGGGACCAGGGAGAAGAATACCTGACATAGGCCAAATAATCTCAAATAAAAAATATCCAAATTACCAGACAATGTAAATATAAAGAAAAATGCATGGAAGAAACATGAGGTTTGGGTAGGAAAAAATGTTCAGAATATGAAACATTCAAGGAAAGAGTCACTGGTAAGTGAAACTCTCATTCTAACAAAATGCAACCACAATAGAATTTATATAGCATTCTCATATACATAAGAAATGAACAATTAATTCAGACAGATTCCAATTATGGACCAATTTCACTAGATGTGTGGTTTTCAGATAGTTTTGTAACCTCCCAGAGACTCGGATAACTGTCACAAATTAGTCAACATTCAAAAATTATTCCATTTATGAGCCGTAGCTGACTCCAAGTCTGACTGATTCCCTTCAATGCTTTGAATGCCAGCACTTTCCCTCCTTTTTTGCCTTATGATACACTTGTTAGCCCTGATTTATCATATAGACCGGTGACCCATAACTACCTGGCCTGGTATTAACATTGTCAGTAAAAGGGCATTAACCAAGAAGGACTCTGCCCAAGAAAAGGTGGAGGCAAGAACCATCAAAAATGCACTTTTTCTTCTTTACAGTATAGTACTGTGTGTGTATATGTGTGTAGGTGTGTGAAGATGAGAGGCTAAGTGGATTTCAGGAGTCCCAGAAATATCTCAGTATTTATTCTATATTCTTTTGGAAATTTAACTTATATCTGCAACTCCAGATATTATCTAAACTATGTCTTTTATTGGAATTCATAATATTATATTTATTTTTTTCCCATTGGCTCTTCTTATCATCCTACAAAGATTCACTGAGAACCTAGCATATGCCAGATAAACTTCTAGGCTTCAAAGTCAGATGGGCATGGACATTTTGCCTAACAGTTATGATCCTGGTTAAGATGCTCATATCCCAAATTCAAGTGCTTGTGTTCAATTCCTGGCTCCAAATTCCAATGCTAGTTTTCTGCTAATGCAGAACCTCGTGATCACTTTGGTAGTTGGGTCCATGACCCACCACGGGGAGTTCTTGGTTGAATTCCTAGAACCTGAGTTTGACCTTGGCATGCTGACTACTGTGGACATTTGGAAAGTGAAATAATGAATGGAATCTCTCTTTCTCTCTCTCTCTTTCTTGAATTTTTTTTTAAATCAAATGGTGTAGTAGGTTAAAAGTCATAACCAAATAATTAATTAAAATGTGTAATGGAATTGAAAGCCTGCCAAAAATAAGCAAGAGAGGAGTGAATGTTGCTGTGGATTCGTTCTGAGAGGAGGAGTATGGTGGGGACAAGAGGCGTGGAGTCACCACACAGACACTAGGAGTCGGGCAAAAGCAGGCCATAGGTGAGCAGCCCACATACTCGTTCATTTCAGTTGGTATGGCAGCTTATACAGCTGAGGCAGCCAATCCAGTCAAGGGGCAGTTTATGCCCTAACCAATCATGGCCTGTTGCCAGGCAGGCTCTGTTGCCAGGTGGGTTTCAAAGCCATTCCTGAGTAACTGATGCTCACTTGCCAGTGGCCATCTTGGCCATTCTACCACAAGTGAATAGACTGGAAGGCTGATGGTTACAGCTTCATATACCTACCTCTGGGGGTTTGTATTTGCAAACAGTGCTTGAAGGAAGCAGCTAAAGAAACTGTTTTTATAAGACTCCATGAGACATGGCATGTGACCCAGGGACAGAAAGAGAAACATTCTGCTCACTACTGGATCAAACACATAGTGTCTTTAAGTCACTGACGACTCATAACCATATCTCAGGAGTGTTCCTAATACTACACTTTCAAGGAGCATCAGTATATATAGTGTTTTTGGTTGGGCACCAATGTTGTCATGAAGGACGCAATGACCAACAGCCATATTAAGGAGTAGGAAGGCAGTATATAAATGAAAGTAGCTACGCTAGTACAGGAAGACCTTGGCGGATGTGGACTCTAACTGGCAAACCTGCACCCAAGCACCTGTAAGACAGTCCCTGAGACTTTAGAAACCACAGAAAGGATGAGATTGTAACACATAGAGTCAAGAAGTCAGGGAGATTAGGCCCACTACTGTTAATGTGATCTTTATCTGATGTGGTGATAATGTTTGGGGAACTTGTCTCCATCTAATGGACAATTCACTTGGCTTAAACTATAATGTCATATAGCTCATTCATATTGCATTTCCAAAAGTCAAACTATACTTGGGATCAACTTCTCTGTAGAAATGTGAGTTATGAGTGCCAGAAGAAAAGTAGAAATATGATGTTTTGTTGCTATGGGTATCTGTTTTTCATTTTTTTTTTTTAGTGTAGGGCATTTTAAGGAGGGGCATGTCTGCATGCAGCAATAAATTATAAAGATCTGCACAGCCTTAATGTGGTAAAATGATGTGTGACAACTGAGAGAAGAGACAGTATATTAATAATTAAACTTTTACAATGCCAGCAGTGAGCTATTCACGTCCAGAAAAGTCTGGAGTTTATGCTTGGCAAGGGAGAATCCCATATGCAGTCTTCCTCATCTTAACTAAGCACAATCTTCCTTGCCCTCCCCACAGAGGCCAGTTTCTCCCCTGAATCCCGTGACCCCATCAAGGCTGAGGACGGACAATGCGACAGGTGGAATGGGAGGGAGACCGAGTCCTGGAACCTAAATCTCTGCCCTTCAGGCTTGATACCTCAGCTACGATTGGCGTAAGCAGCTAGTCCTAGCCTTGAGTTTCTCCCACGATGTTTCGCTATAATTTAATCTATAGTCTATGTGTATGCTTTACATGAGAAACAGAATGCTAACTTCATAGAAATATGTGTTTCTAAATATGCTCCTTTCCATTATTAATTAATACTTGCTGTGTACATGCAAGATACATGCAAAGCACTGCATTATTGGTTTAAAAAGGCAATTTGGCTTCTACTGTGTTAATCCAAATGCTCCAATTAGTTTGGTGCATTCATAATTATGTATAATTCAGTTTGCATTTATGCACGGAATGTTTATTTCCATAATTGTAACAAGCACTTAAATTAATTACACTATAACCTCTTGATTCCATGGGCCAACTGTTGAGTCTTTTTGTTAATATTTTAGAGTCATGCCTTTTTATTTCTGAATTTTTCCCCCTGTCTTTGATGTGTTGTTTCTTATCCTTGTTTGGAATCCTCCATGGAATAGTCTCAGAATAATCTTGCAGTTTTCTTTTATGACTGAAACTTTGCATTTTAACAGTTGTCTGGAGATAGTTTCTTCCTTGTGAAATATCAGTTTTAATAACAGGAAAAGAAAAATGCCATAAATCTGCACTAACCACATAAAGCCAAAGTCTCTGAGAGACTGATTAACATGGAGACTCTACACAGGTTTTTCAATAATTAGAGGATGTGCTTGCATGGAGCCACGACTGCTCCGGCCTTGAAGCCATTTCCCAGGGCAGCCAGCAATTATTACAGCCTGGAGTACATGTCTTATATTCTGTGCCTCTAGCTATTGAAGCTGTTTTCAGATAAAGGTCTCTTAATTTCACAAAAAGTTAACATCACCTTGGATGAGCAACACTTTTCTCCTAATACCTCCACTGCCTTGTCTGGAGAGGGCCCTTGGAGAGAAGGCAATGAGGAATTGCTAATTTGTTGTTCATCCACCCATACAAGGTTAAGAACATTCTGGTCTCTGATTACCTGAACTGAGCAAGGGCAGATACAGCCTCCCACAGTGCCCTCGCTAACTGCCTGCCCTATCAGGCAATGCTGCTATATGACCTCTGCAGAGCACAGGAGTGAGGGGGCTGTTGTACTGCGGGTTCTTGGATTTGATTTTAGTTTTTTGTCTCAATGAATTACAGAAGAGGTTGCCACTCTTTTTTTTTTTTTTTTTTTTTTTTTTTTTTTTGTATAGTGCTTAGTAAACTATTAGCATGTGGTAAATGCTAGAATGTGACCTGTCATGATTTTGGAGAAAACAACCCATGAGATAGTTCATCACCAGCAGCCATGAAGTTCTACTTCCTGATGCATAACTGCTTGTTTGGTCTGAATGTATCACTGTTGCATTATGAACAATGTGAGTGTCCATGTAGCTCACTACCAGTACATTGTCATTTTATGTCAATGAGTGCTAATGACATTTTGACTACATGATAAGACCCACAGAAACATAAGGCTTCTGCCCCCAGACTTCTCATCTCAATGGACAACACATAATAAAAATGCAAGAGGAAATTAATGTTATCAGCTGCAGGTAACTGACACGGCAGTTGATTACCCATCGCTGGTGTTTCCTGTCCTGTCAATCCAGCCATTTAATTTGGCCAATGGAAAAGGGAGTCCAGAACTAAAATCTCTTTAAACTGGAGTGGGGTAGGGAGAAGGTCTTAATGAAGAAAGGGAATGGCAAGGAAAGCAGATGGAAAACAAAACAGAAGAGAGGTGAGAATGTCTAGCAAACCCAAATGTTGCCAATTCCTTGCAGGACAGATGAACAACTTAGGATGATCCAATAATCATGACTTGGTCTAAAGTCACGCTAGTTGAATTTCTTGGGTAAATATGACCACTCTGTCTTGCTCCCTCACTTGAATGTGAAAGGAAGGGATTAAGAAGCATCCATTTTTGTCACGAAGTGCATTCAACTACTGACATTTTTTTTCATATTTAAAGTTTTTAATTAACCTGTAATACTTGACATTTTTATGGGGTACAGGAAATATTTCAAAACATATACATGGTATAATCTGATCAAACCAGACAACTAGGCTATTTCCTTCTCTTTTATGTAGAGCCTCCCAACTCTTCTCTTCCTGTTCTTTATACTGTACATAAAACACTACTGTGAACTACAGGCCCCCTGTACACTATGTAATACTAAAACTCGTTACTTCTATCTGTGTTTTCATACACACTCCCTCTACTCCCTCCTCCCAACCCTTCTCAATCTCCAGTAATCACTCTTTCAAGTTCAGAACTTTTTTTTTTTTTTTAATTTCTACACATGAGAGAGAACATGTGGTATTTGTCTTTCTGTGTCTGGCTTATTTCACTTAACATAATGATCTCTAGTTCCATCATTTTGCTGCAAATATCAAGATTTCATTTTTGTATCTGGCTGAATATTTCATTGTGTGTTTAACCCTGTGTGTGCATTCATCCCTCAATGGACATCTAGGTTTGTTCCATATCTTGGCAACTGTGGATGCCGCAAAGAATATGGGAATGCAGGTATCTATTTTAAATTCTGATTTCATTTCTTTCGGATATTTACCCAGTAGCAGGATAGCTGGATCATATGATAAATCTACATGCACTCTTATGAGGGAACCCCATACTTTCCTCTATAATAAATGTACTAGTTCATATTTGCATCAACATTTCTTCATAGGAATTTGCTATTGTTGTCTTTTTGCTAATAGGAATTCTAACTGGAGTTAGAAGATATCTCTTTGCATTTATCTGATAACTAGTGATATATATATATATATATGTATATATATATCTACAAATTAACATTTTTCCATGTAACTGTTGGAAAATTTAATTTCTTCTTTTGAGAAATGTCTGTTTGGAACTCTTGCCCACTTCTTAACTACTTGTTTGGTTTATTTTATTGTTGAGGTTTTGAGTTTTTTAGATATTCTAGATATTTTCTTTTGTGAAGCAAATATTTTCTCCCGTTCCATTGGCTGTGCATTCACTCTTGTGTTCTTTCTCCTTTTGCAGAGCTTCTTAGTTTGATATAATCCCAATTGTCCATTTTTATTTTTGATGCCTGTTATTTTAGGGTATTAACAAATTTTTAAAAAAGAAAACACTGCCTAGGCCAACATCTTAAAGAGTTTATCCTATGTTTTCTTACAGTAGTTTCATGTCTTACATTGAATTTTTTGATCCATTCTGAGTTGATTTTTGTAGAGAGTGAGAGACAGGAAATGATCAAGCTCAATTTTCTCAGCACTGTTTATTGAAGTTACTATCCGTTCTGCAGTGTAGACTTTTGCCAAGTTTTTCAAGACTCAGTTGGCTGCAGATAAGTGGATTAATTCCTGGGATGTCTATTCTATTCCGTTGGTCTATTTATCTGTTTTTACAGCAGTAACATGCTATTTTGCTTAAAATATCTCTGTAGTATATCCTAAAATGGGATATTGTTATCCCTTCAGCTTTATTCTTTTTGTTCAAGATTGCTTCAGTTATGTTGGATCTTTTGTGCTTCCATATGGATTTTAAGATTGTTTTTTCTTGCTCTACAAATGGGATGTCATTGGTATTTTGATGTCGATTGTACTGAAGCTATACATTCCTTTCAGTGGTATGGACATTTTAATAACATGAATTCTTTCACTCCATCATCTGCTGCCTCCCAGGGTATGCACCAATAGATCACTGTGATCAGAAGTAGAACCAAAACTCAGACCCAGACACTCCAACACTAGATGTGGGCATCCCAACTGGCTCAAGTACTTGGGTTACCATCACCCAGATGGGAGACCTGGATTGAATACTCAGGTCTTGAGTATTGCCAAGCCTGGCCAAACTATTACGGCATTTTTGCAAACTCTGTAGATTGAGTTCTCAGCTCCTAGCTTCTGTCTGCCTCTATCTCTCAGCCTCTCAAATAACATAAATAAATAAATAGGAAAATCTAAAACCAAGTTTTGATAGGATCAAGCTGATCCACTAGGAAATTAGCTACCTGTCAGAAATAAAAAACAAAACAAAACAAAACAAAAACAAAACAAAACAAAAAAACCAAACACTTGGTCCTTGGGGCCAGTGTTGTGGTGCACTAGGTTAGTCCTCCACCTGTGGCGCTGGCATCCCATTTGGGTGCCGGTTTCTAGTCCTGCTTGCTCCTCTTCCAGTCCAGTTTTCTGCTGTGGCCTGGGAAGGCAGTGGAGGATGGCCCAAGTCCTTGGGCCCTTGCACCCACATTGGCAACCAGGAAGAAACTCCTGGCTCCTGGCTTTGGATGGGCGCAGCTCCGGCCGTTGTGGCCATTTGGAGAGTGAACCAATGGAAGGAAGACCTTTCTCTCTGTCTCTCTCTCTCACTGTCTGTAAACTCTACCTGCCAAATAAATAAAAAAAAATTGGTCCTCTTTAAAGGAAGAGAGTAAAATCCATATTTTTAACAAGATATCATTCACAATATTTAGCAGATAACAAAATATTATTAACTGCGGAATTGAAAAAAATGTGACATAAAACTAGGAAAGGGAAAACAAATCCAGAGATAACAAGTGTATAGAAACTAGAAGATAAGATCTTTAAAAACACCTATTATAAATATATCAAACATTTAAACAAGAAATGAATATAACAAATGGATAGATGCAACACCACAGCAGAAAAATAGAAACTACAAAAAGATGAACGGAAATATTGGAATTGAAAGATACAAGACAGGACAAATTCAATGTATGAATTTTTTTAGGATTTGTTTTATTGATTTGAAAGAGTTACAGAGAGAGGCAGAGACAGTGAGAGAGGTCTTCCATCCACTAGTTCATTCCCCAAATGGCCACAATGGTCTGAGCTAAGCCAATCCACAGGCAGAAACCAGGAGCTTCTTCTGGGTCCTCCAAGTGGGTGCAGGGGCCCCAGGACTTTGGCCATCCTCTACTGCTTTCCCAGGTGCATTTACAGGGAGCTGGACTGGAAATGTCCTGGCACCCAAATGGGATGCCAGCACTGCAAGCTGGGGTTTTAGCTCACTCCACCACAGCGCCAGCCCTTCTATGTATGAATTTAACAGGAGGACACTACAGGGAAAAGATCAGTGAGCTTGAAAATGTTTAAAAAGATTTTTTAATTAAAGCACAGAGAGAACAAAGACCAGAAACAATAAAATCAAACAAGCTGTAAGTGATCTGTGAGAATATTAAGAGATGAAGTATTTGGAATCCAAAAAAAAAGAGAGATCAAAGAAAGAAGTTGGGATACATATATATGAGAAGAAATGATGGCTAGGAAGTTTCTCAATCTGATAAACCATAATAATCCACAGTTCCAAGAAACTCAAGCAAGGTGAACGCAAAGAAAACTGAACCTGGGCACATCATGGTCAAGATGCTGAAAACTGGGGTACAGGGCCTTGGTTTAGAAATTGAGCTGCCAATTGGGATGTCACCATTCCAGATCAGTGTGTCTGGGTTTGATATCCAAGTTTATTCAGCTCCTTACTCCATCTTCCTCCTAATGTGCGCCCTGGGAAGCAGCAGTGATGACTCAAATGCTAGGTTCCTGACACCCAGGGGAGACATGGATTGGGTTCCATCTCCTGGCTTCAGCCCGGCACACAGCCTTTGCCACTATAGGCAACTGGGGATTTGGGAAGTGAACCAAGTGGGATCTCTTTCTCCCTCCTCCCCTCCCTCTTTTTCCTCTCTCTCTTCCCAGTCCCCCATCCAAAATAAAAAAAAATGTCAAAGATCATAAGCCATTCTTTAAAGTATGAAGAAAAGAAGAAATAATAAAGATGTCCCCTAGGTGGATGCCTGACTCAGAGGTGAGACTGACCACTCTTCTGCCCAGTGCCACTCACAGAAAGCCCACCCTTTGTGCCTGTGTCCTGGCTGTGTCCAGTTCCTCCCCCCCCACCCCCATCATGACATACATTGACAATGACCGCCAAATTCTCATTGGAGTATTTCAGCAAGCCAGAAAATAATGTGATGATACCATTGAAATGCTGCATGAAAATATTGGCCGGATTAGAATTCTAAATCCTGAAAAAAAGTCACTTAAAAATGAGAGGAAGGGGCTGGCGCTGTGGCATAGCCACCACTGCAGTGCTGGCATCCCATGTGGACGCCGTTTTAAGACCCGGCTGCTCCACTTCCGATCCAGCTCTCTGCTATGGGCTGGGAAAGCAGTAGAAGACAGCCCAAGGCCTTGGGCCCCCTCACCCATGTGGGAGACCGGGAAGAAACTCCTGGCTCCTGGTTTCGGACCAGCGCAACTCCGGCCGTTGCAGCCATTTGCAGAGTGAACCAGTGGATGGAAGATGTCTCTCTCTCTGCCTCTCCTTCTCTCTATGTAACTCTTTCAAATAAATAAATAAATCTTAAGTTCCTGGCTCCATATTTCAGACCTGCTCAGTTATGTGGCCATTTTGGGAGTGTACAGGCAGATAAAAGATCTCTCTTTCTCTCTCTCCTTCCCTCTCTGGATTTCTGCCTTTCAAATAAATAAATAAATCTTTAAAAAACTAAAATAGTACCAAAAATGTAATGTATAAGAGTGAAATTGACAATTTGAGATTCGATGATTGTTCATAGTCCTGTCTCTGTTGTTGAGGAAGAGTGGTTTTTTTTCTTATTATTTGTTTAACTGTTTACTAAGTGCAGGGTCAATCTTATGAGTATAAAGTAAACTGAAAGTAGATCATTGTAAAAATTAAGAGAGGGAATAATAAAGGAAGGAGGAAGATGGGTGTTAGCGTGGGTAGGAGGGTGGGTAGGGTGGGAAATATCACAATGCTGCTAAATCCGTATATATGAAATACATGAAATTTGTTTACCTTAGATAAAATGAAAAAAATGTAAAAAGCAAATAAAAAAGATTTAATCACTCCTCTGTCACTGATACAACATGCCATTGAAAATTCAGTAGTTATATAGAATATTTGGATAATGTTACCAAGCAATGAATATAATTATCAGCTGTCGAACACTAAACAAAAACACTACAGAATATATGGAGAATCTTTATAAAGTTATGGAAAATGTGTATCATGAAAAAACGAGGCATACATTTCAAAAAAATTTTTGCACCCAAATCTATCATAACATGTCTGGACAGGATCAAGTTTGAGGCACTAAAAAGGATAGGACATCAGTGTGAAAAGAGCTCCTATCACAGCAATGTGAATTCTGCTAAAATTGAGGCAAGCACAAAAACTAAATCCACAGGGAAGCTTGGGTGGATGAGTGGTTGAAATCATTGATTCTTTATGAAAATTTTAGATTTATATGAGAAATGCAAAGGATCAAAATGTGAAGATAATTTGGAGGACTTACTCTACCTGAGTTCTTTTTTTTTTTTTTCTTTTTTTTTTTTTCTTTTTTGACAGGCAGAGTGAACAGTGAAAGAGAGAGAGACAGAGAGAAAGGTCTTCCTTCTGTTGGTTCATTCCCCAATGGCTGCTGCAGCCGGCGCACCGCGCTGATCCAAAGCCCAGAGCCAGGTGCTTCTCCTGGTCTCCCATGCAGGTGCAGGACCCAAGGACTTGGGCCATCCTCCACTGCACTCCCAGGCCACAGAAGAGAGCTGGACAGGAAGAGGAGTGACTGGGACAGAATCCGGCGCCCTGACTGGGACTAGAACCCGGGGTGCCGGCGCCACAGGCAGAGGATTAGCCTATTGAGCCTTGGCGCCAGCCCTCTACCTGAGTTCTATATTTGATATAAAGGTACGGGGATAGTGACAATACATCAGTTGAAAGATAAGCATATAGATCAATGAAGCAGAATATATTGGTCAAAGACCGACCTATTTCATGTATTTCTTATATACAGATTTAAGAACATAGTGCTATTTCCCTTCCTCCTGCCCATGCTCCAACCCTTCTTCCTTCTCCCTCTCCCATTCTCACTCTTAATTTTTATAGAGATCTATTTTCAGTTTACTTAATGATCATATGGTTAACCCTACACTAAATAAATAAAAGAGTTCAACAAATGGAATGAAGGAAAAAAAACAAAAAAACAAAACAAAACCACTGTTCTTCAATGGAATACACAAGCAAAAAAAAAAAAAAAAAAAGACAGACCCATAACTTAGGTCAATCAATTTTTAACACTGAAACCACAGCAATTTAATGGGAGAAATGAAGTCGTTATTATTATTTTTTTAATTAGACAGATAGACGGTGAGGGAGAGAGACAGAGAGAAAGGTCTTCCTTCTGTTGGTTCACTCCCCAAATGGCCGATACAGCCAGAGCTACGCTGATCCGAAGCCAGGAGCCAGGTGCTTCTTTCTGGTCTCCCACGCGGTGCAGGTGCCTAAACAGTTGGGCCATCCTCCACTGCCTTTCTGGGCCTCAGCAGAGAGCTGGACTGGAAGAGGAGCAACCGGGACTAGAACTCGGCGCCCATATGGGATGCCGGTGCCACAGGCGGAGTATTAACCAAGTGAGCCATGGCGTTGGCCCTGAAATGAAGTCTTTCTAAGAAATAATGCTGGCACAACTAGACTCTGTTTAGAAAACTGTGTATTTGATGCAAATGGAAGGGGAGAGGGGAGGGTTGTGGGTGGGAGGGAAGTTATGGGAGAGGGAAGCCATTGTAATCTATAAGCTGTACACTGGAAATTTATATTCATTAAATAAAATTTTAAAAAACATAAAAAAAGAAGGAGGGAAAGGAATAATAAAAGCAAACTCTGGCAAAAAAAAAAAAGAAAGAAAAAGAAAAGAAAACTGTGTATTTGACTCTTCTTATTTCACCCCAAACACAAAAATTAATTCAACCTGTATGATATAGCTAAATGTAAATGCTAAGGACAAAAAAGCTTCTAGAATTCTTAGACATTTATTTCAATGATTCTGAAGTAAAGATTTCTTAGCAAGCAGTAGCCACAAAAGAAAATCATCAATAAACTTGAGTGTATCAAAATTTAAAACATTTGTTTAGGAAAATTCATTTAAAAAGGACAAGTCAGGGCTGGCATTGTGGCATAGTAGGTTATGCCTCCTCTTGCAGAGTGGGCATCCCATATGGGTGCCAGTTCGAGTCCCAGCTGCTCCACTTCCAATCCAGCTCCCTGCTAATGGCCTGGGAAAGCAGTGGAAGACGGCTCAGGTGCTTGGGCCCCTGCACCCATGAGGGAGACTCAGAAGAAGCTCCTGGTTCCTGGCTTTGGATCAGCCCGGCTCCGGCTGTTGTGGCCATTTGGGGTGTGAACTAGTGGATGGAAGATCTCTCTCTCTGTCTCCTCTCTCTGTAAGTTTGCCTTTCAAAGAAATTTTAAAAAAGAACAAGTCAAAGAATGGAAGAAAACATTAAGTATATTTGAAAAGGGATTTGCAAAGAGAAAGTGAAACAACTCCCCCCAAAATTAACTGTTTAAAATGAAGAGCCTGCTTTAAAATGAGTAAAAATATTAAACAGATACTTCACAAATATAGATTTACAAATTGATAAACAAATGAAAAAAAGTGCTCAACATCATTAGCCATCCAGGAAATACAAATTAAAACTACAGTGCAAGATGAACCGACCCTCACTAAAATGGATACAAAAACTTCAGTAGTATCAAACAGCTCTAAATATTCAAAAGTATATGGAACAACTGGAAGTCTTATACATTACTGAGAAAAATATAAAATTGTACAATCACTTTACAAACTTTTCAGCTATGTCACATAAAGTAGTCTCCTATCTGATGACTATCAACTCCAATCCTAGGCATCTTGTTTACTAACGAGAAATGAAGACATCTGTCCACAAAAGATTTGTACAAAACTCTTGGTAGCAGCTTTATTCATATTAACTCCAACTAGAAACAATTCACATAATCATCAATCAGCGAAAAACTACAGGGTATTCATAGAATGAAAAAAATCAGGAATAAAAAAGGAATACACTACCAAAAACTCAACACAGAAGAATCTCTAGAATATGCTGAGTGACAGATGCCAGACATAGAGGAACAGTGATCATGTGATTTCTTTTTTTTTTTAATTAAATTTTTTTTTTTAAATTTTTTGACAGGCAGAGTGGACAGTGAGAGAGAGAGAGACAGAGAGAAAGGTCTTCCTTTGCCGTTGGTTCACCCTCCAATGGCCGCCGCGGTAGGCGCGCTGCGGCTGGCGCACCGCGCTGATCCAATGGCAGGAGCCAGGTGCTTCTCCTGGTCTCCCATGGGGTGCAGGGCCCAAGCACTTGGGCCATCCTCCACTGCACTCCCGGGCCACAGCAGAGAGCTGACCTGGAAGAGGGGCAGCCGGGACAGAACCGGCGCCCCAACCGGGACTAGAACCCGGTGTGCTGGCGCCACAAGGCGGAGGATTAGCCTAGTGAGCTGCGGCGCCAGCCGATCATGTGATTTCTATGTACATGAAGTTATAGGCTGAGAAAAACCAACGTATGGTGACAGAAATCAAAACACAGTTGTTTTTGCAAGGGGTAAGTACTGGCTGATTATGATCATGAATGACTCTGACAAAAAGGACATTTTGTGGGGTGGCATTGTGGTGTAGCAGATAAAGTCAGCACTTGTGATGCCGGTATCCTATATGAGCACCGGTTTGTACCCTGGCTGCTCCACTTCTGATCCAGCTCCCCTAATGGTCTGGGAAAGCCAGTGGAGGATGGTCCAAGTGCCTGGGCCCCTGCACCCATGTGGGAGAACAAGAACAAGTTCCTGGTTCCTGGCTTCCACCTGGCCTGGCACAGGCCATCGTGACCATCTGGGGTGTGAACCAGTGGATGGTGGACTCTCTTTCTCTCTCTCTCTCTCTCTCTCTCTCTCTCTCTCTCTCCTGGCTTCCACCTGGCCTGGCACAGGCAATTGTGACCATCTGGGGTGTGAACCAGAGGGTGGAAGACCTCTCTGTTTCTCTCTCTCTCTCTCTCTCTCTCTCTCTCTCTTTCTCCCTTTCTCCCTTTCTCCCTTTCTGTAACTCTGATTTTCAAGGAAATAAATATATTTTTTTAAAAAAGGAAATTTTGTATATATCATTAAGAATGTAAAATGCCCTGGTATAAGCATTTGTCAAAATTCATTGACAGGTGTGTATCTGTGCATCTTAGTAAATAAAAATTTACCTCAGTAAGATGAATGATTTATTAAAACTAATAATGTTTTCTTCAGCCAGTAAAATAGAAAAGATATTTTTCATTAGCTTGATCAAGCAAGAATTTTGAAGTTTATGCATAAATTCAGTTTTATAATCTATTTTTCTACTGCTAATAGTGAGTTTTTCAGATAACTTATCTAAACTACTATTAAGCTTTATTTGGCCTACTAACTGCAATCTATAAATGCAATGTGGCTCTTATTGTGATTTCATGATCATCAGTGCAGGATTTCAAACGCTTGTGCTTCTGGCTTAACATAGCTCTTCCAAGCCTCTCTCAATTGGCTCCTACATAACTGATTTATGCTTATGAGAAGTAGGAACTTATTTCCCAGATTTAAAGATCACTATTGAGTCTGTTAAAAACTAATTAAAATTTTTTAAAAATAATAAATAAAAAATTTTAAAATTCACTTCCAGCTGTTTTCATGTCAAGTTAATTGTTTTCTAGGACCTATTATATGAATAAGATGTATTTTTAATTACACATTTATCTGCTTACCTGATATAATTTGAAGAACTGAGGCTATATAATATTAACTTTAACTCAAAGATCATGAGAGAAAATATACAAACCTTCTGATTTTGTGGTTTGCCTGGTTCTAGAGCTAAATGTGTATTTTATTTGTCAAATGAATTAATGTGAAATGCTACTGAAGCATTGTACCTAAAGAGGAACATTACACAGGTATTCATTTTTACTGCAATATTAGTATTCTTTACATAAGTTTTTAGTTTTTTCACTAGTTTTGGAATACTGTAAGAGAGTATGCAAAAGGCAACAAACACACATTCAACCAGTGAAATTTTACCCCTGTATTAACTAGGAATTTACTTCCACAGATATATTTTCAGTGACAATAGTATGTCAACATTAAAACTTGCTTTGTATCCTGGGGATGTAACCTTAGAAGTCATGATACAATGGAAAACAAAATACATAGGCAGTTTCGCTTGAAAGCAATAGAGTTTACAAGCACTTGGAAGAAACCTTTACATTAGGAACAGTAGAGAAGTTGAAAGTAACTTTGAGTGTTTGTTTCAAAAATACTGAATACAACACATATTACTTAAAATGAGCTGCATTTTAATTGTCCAAATGCTTTAACATATACTCTTCTCATCTGAATCATTTGAACAATCTTGTAACGGGTTTAGGAATTCAGCTTTTTAGTTCCCTTTCTCTGTTTCAGTCTCTAGGTAAAACGAGTTCCAAGTAAGATAAAAAATTCTGATACCAAATGCATTTCATCTTATATTTTTAGCTCCTCAGTATAGCATAATGACATGGATATCTAATAAGTATTCCAGTGACTGACTTTTCAGTTTGACTGCACACTGGACTCTCCTGGGTAGTCCAGGATAATAAGGATATATGGTCCCACACACCGAGATCCTGATTTAATTGGTAAGGGGTGAACCATGGCCATTATGGTTTTTTAAAGCTTCCCATATGATTTTAAAATGCAGCAAAATTTGAGAACTTCTGCTTTCATAAGTAAGAGGCAAATGTTCACAGGAAAGAAAATCTCCTCTGTGTTGGAATTCTGGAATTATCAGAATGATCTTAATGGGAAATATGACAAATTGTGATGTTATGAACCGAGTTCAGCTGTAGGAATCTGAAGGTACTCTACCAAGTTTAAGTAGAAATGAATTTATCTTGGAATATTAAATGGCTTCCAGATCATTGGGAAAGCCAAATGAATAGACCATAACTTGAGTTTTTAGCAACTTCAAGAGCCACATTTCGGAAGTGAGCTGCTACTAAATTGTGAAGTTACTGCTACAGTTGCTTAATCCCAGAACAAACTCCCAGTCTCAGAATGAGGAAGATAGCACCATCAGGAAATGGCCATGGTTAGGAAACCATGGAAGAACACATAAGGAATTGAAATTTGGGTTTGAAAAATGCAAGACGTTTTCTTTCAGGCAGAGTTATTTGAGGGACCCTATGTGGATGAGAAGGAGTGTTGGAGGTACCCTTTGGGAATAAGGATGTTCTAGGCAGAAAGAATGGCATGAGCAAAGGCATATGGCCTATGTCCAGGGAGCTGTGAGTAACAGGTTGTCACAGGACTAAAAGGTGGATATGGTGGAGTGGTGAGGAAGAACTGACATAAGTGAGAGAGGCAGGGAATGTGTGATTCTGTTTGATAGGGAAATCTAAATGTTATAGGGTTCTAAAATGCAATAGGGTGTGCTGCGGTCAATGTCAGTCTATGGAGGCAGCCTGCCGCAATTTGGGTGTTAGCAGTCAGTAACATGCTATCTAGCCTTGGTGCACTCCAAGTAGCCATCATTAAAATGGAGGGAAATAATAGTATGTTTCTCACAGTGTGATTGTGAGGATTAAATAAGTTAACATTCATAAATGCTGAGAGGGTAGCATATCAAACACACTTTCAGACCATTTGCTGTGTTGACAGTATTATTATTTGGAATAGTAACCAGTGAGAGAAGACATGTCAGGATCAGGTCTATATGTCGTGTGTCATCTACTCCCCCTTCTTCATCACATACAGGCGTAGTTTGCTGAGAATCCCTACACGAAAGTGAAAACAAAATAAAGTTCACACACTTTTGTGAAGAGAGACCAGTAGAAAACAGATGATGAAGATGTGAGTGAAAGTGGTAGCAGAGGATCAAGAGGAAGACACAGGATCTACAGATATTTAGGAGGTAGAATAAGATTTGATTAAAAAAATAAGACTTGGTAATCAGATGACATTAAGGAGAAAAAGGTATCAAAATGATTTGGAAGATAATTGGATAGATACTTGTGCTATTAACTGAGCTGGGACACACATCTCAAAGAGCAGGCTAAGAAATAAGGTGCATGGAGAGGAAATTGCATGGTCATTCTGGACTTGCTGAGTAACATCTGGATGTTGGCAAACAGCTGACCTTGTGGGTCCGGGATTCAAGTCATACAGGGCCAGAGAAACAAATCATTGAAATCTCAGTTGTAGACAAATTCCTCAAATGATGATTAAAGGGATGGGTTTAGGAAAAACCGGATTGCATATGAGGGTAGACAGACCTAGCAGGTTCAGCTGCGACTATACTTCAGAATGCCTGACTTCCTTTCTCAAGTCCCATCATTCATGGAAAAGTCACTAAACCTCACTGACACCATTTCCCCCTGTACGAAATAGACAGTATTTGTGCCAGTTACTTTTCAGGTTTAGGTAGGGCTCAAACAAGATGACCAGTGAGAAAGTATGTTCAAAACTTACCAAAATGTAAGACTATGGGGTGTGGGCACTTAGACTAGAGGTTAAAATGCCCACATCTCACATCAAAGTGCCTGGGTTCAATTCCAGGCTCCAACTCCTGACTTTAGCTTCCTGCTAATGCAGACCCTGGGAGGCAGCAGCTGATGGCTCAAATAACTCCGTTCCAGCCACCCATGTGGGGGTTTGAATTTAGTCCCCAGCTCCCGGCTTTGGCCCCAGGCATCACAGGTATTTGGGGAGTGAACCAGCAGATCGGAGTGCATGCCCTCTCGCTCTCTCTTTTTCTCTTTGTAATAAATAAATAAATGTCTTTAAATGTAAGATTGTATTATTAAGAAAGCCAGTAAAAAGCACTTGATGATGTGTTTTCAACTTTGGAAGGATTTTCCTTATTTCAAGCTGCTGAAGTTAGACCGTCAGAGCAACAGGGAAAGAGAACAAAGTCAGACGGGAGAACTGCATTCACCCATCATTTTGGTCATCGAGAAGAGACAGGCAGGAAGGAAAGGAGCCCCTAATCTCACTGCCTGAGAGCTCTCATGCACACCTTTCATCCTCCTGGCAGGTGCACTGCACAGCTTCCATAGTCTCATTTACACGCACGTTTGCAGATACGGAGGCTGCTGCTAGTTCCCTAAGAAAATATTTCCAAAGCCACTAATAAAAAAGTAACTCGCAATGCGCGACGAGAGTTGACAAGCGCACTTCAGGTTGAATGATGGGTAAAGAACTGTCATGTCTTTTCTTGAAATCAGGCTCTCATGCACTGTGTGGCTTGGCACCTGTGGCTTGTTAGCAATTCCATTGTAGAAGATGGCCGTTTCGGCGTTGCCCCTGTGGAGAGGGATTTTAGGCAGGTACTGTCCTTCTGTGGTTTCAGGGCACCCCAATACACATCTGGGGAAAAGCTTGAATAAAAATCAGTTATCTTTGCTGCTTTAACAGTTTCTCCTATTCTGCTTTTGAGTGATTTTTTTAAGATTTTAATCCAGGCTTTAAAGGAGAATGGGAATAGTAACTGCGTTGAGTGTGATAATTTTGGTAATTCTGGGACTTCGTTTGGAAATGAATGAATGACTTGATATTGGTTCATACCATAAATGGTAAGAGTTCAAGAATATTTCAAAGTTTCTTGCACCACAACAGTGCCTTGTTTTTTGCTAAAGTGGCATTAACAACAATAACAAAATATTTCTTTTTCACTTAAAATGGATCAAGCCCTGTTCCGAGCCCTTTGTATAAGTTAGCACATCCTTATTATAATGGTCAGCTATCCCCATTTTTTTTAATTAAACTTTTATTTAATGAATATAAATTTCCAAAGTACAGCTTATGGGTTACAATGGCTTCCCCCTCCCAAAACTTCCCTCCCACCCGCAACCCTCCCCTTTCCCGCTCCCTCTCCCCTTCCAATCACATCATGATTCATTTTCAATTCTCTTCATATACAGAAGATCAGTTTAGTATATATTAGGTAACGATTTCAACAGTTTGCCGCCATATAGCAACGCATAGTGAAAAAAAAATACTGTTGGAGTACTAGTTATAGCATTAAATAAGAGTGTACAGCACATTAAAGGCAGAGATCCTACATATTTTTTTTAAATTAATTAATTTCCTATGCCATTTCCAATTTAACACCAGTTTTTTTTTTTTCATTTCCAATTATCTTTATATACAGAAGATCGATTCAGTATATAATTAGTAAAGATCACATCAGTTTGTACCCACGCAGAAACACAAAGTGTAAAAATACTGTTTCAGTAGTAGTTATAGCATCACTGCACATTAGACAACACATTAAGGACAGATCCCACATGGGATGTAAGTACACAGTGACTCCTATTGCTGACTTAACAATTTGACACTCCTGTTCATGGTGTCAGTAATCTCCCTAGGCTCTAGTCATGAGTTGCCAGGGCTATGGAAGCCTTTAGAGTTCGCTGACTTTGATCTAATTCCGATAGGGTCATAGTCAAAGTGGAAGTTCTCTCCTCCCTTCAGAGAAAGGTACTTCCTTCTTTGATGGCCCCGTTCTTTCCACTGGGATCTCACTCACAGAGATCTTTCATTTAGGTCTTCTTCTTTTTTTTTTCTTTTCCATGGTGTCTTGGCTTTCCATGCGTACAATACTCTCATGGGCTCTTCCACTAGATCCGACTGCCTTAAGGGCTGATTCTGAGGCCAGAGTGTTGTTTAGGACGTCTGCCATTCTATGAGTCTGCTGTGTATCCCATTTCCCATGTTGGATCTTTCGCCCCCTTTTTGATTCTATCAGTTAGTATTAGCAGACACTTGTCTTGTTTGTGTGATCCCTTTGATTCTTAGACCTATCAGAGCCATCGGTTGTGAACTGAAATTGATCACTTGGACTAGTGAGATGGCATTGGTACATGCCACCTTGATGGGATTGTATTGGAATCCCCTGGCACATTTCTAACTCCATCATTTGTGGCAAGTCAGATTGTGCATGTCCCAAATTGTACATCTCCTCCCTCTCTTTTTCCACTCTTAAATTTAACAGGGATCACTTTTCAGTTAAAATTTAAACACCTAAGAATAATTGTGTGTTAATTACAGAGTTCAACCACTAGTACTAGAACAACAACAACAACAACAACAACAACAAATACTAAAAAGGATAAAGTATTACATTGTACATCTAGAGCCAGGACAAGAGCTGATCATGTCATAGTTTCTTATAGTGTCTATTTCACTTCCACAGGTTTCCCCTTTGGTGCTCAGTTGTCGCCGATCAGGGAAAACAAATGAAATTTGTCTCTTTGGGACTGGCTTAATTCACTCAGCATGATGTTTTCCAGATTCCTCCATCTTGTTGCAAATGACTGGGTTTCATTGTTTCTTACTGCTGTATAGTATTCTATGGAGTACATGTCCCATAATTTCTTTATCCAGTAGCTATCCCCATTTTACATTTGGAAGAAAATGGAGGTGTAAGAATTTAAATAATTTACCTATTTAATAAATAAAGCATTAATGCTTTTATTTTATGAAAATTCAAACAGTTTTATAAACTGCCAAATTATTCTCCCTAAATCACCATACCCATTCTTTAAGGACTATTCTGTGCTTGCCAAATCAAGTTCCAATATTGTATCCTAACTTACAAGATCTCTCATTTGTGGTCCTAACTCCCTTCCCCAGCTCTGCTTTCCATTAATTCCCTTACTTCATGATCCCCAGCCATGGCGACATTGCCCCCAGGGGAATGGTTGGCAATGTCCTGTGCCCTTTTTGCCCCACAGGACTTGAAGGTCTTCCTGGCATCCAGTAAGTAGAAGTCAGTGATGCTGCTCAACATCCTTAGTGCACACGACAGTCCTCTCTCCCTACAGAGAAGCATCCAGTTCAAACTACCAAGAATCCTGAGTAAAGGAACCCTGCCCTAACCTATTCAGACAACTGGACCAGGTACGGCTCCTTGAATAATCCCTGTATGCTGCACCTTGTAGCTCCCTTTCATTTATCCACAGAGTCTCTGTTATGTCCCAGGACCTGACATACATAGAACACGATCCTTGATCTCACACTAACCTGGTTTCACGTGCTTGTCCCTCCCAATATCACATCTCTGCCTAGTAGTCTATGACAGACACCAACTCACAAAACCGTTACCTATGCATGCATACTTTAATTAAGATCAATCATGAGATTAAACGAAACAAAACCTTGGCTCCAAGGCTCCTTTAAAATGCCATTTCTAGCCGGCGCCGCGGCTCACTAGGCTAATCCTCCGCCTTGCACACCGGGTTCTAGTCCCAGTTGGGGCACCGATCCTGTCCCGGTTGCCCCTCTTCCAGGCCAGCTCTCTGCTGTGGCCAGGGAGTGCAGTGGAGGATGGCCCAAGTCCTTGGGTCCTGCACCCCATGGGAGACCAGGAGAAGCACCTGGCTCCTGCCATCGGATCAGCGCAGTGCGCCGGCCGCAGCGCGCCTACCGCGACGGCCATTGGAAGGTGAACCAACGGCAAAAGGAAGACCTTTCTCTCTGTCTCTCTCTCACTGTCCACTCTGCCTGTCAAAAAAAAAAAAAAAGAAAAAAAAAAAGAAAATGCCATTTCTTTCATAAGTTTTTTGCTCTTTCGCACCCATTTTTTAAAATATGATGATATGATTGTCTTGGTATTAAATGGAAATTGAAAAAAAATTATCCCTAATAGGCTTGACTTAATGTGAATATTTAAGTGCCATTTTTCCACTGTACAAATGTGTGAGAATCTTCTCAAGCTTACATTTCTCAAAGTTGCAGAATAGCTTAAATTCTGTTCCCAGTAATTTTTGTTTTCTAAGTCACAGTTTTGGAAGTGACAGCGGTAAGGCCACGAAGTGACAATCAGCCCACTGCAGCATGTAAAAAGGAGAGCATGAAAGGGCCATTATCCATTAGTTTGCAGAATGTTACAATTTATCAATAACAAGATCAATTCAATATGAATTCATGGAATGCTACTACAACCCAGACACTATGTCAGATGCTACAATTCAAAAGAAAATGCTTATCTTCTTTCTTTCAATGAGGCTGCCAAGTCAACACTTTGAGCACTCTATACCAGGGCATCTGCATTCAAGATCTCGTTCCACTTCTGATTTCAGCTCCTTACTAACATACATCCTGGAAGCAGCAGGTAATGGTCCAGGAACTTGTGTCCCTGGCACCAAACTGGGAGTCCCGGATTGAATCCAGGACTCCTGGCTTCATGATGGCCCAATCCTGACTATTTCAGACATTCAGAGAGTAGACCAGCAGATGGAAGACTGCTTGCTCTTGCTCTCGCTCTTTCTCTCTCTCTCTCCTCCACCCAAATAATTTTTTTTTAATGTTTTATAATAGAAAAAAATTCTTTACAAAGTTGAACATTCTTATTTTAAAGTCTTTTGGCCGGCGCCACTTCTCAATAGGATAATCCTCCGCCTGCGGCGCTGGCACACCGGGTTCTAGTCCCGGTCGGGGCGCCGGATTCTGTCCCGGTTGCCCCTCTTCCAGGCCAGCTCTCTGCTATGGCTCGGGAGTGCAGTGGAGGATGGCCCACGTCCTTGGGTCCTGCACCTGCATTGGAGACCAGGAGAAGCACCTGGCTCCTGCCATCGGATCAGCGCGGTGTGCCGGCTGCAGTGGCCATTGGAGGGTGAACCAACGGCAAAAGGAAGACCTTTCTCTCTGTCTCTGTCCACTCTGCCTGTCAAAAAAAAAAAAAGTATTTTTACTTCCTTGAAAGGCAAAGTGAGAAAGACAGCAAGACAGAGAGAGGAGATCTTCCATCTGCTGGTTCACTCCCCAGATGGCCACAACAGCCAGGTCTCAGCCAGGCTGAAGCCAGGAGTCAGGAACTCCAACATAGGTGACAGGGACACAAGCACTTGGTCCATCATACACTGTCTTCCCAGGCACCTCAGCAAAAGCTGAATCAGAAGCGGAAAAATTGGGATTCAAACGAGCCCTTCATCACAAGAGGGGGCAGGGGCTTAACCTACTATGCCAGTCCCCATAAACACTGTGATGACCAGTTAATGTAGTGTAGTGTGATAACGAATGTGAGTTATGAGACACTTTCATTTCCATGTACTATAGAAGAAATGTAAAAAGAGGAAACAAGGCATGCATGAAACATTAAGGGTCTTATTAATGACACTGAATATGAATAAATGGACAAGAGTAAATGAAAATGATTGGCATGGCTGGGTGGTCTATGTTTAAAGGGACTATTCCATATTTGAATAATACAGTAACCACTGTGAAACTATTTCTCAATGTGTCTGCATCTCCATGTAATTAGCATGTTACCACGAGCAGAGCTGTAAATGCACACATCTAGCCACAAAGTTTTCACCTTCTCGTCTTGGTTCAGGCACCATACTTATGGCAAGTAACTTCTGCCTTCTTGGTCAGACTCAAGTCACTGATTTACCCTTTGGTTCCATAGTCTTTGGATTCCTCACAAAATGAAACCAAATTAAACTTCCAAAAACTTCCATTCTTTACAGGTAGATTATGCAAATGATATGAGTCAAATCACATCTCCAAAGAACCACACAACCTGTATTGGTGCCCATTAAACGGTACTTCTTGGGGAGCCTCAGCTTACTTAGCTGTCCCCATGGCTGCTGGCCTCTGTCACAAACAGCAAGGGTAAGACTGCTTCACCAGACATGGGAGCTTGTATAATTAAAGGGGAGAGGAAAGAGTGATAGAAAAGAAGACTGGAAAATGAACTACTGAAATATAATGCAGAATTCAGCTGTGTCAAGAAAAAAATCCGTAGTCCTGAGGCTATATAATGATCTTTGCAGCATCCTTACAGGTAATAAGCATAGTTCTAGGTCAAGTTTTTAAGAACCACAGCTTACTATAAATGCAGATTCCCTTGCAATATTACTCAGACACCAGTGTTTATTTGAATCACCCAAGAATCTTGCTATAATGCCAATTTTATTGCAGAAGTTCTGGGGAAAGACCAGTAAGCCAGCTATTCCATAAAGCTATTTGTGCTAGGCCATATTTTGAATAACAACAGCAAGACAGAATTGGATCTTAAATATTATTGCACATTGAAATAACCTAAGAAGTTTTAAAATTCTTGCTACCTGAGTTCCATTCCTAGGGATTCCTATTTCATTGCTATCCATATTTTTTTAATTTGAGAGGCAGACAATCACACACACACACACACACAAAGAGAGAGAGAGAAAGAGAGAGAGAGAATCTCATCTGCTAGTTCACTCCCAAATGATGCCTGGGAACTGAGAACTCAATCCCATTCCTCCACGTGAGTGGAAGGAATGCAACTTCTTGTACCATCACCTGTTGCCTCCCAGTGTGTACATTAGCAGGAAGTTGGAATCATGAGCAGAGCTGGGACATTAACCCAGGCACTCTGATATGGGATACAAGTGTCCCAAGTGGCATTTTAACTGCTGTGACAAGTGGGATCATCCCACTGTGAGGATCCTTTTGTAGCTCCAATATGCCCAATGTTCAGCAAATTTGGAGGACCACTGTTCTAGAGAGGCTGATTTAACATATAGTCCAGCAGTCTATGTCCCAGCCTTGCCCGAATCCTTCCACAATGCCTTTTCACTTTCCTAAACCTAAATGAGTTCCCATGGGAAATTATTTCATCCCAGAAGCACGTTGTGAATTATCTAATATGTATTATGTTTGGTAGCAAGGAATCCTTGTTGCCTGGAAGGGGAGCCTGATGGACTCACGCTGGAAAATCATCATGGCCTGGTTTATCTTCTTAGACCACAGGAATTGAAGGCTCTATTTCCACCTTAATGCCAGGAAGCCCATGATATACACTAAGCTATATAGAGAATTATAGCCTTCTTCATACTCCCATGAAAGAGGGAAATCTTTCCCCGGTCTATCTTTTAGAGGGTCTTGACATGTGAGAGGATTTCAAAAAGTACATGGAAAATAAAAGTAAAAGATGCTAAGGATTTTAAAATCCATTTATAGTTGCTTCATAATATGCATTTTCATGAACTTTTTAAAAGATTCTTCATGGATGTGTTCAAAGCAGGTGAATAAAAGCAGATATATCACAGACAAGTCTGAGAGAGCAAATCCAATGGAGAGACAATTCCACATTTGCAAATGATGGTGGAATATCTGAGTGGCACTGACATGACACACTGTCCTTGGATGTTAGAGTCCTCACATCTGGAGTCCTCCGCTTCCCTGGGCAGCATGGGTTGCGTGGTAGATTGGGGTAGCATTCATTTGATCTGCTATTTTCAGTGTCTAGAACTTTTTAATATCATTCCTTACTTTGCCACCGGTTGGTACACATGTTTCACAAGTGAGCATCACAAGATAATGTTGAAAGAATTCATTGTTTGAAATCCAGCAACAAATACTCACAGTTCCACAGTGTTCTTAACCAGGAGATCCATATTTGCAGACAATGACACCTGTAGTTGCATCTTTTCTTGCTTTCATAGATTCCCTGCAAAAATCATCATGAAAATGGCTACAAAAATTTAAGGACTTATTTGTGAAGTACTCCATGTACAGGATGAGGACATTTCCTGCTAAATTTTTAAACACAGTTCACAGGGCCCCCTACTGTCAGAGTGAGTTTAGCACTGACATCCTATTTATTCTTGAATCAGTTTAGAATTGGCATGGTGGATCCTGGGAACACTTTCGCACGCACAAGACAAGAGAGAATGTCTCCAGTTGACATCATTTCCTGCTGAGCTGAATAACTTGGAGATGAACAATTATGTTTGCTCCTTCTACGTTTTATCAGGGAAGGAAAATATTATAGGGAACAAAATCAAATTTCTCCAATAATTTTTTAAAAATTATTTAATAATACACATTGTGATCACTTGGGAGGGGCTTAAGACATTGTGGTTTGGTAAACGATACCAAACAAAGCCGTTTTCTATGTGCGGTATCCTTGCTATGTATTAAGTCTCCACCAAAGGTCACCTGACACTCTGTAGTCAATTCTCTTTGAGCATGAAGGCTTGAAAGGAGGACTTGTCACAAGACACAAGATCCCTTGCTTTACTGCCTGGTCTCACTGAGATGCCGTGAATAAAACATAGGCAAACTAAAACACAAGTAGAAAGACCTTTGGAGAAGATCTGGAAGAAATCTGGATAAACAAAGGATTGCTTCTGGGAACGTGGCAGGACATGTCACTGCACCCTGTGCTAAGCCTAGCCCGGGAGGAAGTTGCTTGTGGTTGCATACCAGATGTAGGGAAGCAAACCTTATGGAAACCAGCCACACTGTTCCTCCTGCCACCACTGAGCTCAAATGTTTCTACTAGGAAGAAAAGATGTATAAACAATTAACAGGATACATGGTGTGCAATGAAGGCAAACACTGTTATTATCAGTGTAGGTAGCAGAACAAAAATTGTGACTTTGAGGTCCTGGGTCCTTGGAATCTCCAGGTTTCTGATAAATCAGTGCTCATATTCAGACCCAAAGTCTCATTTAAGTCTAGGACATGGCTCTCTTTCTCTTCAATGTATTCCCCTAAGTCTGGTCTGAAACAGATCTTACAAGATGAAACATTTTCTCCCATTGTGTTCAATTCCCTTTTTTTGAAAATCATAAATTAAGTGGCAGAGTGCTGTAACTTTAAAGCCTTGTGATCTTGTGCACCTCCTTGTCTGCTAACATGGATATGTTTGCTTCTTCCAGTTGTGAGAAGTAAATGAATATAGACATGTCACTCAGACATGTCTGAGAAATGGGTTACTAGGTGGTCTTGTCATTGTGTGAAATACCATGGAGTTTCCTCACACAGACTAGGATGGCTGTGATGTCCCTACAGGATCTAATCTCATAGAAATATAGTTACATGTGTGGTCTGTTGTTGACCAAAACTTCATTATGCAACACATGACGGCATGTAAATTGCATGCAGTACGTGATCAATATACTAGGCCAAGATAAAGAATATCCAACAATTACATCTAATTTCTCAATAACAAGATACCCACTAGCTATTTCCCAAATAAAGGAGAGGCCCAGGAACGTCCGTTTCTCGGAAGTCTCTCACTTTATTTCCTTTAGATCTAACTTGATGGGCAGTGCGGTTTATTGGCCAAAGCTTCTCATGGAGGATCTCATTAAGCTGCACAAAAGTGAAGTTGGAAACAGCTTCTCGGCAACAATGAATTATTGTTTTTCTTGCTCACTGTCAGTGAGCAAGGTGAAACAAAGGTCACAACACTAGAATCATCTCAGAACTTGAAGAAGCACCTTGACTATGTGTGTTTATGCCTCAAAAAGACCAATGTAGAACACAGAGTGGCAAGTCCCCTACAGAGAGTGACCCTTCTTGGGTCTTGATGACACCAGAATTGATCATGTCAAGACGGACAACCCTCCCCGACTCTCCGCTTTCGCTCATATTATTTTCCATTTACTGTTTCAGAAATGGTTTGGTGATCATTTACCTAAACTGGAAATTGTGGGTTGATGAAAAGAACTGTGAATTCCTTGGGGCTTAGCTTCACTGGGCAGGTTTGGTTTGAATTTGAATCACCTGCCCTGTCACTGTGTAAATCCAGGTGGCTTGCTCACTGGCTGAACCTGCCCCTATGTGAGAGAGGAGTCAGCAATACCTATTAAGTATCTCATTTTCATGGAGAATTTTTTTTTTATTTAGTGGAGCTCTGTAACTCATTTCCAATAGCACCCAAATAGTTTAAATTTTTATAAGTTTTGCATGCACCGATCACTTCTCTTGAATAGCTAAGTAAGGAAGGCAGGGAGGGCTGAAGGGAAGTTTTCCTGTGAATATAGTGTTTGTGACTGGATTAACATTTTTCTGCTGGAATTGCATGTACTCTTAGCTCTCAGAAGGTCCCAATTAGGCCTGACACATTGCCATCACAGTGCACATCCTCCCTGTAACAACCATATTAGGCTCAGTTGGTGCTGGGTGAGTTTTAAAGTAGGTTTCCCAACCAATGTGGGTGGACAGATTCCCACTCCATTTCCCCCACTTTTACCCCCAGCCCATTGCAAATTCCAATTGTAACACTCTGCTTAGGCATGTGCTAGTAGCCAGTGTTTATTTGTTAACAATTGTATAAACCTGACACACACAAAAATATCCCAACTGGATAGGCAGAGTCACACAGTCTTTGTGAAGCAAGTCAGAATTTAGGAGAAAATAGTCAGTTGAAGATTTCAAGTTGCAAAAGTGCCCAAATATAACTCAAATAATTCAGATAGGTTGAGAGCTCCAAATTGGAAGCCAAAAAGAAAATAATGCAATATGAGAAGCCATTGAGTTGCCTACATGACACCAAAAATATCCTTGCTTAACTGATTGTCCCCTTTCATTAATGTGTTATTTTGGCATTCAAGATGTGTACAGAAATACATATAAACACATAGAACAATCTATTCTTCATTAAGATTTTCTACTGTGGACTCTTCACAAACCAAGAAAAACTTCTGCTCTGTTGTTCAGCCATTTTTCAACAAATTTTTTTTTTTTTTTTTTGGACAGGCAGAGTGGATAGTGAGAAAGAGAGAGACAGAGAGAGAAAGGTCTTCCTTTTTGCTGTTGGTTCACCCTCCAATGGCCGCTGCGGCTGGCGCATCATGCTGATCCAAAGCCAGGAGCCAGGTGCTTCTCCTGGTCTCCCATGCGGGTGCAGGGCCCAAGGACTTGGCCATCCTCCACTGCCTTCCTGGGCCATAGCAGAGAGCTGGCCTGGAAGAGGGGCAACCGGGATAGAATCCAGTGCCCAAACCAGGACTAGAACCCGGTGTGCTGGCGCCGCAAGGTGGAGGATTAGCCTGTTAAGCCACAGCACCGGCCCATTTTTCAACAATTTTTTATTGGACTACTATTAAATGCCAGACTGTTTGGGTTACTGGAGATACAACGTTAAATAAGCCATCATGATACGTATTTTTTAGTGCATTAGAGACAAACAATGAAAAAGTAAACACAAAAATAGCAGGCAATAAGGGCTGAATGATATAATCAGAGTGGTATCCCAGCAAACACAAATGGGCTATTTTAGGACTGGTGATCAGAGAGGCCTTCTGTAAAGAGATCTCAGTGGAAGCCTTCATGGTAAGTAGGGGCATGCTCTGTGAGCATGTGGGCTACTAGGCAGAGGGAGAAGCCAATACAAAGGCACTGGGGTGGAAGCAAGTTTCGCACCTCCACAGACTAGGAAGCAGGTAAAGGTAACAGGAGCACCCTGGTTAAGGAAAACAGTAAAGAATGGAAGAACAGAAGTGACACAGGTGCCAGGCGAGGCAGGTGGGGAGGTCAGACTGCACTTTCAGTGCTACAAGGAAGCTACTGGAGGATTTTATGCATGGGAATGTCACGATCTGATCCATGCTTTTAAATGACTACTTTGTCCTCTGTGGACAACAGAATGTACGGGACAATAGAGCAAGCAGAAAAGTCAAGTGTGAGGCCACTACAGCTGTTCACATGGGAGGTGAGAAAATCTGGCCTACAGTGAAGACAGGAAGATATTAAAAAAGAAATGAGGGTACACTTTGAGGTATTAGTATATCCTACCTTACACTCCACTACCTCTTTGCTCAGCAGAACCCCACACATACGGCATGCACGCACTCTATTGTTTTAACAAATTCATTGTGAACTTACTCTTTGTCAAGTGCAGAGAAAGCTCATATCACATCGAAGGACAAGTGCTAGTTCAGTCTCCAACAATTAACGTTTCGTAGTCATCAACACGTAACCACCTTATCATAAGAAACCATGTCTGAATGAGATACTATTTTATACTAAATCCCCACAAAGAGAAGCAATTGAAAAATAAAGGTGTTAAAACTTAACATCAAAGAAATTCTCTCCATTAGTTAAATTTCTCTGTTTACAATGTGCTCTTGTTCCACAGAATTCTACTCCTCTTTGCTCGTTCATGTCCTCTCATCCAACTTCAGGGCTAATTGGAAAACTACCTGGAAGAGTTTCTTCAATACTGTTAAGAGAATTGTTTCTATTTTCCATTCACCTCACTTATTACGCAGGGAGACTAAATGAGGTACTCAAGTATTTTGTGTTTTTTTTTTTATTTTTAATTTTTTTTGACAGGCAGAGTTAGACAGTGAGAGAGAGAGACAGAGAGAAAGGTCTTCCTTTTTCTGTTAGTTCATCCCTCAAATAGTCGCTACAGCCGGTGCACTGCGGCCAGCGCCACGCACCAATCTGAAGCCAGGACCCAGGTGTTTTTCCTGGTCTCTCATGCAGGTGCAGGGCCCAAGCACTTGGGCCATCCTCCACTGCCTTCCTGGGCCACAGCAGAGAGCTGAACTGGAAGAGGAGCAACAGGGACAGAATCCAGTGCCCCAACCGGGACAAGAACCTGGGGTGCTGACGCTGCAGGCAGAGGATTAGTCAAGTGAGCCGTGGCACCGGCCAAATATTTTGTTTTTTGAGTTTTGTAACACATGGTAGTATCTAAACTAGGTTGAAGATTTTTAATTCCAAATCAAATACAATTTAAACACCTCCCTAGACATGTAGAAGTGTCTCAAGTTTCGTTATAAGACTATAAGTAATTGCAACAACCATTTCCTTTCCATTTCATAAAGTATTAGACTTTCTTTTCATGTTTCACAGTAGAGTCCATTCTATTATTCTCTGCTTTTATCATTTATAGTGTAATCCACTCTTGACTCACAATAGTATGACTTATTATGGCTCACAGACAAAATTCTGGAAATTATGCCCATGTTACTTAACTGAAAGCACTCAGTGAAGAGAATAAACCAACTGTGGCATCTGGCCAATGTGCAACTCCCTTGTCCTCTGACCTCACACCTGAGTCCAGGCCTGGCCAGGACAGATCCTGGCCCAAAACGCGAATCCAGTGGACAAGTATGTATACTTAGTTTATTTCTTGATTTGCTATTTGACTGATAACATTAGTGTTATTTATAATTCATCATTTATAGAAGTATAATTAAAACATTTTATGCTATATGGTGTAAGTATATGCTTAATAGTGGATTAAATATTACATTAGCAGCTAGTTCTATCAGCAAGTTGGGCACTAGGCTCTTGGTAGGGAAAGTAGCTCTTTTTAAAATTTTTTTTATTTTTATTTTTTGACAGGCAGAGTGGACAGTGAGAGAGAGAGACAGAGAGAAAGGTCTTCCTTTTGCTGTTGATTCACCCTCCAATGGCTGCCGCGGTAGCGTGCTGCGGCCGGCGCACCGCGCTGATCCGATGGCAGGAGCCAGGTGCTTCTCCTGGTCTCCCATGGGGTGCAGGGCCCAAGCACTTGGGCCATCCTCCACTGCACTCCCTGGCCACAGCAGAGAGCTGGCCTGGAAGAGGGGCAACCGGGACAGGCAAGGCGGAGGATTAGCCTAGTGAGCCGCGGTGCCGGCCGGAAAGTAGCTCTTTAATACCCAAAGTTAATCAACTGGTGAAGCAACTGAATGCCATAATATGAAATATGAGAACTATTAAGACATCAAATTAAAAACAATTTAGTTCAGAATGAGATAGTATTTTAATCCTAAAGCCTCATGTTAAAGGAGGCCTAAAAAATACTGAGGGTTAAAAGTTTTAGTAGAAAGAATTTCATTAGTTATTTTTTTCTTACAAATTTGGAAAAAAACAGTGTCATTAATTTTTTTTAGAGATTTATTTATTTACTTGAAAGGCAGAGTTATAGAGAAGCAGAGGCACACACACACAGGGAAAGAGAGAGAGAGAGAGAGAGAGAGAGAATTTCTTTCATCCACTGGTTCACTCCCCAAATGGCCACAGAGGCCAAGCATGGACCAAGCAGAAGCCAGGAGCCTGGAACCCCATCTGGGTCTCCCATGGAAGTGGCAGGGGCCCAGGTACTTTGGCCATCTTCTGCTGTTTTCTCAGGAAATTCAGCATTCTTGTATAGCACTCCCAAGAGATGGTTGTGTGAGCAAGTGCTTGAGGAATGATGCAGCTGATTGCTTGTATCCGCTGCCACTGTTACCACAAGCCTGTCACTGCCCACACTTTAGACCTCTCCCTTTCTCCCCTCCAGGGACTGTGACCTCTAGCTCTGCCTTTTGGGCAAACTTTCACCTTTTCCTAGGAGCATTGCAGCAGACAGAGCTTTGCCCCATTTCAGATGTCTGGAAGCTGGACACTTGGCATGATGGAGTTCGATGGTAGGGGTGGAGATGGAGGGCAAGGAGGGCGATCATACTGAGGGAAGCAGGTTCAATGCCCCCCATCTCCCTCCTCTGTCAAAGCACTCACCTGTTTCCCTGGCAAAGAATTTGATTCTTGTTCTTGCTGAAGGTTCCTCCTTTCCACGTTGCCTTGTCACGTTGTAGAACAGTGTCTCAGAGTGGGGCATAGTCTTCATTTCCACCTGAGCGCTTCAAGGGCCCATCATTCTGCTTGAATTCACTTCTGGTGACAACTCCTCCCTCCAAGCTTTTCCCACTATCCTTGGGAAAGGAGTGGCTTTGAGACCCACGTTGAACTTTGGATATTAGAAATATAAAAACTTCTGATTTTAAGTGTACATTTGATCCTCCTTAAAACATAACTTCAACTTGTTACAATTACTATGTAAGGCTTTCTTCATATTGCTTTGATTTTTTTCACACGGAAAAATAATGCATAAAATATGTAGCAAAACAGAATGTCTACATACGAGGGGACTTCAAAGAGTTCATGGAAAACTGAAATTAAAAGGTATGTTTATGTCATTGCAAAAAAAATTTTTAGAAATCCAGGACAAGTATTTGGCTTAGCAGTTAAGACACCTGCATCCATATTAGAGTGCCTAGGTTCAGTATTCCGGATTCTAGTTTCCTGCTCATGCAGACCCAGACTGTGATGGCTCAAGTAACTAGGTCCCTGCCACTCAAGTGGGGTACCTGGGTTGAGCTTCCAGTTCCAACCTTTGACACGTTGGTCTGGTCCAACCCCAGATGTTGTAGGCATTTGAGGAATAAATAAGCAGAAATGAGCACTGTCACCTCTCTTGCTCTCGCTGTGTGTATGGGTGACTGTGTGTGTATGTGTAAATGTGTGTGTGTACATGTGCATCCTTCTACCTCTCTGCCTCTCGAAAAACTTTTAATAAAAAATTATGAACCATGCATAGTTTTTTCAGAATGTGCATTTTTCATTATGCATTTTTGAAGATCTCTCATCTGCATAAATTTCAAACATTTTTGCACCCAAATAAGTTTATGTTTTAAATCCATTTCCTGCAGATTTTTGAAGCCCCTTCATACACAGAGAGCGTATGCTTTACCTTTGTCCCTTCCATGCCCACATAAAAATGAGTGTTTGTAATCCAAGATAGCGCTGAATTTAAGGAGTATGAACAGACATGCACCTGATGCAGGCCATTTTCTTTGGATTGTCAATCATTTTTACCTTTATTTAGAAAGTTAGGTTAATGTTTACGATTAATGAGCACTTGAAAAGTTTCACTTAAAACCAATAGACGGCCGGCGCCGTGGTTTAACAGGCTAATCCTCCACTTTGCGGCGCCGGCACACTGGGTTCTAGTCCGGGTTGGGGCGCCGGATTCTATCCCGGTTGCCCCTCTTCCAGGCCAGCTCTCTGCTGTGGCCTGGGAAGGCAGTGGAGGATGACCCAAGTGCTCGGGCCCTGCACCCGCATGGGAGACCAGGAGAAGCACCTGGCTCCTGGCTTCGGATCAGCCCAATGCGCCGGCCACAGCGGCCATTGGAGGGTGAACCAACAGCAAAAAGGAAGACCTTTCTCTCTCTGTCTCTCTCTTTCTCACTATCCACTCTGCCTGTCCAAAAAAAACCAACCAACCAACCAAACAAACAAACAAAAAAACCAAAAAACCAATAGACATGGAAATAGATGAATTAAATAATACTATGTAATCTATTCTGGTTCCTGAATGATTTATGACTGATATATAAATAGTGTCAGAACATTTTAGTTTAAATCTAAAAGTGTATCCCTATGATTAATGCATTGAAATAAGAAAAGTGTTTTGGTGAGCATAACCAATGCCTCATGTTAATTTTAATATAATATGAACCAAAAGAAATTGTTTTAGCTATAATCGGAAAAACAAAAGATATGGCATGTGAAAAATTTTTTGAAGTTCCTTAGAGGTAATTGTTTAAAATTATGTTGACATAATTATGAGCATTTCAATGATACTGTACCAAATTATGCCCTGACATGTGTTTAGGGTAGCTATTCCTACATGCATCAGTAAAAGGCTCCTGTGGCCATGCATGTTAGGATACTAAACAAGAACTGTATCTAGCAGTTTATGTTAATACGAATATTATAAACTTTTATATTTTTTTCATTTGTGGACTTTTAAAGCTGCATGTAATCAAGTCAGAATATCAAGTGTATGGACCTGAGTTAATCTGCATGGTAGATCTAATTTATTTCTAAAATTTAATAGAAACTATTCTATACCAGATGTTATATGACATCTGCTTAAAAAATAAATTTTTCAGAAAAAGCAAGATTGATGCTTTGTAAGCCCTAAAATAAAAGTCGAATTCCTTAAATGTTGAATTTGAATGGATTCAGATGCTGGACACAATTACTGAGAACTCATTCCCTGGGTCACAGCCCCATCTACATCCCCAACCTCCTTTGCAATACAGAGTTAGAATTTAGCCTTCTAGGGGCGTGTGAGAATTACCCAGATAGCCCCGTGGACGCACACCTGGTTACCACGGCTGAAGGACAGCAGCCAGCTGGCTGGCCCTGCCTGCCTTACCCACCTGAGAGCTGCCTCCTTCCCACTCCACAAACAGAATCACCTTTGATCCTCACAACAACCTCACGGACGCAGCAGGGGTTACCATCTCCACGTGTAACAGTGAATGGACGCATGGTCAATTTGCAGTTTATCTAAGTGCATGGGGCGTTAAATCATGAACAAAGGAGCCGCGCGTGATGACAAGTTTTTATGTATTTCAGATCATCATTTAAGGTATTAATGAAGAGACTCTAAATTATCCCGCTCTCACTCTCAGGCATGGTGCTTATTTGGGCTTCTTAAGACTGTGGAAACGGAGATTTAATCAAAAGACCTTAAGATGAATGCCTTGTCAGAGCACAAACATTTTGAAATCCCAACGAAAATGCAGTTTAATGCATCCAGTTAAATTGCCTGAGAGGAAATCGTGAATACAGCTTTCTTAAAGCCTTTCCCTCAGGCCATTAACTAAGAAACTGGTCACTAACTGCTGGCAACAACCCATTTTGGAGGGATTCTTGCTATTATTGGCATTCAGCAGTTTATGGCAACATTGTGTTAAAGACATTAGCAACGACAGTGCGGTCCGGACTTGGTATTTCAGAGAAATCAGTCCTTCCTTCCCTTGTGGTTAATGGCCATTTTTTTCCTCCCAATCTAAATGTACTGAAGCTGCGCTGCTGAGTTTATTATCTGCTACATTTCGTGTTGCTCTAAGAAATATGCTTTACACCAGAGTCAGCATTCAAATCAATGGAGCAAAAATATAACATTTATTGTTGAGAAAATTGAATCATGCTGAAAAGGCTGAAGGAATGCTTGACTTAAACTGGATGCTAGAAATCATTGCACTTGCCACGAGCGCTTTCTGGCTGACACGCAGCCACTTGCCATTCCCTTCCAGTGATTAATTGGCAGCGGGAGCCTGCGTATCCACATTGCCAAATGGAGACTAATAACCAAAGTTATGTTATTGATTTCCCATAACTCCACAGAACTTAGATATCTACAAAGGGCCCTGCTCCATGTGGCTGAGAGCTGCATGACGATGTTTTTAACTTCTGATAAATTCCATTTACTGAAAAGGGAAGTAGAAGGAACGCTGCCTTCCTGAAGGGTTGGAACACCTCACACAATGGAAGAAAAGTTCTAGAGAGTTTGAAAAAGATTTCTTTTGTTCACTTCAAATGGCAGAAATAAGTCAGAACCCTGACAGCTAAAAACCTATAAGGTATAAAATTGAGACTGAACACAGATTACAACTATGCTATTTCCATGGGAGAACTGATTTTTTTTTTGCTTTTTGGGGTCCATTTTTTTCCACATTTTAATTACAAAAAAAAAAAAAAAAAAGATCAGAACATATCATTAGCTCTGCTTCTTAGTGAACCTGACTTTTCTCAAGAAATTTACATCTTTCTCTCATTTTCTGTTAAGGTTTCTTACCCTGTTTTCTCACCTAAAGAATTATAATGAGGTAGAGTGAATGAGATCTATGGGGAGAGCAGTGGACCCAGAGACTAAAGGTAAAAGGATGATTGATGGTATGAAATTACCATAAAAGTACAATCAGGATCAGATTTTAAAATGAATTTTTAAGCAGCCTAAGAGATACTCTTTGATTTGCAGTCTGGTGGAATGGATAATGTCTCATTCAGTGGATAAAGTTTCTCACTGTGTGACTTGAGCTTTTTCTGATCTTTCTGACTGGGAGTAAAATGGAACCAAAGCCTAAAGTGGTTTTTAATGCAGAAAATATCAAACACAATATTCTTAATGTCAAAACCTGGGCATAGCAGGTGACGAAAGAAAAATAAATACTGGAATATTCCTGTTAGTATTATTGTATCCGGCTCTACTCGTCCTGAAAAATGAGGTTAAAACATACATTTTTAAAAGGGCAAACTTGTTTACATATTGAAAAAAATAAAGCTTAGACTGGTGTCAGATTTTAATCTTTCTTAGGTGTGTAAAATGCTAGCACTAAATGAAAGCAAAATGCATGTCACGGGGTATATGTTTTCGCATTTGCTTTTTTGTAAAGTTTACATGCATTTTAATTTTAGAATAATTTTAGACTTACAGAAAAGTTGCAAAGATATGAGAGTTTCCAGTTTCCCTTATTGTTAATTTTTTACATTACTATCAAGATTGCCAGACTTAACTGGTAAATTACAGGATGGCCACTTAAAGTTACATTTCAAATAAACAATAAATCATCTTTTAATATATGGGAACCTATGGAATCCTAATATTATGGTACATTTTGTCACAACTGTGAAGCCAATATTGGTTAACTGAACTGGTCACTTTGTTTAGATTCCCAAGTTTTCTCCCAAAGTCTTTTTTCTGTTCTTGGATTTCATTCAGTACACCACATTACATTTTGGCAACATGTCTCTGTACGCTCCTCTGTGGCAGTTCTTCAGACTTCCATGTACTTAAAAACACAATACAAAATGAACTGGACTGCTAACTGATAATCTAATAACGTTAATATCACTTGATTATCTACTCAGAATCTACTTTTTTAATTGAAGAATTTTAAAAAAAAGTTTAACTTATAAATCATTTTAATAGTATGTCTATCCAATACAGAACTATATATGTATGATTGAAAAACAATAAGAAATCCTAATTATGTCAAGAATTTTCATTTATTTCAAACATAACTAGTAGCAACTTACAAACACAGTTTGGCTTATCACAAGATTAGAAATATGTTTGAATATTATAGCTATCATGATGTTTGAATATAAAGATAATGACTAAAAACTCTGAAATTATGTGCTATTTTATTCAATTTAAACTTTCACTTGATCATTCTTTTCCAGAATATGTTTCTTGTTCATTTTTCTAAAACTAGATCCCTGGAAGCTATTAATTCATATTTGTTCTAAACTTTGTTTATAGAGGGAACTAAAAAGGTTTTTGAAGTTTTTCAGAATTTTTTTAAGTTTTTTTTTTTTAAGTTTTTTTTTTTTTTAAATCAACAACCAAAACCCAAGACAGACAGGAATTAATCAATCAGAAAATATTTGAAGTTTGTAGCTTTTTTGCAGTATAGGTTTATCTTCATTAAGTTAAAATCCCCTGCCTTAAAACTGTTAAACATTATGGAAATCTGTAACATTTCAGACAGTTGCTTCTTGTGACAGTTTCCATTTCTTCCCCTCTGCTGACAGTTCCTATAATGACTTTAATCATAGAGTCTGGAAACGGAACCGGCTATTGAATAGCAACAAACTCAATGGTCAATGTCTATGTCACTTTTCTGGGAGCAGGACTTTCTGAGCATCAAGGAGCTAATTCTCAGAGCCTCCTGGAAGAGTGCTAAGTGCATTAACTCTCTGTCAATCACATCTGTGCCACACTGGCCAAATGATTACGATGTGGCTCAAGACATTCCATTGAAACTTTGTGTGGTATTCTTATGTGTGTACCGTATCTAACTAATGATGATTGTTTATGGAAAGGTGGCTGTCCAATTATTTTTGAAGAAACACAAGAATGCAGAATGACTGGAAGCATCAGGTTTTTGCCAGAGAATGCCTCAGGTAAGAGGAGAATGGCTAGAGGCTATAAGGAATCACAAGAGACAAGTCAGAGTCGTAAATTGGGAAACTGACATATCTCATCTAATATACTTGCTAACTAGGCCTTTAAAAACCTTGACATTTAACTAAGTTTGTGGAAAAGTTATGGGGTTTTGTCCTTTTCTATTGGCTCTCACTCATTAATCCGGTGAATTAAGGTGTTTATCATTGCTACCAACATTAGCAGGTAGCAGAGGCGCTGTGTAGAGAGGCTGGGAAGCCTGCTCGCCGCCAAGCAGCTGTTTACCCAGGCTGTGCCTGTTTCAAAGCCAAGTCAGTCAAAAATGATACTTCAAGTTATTTACCCTTTTGGTACTTCAGGGCTTGAAATGGCATGAAAGGAGCTTTCCATTCGGCTGAGCCATTTAAATAGAGCTTTCGAAAGGCTGATGTGTTTGGAAGAGGGAGGGGGGCTCTCTGCTGAAATAAACAAGTTTTCTGGGGATTTTAAGGAAACAGTAAGGAAGTGGTAAGTTTCCAGTGAATGTTGTCTACCTCCAAGTCTAATTTTGATCAAGTTTATATCATTTAAGGGCACAGCAATAGCCCACGGCAAGGTAATCTTTAGCTTTTTATGTTAATCTTCCTGAATTAGATTTTAGATTTACCATAAGAGAGTTTTTAAACTCTGGAAACATTAAGAAACAGACAAAAGATGTATGATTTGTATTCTAAGAGCAGCACAGTTTCCCAAAAAGGTACGAAGAGAAAGTGCTGTTCACCAAGTATACAGTAAAATAGTTGGCATTTTTACTTGGTATTTTATTAACTGTGTGTTTAAAGGAACTTTAATAAACTGTCAATAAACTGAAATACTTCAAAGAAAGGTGCTGGCATTTGCTTTTTGTTAAACAATTGTCTCCAAAATGAAACCCAAAAGACACCTTTTTTTTTTTTAATTGCAAGGCCCATGTTGTCGATGTTTGTATAAAGTACATGATGAAGACATCCAGAGTCACAATGTGTTAAGGCAATGCTTGTGACGCTGGCATCCCACATCAGAATGCAGGATCAAGTCCTAGCTGCTCCACTTCCGATCCAGCTCCCTACAAATGCACCTGGAAGGTGGCAGATGATGGTCCAAGTGCTCAAGCACCTGCCACCCACCTGGGAGTCCCGCACAGAACTCTTGGCCTCTGATTTCAGCCTGGCCCAGCCCCAGCTGTTGTGGTCATTTGGGGAGTTTACAAGAGGAAGGAAGATCTCATTTTCTGTCTCTGTCACTCTGCCTTTCAAATCAATAAATATATCTTTCCTAAAAATGTTGAGGGGCTGGCACTGTGGCGTAGCGGGCAAAGCCAATGCCTGGGGTGCCAGCATCCCATATGGGCACCGGTTCAAGACTTGGCTACTCCACTTCCGATCCAGCTCTCTACTATGGCCTGGGAAAGCAGTGGAGGATGGCCCAAGACCTTGGGACCCTGCACCTGCATGGGAGACCCAGAGAAAGCTCCTGGCTCCTGGCTTTGGAACAGTGCAGCTCCAGCCAGTGCAGCCAGTTGGGGAGTGAACCAGTGGGTGTAAGACCTCTCTCTCTGCCTCTCCTCTCTTTGTGTAACTCTGACTTTCAAATAAAGAAATAAATCTTTAAAAAATGTTGAGATAAGACTACCCAACAATTAATGTGTGAAAAATCACTACTCAGAAACCACAAGAAATTGTTCTTATTTCAAATTATTAAAAACTTGTGTCTGTCTTCTTTTTCACCATTTATCTGTGAACTAACCAGATTCATCTATCTTTAAATTTTTTTTTTTTTGACAGGCAGAGTGGATAGTGAGAGAGAAAGACAGAGAGAAAGGTCTTCCTTTTGCCATGGGTTCACTCTCCAATGGCCGCTGCGGCCGGCGCATCTCGCTGATCCGAAGCCAGGAGCCAGGTGCTTCTCCTGGTCTCCCATGCGGGTGCAGGGCCCAAGCACTTGGGCCATCCTCCTCTGCCTTCCCGGGCCATAGCAGAGAGCTGGCCTGGAAGAGGGGCAACCGGGATAGAATCCGGTGCCCCAACCGGGACTAGAACCCAGTGTGCCGGCACCGCAAGGTGGAGGATTAACCTGTTAAGCCACAGCACCGGCCTTCTTTTTAAATTTTTTAACACATAAAAATCTTTGCTACTTGCCTCCAGAATTATCATTGAAAATTTATAGCACTTGTAAATGTATTGACCATATAAAAAGAATTTACAACATATATTTTAAGGAACACTATGGAATAATTGATACCAGTTCCTTCTTTCTTTTAAGTTAATTCTTATCATTTTTTTAAAATTTTTTTTTGGACAGGCGGAGTGGATAGTGAGAGAGAGAGAGACAGAGAGAAAGGTCTTCCTTTGCCGTTGGTTCACCCTCCAATGGCCACCGCGGCCAGCGCACTGCGCTGATCCGAAGCCAGGAGCTAGGTGCTTCTCCTGGTCTCCCAAGCGGGTGCAGGGCCCAAGCACTTGGGCCATCCTCCACTGCCTTCCTGGGCCATAGCAGAGAGCTGGCCTGGAAGAGGGGCAACCGGGACAGAATCCGGCGCCCCGACTGGGACTAGAACTCAGTGTGCGGGCGCCGCAAGGCGGAGGATTAGCCTGTTAAGCCACGGCGCCGGCCAATTCTTATCATTTTTATGCACCTTGCATATCATTACATTCTTTGAAAAAACAAACATTTAAGATACAGAGTTCTGATTTCATGTGGAAGTCAACTTCAACACATATGGAAATAAAAAGTATCAGAGGATAGTATAAGATTATATGTAATAATAACAACCTTGTGTGATAAAAGAAAATAAAATGCTATTTTATGTGGTTTAAGAAAAGAAGTGTCTGTAGCAGGGCAGAGAAGAAAGATCACTGAATGGAGTGCTCAGGAGATGTCGTTGTGGAGGTTGTGATGTGAGGCTGTCACCCACGAGTATAGACCAGGGTGTCACTGGAAGGCAGAATGGGTGGATTCATTTGTTGATCTCTTTGTGGGTGTGCACCTGAGAAGAGATCTTACCTCTAAGTGGGTAAGGAGTTCATGTGGACAGTATAATATGCTTGGCAAAGAAGGTGGCATTAGGTGAAGGATGTGGGATATTCTTTTCTGTGCAGAAGTGCCTATCACTTTAGGCAAGTTCTTTAAACTTTCTAAACCTGGGTTTCCTTGTCTGTGACATGGACTCAATAGTACTTTCAATCTCATTGATGTTTTGTGCATAGCAAATGACAAAATGTATGATGATAACATCTATTTTCTAGGACTGTGGTGAGAACTCAAAGGGGGAAATAGACACAAAACATGGTAGGGATGTGACACAGTGGGGAAAGGGGCCAGTGGGCCACAGCAGCTGGCCCAGCCTCCTATCTGTAAAGGACTGGGCTGGGAATGCCAGATCTCAGATTGGTCAGCTCTGTGTAGGCCTAAAATATGGGTCAAGAAGGAAAACTCAGAAATTGAGAAACATTCCCATGAAGGTTTGTTGGGTTTTTATGCATTGCCTTTGTGGTGGCCCTGGGGAAAGATCCTGGGGATGGAGAAGACTTTGTTCCTCATCTTCAGATGAGAAAGGAGAGCCCAAGAATTAGGTTTAGATGATATAGGATAATTGTTCTCTGAGTAGGACCGGAGGAAAAAGAAACATGGATCAGAATATAAGATATTTGCAAGGACATCCCAATGTAAGTACTTCAAAGAGACACCTGCAATTTGTTGGAAGAAATGAGCTAAAATATGGGTGCACAGTAGGGGTCTGGGCCTCCCAAGGCCTGAGGACTCTGAGGCAACTATATCTAATCAGGATTTTAAAGTTGTCTGCCTCTTATGTCCTTCTGTTTCCCAAAGCCATCGCATGAGCTTCAGTAAAACATTACAGCTCTCCCCATCACTGTTTAAAACAAAAGAAGCATTTGAGCCTACATTTGAGACAAGGCTGTGCCGGGAAGGACAGCAGCTGCTGCATGAATGACACAAGACTTGGGACCAGAAGGCCAGACCTGCAGCAGACCAGCAGTGGCCCAAACCCAGACCAACATGGCACAGACAATGGGTTTGGGCCCAAGAAGAATTTCCAGGTATTGTGAGAAATTCACGGAAGGAAAAATGGAAAAAGACACTGGACCTCCACTGGTGACAAGGGATGGAGACTCAGATCGCTGTGATTTGGGTATTAATGGAAAATGTGATCTTGAAACTTATTGATATATGGAGCATCTGGGCTACACAGAATCCTTACAAGTTGGAGATAAGATGATAAATGAAGTTTCTAGCATGACATCTGGCTTCTAAAAGGTTCTCAAGTAAATATCTATTGCAGTTGATGCTATTGACTATGGGATGGCATAATGGCCCATTTTCCACTTGTCACTTTCTCAGATATGGACAGAGCTATATACACATGGAAGTGGTATACGTGTGTGTGTGTGTGTAAATTACATCTAAAAGAGCCACTGCAGAAGATGTTGGGTTTGTAGAAGCAGGTGCAGGCTTCAAAAGGTGAATGCACAGAGGCAGTGCTAACCCTGTAGGACTTTGTCCATTTTTCTTTCTTAGGATCAAAAAACTTTTTTTCTCCAGTGACCCGGTGGGTGGTCTGATGAAGTCCACCACAGTTTGGGTTCTTTATTTTACTACTGGTCTTCTCAGCTCAATGAGGGAGGTAGCCCTTTGACAAAATCCCAGTCCCCTGTGTTTCAAGACATCTCCCTTTAAGACACATACCTATCCTGGATTCTTGGCACTGCGGTGGAAGGTGGGTGGGTCCTGGCAGTGATATAGGTGACACTGAAGACAGAAATCTCATATTAGCAGCAGGCAGAGGTGATTTAGAGAGTTGACTGAGTGTCTAGTCAGGAGAAGCCAAGAAGCAGGGAATGCTGGGCAACAGATGGGACTCAGCATCAGCTACTCAATGTCACTCACATGTACTTGCTTCCCAGTAGAAAGCAGCAGGTGGCAGCATTCCCAAGCATGAGAGAGATCTTGGGGCATGGTAAAGTGGACCACGTGGGCCAGAATATATGCAGCAGTCTGATGAAACTAATAGCTAACATTAATCAGGAAACATTTATGTGCCAGGCTCTATTTAAAGTACCCAAGTGAATTAACTCAATCTTGCAACAGGGACAGATTTAGAAGACAATGTCCAGATTCCAGACATATCTCAGCCTCAGGGCCTTTGCACTTACAATTTCATCTTCTAGGAGCATTTTACCCTGGTTACATGCATGTCACTGGGTTCTGACCTCTGTTAGCCCCATATTGTGTCTTCAGCGAAGACTGTTCTGATAACTGTCTAAAATATTCCACATCACTTGGTACTCCTTATCATGCTGTATTTTTGTGCCTGGTTCCTCTCTCCCTGATGATATATATTTACCTATGCACCATCTATTTTCCCTCTAGAACTTAAGTTACACAGGGAATTTGTCTGGTTTGTTTATAACCATATTGTCAGTCTCCCGAATAAGACCCTCCCAAGAAAAGCACCATAATAAGTAGCTGTCAGATGATGATATCTCCATGGAAGTAACTGAGTTCCAGAGAATTTAAGCAAACTGCCAAGTCTCCGTGTCACGCCAGCAGAAGTAAAAAAATTTTTTAGCAGATAATCATACCAATATTGTCACATCCTATGAAGACATACTTCTTCTAATATTTAAAAATGTTAACAGCAGATTATGCTCTCCATAGAAACTCAGCCAATAAAGTGTTTGAAAAAATAGTTGGTGTGAAGTTGACTTTTTTGTACTAAAGAGATGGGAATTTTTGCTCAGATGTTGACTACAAGTCCATCTAGCCTATCTAGAGCTGCTAATGTGTGTATTTCAAAAAGAAAATTGGCATCCTGTTCCACTTGAAGCACTCATCAGGTTGAGTGGCTGGCTTCCCTGAAATCTTTTTATAACCTTTTTCTCTTTGTGCTATTTGCCATTATTAATCTCCTATTAGAACTGATCTGAAGGGCTCATGATTCAGCACACTCTAACAAATATTTATTCTTCCTCCGTTACATGTCGTAAAAGGCTTCACACTCAAAAGACAGGACTTTTCAAAGAAAAGAGTTAATTATTCACACTGGGAAAGTCTATTAATAGAGTTATTTACATATATTTTTATTTATTGAGCACTTAATGAGGCGTCTAGGCAAGCCCACATAATGCAACATGGCCAAATTTGAGTGGTGGCAGTCACTTAACATTATTTGTCTCAGGAAATTTCACTAGAAAGAGTCAGGCACTTGAGTCAAGTGTAGCAAAAATATGAAGGCCAAGAGAGCAGTTGGGAGCTCCAGTTCATCACCATTTAGGAAGGTTCAACAGTGGTGACAGGGTATCTGGTAGATCAACAGGGACAGAGAAAGCAGGTTACACCAATATGTCTCACTGACAGTCACTTTTCCTGTCTTCAACAAAAAGTCACTTAATTGAGGCATTCACTGGAAGTATGTTCATATTAGGATACACATATAAAACTTATTTTTGCTAGCGCTTTTTACCTAGCACAGTACTCAAATGCATTAAATAATATCAAAAGTAATCTGAAAATGCATATTTTAAGTGTATTTTTCATTAAAGATATCAGATGTGTTAAAACTTCACATTTTATAATATAGCATGAAATTTGCATTGCATTCTCTCTGCCGCCTGTCCCCATGAAATAATTGCATTAAATTATTCTGTCTTGATTGAATATCTTAACACAAGTTAGAGATAAATTTTGTTCTAGCCATACCACAGTCTAATGCACCATTATCATTTTTTTAAAAGATTTATTTATTTGAAAGGTAGATCCACAGAGAGGCAGAGGCAGAGAGAGAGAGAGAGAGAGAGAGAGGTCTTCCACCTGCTAGTTCACTCCCCAGATGGCTGCAGTGGCTGGAGCTGTGTCCAATCTGAAGCCGGGAGCCTGGAGCTTCCTCTGGGTCTCCCACGGGAGTGCAGGGGTCCAAGCACTTGGGTCATCCACCACAGCAGAGAGCTAGATCAGAAGTGGAGCAGCCAGGACTTGAACTAGCACCCATTATGGGATGCCGGCACTGCAGAGGGCAGCTTTACCCACTACACCACAGCACCGGCCCTCTAATGAACCATTATTATGGGACTTTATTATCCCCATTCATCACCAGAAAAAGGACATCTACACAGGCTAAATGGATTTCCAAATATGTTTGAAGGCAATATTGTCAAAATCCATAAAATTAATTCATCTTCACTTCCAAGTCATGACCACTGACTACAATGACCTAACACTGGTACTAAATATATTTTTTTATTTTGACATTGGGCAGAGGTCATGGTTCCTAATGTCCTTTTGCTTGACCAAGAGAATCACTCTGGGATCATGAGGCTTATGTTTTTCTAATGTACCAAGCAACCAAAAAAACATGTCTCACAGAGATATCCTTTGAATGAACTTGGATATATCTCAGATGTTTAGTAATGATGCAAAAACTGATTCACTAAGCAAAGAACATGATGGAGGGCAAGGAGATAAACCTGAGGAATCTGTGAATGACGAGTGATTTTTTTTTAAATTTTATAGTAATTGCAAATACCATCTTGGTTCCTGCAGAACAGAGTCTGTAAAAAGCAAAAGGGGGAATGACAAGATTGTGTAAGACTAATGAAAATAGACATCATTGCTTCAGGCCAAGGTCTCTCCTCTTAAGGTGCAAAAAGAGGCACGTAGAGATTAGAAGGTGAAATGCCCATCACTAAGGTTCAGGCTGCCCTAGCGCTTCTCTTTCAACCCTGTGTCCTATGACCAAGACGGAATGTGTGATCCATTCCCATCCCAAGGCTTCCCCTAGGTCCCTGAAGTCCTGCTAACCAACCCCTAGGGCTCAGCGTCCCCTTCCTGCTCCGTGCTCTCTCCTGCCAGTGAATCTGAACTCCTCGGGGAGCCTCTGCCCTCTTGTGTCTGCTGAAAGTGATCATTTCTCAAAAGAAGCCTTTCCCTTGAAAAGATCTGAATCTCTTAAAGTCCTTCTTAGTCTTCTGAGTTACTCAGTCTTCAAGGAAACAATAATTTCCCGTCCCAGAAACAATCATTCACAAGGAACTGCTTTTCTCACTGCCTTTTGCTCTTGCTGAGCTTCACGCCCTGCTGTCTGATTCTGATGGAGATAGACAGACAGACAGGTAGGTAGGTAGATAGGTAGATAGATAGATAGATATAGACATATAGATATATAGATATGTTTATATTTTCTTTGCCAACACTATGCTGTCTTTATAACTACTATATAATACTGAATACATGGTTATAATTTACTCTTACTTTATGCTACAGAAACTCTTCTAATGGGGTTTGATTACCCCCATTTTACAGGTGAGAAAATATGAAGCCCCAAATGAGCTATGTAATATTCTTAATGTCACAAATCTTGGATGTAGCATTGATTGCTGACCTCGAATTTCCAAAGATTGTCCTCTATTCCTCTATTATACAACCCACATGGACCAAATTAGCAGATGGGAAATCTTCACCCTTATTTTTTTCATGATATTTGTCTCTGGCTTTATCAGGTACTTCAAAACTTCATGAAGAAATTGAATTAACAGTTTATTTTAATTAAAAAAGAGTGAACCCATGTAGTTTGTTTTCATAAGATGTAGTTCTCATTAACTTTCTGAAGATCCTTCATCTATAACTATCATTTAAGACTATGTGTTCCTGAGCAAGACACTTCACCTATTATTCGTGGCTCATCTCTAAAATGAAATTATGATAATACAGACTTTAAAAGAAGTCGTCATGGCCGGCGCCATGGCTTAACAGGCTAATCCTCCGCCTTGCGGCGCCGACACACTGGGTTCTAGTCCCGGTTGGGGCGCCGGATTCTATCCCAGTTGCCCCTCTTTCCAGGCCAGCTCTCTGCTGTGGCCCGGGAAGGCAGTGGAGGATGGCCCAAGTCCTTGGGCCCTGCACCTGCATGGGAGACCAGGAGAAGCACCTGGCTCCTGGCTTCGGATCAGTGCTGTGCACCAGCCGCGGTGGCCATTGGAGGGTGAACCAACGGCAAAGGAAGACCTTTCTCTCTGTCTCTCTCTCACTATCCACTCTGCCTGTCAAAATTTAAAAAAAAAAAAAAAAAAAGAGGTCGTCAGTACCAAGGGAGTAAATCTATGTAGTCACAAGAACAAAGCTTGGCCACTTGTGTGCATTATGTAAACGTTACCCATGATTCTTATCCATAGCGTTCATAGTGCATCTGCTTGGAGTTCATTATCTGTGTTCTACACTACTCTAAAGGATGAAACCTTGTTTTGCTCACAACTATATTCTTCCCCACCCCAGAAACCCTTTATTTAAGGTATACAAACTTTCTCTTTTCTGCTTTCCTCTTTCTGTGCTTTTTGGGATTTAGTTGCTAGAGTTGGTGAGTCAATGATCATGAACTCTGATGTCAAAGCTCTCTTCACCAAGTACAGCATCCACATGTACCCACATGCAAAGCGAACATCAGATGGTACTCTTTGCCGGCCTCATCCTAGAGGTCTTCTTTCTTAACATTTTCCCAAAGACCTCATGGACAGCTAAGACAGCCTCCATTCCCTGCAAGCTGTCCTTTCCTCTCCGCCCCATAAAAACAAAACATTTATAACTTCATTTCCTTAAGGCATTTTCTTTTTTAAAAATATTTATTTATTTATTTATTTGAAAGTTAGAGTTACACACAGAGAGAAGGAGAAGCAGAGAGAGAGAGAGAGAGAGAGGTCTTCCATCTGCTGGTTCACTTCCCAATTAGCTGCAACAGCCAAAGCTGCGCCGATCCGAAGCCAGGAGCAAGGAGCTTCTTCCGGGTTTCCCATGCTGGTGCAGGGGCCCAAGGACTTGAGCCATCTTCTACTGCTTTCCCAGGCCATAGCAGAGAGCTGGAATGGAAGTGGAACAGCCGGGACTCGAACTGGAGCCCATATGGGATGCCAGCACTGCAGGCAGAGGATTAACCTACTGCACCATGACACCAGCCCCAAGGCCTTTTCTTGATAGGTGATACTTAGTTACTATTTCAAACTAACAGGCTATTCAACAATTTGAATGTCTTTTTCAGTTCTAAAATTCTATCATCATTCATCTGTTGCTACTGTGTGGTTCCTTCACAGTTTGCTGTTTGCAATAATGCTAGCATGTAAAATGTGTCATAATATTTACGTCCTATGTGATAACAAATGCCTACATCTAAATGAAGAGTTTTAGTGGTAGAAATTAAGCATCAAAACTGACCTCTTGGGGATAAAACTGGTGCAGACAGAGCCTTGAAAAAGCCCTTTATCATATCACTTATGTTTTCAAGAAGGAAGTCTTGTGCCCCCTGGCTCATCCAATTACCTATTCTCCTGTCTTCATTTACGTCATGGTATTCACTCCTGATGATGTAAGCTAGGAATCTGAATTTCCCTCCTTCTTTGGAAAAGCAGTAGAGTTTCCTGAGAGAAGCCATTAGTGAGAGCCAAGGATAGTACAAAAGGGCATTGAATCAGTACAGTGGATGACAGCCCCTTTCTCCACCCCTAGCTTGATCTTTTCTTTTTTCCACAACATGTCCAAAGTGAACTTGTGAAAATATTTTGCCTCAACTTCATTTGAAACATTGCCCAGTGGTCGGTGCTATGGTGTAGCAGGTACAGCTGCCACCTCCAGTGCCAGCATACCATATGAGCGCCAGTTTGAGGCTCAGCTATTCCACTTTCAGTCCAACTCTCTGCTACGGCCTGGGAAAGCAGTAGAAGATGGCCCAAGTCCTTGGGCCCCTGCACCCAAGTGGGAGATCCAGAAGAAGCTCCTGGCTCCTGGCTTCGGATCAGTGCAGCTCAGGCCATTGTGGCCAACTGAGGAGTGAACCAGCAGATGTCTCCTTCTCTTTCCCTGTGAACTCTTTCAAATAAGTAAGTAAGTAAATCAATCAATCAATCAATCAATAAAATCTAAAAAAAAAAAAAAGAAACATTGCCCAGTGAACACAGACAAGCCTCGGTACCCATAAGGATGTATATGAGGGTACTCCAAAATGTTCCTGGGAATATGGAATTAAAAGATAAGCTCATTTTGGTGCAAAAACTTTGAAATCCACTTCTAGTTTTCTTGCAAAATACATTTTCATGAACTTTCTGAAGATTCCTTGCATGCATTTCAAAGTGTTGTGTTTTGTTTGTGTTTTTGTTGTTGTTTGTCCAGAAATAAACTTACCTTTCAATTCCATTTTGCATAAACTTTTTTTCCTTTTTTAAAATTTTTATTTAATAAATATAAATTTCCAAACTACAGTTTATGGATTACAATGGCTTCTCCCCCCCATAAATTCCCTCCCACCCGCATCCCTCCCATCTCCCGCTCCCTCTCCCATTCCATTCACTTCAAGATTCATTTTCAATTATCTTTATATACAGAAGTTCAATTTAGTATATACTAAGTAAAGATTTCATCAGTTTGCCCCCACACAGAACACAAAGTGTAAAATACTGTTTCAGTACCAGTTATAGCATTAATTCATATTTTAAAAATACTTTCATACAATCGTGTCCCCGTGTGTTTCATCCTTATGTTCAACTATGCTGATCTACATTTTTCTCCTCAATTATGCCAGCCACTTTCCTATCCCAGGGCCTTCATGTTTGTTTTGCCCTAAGACTGGAACATTCTTCTCTGAGGCTCATCTGGCTGAGCTGTACTAATGCTTGCTTCTCAGCACAAGTACCAGTCGTGAACCAGAGAAGTTTTCCCAGCCCTTCAGCTGGACCACATCACATGCATTCATTGCATATTTTGTTTCATTTATATATATGTGTATATATATATATATATGTTTACATAATTCTACTTTACTACTTAGTAGTCATTTGTGTAATTATGCTGAGCTGTGACCCCCATACACCACACATTATTAATCCTTTGAAAACAAAGGTCATGTTTATTTTGCCTGTTACTGTTTCCCAGTGCCTCCCAATGGGTTCCACGGCAAGACAAGACTCAAGATAGGTGGAAGAGTAAATGAGATTCCATTTCTAATATCCTACAGTTATTTGTTATCCCAATAAGTCTGTCTCAGGTAGAGCACATAACACTTTCAACATATTTATTTTGCAGGGAGGATAAAGTTCCTTTCTGCTCCTTTCAAATGGGCTCAACAGTGAAGCACTGTTGGTAGGGATGGAGATGGTAAACATGGGAGTCTACCCTATGCAGAACAGCACCTGTCTTTCCTCTGCATGAAAGCAATATGGTGATCAGTGTTCAAGATCTGGCTGCCATAGAGTAAGAATGTGTGGTCCTTTTCCATGAAAGGGCACTCTAGCTGAAGGACAGACTGCAGTTGGGGTCAAAAAGAAACATTACTAGCACTCTGTATAACATATAAGCAACAATTACGACACTCAGTTCTCTACTCACTCAATCACTTTTTCCCCGGCAAGCCTCAATTACTCTCCCTGATGTGGTTGAGGGTGCATTTGCAGTCTGCTTCATAATAGTCACTTGTCTCTCCTGCTTGATTCTGAAACAATGGCATCAAAATCTGTACTTCTTAGTACAATGATCAGCTTCTGAAAATTTCAGGACAACTTTCTGAAGTTGTTTTGACCACATGTTGCCAGTTAGATAGGCTTGGTCTCTGGCAGGGCCACATTCAATATAATGTAGCTTCCTATAGTCTAAAAACTGTTTAAAAGATACTGACAAAAGTTAACCTGATTACACATACTTGCTCTTTCTAGTGGTTACAGGGACTACGGAAGACAATTTACTGTCAGCTCTAACATAAGTGATCACATATAATTATTCAGATTTGGTGATTCATTTTTGGCAGCCAAACCTGTTTGTACCTTTCAAATTCATGTCCATTGATGGCATTAAAGACTTAGGGCTCTATTCATAAAAGGATACCACATACATAATCATCTTTCCTAATGTCAGTGACATGTTTAATATTTAAACACATTTTACTGTTTTTAGTATCTGTTTATTCAGTGGCCATATGCAAAACCCATATGAACAAAAATCAAACTTGTAGGGCAGGAAAAATATATTGATAATCATTAAGTTGGACAGAGCTAGTGGGAAGGTTGTGTCTATTCAAACACCTGTCTCCCACCTGCCACCATCTGTGCAATCACTTCACCCTTCAGCCTCACTACCCACCCTTACAATTACCCTGTCAAGAGGGGACTGCAGCTCAGGTGGATTTAATGTGGGTTTAGTATGGCCCATTGAGTTTAATGTCAAATTTCCTTTAAGTAACCATTTTTGTTCTTGCTATTAAATCTATGTCTATGTGTCTGTGCTTAATTTGGATGATGAGTCCATGCAAGGCAAGAGCCAGTTTATATGTTGTGTAAAGAGACTAGATCAAATAAGCAGATGATTAGCCTTCCAAAGCTGTAAGCGAAAACATCAGAATGATGCATAATTCACAGGTTACAGTGAACTTAAAAGAAGGTTAATATTTTAATGCATTATTAAGAATTCTTTCACTCAAATCCTCAATCTGAATTATCTATAGATAGCCATGAAAGAAAAGAGAAGGAACTAATATGTAATCCAGACCTATTATATGTTGTTAGGTGTAATACTAGAGAGTTTAAATTCATTTGTCCTCTAATTAAACAAGACTTTGAGCTCCATATTTTAAAGAAAAGGAATCTGGGGTCAGAGAGTTTAAGTATCTTGGGATGCAAGCCTAAATCCATCTGATTCAGAAGTGTGTGTTCTTTCCTCTAAGCAGTCTATCATTTACCTTGTGATAGTACATTGACCAAGATGATTCAACCCTTTAAGGAACTCATCTCATCATGAGTGATATCTTATAGAAAAGATAAAAATGCTTAGGAAAAAAACAGAAATCATAAGAAACTGTCCATCCAATTACCTAGACATTGTATCATTAGACTCCAGGCAACCGGATAACTAAAAGCGTTCTTTGACTTTGCATGCCATCATTCATCCAAAGCATACTCTTTGATTGCCTACTAAGGGCTATATAGGATAGGATGGTCAAGATGGAAGTGCCCTCTGTGTTCACAGAGCTGAGTGTGTGTCGTGTAGATATAACTTGTGATACAATCTGCACTACACTCAAGGGTTCTGAATGGGACTTAACATTGCCCGCCTCAGAGGGTGAGAAATCAAGCACAATAGATGTTCATTCTTTGAAATAATTTACAAAATTTTGATAACAGGATCAGTAGTAACATTTTATATCTAGTTAGGCTCAGAATGTCTATTTTATCAGATATACTTAAACTATGATGTTTCGTATATGTGAGAAAAGTTGTAACGTCAAATAGTCAGCATGTTGACACCATCAAGTACCTTGATAGTTTGCAAGTATATTGAGGAAAGGCACAATTGGCCTTCAATGACAGCGCATAGCACCTCAATGCTGAACCAACTATTACTTAAATAGCAAAGGACTCCGAATCATTTAGTAGCATGCACAGGTCGTACATCTTTCCCAAAGGAAATTTCACTCTTTTTCTGGGTCCTGAGCCAAGAGCAGAGAGTGAAACTCACTCACTTCTCATTCCCAGACTTAGTAAGTTCAATCAACAAATTCATCAGAGATACATTGAGCATGTCACATCAATTTCTTTGCAGGTTAAATGAAATGTGCTTTGTGTTGCTCTCAAATTAGATACTCATTATACATAATTAGCCCTTTATATAGAACAGCTGCTGGCTTTTACAACGCTTTCACTCTGGTGTGGAGTGCATCCCTTCTTGGTGTTTGCTATGAGCAAACTTAAGCAAGTAGGTGAGACTCAAATCTGTGATATATGCACCATTTGATACAATGATCAAATATATAAATGCATTATCTAGACAAAAGCATGGAATGTTTGTCTTCATCTGGAAAAAATGAACTCTGCAGTAATTATAAAGTAGTTTGTGATTATATCAGAAAATCTTTTCAAATTAAAAACTCAATGTAATATTACATATTATATTGTGCTAGTTTATGGAAAAAGAAGAAGCTGTGCTTCTCATCGATTTTTTTTTTTGACAGGCAGAGGACAGTGAGAGAGAGAGACAGAGAGAAAGGTCTTCCTTTTGTTGGTTCATCCCCCAATGGCCGCTGTGGCCAGCGTGCCGTGCTGATCCAAAGCCAGGAGCCAGGTGCCTCTCCTGGTCTCCCATGCAGGTGCAGGGCCCAAGGACCTGGGCCATCCTCCACTGCCTTCCTGGGCCACATCAGAGAGCTGGACTGGAAAAGGAGCAACCGGGACAGAATCTGGTGCCCCGACCGGGACTAGAACCTGGTGTGCCGGCGCCGCAGGCGGAGGATTAGCCAAGTAAGCCGCGGCACCGGCTCTCATTGATGTTTTTTAAGTACTGAATGGCAACTGAATCATCAGGATGGAACTCATCAATAAACCAGAAATCAGAAAATCTTGGATTTAACTCTAACTTTAAACTTTGCTAGCACATTCACTATTTTTGGCACCTGTAAAATGGGAATATTTAAACAACCATCCACAGCATATATGTGAAGCACATGGAAACTGTTAGCAAAGACATGTAAGATGTAATTCTTGGGGTATAGTTCTAAATTTAAACACCACAATGATTCATATTTATCATGAAATCAGAGACTTTGCAATGAGTTCTCTTAGTGATAACTTACGTATTTTAAGTGAGGACAATTATTTAAAGCTGGCATCTTTATTGATAATCCAGTAAGTATCCATTCTGATTGATTAATGCCTATATCAATTTGGTATTAAATATTTTGATTATTGCTCTGGGTATTAACACGTAACACTTCAAAGAAAAAAGAGTATTGATTTGTGGAGATTTGTTTACAACATATTATTGAGTGATGAAGTTGGTATGAGGAAAAAGTCAGAAATAGGTTTCATTCAGGATAAACAGAGAACCAGGTACTGAAGCAGGTTAAAACAAGCTGTATGTATATAACTGTAACAATATGGGGGGGAGGGGTTGGCGCTGTGGCTTAAGGGGTAAAGCCACCACCTACAGTGCCAGCATCCCAGATGGGCTCCAGTTCAAGTCTCAGCTGCTCCACTTCTGATCTAGCTCTCTGCTATGGCCTGGGAAAGCAGTATAAGACAACCCAAGTCCTTGGGCCCCTGTACTCACATGGGAGACCCAGAAGAAGCTCCTGGCTTCTGTCTCCTGACCTCAGATTGGCACAGCTCTGGCCATTGTGGCCATCTGGGCAGTGAACCAGTGAATGGAAGACCTCACTCCCTTTCTGCCTCTGCCTCTCTGTAACTCATTCAAATAAATAAATATTTCAAAAAATATGTGAGAACACACAAATCACTATTTGAAAGGAAGAATATTTTCACCCTGCAGTTATAGAATTCTTCACTTAAAGAAACCCTCATTTGGGGCCAATGCTGTGGCACAGAAGATTAAGCTGCCATCTGCAGAAAAGGCATCCCACATGGGCACAGGTTCAAGTCCCGGTTGCTCCATTTCCAATCCATATCCCTGCTAATGAGCCTGGGGAAGCAGCAGAGGATGTCCCAAGTCCTTAGGACCTGTACCCACCTGGGAGACCCAGAAGAAGCCCCTGGCTCCTGGCTTTCACCTGGCCAAGTCCTGGCCATTGAGCACATTTTGGGAGTGAACCAGCAGATGAAAGATCTCTCTCTCTCTCTCTCTCTCTAACTCTGACTTTCAAATAAAAAAAAAATCTTATAAAAAAGAAATCCTCATTTGATAGGAATATTTTTAACACTTTTGGACTGAATAAATCATATATCTCGCTTTCTTTCTCCCTTTCTTTTACTTTCCAGAGAGATCAGAAAGAAAAATACATTGATAGCTATTTAATGCAATTAATAAAAAAATCCCAAATCAATAGCTGCAATAAATAAAATAAAAGCAAGATTTTTTTTGGTTAAGTTTTTTCATGCTTCATTACTTTAGTGCACAACTTTTGAACCAAGTTTTGTACTATTCTATTTTACTGGTTTTGACACAGCTGAATAATTTGATAACCATTCATTTTGGGAGAAAGTATTAACAATTATTTTTTATAAACAGCATTTCATGAAATTCAGCTAGGTTTTAGTTTAACTACTTCATCCAACATATTTTTTCTAGCTAATTTTAGTAGCTTCAGTTTATATTCAAGATCTTTATTTTCTTTATTCTCTTTCATGAAAAATAATCACAAAAGACTATTCTTGCCTACTCTGCACTTCTTTAAGAAACAATGCCATTCATTATGAAAGAAAGAGCAATCATTTTTTGAAGGGTATATAGTTAATGTTATTGTTCTACAACCATAGGTCTCAGCTATGCCACCTTTACAGACAACCTCTTGGTCACTTACTCCATTTGTAATAATGAGGGAGCACTCAACCTAAGAATATACAGAGATAATTTCCCACCAAATATTTTGGATTTCAGCCTAAGTCTACACAGGACACTTTAGTCTCCAACAATTCTGTAAATATACTTTAATGATTGGAAAAACATAGTCTCCAATTAAGGACATGCACTTTTTACAAACCATGTTGAGTAAATCTTTTCAAAACTAATAAACAAAAAAATCACGTTAATAAAATGTATTTTAAATATGTCAAATATAATTTTCTCAGCTGTTCAAATTACATACTGAGAGCAGAGAAAGAGAGGGAGAAAGGAAGCATGGGGAGAGAGAGACTATCTACTTTTCAATGCTTCTACCATTAAATGAATGGCAAGAGGTTGTATCGACCTCTTAGGGAAAGGCTAACCTAACAGGACGATGTGAAATATTCCTTCTATCATTTCTTCTTAGAGTCGTTGTGGCATTTAACATATTGGTATCTTCCTATGACTTTCCTAAAGAATATTAAAATTTCAGTCAACAGGCACATGGCATTAACTACTCAGACCAGTTTGTTCAAATTAAAATCCACACTGTCCTCTAAAAGTTGTTTTGCTCTCTAGTCTAAAGGGGACCATTAAATGAAAGCCACCATTGAGATGAGATCACCACAATACGCAGAGAATGGAGAGAAGCAGTGTTTCTGTGGTTTTCCATCAATAGTAATAGATGTGCTGTTACCACAGAGAGGTCTGTTAAAAAAGCCGAGAGGTTTGATGATAAAAAATAAAAATGACAAGCACATGTTCCAATTCAAAGAAGTTCCACTGAAGACATTCAGGAAAAGAAGGAACTGTGTATGAAATTACCTAAATGGGGCATATAGAATCTGTAGCTAGATGACAGTATGTTTTTAACTCTCTCTTCCATTTTGTCATGACAGGCTTCAAGGTTCTGTCACAGAAAGCCATAAAGGGAAAATCACATAAGGATGCAAACAAATATATTATATGTTCAGAGAGGAAGGATTTAAAACATTTGTATTCATCAATCAAATTTCAGGGAGATTTTTCACTGGTAAGTTACACAAGGGGTCGTCAAAAAATGCATAGACAATGCATATGATGGAATAAAGACAAGTGAATTTCAAAAAACTCTGGATCAAAATGAAATCATCTTTTAATTCCATTTCTCTATGAATAATTTTTGAAGGGCCTTTATAAATGGGACAACTAGGTATGATAACCAGGATACAAAAGAGAGGAAGCAGTAAGGCTATTAAGGGCACTTTTGTGAGTGAGTTCTAAATAAGATTCAGATGGAGAATTGATTTTTTTTTAATTAGGTAGACAACTGTCTGATTTCCAACGAAGAACTGAAAACCACTGGTTCATCCACTCACTGAAAAAAATGGTAGTGATCATCTCCCATATGCCCATTATCTCTGTATCTGTATGCTACATAGCACTGTAGATATTAAAGGGAATGCAATAACAACCTACTATCTGGCCAGTACCGTGGCCCACTAGGCTAATCCTCCGCCTGTGGCGCCAGCACCCTGGGTTCTAGTCCCAGTTGGGGTGCCAGTTTTGTCCCGGTTTCTCCTCTTCTAGTCCAGCTCTCTGCTGTGGGCCGGGAAGGCAGTGGAGGATGGCCCAAGTGCTTGGGCCCTGCACCTGCATGGGAGACCAGGAGGAAGCACCTGGCTCCTGACTCCTGGCTTTGGATCAGCGCAGTGCAGGCATTTGGGGCGGGGGGGGGGGGTGAACCAACAGAAGGAAGACCTTTCTCTCTGTCTGTCTGTCTGTCTCTCTCTCACTGTCTAACTCTGCCTGTCAAAAATAACAAACTACTATCTAGTTTCCACAAACTGCCGAGTCTTCTGAAGACAAAAGAGAGACACTGGCAGAGGGTGACCACAGAGGGCACTTTCAGGCCAGAAGAGGAGGCAATCTCAGCGGTCAGATCCACTGCCGAGGGAGGAGCCATAAGGCCTTTATATTTGGACAGCTTATTTCTAGCTAGAGTGAAAGCAGTAATAGGCTTACACCAACACAGGCTGATAAGCCAGGCAGGACTAAACCGATCTGGCTCATTTGGTCCTTAGTGGTAAGAAGTCTGTGGAGAGAGTCAGACCTGGGCTCTACTTCTAGCGTGGCACTGGGCTTATGTTTCTCAGTGTTTCTGGGACTCAGGAACATCATCTGGACAACAAGGAACCACAAACCATTCCAACCATTCCAGTTCCCAGTTACTGTTCTGAATCCCGGCCAGGCACCCCTGATACATGCCACTGATGGAGAATGAAGATGTCTGTCTTAGCTTGCAAATGACTCACTAAAAATCGTTTTCCATTCCTAGACAAAGTAGTACAACATGCTCTGTGGTGTGGGAATTAGCAGGAGTGTCATCAGAATGAGATAGAAGAATCCTTGTTTTTCCTTTAATGTGAATTAAGGAGAACCTGAAATCAAATATTTGCTATACTATACTTAATAATGGCATCTAAGTTACTTCCTTTCCTTTTTATAAAAAAAGTTTTAGTTGATATAGATAGCAATACATATGATAGATTCAGTGAACACACACACACACACATATAGTCATCTGATACACATTTATTTTTTCAAAATGGATGGTGAATTTGAAACCCAAATCAAGAGAGAAAATTATTCCTGTACCCTAGATTTAGGGGCAGATATTGCAAAATCCACATCTTTAAATGTATACTTGACTCCGAGACCCTTCTCCGTAGTCTGTCACTCTTGTTCCGATCAGGCAGATGGATGAGATCACACTCACTGTGAGTCAGGAGCTTTTTAACTTGCTGAAAGTGCTCTTTTTGTGGAAATATGATTGTGGCACACAGGGGACTGGATGACACTCTTAAGATGAATAGTCAATATACAGCTGGTTTTTTTTTTTTTTTAATTCCCCCTCTTTTGTGAGGTATGTGATTGCAGGCACCGGCATCTGAGCAAGAAAATTGAGATGCATTTTTTTTTCCTTGAATTTAAGCACATTTATATGCCCTTATTTAAAAAAAAAAATCCCATGGGTTTATGCTTCTGAAGCTTTGCCCTGGTCTTGCAGCTGGTTTTCTTCTGAGGTAACATCCCCAGAGTCTGCAATCACTGATCATATCTTCAAATGCTAAAATGTCAGGAAGAATTTAGATTTTTAGGATGGCAGGAAGGAATAATATATAGAAGCAGAAGAACTTGTCTGGTGCTAAGACCTTTAGAGATAATGAAAACCACCTAATGTAGGTTATTTGCATTTGGGTTTCAAAGCAAAATGTTTTCTGAGTGCTTGCTCCCAAGCTGTACCTGAGGTGGTCCCTGTTGCACTGGTAGCCCTGAGTTCTTTCCTAAATACAGCTGTTCCTACATCCAGAAATAGATAACGGGTGTTCCCAGTACAGAGGAAGTTTAAGCAGCAGGATATTTTCTTACTTCCTGTGAACTTCATGCCCTCGGGCTATTAGAAGAGGACCTGTCTGTGCCTAAACCTAATGTAAACCTTGGAGAGTGAGAACAGCCTCTCTTCACGATGAATTAAGACTTGTTCTCATCACATCATTATCTGTGTGTTTTCTCTCCCTTCTAGTAGTTTTAAAATGCACATCTCTGCACAACCATTTATTCCATGCAAATTATTTTTCTAGCAAGTAAGCAGCTCCTCTGTCTCTTGCTGTTACCCCTGACCTTGACTCCCACCTTCCTTTTTGCCTGGCATGCCTCAAGTTCCTTTCCAGCAGCAGCCCAGGGCTCTTTCTTCGCATTTCCCACTATCAAGTTATCCACTGGCCTGGAACTTTTCAGAAGTTTCCAAAGCTCCTGGGCCTCCCCATCTCTCTCTTCTCCAGGCGTGGATGATGGGAGCCAGCTCACATCTTTTGGAGTTGTGGTGGACAGTGAAAGCCTTTGGTTTTGGCTGCTAGAAGATTCCGGCTTCCTTGTGGTGGAGACATTGTGCTCTTCAGAGAGCCTGGAGTAGCGCTGTCACTCTCCGCCAGGTTCAGAGGCTTTTTTTTTTTTATTGTCCCTGTCAGTTAGCAGCCCAAGGTTACTGCCAGCTCTCTGTCAGGGCTTTGATTTTTGTCAGCTATGGCCAGGTCCTTTTAGTTATCTGCGATCTTTTCAGCTTTGTTCAGGCTGAGCTCTACTTGTCTACTAATTAGCTCTTTGGAGATTTCCCTTTTAAAACTCACTATCACAGAGGACAGGAACCGTTCAAAAGTTTTGTGCTTCATAGAAATTCCATATTCATCCATATCCTGTACAGCCATATTTTTAAAATTAAACGTGGCAGGTGAGGCCAATTTAAGGTATAGAAGCAACACTGTCTATACAGAGAGACCTTCAGGTTCTTGATCAGGTATGTAGATGAGTGACAGGGAAGGATAAGGTTTACATCAAAAAACATGGAGGGGTACAAATTAAAAAGAAACTATCACTCCGGATAACATATTCACATTTTCTTTATCTTCTGGTGTGCAAATATTGTGCTAGCTGAATATAAAAGTAGCACAACTTTAGGGTACAAAAAAAAAAAAAACACACTGTAATAACATCAAGAGTGGTCTTACATCAAGGAGGGCCCTGAGGATGTCTTTGTTGTCAACTTCAGAAGAAAAGAGAGGAACAGAAGAGGAAACTGGCAGAAGGAATAGATGCCAAAGAGAACTCAAAGGATTAGGTCCGGGTGAGGTGATCGGTATTCGAAAACAGTCTGCCTTCTGGCTCTGATCTAAGGGAAGAGGCTGGCAGCCAAGCCAGAGGGCATAGCAGCACAAACACACCTTCGGCACACTGCTGGAGGGTTGCCTCAGTGCCTTAGAAATTGTGCTGGCAATTAGAAATAAAGCTATGGGAGAGCAATAGGCAAAATACTCTCTTTATGGATAAACCTCTGCTTTTTACATAATCTCCACCTTGGCTCTCCTCTGCTCACAAACATACCTTTCCTTCCTTCTTTTTTTTTTTCTTTTTCTTTTCTTTCTTTTTTTTTTTTTGGAGCCCCTTTGTTTTTTGTTTTGTTTTGTTTTGTTTTGTTTTGTTTTGTTGTGGTTTTGGACGCTCCTTAGTACATTCTTCTTCCGCTAACTTAGTGCCGTTGTAAGTTGCACTTCCATTGCATTTACACACTGTTAAAGCTGGCGAGATGAAAGTAAAAACCTTTGAATATATTAATGTTATAACACAGATGTCTTACTTTTTACTCTTCTTCTTCTTCTTCGGTGTTTTTTTTTTTTTTTTTTTTTTTTTTTAGCAAGTTGATGTGGCTAATAATGATGCAGATTGTGCTGGATGGATGTGCAGATGAAACAGGGGAATACAGATTAAATAAAAATTTCTTCAAAGCTTACGTTTGCTTCATAATTTAACTTCCAGGCTTGTCTCAGTGGTAGCAGGTGCGACCAAGCATCATAACATTGTTCTGAAACATCTTGGTATCACAGAGAAATTCACCCGAGCCATGTTGCTATACTGCTCCGAAGCCCAAGGAAAACAATAATGGGGAAAATGAAGATTGCCAGTGGCTCCCTGCGGGGATGCCTGAACTAACCAGTAAGAATGGAGGAGCTTTGAGAAATCAGGGACAAAGTCTCTGTGCCCAGAAGCCACCTACTGTGTACCGTTCCTTCTTGCCCTTTGAGCTACATTCAAGGCAGAAGCAGCCTTCTCTCCTGGATGTTGAATGTGGTGTGTGCCAGAGGTGTTCACATGCTCACTCCAGAAACATCTGTGGGATGACTCTCTCATCAAGGTTTTCTAAACAATGAATAAGGGTGGGCACTGATGACATAAGGCCTTGGAGCAGACACAGCCTACGTCCCTTTCATGCTTCCATCTGTTCAAGAAGCACTCATTAGCATGCCGTTCCAGGCCAGAGCCTTTTCTTGGTTCCCAGAATGGAAGCATGGGAGGTGAGACTCAAGTCCTTCCTTCAGGGGACTCACAGTGGACAGGAGAAGACATCTGTAAGCAGCGAACCCATATTACTGTCTTGGAGTAATGACAAAGCTCTGTGGATCTCCAAGGAGGGAATAACACAGTCTGCCAGGCCCAGTGTGGAACACTGTATCTGGGCTCTGTGTTTTTAATGCATAAGCAGAATCTTCTGTGCTGGACAGATGGGGGAGAGGCCAGAAGTCCTGGAGAAACAGCAGCATTGGGGACGGATGAGAAATCTAGCATGGCCATAGCAGGGTGGTGTGTGCATTTGGCGGTAGACGAGTGAAAGGTGGTGAGCCTAGGGAAGAGGGCTTGGAGCAGTCTCTACAGGGCTTTGTATGGTAAATGAAGGCATTTAGAACTAACCTTGCTGGCAACTGGAAACCAAATGAAACTTCCCAGCAAAGGGGCAGGGTGCCAACTCAGTGTTCTTTTCATGGACATGGAAGGGGCCTTGGTCCCTCTAAAAAGGACACAGGGACCATTTGGGACATGTGCAGTTCTGCACATGGGATGACAAGAGGCAGTTGAAGAAAACAGGCTGGGTTCAAGGACACTGCAGAGGGACTTAGCTCAGTAGAATCAAGTTTCAGCTAAAACCACCTGCCAATGGCCACCTCGTTAGCCTCTCGCTTCAGCATTCTCTAAGCTGATGAGGGCACAGCTGAGGTAACCTGCTGAGAACCCCAGGCTACTTTCTGGGTAAAAGGAACCCAGTTCATAAGGGTCTCAAGATAAATGAAAGGAAAGTCTCTCTCTTTCTCTTCTTTCACCACCAGCTTTGTTAGACACAGCAGCCAGGCTCTTATCCAGTGCGTTACTTCTCCCAGCTCCTTGATAGAACATGGCAATAACACACCCTTTGTAATGTCTTATTGAACAAATGAATCCAAATCAGCGACAAAGTTGCAAGGCAAAAATTTTCCAAAATTACAAAAAAAATGATTGCATTTATTTAAAAAATTGCTAGCATGTAAAGACAACTTTATTTTGAGAGGGGAGGAGGTGGTATACAACAAATAGTAACAAACTATCTTGTTGTATTTGGAAAGGACTATCTCTCCATAGAAATAAGACAGGACGTGTATTATTTGGACAGTGGTCTACAATGCTGATATCGGGACCTCTCAATGGAACACACAGCATGACAATGTGGCTCCGTGACAGATTCAGTTCAGGGAGTGGATGACCAGGCGGAGGTGAGCTGATGATGCTACAAAAGAGAAGCTATGCCTTCTGCAGATGATATTGAAAAAACAGAAGGGAAACATGGCCAACAGGGACAGTTGAGTAAGCTGTGTTCTGTGCAAAGATGCTCTACCAAGGAGAAAGTGATGATTGAAATCCAGGAGGTTCATCCAAACTGAGCCAGGACTTTGCTTAATCACACATAAGTGCTGGGGAGGAGATAAAAGGACTAGAGTGAATAAAGAAGAGTATTGCTGAGAGCATTTTCCTGTACAATGTCCCCAAACCTACCCAAACCCCCAGTTCTGCACACTGTCCTTGTTCACTATCTTCCCCTTCTTTCTGTAGTTCTCTGGCTTCACATCAGCCTTTTTCTCTCACACTCAATTTGTCTGGTACAGCTTTCAAGGGGCCTAAAAGGGAACAAGCTCACAGCGTCTCTATAAACACGATTGACACAGCCATCTGTCAGGCGCTCAGGGCGTCTGGGACAGATTGCTCTCCATGCTCATCTGGCCAACTGGTCGACTGCGGGCCCCTAATCATTGCATTATCAGAGCAGGAACACCATCCACTGGAAGCAACTTCAGACATCGCTTATGGATGGAACGAGGTCAGGAGAGGTCAGTGAAGACAAGAGACGAGCTGCCCATGACAGCTGTCCAAGCTGCCCTGGAGATGCAACATCACAGTGCCAGAGCGAGCCCTGTGTCTTCCCATGGAGATGGGGGTTCTGCCCACCAGACTCACTGAGACCACTCAGTGTTTCAACCCCTGGGGCAAGTCTCCTGGGCAAGGCGACCCTCCTCCACGAGGATGAGGGGAAAACAAGCACTTGCTCTCTTGAAATAATGAAATCATTAACCTCATGATTGTGCTCTTCTTGTGGGCTTTACCTCTAGGCTGGGAGCTCCAGGAAAGTGGCTATTAGCATTGTGGTCAGTCCTTAAGCACCTCCCCTGTGAGTGAAAGCATGCATGCTGGCAGGAATGGACGGTTTGATGAGTGCAAAATATCTACAGACTGCTGTGGAGAGTCTGGGAGAGAGCTCTGGAAGAGCAGCTCGCACAGAAGAAAAAGAATTTCACGCATATTTCTTTGGTTGTGTAGTTAAATAAAAAGGCCTGCTCCTGCAAATGATAGCTCACCATTGTCTGTCTAATTTTTTAAGAAGTCAGAGGTTCACTTGGAGAATTAAAACAAGATTTATGCAATGTTAGCAAGCATGAAGTCACAGTGAAAGCTTAAAACTAAATCACTTAAGCCTTTTATAAATTTCTTTTTATTTCAGGAACAAACATTAGTTAAAGGAATAGGTTTAGGTGCTTAGATTTATCATTCATAAAATTACTATTTTCTTGCACAAGAAAATAGCTTATTGCATTGGGAATTGGTCACTGCATTAAGTGTTGCACAAGCCCCCTTTTAATTTTGCCTTGGATGTTGTCCCTTTTAGACCACCAGTTAGAATGAAATACAAGCATAATACACACATTTTTGTAAAAAATGATATCATTAACCTCAAGAAGTTAAACGTTAAAAAGATCAGAATTCCATTTCCAACTGTAATAAATCAGTCCAATTTGGACTCAAGGTTGTAAAAACATGTCTAGAGCTTTTTACTACAAACTTGATGAAATTAGATTTTTTCCCTTCAGAGAAGAAAAAAATGCATTTCTAAAATATAAGAACTTCTAGCATATTGCGGCATTCCAAATGCAGCTTCCTTCTGTGGTACTTTATTTTAATACTATCCTTTTCATGGGTGAAATATTTGTTTAGTTTTTTTCAAAAAGGGTACAAGTGGTGGCCAAGAGGAACAGTGATAGTTTTCATGGTCTGGGAATTCTCTTCTGTGTCACCATCCTCCCCCTTCTAAGAGTGTAGCAAAATAATTGGCCAATATAATTAAATATGAATTCATATAACTTGAGACTCTGAACATCTGATCAGTTCTTTGATGGTGTAAAAGGGGTGCTTTCCCAGCCCTGTATTCTAAGATAAAGTGGAAAGTCTGTGCTTTCTTTGATTTGCGAAAAGATGTGGCTTCTGTAAATAAGGAACATGTACTTGGCATTTCCTAAGGAAGTCAGCTGAAACCTTAATACGCATTTGTCACAAATGCAGTGGGGATATTAAAATATCTGGCCCTTCAGTACGGGGGATCCCCGCCAGCACTCATACGTTCTTAAAAGGAATAAATTTCAGCTGATTTGGGAGACAGCCATGCCACAGAACTCAAATAAAGCAGACAAGTTAAAAAAGATCATAGTTAGATAGTGATCGGCCAGTAGAAAATAAGTCAATAAACCTTACTGAAGACCAATGGTGGGCAGAGCTCTTCATGAAAAAGTTACAAAGAAAACAGCAAATACAGTTTCTTCCCTCAAAGGTTGTATAACTAAATGGAAGAAGCATATAAAAACAAATGGATATAAATACACACACAGCATATCTATTTTCAAAAATCAGAGCATGTAAAACCAATTAACACTGAAGACACGTGAGTTCAAGAAGCCTGACCAAAAGTGATTTCATGTGAAGTGGCCTCAAAACTTAAACTGCTAGGTGCGCACAAACACAGCTGGATACCAGGACTGCCTACCACGCAAACTTGCTCATTTTCTGTCCAGCGTTTCTTTTCTGCGAGATATGACAGCAGCTACGTGGTGTGATCCTATGATAAAGACTCAATCAAGTTAATCACATAATTGACTGACTCACCCTTCTATTCACTGCTAAAGCAGGTTATGGATTTATTTCAGCTAAAAAGAAAAGCAGAGCTTTTAGACTTTTAGTTTGTAATGTTTTAATAATGTCCCTAAAAGATTATCTTTTTTTTAGGTTAATTGGGGGGGAAATGTGACACATTGCTATGCTAACATAAGATTTTCAAAATTAGAAGACAAGGAAGGAGAAAGTTTTTTTTTTTTTTAAACAGATTTCTTTTTTTTTTTTTTTGTTTAACTTTTATTTAATGAATATAAATTTCCAGTGTACGGCTAATGGATTACAATGGCTTCCCCCTCCCATAACTTCCCTCCCACCCGCAACCCTCCACTCTCCCAATCCCTCTCCCCTTCCATTTGCATCAAGATTCATTTTCAATTCTCTTTATATACAGAAGATCAATTTAGTATAAAGATTTCAACAGTTTTCACCCACATAGAAACACAAAGTGAAACATACTGTTTGAGCACTAGTTATAGCATTAAATCACAATGTACAGCACATTAAGGACAGAGATCCCACATGAGGAGCAAGTGCACAGTGGCTCCTGTTGTTGACACAACAAATTGACACTCTAGTTTATGGCGCCAGTAACCACCCTAGGCTGTCGTCATGAGTTGCCAAGGCTATGGAAGCCTTCCAAGTTTGCCGACTCTGATCATATTTAGACAAGGTCATAAAAGACAGGGTGAGGATAGTAACCAATGATCCTAAGAGTGGCATTTACCAGGTTTGAACAATTATACAGCATTAAGTGGGGAAGAGGACCATCAGTACACACAGGTTGGGAGTAGAGCCATTGGTGGTAGAGTAGAGGTTATGATTACAAAGGAATGAGGCCCAAGTGCGCTAGACAGGGTCTAGAACAAAGGACAGAGTCATTATTAGAGGAGCTAAGAAAGGTGCTGTCTAAGCTACAATTAAGTTTTCTGATTGAGAGGCAAATAGAACCTGACAGAAGGGGCTTGATAATAATCTGGTGGGCTTTAGGCCTTGTAAGTTAAGAGGCCCAGACCTATCCATCTCTTCACATGGGGTATATCCTAAGGGAGGTGTGAACCTCCTAGGGGAAGGCACTCTGTTGACTTTCATTACTTGGCTGGCCTGAGAGGAGAGCTGGCCAGGTACAGGCAGGTGGCATCTCTAACAAGAAATTTACAGTTCTGCCTGCAATGTTGCTGACCCTACTTGACCATCCCCTCAGCTGCAGTGGTCACTTTGGAAGTTGGGCTGAGTGAAGGGCTTTTCAGCTTAGAGCCAATAAGATCTGTGGCTCTGACCTGGGCATCCTTCGACTCCAGGGCAGGTCCATTTCCAGTGATCCAACTCTTGGCAGAGCTGCCAGGGCTCTTCACAAGCTGACTTCTGCTGAAGCCCAGGCTTACCACATTGAAAGCCACTGCAGTGGACTGGCCTGTTGGGTCTCCTTGAGGGCAGATCACTGTACAGATCAGCCATTAATAGGCCTGCCACCCATTGCTTCTGATGCCTAGCTTTCTTTTCCTCCTGGTTTGTGTTAAAGCAGACCAGAGGATGCAAGTCAAGGGAGCGCCCAAGTTCCATCTCTAATCTTCGGTGGCCTGAACTACAAGTCTATAGTCCCAGGCATGTTCTGTAGTAGTTTTTCTAAGGTAGACAATGCCCATGAGGAAAATTATATTCTCACTTTAAAACTTCCTTTCCCTTTGGTCTGAAAGGGAGGTTTTTTCTACTTACTGTATACTTCGCTGATGGCGAAGTGAATCTAGCTGTGAGATTATTATTTATGTTCTTATTTTGGCTATTCTATTACAGAAAAATGTTAGCCATCTCTTTTATAAGGTCTAAAGATTAAATTGTGCGTCCTACAGTTTCCTTCATAATAGAATTAGTTTCCTACCTTGAAGGGAATAGAGAAATGAAAGAAGTAGTTGGGCTTAGAATAGGGAAATGAGGGAGCAGGTCTTAGATCGCTTGCTGACAATAGCAGTATTACATGAATACTTAGCAAACAGTTTCAACCATTAGATAACAACTTAAGAAAACATTTACCAGAAGGTCCAATGCCTTCTATAAATTTTAAGGATCATGTATTTGAAAACACCTCTTAAATATCTAACATGGTGTAGTTTGTTTAACCAGTAAACTTAAGCACAACCATATAAAATGTTTTTAGTTTCTTTCTACCAACAAGTTTAAAACATATGATACACAGATTCAGGTCACACACTGGAAATTTTAGAGTCCAGATTGTTTGAAATTTTGATTTTTTTGAATGCCTGTCAAGAATGCCAAGAAGGCTCAAAATCCAAAATATCTGCTTGAAATAAGATTCCTTAATATCATGACATAACATAGACCAAATTTGATCGTTACAAGGTGATTCTTCAAATCTTTGAAAATAAGCACATATTTAAGTAACCCATAGCTCTTAATAAAAATTCAGCTGTTTTTGAACAATTAGAATTTAACAGACATCAAGAGAACATAATAGATTACTTTAACACATTGCTTTAACAGAGCATCAGAGTTTAATTCTATGTCAAAGAGAAATTGAGCTTCCTGTGATCTTTTGCTGTGAGGTTTCCTTCCTTTACCTTCTTTCATATTGGTGACCATGTTTCTGTGTTTCTGTGTGTAACACATCTTTAAGCATCTTTTGCAGGGCAGGATGAGTGGCAACAAATTCTTTCAGTTTCTGTTTGCTATGAAAAGTCTTAATTTCACCTTCATTCACAAATGAGAGCTTTGCAGGATATAGTATTCTGGGCTGGCAGTTTTTCTCTCTTAGTACCTGGGCTATGTCTCGCCATTCCCTTCTAGCTTGTAGGGTTTCTGATGAGAAGTCTGCTGTGAGTGTAATTGGAGATCCTCTAAGAGTAATCTGACGTTTCTCTCTTGCACCTTTTAGAATCTTTTCTTTATGTTTCACTGTGGTGAGTTTGATTACAATGTGTCGTGGTGAGGATCTCTTTTGGTCATGTTTATTAGGGGTTCTATAAGCTTCCTGTACTAAGATGCCTCTGTCCTTCTCCAAACCTGGGAAATTTTCTGCTAGTATCTCACTGAAAATGCCTTCTAATCCTTTCTCCCTCTCCATGCCTTCAGGAACTCCTAGAACCCAAATGTTGGGTTTTTTAATAGTATCCTGTAGATTCCCGACAATATTTTTTAGATTTCTAATTTCTTCTTCTTTTCTTTGGTTTGCCTGTTTCCTTTCCTGTTCTCTGTCTTCTAAGTCAGATATTCTCTCTTCTGCTTCGCCCATTCTGTTTTTAAGGCTCTCTAATGTGTTTGTCATTTGATCTATTGAATTCTTCATTTCATTATGATTTCTGGTCACTACCACGGTTTCTTGTTCTACTAGTTGTTTCATTTCATTTTGATTCCTCCTTAATATTTCATTTTCATGAGAGAGATTTTCTATCTTGTCCATTAAGGATTTCTGTAGTTCAAGAATTTGTTTTTGAGAACTTCTTAATGTTCTTATCAATTTTTTGAGATCCGCTTCTTGCATTTCTTCGACCTCATCATCTTCATAATCTTGAACTGGGGTGTCTTTTTCATTTGGGGGCATCATAGTGTCTTCCTTGTTCTTGTTACCTCGGTTTTTGCGTTTGTTGTTTGGCATGTTGGAAATATTTGGTTTCTTCACTGGGGTGTTTTTCCTTGTTACACTATGGCTCTATATTAAGTGGACTGTCTGCTTTCGGTGGAGCCTTAGAGGCTTGAGATGAGTGTGGACTGAGAGCTGTGTTTGGTTCCTCAGGTTTGAGGGTGTGTCAAAGATGACACTCCCAGGTTAGGCGTGGTAAATCTCTTTCTTTTTTTTTTTTTTTTTTTGATTCAAAAGGGAAGTAATTCCGCACAGCTGAACGTAATTGGAGGTAGTTAGCAGGCAAATGATATACCCACAGGAGCCAGAGATCAGAAGCTCTTTCCCAGGGACCACACAGGGAATCTCTGCTGCCCTCAGTGTGGGCTCCAATTCTCCTGCAGTCTCCCACTGGGTTGCCAAGTTAGATCCTAATCTCCTATTATTTCACCCCTCCCCCCAGAGTCAGGTGTTTCTGCTAGGCTCAGGGCCGGTGCGGACCTGAGGTCGCCCTGCTTATGACGTATGTCCAAAATGGCGCCTGCTCTGTCTTGCTCGCCTTTGAGAGGTGAGCAGAGAGAGAGAAACTCGTGTCCGTATCGGTCACTTTTTTTTAATTTTTCCTCTCTCTCTTCTAGTCAGCCTGGTGAACTTTTCCCCACGGAGTTTCAAGCCTCGTTCCCTCTAGTCTCCTCTTTCCGCTTGCCCTCTGGTGTTTCGGGCTATTGAGGTTCGGCTCACCTCGCGTTCCAGCGCTGGTGTGTTGAGTCTGCCGCTGGTGTCCCGAACTTGGGCTCCCACGCTCTCCACGCAGGTCCACTGTGAATCACTAGTTCCGGAAGAGTTTCCTCTGCTGTTTCTTCCCCTACTCTTCCTTGACCCTGCAGTATCTCCACTTTTACTAACTTCTGTCTTGCCGAACTCTCAATGTGCTCCCTTCCTATTCCACCATCTTGCCGCCGCCCCCAAAAAAACAGATTTCATCCTCTTTCTTTACAAATCACTAACAGAAATTATCCTTTTAGCTTTATTATCAGTTTAATATTTAGTGTGTTGATGTGATAGGGCAAAAAGAATATGTCTGGTTCTAACAAATGATTTCTTGGAGAAAATTCTAATATTTGCAAACAAATCTCATAGACCTTCAAAAGGAACACAGAAATTCTCACTACTATCTTTGACAAAGATTTAGTCAATAACACAAAAATACACTTCATAAACAACTTTGATTTAAGGAGGGAACACAGATCTGGTAAAAAAGTTTCTGATCACTGAATTTGGTTTCAGAATGTAGGAAGGCACGTTAATTTTTAACAAAATTCACTCTTCTAAAGATTTGTACACACACTAAGTTACAGTTAAGAGAAGTAAGTCATTGTGTCCTATTGCACAGTAGGATGACTATAGGTAAAGATAATATAGTATGTATTTCAAAAAACTAGGAGAGAAGACTTTGAATGTTTTCACCATAAAGTAATGATAAATGATAGAGAAGATAGATCCATGTGCCCTGATTTGAACACTACATGAAGTACACGTGTATACCCTCATAGGTATAATTTTATGTGTCAATCATAGATAATAAAAGAATTATATTTACAACTCTACAAATTAATGGCCATACAAGTTCATTACAATCTTGACATCTGTGAGTCACCACTTACTCTGAGAGTACTATGGTTTGATTTAAGTGGCTAAAACATTTCATTTCAAATCCATCTCTTCTCTCAGTGTCTGGAGTCTTTGTTAACACTCTGTTCTGAAATCTATAGGAATATGATAAGAAATAATATGTATCTAGATGACCTAAAAAGCATAATAAAAGCATCTGTATAGCTCATGTAAAGTTGCCAAATACTATTTACTTAAATTCTACTAATCAGCAAACCAATTAATGAGGAACAATATTTTTGTAATAGCTTAATAATAGTAATAATAATTGATATTTAAAATTAGAAATCTGGAAATCCCTTCTGATCATAAGGTTTGGAGATGGCCTTCATAGAATTTATTTGTTTACATATATTAATTCACAATGAACTACTGTCCAACAGCAACCAAAAGTGTGAGAGTTCCAGTGGCATGCTGCAATATAAACAAAAAACCCCAAACACACACACATAAAAAGATGTTTAAACTATGGGAGATTACTTTGTGCAAAATCATTTGATAATGATTTAATAAAAGATAAAATTTCTTTTGTGAGGACCATGGGGACCGTACAGAAACACAACAAATGCTGTTAGAAATGAGTGAAACAGAAAGATTCCTGGCCAGAGTCAGAGCCTGCAATTTCAGGCTCAGAGATGGCGTCCAGAGAATCTTAGTTTCACTGTCTGTATAAGACAGAAGCTCTCTACAGTTTCAGGTGCAGGCTTTCTGGTATTCTAATTAACGGGTCAGAAAGAAATCTTTTTTCTGGCACACACACACATCCTGCAAGTAGAGCAGAGGCTAACATCTTAACACCAAGCTGAACACACATGACAAACCCACAGGGGCATTGCTCAGTGAGGGGTCTGTGAGAAGCCACAAAGAAATTCTGAGATTGGAGTGAATACCAGAAGCCAATCCCCGGCACCATCTTCTCTGCTTCATTTCATCTGCTCCAAAAGCAACATTCACTGTAACGGCTTGCATGAAAAATACATTTTATTTTAATTAACTTTCAACATATTAATATACTAATTTCTGCAAGTCACAATTTGTACACGTATTTACAAAGCTTGACACTTGATTACTTTTTCCTATTCACCTAGCTATTTCTGTTACATAATCTGTTTTAAAACATGCAACTGTTTAGCAGCTACGTTAATTATCCTCTGAAGATGTTCTACACTGGTGAAAGAGGGATAAGAAGGGAACCTTAGGTATTTCATAAAACTGGTGAAACACAGTAGTTTGCAGAGTCCTGCCTGTTTGACAGGTGTCTGTGACAGGCTCGACAAGAATTACTTCAAGCCGAGTAAACAGCAAAGCTTGAAGTGTTGGGCAAAGTTGGGTTCCCGCTGAGGCTGTCGCACCTTTAATTTCTTATGGCTGAATATGAACGGGTGAAAACTATAATTAGAAATTATGCAGGATACAAGAAAAGGCAACTTCTGTGTCATAAAAGCAACGTGGGTTCTACCTGGTCCCTTTTGGGCTAAGTAAGTTGTTTGATCAGCTTCTCTCAGTCTCTGTGGATGTCCTTATATGAGTCTAATTGAAGGACTCCTGTTCTCTTTTTATTTTTGCTCTATGAAAAATGTATCGGAGATGTCTTATAATGAACTTTGATATGGTGAAATGATAATAATGTCCTAATTATATATAAAAATGTAATTACACTTGCTTCTATTATAGAAAAACTCCCTTTATAATGAAGTGTTATGTTGGAAAAAGATTTTCATTATAGGCGGACTCCTTTACTTGTTAATTTGAGCTCTGATTCATCACTTTAATATTAAAAAAGTTCTTTGTAAGTTACTTTTGATGTGTCTCATTTATGGTTCATTTCACTTCCTGGGCACCACAAGGAGTCCAAATCCAAACTTCTTTGAAAGACACTTAAAAATTCATCTTTTAAAAGAAGTTCTTCTATGTGGTGAAACAGCAATAGTCAAGAAAAATAGTACTGGCTTTCTCATTTGGGCAGCGAAAACTTTTGTTTTGAAATTTGAAATTTACATATTCAAATATGTTTAAATGTCAGTACATGAGATGGTAATGGGGAAACTATTTTCAATAACTCTTAGCTAATAATTAACTACATAAGGCATGAAACAATACGGTTCCTCTGGGGATAGCTCAGATCATCACTTCACCAAATCAAGGACAAAACTGTAAGATACAACACATCTATCATCTTTGCTATTTATTGTAAATCTGGCCAAAGTCAGATTTAAAAAAAAAAAAAAAACTTATTAGATCCATTGGTTAAAATTAGATTTGAGGTATTCAGTTATTCAGTGAAATATGTCTACCACTATCACAGAAAATGACTATTTTTATCATTAACAAAAAAAGTTAAGCTATAAATTGTCAGACTCAGTAAGAAAATTTAATTGAACTAAAACAAGCAGAAGTGTTGAAAGAAAAATACAAAAATGTACCTTCAACTGTTTCTTTTTGGGTATCAACTTTCAAATTTTAAGTAAGGTTAATTAAAAAGCTTATTTTTTTAAAGCGTGGGTATTTAGGAGGCCGGTGCCATGGCTCACTTGGTCAATCCTCCGCCTGTGGTGCAGGCATCCCATATGGGCGCTGGGTTCTAGTCCCGGTTGCTCCTCTTCCAGTCCAGCTCTCTGCTCTGGCCTGGGAAGGCAGTGGAGGATGGTCCAAGTGCTTGGGCCCCTGCACCCGCATGGGAGACCAGGAGGAAGCACCTGGCTCCTGGCTTCAGATCGGTGCAGCACTGGCCATAGCGGCCATTTGGGGAGTAAGCCAAATAGAAGGAAGACCTTTCTCTCTGTCTCTCTCTCTCACTGTCTATAACTCTACCTGTCAAATAAAAAGAAGAAAAAAAAAAAAAAAGCGTGGGTACTTAGAAGAAGACCATGATTTAGATGCATATGATGTTGACAATATCAGAATCACTATTTATGTTTATTTTTCTACAATTTATAAACAGTGTAGGAATCTTGAAAATTGAAGAGATTTTCACTTTTTCTTAAATATGATGAGTCTAAGAATTCTGTTATAACTCTCGTGATGGAACCATAAGGAGTCAAACTTTACTCCTCCTTATGCAGTAATCCAACTGAACACCCTTTCATTGAGACTTCTTGATTTTTCCTCCAAATCTCTCTCTACTCCAGTGCCACCCCACTCCACTGACACAGGCTTTCTCTCACTGGAATTCCTGCAATGGCCTCCCTTGTCCTTTTCTTCCAAATATATATTAGTGATGTGGCAAATCAGAGATGAAACCATGACACTTCCCCTGCTTAAACCCTTTCCTTGGCTTCCCAGTGTAAGCTAAATAGATTGCAAACCCCTGCTTTGGTGCTTAAGGCTCAGGGAGATAGAATTCCTTTACTACACCCACCCCCTTCACCTCCTGCCACTCCACCCCCCTACCACAACTCCACTCAGACAACTTTCAGTCCCTCACACATACATTATGCACCCTATGCTTGAAATGTTCATTCCCCAAATGTCATGTGGCTGGACCCTTCCACATGTCTGTTTCAATGTCACCTCCATGTCCAACAGCCTTCCTGAGCAAGGCCCAACTCAGGTTGTTTTTTCTTAAACACTCCACCGCTCTGTCATGCCCATGTGTTTGCTGGACTTCTGTTCCCTTTATAACCCATGGCTTTAAAGAAGTCAAGCTAGGAGAAGGCAGTTTGACCCAGGCCACATCTCTGCTCCTACCTCCAAGAGTGTAACTTTCCTTGTTCTCCCAGACCAAGCAGGCATTTCCCTACCATGAGGGCTCTGCGTGGGCTCCCTGCTCTGCTAGAACAGCCTTGCTACAGTCTGCAAATTCTTTCTTGTCTTTCAAGACCCAGCTCAGATCCTTTTCCTCTCAGATGCCTTTGACACCCACAGTCACAATTAATTTCTCCTTGGGCTTTGGTGCCATTTTATTTATGGTACAAAGCCCATCTTGGAGGGCTGGCGCTGTGGCTCACTTGGTTAATCCTTCGTCTGTGGTGCCAATATCCCATATGGGCACTGGTTCTAGTCCCGGTTGCTCCTCTTCCAGTCCAGCTCTCTGCTCTGGCCCGGGAGGGCAGTGGAGGATGACCCAAGAGCGTGGGCCCTGCACCCACATGGGAAACCAGGAGGAAGCACCTGGCTCCTGGCTTTGGATCAGCACAGCGTTGGCCATAGCGGCCATTTGGGGAGTGAACCAATGGAAGGAAGACCTTTCTCTCTGTCTCTCTCTCTCTCTCTCTCTCTCTCTCTCACTGTCTATAACTCTACCTGTCAAATAAAAGAAAAATAATTGTCTAAAAGTCTATCTTGGTTTCCCCCATGGTTAGTTGCATCCAGGTCTGTCATCTTCACACTACTTGTGATTACTTGGAGGTCAGAGTGGGAATTCCAAGTTGACAGAGGCCCTCTTGGCTTTTTGGACAATTTGAAGCTATTCCCTCTACTGCATTATCTTTCAAGTCATCTCATTTTGAATATCAAAAAACGATGAATAAATATATACACGGATCATCTCTGAAAATGCTTTTCAAAGAACATTTGTACTGGGAAATACTTCTCAAAACACTTTTTAAAAATCATAGCAATATCTCCTCTCTTAGTATTTGAATCCAAATGTGAAATCTAAAATTACATCAGTTGTGGTGTTTCTGAAAGAATTTGGTTCAGCTGAAATATCAAACTAGATTGGCAAGATTAAGAGAGTTTTACTTTTTTTCTCATGTGAAAAAATTCAGGAGATCGGCACTCTAAAATTAATATAGGGGCAGTCCAGTAATCAGAGACTCTACTTATTACATCTATACACAGAACTATTGTCAGTCATGACTTCTATTCTTTTTATTATTATTGTTTTTTGACAGGCAGAGTTAGATAGTGAGAGAGTGAGTAAGGTCTTCCTTTTTCCGTTGGTTCACCCCCCAAGTGGCTGCTATGGCTGGCGCGTTGCAGCTGGTGCACTGCGCTGATCCGAAGCCAGGAGCCAGGTGCTTCCTCCTGGTCTCCCATGCAGGTGCAGGGCCCAAGCACTTGGGCCATCCTCCACTGCCTTCCTGTGCCACAGTAGAGAGCTGGACTGGAAGAGGAGCAACCGGGACAGAATCCGGCGCCCCAACTTCTATTCTTAAGATAAACACATGGCTCCAGACAGCTGCTGGGCTCCAGCTTGACAATCATGTTCCAGGCAAGAAAAAAGAGGTAGAACAAAAGGGCATGTCTTACAACTGAGTCCTTTTAACAAGATTTTCCAAAATCCTACGCAATATCTTCATGCTTTTCACTTACATTTCATTAACTACCCTTACATACTTAAAAAAAAAGAAGCTAGGAAACATAGTCTTTTATCTAGGCACATTACTTTGAGGGAGAAAAAAATGACATGGTTATTAAGGAATGAGGGAAGAAGGGATAGTGGGAAAGCTGCAAACCTTGATATACACTTAAGACAAACTTATCTTATGCCCCCTCCTGCTCACTCACTATTCAACTGGAGGACAACAATGCACCATACTGGTTTACTGGTAAGCCTTCCATTGTTGAGGCCCACAATTGCTTTTCTTCCTGTGTCGAATGCTTTTCATCTGACAGAGTCCATGGCTGTCTCCTCACTTTTTCAGCCCCAGGTAAAACACCATCTCTCTAGTAAGACTGTCCATAGCATCCTATCTCTCTTCCCCACAGCACCTAACACAGTCTCTGTTTGCTGCCTTTAGATATTTGTTTGTCTATTTATAATTTGTATACTCCCCCCACCCCAAAGAGAGTGTGAATGACTTGAGGGAAGAGATCTTGTAGGCCTTGAGGACTATTGCATTTCCAGAACCCAGCCTCATGCTTGACACTCTGTGAAATTCAATAAACTTTGTTAAACAAATGGAAAACAACACCCTGAAAACTGCTATTCAACTAGGAAACCTCAAACTCCCTTTTGTAGTGAAGATCTCTAGATGTCACAGGAGTCAGGCGTTGCAGTTGGCAACTTAACGTGAAATGCAGTTGCCTGGAATCATTCTGCTGAACCCAAGGGTTTCTCTGTTTCTCTGTGGAATAAGAAAGCTGAGACCACCTACAAGCTATGGAAGTAGCCAAGGGAAATGAAGGTGGGTTACATGGTCTCCTCCCAGAGCTTCTGGTTGAACACTAATTAAATCACTTATGCATCTTGTTCCTTCATTATACCAGAAGTTTATGGAGAACGGCAAGTTCTAAAATTTTTTGAATACAATATTTTATCTGGCATTCTCATGACATAAATGGAAAGATGGAAGACAGAAAGGAGGAAGAGAGGGTCATAGGGAAGATGGGGAGAAAAAAAGGAGAGAGAGAGAGAGAGGAGACATAAAATAAGAAAACAGGCGATTTAGAGAAGAGGGGAACTTTCAATATGGAAGTTTGAGTCCTGGACATTAGAGAATTGCCGGGAGACATTGTAGCATCCAATTCTTCAACTAGCTCATTAGGGTGATAAAAAGCCCATGATGAAGGGGCAGTGCCATGTTTGAAGAGCCAAGGGTTGCTGTTCTCCTGAATTATTAAGGAGTCAATATGCAGTGGGCCGCTGCCTGCCCGCCTGTCTTCAGCAGGTGCTGCCCCTCTGCCTTCCTCTGCAAAGCAGCTGCTTGCTCCCAGCCTCCCCAGAGCTTGCAACAGCCATTTGTTTCCATTTAAGACAGACACTGTCATTATTTTGTTCAGAACTTCACAGAAAGACTTCCTACTAAATGCTTGAGCCATCTGAGTAGCACCAGGCAGACTGCTGGCTTCATTAATAATGCATCCATGCTTATCAATAGGTTTAGACAACTGATATTTAGAAGCTTCCTACGAAGGAGTGGGGTGGATTTTTTTTTTCACACCAGTTAGCTTCATTCTGTCAGTTCCTTGATGTTGACATTGTATCCAACTGCGCCCTGAAAACCAGAGGTGCTAAAACAGTGTCTGGGCTGTTTGTTCTCTTGCTGTGGAGTGCTTCTTGAAGGAGCCAAGTCATGCTACTTGGCCTTCTGCCCTTCCTGTCCTTCCTTCCAAATTTACTCTAAAGGAAAAACATTTCCAACCTCTTTACTTTAAACTTCATTGTAGGTTTTTATTTTTCTAGGGTGCTTCCTCATGTCCAATTAGTTTGGGCCAGCTTTTGCTTGCATGCTGCTGGAGTCCCTACGTGTACCATAGAGCAGGATAGCAATGAACTTTAAGATACTTATCTCATGCAGAGAAAGCCTCTCAACTATTTTTACATCAGTTAGTCAGGAAGCAATGCACCTTCTAAACTTTTGGACTTGAACAAATATCCATTAGAAAGACTACTGCAAAGTTCAGTCTACTGGCTTATTGGCAACTGCTTGTGAATTGCCAAAAAGCAATGCCAGCAGCAATGAAGGCACTCGAAAATCCTATACAATCTCGAAGACAGAAAGAAAATCTATGCAAGTACATCAGAAACATTGTTTTTTCAATGCTTAAGTGTTCTACATATCAGTACAGAATTTCTTTTTTTCAACCCGACAATGATTTTCCTTCAGATTTCTAAAGCTCATGTTCATGTATTATTTCTCAAAGTTCATGTATCATGGTTCTTCATCAAAATATATGCAATGGGTCTTCAAAAAGTTTGTGGGAAATGTGCATTATCTTTTAATTCCATTTTCCATGAGCTTTTTGAAGCTCCCTTGTAGCTATCCAAGTAAGATCGACAGAGCTGTAATTTTTTTTTTTTAATTTATTCATGAAAGAGGGAGGAAAAGAGGTAGTAAGAGAGTCTGGGGGAGGGGAGAGAGAGAGATCCCTCCCATCCACTTGTTCACTCCCAATTGCCCACAATGGCTTTGCTGGGCTGGGGCTGGGGGCAGAGCAGGAAACATAATCCAGGCCTCAAATGTGGGTGCCAGGAACACAATTACTTGTGTTATCACCACTGCTTCCTAAGGTGTGTGTTAGCAGCAAACTGGAGTCAAGGGTGTTGAAACCAGGGACTCTTAAAAGGAGACACAGACATCTTAACAGGCACTAACAGCTGCTAGATCAAATGCTAGCCCCAGAGGTTGCATTTTCAACAGACAAATTATACAGAAGGAAGATTAGGAATTTTTCTGGAGCCATCCACATAGAAATAAAACATACCTAAAATAACCATATACCATGTATAGATCTGCATTTAGGCAATGTGAATGTAGAAATAAAATCCATCAAATTCTTTGCTTTGTTATATTTTGCCTGACAAGACATGAATCATATAGAGGGCAGAATAAGAACCACCCAAAAATGTTCATGTTCTAATCCCCAGATCCTGTGATACGTTACATGGCAAGGGGACATGAAGGTTGCACAGGGACCCGAGGTTGCGAATCAGTTGACCTTGAGATAGAACATTGTTCTAGATTATTCAGGAGGCCCCAGTGGGTCATATGGGGGTAGAGAGGCAGAAAAGCCAAGACCATGGAGAAGATGGTGTCAGAAAAACTCTCCTGGGTTTCCACTTTCAAGACGGATGGAGACTTTGAGCCAAGAAATGTGGGCAGCCTCCAGAAGCTAGAATAGGCAAGAAAATGGATTCTCCTACATACCTCTCCTCTCTCCTTGACTTTAAGCCCACGGAGACTCATTTCAAACTTCTGGCCTCCAGAGCAGCAAGCTGGATTACTTGAATGTTTTCCCTTGCTTTTTAGAAGCCATTGTCACCTTTGTTCAGTGAGTTATTCTTTTTTTTTTTTTTTTTTTACAGGTAGAGTTACAGACCGTCAGAGACAGAGACAGAGACAGAGAGAAAGGTCTTCCTTCTGTTGGTTCACTCCCCAAATGGCCACTACGGCTGGTGCTGCACCGATCCAAAGCCAAGAGCCAGGTGTTTCTTCCCGGTCTCCCATGTGGGTGCAGGGGCCCAAGCACTTGGGCCATCCTCCACTGCCCTCCCGGGCCACAGCAGAGAGCTGGACTGAAAGAGAAGCACCCGGGACTAAAACTCAGCACCCATATGGGATGCCGGTGCCGCAGGTGCAGGATTAGCCAAGTGAGCCATGGTGCCAGCCCGATTTATTGTTTCTTAATAGTCAGTATACTTCTGGATCACAGATGAGCAAGGGAGGAAAGGTTTTCTTTATTTAAGCCATCTAAAATATTAAAATATTGGATTTTGGAGGGATTTTAGAAATATGAGAACACTTTAAAAAGTTCATTGAAAAGGGAATTAAAAGATTAGCTTATTTTGGTATGAAAATTTCTGAAATCTATTCATAGCTCTTTCATAATACACATTTTACAGAAACTTTTCGAAGACTCCTCTTCTTAAAAAAAAAAACCCCTAAACTAGACACACAGCAACTTTTAAAAAACAGTTATTTGAAAGGCAGAGCAAGAGGAAGAGGGAGAAAGAAACAGGAGAGGGAGAGGAGGAAGGGGGAGGAGGATGGGGAAAGTGAAAAGAGAGAGGAAGGGGTATATGTTTTATCTGCTGGTTCACTTCCCAAACAACCCCAATAGCCAGGTCTGGGCCAGGTTGGAGCTAGGATCCGTGACCTCTATCCTGGTCTCCCACAAGAGAATTAGTGGCACAAGTATTTGGGACACCTTTCTCTGACTTTTCAGGCACCTTCAGGAAGCTGGATCAGAAATAGAGCAGGAGATTCCAAGATGATGGAATAGGGAAAAGATGGGGGGAACAGGAGGAAATAGCAGAAGAAAAGTGGAGGAGGAGCATTCCCAGGGAAGAGGTGGAGAGAAGCTTGCAGTGGAGACTCTACAGAAGGAAGAGGGATGTCTTGGAGCAGTGTGGAAGGTGTGGATGCACAGCAATGAGCACAGCCAGCACATATGATCCCCATGGCTGGGACCTGGAGGAGATGCCAGCCTTGGAGAGCAAAGTGAGAGCAGACTGCGACAGCCTGTGCCGCTGGTGGTACTGCCTGAGGGAGAGCCTTGCAGACCACACTATCTTTAAGTCCAGCCTGGAGCCTTAGCTGGGGCCAGAGTACCTGCCTACTCCTGCTAAGGAAAAGAACACTTAATTCTCCCTATCCACCCACAAATGTGCATGGCAACTAGCGGGGAGAAGGCATGATTTTGACACCAGAAGAGGCTGTGACAGCTCTTACAAGCACTACCAGGAGTTTTTACCAAAGGCAAAAAGCCACAGTCCTCACTGACTTTGAGACTGGCTGGGAGGGTTGACAGGGGCTGGGCACACATGTAGGACTGAGAGGTGCCTCCATCCCCTCAATGTATCACAGGCTCCAGGGCTCAAACTGACAAGTGGAGCACCCACGGGCAGCTGGCTCTGGGAATGTATCTTCTCTCTCTGTTGAGGGCAGACTCACGATGCTAAGCAGATTCTCTGCACCTCAAGACTGAGGGAGCTTTGTATGCTGTGACTGTGGGAATTCTGTGACTACACAAAAGGGTATGGGTGTAGCTGGGTCTCTGGGCAATCACCGTGTCTCTTGCTAAAGACTCAGAGCTCCCTGACAGACTGGTGTGGTCACTGCAGAGGATTCCTTGCTCACAGTGAGGACCACATAGTTCCTTTGTGAGGTTCATGTGCTAGAGTCCCACTGTGGACTAACCCTGGTCATTAATTACTTTGGAAGAGAGAAGGTGAGGGTGTGATTATGCCAATAGGCATGATCCTACCATCTCCCCTGATGACAACAGAGATCAACAATGCCCAAACTGGGTGTCACCTTGGATTCTCACCCAACCCTGCAGCACAGATCAGAGCTCCCTGGCCACACCTAGCACACACTTCCGTACTTACTGAAGGAATAAACACTCCACTAAGCCACAGAGGCATAGTTCAAAGATAAACTCCATCAGTGAAAAAAAATATATATTTATACAACTGCCTAAAAATAAATGCAGAAATTCAAGAAACAACAATAAGGAAGACAACATGACTAACCCAAAGGAACAAAACAACACCTCAATGTTAGAATGTGAAGATGGAAAGATTGATGAAATACCTAAAAACGAATTCAACATAATGATCATAGGATAACTCAGAAGCAGTGAGAAGCAAATTCATGAGATAAATCAATCCATACATGACATGGATGAAAAATTTTCCCCTGAGATTAAATTTTGAAAAGAAATCAAACTGAAATATTAAAAATAAGAATTCAATATGCTAAATAAAAAATAAAGTGGAAAACATTAACAGACTTGGTGAGGCAGAAAAAAGAATATCTGAGCTAGAAGACAAATATTTGGACCAGACAAATTAGAAGACAAATATTTCTCAGACCAAAAAAAGAAGAAACTATAAAAATTAAAAACAGTATTGGGATTTATGGGATACTATCAAATGACCAAAATACGGGTCTTAGATGTTTCTGAGGTATGGAAAGAAAGAATAGGTTAGAAGACTTATTCATTGAAATAATTACAGAAAAATTCCCTAATCTGGAGAAAGAAAGGGACATCCAAGTACAGGAAGCACATAGAACCCCTAATAGATATGATCACAAAAGATTTTCAGCATAACACATTGTAGTCAAACTTTCAACAGTGAAACATAAAGAAAAGATTCCCACATGCACATGAGAGAAATGCCAGATTATTTTCAGAGGATCTCCCATTAGACTCAGAGCTCACTTCTCATCAGAAACACAATAGGCATGGAGAGAATAAAGAGACACAGTTCAAATCTTGAAAGAAAGAAAGAAATTCAGCATACTCTACTCTGCAAAGCTCTCATTTATGAATGAAGGGGAAATAAAGACCTTCCATAACAAACAGAAATTGAAAGAATTTGTCACCATTCATCAAACAAATAATGCTTAAGTATGTGTTACAGAGAAAAACACAGAAAGAGCATCATTATTTTGAAAGTATGTGAAGACAGAAAATCTCCCAGTAAAAGTACAAAGAAAATTCAAAGCAAAAAAATAGGAATATTTATGAAAAATGTCAGGGTCAAGTTATTACTTATGAACAGTAACCTTGAATATAAATGGTCCAAATTCTCTAAAAAATACAAACTGGCTGAATGGATTAAAAATTAAAACCCATTTATTTTCTGCCTACAAGAAACACACCTACTACCAAAGATCCATCGTGAAAGGATGGAAAAAGATAATCCATGCTAATGGAAAGCAAAAATGAGCAGGTATAGCCATCCTAATATCGTACAATGAAAACTGTTGTTACAAGAAGCAACACTGGAAAATCTATAAGAAATGGATATATTGCTGGACACACACAATCTACCAAAATTGAGGCATGTAGACATAGAAAACCTAAACAGAACAACAACCAAAATGGAAATTGAATCAGTAATAAAGACCATCCCAACAAATAAAAGACCTTCACTGCTGAATATATCCAACAAGACAAAGAGATCATTCATCTGAACCAAGTGGATTTATCCCTGGTATGTAGTGATGATTCAAATATGCAAATCAATGTAATATATCACATTAACAAATTTAAGAATCAAAATTGTATTATTATCTGCTTAGGTGCAGAGAAAGCATTTGAAAAAATACATCCTTTCACGATAAAAACTTAAAAACAACAAAAAACAAAGCTGGACGTATCACAACACCAGATTTCAAGACATACCACATGGCAGTTATAATCAAAATGGCCTGGTACTGGTACCAAAATAGACATGTAGATCAATGGGACAGAGTAGAAACTCTAGAAATCAACCCATGCATCTACAACCAACTAATCTTTGACAAAGGAGCTAAAATCAATCCCGGGAGAAAGGAGTTTAACAAATCATCCTGGGAAATTGGATCTCCACATGTAGAAGTATGAAACAAGATCCCTATCTTACATCTTATACAAAAATCAACTCAAAAGTGGATCAAGGATCCGAATCTACGACCTGACACCTCCAAATTACTAGAAGAGAACACTGGGGAAACTGCAAGACATTGGCATAGGCAGACTTCTTGGAAAGGAACCCAGAAGCACAGGCAGTAAAACCTAAAATAGCCAAAGGGATTGCACTAAGCTGAGAAGCTTCTGCAGAGCAAATGAAATACTCAGCAAAGAGAAGAGGCAACCAACAGAATGGAGAAAATACTTGCAAACTATGAAATTGATCAAGGATTCATATTCAAAATCTATAAACAGCTTAAGAAACTCAACAACAGCAAAACAAACATTCCAGTTAACAAATGGGCAAAAGTCTTGAACAAGCGTTTTTCAAAAGAAGAAATTCAAATGGCCAACAGATACATGAAAAAATGCCCAGGATTACTAACCAGCAGGGAAATGCAAATGAAAACCACAATGTGGTTTTCCCTCACCCCAGTTAGAATGGCTCTCATACAGAAATTAACAAACAAATGCCGGTGAGGATGTGGGGAAAATGTAACTTAGTCTACTGTTGGTGGGAATGTAAACTAATACAGCCATTGTGGAAGACAGTATGGAGACATCTCAGAAACTGAATATAGATGACCCAGTCATCCACTCCTGGGAATTTACCCAAATAAAATGAAATCAGCATATGAAAGAGTTATCTGTACCTCCATGTTTATTGCAGCCCAATTCACAATAGCTAAGATACAGAATCAACCCAGATTTCCATCAACTGACGACAGGGTAAAGAAATTATAGTATATATACACTATGGAATAATACTCAGCCATAAAAGAAGAAATCCTATTTTTTGCAACAAAATGGGTGCAACTGGAAATCATTATACTTAGTGAAATAAGCAAGCCCCCCCTCCAAAATGCCTTGTTTTCCCTGATCTGTGGTTACTAACAGAGCACCAAGAATGTAATGTATATGAGTGAAATTGGTATTTTGAGATTTGATGATTACTTACAGCACTTGTCTCTACTGTTGAGGAACAGTATTTTTTTATTACTATTTGTTAAACTCTTTACTCAGTGTGGGGTTAATCTTATGAGTATAATATAAACTGAAAGTAGATCACTATAAAATTTAAGTGAAAGAATTAGAAAGGGAAGAGGGGGAAGAATGGGAGCATTGTTTGAGGGATAGTAGGATGGCAGGTATTATTAGGCTCCTAAATCTGCATATATAAAATACATGAAATTCGTTCATCTTAAATTTTTTTTAAAAAAAGAAACAGAGCAGTCAAGGCTTGAACCAAGCAGTGGTGCCACAATGTGAATCCTTTGAAGGCTCCTCTTATACACAGATTTCCAAAAATTTTTACACCAAAAGAAGTATCTCTAACCACATTTTCGTGAACTTTTTGAAGGATTCCTCTGTGTGTGTATGTGTGTGTGTGTGTACATGCATTTTAAAGACTTCTGCTTGATCCACAACAAAATGCATGACAGTGAAACTACCAAAGGTAATGCACAAATTTATATTTTGTCGAGCACATCTATAACAACTGTTTTAAAAGTCATGTTCCAACGCTGTTATGGTGGGATTGACCAGCAAGTTAGATATACTTCTTACAGTTTTAAATAAAGTGTTATTTTTCTTTCAAGGAAATAAAAATTTTAATAAGCTTTTACAACTTTTGCCTCAACTGGAACAGAATTTAGGCAGCAACACAATCTGAAAATTGAAATTTGCAGTCTTCCTACATGATTTTCCACAATCTGGCAGCAGTTGGCTCTACCAGGTGTATCTTCTTTTTCCTGACATAAACACAAGTCCTTCTCTGATGTAGGATCTCCCTGATACATAAGCTCTTTGTTAACACTTGGGTAGCAGAATGAGTATGTATATCTGACAGCATGTGGGTCCCCCCTGTTTGTTCAGGAATATTCTGGGACCAATGATGACCTCAGATAAGGAAACAAAGAACCCAGAGGGATAGCCTAGAGGAGAGATCAGTAAACCAACAAATAACCGAACTGTTTCATTTATAACATTAATGGGGATTGGAGATGGGAGTAAAATAGAAAGAAAGAAGAGGGAGTAAACTAAACAGTGTTACAAATTGTGCTGAGACATGGCTGGGCCAGATGATCAAGGGTTAGGTTCTCACAAAGGCTTTTATGAGCAGAAGTTTTAAGAACCAATTAGGGCCAGTGCCACGGCTTAACAGGCTAATCCTCAGCCTTGTGGCACCAGCACACCGGGTTCTAGTCCCGGTTGGGGCGCCGGATTCTATCCCGGTTGCCCCCCTTCCAGGTCAGCTCTCTGCTGTGGCCTGGGAAGGCAGTGGAGGATGGCCCAAGTGCTTGGGCCCTGAACCTGCATGGGAGACCAGGAGAAGCACCTGGCTCCTGGCTTCAGATCAGCACAATGCACTGGCCGCAGTGGCCATTGGAGGGTGAACCAATGGCAAAAAGGAAGACTTTTCTCTCTGTCTCTCTCTCACTATCCACTCTGCCTGTCAAAAAAAAAAAAAATTAGAAGACATCTGCTTGCTTTAGTATAAACCCTATCTTTGGCTTTAACTCATCAAGCAATGCCTGCTGTATACCAGACCAGTATTAGTATTAGTATTAGTATTAGTATTAGTATTTAGTATTTCAGTATTTATTTCAGTATTTAGTATTCCAGTATTAGTATTTCAGTATTTCAGTCCTTAAAGGGTATTGCTCACCATACGACAGAATGACACAACTAAGTTAGTCGAATGATCCAGGATCTAGAGACCAGCGACCTGGATAACCCTAACCCTCTCCACCTCTATTCCACACCAAACACATACCACAAGGACTCTCAGAGATTCTGCCTGAGCCAAGTCTCCCTGCAGGTAAGATAAGTTGCAGCGTGAATTTTTCTACAATCATCAAGGTCTGGATAACCTGTGCTAACACCTGATTTGCATATGGTTGTATAGGGTCTTGGAGTTCTCCGATAAATTTCTTCCAATTTTATGTATATCTGGAGACTATTAAAATCTATCAATCATGAAATATGTTATATGTTAAAGATGTGTATTATATGCCTAAAAAATCAGAGCCCTTTACTTATGAGGTATCAGTAATTTCACATGAGGTAAAAAGCTATGCATACATGTGATCATAAGATAACCACAGCTTGCCATGTATGTGTAAATACATACATCAGAATCTTCAAGCCAACACAGCTAAGTCAAAATTGTGCTTTGAAATTAAAGTGGATGAATAAAGAAGCCTACAGTCTGTGGTGTAGTAAACTCAACGCCTATCGCCACTGCTAATTATCTCTCCTCAGACTATGGTAAAAGCCTCTTGGCTCCTTGCTTCCACTGCTCCCATCGCTACAATCTATTCTTTGCTTTGCTACTAAATTAATCATAATGAGGCAGAGGATTGTGTCTGGCACAATGCCTGGCACAGGATAGGGTCTGAATAAGGACTTGTTACACGAACAAATCAATCAGTGATTCTTTTCCAACATACACAAATATTTCAGTGTCTCATTATTTCCTATTTATCTTTCTAACATTCTATCTCATTAGTGCTTGTTATGCACCTAGACTCCAGTCCTGCTCCCATTCTTATCTCTTACTCTATTTTCATCCTTCACTCAATGTGTTTTTCTACTGATTCTAGAAGTTTTCCATTTTTCAAAGTCTTTCTAATCTGTCAACAGCTCTTTCTCTCTGGACATCTAAGCAAGAAACAAGAACATCGTTCATGCAAATCTATCTGTACTTTGTACAGATTAACTATTGTTTACTAGATATTCAAGTAATTTGTACCCACGATGTTTGCCAGTTGCACAGGTTAAAGGTCAGAGCACTCTGATACAGACAACATTATGTCCAGCCAGTTTTAGCAGAATCGATTTATTACAATTTACTGCATAGTTTATAGAAATTCTGTGAGGGCCAGAAAATCCCACTTGGAATGGTTCACATTCAGGAACAATGCAGCCAAAATTATTGCTTGAATACACCAAGTGAACTGTTTTTTTTTTTTTAAAAAGATTTATTTATTTATTTGAAAGAGTTACACAGAGAGAGGAGAGACAGAGACAGAGAGACACAACAGCCGGAGCTGTGCCGATCCGAAGCCAGGAGCCAGGAGCTTCTTCCAGGTCTCCCACATGTGAGCAGGAGCCCAAGGACTTGGGCCATCTTCTATTGTTTTCCCAGGCCATAGCAGAGAGCTAGATGGGAAGTGGCTGTGTCTCGAACCAGTGCCCATATGGGATGCTAGCGCTTCACGCCAGGGTGTTAACCCACTGTGCCACACTGCTGACTCCAAACTGAATTGTTTTCACTGCAATTCTATTCCTATTGTCTCCTCAGTTCATGATACCTTCAATACAATGGCAAAACACAGACTCCAGAATCTTAGATGCCCTGCAAAAACTAAATGCTTCCATCACAACATTCAGTCACCCTTCATGTGACCCCCAAGCTCATGTTGCTCATTTTCATTTTCCAAGTCTTGGTGAATTTGTTTGGAGACCTAGTCCCAGATGCAACTACAGCCGCAAAAGAATCTGAGAAATGTCATTTTAAGATATCCATCCAATATAACACAGAAAGCCAGGGTATAAGGGGATCAGAGAAGATGTGGATTTATGCAATCTGCATTATCTAACATCTTTGTTAGGCCTACTGAGAGCACAATTCGTAGCTGTTCATCTTTGTATCTCCTATCTGCCCATAGGGAAGCCCAAAGACTATGCATTCAGTGAATAAATTTTTGCATGAAAGAACATATACCACATCTATATATGTAAAAATGTACATGTCTACATATAGAGGTTCAGTTTATAGAACAAGAATTTAATCTTGGGACCAGCGCTGTGGTATAGCACATAAAGCCACTGCCTGCAGTGCTGGCATCCCACTTGGGCACCGGTTTAAGTCCCAGGTGCTCCACTTCTGATCCAGCTCTTTGCTATGGCCTGGGAAAGCAGTGGAAGATGGCCCTAGTCCTTGGGCCCCTGCACCCACGTGGAAGTCCCAGAAGAAGCTCCTGGCTCCTGGCTACTGGCTACATATCAGCTCAGCTTTGGCTGCTGTGGCCATTTGGGGAGTGAATCAGAGGATGGAAGACCTCTCTCCTCCCTCACCCCCGCCTCTGTCTCTCTCTAACTCTGTCTTTCAAATAAAATAAATAATTTTTTAAAAAAAGAATTTAATCTTAAACCATGATGGTATGTATATTTCATAGATCCATAAATCATTGAAATAACTTTTCTTAATTCTTATATTCAAAATCTACTAAAGTCAATTTTATCAAGTGCAAATTTAAGCTCTTTCATTTGACAGGCACATTGATTCTTGCAAGGAAAATCCAAAAAAGTAAAATAATAGATATTTTGTACAATTATCAGTTAGATATAAACTGCTTAGTTACAAATTGAATTAACAAATAATAAAGCTTTTTAAAAAGTAATAATATTAAACAGCATTGAGATTATTATGCTGATAAAACCACGAGGGCCATTAGTAAACAAGGCAAAGTACCCCATGCATTCATTATATTGGCTATTGAATGTTGTTGTTCCACATCCATGGCTCAGCATCAAGCAAAAACTATTCTTTAGTCCTGCACGCCTTTCCTAATGAGTGAGTAACAGACTACCATTCAAACAGCAGAATTATCAAGGAATTCAAATACAGCTTCTGGGACTGTAGCCAATTAAAATACTAGTGGACTTAAAAATTCCCAATGGAAAGAACACAAATAAAATATCTCAAAGAACCATTTAAATATAGTTTTGTTTACTATTTGTTGTAGAGAAGGTAGGGATGTGGTAGCTATTTTCCACCCCACAGTAATTAATCATATTAAAATCTGGAAGAAAGAAACTTAGCCATATGTCTGTTTGCAGAAACATGCAGTTTTCTTTAAAACTCTACAAGAAATCATCTTCATAATTTTCTTTAAATTTACCGTAACTCCGATGGAACAGACTATCATTGACAATAACAATCAGGGAGCCAATTAGACACAGCCATGATGCTCAAGAAAACTACAGTGCAGTGGGGCAAAAGGGACATCACAGAGCACACTTCATCGGTGAGGTGACGGGCATACCCTTATGACAAGGGACCAAATTCCTCATCACACACACAGGATCTTGTACAAGCTGTTTTGGTTTGATTGTGTTTTACGTAAAGCCTCCAGTTTAGGATACGCCCCACAGATTCTTCTACATGCAAACATTTCAAGATTGTTTTTAAAAGTTCATTTGGAATCACAGAGTGGGACAACTAACTATCAGCTGCTGTCAACTAGAGAAAGACCAGAATCCATAGGGGAAGTTGCTTCCCAATTTCCTGATGTACACTACATAGCTAATCAGGGTGCCACTGGGAGGACTGGAGTGAAGAGAAGACATGGAGTTCCTGGGATCAAAGTGCAGAGTAGCAGGACAAAGGAATTCAGAGCTTACCTGCCTCCTTCCTGTTCAGTCAAGGGAAACATCTCCCTGCTCCCATTCAACTCCTCAATTAAGCGCTTGCACCCTTGCAGTCAAGAACGTACTCATAATTCTCCACTAAATGTAATGTTCAACTATTTCACACTTTCCCTTTCAGTGCATCATTTTCAGTGGTGGTTGTGTACAGTTAAGGAAAAAGAATCCAATAACATGAAACTATTTTAATAATTTTTAAAGGAAGTTTAAATGATCCACACTCGATCAGGGTTGATGAAAATGGCACTTGTGTCGAAGGGCAACAGGTTGCTAATAAATACAATAGTTTAGGAAAGTGCTGTTTCTGTCGAGGAGAAACTATATTCCTGGGAAAATAATACTACTGTAATTCATTTTTGAAAGCTATTGAGACTTCTTGGATGAAGAATGTAGTTATTAAAGGCAAAAGTACACAATATGTTGTAATGAAATGTTTGTGCTTCACACTTCATTAAATGTTTTGTGGGCCTCTGGGGAAATTCTCTTTCTCACACACAGAAACAATGTTTATACATGGTGGATCAGTAGAGGGAGTGCATAGAGCCATGTTCCAAGGAAGCACCTGCTACAATTTTGGTGAGTCCAATTAGCAATGTGGAAACTAGACATATGAAGAAATGCACACCATACAGACCCGAGAGCACTCAAAAGTCCACTATGACTTTGGTTATTCTTATATTTAATCAAAATGCCATTTGTTTCTTACTTATATGAAAAACTCTGACGTTTGATTGAAGTATAGGGTGATGGAGAAAACTGGATGGTTTGAATTAGTTGAACTTACCAAAACAGCATCTGATGGCAAATTCTGGTGATAAATATAGCCAGCAATATATTTAGGACCCTGGGAATTTACAAGGCTAGCAATTTGGATTCAGCTGACTGTGTTAACTTAGAGTATTGAAAGTACTGGTAAAACTGCAAAGAAATTCATGCACATATAAAATTCTTAGGAGGTGGGAAATTCCTAAATATCAGGAAAATACAATGAGTAACTCTAAAAAGTCTCATTAGCGAAAGATCTTTAAACACACATTGAAAAGTAAAGTCACGAAGACAAGAACACTGGAAGTTTCTTGCCTGTGAGTGTTTTGTTCCTTCTTTCCCTGGCTGCTGCTTTCCTTTCCGGAGCACTTCTTTAAGAAGCACTTGCTCGTCTGTCTAACCCAAATGCACACAGAGTGCAACCTTCCTAAGGTAGACAGAGAGAGGAAATGAAAAAGGAAGTCACACAGAAACACAAACTCAAGAGAAAAAATTTAAAGACAATGGGTTTATGTTCTGTAAACCACCATGGGAAAAGTATTAATACCAAGATCACTTTAAAAACACTATGAGATTTTCAAGGAAGCATTCCTTTGCCTCAAGAATGATTTCTTCCCCTCCAGAAGTGTGTTCACCTTAATGGTTTTCCCTAGAGCTAGAATTTCAATTAGCTGCTTTACCATCACAACTCTAGTTATGGGAAACAGTGGTGAGTCTCCAAGATTTCTCTTTTTAAGCTATATTTTTCACATGCACATCTAAGTCAAACTTATTTTTTTTTTTCATTTTCAGGTTTCTGTTATAGTGAGATGCTAGTTGTAAGAAATGTACAACTTGAACTTGGGAAGAACAGCATCTCATTAATAAAAATACGTGTTCCATAAATTGAGCCATTTATCGAGTAGTAACAAGTACCATGAAAATGAAAGCTAGATGGTGGGTCTGGGAGAGGATGATGCCAAACTATAAATGATACTTCATCTCTGTAGTCATTTTTTTTCTCATTTTCCTTCATTTTGTTCATAAAATGATCAGGCTAAGGTGATATCTTTATAATCATTTTGTCAGCTATATTTAATAATTTAAAGCACCATACTATATTTGAAATCATGAAAAATTTTCAAAAAACTAAAAAATATGACAGAAACTTCAAAATTCTGAAATCCATGCATAGTTTTTGTCATAATACATATTTTCCATGAATTTTTTGTGAAGTACCCTCACAGAAGACTTTGCAGAGTGTATGCCCTGAGGACTTGGATCACCAATTTTATAACACCAAATAACATGCTCCTAATCAAGATTTCCAAAGTAATTAACAACAATATTTATATTAGCCCTGTCTTTTTTTTTAAATAATACATATGAGCATAGGGATATTCAGAATAAAACATAACTGGCACATAACTAACAAGCTTCAGAGGTCTATAAAACAACTGAGAAAGTGGCAAAAGTTCAGAGTTTATTCTCTTGGCTTCATCTTGTGTTACAGTTCTTTAGGTAAATTTAGCATTTTCATTCTTACTCAAAAGACATTTAGGGTCTGATTGCATGTTACCTATTAAATAAAGATCAAAATGTGTCCAAGAGGTTTCTTTGAAAAATCACCCTATTATAAAAAAGGCCCAGACCTATGAGCTGTTCAGGTTGCACTCTGGTGGCAGAGCTGGTCTTTTTAGGACATTACTGGATTGACACCCTTTGCCTTTCACCAGCAGTTTCTTTCAGTTCATTTGTATATTAAGCCTGGAGGGCCTCGATGTTATGTGATCGGACTTTTTGATGTATGCATGAATCATGGTCTAGCTAGGAAGACAGAAAGCACTCCAGGTGCTTCTAGTGGAGAATTCAATGTAAGAAATTGCCTCCAACTCTTACAGGTGATGGAAGGAGGCCAAAGGAGGTAGTGAGATCACTGTGAGATTACCATAGCAACCAGCTGTGCCCACCCCACGTGAGGAAAGACCCCGTTACTCAGAGTGAGGCCTCTGAGCTACAGCCATAGCCTTGGCAAAGGTCACCCAGTGGGGTGGGGCTACTGGAGGGAGCCTGACTGGCTGACCCCGGGGCTGTGCAGAGACCCAGCTGTAGCAGAAGATGCTGCAATGTTAAGAAAGTAGATATGCTCTGGGTTCCCCCCTTTTTTCCCACTTCTCTTGGGTATAATCAGAGTGTTTTGGGCACGGCAGTGTGCAGTGGCCATGTACATGCAAATGCAAAAGAGACAAATCAGCTTTCAGTGAGCCTCTTCTGGCTCTCACTAGAATGGTCCACAACTTTATGACTCTCTCCTAATTTCTCTTGCCCCCTCCCCACTCCATGGTAGCCACAAGAAAGATTTCCAAGATAACCCAATTCTACCATCAATTTCCTTATTCAGAAGTAGAAAAAAAGTCACAAACCAAATGAAGTTCAAATGACTTTGTATCTATGGATTCCATTTTTAACACAATTCTTGACATTACTTGTAAATTGCTGTGTCTTCCATTAACTTCTTCTCTGCTTCCTACAGTAGCTATTCCAACTGCTGCACCCAGCACACTCTGAATCATATAAGCTCCATGTTGGCTTGTTTAATAAATCCATGGATTCAGTGGGGGTAAAGTCGGGCCTCAGCTGCCCACATGCTAACAAGTGGACCCCAGGAGGCCTTGCAGGTTTTAAGTATCATTTAGTCAAGCACTACTTAGTGCAAGTCCATGGCAAAGAACAGCCACTGGGCCAGCCGTTATTTTAACCTGCTCAGTGCCTGGGATTCCTGACAAGGCTTTGGTTTGAACATGTTCTCTCTGATACTTGAGGGTTGAAACTTTCTGTCCAAAGTGATAGTATTAACAGGTGGGGCCTTTAAGAGATAGGTAGGTCATGAGGATTCCTCCTTCATGAATGGAATTAGGTGCTCTTATAAAAGGGCTTGACTTGGGGGTTGTTCCTTTTTTGCTCTTCTGTGTCCATCATGTGACGTTACTGTGTTAATCACCCCCAAGGATGTTGTGCTCATAACACCATCTTAGAAGCAAATAGCAGACCTTCCCCAGACAACAAACCTCCTCACAGCTTGATCTGGGACTTCAGACACTCCAGAACTGTAAGGCAATAAATTACTGCTCTTTATGAATTGTGTTACAGTAGCACAAAGCAAACTAAGACATTTTCTCTGAGAGCAACCCACCAGTTTTCAAGAACCTATCAATCAAAGGTCTTCACGTTTCCCTCTGTCACTGGTGCTGGTCATAATGACTGGTTTGGGAGTGGACAAATGACTTTATCAGTAATAAGTGATTCACATGGATGATATTTTACTGAGAAGGATGGGAAAAGACAATCTCTTTTTTTTTTTTTTTTGAGGTGGCTAAGTGATTGAAAGATAATCTTGAAGCTGCAGGTGGTCATTTACTTCTTACTAAGAGCAATTCAGTGGTAGAATGGAGGCTGTGTGAGAAAACGGAATGAAGAGTTTAAGCAAAATTAAGCCTGATATCCAATGGTATTTTTTTGAGCGCTCACATCTATTCATATCTACACATCAGTCCTTGAAAGCAAAACATTTCTATCTTTCATAAGACAGTTCGAGTTGGATTTTGATTATTTGTAGCCAAAAAAATCCCAACTGGAATAGCATCTTCCCCTCTTCAAGAAGGTGGAGAGAGAGTAGATACAGAATCTGTGTCCCCAAGGGGCGCTAAGAGAAACAAAGAGGAATGTATGACATAAAGTGATTGAGAAATCTCAACCATTTCTTTCTGAAATTGTCATTATTTTTCTAAACTGAGTAATGTTAAATTCTTGTTCATGTATGTATCCCAGTTCATTCTTAATTAGCTGCCTACAAAAAATGTGCTTCTCTCCGTGCATCTGCATCCAGCTAAAACTTCCTCTTCCCTTGGCAGAGGTTCAGTCCTTCTTTTAGTGTTGCTGGGATTCCTCTGTGTCTGCTTTTAGACCGGTGTGTGTCCTGGTGAATTCTTCACTCTTTTCATCTGTTTCCTTTCAAAGCTGTTGTAAGGTTCATTGCTTCTTGACCTGTTCGGCCTTTCTGGTCTCCCAGCCAGTCTAATTCCCCAGTTGGGGCTTCAAGACTCTATTACTGCTGTCCTGTCAACAACCTTGCTTTTTTCTTTCACCAACTTTTGGCTACTCTCCCATCACATTCAGGGTGCAAAAAATCCTAGAAAGGAACACTCAACCAATGCACAGCCCCTACCAGCAACACACATGACACAACCTATTTGAAATCCTTTTACAGGATATACCAGCTAATGTAGACAAACTCGGCAGCATCAATTCACCCTCCGGAAGAAACCCAAATAGCAACACCAAAAAGAAGGTCAAGGATTAACTGATGCTAATAGGAATGTTCCTAGTGATGAGCCAGACACAGCAGTGAATCCCAGCTGACCAGGGTTTGCATATCATTACAACACTACAAGGAATGCCTCCCTAGGAAGGAAAACCCCCTTTTAGTTTTCTAATGTAGCTTAATAGTTCACCTCTTGTCTGCCAGTCGCATTGACTGCGGTAAGAACTCCACGCCACAAGCAGAGTTCATAATGGCAGTAGGAGCCACAAAGATGATGTGCATTCCATCTCTAAGCCAATAAGCTCAAAGGCAGCAGTTCAAGGCCCTCTATATTTTGCCTATATCCTATTAGACTGATCCTTTCAGGAGGAGTTTTAATGCATTGTAAACCTATTTAGTGGCAAGCTTTAAAAGCATTTAATAAAAGGCATGTGAAAGAAACGTCATCAGCAAGCAAGGTCTGCCTTAACGATTCCTTAACCTGTTTATTATTATCTCGGCTTTCTGTTTATGATGGGTCAGCAGTTCTGAACATCAAGAAACCCTGAGACTTTTTGGAGCCAAATGTCCTGCATCCCTGCAGGGCAATGCGGCCTGCTAACCATCCGTAATGGGTAGCTTGTGGTTTACTCTATTTCCTCAAAGGGAACTACTGGAAGGAATTTTATGGCCATAGGCTTTGTATGAGCATTAAGAAATCTGTGGCATGTGTGGGAGGAGAAAGCATTGTCCCCAAAGCTACAACCTCAATTTTCCTTGCTGCCCAGGTCTTGACAGTCTGCGTTAGGGCCAATGCCTCTTTGGAGAAGCCATTCAAAAGTTCCCGCTAGGCCCCACTCATTCACAGAACAGGCATCTCACTCTCTCTTAGAGGAACACCTGAGCTTTCTTGTTCACTACATCGCTGAGGTGTAGAAACCTGACCTGAAGAGCAGACTCCAGAAACACACCCCAACACCCTGAACATGCACTGCCCTTGCTTTCAGCACATTTGGGAGCTGATGCTGGTCTCCTTCTCGAGCCCAATCCTCCCCTTGCTATGCACACATTTCTACAGACAGAGGCATTCCGTTGATGTCTCCCGGAAAGATCTACAAGCAAAGGTGAAGCAGAACTGCATGGAGCAAATGAAAATAGAACCACTGGGATCGCCTGCCACTTTAGAGAAGTAAATATGACAAACTTAGACCCACAGGAAGCCGTTTTATGGCAAAGATTTTGTCCTTTCAAAGAAAGAACTAGGCATTTTATTTTTCAAAATGAAACCTTAGATTAGTGAAAGTATTGCCAGATGCCTGGTGGAAATGATATTGTCTACAGGGACCTTCATGGTGTTCTCCCTTGGAAAGAAAAATTAACCTCCAATAAATAAAAAAACTTTATATTCCATATTGGTAAAATTATTCTTACATTCTAGCTCTCATCAAGGACTAATATATATATACCACTTGAAGTTTTTCCATTAAATTGTCTTTGAATTATGAGTGACAAAAAAAATAAGTTTGAACAAATGGAAGGAAAAAAATGATGAGACAGAGCTTTCAAGTCTCAGAGCTGCAAAGTATATTATTTACATCTCTGACAATTCTCTGCCCACCCTGCCCCCACACCCAGGTAGCTATGGGCAATGCCATTAGTTACAAAGTTGGGGTAGAAAAGCTTTTTCTTTAGCATTTACTTTAATTCAAGGAGCATGAGTACCTATGAAGGGAAGAGTTACATACTAACTGCATATAATCACAATCGTAATCACAAAGCATGTGATTGTGGAACAGAATACAGAATTCTTTAAAACTAGCAAGCTTTATATAATAAAGAATGCTGACAACTTAAATGTTCGAAATGTCAAATTTGAAATATGTGCAAGACAAACAAAGGGGACTGTTTATCAGGCAGCTGGAAAGTTGGTGTAGAGAGGTGAACTGGAGATACTGAGTCACTCTGTCTCACAGAAAGTGGATTTCCAAGAGTAGGTGTTTTGAATAGACTCCACTTGACAACAGCATCCCATAACAGAGTCTCTGGGTTTCAATCTTGGCTCTGCTCCTGCTAACACACACCCTGGGAGGTAACAGGTGATGGCTCAGGTACTTGGGTCCCTGTCACTCATGCGGGACACCTGGATTAAGTTCCTGGCTCTTGACCTCAGCATAACCAAGCCTCAACAGTTGTGGGCATTTGGGGAGTAAGCCAGTAGAGAAGACCCACCTCTCTCTCTCTCTCTCTCTCTCTCTCTCTCTCTCTCTCTCAAATTAAAATATTTTTAAAATATGTTTCCAAGTGAATATTAGTTTAAATGACCACTAAAAACTTCTTATTTTATGTTCATCTCTTAAAATCTCTTCCACATTAATAAATGTACTTTCTCTTGAAGAATCTCACAATGAATATGTTCAATGCCTCTGTCTACAGAAATGTGCGTTTAGCAAAGAGGAGGATGGAGCCAAGTGAAAATGAGAAAGAAGGAGACTGATGTCAGCTCGCTAGGGATCCTTAAAGCAAGGAAGTCCACGGCTGGGGTGTGAGTGGTGTGCTGCCTGAACGTTTCCAGGCAGGTGACATTTCTTCTCATCTGAGGTTCAGCAAACAGCAGAGTTCAGGTATCTGACTAAGAGTGTGTGAACTGTCTGTTCTATGAATGACCGAGACCTAGAGAGTACTTTTGAAAGTGAAGCCCAGCTAGTGAAAGGCTCAGAGCAGTGTATGAAGTCTCTGGAGCAATCCAGGAATATGAGGATGATCTGGGTCCAGAACTCAGCAGTGCCTGGGCAAGGGTGAAGGGAAAAGTGAGGAGTTGTGCAGTAGACTCAGTGAGGAAGAAAAAATAGTTGCCAAGTATCTGTGGTTTTTTCATGTGCAGATAAAATATTTTTGGATAAAAGAATTCTCAACTTCAAGAAATGACTTTTGACTATATGTCAGAGAGGACGATATTTTTAAGGGTAAGCCAGGAAAAAAATGCAATAAAGTCTAAATGGATTAGCACCCAATTCTCATTTTGATACCTTTCTTTTTTGGCTTTTTTTTTGGAGATAGCATATTTTTAATTTACATTACAGTCAAGGGTTTGCTGCTCCACCAGAAAAAAGAGTTCAACAAGTAAAAACCCTACTTCGGCTGGAAAATAGGTCCTTTGTCTTTTTGGAGCATGTACCGAGTCAAAATCCCCAATAGCCTTTGAACTCTCAAGGGAACCATCCAGTAGACTGAGACAGCAAAGGGAGACCTGCACTATGTCAATGATCAGATTCTGCCAACATAAGACCTTGGCAGTCCTTCATTACTCTGTTGATGATGGGCTGAAAGGATAAAGTTACAAGGCAAAAGCCTGAAAGCCTGGCATACAAATAATTTTGTCTCAAGTGCTTTAGGGCTTTAGGTGTAAAGAGTTGCTTTCCAAGATGCTTTATGTGGAAGAAAAATATTTCTGCTGGGTATCAATTTGGGTAGCAATGAACATGGTTGGCTCAAGATCCGTCTTACTAAAGATCCAAGCAACATTCTCTCCTGGAGCGTTTTTTGAAATAGAGACTCGATTTCAATTGAAGTTTATAATCAATAGAGACTTAGGTTCATAGTCTTAAAGAAAAGACAGTTATAGTTTAGAGTGGATCCAATTTTGAACTCTTAAATTTTTAAAGTAACATTTGTTAAATCATAGGATTTTGGGAAACAAAAATAGCACTTGATGGTATAAAGATTTGACTGGAGCTATTTCAATAATAAGCCAGCAGGCATATTTACTAGTGTTCATTCATTTTTTATTGAGCAAATGATCATTGTCTCATGAATTGTAGCTTTCTTGTCTGGCCCTAAATAATGCAACTTTAGTGAGAAAATCTAGGCTCTGAGACACATTACAAACAGTTACAAATATAGCAGTTACATTATTCTAGTCATTACTAGCAGAAGTTTTCATTATAACTATGGGTATTAAGGGTTCATCATTGATACATAAATATACACATGTTCTAATCTGATTCTTGTCAGCATAGAGAAACTAGCTCTTCTCAACGTGGGTGAAGATATTTCCTTTTTGTTCATTTTTTCCAGAGATGAAAAAACACATTTTCTGAGACTCTTGTTCTTGACCAAGACCCTTTCAGAATACGTCCTACCTTCTAGGTGGGGATGGTGACAGAAATGAAATCCCACCATTGTTGAGTGTCTGAACATGGCTTTTAATTGTGCAAGTACTATATGAATTATGTATTGCCACAGTAGAATATATAATAATGTGTTACCATGGCAGAAAACGCAAACAATGCAGATGGATTCCCAGAAGGTTTTTTTCACTAGAGCTCCAATTTAAAAATCTTCTGATTAGCTGCTTACAGGATGATTCCTAGTTGTTGAGCCCTGTGTGTGTGCTGGAAGAGCAGACTGGACAATTCCTCATTCTGTATACAGACTTTGGGTAAACTCTGTTTTCTGCCTCATATCACACTCTTGTCTTCCACTCTACTGGATATTTAAAATCTTGAGCCTGAAGACCCAGTGTTATCCAGGGCAGTGACTGTAGATGTCATACTCAAACCAACATCAGCATCACTTAAGAATTTGATAGGAATACGAATTCTCAGGTCATATCTCAGGCCACTGAGTTGCCAACTATAGAGGTGGGCCCAGAATTCTGTGCTGTAACAAGTACTTCGGGCAATTCTAATGCACACCAGAATGGAAAGGCATGGATCTGGAGTAAATCGACTACGTCATAGTCCATACCTGCTCTCTGTGCACCTTTGGCCGTGGCTCCTCTGATCTGCCACATCAATCACTCTCTTCCAACTGCTCCCACGCTTCTAAACATGTGTCAAAGTCTACAATCCCTCAAAGACCACATCCCTACTCATTCTGTGTGTTCCTACAGACTTTTCATTTCTTTTCTACCATTTCAGGCAGGGTGCATTGATAGAGAACAGCTACTGGGCCACTATGTCTAAGTAGAAGTCTCTATTTGCAGAGATTGTTCAAATATATGTAGATTTTGTACTTCACATTCGTTTACCTTCCCTAAAATTGAAGTCAATAAAGTATGTGTGTTTGCTTTACTGATAAATCAATTTTATTCTCTTAAATTCTCTTTTATCTTTAGTGATTATTTCTTTGGGAGACTTGTTTGATTATCTTTTCCTAGTGTTTAGAGTTGAATATTTATTTACTTAAAATTGCTATCTAATAAGTGTATCTAAGGTTATAAATCTGCCACTGGGCACTACTTGGGCCAGCTCTCATGAGTTTTTGAAATGACTTATTTATCTTTTATTTATTTAAATGGCAGACAGAGAAACAGATCTTCCATCTACTATACTGGTTCACTCCCTAAATGCTCCCAAGGCATGGCTGGGTGAGGCCAAATCCAAGAGTCAGAAACCCAATCCATCACCTGCTTCCTCCTAGAGTGTGCATTAGCAAGAAGCTGGAATTGGAAGCAGAGCCAATACTTAAACTCAGGAAATCTGATATGGGATAATGGTGTCCCAAGCAGTCTCCTAACTGCTGTGCCAAATGCCTGCCTACCACATTTGTTGAGATACATCTCTCTCTCTCTCCCTCACAGCCTCCCTCCATCTCTTTCTCTCTCTCTCATATACATATATATATATATACATATGTATATATATTTGTATATGTATATGTATTTGTATATGTATATGTATATATGCCTTCATAGTCATGTATTTATTTTGATTTCTTTTTTTTAACTTTTATTCCCAATTACATCTTTTGGATTACAGTGGCTTCCCCCCCACACCATAACTTCCCTCCCACCTGCAACCATTAGTTTCTTTATTAAATAAAAGTTATTCAGAGAATATTTTTCCTGCCTTTTTTTTTCAATTGGAAGAATGCAGGTATTAAAGTTCATGGGGAGAGGTAATGGGATTTAGGGAATTTTTTGAAAAACCTTTTGTGGATTAGTACTTTGTCACTTTTTATAACTCTTGTCTGTGTACATGAAGAGGAAATGTATCATGGTTTGAGGTACAAATTCTACAAGCATATTAGGCCAAAGCTATTTAGTCTGTTATTCAAATTTTTTGTAGCCTTGATATTTTAGTTCCATATGATCTGTTGAGTTCTGACAGTTAGATTGAAAATCATTATTAGGGAATTTAAAAATATTTTTATAAATTTTTACTTTATAGATTTTAAATCAATATGGTTAAAATTATAACTCGTATTATCTTAGAGGATTGAATTTTGACATGATTATTTATTTGAGTGATTTTAACTTTAAAATCTATTTGCTTGATAACATTATTATGCTTATTTTTATTTTATTAAGATTTATCTGACACGTCCTTTTGTACTCTTTTATTTATCATCATCTCACATAGACAGCATATAGTGCTACTATTATAAATTATTATTATTCTTTATTATCTTTATTTGAAAGGTACAAAGAGAGACTGACAGAGATAGCTATTTACTGATTCATTTCCAAAACGCCTTCAGTAGCAGAGGGCTGGATGAGGTCAAAGCCAGAAGCTAAGAACTCAATCTGGGTCTCCATGTGCTGGCAAGGATCCAAGTACTCATGCTGCCTCACACATGCACATTAGCAGGAAGCTGGAATTGGAAGTGGAGCCAGGACTTGAATCAATGAACTCTTGATATGGGATGTGGGCTTGCCAACGGGCATCTTAGCAGGTGTATCAAATACTTACCCCAGATTTTTTTTTTTTTTTTTTTTTGGACAGACAGAGTTAGACAGTGAAAAAGAGAGACAGAGAGAAAGGTCTTCCTTCTGTTGGTTCACCCCCAAATGGCTGCTACGGCTGGCACCAGAAGCCAGGTGCCTCCTCCTGGTCTCCCATGCGGATGCAGGGCCAAGCATTTGGGCCATCATCCACTGCCTTCCCTGGCCACAGCAGAGAGCTGGACTGGAAGAGGAGCAACCGGGACAGAATCCGGCGCCCCACCTGGGACTAGAACCCAGGGTGCCGGCACCGCAGGCAGAGGATTAGCCTAGTGAGCCGTGGCACTGGCCCAGATGTTTTTTAAAAGTACAATCTGAGAGACTGAATGTTTCTGTAATAATGACATTTTTTGTACTACAAATAGCTTTGAACTTCATACTCATTTTGTTTTTTTCTATTTAATATCCTTTACAGTTTTTCATCATTTGTTATTGTTTCATTGATGTAGGTTTATACTTTTTTTCTTTTCTTGGCTTGAAAATCATATATTTTGTTTCAAAGTATCTATTAATTACTTTGATGTTTAACATCTATTTAATTTTTCTATAAATAGTTAGAATCTTGGCACATGAAACTTGCTTACCCATCATACACACTCCAACATCCAAATTGAGAATTTTTGTTCTATGTTCTCTTTTTAAAAGATTTATTTATTTATTTGAAATTCAGAGTTACACACACAGAGAGAAGGAGAGGCAGAGAAAGAGAGAGGCCTTCCATCCACTGGTTCACCCCCCAAATGGCTCCAACAGCCAGAGCTGCATCAATCTGAAGCCAGGAGCCAGGAGCCCCCTTGGGGTCTCCCATGTGGGTGCAGGTTCCCAAGGATTGGGCCATCCTCCACTGCTTTCTCAGTCCACAGCAGAGAGCCAGATTGGAAGTGGAGCAGCCGGGACTTAAACCAGTGTCCATATGTGATGCCAATTCTGCAAGCAGGTTCTATGTTATTTTTATAATTAACTAGACAACTACACATTTTGCTTATTTTTCTTTTGTTACTGTTTACTGTATCATATATACAATTATTCATTTTTCATTTTGCTGAAATACATCTTTCTCTTTCAGAAAGTTCTCATATACCTATTACTGACAGTTTAGCCATGTTTACAATTTGAAGTTCAAAATAATTCTCCCTCAGATGATTAATATACCAAGGTTGTGTGTATTATTCTTTGTGTTAGGCTCCAAATGGGACCATCAATGTAAATACTCATATTGGAGGGTTTCTTAATTTTTATAATGTTATTTTTACTTCCTTTTTTTCAACTTTTATTTAATAAATATGAATTTCCAAAGTACAACTTTTGGATTATAGCGGCTTTTCCCCCCATAACCACCCTCTCACCTGCAACCATCCCATCTCCCACTCCCTCTCCCATCCCATTCTTCATCAAGATTCATTTTCAATTATTTTTATATACAGAAGATCAACTTAGTATATACTAAGTAAAGATTTCAACAGTTTGCACCCACACAGATACACAAAGCATAAAGTACTGTTTGAGTAGTAGTTTTACCGTTAATTTGCATAGCTATATAGCTAATTTCTCAAAAGAAAACTTTGGTCTTTTAAATGCTCTGATGAAGCAGCCATCAAAGAAGGAGGTAACTTTCTCTGAAGGGAGGAGAGAACTTTCACTTTGACTATGGCCTTGTCATAAGGTCTGAGTTTGTGAACTCAAGAGGCATCCATGGCCCTTGGCAGCACATGACAAGAGCCTCAGGTGATTACTGATGCCATAAATAAGAGTGTCAATTGTTAAATCAACAACAGGAATCACTGTACACTTGCTCCCCATGTAGGACCTCTGTCCTTAATGTGTTGTACTATGAGAATTAACAGTAAAACTAATCTTCAAACAGTACTTTATACTTTGTGTGTCTGTGTGGTGCAATCTGTTGAAATCTTAACTTAGTATATACTAAGTTGATCTTCTGTATATAAAGATAATTAAAAATGAATCTTAATAAAGAATAGAGAGAGAGTAGGAGATGGGATGGTTTGTGGGTGGGAGGGTGTTTATGGGGGGAAGGAACCGTTATAATCCAAAAGTTGTACTTTTGAAATTTATATTTATTAAATAAAAGTTTTCTATTAAAAAATAAATAAACAAATGCTCTGATGAAAATATCTTGTCCTGAGAAGTGGGTTTCTGCCACTCACTTGAGAGACCTGGATTGAGTTCTAGCTTTTGGCTTTGACTCAGCCAAGTCCCAGCTGTTGAGGGCATTTGGAAATTGAACCACTGAATAGGAGTTTGTTTTCTCTCTCTCTCTCTCTCTCTCTCTCTCTCTCGCTCTCGCTCTCGCTCTCTCTCACACACACACAAAAAAAACAGAAACATGTAATTATTCACCTTAAGAATTCACTAGAGAAAGGATTTTATATGATGTACTTTTGTGGTTTCTCTAGTCACTTGATTTCCTCAGCTGCTGTACCCTTCTGTTGACTTGTTGAAATTGGCACTTTTTTACTCAAGGGTCATGTTGGCCCATCAAGCAATGGTATTTCTATTTATAGAAGTCCACTACAGTATTGTTTCAAGAGGAGAGAGCAGAAATAAACAGACTGGTGGACCAAGCAACTAGAAGATGTATGATCTGTATGGTTTCCTGAGTGTGAGTGCACTCAATATTTCCTGGGTGCCATAGGACACTGGGGACAGCACCTCTCTCTGGAGCTCATACCCTGCCACTCTGCCTACATAGAGGAAGAAGACTTCTCTAATTTCTCCTGCACACCCTGGTAGTTAGAGATGGAGCCAAGAACAAAGCCCAAATCTCCAGACTCCTCAGTCTGTGGCTATATCCAAGATCATGCTAAGCAGATCTCTTCCCTTGGGCCCTTGGTCTGACTAGATTAACTGCATATCATTGGCTGGGGACAGAGAATTGAGCATTCTTTAAAACATAGTTTTTAATAATTTAATATTATAGATAAATATAGGAAAATATGTACGTCCTCCTATATTTAGATGGGGCAAAAGAATGGCAGGAAAATACAATGTTTTCACAGTGAATGTTGATTAAATACCTAGTTTCTTCAAATGCCCCCACGATTATCTAGGTAGTCTCTTCTGCTACTTTGTGCAAATCCAGCCTCTGATATGACCAAGGACATGGCAAAGCTGTGAAAGTTCCGCTGAATCCTCATGAAGCTGAAGCATGTGGAAGGTGACCTAATACAAGCAATTATTCTATAACGCCAGGGTCTTAAAAAAGAATTCAACATGCCTGCACATGCATGATGCAAAGAGAATGCAGTGTGATGAGATTATGTATATCATCAGAACTTTTACATGGAACATAGCCTAATGGAATTTCAGGCCAACGGTAAGAAATAAACTAATTTTAAAATGCTAAGTTATTTTAGGGTGATGGAACTGTGGGATGACCTTATTTTAGATGCTCTTTGTGATTTTCAAATATCATATCATACTGTTGGATGAGAAAGCTTTGGCTGTAGAATAGCCTGGCTAAAACTTAATTGGCACAAACAGAAATAAGTTGTTAGCTCACAGTTCTGCAGTTGGCAGGTAGGGTAGCTTTGGTCAATGTGACATGGGCACTCTTGTGGCTGCAGTCAGATGTCAACTCAGCAGGGGCAAACTCTCTGTTCACCCTGGTCCTCCTCCTAAAGAACTGGATTCACACCAGTGCTATAGTGATTTTTAAGGTCTCTGTTTTGTTTAGAATGAAGAATTAATCTTCTTTCCCTCATCCTGTTAAAAAACAAATCCGTGAGACAGGTGATTGGCCTACCTGTTAAGATGGCTGAATCTCCTAACAGAGTACCTGAGTTCAATTCTTGGCTCTGCAGTTTCCTGCAGACTCGGGGAGGCAGCAGTGATGGCTCGAGTAGTTGTGTCCCCATCACTCACATGGACACCTGGATTGAGTTCGGGTTCCTGGCTTCAGCCCACCACATTCTACTTCTCTTTTCCTTACAGAAGTAGGAGGAGCACCGGCCCCTAGAAGCTGTCTCCTGGTCCCTTTCCAGTCTTCTCTATACAGACAGAGGATTAGTGGACAGAGGCATGTGAGAGGCTGGAAAAGATCTGCTCTTCTCCGAATGTGCTCAAATAGTACCTGTTACCAACTCCTTAAGAGGAGGTGACTCGCACCCAAGCCTGAAGCTCTCTGAATTTAGAATGCAGAATGCATGAAGTCCTGTGCTCTAAGCTATCAGTTCTAGGAGCTAATGATACCAGGAAGCTAAAAAATATTTCACAGGGCACTTTACCCTATACAGAAACGCCTTTGATATAGGTAAACATTTTTTACAAAGGAATCTGAGTTGTAATGTCACTATCACTATGCGCAAAAATCTCTTACTTCAGCTTTTGTAGCCTGCTTTCCTGTATCCCTTCCGTAAATCACTCTTTCTTTCTTTTTTTATTTTTATTTTTTTTTTGCAAATCAAAACAATTTATTGTAAGAGTTTAAGAGTATCTTTATAGGCATCGATTAGTTTAAATATCACAGTTCATTCTCTTTCCTTCAGCACCGAGAAAATTGATGTGATGGCCTGTCTTAAGTTGGCTTCCCTCTATTGGTATTTTATCTGACAAGACACCTTTGGAAAAGTAATGACAAAGGCTCATCAATATGCTACTTTTCATCTGCCTGACACTGGAATCAATGGACTGTAGGAGAAGTCCCTCTACCAGCAATGTCAGAAATGATCACATGCTGGACATAGCACGCTCCCTGATTTCTCTGAGCACTCATTCATTCCTGAAAGCTTTCTCTCGGCTGTTACAACCGTGACCCTGCTTGGAGGTCAGAGATAAAGATGCTGTACAATCAAAGGATGCTCAGTAAGTCTGGAAAGGGGAGACACTCTTTGAGTGTGAGAAGATATAATGGTCTGTATATCTGGCCCCTGGGAGAAATCACATTTTCCATCTCTGGAACATGTGACCTGCAGGATCTACATTTGTGGGCCTGGAAGCCCTAATCTGTCATAAGTGACAGCTGGGATTAGAGGGTTATGCTCAGCTTCAAGGAAAGAACCTACCCAAGCGAAAGCAATGGACTGGCACCCATCAGCTTAATGAAGACTAAAGTCTTCATCAACAAATTGTAAATAACAATGCATAAACAGAATTATACAAATCCTTTTGTCATGATTAGCCAAGGCTTGTAATTTAGTAGAAGAAAATAATTGGTCAAAAACCTTTAATATATTTACATGATTCTCCATTACCAGTAATAACATGAATCATCATGTGGAAAACCAAATTCCAGTAGCAATCCTCTGCAGTATTAGGTTTCTCTGACTTAGAAGCTGCTAGGCTAGCGAAGCATGTGTCAGGAATTCCAACCCAATGCCGATAAAATGGTGAAGACCATTGTTTCCAGACAGTGATATCCCAATTATTCTTATTAGTGAACCCTAGTGTAAATCACTAGGGTATTTGGATTAATTTGATAATTCTCTGCTTACAGCCACAAAAGTCCACCATTTCCTAGAAGGCAAGAAGTTCCTAACTTAAAAAAATTTTTTTTTCCCATTTAAAATGCACTTTCGGGGGTATTTTGGTGTGGTGCTGAGGTTGACACTTGGGACGTCCACCTCCCATACAGGAGTGCCTGGTTCAATGCCCAGCTCCTCCACTTCAAATTCAGCTTCCTATTTGTGTGAAAACTGGGAGGCAGCAGATAATGGCTCAGGTTCATGGGAGATCCAGATGGAGTTGTAGGCTCCTGGCTTCAGCCAGGCACAGTAATGGCTGTTGTGGGCATTTGAAGAATTAACTTGTGAATGGACAATCTTTCTTTTTCTTAGTCTCTCTTTCAAATAAAAAATTAAAGTAACAAAAAAAGATTAAAGTGTACTTTCTTTTGTTTCACATATTGGTCAATGGTTAAAAAGCCCCCTCAAAAAGTTGAAGATGAGATGGAAGCCAGGGGTTCTGGAGTTCCACAGCACAGTGAGATGATTGTATCTCATACTAATAAATTATATGCTATATAAAAAACTGGAAGAAAGGAGATGGCAGGCTCCAAACACAAAGACCAGTTCAGGAAATGAAAAAGCTAATTGCCTGTTATGATCGGTTTAAACTATGCATATGTGTTGAAATATTACACTTTACTCCATAAATATGTACAAGTATTATATGTTAATACAAAAAAGTTTAATAAAATAATATTTTTAAGAATGTATCACTCTAAAGTAGCAATATTGACCCTCTTGTGATACTTTTTCCCCTCTTCTCCTTGTCCAAGGCAATGGTAAAATCCTATAAGCAATGACATAGTAAAATCCAAGTAACTTGAGATAGTACAACAGTAAGTAATAAATTCAGAGACAACCATGAAGAATTTCTTTCAATGACATCATATTAATGGAGTAGCCAAGAAAAACCCAAACCAGAATTTATTGAACAGAGGATGTAAGGATATTATAAGACAATTCCTGCCAGAAGAACACTTATCACTGGGGATAAGGTAAATTCTCAGAGGTAGACATCCTGTGAAACCCAAGAAAACATAGTCAAGACCTGGCTGCAAATACGGAAGGAGAAACTTCAGCTCACAGCAAGTCTAGGGAGGGAGGCAATGTTGAGGTGGTCGGGAGTTAGAGGGATGAGAATTAAGTCAGGAAATGGAGTAGAAGATGAGTTTGTTGTTTATGAGATAATGAGCAAGGGATTCAATCCTATCCAACAAGGAAAGAAGAATAAAAATTATAGGGAATAACTTCCAACAATCCAAGTAAGTATTAACTTCTCCTTTTAGCTAACAGGACACTAATGCAAAACTGAGTGACCAGAAAACCCTCACATTACCTCCAAGATTGTGCAAATCAGTCTAAGAAAATAGCTTACAAGTTTGTTTATTTATTTATTGGAAGGGAAGGGTCAGGGGGAGAGAGACCAATCTTCCATCTGCTGGCTCACTCCCTAAATACCTACATCAGTCTGGGTTGAGCCAGATGAGAGCCAGGAGGCTGGAACTCCACTTAGGTTTCCTACGTGGCTGGCAATAGCCCAATTACTGTGAGCCATCACTGATTGTCTCCCATGGGGCATATTAGCAGGAAGCTGGATCAGAAGTGGAGGTGGGACTCGAATGCAGGCACTCTGATACAGCATGTGGGCATCCCAAGCAGTGGCCTAACAAATAATTTATGTGAGATAAAAATGTTTTGTTATCACTGAATAGCCACTGTCCTAATAGACAGGATCAGCTACGTTGGCACTCTGCTGGGCCTCTTGTTTAGAAGGGATCTGCACTTAATTTAATGCCCTGTTCTCACTATCCTGAAATTCTTAATTTCTGAATAAGGGGCCCCATGATTTTATTTTGCACTGGGCTTCACAGATACCCAAACTTACCCTCTTTCATACAGTTAAAATCTTCCAGGATAGCCTCAGCCCCTATGCATTACAGAGTATATTTCTACTGGTCTGAGCCACACACTGCAGTCTCATTCCACTTGCCAGGGAATTGGTTTAATTCTAGGTGTAAGATATTCAACAAAATGAGAACCAAGACGAGATAAGCTGGGAAGTTTCTGGAAAACCTTGCCTGAGTCTTAAATTCAATACTCCTTTTGGTCCTGTCTCAGGATGGTGATGCACAAGACTATCATTACAAGTATATCTTGAATCTCAGTATTTCACACTCCCTCTATCAACTGTACCCCAGTCATTTCTTACCTGGGCTACTTCAATACCCTACCACATACATTGCATAGTTCTACTTTCATCTTTTGTAGACAAATCTCTATAAAGGAAGCAGGCTGTCTTCTTTACATACACAAATCATGTCATCACTTGCTCAAAACTCTATAAACTTCCCACATTATGAGAAAATTCAAGAACCTAATCAGATTATGGCCCAGAATGTCCTCCCAGTCCACCACTTGCTCTGATCTTTCCATCCACACTTCCCTCATTGCTGTTCCTCAAATATATCAAACGAGTGCCAACCTTAAGGGCTTGAAGCTTCCCTGGAAGCCCTTCTGTAGAACTATTCACAGTACACTCCCTTCCTTCCTTCAAGTCTTCATTATAGACAATAGAAGACCTCTCTACCAACCACTTGCACAGTGGCAGTGCTTTCGCCACTCTACTGTTATCTTGTCAGTAATATTGTTCTTCAGAGCACCTCTCAACTGCTACTCAATATGTTGTATATTATTTCCCCTCTTTTTTCATTTTAGTCTTTGTTCTCATTAGAATGCAACTTGGTAAAGGCAGAGAATTTGTTGTTAATAAATAATACAGCAGGGAATCTATCTGGGGACTTAGGACCAATTTATTTTACTGGATCCACACAGTCCTATTCTATTTCCAGCACCTAGACCTTTGGCATGTAATATTTGCTTAATAAATAATTGTTTAATTTTTAAAATGTTGAGCCAAGGACTGCCATCACCATCCTATAACCATAAAGGAATTTCTTGACAGGTGGTTAAAGAATAGAGCAGAAAAGCTAGAAGCCAGTTTTACCTTGAAGTCCCTGCCCAATGTGATTCTTCATCCAAGCATAGCCCTACTTCTCCTTGTCACCTGAGACTATATATTGGTTAAGTCATTTTCATCTGAGTTTGCTGCCTATTCACTGCTAAAATTGTCTTAACTGATGCAAAGTTCTAATCTAGAAAATTCTGACATTTTTAATTCTGGAATATATCATCAAAGGACATTTTTTCCTTTCCTAGTTTTCATACAATCTAGATAAATTTAGCTAAATGTTTTATGTCTTTTAGTACGAATGCTATGATACTCATCACATTACTTACTTACCATAATCCATTACTATTCACATTTGAAGTTTCTCCATTCAAGTAATGATGCAAAAATTATTCTCTTGACCAACCAGATAAAAATGAATTATAAAGTCTACAAGTATGAAAAAGAAAAAAACTCCCTTCAAAACAAAATCTTTCCTCTAAAGAATGTTTTCAAATATATTTTCTGACATTTGCAACCTCCTAGAAACACTCACATAAAAAATGTTTCTGTAAGTTGACTCTATAAGGAAAGGAATGTGTTTTGAAGATCTGCTGAAGTTTAGAAATATTGCATCCTTCAGAAATGCATCCCATACTCTCAGACCTCTTGAGCTATTTTCTGAGAATTCAAACTTCCAATTCAAAATATTTCCCTATGTATTCACTATTAACATAGAATGACCACATTATTGCTGTTGGGAATGAGTTTTTCATTTATTTATTGGGTACTCATTTTGTATCAGACTTTATGGCAGTGGGAGGAGAGGGTGTATATAAATATGAATATATGGTGGGGCTGGCACTGTGGTGTAGTGGGTAAAACCACCGCCTGCAGTGCCAGCATCCCATATGGGCACCAGTTTGAGTTCCAGCTGTTCCACTTCTGATCCAGCTCTCTGCTGTAGCCTGAGGAAGCAGTAGAAGATGGTCCAAGTCCTTGGGCCCCTGCACCTGTGTGGGAGACCTGGAACAAGCTCCTGGCTCCTGGCTCCAGATCAGCCCAGCTGCCGCTGTTGCAGCTATTTGGGGAGTGAACCAGCGGATGGAAGACCTTTCTCTCTATCTCTGCCTCTCTCTGCCTGTAACTCTGCCTCTCAAATAAAATATTTTTTTAAAATAAATGGATTGTATTCTGAAGGGTTTCTCTAAACATGGCTTCTCAAAGGCCTTCAAAGTAGTGTGCAAAATGGTGTGTGCTAAGCTTTTCTTACAATAATCTATGGAACACATTACAAACCCTCCTCCCATGTTCTGAGGCCTCAGCGGAGCACAGTCAGGCAGTCACTCTGTAATCTATGTGACTCTTTCTGGTGGAAGCACCCCTAGAATAGGGCAGTGACAAGCTTCCATGCCCTGTGATGAGGCATTGTTCCACTCCAGCTGTATCTGATTTTACCAACAGACATATATTTGGAAACTAACATCAACTTATTTCACTGAGTCTCACTGTCATTCATTTATTTAACTTTTTAAAAATTATTTTTTATTTGAGAGAGAGAGAGAAACTCATCCTTGATTGTTTCCCCAAATGCCCCAAATAGCCAGAAGCTGGGAGCGCAACCCAGGTCTTCCACGTGGGTGGCAGGAACTCAGTTATTTGTTGCCTCACTGAGCCTTTCTGGGTCCTCACTGACAGGAAATCAGAATCAAAAGCAAGACCCAGGAATAGAACCCAGGCACTCAGATAGGAGACATGGGCAATTTAGTTACTAGGCTAAATGCCTATTCCCCTACTGCCATTGTTGCAGTGGCCAAAGTGATCTTGGGTGAGAAGATGGCCTCTCCAGCCTTCTTTCTTCTTCCTTGACATTTTCCAATATGGTTCTGCGTTTATATGACCCATATTTTGGGTTGAATTTTGTTTCCCCAGAAAATATATGTTAAAGTCCTAACTTCAGTACCCCATAACGTGACCTTATTGGGAAATAGTATTATTGCTGATATAATTGGTTAAGTGTGGAGAGGCTGTACTGGAATAGGGTAGGCCCTTAATTCATTAATACAGCTTTTCTCCTAAAAAGAACACTGTGTAAAGAAATAGAAATGGGCTGGCACCATGACTCAATAGGCTAATTCTCCACCTGCAGCACCGGCACACCGGGTTCTAGTCCTGGTCGGGGTGCCAGATTCTGTCCCGGTTGCCCCTCTTCCAGGCCAGCTTTCTGCTGTGGCCTGGGAGTGCAGTGGAGGGTGGCCCAAGTGCTTGGGCCCTGCACCCCATGGGAGACCAGGAGAAGCACTTGGCTCCTGGCTTCGGATCAGTGCAGTGCACCGGCCACAGCATGCTAGCCACAGCGGCCATTGGAGGGTGAACCAACGGTAAAGGAAGACCTTTCTCTCTGTCTCTCTCTCTCCACTCTGCCTGTCAAAAAAAAAAAAAAAGAAAGAAATAGAAATGGCAGGTGAAGTCAGAGGTTGGAATGATGCTAGACAAGGCCAAGGAATGCCAAAGATTGCCAGAAATCCACCAGAAGCTTGGAGAGGGTCCTGGGACAGATTATCCATCATGATCTCTGAACTCCGAAGGGTACAATTCTCCTAGCACCCTGATCTTGAATTCCTAGACTCCAGAACTGAGATAATATATTTCTATTGTCCAAGACACCCAGCTGGTAGGAATTTATTATGGTATCCATGGAAAAGCAATATACTCCATTTGTTGTTCCCACTCTGATTAAAAAAAAAAAAAAAAACTTTTGTTGTGGCCTATGAAACCATTCTGTATTAAAGGAATTTCTCGATATCTTACTGCTTATGAGGAGAGTGATTTCCCCATGGCTCTCTCAAGTAGAATTCATTAACTACCAAGCTGGCATTCACCAACTCTCTATTGCTAATTCCAGGGAGTTATTCCCTCAAAGTGTTATAGAGCTACCTCTTACTCTGCAAGTCAAATCAGTGGGTACCCTGACCTTCCCTCAACACTGTTACCATCTGACCATTCCATCCTACCCAAACACAAATTTGACACCTGCTTCAAACTCTTCATCCTTACCTCAAGTACTGCTGGCCACATGACTAAGTCGCCAAACTTCCCACCCTAATGACTCACTGTCCTCTTTAAACCTAAGGGCCACAAACCAATATCTACTCATTCACTAATACACAGGGACCTTAGACAACTTGTATCATCTGAATCTGCTATATAAAGAGTTTTTAAATTCTGGTAATCCACTTCCCAGTCACGATCTCCCAGCCTTCATTTTTCTCATACTCCTTTTCCTACCAAGCTTGTCTCTTTTTCTTTGGCTCCACAGAGATCTCTAGAGTGTCAGTGACTTCACACTGTTCCAGGTGATTCCACCTCTCCTGGATTCACTTTCCTACCTGAAACCAACCTTTTCATTGATCACATCTTTCTTTCATAAAGGTAGACTATACCACTATAGAAGATTCTTGAGATATATCATCAAAGATGTGTGTGCATGTGTGTGTGTATGTGTGTGTGTGAGAGAGAGAGACAGAGAGAGAGAGAGAGAGCTGGGAGAAAGAGGGAGAGGACTGGTGGAAGGCTGATAACTAGCTAATGGGACTTCTCTAACCTCTCTCAATGCACTTCAGAATGTATTAGTAGCTGGCGCCGTGGCTCAATAGGCTAATCCTCTGCCTTGCGGCACCGGCACACCAGGTTCTAGTCCCGGTCGGGGCACCATATTCTGTCCCAGTTGCCCCTCTTCCAGGCCAGCTCTCTGCTGTGGCCCGGGAGTGCAGTGGAGGATGGCACAAGTACTTGGGCCCTGCACCCCATGGGAGACCAGGAGAAACACTTGGCTCCTGCCATCGGATCAGCGTGGTGTGCCGGCCGCAGCGTGCCGGCCGCGGCAGCCATTGGAGGGTGAACCAACGGCAAAGGAAGACCTTTCTCTCTGTCTCTCTCTCTCTCACTGTCCACTCTGCCTGTCAAAAATAAAATAAATAAATAAATAAATAAAGAATGTATTAGTTACTAATCTGTGAAACAATAGAGAAATACACATTTTTGTCTCTGCCACCAGTTCCTGGAACATAGCTCTTAAAATCAAGCTATAGGTAACCCCTTGTAGGCTAATGAGATGACTAGAGGCTGGGGGCTCCTCGAGGGCCTCAGTGTGGAGGCTGGTTTCCAAAAAGAACAAACCGACTGACTGGAAGACTGAAGTTTAAATCCACTATGACCTGTCTCCACCTCCAGGGCTAAAGGCTACTTCCAATTGTCCATGATTGGATCAGTCAGATTCATGTGATGTAATCTCCATAAGAAAACAAAATTACTGTCTCAGCAAACTTCCAAATTGGTGAAAAAGACCACACCCCAGTGCCAAGGGGTTAGAGTATTCCAAAAACTCTATAAAGACAGAATTGCCAGTTCTCAGAACCCTTACAAACCCAGCCTTAACATATCTCTTCATCTGGCTGTCCATTTGTTTCCTTCACTATGAGCAAAAGCTTTGCAATACACTGGCAACCTAATAAACAAACTGTTTTCCTGCTAATGATGAAACTCAAGAAGAGAATCTTAGGAATCACTGGCTTATAGTCAAGTCAGAAAGATGCTGTAGGTATCCTGGGGACCCACTGTCTGTGCCTGGCATCTGAAATAGTAAGCAGTTCTGTGGGGCTGAGCCCTTGCCCTGTGGAGTCTGAGCCATCTCCAGATACACAGTCCCAGCAGTAAGTTCAGCTCTAGGACACTCACTTGACATCCACAGAGAACTTTGCAGGATGACTCAGTGTGGGAAATACACACACATTTGGTCACAGGCATGTTCCATGTTTGGTGAGAATATAGGAAAAAAAGACTTTATTTTTCCTATATGGATTATGTTACTTAAAATGTTGGCTGCATCACCTGTCTCGTAGTGCTTCAATCGTTCTCCATCAGTTACAGACCTGAGATCAAGCCCCTTACACTGACTTGTGTGATCTCACGTAACCCTCCAGGATCATCTCCCGGCCTTCCCTCTCTCCCACACAGTACAATTTCAAGTTGTTTTGCTTTTGGATATGCTTCTCCCTACAGTCTTCTCTTCTCTTGTGTAAGTAAGTCCACAGGAAGTTCCCCCTTAATCTGATATTTTAGTGGACTCCTAACTCACTGAAACTCTTCAAAACTCACTGAAGACCCGCCATCACTTCCACATCCTTTGGAAAGAACTTCCAAGTCCTGTCCTTAAGTCACTTCTTCATCTTTGTCAACAGACAGGATTATAACAATGAAGGTTTAAAATCTCGATTGCTTTCTTTTATGAATGCAGAAGCTGGCGACATTTCATTCCCTATAACAGAATAAGTGTCCCAATGGCTGAGCAGGAGAGCTTGGTCTTTTTTTTTTTACTTTTTTTTTTTTTTTTAATTTTTATTTGACAGATAGAGTTAGACAGTGAGAGAGAGACAAAGGTCTTCCTTCCATTGGTTCACCCCCTCAAATGGCCGCTATGGCCTGCGTTGCGCCAATCTGAAACCAGGAGCCAGGTGTTTTTCCTGGTCTCCCACGCGGGTGCAGGTGCCCAAGCACTTGGGCCATCCTCCACTGCTTTCCTGGGCCACAGCAGAGAGCTGGACTGGAAGAGGAGCAACCGGGACTAGAACCCAGTGCCCATATGGGATGCCGGCGCCACAGGCAGAGGATTGACCAAGTGAGCCATGGCACCAGCCCAAGAGCTTGCTCTTACAGACAGAGATGGAGTGAAAAAAGTAGAAACAAAAACAGATTTGTAATTTCAAAGTTACTTTCCTTGTCTGGTGGGAACAGGGAGCTAGAGCAATAGAAAATATCATGTTAATATGTTACCTATTTGTAAAATGAAAGCAGAAGCAATCACTCTGCTGATTGAAACTGGTCTGTTGAGGAAACGGGACTGTGTATCTCTTTCTCCTTATTTCTCAGAAGCTTTGAAGATGTGGCACTTTAGCATGGCAACTTCATTTTGGTTGTTGATCTGGTCTGACGGTGCCCAGCTCTGCAGCTTAGTCCAAAACAAAGGCCTCCTATAATTTTTATTTAACACCCTGTATACATTTTCACAATTTTACTTCTTTGATTTTTATTTTTCCCATGTATCTTTACTGCAAGGTTTCTCAACTTCAGCACTACTGGCATTTGAGGTTGGTTAATTCTTTGTTGAGGGTGGGAGGGTGGCTCTCCTGTGCATTGTTGGATACCTAGAAGCATCCCTGGCCTCTGCCCACTAGATTCCAGTAACATCCCTTCAAGTTGTATGACAACCAAAAAAGTCTCCAGACATTGCAAATGTACCCTGGGGAACAAAATCACCTCTGGTTATAGTGTAAGTCAGTCCAGAATTGTACCTTGTCTTTTTCGTCTTATTAAACTCAGAAACTAGCATAGTGCCTGGCCCATCACATACAGTCAGCCAATGTTTAATGAACTGATCTGAACCACACCAAGTGTCACCGGATCCAGCAAATGCCACAGAGAACCCAGGTAGTGTCAATAGTCTTCTTCCAGGTATTTCTAAATAAAGATATTTTCTAGTTAGAAATGATGTTTCACTACTAAGAAGGACAAAGGCATTCTGGGTTTTCTTCCTAAAAGCAAAGGGCATATTTGAAAATGTTTTCTGAGCACTATGGCCTCAGGCTATTTTTGACTGTGTAGCTCTTCAAGACTAGCTTCCCCGCCCTCCTGCAGCCTATCTGCCTGCTCCCGCTTCCCCAGAGGTGTTCATGTAGCACACAGCACCAGGTAGGGACCCTCAGAGATGCCCAGAGATGCTCAGAGCAGACCTGCAACAAACGTGGGCGGCTCCCACTGCTGACCGTCAAGTCCACTGTCTGCGGCTGCCTGTGCTGAGGCATTTGGCCCTTGTTTACTAGCCTTTTATCTGCATTTTTCTCTTTTCAACCAAATGAATTTAAACTGCATCTTTATCTTTTCCTACTGAGGCTGGCTGAATTATCTATCTTTATATGACTTCCTAATCCAGCCCATTTTCTTCTGTCACAGAGGGTTATAAATATTGTGAGATGGGAAATGGGCCATTTCTAGCAACTACAGCCAAGTGAGCCCAGCTTGGTGTATGTGGGAAGCGTTCAGACTTTCCAACACCATCGGGTAGGATTCAAAGAAGATATTTCATATTTAAAGTAAGAAGTGGCTTTCCTTCCACCAGCAAAATGGCAGGCCTTGTGTTGTTCTGTTGGAAAGCAAATTATAGAAAACTTTGCCTGGTTAAACCAAATGCAGAAGAGAAGTCCTTCCCCCGCAGCTCCGTGACACAGCAGTACTGTCCTCACTCAACTGTGCATATGCAAGCATATGCCTGGCTTCCTTATGAGACTATAAATGAAATTAAGGCAAAACCTATGGTTTAGTCATCACTATCATCTCCAACGTCTACCAAGTGCTTTGAACTACATGCCTCAAAGAGGAACTTGAACTTTTTTAAAAAAATCAACCTCAGGAATTCGATAGCATTCATGGAATGTCCGTATGAATAAATATACAACCTGTTGATTTTATCCACTCATTCTAATTACTATTTTTTAATTAACATTCTTTTTTATAACTAAATTTTAAAATTGTTAACTTTTTAATTCTATAGATACCAAAAGAGTAATTTCCTGAAATACTACTCTATGTATAATTAAAAACTTCAAAGGAGTTTTTCTAAGATTTATGCTTCTGTTTTCATGACTCAGACTCATCACAGAGGTACTGGGTACTGAATAGGGAAAAAGGACAAAATAAATAAATAAATGAAGAACCTCCTCTAAGGGCTTTACCAGGGCAGGTGGCAGGAATCAGCTCTCTCTTGACAGTACCTCTCTGACAGCACAAAGAGGCTGAGAGGACTGCTCAACTGTCAAGGAAAATCATTTAAGGAGTAGAGGCCCTGATTTCAAACCTGGACAGGCAAAGATTTGCAGCCTAATAAAGTATGCCATCGAGGAGTAAGACCCCGATCATTGCAGTTCACATCAGCCACACAGCACATCAACACAGCATCTGATGACAAACAGGCTGGGCCACAGCATTTCTCTGGGGACACTACGATTTTCCTGTTGCTTTCATACAACTCTAATACCACTCTCCATTCCTATCTGAATTGATAGAGAGCTTAATGAAAGAACTAGAAAGCAATAGGAGGAAACCCACAAGTATAAACCTAAACAGAAAATATCCTGTGCATCAGAGGTGTGCTGTGCATTTAGTCCCCAGCATACTCCCATGACATGTCTGTCTGGCTCCACTTGATAGCTGGTGGACCTCTGAGTCCGTGTGCTTTCACCAGGCCACAGATCACATGTTTGAAGCCATGATGCCTTGGAGTAGAGCAAGAGGAGGTCTAGTCACAAATGGATATATGAGGAGTGTTCACTTGTTAAACCCAGCGATGCTGTATACAGATGGATCAGAATTATACAATCCTGCACTTGTCATTTGAAAGAAGACACAAAAAAATCATTCTCATCAAATGACTATTACTCACAGAAAAACCAACAAGTGGACAATGTCAGAAAAAAATTTAAACCAAGTCAACAACAACAGAAAATACAGCAGTGATAGACACCATTGACTACAAGATTTTCAACAAACGTAAAAGACATAAATGGAGAAACCTTGGTCAATAGTTATCCTTGTTAATGATGACTCCTAAAGGATGGTACTGAACGATTACCAGGGAGACCACTTAGAACAAGCCCTACCTCCAAATAGGATAAGTTTGGAGTATCTAAAATAAACCATCACTTAAGAATAACCAAGAGAATTAACCAAGGTACTTACTTATGAAAGGGATGGAGACAGGAAATTGAAATTTTCATTTTTTTTTTCTTTTACTGAGATCTTTGTGGTGGAAAATAGGCAATATAGGTAAAAGAATACAGTGTATGTGACCCACCTGATAGCCTTCAGTAATACTGAGAGCAAATGAATCATAATAGATTTGGAGGGTAACCGTTGTGGCTTAGAGAAGCTAGAATTAACTGTGTTCTGTTTAGTCACCATGTCAATGCCAAGGAATTCAGGAACTCAAAATTTTAATGTATGAGGCGATCCTGAAAATTACCCAGTTAAACTCCTAACCTCATTAACCAGGAAACCAGAGTCTGTGAGGGTCTCAGTACACCAGATTCTTGCCGCCCACGCCAGCATTCTCCTACTGCTTTGCGATGTTCTATAATACATCAGTTATAATCGGCTACAACATGTATATAACATAATATGCTATATACTTACTCTCTAAAAGTGGTTGTAGATTAGAACAAAAATTACCTCCAGCTTCCCCAGGGCCAGATCGGAGCTGCCTTCAACATGCAAATGTGTATTACGAATACCAAAATGAGGTTATTCTAAGGGAATTCAGGAGTCAGTTTTAGTACTATCAAAATATGCCAGCAGACAGAATCCTAATTTTTAAATAAAATATTAGTCTCTCTACTGTGGAAATAGAATATACAATTTTATTTATTCCTGCTCAAAACAAAATAAACCCAGAGACTCTTGGAGATCCTGTGAAGACAGAACACAAGCACAATTTGTATAACTCTGTTTCTCTCTGGAAAAAGAGGAATCTCAAAATTTGAGTGAGGTGAGTTAAGGACAAATCAAAGCAATATGACTCTACTCAGAAAATAATAAAGGAATGGAGCTCATTATCACAAAAGAAGTACAGGGGAAGAATGTAAATGGATTCATAAAGGTTTTAACCAAATGTATGAATGTCAGAGCCATAAATGGCTACTGAGAGTACACCTAACCTTCAAGGTTAATGTCAGGGAGGAAAGCGATGTCCTTTCCTGGCAAATCCCTCGAGGCCTCTGTTGTCCACACAGTCTTGGATTGGATGGAACATGGGTCATCGCCTGCAGAGCAGTTCCTAAGTCCCTCTTAGCTAACAGGCATCTGGGTCAGATGAATCCCCAGCTCTACAGAAACACAAATGAAATCTGTTCCCTGTTAAACAGGAAGCTTAATGAAATGACGCTGGTGGACTTTGCTATGTGTGTAACAAAGGTTAAATGAAAGAATAGCTTTCAGATTTTTGAATCAGAATAAAGCCAAGGTTTGAATCTAAGCAATGCTTTCTCCAAACACACCTGGTGCCCTGGTTACTTACCTCTTGGTTCCTCAACTTTTTCACATGCAAAATAGGAGAATAACACCTATGGCACTGGCATTTTTAGAGATTTATATATGGAAGTACATTTTATATATGGAACTTCTACATGAAAGCTAAAAACAAAAGCTTGTATTACTGCTGCAGTAATTGCCAGTTTTAAGCAAAGTCATTTTGGCGGGTGGATTGCATGATAGATGATAGAGTACTCCTTGCTTCATTTTTCTAGAAAGACTTTACAACAATATTCAAAAAGTACTCAAGGTCCAAATGAAATGCCATTCTCCTCTGACCCTCCAGAAGACTGTATGTCTCATGTCTCAACCAGAACACGTCTGCTTACTGCCCCCCTTCATTTAACTGTGGGCACCTGATGCAGTAGCTTGGCTTAAAGGGCTGGACATTTTTCTCCTTTTCCTATGAAGTTACAGCAATTCTGCTTTATCAGAATCTTTTTAAATGCCTAGAAAATAAGAAACAAATAGAAACTAGACTACTGACATCCCATAAACACGCATACATGTTGATATATGTTGATATGTGTGTGAGTGTGAGTGTGTACCCATTTTCTCACATGAACTATGGCTGAAAGGATGAGCGTGAAATTGGTCAACAGGCCCCTGGTCACTATCAGGAGCCTCGTCCACTTCCATCCTGACAGCACTCAAGCCAGTTTGACACAAGACATTCCAATCAGGAGCCATAGATCTGGTTGCAAAGCTGACCCTCTGCTCTTTCGAAATCTGAAACAGTATCCCCAAATAGAAGAGTTGTTCTTGTCAAAGGGCCTACGATGACTGTTAATTTCACACTTACTCTTCCTCAGCTTGTCTACGGCGAGATGGACTTGGCTGCCTTCAGATTTCAGCCTTTTTATTCCCCAAGGCCAAATTTACACTGGTGGTTAATAATATCCTGGCTTATTCTGACCAAGTCTGCATATATATCTCTTCCACTTCTCTGCATCATAAATACATCCTACACTAACCTTATTGTCATTATTTCCTGCTGTCAATCTCATATTGGAATATGCGACATTGCTCTACTTTGTCATGGTGAAAAGTTTATCCTGCAGATTCTCTGTTTCTCAGGTCTTCCGTGAATGGTTCTGCTTACCTCATGTGCGCTTCTAGGCATCTCCAGGGCTCTGCATTTAACTTCATACTTCTAAGAGCATCTGTACAGAGATCATATTAATGTTATTGCAACAGACAGGCAGAGCCTCATTTCTCTCTGCTTTGACTGAAAATGCCTGCACGGCGTGAAAATGTGCAGACATTGGCATTTCTGTGTGAGGTCTGCATGTGTGTGGGTCCAGCCATTGGCAGCAGAAGAAATAAGGCACAACTGCCAGATGGTTTGGTTTAAAAAAAAAAAAACTCAAATGGACTGGTGATCCATAACCATCACAATTATTTTCCCAGAGGCAGGCACTGTGCTGCCATGGGTTAACTCCCCACCCCATATGGGAGAGTCTAGTTCAAGTCTCAACTACTCTACACTTTTTTTTTAATCTTTTGATTCCATGAACACTTTGAAAAAGATTTATTTATTTATTTATTTGAAAGAGTTACACAGAGAGAGGGAGAGAGAGTAGGAGAGGGAGAGAGGGAGAGAGGTAGAGAGGGAGAGAGGGAGAGAGGTAGAGAGGGAGAGAGGGAGAGAGGTAGAGAGGGAGAGAGGGAGAGAGGGAGAGAGGGAGAGAAGGAGAGAGGGAGAGAGGGAGAAGGAGATCTTCATTTTCTGGTTTGCTCCGTTGATGGCTACAATGGCCAGGACTGAGCCACGCCAAAGCCAGGAGCCAGAAGCTTCATCCAGGTCTCTCACATGCAAGCCAGAGTCCAAATATTTGGGCATCTTCTGCTGCTTTTCCCAGGCCAAAAGCAGGGAGCTAGACAGGAAGTGGAGCAGCCAAGACACAAACGTACATCCATGAGGGATGCCAGCAGCACAGGCAGCAGCTTTACCAGCTATGCCACGACACTGGGCCCTCCTCTGCAATTCTGATCCAGCTTCCTGGTAATGCATCCTGGAGGCAGCAGATGATGGCCCCGGCACTTGGGTTCCTGCTACCTACCCAATGTGGGAAACCTGGATGGGGTTCCTGGCTCCTGGCTTCAGTTTGGCCAGTCTCCACCTGTTTCAGGCATTTTTGGGGATGAATCAGCAACTGAAAAGGATAATTATTTTACCAAATGATTGGGAAAAACTCCTGAATTCACTCTCCTTTCTGAGCTAGGGTTGCTCGGAAGTGTGGGTGATTTGAAGATAACTGATCTCCTGAAATAGTTACTTAACCCAGACATGTTCAGTGTTTAAAATTCCAGATACAACTGCTGTTCATCTTTAAATGTTTTGAAGACATGATTTGGATTTCATAGTAGGAAGGTAGAGAGCGGTAGAAAGGTAGCCAAATCTAGAGTTAAGTTCCATCTCTATCACAAAGTGGATATTATTAATGCATTCCTAAATCTCAATTTACTCCTCTGTATAATGGGAATAATAAAATCTACTCTGACTAGGTCATGTCGTAGGTTGTTTAAAGATCTTTAAATGAGTGTGTATTTAGCCTAGAAGTCAAAATGCCTGTGTTCCACATCAGAGTGCCTTGGTTCAATTCTCAGCACCAGCTCTTGTCGCCATCTGCCTACCAATGCAGACCTGGAAGGCAGTGGTGATGGCTCAAGTAACTGGGTTCCTGCCATCCACATGGGAGACCTGGATGTTGCTCTGACACCTCGTGCCCACCCTAGCCCAGACCCTGATATTGCAGGTATTAGAGGAATGAAATATGGATGGGAGCTCTAACTCTCTGTGTGTCTCAAATATACAGAAATAATTTTAAAAATAATGATTTTGAGATAAAAAATACATGGAAATAACCTCTGTAAACCATAAAGTGCTATGGAATCTAAGTTAGTTTAATACTAAAACAGAAGCTCCTAAAAAAATAACAAGTAAAAAGAAATTCATTAGCAGTGCTTGTGGCTATTTGCAGCCTGGATTTCCTTTAGATCATTCAAGTTTGTGGAAAAATGGAATTAAAAAACTAAAATTGCTCTCATTCAAAAAAATTTCAAAATCCATGCATAGTTTTTCCACGATATACATCTCCCACAAACTTTCTGAAGACGTCTTATAACTTTCATCTTGTTGGTTTGTTAGCCTGATTCTCCTAACAATTTTTTCTCATATTTATCCCCAGACAATTCAACTTTAAGCAGAATTATAATAATAAATAGCAATAATCAGAAAAATCTGTCCTAAAATAATGGTAACTGTTAGGAATTCTTGCCATGCATACTGGTGACAAGAAATTCAGTAGAAAATAATTAGCCCATTGCTTTTGTATTAGTTTAAGTAAAAGTGATGGTTTTGCTGAGGCAGTGTGAACCCTTTACTGAGCACATCTACTCAATGTTTCTACTGGAATCTAGGTGGTCCTGGGTTTGCCTAATGAGAACACTGTCTGCCTACCAAGCAGGCTTCCGCTTACTGCTTTATCTGTGGCCTCCAAGCTCCCCTTGGTGCCTCTTTTCTGAAATTGGTTGCTGAAGGTCATCAACCACCCCAGTTGCCCTGACATAATAGGGCCAAGTGACTATGCACTATGTGAGCAAGGGGGACGGGGGGGTTCATGCCTCTCTCCCTCCAAAGCTTCTATGCCAAGGCATATGTTAGCCATATCCCACAAATGACCACACTAAACCCAACATCCTCAAACTCTATCCCCAGTAAACGTGATGAGTTTTTCCTAAGATTTAAAGAATAAATGCAATGAAATGTCCTCTGCCCTCAACAGTGCTGCTCTATGGTAAGCTTCTCTAATAGCTTCTGTCTCTCAGTGTAGGGAAAGGCAACCTTTAGGAACATTTGAGAGAGAGAGAGAGACAGAGAGAGAGAGAGAGAGAGAGAGAGAGAGAGAGAGAGACTAACTGCACAGGTACCTAAGAATTACTAGATGTAGCACTAGTATATTTTACATCTATTATCCCATCTCATCCAGAAGAGGTTCACATTTTAACAGAAGACTGGCATAACCACTATGTGAAACTGTGAGTCTATAATCTTTAACTGTGCTCATTATTAGGTAGTAATGACTATGGACATATAATTATTGATTACAGCCTTAAAAGTAACCATGATGTCAAGTAGCCATGAACATGAAATGGTGAGGTTATAGTATGAAATAAATTAGGCTCTGAGCGTAGATGAATTTGTATTAATAAGAGACACTGTTGCAGAACTGTATTTCTTTAGTTGGTTTTTCATCATTCACAACCATTCACATTATGCAGTCTACGTCAGGGCTAAGAAACTTGGTAATAAATGAAGAAACTGTGCAGCATTGAAACTACTTTGCTATTCCTAGACATCACAAGCATTGGAGTCAAAGTATATGGGCTTTATTCAAATTCCACGATTTGCCAGTCATATGGCACAGCGTAAGTCTCTTTGCTTCCCAAGATTCAGCCTTCTGGTCCAACCTTGAACGATCTGGGGTGGTGGTGGGATTAAAACATTCTGATGAGAAAGGACAGGCATTTTTATAAACTCTGAGTTCAAGCTTTAAACCACTGCTTGTACTCAATCAGGAGACTGTTATTTTTGCTATTTGTTTTGCAGAAGCTGAGTTCTTCATCAGTACTTTTATTGTAATGGCAATTATGGAGACAGGCATTTATGACTCAATTACTGCCACAACCATACGGCAGCTCTTCAAGTGTATGTCACTTTGTCACCAAGCTTAGTCACTTTATGAAAATAACTTCAGACACGTTTTAGTTTGATGACAAGCTCTGAAACTAGCAGGGGAAAAAAGTAAAATTTAAAAATACAGCCACGGAAGGAGAGGTTGCCTCCTGATCGTGTACACAGACGCCAAAAGCCTGAGCAACAGTGAGTCGTTTTCCAAGGCACTCGCTAACCCGCAGTATCTGGAGCAACCAGTGATCTAATGTGAAATTCTTTTCATCTTCCCTCTACACTCCTGCGAAAACCAGGAGGATTTCTGAGAGGCACAGAGATTCTCAATCGTTGCAATGAGGCAGCTTTCTTCTGGTTTGAGCTCAGGAGAGGACGGGCAATTTCATGTTAAACATACACACAAGATGACAGGGAAGGAGGTGAGCTGATAGCCCAAAATACATATGCAAAGTCTTCCTTGGAAGCTGGCTTTTCACTCTCTTGTACAAAGTTAATGGAAACCAAGGAGCTACCATTCCAGAATTGCCGCCCCCTTTAATCCTTAATAACCAAATAAAAATGGGCAGCCTGTACTCGGGAGCAGCTCCAGCAAGCAGACCTCTAGGAAACAAGGCTCCCTACAGACTTTCCCTTGATCTTAAAGCTTAACTTGAAACATTTATATGCACGGAGCACCTGGCCAGGAGATGTGAGAAGGCCTTTTTCTTTTTCTTTTCTTTTCCCCCCACCTTGGCTCTGTTTCTTTCTTTAATAATAAATTCACAGTTTTCTTTTTTCCCTTCCTGGAAACTGATTCTATTCTAAATAATGTTTTTTGTTCTTTCTTAATAGTTTAAGGAAAGCAAGACAAACTTGAAAACCCCCCATTAACACCCATCAGGCTCCCCGCCTGCTGATCTTATCATCTTTGCTTTAGCAAAGATGAAGAAAGTCAGTGTAAGTTATTTTCAATCAGGTTGAGAACTTCTTTTGTTTGAATTCAAAGGGCTCTGGTTAACCTATTATGCAATTTAGTATCAACTGGCTGCACAAATCTTCCTTCACACACCTTGTTGGAGGAAGAAGTGATGAGCTCGAAAACTCGTTCTGAGCGCGTGGGTTTAAATACACAGGTGTCTGAAGAACGCTCAGATGTTTAACAGGAGAAAGCTGGAATCAAGCCTAAGGTGCTAATGCCATCTGGGCCCCATCCACAACAGGGATCTAATGCATTCAATTGTGAACAGAGTGATAGAAAGCCTTTCCCCAGAGTCAGGTCCAAATTAGGACACCTGAAATCTGGCTGGAAATAAATACACTTTAAGAAAGAAGTACTAGTTCAGAAGTAACATCATCCCTTATTCCCGTCTCCTTCTTCTATCTCTCCTTTCCTTCCTTCCTCATCTTCATTTCATACAACAGGAGATGTTCCTAAAGACACACATTACAAAGGGTGCCATTGATCACTGGCATTGGGGCACAGGGTATAGAAACTAGTACCTAAGAGAATACTCCAAAATAGTGTAAACCATGCACTCCTGTGTGGTTGGTGGAATGTGTCAATGTAGATCTGTAGATGCCGCCCCAACAACCCTCTCCCCCAAGCTTTGCTCCTCCTGGCCTGTCATCTCACCTCCTCGAATCTCGTCCTCCATGTCTGGGTGATACTGCTACAGAAGCAGTCAAATCAAGTCTTACTTACCCTACTCACCTTATGTAGACTCCCCACTGCATTTGGGACTCAGTCAGAATGCCTTAGTGTAGCTTCCAAGGCCAACCCCTGTCTACCTCAGCCCCACCACTAACATGCCCTCTGGCAACACCAAACTTTGTTCCACAATTCAGGGGTGCCTTTCCCTGCAGAGTTCTGAATGTGGTGAGCCTCTGCCTCTGCACCAGCTGAACTTGCATCTCTGCTTCCTCCAGTTCTCCAGTTCTGGGCCATGTTCTTCAGACTGGAGTGGGTGCTCCAGAGCCACGTGTCCCTTGGTCCTTCCTGACGGTGGCATCTGTCCCACTGCATTCCTAACTTAACACTGGCTTTTGCTGTCTGGTAACACACTCTTTCAGAGTGCAAGCTGGGTCTAAGTTGCCCTTTATTTTATTCTCTGCATTTAGCAGAGTGCCCGACATATCACTGTTGCTTTTTTTTAGCTATATGTTTTGTTTATTGCATGCATAAATGCAAATAGCTGACATCTATTAAGCATTCACCATGAGTCAAAAAAAAAAAAAACCACTCAATGTTTTACTTTCATTACTTCTGTGTGGGAAATACCTGTTCTTCAAGATGAAGCCATGATCTCCCTTCACATCCAAGAGGTGAACTACTGCCCTCATCATTCACAGATAAGGACACCCAGGTTTAAGTGGGTGAGTGTGGTGGATGCTGGAATCAACCTGGTCCTTTCAAATACTCATGTCTGAGTCCTAACCACCGCCTACACACTGCCTTTCTAATCACAAGTGAGGCTACCTAACAGCCTATGCAATAAAGGAACAATGTCAGTTCCAAAATTCAAACGTCTGAAACACACACACACACACACATACCCTAACTGTTGCCTTCTTATGGATCCTAAGTTTTAAAAATTTCTTTCCTTATCTCATATCAAAGCATTCACCAGTGGCCTAATTATGTGGCTGACAGGCTGGGAATCCCTGAGCGAGTAAAAGAGTGGGTTTTATGGAGTCTGGTCCCACTGTCCCTTCATAATTGCCTATAGCACAACACTACAGAACCATTCACCAAGAACCATGCTATACCAGGCAAAACGCACAGTGCTCTGGTGGCCCAGCATAAACCACAGAGTTTTTTTTTTTTCTTTTTTTTTTCATTTTATTAATTTGAGAGGCAAAGTTGGTGCGGGGAATGGGGAGGGAGATCCCATTTGCTGATTCACTTCCCAAATTCCCGTAATGGTCAGGGCTCAGCTGGGCTGGGACTGGGCTGAACCCTGGAGACAGGAACTCAATCTGGGTCCCCTAAGTGGGTGACAGGAACCCAATTTACATCATTGCTGCCTCCCAGGGTCTGTGTTAGAAGAAGCTGGAGTTGGGATAGCAGGATCTAGTATCGAACCTAGGTACTCTGATGTGGTTCACAGACATCCTGACCCACATCTTCACAGCTTGGCTAAATGCCTGCCTGCACAGGGTTACTTAATTTACTAAGATTAAACCCAGAAAACATTCAGGTTTTCATTTCAAGATCATTTTCCCCTTGAGGAAAGGGAGTTGGCAGGAAGGAAAGGCAAGGGCTAGAGATCCACACTAACCTGGAAGGGCAACAGCAGGTTTGCCAAGGACCCTCCTTGGCCAGCAGGGCCTCACCTACTGATCTCCAGAAAGTTACAGCTGCCTGCGCTCACTTCCCATCTGCGGCCTGCAGCCTGTGGTATCAGTGTCTCTAATCCCTGCTCTAACGGTCTCTGGCCCTTTGCCTAGGTTGTAAATGGCTGCTCTTCTCAGGGGAGCAGGAAAGGGTGCCATTTTCCTTTGCTTAAAAGTTAAAACTCACATCCCAGACCAAGGCTTTGGGTTTGTTTGGGGTGTGGTCATAAGAAACGGTCAAGCAAGGCAATTCTGACTCTCCTTCTCCTATCTGGGTGCCAAGGAGGTGAAAAGGTATCGGCAGCACACGCACATGTGCACAAGCACACACACACACATACACACACACAGGGGGTGCAAGTGTGTGGCCACAGCTCTTCCGTGTTGGCTGTAACTCCCCACTTTGGAACGAGTGGAACTTGCATGTTTGTTTCTGAGTCTGCATGAGGTTTATCCCCTAACATAACAACACCTTTACCAATTACCTCATCGCAGTCTGCGCTTATGAGCTTGGAAGCTGCCTCTCTAACCCTAAAATCCTACTGTGATCATTTTACTCCACCTCATTGCCTGCTAAGTGTCCAGAAATTGTGGGTTCTGGGGACAAGGAAGTCTGCCTAAAGGGAGCAAATTTAATTTTAATTGCAATATCGTAATATTTCAACACAGTTACATTTTTCTATGTTTTATATGTCAGTCTTTTCCTTTTAAAGCCATGTACCTATGCATCTGTTTTAAAATATACATTACTTGTCTATCAGACATTTGCAGTGTTTCCCAACCTTTAAATTACCCTCTCAAGTTACACTGATGTAAGTAAGCAAGGAAAAGGCTTTGAACAATATGAATATAAGCTCCCTTTAAAGATATAATGCACAAAAATCTAGGAAATTCTACGATAAAGGAATAGGGGCTGGGATCTTTAGGATATTTACAGCCCACTATTTGCTTCCAAGAGCATTTGTAAGTCAATTTGTCCAATTGTATCAAGTAGGAGAGAGGAAAATTATTATTCTTTCTAGTAATCAGCCACAAAACTTTGAATCCTACAGTACTAGCTTCACACCACAATTCTCATGTGACTTTCCATATCATACCCTGCATTTCTTTTAATTTAATATGTACCAGTTATTTAATATCTTATTTTCAATCATTCCATAAATAAGGCAAGTGATAGAAAATTCAAAATGATTGAGAAAACTGAACTCATGGAGAAAAAAAGCCCAAACTTCAGAAGCAAACTAACAAAGAAATAAGACAAAAGGAATTTGGTATGTATTAGCCCTGGCAAAGAAAAGGGGTGTTCTCCATTTACCTACTATGGGAAAAAAAAGTAATCACTCTCATTTATGAAGGGAAACTGAATTAGCCTTCTAATGAATTTGCTCTCCCACGCAGAGGAGGAAGAGCTTGTCCAGTGTTATCAGGAAGCACTGGCTAGAATAGATAATCTTAGAGAAGCAAGGAGGCACATGTGTTAAACAGGGTCTGATGTGGAAGAAAAACCCACAATGCACGTGGTGCCTTTAATGATTTCTGGAGGACACTTCCTTCCAGCCCCAAGAATCCACAATGTGCCTGCCATTTAGTAAAGAACCTGTACTTAGTGGAGGAAAACGTGAGGCTTGAAAAGAATACACAGTTCTATCCTGGCCCCCCCCTCCTCAGTAATGTCCGGACCTCAAGTCTGTTAAAGCTGTCTTCACACCAAGTCCTCTTGCATGAAGTAAGGTGCAGCACCATGTCTTTTCTAGCAACTGGGTTTAGGGGTAAAAAATTGCCCATCCTCCTTCCAAACTTTTCGATAGCTTGTCAAAATAAGGGACAGCGGAAGCACACAACACAACAAAATGAAATCAGCAAACTGAGCTCTTGCGAGAAAACTCCCCAGCATTCGCTACGTGGTTCGATCAGGCTGCTCATTAAACAAGTCATTTTAATACTCACTGTCAGCCCCATCTCCTAGGTGCCAGGATTTTCTTTTGAAGACAGAAGGTACTCTGTGGGCCAGCTTTGCAGAAAGGTAAACACTTAGAAACCAGGACAGGGTTTTCTGATTTTTTTAAGATCTGGCTTCATCTACATTCAGGGGTCCCCCATACCCTCCTCTATCATTTTTGGTTTAATTTTTTAAAATTTATTTTCTTTCTTTTTTTTTTTAGTTCTCACAGGCACAAGATGCTGTGAAACACACCTCAAGTGTGTTTTAAAAATTAAAACAGGGTTGATTTGTTGTGTCAGTGATTCCTGCTAATCAAAACCACTGACACCTTTTCAGGAGGGAAGACGTGTGGTTTAGCTCTCTCACTAGAGAGCACTGTTTCGTTTGTGTGTTTTGATCTAAATCCGAATGTTTTCCTGCAGATAATTCTCTTGCATTTTTAAAAGGAGAGAAACAAGGAGTAAAATTCCAAGAAAGTAAGTTTATTTGGCCAAACGGATTCATATCCCAGACCCGAGACAAACGAGCAGAGCTTCGGGTCCCTCTGCTGGTCCGGCTTGGTGGCAGCTCCCCAGTGCAGGTTCAGAGACTTGCACCACTAAATTGAAAATCCTAAATGGAATCTTTTGTTTACTGTTCCTAAGGACCACTGCTGGAATGTGGGCAACACTTAAGATGTGAAAAATGAACTGCTCCAGACAAGGACCCCTCTACCCGGGGTATCTCACTCAGAACCCCGCACACATTTCAGTAACTGTGTGTGCTCCATCTTCTCACAGAGTGTTTTTTTTTTTTTTTCTCAGTTGCCTTTTGAAAATTAGAAGTGGTTGGGGCCAGCGCTGTGGCATAGTAAGTAAAACTTCTGCCTTCAGTGCCAGCATCCCATATGGGTGCCCATTCAAGTCCTGGCTGCTCCACTTCTGATCTAGCTCTCTGCTATCACCTGGGAAAGCAGTAGAAGATGACCCAAGTCCACGGACTCCTGCACCTGCGTGGGAGATGTGGCAGAAGCTCTTGGCTCCTGACTTCAGATCGGCCCAGCTCCAGCCTTTGCAGCCATTTGGAGAGTGAACCAACGGATAGAATACCTCTCTCTCTCTCTCTCTCTCTCTCTCTCTCTGCCTCTGTAACTCTGCCTTTCAAATAAATAAAGAAATCTTTTTTAAAAAATTAGAAGTTTTTTTTTTAAACTAGAATACTGATAGGAAGCTCCCTGTTTTTAAATTCAAGAATTTCTTAAAGAACCAGAGAAGTGAGCAGAGACCAGGGATGTCACAAAGCAGTAAGTTTCCCGCAGTCGTCTTGCCTTCTCACAACAAAAAGTCAAAGAAGCAGTTTCCTGAGCCAGTACCTTTGACTCCGTTATATTGGAAAGTCATGTCCCAGATTCTGATGCTCTTTTTGAATGAAAATAAAATTGTTCCATAATGGTTAAACGGATCTGTAGCTTAATTGTAAATTCACTGCAGAAAGCACCGTTCTCCTTCATTTGTTGTTATGAGGGCCTGTATATGAACCCATGAATTAATAACAGAAAAGATGGTGCTATTTTCTAATTCTAAACTCCATGATATTTTCATAATGTTTCTTAACTATAAAAAGGAAAAGGGTAATATTAAAGAAAAACACTCATGAGTTTGGTTGCTTCAAATGGGTCAAGTCAAAAAAGTATTTGAACAGTGAATAATCCATCTAAGTATTATATTACCTTAAACTAAAGAATAAACAACAATCTAGAGCAAATAATGACAGGAGAGACAGAGGCAGAGGGAGACAGAGATAGGTAGAGATAGAGAGAGAGACAGAGGCAGGGAAGGAGGTAGGAAAAAAGGTACGTTGGGGAAAGGGGAGGGATGGAAAGAACTTCATGCAGCTGATGGAACCCTCAACAATCTTTATTTCAGAAATGATAGTATTTGGGCTATAAGTCCAGGTTTTAAATAGAATACCAGCAGAGGGTTATTATTCTAGAATGTCTGAAATCATTCCTGTAGAGATACACCCTTCCCCAGTCAAGAATCTCCCAGTGTCTGAAGGAAACACACAAGAACGGCAACACCATTAGCAAGCTTTCCTTCCCCATCACATCAGTCTGAAAACCTTTGTTTTAGACACAAGGTAAATTAATATTTCAGTTACTGGACTTCTGTTTTTACAGTGAATCAACTGCCTAGTAACGGAGATGTCTGAGTGCTTTTAGTTAAGACTTTTTCTCATAAAAAGTAGACAAAAATTTTAAATTGAGTTAAAACTCCTATTATATTGAGGATTCTGTTACTGAAAGAATTGACAATGCTAGGATCACCCCCAAATTTGTTGTTAATCAGAAGCACATGGAGGTGTATTTAAACTTCAGACATCCATGCCTGCCCTGGATCTACCCAAAATCAAATTCCAGTGGAGAGGCCCCTGGAGTTTATTCATCTATCTGTATCTATCTTTTGTATCTGCTTATCATCTCATCTATCTATCCATCATAAACCTATCTATCTCCATCTATCTATCTGTTTATCCATCTATCATCTACTTACCTATTTAATAGTATGCCTCCAGGTTTGGTAACTACTACTCCAAGATGTTGCAACATCAAGAGAGATGTTAATTTTTTTTTCAGGGAGAAAAATCACCCAGTGTCTGGGCAGTTCCCTGTAGCCACAAAGACCAGATGAGCTGAGGCCACAGGATCTTCAGAAGCTCAAGGCAAAGATGCGTTCTGCAAGGATGCATGAGAATAAATACAGTGCCGTACACTTCTTAGGTATGTGAATTGCAGATGAATAACTTAATATGTTTCGCCTTGGTGCCATTTTATGAAGCAATGAATTACGATTACTAGCTTCTTCGTTTTGTTTTTTAAATTTGGTTGTTGGAAAAATAAATCCATCTTGTCTATTGTAGTCAAAGCTGAAACATAAAAGAACAATGTTGCCACCTAGTGGGCAATTTAAGACATTAACGAACCAGGCATGAAACTTCAAGTGGAAGGAAAAGAACCCTCAGGACAGAAGGAAAACAAATCTCAAGAAAGAGTTCTGTCATTGAAGGAATTTCTGCAAACTACAGATTACTACTACTATTCATGCTGGCTTCCAGTACTAAAATCACCAGTGGTGGTGAGATGATAGGAAGGCTGCCCTCCATCTGACTTTCAAAACAGCACTGTATGGGGCAGCAGTTCAGACACTGCTTTGGATGACTGCACTCCACATCAGATTGCCTGGGTTCCATTCCAGATCCCAACTTCCTCCTAATGCACATCCCAAGGTTGGGCCTCTGCTTCCCAGGTGGGGAACCTGGTCTTTCCTGGCCCAGACCCAGATGTTGTAGACATTTGGGAAGTGAACCAGCAAATGAGATATCTCTGTCCCTCCTTCTCTCTCTTTTCTCTCTTCTATCTCTCTTTGGCTTTCAAATAAGTAAATAAACATTGAAAATAAAAAAATAACATGGTGAATTTCCTCATGTTTGTGTCTTTTTGCAGCAGTCTCTCAAACCATCGGTGACACCATCCTTTGCAGCCGAGGCAGGTCCACTGTTTCCCCCCAGTAGCTCAGACAGCCTAAATCCTGAGCCCCTGGAAAGACAGATTTGCCTCCCTGAAGTGTGAGGGAAGTCACACTGCTTCTCTCGGTATCTCCTGGGACAGTCCTAGATTCTGTCCCTCCATGTCTGAAACATTCAGCTAGGTGAAGTAATTGGCCTCCCAAATTATTTGCAAGGACGATACTTTCAAATGTGCACATCAATGTAGACTTGTCCATACTTGTAGACATAATTTTTCTGATGGTTGCAAGACTGGTGTTGGGGTAGCCATCTTTAAAAGGTGAAGTGCACAGCATTCTTTCAAAGAGGAGTGAAACAGCTTGTCCCACATGTAGACAGGGTCCGCAGGGAAGGTCACATGGAACCGGGGTAGCAGAGGTCCTCACAGAGCCTCATACAAGGAAATCTGGGTCACTGCTAATAGCTCTACTCCCCACCTCTTACAGCAGAATATCCATAAAGGAGGAAGACTGCCTCCTTTCCACACACGAATCATGTCACTCACCTGCTCAAAACTCTCCAAAAACTCCCCATATTATGAGAAAATTCAACAACCTACTCGCAGCCTTGAAGGTCCTTCCAGCCCCCAGTCGCCACTTCTGATCTCACTACCAATCTCTTGGATGGCTCCTTTCTCACCACATCTCCCTCCTTGCTATTCCTCAAACATATCAAACAAGTGCCAACCATAGGGGCTCTGCGCTTCTGTGGAAGCCCATCTGTAGAACTTTTCCATGGTACTCTCCCTTCCTCCTTTAACATCCTTTGTCATAGACCCAAGAAGACCTCTCTGCCAACCAGGTGCACAGTGGCAGCCCCTTCACGACTCTCCCGTTAATCCTGTTCTTCAGAGCATGATAGTCATGCCAATACCCTCTTCCATGTAGCCCCTTTATAAAAGCCCCAAACACCCTCATCCAGCAGGGTGGTCATCCTTGAGACTCCAATGTCTGCTACCCTCTCCTCTGTGAGCAGACTAAATGTCTTCTTCTCTTCACCCCAAATTCTTGTCACTATTTTGACTTAGTACTGGGGGAAGGGACTCAGCTTTTGGCAACAAACACATTTTTTTTTCTAGTTTTCTTCTCCTACATTGTACTCCACCACTAGCCACCACTAGCTGCACGCATCTAACATCACATTAGAAAATTACATGCTAGCTGATGTGAAAACAGAAAATGAAAAATTTGTGGTAGTTTTGAAATAGTTTTCTTAATATAAGAGTAACCTATGCCAATATAGAAAATCTTGAAAGTAAAGAAAATTATAATAAAAACCAACAAAATTACCAATCATGGCACCACACAATGGTAGATTCCTATATTTGTGTATTTCCTACTAAGTTTTATGTTGTTATTATACTTTTGTCTATGCATTTAAATAGTAACAAATATGTTATTCTATGCCTATATGTTCATAATGTGAACGGTGTAGCCTATTTGGATTTTTCAGGTATCTGCTTTGCCTTTTTTCCCCAAAAGATTTTTATTTATTTATTTGAAAGTCATAATTACAGAGAGAAAGAGATCTTGACCTGCTAGCTCACTCCCCAGTTGGCCACAGAAGCCAGGAGTTTCATCCGGGTTTCCCACATGAGTGGCAGGGGCCCAAACATTTGGGCCATCTTCCACTGCTTTCTCCAGCCATTAGCAGGGAGTTTGATTTGAAATGGAGCAGCTAGGACACGAACCAGCTCCCATAGGGGATGCTGGCATCACAGACAGTGGCCTACCCACTATGCCACAGGCTGGCTTCTGCCTTCTTACTTTTTTCCCTTTAACTTCATTTTACAATGATTATTTTCCAGTCATTATATTTTTTTCTTATTATTCATTATTTAACCTATGTATATGCATTTATTATAAAGAAATTTGGGGTTTTGTGGCTTTTAGAGATCTGTGTGGAATACCATAGCTGCAAAACTGAAGAATAAAAGCAACTCGTGACCTAAAGTAACCCTGGAAAGGGACACCCACCAGGGAAAAAATCGAAAATCAGTCCTTGAACTTGCTACTAAGAGGCAATGCAAACATGAGCCAGCAAAAATTAAACAAGTTAGCAATGGTGGGGGGTAATCACTCAGAATGATATAAAACTGTCCAGTTAGTCCCTTCTGAGAAAGAAGACACTATTTATATCAGAACTCCAGGTTCTGTCATCAATTTAACTTGTATCAGAGTTCTTTCGCACTCTGCAACCCAAGTCTCCGAGCCCTCCCAGAACTGCTGTATTTCTGGTGTCTCCATACCCTTCCCAGCCCCACTAGGGATCTATTAATAACTGTGGGAGCTCAGCTTGCCCCCTGTGACATGCACACTCCTTTGGTGGGAAAGTTCTGCGGGGTTTACTGGCACTCCCTGAAGGCTGGGAAGGGAGTGAGTTGCCGAGGCAGGCTTCCAGGCACCATTTCATACCAAAGTTCCCTACCTTTCCTCACTGCTCAGGGCTGTGACCCAGGCAGAAATACAGAACATGCACAAAAACCGTGTGAAACACAAGAGTTAGGCCAGGAGCAGTGGAGGGGGAAAGAAAGGGAAAGGCATAGGGAATGGATGACTGTGGAGAGGGTTTAACTTTCCATATGTTTTCTACCTCCCTTAATTTTTATGGTGATACGATCCATTAGCATTGAACATGAATAAATCATAGAATCATTTTCTTAGAAGTGGAATGAAATGAAGTCAGCTCAGGAGTGATTTTTTAAAAACAGCCCTATATTAATATCAAAAAGAGTTTGGGCAAAAAATAGGGGGAGCTTGGTGTGATTTATTAATTAAAACTTAAAATATATTCTCTTAGCCAAAGAGACCTAGAAAACCTAAACCCAGCCCACCTTCTGCACCATCTTTCTCTACCATAGACTCTACTGGCAATAGCCATCTTCCAATTCCCAACTTCAAGGGCTTCAACTTCAATGGGGTGGATGTTGTTTGTCTCAAAGGTTTGTATGTTGTAGGCTTGGTCCCCAGAGCAATGGTTATTAGGAGGTGGTGGAACTTTTAAGAGGTAGGGTCTAATGGGGTGTCTTGAGATCCTCAGAAGGGAAGTCCTAGCAACACAAACTACACTAACAGTGATGGACGATTACTCTTTCCCTTATTTCAAATGTTACCAAGTTCTTCTTTATTTCAAAAAGTGACCCAAGGATGAAGCACTTGTTACATCTGAGCCAGAGCCATGTCACTCTGCAAGCTTAGCTGGCACTCTCATGGAGCCACACATAACCAACAAGTCACAAGGGTTTTGCCTTCTGGTGTAGTTGAACTGAAGCATGCCCAAAGGCATGTTATCTACCGTAGGTCAATTTTCTCTATTTCTGCCTTCTGTTACAACTACAGTGTTTCATATACATTTAAAGGAGGTAGCAGGTAGCTAATGTTAACACTAACATTTCAATTTAATATGGAGAATAAAATTTAATTTGGGGGGAATAAAAACATTGGCTGAGGATAGGAGGATTGGTAAGAAGTTGGTCAAAAGACACAAAATTTCAGTCAGATAAGAAGAACACTTGGAAGAGACTGGAGTTAATAACAATACATTGTGTATCTGGGAACTGCTAAGATAATATATTTTAAGTTTTGTCACTACAGAAAATAAAGAGGTGAGATACCACATATGTTAAATACCTTGTTTTAGCCATTTCACAAGTCTACATATATCAACACATCGTACTTTATAGCACAAATATACACAAGTTTTTACTTGTCAATTAAAAAGGTTTTAAAATGTGATACATAAAGAGGGTGGGAACCAGACAAGGTTAGGAGCCACTCTTCTACTCTGTTCCCATTTTCCCCCTTTCCAACCTTATCACATTCACGTGCCAGACCTGCTCTGCCTTACTCTCGACAACTCTTCCATAGATAATGGAACCGAAACACAGAGATCTGGGTAAACCACTATGTGCAAAACTGGATTCAAATTCAAGTCCCCAAGACCGTAAGGCCTGGTATCATCACCATTTCATGCACTTAACTAATGTAAAAAAAAATTGAAAAGAGATTATATTTTATAAATGTTACTTATTATCACATTTCTATTTACTTAACTTGAAAGCCCGTTTGTTGAAAATATTTACCTGGTGACTAAAAAGAGCAGCAACTGGGATGCATGTTTTACCTAGAGGTTAACAGTTCACTTGGGACCTTCCATTCACAGAGTACCTGGGTTCCAGTCCTAGCCTGACTCTTGATCCCAACTTCCTGACAATGTCATGTACCTTGTGTGGGAATAATGACAGCTAAGTACTTGGGTTTCTGCTACCTGTGGGAGACCTTGATTGAGCTCCTGGATCCTGGCTTTGGACCGTCCCAGCTCCAGTCATTGTGGGCAACTGGGGAGTGAATCAGTAGCTGAGAGTCCTTGCTCTCTCTCTCTCTCCTCCAGATAAATAGATAAATCTGTTTTAAAAGAGCAGCAATCAAGCAGTAGAGTCTTTCAATTCAGTGTACTCTCTGTCAAATCCTTTAAAAACTGTTACCTAATTGCCTTACTTACCATCTCTTGATGTTATTATAACTTCTTTAATGTTTAATATTGGAAAATACTAATCTTTACCATACTAAATACATATAATACTAATCTTTTTAGCTAACAAATTTATAATGTAATATTTCGCTAGATTTGTCATCCAAGAAACCCAAAGTCTTTTAGCAACTTTAATTCTATATGGAAAATAGTCTTACACTCGTATTATAAAAAGTGACAATGGATGTACGTGTATCCAAGCTGTCACCTGAGAGGACCTAAAAAGTACAGTGTACTCATCCAGCTTCAGGGAATGTTTTTTTCTCAGAAGTTCTCATGCCCCTCACTCAGCCCCTCACTCATTTAATGAAAGGGGACAATGCTGAGTCCTGCAAAATGCCCATCACTTTAAGTAGATGATTTCATTAACCCTTAGTTAGGTATTATCATCTCTGTTACAAAGACAAAGAAAAACTGAGGGCTCCAACAGGCTAAGCGTGGACCAAGAGCCTCCAACACAAAGTCAGCATGTTCCATTATGCTAAGCTTCTACTGCACTTGACCACTGGAAATCAAAACACTGTTCAGGGATTCACAGCTCTGTAACCCCACAGTCACTGCCATGAGAGGGGAACACTGGAGGACTTTAGATAAACTATCAACCATGTTTTGCTCACAACTTGGAAGGTGAAATTCCAGGGAACATTCCCAGCTGCCTATTACAGCTCAGGATTTAGTTAGAGTTTGGGCAGTGGACATGTCCTTTCCATGACGGGAATGCTTCTTGGAAAATCCAACAGTAACAGGAAAGCTTCAGTACACGCTTAAACATCATGCAAATAAGGGGCTGGGAATTCCCAGCACCGCTTTTCATCTTCCTGTACTCTTCCTATTTTGGCATTGCTATTAGGTTGCTATGGCCCAGGAAAGTCAAAGAACTGCTGCGAGTCTCTTCTTCAAAGGCATCCGAATCTCCCATGGCCTACTCATCTCCTTTACCTTACTCTGGGACAGAAACTTAGAAAATTAACTTGAAAATAAGAAAGCCTAGTATAAAAGCAGCAGCCACTGGGTGTCACTGATTTACCACTTGAATACGTTTCTTCCCACATGTCAGTAGTGGGAGAAAACCCAGCCCCTTTAACGGAATGTTTCAAGACACATTATGTTCATATTTGCTACCAATAAACACGGAAGAGTTCAAAATGCTTTCAATGCGAATCCTGAGACACCAAGAACCCCATGACAATTACTCTCCTGGCACTGTTATAGATTGTTCATAGCGGCAAATCATAATATCCCCATTTTACAGATGGATACACTAAAACTGGGCAAGCTAACAGACTGAGAAAGGGAAAGAACAAACTCTTAAACTTTAGTATTTAAATCAGAGTGTAAATGTCTTGTTTCTGTTTAAAGATAATCCCCCATTGCTTTGGCCTGGCTCTAACCCCCAATTCTACATTTAAGAAGAGAGAGAGAGAGAGAAAAAAAAAGAGGTCATTTCAGAACATCTCCAGAGAATGTCAGGATTCAGGTTATGTTCTGATCCCCTGAGACACGATTAAGAGCTGTCATTTACCATGCATCTGTTCTGTGCTGTGGACATTCATAGTAGCATCTCATTTAATCTTCATGTCAAAGAAAAAGTATGTAATCATTAGCCCCAGATGAAGAACACCAGAGACTAGAGAGAGAAAGTAACTTACGTCATAGCACAGAGAAAACAAGATTTCACACTTAAACTCAGGTTTTTTTGCCATATCCAATATATCTTTTTTGCCATCCCTAGTGTATCTTGGTAGAAATATCTATTTTGGACCATCTGTTTTAAAATTTAACATTGTGCTAAAACTTCAGTTACCCAAGTGGTCAGCAATAACAATATTAAACCCAGTAGTCATTTTATAATGTACATATACATTTGCCAAAACATCATGTTATACGTGGTAAAAGTATTCCATTTTTATTTGGCAATTATATTCCAATAAAACTGGAAAACATACTGAATCTAAGGTGACTGTGTCTTCTATCATTTAAAATTGCTTCCCAGATAATTCCACTTGCCTAGGGAACCAATTAGTATCTCTCATCCCACGCAGACTTCTCTGGGTGACTTTCTGGCCTGGGATTGGTGTCTCCAGATCTCCAGCTGTCTAAGCAGGAGGCCTCTTATCTTTTTCTGCACAGGATGTCTTCCTGCTCTCTCATTTTTGGCTTAGAAATAGCCATCTATCTGGAGAAATATAAGCCTTATTTGGGCTAAACAGCGGTGGACAGCCTTGGGGTTGTTCATTTATCTTCCAAATAGGTGCAGCGAGAGTCCAGCAAGGCCATAAACTCCTAAGTTTCCTGATTCTTCCTTGCCAAGGATTAAGCTCAGAGCCGGGAGATAAGATAGTGTGTCTACATCACCATTAGCTCCTGCCAAGTTCCTGCTCCTAAGAGAAGGCAACTTTCTACTTGGTGGCCCTCTGACTCCACAGGAATTGTACCTAGATGATAGAATTTTCCTTCCTTTAACCTAAAGTCAAAACATCACAAGATCTTTGTTTCCAACTCTCTCACTCCAGATTCTTGTATTTCTCTCCACATCTGCTTACAATGGTACTTCTCCTGGCCCTCTATAGTCTGATGTATGAAATCATTACCTATTTTGTGTTTTAAAAAGAAATCAAGTCATAAAATACAACATTTTTATCCCTTTCTGTCTTCATTTTAAGGAAAATGTAACATTTTATTTATCATGCTTAGCAAATCTCAGAAACCTCAGAGATGACAAGAAACTTCTGCTCCTTGCAACATCAAAATACGCCTGGAAAACTTATGCCAAACTCAAGATTTCTCTCTTGATGACTGTTTCCAAAGCAGATAAAAATCAGTGTACAATAGATGCAATATAATTGAAACTTACTTCTCATTTATTAATAATAATGTTCCTAACTTCTGCTTTTCAGTTATGTTTTTGAAATGCAGATTTACAGAGAGAGCAAAAGAGAGAGAGAGAGAAACAGAAAGAGAAATCGTGGGTCCACTGGTTCACTCCCCAAATGGCCACACGAATGGAGCTGGGCTGGTCCAAAAACAGGAGCCAAGAACTTATTCCGAGTCTCCCGTGTAGACAAAGGGGCCCAAACACTTGATCCATCCTCCACTACTTTTCCAGGTGCATCAGCAGGAATCTAGAAAGGAAGTAGAGCAGCAGAACATGAACCAGCCACCCATATGGGATGCTGGCACCACAGGTGGAGGCTTTACCCACCATGCCACTGAGCCAGTTCCCAATATTCCTAACTTTTATCTTAAAAAGTAGATTATTCAGAGTAAGAAAAAAAGGAAATAATATTCTTTTTAAAAAACAATATGCCTGTTACATACCCAAACTCTGTTATGGTTAGAATACATGTGCAGATGCTTAGGGGTGTGGAAATAAATTGTTGACATATTTGTGATATATAATACACTATGGCATCTGTAAAAATGCAGAGAAAGCATTGAGTCTGTTGTCAAGCCAAAATTTTAATAGGAGAATCTCATATCTTGTTCTTCTTCCAAGCTACCTAGCCCTGCCCAAGCACCTGTTGGTTCCAATACCACCATTACACCATCCTCACCTTCTCAGCTAACATTGCAGGGATGCTGTCCTTACCCCACACGCAGATGCTCTACATTTCCTGTCACTCCATTCATCCAGAAAAACATGTTCTCGGTGTCCACTCTATAGCAGGCACTGATTTCACAGAGTTTCTGATATCTGCGCCATGCCCCACCTTCTTCAGTCACTGCCACTTGGAGAAGGGTGAGTTAAGGCACTTGGCCATAACCAGGAAAGGGTAGGGGAAAGGATTCCAAGCAAACCTTGGAATATGTTGCTTTTGAGGTTTATCAGATTTATGTTAGGAGGGTCTCTTCTCCCTCAGTTTGGTTTCTTTACTTCTTATGAGTTGTCTGAGAAAAAGCAAACAAAATAAAACAGCTTAATTACCATACACTAGTGGATGTTCTAAAGGGTAGGACATTAATACAGATGAAAGAGGTGTTTCACTCTTAAAATTAATAACACTGCCTAAACTTTGATATGGAGTGATCTCTTATTTGGGTCTACAAGATTCTTCCTTCCTTTGCAAATGAATGTAAGTCATTGGACATTACAAAGATCAGAGTAATTATGTTATCCCAGGGAACCCATTTTAGGAAAATTGTTCATTTGGAGAACATATTTCCTGAATGAACAGAGCAGGCTTCATTCACCCTGATGCCTGTCAGGATTAGGATTTTAAAGGAAAGAACTGGATGCTTCTTTGCTCAACATTCTCTCACTTTCACAATCCACATTAACAAATTCAAAGGTGAAATTCTTCCAATGCTACAGATGCAACCAGGCATCCTCTGCTGAGGAATAATTCAAATGCTGCCTCCATAAAGAGAATGAAAAAATAAAATCAGAATATGAGGGCACATCACAAAGTTCATGAATAAGTAGAATTAAAAGGTAAGTTTATTTTGGTGCCAATTTTTTTTTAAATTCACAGGAAATGCATATTTTGGAAAAGATATGCAGCTGCTTCAAATTTTTTTTTTGTACTAAAATAGTCTCTTAATTCATTGCTTCCAGAAACTTTCTGAACAGTATATTAGAAAAAATTGGCCAAGGCGGAAGGTACTGTCCATTCCCTTATTACAGTTGTATTGTCATTGCTTCTTTTGCTGCTAATTTATAAAAGAACAGTTCCCCTGACAACCACACTCTGCTTTGAGAGAGCAACTTATATCCTAATGATGCCATAAATGGGATGGCAAAATCAAGATTCTGACCACAGGACATGCATATCATAACATTGCCCTGCTCAGATACCTACTGTCTCATGTAGGTGCCAATCACAAAAGCCAGGACAAGTGGCAAGTCAAGACCACCACCATGGACTTCCCACCACCCAGGCCTCTGCTGCCTTGTAACTTCCCCACTGCCCAAGAGTTAACAGCAGTGCAGTGTGCATCCCCAACCCACCCCAGCCCCCTGCCCAGCATCACTTCCCCTCAGAAAGCAGAGAATTACCAAACTTGTTGCCCCTTGCTAAGAGTTGTTGGTCCTGTGCACAAGGGCTGTTAGTCCATAAAATAGTACATAGCATTACCCAACTGCCTGGCTCCCAGACAATGCCTTTATTTCTGTCCCTAATCCCAAAGAAGAGAACACTAGCCGCCATAAAGCAGGAAACTTAAAGCAAATAATTATAACAACTAACCAGAAGAATTATACAAAGGGATTGTCAGCTGGGAAATCTCATAGCCATAACACAATGAACCAATAAGACGAACTTCATGATGCCAATTCAACTGGCTGCTAAAATGTGCTTCAGTAAGTACCCCCAGAGTTCCAAAAAATGTTTTAAGAAAATTATTTCCAGGGACTGGCACTGTCACATAGCTGGTAAAGCCGCCACCTGCAATGCTGGCATCCCATATGGGCACCAGTTCGAGACCCGGCTGCACCACTTCTGATCCAGCTCTCTGCTATGGCCTGGGAAAGCAGTGGAAGATGACCCAAGTCCTTGGGCCTCTGCAACCGCATGGGATACCTGGAAGAAGCTCCTGGCTCCTGGCTTCAGATCAGTGCAGCTCTGGCCATTGCGGCCATTTAGGGGAGTGAATCAGCAGATGGAAGACCTCTCTCTGTCTCTCTCTCTCTCTGTTTCTCTCTCTCTTTATCTCTCTCTCTCTGTCTCTCTCTCTCTCTCTGCCTCTCTTCTCTCTGTGTAACTGTGACTTTCAAGTAAAATAAATAAATCTTTTTCTAAAAAAATAATAAAATAAAATGAAATGATTTCCAGGGGCTGCTGTCGTGGCTAATCAGGTTAAGCCACCAACAGCAAAACCAGCGTCCCATATGAGCACCAGTACAAGTTCTGGTTGCTCCATTTCCAATCCAGCTCTCTGCTAACATGCCTGGGAAAGCAGTGAAAGATGGTCCACCCACATGGGAGACCCGGATATAAAGCCCTGGCTCCTGGCTTCAGCCTGGCTATTGGCAGCCATTTAGGGAGTGAACCAGCAGACAGAAGATCTCTCTCTGTCTCTATCTCTGTCTGTAACTTTTCCTTTCAAATAAATAAATCAGGACATCTTTTTAAAAATGACTTGTTTTTAACTTGCACTCCAACAGTAACCCCTTCATTAAATGTCTTGAAACATTAACTTTTCTCTTTAAACTAGCTACTTGAGGCATCATATACTGGGAGATAACAAAACAAAGAGCAGCATCTGAGACCCAGATCACCTAGGATCACCTTGAAGAGTATGCAGCTTGTAGGTAGCACATTCCTTAAAAGAGACAGGAAGTGTCAGCATGGCTATAGCTAAAAAGATGAAAGATAACAAGTGTTAGCAAGAATGTGGAGAAAAGGGAAGCTGTAGACACTGTTGCTGTGATATAAATTAGAATAGCCATTATGTATAGAGAATGGAGGCTCAATACATCTACCAGAGGATCCAGCAACCACTTTGCTGGGTGTTTCATCTAAAGGATTTGAAATCAGTATGTCAAAGAGGTATCTGTACTCTCATGCGTATTGCACCACTATTCACTATAGCTAATTGATCAAAGCAACCTAAGTAGCCATCAGTGGATGAATAGATAGAGAAAACATGGTTTTTATGCACAATAGAACATGATTCAGCTTAAAAAAAGAGAAATTCTTTAATTTGTGACAACATGGATGAACCTGGAGGAATTATGCTACGTGGAATAAGTCAGGCACAGGAAGACAAATACTGCATGATCTCACTTATGTGCGGCATCTACAACAATCAAATGCAGAGAAGCAGAGAGCAGGATGGTGGTTACCAGGAGCTGGAGGTTATGGGGAATGGCAAGCTCGTCAACTGGCACAATATTTCAGTCACACAGGAGAAATAGACGGTGAGTACATGAGATGGAAAAAAAGAGGGAGAGGGAGGAAGTGTGTCCTCCGATTCTGCTTTTGGTTTTATTCTCCCCTACTTGGTGCCCTATAGTAGACACCTTTTGTGCCTTACCAGAAGTATAACAAAGAAAGGAAAGAGGGGGGAAGGTAGGGAGGGGAGGGTTGAATGCTCTCTTCCTTGGCACCAGTTTTTCTTTATTCTAGTTGAGAGAAGTACAACCTGGAAAGATGAAACCATCACAGACAAATTGCTAACTGCTCACTCTTATCCTGAAACTGCAGGTTCAGAAACCCGAGGAAGTGTGGCCCCACAAGAGTGCAGGATAGGTTTTCATGGAAGCCTCCCACTAAGTTATAAAACCAAGCTTAATTAAGCAGTGAAAAATGCGGGAAAAAATCATTCCTTAGATCTGGTTTTCTTTTAACAACATACTCTCTTGGGTTCATCTTTAAAGCAATGATTTTATAATGTTTTTTGGATTCAGCTAAACTCTGCCAGAGTACAGACCCTTACTTCAAGATCTCTTTGTATGTGTACATGTACACATATCAATATCATCTTTATATGTAGGAAACCAGAACTGACTTACAAATTTTAGGAACTCAAACTTCCTTCGGTTGAATATTTAAGATGATGTTAAAGGTCAAATCTACCAGCTCTCTGCTATGGTCTGGGAGGGCAGTAGAATATGGCCATGTCCTTGAGCCCCTGTACATGCTTGGGGGACCTGGAAGAGGCTACTCGCTCCTGGCTTCGAATCGGTGCAGTTCCAGCCATTGCAACCATTTGGGGAATGAACCAGCAGGTGGAAGATTCTCTCTCTCTCACTCTCTATCTTTCAGCACTAGCAGATGGAACAACCATCTCTTTCTATCCCTCCTACTGTCCCTCTTTCTCTTTCATTCTACCTTTCAAATAAATTAATTAATCTTAAAAAAAAAAACAACAACAACAAGGAGGTCCTGATGCAAACATTCCCAATCCCCTCTTCTGGTTAGGTGTAAATAATACAATATGTTATGTATTAATAGTCCCATCCAGTAACTAGAAAAACATGAATTATCTTTTTTAAAAAAATATTGCACAGATGTACACTCCCAGATGTATACGAACTCAATATTTGACTGTAGGTCATAAATAAGAGCTTGTTAAGAAAGTGACTTAGCTACTAGTGAGGTTGATTTCTTAAAATAGCCAAATAAACTACTGTTGTCTGCATATATTTTTGTCTTCTTCTGTCTCTACTATGAATTATTTAAATAGCATTCTCCACAGTTTGAACATAGCCCACATTTTAAATTAAGTTCACCAAAATGATGTGCTCAAGGTAACAATTTCCATTTAACAGAAATATTTCTATACATCCATAATATAACCGAAAGGCAATAACAAAGCTAAGCACAAGACTATTTCTAAAACCCCATTTTATCCCAGGGGAAATTAATCTTTGCACAAAAAAACATATGCAAATATTTATTTGCAAAGCATTCTAAGCATGTATCTAGAAAGCCACACTTATAAACAAACTGGGTGTTTTAAAAGGCTCTATACCTAATTGGTAGTTCTTTCTTCTTGCTTTAGTTACCTTTGTAGAAATGCAAAGTGTATGCAAATATTTACAAGATCTTTGAATAGGGAAGCCTCATATTTAACAAGTAAAGATGTGTTATGGCATGACAACAATTTATTGAGACTGACTAGCTTCTACAGGGGCACATGTTCTAGAAAAGCAAACTGGGGAAAAAGGAAGTTGACTTTGTAGAATCTGAAACCAAGACGTCCACCTCTGCCCTCTGAATTACAGGAAACATTCTCTGGTGAAACAGATTTATAGATCCTCCTGGAGGCCTCTGATTTTGTGATACTGGTTTGAACACCTTTCAATACCAATGCAATTCTTAATAAAATTACGAAGCATGCCCTGTGTGAGACTAACCATGTAACTTTCCTTGGCTCCACACTTCTCTCCACTCGTTCAATGAAAATTATAACAGCTGCCCATCCAACCAACACATTCACTCATATCAAAGTGATTTATAAATAAATGCATATTGGTATTTTTGTATACATATGAGATTTACTCTACTTTGACAGTGTTGTTGTATGATGTCATACAGATTTTTGCCTATGACTAAAGAAAGTGAATATTTCCTGCCAATTATCTGGGAAAGAAGTCTTTAGACAGAAAATTTGTTTTAGAAGATGGAAAATTCATTTATTTATCCATCCGCTTGTTTACTGCATATCTGGCACTGCTCTCCAGCATGAACCATTGCTCAACCATATGTCCAACGCCCATTCAGTGTTTCTAATAAACACCTCTAATTCAATGTGTCCAAAGCCCAGTTTCTCACATTCTAATTCCCCAACATGCACCACCCACTGCTCCACTGTCAGCTGGTGACAACTCTATGCTTCCAGATGCTCAGACTAAAAATCTCAGGCCATTTTTTCTTTCACACTCCACATCCAGTCCATTAGGAAATGCTGTTGGCTTTACCTTCCAAAAATATCCTAATATTGATCATCCTGGCCTGAGCCACCACTGCCTCCACACTGGCCTCTGCACCCTTCTGATTTGTTGGACATGCTTCCAGCTGAGGACTAGTCTCTGTTCCTTCTGGCAGAAAAAACTTCTCCTTATATATGCACATGGTTAATTCATGTACCTCTTTCAAATCTCTTCTCAGATTTCACCTTCTTTAAAAACCCTCCTCTTGCTACCCTATTTTCCTTGCAAAAAAAAAATCCCTCTGAATCACACTCTCTTACAGAAACTCTCTGCTGGAATTTCCAATCCTCCTTAACCTGTTCTATTTTTTCCATAGCATTTATTTCAATCTGACCAAACTTATTTATTATGTTAGTGTCTGTTTGTTGCTCCACAAAAGTGTTTTGGTTTGTTTGTGTCTCTTTGGTTTCCTGATGTATCCAGGCATCTGGCAGAGGGTGGGTGCTCAATGAAAAGCTGTTTAATGAAGGAATGTGAGCAAACCAAATGTGATTGCTGCCATTAAGAAAGTTACAGCCCATAGAAGTAGGGACTCCTGCTGTTTGGCTTCTGTTGGAAGTGGACCCTTCTATGAGCATAGAGGTGCTGGACATTGCTCCCTCCCTCCAGTGGAGAAGAAAGGACAGCCTCTACCACACGCAGCTGACAGGGGATTCCAGATCACAACTTTAATAGAAAGGAGTTATTCCTAATATCCAAATCACTTGATTGCATGCTGTGATTTCCACTTTGCTTGGGATACTGGTAAGTTATTAAAATTCTTTTCGGATGTTTCTGCTGGCATTTACTCACGCCCTGGAGATTAGGTAACTTGTCTTCCTCTGAGGCCAACCCCATTGAGGAGGCAGCACATCCCCAAGTCAGCTTGACTGTGGAATGACCATAGAGCTAAAGGACTTCCTGACACTGAGGTCAGGTCAGAAGGCAGTTACCCCACTTTGCAACCTGGTGGAGAGTCACTCTCCAAATCCAGTCTTGGAAATGGATCAGAAGTTCAAGTTCCTGGTGGGTGAGTTTCCTTGTTGCCTTCCTAGAAGCAGTGATTCCCATCCCATTTTCTCTGTCCCCAGAGGCCCCTCTTCTTATAATTTTCATCCCACCTGAAGTCTTGTCAGCACTTCTGCTTTCTCAGAGAAGGTGGGCTCCATGAGTCACTGGGAGATATAATCAATACTTGGCAAGCCAGTGAATCTCCCTATAGAGTTAGTTCCTGAAGGGAACTGTCCCAGGTAAACTGGTAGAAACCTACTGGGTCAGGAAGACCTACCATGTACCTCAGGCCACGCCTCATAGACATCTACAGATTCACCATCTTAACCAGGCCCTTCTTCTAGGTATGTTGCCCTCCTCAGGTGCACACATTTGGTGCTTAGTATGACAAGGAATATGAATAGTCTGGGAAATTCTAGGGGACAGGAAATTAGATAATCTGGCTATTTCCTGATAATAAGAAATTTTAGTAGAAGAACTGCTTAAAGTCATAACAGTGCTCTTAATAAAACATTCACAACCTAAAGAAATAGAAATCTTCCTGTGTGCCCAGATAATAATCTAAAGAAATCATCTCACTTATCTCCATAACCTTCCCAGAACTTATCATAGTGCCGGATGAAACAGAAACTCAATAAATGTCAACCCAATACCAACTGACCATCCACTCAGCCAACAGAGTTAGCAGACAGACCTTTCCTTTCTCACCTCATATACCTGACCATAGCAGTGTGCCAGAGTCAGGTCTTTAGTCTCCTGCATGACCAAGTGAATAAAAAAGCCTTTTCTCCCAATCAATTTACAGGGCCCACGGCACTGTACTACAGAAATGGTTGGGACATTTATTTTCCAGGAGCCAAATTTAATAACATTTGTAATTTCCTTTTAATTTCTAAATTTGGGTTTCCTTGGAAAATAATTCAGTTCTGACTGACTAGGACTACTCTGGGTCAAGTCCTAGACTGCAAACATCTAAATCCCCATGCAGATTTAAATCATGCCATGAAACATGTTTTATGTTCTTCTCAGGTCTTTAACTTTTCCTTTCCAATACTGCCTTGAAAGGAGGAGTCACCAGTACGATACCTCTTCACAGCTCTACAAGGCTAAGGCACACAGAATACAGGCTTCCTCAGCTATTTTATTTTAAAAATTATTTCAGTAATGCAGTGAGTCTGCATTGAGAGATACTCTAAGTCTAAAATTCACATTGGATTTTGAAGACACCATGAAGAAAATAAGTGTCTCATTTATATTTTTTAAATTGATTGTCCATCAAAATTATAATGTTTGCATATAAGGGTTAAATAAAATATATAATTGCAAATTTAAAAATGCAGTCATTGGATCCCCATTATACAATTATTGTACAACAGATCTCTTTATGGCTTTGATAAAAATCAATTACAAAGGAAATAAAATATTATTAATTTTGATATGTCACAACATAATCAACACAGAATCTTCTTTTCCCTGAAATTTAAACCTGTGAATAGGGGTCTTAACTATTCATATTATTAACTATTGTAAATTTCCATCTCTAACATGCCTAGATTGATTTGAAATTTAATATAGAATTAATAATTTAATAAATTTAAATTACAGTCCATAAAATAGTTATGGTAATATTTACATCTTGTTAAATAAAAAATTATTCATGACACTTGTCGGATGGTGAGGAAGACATTATTTAAGAGGGATTACTGCAATGGAGGTTTTGTAGTAGAGGGAAAAGATCAGCCTCAACTCCTCACATATCACAGACCAGTAGGGATTCACACTTAAGGAACAAGGTGGGGGCCAGGGATGAAAAATTACCAAGAGGAAACATCAAAGCCAGGGGGATTCTCACTACCAGGGGTCAAGAATATTCTTGTTGAAGAAAAGTCAGAGTAATGAGATACCAAAGGTTAGGGAAAGAGGAATTTGATCCAAGGGGGGGGGGGGTGATTGATCAGGTTCCAGGGGTAGAGGGTTTTCACTAAATCGAACTAGCAGGATTCTTGCTGAAGCTGGGCCAATGACAGAGCCCACAGTTATAGGCCAGACAGAGAGAGGACGGAGCCTCAGAGAGCCTCACCTAAGTCTGGTCAAGGAATGAGTCTTTGTCAGTCTAAATAAATAAACTTGTCAGTCTTGGTGTTTGCCTCTCCTGGCTGACCACTTTTGTCCTGTACCTTGTTTACCATATATTGAGTCTCCACTATCAATAAGATCCAAGCTCAAACTCTTCCACTAAAATTGGTTAAATTCACTGAAAGGTTCTTGAGAATTTTTAGGCATAGTTAAAATGGGATGCTCTAGGTCATATATAAATGACATTGTTTCATCACCTGAAATTTTATATAATTTTCTCCTTATGCATAAATAACTGGAATACCTCAATGAATAAATCAATAATCTGTTTTCTTGTTTGCTTCCCCTAGACCAGGTATAACCAATGAAAAGATCCTTCTTGGTCCCTGTTCTTTCATAGGATGAAGGTACAGCTCTTTGTGAGTTGATATCATTTCACTCTGAGGACTGATGTAGCCTCCTTATCATATTTTCTTTATCATTTATTGAAGTCTTAGAGCCAGCTGAAAAGATGAATGAACTTGAAGGCTAATAATAATTATTACTTATTGATAACTTATAATAATTATTATTATACCTATAACTTTCATTTCATCTATTCAGTAATCTTAAATATATTATTTGTGGAACATGTCCTAATGTTGAATTTTACTGGAAGGTGCTAGATATAGTTAATGAATAAGTATTTGTGCATATATATGCTATAGAGTTAATTCAACAGATATTTATTAAGTGCTAACTCTGTATCAGATATCATGTAAACTGATATTCACCCATTAAGTTTGTCTGATTGTTCTGGGAACTCAGAATACACTTTGCATTTAAAACTACATTGATGTATTCCACCTAACCAAGCTCCTGGCAGCTTCCAGCTCTAATACTATTCAATTTAAAAATGTCTCACAGTGAACAGTGGCTGTTTTCATTTAGCTTTCAAATATGTTGCGAGCATACTTTCAAAAATCAATTACCAAAATCTCATTGTTGGAAACTGTAATAGATATTAAAAAATCAGCCCAAAGGTAAAATAATTTAGCAATTTAAAAAGTGAATGGAGAAATTTGCTAAGGAAAATAACCTTTTACCTTAAGCTTTCTGAAGAGAGGGGTATATGTAGTTAATTTTTTTTCTTTTTTTTTCTTTTTTTTTTGATATGTTGTTAATTTTTAAGAAAGATTATTTCTACTGTATTTTGTTTTAGCAATAAAAACGTGCTAATTAAGCCTACAAGTCAAATCTTTATACCAAAAGGGTTATGATGCAGCCATTCCCATGGTAGAAATTTATTCAGTTGATATCATAACTTGTAAATGCACACTTTCCAAGGTCATTTAACAGAATCTCTGAGTACAGAGATACAGCTAAATACACCAAAATCGGTGTAGTAAGAATATGGCTCTTTGCTGAGTAAGATGGGTTGTTTTGATCAATCCAAAGCCAGCATCTTACTTTCTGGAAAGACAACTGAACCAAACATCTCTTTGTTGGTTGAAATTACTTTAAATTATTTTTGAAATGTCAAAAAATAAATTACATTTTCCTTCTTGCATATATTTTTCCAACTCTTTTTTAAAACAAAATGTTCATTTGGGGCATGACAGCTAAAATAGAAATGTCTTTGGCATAAGCTTAGCCTTCTAGCCGGCAGGCAAAAAAAAAAAAATGTTGTTAAATTGGAGTGGACCAGAAAATGGATGATAAAACTTGTCCATGAAACTTCTGCTAATAGCAAACATTTGTTCCATGACACGTACTGTAAGTAATAACACATGACAAGGGATGGATGTGTCTCTCTACTGAAAAGCAGGTTTAGCGCCAACTTCACCCAGTCGTTTTGCTTGTAGCTTCCTAGGAGATGATGAGGATTTTCATTAAATACCCTTTATAAAACTAGGAGACACTTAGAGAAGACAATGCTCTGATGCTTTGGTTTCTCTAGGTCTTCCTTTAGAGTTGTAGAGACAGCATGGCTTACTGTGTCATTCAGTATAATGAGCACGAGTCTCAGGCGCTGTTTTCTGCTCTGATGGGATTTACTGCTTCCTAGGAGTTAATGCCATGTATGCATTTTGCCTCCATTTCTCTTTCACTCAGCAGTAGAAAGAGATAGGAAGTGATTTTGGAAGAGGCAGATGGATGGCGGCAGAAGGGACATGTTGACGTTCACACAGCCAGTATATCTATCCCTTCTTCTGCCCTTGTCTTACCCTATTTCATTGAATCTAAGGTATCACTGATGGTGAGATGCACCATTATTTCATGTACTGACAAAGACATTCTTTTACCAAATTTGATGGACCTTCCATTGAGCCTTCTTCCCAAATAGGCCTTAACCTGGCCCCTGTCCTTGCTGGGCCTGCATAGATCAGTCATAGCCAGAATCCTGTAAAGTCAGGTTAACAAGAATCCCCCATGCTTGATATCCAATCAGTTCTGGATGTCTTCAACAAGAATCCTATTTAGTTAGTTTAGCAACAATTTCCCTACGCTTGATGTCTCCTCTTACTAATTGTCTATCACTGATCCTTGACCTCCGGCCCACAAGGGTCCTTAGCTAGAATTTCCCAGTTGTCCTTGCTGTGTTTGGAACTGAGCCCAGCCTGTTTCTTTTCCACTACTGCAATGGTCCTAAATAAAATCTATTCCTACTGGTTTATCTACTCTGTAGCCATGGTTCCCTTCAACAGCACAAGTATGGAAAGAATATATATTTTTTGGTAACCTATGATGCAACACCTTAATAACTGTCCAGTTTGAAAACTGTGTAGGCCATAAGCTTTCTTTGTCCAGAAATTTCTTTTGATCTATTCCAAGTTATTTGACTTTTTTTTTTTTTGCTTCAGTTGCACTTCTTGGCCTCTAATAAGAATTCTTTTGCACTTATCTCAGTAACAAAACGTACAAAGCTTCACAGACCTGTAAGATTTTCCCTTCTTAGGTCCTGTAAACCATTTGGTTGCTCTTTCCAAGAAAGGAAGGAAATGCAATCATATTTCCGACAAGGAACATTTGCTTTCACTAATATCAGATTCAAGGCCAACTGCTGCATTTCCCTGTCTTTCTGAATATTACTGCCACTTTTTGTGTTGATGTTGAATAATAGTGCAATCTCATTGAAGACATTTTAAATAGCAATTAAACTCAATATGCACCTTCCCAACACTGAAGATAAACTCAGTTGGCATGACAACACCACACACAGTCATGACCAAGTTTGCAGGCAGTGACTACTTCATCATGACTGCTTCCAGGTGACAAGAATTGTAAGATGCTTCCCAATTTCAGAGATGCTAAAATATAAGAAAAATGTGTCATAGAATTAGTGGAGTGCAATGTTATATGTTTACACACTGTCAAGGGGGCAGCAAACTCAAATGCTCACAGGGACAATTAGATTAACTCCAAATAAGAATTATGTGCCTCTCATGTCAGATCAGGATGTGTTAAGAAAAATTCTGCATGGATTTCAAATTTTGGGGAACAAAAAATTTTTATCTTTTAATTCCATTTTCCACAAACTTTATGAAGTACCCTCATGTTTCTTCTCTCACTTTTAATAGAAGCATGGATACAAAGGAGTATTGTATGCCAAAAGGAAAGCCACAGACCCCCATACTGCCCACACACAGGTAATGTTCAAAAGCTAAGAAGTGCATATTCCAACCAAAGGAGGCAGATATCACATATTGTCAGGTCAAACGCTGCCTTGTTAGCAATCATTAAGGCTTTGGACACACTATTATCCAATCTTCTGATTTTTCAGGAGTAGTTGAAAATCTGGATTTTGTTGTGTATGAAGTTTCTTAAAAATTCACTATAAAACTTCAAAACCTTATTCATACCACACAAGTCTATTTGCCACATTTGGTTCCTAGTTCACCAATTTGTGGTCTATGCATTTAACATAAGTCAGCCATGTTATACACATGGGCATTTATCCCGGGAGTATATTTATTAAAGCAAAAACTATCAGCATGACTGGAAAGGCAATCACATCATGGCAACATCCTTGCCCATGAAGCCCTATGGCACTTAGCTACCAATAGAAAAACCAATAGGAAGGGTCTTTACAGAAGGTCTATTTTCAGGTATTTTTCTTATAATCGTATGTAACAGAACCAATTCAATAGAAGAATCTGAAAGGGACGGGGGCAAACACTTTTGCAGAAAGTAAAAATTGTTTTCTAAGCACAAAGTATTCTTGGAGGAGAATCAGGATTCTGGGTTCTGGTGCTACTTGGTGCTCCTAGCAAGGCAGGCTTCCCTCAAGCAGCAGAGGGGCTTGCTGTCACGAGCCTCCTAGCTCTCTGGGGGCTGTGTGAAGGGAAAGCCCAGAACCCCAGCCCCAGGGACTGGCCCGTGGAGGATGTGGCTGACCACTCAGGAATGCCCTGCCCACTGTCCTCTGCTTCCCAGGCCTAGAAAACAGCACTTTCTCCTGTCCTCATCCTCCCATCCTCCCAGGAGAAAGAAGAAAGAAGAATGTAGAAATCGACACAAACCATGGCTCAGAAAAAAAAAAAAAACATTCTTTTCTCATTTAAAGGCTTGGAGTTACGCAAGACACTGTATCCTGAACACACATGCTTTCATAAAGGAGACAGAGACATGAGGTCCTTCACAGGATCACGGAGACTCAACTTTCCCATCTGTAATGTGAACACAAGAGATTAAACAAGTGTTTTCCAATCTGTGCTCGGGGAAACTCTAGAGATTTGGATAATGTGTGCAAGGAGAGGGACTTGGTTTTATATGGTTTACCCTGGTCATTAGAGGAAAGTTTCCATTTAATATGAAAACATAGCATCTAAAATAAAAATGCAGTGTGTGAGAAGAACTGGCTAGGTGATGTAAGTGATCTGCAACAAGGTCTCTCCTGTTCTGACACTTTGTGCTTACAAAAGTTCTGCAACTTCAAAGGGTGACTGCAGAGCCATTTTCAGATTAAATAGTAACTCTAGTTTCTACCCAAAATGTGAGTCACCATGAAAATTCTGCCAAGGCTGAGTATGTAAAGGTACAAACGGCTTTGACTTTCCTCTTCCCAGTGAGGCTTTCTCTATTCAGATTTCCCACAGGAAAACAGGAAAAGAGAATGAGTCTGGGAAAAGCAGTTCAGACTAGGGAAAAGGAGACTCTCACGTCCACCCACTGTCAAACACAGCTCCCCGATTGAGACTGTACACAGAAGGGGAGAAGACAACGAGGAAACTGTCAGCATGTAAGGACTCCATGCTATTTGCACCGGAAATGCAGGAAATTGAAGTCAAAATAAACTCCACTTTGCAAAGCAGACATAAATCCAACTGCTTATTAAATATGCTAATGATTTCCATCTTTTTGGCTTGTGCTGGGAATGCTCTCCAGGCCGCTGGCCTCCAACTTCTTTATTCCATTTCTATAGTCACTTCCTTCCTCATACCTTCTCTTCCCAACCTCTGTAACACCTTTTTTTTTTTTTTTTTTTTTTTGCTTATACAGAAAAAATTATTTTCTCACTGTTCTGGAGGGTAGAAATCCAAATTAAAGTGTCAGTAGGTTTGGTTTCTCCTGAGGTCTCTTCTTGGTTGGCAGATAGCTAGCTTCTTGCTGTACCCGCAAATGATCTTTCCTTTGAATGCATCAACCTGATGTCCCTATCGTTTTTTATACTGATCTTCTACATATGGTTACTTTTGTCAATTCCATATGGACAAATACATGTATAACTTTCATGTCTACATACTCCTGAATTTAGCACTCACTTTTATTTTTTGATATCTCACACATACATAAGTAATCATAATAAGTCAGCAAAAGATTAGATATATTAACTGAACAATTTTGCATTTATTGGCAAAACATAGTATGAATATATAAGTAAGGATAATATGGGTTGAATAATATGAGTTCAATAATATAGCACTTTGAGAAAAAATGAAAACAACCTAATTGTTCAAACAATGTATGGGCACTAGGTAGTGTAAAAACGATGCTCATGATACAACAAGGCTAAAGAAATAAAGATGTTGCCTAATGTAGAAGATTAATTGCACTTTTAAAAGAAAGTTTATATTAAAAACAATATATTTTAAATAATGTGTAGGATCATTAGACTCAAAGTACTCTGTTTTTCAAAAAGATAATGAGGCTTATATTTTTTATCATGAAAACTTATATTAAATAGACACATGTTTTGAGTTTTAATGAAGATGATGTATCAGTAGGACTTTAACAATATGAATTCAAGGTCCACATGATTGCCATTTTTAGAAGAAATGAATTGGTAGCAAATGTTCTTTTTTTGATAGTTTGCAAAACAAAAGTTGATAGCCCCTTCTATGAGTTTCCTCTTAATGAGTTCTTCTTCTTAATGAATTCCATTCCACAGAGAACGGAGCCACAGCAATATGCCTGTTTTGCTACCAAAGAAAATTTCAAAAGCAAACTGAACCAATTTGTCTCCTAGTGTATGGTTAGTCCCCTTAAGAGCCCAAAAAGTGAAAAAGCATAGCAATTATCTTACAGTCTCTAGCATGCTTTCAAGTTTTAAGCCATTGGCTGTATTAGGTCCTGAAAGATGCAATCTAGTAAAAGCAGCAAAGTCTACTGGTGACCCATGGAAAGGCTTCAGAACGCTGAGTCCTCTGGCAAGTACTGACCTAGATGTGGATGACAAGCCACTAGCTGTGTTTCCAGGGAAGGGTGCATGTCTGCTGCTAACTCAGCTTTGAAGGGTACACACATACACTATATATATATATATATATATATATATATATATATATATATATAAAGAGAGTATACTTTAACCAAGACTGAAGAAAAAAGGTGGATGTGTTATCACTTTTTTTTTTTTTTCAGAAGGACCTGGTTACTTCAAAAGACTTGCCCAAAGGAATGTGTCTAAAATTACACAGACTGCTTCTATATTTCTACAGTTTGAAATACACACATATCATCTCAAACTCCTTTTCTTACTACCTCAATTCCACTACTGCCTCAAGTCACCCAGAAAATGCCCAATTAAGCAACATACAATTCCAATTTAATCTCTCCCGCAGCTCTTTGCTATGTGACACAGTTTCATGCAATTATGTGCATTCCCAAGTGTGTGGTGCTGTTCCTAGAAACTTCTGCATTTTCCTGATTAAAAGAATAGCCTTTCCCAATCTCCTCCTCTTTCTTCTAATTTTATCCTGCCTGGGATGCACATGTGAGTGTCAGAGTGGCAGCAGCCACAAAGCAGTTATGAAGGGATAGACAAGTGGAATGCAGAAATCTAGGCTCTAACATTAAATTGCTAAGATGAAGCCAGAAACCATCTATCTTCAGTTTTTGTTATCTTCTTTTTATTTCAAAGTTAATGTGATTCCATTATTTTGTAGGCAAAAACATTCTTAACTCTTTTAATCCATTAATAGCCAACCATAGTTATTCAGTCTGCCCACTCATTTTTTTTTCTATGCGTCTGATTCCTTCTCCATTGTGCTCCGGCCTAGCTATGAGAAGCTGTGCATTTTTGTTTCAGAAACTATGATGTACATTGCATTTCTCAGCATATGTACTTGATATACACACCACCAAGAATAGTAGATGAGGACAGAGTACAGATTTCATGATAAAGCATTTGGAAAACATTGAGCACTATTCCATCTGATAGCATCCCATGCACATAAAACTATTACGCATTGGTACAGAAACCTGAGTGGCACTGCAAAACTGCCCAATATTACTGGCCACTGAACTGATGTCAGGAAAAATCCTTTTCTCATGTATTGTCCATGTCTCAGAATCAGGGTTCTGAAGGCTTCATTCAAATTCTAGAGAAACTCCTAGGGATTCAAACCAACAGATACTTTCAGATTTACCCAGCACATGAAATATATGATTACTCTGGCTAGTTACAGATCCCCCGTGTTCTTTGGCTAGGAGGTGCTGATGCTGGTGATTTCCGCGGCCGTAACCTGTGTGTGCATGTCTGGATAAGATAGCTCTTCGCAGACTAAGTGCCTGAGACAGGTATTCCCTGATTACTCTTTTCTGCTGCTCACTATGAAGACAATCGTTTTGATTCTGTGAAACGAGTAATTATTCCTAACCTCTGACATACTTGGTCTGTCACATGTTCTTAAAATTGATCTTCACCTTCAAGGCTGGACTTGCTCTCCCTTTGGGTAGACTATGTTCTCTCAGCCAGAGGGCTGAGGCACCTCTAGGGAATGGTCCATCATCATCACCAGCAGCACACTTTGCCAAATTACTTACTCTGGTCCATGAGCCCCCACTGTGCCTATCTGGCTATGTTTGCTTTTTTCCTCTGCTTTCTTCACACTGTCTCAACTTTTCAGCCAGAATAATTTAAGCACCATGGTCTTGTCGGATTTTCCAACCATGAGCAGCCTTATAAAGTCTAGGCGTTTTGCCAGAAATCTAAACTTTGTTGAACTATGCTGAAAGGTTAAGCATTTCACAGAGTTTGGGCTCCCCCACCCCCACTGCACTCCCAGCCTCTGCCTTGTTCTTAAATGTCTGTTTTATCAAGAAAATGGAATAACTAATAATGTGCTGGATTGAACATTTTCAACCACCACACTGTAACTATAGTAGTGCTAAAAACCCCAAATAAATGTTAACCACACATCTCTATTTAATCCAAAAGAGCTGAGGACCTCGGAGGGAACTTCACAAAGTTCATGGAAAAATGGAATCCAAAAATAAGTTTGTTTTGAGTGTAAAACATTTTAAAATCCATGCATATGTGAAGTGTTCCTGAAAATCTGCATTATGAAAAAAATGCATGCATGTATTAAAAGAAATTTAACTTCACTTTTCATAAACTTTTGGAAGTCCTCTTGTACAATTCATCAGTTTTAAAATGAAATGCTAGATACTTTTCACAAAATATAACTTTGAAAATGAAGGTCTTATTAATTCCTGGTAATAACCTCTATGTTAGCAAGACAAGCTTTCCTAAAATGGATGTCAGTGAACAAAAATAAGTCTCAACCTCTCCAGTCTGTAGGCTGCTTCACCCCCTACTTGTGAAAGCTACATGTATTCATTTCCTGGGTCCCTGGTGCTCCTTTACTCTTGGGCAGGATGCTTCCAAGGCTATCATGTTCACACTCATCAAGGATATTGAAGGGAAGGGAAGTTTAAAAAGTGTAGCAATCACCTCAATTCCTCCTGGTCCCTCAGCCCTATACCCCAGCTGAGAGCAACTGTTGCCAATCTCTCTGCTTAATGTTTCCCAGGTTTGCCTGGTTATCTGCACCCCAATTACAATATTCTGATCCTAGCCCCTTCCTTCTTTTTCTGGGACTACACAGGGTTTTCCTAATCAGTTCCTTTCCTTTCCTTCTGCCTCCATTTTCGCCAGTGCAGCCAGGCTATGAGGTTGCTAGTGCCTTAAAATAAAAACACGATCTTCTTACTCTGCTCTATAAGGCCTCTCCTTAAACCATCTTTCCATCCCCACTAAATTCCTACCATTTGAGATCCTTCTTTCCTTTCTGCGTATATACAAAGTTGAAACCTGTTTTAGGGTCATCTTTCTACCCTCTTTGGAGGGGCTTCTTTTTCCTTAATTCTGAGCTAAAGTGCTGTCTTCCTAGGACAGTCTTTCCCAATCACACACTCTAAACAGCCAACTCTTTATGACATTTTCCCTGCCATTTTTTTTTTCGATCCACCTGTCTCCTGACTCCCTCCCTTGGGCATGAGTAGCAATCACAACTAGTTTACTGCTGTATCTCTGGCCCCTGTAATAGTGCTCCAGACAACAGAAAAACAAACATGAGGGTACTTCAAAATATTTATGAGACATGGAATCAAAGGTAAGTTTACTTTGGTGCCAAAAAAAAAAAAAAGCAATTGAAATCCATGCACACTCATATGTATTGAATAAATACACACACAAAACAAGAACTGAAACTTGGGTGCTTACTTCACTGTGACCTACCCATTGAAAGAAGTCACAAGGGTCCAGCATTGTGGTGCAGTGGGTTTTGCATCTCCTGCAATACTGACATCCCCTGGGTCCCAGCTGCTTCTCTTCCAATCCAGCTTCCTGTTAATGCTCCTTGGAAAGCAACAGAAGATGGGTGAAGTACTTAGACTCCTGACCAAAGCCAGGACCCAGGAGCCAGGAGTTTCTTCCAGGTTGCCCATGTGCAGGGACCCAAGCACTTGGGTCATCTTTCACTGCTTTCCCAGGTGCATGAGAAGGAAGCTAGATTGGAAATGTAGCAGCTGGGACTTGAATTGGCACTCATATGGGATGCCGGCATCATGGGTAGTGGCTTTACCCACTACACCACAACGCCAGCCCCTCAAGACAATTTCTTGAGAAGAAATTTCCCTACACAGAAAATATATAACGTTTGCTTAACTCATTATGATAAATCACTGGGGGATACCTACTAGATTGTCCCAAACTGACATGGAGTTTAAGACACTGCTAAGCAAAGCTGTATTGTGCCCTTACTTCTCTGCAAATAGTCGACTGCAAGAACTAAAATATATAGGTTGAAAATTATATCTGCAATCAAAGATCAGAGCCAAGGTTAGTCAATGGAAAAGTGCTTAATAAATCCTTGGCTTCTAAGCTGGGTTTCATCTGGAGCCAGGATTAACAAGGGAAAGCATGACCAGAATGGAATGTGAGGTTGGAGCACTGGGGAGAAGATGTCCCCAGGGCTGTGAACTGCCTTTGGTCAGCAGCCCTGGGAGCCAGCTTGTTTTAGTCTTATGTAATTCTGTCCTTATGACAGTCCATTACATGGGAAGAAAACTGGGAAAAGAGCCTGGGTGATCAAACATATGAAAATATGTTTTATAAGATAAGAGAAAAGGGAAAGATCACACGAGGTCACTTCTGAGAGAATACAGACAATGGCATGTTTATTGATAAGGAATAGAGCAAGAAAGTCAACGAACCCCAATTTCATAAACAATAGAACTGATATAAGGTACTGCTTTTCTGATATTCATGCTTCCACAGAGGCAGGCAAAGTCGAACCTGAATCTGATAAAATTAGTAGCAAGAAGAACACTTACAATAAAAGTGCTATGCTGCCCCTGGCCATCAATATAAGTGAGAAAAATACAAGGTGATAACAAAAGGCAAGAATATATTTCCTAAATCTCACAAGAGAAAGTATACAAGAAAAAAAAAGAATTGCAATTCTTGTTGAAGAATGACATGGAAAAAAATCATAGCCCTGGATCAAATAGGTCCTTTCTGTCTTCACTTATTTATTTAATAAGTATTCATGGGGCAATACTTTGTGTCTGGCATTGAATCTGGCACAGTGAAAGTAAAGATAAATAAGTTAGATAACTTGAAATAGATTTCAGGATAAGGTGAACCCTAAAAACCCATTTTCAAGTTGAAGGTGGATGTAGTAGCAGTGTCAAGGAAAGGACTGCTGAGTAAGAGGGGAGAATGATAAGTATGTGAAGGGTGCTGTGGGGTCCCCCAAAAGTCCATGCTTCAGATACTTCATCCCCAGTGAAACAGTGTTAATAGGTGATACCTTATAGGTGATACCTTATAGGTGATCTGGCCCTGAGGATTCTGCCCTCAGTTGAGTAAATTAATAGTGTTATCATTGGGCTGGGTTACTTATCATGGGAGTGGGCTCCTGATTAAAGGACTAGTTTGGCTCCCATTCTTTCTCTGTCTTGCACATTCACCTGCCCGTCCACCTTCTGTCATAGGATGATACAGCACATAGGCTCTCACCAGATGCCAGTACCACACTGTTGGAATTCTTAGCCTCCGAAAATGTGACCTAAAGATACTTCTATTGCTTATAAATTATGCAGCTATTCATTTAATAGCAGCAGCAAACAGACTTAGACAATACCTTAAGACATTTCTAAAAATATGGATTAAATACCTCATTTTCTTTTTATTTCTCTCTTCATCACAATTAAGTGAATACTATCAAAGTAGAAATTATGTTAACAGTTTACTGAACAGATGTTTTTATTCCTAAAAATCAGAAACTTTTAGATAGGCCTTAAAACATTATCTAGGTAATGTCTTTTCCTGATTCTCCTTGTCTCTACTCGTCCTCCAAAAATGAGATGGCTTCCCTTAATTTCTACTTATTACTGTACTAAATGAGATATTCCCACACACAAATTTGGACATATTTTAGCTGCATCTAAATCACTACAATTCTTCAACATGTGCTACAATTTGTATTTTTATTTTAAAATTTCTTTTTTTAATTCTTTAACAGGGACCCACCAATTGATTTATTCAACGAATGTTTACCAATTGACTCCACTTCATACAAGGGAGGGAACCAGGTCATGGGAAGACAAATACAGGAAAGACACCACTGATCCTTGCCCTTGGGTGGACCTCCCAGTGAGCACACGTAAACAGGGCATCCCAAGAGTGTGCTCAAAGCTGGGTGTTATGAGGACACACTATCTGACAAAAGTTTGGCATACGAGGGAATGTTTTCAAGGGAAACAACATCGAAACGGGAATTTAAAGGATAAGAAGAATCCATACAAGTAAGAAGGGTCTAATAGAGTATATTTTTTCAAAAGCCCAGAGATAATCATGCATTACAGAAATTACAAGTATGCACCTCTGAATACTGGGGAGAGAGGTTGTGTGCAGGAGAAGCTGGGAGGGTGGAAACTGTCATGGGGCAGTATCATGTAGATGTTGCTCAGGCTTCCCAATCAGGAGACAGGGAATGGGTTGGGAAGAGTCTCATTAACTAAACTAAATATTTTAAATTTTATCCTAAGGGCAATTTTAGGAGCCTCTGGAGGATTTTCGAATCAAGGGAATCATGAAATGGATTTGTTTCAGAATACCGGCACTGATCCCAGACCAAAAAACAACAACAACAAAAAATAGATCTCAGGAAGGTGGGATTATGATTACGACATGCTGTATGCGGCTACTGTCATCCAAGGGAGGGTTCTGGGAGCAATGGTGTCGCAGGCCAAGGGAGGGTCTTTTTTAGGGAGAAGGGAGAAAATTGAGTATGTTAAATACTTATTGAACAAATTTATATGAGGGTACTTCAAAAAGTGTGGAAATTTAGATTAAAAGGTAAATATATTTGGGTTCAAAAATTTTGAAATCCATGCAGTTGCTTCCTAATATACATTTTCCATGAACTCTTGGGAGATGCTTCATTTTTATAAATTTCAAACAAAAATTTTCACTAAAATAAACTTACCTTTTAATTTCATTTTCCATATTTTTTTTGAGGAACCCTGGTATGGAAGACTAAAGAACCAGAAGGCAGGAACAATCAATAAGGCAGTCCTGAGGCATCAGAAGGGATGTGATTCAGGCTACAGATTGAGGAGGGAGACGTGGAAGAGAGACACGCCTTCTGTTGGAAGAGGAGGAACATGGAAATGGTAGATGTGGATGTAGGTCAAGTTTCAAAATTATTAGCAGGGATGTGGAAATTCTCCTCTTGTGTCTTATTTCTTTAAGTCTGTTGGCAAGAGTAATAGTGGAAGAGGGAGGTAAGGAGTTTGAGAAGAGTAGGGAATCTGAAATAGCCACATTGGAAAATGGAACAAACGATACAAGCATCCAAAAGCATCTCTGTGTACTTCTGAGTATTTGGTTGAAATCAAAACCATGCATTTCCAGGGGCATGATATTGGACGATTATGTGAATCGCTCTAGCAGAGCTCAACAGCCCCAGAATAGGTGTCTAGAGAGTAAACATGTGGAATAACTTGGGTTTAAGAATTAGCCAAGTAGGTATGAAGGGAGGACAAGACTGCAAGAATACTGAAAGACATGACTCAAGTGATAAAGAATGGAAGCAAAGCCGACGCTGTGGCATAGTGGGTAAAGCTGCTGCCTGCAGTGCTGGCATCCCATGTGGTTTGAGTTCCCGGCTGCTCCACTTCTGATCCAGCTCTCTGCTATGGCCTGGGATAGCAGTGGAAGATGGCCCAAGTCCTTGGGCCTCTGCACCCATGCGGGAGACCCGGAGGAAGCTCCTGGCTCCTGGGTTTGGATCAGTGCAGCTCTGGCTGTTGCAGCCATCTAGGGAGTGAACTGGTGGATGGAAGATCTCTCTGTCTCTCTCTCTGCCTCTGCCTCTCTGTAACTCTTTCAAATAAATAAATAAATCTTAATAAATAAATAAATGGAAGCAAAGCTAGAAAGGGATGGGATTAAGATGAGGAAAGACTGTTGGATATAGTGAAAGGGACACAAAAGAAAATAGCTCTGTGAAGTAAATGGTCAATATAATGAGCACCCATTATATAGGAGAGACTGAAGGGAAGGAATTTGATGTAAATGAATGGCCTAAGTGAATTTAAATATTCAGGGGTAGAGAGAAATCCCAAATTCAGGTTATAAACACATGAGTGACCAGCCAAAGCAGTCAAGGAGGGGACAATGTGGTTGAGGTGGTAAAGAAGCTGAGAGCCAGGGTGTTTGTGCAGAGTGGCAGAACTCAGGGTGCAAGGAAAGATTCACACAGCTGTTGAAGTCTTGAACGAACAGGTAAAGTCAATGAAGGGGGATGAGAGGATATATTCGGATGTTCTGAACACAAAAGGGACAGTAGTTTTTAAGTCAGCGTGGCTGAGCAAGGATTTGGAAGAAACCAAGGGGGATAGTGCTGAGCCCACTTCCTGCAATGAGGAAAGTGAGATATGGACAAATCACCCGGCTGTACTGAAGAGAACATCAGGGGAAATGTCTGTATCAGGAGCATCCAGGTATCATGGCCAGGATGAGATGGGTGGAGGAAGTAATGATGTTGGGTACCATGGGCCACGGACAAAAGTCTGTGATGGTGGGGAATAGTTTGAGGCTGATTCCAGGGAAGCAGGATTCCTGAGAAAAGAAATAACTGGAGGGTGCTCTTGGATCTTGAGAGCTGATCAAGGACTTCAGAGGCAGGAGGCATGGTGAGTTCAGCTGGACTCAAGGTTTCCAAAAAATTAGTAACAGCTTTCTCCCTTGCAGCTGTGGACGCTGCAAGCTTAAAAGAACTTAGCGAGAGATGGACTTCATTATTTCTTGCTCAGCAACCTAGTCAAGTGAAAGGATCATTTGATCCTCAAGCCTCCCCTCTTGGGAAGGGTGTTACCAAGGCCACAGCAGTCAGTGAAGGCCTGGACATTTGAGCAAGTATGAGTGCCTGGAGGATGGAGGAACTCTATTCTCTGGTCTGAGCTCCCTTCTAAGTGTCTTTAGGTTAAGGCTGCAGACCAGCTGGCTGCTGGGGAGAGTCCCCTCAACTCTCTGTGGAGGGGCTATAATGGGAAGGCTGGGTTCCAGAGCTTAGGAACAGCTCTGGCTTCTCCTCAGTAGCTTAAAATTCTCTCAGTATTTCTAAATGAACACAAACTTACAATTCAGATGCTCTAGACATTGGATGTTTTCTTTCTCTTTACTGTTTGAAAGTAAGTTGCCCAATGGATGCCTTGTTGCCCCTGGATTCCTTAGTGTGTGTTTGCTACAAACAAAAACCTTCTACATAACCACAGCACATCAATCAAATTGGGAAAGTAACAGTGATGATATCACCTCATCCTCAGACCCCATAGAAATTCTGTACATTTTCCTAGGCCGGCGCCGCGGCTCACTAGGCTAATCCTCCGCCTTGCGGTACCGGCACACCGGGTTCTAGTCCCAGTCGGGGCACCGATCCTGTCCCGGTTGCCCCTCTTCCAGGCCAGCTCTCTGCTGTGGCCCGGGAGTGCAGTGGAGGATGGCCCAAGTGCTTGGGCCCTGCACCCCATGGGAGACCAGGAGAAGCACCTGGCTCCTGCCATTGGATCAGCGCGGTGCGCCGGCCGCAGCACGCCTACCGCGGCGGCCACTGGAGGGTGAACCAATGGCAAAAGGAAGACCTTTCTCTCTGTCTCTCTCTCTCTCACTGTCCACTCTGCCTGTCAAAAAAAGAAAGAAAAAAAGAAAGAAAGAAATTCTGTACATTTTCCCAGTGATGTCCTTAATAACAAAAAGGTCCAGTGTAGAGTCGCACATCTGGTCCTCAAGTCCCTCAGGCTCCCTCATACTGGAAGACTCTCAGTCTTTCCTTGACTTTCATGGCCTTGACACTTGAGAAAATTAAGCCCAGTTTCTTTTCAGTGTGTTCCTCACTTGGCTTTGTTTGATGTTTTCTCTTGATTAGATTCAGATTATGCATTTTTTGGCAGGAATATTTCAGAGGTGACGACATGTTCTCCCTGAATCCTGTCAGACAGCAAGTCATTTCTAGTTGTCCTATTACCAAAAATGTTTGCTTTGATCTCTTCTTTTATTATTTGAGAGGAGACAAACACAGGAAGAGGGAGAGAGAAAGACAGACAGATGCACGTGCACGCACACACAGACATACACACACAGAGTGCTTCCATCTGCTGGCTCAATCCCCAAATGCTCTCAATGGACAGGGCTGGCCAGGCTGAATCTGGGAGTCAGAAACTTCATAGAATTCTCCAGTGTGGGTGGCATGAAAAGAACTACTTGAGCTATCACCACTGCCTCCTAGGGTATGCTTTAGCAGGAAGCTAAAACCAGGAGCCCTGTATTAAACCCATGTCCTCCAAGATGGGACACAGGTGTTCTAATCACACCCTAAACTGCTAGGCTAAACACATGCCCTGCTTTGATGTCTAGAGTGAAGCAGTGTCTGCAAGGCTTCTCCACTGGCATGGTCCTCTTTCTCCTTGCAAATTAATTATCTGGGGGGCTGGCACTGTGGCATAGTAGTGATGCTGGCATCCCACGTGGGTGCCAGTTCATGTCCCAGCTGTTCCTCTTCCAATCCAGCTCCCTGCTGTGGCCTTGGAAAGCAGTATAAGATGGCCCAAATGCTTGTGCCCCTGAACCCATGTGAGAGACCCAGAAGAAGCTCCTGGCTCCTGGCTTCAGACTGGCCCAGCTCCAGTCATTGTGGCCATTTGGGGAGTGAACCCAGCAGATGGAAGACCTCTCTGTCTTTCCCTCTTTCTGTCTCTAACTGCCTCTTGAGTAATAAATCTTTAAAAACATTAATTATCTTGTGGGGAGCTATTTCAAAATTATTTAACTGCCCTGATTCTTTTCGAATTTCCAATTTATTCATGAAATTTTTTATACCTAAATGGAGTTCTCATTTTATCCAGTGGGTTATAATATATTGCTATAGTTATTTTTATGCTCAAATTGTCCCAAATTTGGTTAAAATGAGTAAGTTAGTATCTGTTTTCTTTGGACATGCTCCCAACAATCTTGTAGACCTTACATATTTTCTGGCATAAGATGTCATGACTTGGGTTTTCCCTGCCTTGTCCTTGGAATTAGTTTTTCAAGGAGCTCTGGTTCTTTTGCACTGAAAATAGTATTTAAATAAAGCCAAGCTCTGAGTGTTAGATGTGTTCATTGCTACTTAATTATTATTGTTCCGATATTCCTCTCAATGAAGAAAGGTAGGAAACATATATGAACTTACCCAAGTCACTTCCATTTCCACACAATCACACCTTTACCCATACAATAACACAGTCACACCTTTCAATCTATTTATCTATTTTTCTATTTACCATTTATATAGCTACTACCTATCTATACCTGTCTCTTGTCCATCAGAGAGTAGGAGTTCATGTAGATATTTATAAGTCCAGTCTAACAACAAGGTTTAATCTAGTATTTCCCATTTGTCTGCATTTGTAACTCCCTGCTCAAAAGCCAGAAACTTCTTGCAATTATTTTTGATGTACTTATCTAACTGATCAATCCCACTGTATGCAGTCCCGCACCAGGGACTGTATGGCTGCCTCCTGTTAGCCACAGGTAGAATTCCACATTCCCAGTGCCCCTCCGTATGGACAGCTCCTCCTGCACCTGAGGTTCTGACACCTCACATCATCTCTCCACAGGACTGCCTACCACATCCTACTTGGGCTGTTGAAACCCTTACCACATACCTCCTCTACACTCTACTTGGTCTCCAACACCTATCACCAGGCCACCCCAATAAGGATATCAATTGCCCCTGCTTGCTTTCTGACACCCACTCCAGGCCACTCTCTTTGGGGATGCTCTTTTGCTCAGGCTCCAACTCTCCACATTTGACTATCGCTCCTCATTCTTCACCCTGCTTGGGTTCAGACCCTCTATGCTTACTTTCCCCTGCCCTTCTGCATGGATGCTGTCCTCTGATCAAGACTTGATTCTCACCCAGCCCTCGTTCCTTTAGCATGGATGCCTTGCCCAGACTGCATGGAACCTACACCCAGCATCATGGGTTGGACCATCTTCTACTGACATGACAATTGCAGTGCATCTCTGACACATATACTTATGATCTCTGGCACATATTCCTATGATGCCTGCCCTTCTCTTCCCCAAGAGCTCTGCAATGCTCTTAACATAGACAATAAAGGGCTTGGAGAATCTCTCCAAAACTGCACTTATCAACTTTAATCTAATGTTTATAACTAATTATAACTTTGAATTAATTTATCTGAGCTGAATAAAATCCAGTGAGCTCGCTGATGCCCCCAAAAGTATAAAGCTAGCTGTCCAATATTTTGGGAAAATACTTATATTGTGTGATATCTATGTCCTGTGAACAGACAACATGAGATACCCACCAAGTGTTTTGCCATTTTGAAGAAGTTCATGCTCTGAAAATGTTTTAAGAATTGCATGGCTATGCAACTGACTCATAATAATAAACCAAGCAAAATGCAAAATTCTGGCTTCTCCCTTTATAATCACCATGGATTTTAAGGAAATTCTGGTTTCCATCATGGTAGAATCTGCTCTTTGGACCGTGGTTACTGCCTGACAAATGACATTTTTTCCCATTTCCTTTCATTTTTCCATGCACATTATTGAATGTTGATGTAGACTAAGAATATAGATGATTCTTTTGTAAGATTTTGAGATTAGAAAATTGATTTACAAAATGTTAACTTTAAAGACAGAATTCATTCTTTTCATGTACACACTGTAAGATTTATTTAGAAACATGATGTGATTACTTTATGTGCAAGTTGTCCCTACGTCATTCTATTAGTATCTATACTTCACCTTTCAATAATGTTTCCACATTTACATACAAGTAAATTTATTCTTATCAATTAAAAGCATTTAAAATTAAATTTAAAAGAACTATTATATTTAGTCACGCAAATGTATGTATTATCAATTTCTTTACCTTATCCTTTCTTATCAACAGTATGAGTGCATTTAAGGGGAAACCAGTTGGAAAGTGAAAAATACTGATTTGATTGTTTACTTTCATGTAGCTCACAAAGGAAGGTGCCAAGCCTCACTACATTTAATTTTTTCCATTGAAAGTGTATTTTTTTTTGTAAAATCTGTATGCATTTATTTCCTAAAACTAGTACAACTCTAGCTCTACATGAAGTTCCATTTAAAATAATTTATTTTAAAATAAAACAATGGCCAAGCTAGAATGTAATCTCTGGAATAGGGACAAGGTAATTTATCTGTCCAACTGGAAGTGGAAAGAAATTTATTACTTTCTGATATTAACCTATACAGATTTTATAAGCTGTTCTTTTTTCCAATAATGTTGAAACTGCAGTAGTTTTAGCAGCATCCAAATTTTTCTTGGATTTATTTTTAAGAAGTCCATTATTTCAAAAAATATAACAATACACTGAACTCAAAGATTTTTCAATATAATGAATGGTCTATATTTTAATAAAGGTGACAATACTTTAGCTGTTCTATAATTTACTACTTTTGCTAATGAGTTAATCTATCCAGTCTAATTGATTCTATGAAAGATGATGACTGTGTGTACCATAAGCTTTTAATCTTCTAAGGAATTCTTTTGATCCCTTTTTAAAAATTTTCCCCTTCTTACCTTGAAACAATACACTTTTTTCTATTAACAGATATATGCAATTCAGGATTCATATTATCTTTTCTGCTTGCATTACAAAATGAAAATGAATGTGCATGCTTCCTGAGTGTGGTTTATGATTTAATAATGCCACAGTTCCTAGTCTTGTCAGTATTCTTACCTTTGCAAGCATCTCATGTCATATGGGTATCAAGGAATATATGGCAAATTTCCTAAGTGGTCTGTTTCTAAGCACCACATCAGGTAGAAGGAATAATGCAAAATAACCTCTTTTCCCCTGGAGTTTTTCATTCCACTGAAATGCTTCTTTTGGCTAAGTCATAAAAACAGTTTTACCAACATAATCACTGAACATATATTTGTTTCTAATGAATTACCCAGAAATTTTGCCATTCATTTACAATGCAAAAATGTATAAGAATTTTCACACTTAAAATAGAATAAAATTCAATTGTGCATGCAGCTTTTATGATAAAAGGCTTATGTAGCCTATGAAAATCTATGAAAAACAATAATCTAAAACAAATGTCATCCTGCTTTTAAATCTACAAACTGTTCTGTAACAGCTGGTATAAAGCAGATGAAATAGATCATTGTTACAAAATCATATCCTTTATGGATTCTCCCGCCTCTTCTAAAACCTCATTCCTTAAACTCAAATAAACAGATTTTCCATAGGGGAAAAACACTCATCATATGTAATTAAATTCTTGACTGAATCTACACTTACAGTTTGGCATGACAGAATAACTGTTCTCCCCAATGTTACTATAAGTTTCTTAGGGTTTTCAGAGGAAGTAGGTTGTATAGGAGCAGGAACTACTTTGTGTGAATGTACGTGTGTGTAATACACATGTCTAGTTGGCTGAACTGCTGACTTAACTCCATCTTTAGAATACATTGCTGCACAAATGTGGAAATATTGAGTTATGCTAATGAGAATCACTGAGTGAGCTGTTTGACTTTTACTAGATAGGATCACAGGCAGCCAACTCCTACAGAGAGTATGGCTTTTAAAGCCATAAGATATGCAAAAAATCCTTCCCAAACCACTACACTTTGCAGCTACATTCAGCTAAGAGATAGGTTAGACCAACGATGTGGGGTTTCAGGTTGCCTGGAGGAGAACAGAGGGAAAGGGATTTCTGCTCACAGTGACCCTGAGAGTTGGGACAATGAGAGTGCACATGAGGAACTAACCCACCTGTGAAGGTCTCGTCATAGGGCTGAGATGAAAGGAGGAAAGAGAGGAAATAAAGAGAGCTGCAAAAACGGGAAGGGAGAAAATTTCAACAGCAGACATAGATGATACATGAGAGGAGAAAACAGCATTTACCAGTTGTCAAAAAGCTGCAAATAGAGAGGTCAGGCTGAGAGGGAGAGGGGTGGAAGGGTAACTCTATGCCTTACACTAGGAAACAATCCAATAATTGCATCTCTCAATTCAGAAATAGAATTTATCAGTAATTTTATGGCCTAAACCTAATTTGAAAATCAACAGAAAATAGATAAACTAATATTTCAGGCCAAGCCCTGATGCAATATAATTTCCAGGAGTCCTACGGACATGGGTTCACAGTTACAGGATTCCAAAATGTGACACCTTCTTGCTATTCTCACGACCACCCTAATACATCATGCAGTTTAGAATGAGTTAACTTTCTCTTCTTGCCCAGCTTTTGAACTTCCCTAATATATGAGAGGGCTCCTAAACACTAAGGAAAACTGAATTTAAAAAGATATTTATTTTGATGCAAAAAAATAAAATTTTGAAATCCATGCACTTTTTTTCTCATAACACACATTTTCCATGAATATTTTGAAGACCTCCTTATATATTTTTAGACTGAATATCTCCTGTTACATTTCATTGCTATTTACATATTTAATATCAGCACGAAGAACCAAAAATAATTAACATCTAAATACTAAATGCTACTGTACAGTATCTCCCAACCTGTCCAAATAGTGGCATAGAAGAGAAATTCAGCATCCTGATACAGAGAAATTGTGAGATACAGAGAAGGGTGTCATTTTAGCATAGGAGAAATATAGTTAGAAGTTAGCAAGAGTCTTCAGTGAGACTGTGCATTAAACAAAAAGACCTTCTTATTTGACATATATTTTCTATTTCCCTACTGCTTTTGACAGCCTTTTGCAGGGTGTTTCAAGGAATAATATTTCCAATAACGCTCTGGTTTTAAAAAATAAAATTTCATCTTTAAATAATTTTGAGAATTGACATATTAAATCACAAGGTTCTTAGTATATGTGATCATAATAAAGCTTATGTAATGTTAAGGCAGCTTTCGAAAGCCAGATTAAAATAGTTTCATTTATTTAACTCAAAAAATTCCTGTATTTAACCCTCATATTTTCCTAGAACACTATGTTTCTGCAACATGCAATTTTTAAAAACTTGTATTTTTCCACTTGTTTATCCATTCTTATTTGAGTCCACATCATTTTATTTATCAGAGATTCAAATCAAGTTTTAATATCTGATAAAGTGAAATACTTTGTCATTACTTTTTTCTTTAAAACATTTTAGCTCCTCCTCATGAATTAATTTTTCTAGATTACTGTTATAATTTTTTTCCAAATTAGAAAAGGGACTATGAGATTTTAAAATTAGAGTTTATCAATACCTTATGAGGGCAATACTGATATGTTTATTTGACTAAATCTCTTCTCTCAGAAATGATGTCTTCATTTTTTCTATTAATCATATTTGTAAGAGAAAATCACTTGGTAATTGTTTAAAGTTTTCTTCATATCGAATTCTTATTATTCTTGTTACTATTAGTGAGAACTTCAGTTATTTAGAGTATTTAGTTGAAATAATCTATCCAGCTAATATACTATTTAGTTATTTAGAAAAAAAATCTATCCATATTTTCCACACTTATTCTATATCTGCCAATTATCTGAACCACTAGATTTTTTGGACAATTCCCATTGCCTTTCTAGACTAATTTATGCTTTTGAAAATGATGATAATTTGTTTTGTTCTTTTGTCACCTCTTGCTGATGTGAACCTTAGGAGGAAGCAGGCTGATGGCTCAAATAGTTGAGGCCCTGCCACTCCAATGAGAGACTTGGATTGAATTTTTTCACCTCCCAGCCCATGTGGGACAGAGAACCAATAGATGGGAACTCTAATAGATTTTTTATTTTAAAATAATTAAACTAATTAATATTCTAATAAACCACCCTACATTCTTGTCTGATCCTAGTTAACCATAGTAGATTGTCCTTAAAAATACCAAGTAATATGATTTATTATTATTCAAGAATTTATTGTTGCGGCAAGCATTTAGTATAGTGGTTAAAAGGCAGGTTTGAACACCAACATCCCATATGGAAGTGCCTGCTCTCTAGTGCCGGATTCCTTCTCCTTTAAATTAAAGCTTCCTGCTAACACGCAGGCAAGTTTGGAGGCAGCCTGAGATGGCTCAAGTACTTGGGTCCCTGCCACCCACACTAGAGACCTGAACTGAATTCTCAGCTCCGGACTTTGGCCTGACACAGCTCTGGTTATCGCAGGCATCTGGGGACTGAACCAGGAGACTGAAGATTTCTGTCTGTATGTCTCTTTCTGTCTCTCCCTCAAATAAATATGTATTTTAAAAGTGTACTTTTTTATGCACCCCTAACAACAACTGCTCTGAGGATTTCTCTGGCAGCATGATAGAGGGCAGACAGCCCCAGGTAAGCTTTGTAGGAATATTGTCCATCATTTCATATACTGAGAAATGACTTATCATTTTAACATATGTGAGAAATATGAGCTCCTTAGTGATTCCTACAAATTAATCACAGAAATATATAAATTAGAAATATATAATGAATTTTTATTAGTTAAAATTTTATTCTATGAATTTTAATGTTAAGAATTCTTTTAGAAATTTATGTTTAAACATTTTTTTTTGTTAATAGTTCCGTTTTTCTGAAAAGATTACAACCTCTTCCCAATCACAGAATCAAAGTCAATAGTATCCTCTGCAAAGGTGATCAAAGATCCAGAAGCACCCATCCTGAGTCACTGGGTCTTTCTGAAGGTACTTAGCTCACTTTTCCACTATTTTACCTCGATTTATTGAGGTATAATTACTAAGTAAAACTTATAAATACTCAAGATATATAACATGTTTTGACATGCATACATATTTTATAAAATTTCTGTGTGTCAACTTTGATGAAATTCAGCTCCCCATTTAAGTAAATTTATCTAATTTCTTGCATTTGTCAAGAAAAAAATACAATGCAAAACAGGTATTTTTGAAAAAGAAGGAGTTGGCGCCAAGTAAATTTGGAAAACACTGACCTAAAAATTTTTTCTTTTTTCTCTTTATTTATATGAGAGGCAGAAAGAAAGAAATGGGGATGGGGCTTCCATCTGCTGGCTTACTCCCCAGATCCCTACAATAACCAGGGATGGACCACACCAGTGCCAGGAGCTGGGAACTCAGCCCGGGTCTGTCATGGAGGTGTCAGGAACTCAATTACCTGGGCCATCATCCCTGTCTCCTAGATCTCCATTAGCGGATCTGGAGAAGCTCTAAGTAGGCATCAAACTCAGAAACTCCAACAAGGGATGTGGGCCTCCTAACAGGCATTATAACTGCGAGGCCAAATGCCTTCCCCTCAATACATTTCAATACATTTATTTACTGCAGCATTTCTCAGAACCCTACAGAAGAGAGGCCACTGCACTCTCAACAAGAGAACATATGGGAAGCAGTTGGTGACTCCCAAACCCATTTACTTCGAAACCGTTTTGCCCTGAGCATCTTGCAGACGAACACACTTTGAGGAATGTTAATTTATGTCATGCCCACCATAAACAAATAGGGAGGTGGGTACATACAGACACATGGGTGATTATATAGCAACTTCTGAAACATTGCTATAATTTTCCCATGAGGTCTATCAATATTTTAAAACTAATCATGCATTGTATGGATTTATACTTCTCTGCAGTAAGAGGTTCCTGATTGAATTTCCTTATTCTCCATGGCTATGAGATCTATAAGGGGCCCCTTTGGTCGGTCAGCACATTTTCCTCAGAGTTCAATAGAAGCAGAGTGTTTCCCCTTTGACTTTTTACCCTGGTCAATATTTTCCCTTCGGCATTACTTGAATATTTTCTTTTTAGAAAGGGCTAGAAGTGCTGTTGACTGTCACTTAGGAAAGAAATTCTGAATGAAGACTAACTAAAATAAACCATGACATATCAGAGTTGAGGATTCCTCAAAAGGCATGACCTAAGTGAAGAAAAACAGACACATTTCTTACATAAAATGCACTGCCTATGGAAGTACAGAACCATTCTTAGATAAAGACTTTTCAATGCTTAACCAATGATACACTGAGGATGGAGGTTAGCTATTTTCATTTTTGGAAGACTGGGATTTGACTCACTGGTAGACACACACACAGGTACATATCAATTCACACAGATGTGCACAACCCCCTCAACTTTACTTAGGCAATGCAAGGAAACGACATATTATGCTCAGATCCTGCCTACAAAAATCTGATTTTTTTTTGTCTTTGTAATCCTCCTCCTCTGACCCTATACTGCAGTAAGATCCACTTTAATACTGCACATGGACTGCAGCTTATTTATCTGCTTTCATACTATGGTACGCACCAACTAGGAAAGGTCAGTTGCTCAGTGTATCTGAGTGGCTTCTAAGCAGCCAGGTTCTATAGATCTCATTAGACCAACCAGCTGAAAGCACGCAGGGCTCAGAATGAGGAGCCTGCTACTGTTCAGAGGGAAAACAACCACCAAGACTTAAATATCCTCACGTGGTGCTGGTGCTCGCCCAGAAAAATGGACCAGAACTTTGTATTGTTCCTAGTGCAGCCATGCGTCCAACATTTCTGAAAGAACAACGTATAGATGAAATCACCAAGAATAAAACATGCAGGGCTTCCTGTGACCCACATACACTCATTCGGGATAGAAACGACTTTGGTATCTGATGAAAGGCCCATCCATGCCACAGGCACAAGTCTTGGATGCAACCTTTGTGAGCCTCTGCTCTGCAGGCTTCCTGGCCCTCACCATCCAGGCAGGACTAACACAGGCTATAGCAGCACAGCTACTTCTGAAAGAAGGCCCACCCTTCAAAAAATCTCAGCTCTCATTATCCCTGACCCCAAATGCCAAACTACCAGGAACAGCCTGTCGGAACAGAATAACCCAGTCCTTCAGTTCTTGCATTCTTCTTGACCAAAAAGAAAAACAACAACAACAACAAAAAACCTACAAAAAGCAACAACAGCAAGCTCAAGCCCAATCACCAACCATGATCTTCTGTTTTCTTATTTCCTTTTTTTTTTTAAAGATTTATTTATTTTATTTGAAAGTCAGAGTTACACAGAGAGAGGAGAAGCGGGGGTGGGGGTGGGGGTGGGGGCTTCCATCCGATGGTTCACTCTCAATTGGCCACAACGGCCGGAGCTGCGACGATCTGAAGCCAGAAGCCAGGAGCCTCCTCCGGGTTTCCCCCGTGGATGCAGGGGCCCAAGGACTCGGGCTATCCTCCACTGCCTTCTTGGGCCATAGCAGAGAGCTGGACAGGAAGTGGAGCAGCTGGGTCTCGAACCAGCGCCCATATGGGATGCCAGCGCTTCAGGCCAGGGCGTTAACCCACTGCGCCACAGTGCTGGCCCCTGTTTTCTTGATTTCTACCAAAGCAATTTCCTACGACCGACCTCTCCTGACCACAAAACACAAGGTGAATTGTCCAAGTGATCCTAACTAGAAGCACTGCACTGGCAGGAGGAGCGATTCCAGCCTCCCTGAAGGGTTCGTACAGCAAGCTTTACAGGGAGCATTGATATCAGAGAAAGGCACAGGGTCCTGTGTGGCCAGGGATATCCTTCACCATCAGGATATGGCCATCTGCCTTAGAGACTGGCTCTAACGGGAACACTGCTAAGTGTGGTACATTTCAAGGGACAGAGCAGTCTACATTTTAAGAGGCAAAGAGCCAAGTAAGGCAGTTTGTGTGGAATGTGAACCTCCCTAGTCCACTCACAGACCTCTGCCCCTAGGTCCTGGAATCTGTTGCTGATCCTGGGTGGGAAGGCAGCACAGCCGGCTGATTCCAGCACAGGTTCATCCTCATCCGCCTGCCCCACCTGCCACTTTCGGCATCTCCTGTACTGGGGTCTACTAACTCCACTCTCCCCTTGCTGGGCACCCTCAACACACACCCTTGCCCACTCGACTCCAGTCCTCTTCGTGGGTCGGAGCTGAGGCCCAGCCGCTGGAGCACCAATTGGGATCTCAAGACAATCGGAAACGGCTGAAAAGAGAGGCTTTCTTAGCACCTTTGGTTGAGATGAAGCAATTACTGGAAGGTTGAAGGAGCTGCCAGGTGGGAGGAAATCCCATGTCGCACAGCTGCCAAACCTGGAAAAAGGGAGGTCCATCGCTTGACCACTGGTTGCTCCCCTTGTCTCTTGTGATTCCTCTCTACCCTGGCATTTCTTCCTGCTTTCATGAATCCAACTAACATGACCAGGCACCTGTGACATGTATCATACATACATGTCATATACATACATTACAACATTTTTGCACTAAAAGAAATATTTAATTCTAGCCTCCATGAACTTTTTAATTCTTTGTTTCCGTGACACACACACACTCCCAGTATCTGAAGCTGTATATAGTGCCCTGTAAGCATGAACTAAGTCTTGGCTGAGGGGAACAATCCCAGTTTTCTGCCTTAGAGTTGCCTAAGGCAGAGTGGCTTTATGTCGTGCTTGAGAACAGGAGTTGCAGATCGCAGCCAACAAACAGAAACAGGGCCTTTCTGGGTTCTACTGCTGCTCCGGCAGGGGTGGAGAGAGGGGATTAGCTGCAGGACAAGAATCATCTTCCGTCAGAAACGGCAAAGGCGAGCTTCTGCCGGGAGCTGTGCTCAGAAAGCTCCCGGCCGGTCTGAAGACGGGAGCCAGCAGGGTCAGCGGGCAGCAGGGGTGCCTCCAGCCTGTCACTCAGCAAGGCCGATCTAAGCTCCCTGGCAGCCCTCCTGCCCCTGGGGATAAAGGTGCCGCGTCCCAGCGGCTACACCAGGGAGCAGGGCGCCTCGCCTTGGGCTCTCGCACCCAGATCTCTCTGGTCACTGCGCGGTCCAGGGGCGCCGGCTGTCGTGGGCTCATGAACACACTACTCTCCTCCTTCCTTCAGGGCTGTGGATAGCAGCATGGGTGGGGATTCACGTGGGAAAAAGAAAGGAAAGGCGGTAGTAGGAGATAAGGAAGCCACTCAATGGATTTCCAGAACTGCAATTTTTCCATTGAGACAAAAGAAACAATGAAAGATTGATGGTGACTGTTTCAAGTTTAGTAAACTGAAACTAGAATAAGGCTTAAGCAAAGGAGAATTCCTTCTCTAAATCAAGTTCTAGTTGCTCAAAACCCCAGGGTAAATTACAGTACAAAAGAAAGTATGCTGGGGCCGACACTGTGGCTTGGAAGGCTAAGCCTCCAATTACGGTGTCGACATTCCATATGGGCAGCCAGTTGGAGTCCTGGCTGCTCCTCTTCCAGTCCAGCTCTCTGCTTATGGCCTGGGAAAGCGGTGGAAAATGGCCCAAGTGCTTGGGTCCTGTATCTGTGTGGGAGACCTGAAAGAAGCTCCTGGCTCCTGGTTCTGGCTTCAGATTGGCTCAGCTCCAGCCATTGTGGCCATCTGGGGAGTGAACCAGCACTCTCTCTCTCTCTCTCTCTGTCTCTCTCTGTCTCTACCTCTCTCTGTAACTCTACATCTCAAATAAAGAAATAAAAATAATTTGAAGAAATTATGCTGATCACATATTAACTATCTGTATTTCTGATTGATTTTAAATAAGTACTACACTAATAAAAATTCATAAATGGTATTAAATATCTTCCAGTGATCTCAACTAACTTCAGTTAAGCTGCCCCATATGCCTGGGTTGTGCTTGCTCTCAGGAAAGGCCCATGGGCATACGCAGCACTTTATTATTCATTCATTCATTCATTCATTCATTTGAAAGGCAGAGTGACATAGAGAGGGATAAAGAGGAAAGATTTTCCATCTACTGGCTCACTCGCCGAATGGAGTGGATTGGGCCAGGTCAAAACCAGGAGCCAACAACTCCATCTGGGTCTCTCACATGGGTGACTGGGGTCTAAGCACTTGAGCCATCTTCCCCTGCTTTCCTAGGTGCATTAGCAGGAACCTGGATTGGAAGTGGAGCAGCCAGAGCTCCAACTTGTACTCATGTATAGGATGCCAGCATCCCAAGCAGTGGCTTAACTACACTGCACCACACTATCGACCCCATATGCAGCTCTTATACCTTAAAATGTACACTAGGGGGACTGCAGATTGCTGCAATAGGCAAACTACCTCTTGGGATGCCCTCATTCCACATAAGAGTGCCTGAGTTCAAGTCTTGGCTCCACTTCCATTCCACCTTCCTGTTAATGTGCACCCTGGGAGGCAGCAGGTGGTAGATCAAGAACTCAGGCACCTGCCACCCACATGATGGACTGGACTGAGTTTCAGGCTCCTGGTCTTAGCCTGGTCCAGCCCTGGCTAAATACAGTTATTTAGCGGTGAACTGGCAGACAAAAGATTTCTCTCTCTCTCTCTGCTTTTCAAATTTGTTCATGAAAACAAGGAGAGACATACTCAGACCCAGAGCTCACTTTGCAGGATGGCATTAATCCTGGTTATCTGAAGGAAAGGTCAATAGCACAAATGCTGCGGAGGCCTGGAAGCCAACTTGAAAAGGCCTCGTCACCAAGAGTCCCCTTCCTCAGACAATAACACAGATACTGGTGCCTACTTAAGAGAATGCATCACCCTTCTAGAAACGACAGAAGACCTGTCACTTTCAACACTGACTGCCTCATAATCTCTATGTTCCGGTGAACCATATCCCTAGCTGGGAATAATCAAAGTCTTCTCAGCTTGCTTTTGTGCACAAATGCATACAAACACACAATACCTGGTGATCACTAACTCTTAGTTGAAGCCAACTAACTCCTTCAAGAGCCTTTTAAGTGGCTTTTTATGAAAGCAAAATAATTAAAATTCAATATAAATACTTATTCTCAAGCCTAAGCAAAGGGGCACCATTCCCATATTATTCTAAACAACTATTAAAAACATTAAAATATCCTGTGCGTATTCCCATCAACTCCTATAACCTCTTAGATCCATGTGATTTAATTTTCTTCATTCATATATTATTCTTTTAGTTACATGATAAATAAATAATGATGTCCAAAAATGCCTTTGTAGACTTTTAATTTGCTTTTTTTGAAGGAAACAAAATTTGGGGTCATAACATTTTAAAAAATATTTGATTAGGAAATAAGATATATCTACATTTAAATATGTTGAAGAAAAAAACAGAATATCACTCCCTCTGATATTCCTTTTTGCTACAATTTAGCCATCTATATTTTACCTGGGAAATTTCTAGCTAAACATCACTGGGTGATAGTGGTAATGGTGACTGTGGTGGTTCTAGGAAGGTATTTTCTGGAGATTATGATCTTCGGAACACTCACTAAACCCCTCTATTCCAAAGAGTCAAGTGCTAAGCTAATTCCTTTGCCAGAAAGAGAGCAAATGTGTCTTCATTGACATAAGAAACAATCAGCGCAATGAACAGAAAAAGTCAGAAAAACCAATCTGCCCGAACCCATTCCGCTTGCTGGAAGGTAAATTTCAATTCTGGCAATCTGACCTGCAGCTACAGCTTAAAGCCACCAGAGGTCAGGATTTTACATCTGTCCCAAGTCCTTGCTAAACTAGTCCGAAGACAATGGTGTTTCTTTTCCCGGTGCCTCATTTTGTTCCCTCTTTTTAGTTTCATCACCCCCAAGTGGGATATAAGAATAATATAAATAAATACAAGAAACACATATTATACACTCCAGATGGCTTCATGAGAAAAGAGAGGGACATTTAAAAAACTATTCTTGATTCTTTTAAGAATTAAGAGGAAGAGCAAAACGTCCTATTAACCATTTTGAAAATAAAACAAAAAATCTATATGAGCATTCTGTTCATAAAGTTGAATTTTATGTTTGTTTTCAATCACGAAAATAAAGTTTCCCTTTATTAAAACAAAAAGACAACAATAGTAATAGTAGTAGCAGTAGTAGTAGTGTTAGTAGCAATGGTGGCAGCACTGGGAACCAACATATATTGTGTACCCCATCCTTAGTACTTTCAGTGCTACTATAACATTAACCAGCCACATAGGATTTTCTAACATTTATCAGGATCCTGGACAATGTCATATCTTTCACAACTATCACCTCACATATGAGAGTTTCACCAAAGAATTCAAAAGGGGGAAAGAAAAGTTATTGACATGAAGATATTGTATTAATCCCAGGGATATTTATAACAGCCAAATTTGGAAATGACCTGTCTAATAATAGCAAAATAACCAAGTGAAATAGCAAATAATATGTTGTCATTACAAATAGAATTATAAAGGTTGAAGCAACAAGAAATATGTTTGGAGAAAAGAAAAAAGCAATTGAGAAAACTATATCTGTACTATAAATAAAACTATGTAAAGTATGTGCATATATAGATATGGATAAAGAAAAATCTGCTAGAAAAACAACAGATTTATTAGGGTGTGGGGTTGTAGGGATTATAGACAAAAATGTTAAAAAGTAATAATCCTGGAAAACATTTTGCAATACTGCCAAAGGGTACAAGTGAAAAATGTATCCTCTTGGGATTCAGGGCATAAACCAAGTCACCAAGGCAATCTATTCCCTGCTCATACACATCCAATGTTAACCTGCCAGGCACACACAGGCCCTCCTTCTGACTTTGTCCAGTTTGGCCATCCCTCGAAAGCACCCAAAGATTCAGCAGTAATAGTTACTGTTTTTCTTTGTAGTAACACCAAATGTGCATGGAGCGCTAAATAAAATAAAAAATGTTATTGCTAAGCTATGTCATTTCTAATTCGCAATGGATAAACAATGCCACGTGGAATCCGAATCCCACAGTGCTGCCAGCAGAGCAGTATCCCAGGGGAAAGCAGGGAGAAAAACCCAGGTGGGCCTGGACTTCACAAAATGAAGAGGCCAACTTTTACATTCCACAGTATACAGCCTCATCTGGTCTTCCAATGAACACTTTGCACCTTTAAGCACAAAAATACAACACCCAGAAATAGGGGATATCTCCTCGGATCACTCTCAGAAAAGACAACAGGTTTACAAAAGAGACAATAGATATCCTCTTTCTGAATTCCTTTCCCCACCCCTTTCCCTCATTGTAACAACTGCTGTTTGTAGTTTCTAACCCTCTCACGCATGGCAACCACACAGGGATAAACACCCAGATTCTTAGGTTACCCCTCCAAACAACAGAATTATGTTGACCTGAAAACCTATATTTTCTTACAAGCTCTTCAGCTTTGAAAATTCAAAACAGTATCTTTTTTAGAGAAGAAAGTCAATGGGGCAGAAAACTGCATCCAATCAAGTGTCTCCCTGTAGCCCATGCCCAGAAAGGTTCATCTCTAGTTGTAAATGTTCCTTGTGAGGAATAACCTAGGAAATACGATGGCGAACTAATCCTCATAGTCTCAGGCTGCTAGCCAAAACCCACAGCCGCTCTTCCTCACACCTCCCCACATGCTGTCCCACATTGAAAACATGCAAGTTAAAGAGAGATTCCCAGGCCTCCTTTTTAAAAAACCACTACGGCAAAGAATAATAAGGAAGTGCAGTCCCAGCACTGCCATCAGAGAGGCAGAAATGCAGCAACAGACATTCCCATGGGGCAGAGTAAAGTACGCCTCTGGTCTTGTCCAGAGCAGATGTCGGGGAGCAGACAACCCTAGCAAAAACTGTGATAAAGACGTTAAGTGTACCAAGGAGTAACATGAGCCACTCACCCAGAAGGGGAGGGAAGTGTGGTTGTCTTCTTGGAACTGTACCTATGGAATGCATGAAATCCGTTCTCTTCATGTTAATCATAAGAAAAACAGTCATAGCAACAATAAAAAATACAACCCAAAAAACAAGACCAATGGTCCAGTTCCAACAGCACAGGGCAACTGCATTACAGAAAAGTGGATGTGTGCTCATCCATTTATTCAGCCAACATGAGGGGGCACCTGCCATGTGCCAGGCACTGTTTCCGACACTTGGAACACATCTGTGAACGTAACAGACAGAAAGCCTTTTTGGAGCTTACAGTCCTGCAGGAACTTGAATGATGCAAGAAGACACTGAATTCAAAACAGAGTAGGACAGCATAGACTCTCTTGGCCACATGCCAGGCCAACTTCACAGGGAGAAAGACAGAAAGCACAGGAAGACTTAATAACACGTCTACACATCCTTGTCACATGGTTGATGTGTGTGTGTGTGTATACACATACATGCAAGGATATTTCAAAAAGTTCATGGAAAGTGGAATTAAAATGTTTATTTTGGTAGAAAAACATTTAGAAATCCACATAGTTTTTCATGACACACATTTTCCTGAACTTTTTGAAGGCCTCTAATATGTATGATTTCAAAATATTTTTGCATCCATATAAACTTTTTTTTTTAAGATTTTATTTATTTATTCGAGAGGTAGAGTCACAGATAGTGAGAGGGAGAGACAGAGAGAAAGGTCTTCCTTCCGATGGTTCAATCCCCAAATGGTTGCAACAGCCAGAGCTGTGCCGATCCAAAGCTAGGAGCCAGGTGTTTCTTCCTGGTCGCCCATGGGGGTGCAGGGGCACAAGAACTTGGGCCATCTTCTACTGCTTTCCCAAGCCACAGCAGAGAGCTGGAGTGGAAGCGGAACAGCCGGGACTAGAACCAGCACCCATATGGGATGCCAGTGCCACAGCACCGCCCTCCCCCCCACATAAACTTGTAATTCCATTTTCTAGTAAATTTTTGAAGTACTTTCATATAATTGTCATTTTTCAGAGTTAATTATCAATCACCCATTTATTTATCCATTTCATATGTAAGTATCAAGTGCCTGCCAACGTGCCCAGCAATGGTTCGATCATGAGCTTTTGTTTCTTTATAAAGTGCTCAAAGCCCCTCTTGAGGGACTGCATTGTTCACACAACTTAACTGGGTAGAACGGACCTTCTTGACTGTTAAAGTGAAGATTCTGGTCCTCAGAAAGAACAAACTTGGGGAGCATGCTTCTAAAAGAATACTTCTTTGTGTAAGTGTCATTTTCAGCTTGAGTTTTTATGGTTTTCATCGCAGTTTGTTTATTTTAGGGGAGAAAGATGTCTGCAGTGCCTTGTACATTCATACACAAACTGAGTAAGTACACCTATTATTCATACACTGCTGAATAAGTACAAGAAGCTCCAGGATTTCCATGTCAAAGGAACAGCCCAAACTGAGGGCTGTGCCCCTGCCATTGTTCCTCCCCTCACTGATCAAACACTTGGCTTACGCTGCAAAGCTGTTGACTGCAAAGTAGTATGATATTGACACACAGGGTCAAAGTCCTTTGATTCCCAGATTGTCAGTTCTATTAGGAGTAGCTCTGTATATTGATTTATTTTTTTAAAAAACTTATATTTTAATCCCACTATCTATGAACTTTTTCTTAAAAAGTTTTTTTTTTAATTTTTATTTTATTTGAAAAGTAGAACCAGAGAGAGAGAGGAGAGAGAGAGAGACAAAGACAGATAGACACCATCCACTGGTTCATCCCCCAAATGCCCACAACAGCCAGGGCTGGGCCAGCCTGAAATTAGGATCCCAGAACTCAGGTCCTGGGACCCACATAGGTAGCAGGTATTCAAGAACGGAAGCCATCATCTGCTGCCTCCAGGATGCTCAACCACAGAGAGCTGAATCAGAAGCAGAGTGGCTGGGACTCCAATCAGGCATTTTTCATGGAATGCTGGTGTCCCAAGCCGGAGCTTAACCCACTGCATCACAAAGGAATCATCATCTTGCAAGAAAGCAAGGCCAAATACGTGTTGAAAGTCAAAGAGTTTTCAGATGATGGTCTGAGTTCTCTTTATTATCTCTGGTGACAATACAGTAGATGGCTCTTATTTGAGGTAGTTACAGTGTATGAAGTCACTGCAGTCACTGAATGAGGAAACGATGATCCTGTATTTTCCAATGGGAAATACAGGGTTAAGTTCCTGCAAGCACCCCTAGCCCCTCCATCACAATATTTTTCTCAAAAAAAAAAAAAAAAAAAAAAACACCATTCATTAAACAAGCCAGTCTCATCAGCATTGGAAATGTGCTCTTCCACATAACCGACCTCCTGTGTGACACTTACCAGGTGTCTTTAAAATTCCACTGCTGTCTCTTAATTCTCAGAGCCCGCCCTGCCTGCAGGTTTCACAATTCTCCTGTCATCTCACCTTTTAAAGCACACACGCCAGTTAGAATGACCAGGGAAAGCTCTAGTGTTTTTCTTATCTGGGCGATGTAACTGTACCTTCCTTTGGCTTTCAGCTTCACAGCAATGTTGTTTACTATCTGTTGTAATCAGCTCTCATCTCATGAATCCACAAATTTAGCCACTTTTTCCATTTTCCCATGGTCTCATCACAACTACAGATTGTTTTAGCACTTTCTAGATTGGCCTCACATACAGATCCATGAATTTTCTCTTCCTTTTTCTAGAGGTATGGCATTGATGCCTTATTAAGACTGACCCCATGGCCAACAGTACCATCACTACGCCTACGTGCATAGTGCTTACCTAACAAATAGATTTTCTCTGCAAGTCACATTGTAGGCATGCTTGTGCTTAGGAACACTAGACAGCATTTGTATAGCACACTTGGGAACCATTGTAAACTGTGAAACCAACAGAAAGTACAAAGACACAAACAAATGACACCAATGAACTGAGGGAAGAATGCTGGCTTACAGTATGAGAACTCAAAGAAGAAGGCAGACAGACTCCCTGTTCAGCCTCAGCGCAGGAATGCCTGGGTCAGGTGATTTAACATTGTGATTATGCTGCACATCCACAAATGACTGCACCACTGAGCACTGACTTGGGTTTTACAAATAAATCTTGGTGATTGGGCCACTTTGCACATACAAAATAGGTGAATAATGGGACTGATGACACTTTGGAGTGAAGAAACTCTTTCATATATCAAAAGGAAGGGTGCAGGGGTCGGCGCTGTGGCGTAGCGGTAAAGCTGCTGGCTCCAGTGCTGGCATCCCATAAGGGCGCTGGTTCAAGTCCCGGCTGCTCCACTTCCCATCCAGCTCTCTGTTATGGCCTGGGAAAGCAGCAGAAGATGGTCCAAGTCCTTGGGCCCCTGCATCTGCCTGTGAGACCCAAAAGAAGCTCCTGGCTTCAGATCAGGGCAGTTCTGGCCGTTGCGGCCAATTGGGGAGTGAACCAGCAGATGGAAGACCTCTCTCTCTCTCTCTCTCTCTCTCTCTCTCTCTCTGCCTTTCCTCTTTCTGTGTAACTCTGACTTTCAAATAAATAAATAAATCTTAAAAAAAGGAAGGGTGCCATGAACATTAATATTGAATACACCTCCTCTTTGGAGGAGATATTCACGTGACAAGAACTAATACCCAAGTCATCATTTGTGAATGATATGCCTGGTGTCCTTCAGGTCAAGTGTGAAGGAAAACATGCAAATTAATCCAAACCCTTATTCAAAAGCACAGCCCTCTGCCTCTCAGGGCCATCAGTCGACTCAGTAACCACCTCTGCAAACCAAAAATCTGCATGTTGCTTCCTGAACAAAGTTTCTAATAGAAATAGTTAGCAATAATCCACCTTGAGTCTTGCCTAATACATTGCTAAGTGATTGATTAAGTCCTGAAAGTTTTAAATCCTTGGCTGGAGGTGTGAAGAAATTAACAGAGAGTAACAATTAATAGCTGAGTCTAGTGCTTGGGCCCACCATTTAGGCTGTGAATCTTGGAAAACTCACTTGCCTACTCTAAGTCATCATAGTTAACTTAATTAGGGGCATGAAATGCAGTATACTTTTTACAGAGTTAGTGAAAATTCTATATAATCCTCCCAAAACTCAATAAGATTTTGAAAAGAAAAGCTATTGCCATTGTGCTGTATAGCCTTAAAACCTAGAAAAATAAATGTCTTTAAGTCCTATCATTCAGATTTGAATCTTTCTCCAAAGACAGAGAAAATGCCCACGGAAAATATATCCAGACAATGTATTTAGACAGAGAACTAAGTTGACAGTTTTAGCTCCACAGACAGTTTCTGTGAGAACACTGGAAAATATGAGACATTATTAAGACTCTTCCACCCATGCCATCACTTCTTCAAATTCAAAATGGCAAGTATATTAACCTTATTTTAAATAGGCAGGCTTTGCCATGTCTAGGAAAGTGAAAGGTTAAAGACATGTTCATGGCTACATTGTGGAGCAAAAATTCCTCAGCTTCCCTTTCTTACTACTTCAAATCTACTTACTTATCTTACATTCCTCCTAAACGTCCCAAATTTCACTCAAGATCCAAAAAGTTCCACAACTGTCTTCTAACCTACATTGGAAACTTTGTAAATTGGTATTGCAGTAACTACTGGAGCTAGGTCCCTCTGAAATGCAAGTAATTAAAGGAGAAAAATCTCCAATCTGAATCATCTTGAGTTGCCACAATATTCCCATCTTCCTTTTCTTACTTTCGTATTTACATTAATGTATGGTCTTTTTAACCAAACACACAAGCAAATGAAACTTAAAAAATCTAAATTGTTGGGTTAGTGTTCACAAGACTTCCATCATTTAAAAAATTATATAGGACCTTTTAGTGCCTTTTGAGTTTTTCTAAACTTTCTCTTCTTCTTTTACTCCTATGTATCTCTGCTCACTTAAAACAAGCAACCAAGCATCACATTCAGAACTGCATGCTGAAGGTCAACCACACTTCCTGTTGAAAACGCTCCTGGAGCTAGGAGAGGAACCTGCTGGGTAGTGCATGTGGAAATGTGCTTCCATGTTCTACTTGTTTAATATATTATTGAAATGTTTTGAGGGAAAAAGGCTTTGTCTTTTTTTTTTTTAGCTCATTTTAGTGCTTTTCATGTGAAGGTATACGGTACAAGAAGTATGAAGGCTCCGTGAGACGGGCCACCTCAGCACCACAGTCAGAGATTCATACTCAGTCTTGCGGGTTTAGAGAACTAAGAATGAACATCTTCCTCGGTGTACACTCACATTAGCTAAGTACACAGACAGATAAGCCAGCATGTCTGTCCTGTGACAATGCTTGTTCATCAATTAGCACTTTCTCTCCCTAATCAGAAAGGTGCTCAGTATGTGATCAAACTAATGGAGAAGATTGGAAGTTGGTCAGCAGTAGACACACACCAACCATAGAGGCCTTGGTGCCCAAGAGCACAAGTCAGGAATGCTCCCCATCAACTCTTGCCTACTGGCTCCCAACCACCGCCTCTACAGGCTTTCTACATTCTAAACTAGTACCTTCTGCTCACTCCATCATCTCAAAATAATACCAAAGGTTAGATTTCTGCTTATAAAATTACAATGGTGTTCTAGACTTCCTGCAATTCTTCCAAGAATATTTCAATTATAGTTCAGAAACCATAGTCAAAAGTAAGAAAAAATAATTTTGTACTAGTTGGGGGCCTATTCAGTCATTCATTCTGGAAATATTTTTCAATAAGTATTTAATGAGTACCGACTTGTTATTCAGCATCATATTAGCATTGATGTTGATGTTGTAGAGTTATCAAAGAAAAAAAAAAAGATGAAATGACTACCCAAAAATAAAGACCAAGCAAATCAGTTCTTAACCATATCCTAACAGATGGAGCTCACAGAAGTGGGAGAATGCTGTGGGCCATTCATAGACAGAAAGCTTTCCTCCAAGGGGAACCTGAGCAAGACCTGCACAGGATTTCAATAGAGAAACAGGCAGCACGAGAAAATCCAAGTATAAGAAAATGAATGCCCTCAAAATAAATTTTAATCTAACACATCCAAGAAATGATCTATTCAGAAACAGAAAATTCTACTCTTGGAGCAAAAGACAACCAAATTTAACACTTGATCATTGCACATTGCATAAATGAATTTAAATATCCCTCTGTGCCCCATAAATAGGTAAAACTGTTATGTGTCAAAATAACTTTTAATTGGGGGTAGAGGCAGGCATTTGGTTCAGCAGTTAAAACAATGCTACTTAGGACACACATATCTCCTATAGGTTCTAGTCTCAACTCCTCTCCCCAATTCCAGCATCTTTCTAATGCAAACCCTGGGAGGCAGCAGTAATTGTTTAAGTACTTGGGTCCTTGCCATCTATGTAGGATTCCTAGACTGAGTTCTTGGCTACTGACTTGAGCCTAGCCCATTTCTAGCTATAGCAGGCATTTGGGGAGTGAACGAGCAAATAAGATATTCCCTCTGTTACATGTTATCTCTCCCTCTCTCTCTTGCTCTCCTTAGCTGTGTGTGTCTTTCCTTCTGTCACTGAACCCCTCAAATAAATAAAAATTTTAAACTAAGTAAGATTTTGTAATTCTCTGTAGGCACTCCTTCAGTACTATCATCTTTATTTCTAATCAGAAAGTTGCTCTGTATGTGCAATTTAAGAAAAATGCATGTTTTTAACTTGTACACAACTAATAAAAGCAAATTAATACCCCTGAGTACACTTAAGAACCTTAAGAAAAATAGATGCTTTTAACTTGTACGCAGTTAACAAAAACAAATTAATACTCCTGAGTACAGCCAGGCATGTAGCACATTTCACATAGTGAGTGGGTGACAGTGACTTTAGGTACAGGGGCACACATTTATTTTAGCAGTCTGAGAATCTACTACTACAATTCTAAATCTAATTGGTTCCTCTGAAAAATGCAGCTAGTTTATAAATTATATTAGACTACTTAGGAAGCCTTTGGCTATTTATTGAGAACAGATTCCTGTGCAGAACAAATTTAACTTCCAAAGAAAAAGCTGTTGAGTCTTGGCAAAATATTGGTCTTACATTTTATTAGTGCTGGGATCTCATGGAATTCAAGAGAACAGACATTTCAGCAGAGAAGGGGTGATGATTATCTTCCATGGTCACAATGAACCTCAGGTGACTCATGAGGCTGGGGACACATGGAAATAAGATCAGTCTCATCATCGCAGATGTAGGGCTGGCCAGACTTTCTAGATCTCTGCTAGAGGCAGAATCATCATACTTTGCTTCTTTAAAGCACTCGAGTAGGGCCTTTTATGTGAATATTGGCATACTTCCTTTCTCCATCACTCAAGCTCTAAAGGAAATAATTTTTTGGAGGGGGAAATAGAGTCAACACTAGTATTCAGTTATGAGCATGCAGAAGTAATCCTAACATTTTCTGGGTTTATTCAAAGCCTTTTAAACACAGATAAAATATGTTGCTCTCAGAGAACACCTGATTAGCCTTTTTAGTTGATTTCAAGATAACTCCAGTGGAGAGTGGGGGTTGACATATGCTCACTACATTTTGCTGATGGGGAAAGCAAAATACACAACATCCTAATAAATTGCCTTCTCAACCCTTCTTCTAGCCAATGGGCGATGAGAATGGATGCCTATTTTCTGGTTCCCTATTATATACATATATATATATGTATATATATATATATATATATATATATTTTAGCCATCATATCTCATCTGTCTATGGGTTCATGCCTCACAATTTGATGCCTCTGAGTTCATCCCAACATTCAAGTCATTTCTTGAATAAAAGTAAAATAATGACATGCTACTGTGAAACCACACCTCCAGAACAAAGCGTATTTCAAAAATGAACTGCACCCTGTAGCGTATGCAAGCCTTTAAAAATCACTGTCAAACATCATTATGTATATTAATATAGATGAGTCCTACCCATTTGAACAAGTGGTCCTAGGCTTTCTACCAAAAGGATGCTGCATTAGTGATGAATACATTTGCTTTGCCTTGGAAGCCATTAATAAAACTAAATACTGCAAAATCAAATGGACAGGCAGCAATCTGATCAGAAAGGGTCAGCCTGGCTCAGAGGCAACCACACCTCTTCTCTCCCTACCTTCCACTGCTACTGCTAGACAGCATGGCTCTCCTACACTTCTGCATTTTGACAACCACATGAAAAACCCAAGTGAGTGGCAGACACAAATTCATTACAAAGCAGAGGGAGACCCCCAAAGACAATACTTTCCCCTAATCTGCATGCGATACACTCCAAGACTCCCAGGGGATGCCTGAAACCTTGGATAGTACTGAACTCTACAAATACTAGGTTTTCTCCTATACACTCATACATATGATAAAGTTCAATTTATCAATAAGCTGCAATAAAAAATTAAGAACAATGACTATTAATAACAGCTATAACACTATATTATAATGAAACTTATGTGAATATAGTTTCTCTCGAAAGAGTCAAGACAAATATTAATATTTTTGAACTGTGGTTGACTATAGGCAACTGAAACTACACAGAAGCAGAGCCATATATCAGAGGGAACTGTTATAATCTGATTCTGAATTCACTGCTTTCCAAACTCCTCCTGCCTTCACTACACTGAGATTATTCTTATACAACTATGATAAATAATTACCAATTCCCCTGGCCCCTTCCTCTGTATCATAAAGAAAATGAGGGCTGAATATAAAAATACTTGCCTCTTAAATTTTTGTATGTCCTGGAAACTACACAAAAAGACATTTTCATGGCTTTCACAGAGCAGAGAATAACTTCATATAACATACTCTTAGCCCAGATTGCACACTAGTGAGTTCAGTTTTCTGTACAGTTTTTACTTTTAATCAAAGGGCAAACAGCAGTGACATTATCACTGGCAAAGATGGTTCTGCAGCAAACTGACTGCAGCCAGACATTCACTCCTTCACTCCTCAAGGGAAAAAAAATACCCGGTAAGTACTTAATAGGTGAAACATATGTGAAATATCCAAGTTTCCCTAATTCTTATCTCTGTGACTTGCAAACCTCTATAAAACAATTAACTCTACATACTTGCAGTTTCAATTTCTCTCCTTACACCAACGAACAGTGGCTACTCTATGGTATTTTTACACTAGCTTTATTTTTTCCTTTTCTGCTAAAAATTATAATACTCTAAGCTTACCTTTTCAAATATTTCATGTATTAGAAATGATTGTTATTTCCTTATCCATCTTTAAGATGGTCCTTTGAAATGATGAAATAGAAATTAATTTCCACTAAAAATATATTCAACCAGTTCTACTGCCATCAAAAATAGTCCAAAATTCAGGATTAAATATTCCCTCAATAACCTTAAATCTTAGTCAACAGAATATACAACTAGGAGATCCAGGCCTTAAATAGTTGCTGGAAGTATTTTTATCTTTCTTTGTTAGAAATAGCTTTCATCCATTATGAAATTGTTTGTTCACTGCAGATTATGCAGGAAATAGAAGAAAAAAACATAAAAAAGAAAACTTTTAAATTTACTATAATGCTAACATCCAGAGGTAAATACCAAAGCCAGTTTGGTATATTTTAACACTTTAAGGTGATTCTCAGGATAGTCCCAGCGTAGTACAATTCCAAAGAGAAATTTTTGTGTCCTATTGCCTACCTACATCTGATAATAATATTTTATATTGTTTTAAATGTTTTTTGTTAATATTATGCTTTTATATGTATATATATATATATACATATATATATATGTATATATATATTTGAAAGGCAAAGTGAGAGGGAGAGAGAGAGAGAGTCTTCTATCCACTGATTCACTCCCTAAAAGGCTGCAGCAGTCAGGGTTAGGCCAGACAGAAACCAGGGGTTGGGAACTCCACAGGCGCATCCACTTGGATGGCAAGGCCCCCAGTACTTGATCCACCTTCTGCTGCTTTCCCAGGCACACTGGCAGGCAGCTAGGTCAGAAGCAGGTCAGCCAGCACCAGAACTGCCACTCTGAAATGAGATGCAGACATCACGGGTGGTGGCTTAACCTGCTACACCACAGCGCCAGCAGCCCTCGTCACTCTACCTTTCAAATAAATAAAATCAATCTTTAAAAAATAAAAATAAAAAGACCATATGGGTGCCAGTTTGTGCCAGTTTCCACTTTCAATGCAGCTCCCTGCTAATGGTCTGGGGAAAAGCAGCGGAAGGTGGCCCAAGTGCTTGGGTTCCTGCCATCCAAGTGGGAGATCAGATAAAGCTCCTTGTTCATGCCTTTGGAGTGGCACAAGCCAGGTCAATACAATCATCTGGGGAGTAAACCACCAGATGGAAGATCTCTCTCTCTCTCTCTCTCTCTCTGCCCTCCTCCTCTCCCTCTCTCCCTCTGTCTGTTACTCTTTCAAATAAATAAATACAGTAATTAAAAAAGAAAAACAGTGTAACAGGGAGAACTAATGTGATTTTTAATGACAACGTCATAATCTGTTTAATTACAAACCATATATATATATATTTTTGGACAGGCAGAGTGGACAGTGAGAGAGAGAGACAGAGAGAAAGGTCTTCCTTTGCCGTTGGTTCACCCTCCAATGGCTGCCACGGCTGGCGCATTGCGGCCAGCGCACCACGCTGATCCGAACCCAGGAGCCAGGTGCTTCTCCTGGTCTCCCATGGGGTGCAGGGCCCAAGCACTTGGGCCATCCTCCACTGCACTCCCTGGCCACAGCAGAGAGCTGGCCTGGAAGAGGGGCAACCAGACAGAATCCGGCGCCCCGACCGGGACTAGAACCCAGTATGCTGGCGCCACAGGCGGAGGATTAGCCTATTGAGCCACGGCACCGGCCACAAACCATATTTTTAATGTGTCCTTAACAGTAGACATCTAGATCTTGTTCATACAGCCACTGGTGGGAACTGGGCCACAGCCACATGTGACAGCACCAGCTCGTCCCATGCCAATGAGGGAGAGTCATAGCCCAACATCCTCTATCACCTCCAACAGGTGTAAGATCACACTAAGAGGGATGAATGTCATGATGCAACAGGTGAAGCTGCTGTGAGGGGCCCACATCCCGTACTGGAGTGCAGTTTGAGTTCTCTGCCTCTTATCCATCTTCCTGCTATACACTCTAGTAGGCAGCACATGTTGGCTCAAGTACTTGGGTCCTGACCATGCATGTGGGAGATCCAGATGGAGTTCCAGGCTCTTAGCTCTTGGCTTCATACTGGCCCAGCCCTGGCTGTCATAGGCATCTAGGGAATAAACCAGCAAATGGAAGAATAACTCTCTGTCTCTGTCTCTCTCTCTCTCTCTCCCTCTATTATTCTGCCTTTCAAATAAATAAAAATAAACAAACATTAAAGAAAGATCACACCAAAGGAGGTCCAATGACACTACATCAGATTTTTTAAGAACTATTTATATATATATATATATATAGAGAGAGAGAGAGAGAGAGAGAGAGAGATCTTTCAACTACTGGTTCACTCCCCAAATGGCCGTAACAGCTGGGGCTAGCCAAGTCAAAACCAGGAGCCTGCAAACTCCACCTGAGTCTCCCATGTGGGTGGTGGGGTCCAAGTATTTGGGCCATCTTCCACTGCCTTTCAGGCACATTGGCAGGAACCCGGATCAAAAGCGGAGCAGGTGGGACTGGAACCTGCACTCCAGAATGGAGTGTGGGCATTGCCAGTGGCAGTTAAATGTACCACAAGCCCCACCACTATATCAGATTTTGATGGAGGTGGGCACTCTCCTTCAGCAATCTGATGTTCTATGGAGAGCGTCACAGTTTACGTGTTTATCAGACATCTGGGTATCTGCAGAACCTATTTTCAAGTTCTTTCCTAAAGGACCACCATTCCCTCTGCCAACTATTTCCTCTGAAACTTTACCCTGAAGGAGTGGTGAAAGTCTTTCTCTACATGCATTTCCTGGGACTAGAAATTCATTCCATGTTTTTTTTTTCTTTCTTTCTTCCTTCCTACCTTTCTTTTTTTATGGCAACATATTTCCATGAAAGCAATTAATAATCCATGAACAATTCAACAGCGACTAGACATAAATACTGCTGACTTGGTTGCAGCAGGCACCTTTTTTTGTTATTGTTCCCAAGACCATGTATGTACCGATTAGAAGCTGGAATGCCTGTCTGGGCCCTGCGAAGGGAGGTGATGAATGGTATGTCTGAACAGCTTGGTCCCTGGCTTAGTGTCCCTGAAATGCCACACTCCTCACTGAAGTCTGTTGATAAGAGTGACAGCGCTCAGATACTGTTACCAGCAGACTTTATATCAGGAGACCCGAGCTAAAAGTTAACACATGCAGTGTTCTGTCAGCGCGGAAGGCTTCCACCATTAGAAGATCTAAATAATGCTTAGACTATGGAACCAAACAAAAATCTAGGTCATGAAGTGCATAAAAGCAAAGATTAACATGACTCCACTCCACATGAAATGCTGTTTTGATGGGAGGAAAGATATTAATCTTGCAGTACATTTGTAATAAAGACACAGAGATGCCTACATTGGGTCTTCAAGAGAATTCAAGGAAAACACACATGAAAAAACTATGCATGGATTTTGAATTCTTTTGCACAAAAATAATCTTTTCATTCTTTTTTTCTAAAAACTTTCTGAAGTCCCAAGGCACATGTGTTACACATGTTCTCTTGGAGCCATTTGGGACAGCTTCTTCTTCAGAATGCTTGGACTACAGCAAACAGGACAGGATCTGGAGCCTCACCATGAACCAATGAGGGATATTTTTTAACATAAAAACAAAAAACAAATAAAAGCTCTCCAGTTCCTCTGGAAAGCTTGTCCCTGGAGAGTAAGTAAACATCACAATGCCACATAAGCTTGAAAAATGTAAAAAGCTGAAGGAAAATAAGATGCCCTTGGGTTTCTTAATTCATGAGACAAAATTCAAAGAAGTTATCCACATAAAATTAAATCCTTAACAATGTTAAAACAATGGAAGTTGAATTAAATAGTTTTTATATCATGAAATGGATATAAATGAACTGGAAAAAAATTCAGTAGTTTTCTTTAGGGACCATCAATAGCCATGATATTGTCCAAATATTCACCAGAATTCAAGGCTAATGGAAAACATGTGTGAGAAGCGTTTGATAAATAGATTTTAGTGCTCAATAAAGATGAAATGTAACAAATCTGCCTTGAGTACACTTGATTATGAGAAAAGAATCATGTGAACTCTTCTCTAGTCTATTTTTAAAAAGATTTATGAATTTATTTGAAAGGCAGAGTTATAGAGAGGCAGAGGCCTTACATCCACTATTTTACTCCCCAAATGGCACAGTGGCTGCTGCTGGACCAATCCAAAGCCAGGAGCCTGGAGCTTCCTCCAGGTCTCCCACCTGAGTGCAGGGGCCCATCTTCCACTGCTTTCCCAGGTACTTCAGCAGGGAGCTGGATCAGAAGTACAACAGCCAAGACTCAAACCGGCACCCATGTGGACTGCAGGTGGTGGCTTTACCCACTACACTACAGTTCAGGCCCCTCTAGTCCATTTTTTTAAAAGATGGGACTCAAACCCAATTAAATTTAGTTCTTTCACTTATTCTAATCCATATTGTTTGGAAAAATCAGTGAGAAAGGAAGCCCCTGAATACCAAGACTTCTAAAGAAATCCCTGAAGCAGCAAGAGAAAACCATAAAACAAGGGAAATTTAGACAATATCACTTCGGCTGGCACCGCGGCTCACTAGGCTAATCCTCCGCCTGCAGCGCCGGTACCCTGGGTTCTAGTCCTGGTTGCTCCTTTTACAGTCCAGCTCTCTGTTGTGGCCCGGGAGTGCAGTGGAGGATGGCCCAAGTCCTTGGGCCCTGCACCTGCATGGGAGACCAGGAGAAGCACCTGGCTCCTGGGTTCAGATCAGTGTGGTGTGCCGGCTGTAGCGGCCATTTTGGGGGTGAACCAATGTAAGGAAGACCTTTCTCTCTGTCTCTCTCTCTCACTCACTGTCTAACTCTGCCTGTCAAAAAAAATAACTGCAAACATAAAAACTCATAGGTAACTGTACTTATGAGGAAAAATCTTCCCAGGACAGCCACATGACTCCTTCTACATTAAACATTATCTACATTTCCATGAGGAATGTCGACTTATGAAGTAAAGAAAACATGGTATCAGTGATAGAAAGTAGAGAATATAAAGACTAGGTCAGAAATTTAAGGAAATGCTACAGAATATTATGTAAATAGAACACAATTGAAGAAGATATGGAGGCACTGGTGGGCAAATCAGTGATCTATCAAAGATACCCATGTCTTGATTTCTAGAACTTGTGAATATGTTACATTATATAACAAAGAGAAATTAAGTTTGCAGTTGGCATTAAGGTTGCTCTTAGAACCTTACATTGGGGAGATGATCCTGGATCACCCACTGGAGTCAGGTATAATCATAAGGGCCTTTAAAAGTGGGATAGAGACACAAGAAGAGATCAGAGAGATGCAAAGTGAGAAGGACTTGACTCACCACTGCTGGCTTGGAAAATGGAGGGAGGGGCCACGAGCCAAGGACTGCAGGATGCCTGCAGAAACTCCAAGACACACAGAAATGAATCTACTCAGAGTCTACAGAGAGGAATACAGCCCTTCCCAAGCCTTGATTTTAGCTCAGTGAGATGTACCAGCCTTTTGGACTCCAGAATCATAGTAATACGGTAATTTTTCTTTAAGCCACTAAATTGATAATAAGTTGTTCAGGCAGCAAAAGGAAATTAACACGGAAGTTTAACTTATGGATATAGAGGCTGGAACAGTGTTTATCTAAAGCTGGAAAGTATAGGGGGGACACAGGTTTGGGAAGAGATTGGTTCATGGGCACAAAGTCACAGCTAGAGAGGTGGAGTAAGTGTTGGGATACTAGTACTCTGAAGGACACTTACATTTAACAACACCATGTTGTGTACTTCAAAACAGCTAAAAGAGATTTTGAATATTCTCAAAACAAAAAAATGGTAAATGTCTGAGATGATGGATAAGCTGAATATCATGATTTGATCATTGTATAATGTATATATGAATTGAAACATGAAATCGTAAACTATAACTATGCACAATTATTACATGATAATTTTTAAAATATATGTTAAAAACTCAGGACAAGGGTTTGTTACAATGGTTAGGACACTGCTTGGGATGCCTTCATACCATACTGGAATGCCTGGGTTTAGCTCCCAGCTCTGATTCTGATTCCATCTTCTTGTCAGTGCACACCCTGGGAGGCAGGCAGGTGTGCCTGTCATCCACAAGAAGGACCTCAAAGAGTTCCAGGCTCCTTGCTTCAAGCTGCTCCATCTCAGGCCGAAGCAGACATTTGGGAAATGAACCAACAGATGGAAGATCTCTGTCTCTGCTTCTCCCACTCCTTCTGCTTTTCAAGTAAATAATAAGACAGACCCTCTTGAGAATGCAGCATAGAAACAGAGAGGAGATCCTAGAAACAGCAGAAGAAATTTAACAGTCTCTAATCTAGAGGCTCAAGTTCCGGTCACAGGAAAGGGTATGAAAAACAAGGTGCACACCTGTTGGAAGGCCCCTTTGCTTCTGGAATCAGTAGCATTCAAGAGAGTTGTGTTGAAAGGCCTGAGGGCTTGTAAAAGGGGTCCATCAGAGGGAGCCAGGAATGGGTCAAGGATGCTTCCTGATTGCATACATGGGCATTTATATATATATAGACATCTGGATGCATCCTAAGGAGAACAAGGCACAGATGTACCACATAACCAATGTGCAGTGGCCACAACAGAAGGAGAGGCGCAGGAAGCTGCTCCTCCAAACCTCCCCCACCCGAAGACAGGTTTCCCAGCTTGTTCCCTAAGGCTCTCCAGCCCCCCTTCTGTAGCAGCCTGACTGCTAAGAAAATGATGCAAACTTTCATCAGTCAGAGACTGATACATGGAAGAAGCCAGCCAGAGACTTCAAGGCACAGCTCCCCATACCTCTTAGTTTACACAGCCTGCGCTCCATTCAGGAATAATTAGCGAGAAAAGGAGTCTTCTACATAAAAGAGGGAGGATAGTCTGGGCAAGATACAAAGGAATAAATAATATTGATAAAGTCATTCCAGAAAAAACATATAAATATTGTTCAGAAAGATACTCAATGCTTTCAGAAATACAAAATGTTAAATAGATATTAGATGAAGAAAACAGTGTGAAATGAAATATAAACTGTTACAAGGAAATAGATACAACACTCCTTCAAGGAAACAAAATCTCTTAGGGACATTAAAATCTTCATTGGAAAAAATATACCAGATAAATGATGCAGAGGACAAGAAACAGAAATCAGATATGAGAACTGTTATTAGGTTTTAGAACCTAGAATAGGTAGACAGAAGTGAAAGATGTAATAATCAGACATATTAAAGATAGGAATTTGCAGAACAAACAGATGTACCATATGCAAGAAAGGCCAGCCTGGAGGCCTATTCCAGGGAAAAGCCATCCAATTCCAAAAATAAAGAATGAACACAAAATCCACGCAGAGGAAATATCATTAACCTCAGAGTTCTTTTCCTCAACCTTAAAAACAAAATGACAGTGGGGCAATGTCAACCCTGCAAAACTGCAGGAGAAAGCTTGGGCTTCATGGTGTTGTAATTTGCCACTCTGCATAGTCAGTCACTCATAGACAAAGGAACTGACAGAGGCATAGGAGAAGGCTTGTTTCACAGCACAGGTGCTCTGGCCTCATGTGCGCCCATGCAGCCCACTCCAGGCATCTATGGCCTCTTGAGGTTTTTCTAAACAGCAAGCTCACTCTCTCCTCTCTAATTTAAACCACGCAACCTGAGCTGGTGCAAGAGATATAATAATAATAATAGTAATAATAATAATAATAGGCAATATAAACATTCTAAAGAGGAGACCAAATTAGTGAAATTATCATGTTTTAGATAGATAAATAATTTTAAAAAAACTCAGAGTAACACTGAAACATTATTAATTATCATATACATATATTCACACCCACAAGAGCACTTCAAAAATTTTGTAGAAAATGGAACTGAAATTTAAATTGAGGGGCAAGTGTTTAGACTAGCGGTTAAGGCACCAGCATCCCATTCCAGATAACCTGGGTACAATTCCCAGCTAGGACTCCTAACTCTGGCTTCCTGCTAATGCAAGCCCTAGGAGGTATTGGTGATGGCTCAAGTAATTGGGTTCCTGCCATCCATATGGGAGACCTGGACTGAATTCCCAGCTCCTGGCTTCAGCCTGGGCACAGTTCCTGCCATTGCAAGCATTTGGGGAGTGAGGCAGCAGATGAGAGCTCTCTCTATCTCTGTCTCCTCGGTCTCTGTCTCTCTCCAAAATTAATGATTTTAAATTTTTAAAAAAGATGTTTGAGTGCAAAACACTTTTGAAAGCCACACATAGTTTTTCATAATATGTATTTTCATAAACTTTTTGAAGATAATAAACTTGTATTTTATTTCCATTTTCCACAACATTTGAAGTACTCTAACATATACATTAATATATAGGTTCATCAAATGAAGAAATATAAATAGTAGTGCCATAGAATGGCATCCATTTTAAAAGCATATAATATAATATTATAGACTATTTAATAATACGGGAAATACACATACAATAGTGTTGAAATATTCAAGTTTTGTATACTATTTATTTAATGCTCACAATTTTTAGGAAGTATCATCATATTATTGCTCTATATAAACAGTCATATTTATGATGTATAAAATACTGATAACTGAGCTGGCATTGTGGTGTGGTAAATAAAGCTACCACCTGTAGTACAGGCATCCCTCATGGGCGCCGGTTTGAGTCCTGGCTACTCCACTTCGGATCCAGCTCCCCGCTAATGGCCTGGGAAAGCAGTAAAAGATGGCCCAAGTACTTAGACTCCTGCATCCACAAGGGAGTTCTGGAAGAGGCTCCTGGCTCCTGGCTTCAGCCTAGTCTAGCCTTGGCCACTGCGACCATCTCTGAAATGAACCAGCAGATGAAAGACCTCTCTCTCTCTCTCTCTCTCTGTAACTCTGCCTTTCAAATAAATAAAATAAATGTTTTAAAAATAAAATACTGATAATTATCTCTGAGTGAACAAGTTATAGCTTCAATTTAGATTTTATATTTTAAAATTCCTATTAATCATGTATTAATTTCATAATAATTTCTTTAAGACATCCAGCTATAAGGAAGAATAAAAGTAGACCTCCTAACATCTTCCTGAATCTTTATGAGACAGAAAAAGAAATAATATGTAAATAAAAGTAAGAAAACATGAATAATAATAAACTAAAATAATTTTCTATTACATAATTAGTAAATATTCTATTTAATATTAAATGTTCTAGTTTAAATACCCAAATAAAACTGTGTTTAAAATGTAATCAACAGAGGCTGGCGCTGTAGCCCAGCAGGTTAAGTTGCCTCCTTCAATACTGGCATTCCCTAAGCGTGCAGGTTCAATTCCCAGCTGCTGCACTGCTGATCCAGCTCTCTGCTTAAGCATCTGGGAAAGAAGTAGAAGTAGAAGTGCTTGGGCCCCAGTCACCCATGTGGAAGACTTAGGAAGATCTCTGTGTCTCTATCATTCTCTCTCTAATCATGCCTTTTAAATAAGTAACAAAATCTTTAAAAATATACATACTCAATAGCCTATCCTTGTTTTGACCATCTGAAAGTCAAAAAAAAAAAAAATCCTCTCCCCTTCCCCTTCCCACTCCCCTTCTCCTCCGCCCTTCCTCCCCCCCCCCCACTTTTTCCTCCTCCTCCTCCTCCTCCACCTTCTTCTTCTTCCCCAGCTTCTGGCATCAGAGCTCAAGGTCCATGCCAAGCAGAAATCTATTTCTCTACCTCATAGGAAATGTTTTGTGTAATAGGCTTCCAGTTCATAATGTATCATTTCATGAAAAACTGAATATATTGTTTATATATATGAATATATGAAGTCAAACTCTGATCTCTTAGCAAAAGTAAAAATGTAATTAGCAAACCAGAAGTTCAATTACATACTACTCTGATAATCACTGAAATAGGATGGAGTCAAAGCCACATTCAGAGGGAAAGTCATATTTCTACAAGCTTCTATTACTAAATCAGGGTAGAAACAACAGACATATTCATTTAATTCTGGAAACTAGGGAATGTGAGAAATGAAAAAAGAAAAAAAAGCTAAGGACAGAAGCTAGTGAATCTGAAAACTGTAAAGAACATAATTGATAAAACACAAAGTAAGTTTATTTTAAACATTTCTTTTTAATTTTTGACATGCAGATGGACAGTGAGAGAGAGAAAACATTTCTAAAATTTTGTAAAGCTAAGAGATAAAGCACCAGAATAAAATTGTAGGGAAGCAATATTTAAATGTAAATAGAATGTTATAGTAAAAAGATGGGATTTACTGACTTACAGGAAAACACACACACAAAAAAACAACTAAAGTCAAATAAAATTGATAGTAATATGGATGTGATAATTAATCTAATCATCAGAGGGATTGTGATTAGTGCTTACAACAATCTCAGAATAAATTTAAACTCCCCAATTCACACCAACCTTCCATTTCCAGTCAATCAACAAATTGTGCTGATTCTATTCTCTAAATCTCTATGTCCATTCCCTCCAACCAGCTGTCAACACCAGAGCTTTATTTCAGGCTCTCATTATCTGCGTTATGTCCAGCTAATTCAGTTCTCATTTCTCCAAACTTAGCACCTAGAAAAGGCTCTGGAATTATACAGGGAGTTGGAAAGTATTTGTTGCAAAGTTGAAACATGATTTAGCTTTATGGACAAATCATAAAATATAACTTAACTATGTTATTCCTCTGGCTTGGTGGATCTAATTGACAAATACACACCACTTGAGGAATAGGAATTCTGTAGTAAAGAGAAATGACAATACAGTGTCTACCTCAGTATGAATCAAAAATATCTTTACAATGCATGAAACAAAGACAACAGGAGAGGGCATGCTCTTAGGCACCAGCAGGGTTCAGACTGTCATTGTTGCCCTCTCTGGATGACAGGTATTTGGAAAACATAAACCTCATGTTTTGTTTCTTCCATATCCTCCAGGATACCCTAAATATGGATGTTATATGTAAAGAATTCCAACTTACAACCAGAAACCGGCAATTTGTGTCATCTCCATAGCTCACCATCCTGGATCAGACTACCAATGTCACAGCCTGCAGTGCCACTGCCTTGTGACTATTTCACCATGAGGGAAACTGAGTCTTGGATGATTTCAGTTATTTTCATTGCTAGAAATCCAGTAACTTTCCTATAAAGTAACTTAGCTAGAGAATGGCAAATTTATTTCAAATCCTGGTCTGACTTCATATTCCCTTATTTTTTCTATTTCATTAAGCAAACTACCCCATTTAATAGGAATTTATCAACCTTTCAATAATTACGAGCAGAGAATTTTTCCTTCAAACCACTTAGTTTAAAATGGTCATCTCATAAATGTTATTGATGATGATAAAATTTTTTTCCAGAAAACGTCAATCACTTCTTTTGCCACTTGTATTAGAATGGGATTTTTTTTAACTTACTCTTTAAAAGATGTATTTTTACATATTTGAAAGGCAGAGCAACAAAGACAGAGGGAGAGACAAAGAGATCTTCCATTTGTTGGTTCACTCCCCAAATGGCAGCAATGGCTAGGTCTGAGTCAGGTCAGTCTGAAGCCAAGAATCTGGAACTCGACCTGCATCTCCCACATGGGTGGCAAGGGCCATCTTCAGCTGCTTTCCCAGAAGCATTAGTAAGGAGCTGGATGGGAAGCAGAGCAACCAGGACTCAAACAGGTGCTCCCATATAGGATGACAGCATCACAAGTAGTGACTTGACCTGCTGTTACACATTACCAGGCCTACAATTTATTTCATGTATTTATACATTAGGTCTATGACTAGCCACTGGAGTACAGTCTATCAAATGTTTGTGCTTTAATAACTTCAGCTCAATTATTCTCTATTCTATTCACCTATGGAGCGTTCAGAAATTATAGATGTACAAGCCACACCTACAAATTCTGACTTAAGTGGTTTAGAAAGCCTAGGAATGAACTTTAAGAAAAAGCTGCCTTTCTCATTTTAATGCCAAACCTAAGTTCAAAGCCTAAGTTCACAGGTTTAGGGCAGCAGTGTCTCAGGAGCTCCAAGCTGCTACTCAGATTGCAAGGTCCTCTCCTGAGATGGTGAGTGCAAGCCTCTGCAGCCTCATGTCCCAGCACTTCTGCCTTCACTCCCCGATGCCTCAGGCTTACTAAAGACTCGGCACTGCTGTGATGTTCCACGTTGCATCCCTTCAGTCACATGGCTGCATCAGTGCTTTCCTCTCCCTTGGCGCCTCACCTGACAACAGAATTATTCCTCCGCCAAGACTCAAGTACACATCACAGTCCCTGTGACATGATCTCCCCTTTGCCGCCACTGTCTTGGTGCAGACACCGCGAGAGGCGATCAGAGATGTATGCTCCACTTCCTTTTTCATGCAATGATGCTTATTTCTTTACACATTTGTCTCCCTGACCTAATTACATATCCTGGTTCCAGAGTCCAACGAATAGTAGTCATTTAATTAAAACTTTGGTTAATAGAATTCAATGAAGAATATGAAAACACAGTCATAAACCTACAAACAGAGGTATAATGTGTCAATTGTCAATGATAAAACATTGTTTCAATGTTCTAATAATTCTTAATAAAGAATGCTGTCATCAGATAAATAATCCATTAGGTTGGAAACATTCATTATCTACTAACTTTCTGACTACTGCAGGATACTAGCCTTTTGAGATAACTAGTCACGCTACCCCAAATCACCTCTTCCCCCTACACACTCATACACAGATACATACATGCACATGAATATGTGCACACACACACACACACACTGGTATTATATTATTCATGGTATTGTGTCCTCTCTCCCCTCTCATTTGGATTGGATATGAGCCCTGATTTATCTTCTTGTCTTGATTTTATGTCTCCTCTTTCTATATATGGGAATGGCTTTTATACTATTCTGTCTAAATATATGCTCAGTGTTTTGCTCCAATATTGTTATGGGTCCAGAGGTCAATCCCAGGGAAGTTGCTGAATTAAGAAACAGTCTTTTGCTGCCAAGTTTTTAGAGGCAAAGCCTCTGTCAAACTCAGACAAGCAGAGTCCTGGATCAGCCTGGGATGCTGAAACCTGGAATATATATTTGATAAAGGCAATCTTTAGACAAACAGAAAGACAGGCTTCTAATTTGTTCTATGGTTCCCACTAACCTAAGTTGGAACCATAGAAAGGACAAAACCAGAAATGGAACATGACCAAGGTCCTTACATTTTGAGCCATCAAACCTGCACAGGCCACCCTCAGCCTGAGGCTGGTAACTGTACTCAACAGAGTGGATTACAGCCAAGCAAAGGCTCCCTGTTGCTACTCTTGCCTTAAACTCAGAGAAGGCTGCTGGTAGAGCCAGAGCTGCGGCATGACTCCACAATGCTACCTTACTCCACATGTTTGGAGGCCAAGAGTCATCTTTCCCTCAGCTGACACAATTTACACAATCTTCCTACTCCACATTCAGGATCATGCTGCTCCACAAATCCTTCCCCGACCAAAAGAACCAACTGATGCTTTCCCACCTCTGCCCTGTGCAGCATACCTGTAGGTGTCTAAATCGGCCCAGACTCCATGCTTTTATCCCTTGGATGGATAAATTCCACAAGTGGCATTCAATTTATCCCTTAGTGAATTCCCAGCAATGGGACACCATACTTCCTAACTTCCACAGCATTCTATTCACATTGCTACTAGAGGACTTATTTTTGCTCTGTGTACCTACTTTCCCTGCTAGAATCTTACCTATCAAGAGCAACAGCATCTTGTGTGTTTGTGTCATTAGCATCAGATCGATACTTTGCTCAGGACAAGTTCAATAAACAAGGATTTTTAGTGGAAAAGCACACAATAAATTATAGTAGAATTTACTGTATTTCCTTAATGTCCTCTGATATTACTTATTCCTCTCTCTAATCAGATTGAATAGTCAATGAAAGTAGAGTTGCCTATTCATTCACTTGCATAACTACATTCTTCCAGAAAATAGCTAGGAATTATTTTTGAATAAACTTCCTTTGATTTCCTAGGCTACCTATATTTTACTCTGTGTGTGTGTGTGTATAGTGCTCATGTGCCTATCACCACATATCTCGTATCTCAGGGATGGTGTTAGCTGAAGCTTCCTTTATCATTAAAGGGAGCTGACCTACTGACTGTGACATTTCCAAGGCCTCAGTCTCCATAGGCTTAACATCCTATTCTAGAAGCAATGGTCTTCTTCTCTGAAAATTACCTACTGAATAGGAAAGACAGAATAACAGAAAAGTTGAGGAAATGTCCTCAACCTATTGAAGGATTAGTCTACTATATTCCCATGATGTGCTTGGCAAATGGGTAGGTTGGGGAATGCTATTAATAATAGAGTAAGTTGTGAAAGAATTGCTTGCCATGTCTTGCAACTTATGTGGAAATCACATAACAACTTTAGAATATATAAACTCTTCTCAAAGGTGCACATTTTGAATATTTGCACTTACTGAATGGAAGTCATAGCTTAGGAATCTGAGCTGTGTTGCTCCAAAATTCTTTGCATTCTAGAAAGACTGGGAGAACTGGGGAACTGGGTTCCCTCTGTTTCTATCACAAGGTACATGCTAAACAATGATTTGATGTCAAGTTGTTTTCTCATGAATATTAAATCATTAAAAATGCAAAATAACATCTTCATCTATATTACTGTATTACTCTCTTTCAAACTTCTTGGTTATTTCTCATTTTTTAACCACATTAAGAATACATGTGTCTGAGTTAGCCACCAGAAAGTAAAACTGTTCTTAAATCTGGGCAACACTTTAATGCCATTCACCTAAACTACACTTGGCTCTCTTGATTCCTTAATCCCAAGTATCAAATAGAAAACCTGTGAATTCACAGCCGCATTTAGGAGAATCAAAGGAAAAACGAACACTACACGTACTTGACAAGTCATCCTGACTTTGTTCAGCTGGACCAGTAACCCTCCATCAAAAAACCCTAAGTTTAGGCTGCCAGACTGATTGGGAGATTTCCAGCTGGTTGTAAAGAAAATATTGCTGAAAGATCGTGTTCTTGTCATTTATGGTGCCCGAAAGTCAGAGTTACGAGGGATATTCCTTATTAGGAAAGAACAAAATTCCCAAGATCCACAGAGGCTGAAAAAGCACCCTGTAAAGAGACATGTTGTCTTAGCAAATACTCAAGACACCACGGAGGCAAGGTGTGGAACCCTTCAAACCAGCAAAAGGGCAGCTGAACCAAGACCAGAGACACAGGGCTTAGTCCTGGATTGAGGCCTCTGATTCGGATTTGAAAGTGTGAAGAGGGACAGTCAAGCCCAGCCTTAACCTCTGCTTCTGCCCTTGAAACCCTGGATCCACTACTGCTCAGCTCTCAAAATGTGGTAAAGGGGCCAACCCTAGCAGAAGCTTTGGTGGGAAGGACAGGAACGTTAATGCATATTCCTGGGACCAACTACAGAGACACTGACTCAGATTCACAGTCTTCATTTTTACAACTACTCCAAGTGATCCCTATTCAAAGTGAACTCACCATGCTGGTGCCATGCCTGATGTTAGGCGGGAATTCAGCTGGAGGGGACAAAGCTTGAGATTCTGGGACTCCGTACTAAATCACCCTTGTTGATAATCCAGACCAGACTTAATTCCCCTAGTCTAACAAACAGCCATCTGCCTTTTTATCAGTTATGTCTCCATCTCCATCCCAGGTCAAATAACTGGGATTTCGCCTCTGGTCTTCTTCAGATGACAAGTTGTATGGCCGCCTACCTAGGAATCTGTCCCTCAACTGTTCTGTAACAAGAATCTGGTTACCTTCTGACTGGTTCCCCTATACTCCTTACCTTCCTGTCCTCCCGACATTGAGAATAACATCTTGGGATTTCCCATCACTGTGTCCACTTATTTACAGGACACATCATTGCCTTGAGTTTCTGCTTGCTCCTGAATGTGAGACTATTACCCTATGGCTATTGCTAGTGGCTTCAGACACTTTTACTTTTCTCCTGGTTTTGTTTCCCAGACCTCCAGAACAGAATCTCTAAACTGAAATTTTGCATGTTTGCATCCTTGTCCTATTATAGTAACCTGGGCCATTCCAGCCATGTCTCAAAATTTGACAGGATATATCGAGCTACAAAGTTCCATAACACTCTGACCGAAGGGCCTCAAAAACATGGAAGAATGCATATCAGGAAAGAGTGAGTTTTCCTCATTCCTCCAGGATGGGAGAGGCAGACTACTGGAAATGCAAAGATGAACACAGATAGGGAAGTCACACAAGCTAGGTCCTCAGAGAGTTGGGGCAGTTAGAAGTAGGATGATCTTGTCCTGCTTTGCCCGAGACTGTATAGGGTCCTAGGGATTTGGAATTTCGAATGTTCCAACTGAAAATATCCCCAGAATCCAATGTGCATTGATGACCCAAGGACTAGAAAGTGTTCAGAGTTTTGCTGGATCAATATTTTAGCATATGAAAAAGTTATACAGAACAGGCAATAAGCCAGGTTTTCCTTAATATATTTTGTAAAAATACATAAAGATCAGAATCCTTACAATTATTTTTGACAACTGTACTGTTCTTCATTAAGTACAACTTTGTTCATTGACTGGTTCACATGATCCCTAGATTTTGTGCCAGTTACATACCTATTAGTGAAAGAAAACACTCAACTGTTATCAGTGATACTGGTACTTACTGAGGATTTTCTATGCCAGCCACAAATAGAAGTGTGGATATAAATTATCTCACTTAGGGTCTTACAATGACTGCAGTTGGTGAATGGTGTTTTTAGTCACATTTTACAGATAAAGAAACAAAGACACAAGTTTTAGGTAACTGTCCTTAGAAGAACTACTTTTACTGAATTGATAGGTGACAGACATAACAGATCCCTCACCTCTATTCCAATAAAGTGGAACTAACCAGAATGCAGAGATGAGCTGATTATACAGTCTCAGTGAAGTACACATCCACATCCCTCAGTAGGTAGATTCTGACATACTTCAGGTTCAAAGTCATCAAAACCCCTGCAGCATAAATTATTACTAAAAAGATAAAGAAATAAGAGTCATTTTTTGTTTTGCTCCTTGTTTTTTCTCTTTTTTTTTTCCAGCTGAATATTCCAGGTCAGTGGAAATACTAAGGCTTTTTAAGTGGTAGGAAGCTCTCCTGGGCATTCAAGAAGCTCATGTGGAGGTTAACCCCAGGGTTTGCAGAGAAAGAGGAGGGCTTCTCTTGTCAGGTTAGGCATGATGCTCTAGATCCTCAGTGTTTTCAATCTGATCCATTAAAAAAAAAGTCACCACTAACAGAGTGCTTCCTTTGTGTCATGCTCTGGACATAAATTATTTCTTTCCATTCTCAAAACCATCATGTGAAATAGTGACTGCAGGCTTCATTTAACAGATAAGGAAACAGAAAGGCAAGAGAAGTTCAGTAATTTGGCAAGATTACAACAGTAGCAAATGGTCAAGCCAAGATCTAAACCCACGAAAACTGGTTTGTCCATTTAATTACCTTGATTCTTTACTACACTGCATTTGGGCTGCAAGAATATTGTTACATGAAAACTTAGTGACTATTTTGTTAACCTAACCTCCTCATTTTATTAATAGTAAGCCAAAGCCCCAGAGAGTATAAGAGATTTGGAAAGACAGCATCCATGCCAGAAGGAGTGAGTTATTTAGAGAGAAAAACCTGGGTTTGACTCCTGCCTCTGCCATTGGTTAATTCTGCCACTTGCAACTACTTAACTGTTCTAAACCTCAACTCCCTCACGTTCAAAATGAGGGTAATAATGTTTACCTACAGAGGTGTTAGGGACTTAATTAATTAATTAGCTAAAATAAATGCAAGTGAAGCATTTACTAGAGTCCCTTGCATATACAGCAGAGGATAAACAGATATAATTGCTATGAGATTTACTGTTGATGTTATTATTGCTACAACTACTGAGTGTTGCAACTACCTAGTGATATCTACTACTACTTTGTAATTATCATCATCATCATCATCATCATCATCACTGTTAGAACAAATCATGCATCAGGCAATGACAGCAGCAGGCTTAAAATCTAGTTGCTTCATTTATCATGAGATATTTTCTCCCCTATCATAGAAACAACATTAAAACTTCAAACAGAGAAAGCCTTTAATAAAGACCCTTGGCATTCAGAAGGTTATTTGTAACACGGCCACAGAATTCCAGATAAGAATGTACAAAAATTTGAATGGCATAGATCAAAATAAAGCAAATCTAGTGCCATGGAATCTTGGGCATTAATGATGTTTCTTTAGTATATTTTCCAAGTAAAATATAAAACAAGCATACATATATATATATATATATATTCATTTTTGGCTTTACTCTTTATTTCTTTTGGCTTCTGTATGTCTATGATGAACACATGGAAGATGATGGAATATGATCAATCACACTGGGTTTTGTAGCATGGATTAGTGAGTATAACAGAGGGCCCACAAGATAATCCAACAGAGATCTAACTTCTTGGAGCTTTATTTCTGTAAAAGTTAATAAAATGACAGGTCTAAGCATTTTCAGCTCTCTGAGTACTGACACACCATTGCAGGAAACCATCTTGCTTCTCTTTTCCCATATCTGACATAATGAAATGTTATTAACATACACCTGCATGTGTAGGCTTTCCTAATAGGGGTACATGGAAGAACATTTTACAACACTCCCTGTGTCATAAACAAACCATTCTACACATTTTTATTACATGAGTCACATATGCTATTCATGAAAAAAAGAAGCTAAAATAAGAAAATCAAAATCATTCATAATCACATTGTATAAAATAACTACTAATAATTTGTGGTTTATTTTCTAACTTTTTCTAAGCATATAAAAAACTCAAACATATGGGTACTAGGATATAAATAGATGAGTCAGGCATCCTATGGTTCTTTTTTTTTTAAAGAGATTTATTTATTAATTTGAAAGTCAGAGTTATTTAGAGAGAGGAGAAGCAGAGAGAGAGAGAGAGAGAGAGAGAGGTATTCCATCCAATGGTTCACTCCCCAGATGGCCACAACGGCCAGAGCTGCACCGATCTGAAGCCAGGAGCCAGGAACCAGGAGCTTTTTCCAGGTCTCCCACACAGGTGCGGGAGCCCAAGGACTTGGGACATCTTCTACTGCTATCCCAGGCCATAGTAGAGAGCTGGATCAGAAAAGGAGCAGTCGAGACTAGAACCGGTGCCCGTATAGGTAGCTGGTGTTAACCTGCTGTGCTACAGCACCGGCCCCCATCCTATGGTTCTATTGCACAAAAGGATGACTATAACTATTAACCTACTATATATTCTTCTGTTAAAACAACCTAGAATATAGGATTTTGGATGCTTTCACTACAATGAAATGTTAAATGCTTAAAAGGATAAATATATTTAACCTGGTTATATATTATACAATGTATACGTGTAGTAAAACATCATATAGTACCTCATAAATGTATGCAATTTTTACATGTCTGTTAAACCTTTTTTAAATAAAGGAAATTAAAAATAACTCAAACATAGGTAAATTTACACAATTTTTATTTTTTTAATTTTGAACTTATTATATAATATTTTTATATAGCAAAACAGAGTAAATATTTTCCATATATACAGCAATTATATCTTTACATAACTGCCTGACATTTCATTATGTAAGTGTACCATCAGTAATTAATCAGTCTACTATTATGGACAGTAGGGTTGCTTCCAATTTTCCTGTTGTTATAACGAATACATGTTTATAAACATCCTTGTATATAAACTTTGATACACTTGTTTAAGTATTTCCTTAAAAATAAAGAATTCCAGGGCTGGCATTATGGGGTAGCAGGTAAAGCTGCCATGTATGATGCTGGCATCCCATATAGCGTGTCAGTTTGAGTCCCAGCTGCTCACTTCCCATCCAGCTCCCTGCTAATGTGCCTGGGAAAACAGCAGAAGATAGCCCAAGTACTTGGATCCCTGTACCCACGTGGGAGACCCTGATGAAGCCCCTGGCTCCTGGCTTCCACCTGGTCCAGTCCTGGCCATTGGGACCATTTAACGAGTGAACCAGCAGATGGAAGATTTTTCTCTCTCTTTCTCTTTGTCTCTTCTTCCTTCTCTATAACTCTGCCTTTCAAATAAAAAATATTCTTTTAAAGAAATAAACAATTACTAAGGACGAGATTACCAAATCAGAGTATACATATTTTTAGGGCTTAACAGATAATTTTGTATTAAGTAATATGTATGAATTTGTAATAGGTGCACATACTTATAAGCATACAATTTGCACACTGACAACTAGCTAACAGCAATGCACAACATCCATACCTACCACGGTGTCATAGGCCAGCAAAGGCATGCATCATCCCAAACTAGCAAGATAAATGAGAATTGCTAGACACTGTTAGAAAAGTTCTGATTTTTAAAACATGGATCTGTTTTGCTTTAACAAGTAAAACAGATAAAAAGGGTCTGGTGCTGGGCCTGCACTGTGGCATAGCAGGTAAAACCACAGCTTGTGGTGCCAGCATCCCCTGTGGGCACTGGTTAGAGTCCCAGCTAATCCACTTCCAATCGAGTTCCCTGCTAATGCACCTTGAAAAGCAGTGGAAGATGGCTCTGGTGCTTGGGCCCCTGCTCCTCACCTGTGTGGGAGACCTGGAGGAAGCTTCTGGCTCCTGGCTTCAGATTGGCCCAGCTCCAGCCATTGTGGCCATTTGGGGAGTGAACCATTGGATGGATGGAAGATCTCTCTCTTTCTCTCTCTCTCTCTCTCTCTCTCTCTCTCTCTCTCTGCCTCTCCTTCTCTGTAAGCTTTCAAATAAATAAATCTTTAGAAAAAAATGGGTATGGTGCCACATTTGACAAATGAGAACACTTGAAAATAGAAAAGGAAAGAAAATCATGACTGATTTACAAAACTGCTGCAAATTTCCTGATCAGTGAGAATAGAATGTTAAAATGCCCAAAGGATGAAACAAAACAAAAAAGCCTACTTTCTTCTGGGAAATACTTTAAGTCATTTCCTGCCAGAATATTAACAAAATGAAACCTGACTGTCAAAAATGATGTAGGAAGAGCAAAGCAACAGAACAAGCTAGAAAACTCTTTAGTTGGCATTGCAGGTTTTGTGCGAAACACAGCTGCTGTTTGCATCTAACTGGGCTGCTCTACCCTCTCCTAGAGTCCTCAAAGAAGAAAGGGAAGGCTCAGGTAAGGTGATGACAGGTACATGTATGCCATGGGGGAGACGGTGGGTGAGAAGAGAGAAACAAATGCTGTACAAACTAGTAAGGAAAATACTGTCTTCTACACTGCAGGCTATGAGATAGAAGTTCTCTACTATTCTATGAATAGTTGTCTGGTTATTACAACAGGCTTTCCTAGTGGTAACTCATTTAATCTTATGGTAATTATCCCCATTTCCTAATGGGGAAACTGAGGCAAGCCAAGTAATATGTACAGCTACAAAGTTGGGCTGATACTCAAACTCAGGGAGGTTAGCTCTGAGAATTCACCCTCTTAGCTACATTAGAATGCAATATCTTCAGGCATGGTTACAGAGACAAGAGTTCAGGATCGAAGGCCTGAGGTCCAAGTCTGGAGATGCCGCCTGCTATGTCTAGCAAGTTAATTTCTCTAAGCCTTAGATTCCTCCTTGGTAATGTAGGTGAAATGTGCATATCAGCTCCATCCTCACCCTTCTCATGCAGCTGTGGCCCACACCCACCTGGATGCAGAATTCTGCATATCTTTTGAGCTCCCCCATTCCACCTTGTTTCCAACTGACTTTCCATGTGCACTTCTGCTAATCACCCATGGGCTTCATATTCTCACTAAAGCATGGTCATCGTTCCCCTGGAGAATCCTTTGAAATAAAAACACTAAAACAGTAAATTCTTGTTTTGTAGGTGATAGAGAAGGGAAGAGAAATACACTGCATACTGCAGAGAAAACCACATAAAAATCCCCCATAAATTTCCTGGTAGCTCCACATTGCCAAGTGGAGGGGGTATTTTCAAGATCATTTTCTTGTTTTAGTTCCCTGAATTGATAACTGTCTTCACTTCTGAATTTCCCCCTGGGCATCTTAAAGTCCTTCCTCTTTCTTGTACTTTATAAAGAACTTATTTACTTGGAAATAATGTAACAACTATGTTGTTCCAACAAGAGGACAGGTGTGAGACACATCATAAAAATGGAGGGTGCCATTAAGATACTGTATCACTAACATTCCCTAAGAGATACAAGAAGCTGAGTAACTTAAACAACTGACTCAGCTAAACCTGAGGATGAACAGATCCACAATGTATTCTTACAGGGGGCATTTCTGTGCAGCAGCAATGATGCCAGCTTGGTTGATGCCCCCCAAACTGTATTTTCCTTGATAATGGCACTGGAGACACTGGTTAAACACATTTCAAATGCTTCTCTCCTAAAAATGCAAACAGGTCCCTACCCACAATTTTTGTATTTAATCCTACTGGTCTTTCCCTTACTACCTTATTTACAAAAGTTGCAAATGTGTATTCTATATGCATTTCTTTTCTCAACAACCAGTTTCTCCTTCTCACCTAGACAACTGGACCTTCTCTCTCTCTCTGCTACTACAATGAAAAGTTACAGCTAGCAATGTTTTCTAGGCCTACAAAGAGCTTCCTATTCTGGAATACAATGGCTATGTCAGGTTCCTCACTCTCTGGCCTTCCTCACTGAATTATACTTTTTTTTAATTTTTGACAGGCAGAGTGGACAGTGAGAGAGAGACAGACAGAAAGGTCTTCCTTTTGCCGTTGGTTCACCCTCCAGTGGCCACTGCGGCCGGCGCACCGCGCTGATCCGAAGCCAGGAGCCAGGTGCTTCTCCTGGTCTCCCATGCGGGTGCAGGGCCCAAGCACTTGGGCCATCCTCCACTGCACTCCCGGGCCACAGCAGAGAGCTGGCCTGGAAGAGGGGCAACCGGGACAGAATCCGGCACCCTGACCAGGACTAGAACCTGGTGTGCCAGCGCCGAAAGGCAGAGGATTAGCCTAGTGAGCCACAGCGCCGGCGAATTCTACATTTTCAATGAAACCTAGGGAAGAGTTTCAAAGAAACCTATGGAAGGCAGTTAATATGAACCAACTACTCCAATAGAATGTTTTCTGTTATAAAAGGAATATATTTTAACTATCTGCTTTGCCAACTTATGCAGTATTGTGACATGATGGTACAACCAGTTTATGGAAAATTCTTCCAAATTGAACAGCTCATATGTGAAAGAGAAGTGATAGAAGTCTTCCCAAATTTGACAGCAGCCTCAAAATTTCATGTGATGTTACCCATAACAAGTTACACTGCGCAAACCAATTTTTCTACATTGCTACTAATAAATTTTAATCAATTATATTAAAGATTGAATTGTGTTTATATTTGCTGTTTGGAAAATATTACACAATTATTTTCTTATGCAGAGGTGCTAAAAATGCAGCCAAACTAAAGTAGGGGAAAAACTTAACTTGAGATTATACGAAGGCGCATGTTAATGAAAACATTTTTAAAATTTTAAGACATATAGTGGTATTTCTCAGATTTTATTACTTTATGACTTCTTGTGATTTATTGCTTGTAATAAATACTCACATTCACTTTATATAATTTTATCTTGTAATTTTGTATTACACCAATCAGGCATGGCATAAAATGAGGCAAATCAATTGTTATCTGTTATCATTAAGTTAGCCTAACCGATCCAGGTTTCTGTAATATTAAACATGTGATTTAGACATCGCTTTTTCACACTGATAATTAACTCAGGGAAAGTCAGAACTGCCAACCAAAACAGAAGAAAAAAGAGGGGGGAGGGGAAGTTTTTGCAAATAACCAGAGCATTCCAAAGAATTCCAGAGATGCTCTCACATTCTGTATCACATTCCTTTAAGCACAGCCTAATTTAAACAAACAGCCAAGCAGCCAAGTGCTCCACATCAGTAATGTACACACTGGGGGCAAAGGCCAAAACTTGATTCCGAGTGAAAAGTAAGGAACTGAGCATTGAGTTCCATATGATAGAAAACTAGGGTCCAAACAGATGTCTGCATAAGCAAAAGTCTCATCACATGTGAGTTTTAAGTGTCTCCAAGCTGTGCTACTTTGCACTCCTTTATATAGCTCTACCTGAAGCCAATAGCTTGATCCTTTCTGAACTTAACTGACAGATTATTTAATGGCAAAATGGTGCATTTTTAAAATGGGACATCAAACTTCTCAGTTTAATTAGAATCTATTATAGATGAACTATGTCACACTTTAGCCCAGTTGGCCATCCAGATATGACTTTAGCATTAATAAGCATCTATTCAGTCTTTAAGATACTGGGAAGAGCAGATAATGCTATCTATCTTGTCACAGTAATCCAAACTTCTAATTTCTGTGATTGAGAATTCTGAGACTGTCGATATTTGTAAGTCGACCCCCTAATAACTGTCACTAGAATAGGAACAATCTGTGAACAATGGTTTTACTTGTAGTACTCTGGTACCACAATCAATTCATGACCTAGAACCTGGAATATATAATTTCTTCATCATGTAACAATTTCCCCTGAGCAGGCAAACATAATTTCTGTTACCAAAAATGCTGTCAGTCAAACCTGACTCACTGCTCGTCAGCATCACACAAAGACACACAAATGTGGGACACCTCTGAACTTATTTATTGGTATTTTTGTAATCACCAAGTTTAGTGAATGTGTGGATTCTAAGAACGCTGACCAACAATTTCCTATAAGCCAAACATTGGACCATGAAAGAAGAAAAGACAAAGCATTTATTCCAGGAGGATTACATAAAATGCGGGTTGAATTGTTTAAGTGGAAGAGGCATCTGTAGAGATCCCAGTACTTGAGACTATCATAAAAACCAACAGACATGAGACAGCAGAGCTAGGCACTGATCTGCAGTCTACCCATTCAAATATATTTAGCTATGACTTGTGAAGACAATATGCGCCCAGGGACCTAATGGTTTCTTATTATCAAGCTGAATGACTGGATCTGGCCATCTGAGAACAAGAGATCACAGAACGTCATTAGGGAAAATACTAGGTAAGTAGTGATGTTTGTGGCCCATTAGAGGATCGTTATATGGTGGTCTTGGCCTAAACCATTATCTCAGATAGCATCAGTTTGAGAGGAAAAAAAATTAAAGAGGCCTGGCCTTAAGAGAGGACTCAGAGGAAATGTAGTAGATAGTTGATGTCATTAGCCTTTGTCTTGTCACAAACCATTATCCTTGTGTTTCCTCATCTCCATGTTAAGAAAGTAGTCCTCAGCAAATGTTTTACTGAGGTAATTGTGAAGGGCTTCAATTTTTCAGGACACCGATTTCTCAGTGCTACATGTCACCAGGCACTCTTGTACAAAGTGCCTTAATCTGCAGATACCTTTAGGGGGTCCTCGTGTCTCTGTCTAATTTGGGATAAACCAACAGTCCACATTATTTCACAGTTATCTTATTAGAGAAAGTTGGGTTTGCTAGTGATGATATTAAATCTGTATTTCCCAAAACATGGTACTTAGAGAAGATGCGTGTATTTGTACAAACAAAGCAGTAATTAACTGGGGCAGAAAAGGAGATACCCTAGGTCATGCCCTACCATCCTAGATTTCATGGGTCAGAATTTACACACAGCAAGAACCCAGCACACCACCTGCCAAGGAACACTCCCTTAAAGAATCTCCTGTTCCAAATGTTTTCTTGGGTGCATATGAGACTCCAAGTCTTCATGACATGACATTAATAGCCTTTATGTGATGACATAGAGGACTCTAAGTCACCATTATTTATGTAACAGGGGGATATGAGTTAATCTCTTGAATAAAAAGGGGTTCGCATGGTAGATGTTGCCATGCTATCTGCTATCACATTAACATTTTAAATACCAATTAATACAAGAACTTTAAATAGCATGATTGAGTTATGCTGTAAATTAACAAGTCAGATACAACCTTAATTGAACAGACCTAAATGAACTCAAGGCTAATTGAAAAAAAAAATGTTTAATTTATTGCAGTTTTAAAATTCCTTTTCTTTATTATTTTTGTTTCATTTTATGTCATTGTAACCTGTGATACAAGGAAAGTATTCAATGTATTTAATGTGCACGAACATTCTGTGAGGTTCTTAAATTTAATTGTCTAAAAGTGTAAAAAGGAGTAGACTGTGATAGTGTGGTGGGGACAGCAAGAATTAGTTCAAGATTGGATGATTTTTAACAAGAATTTGCAGTCCGAGATATGTCTACAACCACTTTCTGAAATGCTTACACTAGTAGTTCAGATATTATGACCTTAGTTGGAAAGAGCAGGCTACATACCATCTTAGCAAGTCTATAAACAAAAAACATCTAAATGGTCTGGAAAGGAAGTAACACTGAACATTTGAAACTGCCACTGACACAAAGCAAGTGTAGAAGCTGGAGACCACATGAGTCATTTTAACAGTCCAAAGGCTTTACTTGCAGCTCTAAAAATAATTAATAGTTACTGTTATTCTCTGTCATTCAATTATCCAGAGGAGTACACACAGGGTAAGCTAAATGGGAAAGGGGTTTTTGAGTGGAGACTCCATCTATGTTGATGAATTTTCAGTAAAAGTATCTATGATATGGGAGGTGCTCCATAAGGATGTAGTGGTGAACAAGATCCACATATCAAGAATAATTCTATAACAGGCTCCAGTTTTATTTCCTAGATGATCAAAGTGTAGTCTAGTGGATTTATAGTCATTTTAGAAGAAAAGAGCGACCATATGTATATTCTTCACCAAGTTAAATTCATACCTCTATGCTCATGCCTCGATATTAGTATGTCTGCAGTAATTTTGTATTAGGAATTTCTGATTTGTGTGTATTCCCTCATGGTAATAAGATTTTATGACTCTGCAGAGCACTACAAGATTGGAATGCAGACAGGATGGCTGAGATGCATAACAGAATTCAATATGAATACTGCCCTTTAGAGTCAGGCAACAAGGGGCCCTGGATAAAATGAAAACATGAAGAAAGGCGAGAAGAGAAAGTACAACAGAACTATTGAAGAAATAGCATTCTAAGCAATTTTCTACTTAAAAAATGCTTGGTCATTGGGTGGTATTAGAAAAGGTAGAATACATATTAAATGGAAATGACCAGTCTACCAATTTGAAAAATAGATGTCCAAGGTAAGACTGAGAGATAAGCAGAGAGAGAAGACAAAAATAAGAAATAGAAATTGGATGTGCAGAACTGATATCAAAGATTTCTACTTGTCACCAAGGCTCCAAAGAGAATAATACAAGCCCCTCCTATCCCTACTGTTCTCCAACAAAGACCCAACAGAAGACAAAGAGCTCACCAAATGGTACTCATCAAAATTATTACCAAAAAGGGAGGAACCTCAGAGAGGAATGGTAACAGAGGGAAATAATTTAGAGAAGGTGGAAGGGATCTGAGTAAGAATAGATTGACTCTTTTATGTTGAGAAAAGTGGAAGCAATAAGAGAATAGGCAGAATGAGGGACAAGTTGTCAGGGGTAAGCAGAGGAGGGAGGTCTACCTATTCACAACACACCCAACTGTGCCTCTGTGCAGCCAAAGAAAAATGTTTGATCTTCCTCACTTGCTACTCAACAACAGTGCTGCCACCAACAGCCATCATTCCTACTGGCAGCAGGAGATGTATTTCCAAGGTGCTACTGAACTCCACTAAACAACGCATACTGATGATTTTACCCTGCCTTCAAGCACCCTTATGACTAATATCCTCTCATTACTCCATTGTTACACATGAAGAAACCAAATTTCAGAAAGTTAGGGTCATATGTACAACTTTTTGTTGAATGTTTAGGGTTGATAAGTTTCTACACTCACACAAACACACTTGTGAATTAAAATTACTTCCATCCTGCCTCATTTAAGTTGATAAAATTCTACATTCCCCCATCTGGTAAGGATACTAATATACAAGCTCTTACAATTTGACACATTTGTTATCTGTTTCTTTAACCATAATATTGTAACTACCAGATTGCAAACTCCCATAATTCTATAACTACTACATTGCAAACCTCCATATCAACAATCCAGACAGCTACACTACTGTCAACTTTTATTTTTAATAACTTCACTATTACTGTCAACAATAAAATTTCTTTCTAATAATATTAGCAACAATACTACAGTACCCATCTAATTATGTGATCAAATTATTTGCTCCTGAATGACTCAAAGAGATTCCTCATTTTCTGTAGAACTCTTGAAACTAAGAGAGTGATATCCCTGTGGGTTATAGCTCCTATTCAGTGGCATCATTCAACTATTACATAGCAATAAGTGAGGTTCTCTAAGCATATTTTGTCTCCTAATATTTGAAACATACACAAAACAATTCAATGTGTTCCATACAACTTCCCCAATAACAATAAAGCTATAGACATATAAATAAGATTTACTAGAATTTGAAGAATAGACTAAGTGCTTAGAACAGTGTTACTTGCCGGATTTGTCAGCATTTGAGGTAGTGGAGAAAATAAGATATATTAACAATTTCAAACATCTGTTGAAATGGTTGATGACTCTAACTTACAAGTGAGGTTGCTTGGGAACATTGAATCCTGACTGCAAACAACACATAAAGTGGGTAAGACAGTCCATGAACCTCTTGTAAAGGACTCTAGTGGTCCTCTGATCATTGAGATTGACTCACAAGATTAACAGACTTGTTTTTCCTACCTTACATGGTAGCTATATCCATCTCTTCATCCCAGGATTATGCATTAATCATCTAATCAAGAAGAAAACAACCATATTAGTCTGCAGCCACTGCTAAAAATTCAGATTCTGCACTGCACTCTATTTCCAAAAAGGATTCTTCAGAATCCTGTTAATTGAGCTCAGTCCACTTTCACAGTAACGGCACTGTAATAATTCAACCCCTTTCACAGTGTTTAATTCACACTTAAATTACATGTGAGCCTGGTGATGGACCAAATTATGTGGGTTATTAGAACATACAATTTTGGATGCATCCAATTCAAATGTAACTTAATTAAATCATATCCAGTACCAATATAAAAGTTTTTCAATTTATTTTCTCTTTATGTGCTACCAGTTCCTCTTCTCTGCCATGTATAATATTTGGCCTACTTACTTTAATATATGTAAAATATTTATATAGTATTATATACATATCATACCAAATTGTTTAACTTCTTATGAAAAGCTTTAGTAATTTAAATTTTTAAAACAAATTTAAATCTTATTCAAGCATATTATAAAGCAATACTGACTGATACTGGCTAACATCTTTATTTTTTAATTCAGAAGATTTTGGTTTTGGAGCCCAAATTTCAAAGGTCTTCAGATAAATACAATTATTACTTCTCTCAAAGTAAAAGTATAAAATAATGTAATACAAGTTAAATATATCATGTAAAATTAAAATAATCCATGATTAAAAATGAATCACAAATAAAAATCCAAAAACTTTACTTAAAAATTCAAACATAGGCCGGCGCCATGGCTCACTTGGCTAGTCCTCTGCCTGCGGTACCGGCACCCTGCGTTCTAGTCTGGGTTGGGGCACCGAGTACTAGTCCCGGTTGCTCCTCTTCTGGTCCAGCTCTCTGCTGTGGCCCAGGAGGGCAATGGAGGATGGCCCAAATCCTTGGGCCCCTGCACCCACACGGGAGACTGGGGGGAAGTACCTGGCTCCTGGCTTCGGACTGGCACAGCACCGGCCATAGCGGCCATTAGGGGAGTAAACTAACGGAAGGAAGACCTTTCTCTCTGTCTCTCTCTCACTGTCTATAACTCTCTCTCTGTCTCTCTCTCAATGTCTAACTCTGATTGGAAAAAAAAAAAATTTTCTATTGAATTATTTTGTCAAGATTCCAAAACAGTCAGGAAAGCAACAGCACCTCTGTATTAACAGAGACACTTTAAGTATAATTACAAACACTAATTACTAGATTAAATTCTTTATTATCAGGTCAAGCGGTGATATAATAAAGAATATTTTAAATAAAGTCATAAATTAAGTATTCAGAAAATTACAGCTATAGAAAAGTTTAGCTTCTTTTGTTCTAGTGGAGAAGCCAGAATATTTTCTTGAATTAAAATATACCATTCTTGATCCTTACTTGTACACTCCATTGAAAATATTTATAACTATGCAACTACTTTACTTTTTTTCTTTTTTTTAATTTTATTTAATGAATATAAATTTCCAGTGTACAGCTTATGGATTACAATGGCTTCCCTCTCCCATAACTTCCCTCCCACCCGCAACCCTCCCCTCTCCCGCTCCCTCTCCCCTTCCATTTGCATCAAGATTACTTTTCAATTCTATTTATATACAGAAGATCAATTTAGTATAAAGATTTCAACAGTTTGCACCCACATAGAAACACAAAGTGAAACATACTGTTGGAGTACTAGTTATAGCATTAAATCAAAATGTATAGCACATTAAGGACAGAGATTCCACATGAGGAGCAAGTGCACAGTGGCTCCTGTTGTTGACCCAACAAATTGACACTCTAGTTTATGGCGCCAGTAACCACCCTAGGCTGTCGTCATGAGTTGCCAAGGCTATGGAAGCCTTCCAAGTTTGCCGAATCTGATCATATTTAGACAAGGTCATAAAAGACAGAGTGAGGATAGTAACCAATGATCCTAAGAGTGGCATTTACCAGGTTTGAACAATTATACAGCATTAAGTGGGGAAGAGGACCATCAGGACACACAGGTTGGGAGTAGAGCCATTGGTGGTAGAGGTTATGATTACGAAGGAATGAGGCCCAAATACGCTAGACAGGGTCTAGAACAAAGGACAGAGTCATTATTAGAGGAGCTAAGAAAGGTGCTGTCTAAGCTACAATTAAGTTTTCTGACTGAGAGGCAAATAGAACCTCACAGAAGGGGCTTGATAATAATCTGGCGGGCTTTAGGCCTTGGAAGTTAAGAGGCCCAGACCTATCTATCTCTTCACATGGGGTACATCCTAAGGGAGGTGTGAACCTCCTAGGGGAAGGCACTCTGTTGACTTTCATTACCTGGCTGGCCTGGGAGGAGAGCTGGCCAGGTAAAGGCAGGGGGCATCTCTCACAAGAAATTTACAGTTCTGCCTGGAATGTTGCTGACCCTACTTGACCGTCCCCTCAGCTGCAGTGGTCACTTTGGAAGTTGGGCTGAGTGAAGGGCTTTTCAGCTTAGAGCCAATAAGATCTGTGGCTCTGACCTGGGCATCCTTGGACTCCAGGGCAGGTCCATTTCCAGTGATCCAACTCTTGGCAGAGCTGCCAGGGCTCTTCACAAGCTGACTTCTGCTGAAGCCCAGGCTTACCACATTGAAAGCCACTGCAGTGGACTGGCCTGTTGGGTCTCCTTGAGGGCAGATCACTGTACAGATCAGCCATTAATAGGCCTGCCACCCATTGCTTCTGATGCCGAGCTTTCTTTTCCTCCTGGTTTGTGTTAAAGCAGACCAGAGGATGCAAGTCAAGGGAGTGCCCGTGTCCCATCTCTAAGCTTCGGTGGCCTGAACTACAAGTCTATAGTCACAGGCATGTTCTGTAGTAGTTTTTCTAAGGTAGACAATGCCCATGAGGAAAATTATATTCTCACTTTAAAACTTTCTTTCCCTTTGGTCTGAAAGGGTGGTTTTTTCTACTTACTGTATACTTCGCTGATGGCGAAGTGAATCTAGCTATGAGATTATTATTTAAGTTCTTATTTTGGCTATGCTATTACAGAAAAATGTTAGCCATCTCTTTTATAAGGTCTAAAGATTAAATTGTGCGTCCTACAGATTCCTTCATAATAGAATTAGTTTCCTACCTTGAAGAGAATAGAGAAATGAAAGCAGCACATATACTAAAATTGGAACGATACAGAGAAGATTAGCATGGCCCCTGTGCAACTACTTTACTTTTAAAAATGTATTGTACACATGTACATAAATACATTTTATTGTTTCAGTATATGTTTTTCTTCATTGCATATGACAAAGAAATCTCCAAACTAAAATTTGAACATCCTATGTTTATAAAATACATTTAAAATTTTTCATTTCTATTAAAACATTTAACATAAAGGTTCTCAAATTTGAGATTATAAATCCTATAAAGAAAAGAATCATCATCCTTTCCTCCTTTGCCCAGAAATCAGGGGTCCATGCAGTCAAAATTGACCCTTCAAAATTGATACTTCAATATTGGGACAATTCATGTTACTTATCTCCTAAAGAACAGGTGAGGATTTTTTATTATAAAACTATTTCAGGGACAGGCATTTGGCACAGCCGCTAAGATGCCACTTGAGATGCCTGCATTCCATATGTGAGTGCCTGGGTTCAAGTCCCAGCTACACTCCTGATTTCCAGGTTCTTGGCCTTGGTCTAGCCCAGTCCCAGCTACTGCCGGGATTTGGGGAATAAATCAGCAGATCAGAGATAATCTCTCTCTCTCCTCTCTCTCTCTCTCTCTAGCTTTCAGATAAAGAAATATTTTTTAAAATTATTTCAATAACATTGAAAAAACTAACCTTGTTGTTGTTTTTTTTTTCATTTATTAAACTTTTATTTAATGAATATAAATTTCCAAAGTACAGCTTATGGGTTACAATGGCTTCCCCCCTCCCATAACTTCCCTCCCGCCCGCAACCCTCCCCTTTCTCGCTCCCTCTCCCCTTCCATTCACATCAAGATTCATTTTCAATTCTCTTTATATACAGAAGATCAGTTTAGTATATATTAGGTAATCTTGCTGTTTTGAAATTCACTCACTGGAATCAATCTTGGGATAAATACTGCGAGACAGTATCAGAGACTCTGAGCCCTTTGAACACAATTTGTTTCCTTTAATGATCATGAACTTGATCAAATCACAGAGGCAAATTATAAAGCTTCAAGATCTTTGCCATACTCTTTTGATAGACAGTACTTGTTTAAAAAAAAAGTCACAGCTTGAAGGCATGACATATTCAGGTACTATGGTGTGGGTATCAGTTTGGATGTTCAATATACTCGAGAAGTTCACGTGTTCAGAGCTTGAGTTCCAGGGTAGCACTGGGAGGTGGTGAAACCTTTAGGAGGTAGGTTCTAGGGGGAGGTCAAGGCAGCTCCCCTTAGAGGGCTGTTATAGAAGCCTGAGTTTGGGCCCAGTCTGTGCCTCTTCCTAGTTCGCCACGCGATCTTTCCTTCACTTGCACTCTGACATCGTTTGTGGGGCCTCCACCAAGGTTTGCATCACGCTGCTTGGACTTTGAATCTCCAGAACTGTGAGCTCAATGAAGCTTTCCCGTTTATAAGTCAGCTGTCTCAGGCATTCCATTATAGTAACAATTTACGGCAAAAATGATTAGATATTTATTAATTCTATTTTCTTTGTCTCAGAAAGCAAGGAAGAATAAAACTCCTGGTGTTGCCTATCTTTGTGTTAAGTGCTGAGGTTACAGGCAGTGATACTTAGAGGGATGCAATATGCCACTTTCATGCCTGTGTCACATCATCCAAGGCGAATCCTCCATGTAGGCAACTGCAGAGACCACGTAACAAAGATGTGAGCATCATAACAAGAAGGTAGCTTGAAAAGAAACAAGCCTTTATTTACTACGGCAAACAGATTCCAGCACAAATTAGCCCATCATGACTAACAGAGAAAGCGGTACTGCAATTACACCCACCCTCCTCCTGTCAGCTCCTCATCTACAGCCTGTGGTTCAGTCATCACAGGAAACTCCCCCACGCAGCCCCCGAGTTCTCCTGTGCTGCCCTCACCTGCAGGGAAGCACGGAGGAGGCGTGTGACTTTGGCCCACCGGTCTGCCTTGATAAGCCTCAGCTTTTCTCATCTGCAGAATGGGGGTGGGGGACATGTGAAGGCCAAGGGTGACAGGAAGAGAGCAGGACAGAACACTGTCTCATCCAGGCCCCACATTCTCTATGGGGCCAGGCCCCTCATCTGCTGCTTGGGCCTGCCAGCCACATTACACCGGTCTGCAAGCCCCCCCAAAAAAGCAGACATTGTAAGCTTTGGCATGGTGTCAACCAACAAAGAAATAAGTATGACAAGCTAGGAATATGGTGAATGAAATTGTTCAGCGGGAAAACAGTTTGTTAAACTGTTATCCACAATAACTTGATACACATACTGCAACCTACTAAGTCAGAAGCTCTGGGGAATATGAATAAAACTAAAGTGTAAACTGTAATTTGGGCTGCATTTGACAAAGCATCACATGAAAGAACTGGCTAGTTTGGAGCAATCTAAAATAAAAGTTACCTCAGTTATCATGTTTAATTGAAACAGTAATGTATTTCCAAATTTTCACAAAGCCTTTATATCTTCAACATTGAGCAGAACGACACTATCTTAAATCCAACAGTCAAAGGTCACAAGCTCCTCTGTTTGTATGCCATGCCTAGTCATATTAAGTGGTGGTAGGTAGATGAGGCTTAGCAGCAGGAAGAGAAAAAAAATGATTCCACCATCTTCCCAGGGCTTCAGAAAGTCCTTGCCAAGTGATTGGGTTGGGTTAGGGACTATTTACGCTCCAGTTAATAGTGCAGTTTGTTTGTTGTTTCAGATAGCATATTGCCTCTCCTAAATTTTAAAGGAATATTTTGGAAAGGTTAGTAAATTTTTATATCTAGAAGGAAGCATAAAAAGACCACTATCTTACAGCTTTCCTTATGAGGCAGACAGAATGTAAATCCAAACCCAATAATCAAATTCCCAATGACAGACCTCAGGTGGAGGGACTTGGAGAGCATGATCTGGTACTAATTACAGTGGGCTGAACTTAATTTTCTACTTTGGGAGGCAAGGCACGATAGTCATTGTTTAACATCATTCCACTTAAGCCTCAAAAATTGCTATAAAAGAAACCTTATGGAGGATTTATGTGCTTCACATTATGCCAAGGTTCTACAAAGAGTGAGCCTGCACTGGGTGACCAACAGAGCTTCCTTCTCGTCCCAGGACTAGCTTTGGTCACCATCTGGGCCATGTGAAAAGTATTGAGAATCTGGTCAGAGGCAGAGTCAAACCAACCATACATGCTCCCTCTGCCAACACTGGAGTCCTCGAAGGTGACAGAAATGACCACAGGCCAGTCCTCCAGAAACTATCAGGCAAGAGAGAAACTTAAGTGAGTTAACAGCACAGGGGAAGTAGGAATTAAGATATATTTCTGAAACAGATTCTTTCGGGTATCAGATATTTGATTTTGGGGCACATCCTCCATTTGGGACTTCAGTCTCCCTGTCCATAAAATGAGCGAGTTGGGTTTAAATACAGACTACCAACCCAAATGCCTACAAGGATTGAGAAGGTAGTCTGAGAGACCCAGGCAAACCAGGAACTGTGGTGAAGGGAAGAAGGCATGCCCTTCCACAGTACAGGTGCTCTCAAACTCCAGCTACTTAATGGTATTTGGTGAGACAGGACAGGCCTGTCAGTCAAATTTCCAACGTTTTCAAGAGTTTTTTTTTTTCAATACTATTTGTTGAACTCTTTACTTGGTATAGAGTTAATCTTATATATATATAGTTAATTAAAATAGATCTTAGTAAAAAATAAGAATGGGAATAGGAGAGGGAGGAGGAAGAGGGTGGAAGGGCAGGTAGGGCGAGAAGAATCACTGTGTTCCTAAAGTTGTATTTATGAAATGCATTTAGTTTACATACCTTAAATAAAAGGTTTCTGGGTAAAAAATAAAGAAAAAGAAAAAGATGCTAGAAATTAAGGATTTCACATAAAAAATCTTCCCATTTCTAAATATTCACAACTGGAACTCTCTTGCCCAAACAAAAAGCAGCTGCTGGCATGATGAGGCCTGGAGACCACATTTGTTTTCCAGGTAGTCAGAGAGCTATTTCTGAACCACATGACTTCTAAGGTTCCTTCCATCTTTTAAGGTAAATTTAAGCTAAATGCATGACAAATGACATTCTGCTTCTCCCATTTATAATCTTTTTTTTTTAACTCATTTTCATAATATTTGGGAATGACCTTGCATACACTCTTCTGTAGCCCTGAAGAGCTGGCGCAAACAGTGCTTCTGCTGTTATTCATCATCTCTGGACCACAAACTCAAGAGGCAACTGCCTTGCCTTCATTCTTTCCCAATTCATAGCAACTCAGACTGTTAATAACACCACCCCCCGAAAGCCAATTTCTTCTGGTTTTTCATATGTTTCTAATCCCCCTGTCCCAGATTTTTTTGTTTTGCTGCCTCCCTTTTCCTTCCATTTCCTAAATGTGGGTGTTCCCCCAAGACTCTATCCTCTGTAGTTCTCTTTAAGTTTTTATCCTGAGATCTCATCTACCACTGCATTTTCCAACATCATTAGTTCATTTCTAAACACAAACGACTATCTCTGGTCTGTTTCATAAGCTCCAGCTCTCCATTTCCAACCCCAATTCAACATTTCCTATATTGCTCATTTCTTAACTTTGACATGCTCTGCAATTTATTCACTATTTTCTCCAAAACTTCTTCTCCCTTATGTTCCTCTTGCTACGAAAGATCTCCCACCAATCTTTCCTGCAGTTTTCCGAGTCAGATTCTTAGTTAATTTTAATCAAGACAACTCAGCTCTCCCACTGCCACATTCGACGACTTACTTGTCATACTGAGAACATTCAGTTGTTCCCTTCTAAAGTAGGCTCCTGCACTTACCACTCTGGGACTGGATACACCCATTGTACCCTCCTTCCTTCCTCACTTCAATCCATACAAGGCACTGCCTCTATGCGATCACCTGCATCACATTATATCCTCGTTTCTTTGCACTGTGGCTAAATACGGACTTACTTCATCTAACATTCAAAGCTCAGAAACTCCAGGACCTTGGCCATCTTCCAAATCCAATCTCTCAGTAATGAACATCTTCTATTCCAGCCAAACCAGCTTAATCATTGTTCCCCAAAGAATATATCTGGTGCTTAGAAAAGCCTTACGGTAATTTCTACCTGTTCAAATCCTACCCATTCTTCCAGACCCAGTTTAACTTACATCTACTTCAAAAACTGTGTAAGTTACAGATGTTAAACAATGTTTTCCTGATCAGAGTTCAAGGAAATATTTTTCAGTTCTGTATCTTTACCTGGAGGTCATGAAAGGAATCACAGATATTAGCTTCTAAAGGCTTTATTGTTTTGCTTTTAACATGCAGGGTAAAATTAGTTTTGTATATGATATGGAAGTAGGAGCCCAAATTAGGCTTTTTAGGAGTGGAAGTTAATTTTTCTGACTAGTTTTAAGATCTGTCCTTTCCCCATGTTACTCACTGTGTGCTTTGTTATAAACCAACGATTCATATCTGTAAGAGCTGGTTTTTAGTCTATTTCATTGGCCTACTTCTCAATTCTTGTACCTGTTCTATACTCAGTTAACACAGCTTTCATGATATTCAACAGAGATTATTTTCTTGCTTGTTTTCTGGGGTATGGTTTTCATCTATGTTGCTGTAAGTGAATATAATACCACAGAATAGGGTAATTTATAAAGAATGGAGGCTTATTTAGATCATGATTCTGGAACACGGTGCTGGTATCTGTTCAGTTTCTGGTGAGGGCCTTCTTGTTGGGTCATGGCATAGCAGAGGGCATCACTGGCAAGACAGAGTTGGCGTGCCCACTGGGTCTCTTCTTCTTATAAAGCCATTAATTCATTCATGGAGCCAACTCCTATAATCTCATCTAATCCCAATTACCTCCTGAAAGTCCCACCTGGAAACACCACTAACATAAGACTTAGGGAATGACATCTCGACATGAATCTTGGGAGGGACAAACACCTAAACCACAGCACGTGTCTTGCCCATTCTAGGCCATTTGTATTTCCACATAAATTTTATGTCAGCTTATCAAATATCCATTCCCCACAACCCTGCCAAAAAATAGCAACAGAGTTGGGATTTTGATTGGTATTGCATCTTTGGATTTTAGAACAATCTCTTATTCTTGTGCTTTCCTTTCTTTTTGGAGTTAGTTTTGTCCTTTTCCCAGTTTCAGAAGACAGATTTTAGAATGCTGATATAAAACTCCTTGATTTTAAAATAGCAATGTAATGCTCAAAATTTCCTTTTATTCACCAATTAGGTTCACCTTACATTTTTCATATTTTATGTTAGATTCATTCTACCCAAATACTTTCTAGTCACCCTGGTGAATTCCTCCTTGACTTCTGAGTTATTTAGGGGTACATTGCAGGGCAGATAGTGTGCCAAAGTTTGCTGCTATTGGGGATGCTGGCATCCTGTGTCAGAGTGCCTGGTTCACATCTCAGCTACATCTCCTCTGATCCCACTTCCTGTTAATGTACCTGGGAGGAAGCAGATGATGGCTCAAGTGCTTTGCCACTCACATCGGAAACACAGATGGAGAGTCCCGGGCTCCTGGCTGTGGCCTGGTCTAACCCTGGCTGTTGTGGGCATTTGGGACGTGAATTAGAGATGAAAGATATCTCTATCTCTCTCCTTCTTTCCCCCACTTTCTCTGTCACACTGTCTTTCAAATAAATGAACCTTTTTTTAAAAAAAAGTATGTTGTTAAATCATGTATTTTTTTAAATTTTTGAGCCATATGTCTATAATTATTTCCTAATTTAATTCCTGAAAATTAGAGAGCATGTCTTATGAAATTTCAATCCTTTGTAAAACTTGAAAAAAGAAAATAATTTGTAAAATTTCAAAGAAATTGTAAAATCTCAGTTCTTTAAAACTTGTAGGGATTTGTTTCATGGCCCAGAATTCTTTGTTCTTTGATTAACATGAAATGTCAATTAGATCAAATTGGCTGGCTGGACTGTCCCATCTTCTGTGTTTTTAATTATTTTCTCCCTACTTGTTGCACAATTACTAAGAGTGTTAACATCTTCAAGAATAATTGTGGATTTTCTATTTCAATCAGTTTTTGCTTCATGTATTTGGAGTTCTACTGAACAGTATAAATCCACATTTAAAATAACTACATATTCTTCATGAAGTGACACCTTTATCAACACATAATGTCCCTCTTGATTTATGCTATTTCTTGGATGAAGTTTATTTTGCCTAATTTAATGTGACCACTTTCTTTTGTTTAGTGATTATATTGTATATCTTCTTCCAGCTTTTTATTTTAACAGATTTCTGTCTTTATATTAGTTTCTTATAGATAGCATATAATCAGGTCTTACATTAATATCTAAATTAGTAATCTCTGGCCTTTAATCAAAATATTCATATAATCTAAAGGTAATTATTGATATGGTGGCATTTAAATCTTTCTAATTGTTTTATATTTCCCAAATGTTTTTTTTTCTATAACCACTGTATTATTTATATAGTTTTATTTCACTTTTAATTTTTTAGTTATATTTGAATTTTTCTCTGCAGTTATTATCTATATCTTCTTAAGAATTTTTGTGGTTGCTCTGAAGTTGACACTGTAGAACTTTAATTTTTCATAGTCTGCGTTAAAATAATACTGTGCTTTACTTTCAAAGAACTTTATAGATGTATATTCCCCATTTTTCCTTCCTATAATTTGTACTTTATTGTCCCATATTTTCATCTTTGTATATACTATAAATATACACTATAAATGCTACAGCACATTTATACTATTTTTATTTTACCATTTTAAAAAATTATTTGACAGGAAGAGAGAAGGGGGAGAAAGAGAAAGAGCACTCTCATCTACTGGTTCACTCCCCAGATGCCTACAATGCGAGGGACTGGGCAAAGCTGAAACTGGGAACTGGAAACTGGGAACTCAGTCCAGACCTCCAACAGGCTCCCAATTACTTGAGCCATCATCACTGTCTCCCAGGATCCACACTAGCAGCAAATTGCATCAAGCCTGGAGCTGTAGATGGAACCCAAGGACTGATATATGGGACACAGGCTTCCTAACTGGTGTGTTACCAATAGACAAAACACCTATCCCTGCTTTATTAAACTATCAATTATAGTTTAGAGTGATTAAAATAACCACATAAATAACTTTGTTTAATATTTTTCATAGGACAACTCAACTGCCAATGGATTCTTTTTCTGAAATTTTGTATGGAACTTCTGTATAAAACAAGATTTCACTTAACCTTTATTTTTTTGAAAGCTACTTTCATTGGGCACCAAATTCTGGGTTGATGATATCACTCTATTCTCTTTTGGCTTTCATAGTTCCTAGGGACGCCTTTTATAATGTTCTTTTGTTTATTTGCAGTTGTAAAGTGACTTTTTTATCTAGCTATGTTTAGGACTATCTTTTTATCTTTGATTACTATGATGTTTCAACATTTTTTACTTTTTTTTAGTTCAAGGGAGGTATTCTGCATGCAATTCTCCGAGCTTGGATTTGTGTTTTGATGTCTTCCATTATATTTGTAGAGTTTTCAGTGTTTATCCCTTCAAAATTCTTTGTCTCATCTCTATTTCTCTTCTGGGACCCCAATTACACAGCCACATATACTAGATCTCTTAATCTTGTCTCACAATTCTTAGAAGCTGTCTTTTGTTGTATTTAATCATTCTTTTGTACTTCAATTCTCATCATCTCCTTTAACTTCAAGAATTTTTTTCTTAGTTATATCAAGTCTATTGATGAATGTATCAAAGGAAGCTTTTATCCCTAATATCCATTTTTTCAAAATCTAACTATACTTGATCCTTTTATAGTTTTATATTCCTTCTTAAGTTTTCCATCTGTACATGCATGTTATCTACTCTTCCCATTACATTTTTATGTAAGTGTTATGATTGCTCAATATCCTTGTCTTATTGCTTGAATAACTTGATAATTTCTGCATTTGGGTCTTTTGATTCCCACATCTCATCATGCTGTATTGTGTTTTCTTGCTTTTCTGATTATCCTTTGATTTTTTAAAATGAATTTCAGGGGCCAGCGCTGTGGCGCAGTGGGTTAAAGCCCTGGCCTGAAGCACCAGCATCCCATATGGGTGCTGGTTCTAGTCCCAGCTGCTCCTCTTCCGATCCAGCTCTCTGCTATGGCCTGGGAAAGCAGTAGAAGATAGCCAAAGTCCTTGGGCTCCTGCTCCCGCATGGGAGACCTGGAAGACGCTCCTGGTTCCTGGCTTTGGATTGGCACAGCTTCAGCCATTGCGCCCTCTGGGGAGTGAACCAGTGGATGGAAGACCTCTCGCTCTGTCTCTACCTCTTCTGTAACTATGTCATTTAAATAAATAAAAGCAAATCTTAAAAAAAATGAATGCCAGTCATATGTAGGGAAGGAGAGGCTGAGGTAGTTAGCATCCTAGCCTCTCTCCTGTCAAGCCTTTTGAGTGAGAAGTTGAGTTCATTGAGTCAAGTGAACCATATCTGGACTCATTTTGGTGCACAGCAGGCTTCAAATTCCTCCAGTGGTGGGCTGCTATTGCCTTATGCCCAATTTGACAGTTTCAGGTGATTTTTCTCAGTGTTCATGTGCAGCTTTCAGTCACTGCTACACATCTAAACCTCAGAGGATATCTCCTCCCATGATTTACCCACCCTCTCAGTTTCAGATTGCCACTGCTTAATGCTCATTGCTAGGTTTGGAGAGGAGGGAGTCTTTCTTCTCCTGGTTATGTTTTAATCTTGTGGAAGCCAGGTATTCCTGGGAGCTGAGGTAGAGTTTTTCAGCATTTCTGCTTTTCTTTCATGACAGTCAAACTCTGCATTGCGTCTGTGACTTTACTTAGGCAGATGTCTCCCATTCTTTTTCAGTGGTAGCAAACCAGCGCTGCATGTCATTATAGTGCCCAGGATTCAGATTGCCTTGCCTGTTCTTCACAAGAAAAGGGGGTTTTTCTTCTGCTTTTCTCCCAACCACAATGGTTCTTTGTGTCCTGTGAGTGCTGGTGTTCATCTCTCTTTCCTCAATGGCTTAACAGTTTTTACTCAAAGGAGAGAAGACCCCAGGAAAAGGGTTTTTCCCACATTCCAGATAACCTCTTGCTCAACTGACCCTGGGGAAAGTGATGTCTGTAGTCCCCTGTCTTGCCCAAACTCCCAGTTAAGGCTAAGCAGAAAAGATCTGTGGGACTGACAATGTGGCATAGTAGGCTAAGCCTCCGTCTGTGGAGCTGCCATCCCATATGGACAGTAGACCAAAACCCAGCCGCTCCATTTCTGATCCAGCTCCCTGCTAGTGGCCTGGGAGAGCAGTAAAAGAGGGCCCAGGAGCTTGGGCCCCTGCACCCACATGGGAGACCCAGAAGAAGCTACTGGCTCCTGGCTTTGAATGGGCCTACCTCCGGCCATTGCAGCCATTTACGGGAGTGAACCAGTAGATGGAAGACTGACCTCTCTGTCTCTCCCTCTCTGTGACTCTGGCTCTGAAATAAATAAATAGATCTTTAAACAAAGAAAAGCTCTTGGCAGTGAGCATCCCATAGTCTGAATGTTTGTGTCCTCCCCTGAAATTCATATGTTGAAATCCTAGCCCCCAATGTGATGGTGTTAGTAGTTGTGGCCCTTGGAAGGTGATCAAGTCGTGAGAACATGGTGCCCATGGATGGGGTTAGTGCCTGAGAGAGTTCACTCTCCCCTCTACTCTGTGAAGATGCAGCAAGGAGGCATCATCTATGAGCAACAGGTCCTCACTGGAACCCTCATCTACTGGCACCCTGACCTTGGTGCCTCCAGAAATGTGAGAAATAAATTTCTGTTGTATATAAATTACCCAGTTTATGACATTCTGATATAATAGCACACATGGACAAGGACCAAATGTGAACCCATTTATTTAAACTGGCATATTAGTCCACACTTGACCTAATCAACCAGCTAGAATTTTAGCTAATTTCTTTGTACTTACTTATGCAGTATTCATATTTTTTGCTAAGTAGTTGAAATAATTCATGTATCATGGATATGTCACTCTTTGGAACATCAGTTATCCTGTGACCTCAACTCTGACAGGCTCACAAACGGTATGGTTTGTGAGTTTATTTACTTTCTCCTTATTACATCTTAGGTGAAAGTAGATACTGCAAACTTATGTTTATTTTTTAATAAATTCTTGATATATGTTTACTACCTCAGGCCCTAAAGAACTGAAAGAACTATAGGTAGCTTTATAAGTAAATGAGTCTTCCAGGGGCTCTGCATCATTAGATAGAAAAAGCAATTCTTGGCACAGTATTTAATCCTAGAACCTCAAAATCCTCGAGCTTATCTTCCAGGAGAGGCTCTTTAAACTGTATTTCTTGGGCAAGCCTTTTGGGGCCTAGAATTAAGATGTCCACATCCCAGAATGAAATGCCCAGGTTAGAGTCCTGGTTCCAGTTTCCTATTAATATATATATTAATTCCTATTTATATATATGTGTATATATATACATATACATCTGCTATCTTCCATGATATATATATATATATATATATACATATATATGTATATATACATGGAAGACAGCAGATAATGGTCAAGTAACTTGGTCCCTGCCACCCACATGGGAGACCTGGGATGAATTCCCGACTCCAGTCTTTGGCCTAACTCAACCAAGGGCTGTTGCAGGCATTTGGGGTGTGAACCAGTGGATCGAAGTTCAAGCATACTCTCGCTCCCTGTCTCTGTCTCTCCCTCTTCCCTTCTACAATAATAATAAATAAGCTTCTTAACAATCAGAAAATTTATCAAGGAAGAATACAAAATATATTTCCAGTGAAGTCTTTCAAAGTGATCTGCAACTCCATGTGGAAATAGTATCATAATCCAATCCTCTAATATATAAGAAGTACAATAATAATCAGTAAAATGTGGTTTAACTTTGAACCCCAAAATTTCAGGGCTATATTGGATACAACGGTCAAAGCGGATGTCCTTGTCTGGTTCTATATCTTAGTGAGGATCTTTTCCCATTCATTAATATACTGGCAGTGGGTTTGTCATAAATTGCCTTCATTGTGTTGAGGAAAGGTTCCTTCTAGACCCAATTTGCTTCAGGTTTTTATCATGAAAGGATGTTGTATTTTATCAAATGCTCTCTCTACATCTATTGAGATATTCTTCAATTTGTAAATGTGATATCACACTTGATGGTTTGGCATATGTTGGACTATCTCTGAGTACCAGGGATAAATCCCACATGGTCCAGGTGAATGGTTTTTCTGAAATAATGTTGGATTTGATTAGCCGGCATTTTGTTGAGGATTTCTGCATCTATGTTCATTCATCAGGGATATTGGTCTATAATTCTTTTTCTGTTTCTTTGTATCTTTTTCTGGTTTTGGAAATAAAGTGATTCTAGCCTCATAGAAGGAGTTAGGGATGATTCCCTCCTTTTTGATTGTTTTGAATAGTCTGAAAAGAACTGGAATTCGTTCATCTTTAAAAGTTTGGTAGAATTCAGCAGTGAAACCAGTTACTCAGCTTGAGATATATATTTTCTAGCGTGCTGTTGTGTTTAGATCAAGAGATGACAAAATACTTCACTATGATAGGAACAAAGAAAGATTTAAGTGTTCAGGATAGGGTCAGCGTTGTGGCACATTCGGTTAAGCTGCTGCCTGCAATGCCAGCATCCCTCCCATATGAGCACTAGTCAGAGTCCTAGCTGCTCCACTTCAGAATCAGCTCCCTGTAAATGGATTTGGGAAAATGGTGAGAGATGGCCCAAGTACCTGGACCCCTGCTACCCATGTAGAAAACCTGAATATAGTTCTAGGCTCCTGGCTTCAAACTTGCCCAGCCCTGGCCACTGCAGCCATTTGGGGTGTGAACCATTGATGAAAGATCTCTTTCTTTCTCTGTCTTTCCCCCTCATAATTCTGCCTTTCAAATAAGTAAATAGATCTTTTTAAAAACACGTTCATAATAAGGGATAAAATGGCAAATCTATCAATCCCAATGAATCTGTTCAAATAACATTAAAGTTAGTGACCATCATGAATAAAAACTAGTTAAGCAACAGGAAATAAAAGTCAAAACAATGTACATGTATCAAAATAATAATGTTACTCCATTGAGTAACAAATGAAAACTTCATCTGAAAACAGGGATGGTAACTTGTAAATGTGTTAACAGTAGAAATAATCCTCGGGTTCTAAGAAGTCAGGAAGTAAATCCAGGATATTCAGAACACTAAACAAATCCAAAAATCCTTAGACTTTAAAGGCCACATAAATTTAAAGAGTGACAAGAATTTGGAAGCTTTTGAGAAAACTGGAATTTAAAAAGTCATCTAACTGAAGCTTGTTCTGCTAAGAAGCACCGCAAAGGAAGTCAGAGATTTGTATTTTATGATTCAAGTTAAATGAGCTCTTGCTGTCCTCCCAATATTCAACAAGTTAATTCCTGAGTAGCTGTAAGAAAGCCCAAACTATATGAAACAGGAAAGTATTTTCATCTTAAATTGCAAAACAAATATGTCCTTAAATGACTTTTAATTGCTCTTCATTGGCCATAATCAGAAAGATGAAAGCACAAAATTTTGCTTTGGAAAAGATTCCAAATACATTAAATATTTTGATATTTTTGTCATGATCTCTAAGTCTTAAACAGCTGGTATTAACATGGTAAATCTTTCAAATGAACTAAAGCAGATGTGTCTGTTCAATTCCCCTCCAATACAGTATCTATAATATAAGGTTCTCATGAGCAAAGAGCTTTAATAAAATATAGCAAAGAGAAGCCAAAAATGTAAGTTGGCACTAAAATTCCTATCCAGTAAAGAACTTTCATGCTCTCTCTGTACAAGAAGCACGAATCCAGGCATTGTTTAAGTCAGAGAAATGAGTACCTTCTGTGATTGTAAATCCTAAGAACACAGAAGACTGCCAGGAGTATTTGATCATACCATCCTTTTTGCAAACCTGGTGGATTCAAGTTGAAGCCAAATACTGTGATGGCGTGTTGGCAGCTTAATTGATACCAATGTAATATTCAGTCATGTAAAAAATTATTGAGTGCCTAGTCTCCATGGGGCACCCTTCTAGATGTTTGGGATACATCAATGAATAAAATCAAGATGCCCACATTCAAAGGCCCTACACTCAGTGACACAGAATGTGTCCTGAAAGGCCATACTCAACAGCAAAAGGTGAAAGGGGTTCAATAATTATAATAGAGAACATGTATTAGCTACATATTAGGTATGCAGACTCTTCTTAGAGCTTTATCTGTTCAATTACTACCTCTGTTGCTCTTTTTGGAATGTTCAAACACGAAATTTAGCCTCATGATAATATCATACTCTATCTATGAGTCATGTACTCTAATGAGAAAAAAAAAAACAAGGAAGAAAGAACTTTTTATTAAAAAAATAAAATAGAAAACCCCAGTTTTGTCTTTGGCTCGCTCATTGTGTTAACTGTTCTCTGTTTTCATTATAACAATGAAAAATAACTATGGCAACAGAAATGCAAATCAAGATATTTTGAGGCATCTGAAATATCTTGTACTATTAAGAGATAAAAATATTTTATGTGCATAAGAAAACCTCAATCATAACTAAAGGCATGTTTCTCTGCAATAACAGGATCATAAGATGTTATAACCATGAAAAAACAAAATTGCATAAGAGAAACCTGAATAATTTGGCATGTCTGCCAAAACTCAACAACAAAAAATAATCTTGATTCAATTCAGAATGTTGCTATGGGTTCCTGAGTCTTTGCCATGTGGTCCTACCTATTGCTTTGTGAACAACTGGAATATCAGGCAGAGTAGGTGGCATACACAGTACTCAAGAGCAAGCTCTAGGTACATCTGGCTGAGCAGATCTTAGCCTTCAACTGAAGAATAGCCTTGTGGGTCTAAAAAGTACAGAGAGAGCAATAGAGGGAGTGGAAAAACAAACAACTTCTACTACCTCACTGCTGATACTAGGAAGCTAAGTTAATATCATTTAAGTTCCTAGTATGAGTTTTACATTTTGTGCATAAAAAGGTAACATCATCAACGAGATGAAGAAGTTGAAATTATGTCCTGTTATAGAAGAGTCCACCCTACACCAGAGATCTTAGAGATCTAACTTTATAGTCTCGACTCAATTTTCTACACATTAAAAATATGATCAGCTATTCTGTATTTGGGCTGTGTCCAAAAACTAAAAATAAACTGAGGACTTCCTTTCCCTGGAATAGGGCTAAACCTTTAAAAAAAAGTTTGAAATGCAGAGGAGTTTTGAAAAATGAGCCTGATTTTCTTTATACAATGGAATACATATTGTGAAAACTATGGTTGTAGAGTCTGTATTTACCAGATTTTAAGATAGCCATCTGTCCTCTGAAACTCTGCCCTCAATAACATCTGCTCAACTTTGCTTAAGTTTTAGTTCAGAGTCACTTAACTTTTTTTTTCTTTCTCTCAGCCAATCTTCATACACTTTAAAGATAGTCCAACAAATAGTTCAAGATAGGTGTTGTAGTTCATTCCTATTGAATTAAAATCTACTCATTCTTTCCTACCAGTTTAGTGTAACAGTTGTTTGCAACACTTATTAGATATAAAATCAACTAATCCAATTGATCAATAAGTTAACATTGACTCAGCTCACATTAACATTGCCTGCCTCTCCCTTTAGAGGCATATTCAGGAAAATGAAAATTAACTAGCATTACCATAATATAATCATCTCTGTAATTTTTTCCATAAGATCCATGATATGATTTTCTTTTGGATACTGTAAAATTTCATGGTTGAAAGTAGCATAGGGATCCATCAACATATTTTCCACTTTAAAATAAAAAAAAAATTTGACCTGAGTTTTGTTAGATAGTTGCCTTGAAGTAGCTGAATTATTGAAAATAGTCTTAACAGAGTCTTCCATGGGCTATGCATAGTTTTACAAGTTTGAATACATTTATTTATAAGTCAACATTTTAAAAGTTTGTGTGTCTGTAATGCATCTATCTCTAAATATTTATGAGTATACTTCATCATTAAGTCAGGAGATAGTCAAGAAGGAAAAACTATAGAGACATTCTCAATACAGTGGACATATTCCAACATCAAATTTTCAAAAAGGAATGAACTCAATAGCCTAATCCCTGACAGCATTTCCAGGGTCTTTTGGTTTAAGGACACCACTTACAATTAAAGGAAACTTCCAAAATTAACTACCTAATGAATCATATCAGAGGTTCTAGACTATTAGGAAATAGGCCAACATAAAGAGACAAATGGAGTTAGAAAGAAGTAGAAGGATTCTTGGCAAGACTTAGTTTAGGCAGGTTCTTAATTATTATTTAGGCTTTTTGTGCTTTCAATCCATGACAGGGTGAAGCTCCCAGTTTATAATATTATGGAAAGAAAAAAGCAAAAAAAAAATCTCACAGTTATCTGACTGGAAACATATCAGAGAAAGAATTGTTTGAACAAATAAGGAGAAGTTTTCATGAATCTGTGTTCTAAGTGAAAAGTGGATACAATAAATCTGGTCTGAATGATAAAATGTTCCCTTCCATGACCAAGATTTCTGGCAGGAATCAGGTATCAGCCTTCAGATTTTTCTCTCTGTTTGATTTTCTACAACCTTTCAGCTTAAAAAAAATGCAATTCCTTCAAGAATTAATGGATAGTCCTTAAAAAACATTGACTTTCTTCTACCATTTTCTGTTTTAATCAATGAAGGTAAAAACCAGTACAGCCTAATAAAGCCAAAATAGACTTCATATTCTCAGAAACACAGAAGAGGGAAAGAGGGAAAATTCCCAAAGAAACATTGGATGAAACACATTAGACATTTCCAAGATCTACAATTCCTGTTTACACTGTGACATAAATAAATACATCTGGTCGGTGAGATCGTTAACTTTCAGATGTCTTGAAGCTTTGCTTTTAATCTGAAAGTCATGGGAACATATCTAGTTTCTTATTTAATTATAATTCACTTTCAAATCAATCCTAATCTTGGGAACTTAATCTGGAGAGTTTATCACATTAAAAGTAAAATATTGAGTTCTATTCCTCTTCCGAGTTCTGACAAAGTGCAGGCATATTTAGAAATTCCTCTTAAAAGAAAAAATTTCAACAAATAAGTCCTCATTTTATTTTAAAAATTAACATAAAAATAATATTCCACCCAACAAGTACACCATCTAGTATAATCACTATCACTTTTGCATACTATCTTTACTGCATTGATATGTTTTGCTTTCTAAATTGCTACAATTTTATTTTTAAAATATTCTGCTTTCTTATTCTCACATAACATTAAACTACATTGTTATTTTTCACTTTTATATTTTATTAGAAACATAATATTCTACTAATTTTCTTGAGCATCCTCTCATTTTGGATATCTATATGACTGGGACATGTTTGATTTTTTTTTTCTAACTTTTGTGTGTTTTCTAAATATTCTCTAGATCTAGTAGAGTAATCCTAGCAACACAAAGGCATCAACATCTCCTAAGTACATTATTTTGATACCTCCAACTGTGTCTATTTTTCTATATTCTTCCAGATTAATCATTTATGAATATTGGCAGATGGTCTATCCCTGGCTCTAGCTTATCCCTTTAATCTGGGAATGCTTAAATAAGAGACAAACTCTTAACAAAGAGTGAGTATAAGACACTGAAAGGCTGGATGGTGTGTATCTCATAGAAGTGTGGAGGTGCCCAGGGCCAGGTGAAGTCAGGATGGCAGAGTCTGGACAACCCAGTCAACCCCTTTCGCATGACTTCTGGAGGGCAGAGCTGTTTACTGGTCATGGCCTCACAGTGGAATCCCCTGAATGTGCTGACTCTCAGCGGGTTTTCATCAGAGTGTGTGTTCACCCCTCCCTTTGGCACACTGGACACTGAATCCCAGATTGAGGCGGAACAATCTTTACCACAGAGTTAGTCCCACCCACCCCAACCCCCCAGTTTCCTCCTGCCAACATCCCAGGTGCCGGCACCACCATCTGCTATGGTTTCTGCCTTCTACAAATAGTTTAGTCACACTGTCAACACAGGAGGCTGAAAATGGGAGGAAAGGTTTTGAATTCAGGGGTGGAGAATGGCATTTTTTCTCTTTATTTTCTCCAGTTTTTTCCAGTGTTGACATTCCCTGATTCCACTGGGTTCCCATTTTCCTGCTGAATTACCAAGAGCCCTTTCAGTCCACTCAGTGCTCCTAAACACACTTTTTAAATATTTCATTCTTTTGCCCTCAAAGTGTTATAACTGATACCACATTGCTAAATCATATTTCAAAAGAGATCTTTTAGTAGGCACAGTCATTAGAAATGAGTAAGAGTGTCATGCACAGCATTTGAAGCAGCACTGACTTTTCAGCATTTTTTTGCATTGTAGTTTAGCAAAAACGAATGCTGTAAGGACCCAAGATGGCCTCAAAATTCCTTCGGGCCGGCGCCGTGGCTTAACAGGCTAATCCTCTGCCTTGCGGCGCCGGCACACTGGGTTCTAGTCCCGGTTGGGGCGCCGGATTCTCTCCCGGTTGCCCCTCTTCCAGGCCAGCTCTCTGCTATGGCCCGGGAAGGCAGTGGAGGATGGCCCAAGTCCTTGGGCCCTGCAGCCGCATGGGAGACCAGGAGAAGCTCCTGGCTCCTGGCTTGGGATTAGCACGACGGCAAAAAGGAAGACCTTTCTCTCTGTCTCTCTCTCACTATCCATTCTGCCTGTTAAAAAAAAAAAAAATCCTTCTGAGAGAATACAAAGAAAAAAAAAATAAAACCCATAAATTACAGAGTATCAACTGTATGCCTGGCATTTCACATGCATTATTTCATTTACCCTTAAACAACCCCAAGTAGTGGGTATTATTCTCCCCATTAGGCATAAAAGGAAAGTAAGAATCCAAAACACTAACTTGTCCATCTCTGCAGTCTCAAAGGCAAGTGGGCATGGTTCCAACCCCTGCCTCTCTGAACCTGGCTACCTCAAAGCCACCTTTGCCAAAATAGCTCAGAGCTATAGGGCTATAAGGGCATGTTTCACTCATTGCTGCTTTTCAGGATTACCATTACCTACTAATTATCACATTGTTCAAACGAAATTCCAATGGTATAAATAATGAAGTAAATGCTAATTAATTAAACTCAACTATACCATTTTTTTTCAAACTACAAATCTGAAATTTGCTTGTTCTTTCAAAAGCAGCCAACAAATTATTTACCCTTGATACTATTCCAGGACTGATGTAATCTTTTATTTATTTATTTTGTCCCAATTAACAAATGACTAATTTACTTGATTAGTTCTGTTGACATTTTTTGAAAATCCATGACTTACAAGTTTTGAATCAAATTCTAACCTTTTAGGGCTCTTAACTATTTTATTTGGGCAAACTGTGATTTCCTAGGGTCATAATGGAGAAAGACAAATTGTATAAATTTTTTATGATACATATCAGCTTTTATTCAGGATATTAAATTGATTTCAAAATATCATCTCAATGATATAAACTTAAATAAATCAGTTATGTGTCATGTGATATAAAATAATCTGGGAGTCTGGCACTGTGATGCAGTAGATTACTCCTCCACCTGTGACACTGGCATCCCATATGGGTGCCAGTTCTAGTCCCGGCTGCTCCTCTTCCGATCCAGCTCTCTGCTATGGCCTAGGAAAGCAGTAGATGATGGCCCAGGAAAGCCGTAGATGATGCCCCAAGTGTTTGGGCCCCTGCACCTGAGTGGGAGACCTGGAAGAGGTTCCTGGTTCCTGACTTCAGATTGGCCCAGCTCCGGCCATTTGGGGAGTGAACCAGCAGATGGAAGACCTTTCTCTCTGCCTCTCCCTCCCACTGTCTGTAACTTTTAACTCTCAAATAAATAAAGAAAATCTTTGAAAAAATAATCTGCATGTCCACACCATCCTAGGCATATACAGATCCTTCACACTGGCCTGTTTAACCTCAAAGAGGGGGAGCCCACAATGGCTGCAGTGTCAATTAGCAAAGGACTGGAACAGGCAGAGATTAAAATCTCTCACGAAAATAAAAACTGAAATATATTCTGACAACCAGATCCACATACTGGCTCTAAATCTATCCTCACCCACACAAGTTTTAGATTTACTTAGTAAAACATATGTAGCCTCCATGAAAATGTTAGGAAATAATTTTAATTAACCAGATTCATAGCACTCATATTATTTGATGATTTTTTCTTACACCCTGGTGATGTCAAAATGCTGAACTGCTTCTGAAAGTTTACTGTCTTCATCGAGTCCTCCTTTACCTTCAAGGGTGTGCTCAAAGATCATCAGTTTCTGAATGACTTTATGTATTTCTAATCCTCGAGGTCCAGTGTGCCATATTCCAACAGAAATAATATCTCCTCTCTCCAAACTCCCAAATCAAGTCACCCACTGTCACAATGATTTATGACATTCTACCTAACATCCCACTTACTTATGTACTAATCTTGCCTGCTTTGCCAAACTGCAACTGTCTTGAGGCTCACATCCATGTCCACTGGGAGTCCAACATAATTCACATGATATGATGAGAATAATGCAGACAACCAGTTGAATAAGCCAAAAATTATTCTCAAAATCATAGTTTTCACTCAATAGCAGAGGTTGAAGCCAAACATATTTTGGGGCTTTCCAGATTTGTGTCTCCACTTGACTTTCTCCTCTCTACAAAATTTAAAACTCCTAGGAATACAATTGACTCTTTTTTTTCCTCTTGTTTAAAAACTATGTGTTTAAAGCAATAATGAAGAGCAGCCCAATGAAAAACAATTTTGTTTTTCTTTTTCATTTGATGTGCTACATTTACACTAAAGTAAGTTATATAAAAAGGAGAATGAGGGAGAATGAGAAAGAGTACGAATCAGAGAAAGAGAATGTAGAATCGGTTCACGCTGCCCAAAGTCATTTCCCTGAGGAACACAAGCTTCTCTCCATTAGGTGTTCAAATGCAGGAAGTAGAAGACAAGGGACTCTGTACACCAGAGACTTAACTGAAACAGTAAGGCGTGACCCAGAACAAAATTGAAACCTCAAGGTTCAGTTCCTACTCATTGCCCACAGAATACAACCGTTGGGCTTCAGTGGCCTCGACAGAAGTCTGACTTTGGATGCCATTGTCTAGAAAGCTACTGTTATTGTTCCACTTGAAACAGTCCTCTTGAATATTGCTTTTGTTCTGTATAAGTGACAGAAATTCAACAACTTCTTGTAAGCCAAAGAAGTACAGTGGTATCATTTGAATTTCTGTTATTGAAAACGTCCTTCAAGGGGAAAAAAAAACCTATTGGCTTTCACTTTTTTCCTTATCAAAAAGAAGATAAACACAAAATCATTATCTTTTTTTAATAACAGAATTATTGACAAAGAGTTTTTCAAAACTCAGAACTTTGTTGTACGTACTGAATATAACCTTGGTATATGCTGTACACTGGGTTAAATCTATCTGTAGAGCACTCACTACGTAAGGATTATTTCCACTTGCAATTTCAGGCTCCCAGTATGCTCTGTTCTCTCACTCCTCATGGTTGTGCAGAAGTAATTAAAAGAGAGCTAAGCTAAAGATTTCCAACCTTTCACTAAACTCTGTATTTACTATTCCCTCTAGCTACATTAGAATATGAGCAGAAACAAACAGTTAATCATTAGTATATAAATGGTTAGCAACAAAATATTTTTCTTTGACCACTTTCTTGTCCAGGAAAAAACAGAAGTTACTTAAGCACATTTAAAACGAACCATTCCTATAACATCTGTATTACATAAAATACGAATAGGGCAGAAATATTTGAAGCAATATGTTAAGTGTTCCCAACCAAGAAAATCGAGTTGCCAATTTTGAATATATTGGAGCACAAGCAGTATAAATTATTAAAAGAGTGAAATAAATGCATGAATAAAAAAAAGTTTCTGAATCCTTGGGCAGATCAATTTTAAATTAGTTCAGGAAGGGTCCTGACACCTGCCTAATTGAATGATTTAAAGAAAAAGTTGAAGTCTTTTGACTGCAGGTTGTTGCTTTTTTTCCCCTTAGGTTTTTTTTTTTTTTTTCTGGGCAGGCAGAGTTAAACAGTGAGAAAGAGACAGAGACAAAGATCTTCCCTTTCTGTTGGTTCACCCCCCAAATGACCGCTATGGCCAGCGCACTGAGCCAATCCAAAGCCAGGAGCCAGGTGCTTCCTCCTGGTCTCCCACGCGGGTGCAGGGCCAAGCACTTGGGCCATTCTCCACTGCCTTCCTGGGCCACAGCAGAAAGCTGGACTGGAAGAGGAGCAACCGGGACAGAACTGGTGCCCCATAGAACCCAGGGTGCCGGCACCACATGCAGAGGACTAGCCAAGTGAGCTACGGCTCTGGCCTCCCCTTAGGTTTTGACAAACTATCTGTTTGGCTAAAATTATTCAGCTGAAAACGCACACACACACCAATATACAACTTCAATATTAGGCTTTGTGTTAGATTTACTATTCTCTTGATTTTCCACCATGCCTAATGCACTTCTTTCAACAGCATCCTTCTTTCCTTAGGAGAGTCCAATCTGTGTGATTCAGTTGGGGTAGAGCCACCTGTGGCCACACAGTGGCCATGTGACTTGCGGATTGCCAATCAGGATACTCTTTCCATATCAACTATAATAATTGAATGAGCACGTGAGAACCAGTAAATTCTATTAGATTTAAAGGCTGAATTATAATCTCAAATGGTTGACTGAAAATAATGGTTCTGCACTTGCTCTCTCTTTCTCTCTGCCTCTCCTCTCCTGTGTAACTTTCAAATAAATAAATAAAATCTTAAAAAAAAAATAATGGTTCTGATTGGAACAAAGATGGCTCATACTTCTGTGAAGTTGCTAGGTAAGATTCAAGAATAACTAAGCAGTAACACACTTACAGAATTCTAACAATTCAATTCAAACAGCCTTTGGACCAAGTCATTAAATGGGAATTTAATGACCACCACTGTATCAATATTTTTTCCCATATTCTCATTCCATATTTTTTAAAGTAGACGATTCTTATGATTGTTCCATTAGGCTGAATTAGCATAAAACAATAAGTGTGCATTTGTGGATTTTTAAACCAACTCTAAACTTCAGCCAAGAAATGCTGTTAAACTAAAAGAGAACCAAGTATTTTCTCTTGGAATTGTGACCTAATTACATAAATATATAGCTCTAGAAAATGAACCAACAAAGAGATTAGGCCTACCCATACTGGCCATAGTAAATGAGAGAAGGTCAATGAGATAAAGAAAACTTTAAAAGATAGATTGAATATTCAATTAAAAGTACCTTCTTAGACAACCTTTTGTAGTGTAAACACTTTTAAACTGTTCTATTAAAAATAATTTAACATGATTGATTAATACTTTGTCACAATCTATTTTTAGTTATATAAACTAGCTCAAAACAAGTTGTTGTTTTGCTTTGTTTTTGGAAGATGTAGTTGTAATTTCATAATAAAATGTTATAATATATACTAAACATATCACTACTGGCCAGTTTTTTAAAAAGGATTAAAATAGTAAACATCGGGCCGGCGCCGCGGCTCACTAGGCTAATCCTCCGCCTTGCGGCGCCGGCACACCGGGTTCTAGTCCCGGTCGGGGCACCGATCCTGTCCCGGTTGCCCCTCTTCCAGGCCAGCTCTCTGCTGTGGCCAGGGAGTACAGTGGAGGATGGCCCAAGTCCTTGGGCCCTGCACCCCATGGAAGACCAGGATAAGCACCTGGCTCCTGCCATCGGATCAGCGCGGTGCGCCGGCCGCAGCGCGCCAACCGCGGCGGCCATTGGAGGGTGAACCAACAGCAAAAGGAAGACCTTTCTCTCTGTCTCTCTGTCACTGTCCACTCTGCCTGTCAAAAATTTAAAAAAAAAAATGAAAAAAAATAGTAAACATATTGCCCATAGAACTGTAATGAGTATAGGCTTAAACAATGATTTTTTGATGATAATCTTATCATTTTCTTGTATTACTGTCATGCATATAACTTTAATGACTAATGGATAGATTAGGCTTTTCCCAATAGAATCTGTTTCATAAATTCTGGCTAGTTTTCTCCTTAATAGTGAAGTAGATACCAATGCTGTTCCTAGAAATCTGTTTCCAATCCTTGTTTTCTCCTCCCTTCTTGCTGTCACGTGAATGGCTCATCTTGTTGCCCTAGTTCCTATCTGGCCCTCTTTGCCTCTAACTCTGAGGAAATTTGTAAATACTACCCCTACCTTCAAAATGCACAAGCTGAATCTCCACACCTTTAAGTCATCAACTCTGTCCTTACAGAACGATAAAATCATTTAATCCAATGACTGTTCTACTCACCGGGCTGATGAAGGAATGCTGGAAAGTGGCTCTTTCAATGAGACCCATGTACACATTCTTCCTATTGGTTTCTATCTTTGATCTTCCTACAAAACAAAGCAAGTCTCTAACACAGCTGCCTTTGCCATGCTGCCTCCTAGGTCCCTGCCTCTAGGAAAACTGTCCAAACACTTTCCTGCTCAGTCACTCTGCTGTGTAGCTTTCCAGGTCCTACAGATTTAGGGGTACTCAGGGCCAGCCAGACTCTCAGACAACTACCTACTCAGTGCCACAAACTGCACAAAACAAAGATATTCCAGGGGGAAGAGATTTTTATAAAAAGTTTTTAAAGAGAACACACACTTTTCTCTCAATGGTAAGATGCCACTATAAATCAGAAAACTAACATTTAAGACTCACTGGGTACAATGACTCCACTTCATTGTCAACATACTCACAAGTACTGTTTTGCTCCTGTTCCTTGCTCTCTTTCTTTTAGAGAGTAAATTTTCCCGCACATTATAGTTTTAAAGTGCAAATAAATACAAGACTCAGTCACTGTTTGGATCCAGTGTTTTTACTTGGAACCAGTGCCTTACAGATTATGACATGCAGCACACAGAAAATGGGATTAGAAAAGGTGCTGTGGCCATAGGGTTGTCCTCGGGCTGTAGAAGGCAGGGCAAACCCTTCATTATTCTTCCGCTCAGACTGGGGAGCTCATGATAGCTACGTGTCACCTCTAATGTCATCGGCTCTCTCTCAGGCTTTGTCTCATTGTCTCTCTCTTCCCTTCACTATCTTTTCCCCCACAACCCCTCCTCTTCTTTTTCCATGGCCCCACGGACCACAGAAAGGCAGAAGAGCCTAAGAGTAGATCCACCATTCCTTAATGAATTAATAACCAGGCCCAGCCCCACCACAAGCCAGAAAGGACTTTTCAAGTCCAAATAGAGCATTAAGAATCGCTAAAAAATATGCACATTAAAAGTTAAAGAGTCTGGTTATTATTGTTTTCACTGTGAAACCTATTAAAATATTTAGCTTTTTCAAGGGAGAGTTCAATAATTGTTATATAAGTCATGTTAATGTCAGTTAATTTTTAAAAATATACTAAAGAAGGTTACAATGGAAATAGAAAAACAAACCACTGTTCTATCAGGAAAGTTAGCGCAGAGAGCTATCAATACAGCTGTGGTATAGCAGAATGCCGGGCAGGAATTTTTTTTTTTAATGTTTTAAATATTTTATAGAGTGGGAAAAATAAGCTTGATATTTGAAATTAGAAATAAATGTTCTAAATTAAGAAATGGTTATTGAGTTTTTATCTAAATATCTATAGGGCAGCTCTCTCAAGATGAAGCCAAACAAAGCACTTTCCTTTATCATCATTTTTACTTTGGTTCTTCTTATTATACGAATTGTACACATACTAGGAAAGTCAGAATAATTAAATATGAAAGAAAATAGCACTTAAAATAATTGTAAGAATGTAAACAATTCCCTATAAGAAATCAATCATAGATCCTCAATTTAACAACTGTCTAGTCAATGCTGGTGCCACATACATAGACCCCTCCATTTGGACAAATAAGATCAGTATCTCCAATAAACAAACAATGCTGTGCCACACAGCCTGGGGCTCTCCAACATGGTTAGCTCTTCAAGCACTGGAACTTGACAACAATATTCAGTGAGCACTGATAGTCATCAAACATCATTTTAACTTCCTCTCTGAAGTATTCACTTTGGACTGCTTATTGGATTTGGGAGGCAGAGAGTATCTGTTCACAGAAGGAGAAATTCTGATGAGAATAGGCAAACAAGACAATGAAAAGCTCAGGTAGTACTCTCACACACACAAAAGGCGCTGTTTCCCATTCTAGACACTTGTACGTCCTTTTCTTCTTGAGCCAGAGGGCTACCTAGTAAAGAAGTGGTCAATCACATAATCAAAATTATTTTGTGAGTCATCTAAATATATGCAGAATCATCAAAAAAAAAAAAACCATCCTGTGTGTAAAAACACACTTATTTATTACAAGCACAAATATTTTACAGTTTAGTATAAAGTCTCCTCAATTTTATTTCTAAGGTTTAAAAGGGTGAAACCTAACAAAGTCTATTTATACTGCTGCCTAATTAGGTTCTACAGGAGTAGAAGCAGGAGCATACTGTGTTAAGAACTCATCTGTTAATCTGATTTTGAACCCCAAGCAAGTAGGGAGCAAGATTCCAGGAAACTGCAAAGTGTAAACAGCAAGTGTTCACTCATCAGTCAAAATTCAGGTGGTAACGTTTTCATCAAACGGAACCGACTCATGCCAAACAAAACCCAGCAGTTCTTGTGAATGTATACCCTCACAGATGTACAAAGGAATATGGATAGAGATGCTCATGGACGCATTGCTTACGGTTGCAAACGGAAGAAGAAACACATCAATCTATCTGTAGGGAGTGTGTGTACACTGAGGAGTACAAAGACAGAGTGAGAGCTCTGGAGCCAGATTCACACTTGGCAACACAGAAATAGTTCAAAACCTAATGCTAAATTTTAAAAGAAATGAAATATTCCAAGCACAGTGTCAAATATATAATTTTTAAAACACAATCAATATATTTTCAAATGTACACTGAAATTTAAGACTATATAGATAGCACATAGACATGAATTTAATTCTATGTTATATAAATAAATGCACATATAATTTCATATTTATGAAACAAGAATTACAAGAACATCTTTAAAGATATTAGAGCAGATATCTGAGGGGCAAGAGAATAGGAGCAGAGCTTAGAAATGAAGTGGGGAAATGAGATAAAAAAAGAAGGGCTTGCATCAACTAATCTAAAACATAGGAATCCACAAATGAGGACCACAACTGACTTCTCTTTGTTTGTTCAAAAGTGAAGCCTAAGGACTTTGGAGCAATAGTAAGCAACATTAAGAAAAAATAAAATCCACTCTTATCAAAACACAAAATTCCCCGAAAGAAAAAGAAACTGATATTTAAAAAAAGACATAGTAAAATATTACAGATTGGTGATATTCCTATACTGCAATATTTACAACAGTAAAGTACAGTTTGGGAATCTTAAACATCTTATACAGAAGTTTTCACTTCTAAAATGGAATTTTTTGGGTTCTGATTGCATTTAAACACGTGGTAAAAAGCAAATCGCAACAAAGAAAGACCATCTGAACTGCTGCAGTAACAGTGCTCACGTAGTCTATTTCTATCTAACTTGCAAAACTGTGGTAAGATGGTCAGCACCACCTGGTAATTACATCAGGTAGAAGTTCTATCAGTTTGCAATCTCTGTGTGTGTGGACTGAGTAGGTAAGAAGAGGTTAGAGTAGGAGAGGAGAGCGGGGAGGAGAGAGGGAGAGACACCGCTGAAGATACATGAAATTCTATTTCAATGACCTAACTTTTGGATGAAACTGTGGAGTGTGAAATGAATAAAGACTGTCATGTACCCAAATCACTTAATACAGATCACACCTACTTACCTTGTACATTGTCTGGTAAGAGTTTATAGAATTCTATGAAAGGCAAACCATTTTCTTAAAGACAAGGGATCAATGCCATTTTGTGTGATTCAAATAGCTACCAATAATCAAATGCTAAAAGGAAAGCTAAAGAATATCTATAATTTTTCTCATCATAGTATCTTTGAAAATACACTATTATTTCAATTTCCAATGAAAATAAAGCACATATTGCTTATATAATTACAGTTACAAAACTGATACACTTTATTACTTGGATAATGGAAGTATTTACAATCTGTTGACCCATATCTTCATTGCTAAGAAAGTTGGATTATATACATAAAACTGGCAAGTACTAAATTGCTTTGTTCAGCCAATGTGTAAAAACTGTCGTTTTTAAATGCATTGTCTCTACTCATCTTAACTGTTAATTATAATACAGATTTCAAGAGATTGCCTGAGGAAGTTATGGAAACCATGTAAATCTCAATGATCATAACTGAAGCTAATTATCATAAAATAATAACAAAAGTAACTTGAGGAACAATACAAGTCCATCAACTATGTGACCATCCCAATGTCATAATAATTTGCCAAACAGAATTTTGCTCCACAAACTTATAGTTAAGAAGTTGTAGAAATCCACCCTTGTAAGAATGAAACAAATAAATATCCCTTCAGTTTTCATTAACTAGTTATGTAAGCTACAAAATAAGAAATAATATACAACAAAACATGTCAACTAAAAAGTCTCAAAGATACATAAACTAAAAAATGTACATTTTTAGGAAGTACAAGCTAAGTTTAGGCAACTGGTCCCTGACCACGCAGACACCAAAGGTATCACCACTCCAAGTTACTCATCTCATCATCTCAAACAGTTTGTTTCACAAGAGCCATAAGTCAAATCACTATATTCATAAGTAGATGTAAAGCCATATATTACACCTTGGCACTCTGTAGGTGAAACCACAGTTAGGTAAATTAAGAAATTTGATTCCAATTGTTTAACATTTCTGTTAGGAAGATTATCTACAAATCTTAAGGAAGAAAAATCTAAAGATGTATTACATGCCATCTCTTATTTAAGACTATAAAATTGTACACAGACCAAGCATGCCCCCAGATAGTTAAATGGTCACACCAGAGAGGTTATTAGAAATTCCTACAACAAATGGCCACCACCTTAAAAGTTTTTTAAAAATATTGAGGAGTATTGAAATTTTTGTTGGTTTTTTTCCTTTCCCCTTTGCAACAGAATGAGGGAATGAAGCATTTTTCTTGGACACTGAGGATAATTATAACTAATCATCTCCTTCTCCTTGGAGCAACATTCGTTGACGTTCCTTCATTTTAGGGTAGCTGGCTGACACAATTCAAATATAATTACTCTTCTTGCATGATAAACTCCAGCACCGTGAGCAAATACAGTGTGTCTCATTGTCAGGTATGGCTAGACAGCAGCAGTGTAATATAGACCTTTCAAGCCCTAGTGTAGCCCCCTGCCTTTGAAATCTGTGTGAGATGACAAAACTGACTTTCATTTCCCTTGGACTTTCTCAAGGTATCCTTATTAAGAAAAAAAAAAGTCTAAAACCCATAAATTTAATCTACTGCCTGCCAATCACAATGGTTTATGCTGTCAGACACTCATGATACATAACCACAAGATTTAAATGTTATTGTTTCATACAAGAAGAAAACGGGGCTCATGACTACCCCAAACAGTCACGTGACAATTCCGTGAGTTTTCTTTGTTTGCTTCCTCCACCGCTGAACAATAGCAAGAGCTGGAAACATGTAACTGAAGAACCAAATGTGGAAGGAGCCACACAATAATAAACTGTAAAGTAGATCCTTCTTCCTATCTTGCAGGGGACAAGTGCATGAAGCATGAAAGCTTTCCCAATGTATTTCATTACAGATTAATAAGGATGCTAACTTCAGTCTCAAATGGCTTCTATTTTATTTTACATAACACTCAGCATTGGATGATCACTGGAATACAACTTTCATCAACTTTTGAAAAAAAAGTAAAAGTGATTATAATAATTACAATAATGGTAGCATGATATTGTCATGAATGTTGAGTTTTTAGAAGAAATGAAGTCTTAAAACTTAAAATGAACTTTTTCAAGACAATCTACCAGCTCAAAAGAGCAATATTTTCATTAACATGGTAAGCTACGTGGCTTTCTCTCACATATTCTGATTAGTGTGTTGTTTTTTTTTTTAAGTTCCTATGGACAGTCACAAATATAAACATGACTCCATTTTGTCCCTTTGTTGAATTGCAATGAATCTTTAAAATGGGATTTTTGCCCACCATTTTCTAGACAACTTTTTGATAATAGGTCTTTCAATTCTAGATGTGTGTTTTTTTCCTGTATGTTGGAGGACTCGCTATGTCGGAGTACACGGCACTGTTAAGTGAAACTGCACTGCATACCTCTCTGTTCGCTTATCTTGGGCTGCTACAGGGACAATCACAGGCAGTCAGTCGGCTCTTTATATACACTTCAATTGCAGAAAGATTTCACACCAGCCACTCAAGAGTGATCAAATATACACAGCTAGCAGCAATCGAAGAAAACATAAACACGATATAAAACAGAACGTTTGGCCATTGTTGTTTGCAACACTTAATGGGCTTGCTGTAAGAGAATGCCAGCTGTAATTAATGTATATATAGTCAAAACAAACAAACACAAAGCACAATATAGGGACGTGGACTTGACATACTTACAATAATCTGGAAAACTCACATTAAACTCTGCTGCAGATAGGGTCCTCTGAGGCACACAAAGAAAGCCCACCCTTCTCTTTATATAACAAAGATGTCCTATTAGGGAAAGTCTGGTGGTCAATAAATTACTTCTCTCGCCATGTGACACAATGTGGCTACATCAGTGTGTGGCCATGCTATGGGCAGTGCAGAGCAGCCCCATTTCCAACCTATCTTTTCTTTTCCCTAGGAAACAGGATACCATCACTCTCAATATCATCTACCCTACTGTTCTGATTCACTGGATCCTTGATAGTTGTCTCTTGGATGCTGTCTCACCTAGAATTCTTTTAGGCACATGATCCAAATGCAAAAGCACATATGGAAACAAATCCAAATAAATATGCAAACCTCCTGTGAAAATTATAAAACACAGTTGCTTTAACATTATTCTTAAAAGCTTAGCAAATGGAGTAAGAAGCAGACATGAGTCTGCCACCTAGGCTTTACCTGTTCCTAATTATCACAACAACTGAGTTACCTCTGGTGCCCATGTAGCTTAGTCCTACACCCTAATAAGCTCTGACTTCATTTTCCTAAACCACTACCCATTAAAAGTCTAAAATTCAGCAGTTGGAACTAAGGTGAACTGGTTATATAAGTGCAGCCCAAGTCCAAAAATAAAATAAAAACAAACAAAACAAGAACAGGTGACTGAGAGATTTGCATTTGGTTTGCCATGTTGCTTCCACTCAAAGGCTGAGAATTCTCCCCCTTGCGTATTTAAATATGCATCAGCTCAGAAGAAGTTACACAATGTTTCCATCAGCAGAAGATGTGGCACTTAGAGAAAGCATCAGGAAAATAAAAACTACAGACAAAATAGGGTGTATTTGCATATTTCACTTGAAATTAGGCTATGTTGCAGCATATTGGAAACTCATATGCATTGGATGTCAGCTGAGTTACTTTTCTTTCCCCCCAAGGTGACATTGGTGCTTGTCTTACCAAATATGATGCAACTGACAAGTGTTTTCATGTAAGGAAGATATATGCCTCCCATCACCTTGTCAAGCTGAGTGAAGGCAAACTCCAGCACATCCTTTCACAAGTGATTAGGTGGTCGGAGTCATTAAAAGTCATAAAGTTAGACTGCAGCAGTGTGCCATGCATATATATGAACTCATCCAAAGCTGTCCTCCTTGAAGCAGGTGATAGCTCTCAACTTTGCCTCTGACCGAGTCATAAATTCTTGGCTGAGCTTTCTCTCTCTTAGCATACCTTTGAAATTATAGTGAACAGTAAATGCTGCTTTGGCCAGTCTCATTGTCTCCTGCTTTCTGAGCCAAACCTCTAAGAACTGGAGGTCCAAACATCTGATTTTGGTTCACTAACACAAAATAAACAACCAGATTGGCATTACTTATTCTTCCAAAGCACTTTTAAATTAATTTTCAAAGTACTTTAAAAATTCAAGTCAGTCTACTTTAAAATTTTTCTAAAATAGCAATAATCAAGAGTAGGAATATTTAACTATTCAACAAAAAGGAAATTAACATACAAAGATTTGAAATGATATTTCTAAGAGTATGAACCATTATGGCCAGTCAGGAGCTCAGAGCAAATTTGAGATTTTTAAGTTACAAGGCTCTACAATCTTCCTACTTTCAGACTCATTTTCCAGAACATGCATCTGGTTTTCTTTAAATTCGATTTTAAAAATGCTTGAGACAATATGAATTTTAAACTATTAAAACATAAAATTTGTCCACTGCTAAGAATCTGTCCTAAAGAATTAGTTAGTTAAGTTTATGCAGAAAAATATATGCACAAGATGTTCAGTTCATTATTATTTATAATAATCAGAAATAATCAACAATTGCAAGGCAACTAATTGTTCAAAAATAGGGAATTGCTGAGATCCTTTGACTAAAAATTATAAATCCAAAATATATTCCTTAGGAATTTTTCATGTAAATAGAAATAATAATGATATAATTCTCTTGCAAAAACCAAACAACAATTCTGAAGGATCTCAACTATGCTAAATATACAAATATGCAGAGAAAAAATAACTTAAAAAATACAACAGAATGCTAATGATGGTTACCTCTGCATTTGGGGATTACTGATAATTCTCATTTTATTTTTTTAATGTGTATGGATTTTTCAACTTTTTGTCAATGACCATCGCTTAGTTTTGTAAATAGAAAGATTTAAAAAAACATTAAAATTCCTTAGTGGAAGTGTTCATTCTCCATTAATCTCTTCCAAATTCCAACACAGACTACCCAATACTAAGCCATTCAACTGTCTTCCATAATGTATACAGCAATGTGGTCACTCAGTGCCTGTCCTGAGGGTGGAAGCTGTATCTCAGAATTGCTCTTGTACAGTGGCCGTTGGATTTCAAGACACGGTCAGCACCTGAAAGTTCTTGATGGATCAGTACCTTTCCTAAAGTTAATTCATTTCCCTATGATGAATCTAGAACTTTGTCCATCTAGCACAGGTGGGCAAGGAAGAAAAAGCCATGGTAAGACTTAAATTCAAACTCTCCAACTTTAGTAAAATAATTCTTGACTTTGAGCACTACAGCAATTAAGACAAATTCATTCGGCTGGTGAACTAGAAATAAATGAACTCATTTCAGCCTTTACAAAGGCCAAGAAGTTTTTAACCATGAGATACTGAAAAAGAACACCAAGATGGGATGCACTGTGTTGATCCTTTTGTTGCATTTTCTATAGTTCCAAGCCAATAGAAAATCATGCTAAAGATCCATATTACTGAATTAATATGGTAAATACCAAAATGTCTAAGTGCCTACCAAAGAAATATACCTGTACCTGAATCAGGAATGTGAATATTTCTATTAAACATAGGTTTCAATTTTCCAGCCCACCACCATCATCATTACATGAAACAAATTTAAAGTAATTTCTTGCTCAGTATTCTATAATCAAAATGTGTTAAGTACTCATGAGTGCAGGTATGTAGCCGAGAAACTTAGAAGAGACTAGGACAGAGGAAAATGAAGCTCAGGAGGAAAAAAAAAAAAAGAATCTGAGTACTGTGTGTCAGCTTCACGTCTCTTCTCCCCAGGGTTTTCCTGGGGCTCCTTCTAGCAGCTACACCCATCTGGAAGGCAGCCATGTTGATTTTCTACCCATACGGATTCTGCTTCTGAAATCTCTTTAGAGGAGATAGAGAAACAAAAGTGATTCAGAAGATTTGCTGCTAGTTCTCATATTATCTCAGCACCTCAACTCTCTAAAAAGAAGTTATTTAAGAACAGGTTTTATTTTATTAACTAAAATACTTTCCCGGGGGCATACATTTAGCACAGCAGTTAAGACGGCTGTATCTTGTATCAGAATGTAATTCATGTCCCTGCTCCACTCCCAATTTCAGCTCCTGGTTAACGCACACCCAGAGAGGCAGCAGGTGATAGCTCAAGTACTTGGGTCCCTGCCATGCACATGGTAACTGGCTTTGTTGTGGCCCAACCCTGGGATATTGCAGGCATGTGGGGAATAAATCAGCAGATGGAAAAGATTCATTCTCATTTATTCACCATTCTCTCTCTCTCTCTCTCTCTCTCTCTCTCTCTCTCTCTCTCTCTCTCTCTTTCTCCTTCTCTTTCTCTCTCTCTCTTTCTCGCTTTCACCTGTTAAATAAGTAAAGTTTAAAAAAGATTTTCCCCTATCTCTGACTGATAAAAGCTATATTCTACTCAGTCCCATAAGAAGGCCCTGCAAAGTTGAATTTCTCTTCTCCTATTCATTGCCTTCAAATCACAGGACTAATAAATAATGAAATCAACAGAAGATTGGCTTCAGGAATGAAAAAAAATCAATTCTTAGATAATAAGAAAGATGAACAATGTCTGCAATTTTCAAGGTAATGACATAGTTGATCAGTTTGCTTAAGAATAATCAGAACAAAGACTTGTTCTTATTTTATCTTTATACTATCTTTCTCATTTAAAAAGCATTATATATTCAAGGCAGAAAAAGTTGTAAAATAAAGAAATTATAATGTAGAAAATAAAATTTTTCCCCACACTGCCAAGAAACAGCTATAATTAGGAGATAGGTATTACTTTTAGCCTATCATATATAAAAGCAACTTCAAATGCATTAATACAGTTTATCATACATATTTTCCATTATTTATTTAATTATTTCCAATCAATGAACATATAGAAGTAATCTTATTTTTCACTATTATTAACTCTGCAGTGAAAAATCCTGTAATATAAATCTTTCTTCAAATTTACGGTATCTTTCTCTTAAGAGTAAATTCAAAACAGTGAAATTATTGAGTTCAAAGCCTCTGAGCCTTTCAAGTCTTTTAAAATACATTGCTGAATTGCCCTTCATAAATTCTGTTGCAATTTACACTCCCAAGAGCAATGTTTGTGAAAATATCTTTCAAAATATTCCTACTAATCTTCTCTTTGTTGTAAAATAATAGGTTAGTGATGGGAAAAGGTATAATAAAAGCTGAGCAGTAGCCTATCTGTCTAGAAATTATTTATGTCTCCTCATATATTCAAAGAGAGTGCATATATTTGTAGGGAGAATAATATTCACCTCCAATGCTTGCATTGTATGAGGAAGAAAAACATCTCTGGTCACACACATCTGCTTATGTCTATCTGAATGACACAAAAGGAAACGTACTTTGGATTTATTGTATCAGTGGACTTCTGAGTTTTAAAATCCTGCTACTGGCACAATACTGAAGGACTTTAGAAATCTAGAAAGGTAGATGCATTAACTAACTCTGTGTTTATTGCATCACATGCATAAAATATATTTAAACACCTGGAGAAGCTATGATTCAAGAGGTGAAGGACAGGCTCACCAGTCAGCGTGACAGCAGACACTAATGTCCTCAGAGAAAGTATGTCAAAAAGCATCAAAGAACTGGTGGATGTCAAAATGGCTGGGTTTACTTCACAGAAGATAGAATTTGGAGAGAATAACAAAGGAGAAAGCCATGAAAATAAAGGAAGTACAAATGGTTATGTCAATGAAACTTCCCAACTTAACCAAGCCAGAAAGAAAAGGCGAGTTTTCCATGTGTGAGATTCCTAATCCAAAACATCACCCATGTTATGCTATTACTCCAGCGCTGCTCAGGAAGATGTTCATGTGAAGTTGAGCTGTGGTCACTAAGAGAGAATGGTGATTGCAACTGCTGTTTCCTACTTTGTCTCTCCAGAAAGCCAAGCATTCATGTTCAGCTCCACATTTTTTACATTCTCTCTCCCACTATGTAGGGGTCAATGCCATCCCTAGGTGACATCTCGGTCATTCCCTAAGCATTAAAGTGAAATAGATGGATTCCATGCATCACAGTTGTGGAACTGTAGTGAACAAGGGCTGAAATCAGTACCTCTGAAGATCAGATCCTTTGAGGGGATTTTCAGTGCATGATTTCGTTATCCAGAGCACAGACATGGATTATCCCTACTGAACTGAAGGCATTCCAATGATAAGAATACATCCAGATATGTCTGGGGCCCCCTTGCCATCAACAAAAACGCTCCCAATTGAGATGCCTTGTTTATTGACCCACATGTTATGAAAGTTACACAAGAACTTTTCTAAAACTTCTGGGAGTTGATTAAAACCTTTCAGTGGAATAGTTATGAGAAACTACAAAGAATTACTACATATGTATTAAATTTATAAAGACCAACATGGTCTACAACAGAAAACAATAGAATCGCCTATCCCTGTGAGTTAAAGAATGAGTAATGAAAACCAAGAGCCCTTTCATGCTAGTGTCTGTCTATCTGGGCCTCTCCTTTCCTTCTCTTCCCTTGGCCTGCCTGGTCCTCTAACTTAAGGTTGATGTTCTCTTCCCAGATGAAAAGCCACCCATGTTCAACAGACTCTAAATCAGTAGTAACAACCATACACACTGGGAAGCTGTTACCAAACTCAACCCAAAAACCCAGATGTTAACAAGAGACTCAAGTTGGGGCTTAAAATTAAGCAAAGGTCTGAAACATTCTTTGGAAGCAAGGTTGCTTCTTAATCAGTCATTCCAAACAGGGCAATTTTGTAACAGAGGTTTCCCAACACAAAATTCAGCTATCCTTTGAGTATATTCTTACAGAAAAACATCACTGACATGTACTTTATAAAGAATAGTAACTCTAGAAGTAGAATGTTTTTCACTTACAAATCCTATCATTCACAAAATGAGATTTCTCTAAGACTGGGTGCTTGTTGAGTTCGCTTTTAAAGTGATTCCTGTGACAGAGTATTTCACAAAAGCAAATTTTTACTCATTTCTTTTTTTAAATTAAATGCTAAGGGAATGATCTTAGCCAAATAGAGTTTGTTCCCAATAATAGTGACTCTTGCTTGAAATCATATATTTAATCCTCAAAAGATAAACAACTCACACCACAATGGTTTTTACTCCTTCGGCTCCACCACTCAGATGTTTTTGCTGCCTTGAGAGGGTACTATAGTGACTCCACTATTTCTACTTAATCATTCTCATTTGCCAAATGTTCTCCACTTTCTGGGCAGGATTCATATGGTAGGATCCGAGTGCCTTAAGGGCTGATTCTGAGGCCAGAGTGCTATTTAGGACATCTGCCATTCTATGAGTCTGCTGTGTATCCCACTTCCCATGTTGGATTGTTCTCTCCCTTTTTGATTCTATCAGTTAGTATTAGCAGACCCTCGTCTTGTTTATGTGATCCCTTTGACTCTTAGACCTATCAGTGTGATCAATTTTGAACTGAAATTGATCACTTGAACTAGTGAGATGGCATTGGTACATGCAACCTTGATGGGATTGTATTTTAATTTTTGTAGCTATTATGAGTGCTGCTGATCTTCCAAGTTCTTTCTCAGCTATGTCATTATCTGTGTATACAAAGGCTATTGAGTTTTGTGTGTTAATTTTATATCCTGCCAGTTTATCAAACTTTTTATGAGTTCCAATAGTCTTTTATTGGAGTCTTTTGGTTCTCCTATATATGGAATCACGTCATCTGCAAATAGGAATGTTTGACTTCCTCCTTCCAATTTGCAGCCCTTTGATTTATTTTTCTTGCCTAACAGCTCTGGTTAAAACTTACAGGAATCTGTTGAATAGCAATGGTGAGAGTGGATATCCTTGTCTGTTTCTGTATCTCAGGGAGAATTCTTCCAACTCTTCCCCATTCAATAACATGAAAGCGGTAGGTTTGTCATAAACTGTCTTGATTGTCTTCAGGAATGTTCCTTATATACTCAATTTGTTTAGGGTTTCATTATGAAAATATGTTGTATTTTTTAAGAAACAATTTTTAAAGAGTATTAAAGATTTTATTTATTTAGTTGAGAGGTAGAGAGAGAGAGAGAGAGAGACAGAATGAGGGAGATAGAGAGAGTAAGGTCTTCCATCCACTGGTTCACTATTCAAATTGCTACAATGGTCACAGGTAAGCCAATCCAAGACCAGGAGCCAGGAGATTTTTCTGGGTCTCCCACAGTGGTGCAGGGGCCCGAGCACTTGGGCCAACTTCTACTGCTTTCCCAAGCCACAGCAGAGAGCTGGATGTGAGAGGAGCAGCCAGGACTAGAACCAGTGCCTATATGAGATGACAGTGCCACAGGCCAAGGCTTAGCCCACTATGCCACAGCATTGGCCCAGGATGCTGTATTTTATCTAATGCTTTTGCTGCATCTACTGAAATAATCCTATGGTTTTTGTTTTTCTATTTGTTAAGGTGATGTATCATATTTATTGATTTGCGAATCTTGACCAATCCTTGTATAAAAGGGATAAATCCTACTTGGTCCTTTTGAATGATCTTTCTGATATGTTGTTGGATTTGACTGGCTAGCATTTTGTTGAATTTTTGCATCTATGTTCATCAGCAATATAGGCCTGTGTTGTATCTTTTTCAGGTTTAGAAATTAAGGTGATACTAGCTTCATAGCAGGAGTTAGGGAGGATTCCTTCCCTTTCAATTTTTTAAAATAGCTTGAGAAGAATTGGAATTAGTTCTTCCTTAAATGTCTGGTGGAATTCAGCAGTGATGCCATCTGAGTACTCGGCTTTTCTTGTTGGGAGGGTCTTTATTACCAATTTAATCTCCATCTTATTTAATGGTCTGGTTAGGTTTACTATGTCTTCATGAATCAATTTTGGTAGATGTGTGCTGCAATCTGTCCATTTTTTTTCCAGATTTTCCTATTTGTTGGCATAAAACTGTGGTAATTCCTGATGATTCTTTTTGTTTCTGTTGTATCTGTTGTTACATTTCCTTTTTAATCTCTGATTTTATTGATTTGCATCTTCTTCTTTTTTTGGTTAGTTGGGGCGGTGGTGTATCAATTGTTTAAAATTTTTTTCACAAAAAAAGCTCTTCATTTCACTGATCTTTTCTATTATATTTTTGCTTCAAATTTATTTCTTCTCTAATTTTAATTATCTTGTTCCTCCTACTCATTTTGGTTTTGGTTTGTTATTTTTCTAGGTCCTTGTGATGCATTGGTAGATCAGTTATTTGGTAACTTTCCAATTTCTTAATGTAGAAATAAAGTGTTATAAATTCCCTTCTTAATATTGCTTTTGCTATATCTCATAAGTTTTGATATGCTTTGTTGACATCTTCCTTTGAGAAATTTTTTCATTGCTCATTTGATTTCTTCTATGACCCAACTGTTTATTCAGGAGCATGTTGTTCAGTATCCACGTGTTTGCATATTTTCTAGAGTTTATGGAATCACTATATTCCAGCTTCATTCCATTGTGGTCAGAGAAGATGCATGGTATGATTTTGATTTTTTGAATTTGCTGAGACTTGCTTATAGTTGGGCATATGTTCTTTCCTACAGAAAGTTCCAATCACTGATAAAAGAAAAAGAGAGGGAGGAGATGTACAATTGGGGACATGCTCAATCGGACTTGCCCCAAATGATGGAATTACAAATGTGCCAGGGGATTCCAATACAATCCCATCAAGGTGGCATGTACCAATGCCATCTCACTAGTCCAGGTGATCAATTTCAGTTCACAATTGATCACACTGATAGATCTAAGAGTCAAAGGGATCACACAAACAAGACTAATGTCTGCTAATACTAACTGATAAAACCAAAAAAGGGAGAGAAGGATCCAACATGGGAAGGGGGAGACACAGCAGACTCATAGAATGGCAGATGTCCTAAATAGCACTCTGGCCTCAGAATCAGCCCTTAAGGCATTTGGATCTGGCTGAAGAGCCTATGAGAGTATTTTGGGCATGGAAAGCCAAGACACTCTGGCAAAAAAAAAAAAAAACCCTAAATGAAGGATCTCAGCAAGTGTGATCCCATTGGAAAGAACGGGGCCATCAAGGTAGGAGGTACCTTTCTCTGAAGGGAGGAGAGAACTTCCACTTTGACTATGAACCTGTCGGAATAAGATCGAAGTCGGCGAACCCTAAAAGCTTCCATAGCCTCGGCAACTCATGACTAGAGCCTAGGGAGATTACTTACGCCATAAGCAAGAGTGTTAAATTGTTAAATCAACATCAAGAGTCACTGTGTACTTACGTCCCATGTGGGATCTGTCCTTAATGGGTTGTCCAATGTGAAGTAATGATATAGCTAGTACTGAAACAGTACTTTGTGGTAACTTTGTGGTTATGTGTGGGTGCAAACTGATGAAATCTTTACTTAGTATTTACTGAAGCGATCTTCTGTATATAAAGATAATTGAAAATGAAAAAAAAAACTTGGTGTTAAATTGGAAATTACACAGAAAATTAAACAATCTTTTTAAAAAAATATCATGCAGGATCTCTGTCATTAATGTGCTGTACACTGTTATTTAATGCTATAACTAGTACTCCAACAGTATTTTTTCACTTTGTGTTGCTATGTGAGGGCAAACTGTTGAAATCTTTATATATACTAAACTGATCTTCTGTATATAAAGAGAATTGAAAATGAATCTTGATGTGAATGGAAGGGGAGAGCGAGTGGGAAAGGGGAGGGTTGCAGGTGGGAGGGAAGTTATGGGGGGGGAAGCCATTGTAATCCGTAAGCTGTACTTTGGAAATTTATATTCATTAAATTAAAAAATTAATTTAAAAATACATGTATTTTTAATTATATGAAATATAATATAAATATATAAAATATAAATATATATTTTATGGATATAAAATATTTATATTTAAATATAAATGTATAATATAAATATATAAAATATTGTATATTTTTATATTTATGTATATTATACATTTCTTTTTATAACAACAGCCAGAACTGCACCTATCCAAAGCCAGGAGCCAGGAGCTTCTTCTGGTCTTTCCGTGTGGGTGCAGGGGTCCAAGGACTTGGACCATATTCTACTGCTTTCCCAGGCCATAGCAGAGGGCTGGATTAGAAGTGGAGCATCCAGGACTTGAATCGGTGCCCATATGAGATGCTGGCACTGCAGGAGACTTTACCCACTATGCCACAGTGCCAGCCTCTAGCATTTGTTTTAAATAGCCAGGTGCCCCATGATTGGGTGTAAATACATTTATTCTAGTCACATCTTCCTATTGAACTGATCCCTTAATCACTACATAGTGCCCTTCTTTGTCTCTTTAAACAGTTTTTGTGTTGAAGTCTCTTTTGTCTGATATTAGGATGACACCACCTGCTTTTTTAGTTTCCGTTAGCAAGGAATATCTTTTTCCATGCTTTCACTTTCAGAATGCCTGTATATTAGCTGGTGAGATGTGTTTCTTGTAGGCAGCAAATAAATGGGTCTTGTTTTTAATCCATTCAGCCAGTCTGTATCTTTTAACTGGAGAGAAGAGGTCATTTACATTCAAGGTGACTATTGCTAAGTAACAACTTGGCCCTGCCATTTTTCCATAAATATTCCTATTGTTTACTTGGGATTTCAATTGTACTTTTACTGGGAGATTTTGTGCTTTCACATTCTTTCATAATGATGACTATCTCACTGTGTTTCTATGTATAGCACATTCATAAGCATCTTTTGTAAGGCTGGATAAGTGGTGTCAAATTCTTTCAATTTCTATAATGGAAGGTCTTTATTTCACTTCCACTCATAAATGAGAGTTTTACAGGGTACAGTATTCTGAGTTGACATTTTTTATTTTAAAGCAAGTACTTGTAATAAATGCTCAATAAACACTGAAGCTCTAAGTAAACAGATATGGAATGTAGGATTTGGAGATAGTTTGTTCAAAGCTATATAGCTAGCATGTTGCAGAATCTAATTTACCCGATCCATCTTAACTCAAATTCCTTCCTTTTCTCTCATCATATAACCTCTTCCCTGTTGTGCCCAGGCCCTCTCCTATTGTGCTCTGAACCTATAATCACAAGTGCAAACATTTTGTGTCTTATTATATACTCAGTTATGTAACAATGGACCACTAGAACAGCATATGTTTAATAAACTGTGTAAAAGATTGGGGGGGTAGCCGGCGCCGCGGCTCACTAGGCTAATCCTCCGCCTTGCGGTGCCGGCACACCGGGTTCTAGTCCCGGTCGGGGCGCTGGTTCTGTCCTGGCTGCCCCTCTTCCAGTCCAGCTCTTTGCTGTGGCCCGGGAGTGCAGTGGAGGATGGCCCAACTGCTTGGGCCCTGCACCCCATGGGAGACCAGGATAGGCACCTGGCTCCTGCCGTCGGATCAGCGCGGTGCGCCGGCCGCAGCGCGCCAGCCGTGGCGGCCATTGGAGGGTGAACCAATGGCAAAAGGAAGACCTTTCTCTCTCTCTCTCTCACTGTCCACTCTGCCTGTCCAAAAAAAAAAAAAAAAAAAAGATTGGGGGGTATTCGCAAGAAGGGACAGAAGAAAGGAGGAGGAGGGGAAACAAAGAGAAACGAAAGCTTTTTTCTCTGAAAAATACAAATTCTGGGGGCTGGTGCTGTGGCGCAGCCGGTTAAAGCCCTGGCCTGAAGTGCCGGCATCCCATTTGGGAGCTGGTTTTAGTCCTGGCTGCTCCTCTTCCGATCCAGCTCTCTGCTATGGTCTGGGAAAGCAATAGAAGATGGCCCAGGTCCTTGGGCCCCTGCAACTGCATGGGATACCAGGAAGAAGCTCCTGGCTGCTGGCTTTGGATCGGCACAGCTCCAGCCGATGCAGCCATCTGGGGAGTGAATCAGCGGATGGAAGACCTTTCTCTCTGTCTCTACCTCTCTGTAACTCGTCTTTCAAATAAATAAAATAAATCTGAAAAAAAAGAAAAAAATTATTTATTTTCTGGTTCTTTTCTTGCTTGTTGTGTATGAAGTTTTTCCCCAGCCAAAGGAAAAATTACTTCACCCCTAAATATAAAAATCCCCAAAAAAGAAAGTCCTGATTACAGACATTATCCTCTAATTATCTCTCATTTTATGGGTCCAAAGTTTCTAATTAATAATACTGCCAATCTTCTTCCTATCCTAATTTCTCACTTGCAAACACTTATTATTGTTATTGTGCATTTATTTAAGAGGTAGAGAGATAACTTGGCAAACAGACACAGAGAGCACACTCCTATCCACTGGTTCATTCCCCAAATATTCACAATGGCCATGACTGGGCCAGGTTGACAGAGGAAGCCAGGAGTTTAATCTGGGTCTCTCACATGGGCAGCAGGAACCCAATTACTTGATCCATCACTGCTGCCTCCCAAGGCATGCATTAACAGGAAGCTGGAGTCAGGAGCCAGAGCCAGGACTCAAACTCAGGTACTCCGATGTGGGATGTAGGCAACTGGACTGCATCCTAGCCATTAGGCTAACCACTCCTTCCCTAATGCACTATGTTCTGCTTCAGCTCTCAAGTTGAGTTTGAATTTCTCTGGCCTCCAAGACCTTGAATATATTCTTTGATCACCATTTCTCTTACTTTTTCCCTTCTTCTCCCCTTGTCTTCAGTTACACACCTGGGCTTCCCATCTTCAAGTGGCCCAGAGGTGTCAATTAGTAACATAGCTTCCAATCTTCATAGAACAAAGACTTGTGATTTAAAGCTCTTTTTGGTCATTCTTAGCCCAAAGCAAAAAGATGTATTCTCAAATTCACCTAGGAGTGGACTTTGACATGATCATGGAAAACAGAATTAAAAGATAATTTTATTAAAAAATTTGAAATTCATGAACACAAGGGGCCTTTTTAAAGTTCACAAAAATACCATAACAATCTTACATGGATTTTGAAGTACCTCCACATAATTTGACAGGACTTTTTTTAATCTTTGGTCAATCTTTTTAAGATTTATTTATTTTTTATTTATTCAAAAGGCATAGTTAGAGAGAGGTAGAAGCAGAGACAGGGAGGTCTTCCATCCATTGGTTTACTTCCCAAATGGCTGCAATGGGCAGAGCTCTGGTAATCCAAAGCAAGGGGCCAGGAGCTTCTTCCGGGTCTCCCACGTGGGTACAGGGGCCCAAGGACCTGTGCCATATTCCACTGCCTTCACAGGCCATAGCAGAGAGCTGGATTGGAAGTGGAGCAGAAGGGACTCAATCTGGTGCCAATATGGGATGTAGGCAGTGGCTTTACCAGTTATTCCACAACACCAGCCCCAATCTTTGGTCAAAATTTGCAAACTTAAATGTCCCCAAGGGAGCAGGAAGGTTGTGTTAGGAGTGTGGACACTGTGGAATCTGGAAGACATATGGTCTTAGAACCTTCCCAGTCCCGATTGGCTGCTCATGCCATGAAAGCTTATATGGCCATATCATCCACATTTTCAAACAAAGTTTTAAAATTTAAATGTGTTTTTACGGGAAGACACTCCCTACATTTAAAGATTGCACACTAATTAAATTTAGCCAACTGAAATTGATTTTGCTCTCTTCGTCAAGATTTTCTCCCTAGAAAATTTAGATGGATCTTTCAAATCAATGCAAAAGTATACAGCAGTTTTTATGAGAAAAACTGACTTGGAAGAAAGTTTATCCAATTAGAAGAGAATAGAATGGGTTTTTTTGGTTTTTATTTTTATAAATTATACATTAGTATTATTTTATTCTATTTTTAATATTTAGTTAGTTATTATTTGAAAAGCAGAATGAAAGAGAGAGTGGGGAAAAAAGAAAGATCTTCCATTATCTCGTTTATTGTCAAATGGCCTCAATGGCTAGGTACGAGCCAAGTTTATGTCAGAAGCTTGGAATCTTTGCTGAGTCCCCTGTGTAGGGTGCAAACAGGGGTCCAAGTACTTGAGACATATTTTTCTGCCTTTTCAGGGGCATTATCGGGGAGCTAGATTGGAAGCAGAGCAGCTAGGACTCTAGCCAGTACTCCAATATAGGTTGTGAGGGTCACAAATGGTGCTTAATCCACCATGCCAAAATACCAGCCCAATAATGGATTATTTAAAGTTGTAACATTTCATAATCTATGTGGAGTTAATTATAAAAAATGAGACTAAAAGAAATGACAGATTTTGCATCTTCTTTTTTAAAAAGATTTATTTATTTTACTTGAAAGCCATAGTTACACAGGGAGAGGAGAGGCAGAAAGAGAGTGAAAGAGAGAGGCAGGTCTTCACTCCCCAATTATCCGCAACAGCCGGAGCTGCCCCGATGCGAATCCAAGAGCCATCTTCCACTGCTTTCCCAGGCCACAGCAGAGAGCTGGATTGGAAGTGGAGCAGCCAGGTCTCGAACCAGGGCCCATGTGGGATGCTGGCGCTTCAGGCCAGGGCGTTAACCCGCTGCTCCACAGCGCTGGCCCCATGATATTTGCATCTTCTTAGACATCTCTCACCCATCTCTTTGCCCCACTGCTGCGTGCTTTCTACAGGTTCCCAGTGTACCTCACCACCAAGCAGGATTCCACATGTGGCACTGGGGAGCCCTGCATGGTGCAGTCTGTTTCATGTTTCACTATTTAGTGGGTAATTTCAACTATTTGCATCTTAAACATATAATTTAGCTAAATGCAGTTTCTACTACATTTTTACATTTTAGGCTGACATTAATTTATTTTGTAGATTGTTTTGGTTTAAAAAACTTTAAAATCACTAGCTTTTTTCTCAAAATATACATGCATACATGTACATAATAGAAACACAGGAAGTCAGTGAGGCAAAATTAAGTAAGAACAAAATTCATTTCTCACCATTAAAATCAGTGTAAATCTTTTAGGGTCATGCTTAGACTATCAAAGTTTCCTATGAAGCCAAATCTTGGCAGTGATCTTGGGATCACTGCTAAAGTATCAGACCTAGGATTTCATATATTTTTTAAATTAGCCAAAAAAGACTTGTTGGAGTTTTATTTAGTTTTATTATAGCTCATCATATCTTGGCCTTCTAATGGCAAAAGATGTTTTAAAATAGATAATTGATGTTGTTCAAATCAAGGTTCCTTAAACAAAACAAAAATCAAAGCATAACCTCTAAGTCTGTTACAAGATTACAGACAAGGGTTTAAACTGAGTCTAAATTCTGATAAGCCTAAATTTTGGTACATTTCACATTGAGGTAGGAAGATGTTTCTAGATTTTAATTCCTTCTATTGTTCTGTTGAATTTTCTTGAAAGAATGAGAGCAAAGGAAGTTTAATTTTATTTTATTTATCTGACAGGTAGAGTTTAAAGACAGTGGGAGAGAGAGCAGAGAGAAAGGTCTTCCTTCCGTTGGTTCACTCTCCAAATGGCCTCAATGGCCGGAGCTATGCCCATCTGAAGGTAGGAGCCAGGTGCTTCCTCCTGGTCTCCCATGCGGGTGCAGGGGCCCAATCACATGGGCCATCCTCCACTGCTCTCCCAGGCCACAGCAGAGACCTGGACAGGAAGAGGAGCAACAGGGACTAGAACCCGGTGCTCATATGGGATGCCGGGGCCACAGGCAGATTAACCTAGTGCTCCGTGGCACCGGCCCCAGGAAGTTTAATTTTAATATAATAACTATACTATTTTTTATGTTTTAGGCTCTATTTTGCCTTGAGAAAACAACTTTCATAAATTCATTAATTACAGAAACTTGATGAGTCTTTTATCTATTAAAACTAAAAAGCTTTAATTTTATATTAAACACATATTAACTACTATATACAATAAATGCAGTATAGAATATGGTTTTCTAATATATAGAAACTAGAATATCATGAAATTAGTATAGTTGTTGGTTCAACTTTGGTTTTGCCAGTAGAATAGAAATATTCAGTTTGATCTCAGGAGTCTTTTACATCTTATTGATTATTATGGCTATAGTCCCCACTTTCTAAGAAATGAGTTTCAACTTGAAGAATCAGTAATTTTGTTGGGGGTACATCTGGCCTTAGAAATTATAACATATGAATATGTGGTCAAAGAAATAGCTCTTGGAGCATGATAATCTACATGATTAGATCTATGGAGAAGTAATGTCAGCAAAAATGATAGTGTTAGTATCTTTATAATGTTCCCTCGTCCATAAAAGCAATGAGAAAATTGGGGAAAATGGTAAGATTCGACTTTCATAACTCTGAAAATTAATCAAAGGTTTACAGGAATCCAGGAAGCACTTATTCAAGCAAAAAGTCCAAAGATTAGGAAGAAGAGCAACCTTTGTGACATTTCAACTTTATCCTAGTTAAATCTCCCCTCAGCAGCAATGAGGTAGCCTTGAAAACCAACAGCCTGAAATCACAGTTTAACAGTCATTGGCAAGGAAAGCAATATTGTTGGAGCTCATTCAAAGCCTCATTTCCAAAGCATTTTATTCTTTGACCAGTTTGATGGTCCCTAGGAGACCCCACACACCAGCTTTGATGCATCTCAGAGCTCTACCTGTGCAAAAACCATTGCCCCAGGATAACCTGTCAAAAACAAGTAAGAGGCAACTAACTTCATGGCTATATGTAGCAGTGGGTAAAGGTAGAAGAAGAAAACAATAGGTTAACCAAAATAACTAACAGGGAAATCTGAAAAATTAGATGTACACACAAGCAATGAATCCTGCAATACATTTCTGGACATATAAAGGATCCTTGATGAACAGCACTGTGCACATGAACAGGGTTTTAAGAATACCCTAAGCTATTACTGTGGGCTGATTTTATAGCTACAAGCAATTAATCAATAGCAACCTTGAATATAAATGGCCTAAATTCTCTAATTATAAGATTCAGGCTGGCTGAATAGATTACAAAACAAAACATATCTGTTTGCTGCCTACCAGAAACACACCTCACCATCAAATATACATTCATGCTGAATGAAAAAGGATAGACAAAGATATTTCATAGTAAGAAAAAGCAAAAATGAGCAATATAGCCATCCTTATATCAGACAAAGGAAACTTTTACATAAAAACTTACAAGAGACCAAGAAGGGCATTATGTAATGATTAAGGGATCAATTCAACAGGAAGATATGACTATAATAAATGTATCTGGGCCGGCGCCGTGGCTCAACAGGCTAATCCTCCGCCTTGCGGCGCCGGCACACCGGGTTCTAGTCCCGGTCGGGGCACCGATCCTGTCCCGGTTGCCCCTCTTCCAGGCCAGCTCTCTGCAGTGGCCAGGGAGTGCAGTGGAGGATAGCCCAAGTGTTTGGGCTCTGCACCCCATGGGAGACCAGGAGAAGCACCTGGCTCCTGCCATCGGAACAGCGCGGTGCGCCGGCCGCAGCGCGCTACCGCGGCGGCCATTGGAGGGTGAACCAACGGCAAAAAGGAAGACCTTTCTCTCTGTCTCTCTCTCACTGTCCACTCTGCCTGTCAAAAAAAAAAAAAAAAAAAAGGAAAATAAATGTATCTGGACCAAATGCCAGGGCATCAGGCAATTTTTTTAAAAAAGTTGATGGTTCTAAAGGGAGACATAGACTCCAATACCACAGTAATGGGGGACTTCAACACAACACTTTCATAAATTTACAGATCAACTAGACAGAAAATCAACAAAGAAACAACAGATCTGGGACTAGCTCTGTGGCACAGTGGGTTAATGCCCTGGCCTGAAGCACCAGCATCCCATATGGGCGCCGGTTCGAGACCCGGCTGCTCCACTTCCAATCCAGCTCTCTGCTATTGCCTGGGAAAGCAGAAGATGGCCCAAGTCCTTGGGCCCCTGCACCCACGTGGGTGATGTGGAAGAAGCTTCTGGCTCCTGGCTTCGGATCAGCACAGCTCCAGCCATTGCAGCAAACTGGGGAAATGAACCATTGGGTGGAAGACCTCTCTCTCTCTCTCCCTCTCTTTGCCTCTCCTCTCTCTGTGTAACTCTGACTTTCAAAGTAAATAAATAATTTTTAAAAAAAGAAACAACAGAGCTAATCGATACTATGGACCAAATGGATCCAACTGATATCTACAGAACTTTTTATCCCACAGTCGCAGAATAAACATTCTTTTCTTCAGTGCATGGAACTTTCTCTAGAATATACCAAAAGCTAAGCTTTAAAGCAAGTCTCAGTAAATTAAAAAAAAAAAAATTGAAGTCATACCATGCATCTTTGTTGACCACAATGGAATGAAGCTGGAAATTAACAATTCAAGAAACTTTAGAAAATATGCAAACACACAGATACCAAACAATATGTTCCAGAATGAATAGTGGGTCATAGACGAAATCAAAAAGGAAATTAAAAATTGCTGAAAATCAATGAAGAGTACAATACAATATATCAAAAATTACAGGATATAGCAAAAGTAATGTTAATAGGAAAGTTTAAGCAACTGGTGCCTATACATAGAATTGGAAAGGCTTAAAATAACTGAGCTACCAATGCATCACAAGGACCTAGAAAAACAACAAACCAAACCCAAAATTCGTTGGAGGAAAGAAAGAATTAAAATTAGAGAAGAAATAAACAAAATGGAAACAAAATAATCAGTGAAATGAAGAGCTATTTTTTTTTGAAAAAATAAAATTGATACACTACTGGCCCAACTAACCAAAAATGAGGGAGAATATCCAAATTAATAAAATCAGAGATAAAAAAGGAGATGTAACAATTGATAACTCAGAAATAAAAAGAATCTTCAGGAATTACTGCAAATATCTATATGCCAACAAATTAAAAATTCAGAAGAAACGGATGGATTACTAGACACACACAATCTACAAGAAGAGAGGCATAGAGACATTGAAAACCTAAACACACTTATAACTAAGACTGGGATTGAATTAGTAAAGAAGAACCTTGCAACAAACAGAAGCCCAGGACCAGATTCCTTTACTGATGAATTGGACCAGGCTTTTAAAGAAACTAATTCAGTTCTTCTCAAGCCATTCAAAACCATTGAAAGGTAGGGAACCCTCCCAAGCTCCTTCTATGAGGCCAGCCTCACCTTAATTCCTAGACCAGAAAATAAACATGAAACAAAGAGAACTATAAAACAATATCTCTGATGAACACAGATGCAAACATCCTCAACAAAATACTAGCCAATTGAATCTAAGAATATACCAGAAAGCTCATTCACCTGGATTAAGTGGAATTAAACCGTGGTATCCAGGGATGGTTCAACATTAACAAATCAATAAATGTGATACATCACATTAACCAACTGAAGAATAAAAACCATATGATTATTTCAATAGATACAGAGAAAGCATTTGATAAAATACAATACCCTTCCATGATAAAAACCTTAAGCACATTGAGTACAGAATGAACATTTCCCAACACAATCAAGGAAATTTATGACAAACCCACAGCCAGATTCTTATTCAATGGGAAAAATTAGAAGCACTTCCAACTAAGATCCAGGAACCAGACAAGGATGTCCACTTAACCACTGCTATTCAATATATTCTTGGGAGTTTTATCCAGAGCCATTATTCAAGAAAAAAAAAATCAAGTGGATACAAATTAGAAAGGAGGAAGTCAAACAGTCCCTATTTGAAAATGACATGATTCTATGCATATGGAAACCAAAATACTCCACTAAGTGACTACTGGAAATCATAAAATGTTTCGATAAAGTGGCGGGTTATAAAATTAATACAAAAAAAATATAAAAAAAACTTTGTATAAAAAGACAACGCCATGGTTGAAAAAGAACTTCTAAGTCCAATCCCATTCACAATAGCTACCAAAAAAAATAAATAAATAAGTAAACACCTTGGAATAAATTTAACCAAGGAAGTGAGAGTTCTCTATGATGAAAATTACAAAAAATTAAAAAAAGAAATGAAAGAACACATATATCATCAAAATGTTCATACTATCAAAAGGCATTTACAGATTCAATGAGATCTTAATCAAAATATCATGGACATTCTTCTCAGATCTAGAAAAAAAAGATGCTAAAAACTGATATAGAAACAAAAGAGCTTGAACAGCTAAAACAATCTTAAAATTAAAAAAAAGCCAGAGGTGCCACAATACCAGATTTTAAGACAAAATACAGGGTAGTTATAATTCAAAACAGCCTGGTACTGGCACAAAAATATGCATGTAAACCAATAGAACAGAACAGAAACTCCAGAATTCAATGTACATCTAAAACCAACAAATCTGACAAAATAGTTAAAAATCAATCTCTGGAGAAAGGCCAGTCCCTTCAACAAATGGTCCTAGGAAAACTGGATCTCCACATGCAGAAGTAAGAAACAAGACACCTACCTTACACCTTATAAAAATCAACTCAAAATGGATCAAGGATCCAAATCTATGTCCTGATGTCACCAAATTAATAGAAGAGAACCCTGGGGAAACTCTGCAAGATTTTGGCCTAGCAAAGACTTCTTGGATATGATCCCATAAGGAAAGGTAATCAAAGCCAAAAATAGACAAATGGGATTTCATCAAGCTTAAGAAGCTTCTGCCCTGCAAAGTTTACCCTCAGCAAAGTGAAAAGGCAACTGCCAGAATGGGAGGAAACATTTGCAAACTATGCAACTGATAAAAGATTCATATCCAGAATCTATAAAGAACTCAAGAAACTTGTCAACAAAAAAATCCATTTAAGAAATGGCAAAGGACTTGAACAGGCATTTTTCAAAAGAGGAAATTCTAATGGTCAACATACACATGAAAAAATGCTCAAGATCACTATACATCAGGGAATTGCAAATCAAAACCACAATGAGGTTCACCTCAATCCAATTAGAATGACTCTCACACAGAAATGAACAAACAATAAATGCTGGTGATGATGTGAGGGAAAAGGTACCCTAATCCACTGTTGGTGGGAATGTAAACTAGTACAGCCATTGTGGAAGATGGAGATACCTCAGAAATTTGAAAATAGATCTATCATATGACTTATCAATCCCACTCTTGGGATTTTACCCAAATGAAATGAACTCACCATATAATAGAATCATCTGTACCCATATGTTTATTGCAGCTCAATTCACAACAGCTAAAATATGAAATCAACCCAGATGTCTATCAACCGAAGACTAGAGAAACAGACTGTGGTATATTTATGGTACAGAATACTACTCAGCCATAAAAAATGAAATTCTGTATTTTGCAACAAAATGGATGCAATTTGGAACCATTATACTTAGTGAAATAAGCCAGTCCCAAAAAGGCAAACGCCATATATTATCCCTGAGCTCTGGTATCTAATATAGTACCTAAAAGGTAATGTATAGGAGTGAAATTGACATTTTGAGATTTAATGATTGCTTACAGCCCTTGTCTCTACTATTAAGAGAGAAAAATAATTTTTTCTTACTATTTGTTGAACTCTTTACTTTTTTTAGTGCTAAGATTATGAGTATAAAGTAAACTAAAAACAGATCATTTAGTGTTAAGCTTCTGAGTATAAATAAACTGAAAGTAAAAATTAAGAGAGGGAATAAGAGATGAAGGAGGAGGAAGTGTGGGAGCCTCCATGGGAGGGAGAGTAGAGTTGGAAGTATCAACATTATGTTCCTGAATCTGCACATATGAAAGACGCGAAATCTGTTTAACTTAAATTTTTAAAAAAGATAAAAAAAGACTCAACTAGGATTGATTTTAATTGAGGCTGAAGGGAGTCATGTATTTAAATTTTGATTTCATGTTTGTATCCTAATGGAAGTAAAAGTAAACTGAAAAGGAAAAAAAAGACAAAAACTATTAATAGACAAATAAGTCATTATATAATGATTAAGGCATCAATTCACCAAGAAGATGTGACTATAGTAAATGTGTATCCACCCAATGCTAAGATATCCAGTTTTATACAACAAATATTAATGGATCTAAAAGGAGACATAAGCTCCAATACAATAATAATGATAGACTCCAACACCCCAAATTTATCAACAGACAGATTTAGCAGATAAAAAATCAATGAAGAAACTACTGAACTTATGTACACCATAAACCAAGTGGACCTAATATATACCTACAGAATATTTCATCCCACAGCTACAGAATATACATTCTTTTGATCACTGTATGAAATACTCTAGGGCAGATTATAAATTAGACCATAAAACAAGGCAACTAATTCAAAAAAATCAAAACCAGATCAAGAGTCTTTCCTGACTACATGGGATAGCTTGAAATTAACAAAAAACTCTAGAAAATATACAAGCACATGCACACTGAAAAACATATTGATAAATGAACAGTATGTCATAGAAGAAATCAAAAATAATATAAAAATTACCTGAAATGAGTGAAAATGAAATAACATATCAAAAGTTATGAGAAACAGCAAAAGCAATATTAAGAGGAAAGTTTATGGTACTAAGTGCCTACATCAATGAAAACTGGAACAGTGTCAAATAAATGACATTAAGTCAGGGACCTAGAAAAACAAGATCAAACCAAGCACAAAGTTAATAGTAAGAAAGGAATAATAAAAACTTTAGAAGAAATGGGCAAAATAGAAATTTAGAAAAAAACTATACAAAATATAAGTGAAACAAAGAAGTAATCAGATTTCTGAAAGTATAAACAAAATTGATAAAGCATTGGCTTGACTACCATAAAAGGGGAAGAGACCCAAATTAACAGAATCAGATATGAAAAAGAGATGTTATGGCCAGCGCCATGGCTCAATTGGCTAATCCTCTGCCTGCAGCGCCAGCACCCCAGGTTCTAGTCTCGGTTGGGGCGCCCAGTACTAGTTTCAATTGCTCCTCTTCCAGTCCAGCTCTCTGCTGTGGCCCGGGAGGGCAGCGGAGGATGGCCCAAGTGCTTGGGTCCTGGCACCCGCATGGGAGACCGGGAGGAAGCACCCGGCTCCTGGCTTCGGATAGGCACAGCACTGGCCATAGCGGCACTGTCTCTCTGTCTCTCTCTCACTGTCTATAACTCTGTCTCTCTCTCTCTCACTGTCTAACTCTGCCTGTCAAAAGAAAAGAAAAGAAAAAGAGATGTTATAACTGATGCCACATAATTACAAACAATAATTAAGAATTATTAAAAACAGCTCTATGCCAATAAATCAGAAAATCTAAAAGAAATGGATATATTTCTGGACACATAAGATTTATAAAACTTAGACACAAAGACACAGAAAATCTAAATACACCAATACCCAAGGCTGAGGAGGAATCAGTAATAAAGAGCCTCCCAAGAAAGGAATGCCCAGGACAGGATGGCTTCACTGCTGAATTCTACCAAACTTTTAAGGAAGAATTAGTACCAATTCTCAAATTATTCAAAACCATTAAAGTGAGGGAACCCTTCCAATCTCATTCTATGAGGCCAAAATTACCAAGTTATATATACAACAGAGAACTATAGACTATATCCCTTTGGAACACAGATGCAAAAATCCTCAAGAAAATACTTTCCAATCAAATTCAACACATTCAAAAAAGCATCCACCCAGACCAAATGAGATTGATCCCAAAGATGCCAGGATGCTTCAACGCATGCAAATCAATAAATGTGATCATTCATACCAACAAAATGAAGGATTAAACCCATATGATTATCAGAATCAAGCACTCTCAGAAAGTATCAGGCTATACTTGTAAACATTTCATTCAAATAAAAACCTCACAACTATCCTGACACAATTCTGGAAAACTAATTCACATAAAGCTGGGCAACAGCAAAAAAATTTTGAACATAAGTAGTTTTATTAGAAGAAACACCAGTGCAAAATTCCTAGAGATTATGAAAATTCCGAAATACATGCCCACAGATAAGGACTAGAATGCAACATTTCAAACCAAATTATTTTCACATGCAGGATGTTTAAAGATATCAATGAGAGAACTCAGAAATGAGGTGACAGAATCCACAAGGAAGTAGAAATTTTTCTTAATTATTCCAGAAAAGAAACCAAATTACAAGAAAACTAAAAGCAAATAGTTACCTAATATAAGTAAAAAAAATGGGAAGGTGAACTTTTTAATAATTTTAAAAACTTGTTTTTAAAAATGGAGAAATTAAGCTGATGGCATTATGGCAAGGTAGGATAAGCTGCTGCTTTCCATTCCTGCATGCCGCATTAGACTGCTGGTTGGAGTCCTGGCAGCTTCACTTCTGATCCAGTCCCCTGCTAATGCATGTGTAAAGGCAGTGGAAGATGGGCAAAGTACTTCAGGCCCCAACACTCACGTGGGAGAACAGGATGTAGTTCCTGGCACCTGGCTTCGTCCTGGCCCAGATCTGGCTGCTGTGCCCATTTCAGGAGTGAACCAGCAGATATAAGATTTCTCTCTCTCTCTCTCTGCGAATCCTTCCCTCACTCTACCTTGCAAATAAATAAATCTTTAAAAATAATAAATATATATCTAAATACATTTTTAAAAGCAACCTAAGAGAAGTGACAGAGGTTGAAGAGAGGCAAAGAAAATCACATACAAATATACTCAAAGATCCCTAGAGGGGAAAAAATAAGAAATTAACAGAAAATTGTTAAAATTTAATAATATTTATCCAAAAGTAAAAACTTAAGAAGGTACACTGCATAAAAATCTACAAATAAAAAAAAATCCTGCCATAAAGTTTTAAAATTTTGAAAATACAAACTGAAAAGGCACACTGCACATCTAGGGAATCTGACCTGAAGTTGCCAATAATAAGAAATATATATTCCAGTAAAACAACTTGTAAAAGCATTGCCAAAAAATGTCTCAAACACTATAGGATGTCTAAGACTCATCTGTGGTGAAACTGGACCAAAGTGGAAAACTTTGGTTAAATAGGACTACCTGAGAACCTGAGCATAACACTCCTATTCAGCTGAAACTTAGTATTCTTTGACCAACATCTCTCCTTTCCCATGCACTACACTGCTCAACTCTGGTAATTTTTTTGACTTTCTACTTCTATTAGTTCAGTTTATTACGATTTCAAATGTAAATGAGATCACACAGTATTTACTTTTTGCATCTGGTTTATTTAACGTATAATGTCCTCTAAATTCAACCATGGTGTCCCAAGTGGCAAAATTTCTTTGTCTGGTTTTCCTATCAGTTACTGAGAGATCTTTCAGAGTCTCCATCCATAACCGTGGATTTGTCTTTTTTGTTTTTTCTTTCAGTTGTGTCAGATTTTTTCTCGCAGATGTTATAGATCTGTTGCTAGGTATGTTTGCAAACTACTGCTACTTTTTCTTTGTGAATTCACTTTTTATTAGGTAATTAATATCCCTTTCTGGTAGTTTTCTATGTTCTAAAATAAATTTTACCTGAAATCAATATAACCATTTGTGTTTTCCTTTTATTAATGTTTGCATGATATTTTAAAATGTTTTTACTTTCAACTTGTCTATGTGATTATGACTGAAGTGAATTTGTTATGGGGGAATACAGCTGAATCATCTTTCTAAATCCAATCTGCCCATCTCTATATTTAATTAATATATTTAGGGCATTTATATTTAATATGGTTATTATTTTAGGGTTTAAATCTATACTTTTAGTTTTGTGTTCTGTTTATTTTTTCTTGTGGTTTTTTTCCTGATTTCTTTTTCCAGCCTTCCTACATGATAGTTGAGCATTTTGTAGAATCAATTTTGATTGATCTATACTATTTTTAAATCTTTTTGTATGCCTTTTTAAGTAGCTGATATATATCTTATCACAGACTACTGTTGTCATCCTTCTACCTGTTTGGTGTACAGATACTTTATCTTGCTTCACCTCTCTTTACTCTTCTCCTTAAGTAATTCTTCTGCAAACATGTAGAACCACAACAGTGTTATTTGCTTTAACTGTCATACATAAAATAAAATTCAATTTACCCATGTTTCTTCTTTCTTCCATCCCACTATTGAAAGATTTTTTCTCTCCTTTCATCATGTCCTTTCTGCTTAGAGAACTTTCATTATGTTAGACTAGATCTTTAGGTTATAAACTGTCTTTATTTTCCTTCATGTGAGAATGCCTTGTTTCCCTTTCATTCTTACAGGATATTGCTGTGGAGTATGAGATTCTTGGTTGTGAATTTCCCTTCTTTCAGAACCTGAAATATATTCTATCAGTTCTTTCTGAATTTCTCTTAGTTTCTCATAAGAAATCCCTATTGTTTGAATTTTTTTTTTTACATGTAGGACAATGACATTTTCCCCCATACTAAAAAAGTATCTTTAGTTTGCAGTTTAATTATGGAATATCTTATCATTATGATGTATCTTGTAGATTTCTCTGGATGTTTCCTGTTAACATTTCATTCAGCTTCTTGAATCTGTATGTAGATTGATGTCTTTTGTCAAGTGTGAGAAATCTTCAGCCATTTTTTTAGTATTTTTTTAGTCCCATCTTCTTTCTCCTTTCTTCCAAGAACTCTGATAATATGAATTTTTTTATAATCACATAGGTACCTGAGGCTTTGTTGATTTTTAAAGCCTTCTTTCTGTTGTTCAAATTGAATACTGAGTACCTATTGCTACATTTTACCACTCATTGGTTCTTTCCTCTGTCCCATCCATACTGTTGCAGAGCCCATCAGTTCTTCATCGTTCTTACTGCTGAATTTTCAGATAAATTCCATTTTATTGTCCTTTATAGCCTACATTTCTTTGAGGAGACTTTCTATTCTCTGCATGCTACTCTTTTCTTTAGTTTAAAGGGTATTCAAAATTGCTTGTAACATTTTTATCATGACTGCTTTAAAATCTTTGTCAGGTAATTCCAACATCTCTGTCATCACAGTGCTGTCATCTATTCATTGCCTCTTTCACTGAGTTTGAGAACGCCCTGGTTCTTGGTTCAATAGGTAATTTTTGAATTGAAACTCTGGACACCTTGCTATTATGTTACAAAACTGTGTATCATTAAATTTTCTATTATAGTTGGCTTTCTTTAAAACTCCTCAGGAAAGGGAAAGGATGATTGGTGCCATTTCTTATCAGTTAGATGAAGGTAGAATTCTAGACTTCCATTTTATCTTGCTTGACACATGAGATAAGGTGAGATTCTCATTACTGCCTAATAGAAGTGGGAGTCCCAGCTCTCACCTCTACCAGGTCTCCAGTGAGCTGTAGGACTTCTTTACATGACTGGCAGGATAAAAGCCTCTGCTTTGCCTTCTATGACATCACTTTGGAGAGGTTGATGGGCTACCTTGTTATAGTCTTGCAATGTGAAACTTTAGGCTTTGCACTCTGCCTTTGCTTCTGTGGGTGGCAATAGGGGACAGGTGTTTTTTGCGGTTTTTGTCTTATTTTGTTTTTATAGTGTTAAGTTAGAGTAGGGCAGTTAAGGTCTAAAAGTGTTTTTTTGGCTTCAACTTTCCTGGTCTTCCATCTGGAGTAATAAGGCTTTTGTGGGTTTTGTTTTTGTTTCTATTTTGTTTTCATTTGGCTTTTGTGGTCTACATTTCTTGACTTTTCTGGGTGGCTTTTCAGATCCAAATCTGCGATATATAAGGCAAAAACAAAACATAGGAACTCACCACCATATCGCTGCTAACTAAGGTTCCAAGGTCCCCAGACTGTTTTCTTCTATTTCCTGATGGCTTTTTTTGTTTATCTTATATATAAGTCTAGAGTTTTAATTGTACTTGGCAGGAAAAATAGGGCAAGGTACATACAAAAGTGGAAACTATTTTTTTAATTATTAGGATTATAGTTTTATCTTCAATGTCCTTGAGAATATTATTTACTATATATTTTTCTAATAACTTTGTATAAGACCAATTCATAATCCTTTTATGCTGTCTGTGTTTAAGCACATATTCCTGTGCACCTAAGAGGAGTCTTCTCTTTAGGAGAATAGAGTTAGCCAGGACAGATCACTTGGCTTCATGGTTACAGGGCTCATAGTTCTATCACCAACAATGAACAATTTAAAACATGGCAATTCTTTCTGCAATCTGACTTCCATTCTCTTCTCCCACTCTCACCTGGATTTTCTTTTTCCCTTGCCCTAGTATTCTAGTCCTACTGCCAATTTGGATTCTACTCCCTCCAGTTCTTCCTCAGTACGAGAATTGTCCTACAAGAGAAGTTCAACTGCTTAGCTTCAAGAGTTCATAGACATGCTTGACTCAGCATTGTCAAACTTCCCACAGTCTCCAAGCACTAATATATGCACTGGATCTTTAAAAACCCTATTCTAGATGTATTCTAGATGGTGCTATTTTTCTGAGATTGGCTAAGATTCTACCTCTTTCTTTTGGAGATGAGTATTTGTTAGTAACTTCTGATCTGGATCTCATTCATTTCAGTCTCAACCATGGCGATGTGCCTTAATCAACTCAAGCTGCTCTAACATGTCATCATGCCCTGAGTACCTAAACAATACACACTTATTTCTCATGGCTCTTGATACTGGGGAGTCCAAGATCATGATTGTCCCCATGGCCATCTTCTCATTGCATCCTCCTAAGGCCAAGAGTAGAAATAGAGAGCAAGCTCTCACGTTGCTCTAATAAGAACACTAATCCCACTGATAAAACCTAATGACTTCCACAAAGTCCTACCTTCAAATACCATCACAAGGCAGGGTGATGACACACAACACTCAGTCTAAAACAGGATCTTTTCCTATATTTTGGAGTTGGGGTATACTCTGTCACCTAGTAATGTTGAATATGTTGTCTATGGGGTCTTGTTCTTGTTATCTCAGTTTCTATGTGTATATTTAGGGACATTGAGATGTATTTATAAAAAGTTACATAATTTTCATTTGAGCTTCCTCTAAAACAACTTCTTTAAAGATGTACAGACTCTGCCTTTTATATCATTCTATTACAAAATTTCATCTGTCTTCCCAATTCTATCAAGTCTATGTTTGCCAAGGTCACCAATAATATTCTAACAATTACTTGCTTTCTTGTGTTGTCCATCACCATTTCTTTTTTTTTAAAGATTTTATTTATTCATTTGAGAGGTAGAGTTACAGACAGTGAGAGGGAGAGATAAAGAGAAAGGTCTTCCTTCCATTGGTTCACTCCCCAAATGGCCGCAACGGCTGGAGCTGCGACAATATGAAGCCTGGAGCGGGAGCCTCTTGCGGGTCTCCCATGTGGATGCAGGGGCCCAAGCACTTGGGCCATCTTCTACTGCTTTCCCAGGCCATAGCAGAGAGCTGGATTGGAAGAGAAGCAGCCGGGATTAGAACTGGCGCCCATATAGGATGCCGGTGCTGCAGGTGGAGGATTAACCTACTGCACCACAGAAGCCGGCCCCTGTCCATCACCATTTAATTCTACTATATTCAATTCCTTTGCTAGACTAAGAAACTCTCCTGTTTGAATCCAGTTCTTTGCATTTGCTGTTATTTTTTATTAGGAAATTCTGTCCTTTCCCTCTTTCCTACATCTTTTTTTACTAGAAACCTTTGATTAAAAGTATATAAACTTGCTCTGGCTTCTCTTCAGATTGTATAAGTCGTTCACCTTTTTCAAGGTATATAAACTTCATGCATTTCATAAATACAAATTCAGCAACACAGTTATTAGTTTCCCCACCCTCCCTGCCTGCCCACCTGTACTCCCACTTTTCTTCCTTCTCCCTCTTCTATTCCCATTATTATTTTTAACTAAGATCCATTTTTCAATTAACTTTATACACATAAGATTAACCCTACACTAAGTAAAGAATTCAACAAATGGCATAAAAAAAAAAAAAAACTGATCCTCAACATTCGAGACACTGGCTATTCCAAGTCATCACATCTCAAAGTGTCAATCTCACTTCCATAGATTACCTTTTAAGTACTCTAATAGTTACCACAGACCAGGGAGAACAAATGATATCTGTCTTTTTGGGACTGGCTTATTTCACTAAGTATAATGTTTTCCAGTTGCATCCATTTTGTTGCAAACAACAGGATTTCATTTTTGGGGAGATTTCAACATCTATTTCCCAAACCCGCAAAACTAGGCTGTGTCTCTCGTGGGAATGTCTTACTCTGTGCTCAAGCTTCCAGAAACTCTTGTGATGGTAGATAATAATTGTCTACTCCCTCTCAACTCCCACATTAAATAATCCCTTTAAGAATTGGGATTGCTCTGTTCATCTCCATCTCCTCCTCCTCATGTAGTTCCTAGTAGATTCATTAAGTACTGAATGAATTAATGAAAGAGAACAACAATACATTTATGAACATAAAATTTCTGTTAAGTTTGCAAATAACTTATTTATATTAATAGGTATTTTACTGAACATAAAGGTAATCATCTATAGTGTAGAAAATTTCTAAATCACCAAGTATCAAATTAAAATCACCTGTGCTGTAATGCCAATACTCAATAATAACTACTAACAAAATTTTAAGCTATGTATTTCTTTTTTATATATTTTTTTTTGACAGGCAGAGTGGACAGTGAGAGAGAGAGACAGACAGAGAGAAAGGTCTTCCTTTGCTGTTGGTTCACCCTCCAAAGGCCGCTGCGGCTGGCGCATCATGCCAATCCGAAGCCAGGAGCAAGGTGCTTCTCCTGGTCTCCCATGCGGGTTGCAGGGACCAAGCACTTGGGCCATCTTCCACTGCACTTCCGAGCCATAGCAGAGAGCTGGACCGGAAGAGGAGCGACTGGGACAGAATCCAGCACCCCGACTGGGACTAGAACCCGGTGTGCCATCGCTGCAGGTGGAGGATTAGCCTATTGAGCCGCAGCGCCAGCTTAAGCTATATATTTCTAATATCTTCCTTGTATATGTATAAAGTAGGAATACTTGTGAAAATATTAAAATGATATATTTTTCATTTCACTTTTAAAAACTTAAACATGAGGCAGTTTAAAAAGAAGGATTTTGGAGGCCAGTGCTATGGCAAAGCAAGTAAAGCTGCTGCCTGCAGGGCCAGCATTCCATTTGGGTGACGATTCAATTCCACTTCCCATCCAGCTCCCTGCTAATGCACCTGGGAAAGCCGTAGAAGAAGGTCTAAGTACTTGGGCCCCTGCACCCACGTGGGAGACCCAGCTGAAGCTCCTGGCTACTGGCTTTGGCCTGGCCCAACCTTAGCCATTGCGGCTACTTGGGGAGTGAACCAGAAGATGGAATATCTATCTCCCTCTTTGTCTCTGCCTCTCTTCTCTGTAATTCTGACTTTCAAATAAAACAATAAATCTTTTTAGAAAACAAGACTTTGGGGGCAGGCATTTGGCACAGCAATTAAGATGCTTCTTTGAACTCCTTAATCCCATATTAGAGTACTAGAGTTTGAGTCCTGACTCCACTTCTGAGTCCAGCTTCTTACTAATGTGCACCCTAGAAAACAGCAGGAGAGGGCTCCAGTACTTGGGTCCCTTCAACCTACATGGGAGACTTGGATTGAGTTCCCATCTCCTGGTTTCAGCCTGGCCCAGGGCTGACTGCTGTGGACATACAGGAAGTGAATCAGCAGATGGGAGATTACCTCTGCCTCTGCCTCCGCTTCTACCTCTACCTCTACCAATCAGCAGATGGGAGATTCTACCTCTACCCCTACCCCCACCCTGACCCCTACCCCTACCCCTACCCCTACCCCACCTTACCCTACCCTACCCCTACCTCTACCTCTACCAATCAGCAGATAGGAGATTACCTCTACCTCTACCTCTATCTCTACTCTACCCCTACCCCTACCCCCACCCTGACCCCTACCCCTACCCCTAACCCTATCCCTAACTCTGGCAAATAAAATAAAGGAATAAATATTTTAAAAAGAAAAGTAAGTCATTTACAAATATGAGGCAATGTGTTATATTGAGAAATACAGGTTCAGAAGTCAAAATGCCTGTGTCCAAATCCTAATTCTGCCACCTATAAACTGTGTAAACGTGGACTGGTTATGTAAATTCTCCCTCTCTGTGCCTCAGTACACTAGTAAAATGGAGAAAATGATATTGTCCACCTCACAGGACTACAATGAGGGCTAAATGAATTAATATTTGTGATGTTTTCAAGACAATACCTTGCACATAAGTACCATAAGGGAAATTGTTAAAGGTATAAAATCAATAAGCATGACTGTACGCTTCTAATGAAAACATCCTGGAAAAAATAATATCATGTAGCAACACTCCCAGTTAGTCTGTAAAGGAAAACAAAAGAGAAAAAAATTTCCATTTTTGGAAAAAAGAAAGAAGACATTATAAAAGGAACAGAGGAGGTTAAACTAGACCTTATGGGATATCGGGGTGGGGGGTGTGTGCTACAAACACACACAAATATCAAAGGATAATAGAGCAACAAGCTAGCTATGTGTTGTCTGGGGGAGGTTGCAAACACTCTGAGAAGCTTGTATGCAGACAAGACCACATTTAATACAGTACAACAGCATGCATGCAATATCATCAGATGGAACTGCATTAAAAACTCTCATGTTTTGTGTGGTATTTAAAAACTCATATTTAGCCGGTGCCATGGCTCAATAGGCTAATCCTCCTCCTGCATCGCCAGCACACCGGGTTCTAGTCCCGGTCGGGGCGCCAGATTCTGTCCCGGTCGCTCCTCTTCCTGTCCAGCTCTCTGCTGTGGCCCGGGAGTGCAGTGGAGGATGGCCCAAGTGCTTGGGCCCTGCACCCCATGGGAGACCAGGAGAAGCACCTGGCTCCTGGCTTCGGATCAGCACGGTGTGCCGGCTGCAGTACGCTGGCCGCAGCGGCCATTGTGGGGTGAACCAACGGAAAAAAGGAAGACCTTTCTCCCTGCCTCTCTCTCTCACTGTCCACTCTGCCTGTCAAAAAAGAAAAAAAAACTAATATTTTTAAAAAAATACTTTCAACCCAGAGAAAAGCCTGGTGTCCCAAAAGAGGCATAGACAAGAACAGAGTTCACAGGTAGTTGTAGCAGATGCAATCAAAAACCCAAAGACCAGGTAGGTCCAAGCCCCTCATCAACATTTTCATGAAAAACAAGCCAAAGTAAAAGGCAATTAGAACTGTATCTCTCAATACTAGAGAAAGCACGATGTAGCGAACCATCAGGGATCCCTGCAATCATACCTAGGGTTTCCTTCCATCTCCAGCCAACCTGAAATCTTACCTCTTTGGAAACTCTTGGAAGCCATACTGGGGATTAGCAGGGGATGGGCAATGAGTGTTACAAGGTTCAATTTGGAAAAATAAGACTGTTTTTTGACAGAACAGCTTCAATATAGTAGTAAACTGGAGATAATGGGAAGTATCCACTTCATGGGACTGAAGAGAATCAATAACACTTATTTTTTTCTTGTTAAAATATTTTTTAAAAATATATTTATTTGAAAGTCAGAGTTGCAGAGAGGCAGAAATATCTTCCATCTGCCGGTTTACTCCCCAAATGGCTACAACAGCCAGGGCTGGTCAGGCTGAAGCCAAGAACCAATAGTTTCATCCAGGTATCCCATGTGGGTGCAGAGACCTAAACACTTGGGCCATTATCTACTGCTTTCCCAGGCACATTAGCAGGGAGCTGGATTGGAAGTGGAGCAGCTGGGACACAAATCAGCATCCATATGGGATGCTGACATCACTGTCAGCGACTGTACCCCGCTATGCCACAATGCCAGCCCCTTTAATGTTTATTGTTAATTGACACAATAATGATATCTATTTATGGATACAAGAGATATTTCAATGCTTGCATATGACGTGCCATGATCAGATCAGGTTCACTGGCATATTCATCATCTCAAATATTTATCATTTCTTTGTGTTGAGAACATTCAAATTCCTCTCTATCCTTCTGTCCTAAAGAATATTAGGAGCTATTCTTCCTTTCAAACTGTACTCCTGTATCCATGAATCCTCTTTTGCTATCTGACCCCAACACTTCTCAGCTTCTGGTCACCACTATTTTACTCTCTACTTTCATGTAATCAACTGGTTTTAGCTTCCACATATAAGTGAAATCGTGCAGTATTTGTCTTTCTGTGCCTGACCTATTTTACTTAACATGTGTTCCAGTTGCATCCACACTGCTTCAAATGACAGCAATTCATTCTTTTTCTGTCTGAATAATATTCCACTGTGTGACTTTATAGAACATTTTCTTTATCAATTCATTTTTCAAAGGACACCAAAGTTCACTCTGTAGTTTGGCTATTGTGAACTGTGCTGTAATAAACATGAAAGTGTTGGTATATCTTAAAATACTAATTTCCTTTACTTGAGAACATTACACATCTTCAAAAAGCCCATGAAAATGCCTAATTATGGAAAATTATGCATTTATTTAAAATTATCTTTACAGCAAAATAAAGTCATACTATATTATTATAACATGTAGTTTGAGGCACTAAGAAGAATAAGACACCAACTTAAAAAGAGCCCCTAACAGAGCAACATGAATTCTGCTGAAATTGAAGCAAAATAAACATCAATTCACGGTGAAGACTGGGTGAGAGAATGATGAAATCATTGACACTTTACTGAAAATTTACAGGGACAATGCCCCAAAGAAAGCAACAGTTCACAAATTAATTAGTCAATTTAAGAAGGGATAGGATGATTTTGAAGCTGAAACACATAGCAGCAGACCATCCAGATCAATTTTTGAGGAAAAAATTAATTTGTTCTATGACTCATTTGAAGAAGACCAGGGATAAACAGCATAAAGAACAGACATCTCCATTGGTTCAGTTTACACAATTCTCACTGAAAAATTACAGCGGAGCAAGCTTTCTGCTCAATGGGAACCAAAACTATTATATGCAGATCAGCTATTAACAAGAGCAAAACTCTCAATGGAAACTTTCAACAAGTGGGACTAGGATGGTGAAGCATTTCTTGGAAGAACTGGGTAAGAAGACGAAACACACGTTACCAGTATGACCCTGAAGACAAAGCACAGTCACAGCAGTGACTACTGAGAGGCGGAAGTGGCCGATCCAAACTAAAGCTGCCCAATCCAGAGCAAAGTCATGGCGACAGTTTATCTGGGATGTTCAGTGTATTCTGCTTGTTGACTTCATGGAGGACTAAAAAATGATAATGTCTGTTTACTGGGAAAGTGTTTTGAGAAAGTCAGCTAAAGCCTCAGCAGAACAACATCCAGGAAAGTATCACAATGTTCCTGCTCATTCCTCTCATCCAACAGGGGTAATTTTCCAAGGATTTCAGTGCAAAATCCACCTTAAAGTTCTGATTTGGCTCATTTTGATTTTTTTGTTCCCAATCTTTAAAAAATCTTTAAGGGTTTTCAATGAATAGTGTAAAAAAGGACTACATTGACAGGGTTAAATGACCCTCAGTTCTATATAGGAATACACTAAAGGGCTGATATCATTGCTAACAAAAATGTTTTAAATTTGATGGAGCTTATGTTAAGAAATAAAGTTACTATTTTGAAATTTTATCTATTAATTTCACTTTTTCATAAACTGTTTGAAGTCTCTTCATATACCTGACTGTGGAATTACTGGATCATATGACAGTTTTATTTCTCATTTTTTGAGGACACTCCATACTGTTATCCATCATGCCTGAACTAATTTACATTCCATCAAAAATGTAGAAGAGTACCCCTTTGCATTCTCACCAGCATTTCTTTTTCTCTCTTTTTCTTTTTCTTTTCTTTCCTTCCTCCCTCCCTCCCTCCTATCCTCCTTCCCTCCCTTCCTTATTCCTTTTGTTGCTTTGATAATGGTCATTCTTACTTTGTAAGATGATACCCCATTGTGGTTTTAATTTACATTTCCCTAATGATCAGTGATGTTGAACATCTTTTTCATATCCTGGCTGGGAATTTATATATCTTCTTTTGAGAAAAGTCTATATAGCCCATTTATCCATTTTTTAGATTATTTTTTGACTGTTGATTTGTTTGGGTTCCATATTTAGCATGCATATTAATTTCTTGTCGGATAAATAATGGGCAGATATTTTCTCCCAATCTGCACATTTGCGCTTAACTCTGTTATATACATTTTGATGCAGAAATTTTTAGTTTGTTGAAATCCCATTTGTCAATTTTAGCATTTATTGCCTATGAATTTTGGGTCAATTCCAAAAAATTGTTTGCTCAGTGATGGGCATTTAGTCTAGCAGCTAAGTCACTGATTACCACACCCACATCCCGGAAAAAGGGACACTAATCCACTATTGGTGGGAATGCAAACTGGTTAAGCCACTATGGAAGTCAGTCTGGAGATTCCTCAGAAACCTGAATATAACCCTACCATACAACCCAGCCATCCCACTCCTTGGAATTTACCCAAAAGAATTTAAATTGGCAAATAAAAGAGCTGTCTGTATCTCAATGTTTATTGCTGCTCAATTCACAATAGCTAAGACCTGGAATCAACCTAAATGCCCATCAACAGAAGGCTGGATAAAGAAATTACGGGATATGTACTCTATAGAATACTATACAGCATTCAAAAACAATGAAACCCGGTCATTTGTAAGAAAATGGAGGAATCTGGAAAACATCATGCTGAGTGAATTAAACCAGTCCCAAAGGGACAAATATCATATGTTCTCCCTGATCAGTGACAACTAACCGAGCACCTAAAAGGAAACCTGTTGAAGTGAAATTGACAGTATGAGAAACAATGACTTGATCAGCCTTTGTCCTGACTGTCAAGGAAAAACTTACTATTTTATTCCTTTTAGTATGTTTTTGTTCTAATTAATACCATTGGTTGAACTCTGTAATTAACACACAATTATTCTTAGATGTTTAAATTTAACTGAAAAGTGATCCCTGTTAAAAATAAGAGTGGGAATAAGAGAGGGAAGAAATGTACAGTTTGACACATGCTCAATTGGACTTGCCTCTAACTGCAGAGTTAACAATGTGCCAGGGGATTCCAATACAATCCCATCAAGGTGGCATATACCAATGCCATCTCACTAGTCAAAGTGATCAGTTTCAGTTCATAATTGCTCATAATGATAGGATTAAGTGTCAAAGGAAGCACATAAATAAGACACTAGTCTGCTAATACTAACTGATGGAATTAAAAAGGAAAGAATGATCCAACATGGGAAGCAGGTTACACAGCAGACTCATAGAATGGCAGATGTCCTAAACAGCACTCTGGCCTCAGAATCAGCCCTTAAGGCATTCGGATCTGGCTAAAAAGCCCATCAGAGTTTCTCAGGCATGGAAAGTCAAGACACTCTTGCAAAACAAAAACAAAAACAAAACACCCTAAATGAAAGATCACTGTGAGGTCCCAGTGGAAAGAATGGGCCATCAAAGAAGGTGGTAGCTTTCTCTGAAGGGAGGAGAGAATTTCCACTTTGACTATGGCCTTGTCTAAGTAAGATGGGAGTTGGCCAACTCAAAAGGCTCCCATAGCCTTGGCAGCTCATGACAAGAGCCTCGGGTGATTACTGACACCATAAGTAAGAGTGTCAGTTGTTAAATCAACAACAGAGTCACTGTGCACTTGCTACCCATGTAAGATCTCTGTCCTTAATGTGTTCTACTATGTGAATTAATGGTATAACTAGTACTCAAACAGTACTTCACACTTTGTGTTTCTGTGTGGGTACAAACTGTTGAAATCTTTACTTAGTATATACTAAATTGATCTTCTGTATATAAAGATATTGAAAATGAATCTTGATGTGAATGGGGTGGGAGAGGGAATAGGAAATGAGATGGTTGCAGGTGGAAGGGAGGTTATGAGTGGAAAAGCTGCTATAATCCAAAAGTTGTACTTTTGACATTTATATTTATTAAATAAAATTTTAAAAAAATTAATGATATTACTTCTTCCAGTTTAAGAACATAAGATATACTTCCATTTTTATTCTGTTCTCTAGAAGACACTAAATCATACCTATTTAACCAATTTAAGAAAGACATTTTTACACATCAACATCAAGCCCATCCAGATTCAGGAACTAATAAGCAATTTATAAGTAATAATAAAAAATTGAGATGCTATATTTACTTTACACATTTCAAATCAACACATTAAATTATCAACTAGTTCACATAATTTATTTCCACAATTGATCTTACCCAAAAGACTGAGAAGCAATCACATAATTTATTTCTAACAACTTGGGATATTTTACATCTATGTGTTTCTTTAAGCTTATTTTTAAAATTTTTCCTATAAAATCTTTGAAAGGATGTTTTATAATAATCAATACAGTTTTGTAGACTGACCATAATTTATTTTACCAATTTTCTATAATTTGACATCTATGAAGTATCCAATTTTTGTGGCTATAATTAATGATGCAAAGATTATTTTTGTTAGATTTCTATTTATTCATAATACATTTTTTCATTGTGGAGTTCCTAAACTGAGGAAATACACAGTTTGTAGTTCTTAATACAAATGTTCAAATTGTCCTCTAGATAAAGTTCAAACTCTTTAGTTTAAAAAAAATCCATTACAATCTTTTTTCTGTTTCCCTATGTATATTAAAAGCTCTCCTTCCCCATCTGCCCCATACCATAGACTTCAGCTAGACTTCACACCTTCAGAACCTTGTACTTAGTCTCCCATCTTTACAGAATACTTTCCCTCAGTCCTTCAACTCACCCTTTGCCTTGCTGAATTATCTTCCCAGTTTGGGTATTAATTTAAACTTCAATGCCTCCTCCCCAACCCCTGCTTGCACCTCACACAGGAATATGAGCATGTTGACTCCTTTCCACATGATAATTTGATTTCCTTAGTAAATTACTAAATCGTCTCGATTGAATGGTTTTATTCTCAAAGTACTATATTAATAAAAAGAGAATTTGAAGAGTAGTTATTAAGCACTCTAGCAATACAAGCATAAGAAAGATACAGTCCAATGAATACAAATGTCTAATAACATTTGATTAAAATTCAACCTCAACAGAAGTCTGCAAAATACCAATTATAACACAATATTATTTTCCTCTTAAAACTTTTCCTGATTTTTAAAATCAATGATATCTTGTAGTGATAAGAATTTGTGATTAAAGCACTCCCATATATAACTAAAAGGAATGTAAATTACTGAAGCTTTAAGGAGGGAAACAAGGAAAATCTGCCAAAATGATTTTATTATATATGTTGAACTAACATATTTGGTAAAATACACATATTTATGCAAATTTAATATTTTTTCTATGTATACAGATAGTAAAACTAAAAGAACATCAATAATAGTAGAGTTGAGGTGAAAATAATTATTCTTATTTAAATATTTTAATAAATTAAATAGCTCCTATAGTAGACATATATACTTAATAATCAGGAAAAGAATCTTTGTTAAGACCATATTCCTGATTTCTCCCATCAGGATGACATCAGTAAGAGGAGGTCATTACACCAACAACACCCCCAAAAACCAACAAAAACAATGAATAAACAACTACATGCTGTCAAGAACAGTTTTTGGAAAATTTCAGAGTATAATAAAGAAGCTATGGAAACCCTACACAACACAGACACCAAGGATGGCTGCACAGAAAAGTACAGTGAGCATTTTTATCTAAATAATCATATCCTGCACTCAGGCACAGAATGAGACTAAGAAGGACCCTTTTAGCATGACTTCCCTTAGAGTGGAAAAAGAAAAGTAAGAGGATCACAGCAGCCCTCATCATCACAATGAATAGCTCACAGATTTTGTCATCCATCAAAATACCCAACAGTGTTTACCAACGCAGAACCCATTTAATGGAGTTACCACGAGTCCATGCCACTGAGCTCCCATCTATCTGGGTGTAGTTATAGCACCTCCTTCCCTGCCCAGAGAGAAGAATGACCATAGGGACCACCCACTGCAGAAAGAACTCACTTTGTACCATCACTGGAAAAGGAGCCACTGCTGTACCTCAACAGGAGTACTGTAGCACCCCTTCTCCTACTGAAGCTAATTTTTCTGCTCCCTATCTGGCCTGGAGCCTGTCATTCAGCCCCATCCTCAGGGCTTCAGCCACTACTGTTGTGCCCCCACCATTCCTGCCTCTACTCATAACTGTAATTCCTCTCCCACAACTGTGTACATACCCTCTGGATCTCAGTCATTCTGTAAGCACTTACACCTTTGACATCAGTGCCATCATGACAGTGAACATATCCATGTCCTATCCAAAGTATTGCATTCATTCTGCATCGACCTTAACCACGTATTCAGCTCTGCTGCTGCTTGGTACACTCCCACACTTCAAACACTAACTCCGTCACCATGACAACTGCATCTACATCTCACACACAACCTAGGTGCTGCCATCACAGAATGCATGCGCATGTGTAGGACCTAGCACCAAGTAGGATCCTCTCAGATGTTACTGTCTTCAATGGGGGAAAGGAGAACAGGAGGACTCCATCAGTTTTTCCCACAAAGAAATCCAACAGCCCTTGCTATCACCTTTGACAACTGGAATCTGGTTGGTAAGAAGCCTCACAATTGTCTCTATCACTTACCTCATCTGAAAAAATTCCATAAAGATTTGACCCTATACTTTTTCTAAAGCTGGTACCACAATTTCACTCCTTCTCTGGTTCTACAGTTGCTATATAATCTCCCGACAGCAACCTCATATCTACCCACAGGGTAAGGTCTTTTCACACTGTTACCAGCTTTTCATCCCTACAACTAAATACATGATTCAGGTTACTTATGAAAGAAGGAAGATTAATTCAGCTTACAGTTTTGCAAGTTCACCATCCAAGATCAGGTAGCCCCATTGGTTTTGAGTCTAATGAGGGTAGTGTATGGTGGAATGCATGCAGAAGATCACTTGGCAAACAAGGAAGCAAAGAGGGAGGCACAGTGTAACAATTTTAATAACCAACATTCTGGGAAGAACTAGCTTCCTAGGGCATATCCCTAATGACCTAAACACCTCTCTCTAGTTTCATCTTCTAGACACCACAACTGGATTAAGTTTCTACCCTCTTAGTGTTATATGACCTTGGGAATTAATCACCTGGAATGAGTTTGGGAGCCTAATCATATTCAAACTATAGCACCCACTAAAGCCAATCCATAAAGATTATAAGAGGTGATCATCCCTCAAATGCATAAAAATCAATATAAGGCCAGAAGAACAAGAAAAATATTAAGGAAACAATACCACAAAAGGAAGAATATAATAGTTTTCCTGTAACTGACATACCAAATACAGAATTCTATGATCTTTTTCACAAAGAACAGAGAATGATTGGTTTAAAAAGCTAAAAGGAATACAAGTAAACAGCTTGTTGAAATGAGTTAAAAAAAAATGAAACAACAAGAAATTCAATAAAGAGATAAAAATCACAAAAAAGAAGCCAAATGAAAATTATGGAGTTAAAAAATACAATGAATGAAATGAAACAATGAGCTTCAAGGTAGAATCAAGCAAGCAAAAGAAAGAATTCTCCCAAAGAAGTGCCATCTGCAGCTATCCAGTCAAGACAATAAAAATTAAAGTGAGGGAAGCCTATAGGATTTATGGAACACCACCTAGTGAACTAATATATAGATTATGGATGTTCCAGAAAAAGATGAGAGAGAGGAATGGGAGGAAGTTTATTTAAACAGTGGCTGAAAGTGTTTAAAATCTTAGGAGGAAAATGGACATCCAGATAGGAATGACCAAAAGGAAACCATATTTAGACCATATATTATTATAACAATTAAATTGCTAAAGATAAAGAAAGGAATTTGAAAGTAGTAGGAGAAAAGATATAAAATGGAACTTCAGGGTCAGAGCCACGGCTCACTAGGCTAATCCTCCACCTGCGGCGCCAGCACCCCAGGTTCCAGTCCCAGTTGGGGCATCGGAGGAGAGACGAGGAGGAAGCACCTGGCTCCTGGCTTCAGATCTGCACAGCACGCCAGCCGTAGCAGCCATTTGGGGTGTGAACCAACGGAAAAAGGAAGACCTTTCTCTCTGTCTCTCTCTGTCTCTCTCACTGTCTAACTCTGCCTGTCAAAAAAAAAAAAAAAAAAAAAAAAAGGAACTCCATAAGAAAAACAGTAGATTTCTCAGAAAACTTGCAGGCCAGAAATGAGTAGTATGATCTATTCAACATGCTGAAAAGGGGGAAAAACTGTCAACCAAGAATACTATGCCCTGAAAAATAATCCTTTTACAATGAAGTGTAGATAAGGTTTTTCTCAAACAAAAAGTAAAGTAGTTTCTCAAGACTAGACAAGAAATACTTATAATTCTTCCAACTGAAATGAAAATGTGCTAAATAGCAATGTAAACACGTAAGTCAAATGTAAACATTTTGACATATACAGATTTATGTAATACTGTTAAGGTGGTACAAAAAGTACTTTCAACTCTAATATAAAACTTAATAGATAAAAGGTGATTATGGATACACAATATGAAGAAAAGTGAACTAAACAATGATTTGTTGAACAACCATTTGAGTCAAAAAAGAAATCAAAAGGGAATTTTAAAAGAATCTCAAAGATAAATGAAAATTCAAATACAACAGAGGCAGTAAAATGTGGAATGTCTATAGCAGTGAATGCCTACATTAAAGAAGATTGCAAATAAATACAAACTAATTTTATACCTCAAGGATATAGAAAAAGAAGAGCAAACTAAGCCTTCACTTCAAAATCCACAAACCCTGAACTGTACTAAGAAAAAGAGAAAAACACTGATGACTCAAATAATTGAAACCAGAAATGGAAGGGAAGAGGGTACAGTGGGTGCCTCAGATATAAGAAAAGTCATCAGGGAATAGTGTAAGCAACCACATATCAGCAAACTGGCTAACCTGGAAGAACAGATTAGATTCTTAGAAACATACTAAGAAACATACAGGCTACCAAAACTGAATCAGGAAGAAATAGAAATCCTAAACAAGCCAATAATAACTTAGATTGGATCAGTAATGATGAAATACCTCCCAACAGAGAAAAGCCCAGGACCCGGTGGCTTCAAAGATGAATTCTACTAAACAGCCAAAGAATTAACACCAATTTCTCTTAAACTCTTTCAAAAATAGGAGAATAAGGAAGATTTTGTAATTCATTTTATGAAATCAGCATGAAACTACAACCAGCCAAACAAACTATAAAAAAGCAAACTACAGGCCAATTTTTGCTGACAAGCATGGATGTAATAACCCTTAATAAAATACCAAATTCAACAGCACATTAAAAGAATCACATAACCATATTAGTCCTTTGTACTGCTACAAAAGAATATTTGAGATTGGGTAACTTATAAAGACAGAAATTTTTACTTACATTCCTGAAAGCTGAAAGTTCAAGATTAAGGTGTGACCAAGTGTGATAAGGGCCCAGTCCCTACATCCAAGATTGTGCCTTGAAAACTATATCCTAGGGGGCCGGTGCCGTGGCTCACTTGGTTAATCCTCTGCCTTTGGTGCCGGCATCCCATATGGGCGCTGGGTTCTAGTCCTGGATGCTCCTCTTCCAGTCCAGCTCTCTGCTGTGGCCCGGGAGGGCAGTGGAGGATGGCTCAAGTGCTTGGGCCCTGCACCTGCATGGGAGACCAGGAAGAAGCACCTGGCTCCTGGCTTCGGATTGGTGCAGCGCTGGCTGTAGCAGCCATTTCGGGAGTGAACCAACAGAAGGAAAACCTTTCTCTCTGTCTCTCTCTCTCTCTCTCACTGTCTATAACTCTACCTGTCAAATAATTAAAAACAAACAGAAAACTATATCCTCTTCAAGAGAAGAACACTGTTCCTCACATGGCAAAGACAGAGAGCTCATACCCAAAAGCCCTTTTATTAAAGCATTCAACCTTTTATGAGGGTAAAGCCCTCATAACTAGTAAGAATTAAGAGTCCCACCTTCCAGTACCTTTACATTGATGACTAAATTTCAACATGTGTTTTAGAGATGATCAACATTCAAACCATAGCAATGTCCAAACAGGATTTATCCCAGGGACACAAGAATCATTCAATATATGTAAGTCAATCAATGTGATACAACATATTAACAAAATGAAAAAAGATCATTTCAATAGATGCACATAAAGCATTTGACAAAATTTAACAATGAATCATGGTTAAAACTCTCAACAAAATCGTTATGGAAAGATGTCAACCCCATTCTTTATAATAAAAAGGTCATATATGAACAGCTGGTAACTAACATTATAATCATGGAAAAACTGAAACTTTCCCCTCTAAGATCTCACACTACGCAAAAAATCTACTGTCACCACTTCTTTGTAATGCAATATTAGAAGTTGCAGCTAGAGCAATTATGCAAGAAAACAAATAAATGTCATCCAAATTGGACAAAAGAGAAGTAAAACTGGTTCAGTATGCAAGTACCATGATCACATACATAGAAAATCTTTGATTCAGTGAAAAAAAGTATCAGAGCTAATGAACAGTAAAGTTGTAGGAAACAAAACAAACATGGAAAAATCAATTGAGCGTCTTTTTATAAACAATGAAATCTCTGATAAGGAAATTAAGAAAACAATTCCACAATAGCTTTGAAAATAATAAAAATACTTAGGAACAAATTAAAGAGGTAAAAGACTTGTACACTGAAAATTATAAAGCACTGAGAAGGAAGTTACAGAAAACATAGATACATTGGAAAATATTCTGAATTCATGAATTGAGAGAAGTAACATTGTTAACAATCCCCTAATATCCAAAGTGATCTACAAATTGAGTGTAATTCTTATCAAAATGTCAATGATATGGGGCCGGCGCCGTGGCTCACTTGGTTAATCCTCCGCCTGCAGCACAAGCATCCAATATGGGTACCAGGTTCTAGTCCCTGTTGCTCCTCTTCCAGTCCAGCTCTGCTGTGGCCCGGGAGGGCAGTGGAGGATGGCCCAAGTGCTTGAGCCCCTTGCACCCGCACCTGGCTCCTAGCTTCAAATCGGTGCAGCACTGGCCATAGCAGCCATTTGGGGAGTGAACCAAAGGAAGGAAGACCTTTTTCTCTGTCTCTCTCTCTCCCACTGTCTGTAACTCTACCTGTCAAATAATTTTTTTAATTGATATTCTTTACATAAATAGAAAAAGTAATGTGGAACCACAAAAGACCCCAAATAGTCGAAGCAATCTTGAGCAATAACAAAGCTAAAGGTATTATATTCCTTGATTTTAAATTATATTACATATCTATGTTTTTGGTATAGAAACAGACTTACAGACCAATGGAACAAAAGAGCCCAGAAATAAATTCATGCATCTTTGGTCAACTGATCTTTATCAAGGGTTCCATAAAATATAGCGTTTTAAGTAAATTCTCTGACAAAAGTAGATACCCACATGCAAAACTTGCCTTATATTTAACATCACATACAAAAATAAATTCAACATAAATTGAAGACTTAAACATATGACCTGAAACTGCAAAACTACTATAAAAAAAAAAAAACACGGAAAATCTTCTCAACATTGGTCTAGGCAAAGAATGTTTAGATATGATAGCAAAAGCACAGGAAACAAAAGAAAAAAGATAAACAAATGGGATTACATCAAATTGAAAAGCTTCTGCATAGAGAAGGGAAAAATCAGACTGAAAAGTTAACCCATAGGCTGTGACAAAATATTTGCAAAGAATATGTCTAATAAGGGATTAATATCCAAAATATAAAAGGAATTCACACAACTGAAAAGCACTAAAACAAGTAACACAATTAAAAACTGGGCAAAGACCCAAGCTGGCTGAATAGGGCATAGCTATGTTCACATCAAATGCTTTGTGATATATATGAAAAGAAAAAAAGGATCACGTATCCAGAGATATAACTGACAGAATTTTTCAGCAAAGAAGTGAAAAAGCAATGAAGACTCCATGGGACAAGAGGAGAAAAGACAGAGACACCGTAGCTGCAGCCAGCAGCAGTGCACAGCCAGCTGCAGGCTGCAAGCCACCATCTTACAACACCAGCGTAGGGAGAAATTCCTGTGTGCCCACTGCTAGCGGTTTTAACTGAAAGGGAATTCCAGTCACCAACTGACCTTTACTTCAGCCTGAGAGCTGACGGGTCTGAGCAACCATGAGGCATACAGCAGGGAAGTTGCATTGTTTCCCTTCCCTCCCTGATCCCCACAGAGCACAGAATTCAGCAGTGGAAGGTCTCACAGAGGGCCTCTGTTCCACTCCTACCAGAATCAATCAGGGTCAAAATCAAGGCAACTTGTGGGGCAAAGGACAGCTCCCCTGTGTCCTGCAAGTGTGTGAGTTTTAGGACATTAGCTGGAGAGCTATACTCACAAGCTCTAAGCTCTAACTAAGGATTCCCCTTAGTTTCTGGGAGTTAACACCAGAAGCAGCCCACACCCAAAGATCCACCCCCACCCTAGGAGATCTGGATAATTAATCCACTATACCCAGCAACACCAGGACAGTGACAATTAGCTCTAAATTTCACAGTGCAACTGGAATCTACCTGGTGGACCTAGGGAAGAACCCACCTGCATTCCATCTCTCTGGATTCATACGCCACAGAACAAATTCTCCCATTATCTTGGAGTCATCCTGTAGGACTAGAGCAGGATTTGGTTCACATCCTCTGGTCCCAGGACTAGGGTTGTTGGTGTTAAGACACAGTACCGGTTGGACTCCCCGAGCAGGAACTGAGGAAGCATCCCTCTATGTCATACAGTACTAGAGCTATAGCAATTGCTGCCACAAGCTCCAGTATCACTCAGACTTGCAAGTGGAACAAGTGGACAGCCACCTCTGTCTCCCTCAGCACCAAGAACAAGGCCCTGGCTATCACAACCAGCAAGGTGTCTGACACCAAACTCTCAGTGGACCAAAGATACATACCCTAGGAAATCCATATTCATCTCAAAGCTATACTCCTATCCCTGGGAACTGAAATAGACTGAACCACTGTGTCATTTATAGACACAACTGACATTGATTAAGGCAAGAGAAAGCACTGGGCTCACCTAGAACCAAAGCCAAAGCAACAAGTCAGGAGACACCCTGCATTCCATCTAAACCATAAACACTTTTCCAAGAAAACCTACTCCATAAATAAGGGACTATTACACCAGATATGCAGGCGTCAATGTAGGGACACAGGAAACATGAAGAAGCAAGGTAATGTGACACCTCAAAAAGAACACAATAGTTCTCCAGAATTGGATCCTGATCTGAAGGAAATCTATGACATGACAAATATAGAATTTGAAATGATTGTAAGGAAACTCGACAAGATGCCTGAAAATACAGATAGATTTAAGAAATGAGGGAATCAATGAGGGACGTGAATTAAAATTTTACCAAGGAGACAGAACTCATTAAGAAGAAACAAATAGAAATTTTGAAGATGAAATCTTCAGTCAGTGAAATAAAAAAATCACTTTGCTCCTAAATCTGCAGATATGAAATACATGAAATCTGTTTGCCTTAAAAAATTTTTGAACAAAATAAAAAGTAATGTTAAAAAATATGAATGAGAGCTTTAAAGCAGAATAGACCAAGTGGACAAAAAAATTGTTGACCTCAGAGATAATAATTTTGAAATAACCCAGTCAGACAAAAATAAAGAGAAAAGAACTAAAAAGAATGAAAAAAAGATAAGCAAAATATGGGATATCATTAAACAATGAAATATTCATATAATAGGTATTCCTAAAGGAAAAGAAAAGGGAAAAGGTATTGAGAACTAGCTAAGTGAAATAATATTTGAAAATTTCCCAGGTCTTGAAAGAGACATGGACATCCAGGTACAAGAAGCTCAAAGAACCCCAAGCAGACAACCAAACAATTTCTCCAAGGCACACTGTTATCAAATTGACAAAAAATAAGAACAAGGAGAGAATCCTAAAGAGAGTAAGAGTAAAGCGTCAAGTTAAATGTAAAGGAAAACCAATTATATTAATATCAGACTTCTCAGTGGAAACCCTACAAGCAACAAGAGAATGGAATGATATATTCAGGGTCACAAAGAAAAAAAATTTCAACCAAGAATATTATATTCAGAGAAGCTATCCTTCAAATGTGAAAGAGAAATAAGGTATTTTCCACATAAGCAATAACCAAAAAAAAAAAAAAAGAGAGAGAATTCACCACCACCAGACCAGCCTTACTGGAAATTTTTAAGGAGCCCTGCATTAGAATTAAATATGAAAACACATGACATCACCTAAATCACTAACAAAGCAAGTAAAATCAGTATCCAATCAACAAAATGACAGATGTTAGTTCTTATCTATCAATAGTGTAAATGGAGTGTAAATAATGACAGGCTCCAGCCGAAAGACTTAGGTTAGCTGAAGGGATAAAAAGCCAAAGCCCAGGCCAGTGCCTTGGTGCAGTAGGTTAATCCTCCACCTGCGGCACCAGCATCATATGGGCACCAGTTCTAGTCCCAGCTGCTCCTCTTCCAATTCAGCTCTCTACTTTGGCCTGGGAAAGCAGTAGAAGATGTCCCAAATGCTTGAGCCCCTGCACCCATGTGGGAGACCAGCAAGAAGCACCTGGCTCCTGGCTTAGGATCGGCGCAGCTCTGGCCTTTGCGGCCATTTGGGGAGTGAACCAACGGAGGGAAGACCTTTCTCTATGTTTCTCTCTCTCACTGTCTGTAATTCTACCTGTCAAATAAATAAATAAAATCTTAAAAAAAAAAACAAGGCCCCACTGTATGTTCCCTACAAGAAACTCACTTCACAAAGATACATACATACTGAACGTAAGGGCTGGAAAAATATATACCAGGCAAATGGAATAAAAAAAAATGAGCATGAGTGGCTATCCTCATATCAGATAAAACAGACTTTAAATCAAAAACTATAAAAAGAGATAAAGAAGGACATTATATCTTGATAAAAGGTTTGACTTAGCAAGAAGACACAACAATGCATCCAACACAGGACCACTCAAATACATACAACAAATACTATTAGACCTAAAGGGAGAGAGAAATTGCAATACAGTATTAGTGGTTGATTACAACACCCCATTATCAATGGAATACCAGCCAGAGAGAAAATCAATAAAGACATATCTGATTGAAATATACTATAGACCTACCAAACATTTATAGGAATTTCACCCTACAATTACAATATACACATTATTCTCATTAGCATATGGAACATTTTCTAGTTCAGATCATATATTAGGCCACAAATCAAGTCTCATCACATTAAGAAGATTGAAATCATACCATCTATCTTCTTAGACCATACAGGAATAAAACCAGAACTCAACAACAAGAAATACAATAGAACACTCATTAATACTTGGAAATTAAACAATATGCTACTGAATGCATTGAAGAAATTAAAAAGAAAGTCAGAAGCTTTCCTCAAATAAATGAAAATACAACATACAAAAGCCTATGGGATGCAGCAAAAGCAGTATTAGGAGGGAGTTTAGAGGCTGGTGCTGTGGTGCAGTGGTTTAAAGCCCTGGCCTGAAGCACTGGCATCCCATGTGGGCACCGGTTCTAGTCCCAGCTGCTCCTCTTCCCATCCAGCTCTCAGCTATGGCGTGGGAAAGCAATAGAGGATGGCCCAGGTCAATGGGACCCTGCGTCTATGTGGGAGACCTGGAGGAGGCTCCTGGCTCGTAGATTCGGATTGGCGCAGCTCCGACCTTTGCAGCCATCTGAGGAATGAACCAGTGAATGGAAGACTCTCTCTCTCTCTCTCTGTCTCTCTGCCTCTCCTCTCTCTGTGTAACTGACTTTTGAGGAAATAAATCTTTAAAAAAAAAAGAGGGAGTATATAGCACTAATGGCTTACATTGAAAAAGAGAAATGTCTCAAATTAAAGATCAAATGATGCATCTTGAAGACTTAGAAAAACAAGTATAAACCAAACCCAAAATCAAAAAGAGGCAAAAAATAATAAGGATCAGAGCAGATCAACAAAAAAGTTGGTATTTTGAGAAAATGAACAAACCAGATAAACCTCTAGCTATACTAACAAAGAAAAAAGAGAAAAAATTCAAGTAAATTAAAAAATTAGAGATTAAAAAGGACCCTTTATAAACAATACCCTTAAAACAAAGGATCATAAGATACTAATATGAAGAACTACATACTGGAAAATCTTGAAGAAATGGATAAATTCGAGGAGAGCGGCAAGATGGCAGAATAGGAAGGGAGCACACTACTAGTCTGGGGAGAGACAGTTAAATCAAAGTGGAGATACTGCAGGTTCAAGGAAGAGTAGGAGAAGAAAAAGCAGAGGAAATTCTTCCGGAACTAGTGATTCACAGTGGACTTGCGTGGAGAGCGTGTGAGCCCAAGTTCGGGACACCAGCAGCAGACTCAACACACCAGTGCTAGAAGGTGAGGTGAGCCGAACCTCAATAGCCTGAGACACCAGCGGGCAAGCGGAAAGAGGAGACTAGAGGGAATGAGGCTTGAAACCCCATGGGGAAAAGTTCACCAGGCTAGCTAGAAGAGAGAGAGAGAGGAAAAAAAAAGTGACAAATACGGACATGAGTTTTTCTCTCTCCGCTCACCTCTCAAAGGCTAGCAAGACAAAGAGCAGGCGCCATTTTGGACATACGTCATAAGCAGGGCGACCTCAGGTCTGCGCCGGCCCTGAGCCTAGTAGAAAAACCTGACTCTGAGACAGGGGAGTGTGTGTGTGAAATAACAGGAGATTAGGATCTAATGAATGTGTCGTGCTAATGAACTGAGACTGTGAAAAAATAGACGGTGGGGGAGAGAACTCACGGAATTCACATGAGTACTGTCCAGAGACGCTACAATTCGGTAACCTTGGCAACCCAGTGGCAGACTGCAGGAGAATTTGAGCCCACACTGAGGGCAGCACAGATTCCCTGTGTGGTCCTTGGGAAAGACCTTCCGATCTCTGGGTTGCCTGCTAACTACCTCCAATTCCGTTCAGCTGGGCAGAATTACTTCCCTTTTGAATCAAAAAAAAAAAAAAAAGAAAGAAAGAAAGAAAGAAAGAAAGAAAGAGAGAGAGAGATTTACCACGCCTAACCTGGGAGTGTCACGTTTGGCACACCCTGAACCCTGAGGAACCAAACAGAGCTCTCAGGCCACACCCATCTCAAACCTCTAAGACTCCATCAAAAGCAGACAGTCCACTTAATCTAGAGTCATAGTATAAAAAGAAAAACACCACAGTGAAGAAACCAAAGAATATCTCCAATATGCCAGACAACAAATGCAAAAAACGAGGTAACAAGAACAAGGAAGACACTATGATGCCCCCAAATGAAAAAGACACCCCAATTCAAGATTATGAAGATGATGAGATAGAAGAAATGCAAGAAACAGATCTCAAAAAAATGATAAGAACATTAAGAAGTTCTCAAAAACAAATTCTTGAACTACAGAAATCCTTAATGGACAAGATAGAAAATCTCTCTCATGAAAATGAAATATTAAGGAGGAATCAAAATGAAATGAAACAACTAGTAGAAAAAGAAACTGTGATAGTGATGAGAAATCATAATGAAATGAAGAATTCAATAGATCAAATGACAAACACATTAGAGAGCCTTAAAAACAGAATGGGTGAAGCAGAAGAGAGAATATCAGACTTAGAAGACAGAGCACAGGAAAGTATACAGTCAAACCAAAGAAAAGAAGAAGAAATCAGAAATCTAAAAAATATTGTTGGGAATCTACAGGATACTATTAAAAAACCCAACATTCAGGTTCTAGGAGTTCCTGAAGACATGGAGAGGGAGAAAGGATTAGAAGGCCTTTTTAGTGAGATACTTGCAGAGAAATTCCTGGGCCTGGAGAAGGACAGAGACATCCTAGTACTGGAAACTCATAGAACTCCTAGTAAACATGACCAAAAGAGATCCTTGTAATCAAACTCACCACAGTGAAACATAAAGAAAAGATTCTAAAATGTGCAAGAGAAAAACGTCAGATTACTCTCAGAGGACCTCCAATTAGACTCACAGCAGACTTCTCATCAGAAACCCTACAAGCTAGAAGGGAATGGCGAGACATAGCCCAGGTACTAAGAGAGAAAAACTGCCAGCCCAGAATACTATATCCGGCAAAGCTCTCATTTGCGAATGAAGGTGAAATTAAGACTTTTCATAGCAAACAGAAACTGAAAGAATTTGTTGCCACTCGTCCTGCCCTGCAAAAGATGCTTAAAGAGGTGTTACACACAGAAACACAGAAACATGGTCACCAATATGAAAGAAGGTAAAGGAAGGAAACCTCACAACAAAAGATCACAGGAAGCTCAATTTCTCTTTGACACAGAATTAAACTCTGATGCTCTGTTAAAGCAATGTGTTAAAGTAATCTATTATGTTCTCTTGATGTCTGTTAAATTCTAATTGTTCAAAAACAGCTGCATTTTTATTAAGAGCTATGGGTTATTTAAATATGTGCTTATTTTCAAAGATTTGAATAATCACCTTGTAACAATGATCAAATTTGGTCTATGTTATGTCATGATTTTAAGGAATCTTATTTCAACCAGATATTTTGGATTTTGAGCCTTGTTGGCATTCTTGACAGGCATTCAAAAAATCAAAGTTTCAAACAATCTGGACTCTAAAATTTCCAGTAAATCCTGGACTTTGGTTTCTCCAGTTTGGGCCCAACTGAAAAATTTGAAGGACCTATGTCTCTCATCTTATAGAGACACCAACTAATCAGTCTATTTGGATTATATTAGAAGGACTGTCAAGATGTGATGTGGTACTAAATTTTAGAGTTTCTATAATGGAAAATGCTATTAATACAAATGTTTGAGAATTAAAAAGTCTAATGATCTTGTGTTACTAGACATGATAGTTATCTTAATGAGAAAGCCCCAGAGGCCTAAAGGGTTAAATACTTGTAAAATCCTACAGGTGCTTTCAAAAATACTGTGAAGTAAGCAAGTGCCTCTTGTTGGTTGATGAGTTTATAATTTTAAACATGGCGACTTAAAGTCTTTTGTCATCCACAGTTATATATGATCTGCTGCTCATAAAACTAAAGCGTTGTTGGTTCTGTGTTTAGCTGTCCTCCTATAGGTTCCTATGGACTTTTTCCAGCCACTTCTATTGTATTCAGTACTTTGGGATGGCTCTGTAAACAGATGAAGCCAATAATGTATTAACAGTACCAACTGAGAGAAAGTATGCTTAACTGAGGTTACTAAAAACAAAAAGCAATTCAAATCAATTGGCAATCTACAAAAAGAGTTAAAGATTTTAAAAGCTATTATTAAAATTGCTATATTGGTCTATTATGCTATGTTATATGTGTGTACATATTGTATGTCCACATGGGGAAATTTTATTAAGAGTTTTATTTTAAATGGCTTATAGATAAGATTGTCCATAAATTTAAGCTGCTAAAATTAATCAAAGATACATTTTAATTTGTGTGACCTGAATCTGTGTATCATATGTTTTAAACTTGTTGGTAGAAAGAAACTAAAAACATTTTAGATGGTTGTGCTTAAGTTTACTGGTTAAACAAACTACACCATGTCAGATATTTAAGAGGTGTTTTCAAATACGTGATTCTTAAAATTTATAGAAGGCATTGGACCTTCTGGTAAATGTTTTCTTAAGTTGTTATCTAATGGTTGAAACTGTTTGCTAAGTATTCATGTGATATTGCTATTGTCAGCAAGCGATCTAGGACTTGCTCCCTCACTTCCTCTATTCTAAGCCCAACTTGTTCTTTCATTTCTCTATTCTCTTCAAGGTAGGAAACTAATTCTATTATGAAGGAATCTGTAGGACGCACAATTTAATCTTTAGACCTTATAAAAGAGATGGCTAACATTTTTCTGTAATAGCATAGCCAAAATAAGAACTTAAATAATAATCTCATAGCTAGATTCACTTCGCCACCAGCGAAGTATACAGTAAGTAGAAAAAACCTCCCTTTCAGACCAAAGGGAAAGAAAGTTTTAAAGTGAGAATATAATTTTCCTCATGGGCATTGTCTACCTTAGAAAAACTACTACAGAACATGCCTGTGACTATAGACTTGTAGTTCAGGCCACTGAAGATTAGAGATGGGACTTGGGCACTCCCTTGACTTGCATCCTCTGGTCTGCTTGAACACAAACCAGGAGGAAAAGAAAGCTCGGCATCAGAAGCAATGGGTGGCAGGCCTATTAATGGCTGATTTGTACAGTGATCTGCCCTCAAGGAGACCCAACAGACCAGTCCACTGCAGTAGCTTTCAATGTGGTAAGCCTGGGCTTCAGCAGAAGTCAGCTTGTGAAGAGCCCTGGCAGCTCTGCCAAGAGTTGGATCACTGGAAATGGACCTGCCCTGGAGTCGAAGGATGCCCAGGTCAGAGCCACAGATCTTATTGGCTCTAAGCTGAAAAGCCCTTCACTCAGCCCAACTTCCAAAGTGACCACTGCAGCTAAGGGTATGGTCAAGTAGGGTCAGCAACATTGCAGGCAGAACTGTAAATTTCTTGTGAGAGATGCCCCCTGCCTTTACCTGGCCAGCTCTCCTCCCAGGCCAGCCAAGTAATGAAAGTCAACAGAGTGCCTTCCCCTAGGAGGTTCACACCTCCCTTAGGATATACCCCATGTGAAGAGATAGATAGGTCTGGACCTCTTAACTTACAAGGTCTAAAGCCCAACAGATTATTATCAGGTTCTATTTGCCTCTCAATCAGAAAACTTAATTGTAGCTTAGACAGCACCTTTCTTAGCACATCTAATAATGACTCTGTCCTTTGTTCTAGACCCTGTCTAGCGTATTTGGGCCTCATTCCTTTGTAATCATAACCTCTACTCTACCACCAATGGCTCTACTCCCAACCTGTGTGTCCTGATGGTCCTCTTTCCCACTTAATGCTGTATAATTGTTCAAACCTGGTAAATGCCACTCTTAGGATCATTGGTTACTATCCTCACTCTGTCTTTAATGACCTTGTCTAAATATGATCAGAGTCAGCAAACTTGGAAGGCTTCCATAGCCTTGGCAACTCATGACGACAGCCTAGGGTGGTTACTGGCGCCATAAACTAGAGTGTCAATTTGTTGGGTCAACAACAAGAGCCACTGTGTACTTGCTCCTCATGTGGGATCTCTGTCCTTAATGTGCTGTACATTTTGATTTAATGCTATAACTAGTACTCAAACAGTATGTTTCACTTTGTGTTTCTATGTGGGTGCAAACTGTTGAAATCTTTATACTAAATTGATCTTCTGTATATAAAGAGAATTGAAAATGAATCTTGATGTGAATGGAAGGGGAGAGGGAGCGGGAGAGGGGAGGGTTGCGGGTGGGAGGGAAGTTATGGGAGGGGGAAGCCATTGTAATCCATAAGCTGTACACTGGAAATTTATATTCATTAAATAAAAGTTAAAAAAAAAAGCAGTAGCCTTTTGTACACTAATGATTAACTCACTGGAAGATAAATCAAGAAAGAGATTCCATTCATAATAGCCACAAGAGAATTTAGGAATAAATTTAACTACAGAATTGAAAGAACTCTACAATGAAAATTATCAAACATTGATGAAAGAAATCATCAAGGACACACAAAAAATGGAAAGATGTTCCTTGCCCTTGAATTGGAAAATCAATACCATTAAAATGTCTTCACTACATAAAGCAACTTACAGATTCAGTGCAATCCTATCAAAATAACAGAATTAGAAAAAAATCCTAAAATTCAGATGAAATCAGAAAAGATTCAGAGGGGCCAGCACTGTGGCATAGTGGGTAAAGCCACCGCCTGCAGTGCCAGTATCCCATATGGGTGCTGGCTTGAGTCCCAGCTGTTCCACTTCTGATCCAGCTCTCTGCCATGGCCTGGGAAAGCAGTATATGATGGCCCAAGTCCTTAGGCCCTTGCATCCATATGGGAGACCCAGAAGAAGCTCCTGACTCCTGTCTTCAGACACAGTTCCAGCCATTGTGGCCATCTGGAGAGTGAACCAGTGGATGAATGACCTCTCTCTCTGTCTCTACCTCTCTGTAATTCTGTCGTTCAAATGAATACATAAATCTTAAAAGGGGAGGCCGGCGCCTCGGCTCAATAGGCTAATCCTCCTCCTGCGGCGCCGGCACCCTGGGTTCTAGTCTCAGTCGGGGCGCCAGATTCTGTCCCGGTTGCTCCTCTTCCAGTCCAGCTCTCTGCTGTGGCCCAGGAGGGCAGTGGAGGATGGCCCAAGTCCTTGGGCCCTGCACCCTCATGGGAGACTAGGATAAGCACCTGGCTCCTGGCTTCAGATCAGCGCAGTGCGCCGGCCGTAGCTGCCACTTTGTGGGGGTGAACCAATGGAAGAAAGAAGACCTCTCTCTCTCTCTCTCTCTCTCTCTCTCTCTCTCTCTCACTGTCTAACTCTGCCTGTCAAAAAAATTTTTTTTTAAATCTTAAAAGAGTGGAGGGGAAAGACTCAGAATAGCCAAGGTGATCCTGAACAAGAAAAATCAAACTGGAGGCATCACAATACCTGACTTCAAAGCAGACTATAAAAGTACAGTAATTAAAACAGCATAGTACTGGCATAAAAACACACATAGATCAACAGAGAGTCTAGAATCAATCCACGTATATAGAGCCAACTGATCTTTTACAAAAGTGCTCAGAACATACAGTGTAGTATGAATAATCTCCAACAAATGATGCTGGCAAAACCAGACATGTAGAAGAATGAAATTAGATCCATACATCCTACCATATACAAAAATCAGTTCTAGGTGGATCAAAGACCCAAGTTTAAGACCTGAGACTATGAAATTGTTGGAATAAAATGTTGGGGAAACACTCCAAGACATTGGCATAGGGGATGACTTCTTGGACAAGACCCTCAAAACCACGAGCATATAAAGCAAACCTAAACAATGGTACTATGTATATAAAACTCAGCAGCTTTTGTACAGCAAAAGAAACAATCAATGTAATGAAGAGACATCCAACTGAATGGGAAAAAAATATTTGCAAGCTACCTATCTGACAAAGGATTAATATCCAAAATATATCAGCATCTTTAAAAACTCAACAACAACAAAAATTACAACCAATCCAGCTAAGAAATGTGCAAAGGGCTTCAAAAGACAGTTCTCAAAAGAAGAAATACAAATGAGCAACAAATATTTAGAAAAATGCTAAAAATCACTAGCCATCAAGGAAATGCAAATCAAAACCACAATGAGATATCACCTCAACATTGTCAGAATGGCTAAAATCCAAAACACAGAGGATAACAAATGCTGACAAGAATGTGGAGAAAGAGGAACACTTATACAATGTTTGTGGGAATATAAATGGGTACAGCCACTGTGGAAAACAGCCAGGAGATTTCTTTAAAAACTAGAAATAGACTTGCCAAATGATCTAGCAATTCCATTATTGTGTATATACCAAAAAAACATGAACACATCGTATCAAAGAGATACCCACATCACCATGTTTACAATAGCCCTGTTCACAATAGCCAAAATATAGAATCAACCAAGGTCTCCATCATCAGATGAATGGATAATGAAAATGCAATACACACACACACACACACAATTTTCTCCTCAGAAACACACCTAAATGTCTCTCCTTCTTTATTCTTTTATTATTATTTTTTTATTTAGTAAATATAAATTTCCAAAGTACAGTTTATAGATTACAATGGCTTCCCCCCCAATAATTTCCCTCCCACTCGCACCCCTCCCATCTCTTGCTCCCTCTCCCCTTCCATTCCGATCAAGATTCATTTTCAATTCTCTTTATATACAGAAGATCAATTTAGTATATATTAAGTAAAGATTTCATCAGTTTGCACCCACACAGAAACACAAAGTGTAAAAATACTGTTTCAGTACTAGTTATAGCATTACTTCACATTGGACAACACATTAAGGACAGATCCCACATGAGACATAAGTACACAGTGACTCCCGTTGTTGACTTAACACTTTGACACTCTTGTTTATGGTGTCAGTAATCTCCCTAGGCTCTAGTCATGAGTTTCCAAGGCTATGGAAGCCTTTTGAGTTCGCCGACTTCGATCTTATTCTGACAGGGTCATAGTCAAAGTGGAAATTCTCTCCTCCTTTCAGAGAAAGGTACCTCCTTCTTTGATGGCCCAGTTCTTTCCACTGGGATCTCACTCACAGAGATCTTTCATTTAGGTCTTCTTCTTCTTCTTTTTTTTTTTTTTTTTTGCCAGAGTGTCTTGGCTTTCCAGGCCTACAATACTCTCATGGGCTCTTCAGCCAGATTCGAATGCCTTAAGGGCTGATTCTGAGGCCAGAGTGCTATTTAGGATATCTGCCATTCTATGAATCTGCTGTGTATCCCACTTCCCATGTTGGATCGTTTTTTCTCTTTATGATTCTATCAGTTAGTATTCGCAGACACTAGTCTTGTTTGTGTGATCCCTTTGACTCTTAGACCTATCAGTGTGATCAACTGTGAACTGAAATTGATCACTTGGACTAGTGAGATGGCATTGGTACATGCCACCTTGATGGGATTGTATTGGAATCCCCTGGCACATTTCTAACTCCACCATTTGGGGCAAGTCCGATTGAGCATGTCCCAAATTGTACATCTCCTCCCTCTCTTTTTGCCACTCTTATATTTAACAGGGATCACTTTTCAGTTAAAATTTAAACACCTAAGAATAATTGTGTGTTAATTACAGAGTTCAACCACTAGTACTAGAACAAAACAAAGAAAAAATACTAACATGGAAAAAGTATTGCATTGTACATCAACAGTCAGGACAAGAGCTGATCAAGTCACTGTTTCTCATAGTATCCATTTCACTTCAACAGGTTTCCTCTTTGGTGCTCAGTTGGTTATCACCGATCAGGAAGAAAATGTGATATTTGTCTCTTTGGGACTGGCTTATTTCACTCAGCATGATGTTTTCCAGATTCCTCCATCTTGTTGCAAATGACTGGATTTCGTGTTTTTGACTGCTGTATAGTATTCTATAGAGTACATGTCCCATAATTTCTTTATCCAGTCTACTGTTGATGGGCATTTGGGTTGGTTCCAGGTCTTAGCTATTGTGAATTGGGCTGCAATAAACACTAGTGTGCAGACAGCTATTTTGTTTGCCAATTTAATTTCCTTTGGGTAAATTCCAAGGAGTGGGATGGCTGGGTTGTATGGTAGGGTTATATTCAGGTTTCTGAGGAATCTCCAAACTGACTTCCATAGTGGCTTAACCATTTTGCATTCCCACCAACAGTGGGTTAGTGTCCCTTTCTCCCCACATCCTCTCCAGCATCCATTGTTGGTAGATTTCTGAATGTGAGCCATTCTAACCTGGGTGAGGTGAAACCTCATTGTGGTTTTGATTTGCATTTCCCTGATTGCTAGTGATCCCAAACATTTTTTCATGTGTCTGCTGGCCATTTGGATTTCCTCTTTCGAAAAATGTCTATTGAGAGGCGGCAAGATGGCGGAATAGGCAGGAAGCACACTTAGTCCGGGGGGAGAGAAAGTTTAATATAAGTGGAGATACTGCAGGGTCAAGGAAGAGTAGGGGATGAAACAGCAGAGGAAACTCTTCCGGAACTAGTGATTCACAGTGGACCTGCGTGGAGAGCGTGGGAGCCCAAGTTCGGGACACCAGCGGCAGACTCAACGCACCAGCGCTGGAACGCGAGGTGAGCCGAACCTCAATAGCCCGAAACACCAGCGGGCAAGCGGAAAGAGGAGGCTAGAGGGAACGAGGCTTGAAACTCCGTGGGGAAAAGTTCACCAGGCTAACTAGAAGAGAGAGAAAAAAAAATAAAAAAAGTGACTGATACGGACACAAGTTTCTCTCTCTCTGCTCACCTCTCACAGGCGAGCAAGACAGAGCAGGCGCCATTTTGGACATACGTCATAAGCAGGGCGACCTCAGGTCTGCACCAGCCCTGAGCCTAACAGAAAAACCTGACTCTGGGGGGAGGGGTGAAATAACAGGAGATTAGCATCTAACTTGGCAACCCAGTGGGAGACTGCAGGAGAATTGGAGCCCACACTGAGGGCAGCAGAGATTCCCTGTGTGGTCCTTGGGAAAGAGCTTCCGATCTCTGGCTCCTGTGGGTATATCATTTGCCTGCTAACTACCTCCAATTACGTTCAGCTGTGCGGAATTACCTCCCTTTTAAATCAAAAAAAGAGAGAGAGATTTACCACACCTAACCTGGGAGTGTCATCCTTGACACACCCTCAACCCTGAGGAACCAAACACAGCTCTCAGTCCACACTCATCTCAAGCCTCTAAGGCTCCACTGAAAGCAGACAGTCCACTTAATATAGAGCCATAGTGTAACAAGAAAAAACACCACAGTGAAGAAACCAAATATCTCCAACATGCCAAACAACAAACGCAAAAACCAAGCTAACAAGAACAAGGAAGAAACTATGACGCCCCCAAATGAAAAAGACACCCCAATTCAAGATTATGAAGATGATGAGATCGAAGCAATGCAAGAAGCGGATCTCAAAAAATTGATAAGAACATTAAGAAGTTCTCAAAAACAAATTCTTGAACTACAGAAATCCTTCATGGACAAGATAGAAAATCTCTCTCATGAAAGTGAAATATTAAGGAGGAATCAAAATGAAATGAAACAACTAGTGGAACAAGAAACTCTGATAGTGACTAGAAATCATAATGAAATGAAGAGTTCAATAGATCAAATGACAAACACAGAGAGCCTTAAAAACAGAATGGGCGAAGCAGAAGAGAGAATATCAGACTTAGAAGACAGAGAACAGGAAAGGAAACAGGCAAACCAAAGAAAAGAAGAAGAAATTAGAAATCTAAAAAATATTGTCGGGAATCTACAGGATACTATTAAAAAACCCAACATTCGGGTTCTAGGAGTTCCTGAAGGCATGGAGAGGGAGAAAGGATTAGAAGGCATTTTCAGTGAGATACTAGCAGAAAATTTCCCAGGTTTGGAGAAGGACAGAGGCATCTTAGTACAGGAAGCTTATAGAACCCCTAATAAACATGACCAAAAGAGATCCTCACCACAACATGTTGTAATCAAACTCACCACAGTGAAACATAAAGAAAAGATCCTAAAAGGTGCAAGAGAGAAACGTCGGATCACTCTTAGAGGATCTCCAATTAGACTCACAGCAGACTTCTCATCAGAAACCCTACAAGCTAGAAGGGAATGGCGAGACATAGCCCAGGTACTAAGAGAGAAAAACTGCCAGCCCAGAATACTATATCCTGCAAAGCTCTCATTTGTGAATGAAGGTGAAATTAAGACTTTTCATAGCAAACAGAAACTGAAAGAATTTGTTGCCACTCATCCTGCCCTGCAAAAGATGCTTAAAGATGTGTTACACACAGAAACACAGAAACATGGTCACCAATATGAAAGAAGGTAAAGGAAGGAAACCTCACAGCAAAAGATCACAGGAAGCTCAATTTCTCTTTGACATAGAATTAAACTCTGATGCTCTGTTAAAGCAATGTGTTAAAGTAATATATTATGTTCTCTTGATGTCTGTTAAATTCTAATTGTTCAAAAACAGCTGAATTTTTATTAAGAGCTATGGGTTATTTAAATATGTGCTTTTTTCAAAAATTTGAATAATCACCTTGTAACAATGATCAAATTTGGTCTATGTTATGTCATGATTTTAAGGAATCTTATTTCAACCAGATATTTTGGATTTTGAGCCTTCTTGGCATTCTTGACAGGCATTCAAAAAATCAAAGTTTCAAACAATCTGGTCTCTAAAATTTCCAGTAAATCCAGGACTTTGGTTTTTCCAGTTTGGGGCCAACTGAAAAAATCGAAGGACCTATGTCTCTCATCTTATAGAGACACCAACTAATCAGTCTATTTGGAGTATATTAGAAGTACTGTCAAGATGTGATGTGGTACCAGACTTTAAGTTTCTATAATGGAAAATGCTATTAATACAAATGTTTGAGAATTAAAAAGTCTAATGATCTTGTGTTACTAGACATGATAGTTATCTTAATGAGAAAGCCCCAGAGGCTTAAAGGGTTAAATACTTGTAAAATCCTACAGGTGCTTTCAAAAATACTGTGAAGTAAGCAAGTGCCTCTTGTTGGTTGATGAGTTTATAATTTTAAACATGGCGACTTAAAGTCTTTTGTCATCCACAGTTATATATGATCTGCTGCTCATAAAACTAAAGCGTTGTTGGTTCTGTGTTTAGCTGTCCTCCTATAGGTTCCTATGGACTTTTTCCAGCCACTTTTATTGTATTCAGTACTTTGGGATGGCTCTGTAAACAGATGAAGCCAATAATGTATTAACAGTACCAACTGAGAGAAAGTATGGTTAACTGAGGTTACTAAAAACAAAAAGCAATTCAAATCAATTGGCAATCTACAAAAAGAGTTAAAGATTTTAAAAGCTATTATTAAAATTGCTATATTGGTCTATTATGCTATGTTATATGTGTGTACATATTGTATGTCCACATGGGGAAATTTTATTAAGAGTTTTATTTTAAATGGCTTATAGATAAGATTGTCCATAAATTTAAGCTGCTAAAATCAATCAAAGATACATTTTAATTTGTGTGACCTGAATCTGTGTATCATATGTTTTAGACGTGTTGGTAGAAAGAAACTAAAAACCTTTTAGATGGTTGTGCTTAAGTTTACTGGCTAAACAAACTACCCATGTTAGATATTTAAGAGGTGTTTTCAAATACATGATTCTTAAAATCTATAGAAGGCATTGGACCTTCTGGTAAATGTTTTCTTAAGTTGTTATCTAATGGTTGAAACGGTTTGCTAAGTATTCATGTGATATTGCTATTGTCAGCAAGCGATCTAGGACTTGTTCCCTCATTTCTCTATTCAAAGCCCAACTTGTTCTTTCATTTCTCTATTCTCTTCAAGGTAGGAAACTAATTCTATTATGAAGGAATCTGTAGGATGCACAATTTAATCTTTAGACCTTATAAAAGAGATGGCTAACATTTTTCTGTAATAGCATAGCCAAAATAAGAACTCAAATAATAATCTCATAGCTAGATTCACTTCGCCATCAGCGAAGTAAACAGTAAGTAGAAAAATCCTCCCTTTCAGACCAAAGGGAAAGAAAGTTTTAAAGTGAGAATATAATTTTCCTCATGGGCATTGTCTACCTTAGAAAAACTACTACAGAACATGCCTGGGACTATAGACTTGTAGTTCAGGCCACCGAAGATTAGAGATGGGAAACGGGCACTCCCTTGACTTGCATCCTCTGGTCTGCTTGAACACAAACCAGGAGGAAAAGAAAGCTCGGCATCAGAAGCAATGGGTGGCAGGCCGATTAATGGCTGATCTGTACAGTGATCTGCCCTCAAGCAGACCCGACAGGCCAGTCCACTGCAGTGGCTTTCAATGTGGTAAGCCTGGGCTTCAGCAGAAGTCAGCTTGTGAAGAGCCCTGGCAGCTCTGCCAAGAGTTGGATCACTGGAAATGGACCTGCCCTGGAGTCGAAGGATGCCCAGGTCAGAGCCACAGATCTAATTGGCTCTAAGCTGAAAAGCCCTTCACTCAGCCCAACTTCCAAAGTGACCACTGCAGCTGAGGGGATGGTCAAGTAGGGTCAGCAACATTGCAGGCAGAACTGTCAATTTCTTGTGAGAGATGCCCCCTGCCTTTACCTGGCCAGCTCTCCTCCCAGGCCAGCCAAGTAATGAAAGTCAACAGAGTGCCTTCCCCTAGGAGGTTCACACCTCCCTTAGGATATACCCCATGTGAAGAGATAGATAGGTCTGGGCCTCTGAATTTACAAGGCCTAAAGCCCACCAGATTATTATCAAGCCCCTTCTATCAGGTTCTATTTGCCTCTCAATCAGAAAACTTAATTGTAGCTTAGCACCTTTCTTAGCTCCTCTAATAATGACTCTGTCCTTTGTTCTAGGCCCTGCCTAGTGCACTTGGGCCTCATTCCTTTGTAATCATAACCTCTACTCTACCACCAATGGCTCTACTCCCAACCTGTGTGTACTGATGGTCCTCTTCCCCACTTAATGCTGTATAATTGTTCAAACCTGGTAAATGCCACTCTTAGGATCATTGGTTACTATCCTCACTCTGTCTTTTATGACCTTGTCTAAATATGATCAGAGTTGGCAAACTTGGAAGGCTTCCATAGCCTTGGCAACTCATGACGACAGCCTAGGGTGGTTACTGGCACCATAAACTAGAGTGTCAATTTGTTGGGTCAACAACAGGAGCCACTGTGCACTTGCTCCTCATGTGGGATCTCTGTCCTTAATGTGCTGTACATTGTGATTTAATGCTATAACTAGTACTCAAACAGTATGTTTCACTTTGTGTTTCTATGTGGGTGCAAACTGTTGAAATCTTTATACTAAATTGACCTTCTGTATATAAAGAGAATTGAAAATGAATCTTGATGCAAATGGAAGGGGAGAGGGAGCGGGAGAGGGGAGGGTTGTGGGTGGGAGGGAAGTTATGGGGGGGGGGGGAAGCCATTGTAATCCATAAGCTGTACACTGGAAATTTATATTCATTAAATAAAAGTTAAAAATAAATAAATTTAAAAAAAAATTACAAAAAAAAAAAAAAGAAAAAGAAAAATGTCTATTGAGGTCCTTGGCCCACCTCTTAAGCGGGTTGTTTGTTTTGATGTTGTGGAGTTTCTTGATCTCATTATATATTCTGGTTATTAACCCTTTATCTGTAGCATAGTTTGCAAATATTTTTTTCCCATTCTGTCGGTTGCCTCTTCACTTTCCTGACCATTTCTTTTGCAGTATGGAAACTTCTCAATTTGATGCAATCCCAACAGTTAATTTTGGCTTTGACTGCCTGTGCTTCTGGGGTCTTTTCCAAGAAGTCTTTGCCAGTAGCTATATCTTGCAGGGTTTATCCAATGCTGTGTCTTTTAACTGGACAGTTCAGGCCATTAACATTCAATGTGACTATTGATAAGGAGTAACTTTGCCCTGCCATTTCCCAAAGATATTTTCTAAAATATGCTTTGAATTCCCTGTGATATTTTGCTGTGAGGTTTCCTTCCTTTACCTTCTTTCATATCTTTACCGTGTTTCTGTGTTTCTGTGTGTAACAAATCTTAAGCATCTTTTGCAGGGCTGGACGAGTGGTGACAAATTCTTTCAATTTCTGTTTGCTATGAAAGTTCTTTATTTAACCTTCATTCACAAATGAGAGCCTTCTTTATTCTTGACAACAAACAAATTTTTTTGTTTTTATTTTATTTGGTGATTTAATTCTGTTTCTTTGGAGAGCTTATGAGTATTCTTAGAAGATTAAATAAATTTTATTTTCTGGTTTGTATTTATTCACATGCTTATTTTATCTCTTTAAATAATCCTAATAGAAATCACTTTGCAAGTTGTCTTAGTGTTTGTTAATTTCAGCTGGAATAAGTTATTTTCTCCAGATACATGTATGTTGACCTGTGCTCTTGGGGGAGATTTTACTATGGAAGATGTCCTTTTAAATGTTTTTTAATTCATTATGGTAACATGAAAGCACCTTTCATCTTTGCAAGCAAAATATCAAAGAAGCATAGTCACTGGACAATGAAATCAATAAAACTGAAATGATGATGTTGGTGGTCAGAATAGTCTGAAAAAACTATAACCTGGAAGTTTCATAAAATCAGTATCTCTGCTCTTTTGACTACCCTTAAGACACTGCCAATACAGTGTGACTATACTTGAGAGTCACTAACAGCAAATTGCTGGAAATTGAACCAGTTCTCAAAAGCTTTCATGATTTATTATTCATCAAACAGCCAAAAAACTAAAAACACTAGATATGATCAATCTGGGCCAAGAAAGACTCAACAAATTGTAACCATCACTTTGATTCATCTGTCCAGGCACTTTGACTCATCTGCCCAGGCTCTGTCTTCTTTCAGGTCCCAGTTGGCAACTTTATTAGCAGTAGGCTTTAAATAACATAGAGCATAATATTCCTGTCATGTACAAGTCAAAATAAACTATAGATAGAGATAGACATTCCACTCTTGTAATGTGCTATTACTTGTTGACATTAAAACACCATAGGGAATTTAGGTACCTGATTTAATGAGGGCTAGGTCCATAACTTCATGACCAATCCTGTTTTCAGATATGCTAGTTGGAAATAAGAGTTCCTCTCCCTGCAAAACATACAGTGTTCTAATCCTTGATGTGAACTGCTGTCATCTGACAGCAATAATATTTATATGGGGCTTTTGGTTTTCTTGTTCTTTTACTATAGGATTTCGGCAGTTTGAAGCAGAGATACTCCTTGAGCATCTCTGGAGCCCTGTGACTCAAAGTTTGGTCCCTGCACCCCAGGAACATAATGACCTTGTAAAAGCAGAAGCGCAGGCTCACCCCAGAGCTACTGAACAAAAATATGCAATGAACAACACCCCCCAAGGGACTCATGCTCACATTAAACTTTTGCATGTTTCGAAATCATCTAGAGAAACATGATCCTTGGGTCCTACCATGAGATTTTGATTCCCTAGCTATGGAGTAGAAGGATGATGTCCATGCTGATGGGCTAGAGACCACAGTTTGAGAACCACTGCTTTGTTTACCCTTTAGTTTGGTAACAGATTATTATTATTATTTCAAGCAAGATAATGAGGGGCAGCAATAGGTTTAGGTCTATCCCATTGAATAACCTCTAATTTGGTTGATTAAAATTATGTTTGACAATTATAGTATAGTCAACAGACCATATAACTCACATGTTTGTGCTGATGCTGATGTAAACAAACCAATTGCTCTGTAAGTCCTATAAAAGCATATAGCAAATACAGTTTTGTACAGTACTGGTTATTTGATAATAAATGACTATGTTGTTGGTGATTTACTATATTATACTTTTGTCATTATTTTATAGCATACTTCTCTTTATTAAAAAAAAAAAAAAACTGGAAGTGGCTACTTGTCCTAACAGTTAAGACACCAGTTGGGACACTGCATCCCATATTGTAGTAACAGAATTTGAGACCCAGCTCCAACTCTTGGCTCAAGATTCCTGCTAATGAAGTCCCTGTAAACCAGTGATGATGGCTCAAGTGCCACCCCCATGGGAGATTTGGATTGCATTCCTAGTTCCTGGCTGTCTCTTTCCCCACTTCCTTCTTTCCCTAACTCCCTTCCTTTTTGCTCTTGCAGTATCTCTCTCTCTCTCTCTCTCTCTCTCTCTCTCTCTCTCTCTCTCTCCCATCAAATTTATAAAGTTTACTTGAAATATTCTGCTGTGTTTCACCAGTGTCAACCTTACAGATCTCCTATTTACTGTCTATCTTGATTGTGTTAAGAGGCCATATACAGTTATTAACCCTATGCCTTCTAGGATTGTGCAAGCACACAATGTCCACACAATGACAGAATCACCTCACACAGCAATGATCAGAATTTATCTCTGTCAGTAAGTGATGCATAACAATGCATACACATCACTGGCTGCCCCACTGACCGGCATTCTCCATTCACAGCAGTTGTGCTCCTTGTCTCATCTCCTGGTAGTATGGATGGTTAGAACCAACATAGAAAGAACACGCCCTGCCTTGTGAAATCAAAGTCTCTTACCTTGGCATTTCAAACTCTGAATCAAGATAAAACCTCTATTTCCTGCTCCCTCCCTTGCTTAGTTGTTGAATTCTTCCAGAAACCTGTAAGCTGCCAATAATTCATTTTGCAAGTCTGCAGAATTAGTAGAAATGCTTTTGTTCTTTGGATTTTTGAAAGAACTATTTTCTCTATGAATATTTTTGTTTGTTCCATTCTATCGGTGTCTGAATAAAGAATAAAAACATGTACCTCATTTGCAAACCCAATGGCCATGAGCTTACTCACTATTGTTTATTGTCCACAGAATGAAGACTTCCATACCCTCTGGGGAGAATCCAGATGAGGATTTTGTTGGTGTTGGTACAGTGCCTAGCACTGACGGTAACTGTGGGGCCAGTGTTCACACATCTGCCCTTTTGTGGGTAGAAAATCATCAGTCAGAAACATGTTTAAGTATTACTCAAGGAGAGCAGGGAAAAGCATAGTGAAAATCGGGAAGTAAAGAAAAAGGTGGGGCATCCACAAAGACAAAGAGTGCCGTGCTCCGGCAGCTCTGATGAGGCACTCTATTTTGTAGAACTTGCTAAGATCCCATCTTTGACATAAGCTTTTGGTGTGTCACTATAACATAGTAATTCCCTATAGGAAACCACATCAGTTGTTGAACTATTCTCTGGGTAATTCCTAGAATACATGTAGGATTCCTGAAGGCAAGATTGTTCTGATTCACCAGTATTACCACCATCAAAGGTGTCTACATTTAATCTCTTCAACTTTTCAGTCTCTGTCACCCAGGTAAATAAGACATTAAGAAACAAAACTCTCCATGCCTCTAATTACCATACTCAAATAAAATCCTTTGAGTATTTCTTCTTTTAAGACTCAAATATGTCTGAACTAATCAAGAGTGGGAATCACAAAACAATTCATGGAACAGTACGGAGACCACAGGGTGGCTAAGGAAGAAGGGCAAGAAGCAGGCCTGTTTGTCCTAAATCCCAAAGTAAATGTTTCTTCCTTCCCTTCCCTCACACACTCACAGGCTTTTATAAATGAAACAGATAAGAAAATGGATTTTCCTGGGTGGGCAGTTAAGCTGCCAGTTAGGACACCTATGCCCCACACCAGAGTGCCTACGTTCAATTTTCTGCTCTGGCTCCCAACTCCAGATTCCTGCTAATGCAGATCCTGGAAGGCAGCAGAATTTCTGCCACTCACCTGGGAGACCAAACTGAGTTCTTGGCTCCTGGGCATTTAAAGAGTGAGTCAGCAGATGGGAGCTGTCTGTCTCTCAAATATATCATTTTTAAGATGAATTTGTAGCAGGGAGTGACTAAACCACCAAATATCTGAATCCCTCGGAACAAAAGTCATGACATGAAATCACAGTTATGACATCCAGGACCCTGCAACATCTCTCTTCCTCCCCAATGTTGAGGAGAACTGTGAAAGTCCTGTCCCACTGTTGTTCCTCAAATATCAGGCACATGTAGGATTTCCTCCTCCCTAGAGACTTGAGAATATCCAACCTTTATTTGAAGATCAGAATCAAAAAAGCCTGTAAACAACTGGTACCTACACATAGCACCCAAAATGTTTATGAGAAGACAGAAGAGAACCTCTAGAAGTTGATTGGAAGAGGTATGTTGCTGCACTTGGCTCATCAGAAATAAAATCTTATGAATAAGCACTAAGTAGATGAGAATCACTAAAAACATATAACCTAGATGTTAGCTGAGGCCACTCTTGCCCCCAGAAACCTAGATACAATTGATTCAAACCTCCATGTTCATGTCCTGTGCAAGCCAAATCTTTCTCCATTATAACTATGAATTCCAGTGAGAACAGGGGAGGGTATAAGGACTAAACTGTTACAGATCACCTGCAGCTGAGCCCACTGCTCATTCAGTCTGCCAGTCACTGTCTTAAATGTTTTGCCTCTGTTCAGAATTGCATCAATCATTAGCAAATGTCTGCATTTGTCTCAATACCCTCGTTTAGGCACAGGAACATGCACTCTCTCTCTTACTCCCTCCCCTTCCCCCTCCCCCTCCTCTTCCCCTCGCCCTCTCTCTCTGTCTCTGTCTTTCTCTCTCTCTCTCTCTCTCTCTCTCACACACACACACACACACACAACTAGAACAAATGAGTCTGGTACATTTTCAGGTTTGTCCAGAGGTGGGCATTTGACGCAGTGGTTAAGTTGACCCTTGGGATATCCATATCACATTGGAGGGCCTGGTTTGAGTCCTGGCTCCTCCACTTGCAATCTAGCTTCCTGCTAATGCACACCCTAGTTCTGAAGTACCTGGGTCTCTGCCACCCAGGAGGAGACCTGGATTAAGTTCTGCACTCCTGGTTTTGGCCCAGCATAGACCTGGCTGGTGTGGGCACCTGGGAGTGAACCAACAAGTTGATGATCGATCTCTCTCTGCCTTTCAAGTAGATGAAAATAAGTAAGCACACATTTTTAACAAGAGTTTAGGCCTTAAGAAAGGCCATAAGCAGTTACCAAGCAAAACAGATAATTAAAAAAATTGATATTCAAACTAAAATAAGAGTAGAGCAGTTGAGCCCAAATACTGTGGAAACAAAATAGTACAGCTGATAGTGAATGATTAATTCTGGTTTTACCTTATAAATCAGAATCTTTTCTCTTTATTTTGTACAACTTAATTGGAGGACAGAGCAAATAATGTATTCAAAACACATGCCCAATGCCTTCAAATTATAACAATAAATCATTACAGATGCTATCCACTGGCTAATTATTTTGCAACTTGTCACAGCACATGGTTTTTGGGATGTTTCCATATGTGGTCAAGGTCAGTTATTGGGGAAAAAAAAAACTCACAAAAGGTAGCCTATAGTCACCAGCCATAAAAGGACAGGCAAAGGAGTGTGTGGTAGGGAATATGGAGAAGTCTCAGAGATCTCATCCCCTAGATTTTCTTCTACTCCAATTAGAAAAAACACACACAGACATCCTTCACAGTTGAAGCAACTCAGTGATCTGTCTCTTGGCCTGACAGCAACTGTTTTGTGTCTAAAACTCTAGTGTAATTGCAAAAACAGTTAATCTGTCAAACTTTTCAAGAAAGTTAAAAGTGGGGTTTTCTAGTATATTTAATATGCCTTCCTATAGAGTAGATATTTACATTAGCTACATATTAATTTATAACAAATGATGGCAAAATTCAGTGTCTTAACTCAGCAAACATTTATTACTGTATAGCTCTGGAGTCTGGAATCCAGGAACGGCCCATGGGGCTAGTTGTAGCTCAGGTTCACTCAGAAGGCTGCAAACAAGATGTCAGCCCAAGGTGTCTCAGAAAGGATGACAGGAGCTGGAGGACTTGCTTCCAACGTGGCTCCCACACACAGCTATTGCAGGAGGCCTCAGTTCCACACCAGGTGGGAACTTCCGTACGGCTGCTTTCAAGATGGCAGCCAACAGCCCCTGAGTGAGCATTCCAGAACAGAGTGAATGGCCCCCTTCAAGATCTACTCTTTGAAGTTGCCTATACCACTGTCACTTTATTCCAATTCTCACTAAATAAAGTCATACTCAATAGGGTGGGAATTAGGTCCCACTTCACGGAGGGAACAGTATCAAAGAATTTTATCTATACCATTTGATACATAAAACATTAATACAGGACATACATTTAGCCTAGAGGTTACAATGCCAGTTAAGATGTCACATCCTTCATCAGAGTACATGGATTTGATACGCACCTCCAGATCCTTATTGCAGTTTCTTGATAATGCAAATCTTGGGAAGCAGTAGTGATGGCTCAAGCAGTTGGATCCCTAACACTCAGATGGAAGACTTGATTTGAATTCTTGGCTGTTGCTTTTGGCTGGCAACCCCAACCATTGTGGGCATTTGGAAAGTGAACCAAAGGATGGGTACATTCCCTCCTTGTCTTTCTCTCTGCCTCTCAAAAAAAAAATAATAATAAAGACAATAACATTTAAAAATAAGAAATGAACTTAAATGAAAATAAACATTCCTCACTTCACTCAAAGAGGAAAATACTGATATTAGTAGACTATGACAAGTTATACATTCATATATCTTTAAATTTTTAAAAAAGATTTATTTATTTGAAAAGCAGAGTTATAGAAAAGCATAGGAAAAGAGAGGAGAGATCTTCCATCCATTGGTTCATTCCCCAAATGACTGCAATGGCCAGAACTGAGCCAATCCAAAGCCAGGAGCCAGGAGCTTCTTCTGGGTGAAACACATCAATGCATGGGCCCAAAGACCTGGGCCATCTTCGACAGCTTTCCCAGGCCATAGCAGAGAGCTGGATCAAAAATGGAACAGCCAGTACTCAAAATAGCACCCATATGGATGCTGTCACTTGCAAGCAACAGCTTCACCCACTACACACAACTGTTCTGCACCTGGACTGTTATGACAGCAACAGACAAATAAATCTACATATATGATAAAATAGACACACACACACACACACAGAGGCCAAACATGAGTTCAAGTAAAGCCAAGGAAATCTGAGTAAAATTGGTGCCTCTTATTAACATGCAACATCAATGTGTTTAATTCACTTGTACCATTGCAAGATGTCACCACTGAAGAGAACCAGAGAAAATATATGAGGCAAAAGGATCTCCTTGTAGTACTTCTATAAATTCATGTTAAGAAATAATAATCTCAAAATAAAACTTTTAATTAAAAATTATACATTTACACTCTTTGTAATCAAATGTGAAGTCTGCAGAGACATTCTTGGTGAATATTTAACCACTACCACTGCCCACCTGTTGCTCTCACACTCACATTAGCAGGAAGGTGTTAATAAAGACCCAGTAGACACCCTTCCAAGAGAAAATGTGAGTGAAAGTGCCTAAAAAAAAGACATGCTTAATAAATATTTAAAATATTCCACTTGATGTAAAGTATTATCCTAGCCCAGATCCTTGCTATGAAATGAAAGATAAGCAAAAGGTTGCATAATGGTATCAAATAGAGTAAATCACCTTGTACATAATGAATGACCACAATACAATTAAAGCAGCTGGTGTACAACCATTCTACACACTCAAGTATACCTAAGACATACTGGCTCAACAGATTTTCCAGTCACTTTAGGCTAATTTTGTTTTCAATCTTTGCAGAAACGTAAAATGTATATGTGTTTATGTCTGCTGCTAGGTCTATTGGTTGGTCTGTCCCAGGATGCAGTGCCTGTTTTTTGTTCTTCCATATCGACCAGTCTTTCTACATTATTATTAATTCAGTCTTTTATTCATCTAGAGTCCAATGTTATTTAAGTTTCCTTTGGGAACTTTAAAAGAACATATATTCTTTCTGGTAAATGTCAGGTGTCCTAACCTCTTATTTGATAATGACAATATGCAAGAGTTTTCAGACACAAATTTTTGGAATATTAGCCTGATTTTAATTTGCCATTACAATGTAATATTTAAAGGAAATAAAGATGGCCGGCGCCATGGCTTAACAGGCTAATCCTCTATGCCTTGCGGCGCCGGCACACCGGGTTCTAGTCCCGGTTGGGGCGCCGGATTCTGTCCCGGTTGCCCCCCTTCCAGGCAAGCTCTCTGCTGTGGCCCGGGAGTGCAGTGGAGGATGGCCCAAGTGCTTGGGCCCTGCACCCCATGGGAGACCAGGAGAAGCACCTGGCTCCTGCCATCGGATCAGCACGGTGCGCTGGCCGCAGCGCGCTGGCCGCGGCGGCCATTGGAGGGTGAACCAACGGCAAAGGAAGACCTTTCTCTCTGTCTCTCTCTCTCTCACTGTCCACTCTGCCTGTCAAAAATAAAAAAAAAAGAAATAAAGGAAATAAAAATAAGTCCACTTTTGCTGATATTTAGATAATTTACATCCAATAGAAGTTATCTTATAAACTTGATCTTTCTTATCCAGAGAATTCCAGAACTTTGAACAAACATTTGGTTTGGGAGTTATGTTTTGTTTACAAAACACATTATAAGAAAATAAGTTAAATATTGACTGACGGGGCTGGCACTGTGGCATAATAGGCTAAGCCTCTGCCTGCAGCACAGGCATCCCATATGGATGCCGGTTCATGTCCTGGCTGCTCCTCTTCTGATCCAGCACTCTGCTTATGGCCTGCGAAAGCAGTGGAAGATGGCCCAAGTGCTTGGGCCCCTGCACCCACGTGGGAGACATAGAAGAAGCTCCTGGCTCCTGGGTTCTGACTGGCCCAGCTCTGGCCACTGTGGCGAGTTGGAGAGTGAACCAGCAGATGGAAGACATTTCTCTCTGTCTCTCCCTCTGTCTGTCTGTAACTCTGCCACTCAAATAAGTAAATAAAATATTTTAAAAATATATATCAATTGGGGCCACCACTGTGGCATAGCAGGTAAAGCCATTGCCGGCAGTGCTGGCATCCCATATGGGCGCCGGTTCAAGTCTGGCCTGCTCCACTTCTAATCCAGCTCTCTGTTATGACCTGGGAAAGCAATAGAGGATGGCCCATGTGGAGGCTTCCGTAGAGGAAGCTTCTGGTTCTTGGCTTCAGATCAGCTCAGCTCTGGCCATTGCAACCAACTGGGAAGTGAACCAGCAAATGGAAGACTCCCCTCTCTCTCTGCCTCTCCTTCTCTCTCTGTGTAACTTTGACTTTCAAATACATAGATAAATCTTCAAAAAATATATATTGACTGACTATTTCAGGCACTATAGTTCACAATTTTTAATTTTATTTTTTAATCATTGCCTTATTGTCCAGAATTTTTGGCAGTGAGCACATATTATTGTGCTCTTGAAAACATTCATAATTTTAATTTCACAAGGTAGTAATCATGGAAAAATAATATGCTCTGCAAAATAATTCAAATGAAATATACTCACATGCCAAGAGTGACAGACAGAACTATAGGGTATATTTTCCATTTTTCAATTTTTCATATTTTACATAAAATATTTTATGTTACATAAAATTATTTTTCATGAAGTAATATGAAATATACTCATACCATCTCCCAATGCCTGATTTTTCTCAAATACCAGAGTAGCAGCCACTGCACCTTACAAAATCTTAGCTCTAGATCTCAACAAGAGAGGTGTATACACTATCAGTCAATGAGCAATGTGGCAGAAGCAACTAGTCAAACTTAAAAAGAACTTTAGCAACCACAAGAAAAGCTAAAACAAACATAGACCAGTGTTCCTAGTGTTTTCCATGAAGGTTACTCATAAAGACTCTCCCTTACCTTCCTATATCAATGTAAGCAGCTCAGAGAAAAGAGGAGACTGACATGGAGGCGCTTAAAAAGAAAGACAGCTTTTCTTTTTTTTTTTTTTAATTTAATGAATATAAATTTCCAAAGTACAGCTTATGGATTACAAAGGCTTCCCCCCCATAACTTCCCCCCTCACCCGCATCCCTCCCCTTTCCCACTCGCTCTCCCCTTCCATTCACATCAAGATTCATTTTCAATTATCTTTATATACAGAAAATCAGTTTAGTATCTATAAAGATTTCAACAGTTTGCAACATAGCAACACAAAGTGAAAAAATACTGTTGGAGTACTAGTTATAGCATTAAATAACAGTGTACAGCACATTAAAGACAGAGATCCTGCATGATATTTTTTAAAAAAGATTAATTACTTTTCTATGTAATTTCCAATTTAACACCAAGGGTTTTTTTTTTTCATTTTCAATTATCTTTATATACAGAAGATCGCTTCAGTATATACTAAGTGAAGATTTCATCAGTTTGCACCCACACATAACCACAAAGTGTAAAAATACTGTTTCAGTACTAGCTATATCATTACTTCACATTGGACAACCCATTAAGGACAGATCCCACATGGGATGTAAGTACAAAGTGACTCTTGATGTTGAGTTAACAATTTAACACTCTCGTTTATGGCGTCAGTAATCTCCCTAGGCTCTAGTCATGAGTTGCCGAGGCTATGGAAGCTTTTAGGGTTCGCCGACTTCGATCTTATTCTGACAGGGTCATAGTCAAAGTGGAAGTTCTCTCCTCCCTTCAGAGAAAGGTACCTCCTACCTTGATGGCCCCGTTCTTTCCACTGGGATCACACTTGCTGAGATCCTTCATTTAGGTCGTCTTCTTCTTCTTCTTCTTTTTTTTTTTTTTTTTTTTTTTTTTTTGCCAGAGTGTCTTGGCTTTCCATGCCTAAAATACTCTCATAGGCTCTTCAGCCAGATCCAAATGCCTTAAGGGCTAATTCATATCGTCTGCAAAGTGGGATAGTTTGAGTTCTTCCTTCCCAATTTGTATCCCTTTAATTTCTTTTTCTTGTCTAATAGCTCTGGCTAAGACTTCCAGAACTATATTGAAGAGCAGTGGTGAGAGTGGGCATCCGTCTGGTACCAGATCTCAGTGGAAATGCTTCCACCTTTTCCCCATTCAATAGGATACTGGCCGTAGGTTTTTCATAAATTGCTTTGATTGTATTGAGGAATGTTCCTTTTATACCCAGTTTGCTTAGGGTTTTCATCATGAAAGGGTGTTGTATTTTATCAAATGCTTCTCTGCGTCTATTGAGAGAATCATATGGTTTTTCTTCTGCAGTCTGTTAAGACAGCTTTTCAAAAAATAGGGGTGACCACAGATGCTGCACCTGTTCACTCAACTTTCAGATAGTGCAACTCACACAGAAAACTACATAGGCTCTAATCACTTATAATAGGTTTAAAACCCTCAATACCTGTTCCCCGCCAGACATCCAACCCAAAAGATTTCTTAAGAAAGAAATATGATCACTACCAAGTCCAGAATATGAAACACACTTAAGAAAGGAAAGGAAGAACGAAACACACTTATCAGAGATAAGCAATTGTTGAATTAATACTGAGTAGAGAAAAAAAATTTGTAATAATAGTTCAGTTTCATAAGAACAGCACTTAAGGGCCAGCACTGGGGTGCAGTGGGTTAAGCCACCAACTGTGATGCCAGCATTCCATATGAGCACCAGTTCGAGTCCTGGCTGCTCCATTTCTGATCCAGCTCCGTGCTAACGCACCTGGAAAAGCAGTGGGAGAAGACCCAAGTGCTTGGGCCCCTACTCTCATGGAAAACCTGGACAGGCTCCTGGATCCTGGCTTCCTCCTGGCCCAGCACCAGCTGCTGTGGCCATTTGGGGAGTGAACTAGTGAGTGAATGGAAGACCTCTCTCTCTCTCATCTTTCTGTCTCTATTTGTAATTCTTCCTTTCAAATAAAAGACCTTGGCTCTTCACATCATTTACAAAAATTAACTCAAAATACATCAAAGATTAAATGAAAGAGCTAAAATTATAGGACTTCTATAAGAAAAGATAGGAAATTATTTTTTTAAAGATTTTATTTATTTGATAGGTAGAGTTACAGACAGTGAAAGTAAGAGACAGAGAGAAAGGTCTTCCCTCCATTGGTTCACTCTCCAAATGGCCGCAATGGCAGGAGCTGCACCAATCCAAAGCCAGGAGCCAGGAGCTTCTTCCCAGTCTCCCATGCAGATGCAGAGGTCCAAGCACCTGGGCCATATTCTACTTCTTTCCCAGGCCATAGCAGAGAGCTGGATGGAAAGTGGAGCAGCGAGGAGTAGAACTAGCTCCCATATGGGATGCTGGCAATGCAGGCAGAGGATTAACCCACTGTGCCATAGCGCCGGCCCCAAGAAATGATCTTAATGATCCAGAATTTAGCAAAGTTTTCTTATGTAAACACAAAAAGCATAAAAATAGAAATAACAGTAAATCTGACTCCATCAAAATTAAAATCTTTTGTTCCTTTAAAGATACAGCTATGAAAATAAAAAGGCAAATCATAGACTGGGAGAAATATTTGCAAATCATACACATACACACATATACACGTTCTAAATATATATCTTATATTAAATGTATAATCAATGTCATATGGATTATATTAGTAGTGAATTAAATGTGTGATTAGATAAATGATAATAAGTGCACAGTATCTGATAATATATATAATATTATGAATATATAAAGAACCCAAATTCAATAATAAAAGACAAATGGGGGGACAGCACTGTGGTACGGGGAGTTAAGCTACTGTTAGTGATGCCAGCATCCCATATTGGAGTGCCAGTTTGATCTTGGTTACTTCACTTCTGATCCAGCTTCCTGCTAATGTACCTGGGAAGACAGCAGAAGATGGCCCAAGTACTTAGGCCCCTGCCACTCATGTGGAAGACTAATCCTGGCTCCTGGTTTTGGCATGACCCAGACCTGGCTGTTATAGACATTTGGGGAGTGAACCAGTGCATGAATGATGTATATCTCTCTCTCCCTCTCTCTCTCTCTCTCTCTCTCTCCCTACCTATCCCTTTTTCTCTGTCACTCAGCCTCTCAAATAATCTTTCTTAAAAAAAGGACAAATGCCACAATTTTAAATATGCAAATTATTTGGAAACACTTTACTAAAGATGATACAAAGACCTCAAATAAAGACTCCCCAAAAATGCTAACAATTATTTATTACTAGGAAAATATGAGGAAAAAAGGTGGTGAGAAAATGGGATTAAAAGATGTTTGTTTGGGTACAAAATTTTTTTGAAATCTATGCATAGTTTTTCAATAATACTTTTCATGAACTTTTTAAAGTTCCTATACATTAAAAACAAATGAGATACCACTATATGTCTACTAGAATGAAAAACATATAAAAGCTTAACCATACCAACTGTTGGCTAGGACACAGAGTAATTGAAACCCAAACTGGTTTGGATATAAACTGGTAAAACAATTTTTAAAAACAATTTTTCACTGTACTAAAAGTTAAAACTACACCTACCATACTAACAATATTCTACTTATTATGCAAAAATGAATCAAAAGCATCTATGTACCCAAAGATGTTTACAAATCTTTAGGGCAGCTTTATTATAACAGCTAAACATTAAAAATAACTCAAAAGTCTATCAGTGGGTAAGTGGACAAACTGTGCTATGTCCATGCTATAGAATACTATTAGCTATTAAATAAATGTAAGGGACTATTGATACTTGCAGAAGCATGGATGAATCTAAAAATAGTCATGCTAAGTAAAAGAAGCCACACACAAAAAAAGATACTGTATGACTCCATTTATATAAAATTCTTAAAAAGGTAATCTAATTCAGGGTAGAGAGCAAGTGATTGTTACCTGTGGACAGAAGCTAGAGTAGAGGGAAGTTGGCAGTACAGAGGACTCCAGGATACTGATTTGGAACCAAACACCTTATTAATTCTGTTAAGGAAAATTTCCTCCTGAATCTAGGGTCCAGTGGTGGGCCTTAGGGCCAACAAAACTCATTGTCGGCCTCCTATGATATTAGTATTTACCAAATGACCATCTCTTTACTTTTGTTGCTTAATATTTTTAACAACTGACCTCTCTGGAAAGCAATGTGTTTTAAAACACCTTTATCCTAGTTAAGTGGTACACCAGCTACAAATGTTTGGGAACCACTGACAACGTAAGCTTATTTGTTCTTTTGAAATGGGGGAGAAACAGGTAAAGTCTGTGCAGTTCATGCTAGGAAAGTCTTTGATTCTCTTCGACCTGTCATTACCCACAGCACCTCAGACCAAGTGCACAACGGCTGTCACCATAATAATGGTAGCATTAGGTATGGATAAACAGCAGCATCAATTATGCCATATTCAAACAACTTTAATATCCATGGTCTAATATGCCACAATTGGAAGACCCTGGACTGAGTCTGCAAAAAAAAATGTTTGCTACTATTCGGGTTAAATCACTGGCAAGCTTAAGGAAAGCACTGCTCATCTTTCACTCATATATTTATTATGGATCTACTATTATCTAGTATTTTATTAGGCTCCACAGATGATAAAATGAGGCTATCATCCCTGCCCTCAAGTTCAGATCTAAACAGAGAAATTTAAAGTTTAGTGGAAAAATTTATGTTCTGATGCAAAAAATCTACCTGGATCTCCAGATCTCACTTTCCTCAAATAGAAAAAGTGCTGCCTATAGGATATAAGGCTCTTTCAACTCCATTAAAACTTGATACCTACAGAAAACAGCAAAAGGAAATAACCTCATTCCACATGGCTTTCCACGCCTAAGTAGTTCACAATAGACCTATGCTCAAACACATGCCACCTACCTTCGATCAAGCTCCATTACATAGGTCTCAGGATTCCAGGCTGTCAAGTCACTCTGCAAGATATGACCTGGATTTTGAACCAGAAAAGTTCAAGGTCATTGCAGTCAAGATCAGCCTTATGATTAGAGAGCAGATCCCATCTAAACATGGCTTCCACCCTCAGTACACTGCTTATCTGTGGAAACTCAATATGCCTTGCATCACAGATCAGAAGCGCTGGAATGTGGATGACATTCAAGCTTAGGATCAAGGATTCTATGAAACTCTGGTAATGTGGATGTTCACTTAGTTATTTACAGCAAATAAAATCATGGCCCCTACTCTCTAGAAAATCAGTCTGGTACAGTCTTCTTAGCAGCATATAAGAAGCTGAATTTTGATACTTTTGAAATTGATTTAATTATTGTTTGTACAGAGTGCTTTGAGCAGAGACTTGAAGGGCACGATATGAAGAGAAGACAGGGAGAGTATCTAACAGCAAAAAACAGATGAAAATATTAATACCAAATAGGGGAATGTATTTGGCCCAGTGGTTAAGGTCCAGTTAAGCTGTTTGCATTGCATATCAGAGTTCCTGGGTTCAATATCTGACTCTGGCTTCTAACTCCAGCTTTCTACTAATGCAGACTTCAGAGGCAGCAGTAATGGCTCAAGCAGTTGAGTACCTGCCACCCATGTGAGAGAACAGGATTGAATTCCTGAATCTTGGTTTCAACCTGGCCCAGACTTGGCTATTGTAGAGAATAGGGGACCTCTCCCCCTCTCTCCATCTCTTTGTCTCTCTGCCTCTCAAATGAACATAGTCATTTTTTAAAAGAAAAGAATACTAAATAATCAAGAATCTCACATTGCTTAACTAGGAACACCTGTCTATGATCAGTTTAGCCACTTAAACAGATTCCAAAATTTGCTCAAAATAACACTCTTGGGGCTGATGCTGTGGTGCTGAGGGTTAAACCACCACCTGCAATGCCATCATCCCATATAGGTTCAAGTCCTAACTTCTCCTCCACTTCCCAACCAGCTCCCTGCTAATGCACCTGGGAAAGCAGCAGGAGGTGGCCCAAGTCCTTAGGCCTCTGCACCTCCACTGGAGATCCAGATTGAGTTCCACGCTCTTGGCTTTGGTCTGGCCCAGCACTGGCTGTTGTGGCCATTTTGGAGGATGAGCCAGCAGGTGGAAGATGGAAGATCTGTGTGTGTGTTTGTGTGTCGCTCTCCCTCTGAAACAGAAAGAAAAAAAGAAAAAGAAAGAAAAAAGAAAAGAAAAGAAGATAAGGAGGGAAAGAAGGGAGCAAGGAAGGAGCACAGTCCTTGGTGAGACCAGACACTATGCAAATTAGGCACCAGGCCAGCAAGAATGCATACCTTCTATGAGAGGGAAAGAGAAGAGGGATCACGATAAAGAGGGAATGGTAATCCTTCTAACTGTATTCAAACTGCAGCCTTCATAACCCCTTGGGAGGCTTAGTAAAATAGAATTCTGAGGCTTGGATTCTTAGGATCCTGTCCCACAAGTCTCTGATTCAGCAGAACTAGAATGAGACTGAAGATCTTGCACTTCTAGAAAAATTTCAGTGATGTTGGCCTATCCTGAGTAGCACTGCCTTAGAGCTCAGGCTCTCCGATGTTTCCTTGCTATAGAATTACCTGGAGGGCTTGATTAAACAATACAGGCCACACCTGGGTCCCACCCCCAGATTTTAGTCTAGAAGATCTTGGTTAGGGTTTAAGAATTTCCATTCCTAACAAGTTCCAGGTGGTATCCATACCTGGGTCCACACTCTGAAAACCTGAGGAATTCCTCTATGGCAGGAGTTTTAGCAAATAAGCTCCCCTGACCCCTAGGGGAAAAAAAAAAAAAGAACTCCAACAGTAGACAGCAATTGTAAGCTAGAGTCAAATGGAAGGTAGAAGAAATCAAGGAGAAAGAAATAGCACCCATTTTGTCTCACACATAGATCCTAATCCCATGTGTAATACCATCTACTACAATATGTTTCGATCCCTTTTTCTCTCACCTGACAGCGGGTATAATGATGCTTATAACATGATTCTCGGATGTGTTCCATTTGGCAAATTTATTTAAGCAGCTAACATTTAATCATAATAAAAGAATAACTTACACTCAAGTTCATGAATTTTAGTATAATGGATAACTTTCCCAAATTTCCTTTATTTTTCCCCAATTTCAGCCAAGCGTTCACACATTCCAGCAAGTTTTGCTTTCTTCTTTAGAGAGATTAGGAGTAGATGGCTTTAGGTCCTCCTCCTTTCTTAAACTATTTGATTATTAAGAAAAAAGAAAGGTCTCTATTGAATTAAATGAGTGAAAGTGCATCTAAAATAGTAATAGTATTGTCCTCAAGGCAGAAGAAAACAGTGACTTGTTGACTTAGTCTAATCCGGTTTTATTAAAAAACAAACAAACAAACAACAACAACAACAACAAAAAAAGAACAGCTAACAAAATCTGAGGCTTAAAATCCATTGCTGCTTCCCAGTAACAGGTTAGGCTGAGTTTCAAGAACACCCCTATCTACTTCTATCCCCTCTACCCCTTCTACCTCTTGAACTTATACACCACCTCCCCATCCCAAGGAAAACTAGCTTTGAGTACTGGGATTTCGGATACAAGTATTCTCAACGACTAACATGCTAAATGTTAATACTATTCAGGTATCTGTGCATAAAGAAGAAAACACAAGTTTCTTTTTCGGTATTCCCCTTCTGGTCTTCTCAGCATTTACTGAGCTATAATCCAGGTTCAAATAATTAGGCTTCTGCCTACGTATTCCAAGCAGAGTTCAAATTTCACATTAATAAGATTTTCCTACTTGTCGACAAAGCATTCATCTTCTTGCGCTAGGATTTATTTTGAAATTGCCAAGGTTTCTAATTCTTCATGGTTTCCTACTGTTGCCTGCCTTCTTGAAATTGACCTGTGGATCTGTTCCTATCAGCCATCAGATGAGTTTATAAGGATGTCACTCAAGGACCACAAGGAGGGCGCTGTGCATTCCAGGCCAGCATTGCCCCTCCCACTCCTGGGCCATACAAACACGCATTATACACGTCTCAGTTTTTACTACCCTCTCTAAGCAAAGATAAGATCACAAACATGTGTTTCCTCTATTTTTAAACCTTTTAATCCTTTAATTTATAAGAAAGGAATCATGCATCATTTTTAAACATCAAGTTAAACAAACATGTTTATAATTAAAGTAGCCATATGATTTATTACTCAAATTGAGATGCTATTGTCTGGCACAAATATTAAACCAAATGGAATAGGAGACACATTACACAAAACTGCCATGTGAAAATCAATATAAATGGTCATGCTTAAAAGTATGATGAAAAATAGCAGTTCCTGACCCACCCCAACACGCAACTTCAGTCCCCACAATCAATCACTGCTAACTCTCAGTTTTTTTCTTTTAGAAGTTATATTGACTTTCTATTGTGCTAGAACAGGATTGAGGGCTCTTGTACCACTCATCTCACCCTCTCCAACCTCCCAATATCGTGATGTCACTATTTTTAGTCAAATTAATAACTGTATACAAAACTGACTGTGCAAATATTATTTGCAGATCCAAGTAATACCAAAGGATTGTATAAAAAGATTATATTTACTTTTTTATGCCTTTTATATTTCTTATCCTAGATTTAATCGTTTTAAGTAGGCAATAATTTTTCATCCCAAATTGTGAAGCACTCCATTGCTTTCTAGTACTAGTATAGCTGTGAATCAGATGATATTGTCATGCACGTATCTTTTTCATGATCTGACTTAATTTTTCCCTTCTGGAGACTTTTAGAGTCTTCCTGTGTGTCCCTTATCCGTAACTACATGCCAAGCAGTTGGTCTTCAGCTACGCTTCTGGGTACCCATTGAACCCACATCCATATGTTCAGGAAATATTATCCTGTTACTTGGTGATGATTTTTCTCCTTTTGATTTATCTGTTCTTTATTTATAGAAATCTTTTTATTCAAATTTTGATGTCACAGGTAAACTCTAGTTGTCAATATTTTTTTAAAAAAATCTTTTTCTCTGTTTTAAACTGTGGGAAGTTTGATTGAATATCTTACAACCACTGACTCAATTGTTTATTTCAGGAATCACAGATCAAACTTGCAAAACTTCTTTTTGCTAATTTCTTCTTTTTTTCACAGCATCCCTTTATTATTTATGATTACAATAATCCTTGTCTATCTCTGAATATGCAAAGTAGAATGTTCCTTCTGGCTTCTGAATTATCTTTATGTCTTTGGGGCTTATTTATTCATTCTTTCATTCATTCATTTTATCTCTGTTTTATGGAGAAAATTTCTTCAAATGGACAGAGATTGTCCATTCACATTCAGCCATAAGGCACTAGCAGATGATTGAAAGCTCCCTAACTACAAATGATACATTAATTAGAGACTTCACTTCACGGTGCCTGGGGTAGAATTTCCTTAGCAGCCCAAGTGTTAGTGTGTGGGTGTCCTGCTCAACTAACACTGCATAACAAGGAACCATACAATGTAATTCAATATACATAACCAAAAATTATTCTACTAATTAGCTACCTGACTAACTCATTTCCATTCTCCCTGTACATGTAGATATTTATAGACACTTTTAAAAATTTCTCTTGCTATACATATTGGATATCAATCCAGAACAATCTCTTTGATTTTTCTTGATAGTTGTTATTTGATAGATATTAAAAGGAAAATTATTGAAGATAATTTTAAGATCAATCAATTGAAGTGATTTGCAGTCTCTCTCTACCAGTTTATTTTCAGATGCAGAAAAATCTGTGTATACTTTTCAGATGTTTGCAGTTTGAATCTAATTCATCCACTGATTCACTAGCGGAATTTTCCACATTCATACTTGTTAGGACACATTTTTAATCTATTAAATGTTTTTTCCCCTCACATACAAGTAAAGTGAGAATCAGCTCCTTTTGGAAATATTCCCATTTTTTGTAAAAATTACATTACGGATCATTAAAATTTGAGGACATGGTCTTAGGACATCATTTAATAAGACACCTTATCTACCATACGCTGTACAAGCATAAACACTGTAATTACAGTTTGATAGATTAGACAAGAAAAACACACAGAAAGAAATTTGAAAGCAATATCCTTCCAGAACATAAAACATTCCCACCATATTTCTACTTTACTTAGTAAGTTAACAGTATGTGTTAAACAAACATAATTATATTTAATTATTGAAAACAAAGCATTTTACAGTGCATGTGTTATTTTACATGAAGAGTCTGTTCCAGATATCAAGAGGTTTCACACAGCTAAACTCAAAATTCATGTAGAACAAATGCATCACAAATCTCTCTGTGTCTTTTAAAATCATTTGCAATTGCCTGCCTACTTGTCCTTCAAGTGATTCAGAAATATTGATTGCCAAATAGGCTGAAAAGCTTAGGAAAAGAATTTAACATAATTAAACACATAGAGAAAATTGAAATAAGGGTTTTCCATCTTTAATTTCTTCCAGAAAGGAAAGTCAAAAAGGCATGTTCTCTCCAAAGAAAATATACAGTGGTATGTCTTTTCAAGTTGTGGATATTCAGTTGTCATAAATAACTGAAATGAAATGGAATGTGCTCTCCTGCAGTGTGTCTATAAGGCCTAAATAAGTTGAAAAAAAAAAAAAAAAGAGAGAGACATATTCACAATGAATTCCAGGTCTAAGAGGTGTGGATGCCTACTCTCCAACATCCACAAGCAAGAATCAATCAGGCGGTGTCGGCACCTTGGCTCACTTGGTTAATCCTCCGCCTGTGGCGCCAGCATCCCATATGGGCTCTGGGTTCTAGTCCCGGTTGCTCCTCTTCCATTCACGCTCTCTGCTGTGGCCTGGGATAGCAGTGGAGGATGGCCCAGGTCCTTGGGCCCCTGCACCCACATGAGAGACCAGGAAGAAGCGCCTGGCTCCTGGCTTTGGATCGACACAGCACTGGCCACAGTAGCCATTTGGGGAGTGAACCAACAGAAGTAAAGACCTTTCTCTCTGTCTGTAAACTCTACCTGTCAAAAAAAATCAATCAGCCATCTAGAGAAACTTCCTAGCTAATAATCATCTTTCAAGGTTTCAATGGGACTGTCCAAAGTCAGCCTTTTTTCCACTGTACAAGAGGAAGCAGCCACAACTACAGCAGCCCTCCTTTCTTGGGTCGTTAGACAGTCATGGGCCCATTGTGTGATAATTTGCACAGAACAGCTATCCATGAGTGTTAAGCTACAAAAAAACACTTCCAAAGTGCACACTCCAGATTCGTACTGCACACTAGCAAATCTCTGTAAGTGTTCACCATGAAAACATGCTCAGAAATGAGTGCTAAGCATTCTACAGTGGTTTGAATGAATCACGTGTGAAAAAATTGTCTCCTTTTAAAAGCCAACCACTAAAAAATATCAAAGTAGATCAAATTCATGAACAGAAGATATAAGTGTTTATGGTGGTAATCAAAAAAGGGCTAAGATCTGATGCAATCCCTTAAAAGTTCTGGTTTTGGTTTTATATATTCCTTTCATCGCTTCCAATGGAATTAAAATAATTAACCATTGATGTTTGTAAGCAACTTTCTTTGTTAAGCTTAGTTATTAAATCTGAAGTAGTAACGAGTTCCCAGGTGACATGTACTTTGCTAACCCAAGTACTACACTTGTATAACCCTAGAAGAACTTAACACATGACAGTGTCTTTTGTCAACATTTTCCCTGTCTTATAGATACTGAAATACTGGGGCACTGAATGGCTACAATAGAAGGGAAGGAACATCATGTCAGGCCAAGGGAAGAAATGGTACGTGGAAACCAAAGAGGAAAAGCTGAAAAAAAAATGTCTGGTATGTACCAACAAAATGGTGAAGCAGAAAGAACATCTATTTTTAGCCACACAGAAAGAGGTTCAAATTTCATTTCTGGTGCTCTGCATGGTGCTATCTGGTACAGGACATATGAGGGGACTTCAGAATGTCCATGGAAAATGCCCATTATCTTTTAATGCCATTCAGATGAATGTTAAAGCCCTCTCCTATATTCTAATCTTTTTTCTCATTTGAAAACAAGGGGAAAAAATGATGCTTTTCTCATGGGACTGTTATGTGTTTTCAATGGGGAAATGTGCTAAAGCACCCAGCACACAATGAAAAGCAGTAAAATAATACAATAGTCCCTGGTACACCTGTCATGAATTTTATAGCACAGAAGGAACAGCTTGGATCACTCTCCCAAATTTTCTTTATTTTTTCCCCGCATAAGCACCACGATTTTCTTGACCAAGGACAGGGAGGTCTGTACCTCCTGCCTAGGTTTTCAAGGGTACACAGTCCTCGAGTACAGCAAGTTGTCTTTCTCATGGTGGATTTCATTTCCATTCCCACAGGCATGTGGTTATGGAATCATTTCACCATTATAAAAGGCAGCAGCAGCTTTTCATATCATATGGAGGATGATGAATTACAGTTTAAACAGTTTAGTCTTTTTAGGGAAAGAAAAGACACCAGAGGATAAGTTAAAGTGTGACATTTTATTTTGAGCAACTAGAATCAAAGGGAATTATGAGTTGTTCTTGATGCCATCATCATTTGCTCATCTACACACACTCTGTCCATGTGTTTTGGTTTAGTATACATTTTTTTCTCCTATACCTACAACAACCAAAATGAATTTTTTCTATTTTGCTATTTATTTTCAGCTATGATCATTTTACCCTCCTTTCATACTGTGTCATTATTGAATGAATTATTATGCTACCAGATTAACCATTAAACCCAATACTTCAATACCACTAGATAGTATATTACTGAAATTACCATAGTAGCCATCAGCCATTGATTGAATATCTCTTCTGTGCCAGACACTATATATGTACTTTACATTCATTGTTTCATTCCCTGGTGAAGAGATTTGGGGACATCTTTCCATTGTCAAAGGAACCAAACTGACAGGCCCCTCTTCATTTCAGTTGACTCGAACTAATTTGTTCTCAGGACAGATCATGTTCACAGGCAATCAATCACATTAGATAAACCCATGGTTGTCATCATCAACTGAGTCCACACCCACAGGGTGCACATTATTGATGCCCATGGGCCACCAGGATCTCAGTGGCCCCTATCATTCTACCCTAAGTGTATTCATGACCACCTCATCAGCCAGGAGGCACCAAGGCAACTTTATGAGGAAGTGCTGACAACAGAGTTCTATCTGCAACCTTCCCTGCAGGAATGTGTGAAAGTGGAAGGGCGTGCGGCCTTTCACCTTTTAGGACCCTACTGGCTTCTTGTCTCCATCCTGCAGATAGGCACCTCTTTGTTTTCCTAAAAGAAATCCCTTTACTCGATTTTCTTCGCTCTTTCCTGCCTTCACTGGATTTCTTTTACTGTTTAGCCCTAAACATTTATAAAGGTAATCCTACACTTTATTGTAAACAGAACTGACATTGGTAATATTTGCTATGGAGCTGGATTATCAAATGTAACTATCATTCCCATTTAGTTCTAGTGAGGCTAGAAGTGCACGAGGTTACAAGGTCATTTTTTTTGAATGTTTTCTTGGAGCATAAGGCCACAGTCATTTAATTCAGAATCTTCATTGTCTCCTTGATGGGAGGAAGAAAACTTTCAACAGAGAATAGCACCACGAATAAATCTAGGGAGAAAAAGGAGGGAAAGAAAGCAGAGAAAGATGAGGAGAAATGGGAGGTAAGGGGAGGTCTCATATTTCAATGCCTAGTGATTAAGCATTTATGATTAGTGGGTAAGTAAATCCATTTAGTTAACTCCAACAATTGGTGGATTCCACTGAACCCTAAAGTTTCAGGACCCCTGACTATTTTACCTCAACACTTTTGCACATATTCTTCTCTCTACTTGGACTGCTCTTGCCAAATATTCCAACTCCCTCTCCACACCTTACTCAAATGCCACCTTCTCAGGGGGGTCTTCCTTATTTCAATTTTTAAAAATTAAAACAGGGGGCCAGCACTGTGGCATAGTGGGTAAAGCCACAGCCTGCAGTGCCGGCATCCCATATGGGTGCTGACTCATGTCCCGGCTGTTCCACTTCCAATCCGGCTCTCTGCTATGGCCTGGGAAAGCAGTGGGAGATGGCCCAAGTCCTTGGGCCTTGAACTCGTGTGGGAGACCCAGAAACTCCTGGCTCCTGGCTTTGGATCAGCACAGGTCCGGCAGTTGCGGCCAATTGGTGAGTGAACCATTGGATGGAAGAACTCTCTCTCTCTCTTTCTTTCTCTCTGCCTCTGCTTCTCTGTAGCTTTGCCTTTCAAATAAATAAATAAATCTTTAAAAATATTAAAACAACAATCCCCATCCTCATCGTCTTTCTTTCTTCTTTTTCACCATTTCATTTGTCTCCATTGCACTTGCTGCTATCTTACATGCTATATAATTTATTTTTTAATTTTGCTTATTTTTTCTCCTCCAACTAGAAAGTAATCTCTTCACAGGCAAGGATTTTCATTCACTGCTGGATCTTTTTTTAAAATTTTTAAGATTTATTTATTTATCTATCTGAGAGGCAGAGAGAGAGAGAGAGGTCTTCCATCTGCTGGTTTACTCCCAATGGATCTTAATGTTCTAGCAGAACCTAGTATATGGTATTGACCTAGAATGTGTTTTGAGGGCCTGGCACTGTGATGCAGCAGTTCAAGCTGCAGCCTGAAGTGCCAGCATCTCCTAAGGGCACCATTCCAAGTCCTGGCTGCTCCACTCATCCACATCCCTGCTAATGTGCCTAGGAAAGTAGCAGAAGATGGCCCAAGTGCTTGGGCTCCTGCCACCTGTGTGGGAGACCTGGGTCCTGGCTTTGGCCTGCCTCAGCCCTACCCAAGGAGCCATATGCAGAGTAAACCAATGTACAGAAGATGGATCTCTCTCTCTCTCTTCTCTATCTCTCTTTCTCTCTCTCTCCCCTCTCTATGTAACTTTACCTTTCAAATAAATAAATAAATCTTTCAAAAAAATGTTTGTTGAAGGAATATTATTGTTGGATGGCTAGGTTCAGTTTCTTGTCTCCAATGTAAGAAAGAATTCAAGGGTGAATCAGAGAAACTAGATTCATTCAAATGCAAAGCAAAAGTACACACTCAAGAACAAGTGTGGATATACTCAAGAGAGATGCACTCAATGAGGTTCAGGTCTATCCCTTTATAAAATCTGAAGGCACTGAGGAGCGGCAAGATGGCGGAATAGGAAGGGAGCACATTGATAGTTCAGCAAGACACACAGGTTAATAAAAGTGGAGATACTGCAGGGTCAAGGAAGAGTAGGGGAAGAAACAGCAGAGGAAACTCTTCCGGAACTAGTGATTCACAGTGGACCTGCGTGGAGAGCGTGGAAGCCCAAGTTCGGGACACCAGCGGTGGACTCAACACACCAGCGCTGGAACGCAAGGTGAGCCAAACCTCAATAGCCCGAGACACCAGCGGGCAAGTGGAAAGAGGAGACTAGAGGGAACGAGGCTTGAAACTCTGTGGGGAAAAGTTCACCAGGCTAACTAGAAGAGAGAGAGGGAAAAAAAAAAAAAGTGACCGATACGGACACAAGTTTCTCTCTCTCCGCTCACCCCTCAAAGGCGAGCAACACAAAGAGCAGGCGCCATTTTGGACATACGTCATAAGCAGGGCGACCTCAGGTCTGCACTGGCCCTGAGCCTAGCAGAAAAACCTGACTCTGGGGGGAGGGGTGAAATAACAGGAGATTAGGATCTAACTTGGCAATCCGTGGGAGACTGCAGGAGAATTGGAGCCCACACCTAGGGCAGCAGAGATTCCCTGTGTGGTCCTTGGGAAAGAGCTTCCAATCTCTGGCTCCTGTGGGTATAGGGTATATCATTCACCTGCTAACTACCTCCAATTACGTTCAGCTGGGCAGAATTACTTCCCTTTTGAATCAAAAAAAAAAAAAGAAAGAAAGAAAGAGAGAGAGGTTTACCAGGCCTAACCTGGTAGTGTCATCTTTGACACACCCTCAACCCTGAGGAACCAAACACAGCTCTCAGTCCACACTTATCTCAAGCCTCTAAGGCTCCACCGAAAGCAGAAAGTCCACTTAATATAGAGCCATAGTGTAACAAGAAAAAACACCACAGTGAAGAAACCAAATATCTCCAACATGCCATACAACAAACGCAAAAACCGAGGTAACAAGAACAAGGAAGACACTATGACGCCCCCAAATGAAAAAGACACCCCAATTCAAGATTATGAAGATGATGAGATAGAAGAAATGCAAGAAACAGATCTCAAAAAAATGATAAGAACATTAAGAAGTTCTCAAAAACAAATTCTTGAACTACAGAAATCCTTAATGGACAAGATAGAAAATCTCTCTCGTGAAAATGAAATATTAAGGAGGAATCAAAATGAAATGAAACAACTAGTAGAACATGAAACTGTGATAGTGACAAAAAACCACAATGAAATGAAGAACTCAATAGATCAAATGAAAAACACATTAGAGAGCCTTAAAAACAGAATGGGTGAAGCAGAAGAGAGAATATCAGACTTAGAAGACAGAGAACAGGAAAGGAAACAGGCAAACCAAAGAAAAGAAGAAGAAATCAGAAATCTAAAAAATATTGTCAGGAATCTACAGGATACTATTAAAAAACCTAATATTCGGGTTCTAGGAGTTCCTGAAGGCATGGAGAGGAAGAAAGGATTAGAAGGCATTTTCAGTGAGATACTAGCAGAAAATTTCCCAGGTTTGGAGAAGGACAGAGACATCCTAATACAGGAAGCTTATAGAACCCCTAATAAACATGACCAAAAGAGATCCTCACCACGACACATTGTAATCAAACTCACCACAGTGAAACATAAAGAAAAGATTCTAAAAGGTGCAAGAGAGAAACGTCAGATTACTCTCAGAGGATCTCCAATTAGACTCACAGCAGACTTCTCATCAGAAACCCTACAAGCTAGAAGGGAATGGCGAGACATAGCCCAGGTACTAAGAGAGAAAAACTGCCAGCCCAGAATATTATATCCTGCAAAGCTCTCATTTGTGAATGAACGTGAAATTAAGACTTTTCATAGCAAACAGAAACTGAAAGAATTTGTTGCCACTCATCCTGCCCTGCAAAAGATGCTTAAAGATGTGTTACACACAGAAACACAGCAACATGGTCACCAATATGAAAGAAGGTAAAGGAAGGAAACCTCACAGCAAAAGATCACAGGAAGCTCAATTTCTCTTTGACATAGAATTAAACTCTGATGCTCTGTTAAAGCAATGTGTTAAAGTAATCTAAAAACAAAAAGCAATTCAAATCAATTGGCAATCTACAAAAAGAGTTCAAGATTTTAAAAGCTATTATTAAAATTGCTATATTGGTCTATTATGCTATATTATATGTGTGTACATATTGTATGTCCACATAGGAAATTTTATTAAGAGTTTTATTTTAAATGGCTTATAGATAAGATTGTCCATAAATTTAAGCTGCTAAAATCAATCAAAGATACATTTTAATTTGTGTGACCTGAATCTGTGTATCATATGTTTTAAACTTGTTGGTAGAAAGAAACTAAAAACATTTTATATGGTTGTGCTTAAGTTTACTGGTTAAACAAACTACACCATGTCAGATATTTAAGAGGTGTTTTCAAATACATAATTCTTAAAATTTATAGAAGGCATTGGACCTTCTGGTAAATGTTTTCTTAAGTTGTTATCTAATGGTTGAAACTGTTTGCTAAGTATTCATGTGATATTGCTATTGTCAGCAAGCGATCTAGGACTTGCTCCCTCACTTCCTCTATTCTAAGCCCAACTTGTTCTTTCATTTCTCTATTCTCTTCAAGGTAGGAAACTAATTCTATTATGAAGGAATCTGTAGGACGCACAATTTAATCTTTAGACCTTATAAAAGAGATGGCTAACATTTTTCTGTAATAGCATAGCCAAAATAAGAACTTAAATAATAATCTCATAGCTAGATTCACTTCGCCATCAGCGAAGTATACAGTAAGTAGAAAAAACCTCCCTTTCAGACCAAAGGGAAAGAAAGTTTTAAAGTGAGAATATAATTTTCCTCATGGGCATTGTCTACCTTAGAAAAACTACTACAGAACATGCCTGTGACTATAGACTTGTAGTTCAGGCCACTGAAGATTAGAGATGGGAAACGGGCACTCCCTTGACTTGCATCCTCTGGTCTGCTTTAACACAAACCAGGAGGAAAAGAAAGCTAGGCATCAGAAGCAATGGGTGGCAGGCCTATTAATGGCTGATCTGTACAGTGATCTGCCCTCAAGGAGACCCAACAGGCCAGTCCACTGCAGTGGCTTTCAATGTGGTAAGCCTGGGCTTCAGCAGAAATCAGCTTGTGAAGAGCCCTGGCAGCTCTGCCAAGAGTTGGATCACTGGAAATGGACCTGCCCTGGAGTCGAAGGATTTCCAGGTCAGAGCCACAGATCTAATTGGCTCTAAGCTGAAAAGCCCTTCACTCAGCCCAACTTCCAAAGTGACCACTGCAGCTGAGGGGATGGTCAAGTAGGGTCAGCAACATTGCAGGCAGAACTGTAAATTTCTTGTGAGAGATGCCCCCTGCCTTTACCTGGCCAGCTCTCCTCCCAGGCCAGCCAAGTAATGAAAGTCAACAGAGTGCCTTCCCCTAGGAGGTTCACACCTCCCTTAGGATATACCCCATGTGAAGAGATAGATAGGTCTGGACCTCTTAACTTACAAGGTCTAAAGCCCAACAGATTATTATCAGGTTCTATTTGCCTCTCAATCAGAAAACTTAATTGTAGCTTAGACAGCACCTTTCTTAGCACATCTAATAATGACTCTGTCCTTTGTTCTAGACCCTGTCTAGTACACTTGGGCCTCATTCCTTTGTAATCATAACCTCTACTCTACCACCAATGGCTCTACTCCCAACCTGTGTGTCCTGATGGTCCTCTTCCCCACTTAATGCTGTATAATTGTTCAAACCTGGTAAATGCCACTCTTAGGATCATTGGTTACTATCCTCACTCTGTCTTTTATGACCTTGTCTAAATATGATCAGAGTCGGCAAACTTGGAAGGCTTCCATAGCCTTGGCAACTCATGACGACAGCCTAGGGTGGTTACTGGCGCCATAAACTAGAGTGTCAATTTGTTGGGTCAACAACAAGAGCCACTGTGTACTTGCTCCTCATGTGGGATCTCTGTCCTTAATGTGCTGTACATTTTGATTTAATGCTATAACTAGTACTCAAACAGTATGTTTCACTTTGTGTTTCTATGTGGGTGCAAACTGTTGAAATCTTTATACTAAATTGATCTTCTGTATATAAAGAGAATTGAAAATGAATCTTGATGTGAACGGAAGGGGAGAGGGAGCGGGAGAGGGGAGGGTTGTGGGTGGGAGGGAAGTTATGGGAGGGGGAAGCCATTGTAATCCATAAGCTGTACACTGGAAATTTATATTCATTAAATAAAAGTTAAAAAAAAATCTGAAGGCACTGAGGATTGTATCTGGGACAGGGTTTGAGTACTACCCATTTCCTTGTCCTTTTGTTTGAAATCTCAGAAGTATCTTGGCATCTGGTGCATGATAGGAGTAGGAGTGTCAACCAATGTACGTTTACTATAATGACCATACAATTAGCTAACAGTCATCACAGGACAAAGTCAGCAGACATGTTGGTTATTTTCAGCTGGTACTATTTCTTTTTTCTTTCTTTTTTTTTTTTTTTTTTTGACAGGCAGAGTGGACAGTGAGAGAGAGAGAGAGACAGAGAGAAAGGTCTTCCTTTGCCGTTGGTTCACCCTCCAATGGCCTCCACGGCTGGTGCACTGCGGCTGGTGTGCTGCGCTGATCCAAAGCCAGGAGCCAGGTGCTTCTCCTGGTTTCCCATTAGGGTGCAGGGCCCAAGGACTTGGGCCATCCTCCACTGCACTCCCGGGCCACAGCAGAGAGCTGGCCTGGAAGGGGGGCAACCGGGACAGAATTCAGCGCTCCGACTGGGACTAGAACCTGGTGTGCCAGCACCGCAGGTGGAGGATTAGCCTAGTGAGCCACGGCGCCAGCCCAGCTGGTACCACTTCTAAGTGGTGACTTTGCAGAAATGACAGTTTTCTGCTGCTAGGAGTCTGGGTGGTACAGGTAGGGCTGCTGTGCAGGAGAGGCTGTGGAAATGGGCTGACGTCAGTTCTTCCTTGCTAGCTACCTCCTTGCCCACATCAAATTGATGCATTAGAAAATAACTCTCTCTCGAGTCCCCTCACTGTAAAGCTCTTAATGTGATATGTTCTAGGCAAAACTGGGGTTTCCCTCTAGTGACTGAGCCCTACTTTACTTCAGTAGGCACCGTTTTCTTGGTTCTGGGCCTATGAGTCACCCAGAATACTTTTTATTCTAGATCTACAAATCGCTTCCGGAGCTAGGAGCTTGTTCTTCCCAGGATGTATCTGCCCAGGCACGGACAGTAATGTTCAGGACACAAGTACTGTTCCCAGCCCAGAAACTGTGAACAGCAGAGATGACAGCAGTGGCTGCAGTAACCATAAAATAAACTAGAATCAAGGATAAAGGGATGAAATATCTAGTCTCAATTTCCCTTATCATTTTCACATTGCAAAATCGTAGTTCCACAGGCCATAAATTATAAGAATGGTGTCCAAAGAGCCAATGATATCATCACAATGCCATGTTTATCAGTGAATACCCCAATTCTGCAAAAGCGTGATTTACATTACCGTGCATTTGTTCCTGTTTCATGAATGTTACAATTATGTTGTCCTAAAAACTGAAAGGCTCAAACAATTTTAGGGAACGTTTAACTTTTGGACATACTTGGCTTGAAACTCAATGACAAAAAGATTTTAAAAATCATACCCCTCTGACCTTTCCCAAGAACAATTTATACCAGAGTGTGACTGTAGGGGTTAAATATGGAGTGTGCTTATGGCTCAGATTTCACAAGAGGGAAATGCATGGTGTGTCTCCAAGGAATGTCAACCCCAAGAAGCCAAAAGGGGACTTGAGAAAAATTAAACATGTGCAAAATTTTAGTTGTATTTTATTACAAAGCAAACAGGAAGCCTGACATTAAATGTAACAGCACCACATGACGCTTTCCTGTAGTGAAACCACCGTGGTAAAGTTAGAGAAATCTCAGTAGACTGAAAACCTAATGATGGTGAAAGATTAAAGTTTACTGAAATCAGTTAAACAAGGGGCTAAACCCCAGGGACAAATCCGGATTTGCCAAAAGCTAGTTCTCCGGAGATAATTCGCAGGCACCTCCCCCAAGGCCTGCAAAAGCTCCTTGCTCAGTCTGGTGAATTAAGGCTGCTTCCAAGTGGTATCCAAGAACCAACTCTGAACTGTGGAGTGCTCATTTAAAACTGACCACACATCCTGACAGCACAATGAAGTTTCGTATTTGGTTAATAGGAAGAGAAGGAATAATGTGTATCATGGGTAAGGTTTTTTAAAAAGTTCAAGGAAAATGTGTATTACGCAAAAAGTATGCATGATTTCAAAATTTTTATAATAAAATAAACATATTTTAATTCCATTTTCCATGGACTTTTGAAGTACTTTCATATGGCCCTAAATAATCAGTGACAGGGATAGGAAGACATTAGGAACAATCTTCTTAAAAATTAAGATTTCCATTATTTAATCTAGATCTACTGAATGTGGTGGACTCTCTGAGAGTGAGTCACTGGCATCACCAAAGTCCACATATTTCTGATGCTTTCTAAAGTAAGGCCAACAGTGGAGTAGGTTTCACATGGGATGCCCAGAAAGCTTTCAAATTGAAGCCTGTTTCTATACTCAGAAATTCTGTTGAGTTGTTTGGAGTGCAGCCTCGGCACTGGGACTTTGAAGAATCATTCTCAGGTGATTCTAATGTTTAGGCAAAGCATAGAGTCTCTGCAACAGATCCTCTTCTGAACAGCCCCCTCCTTTGAATCGTGTAGAGGAAAAACAATAACAACAACAAACAAATAAAACGTGAATCAGCAGGCAGTTTAACCAAAGAGGCAAATATCTGTGGTTTACTTCCAAAAACAGCTAAGAACTGAAATTATTCTGATTACAAAGGGTGGTCCAAGAACTTGGGAATAAAGAAGCTCAAATAATTGTCTGAGATATAATTGAATGTTTTATGAGCAGAAAATTGTCAAACTTTACAATGACTGGAAATTAACTGAAGAAACAAGGATTCCAGTTTGTAAGAACCTTTCTTGTTCCTTCAAAGTTGGCAAAGGAATTGGGTAAAACTTTGGAACTTGTGTCCCACATTCAAGCATCATTCAATTTGCCTTTAAACTTTAATTATTTTATGTATGTCAAGAGTGCCATGGTTAATAATACCTAATATTGAATAACCTCTTGCCATATGTGTCAGATGCAATATGAAGAAATTTAAATGCATTTTCTCATGTATTGCTATGTAGTTAAGTAGAATTATTACTCACATTTTACAGAAGAGAAAACTGAGACAAAATGAAATTAATAAAGGCGGTTACACAAGGCTTTTATTTCAAAGTTTCTGCTCTTAACCTCTCTGATTATATTACAGATTTTAACAAATATCCAGTGGTCACTGAGTGATGGCAAAACATATAGAAATAAATGCATTCCTCTTTTGTTTTTTCTATCTAAAATATGGTTCTTCTATCACTCTTGGTTATACCAGCTATGATAAATGAGTCCCTATTTCCTGAAGTTGCAAATGCTTCTATAAGTACAAGAAATCTAAAATATTTCAGTGAATCTTATCTCCTTTGGGGGTCTACTAAGGACCAATTTGTCATGGAACTTAAACCCTTCCAATAAAGAAAATATTTGCAAACTGTGAAACTGATAAAGCACTAATATCCAAACTCTATAAAGAGCTCAAGAAACTCAACAACAACAAACAAACAATTCAATTAAGAAATAGACAAAGGACATTAACAGGAATTTTTCAAAAGAGGAAATTCAAATGGCCAACAGACACATGAAAATATGCTCAGGATCACTAGCCATCAGGGAAATGCAAATCAAAACCACAATGAGATTCCATTCCAACCTAGTTAGAGTGGCTCTCATACAGAAATCAACAAACCATAAATGCTGGCGAAGATGTGGGGGAAAAAGAGACCCTAATCCACTGTTGGTAGAAACGTAAACTAGAACAGCTATTGTGGAAGACAGTATGGAGATACCTCAGAAAGCTGAAAATAGATATATACCATATGACCCAGCAATCGCACTCCTGAGAATTTACCCAGGGGAAAGGAAATCAGCATATGAAAGAGTTATCTGTACCACCACGCTTATTGCAGCTCAACTCACAATAGTGAAGATATGGAATCAATCCAGATGTCTATCGTCTATCACCTGATGACTGGATAAAGAAATCATGGTATATGTGTGTGTGTGTGTGTGTGTATAAAGAAAGAGAGAGAGAGAAATGGAATACTACCCAGCAATAAAAAAAAAGAATGAAATCCTGTATTTTGCAACAAAATGAATGCAACTGGAAACTATTACACTAAGTGAAATAAGCCAGTCCAAAAAAAAAAAAACAGATACCTTATGTTTTCCGGACCTGTGCTAGCTAACAGAGTACCAAAAATGTAATATATAGGAGTGAAATTGACATATTGAGATTCTATGACTGCTTACTGCCCTTGTCTCTACTGTTGAGGAACAGTGTCTTTTTCTTCTTACTATTTGTTGACTGCTTACTTATGAGTATGAAATAAACTTGAAATAGATCATTGTAAAAATTAAGAGAGGAAGAAGGAGGAAGCGTAAGAATGTGGGCAGGAAGGAGGGAAGGCTGGGAAATATCACTACATTCTAAATCTATACATATGAATTACATGATATTTGTTTATCTTAAATAAACATTAAAAAAAAAAAGAGTCAAGTGATGGGGCTCAGGGACCATACAGAATGAAGCTGAATTTTATATATAATTTGTTCTGAGTGATCTTGATAAAGTTAATTATATTGACCAAAAAATGCCCATATTTGAAACAACTAGCTTCTACTCTGAAAATTCCTTAAAACTGTTTGAACATGAAAAGAATAATGCTAAATATTTTGGGAAAAAAAAACAATAGATCAACACTCTGACAAGTGCCACAATTTTTCAGGATATAGGACTTTGTTTGGAAATGGGAGAGCAAAACTTGAGGATCCAGAGAGAATAAGGCACAAATGACATGGTTTAGAGGACATTTGCCTACTCAATGGGATTCTAAGTACTCATGTGTATGCAGTCAATGATCTCTGATATCTCAGTTGTGCTCACTGCTGAAATACATCCTTGTCTTATTAAATATGTGTTCTGCAAAAATAGAATTAAAAAGTAAATTAGGATACAAAAAATTTCAAATCTATCAGTTTTTTCATAATATGCATTGTCCATGGACACCTTGAAGATCCTTCATACTTAAAGAACAGAGTCCTTGTTATGGCTCTTTCACAAGTGGATTTTCTTCCAGAGGGTACTGCCAGATTTTAAAAAAAAAAAAGAAAAAGAAAAAAAGCTTTAAAAATGTCATAGGAGGGTGGGCTTGCAACATCTTTTAAAATAAAAATGCTGGGGCCAGTGCCACGGCTCAATAGGCTAATCCTCCACCTGTGGCGCCGGCACACCGGGTTCTAGTCCCAGTCAGGGCATCGGATTCTGTCCCGCTTGCTCCTCTTCCAGTCCAGCTCCCTGCTGTGGCCCCGGGAGTGCAGTGGAGGATGGCCCAAGTCCTTGGGCCCTGCACCCACATGGGAGACCAGGAGAAGCACCTGGCTCCTGCCTTCGGATGAGCGCCGTGCACCGGCCGCAGCGCGCAGGCTGCCGCAGCCATTGTGGGGTGAACCAATGGCAAAGGAAGACCTTTCTCTCTGTCTCTCTCTCTCACTGTCCATTCTGCCTGTCAAAAAAATAAAAAATAAAAATGCTGGTACCATTGGACCAGTGTCCTTCTTCAGTTGTGTTAAGGAGAAGAGAAACTTCATTTTGGGAAAAGATGAACCTTGCCATGACTCTTCTAATGCATGAACGAATTAACCTGCAGGGTAGAAGGAGGTGAACAGGAATAAAAGGACCTTCACTGATGTCTGGAGTCAGTTTCTGACATTTTTTCATCAGCTAAGATCGTTTTATCCCAAGAAGGAAAGCCAGGCGTCTCAACTTCCTCTTCTGACTCAGGTGGCGTGGGCAAACTGCTGTCTCCCTGATCCAGTACTTTCCTCTGGAAAATGGAGATAATGATACAGTATTTCAGCCACTTAACCCCAGCGATGATGCTAGGGTTAATGAGACTGTTTGTAAAGGGGAAAATGTCATAATAAAAGCCTTTGAGCTTGGATCAAAGGCGTAGGGTAAGAACAATATTTTACTATAAACAATAATAATAGGGTTTATGATCTTAATGCCCGGGGAGCAAACCATTCCCCTTTTGGCCTGCATTAATACTTAGACCCAAGGGTGTTAATTAGTGCAAAAAGTGTATGCACTGAACGGCACCTAGGGGCTTAAAGGAGTTCAGCTATCTGCAGAGGTGACTAATCTACCCTTCACCCTGCCTACACCAGATTTCTGTCTATTATCATTAGCATAGAATAACTACCCTTCTTACAGATCAACTAGGCCCCATTTTGCTTCCACCAATTTAATTAACACAATAAAATTGATATAAAAATGCTACTGGAATAATTATGTTCTACTTGAAGATTTGCCATTGACTCATTGGTAACAGCAGCCCCAAATATTGATTACCGATGACAGTATATTATTTATTCTATTTCCTATATCATTTCAACATAATATTTTCTCCAGTGCACAGAATATATCTGTTCTCTTTTAGCGCCATAGTTTTAAAAATCTCCTTCTCCCCCAACCCACTCTGATATCCTTTGCATTTTAGTTCATGTAACAAACTCCCCACTCCCATCACTTAACCTAATCTACTCATAGTTTAGTGTGGAAGCCACCAAGACCTTGGCTAAGTCACCTAGATCCTAGCTTCCACCAATCAATCTTTTTTAGCCAGGACAGTACCAAAAGTAATGTGAGGACGACTATCAATATGTTAAGTAGAAGTTAGAGAATCCCAAGACACAGTTAAGAAAACCGCATCACCTTTACCAACAAATCCATCTCAGAGGTCACACTTAACCTATTTTAACATGTTACAATATTACCAATGAGGGTTATTTTAAAAGTTCATGGAAAATGAGTGGCCGGCACCATGGTGCAGTAGGTTAATCCTCCGCCTGTGGTGCTGGCATCCCATATGGGTGCCGGTTCTAGTCCTGGCTGCCCCTCTTCCAATCCAGCTCTCTGCTGTGTCCTGAGAAAGCAGTAGAAGATAGACCAAGTACTTGGGCCCTGCACCGCCTGGGAGACCAGAAAGAAGCACCTGGCTCCTGGCTTGGGATCAGCATAGCTCTGGCCGTTGCAGCCAGTTGGGAAATGAACCAACAGAAGGAAGACCTTTCTCTCTGTCTTTCCCTCTCAAATAAATAAATAAATAAATAAAATCTTTAAAATAAAAGTTCATAGAAAATGAGTATTATGGAACAACTAAATAGGGACTTCAAATTTTTGCATCAGAATAAACTCATAATTCCACTTTTCCATAAAGTTTTTGAAGTATTCCAGTATGGACTTAAGTATAAGGATGACCAGGTATTGGTATTTCCTGTGGAAAATTCAAATAATGAATGGAAGAGTAATACTTATGGTGTATGTTATGATTTATGCAAAAGCAGTGTTTGCAGAGCATCTTCCTAGGCAGCAGGAATCACCTTTGCAATCACTGAATCCAAATTTCTCTCCTACACAGAGAGTAGCCAAAGCCCAGAAAGGTGAAGCAGCTCCATCAAAGAACACACTTACCTATTCAGGGCTCTCTCCCAAAGGTGAGGCTGGGAAAGGAAAACATTTGATTTAAAGACAACTCCAGTCAATTAAGGAGATTTCCCAAAATCTAGCAGAAAAATCACCTTAGGGGTAACACCAGCTCTACCAAATCAAATTGAAATATTACTCCAAACTACAGTATCAGTGCTAGTCTAACATTGAGCTGAATTTTATTTTTCTTCAACAGAAACTAATCTCCTAAGGAGATAATTAGCCCTTTGAAGTAAGTAAGATAGAAAGAAAAGACTAAAGTGAATGGATTTTAAGTGTGTATCCAGGCATGTGTTTATGTTAGCTCCACTGGCTCTTCAGCACCCTGCACTCTGACAACAGTAGATAAAGAAAAACTCTCATAGATCAATTTGATAACAAGGAATTTCCAAACTCTCCCTAAAGTATTAATCTTGAGTTCCTGAGAGGCAGACCTTGTCACAGGGGCTTGCAGAGGATCTTAATGACCTGGCAAGAAAGGAGCTGTTATGGGATGATAACTAGACAGAGAAATGCCTCCAGGTCATTGATAGCAGGAAGCGGAATAGAGTCTCCCAAACCTTATCTATAACAAGGAGAAGCTGAGACATCCAACACTTACTTGATTTCTATTTCTCCTCTCCCACCCCTCCCCACCTGAAGCAAACACAAAAGGAAATGTGAACAGTTCTTTAAAAAAAAAATTCTCTGGGAAAGTTTCCAAGAATAATTTTACCTTCTCAAAAAGCAAAGAATTAAATGTCTTTTTGACTGATGTATAAGGTGTCACAGAATATTCATGAGCTTTGATAAAGAATATATTAATAGATATGAATGAACAATTAGGTAGACATTTTAAGATGCATTTATTTTGTCTTTCTTTGAACTATCTTTAACTTTTTAAGTCTGTCTTTTTGTGTTTAGAGTCTGTCAATGAATTTTTTCAGAGGCGCATTCTTTCAGGAACTCTGAAACAAGCATAGAGGTATGCCATCAGCTGTGACTGATGCAAGTTTAATGAAGAATTTAAACCAAGAAGTGAACATATGAGCCTACTACTTGTATTTAAGAAAATTCAAAAAGAAAAAAAAAACTTTAAAAAATTTGAAATACTTCTTGATTATATCCATTAAATTTCTGTATTGCTTCTCTAGCATTTGATACTTAGTGAACATTACTTTTCTACAATATCAGACATATTATTAGGTTTATCTCTTAGTGTATTATGGTAAATTAAGTAAAATATGTCTGCAGTAAAAAAAGTTATATAAATTAAAGGTGACACACTAAATTGGGATCCATATTTTAGAGCAATAATGGCTTAAATCATGGTTTCTAAACTAGATACTGAGAAAATCTTTAATGTGAGAGGCAGAGGCAGAGAGAGAGGAAATGGGAGGGAGAGACAGAGACAGAGAGAAAACTTCCATTGATTGATTTTCCACATGCCACAACAACTCATGGGCCAAAGCCAAGGAGCAAGGAACTCACTCCAGGTCTCCCACAGAGATGGCAAGGGCCTAATTACTTGAGCCATCACCACTGGATCCAAGGGTCCATTTTAGCAGGAAGCTGAAATCAGGAGCCAGAGCCAGGGATCATACCCAGATACTCCAATATGGGACACAGGCATCCTAACCCAAGTCTTGAACACTACAACACCCACCCTACAATGTTTAAATTAAAACACATGAAATAATATGATGTTGCCAGTAGCTAGATAGCTGATACATGCTTCACAAATATTAACAGACTGACATGACCATTCTATATGAGAATCCAAGAGATTCCAAATCATGGTTTTCCACTAAAATTCTTTCTAGAAGGACAAATGACTCTGGTCAAACCTATACTTATTCAAAGTAGATCATATTATATGCTCAAATTTCTATGCTGATTTCAATGAAAGTCACAAGATGATTATAGGACCAAAATTGTATGGACCTTTGAAGACCGAGATGAGACTTTAGCTTTTTCCAAGTAGAAGACAAGTGTCCAATGGAGAGAAGAATGTTGAAGTTAACCCTTAAATAACAAAACCATTAGTTTGAGTATTGATATTACACAATTGTACATTCCTCCATATAATCAACAGTGATCAAAAATATTTATCTCATTTTCCTTAAAACCTGTTTATTGTATTAGCATTTTTAAAGATTATTTATTTATTTGGAAGTCAGAATCACAGAGAAGTAGGGAGAGACAGAGAGAAAGATCTTCAATCCACTGGTTACTCCCTAGCAATAGCCAGTGCTGAGCTAGGCTCAAGCCAGGAGCCAAGAGCTTCACCCAGATCTTCTGCATAGGTAGCAGGGGCCCAAACACTTGGGCAATCCTCCACTGCTTTCCTCAGGCCACTAGCAAGGAGCTGACATTCCTTAAGACACTCTAAAGGCGCGTTTGCTACACTGCTCTAGGCACAAAGTGACAAGATTGGGGTGGAGGGTACTTCTCAAAGGAGAAATTTCTACATAATCCTTGTCTTTCACTCTACTTATAATTTCAGAGTTTGATTTTAGAAATAAGATATATAGAAAACTTAATAGTGATACCAGTAGTTTTAATATTTAATACTTCTCAACTACTTTCTTAATCTATGAACAGCTGTTTTTTGAGATGATAAGCAAATGAATAAACCTTTAGCCAGATTAAAAAAGAAATAAATAAAATTATAGGTGAAAAGAGACATTACAACTGACTACACTGAAATACAAAGAATCATAATAAAACTACTATGAAAAACAGTTTCGTGCTCAAAAAATTTGTGTGCTGGAAAAAGCTTTATGCTGAAAAACCTCTAAGAAATGTATAAATTCCTGGATGCATATAACCTACCAAGATTAAACCAACAAGATACAGACAATCTAAACAGGCCCATAACAAGCAATGAGATTAAAGTAGTAATCAAAAGTCTTTTATCAAGGAAAAGTCCAGGATCTGACAGCTTTTCTATTGAATTCTACAAAATATTTAAAGAGGAAGTAACTCCAATATTTTCAAACTATTCCAAAATACTGAATAGGATGAAGTTCTGCAAAACTCTTTTTATGAGGCCAGCTTCACTGTGACACAAAAACTGAACAAAATTTTTATACAACACAAAAAGAAAACTAAAGACCTACACCCTTGATGGGCATAGATGCAAAGATTCTTAACAAAATACTAGCATATCTAATCCAAAATCACATCAAAAAGATCATACATCACAATAAACAGGAGTTTATCCCAGAGATGCAAGGGTGGTTCAATATTCACAAATCATAAATGACATCAAAAGAATAAAGAACAAAAATCATACATCAATAGGATGTGGAGAAAACATGATACAATTCAACACCCCTTCATCATGGAAAAAAAAAAACCCTCCACAAATTAGGTATAGAAGGAACACATCTCAAAACTATAAAGGCTATACATAATAAACAGCCAATATCACATTTAATGTGGAAATGCTAAAAGTATTTCACCTCAGATATGGAAAAAGACAAGGATGTCCACTTTCATCATTCTTACTCAACACAGTACTAGAAGTATTAGCAAGAGAAATTCAGGAGGAAAAAAATAAAGAGTATAAAAATTGGAAAAGAAGTTCAAATATATATGTAATTCAGTAAAGTTACAGGTTACAAAATAAGCAAACAAAAAGTAATCTATTTTATATACTGAGAGAGAAATCAAGAAACAAATCCCATTCATAACAGCCACAACAAAATAAATATTCAGGAATAATTTAATCAAATAAGGAAAGCTCTCTACAATGAAAAATTACAAAACACTGAGTAAAGAAATCAGCAAAGATACAAAAAAATGGATATATATTCCTTGCTCATGGATTGGAAGTATCAATATCATTAAAATGTCTATACTACTTAATTTACAGATTCAGTACAATAACAATCTAAATACCAACAACATTCTTTACAGAATTAAAAAAAAACATTAAACTCATTGAAATCACAAAATATCCAAAGAGATCCTTACCAAAAATAAATAAATAAGTCAAGCTGGAAGCATCACAATATCCGACTTCAAAGCATACCTCAAAGCTATAGTAATTAAAACAGCACAGTACCGGCACAAACACCAACACATGGATCAGTGGAACAGAATAGAAAGCTCAGAAATTAATCCACCTACATAGAGCCAACTGATTTTTGAAAAAAGTGCTAAGACCATATATTGGATTAAAGATAATCTCTTCAACAAATGGTGCTGGCTGGATGTATGTACATAGAATGAAGTAAGATCTGTACTTCTTACCATATACAAAAAATCAACTCGTGATGGATTAAAGACATATTTAAAACCTGAGACAGAATTTTCTGGAAGAAAATGTAGGGAAACACTCCAAGACATTGGTGTAGGGGACAACTTCTTGGATGAGACCCCTAAAGCACAGCCAACAAAAACAGAACTAAACAAATGGCATTATATTAATCTCAAAGCTTCTGCACATCAAAGGAAATGATCAATACAGTGAAGAGATATTCAGGAAGCTACTTAACAAAGGATCAATATATAGAATATATTAGTAACTTTAAAAACCCAGCAACAATAGCAGCAACAAAAACCCAACCAATTCAGTTAAGGAAAAAAATAAAAAAAAATAAAACCTCAACAGACAGTTCTCAAACTAACAAATACAAATGGACAACAAATATATGAAAAAATGCTCAAAATCACTAGCCATCAGGGAAATGCAATTCAAACCCACAATGAGGTATCACTGCATCCCTGACAGGATGACTAAAATCCAAAAGACAAGGAGTCTGGTGTCTGGTGAGGATGTGGAGAAAGGGGGAAAATTATACACTGTAGATTGGAATGTAAATTGATGTAGCCACTGTTGAAAACAGTATGGAGATTTCTTTAAAAAACTAGCAACAGACTTACCATATGAGCCAGAAACCCCACTTCTGGGTATAGTACCCAAAAGAAATGAACATGTTGTTTCAAAGAGATACCTACACCACCATGTTCACAGCAGCATTGTTCACAGTAGCCAAAGCATGGAATCAACCAAGATATCCATTATCAGATGAGTAGATAAAGAAAATTTGGTATATATACATAATAGAATATTAATCAGCTATTAAAAAGTGAAATTCTACCATTTGCAGCAAAATGGATACAACTAGAGTACATTATGTGGAATGAAATGAGCTGGACACAGAAAAACAAACATTGCATGTTTTCCCTCATATGTGGGAGCTAAAATTTAAAAAGAAAAACTAAAAAGGAATAGATGCCTGTTTGTATTAGTACTATCACAAATACAATTTTTGTTATATAACTTTGTCCAAATAATGTTACACTGCTGGTTTTAATGAGCTGTGATTACTTTAAAATTTACCGTGCACAGACAAAATGGTCATCTTTCCATCTGATTTTTCTAATGGCCCTTGCCTATATCCCTGCTAAACTAGGGTCCTTTTGCTTTTCTACTTGTTTAACTCATTATTTAGTGGAGCATTAAGTCCTTGACTGCAATGTAAATTTAAAATATGTTATCTCAAAAACTTAGAAAAAGGAAGAAGGAAGGAAGGCTGGGAGGAAGGAAGGGAGGGATGGGGAAGGCAAGAGGAAAGAAATATTACTATATTCTTAGAATTGTGTCTATGAACTATATTGGATCTGTTAAAAACTAAAAAACTAAATAAACAAATTTTAAGAAAATTAAATGCCTGGGACCAAAAAAAAAAAAAAAAAGAAAAGAAAAGAAAGTAAGTAAAAGTCTTTGCATGGACTATTGTCTACAGATCTTGTCTATATTCTCTGTTGAACACTATGGTTAGTAGTACATTAAGCCTGTGATGATAAAGTACATTTAAGGTATGTTATTGCAACTATGGAAAGGAAAGGAGAGGGGAGGGGAGGGAAGGGAAGAAGGATGTACGGAAGGAGGTATAGGTATGGTTATGTTCTTTGAATTTCTAGGAAATGATAAAATTTGTCTTTCAGGTCAGCGCCACGGCTCAATAGCCTAATCCTCCACCAGCGGCACCAAGACACCGGGTTCTAGTCCTGGTCAGGGCGCTGGATTCTGTCCCAGTCGCTCCTCTTCCTGTCCAGCTCTCTGCGGTGGCCGGGAGTGCCCAAGTCTTTGGGCCCTGCACCCGCATGGGAGACCAGAAAAAGCACCTGGCTCCTGACTTCGGATTAGCACGGTGCGCCAGCCACAGCGGCCATTGGGGGGTGAACCAACAGAAAAGGAAGATCTTTTTCTCTGTCTCTCTCTCTGTCCACTCTGCCTGTCAAAAAAAATTGTCTTTCAATTCTTTACTTATATAAGGTGAATAAATGTCATGTATTTCAAGTATACAGTTTTAAGAGCATGCTTGCCACCCTACTCTCCCCCCAGTCCACCTACCCACCCTCCCTCCTCCATCTTTTCTTATTCTTTCTTCTAACTTTAAAATGACATACTTTCAGTTAATTTTATAATCATAAGCTTAACCCTCTACTAAGTATTCAACAGATAGTAATAAAAAAGCAACTTTTAAAAAATTTAAACCAAATAAGCTTAACTTTTAATTTCAATTCTAAAACTAAATAAGAAATATAAGTATATATTACTCTATTTCCATGAAGCTATTTACTACAATTTCCTTCAGATCTCTAGAAAGAGTAACCTGTCTTGCTCTGTCCAGCCCTGCCCCAAGGGGCTGTGCCCAGATCCAGCCTGGTCTCCCCTATTCCTCTGCATTTAATTTTTCTAGATGTCATCATGCCACAGGAAGTGACACCAGCAGGCTCCTCACTTCCGTTCATTACGCAATATTTAACCCTCTGCTCTGCCAGAATACATAATGATTTTTCATAAAAAGGCAACTTCCTCCTATCTCTTCTTTGTCACTGGCCCAAGAATTTGTCCAACAATCTACGTATTTTCACCCTAGTGACTTCACTCGATTCTATAGGTTCAGCAGTTGAGATGATGGCATAGATTGTTTTGACTTTTTGATAAGAAGAATGCAGATAAAGAGAGAACCAAATCTCTTCACATAGTATAAACTTCTGAGCAATGCAGAACTCACAAGTTGTGCCCACATGCACGACGGAGTAAAGAGGGAAATCTATAAATGTAAACGAGGAACAGAAACAGGGCACAACGTGCTGGTCTGAAAACCAAAAACCAAACCTTGACTCCTGTGCCACCCAGGGTTGCCTTCCTCCCTTTGGGGGTTACTAGAGAGTTCTCAGATCTGTAATGAATTCCTATGAGTAGCTGCAGCTTCGAAAATGCCATACCTAAGAGGAGTGTGCAGTACCCAGTTGCTCATTTGGGTCTGCAGCTCTGGAAAGAGATACAGAGTCAGGAACACAGAACCTCCCAATGTTTTTAAAAATAAATGACTAGGGCTAGGGTTGTGGCAAGTGCGTTAAACAGCCATCTGTGACACTGGTATAACACTGGCATCCCATATCAGAGTACCAATATGAGTCCCAGCTACTCCACTTGCAATCCAGATTCCTGCTAATGCATCTGGGAAAGAAGCAGAAGACGGCCTAATGCTTGGGCCCCTGTCACCCACATGGGAGACCTGGATGGAGTGTCAGGCTTCTGGCTTCAGCCTGTCCCAGTCCTGGTGATTGCAGCATTTGGGGAGTGAACCTGAAGACCTCTTTGTCAACCTCAATCTCTCTCGCTCTCGCTCTTGCTTTCTCACTCTCCAGCACTCTGCCTTTCAAATAAAATAAATCTTTAAAAAAAATAATTAGTGACCATTGAGCATGACTGCTGCTTCTCTGGGTGCTTGTCTATGTTCCTCCACCACCTACCTAGTCACCAACTCACAAATTATCCACCGTGTTGAATATCAATAACCACCAAGTAATGACAGTGCATTTGTTTGTGATAGGCTTTCTCCCTCATGTAGAGTAGCTGGGCAACTGTCTACAAATGGCTTAGTTCCTGACAGGCCTGCTATTCAGATAACTGCTCCTCAGATAACTTTCCCTTTGGAAATCCCCAAAGTTTTCTCTTTCCTTTGCAGGTCTGGGACACAGATCCCCACCTGAAATCCATGAATCAGTCTGAAAGTCCTCTGTCACGAAGTACACGGTTTCAGAAAAACAGATGGTTCCACTATGTGAATGGCCTCCACCTTAAAAAAAAAAGAATTGTCTTAAAAGTCCTGAAACTAGGACACCCACATTTCTCATAACACAAAATAGAATTATTCCACTTTGCCTCCATCTGGTTTTCATAAATAGTAATGATTGAGAAATAGAGGAAGAGATGAGAAAATGGGAAACTAAATGTATCTTCTACCCATTCCCCTCCAGAGGACTAGAGTATTATCCTACTCTCTTTCCCATAACAAAGGAAGCATCCCTCAATCCCCACTGCACTGAGAAAGAAGAAATTACAGCACTCCCACTCCCACCACAGAATCTAAATGTTTTTACCATCTCTATATTAACTGAAAAATAGTGAAAATCAAATAAAAATAATATTTTTTAAATAACTTGTTTTCTGAGTTACACAAAGTCAAAAAATTATCAGTGGTATAGACTAGGTGAAAGACTCTCAAATTTTCTATTTTATAAACTTTGGTTTTTATTTTATTTTGTTAATCCATAATATACAGTTTTTCTACTTTTGGCTATGAAATAAATACAAGAAAAGGCCTTAAACTGCTCTTTATATAAAGTTAGTTATGAGATCTAAAATAACATATTATGTTACTACAGATTAATATAGAAGAAATCATTCAATGTAAATAACTATTCATCAAGAAATTATGGAGGGTTTTTCCCACACTGGTATATGCCATACTGAGTTGGTAGAATGTAATGTTAATTTTATTAATTGAGCAAAAAGAAAAGCAGCACTAGACCTCTCCAGTGCAAAGTTTTTCACTAATAAGATGTAAACAGAATTTTAGATAAAGAAGAATTATAAGGTTTTTAAGGTTTTAAACATCTTTTGAAAACACTTCAAAGTAAACCTAATGATTTTTAACAATGGCCAAGTGGAGGGATGCTGTTGTGAGCACCAGGCCTTTGAATCTAAATCATTAGCAAGAGAAAAATTATAAATCTAAGTGAAGTTCCTTCCTGGATCCACTAGACATGAATCTAAAATGCTGCCAAGAAAAACATTTCTCATTCACAACGCTGAAAAAGAGTCCTTCCTATGGACATGAGAGGAAGTCATTTGCCAGATGTTGCTGTTTATTTTACAAGTCTCTCTCTGACTTGTGCTTATTTTCTCTTGACCTCCCCAACTTCTCCCATATACACCACATGGAGAAAAACCAAGGCTCTGTAAAACTTGCTGGAGAAGTATGCAGCGATTGCAATCAATACATCAGTCTCAACATGTGTTCTTGTTTATGAATCCAATCTAATTGCTGATGGAGATTGAATGATTAGGCCTCCCCCATCCAGTGCTATCTGGACATCCATCAGTAAAACCATGTATTTTACAACTTGGCATCATGAAGCATATCTATGATGGAAACTTTCTCTTTAATGATAACAAGCCAATTAATGATAAATCGAGATAAATAAAATAAAAGGAAATCAAACCAAAAGAAGTGTGTTATTTTTTTAAAGTCATCCAAAGTCTTTGATCTCCCAAAAGATCACACAGTAGAATGTCAGGGGTTCTGCCTTACCAAATAGGATAAAAAGGTATGTCCCTATAAGTCTTGTTATCCCCTTCCAGACAGAATCAAGCTGGCTGATTCAGCAATAAGGTCTTGATTCTTCAACATTATATCACCTACACCTGGCTAAGCTTATGCTAAAATCACACTGGTGTTCATATAGGTCCTGTGGCCTCCAAGATCTCTTGCCTTCCACACCTCCTTGCCTTGTTGTCCAAAGCCAAATTAGTTTTGTTGTAGGTGCTGCCTCTGCAACTGTGCCCAGATTTTGCCATCACATGCTGTTGTGATTCCCATGGTCTTATACCACTTGCTATCTTCGGGGTTCATCCAAAAAGTAGAAGTGAAAGAAATACAGAAAGCCAAGTCAGAGTCCAGTCAGTTGCAAATGAGCTCAGTGGAGCTGAGTTCGTCAAGGGTTACATCAAGGAACTCAAGAGGCTTGGATTTAAATAATTTTTAAGTATATTTGAGAAAATTTTAAATTTAGATAAAAAATACAGTTACAACCCTATATATTATCCCTAAAGTACATCCTAACACAGAGAGAATGGCCCTGGGTGGTTAGTAAGTGTTCAATGGTCAATGAATGAATCAAAGAAAGATTGAGCAAAGATATCCTCATAATATCTTTGTTAACAAATTCAACTATTACACTGTTTATCAAGGCTTGCACCCTCCCAAATTTTTGGCAAAACTTCTCACTTAGAATTCAGCAAAAAGTGGTCTCCATGCAATTGCACACCACCGGTATTCTTTGTACCCTATTCACATAATTGACCTAAAGTTGGAAATATCTAATGCTATAATTTACATATTTTAATCCGGTATTTTATACTCAATGTGTTTTTAAAACACATTCCTTTCAATTCAATAACAAATCTTACTTGGTTGTGGTTTAGCATAGCATTTTCAAACTATCTGTGGTGGAAGACCAGCTGGTTTTTAAATTTTCAATCTGATGTACAAAGATTTTTTTTGTAAAATAGACATGAATTGTCAGAAAAAGAAAATAAAGCCAAAAGACAGAGAAGATACTAACTCCATTTTGATCATTAGACTCAATAGACATAAAATTATACTATCAAGCTACTTTCAACTACATTGAAAGCTTCTAAGCGTTCTCAGTTTTTCAATCTATCTGGTCACAAACTGCTCCCTATCAGGCTATTTAGCAGTACCCATCTGTAGATCACACTAAGAGTCACACTGGTTTAAGTCGTTTTCTTATTCCTTTTTTCATTGCATTAGCCATATTTAGAATGGTATCACCTCCTTTCCCTAACACTGAGTTCTTAGATCTTTGTATTCAGGAAGCCCATTCTGTGTGGTTGAAACTTATTTCCAATATTTTTAAACATAAAATTATTTTTAATCATCCTATCCTTCAATTTCTGAAATACTTAAATTACCTGTCAAAAGTCAAGAAATAAAAAGATCACTAAGAAAATGTTTCATCTGGGGCTGGCACGGTGGTGCAGTGGGTTAAAGCCCTGGATGAAGTGCTGGCATCCCATATGGGCACCCGTTCTAGTCCCAGCTGCTCCTCTTCCTATCCAGTTCTCTGCTGTGGCCTGGGAAAGCAGTACAAGATGGCCCAAGTTCTTGGGCCCCTGCACCCACGTGGGAGGCCTGGAAGAAGCTCCTGGTCCCTGGCTCCTGACTTTGGATCAGCGCAGCTCCAGCCGTTGCAGCCAACTGGGGAGTGAACCAGTGGATGGAAGACCTCTCTGTCTCTAACTCTCTCTGTAACTCTTTCAAATAAATAAAATAAGTATTTAAAAAAAAAGAAGAAAATGTCTCATTTTCAGAAGGAGATTATTCTCACTTATACACGTTTCTATTCTCCCACTGAGAAATCTACTAAGTCCTATTTTCGTGGCATTAGGAAATAATGAAGATATATGTCTGGCCCACAATACGTTCACACAGACAACTGCATGACTCTCTGTACGCAGCTGTTTTTGGTGATTATTTTCAAAAGAGAAGGATTGGGAGAAGGAAGACCGTGTCTTTTATGTTTCTTTCTCTTTCTCTCTCCACCCCCTACACCCACACATACTTGCACACACAATCAAGACACTTATGATAATGGCTTAGTGGTTCGATGAAGTGTTTGGCTTTGTAACCAGACATACTTAATTCAAGTCCTAAATAAATTGCCACTTACTAAGCATGAAATCTTGGGAAAGTCACTCACACTTCTAGGTCCAGGTTTTACAATAGGTTCTCTATAAATGTTTTTTTTAATGGTGTTGAAAAGTAGTATAGTAGAAGCTGAGTAAACACCATACTTTTTCATTTGTATCAGTTTCACAGGGTTGGGATGTGTGTGAGTGTGTGTATGTGTGTGTAACTTACAAATCATTATATTGTAGATATGCATCATACATCACTATTCTGTATAAAATTGGTACTCACAACACATGTGCTTTTAAACAATTGATTCATAACAACCACATTTCTATTCAATCACCATTTTATAATTGTTCACAGGTTCAACAACATAAGGCACTGATTCTACAAAAAAAAAAAAACACAATCACAAGAGAAATTGCCAAATATACTGTTATTCCATTAATTCTTCTCTCAATAAAAAGAGATACAGTCTATAAAGTGTCACACAAACCATGAAGGACAATTTTAGCAGATTTTTGCTACACAAAAGAAGGTGCCGTGATGTTTTTTATCCCATAAGTGGAATGGGAACCTTCTAGCAGAGAAGCCACGAAGCATCATGGAAAGGACCCAGAATCTGAGATCAGAGGCCATGGGGAGACCACGCTGGACTGCCAATCTTCAGCTACATTTCTAAGAAGTTTTCCTTCATTTAAGAAAATAACAGGGGCCGGCGCCGTGGCACACTAGGTTAATCCTCCGCCTGTGGCGCCAGCATCCTATATGGGCGCCAGTTCTAGTCCCAGTTGCTCCTCTTGCAGTCCAGCTCTCTGCTGTGGCCCAGGAGGGCAGTGGAGGATGGCCCAAGTGCTTGGGCTCCTGCACCCGCGTGGGAGACCAGGAGGAAGCACCTGGCTCCTGGCTTCGGATCTGCATAGCTCCTGCCATTGCGACCATTTGGGGAGTGAACCAACAGAAGGAAGACCTTTCTCTCTGTCTCTCTCTCTCTCACTGTCTGTAACTCTACCTGTCAAATAAAAAAAAATACATAACTCTAAAGGGATATCTTGACAAATACATGATATAATATACAGGAAAAACATTTTTGTAAGTTTATGGATTTTCAAATGTTTTTAAAGATGATGATGATGAATAAAAATAATACTCCACTTCATTTTAACTTACAAATCTTCCATGAGAGCAGAAGCATAGAGAGCACTGTTTAAAAGAGTAACAAAAGCACCCACTGTTACAGCCATTAATACAGCCTGAGCATCAGTGACACCCACCCCAAGGCTGGATGTTCTACCAAGAAACTGCCAACCACTGAGCACCGTGAGGCAGGTCACAGTTCTGCATATAAATATTCTTCTTATTCTTCATCTTCTAAAGAGACAGAAAATTCAAACTTCTCTCCCAGTAGCCACAACAACTGCGTTTGTGGTAAGGAATTCTTTCACTGAAGCAGTCAAAAACAGAGTAGCGCCCAAAACAATGTCACAAAACAAAGAAACGGGAGTGTGACTACATGCCCATCTTAGCTCTCAGCCAGAAAGGAAGCCCCCAGAAGGATAGGGAGTGACTGCTCCCAAGGTCTTTATTTGCTGTGTGTGATCACTAGCATTTTTTAAAATATCTTTTCCCAAGTCCCCTCCCCATTCCCTAGTACAAACAGCATGTGGTCACTGTCTGCAACCATGCGTTCTAGTGATTCATGTGGAGGGCCTGACCCCAGGGCTGAAGACGCCTAAGTGGTTTGGGAGGTTCAACTGCCAATGTATGTTACTTTTGGCAGGGCAGATATATGGGAAACTGTTCTCGTGTTCTTTGGCTCATACACTTTGCATGTCAGATGAAAGGGCGATGCAAAACGACAACCGTTCCAGACCAAAGAAGATTTTGAATTTAGTTCAGTTTTGGGGAGACACAGAGTGACAGTGAGACGGGCGCTCTGCCAAATGTGTCTTCTAGACTCTGCGCTGTCACTCACTCTGCTCCCTGATCCGTATCTGAGACTCTGATTTGAAGAATTTATCCCAGATTAAAACTTCATGATCACTAGTGAAACACAGCACCTACAATGAAAATCCACAACTTTCCTGCATTTACCTTAAGAACTATAAAAAACAAAACAGCTTTCTGCTGTGCAAGCCAGGAGTAAAAAGTGAAATTACTTAAAGGAGTGAGTCACGTCTATATTTTCACTGACTCATTTCAGTTATTTAGTTGTTAAATGTTTATTAGTCTGTATACGTATTACGAAAGTAAGTGAACTAAAACATTTCTTTTTGTTTTGCACCTCTTTAACTTCTCCCATCCACCAACATCACTCTGTTCTTTTTAAGCATTCTGTTCTTTTAAGCAAAAGGAAAGCAAAGGAGAATCTGAGTGTGATTAGTTTGGTGCACTTGAAGGGGAACTTATTTTTTATTTACACTGTTAGAGCAATACTGTACCCATTACAGAAAATTTGAAAACAAGATAGAAAATGGAGAATTGTCAATGGTTTGACTGCTCATTGCCAACCATGACTTAGAAACTTTTTCTTCCAGATTTTTCTAGGCATAACTTTCTCAGAAGAAAGCACAGGGCTTTCCTCCCAAATTATGGCACCATGCTTGTCGTACTTAACATGCCAACATAAGCATTTCTCCAAGTTATTACGAACTTCATATTCTTAATGATTGCATGCCAATAACATGTGTTGCAAAATTTACGAAGCCATGCCTCCATAAATGTGCACTTCAAGTAGCAAGTTTTTTTAAAAAATTTTATATTTGTCTGTAAAGTATGAGAAGTTGTTTTTTTTTTTTGGGGGGGGGGGAGGGCAGGACAGGGCCCTGCAACACTTGGAGATCAAATAGGAGCCAAGAGAAGCATCAGCTGGGCCGTCTTGACCACCAGGCCACTCTTCAGAGTAACTGCAAAGGAGAGTCCCAGGGAAAAGCCTCACACTGTGCCTCAGCCAGCTCTGGCAAAGAAATGGACCAACTGGCAAGCACGCTGGAACTAATGCTTATCCCATTTCACAGCCAGGCAAACATGCTCATCAAAGAACTCCTGATTTTCTACAAAAGTAGAAAATGGCTTCCAGAGTACTGTGAGGTCAAGGGCCAAGGGGCAAGCAACCAATTCCACTGTCACAGCGGCAAATGGAGTAAGGCGAGTGGGCCACTCCCGCAGTAGGGTGCTTGTAAGGAAAAGGAAAAGGAAACAATCCCAGCATATTAGGAAGCAGAGTTTCAGAACTGCTCACCAGGAACTACTGTGTATTTATTTATTCACAAGAGTTGCATAAGGAGACTTCTTTGTTAAAACTATTTTACTTCTTTTCAGCAGCACTGATATTGAAGGAATATACTTGGGATTCTATGTTTAAATTTTTCATAACTACTATGACAATATATGGATGACAAAATGATTTTACTAGAATATTTTTCCTAACAGTAGTTTGAAATATATCTGTAAAGAGAGAGAGATCCATTGATGACTCAAAGAAATACAATGGCTTAGAGAAGCAACATATGACTTAAAATTTTAAGACAAAGGTACTGTTTCACAAAAAACTTTAGAAGTAAAATAACTTTGAGGTGGGCAATTGGTGCAAAGGTTAAGATGCCACTTGGGATGCCTGCATCCTATATCAAAGTGTTCATCCTGGTTCCACTCCCCATTGTAGCTACCAGTTAATGTACACCCTGGCAAGCAATAGTGATGACTCAAGTATCTGAGTCCCTGCCACCCATGATGGAGACCTGGATTGAGTCCCTGGCTCCTGGTTTCAGGCTGGTCCAGCCCTGGCTGTGGTGGGCATTTCATGGGTGAACCAGCAGATGGAAGATCTCTATCTTTTTCCACTTTTCAAATAATAAATTTTTAAAATAACTTTGACCAAAATTGGTTTTAAATGGGTAGAAAAATAAACTCTACAAACCCAAGATGTAAAGTGACCTAGTTCCTAGGTCCTAAGAAAATACAAACTGCAGAGAAGTTAAAAAATTTTTTCAAAGAAAACCATTTTAACAGAAGAATTTATTAGACACTGCAGTGATTATTCAGAGAGTTTTTCAATTCTTTCCTCTCAAAGTATTTAAGGATACAGCAGAGAGTTTTTGCTCTCAAAAATTCTGGAAGGAGTTCTATGAAAGAGAGAGATGGCCTATAGTCTAGACGGTCTCTTAAGAGAGCTTCCTGTGTACTAATCCTGGATGTCATTCATTACTCATCTCCTAAGAGGTAATCCAAACAGATTAAGAAATAAAGTGCTCTCCTCTTTGGCTCTGGAAGCTATTTTTAAATTAATATTTCCTGTTCCCTCCCAAAAACCCTGGAACCTTTGCAAACAGTTGTTAAATAGCTATAATTCCTTCCCATATTCTTTCAGCGTTCACCACCACTCCCAAGAGAAGCAACACTCACTTTAAGGTATCATAATGTCAAATGCTATAATAAAGGAAAAATGGATTTATAGTGGCTGATAATCAAAGCCTCCTAATTTGAGAAAGCACTGCAAAAAAGAGAGAAATTTTTGCTTTAGACAAAGATGGTGAGAGTTTATATAAACTATTAGTACTTCAAAGCCTCAGTCAGACTATACACAACCCATTTTGTAACATTTTGCATTTTTCTTGGGGCAAAACTATATTTCACATAACCAAGTTTACGTAGTTTTACTTAGCTTTTTAATTGTATGTTCATTTATTGTGCAACAACTTTTTGTTTGAGTCCACTGCAGCAAAGTTCCATGATTAATTCTGGTAAATTTCTGCTAGTTTTTGTAAAGCAAAACTCAAAGAATTTTAACACACACACACACACACACAAAGAATGACATGCTTAACAACATACACTACAGGGGCCGGTGCCGTGGCACACTTGCTTAATCCTCTGCCTGCGGTGCAGGCATCCCATATGGGCACCAGGTTCTAGTTCCGGCTGCTCCTCTTCCAGGCCAGCTCTCTGCTGTGGCCCAGAAGGGCAGTGGAGGATGGCCCAAGTGCTTGGGCCCCTGCACCCACATGAGAGACCAGGAAGAAGTGCCTGGCTCCTGGCTTCGGATCGGTACAGCGCCGGCTGTGGCGGCCATTTGGGGAGTGAACCAGCGGAAGGAAGACCTTTCTCTCTGTCTCTCTCTCTCTCTCACTGTCTATAACTCTACCTGTCAAATAAAAAAAAAGAAATAAAAAATATATATACAAACATCTAGTTTATATATTTTTTATTTTTTTATTTTTGACAGGCAGAGTGGACAGTGAGAGAGAGACAGAGAGAAAGGTCTTCCTTTGCCGTTGGTTCACCCTCCAATGGCCGCTGCGGCGGGCGGACCGCACTGATCCGAAGCCAGGAGCCAGGCGCTTCTCCTGGTCTCCCATGCTGGTGCAGGGCCCAAGCACTTGGGCCATCCTCCACTGCACACCCGGGCCACAGCAGAGAGCTGGCCTGGAAGAGGAGCAACCAGGACAGAATCCGGCGCCCCGACCAAGACTAGAACCCGGTGTGCCAGCGCCGCAAGGCGGAGGATTAGCCTATTGAGCCGTGGCGCCAGCCACAAACATCTAGTTTAAACATCAAAGGAAAATTTACTTCCACCATTTCACACAAAGAAATTCTGGCAAACATGGCTATCCAAGGATTTCTATAATCTAGTGATTTTAAAGGAATTTGTCCTTTAGTTAGGAAACACACAAAAATTAAAATTAATAAATGTAAATAAAACTTTAGGAAATATTTTAGTTTGGAAAAGAGAGGATTCTATATGATTTCACCATAAAGAGATAATGTACATATTTGAGGAAACAAGTGTGTTTGCCCTGATTTGAATATTATACACTGTATACAAGTATCAAGACATCACAAGATGTATCCCATAAATATATATAATTTTTATGTAACAGTTTCAAATAAAAATATATTTTTAAAAAGAAATAGATCCAGGGGCCAGGGCCGGCGCTGTGGTATAGCAGGTAAAGCCACCGCCTGCAGTGCCAGCATCCCATATGGGCACTGGTTCGAGTCCTGGCTGCTCCATTTCTGATCTGGCTTTTTGCTGTGTCCTGGGAGAGCAGTCCTTGGGCCCCTGCACCCACGTGGGAGACCAAGGAGCTCCTGGCTCCTGGCTTCAGATTGGCATAGCTCCGGCCGTTGTGGCTGACTGGGGAGTGAACCAGTGGATGGAAGACCTCTCTCTCTCTCTCTCTCTCTCTCTCTCTCTCTCTCTGCCTCTCCTCTCTCTGTGTAACTCTGACTTCAAAATAAATAAACAAATCCTTAAAAAAAATAAAGAAATAGATACAAAGGGGAGGAAACAAAACCCACAAAATTCTCTTTGGAATTAACTACTAAACAGCAATTATAGCCTCAATAACACAGTAAACATTTTCTACAATTAGTTAATTCACTTGATTTCACACTACTATACATTATACAGTAGTATATACAGTAGTATATACATATATACTACTATACATTCAAAATTAAAGCTCTTTAAAGATTTAAAGATCCCTATTCCATAGTCAATTATGTAAATGTCCAAGTCCAGACACTAAATTGTAGTATTTGAAAAAAAAACAAATAGAAAACAGTGTTTCCCATTAATCAAAAATATTTGCTGTAAGGATGAACCACAGCACCTACAGCCTATACAGACCCCTTGTAAATATAATCCACTAACCAGCGAGAGTTCACCATGTTGCAATTTTTGTTTTTATAACAAAAAAGAAAACCACATTACATAGGTTCTCAGAAATAAAATGACTCCACTATTTATAGGCACCATAGAAAATTGCTCTCACCAAATGACTCTGGAAGTCCTTGGAAAAGTATGGCAGGGATTTTATTGCCAGCCAAGTGGGTTTTGATATCTAGATGAATGGTTCTCAAACATCTGTATTTATCAGCATCACAGCAGTTGAGTCGAATCATGTACAATTTAGTGCATTTCAAAGATGACTCAGAGGCCGGCGTCATGGCTCACTAGGCTAATCTTCCACCTGAGATGCCCGTACTCCGGGTTCTAATCCTGTTTGGGTTGCCGGTTCTGTCCCGGTTGCTCCTCTTCCAGGCCAGCTCTCTGCTGTGGCCCAGGAGGGCAGTGGAGGATGGCCCAAGTGCTTGGGCCCTGCACCCGCATGGGAGACCAGGAGGAAGCACCTGGCTCCTGGCTTTGGATTGGCATAGCTCCTGCCATTGCTGCCATTTGGGGAGTGAACCAACAGAAGGAAGACCTTTCTCTCTCTCTCTCTCTCTCTCTCTCTCTCTCTCTCTGCCTGTCAAAAAAAAAAAAGATGATTCAGATGCCCTCCAAGCTTTAGAATGCACATTCAAGATCAATTCCAGAGCTGGCATTTGGCCTAGCAATTAAGATGCCAGTTTAGACACCCATGTCCCATAGATGTCAGTTAAGATGCCCAAGTCCCATATCGGAACCCTGGGTTAGACTCCCTTCTCTGGCTCTCAATTCCAGCCACACTGGGAGGCAGTAGGTGATGGCTCAAGTGATCAGGATTCTGCCACCTATGTAGGAGACTTGGATTGAGTTCCCAGTTTCTGACTTCTGCCTGGACCAGCCCCAGCTATTACAGGCATCTGGGTAGTGAACTAATAAATGGACATTCTCTCTCTCTCTCTCTCTCTGAAATAAATTTTTTAAAATATTTTATTTATTTATTTGAGAGACAGAGTTATAGAGAGAGAAGGAAAGACAGAGAAAAAAGTTTTCCATCCGCAGTTCACTCCCAAGATGGCCACATCCAAAGCCAGAAGCCCACAGCTTTTTCTGGGTCTCCCATGCAGGTTCAGGGTCCCAAGGATTTGGACCATCTTCCACTTCTTTCCCAGGCCATATGCAGAGAGCTGGATCAGAAGAGGAACAGCGAAGACATGAACCAATGCCCATATGGGATGCCCGTGTTGCAGGCAGAGGCCTAACCTACTATGCCACAGCACTGACCCAGAAATAAATTAAAAAAAAAAAAAAACTGAAAACATCTATTCCACTCTGTCCCAGGGACTAATTTTTAATGTCTCCTTCCTTGTCAAATCTAAGTTGAAATGTGGTTTCTCCTTAATGTCTAGGACAGCTGACAGCCACTGTCTCCTCTGTACAGGACTGTTCTCTTGCATTTAGAAACAACTCACTGGGTCAGCTAAGCTGAGTCTCCCCATCCTAGGAAGAGGAGAAAGGGGAGGGGTCAGTTCCACCAAAGGGAATCTCTGCACCCATGTGAGAAGTGAGTTCAATTAATTTAATTCAATGCTATCTCAATTCTCTTTGAGAAGAGCGTTTACAGTCTTCAAGTAAACTGTTGCAACAGCTGCATAAATAGGAAATACATGATACTGCTTTCCCTTTACAAGCTCCCAGTTCTTCAGAAATCACCGTGGAGAATCTGTTGACAATTTCCGGCAGTCAGACCCACACTAACTCCCAATAATGTCAGCCACTTCCTCTCTATGAAGTTTCGCAAAGTTCTTTGCAATGACAGAATCTGCCCTTGCAGATAACATGCTAAAATACACTTTGTTCCCACTGCACGTCCTATGCCTGGAGAAGTGGCTGGAACATACTAGGTACTCAATAATAAACATGAGCATATTTCAGAAAGGCTATGGAAAACGCACATTATGAAAAAGCATGGATTTCAACACTTTTTGCACCAAAATAAATTTATCTTTTGATTTAATTTTCCATGAACTATTTGATGTATCGTGGTATTTGATGAATAAACCAATGGCTTCTCACCATGTAAAGTATGTGATCTTTACAATCATGAAAGACATAATAAATTCATTATATAGCCCTCTGTAAAATACCAAGGGAGCTATCCTGGTTAACTATTCATCTACTACAGAGCAGAGTTCCATGTTGCAAATATATTCGTCTAGGAAACTTTTTTCAAAGGCAGCATTATTCGGAGGTTTGTTACCTATACCATGATACAATTCTGATACCATGCCAATTATCAGTGTTAGTTCACGAATCTAACCACCTGATGCCAGGTAATACAATAGCCCCAAATTTCACCTTAATATGTTTTGAAGCATGATTTAAATCACAGAAGACTCTCCATCTTTTAATACACAAGGAGAATCCTGGTGTAGCCATCTGAATACTGTTGTAGTGTCTCCCTCCGGCTTCCTCTTCTCCCCCTCAGCCTCCCCCTCCCTCTCCCTATAGTGTCTGAAATCACTGTTTTCTAAGATGAGCCCCTTGCTGTTTTTAACTGGGCCATCAGTAAAATTCTTCTGACATATATCAGAAGCCTAAGTCCCCTCTATTTAAGTAAAGCTTAAATTCCATGAATTGAAACTACAAAGTTTATTTAATCCATTTTTGGTCGACTCTATTCAACAGAAATGGTCTCTAAAAGTTATATGTCAATGTAAACTGTAAACTGAATTTAATCTAAAGTATGAGGGAAGTTAGTCAGTTTGTGTGGTCCTATTATATAGCCTTTCGTTAACATCAACAAATTTATCATTTGTATTATTCAAGTGATGTTTTGTCACAACAGTTTGAGGGAGTCTCTGTGTATTATTAATTTTTAAGGGTCAGAAATGAAGGCTTTTTTTAAAGATGACAAAAAATTACCAACAAGTGAAACTTAGCCTAAATTAAGCTCTGTCTTTCATTCATGGTTCCTGCCGTTGTAGACCTTACACTCAGGAAGGAAAGGTGAATATTAAGAAAATACAAATGCAGTAAGTGTTGAGAGAAGTTCAGATTGATACAGGGAAATTTAAGCTGTGGACTGAGATGAAATCAACTGGGTCAAGATCAGAAAATAATTATGTTTATTCATACTTTATTGGGATTACAACCAGAAGACACAAAATTCAGGCAGCCTTGAAAATATGCTTCCTGGTGTTATCAAATGATAGCTGGTTTTATAGCCCAACCTGTAAGAGGAGTTGTTAATTACATCTCTTACTTGTCAGGAATGATGATGGATACAGCAAAACTCAAAGTGTCTTGCAAAACAAGGGTGAGACAGTCTTAGAAAGCCGTGGCACACTAGGTTAATTCTCTGCCTGCGGCGCCGGCATCCCATACGGGCGCTAGTTCTAGTCCCGGTTACTCCTCTTCCAGTCCAGCTCTCTGCTGTGGCCCAGGAGGGCAGTGGAGGATGGCCCAAGTGCTTGGGCCCCTGCAGCCGCATGGGAGACCAGGAAGAAGCACCTGACTCCCGGCTTCGGATCGACACAACTCCGGCCGTTCTGGCCATTTGGAGAGTGAACCAAAGGAAGGAGGACCTTTCTCTCTCTCTCTCTCTCTCTCTCTCTCTCTCTCTCTCTCTCACTGTCTGTAACTCTACCTGTCAAATAAATAAATAAAATCTTTAAAAAAAAAGAAAGAAAGAAAGAAAGAAAGAAAGAAAGAAGTACACTTTCACAAACCATTGCAGACAGTACTGAATTTCATTCCAGAAACAGCATTTGAGCCCAGTTCACAGGTCTGCATATACTTGGGTGGGTATATACCCAGGTGGGTATATGCAAAAGAGCCAGTTCAAGAGTTCAGCTGCAGAGGCCTACACTATGATGTTAAGCTACTGCCTACAAAGCCAGCATCCTATACCAGAGCTCTTATTCAAGCCCCAGCCACTCTGCTTCCAGTCCAGCTCCCTGCTAATGCATCTAAGAAAACAACAGAAGATGGGCCTCTGTCACCCATGTTCCTGGCTTAGCCTGTCCCAGCCCAGGCTATTATGGCCATTACGGGAGTGATTCCCCAGTTCAAAGATTTCTCTCACTCTCTCTCCCCTCCTCCCCTCTCTGTAATCTGCCTTTCAAACAAATAAAGCAAATCTTTAAAGAAGAGTTCAGCTGTAGCTGCGTCCAAGGTCCGCTTTACTAAGAGTCCCATAGCTCCAGTCTGAGCACCCCAAATCAATTAATGTTGTTCTTTGACAAAAGTGACATCCAAGAGACCTTCTGGGGATAAGATAGCTAAGGCTGAGAACTAGACAAGGAATACAATTTGGCTAGCAAAGTAAGAAGAAACGGCATGCTGTAGATCTAGAGGCCACAGAGAATCTGCCAGGAAAATAAAATGAACCAAACAAAGTCCTGTATGGTCAAGGTAAAGAAGACAGAGAGGCAAGGTGAGAGAAGAGGCTGGAGGTATGGATAGGTCTAAGCCTGCAGAAGCCCCTGTCACCACATGACATGTTGAGATTGTATCCTCAAAGCAGCAGAAAACCACTGAAGGGAGTTAAGCAAGCATCATATTCATGATTTCACGAACACACATCAAGCAAACAACACTTGAACAACTCTTACTAGAGCTATCTGTCCCAGCTGAAGTTTATTTTCAAGGAAAAGAGCCAGAGACCTGCAGGGCTGGTATACAGGTAATTTATTTTAGGCAGTGAACCCAAGGCCTAGGAGCATGAATGCAAAGCAGTGAGATAGAGGATAGAAAGTTCATCCAAAGGCACACTGTGGAGCAGATTTCCACTGTGGACATGAATCTCCTCACACTAGGGCACTCAAAGGAGTCATGTAGAGGGTGGTAGAGGGTGCCTGGAAATCAATTATGCAGCCACCACTTCTCATTGTCAATGAAGTATGCCAGTATCCTTTGCTCATCAAGGTTCAAAAAATCCATACAAGTGTGATACAAGACAGCAGGAGAGAAGTCCCAGGATTGAGCAAGAGACACCTAGTGCAGCTGAAGCAGGTGTCCTCTGGCTACTTCCACCCCACAGCCAGATGCAAGAGTGAAGCTAAAACAAAAAAGGGGTGTAAGAGAATATGAGACATGACACGAGACAGCTATACTGTCCCATTTATCATTCACTCAGGAATCATTTATCCACTAAATGCAGAGCCGGATAAAGCATTCACAATCAAGAACTAGAAAGACCGGTACTCTAGTGTCAAGTCCTATCCACAACTAATGTGTTGATTCTTCTGAATAACACTTACTATGCACTGGACCCTGGGCAAAGCCCTCACGTTGTCACATTTAATTCTCCCACCAATCTTATGACAGGGTACTATCATCACAGTTGTATTCAGATTTGTCATCTACTGCTCCATTGTGAACTATCCCAAACTCAGAGCCTCAGAACAACTCCCATTACTCTCTAACTCACATCTTCCAATCAGGAGTTTAGGAGCAGCTAGCTCATGGGTTCTCAGGGCGCTGCAGTTGAGACACAGTTCAGGGTTACAGACTTCTGAAGTCTTCACTGGGGCTGAACATTGTGCTTCCAAGGAACTTACTCACATGCTGCTGATGTTGGCTGGAATCTGTTCCAGCCATGTGGGCTTTTCCTTGGGCTGTCTGATTCTCCTTACCATATGGCTGTTGGCTTTCCCCAGGCTAGCAACTCAAGAGCAAGGCAAAAGCTGAAGAGTGTTCACTACTTGGCCTCAGAAGTCATGCCCTGTAATTTCTATAATAACCCATTAGTTACATCAGTCATTCCTATTCATCCTGGCAGGAGACGAAACACGTAGCCACCTTGGAGCCTGAGCACCACAATCACCATTTTACATCTGAGGCTACTGGAGCCCACCAAAATAAAGTAAGTTGCCTAAAGTCATACAGTGAGTAGCAGACATATTTTTTTAATTATTAATTATTGATTTTCATTTTATTTGAAACACACAGAGAGAAATAGAGACAGATCAAGAGAAGTCTTCCATCTACTGGTTTACTCCCCATATGACCACAATAGCTAATGCTGGGCCGGGCTGAAGCCAGGAGCCTAGAACTCAGTTCAGGTCTCTCACGTGGGTAGCAGAGACCCAAGTATTGGAGCCATCACCTGCTGTGCTCCACAGTGTGTATTAGCAAGAAGCTGGAATTGGGAGCAGAGCCAGAGCTTGAATTCAGGCATTCCAGTGTGGGATGTGGACATCCCAACCAGCATCCCACCTACTGCACCAAACGCCTGACCCTGAACCTAGAATTTTAACTTGGTTCTTTCTAAGTCCTATGCTTTTAATCACTGCACTATACTGTCTCTTTAAATAACCCTAACACAGCCAAGGATATTTATCTACACAGGGAATGGTTTAACCTAAAATAATATCATTGGAAAAAAAAAAAAAAAACCTGGAGTCTACCAAGACATAATTTGGCACAAATTTCTGACTCCAACTTCCTTCATCTACAGACTAAATTGTGAGATTTATAAACACAGGTGTACTTGTGCCAGAATTAATCAAATACTTCATGGGATAGTGTAAAAAAATAAAGAGCACAATCTCACAAAGCTTAGTCAAATAAATTGACTTCAAAACAATCCAGATGATTTCAATACTGCCTTTAAAAAATAATAAAGAGAGATGAAGAGCATGATAATGAGAAATAAATAACCATTCCGCTGCCTTCTACTTCTTATTTACAAGACACGTAAACCAAAGGCCTGATGATTCAGTGTTGCTGTAAGTCATCCGGGAGGCCTAACTCAAGCACTCTGGGGGAGGGGGGCAGACTGGGTTAACCGCTAACAACAGCACAGGGCTACATTTACAACTGAAGCAAAAGGTGGAAACCCAGGGGCAAAGGAAAAGTATACTGAAAGATTTCTCACCTGTCCCCATGCAGTAACACCACAGGGCCCTGTTTTATTCCTTTAATAAACCATTAGTGTTAGAGTAGAAGCAGAGAACGAGCAATATTCTAGTCAGTATCAAATGCACCAACATTTAAGTCACGTAGAGAAAGGCTACAGACAATCTTCTCAGTGTGGAGAGTGAAGTTATATTCTCATGACCTCCTATTCACATCAAGTCACAGCACTGGTCACCCAGGGCATCTGCAGGCCCGGCTGCTCACAAAGGAAGCCGTCTGTAGGGTGCAATGCACATCAGTTCTGAGTAATGGGGAGGTCAGCCCAACTCTCCCCATGTTCTGGCTCCGTCTTCTTCCCCTAATGCAGAACAATACCCCATTGTCCAATGCAAATAACAACCCCAGAGCTCCAAGCACTGGCTCTTTTCAACTACAGTCATCTGAAAGCTTTTGCTCTCTGAATTTCTTTCTCTTTTGTGAAAGCAAATGAAAAACAGGCATATCGTGGGCTGAGATCCATGCTGTAAATTAAAGCCATTCTACACCCAATGGTTTCCAGCAGTTTTACGTATCTGCAGTCCCAGCCTACAAGCTCAATCATTTTCACTCAACTTCTGTTACAAAGCACTGGGAATGGAATAAATTAGCCAGCTCATCTTGCCCTCTATTTCATAAAATGCAAAGCTCTATTTCTTCAGCCAGTGCACTTCATGGAATAGACACAATTTGTTACAGAAAAACAGCTTGACAAATAGGGTAAGAGACAGACAACAGTGTTTAATAAGATTTCAAAGACGATAGGAAGAATGTTGAACTTAAAGAAGCAAGGGCTCCAACCCCATAAAGTACCTTGATCTTCCCAGGGTCTTTGATCTTAAAAAATGAGGCTTTGGAATATCATTGTCACAGCCTCTTGGAATATATCCAGTAGTTTCTGTTTTCTGCAAAAATGAAATCTCAACAACATGACTGTTAACATATATGAATCTCATCTTTATTCCATTCTACCTCCTGGTCCCAGATCATTTCATACACACTTGTGGCAACTCTCAGAGGCATGTATGGAGGATGGAACAGTTCATCAGAAAAACACTAAATCAACTATGAGATGATTACCAAAACAGAAACAAGAGTTTTAGCCTGAGCTCCCTGAGTCAGGGAGCACTGGATAATGAGATAGATGAGAGGTTAAGAAAAATTGTGGGGGCTTCTGAGAGATGATAGAGTATTTCAAACCATTTACAAATTTTAAAACAGACATTGGATCCCATCAAAAGCCAAAAATATCTATAAACCCCTTTTGACATCACCAGAAGATGATGGATACATCATGATACAGTGAAGCTTAAGCTCAAGCGGCCTCACTGATATAGGGCCCATCCAAGGATGACTCTGGTCCTAATTTGACATTTGTGAACTTGAGTTGTTTTCCTTATAGATCCCATTCCCCAGACTGTTTAAGATTTGGGGTTCTTAAAATCTGGGCTCATTTCTGACCTACATATTTGCAGAAGTATCCATCCCTTCGTTGTTTCTACAAGTATCAGCCAAAGCAAAGAGGAAAAACAAAAAATAAAAAGCATTCGAGCTGGCTACCCAGTGGCTGCACTTGAAATCCTTCAAAGGCTTCCTAGGATACTTGGGATAAAATTTAGACTGTGGTATTTGATCCCAGGTCATTTTATTTTCTTACTTTTTTTTTTATTTGACAGATAGAGTTAGACAGTGAGAGAGACAGACAGAAAGGTCTTCCTTCCATTGGTTCACCCCCCAAATGGCCGCTACAGCCAGAGCTATGCCGATCCGAAGCCAGGAGCCAGGTGCTTATTCCTGGTCTCCCATGTGGGTACAGGGGCCCAAGCACTTGGGCCATCCTCCACTGCCTTCCTGGGCCACAGCAGAGAGCTGGACTGGAAGAGGAGCAACCAGGACCAGAACCCAGCGCCCATATGGGATGTCGGCACCACAGGTGGAGGATTAACCAAGTGAGCCACTGCGCCGGCCCCTCATTTTCTTTCTAACCTGTATTCCAGTTACCCTGTCCTCTTCAGAGCTCCCCTATATTGCCAATCTCTGTCCTATTTCAAATCCTTTGCCCACTGTTTCTGCTTTTGAATCTCCCTTCCCTTTTCACATTTCTGGCTTCTTACTCTTTAAGGGGTTCTCTGGTCCTCCTTAATGACTAAATAAATAATCATAATCTCTATCCCTCCTCTCCACTTGGGATTCTCAATCACACCCCTCATGCTTTTCTCAAGTAGCCTTTTACTCACATTGAGTTACACATACAATATGAATTTTTTTGCTTGCTTAATAACTGCCCATCTCCAACACAGTCCTGGAGCTCCACCAGGGCAGTGGTGGTGTGTGTGTTGTTCACCACTATAGACCCAGCTCCTCCTTAATGCCTAGCATGTAGTACATATTCTATAAAAAATATGTGCAAAGAATGGTGGGAAAGTCATGCAGCACAATTAATTTCACTAATTCACCAAAGTTAACTCTTTACAGCACAAAACTAATAACAACCAAAACAATGGCAACAATGACAATAATAATAGCAATTCTAGAGGAAATTGTTTCATGTATTTTTAAATTGACCACTTGAATGTAACACTCCTATAACATTTTTCTGGTAACTTAAGGGTGTAAAAATGAACAGTAAACATTGTTAGAGCAGTGGAATGCTCTTCTTAGAGACTACTGGTACTTACAGGTTAACTTGTAATTATACTCATACGCCTGGGATTGCTACATTTCTGGAATTTTTATGTCTGCTTTGTCTGTGTTTTTATGCTGCTATCATTGTCAGGTTATCAAATCTTTACTTCTTGAGCTTCTTAGTGAAACTTTTCTTAAGCAACTCACAACTTCATTCTGCTTTGCTACTTTAACCTATTCAGGGGCTAGAAAACAGATAACAGTCACAGAGAAATGTGTGTAGTTTAACAGTAGACAGGCTCCCCCAAATGCTTGTGCGATACTCCAAAGAGTAGAATGGCACTATTTTAGTCACTTAAGATCATCTCTGGTGACTGTGCTCTGGCTGCAACAGTCTGTCAGGCAAGTTAACCAGGAATAAATAAAGTGTGGCTGAATGATTGAATAGTTAAAGTGGCATGAACCCCCTGCCAATTTGAACTCTTTGCACAATCAGAATGAGGCAAGATAAATGCAAGCTTAAAGAGAAATGCAAATGTTATATGCAAAAGTATATCTGGATTCTTTGCAAAGAAATGAAAAAACATAATAAAAATACTTCGCATCAGGGATAGAGTTTGGAGGTAATAGTTCAGAAATTTATTAAAAGTATGACAAAAATTAAAAGTGAAAAAGTAGCTATTTAGGGATTTTTCTTACATACAATAATCTGATATTAAACAATAACCAAGTTAAATATTTGTCTCTCCATGAAAACTCCTTCTAAATTAGAAGAAGGAAGGAAGATGTGAATTGGAGAGATTGAAAGTAGAGATATGAAATCTTCGACTGTTTGGTTTTTAAATGACTCACCATGGCTCTTCTACATGATTAATTGTAAAGTATAAGAGAAAGAATGCATAAACTATAGGCAACTGAGCCCAGTTGCTCCTTGGGGAACTTGCCTTTGGAACTGTTTTACTGCATAAGCTAACACTACAAGTATTACCAATGTGAAATGATCTGAACATTTGGTTCTCCTGTCTTTCTAGAATGCCTTAGCATCGTTTCATAAAGCAGAAATTCATCTGAACTACAAACAGCACATCCTATGGTTTGGATATTAGTTTGGGAGCCCCACAAAGGCCCGTGAGTTAAAGGTTTGGTCCCTAAACTCTTACGTTAACGGTACTAGGAGAGTGAAAAAAATTTAGTTTTGTTTAGAGGTGGAGGCTTTGGGAATGGTACATTAGATGAAGTTGTTAGAATGGAGCCCCCATGGTCAGAGCACAGGGGCTTCATAAGGAGGCACATACTCCCCTTTGCCATGTGATACTCTGTGCTGCCTTGGGACTTGCCCAAAAGAACACCAACAACAGATGCTAAACCAATGGAACTACTTGATCTTGGACTATAAACCTTCAAATCTATAAACCAAAATTAGCCTTCTTCCTTCATAAGTAACTTGTCATAGGTATTTCATTATGGTAAGAAAGAGCTAACTAATGTAGAATGTTAACCTATTTTAAAATTCCATTTACTTATTATTATTATTATTATTATTATTAATTTGAAAGATGGAGAAGGGAAGGGAGAAAGAAAAAGATCCTGGTTCCCCAAATGCCCACAACAGCAAGGCCAAAGCCAGGGTCCAAGAATTCCATCCAGGTCTACCATGTAGGTGGAAGGTATATAAATACTTGAGCCATCAGCTAGTGCCTCCCACAATACACATTAGCAAGAAGCTGAATCAGAAGTGGAAGTGGGACTCAGACCCCAGAACTCTGATATGGTATGCATGTATCCCAAGCAGTAACTTTCCCACTACACCAAAATGTCTACCCCATATTGACAGAAATTTAGCATTTTTATTATAATGTACCACATTTCAAAAATGAGTACAGTAACTTATCATAAATACATATACACAATAAGCAAGTTAAAATGGAATGGAACTAACTGTAAGATGTGAGAAGCAATTATTCCTAAATTGACATCAAGAAAGGATGATGATAATAGTAACACTGAGCTTTACAGAAGTCATAGAAAATAAAGAGCAGTAGTAAATTATGTATTTCTTACCTGAGTAAAAGAAATCAATTGCTTATTTAAGAATTACATATCTTCTTAGAAGTATTTATTGATTAGATTCTTTTACAATAGATTTTATACATAACCAACAACCACAAATAACTCCTGTCCAACTGTTTATCTGTTCACTAATAAGTATCAACATATGAATTAATTTATGTATAAATAGGCCATTACATGCATGTACATTTCTGAGTTATAACATATACACACACTTGTGCACACATGTAGATATCACAGCTACATATAAAGTAACTCTCTAAAGAAGGTATCACGTTGTATAGATTGTTGGCACTGATGTTCACAACAATTCCTCTCATCTCTGTGTGTTAACCCTTGGCAATGCGGCTTTGCCATTCCCTCTTCTAGAGGTAGATTATATTCTTCTTTTCCTAAATCCAGGCTGGTCCTGTGGCAAGCTTTGACCAGTGGAAGTGATGTCACGTAACTCCCTAGGCTGCGCTTCATGTGGTCTTGTAGCTTGTGCTCTCACACTCTAGCAACATGAAGAAGCCCAGCTTAGTATTCTTGAGGATGAGAAAACAACCCAAGAGACAGGCCTAGCAGTCAGTACCAGCTGCCAGACAAGTGACTGAGATCTGTTTAGGCCATTTCACTCCAGTCAAGATACCAGTTAAATGCAGCTACATGCACGACCTCAAGAGAGATCTAAACAATATAGTACAACAACTAGTGCCAACAGCATTTGCATCATGTTAGAGAGAATAAGTAATCCAGAGATTATTTAAAGTATGCAAGAAGATTTCCTAGAGCACAGACACTAGAGCATTTATATAAGGAACTTGAGCATCCATGGCTTTGCTCTCCACACAGAATCCTGAAACCAATACCAAGTGGACACCAAGCAAGGACTGTGTAGTGGGTGAGGGGGCTAACAGAAAACAGGGATGTTAGAGAAGAAATCATGTGTCAACTCAGTTAGAGCCTTGGGAACTACATTAACAAGGGCTCTGAATTAATTCCAGTGGCTTGGGAGACTGTGGGAAGATTTTAAGTAGAGAAGTAAAATAATCTGATTTACACTGTAACAGGATTACTTGGGTTTCTGTAAGAAGTGATCTCTAGGGATGCAAGACTAGAAGCAGGAAGAGCAGTGGCTTCAACCATGGTTTTAGCAGACGATGGTGAGAAACTGCTGGGCTGGGATCATGACTTGGAAGAAGCAGAGGATTTGCTGGTGCATAAGTCTACCTAGGGAAGGTTTCTGAACAAATGAGCTAGGAGGACACTAAATGATATCAGTTTGAGATTCCAGAAGTGATACAGTTTCTGGGGTTGATAATACCAAAGCATGTCCACGGAAGTAGGTAGCTATGGTGGCAGGACCAAAAAAAAATCACTTTAACATGGGGCAGGTTGAGAGATCAGGAAACCATGTTACTAAATGAGAAATGAAAAATTAGTATAATGTCTATTGATAATCCTGTGGCCCTTAAGCCAGTAGTGAGGACACCAAGAACCAGCTATATCGTACATTTCCCATTTGACACTGAAACTGAACCCCAAGCAGTGTCTTGAATGTAGATACTAAACACTGCCAGGCTCTAGTCTCCCAGGGTTCCTCAGTCTTCTTCCCTTTGCTTCAGGTTTCTTTGCCCGGCTTCAATGATTGGAAATCAACCTCTCACTAAAATTAGCTTACTAAATTGAGGGAGTAGTACACTAACTAGGTCCACCCAGACCCATAGAATCCCAGATCATAAGACTTATGACATCATTTATTTATTTTCCTCTATAAAACTTGAGTTAGGTCTTGTCTTGAAGATTTTCTATGAATCCTAAGCCCTGAGTAAAATGTAACCACCACCTCCATGTAGCCCCTAAACTGACCAGAGCCCACTCAGCCATCATCAAAATACCAAAAAAAAAAAAAAAAAAAAAAAAAAAAAAAAAAAAAAAACCACATATCACTGACCAATCAAAGAAGGGCCACAAGCACTGTGGACCAATCAGAGACTTGCACTCAAAGTGAACATGCACCTCTCAATCCTACTTAAATCTATAAGAACCTTTACCTCTAATCCCCTGAGGAGCCTTGTAATTAAGAAGTGGCTGCCCAGCTCTTTGCTCTGTGTTTTGTAAATAAATACATACTTTCCTCAACCACCTGGATGTCAGGGATGGGGTTGCTGCAGGTAGGTGAGTAGACCCAGATTTGGGATTCTACAACAACACACAGAATTAGACTCTCAATCAAGAAGTAATCTCTCCAAAAATCTGCTAGTGAGAACAACCAAAAAGAAAACAGATAAATCAAAACAAGTCCCACTATATAACATACAACAGGCAAGTCTTAGTGCCCAGTTCCTCACGGTTCCCACAAAGAAATCTCTCTTGCCTGGAAGCCAGTCTAGATGCGAGGTGGCATCAAAAGAACATCCATTGACCACCAACCAAAATAAAACTGAAAAGATACAGAAATTTTTACAGTAAACTTCCACATAATGCCACTGGGAAATTTCACATTTAACCCACTTCAAAACCTTTTGTCTTCAAAAATTCACAAAACCAAATATATCAATTGTCCCCCAGCCTCCCTCTGTCTCCATGAATTCCCAGAACTTGCCCTGGAACCTGGCCCATGCTAGCTTTTTACTTTCTAGTCCCTCATTCTCTTAATCTTTTCCATTCTGAATCACTATGCTTCCCAACTGTAGTCAAGCAAACAAATTGCAGTCCTTTCTGTGAACCCAGTTGTGCACAACAAAGTCCTGCCCAGAAACTAAGCTGGCAAAGCTGGCTTTCTCCTGAGTAGGCATAGAAGGGAAGCATGGTGTGACACTTTGACATTTTTTTTCCTCCTGTCACAGAAGTAATGACATTTACAGCAGTAATTCTCAAATTTTGGCGTGCATCAAAATTATCTACAAAGCTTGTTAACACAGAGATGCTTCAATCCCATCCGCATAGACTATGACTCAGTACGTACTACTAGGACCTGTGGATTTGCACATTTAACAAAGTTTTTTTTTTTTTTTTTTTTTTTTTGACAGGCAGAGTTAGACAGTGAGAGAGAAAGAAAGGTCTTCCTTCCATTGGTTCACCCCCCAAAATGGCCCCTATGACTGGCACGCTGCAGCTGGTGCGCTGCGCCGGTCCGAAGCCAGGAACCAGGTGCCTCTTCTTGGTCTCCCATGTGGGTGCAGGGCCCAAGCACCTGGGCCATCCTCCACTGCCTTCCCAGGCCACAGCAGAGAGCTGGACTGGAAGAGGGGCAACCAGGATAGAATCCGGTGCCCCAACCGGGACTAGAACCTGGGGTGCCGGCACCACAGGCAGATGATTAGCCAATTGAGCCACGGCGCCAGCCTCTAACAAACTCTTAAGGAGATGCTGATACTGCTGGCCCACCAACCACCTAAAGTAGCATGGAGAGAGCCCACAGGAAAAATTCCTAGGGGTCCTTTGAGCAAGAATCAATTCACTGTGGAGTTTGATATGTAGTTTTGCATATTTACATTTTTTTTCTTTCAAGAAAAGGTACCACCCTGCTACCTGCCAAGCATGTCCTTTCTCAGGGTCCAGGCCTCCCTCCCATTGTTTAGTCTGATGACATCTTTAGGACTCCTCCGGTGATCACAAACATCACTTGTTATTGACCAAGGCCCTGTAGTACTGTCACACTTAGACTATGTCTGTGGCCTAAGGCAGCTTGTGAGCACCCCTTCAGACGAGCTTTCTCTGCAGTCTCTTGTCCTTCAGTCCTGCCCCACTGTTGCTGTACAATGACGGAGTTTGTCATGAAAAGTTCCCAGTCCCCCATTCTTTCTCTTCAGCACCATTTCTACTACAACAAAGCAACCACATATTATTCTTTTAAATGTTTATTATGGTGTATATCTTTACATTTATTAATTTTTCATTTTATTTGAAAGACAAAGAGACAGAGACAGACAGCTGAGAGACACCTTCCATCCAATGATTTACTCCCCCAAATGCCTGTACAGCACGAAGCCAGGAGCCTGGAACTCAATCTGGGTGTCCCACTCGGGTAACAGGAACTCGACTACTTGAGCCATCACCTGCTGCCTCCCAGCATGTCAGCAGGAAGGAAGTGAAGCCAGTACACAAACCCAGACACTCTAATATGAGATGTGGGTGTGCCAAGCCACATGTTTACCTCTACGTCAAATGCCCATCTCTGCCTTTATATTTCTAAGTCACTTTCTTTCCTTCTATTTTAGACAACGTCTATTTTCCCTACTATGTAGATTATGTTAATTTAGCTCCAAACACCTCATACAGTTATTTTCCATCTTAATTCTCAGAATAGCTTATTACTTTTGGATAAGTCATTATTTCATGCTTTCATTATGACTATTATTCATCACTGAATCAAGCAGTGTATAAACCTTAGTCCATTTGGGCTATTGTAACAAAATATCATAAACATAAAGTAGCTTATAAACAACAGAAATTAGGTAGCTTAGAAGCAGTTCTATAGGCTAGAAAGTCCGAGAGCAAGTCATGAACATATTTGGTATCTGCTTCCTGGTTCACAGACAGATGTCTTTTTACTACAATCTCACACAGCAGGAGGAGCAAGGGTCTTTCCTCAGTCTCACCTGTAAGCCCCAATCCCATTCATGAGGGCTCCATCCCCTCACAGCCTGATCACCTCCCAAAGGCCCAACTCCTACTACATCCCATTGAGCGTCAGGGTCACAACATACAAATTCTGAATGCACACACACGTTCTGACCACCAGATTCCATTTCTTGAATAATTTTGTATTTTTTTAAAAAGAAATTGTTTCTTTTTCACCTGCATTTCTTTCTTTGAGGCTCTGGCTATTCCACCCTGTATTCTTCAACAACGCTCCATTCAATTTTCCACATGGTCCAAACTGTCAGCTCTGTGTGTCAATCAATCCCATTCTGTCCTGAAGACACTCTTCCTGCGTGCTGCAGCATCCTGTGGAAGACAGCCAGGTCTGCAGGACTTCCTCTTCCCCACGCTGAAGCTCCTAGGGCCTGGGCCTGTGGCTTCCTCCTTCTTGATTCAATCCCTTGTTTTCTGTTGGACGAGAGCCTTCCAATGTTTGCTGAGAACGTGTGTGGAAGATTTAAAACTAATAAAAAACAGATCTTGCCTGTTTGGAGATTTAGTTCTTCTAATTTCACGCTGATTTTGTCATCTCAAGAGGAAGGGATTTCTGAGTTGGAAATCACTCCCTTCTCGACCTTAGAGCGTTACACCTTGCCTCTGGCTTCCCATCCTGTCCAAGATAGGCTGGATGCCGTTCTTAGTTCAGATCCTTGTGTCTGACTTGTTTCTGTCATTTTCTCTTTGGAAGCTTCTAGAATTCTCTCTTTATTCCCATAGTTCCAGGAGTTCAGGAAATTCAAAAAAGGCCTGGAATAGGTCCTTTTTCCCCAATCATTTAGATAGTCAGAGGTCTTTTGCAACCTAGAACTTATTTCCTTCGATTCTGAAATTTCTTCAGTAAATCTTAGGTAATTTTTCCTCTCCATTTCTTGTGTTCTCTATTTCTGGAATGCCTAATATTTGGATGCTAGACTTCCATCACTGTATTTCCTTATCGTTCTCTCCTACTTTCACTCCTAACTTTTGCTCTACTTCCTAGACATTCTCAGACTTATTCTCTGAATTATTTTTATCTATTATATATTTCCCATAAGCTTCTGTTATTTACTAAATGTTTTAGTCCTTTATTAGGTGCTTTTTAAGGCTCTTTTCATATATATATAACTTTTATGTGTTTCTGATGCCTGCATTTAATGTTTTCTCTGATTTGTTTATCTTGGTTTCTATCTACGCATTATAGCCCTTCCTCATGGTTAGCCCTCCAAACTTAAAGGTCAGTCACCAAATCCTTCCTAGAAGCTCTGTATATGTGGTTTCTCAAATGATGGGCTCAGCTGTAGAATGCCTAACAGAGATGGAGCCTTTCAGTGTCCATTGAACTCTTCCTGCTCTACTGCCAGTGTCCTGAGAGCACATCCAGTAGAGTATCATGGTGAAATTTAGATTTTTTTCATTTAATCTACCACTATCTGGCCTAAATCCCATTTTTAGCTGCTATCAGGCATATTTTCATTTGTCATCGTGTATGTCCTTAGAAATACATAGCCGATATCATCATGGTGGTCCTAGGAGCTTTGTCATGGGAAGGAAGGGAAATAGGGCATTCTCAGTGTACTAACTCTTTTTTTAAAAAAAAGATTTACTTATTTATTTGAAAGTCAGAGTTACATAGAGATGAGAAGCAGAGAGAAATCTTCCATCTGCTGCCAAATGGCCACAACTACCAGGGCTGGGCCAGGCCAAAGCCAGAAGCCAGAAGCTTCTTCCAGGTCTCCCACATGGGTTCAGGAGCCCAGGGACTTGGGCCATTATCTACTGTTTCCCAGGCACATCAGCAAGGAGCTGGATTGGAAGCAGAGCAACCAGAATTCAAACCAGTGAGCATATGGGATGCTGGTGCTGCAAGAGGTGGCTTAACCCACTCTGCCACAGCATTGGCCCCAGTGCACTAAATCTTGGTGACAGGAAGCAGGAGGTGCCAGAATCAGAGGGCAGCAAGAGATGAGAGTAGAATGAAGGAGAGAAGTGCCATAGTTGCACTTTGCCAACCTTTACACTTGTCCTCATCTCTTCACTTTCAATGGACCAAAACAGTTGACTTTTACTTCTCCCTACCCACTGCCCTCTTGCCTTGAGTCTTGGGACCGTGAAATGGCAGGAAAAGTCATCCTAACTCAGGGAGTTTATACAACAGGAATATAGATGCTTCTTGATTTATGAGAGATGAGATCCTGATAAGCACACTGCAAGATGAAAATACTCTAAGTCAAAAATGCATGTAATATACCTGACCTACTGGACATCCTAGCTCAGCAATTCAGAACCCTGTAGAATCTTGGGGTTGTGGGGCTGATGGAGAGTGGGGGCTGCTGCCCAACATTGTGTGAGAGAGTGATACTACACATTGCTATCCTGGGAAAAGATCAAAATTCAAAGTATAATTTCTGCTGAATGCATACTTCCTTTGCAAATCATGAAGTCAAAAAAATCATGTGTTGAACCACAGTAAGTCCAGACCAACTATATGCCCACACAGAGATCTGAGACCCACTTATTGGGAGGTACTATCACATTCATGCCCAGCTTTGCAGCTCTGCTTATGCTGTTCATATTTACTTTATCCAGTAAGAACATCAAAAATATCATAATGGATATTACTCTTGTGAAAGCAAACTGTAATTTTAAAAGACATAATAAACCTTGTGTATTCCAACCATCAAAAGGAATTTTCCCAGCCCTCCTCCTATTTCTCTTGGAACATCAGCAAACTGAACTGTAAGGGAAGTATAATGAAAAGATCTTAAGTTATCCTTTAGACATGAAGACATGGGAAGCTGGCTATAAAATTGCATTTGGGTATTTTTTTTTAATTCCCTGTTCACTCTGTCCAAATTTTCTGGATGAAATAAGACACACTCTCTGCCTTTCCTGCCTCTGCACTCTGCATGTCTAGAGCTAACTCGCCTTCTATAAACTCTCCCCTCACTGCCTATCCCACTCCCTAAATTACTCAGCAGTGTACAAGAATCATTATTCATTTCATGAACTGTAAAAAAAAAAAATTGTCCATGACCAAGAACCTCCTACCACTGCCAAAATAAATTGTGATCAATCACAAAAAGTAGTACATATCCCAAGAGAATAAGTATCAGCAGTTTTAAAGAAAACCAAAATGTGTAATCAAATAAACATAGTATATTTTGAAATGTCTAGAAATCAGATATGCAATATACAAGGTCGTAGGCATTTTGATTAAACCCCAAACGATGGCTCATAAGTTATCTCATAGAAATATAGAAAATCACTGTTTTCCTTTGCTTCTCCTTTTCTTTCACTTTTCTCTCCCCTCCTATTCTTCTCTGGTTTGAAGGAAGAGGCGTGGTGAGAACAGTAACAATGAGGGGATGTTGGGGTGCAGCCTTTACATAGAGTATCCTGGACCTTTTTCCTCCTAGATTTTTGAGTATAGAAAGTATGGTATATGTGTCAATCTCTCAATTATTTGAGCATAATTCATGGCCCTGCAATCAGAAAAGTATGTTATGTGCTCAATCCTAAAGCACTCAAAGCAAGGCCTGTTTAAAAGACATGTGGTAGGGTCAAGCCTGAATTACCCAAAGGGATGGGAACATATAAACTACATTCATAAGCACAACCTTGGGTTTTCCCACTGGACAAGAGGAAGGGAAAGAGAAATCAAAAAAAAAAAAATCCTGCTAGACTAGCAGTCTGAGTTCAGGACACAGATAGTGGGGGGATGAAGGAAAGGAGACCATAAAGCCAGGGAAAAGAAAGGTTCATTAAACTAGAGTTCGAAAGGAAATATACAGGCAGTTCATAAGATCAAAACAAGGGGGATACATGTTCCCAGGATCCTGAGCGAATCAGCCCTGGCAGCTGGCTTGGATATATGCTAATGTGAACAAACTACAAACAGAAAATACAGTGGGTTGCAGATTTGAGAAAGTCCAGAGAAGACATTTTCTGTTACAGCATTACATAAATCCTAAGAGATGTTACATTGCTAAATCTCTGATTAGATATATATAAAGATATTCCATCTTGAACAATGGCAGTCTAGTTTTAAGTATTATTTATGTAAGAAGGAAAAAGTCTTATAGGGAAATTAGCTAATGAGATTAAAGCACAGTGTATTCCAGATACGCTGTCATTTTTGTCCCTTTCTTAGCTTATTGTTATTTCTCCTCTGTGTAGAGTTCACTCTTGCCGTTTCTCAGTAGGGTATGAGCACATGCAAAGGTTCACAGAAGACGCTACAGGAAAATCCAAAACACATTAAATATCTCTCATGGGAATTTTCTGCGAAATTCATGACCAGGCAGCATTTGAGCAAATGCATGTAGGAAAAAAGATTCTCCACATAAGCCACTCCTCTCGGCAGGAAGTCATAGTCCAGTGTCAATAATGTCTCCCACATGCTGACCCCTAGGCTGCAGGAGTCCAGCTGGTCTTGTTAACAAAGGCATGATTTACCTTCAAGAACCTAAAGGAATAAAAGGCATTACTGAGAAATTATGACTTACGCAGAAAAAACTGATCTCATGGGACAATGGCTTTCCTACTATTTATATATATATCCTCTTATATACACTCTGCATCACTCTTAGGTTAAATGCCCCATCACTATCCTGATATGTCATCTTTTCGGGTTAGTGCTTACTTTACATTGAAATGTATCAATTAATTTGCTCTAATTTACAAAGTGAACATTTTTTGTCAATGTAAGGTTCTTTTGCTTGACTGTATTTCTTTTCTTAAACTTGTTGGTTAAGCCAGGCTTCCCAACACACTAAATAATTTTCCTGAAATACAATTCACAGCATCACCTTCTCTTTCATGACCATGTCAAGAAGAAAGAAAAGATTCAGGGCTGGCGCTGTGGTGCAGTAGGTTAACGCCCTGTCCTGAGCGCTGGCATCCCATATGGGCACTTGTTCGAGTCCCAGCTGCTCCAATTCCAATCCAGCTCTCTGCTGTGGCCTGGGAAATCAGTAGAAGAAGGCCCAAGTCCTTGGGCCCCTGCGCCCACATGGGAGACCAGGAAGAAGCTCCTGGCTCCTGACTTCAGATAGGTGCAGTTCCGGCCATAGGGGCCATCTGGGGAGTGAACCATTGGATGGAAGACCTCTCTCTCTCTCTCTGCCTCTCCTCTCTCTGTGTAACTCTGACTTTCAAATAAATAAATAAATCTTAAAAAAAAAAAAGAAAAGATTCAACTTGAGATATAACTTCTACTTGAGATTTCTACTCGAGAAAGCAGATGAATTTAGGAAAACAAGAAACAGGATTCATCCAACTCCAAAAATTGCATGCCCAAAGATGCAGTTTTGAAACAGGACAACATGTTCATCTATTCTTTGATATGTCACTGTCAGATTCTCTTTTCCTTAAGTTATTACAATGAGTCTATATATAGGGGAAACAGAAGACTCCACTAAGAGACTATTGGAACTCATAAGAGAGTTTGGTAAAGTTGCAGAATATAAAATTACCACAAAAAAATAAATAGCTTTTGTATACACAGACAATGTCATGAATGGAAAAGAAGTTGTAAGATCAGTCTTACTCTCAGTAGCGACAAAAAAATCAAATAGCTTGGAATAAATTTTTAAAAAGAGGTGAAACATCTCTATGACAAAAATTACAAAACATTAAGCAATGAAATAGGAGAAGACATAAAAAAATGGAAAAGGCTTCCATGGTCATGAATGGAAAGAAAAAATATCATCAAAATGTCCATACTACTCAAAGCAATTACAGGTTCAATGTGATCCCAATCCAAATACCAATGACATTCATTTTAGATGTAGAAAAAAACATTGCTAAATTCATAAGAAACACAAGAGACCCCAAATAGCTAAAAAAATCTTAAACAATAGAAACAAAGCCAAAGGCATCACAATTCCAGATTTCAAAACATATTATAGGGCAGCTGTAATTAAAACAGCCTGGTACTAACACAAATGTAACATGGAGATCAGTGGAACAGAATAGAATCCCCAGAAAACAACCCACAAATCTACAACCAGTTGACAAATGAGCTAAAACAAATCCCTAGAGAAAAGACAGTCTCTTCAATAAATGGTGCTAGGAAAACTGGATCTCCACATGCAGAAGTATGAAACAAGACCTCTACCCTACACCTTATACAAAAGTCAACTCAAAATGGAATTAAGGATCTAAATCTAAGACCTGATACCATCAAATTACTAGAGGGCAACAAGGAGAAACTCTGCTAGACATTGGCATAGGCAAAGACTTATTGGAAAAGATCCCAGAAGCACAAGCAATCAAAACAAAAATATCAAACTTAAGAAGATTCTACACCACAAAGAAAACACTCAACAAAGTTAAGAAGAAACCAACATAATGGGAGATAATATTTCCAAAATATGCAAGTGATAAAGGATTAATATTCAGAGTCTATAAAGAGCTCAAGAAATACAACAACAAAACAAAAAAATCCAGTTAAGAAATGGGCAAAGGACTTGAACTGGCATTTTTCAAAAGAGGAAATTCTAATTGCCAGTAGATACATGAAAAAATGCTCAGGATCACTAGCCCTCAGGGAAACACAAATCAAAACCACAATGATATTTCACCTCACCCCAGTTAGAATGGCTCTCATACAGAAATCAACAAACAATAAATGCTGGTGAGGATATGGGGGAAAGGGACTCTAATCCACTGTTAGTAGAAATGTAAACTGGTTGCAGCCAATGTGGAAGACAGTATGGAGTTTTCTCAGAAAGCTGAAAATAGATCTACCATATCACCCAGTCATCTTACTCATGAGAATTTACCCAAAGTAAATGAAATCAGCCTATGAAAGAGCTATTAGTTGTACCCCATATTTTCTGTAGCTCAATTCACAATAGCTAAGAACTAGAATCAACCCAGATACCCATCAAACAATGATTGGATAAAGAAAATGTGATATATACGCAGTATGGAATATTACTCAGCCATCAAAATGAATGAAATCCTATCTTTTGCAACAAAATGAATGTAGCTGGAAACCATTACACTTTGTGAAATAAGCCAGTCCCTAGAAGACAAATACCATACCTTTTCCTTGATCTGTGCTAATAGAATACAAAAATGTAATATGTAATCATTTGCATTACAATCCTCACAAAGTATTCCTGTGCATTTACTGTTTAGGTGTTACAATGTCATTGATTCCATTTCACTAAAAGAAATTATAAATGACTATTTGACCAAAAAAAACTGTATGAGTGAAATGGTTATTTTTCCATTCAATTATTGTTTATTGCTGTTGTATATATTCCCAATAACCTGGGGTCCCTTTGCTTTTTACGTGTTAAACTTATTTGGTGAAGTACTAAGCCTTTTTATTGTAATGTAATTTTAAAGTGTGTTATCTCAAAAACTAAAATAAAAAAAAAAGATGGAAAGAAAGGTAGATGAAAAAAAGGTGGGAGGAAGGGCGGGAGATAGGAGAAAGGAAATATCATTAGGTTCCTAGATTTGTATCTATAAATCATACTGAATCCATTACAATTAAAATAAAAATGAAAGCAACAAATTAAAACCCGTATCTTGTGTAAGAGTCCTTCAAAAAGTTTGTGGAAAATGCATATTATAAAAAAAAGAGTAGATTTCAAAATTTTTGTTGCAAATCAACTTATCTTTTAATTCAATTTCTGCAAAGCTTTCATTAAATTTGGACTTCATTTATTTTATCTGTTTCAGAGACAGTCTGGACTGAGACACAGAGACATACAGAAATCAACAATGCATTGTTTTGTTCCCCAAATGCCTGCAACAACCAGACTGAGGCCAGAAGCCCAAAACTCCATCCAGATCTCCTATGTGGGTGCCAGAAACCCAACTACTGGAGCCATCACCATTTCTTCCAGGTTGCACATGAGGAGGCTGAACTGTGAAGCAGAGCCAGGATTTGAACCCAGGCACTGTGATCTGGGATGCAGAAATCCCAAAGGTGCCTTGGTTGCTATGTCAAATGCTCAACTCCACTTTTCCAGAACTTTTCGAAGTACCCTTTTATTATGTCCATACACATAAAATAGCCACCATAAGCCAATCTATAGAGCCAAGAAGACTAATAACTATTTAGGGCTAAGAGGAGGGAAAAGAGAAGACTGGAGAAAAGAGAATTGCTAATGAATATGAGGTTTCTGTTTCAGCTACTGAAAACATATTCTAAATTTACATGATGATGGCTGCACAACTCTGAATTTTATAAAAATCATTGAATCCTATACTTTTAACGGGTGAGATGCATGGCATGTAGCATATATCTCCTTAAAACTGCTTTTGACAAATACCCTCTCAGACATTGTTTTCCAGAGTTGCCCAACAAACAGGTAGGCCCGTGAAATCCAAATGAAAGAGCAGCAAACCTCTGGGTCAATCTCCTTGGCCCTACCCTCTCCTCTACTTTTGCTCGCAGAGATACCTGACCACTCTTTCTTTCCTTCTCCACTTTTATCCCATGAACTTGGACTTGAACTTCCCCTTCTGTTCACTAACCAAGCTTTGAGTTTGTGCCCTCACTAAAATGCCAAGTGTCCCTTTTAGATCAGTATCTATGACCCTGCCTACTGGATCTCAGAATAAACCTGGAATCTGACCACATTCTGCCATTTTTGACCAGCACTAACCTGGACCCTGTCAAATGTCCATTGTTTTTCAAACCCATACCTCAGGCTCCTACCAGAGATGCTAAGTTAGCAACAAGGTAGAGTCTCCTAAAGAAGACTTTGCTAGATCATGTGTGAGACTCTTGAATCTAAATAAGATGCTGTGAAAAATGCGCAGACCATAATAGATAGCACAGAAATTTATATTTAGCCATTAAATTGATCTAGACTATATGATTTTCCACGTGAACTGGACCACCCTTTTGGTCAGCAGAACATGTGTGTCATAACAGAATTCAAGGAGTTCACAGCAGTACTACGGCCCTCCTAACTACTACCTGGAGCAGCATCTGCCTAGTATATTCATGAAGGCCCCGAGAGCATCGTTTCCAACATTACCGTGTATTTAAAGTTCATGTTTGAAATGGCTTGAAAAAAGAAAAGTTGTCAGAGCATATCTGATCTCATGGAAAGATAGAAGTCAGACGTGTGGTTTCCTTGGCTCCACTGTTCTCAATTTCCTCCACCCACATTCAAAGCTCTTTTTGCCAGCACAGGGAGAATCTCTTCAGGAAGCAGAGCCATGGCACTGCTGAGTCACTGAGCTGTCCTGTGGTCTGACCCCCGACACTCCGAATTTTGATACTTGAATGCACTGAAATCATTTTCTCACCCCTGGCAAATGGCAAAGTTTTCACAAACCAAACAAACATTTTTGAGTGAGAAATGTAAGAATCGATTTGTCCATCATCCCATTACCCTTCCCAAACACTTCATAATTAAGGGAGATGCCAGAACACTTCAGTTAATTACCTAAAAGGGTTTTTTAGTAAAAAAAAAAAAATTGAGTTTGAAGAGTTGATGAGCTTCCAGTCGTCTAAGAATGCATGTTACTGCAAATCAAACTGGAATTTTTAAATGACATTTCTTCTTCATGTAACATTAAATCTTAAAATATTTTTCCTTACAGGAAGCATAACTGAGGACCAGTGAAGAGAAGTAACTTGCCCAAGTTTCTACCACTAAATACACAGCAAAACCAGGACCAGGTTCACAGACTCCTGAAACAGAGCCTTCTGTCACTCTATGGTGTGCCAGTAAGTAATTTATGACAATGTGAGTCCTGTGAAATTGATACTTGATTTAGAAAAATGAGGTATGAGTGGGGAAAGGAATCTGGAAATAATGGAGAACAGCAGGAGGACCAGATAGCATCATTTAAAGTTTTTTTTCTATATATTTATTTATTTTGTTTATTTATTTGAAAGGCAGAGCGAGAGAGAGAGAGAGCAGAGTTTCTCTATCTGCTGGTTCACTCCCCAAATGCCTTCAACACCCTGGCCAATGCCAGGAGCCAGGAACTACATCCTGGTCTTCTGCCTAGTGGCAGGGAGCCAAGCTCTTGTCCCATTATCTACTGTCTCCCCAGACACATTAGCAGGGAGCTGGTTCAGAACAGAGCAGCCAGAGTCAAACTGGCACTTCCATATAGGATGCTGGCATCTTGAGTGTCTGCTTAACCCACTGGGCCACAACACCATCCCCTGAGAAAGCATCTTTATTCAAGCTCCCTACAATGGTTAATACACAGAATATTGAGAAGACTAGAACCTACCTCCTTGAATCAGAAACAACAAAGCCCTGCTAACAGCTATGGAAGCTGGGAAACAGGAGTGCCTACTCATCTCCATGGCTCCATACTCAATGCCTAGAAACTTAAAAGCTTACTGTGTCAGGACCTGGACAAGCCCAAAATGAACCATGACTCACTCCAGCCTAAAAAGCTACAGTGATCTCTTAGACTTGTTTATTACTCCCTTATATCAAAATAATAATTGCAATTATACACATTTTGATATTTAAGTGTACAGCTTTCCTCACAGTATCACCAGCTATAAAGGAAACAGAATTATAAAGAAGACATAAGATACACCATATTTCATCAGGTTTATCTCCTGATTTTGCTTAGATTTAACCTAATTTAGGCCTATTTAGAAAAATCACATCCTCCCATTAATAGATAACATCTATAACTACGTTTGGTTATGAGCTAGTTCTGACATTGGCGATATGTAATTCTATGGTTATGAGCTAGTTCTGACATTGGCGATATGTAATTCTATGGATCTCTCTCATGGAGGCAGAGGGCAACTGAGTGAGTCATGGAGACTCTAGGTGGAGACCAGAGCTCTTAGCCTGAATAAGGAAAAGTTGGGTTGCTCATTAGGCCTAGGGCATATCAGCTCTTGTTCTCCTTGGAAGTGTTTCTTAAAACTGAAAGAGCTTTTCAGGGAGGTTGACAATGAAGCGAGTGATATGTGGAGGGCTTCACTCTATGGTGGCAAAGTCCAGGTTCACTGGCTAAGTTACTGAACTTGATATAGGAAGTGAGAACAACAACACCAGTGGCATATGGTTCTTTTGAGCATGCAATGAAGTAAATGCATGATTGGACTTGGACCGTCGCTTGCATAGATTATGTCTTACATAGGAACACCCACTCCCCTAGGCTTCCCTACCCAGGGAACTGGAGGCCTGATTATACTGGAGAGAACAAAGCTGTACCACAAACAGGCTGCCCTGAAGCTACATGGACTTTAGGAGAATTAGGCCCAAATAATAGTTTAGAACATGGATGAGAGAGCCTGAGACCACCCGATGTGAGACCCACTCCATGTGGTCTTGGGTCCAATAGTATGGGTTACATTACAGAACCTCTAAACGGGGATCTCTGGGGGTGGGGTCTGGAAATCTGTGATTCTCCCAATTCTCCAGGTGGTTCTTTTACAGCTGGACAAAGTGCTATTAGCAAACTCAAAAGGACAAGAAGACATGGATCACAGAAACATATCAGATTTTGGGGGGACTCGTGTCAAAAAGAGCTTCAGGAAAGCCTAAACAAACGATGGGTAGGAATCCTCTAGGGGAAGTCCTTAGGAATCATGTAACAATTATAGATCTTACAAATGCTTTCATTCATTTAGCAAACATGAATCCACATGCTGCTTAATAAGCTTCTAACTAGAAACGAGTCATTGAGTTTATTACAAATTGGCTGGGCAGGCTGACTCCTAAGACAAGAGATCAGCAGTAAAATCCTGAAATAGAAAGAGCATGGGTACTTATTTGGGGGGACAGCAAGTAAAGACAGAAAGATAAAAATCTCACTTGGCAACCAAGTGATAGAAGCAGTGCACATTCCTAGGGTTTTCAGAAAGGGAAGGAAAAAAAAGAAAAAAAGGGAGTTTGATTTGGGATTGAAATCCAGGGGCTAAGACATGACCCATCAGGCACATAACTGGCAAGAGGCCCAGCATGAGGTTCCTCCTTAGCATCTGCCTGTGTTCATGTCTCTGCAGTGTGCTGAATTAGCCTGGAGTTGCAGCATCCACAAAGATTAGCAACACAGGGCACTTAGAAAAACTCAGTTGTGTAAGTATTTACCCAGCTACTTCCTTGAAGTGAACAGATTAATCTCATTTTATTGGCAAACTCATGATTTTTGGTAAACTGATACAATCGAAATGTGAAAAAAAAAAAAAACAATCAGGGAAAGACTCACCGATTATCGATGTTCAGCTTACTTTTCACCAATCCCTCTGAAGCTGGAGGGGTTTCAGTGCAGGCTTTAATCTGTAGTGCCTGGTTCTAAAGTGGCACACCCACATAGGACATTTAACATTCAACTGCCTACTAGGCTCCTGTGTTAAAGTCGGGGCCACCTGACCCCATGTCCAGGTGACCCTTCAGACCAATATAAACATCAAAAGAAATGCAAAGTGCAAGTGTCTAAGTAGACTTACATTCTAGATAATCTTATCTCTACCCTGCATTTAGTTCTAGTTTTACTGACTTTGCCTTCACCTTGCTCTTGTGATCAGCTCCCTCTTTGTGTTTTATGGTGCATCTACTATGTGTCCAACTCAAAGCTGGATACTGTGGTCCAAACACTTCCTCCAGGAGGCCACCAGTCTACCTCTTCTAAGGCAAGATTCTAAACTTCCTCTCTAGGTGAATGGAAGAACATGTGTTCTAAAAATCCAATTGGACATTTAAAAATCAAAGAAATATAGTTATATTTGATATATAATCAAAGATAAAGTTATGGTGATCTCCAAAAGGGCAGAGAAAAGTAAAAAATATAAGGGAAAAAAAAGAAGAAAACTGGAAGGCCCATTCTGAGAATCTAATATCTGAATAGCAAGTTTTACCAAAAAGAGGACAAAATAAGAGAGGGAGGACACCATCAGCTAAAAACTTGAGAATTTCCTAGAACTGAAGAATACAGATCTGAGCTTTGAGCACAATGGATGAAAACAGAGCTACCCCTATGCATATCGCTGACAAACGTCAGAGCCCTAACCTGAGACCAGATGCAGTTTCAGAGGAAGGGGTGGAAATCCATAGGCAAAGGAATCAGAAAGTAAAATAACTTCAAAAGACACAAAAGCAACTTAAAACTACATGTTTGTGGGATAGGGCTTTTGAAACTCTGAAGGAAAAGTATCCCCAACCAAAATTTCTACAGGCAGCCAAGCCATCTGAGTGTCAGCAGGGCACAGAGATTCTTAAATACTCAAGGACTCAGCAGGTTTTAGAAAAGTGGGCGTAGCCATCAGTTTCAAATGGTGATAAGAATAATTATAAATAAACATTTAAAATAGGACAACATATCCATGGAATGTAGAGAAGTTACACAATGGAGTAAAAACAGTACCAGTAGTGGCTCACCTAGGAATAAAGTACAGAGGTAATAACAGCATAAACCTGTTGCTGTGGCTGGAATGGGTCCCCCAAAAGTACATGTGTTGGGACCTAAATTCCCAATGCAACTGCGAGGTGGTGAGAGTATTGTGTCACTACGCGGGATTAATGCCTTTCTCTCAGGACTGAATTCATTCACACAAAACTGAGTTGGTTACTGTGACAACCAGCTGTCAAAAGGAAGGCTGACCCCATGTCTCTCTCTTCCACATATGCCCTTGTTTTCCACCATGATTCCAAACTGCATAAGGCCCTTGCCCACACCTTGCTCTCAGCCCTCCCACCCTCCAGAACCAAATAAATCTATGTTCTTTATCAATCTCCCAGTCTCAGGATTCTGTGACAGCAACAGAAAACAGAGATACCTGTCTAGCGATCTAACCAAAATTACAACACAATGATGCTAGAACATCAGAGGAGTGGGAAGAAAGCATCTGAATGGCTGTGGGGGCTACGTAGAAAGGGAAGGGAAGAAGACTAAAGATTCTCATCCTTCAGTGTGGGGAAACTCTGACGTAATGTCTAAAACACCAGGAAAATAATCAAGGAATACAAGTAGTGGGATATTATTCAGAAATATGGAGGAAAATGTAAAAACTAAAATTTAGCTAGGAGTTCTAGGTATTTGCTTCTGGAGATGAGGAGGAGAGTAAAGTAAAAAGGAAATGATTCTTTTCATTATAAAATTTTAGAACTTTTTTACTTTTTGAATTTATGGACAAGTATAATGTTGGTTAAAATAAGCATAAAGAGGCCGGCACTGCGGCTCAATAGGCTAATCCTCCACCTTGCGGTGCCGGCACACCGGGTTCTAGTCCCGGTCGGGGCGCCAGATTCTGTCCTGGTTGCCCCTCTTCCAGGCCAGCTCTCTACTGTGGCCCGGGAGTGCAGTGGAGGATGGCCCAAGTGCTTGGACCCTGCACCTGCATGGGAGACCAGGAGAAGCACCTGGCTCCTGCCTTCGGATCAGCGCAGTGTGCCAGCCATTAGAGGGTGAACAAACGGCAAAGGAAGACCTTTCTCTCTGTCTCTCTCTCTCACTGTCCACACTGCCTGTAAAAAAAAAAAAAAAAAAAAAAAAAAAAAAAAAAAAAAAAAAAAAAAAACATAAAGAGTCTGACGCCCAGCTCAGCTAAGGAATATGATTGGTTAAGACAGAGGGTCTGAAGTTAGATCACCTAAATTCACATCCTGGTTTTGTCCCTAATTCTGTGACCATGAGCATTTTCACCCCTATATTCTTCAGTTCCCTTGCCTTCAAAAATATTCACACTGGAGCTTTGCCATGAGAATAAATGAGAAAAGGACTGAAAGTGATTTCAGGGGCTGTCACGATTCTCTCTCTCCCTTTCATTCAGCAATATTCAGGGTGCATACCACATATCAGACACAGTTGTAAACACTTGGAATATATCAGTGAATAAAAAGTGTCTGCCCTCATGGAACTCACCAGAATTAAGAGACAGAGACACACAATAGTGTATTACCACACTGATAGTGCATTCCTTGGCAGCTCATGACAAGAGCCTTGGGTGATCACTGACATCATAAATAAGAGCTAAATTGTTAAATTAGTTAAGTAATTAAATAAACAACAGGAGTCACTGCGCACTTATTCCCCATGTAGGACCTCTGTCCTTAATGAGTTGTATTATGAGAATGAACGGGAAAACTTATCTTCAAACAGTACTTTATACTTTGTGTGTCTGTGTGGGTGCAAACTGTTGAAATCTTTACTTAGTATAGAGTTGGTCTTCTGTATATAAAGATAATGAAAAATGAATCTTAACGAAGAATGGGATGGGAGAGGGCATAGAAGATGGGAGGGGGTGGGGCATGTATGGGGGGAACAACCACTATATTCCTAAAGCTGTACCTATGAAATTTGTATTTATTAAATACAGCTTTTTTAAAAAAACTGTGTATCTGAATACATGAAAAAAATAGTGCATTAAAAAGTCACAAGTGAAGCAGGCATTTGGCCTAGTGGCTAAGAAGCCAATGCCAGCATCCCACATCTGAGTACCCAAGTGTTCAACTCCAGGTCTGCTCCTGACTCCACTTCCTTCCAGTGTGGACTCTGGAAGAGAGCAGTGATGGCGCCAGAGAAAGCATCTCTGCACCCATGTGGAAGACCTGGATCGAGTTCCTGGCTCCCAGCTTTGGTCTCGCCAGCCCCAGCCATTACAGGCATTTAGGGAGCAAGCCAGTGATGGAAGCTCAATCTCTGTCTCTCTACCTCTCAAATAATACTTTTTTTTTCAAAAGTGATAAGTTACATATGCCATGGCATTAAAAAAAATTGCAGGGAAAAGGCACTGGACTGTTGGGATGAGAAGGAGAGAATGACTTTAATTTTACACAGGTCAAGAACAGCCTCATGAGAAGATGGCATCTGAGCAAAGACTTGGAGGAGGTAAGGACAATGATTCATATTTTTGGAGAAGGGTTTGTACGCAAAGCACCAGACAACTGAAGGGCTCTCAGGTGTACGTGTGCATGGGAAGAGTCAGGAAGCCAGTGAGGATGGAGCAGAATAAGAGCAGCAGAAGAGGGGATCAGTGGGCAAGCAGGTCAGCAGATAGATCACCAGGAGCCTTGAAGTCATGAGTAGGACGCTGGACCTCACTTAGAGCAAAACATAGAGGCCTTGAAAGGACCTGAGCTCCTGACAGACCTGAACTGCCCTGTAAAAAGATCACTCTTGGCCAGCGCCACGGCTCACTAGGCTAATCCTCCACCTGTGGCGCCAGTACCCTGGGTTCTAGTCCCAGTTGGGGTGCCGGTTCTGTCCCGGTTGCTCCTCTTCCAGTCCAGCTCTCTTCTGTGGCCCGGGAGGGCAGTGGAGGATGGCCCAAGTGCTTGGGCTCTGCACCCACATGGGAGACCAGGAGGAAGCACTCTGCATTAGAAATGACAGCTAGGCAGGCAGACAGCAAAAGCTGGGAGACCAGCACAGCAGGAGGTGCCCGCAGTGTTCCAGTAAAAGGTGGTGACTCAGACCAGCAGAGCTGGAGCAAAATGATCAGATTTTCTATGCTTCTGAGAAAATTTGAGTTTTATTATCATCTACCCAATATTATGCAACACATTCATGAGAGAAGTTCCAAGTGTTTTTCTAAAGAAAAACTGAAAGCTGAAACTTGAAACTGAAATGCAGAATCAGGCATTTGGTACAGTGGCTAATACATCACTTGGGATGCATGTATCTCATATCAAAGTACCCAGGTTTGAGTCCAGGCTCCACTTCCAGTTCCAACTTTCTACTAATGTGCACCGTGGGAGGCAAGTGGTGATGTCTCAAGTACTTGGATCCCTGCTACCCACATGTGATATGAAATTGACCTGGCCCAGTCCTGGCTGTTGCAGGCATTTGGAGAGTGAATAAGCAGATCAAAGATATTCTCTCTCTCTCTCCTCTCCTCTCCTCTCCTCTTTCCTCTCTCTCCCTCCTCTCTATAATAAACAAAAAGTAAAATTTAATAAATTGAAATGCAGTGTATATTATAAAATCCATAAGGAATACATAAATCACAAAATGTCTACTTTTCTATAGTTCTTGATAGTTATATAAAATGGACTGATCTGGTATTTATACAAACGAGCAGTAACATTTGTACACATGGCTCCACGTCCAGTTATCTTACTGTGCATACTGCCTCATATAGTAAGGATCATTTATATCTTCCTTTAGGTGAAGATGTATTAATTCTTTGCGCATTGATAAACAAGGCACAGACTCCACCCTGAGATTGCTTAGTTGAGCTGGTCTGGCTGTATATTTCCCATTGGTCAAATTCCCTCTCCAGGATTAGAATGTAGACAAAAACCTTGGGTCAAAACATAAAACTCTTGGGGCTGGCGCTATGGCACAGCGTGTTAATGCCCTGGCCTGAGTGCTGGCATCCCATATGGGCACTGGTTCGAATCCCGGCTGCTCCACTTCCGATCCAGCTCTCTGCTATGGCCTGGGAAAGCAGTAGAAGTTGGCCCAAGTCCTTGAGCCCCTGCACCTACATGGCAGACCTGGAAGAGGCTCCTGGCTCCTGCCTTCGGATCGGCACAGCTCCGGCCATTGCGGCCAATTGGGGAGTGAACCACTGGATGGAAGACCTCTCTCTCTCTCTCTCTCTCTCTCTCTCTGCCTCTCCTCTCTCTAACTCTGACTTTCAAATAAATAAATAAATCTTAAAAAAAAAAAAACACACAAAACTCTCTCACAAACGCACAAAACAAATCTGATTTCCCATCTCAATTATTTTTTTCCTAGTCTGAGATGTCTTTACCTTTGGACAATTACTTGTCTACATTGTTTTGCTTTCTTTCCAAACCCAAGGAAAAAAATGACACCAATCCTCCTTTCTTCACCATCTGCCTAAAAATAGCCTTGCATGCTGAGGAAAACAACACATCAGCTGATCTAATGACCAGCCTTGTGCTCCGCGTTCACTTCTATTGCAAGTCACTGGAGTGAGGACCACGGCCAAATAACAATAAAGAAACTTTTTCTAATGCTGCAGGCAGTGATGTCAGCCTTCAGTCAGGCCTTGCATCTCAGTGAGCACATCCTCTGCAATTTGGCTAACAGTTTTGTTGTTCACCACAAATCCCCTGCATGCCCTAATATGTAGAAAGGCAGCACTCGCTCTGCAGGCCCAGAGTTTTCTGTAACACAGATTATCTCAGAAGGTCCATTGTATGAAGCTTTTTCTGAATCTTCTTGTTTCCTTGCTGATTTCTATTTAGAGTCCGCGAGAGTGTGTATGTGTGAGAGTGCTCCCCCCTCCACCTGCTGGGTCACCCCCCAAATGTCTGCAATGGCTACTAGGGCTGGGCCAGGCCGAAGCCAGGAGCTGGGAACTCAATCCAGGTCTCCCTCACAGGTGGCAGGAACCCAACTATCAAAGCCATCATCTTCTGCCTCCCAGAGTCTGCATCCGCAGACAGCAGGAATCCAGGAGTTGTTGGATTTGAAACCCAAGCACTCCCATCTGGGACATGGGCATCTTAACTGCTGTCTTAACTATTAGGCCAAATGCCAGCTCCCACTTCTGAGTCTTTAGATACATTCTACAAAACACAGTCTCCATTCCTGCCCAAGATAACCATAGTCAATACAGCCTGAGAACATACCCTGTGCCCAGCATGGGCAATCTGGCAATCTCATTTCTTCCTCCATTCACCCTGTGAGGTGAGTACAGTTATTCAGTTCACGTGTAGACGAGAAAACAAGGCAGAGGGAAGTAACTCGCCGTGAGTCACAGAGCTACCAAGGAAATGAATGAATAAACATTTTCCTTTTCCTTCTCAGCTCAGAGTCTACAATCTCTGCCAGCAGCTCTTACCTTATTTTCCAATTCTGCATCAGGTTGCTCTTCTGGGTCTGGAAAGGAAGTCTTCAGATCATACCTCAGTTTCTTTCTAGGACAGACTCTAGATTTGACTCCTAACCTGGACATTTCTCAAGTCATTGTGTCCTCCTGTAGCTTTTCAGCCTCTTCCAGTTTAAAAAAAAAAGGGGGGGGGGCCTAATTTAACCTCACTCTCCACCACCATTATTCAGTTATCTTATCAGAATTTTCACTATTTTATCTGGAGGGTTTTTTTCTGTGCACTTCATCATTTGAAAATGTCAGATTAACTTGTCACCACGTGTGCCACTCTGGAGACCTTCAGGTCACGGTTCATCATGGCCTTGCTGGAACTCAACAACCCAATCCAGACAAAAACTGAGAATTAAATGCCATTGCCAGAATGGGAAAGAAAAATAAGACTGTTCTCCAGCTGCATGTACATCTGTGTATTTCTTTGGATGTTGACTTTGAAATGCTAAAACACTCCCACGTGGAAAAAGATCCATCATTTTGCTTTTTGTGCATCTGAGTATACAAACATATGCTTGCAAATGTCTGGGAAAAATGGTTTACAATGTCAAGTAAATTCATCCAACATGTTCAAGAGGCCTATTATTCATTTTGCAGAAATTTGCAAAAACAGGTATATTGCCTTTGTACATGGCAAAATTATGATCATTTTAATTGAATTATTCAGCTACATGAGTTTGATCCAAATAATCCATATTCTCTTATGCTTTTACAGCAGCATATTTTAAAATTGTATTTAACCAGTGCAGGCGCTGTGGCAAAGTGGGTTAACGCCCTGGCCTGAAGTGCCAGCATCCTTTATGGGCACCAGTTCGAGACCTGGCTACTCCACTTCCGATCCAGCTCTCTGCTATGGCATGGGAAAGCAATATAAGATGGCCATGTCCTTGGGCCTCTGCACCCACGTGGGAGACCCAGAAGAGGCTCCTGGCTCCTGGATTCAGATCAGCACAGCTCCGGCCATTGCGGCCATCTGGGGAGTAAACCATCGATAGAAGACCCCTCTCTCTCTCTGCCTCTGCTCTCTCAGTGTAACTCTGACTTTCAAATAAATAAACAAATCTTATACATTAAGAAAATGTATTTAACCCTTCTTATAGGAAAAAGAAACTAAAGAACACTAAGCTTTATTTATATTTCTCTAAATTATCTAGTAAATTCTGTCGCTATACATACCTAAGTACATTTTTAGGTCATTGTATCATGCAAGAGTTCTGTTTCGTATTCTGCTTTTTCTCTATTTTATTTAATATTCCTTTGTACTTAAATAGGCCCCACACTATCCATGCTTACATCTTAGAATAGTTATGTTCCACTCTCTTATGATCCTATTGCTGTTTGCATTTGATTTTCTACATTTGGAGTTGCATCCTATTTTCTAAGATTTTAGTCTAATTAACACACACACACACACACACAGTAACAAAGGAAAAAAAAAAAACTAAACCTGATTGTACCTGCCTGCATTCCTCCACAACTCCTTAGAGCCTGGTCAGAACATCACTGTCATGAGTAGATTCTCAGAACTGGGACTGCCACACCAAAACAGAGGACCAGAGGCCAGCATTAGGGTGCGGCTGGGTAAGCCACAACTTGTGACACTGGCATCCCATATCAGAGTACAGGTTCAAGTCACAGCTGTTCTGCTTCCAGCCCAGCCAATCCAGCTTCCTGCTAATGTGACTGGGAAGACAGCAGAGGATGGCACAAGTACGTGGCCCCTGAAACCCACGTGGGGACTCAGGGTAAGTCTAGGCTACTGACTTAGGCCTGACCCAGATATGGTTGTTGCAGCCATGTGGGGAGTAAACCAGAAAAAGAAAGACCTCTGTCTGACTCTGTCTCTCTCTCTCTCAAATAAACAAATAAATCTTAAAAAAAAAAAAAAAACTTTAAAGAAAAATTAAAGGAGCAGTGTTAGGATTTTTGTGCTGTTGTTGCTTTTTGCTAGGCTACTCTCCAAAAGGACTATGAAATTTACAATACTGGCAGCTCTGTGTAACTGCACCTTCATCCAGGCCCACTGGATTGAGTTTTATGATAACTGTTAAGTGAAAGGGTACAAAATGGTATCTAAATTCTGTTGTAAAATCCAAATCCTCAATTTTAAGCAAATTCATGCATTTTGTCACATACTCATCTCATACTCACTTTTGTTGTGATTATACATACTGTCTTCTCAACTGAATATTGAACTTTTTCTTGATATTAGTATGACTTATTTACATAAATTTACATAATGTATCTATAATTTGTGTTACTCTATATTTGTCTTATATATACACCATATATATTCATATTATTGTAACAAATAGTATCCATTATTTTGTTTTTTCTTTGTAGTTTTCTTTGAAAATTTTCTGACACTATTTGTTATACAGAACTTAATTATCATTATGAAAGAATGTGATGGCAGAAAATCTCTAAAATTACAAAGGACGTCCAGCCTATACAAATCAAAAAATTTTTAAGTACAACAGAAATCCAAAGCAAACAACAGCAATATTCATGGAAAAATGGTAGGACCAAATCATTATATATCAATAATGACCTTGAATGTAAATGAATTAAATTCTCCAATTAAAAGATACAGATGGTTGAATATATTAAAAAAACAAGACCCATCTATTTGCTTCCTACAAGAAACTCACCTCACTAACAAAGATACACACAGACTGAAAATGAAAGGATGGGAAAGACATTCCATGCTAACAAAAAACAAAAAGGACCAGGTGTTGACATGCTAACATCAGACAAAATAGACTGCAGCACAAAAACTCTTAAAAGAGACAAAGAATGGCACTATGTAACGATTAAGGGATCAGTTCAACAGGAAGATGTGACTATAATAAATGTATACGCACCCAATGCCAGGGTACCTGGATATTTAAAACAAATGTTAATGCACCTAAAGGAAGACACAGACTCGAATACAACAGTGATGGGGAACTTCAACACCAGCTTTCACCATGGACAGATCAACTAGACAGAAAATCAACAAACAACAGAGCTAATCTAAACTATGGACTACATGGACCTAACTGATACTTACAGAACTTTTCATTCCACAGTTGAAGAACACATATTCTTTTCATCAGTGCATAGAACTTTCTCTAGGATAGACCATATGCTAGGCCATAAAGTAAGTCTCAGCAAATTCAAAACAATTGAAACCATACTATGTATCTTTTCTGACCTCAATGGAATGAAGCTGGAAATTAACAACCTAAAAATCTCTAGAAAATATGCAAACACATGGAGACTGAACAGCATCCTCCAGAATGAATAGTGGGTCACAGACAAAATCAAACGGGAAATAAAAAAATTCCTGGAAACTAATGAAGATGCCAATACAACATAACAAAACATATAGGATACAGCAAAAGCAATGCTAAGAGAGAGGCTTATAGCATTTAGTTCCTACACCAAGAAATTGGAAAGACATCAAAAAAAGGATCTACCAATGCACTTCAAAGACCTAGAGAAGCAAACCAAACCTAAAATTAGTAAATAATAATAATAATTAAAATTTGAGAATAAACAAAAATGAAACCAAAAAACATAAAGTATCAGTGAAATGAAGAACTTCATATATTTAACATCCTTTATCTGCGACCCAGTCCGAGGAATGCAGGCATAGCCTGGGAGAACCAATCACAGCCAAGCAGATCTCAGAAGGGAATCTCTGGGTAAGGCCAAGGAGACCACACATGGCCATGACAAAGTCTGAAAGATGATTCATTCGCTGTGAGATAAACTGACCCAGGAAGCAGCCAACCAGAATGCAAAACCAGAAGGACTTGGGTGGACCAGTATCCAGAGAGCAGCAGAAGACTCAGAGGTGGATTCGACTGAGTCTAAGTGAGCTTGAGATGAACAGCACTTCCATAGTCCTTACTATGGTGTAGTTTGTTGACTGTTACCAAAAGAATTAGAAAGAGGTCAGTAGAAAGGCAGGACCATAACAGGACCCTTCAGCTATGATGATATCCTCCCCATTACTTCAATAATTGGGTACTTATTTATCAATTATAAATGTCTTGTCTTGCTCCAAAAAGTAGTATTAAAAGATTACAGAGGCAATACAAAGTATAACAGCAAAATAGAATTAGGAAGTTGTTGCAAGAAAAAATATACACAGACATAGAGTATTAAAAGAAGATAGACACAAAGGGAATTAGGTAGACTAAAAGGGAATTAGGCAAAGTGTTTACTGCCATTCCTGGTTTTTAATGCATTTCTCTTTGATAAATACAGAGTTTCTTACTGCAATATGTGGTACATCTGTTATTAATCCAGTTCTTCTGGCACTAAATTCCAGCTGTCTCCACAATGTCCCTACCATGCTCTCTTGTTATAGAGTTTCTGATCTGTCAGCTTCCAGTCTCTTAAAATGGTGTATAAATACTTCTGAAATCTCAATGTAATTATGCTTCCCCTGTTTAATCCAATGATAAACAGTTTCTTAATAATCTTTGCTTTTTAAAAACATGTATTGGGGCTAGCGTCATGGCGCAGTAGGTTAAAGCTCCTTCCTTCATGTTGGCATCCCTTATGGGCACTGGTTCAAGGCCGAGCTGTTCCACTTCTGAACCAGCTCCCTGCTATGGCCTGGGAAAGCAGCAGAGGATGGCCCAAGTCCTTGGGCCCCTGCACCCATGTGGGAGAACCAGAAGAAGCTCCTGGATCCTGGCTTTGGATTGGTCCAGCTCCAACCATTGCAGCCATTTGAGGAGTGAACCAGCAGATCAAAGCCCTCTCCCTCTCTGTCTCTACCTCTCTGTAAATCTTTCAAATAAAATAAATCTTTACAAAAACATGTACTAATCAGACTTGTTTGTTACTTTAACTAAAACAGTACCCTCTGCCTCCCTACCCCCTACACAATGTAAGGACACAGAGAGAATACTGTCTGCAAACAAGGAAGAGAGCCCTCACCAGAGCCTAACCATGCTGCTACCTTGACCTTGGACTTAGAAACTCCAGAACCATGATAAAATTGCTTTGTGTTGTTTCATATGGCAGCCCAAGCTGACTAATGTACCACTCAGTTGGGATGTGTCTGAGTTTTTTTTTCTCATTTTTAAACTGGAGTTTTGAGATTATAGGAGAAATAACATAGAAACAAAATACTATTTTTTATCAGACATCCAGGGTCCCTATTAACCAACATGACTTATGACTATGGATGTTGATCTTGATCGCCTGGAGTTATGATTCCCCCTTCTCTCGAAACATACCATCAACATAAATCAATTAGAATTCTTCTCCCTCATTTATGTATTTATTCAATTATGTACTTATATCAACATTGATTCATGGATATCTATTTTACAGTTTAAGTTATAATCCAATACTACCTTATTTACATTATATCCAAATCATTACAGCTTTGGTCATTGAGAGCTCTTTCAGTTGATTCCTTTGATATACCCCATTAACACTGCCTATCACTGTGGGTTATGTTTGCCTTTATTTGAACATTTCCTTACTTCCTTTCTTACTTACTTGCGGGCACTACTTAATGGCTTACCTTGTAGATTTTCTTCTCCAACCCTAGAATCAATCATTTCTCCAGAACTGTAATTTCTATAATGGAAAATACTATTTGAACCAAGATCTGAGCAATAGATATGCTCCTTATTATTGGAGTGTCACTGCTTCCAAGTCTTCTTACCAGACACAGACAGAAAACATTTGTATGGAAACTAATCCCTATCTGTGCATAGCTAAAGATACTTCTAAATGTATCCACCTGTATCAATAGTAAGCTAAACCTGGGCTCATATTACTGTCATCAAATCTAATCCATTACCACACGTATTATTATAGCTTCCTCTCCTTGCTTATTGGTACACTCTTATTTCAACAGTTAGAACCTTGCTCCACCATCAGTCATCCATTTAATTAATTAATCAATTTCAATGTACAGGTATAGCAGTAACAGAAATTTTAACCACAACTCTGTTAGAAACTTCTTTAGCAACCATACTGTTTAATGTTCAATCTCTTTCCTTTTAGTCTTACATAGACTCCACTCATTTCCAAAGATACACAGGCCATCAACTTTTCTTCCTACTCCTTCACTGAGGTTGTTACTGCATTTGTAATATCGTTAGGTTGTTTTGCCATGTTCTGTATTCCATCCATGGATCCCTGGACCTACTAAAGGACTTTTAATTTATATACATTAAGGTTCACTCTGTGCTTTAAAACTCCACAGGTTCAAACAAATGTAGTGTTAAATATTCAGAGTTACTTTATCATACAGAATAATTTCACTGCTCTAAGAAATCTTTTGTGATATTCATCCCTCTCTCCCTTCCTCCAAAGCCCTAGCAACCACTGATCTTTTATTATCACTAAAACATTGTTTTTTCCAGAATGCCATACAATCAGAATCATATAGTACATAAGCTTTTCAGACTGCCTTCTTTCAGCTAGCAATATACATTTTAAAATGCATCCAAAACTTTTCATGGCTTGATAGACAATTCCTTTTTATTGCTGAAAAATCTCCTATTGTATGTATCTACTACAATTCTTCATTTAACCATTCACTTAATGGGGGACATTTTTAGCAATTATGAATAAAGCAGCTTTAAAGATTGCAATCAGTGTCAATATAAGATTTCAAAGCATTTGAGTAAATACCTAAAAGTATGGTCTTCAATGCAAGAACCTGGTACGGCTACTACAGGTAAAGCCCAAATGGCCCCAGGAGTTTCTCACTCTCAAACTACCCCGCACTTCTGCTCCAGCAACTTGTTAAAATTACTGTTTAGGCTTATGTCTCCAAAGGCTTCTACTCCAGGAAGCAGGTCTCCTCCATGACTCTCCAGATTTGCCTGTCTCACCAGGCTAGGGCATGGCCACCTGCCCTGGGTCCTTGACCTGCGGATCCAGGAGAAGTCTGACTTTCAGTTGTCTCAGGCTTTTCTTGTTGTAAGACTAGAAGTAGGCCGGCACCACCGCTCACTTAGCTAATCCTCCGCCTCAGGTGCTAGTCCCGGTTGGGGTGCCGGATTCTGACCTGGTTGCTCCTCTTCCAGTCCAGCTCTCTGCTGTAGCCTGGAAGTGCAGTGGAGGATGGCCCAAGTCCTTGGGCCCTGCACCCAAGCACCCATGGGAGACCAGGAGGAAGCACCTGGCTCCTGGCTTTGGATCAGCGCAGCACGCTGGCCATAGAGGCCATTTGGGGGGTGAACCAAAGGAAGGAAGACCTTTCTCTCTGTCTCTCTGTCTCTCTCTCTCATTGTCTAACTCTGCCTGTTAAAAAAAAAAAAGACTAGAAGTGATGGCCTTGAAGATCTTCACATATGGGAGCTGAAAATGGTGCAAATTTTTTATTATCACTTTATAAAATATGGTAAGAATCATACGTAACAAATCAAGCATGCTTATCTCTTTCTATTAGTGGTGGGGGAAGAGGAATGCAAGAACTTTATTGAATGAAAAGTGCAATGAAATTTGTTGAAGGGTTAATGAGAGAAAGAACTCAGTCAGACAAGTCCTCTCAGGCACAGGACTAAGTGGAGAGTGGACTCCTTCTGGATGTTGTAGTCAGACTGGGTATATCCATCTTCCAGGTATTTCCCAGCAAAGATCAACCTCTTCTAGTCATAGGAGATGCCTTCCTTATCTTGGATCTTTGCCTGACATTCTGTCACTGGGCTTAACCTCAAGGGTGATGGTTTTGCCAGTTAAGATTTTCAGGAATATCTGCATTGTGAAGCAATGGCAGTACCCATTGAAGACAACAACTGAACTCCAGTATTGATGGAACTCAATTATCTCCTTTGAAAAATTCTTTCACAAATTTGTTCATAAATTATCCGCATTACCTTTAGTGAGCACCAATTATTTTATATACTGATCAGAAAATTTTTTACTTCTAGTTTTTCCAATGAGGTGGCCAAAATATCTATATGTATTTAAGAAAGAAATCATAATCTTTCAGTAGTTTAGGCCCCAAAAGGCCTACAGAGCTGATTTAGAGCCAGAGTCTTGCTATTTTTCTTCAGAAAAGAGTAAAAATGGAATAGAATATTGCTTTTAAATACCTAGGAATTTCAGTTATGAAAGATACCAAATTTTTTACTTATTACAAGAGTCCCAGAACCAAAATTTGAAACTTCCAGAAACTCAATTAAAAAGAAAAGTAAGGTCCGAAGTCAAACGTTACTGGGTTACAGGAGGTACAGCTGCAGGCCAACTGAGTTTCCCTTGCCCTGAAAACCATCAGTTGGGACTTTATTTTCCTCACAGGGACTTACATATTTCTTTGAATCAATCCATTAGGTCTAAAGATTAACAGTCACTTATTGAATATTTTTATCTTTCCATAAGAAAAGAAGAGCTAAACAGTAACTTATACACAATACATTATGGCTTTGTTTTATATTCTGAAAAATGTGCTAAAATCATATTAATTCTAATAGCGTTAGTATTTGCACAATTTGTTTCACTTTTCTAACTTATATGTGCTTCCATAAGAAAATTTTTTCCTGAAATATTTTCATTGTTCTTTCGATCTCCACTTTTTTTTTTTTTGCATCTCAAATCACTACTGCCAAAATTTCAAGTGTTAAGATAAACAGCAATAGTGAGAGGATGTACCCTCATCTTGCTCCTGGCTGAAGGAACAATTTTAATATTTCTGAAGTGAATATAGCATTTATCCATTCTGTATGTATACTATGAAACATCATTGTGCATACTTCTGTAGTTTAATTAAGGAAAGTTGCAAATTTTCATATCAACTGAGTTCAATGCGTGGGTCCTTTTTCCCTTTCATGTTCATCTGATAAGCGGCATTGTTGTTACATAGAAGAACCAGTTTTGCCACATTATCCTATTTGATTGTAACATATTTTTCTTCTTCTATGTAACCACAGTGTGCTTGCTACATTTCCTATAGTTTTACTTTATGTCTACTGTTTGCCTATAAGTGTCCTTTGTTTCTTAATTTTATAATTTAATGGTATTTTCATATTTGAATTCAAAACTATATTTTCCCAATTAAATGAATTAAGTAGCATATTTTATAAAGTTTATCTTCTTTAGGATATATTTTTGCATATTTGTAAATTCACAGTTACATAACATTCAAGAACAATTGTCAATCTTTAAATTACATTCTCTATTTCTTTGAGTCAATGTATGTTCCTTAATTTTATTTGTTTATTTTAGTTTTTTACTCAATCATTTCACTTGATCACACAATTTATTAATATAAAACAGCAAAAAAAATACAAAAGTTATTTAAAGCATTAGTTATCAAAGATCTTTTAACTAGTTTTTACTCTTTCCTTCTTATTAGAATAAGCTTTTTAAATAAATTATATCAGTAGTTTACTTTATTCATTATTTTAAAGGACAGACTTCAACCCTGAATGTGGTTTTATTTACTTTATTTCTGCTCTTAGCTTCATTTCAGCATCTTCTTTTTCAGTTATATGGAATTTTCACAGACCATAGTATTTTAAAGACAGCTGATTCCATGTCTGTAGGAAAGCCAAGTGACATCTATAATATGCCTAGGAAAGCCCAGCCTTTTTTCCTAAAACAATCAACAAGTCCATAAAAATTAATTTATACGAGGTGAACCTAACATACTTCATAAATCAATAAACAATTACCAGGTTCCATATTCTATCACTGATCATCCTATCCTTCTGATTCAAAACAGGAAAAAGGTTTTAAAATGGATAGGTATATACTAAGGACACATAAAACGATTTTTTTTAAAGGATGACTGCATTGTCTTTTACATGCTCGTGCTTTCAAGAGGTTTATGGAACCAATAACCATGTTGACTGCAGTACTGACTCCTATCAGTCTATGGAACAACACCCTGCAATAATCTCTCAAAGCCTGCCTTCCAGATGTGACTCACCCCACTCACACTCAGCCAAGCCTTCCTACTTTAAAGCCCTTCCTTTCTTCAAGGTGCTTTCAAATTCTAATGAGATCTACAGATGTCTATTGCAAAACACCTGTGGTCCTTCACACACTTTCATCACTGGCTCATAAACAACTCTCCTTTTATCTTCAAACACCCTCAATGTGTTTCAAAGTTTATTTTTTTTTAATTTTTTTTTTCATTTGTAAATAATCTAGAGGTTTTTGTATTTTTGTCTGGAAGCCAAGAAGCTTTGGCTTGCAGGAACTTATTTTTGTACCTGAAGACATTTTCAGTCTATATTTTTGTTGATTACAGAGCTGACAGGCCCCACCAAAAGCAAGTGCCAAGTTCTCGACCTAATATTTGTCTTTAAGACATAAGGATAACCCTAGCGGGGTCTGTGGGGTTTCTTGACTTTATCTTTGTACTACCGAAGACATGAGGTAGAATAAACAATCAAAAACTCACCAGGTAACATTTTATACATAACACCATGCTGAGTGGTTTCCACTTTTCATCCTCTTTTGCTTCCTTGTTGTAAGGCAGGATAGCTTTTTATGTTGTTGGTTTTGTTTGTTTCTATGTTTGTTTTGCTTTACAGTAAAATTCTGGGCATGAAGCCTCTGCCATACAACTTGGAAAGAATAATAACATAAACACTGCTTTATAATAAACATAAGACTACAAAAGACTGAATCCCACACTAGGCTAGAAGCTCTTAAAAGACAGACAGGATAGACCAACTCAAGTTCATCTTTCAATTCCTCTCCCTTAGGTCTATCTTGTATGTGGATCTCCACTACTCTCGACAAGAACCAGTCCATGCAAACATCTATACAAATAAAGAAACCATCTCTTCCTCATCTCAAATTTTTAAGTTACTGTAGTATTTATTTCTCAGGTATAACAACTGCACTATATAAGAGGCCATTATTTATAACATTCACAAATAAAATTACTGAACATAAAATAAGTTCAAAATTGTAATAAAAAATTAAGGATGCCAACTAGTTATATGAGCAATTACTCTTTTTTTTTTTTTTTTTGGTGTATTGGGAACACTTAAAATCTACCCTTTTAGTAATTTTTCAAAATGCCATAATTTGTTATTACCTATATTCACCATATTGCACAACAGATCTCCTTACTCACAGTTTTCAAATTTAAAGAATATATAAATCAAGGAGTACAGGCTTTTTTGCTATTTGTGCAATCTATTATATTTTTACATGTACTTGATGTATTCCTGACACCTCAAATTATTTTGGCTTTTATTATTGTTTTAACATTTTTATTTATTTATTTGAGAGGTAGAGTTACAGATAGTGAGAGGGAGAGACAGAGAGAAAAGTCTTCCTTCTGTTGGTTCACTTCCCAGATGGCCGCAACGGCCAGAGCTATGCAATCCGAAGCCAGGATCCTGGTCTCCCATGTGGGTGCAGGGGCCCAAGCACTTGAGCATCATCTACTGCTTTCCCAGGCCACAGCAAAGGGCTGGATCTGAAGAGGAGCAGCTGGGACTAGAACCGGTGCCCATATGGGATGCCAGCACCACAGGCAGAGGATTAACCTACTGCACAATGGCGCCGGCCCCTTTAGTGTTGTTTTTAAGTCATTTATTCCACAAGAAATGTATCTGATCCTCCTTTAGTTATTTACTTTACAGGGTAAAATTTTACCCTAAGTGTTCACATGTGGCAATAGACACAAAGTCATGCCTTGTCTAGCAACAGGGAAATGTCTGAGAAATGCATCAGCAGACAATTCCATCACTGTGTGATCATAGTGTACTTCCACATACTAAGACCCTACAGTAACCCTATGCAAGATTATCTTCTGGGACCACCACTGTACATGCAGTCTCTCATCAACGGAAATGTTATGCAGCACATGTCTGTACTTCCATAATCTGCAACTCTAACAATAATTGTTATCTACTCACTTGGCATACTTCAGGGAATGTATCTAAAATAATAACTTATTATAAAATAAGTTTAATTTAATAAGTTTAATAGTAAACTTATTAAAATAAAAATACTTTATTTTTATCTGAATGACTTTAATTTTACAACTTTGGCTTTCTATTCTACACCTACGAAGTATACTTTCTTGCCAGCTTTTTAATTCTGTGTGCAAATGTCTTGCATCATGTTGTAGAAGTCCACTATAGTTACTGCAGAACACAACAAATCACTATTACCTCACTCTTAAAGTTTTTTTTTTAATTTTTTTAATTTACTTTCATCTTATTTGAATGGAAGAAAGAGAGAGAGAGATCTTCCACTGGGCTGGTTCGCTCTCCAAACGCTTGCAACAGCCATGGCTGGGCCAGGCCAAAGCCAAGAGTTAGGCCCTTAACCTAGGTCCACATGCAGCAGTGACCCAAATAATTAACCCATCTTGCGGCCTCCCAGCGTGTATGTTAGCAGGAAGCTGGGTCTAAAGCAGAGCCAGCTTCAAACCAAGCACTCAGATGTGGGACGCAGGCTTCCCAAGCATGAACAGTTTTTGAAATTTTTTAAAAGATGCAATTTTTGAAGTAGTTACTCCTGACAATGCATTTCATTTTTCCATGTTTACTAGGAAATCTGTAATAAATGCTGAAAATCATTGCATACTTGCTCATTCAGCAGTAAATTTTTTCTACCCGCAAAGTATTTATAATACAGACAAAAGGTATATTCTTTTGAGGTTGAATACTCAATCTACTTACGTTTTGACATTTAGTACCATTTGTGTCTGATCATTTTTTAAGTGTGTATAAGTTTCTTTTGGAATGTTATAAATTCAATAAGACTATCACATCCTCTGATTCAATAAGCAAATAAGACAGCCGTGAACTGAGATCAACAAAAAGCACATTCAGCTTAACAGATTCTTTGAGGCATTTCCCCTTCTAGCTGTTCTTAAAATTCTTCATTTGTTTTAAATATTTATTTATTTATTTATTTATTTGAAACTCAGAGTTACACAGAGAGAGGAGAGGCAGAAAGAGAGAGAGAGGTCTTCTGTCTGTTGGTTCACTCCCCAGATGGACGCAACAGCCAGAGCTGTGCTGATCCGAAGCCAGGAGTTCTTCCGGGTCTCCCACACGGGTGCAGGTGCAGGGGCCCAAGGACTTAGGCCATCTTTTACTGCTTTCCCAGGCCATAGCAGAGAGCTGGATCGGAAGAGGAGCAGCCAGGACTAGAACCAGCGCTTATATGGGATGCGGGCGCTTCAGGCCAGGTCGTTAACCCACTGCACCACAGCACAGGCCCCTCATTTAGAGCTGACATTAGGTGTGGTATAGGGTAAATTGGCATCCTAGTCCATTAAAATTATGTTCATGCTACCCTCTGCCCAAAGCGTGTAGCTCTGAAATCCTTTTCTTTTCAGTCCCTCATTCCACCTATTTCCTTAGAACATTTATTCAACCAACTAAAGTTGGTTTTTTCCTAAAAGTTTCTCAATCTTTTCTTCCCTGCCACTGGTAATTTATTTACAAGTTCTTTTCAACATCCAAAAGGATGAAACACCTGAACACCTTTTTAAGAAATTTACAACATTTTAAAATTATATTATAGGTATATAACGTGTCTCAAATACTTCCCCTGCACACTTTTCATACCAAAACAACCAGTTTAAGTAGTTTTTGAAACATTTCCATAGTAACAACAAAAAGTTCAGTGCTGTAACATAATTAACAAATTGTCACATGGCAATCTCTAATTTATATCTACATAAAACATGCTTTCTGTATTATTAATGAAAATTGAATCATTACATAGTAATGGCTGCCATCATGTAAGAACTTGTATGTTAATGGGTAAATCAGCAGTACAGTTCTAGCCCAAGAAACAAATAACAGATGGTATGAACTGTAGCATCAAATACCCAGTTCAGCCACTGCATTAAAACCAGTAGAGGGTTAAAAAAAAATGTTTACCAAGATAAATAAGAAGCTCCATGTTGAGAAGCCGAGATTATTAGATCACCAAGGTTTTATTGCCTTGTTTGTTTGTTTTTAATAAAACCATTCCTCTTTTGTAGATAGAGCAGAATACTGCATATCTTCTAGGGTGTGGGAAGACACTACATTTTCATTTCTTAGAGATCTATCACAGAATGGCAATTTTGGTAGAGCAAAGCTCCTGCCACATGCCAGAAAACGATCAGAACAAATATGCAAATCAAACCCTTATGGAGTCAAAAATTGCAGTGATTTTTCAAGTTCAATGTAAGGTCTGTATTTGATATGGCACTCTTGGGCAGTGCACATTCTGAACACTTTATATGGTACCTATTTATAAGGAAGAACCTGGAAACAGTCTTTGGTCTCTTCAATGCCTTTTGTTGGAGAAAGTCAGCTAGAATTTTTTCGAATGAGTGGCAGCTAACATGAGTGCTTAATCTCAGTCTCACCAATTGCAAGAAATAAACCTCTGTTGTTTAAACCACAGAGTCTATGTGATAGCAGCCTGAACTGGCTGAGCCACAGAAGGGGCCAGTGTTGATGGACTGCAAAGAAAGGGAGCGGAGAGCAAGGTAAACCCAGAGGAGACCTCAGCGCCTGAGTGTCTAGGTGGTGGCTGTGATGAGATTTCTCTCTTGATCTCAGTTTTTGCTGATGGTGATGGGACATTGAATAATATGCTTGTGTTTCCATTTAGTAAAGATCACAAGGCTACAATGAAGAGATGTGACTAGAATATTATGAGGCAATAATGAGAGAAAAGAGAAAAATCTAGAGGCTAAGGTAGCACCCAGACTAGTGGGAATATTCTGAATCAGGGTAGTAGTTGGTGGTCAAGAGTCCTCAAGATGACAAGAGCTTCATGGTTGTTCTGGTATAAAAAGTGTGTGGAGGAAGTATTAAGAAATGATAGCTTGTAGGATCCTTCATTATTGCTGTGTACAACAAATCCTTTATTGTCCACTGAATAAGGTAAGGATCCCACATTTCATAAAGCAGTTATAAGCATAAATCATTTTTCTTCATTGAGTAAATATGTCTGTTTCCATAGATACACTCACCAGAGTTCCCATATGTCTATAAAAAGGTCTAATTTACCTAAAGTATAATATATTGGAGTGAAATGGACATCTTGAGATTTGAAGATTGTTTACAGCTCTTGTCTCTTCCGTTGAGGACAGTTTTTTTTTTTTTCCTTCATACTATTTGTTGAACTCTTTTACTTAGTGTAGGGTTAACTTTACAATCATTGAGTTAACTGAAAATAGATCTTTGAAAAAATTAAGAGTGGGAATGGCAGCAGGAGGAGGAAGATGGGTTAGAGCATCGGTGGGGAGGGAGAATATGGTGGGATATATCACTATGTTCCTAAATCTGTGGTTGATTTTATGTGTCATCTTGATGGGGCTAGGGGATGCCCAGCCAGTAACATGTGATTTCCCTGTGTGCCTGTAAGGATGTTAACAGAAGGGATTAGTACTTGAGTCAGCAGACTGAGTAAAGAACACCCACCCCCACCAAATGTGGCAGGTGTCCCCCAAACCATGAAGGGCCACAGCAGGACAGAAAGGTGGAAGCAGAGTAAGTCCTCTCCTCTTGAGTTGGGACTTCTATCAGCTCCCTACTTTGGGCAGTGGAGCTCCTCACTGCAGGCCTTTGCACACCGGGTTCTAATCCCGGTCGGGGCGCCGGATTCTGTCCCAGTTGCTCCTCTTCCAGTCCAGCTCTCTGCTGTGGCCCAGGAGTGCAGTGGAGGATGGCCCAAGTGCTTGGGCCCTGCACCCACATGGGATAAGGGGGAAGCACCCGGCTCCTGGCTTCGGATCAGCATGGTGCGCTGGCCCCAGCACATCAGCCACAGCGGCCACTGGGGGTGAACCAACGGAAAAGGAAGACCTTTCTTTCTGTCTCTCTCACTGTCCACTCTGCCTGTCAAAAATAATTTTTTTTTAATTTTTAAAAAAGTCAAAGAAGCATCCTTTCACTAAACTCCAGAGACTCCCTGTATTTTTCATTAGGAGACTTCAGGAAAGAAGAAGAGTAAGTATACAGCTACTTTGAAGAAAGCAAAAATGAAACTACCGTCACAAATGAGTCACAGCTGCACTCTAGGCTCTGTGGTCACAAAGATTCTATGTACAACTGAGGGACTTTTACTGTGCGCTGCTCTACCCCAGGCTTCTGATCGTAACTGAGTCCACAGCTCATGCACAGCAGACTGACCTCAGCTCTTCCCCTGCGCTCTGCTCAGGGAGAACCTGCTTTCTCAGGACAGGCCCGTACTCGAACTACTTGGACTGCTGTCCATATTTCAGAAACCTCAATGGCAACTCCAGCACAGGAATTTGAATCACACACAATGAAGTTACAGATTCCCCAGCATTCTTGAGCAAGACAGGCTAAGCCTTATGTTACACTTGGCCCACGTAGACTTTATCAGAGAGAGCACAATTTCAAGGGCACTAAGGAACAGCCACTTCTCCCTTTATAGTTTCCTTGTGGCTTATGAAGTCTTAAGTTACCTCCATTTTTTTTTTTTTTTTTTTACTTTTTCTTACATTTGTCAGCATAAGACACACTCAAAGGTGTTGACTACCTGGAGCATAAATAATTTTTTGATCAATTCAACTGAGCTGATTTTTATTGAACATATATTGAGCAGATATTTTTATAACAGTTTATGTTGATGCTTTAGTGACAAAACACAAAGTAGACAATGTGTGTTGTAACTTAAATATAAAGAATGGCTTCCAAGACTCTCATCTCATCACCCCATCACTCCTGTATACAAGGATAAGCCACACCACCCTCCTCTCTGTTCCTCAAATAAACCAAGCTTGCTCCTGTTGGGGCTCCTGCATTCTGCTGTTCGCTCTGCTAGAATATTCCACCCCCAGGCCAGTGCATGGTTTGCTTCAACCTGTCACTCATGGCTCAGCTTATACTGCCCTCTCCTCAGACACAGGCCCCAGGCCACTCTGCACATCAGCACTCTCCTTCCCTGACTGCTCAGTCCCTCACTCATGCAGCCTATTTCTTCACAGCGTTGTTCACTGTTTGAAAGGACCATATTCATCTGTTCAAATATTGTCTGTCTCTCCCATCTAGTATGAGCACCCTAAGAGAAGGGACCTTTCCAACACTGTTCACCAACACAAAGCCAGAGAACTCAGTATTTGCCTAGCATACTGCAGATACTTAATACTTTCTGTGTGGATGAGCAAATGAATATACATAGGAAGAGAGGGAGGGAAGGTAGAAGGGAAGGAAGGAAGGAAGGAAGGAAGGAAGGAAGGAAGGAAGGGGAAGTTTCTGTGAAAACTGTAGCAAAGCCAGCCACACAAACACAGCTAGGAGTTGAGATAGATCAGCAGTCTTTTAACAACAGAGATGGGTGACCATCTTTTGAAATAAGAGTCTACCGTTGAAGTTTATCCATATATTCAGCCAAACTTCTACCAAGGAAAAGGTGAGAAAATTCTTTTTATTGCTATATCTATGTTTCCCTCTTTTTGTCCAAAGATGACACCTCAAAGAAGCTAACAAATAAGAATCCACAATATAGTAACTACATACCATGTATTTTTTCCATCATAATTTAAGGAATTATTGGGGTTTTCTCCATTTAATGTATTCAAAAATATATTAACTAGGTATAAAATTTCAATGTTTACTGTTTACATTCTTAGGTTCTACTTAATCTTGATCAATTTCTGTAAGTTAGACATTTATATGATCTTTTCTCTCCCTCCACCTGCCCTCTCATTATGCTGCTATAACACAACATCAGACTGGATAATTTAGAAGCAGAGATTTTTATGGCTTACATTTCTAGAGGCCAGAAAGTCCAATGACATTGCACTGCCATGTGGAAAAGACCTTCTTGCTGTGTCATATGGCAGAAAATAAAAGGGCAAAAGAGGAAAAGGGGGCTAAATTCACCCTTTTATATCATTAATCCCACCAATTAAGAGAGAGCTATCATGGCCTAATGACCTCTTAAAAGCCTCATTTCTTAATACTGTTAAATGGCAATTAAATTACGGGGCCGGCGCTGTGGCATAGCGGGCAAAGCCACTGCCTGTAGTTCTGACATCCCATATGGGTGCCGATTCAAGTCCTGGCTGCTCCACTTCCAATTCAGCTCTCTGCTATGGCCTAGGAAAGCAGTAGAAAATGCCCCAACAGTGGAGGATGGCTCAAGTGCTTGGGCCCTGCACCCGCATGGGAGACCAGGAGGAAGCACCTAGCTCCTGGCTTTGGATCGGCACAGCACACCAGCCATAGCGGCCATTTTGGGGATGAACCAACGGAAGGAAGACCTTTCTCTCTGTCTCTCTGTCTGTCTCTCTCTCTCTCACTGTCTAACTCTGCCTGTAGAAAAAAAAAAAAAAAGAAGATGGCCCAAGTCCTTGGTCCCCTGCACCTGCGTGGGAGAAGAGGAGGAAGCTCCTGGCTTCCAATGCACCCAGCTCTGGCAGTTGCAGCCATCTGGGGAGTGAACCAACAGATGGAAGACTCTCTCTCTCTCTCTCTCTCTCTCTCTCTCTCTGCCTCTTCTTTCTCTGTGTAACTCTGACTTTCAAGTAAATAAATAAATCTTTAAAAAAAAGGCAATTACTCCTCATGTAGGATCTCTGTCCTTAATGTGTTGTTCAATGTGAATTAATGCTATAACTAGTATTTAAACAGTATTTTACACTTTATGTTCTGTGTGCGTGCAAACTGATGAAATCTTTACTTAATATACACTAAATTGATCTGTATATAAAGATAATTGAAAATGAATGTTTTTTTTTTTTTTTGACAGGCAGAGTGGACAGTGAGAGAAAGAGACAGAGAGAAAGGTCTTCCTTTTGCCGTTGGTTCACCCTCCAATGGCCGCCGCGGTAGGTGCGCTGCGGCCGGCGCACCGCGCTGATCCGATGGCAGGAGCCAGGTGCTTCTCCTGGTCTCCCATGGGGTGCAGGGCCCAGGCACTTGGGCCATCCTCCACTGCACTCCCTGGCCACAGCAGAGAGCTGGCCTGGAAGAGGGACAACCGGGACAGAATCCGGAGCCCCGACCGGGACTAGAACCCGGTGTGCCGGCGCCGCAAGGAGGAGGATTAGCCTGTTGAGCCACGGCGCCGGCCTGAAAATGAATCTTGATGTGAATGGAATGGGAGAGGGAGCGGGTGTGGGGAGGGTTGCGGGTGGGAGGGAAGTTATGGGGGGGAAGCCATTGTAATCCATAAACTGTACTTTGGAAATTTATATTTACCTAAATAAAAGTTTTTTTAAAAAGGCAATTAAATTTCAACATGAGTTTTGGAGGGGAAAATCTCAAACCATAGCACTCTCACTCATTCATTCTCATTCCCTCTCTCCCTCTCCCCCCCCCCCCCCCGGTCATATATGCCTGCAGTTCTGGGTAATGGAGGGATCTGTGGGCATATCCTGTATCATCTCTGCAGTGAGATCATGAATAAAATTGGTATGCTATATAATGAGTGTTTAAAACCTGGACTAGAAAGATCTCTTTTATCTAAATAAAAACCACTAGAAGTGGCTGCTTGATTTTTTTAACTTATGGAGGGAAAAATATTTGTATTTTATTGAATGCACAGAGATTTAATAATCTAAAACATACTCCTTCTTATTTAAAGCTGATCATAATTTTTGCTGAAAACCAACACCACTCAAGTTGATAAATGAGGGCTCTTTTAAAAAGTTCATAGAAAAAAAGTATTAAAAGATAGTTTCATTTTGATGCCAAAAAAAAGCCTTTTGAATTCTAAGGATAGCTGTCTCATAATATTCATTTTCCAAGGACATTTTGAAGACCCATAAATTCATGTGTATAAGATTTTTCTACTGCTCTAGGAAGAGGGAATTTTAAATATTTACCATTTATCTATACTGTCTATTCACATACAAGAGTGCTTCAAAAAGTTCACAGAAAACACTATGATGAATTTCTAATTTTCTGTACTAAAATAAACATCTCTTTTTTTAAAGATTTATTTTATTTATTTGAAAGACAGAGGTACAGAGAGAAGTATAGACATAGAGAGAGGTCTTCCATCTACTGGTTCACTCTCCATATGGCCGCAACAGCCGGAGCTGTGCCAATCTGCAGCCAGGAGCCAGGAGATTCTTCCGGGCCTCCCATTTTTCCACAACCTTTCTGAAATACTTTCATAAATAAAAATAATTGTGTGAATTTCCTTGCATTTAGAATTCAAAAGATTTAATGATCAACTTTTAAATGTAGCAATAACAGCACTAAAGTAAATTTAAAATAATTTATAATTAACTGTGTTAACATTTAGGCAAATTTGACAAATTACCTCCCAGAGAAAAGTTTAGCCAGTATACTGATTTTTTTTTAATTGTATTATGGTCAAAGAGGCGAATGTTTTAATGACCTGGCATTTTCCCTCTGCAGAATGGTTCTCTCCAAGTTCAATATTTTAATGCCTCCATTTATACTAATGCCACTGACTGTCTGTAAGCTAATTTTCAGATAAAATTAGGTCATTTGGTGACTCAAATTACTTTAACCTTTGGCAGGTAAAGACTAATTATTCCGACTTTCTCAACCTAAACTTAAACGGTGTTTTGATTGCTTTAAAAATTGTATGGGTGTCTGGGGGGTGGGAGGGAGAGCGTTCAGCCTAGTGATTAAGAACTTAAGATACATACTTGCTCTATATATTCATGGGTTACAACGGGATATTTTCATATATGTATAAATTGTAGAAAGTTTAAATCCAACTAATAAACATATCCATTAACTTATCTACTTATTTTTTGTGATGAGAATGTTTAAAATACATTATTTGAGCAATTTTACCATATAAAAATACACTATCATTAACTATGGCCACCATGCTGGGCAATAAATTTTTAAATCTTAAATTTCACTTCTTGTAACTGAAATTTTGTACCCATTGACTAACATCTCCTCTTTTCCCATCCTCCAACTCCAGCCCCTGGTGGCCACCACCCTCCAATCTGCTTCTATGAGTTTGATGTTTTTTACATTCAATATGTGAGTGAGATCATGTGGCATCTGTCTTTCTGTAGGTTAGGGAGAGTTTTTAAGATATTAATTTCTGTTGTTAAATACCCACCAAAGAGAGAGAACAAAAGAATTTCTCTGAAAGTAAAATCAATATTCCTGGATAATACCAATTTCACTGAGGTTAAAAACAATGTGTAAGTTTTCATATATCAGTTTAACAGAAATATATTAATGGTACATATTCCAAATGACTACATTTTTGCCAATAAAACTCTTTCCTTATTAATGTCTGGACTTTGAGTTTACTACAGGCTTAACCGGCTGAAAAGGAAGAGAATGTATAGCAAAAAAAAAAAAAAAAAAAAAACCCTATAGAACTACTATGCAATAACTATATGTCTAAGTGCAAATTTTTCAACAGTTATACACACAAAGTCACCTTCCCAAGAGTCACAGAAGTCAGGACAGTACCTGTGGACAGTCTCTGAACTTGCCACAGTATCAGGTGGAGACTGGTACCTGGTAAAAGGGACTTGTTTGGCATGTACACTACCATCCTTTCAGTCCCAAGGCTGCATGGGGCTAGTGACTATGTCTGGGGTGACCGACCCAGGGCCTGCGTGAGTAGCTGGGGAGCTGTCCTTACCATTACTTCTAAGCTCAGAAAGACAAGAAGGAATCACAGGACTATTTATAAACTCAGTGCAAGGCAGATAAAACCCAACCTCAAATAGATTCTGCCAGTACCTGGCCCCAGGCCAGTGTCTGCAGACAGACCTGCTTCAGACTCAGTGGAGTTGCATGGTCTTGGTTGAGAAGTCTTATCCCCCAGCCAGAACCACAAGAGGTTGATATATGCAGTGTCAAGCAATGAGCTCACTTCAGCAGTAGACAGACAATAGCCCATGTAAGCAGCAGAACAGACTGCTTAGAATTTCTAGATGGACCGCCACAAATAAAGCCAAATTACTAAAACTGAACCTTCAATGCACCAATGATGTTGTTCTCCAACAAGGAGCAAGAACCTCTAGGCAACTATGACTTCACCTAAAGAGTAAAATAAGGGGAGCCAGTGCTATACAGCACAGCAGGTTAAAGCCCCAGCCTGCAGCACTGCCATCCGTATGGATGCTGGTTCAAATACTGGCTACTCCACTTCTGATGCAGCTCCCTGCCAATGCACCTGGGAAAGCAGCAGAGGATGGCTCAAGTCCTTGGGCTCCTTCCCACGTGGCAGACCCAGAAGAAGCTAGTGGTTTTGGATCAGCTCAGCTCTGGCTGTTGCAGCCATCTGGGGAATGAACCAGTGGATAGAAGACCTCCTTCTTCCTCCCTCTCCTCTTCCTCCTCCCCCTCTTACTCCTCCTCCCTCTTCCTCTCTCTCTCTCTCTCTCTCTCTCTCTCCCTCTCTGCAACTCTTTCAAATAAAAAAAAATATGAATCTTTAAAATAAAGAACAAAATAAAGTAGCAGAAACCAATCCCCTAGGAATGGAAATTGCAAAATGCTCAGAAGAATTTTCAAAATAGCTGTTCTAAGGAAACTCAACAAAATTCTAACAGAGACACACAATGCAGAGATGGAAATAATTAACCAAAATCAAGCAGAAATCTTTCAACAGAAAAAATATACTAAATGAAATTAAACACACGATAGAAGGCATCAATAGCAGAGTCAATCAGACAGAAGAATCAGCAAGCTTGAAGACAGGCCATTTGAAAAGGCACATGTTGGGGCCAGCATTGTGACACAGCCGGTTAAGCTGCCACAGCAATGCAGGTATCCCATGTGGGCAAAGGTTTGAATCCCAACTGCTTCACTTCCAATCCAGCTCCCTGCTAATGCACCTGGGAAGGCAGTAGAGGATGTCCCAGGTGCTTGGGTCTCTGCACCCAAGTGGGAGACCCAGAAGTTTCTGGTTCCTGGCTTCGGCCTGGTCTAGCCCTGGCCATTGTGGCCATTTGGAGAAGTGAGGCAGAGGGTGGAAGATATCTCTCTGCCTCTCTCTCAAACTCTCTTTCTCTCTCCCCCCACCTCAGGGATAAATACATATTACATATTTTTAAAAAAGGAAAACACACAGTTGGAAGAGAAAAAAGAATCCAGCAGAATGAAAACAGCTTACAAAAACATGGGACAGTAAAAAAGATCATATTTGAATTATTGAGATTCAAGAGTGACACGAGAATGTCAACAGGATAGAAAGCATGATCAAAGAGTGAATTACAGAAAACTTCTCAATCCTACTGAGAAATACAACTCTCCAGGTACAGAAAGTACCTGGAGAAATCACTAGGTAGATTCAACCCAATCAAGTCTACCCCAAGACATAGTATAATGAAGCTCTCAAGGTTAAAATACAGATTCTCAAGCTCAAGAGAAAAGAAGCAAATAACACATAAAGAGGCCCCAACCTGCCTGACTGCAAAATTCTCAACAGAAACCTTATAGGCCAGGGAGGAAGTGGGATGAGACTTTTACAGCACTGATGGGAAACACTGCTAGCCAAGAATGCTGTATCCAGCAGAGCGATCCTTCAGACATGAGAGATAAAAACACTCCCAAACAAAAGCTGAGAATGTATCACCACCAGACCTGTCTTACAAGAGATGTTAAAGGGAGTTCTTCAAACTGAAAGACACATTAACAACCAAAACCAAAGTATCAAAAGGTAGAAAACTCACAGATAAGAGAAATTATACCAACAAATCCAGAATGGACTAAATTCTCCAGTTACAAGACATACAATAAGCAAATGGAATAAAAAACAGGACCCAACTATATGTTGCTTGCCATAAATTCACTTTACCTGTAAGACAGACACAAACTGAAAGTGGACAGATAGAATAAGATATTCCATGCAAATGGAACCCAAAGAAAGCAGCAGTGGTCATACTTCTATCAAATAAATGGGTTTTAAATCAAAAGCAGTAAAAAAGAAACTAGGAAGGTCATTATGTATTGATAAAGTGTTCAATCAATCAAGAAGCAAGAACACTTATAAATATATATGCATCTAATATTGGAGCACCTAAATATATAAACAAAGTGTTAACAGACCCAAAGGGTTCATTAATTGGATAAAGCTTCAACACAATAATATTAAGAGACTTAAAAAGGCCTGCTTTTCAGAAATGGGCTGATCATGTTAATAGGATGTCAACAAAGAAGCAACAGTTACATTGCACCTCTGATCAACTGGACATCACAGACACCAACCTAACTTTCCATCCAACTGCAGAGCACACATTCTTTCAACAGCACATTGAACACTTCCCAGGATTGGTCATATAGTAGGTCACAGTGCAAATCTCAAAAATTTTAAAAGAATAAAAGTCATGTCAAATATCTTTTCTGATCACAATTCAATAAAACTAGAAATTAACAATAAAAACTTTCATAAGCTACACAAATATGTAGAAGCGAAACAACGTACTCCTGAACAACCATTGGATCAACCAAGAAGTCAAGGAGGAATTTTTTTTTTTAATTCTTGAAATGAATGAAAATGAAAACACAACATACCAAAACCTAGGGGATACAACGAAAGTAGATTAAGAGAGAAGTTTATAGTAATCTATGCCTGCATAGAATCAAAGAACAGAAATCTCAAATAAACAACTTATCAAGTAACTAAAAAACAAGAACGAATAAAAAACAAAAGTGGTAGAAGGTAAAAATAATGGAAGAGCACAAGCAAATGACACAGAAGATAAAAGGCAAAAATCAATTAAATTAAGAGCTGATTCTCTGAAAAGATAAGCAAGGGCCAGCATTGTAGCACAGCATGTAAAGACACCACCTGCAACACTGGCATCCTACATGGGCAGCAGTTCATGTCCCAGCTACTCTACTTCCAATCCAGCTTCCTGGTAACGGCCTAGAAAAAGTAGCAGAAGAGATCTCAAGAGTTTGGGCTGCTGCCACCCATGTGAGAGACCTGGATGAAGCTCCTGGATCCTGGCTTCTGCCTGGCCTAGCCCTGGCTTTTGTGGCCATTTGGGGAGTGAAGCAGTGAACAGAAGATCTCTGTATCTCTCCCTCTCTATGACTGCCTTTTAAACAAACAAAATAATGAAAAACATTGTCATTCTTATGATATTAAATTGTGGTTTTGACTTGCAAATTCCTAATGCTATTGAACATCTTTTTGTGCTCCTGTCTCCCATCTGTATTGCTTCTTCAATATCCCAGTGACACTTTTCACAGAAGTAGAAAAAAGCTACGAAAATTTGTATGGAACTATGATCTTGATGATCAAAGCAATCTTGAGCAAAAGAACAAAGCAAGAGGCTTTATACTACTTGACTTTAAAGTACATTACAAAACTACAGTAACTAAGACAGCGTAGTATGGCATAAAAACAGATCCACAGACCAATGGAACAGAATATAGACTCTAAAGATAAACCATGGATCTACAGTCAATTGATCTTTGATAAAGTAGCTCAGAACACGCAATGGAAAAAGGATAATCTTTTTTTCCATTTATTTTTAATTTTTATTTATTTACAGGTAGAGTTATAGACAGAGAGAAAGGTCTTCCTTCCGTTGGTTCACTCCCCAAATGGCCGCTGCGCTGATCCAAAGCCAGGAGCCAGGTGCTTCTCCTGGTCTCCCATGCGGGTGCAGAGACCCAAGAACTTGGGCCATCCTCCACTGCCCTCCCAGGCCACAGCAGAGAGCTGGACTGGAAGAGGAGCAACCGGGAAAGAATCCGGCACCCCAACTGGGACTAGAACTCGGCGCCCATACAGGATGCCGGCACCACAAGGCAGAGGATTAACCAAGTGAGCCATGGCACTGGCCCAAGGATAATCTTTTTAACAATTAGTTTTCAGAAAATTGGATACACACATGGAAAAGAATAAAACTAGCCTATCTCTCACTCTTTACAAAAATCAGCTCAAAATATATTAAATACATAAATATGAGAGCTAAAACTTTGAAACCATTATAAGAAAACATAGGGAAAACACTTCAGGACATTGAAACTGGCAAGGACTTTCTGGAGTATATCCCAATGCACAGGAAATAAAAGCAAAAATAGATAAACGGGATTTCATTAAACTGAAGTGTTTTATACAACAAAATAAACAACCAGTACAGCAAAATAAACAATCAGTAAAATTAAGAGAGACAGAAAGGGATAATGTATATTTATTGCAAGCTATATATCTGAGAAGGGATTAATATACCGAATATATAAAGAATTCAAACAACTCAGTAGCAAAACAAAATAATCCAGTTTAGAAATAGGCAGTAGATCTAAACAGACATTTCTCAAAGGAAGACACACAAATGGCCAACAGATACATAAAAAATGCTCAACATCCCTAACAACAGGAAATGCAAACCAAAACCACAATTAGATATCACCTCACTCCTGTTAAGACTGACTTTTTCCAAAATGACAAAAGATATCAAGTATTGGGGAGGATGAAGAGAAAGCAGAACCCTTGCACAGTGTTGGCAAAAATGTAAATTAGTACAGCCATTATGGAAAGCAGCATGGAGTTTCACCCGAACTCCCTAAATGCCTGCAACAACCAAGTCCAGGCCACATCAAAGCCAAGAAACATAAGTGGCAGGGACTCAAGTACTTGAGCCATCACCTGCTGCTTCTCGGGATGCATATTAGAAGGAAGCTGGATCAGAAGCAGAATACCAAGTACTGAAGTACCAGGCACTCTTATATGGGATACAGGCACCCCAAGTGGCAGCTTAACCTGCTGCATATCAATGCCCACCACTAAATTTATCTTTTAATTCCCTTTTACCACAAACTTTTTTGAAGTGCTCTTGTATAATATGCATAAAGAAAAATGCATGAAACAAATTTTGCAGCTTAACAAATTATCATAAAGAAATACTGTACATCCACCACACAGATCAAAAAATGCCAGTCCCAATCAATTCTATGGCTCACCTAAAAGAAACATTTTCTTGATTTTTATGGTAATAATTCTCTTGTTTCTTATAGTGTTATACCAAGTATGCTTATCTTAAACACCATGGTTTAGTGTTGGCCTATTCTTGAACTGTATAAAGATGGTGTACAGAATGTATTGTTTTTTGAGTGTGGATGTTTTGGCTAATTATTATGTTTCTGCTTTGCCCCAGATATTCCATTTAGCTATAGTTCTTTCATTTTCTTTAACTGGTAAAACTACATTTTAAAAATATACAGTTCTCATTTACCTATTCTGTTAATGTATGCTTCGGACACTTTCTATTGGGTCTCAAATTTATTACACTGAATGTAATGAACATTCTTGAACTTGTGTTCAGACGTGCTTGTGCACTGCACGTTTCCATTGCAGTGGAATGCTAAGTCATAGAAACCACAATATCTTCAATAACAATGACAATCTGTATTTTGTAAAATGATTGCACTAATTATGTATGCATCCATTTCATTCTGTTGAGTGTTTAGGACCATCTCATTGTGATTTTACTATTTTTCTGATTACAAATGAGGTTGATTTTCTGTATGTGTTAGCTATTTGAATTTCTTCTTTGTAAAAGTATCTTCTAAAATACTTTTATACTAGGTTGTCTATGTTTTCCTCATTGGTTTGTAAGTTTTTAAGTACAGACAGTCCTCAACTTAGGTTGGTTCAACTGAACAATTTATCAGCAATTTTTCAACATTACAATGGTGCAAGAGTGATACACATTCAGTGGAAAGCATTCTTCAAATTTTGACTTTTGATTTTTTCCTGGTACAGTATTCCTTCTTGATGCTGGGCATCAGCTACAAGCCACAGGCTCCAGTCAGCCATGCAATCACAATAGAAAACAATCAAGATTCAGTGTGCTGTATTGCTAAGTTACGATGTTTGTTAGGGTAAACCTATTAAGTGCAAATTTTACTTATATATTTTCAGTTTACTCTGAAGTTATCTGAATGTAACCACTTATAAGCCAAGGAGCATCTGTACATCAGGCAAAGCCCTTTATTAATAATACATTTTGCAGGGCCAGCACTGTGGTGCAGTAGGTTAATCCTCCGCCTATAGCACCAGCATTCCATATGAGCGCCATTTCTAGTCCTGGCTGCTCCTTTTTCATTCCAGCTCTCTGCTGTAATCTGGAAAAGCAATGGAAGATGGCTCAAATCCTTGGGCCCCTGCACCCATGTAGGAGACCTGGAAGAAGCTCCTGGCTCCTGGTTTTGGATCAGCGCAGCGCCAGCCATGCGGCCATTTGGGGAGTGAACCAGCAGATGGAAGACCTTTCTCTCAGTCTCTCCCTCTCACTGTCTGTAATTCTACCTCTCAAATAAATAAATAATATGTTTTGCAAATATCTTTACTTAGTCTGTGGTTTGCCTTCTTTTACTCACTTGTGGGATTTACATTATATGTAGAATTAAATATATGACAACATTAGCACAAGGAGTGGAATGTAGGAGTGAAAATGGAATATTTCTGAGCTTAATAATCAATTGATTCTGGCCGGCGCTGAGGCTCACTAGGCTAATCCTCCGCCTTGCAGCGCCGGCACACCGGGTTCTAGTCCCGGTCGGGGCACCGATCCTGTGCCGGTTGCCCCTCTTGCAGGCCAGCTCTCTGCTGTGGCCAGGGAATACAGTGGAGGATGGCCCAAGTGCTTGGGCCCTGCACCACATGGGAGACCAGGAGAAGCACCTGGCTCCTGCCATCGGATCAGCGCGGTGCGCCGGCCGCAGCGCGCCTACCGCGGCAGCCATTGGAGGGTGAACCAACGGCAAAAGGAAGACCTTTCTCTCTGTCTCTCTCTCACTGTCCACTCTGCCTGTCAAAAACAAATAATAAAAATAATAATCAATTGATTCTGATACCAGTTCATGGAAGACTAAGCATGACATATATTTATCATTAGAGAAGCCTCTAAAATGTAAAAAATAAGTACAGCTTTAAGAAAGGAAGACATAAGATCAAAAAATAAAATATTCTCAAATAACCTGAAATAAAACAAGGGAAGAATACAGAAGACAAATAGCAAGGTGGTATACTTAGGCCGGCGCCGCTGTTCACTAGGCTAATCCTCCCCACCTGCGGCGCCGGCACCCCAGGTTCTAGTCCCAGTTGGGGTGCCAGTTCTATCCCGGTTGCTCCTTTTCCAGGCCAGCTCTCTGCTGTGGCCTGGGAAGGCAGTGGAGGATGGCCCAAGGGCTCTGTCCCTGCACCCACATGGGAGACCAGGAAGAAGCACTTGGCTCCTGGCTTCAGATAGGTGCAGCACGCCGGCCATAGCAGCCATTTGGGGGGTGAACCAACGGAAAAAGGAAGACCTTTATCTCTGTCTCTCTCTCTCTCACTGTCTAACTCTGCCTGTCAAAAAAAAAAAAAAAAAAGATGGTATACTTCAACCCAGTCTAATAATACTACATATAAGTGGATTATAATTTAAAAGGCAAAGTGTGACAGAATATGAGAAAAGGTGGTGGTGAAGAGGAATCTTCAAAAAGTTTATGGAAAATATGTATTATGAAAAACAATGAATTCATTTCAACAGTTTTTGCATTAGAATAAGCTTATTTTTTAATTACATTTTCTATTAACTTTTTGAAGTCCTCTCATATAAACACAAAATGTTTGAAATGTAAAGGATGGAAAAAGACACATAATGCAAGCTGTACAAATAAAAAGTCACTGGATCTAAATTAAAATAGAAAAAGTCAAGTTTTACACAAAGAGAAATTATCAGAGGGCAAAAATAACAATCTTAAATTGGTTCAAATGTAATAATACAGCATCAAAGTAGATGAATGAAAACTTTCTAGAACCAAAGGGTGATATGCAAATAAAATCACTTCTATAATTGCAGATTTTACTGCCCAGATATCAGTAATTGAATAAAAACAGAAAAAAGTTTACTTGGATATATTTGACCAATGTGACCACGTTCTCATTTATGGAACACAATACCTAACAACTATAGAACAAATTCTTTCAGGTGAACACAGCACATTCACTAACGTATTTCATGAAATATAAAAGAATTTTCCTCTAACTACAGTGTAACTAAATTAGAAGCCAATAATAAGACATCTAGAAAATCCTCAAATATTTGAAAATAAAACACAAAAGAAGATATTTGAACATCTGTAAGTACAATAAAAGATACTCAACATGAGTCATCAGGGAAATGTAAGCTAAAGCCACAATGAAATAACATTTCACATTTACCAAAGTAGCTAAACTCAAAATGACTGACAATACCAAATGCTGGCAAGGTTATGAAGGAACCAGAAATCATACATATCAAAGTGCAACATGGTGCACTTTGGGAAACAGATTATTTCTTATAAAGTCAATAAATATTTTTTAACTTCTAAACTTTTATTCAAAAAAAACAGCATATTTCTACAACAGCAAGTATATGAGAATATTCATAACAGGGTTGTTCATGTTAGCCAAAAATTGGAAACCCAAATGTCTATCAACAAGTGAAAGCTAAGCAAATTGTCCAATGTTAATACAATAGAATATTACTTGGCAATAAGAAGTTATCAAATATGGAATCAAAAAACCATATGAGTGAATCTCAAAAACATTATACTACATGAAAAAACCCAGATACAAAATAGTACATATATTTATCCCATTTATAGATCTCACTTCTAGAATAAGCAACACTATTGCTAGATAACCAAAATCAGACCAAATGTCTGCAACAAGCAGAACATATTTCTTGGTTCATGTGATAATTTCAAATGTGTATACATTTTTCAAAAATCACTGAAATGAATATCTAAAATCTATGTATCCTATAATATGTAATTCAACACAGTAGAAATAAAAGATCATGGAAACAAATTTTAGCAATAATTTTTAAAATAACACAAACCAGATCATTGTTTTTTATAATCAGAAACAGCCTGTCTTGTTTTGTATTGTTTTTTCAATTGAGGTAAACTTCATCAAACATAAAATATAATTATTTTAAAATTATTAATTCAGTGACAGTTGGTAAATTCACAGTGTTGTGTAAACTACCATCTCCATCTAGTTCCAAAAAGCTCTCATCACCAAAAATAAAACCCTGTATCGTTAAGCAGTTACACCCTCTTCCCTCTCTTTCCAACTCCATGGCAAAATAAATCTGATTTTTCAAAAGGTTTTTTATTTATTTGAAAGGGAGAATTACAGAGAAAGAGACAGAGTGAGAGGTCTTCCATCTGCTGGGTCACTCTCCAAATGGCTCCAATGGCCAAGGCTGGGCCAGACCAAAGTCAGGAGCCTAGAACTCCGCTTGGGTATCCCTTGGGGGTAGCACTTGGACCATCTTCCACTGCTTTCCTAGATTCATCAGCAGGGAGCTGGATTGGAACTGGAACAGCCAAGACTCAAACCAGTGCTCATAAGGAATACTGGTGTCGCAGGCAGCAGTTTAACCTGCTATGCCCTGATGCCGGTCCCTCAATCTGCTTTCTGCCTCTGTAGATTTACCTATTTTTGGATAGTTCCTGTAAATTAAATCATATGTGATGTTTTATATCTGGTTTCTTTCACATGCTATAATATTTTCAAGGTTTATCAATATTATAGCACATACCAGTACTTAATTCCTTTTTTATAGCTGAATAATAATCCATTATATCTATATACCATAATTTGTGTATCTATTCACTTACTGATGAACATTTGGACTGTCTCCACCTTTAGGCTACTAGAAATTGTGTTGCTATGAACATTCATGTACAAGTATTTGAGCCACTGTTTCTAATTCTTTTGTATAGTAATATAGGAATGGAATTGCTATCTCACACAGTAACTCACAGCTACTGAACCATTTTATATACTCACCAGCCATGTATGTGGGTTCCAATTTCTCCACATCCTAGTCAACACTTGTTATTTTCCATCTTTTGTTTTGACCTGGCAGTTACAATGTTCCCATACTATCAGAGCCAAAGCTTGAGCTCTAGCTTTAATTCCCATCCCAGCTGCTTGCAAAGGTACCCTGGAATGCAACAGAACACAGTCTAACTGCTTGCAGCCCTGCCACCCACATGGGAGACTCAGAATGAGTTCCCAGCTCTTAGCTTCAGCCTAGCCCCGCCTTAGCAGTTTAAAGTATTTGGGGAGTGAAGCAGATGGGAGATCTTTGTCTCTCACTCAGTCTCTCTGCCCCTCAAACAAAAACTTTTTTAAAAAAATAAAATGACAAAAAGCATAGTATAAAAATATACAAACTAATAATCAACTATTAAATATCATATATAATTTTATGTGCTATACTTTTATACAACTGGCAGCACATATTAGTTCAAACCAGCATCACCACACACACACAGGTAATGCATTGTTGTGTGACATTTCACCATCACTAGGCAACAGGAAATTTTCAGTTCCATGATAATCTTACGGGGCCGCTACCATACACGTGGTCAGTCATTGAGTGAAACATCATTATGTGGCACATACTCCGAAAGCCTTTAAGCACAGGAGAGCTCCATACTTGCTAAATGGACAATAGAAAAAATATCCTTAAACTGCTCTAGCCTCATTATCGGTTTCACAAGTCTTCTATTTGTGAGGCACTGTGTGCTAAGCTTTGAAAGTTCTGGAAGACAAATCCTTGCCTTACAGCAGCTTAGCTCTGAGAAGAGCACTTCAGTTTAAAAACAAGTGAATAAATGTGAACTGGAACGCTAAGAATTAGAAATACTTATATTAACACTGGTAAGGAATAATCAGAGGGAACTTTGGTTAAGAGTCACTGGACCACAAACCCAGCACCTGCCTTGTTCTCTTTCGATTTCTAACAGTCACATGGCTAGGCAGTCCATAACACTCTAAATTCAACTTAATAAGAAAAATGAGGGTACCACCAGTGTTGCCTGCATCCAGTCCAACTGTCTGAAGAAAATGAGAAGATGTTTGTGAAAATGATTTTTTTAACCTGTAAAGGTGTACACGTATTGTGGTATCGGTTCTTACAGATCTGAAAAGAATGATTATTCTGGCGGTGAGGAAGGTAGGAGACAGTGTTGGGAGCTGGGGTGGTACCAGGACAAGAAGAAGGTGGACTTCACCAGTGAGAAGACAGAGGCAACAAGCAGACTGTGAACTCCTGAAACAGGAATCCTTTGTATCTGTTCATTCCACTTTGTAAAGGCAGGAAGTTAAACCAGGTTGTTACACAGAACTTCAACACATTCAAATGAAGCCCTGCAGTTTACCAAAGCCTAAATGCTTCCAGTATTTGACCCACATAGCTGTATGAGTCAATAAACACGTTATCACTACTTTCATATGTGAACTCCGGAAGAAGGCGGTGAGGTTAAGTTCACACAACTGGATGAACCAGGATCCGAACATCCTGACCCTGAATCAGGTGCTCCGTACACCAGAGCTGGAACGCTCGCGGGTAAAGGACTCTAAAGGTGACCTGTTTGGGAGGGGGACCTGGCGAAGGCGGCTAACGATGTCCTCCCTTCCCCTCCTTGCCCAACACCACTCCGTGCCTGCGCTGGACATAACACCACGTCCAGTGCGAGGAGCAAGAGAACCACCAGAGCCACTACGCGATGCCGAGAGCCGCGTGTTCCTGCAGCGGCCAACACTGAAAACCCCGCAGGTCCGCGGCGCTCCTTCCTCCCACGGACCTCTCTACCACCTCTCCTGCTCCTCTTTTGCGCCTTTCCCTGCCTCTACCTCAGCGCGGGGCCCGGCACGAGGCTCGCAGCAGCCCAGGGAGAGAAGCGGCTGCCCCCTGCCTACCTGAGGGCCACGGCGTCCCGCTGAGGAAACCGTCTGTCCACGCCTCCGAAAGCCACTGAAATCAAAGACCACAGCGAGGGCCCCATGCAAGCGGCCGGGAAGCCAGTCCAGCTGGCACGCGGGAAGGTTTCCAGAAGAGACCGGACGCCCCGGCCTGGCGAAGGGTGCAGACGCCCCGGGCCCCTTGTGAGGAGAGCAGCGGCGCGTCAGGGCCTGAAGCACAGCACCGCGCCACTCGCGCCACTCGCGCCACTCACCTGGCACTCGCAGCCTCCACCCGGACCAGGAGGGCAGCCCCCCGAGCACGCGCCTCCACCTCCGCCGGCCGCCCACGCCCACGCGGCGGTGACTTCCTGCCCCTTGTCTGCACCCTCGCTTGCCTGCGCGCATGCCCAGCGCTGAACCTCCAGGTCCGAGTCTCGCCACCCACCTGCCAGGAGCTGACTTTCTTTGGTTAGCAGATTGTAGCCCAAAGCCTGTATGCACCTATACAGCTGGTTAGTGCGACTGTAGGCACCGGTGCTGTATTTAAAGGATTAAAACGCGATTGGGCTTTTCTTTCTGTTTTAAAGAAGCTACATGCCTACGAATGCACTTCTGCTCTAAGTAAGGGCGCTTCTACTGCCCTTTGTCCTTGCTGGACCTGCAAAGTGAGGGCCTCATTGGCCCCAGGAAGCCTGATATGGTTTCCTGCTACCTATGACTGCTGATCCCTAAGAGACCTGTAGGAGGCGCCATTCTTCCCAACCACTCTGCAAGGGCTCAGTGCTGACACCTCTACTGAATGACCCCGTGAGCAGAAGCAAACTCTGACCAGGGTGGTACCTTTGGCTTTCTGCTTTAGGCACTGGCCATTTTCCCTGAGGCTCCAGTGCACTGGAAGCATTACTAAAACTTCATGCATTTGTGCAAATACCTGCTTATTTAGAATAAACGCTTGGGGCCAGCTGTGGCACAGTAGGTTATTCCTCTGCCTGCGATGCTGGATTCCCATATGGGTGCTGGTCTGTGTCCCGGCTGCACCTCTTCCAATCCATCTCTCTGCTATGACCTGAAAAAGCAGTAGAGGATGGCCCAAGTGCCTGGGCCCCTGCACCCACGTGGGAGACCTGGAAGAAGCTCCTGGCTCCTGGATTTGGATCCTCTCAGCTCTGGCCCTTGCAGCCATTTGGAGAGTGAGTTAGTAGAAGGAAGACCTTTCTCTCTGTCTCCTCTGCCTCCCACTGCCTAACTCTATCTCTCAAGTAAATAAATAAAAATTTAAAAATAAATAAATAAAAATAAAAATAGAGTAAAAGCTACTGTTGCTTCTTCCTCTGCAACTACTGAGTCAGCTCTGGGCCACTACAACACACTGCCTTTCCATGAACCTCACAGCAAACTTCAGGCTTTGGATAAAAGGAACATTCCATGCCTTTCCCCACCCCACCCCAAGCCAATCAGCCATCAGCCTTCAACTGGTAAAGAAAAATCAAATTTTACACACAAAAAATTTAAGTGATCAATTGCTAACAAAACTCAAGAACAACTGCTAAGGATGTGAGCAAGAAATACCACAAAATGACCAAAGAATGACTCAGAAGGTTATATAATGTTCTCGAATCCTCCAGAACATCCAGAGATTCCAGCAACCTCTGCCCTCTTCATGTTGTCGTTCCAGCCCAGGAGGACCACTGCACTGTGTTCCTGGTGTGTGGCCGTCCTATCCCACGAGAGGCAGCAGGCCTGCTACTCAGGCCAACCACTATGCAGCAAAGGAGACGAACATCTAGTGTGCACCTACCGTGTGCCAGGCACTTTCCAGACCTAAGCAATAGTAGTAGATGAGAGGAGGGCCCTGGAGGGAGAGAGAGAACGTTTGAATGTATCTTCCCTCTTGGTAGCTGAGTCACTTGACCACTGCACCTCACTTTGCTTATCTGTAAAATATAACAGTTCAGATCTTGTTTAGCTTGTGTTGAAGACTGCATTACACAACAACTGTCAAGTGCTTTGCACAAAGCTTATTGGCTATTAATAGCATCACTGTCATTATGGTTCTATTATCTCACATTCACTTGTTAGGCCAGCTCAGAAAAAGGTCAGAATGAACAGAACTCCCTTTCAGATAGAAATCAGCTCGGCTCAGGTTCGTCCCGAGAGACTCTCAGGAGAGTGAATCATTGCGTTCATCTAGAAGAGGCCCTGACCCCAGCAAGAGTCTGAGTGGACCTCAGGGCCCAATGCGCTAGTTGCTCTTAACCTTAGCAATATATTTCCAAATTGGTCCAGACAAAAGTCTCCGTTGTGCATTCTAAGCAGGTTTTTCAAACAGGTTTCCATCACACATGTAGGCTTGTGCCACTTTAGAAATCTGTGACACTGGTCAGATGATGGATGATTCTAAATGGAACCGCACAAGAATTGTGGCTGGAATAACTGATGCCCTCCTCCTACACTGCTATTAAATGGATGAAAATCCATCTTTAAAATGTCTCATCAATGATGGGTCACTTGCAAAGTTTAGAACAAAATTGGAATTGGCCTTTTATGGCCGTTCAAAAGCAGACAGATAGTATCTGCAATTACTTGCTTCTTTGCAATTATGGAATTGCTGCTTCCCTCTGAAGAAGGTGGCCTGAAGCAAACTGTGCCAGCTGTTTCCAGAATAATCCATGTTTGTACTTTTACTCCCCACACACACTCCAAAAAGTTCCAGGAGGAACTAAACAGAAACAGACAGTTGCAAAAATCAGGTCTCTGACGCATACAGCTTGGCCCACAGAAATCCAGATCTCTGTCCTCCCTTTTTACTCAACTAAATGTACAATGTTTAACTCTTGTCTTATTTGACTGTCCTGGAACATTTTCTGCAACATTTACATGCTGGTCTCAGACCTTAATTAGAAACTGCCTTATCACAGGCCCCAGAACTCTGCTCACCAGGTCCTCTTGGCATCTTTGTGGCTTCTCTGCCTCCCTCTGCTTTAGAGTTTCATCTTCACCTGCCCTCTTCATTTATATTGTGGTGTTAGTGGCTGGTGGTGTGGTGCAGTGGGTTAAGGCACTGCCGGCAATGCTGGCATTCCCTATTGGACTGTTGGTTTGAGTTCCATATGCTCTGCTTCTGATCCAGTTCCCTACTAATGCACTTGGGAAAGCAACAGAAGATGGCCCAAGCACTTGGGCTCCTGCCATCCATGTGGGAGAACCAGAGGAGTTCTATGCTCCTGGCTTTAGCCTGGCCCAGCTCTGGCTGTTGTGCTCATTTGGGAAGTGAACCAGCTGGTGGAGGATCTCTCTCTCTCTTTCTCTCTCTCTCTCTCTCCCTCCTTCCCTTCCTCCCTACCTCCCTCCCTCTCCTTTTTAAATACATACATACATACATACATACATACATAAATCTATACTCCCCAGGGTGCCCACCTCCACGTCGCTCTGTAGCACAGATAATCACGTGACATATACTGCCTTCTGAGGGAAATTGAAAATAAATGGTATCTTTCAGTTAGAGAGCATTCTAAAATCTTAAATCTGACTTTAAAAATAAATATAAGCTCATAGACTTTCAAAGGCATTTACACGCCTAAAACAAAACAACTAAAGTAAAACCTCTCGAACAGGAGTTGGGAAAGTCCAACCCATGGACCATTCTCAGGCCCACAGAATCATTTGGTCTGCCCCAGCCAAGGCAACAGCAAGCTGGACTCAAAATTCAGTAAGTCTATAGCAGGCTAATTTTAAATTGCTCGTTATGTATGGCCTGTGAATGATGTCCTAAATATCCAGATGGCCTTGGCAGAGAAAGATGTTTCCCACCCCCTCTAGAATATGGCCTGTTTTGAAGAGAGCAAGAACACAGGCATGTGGGACTCAGCCAGTGGGAATGTAGACTGCTTCCTGCAAGCATGCTAGCTGTCGCTATCACAAAGTCCTTAAAATGGTCACACAATTCAATGCAACATCTCAATTTCCACGTAATAATTAAGAATATGTGCTACTGTTTATCATAAAGCTCAACTTAAAATGTATTTGAGAGGCAGGTGTTTTAGTACAGTTGTTAGGATGCTGATTGGGACACCCACATCCCCTATCAGGGTTTCTGGGTTCAAGTCCCAACTCCACTCCTGATTCTAGCTTCCTGCTAATGCAACCAAGTAGCTGGGTCCCTGTCATCCATGTGGAAGATCTGGATTGAATTCCCAGCTCCTGGTTTGGCCTGGCCCAGCCCTAACTACCGCAGATAGTTGAGGAGTGAACCAGCGTATGTGAGATTTCTCTCACTCTCACTATTGCCTCTGAAATAAATTAAACAAATAAATGTTTAAAAACATTTGAAATAGCTAAAAATGGAAAACAAATTAAATAGTTCAGTAAACTATGGTATATCCATATGATAACATGTAAAAATCTCAAAAAAAAGTTCTTAGATGAAAAAGTTAAAAATAGCATATACAGTATGACCTCAACTCTTAATATATATATTTCAAACAAGAGGAGGAAAAATGAAAAGAAGTCACACTCCATGTTAATAACAATTATTTATTGATGTTAAAAAATACGAGTTGGAGCCAGTGCTATGGCATAGAAGGTTGGGCCTCCACCTGCAGTGCCAGCATCCCACGTGGGCATTGGTTCGAGTCCTGGCTACTCCGCTTCTGATCCGGCTCCCTGCTAGTGTGTCTGGGAGAGCAACATAAGATGGCCCGGATGCTTGGGCCTCTGCACCCATGTGGGAGACCTGAGGAAGGCTCCAAGCTCCTGGTTTCAGCCTGTCCCAGCCCTGGCTGTTGTGGCCATTTGGGAAGTGAACTAGTGGATGAAAGATCTCTCTCTTTCTCTCTCTCTCCCCTCCCTCTGTATTTCTGATTTTCAAATAAATAAATAAATAAATAAAATCTTTAATAAGAAGAAATATGAGTGATTTATATTTTATTCTTTGGCCATTTCTATATTTTCCAAATGTATTAAAATAGCATGAATTATTCTTGTAATAGGAGATATATAATCCTTTTATGAAAAAGGCTCTGAGAGGAGAGAGGCCACGTTAATAAAGATGACACTGCAGCCATTCTCCTAGATTCCTGCCTTGTAACTCCTGTAAGAAAGGTCTTGGCTCAAGGACTATTTGAAATAGAGTATTCAAATGGAGATGCATTTGATTCAGCAGACTTAAATCCGGGTTGAAGCCACTGTAGAGACAAATTAGCTAAGTGTCCGTGGCTTCCTTATCATAACTTTACATAGATAAAGAGAACAGCACCAGGCTGAATCCAGGATTTGTCAGGAGTAAGACAGGGAGTGTAGAGGCAGAAGCTCTGCCTCGGGAATTAGAGGAGCATTGTGGACATTCCCCTCCCCCATAACCATCTGGCCAACTGGAGGTGAATGACTTCAGTTCTGGAAACTTGGGTGTGTGTGTGTGTGTGTGTGTGTGTGTTTTAATTTGTGAAATAAGGAAAAATTTCTTTGACACAGGGCAGAATTAGGATTCTAATTCTGGACCCTACTTTCCATGGGTTCTGTATCTGCGAATCTATTTGCTAAAATGGATTTGCAGCCCCCAAATTAATATTCCCTGCACGTTCCTGGCCATTTGAAAACATGCACAGGGCAGGGAAAGGTCAAGACCTCACCGGCACTTTCCCAGCTGAGGTTGAGCAAAGTGACCCGCCGCTTCCTTGTTACAGTTCTCGCCATCTATTTAGTGCTGCAGTGTTCACCTTTTTATGCTCTTTGTTGGGATTTTGCTGTGTAAAATGCCCCCTGGTACTGTGGAAGAGCTGTCCAGTATCTGTAAGTGCAAGAAGGCTCTGATGTGCCTTGTGGAGAATATTCATGCATAGGAGAAGCTCCATCAGTCGTGGGTTCCAGTGCTGTTGGCCATGAGTCCCGTGTTAATAAATCAACAATACAAATATATGTTAAACTGACGTCTTTAAACAGAAACACACACAAAAAGAAGAAGGTTATGGTATCAACCACCAGACATCATGTTCTGAGACTCAGAGCAATCTAACCTAATTAGTAAGAATTGGTTGTATATATACTTACCCATGCTTTCCACATACCTAGTAGATGTTATATAACACCTAGAATGAAAAAAAAAAAAAAAAAAACTCAGTGTCATGAATCTTGTTGAATACACTTAAGATTGCCTCAAATAGAAAGATCAAGTGTCATAATACACCTGTTCTTCACCCAACAATGAGTTGTGTTTTATGAAAAGCCTTAAACATCCCTGTCATCTTTGTGGAAGATCTACACAAGGTTTACAATCTTTTTTTTTGCCTGGACTACAGCTGCTTGCAATAACCACTAATCCCTTTTTCTCACAGATCAACCCAGCCTTCAATAACCAAACACTCTTCAGAAGGAGAATATATACAACATCTTCAAGATTATGTTTTGGCCTAAAGCTAATTACTGATTCCATTTTAAAAGAGATTTTGGGGCCTGGGGCTGTGGTGTAGTGGGCTAAGCCTCTGCCTGCAGTGCCGGCATCCCATATAAGCGCAGGTTCTAGTCCAGCTGCTCCACTTCCAATCCAGCTCTCTGCTATGGCCTGGGAAAACAGTAGAGGATGGCCTGAGTCCTTGGGCTCCTGCAATTGTGTGGGAGACCTGACAGAAGCTCCTAACTGCTGGCTTTGGATCAGCTCAGCTCTGGCCAATGCAGCCTTTGGGGGAGTGAACCAGCAGATGGAAGACTTCTCTCTGTAACTCTGCCTTTGAAATTAATTAATTAATTAATTAATTAATATTTTAAAAAGAGAGATTTTCAACCTTTGTGGGTGGGGGAGGCTTAAGCATATTTTCAGCACTATCTGTTCTCCTGCAAGAGGATACAATCACAATTAATGTGTCATTCATTAGTAAAGATGTATTGATTTTATAAAATCAAAGTCAGTATTTCTGAAAGAGAAGAAAGGAAAGAAATCATTTAAAAAGAAAAGGAAATATCGATAACCTCAAACTGAAAACATCAGATAGATTCAAGCTGAAGAGCATTCTACAAAATATCAGTACCCCTGAAAAGCTTCAATGTCACCCAAAGGAAAGATATAGAGGAACTGGGTTTTAGTACACTAAGGAGCAATGAGGACAACTCAATGCAGTGGTCAACCCTAGGCTGGATCCTAAAACAAAACAAACAATTAATAGAAAACTGAAGAAATTCAAAGTCTGTAGTGTAGTTAAGAATGTATCTATGTTAATTTTTGATTTTACTGATTGTATGTTGCTTATGTTCAGATTTAACATCATGAAAAGCGGAATGAACATGCTCTGGGAAATCTCTGTAATATAGTTGCAACTCTTATCCAGAGCCAAAATTCAATCCAGAAAAGTTTTGAAAAAGAGAGAGGTGGGGAAAGGAGGAAATAGTACTGGAGGAAAGAGATGGCTCATCAGTATTGAAAATGTGAGCACTGAACTGATGGTTGGAGGAAGAGGTTGACACACAAATAGGCAAATTCCTTGCAGACCATGGGGAGCCATCATTCTCAACAACAATTTATGGGAAGTAGTTCTTTAACAGTTCTACAAGGAAAGACTACTCTCCCCAGAGCCTTTAAATTCCTGGCTCCTGGAACATTTCTCAAATCACCCTCGGTACTGAACACAACCTCTTGTGTGCCACTCAACGTACAATGAAGAGTCACCTAGAGGACCTGGGTTCGGCAAACACCAAGCCTACTTGGGATATCATATTCATCTGGAAACTTAGCAAAGGGGTCTCCATGTGACCTGGTAATTTTTCTCTGGACATGAACTCTGTCTGAGGGACAAGGGTCTTCAAATGTCTTTTTGGAAAACATGAGTCCTAGAGTCCCAATAACTTATCATTATGTGACCATAGTAATTTTAGGTTACTGTTATTACAGGTTATAATCCCCCTGCCAAATTTCTTTGAAGGCTCTTTGCTGTTTAAAATCCTGAATTTGCATAATTACTAGAAACCACAATGGATGTCTTACAAAGGGCAGGAAGCTACTTATCCCTTTCTGAAGAATTGGGGCATATTATCCTGGAATATTGGGAAATTTATGTTCTTCTCTACAAATCCCTTGATTCAGCCCTTACTGATCGCCAGCTGATTGGCAGAATGCATTGAGTGCTTACAAAGTGCTGACTTTCCACTGTACCACTGCTACAGCTTGAGCAAGATTTGGCTCCCAAATTCCTGTGGATGTTAAACTCCAAAGTCATAAGTTAATGACACTGAGAGGGCAGAAACAATCCAATTAAGGACATTAAAGGACATGGTAGGAGGTCCTTAGATCATTGTGGGCATGGCCTTGGACAGTAATTCTTGGAAGAGGAATGTTACAAATGCCTACATTGGGCTCAGCTACTCTCTCTCTCTGCTTCCTGGCTCCCAATGTGATTCTTCCTCTGCATACGTTCCACCATTGCCAACCTCTGGCCTGACTAGAGAGACAAACAAATAACACCACCCTACTCTTGGACTGTGAACCTCTAAAATCATTAGCCAAAATAAATCTTCTTCCTTGATAAGCAGTTCATTTTAGGCATTTCATTGCAGCAACAGAAAGCTGACTAAGGGGCTGGCACTCTGGTGTCACAGGTAAAGCCACCACCTGCAGTGCTGTCATCCTATGTGGGTGCTGGTTCAAGTTCTGGCTGCTCCACTTCCCATCCAGCTCTCTGCTATGCCCTGGGAAACAGTATAAGATGGCCCAGATCCTTGGGCCCCTGCACCCACATGGGAGACCCAGAAGAAGCTCCTGGCCCCTGGCTTTGGACCAGTGCAGCTTCAGCCATTGAAGTCAACTGGGGAGAGAACCAACAGATGGAAGACACCTCTCTCTTCTCTCTCTCTCTCTCTCTCTCTCTCTCTCTCTGCCTCTCCTTCTCTCTGTGTAACTCTGCCTTTCAAATAAATAAATAAATCCTTTTTTTAAAAAAGCTAATACAGCACCTGTATGACTTTATAGCAATACATGTGATCATAAGAAACCCCAGCATTTATTAAGCTATTATTCTGTTCCCTGCATTGTATTAAGCACTTAAGGTATAGTATCTCTTATAATTATCTCCACAACGTCCTGAGGTAAATACAACAATGGTCCATCACTTGAATGATGGAGGAACCAAGGCTTTATGAGGTTAAGTCACATTCTACATATTCCAGGACTAGTAAACATAAGACATTAAACAAAATTGCACTGGCACTAGAGCTTACTAGAAACTGTAATTTGATAAAGCCCTAGGATTCCCTGTTGCCCCAATTTCTGTACCAGCATGGTCTCTATGAGATGCTTTCAGGTAGAATGAAGTTCCGCCAAACCATAATAGTCCTCTTAAACCCCCTCTCATCTCCCTAAATACACTGCTTGCTCAGAAAGCTGAAAATAGACAGACAACATGACCCAGCAATCCCACTCCTGAGAATTTATCCAGAGGAAATAAAATCAACATATTAAATAGTGATCTGTACCCTCATATTCATTGCAGCTCAATACACAATAGCCAAGACATGGAAGCAACCCAGATGCTCATTAATTGATGACTAGATAAAGAAATTATGATATATATACATATATACTATAGAGTACTACTCAGCTGTAAGAAAGAATGAAATCCTGTCTTTCACAACAAATTATATTAAACTGGAAACCATTATAACTTGATGAAATAAGCCAGTCCCAAAAAGACAAATATCATATATTCTCCCTGATCTATGGTAGCTAATACAGTACCAAAAATTAATATATGGGAGTGAAATTGACATTTTGAGATTTGATGATTGTTTAAAGTCCTTGTCTCTACTGTTGATGAACAGTTTTTTTTCTTACTGTTTGTTGAATGCTTTACTTAATGTAGGGCAATGTCAGTACCACAGTTGGAGGCCCCAAATGTGAAGGAGGGTACACTGAGAAATCACAGAAGTAATTTAGAAAACAATCCACACTTCTTTTCCCTGCCTCCCTCTATGACTTAAGAAGTGTTCATGTAGACGGTTATATCAGTAATTTTTAGACTTTAATGAGCACATAAACAGGATCTTTTTAAAAGCAGATTCTGGATCAATGAGATTCTACATATGCAAGAAGCTCACAGGAGATGCTAATGGTCTGAAGATCTCACAAGTAGAAAGGAGAAATATTGTTTTTTATCATTAAGTTAATATGCACAAAGAGACTTGCTTTTACTTGGGTTAAAAATAAACTGGAGGGGCCAGCGCTGTGGTGTACTGGGTAAGGCTGCTGCCTGCTATGCCGGTATCCCATGTGGGTGCCGGTTCGAGTCTTGGCTGCTCCGCTTCTGATCCAGCTCTCTGCTATGGCCTGGGTAAGCAGTAGAAGATGGCCCAAGTCCTTGGGCCCCTGAACCTGCACAGGAGACCCAGAGGAACCTCCTGGCTCCTGGCTTCAGATCAGCACAGCTCTGGCCATTGCAAGTGAACCAGCGGATGGAAGACTTCTCTCTCTCTCTCTCTTCCTCTGCCTCTCTGTAACTCTGCCATTCAAGTAATTAAATCTTTAAAATAAATAAATAAACTGGAAATTGATGTTTGGAGGCTCAGTTGGACTTTTGGTGTACAATATGATAACTTTTAGCTTGTATGGCTATTTAAGTTTCATTGATTTTAAATTTAATAAAATTTAAAATTCAGTTTATCAGTTACTCAGCACATTTTAAGTGCTCAACAATCACATATGGCGGATGGTTACCATATTGGACAACATGAAAGAATGTTGCCATTATTCTGTTACTGAATGGTGAACTGGAGATGGTTTATTTATCATACAACATTTTTAAAATATAAGGTTTATTCCACTTTGAAACAAATCAGAAAGTGGAATCTTGAAGTATCATCTGAAAAATTCCAGCCATCTTTTCTTAAGAAAAACAAAACAAAGGTCAGGACAACATGATACCCACTAATAAAGGAAGTTACATTCCTTGTTCCCAGCAAAGGGCAGCACAGCTCAACCTCAGATGGAACATGACATTAATGGGCCAAGAGGGAAAGATGAGGACAGAGGAGAGTGAAGCTAAACAGAGCAGGCCCAGTGCACTGCATGCTTCATGCCAAAGCCAGCTCATTACCCTGTGCTCTTATCAGTCATCTTCTCACCTTGTGGGGAAATTAATACAGGGAGAAAAAAGTATAGGTGAGATGGGCACTTTATGTTCAGCCCTACATGAAATACTTAGCTCTGATCACACTATACAAGCAACAACTAACAAAGGATGTGTTAGAGTTCTCCAGAGGAACACAACCAAGGAGTGTGTGTGTGTGTGTGTGTGTGTAGACAGAGAGGGCGAAAGAGGAGGATAGAAAGAGAGAGAAATGAGGGTACTTCAAATAGCTTAAGAAACAGAATTAGGGCTGGCGCTGTGGCATAATAGGCTAAACTTCCACCTGTGGTGCTGGACTCCCATATGAGCACTGGTTTGTCTTGGCTGATCCTCCTCTGATTCAGCTCTCCGTCATGGCCTGGGAAAATAGTAGAAGATGGCCCAAGTGCTTGGGCCCCTGTATCTGTGTGGGAGACTTAGAAGCTCCTGGTTCCTGGCTTCAGATCTGCACAGCTCTGACCATTGCAGCCATTTGGGGAGTGAATCAGCAAAAGGAAGACCTTTCTCTCTATACTTGAGTTCCTGCCACTTTCATGGGAGACTAAGCCTGGTCCAGCCCTGGATGTCGCAGGCACCTGGGGATTACCCCAGCAGATGGAAGATCTCTCTCTCTCTCTCTCTCTCTCTCTCTCTCTCTTTCTCTCTGTTTTTCAAATAATAAATCTTTTAAAATGTTTATTTTGAGGACAAGTGCTGTAGCATAGTAGTAAGCCTTTGCCTGTGGCACCAGCACCCCATATGGGCACCAGTTCATGTCCTAGCTGCTCCTTTTCCAATCCAGCTCTCCGCTAATGGCCTGGGAAAGCAATGGAAGATGGCCCAAGTACTTGGGCCCCTGCATCTGTGTGGGAGACCCGGAAGAAGGTCTTGGATTCTGGCTTCAGATCAGCTCAGCTCCAGCCGTTATGGCCATATGGGGAGTGAACCAACGGATAGAAGATATTTCTCTCTGTCTCTCCCTCTCTCTATCTGTAATTCTACCTCTCAAATAAATAAATATTTGAAAAAATAAGATAAAAATTTTATTTGGGTCCACATATTCTGTACCTATTTATTCTACAAGAGACTACTAAACTCTGATCACTAGTGACTCTTAGCTCTTGACAAGAGAAATGATAATCAAAAGTGCAGTTATTTAAATCCATAAAAGTATTGGTTTGCTTTCACTCTTAATGCATGGACTAAATTCCATCACAATCAGATGTCACATGAACCATGAAAATTAGAGTAATTAAAGTGGCTTAGTTTCCAATAGTCAATATAAAGTTAGGAAATGAAACTAATAAATTGATTCATATGGAGTGAACAAATAGAATTAAAATTCTATTTTAATATATATATATTAAATTGTATAATTTTGGTGCATATCCATTTTTCTACATTATAGACTTATCTCCTGCAACTCTCATCTACCCAGTCTTGGATCCCACCTTCTTAAATTCATCCCTCCCCTTAAATTAATCCTACTCATTCCTATTCCCAAATATATCAAAAGTCCCCTCTATTAGAGTACTTTTCACTCAAAAATCCCTAACTTTTAAAAGCACTTCTTGATAGAATCACTTAGAATGAATCTCTCCTCCCACGTACTTTCAGAAACATTGACTTTACCAAAATTAGATCCTTTACCACATTTTGGGGTGCAGTTATTGGTGCATCTTTCTCAATTTTCATGAGCTCAGACTCAAAAATTCTGTGTCATTTTTCTTTCTCTCCAGTACCAAACACACCATGTGTGTGAATAAATGTTCAAATTGGGTTGGGATGGAAAGGAATGTAAGTAGCTCCAATGAGAAGTAATTTCAGGCCCAGGGTAAGCAGGTGGCACAGCTTTTCTAAAAGCTCAAGGATTCTCTTTGGAAGATAGCAAAATGTCTCAAGCTCATAAGACCCCCAATACAAGGAAGAATATAATCCCAGAGAAACAAAATGGAGAAGGAGAAAAAGGATTGGTGCCAACTCAAGGAGCATTCTAGCAAGAACCTGAATGCACTCACTCTCCCAGACGGCCTCAAATATCCTCTTCTTGCAAGGAAAACCCAGCAAATCCACCACCATAGCCAGCCCAGTTGAATGCAAAGCAGTAAGGCATGACGACCCACCATCAAATACATTAATAATATAGGTCATGTTTAAAGCTCTTCCATATACATTACCACATTTCATTCTTGGATACACTAGTCAGTGCACAAGATAGGTTTCATTTTGCTATTTTATTTCATAAATGAAGAAAGAGAGTCTCAGAGATTGATAATTTTCCTAAAGTCATATCAGTTTATATTTATAGTGGAGCTGGAACTACAGGCTGTATCAGAACTGGAGGTGCCAACCACAGTTGTACTTTTGTAGGAGTAAGATCCCCAGGCCTTGACTATGATTTACTCTATATTGACTAAGATAGACTCTGTATTGACTAAGATAGATAGATAGATAGATAGATAGACAGACAGACAGATAGACAATCTCAAACATAAAAGTAAGATCATACTGTTTTGCTTTCTGGGCTTATTTCAATTTACATATGTCCTACAGTTTAATTCATGTATTAGAAAATGGCAAGATTCCCTTCTTCTTTAAGCCTGAATGATATGCATATATATGTGATCCATTCATCCCAGCAAAAGACATTCAGGCTGTCTCCATATGTTGGCTATAATGAATAATACCATAATGAACATGAGAGTTCACATACTTTACATAGTAGTGATTTTATTTGCTTTGGGTATTTGCTCAGAAGAGGGGCTGTTGGCAGATGGATAGACCAATGGAACAGAATAGAAACACCAGAAATCAATCCAAACATCTATAGCCAACTTATATTTATCAAGGATCTAAAACCAATTCCTGGAGCAAGGACAGTCTGTTCAATAAATGGTGCTGGGAAAACTGGATTTCCACGTGCAGAACCATGAAGCAAGACCCCTACCTTACACATTACACAAAAATTCACTCAACATGGATTAAAGATCTAAATCTATGACCCGACACCATCAAATTATTAGAAAACATTGGAGAAACTCTGCAAGATATAGGTACCAGCAAAGACTTCTTGGAAAAGACCCCAGAAGCACAACAGTCAAAGCCAAAATTAACTATTGGGATTGCATCAAATTGAGAAGTTTCTGTACGGCAAAAGAAACAGTCAGGAAAGTGAAGAGGCAACCGACAGAATGGGAAAAAATATTTGCAAACTATACTACAGATAAAGGGTTGATAACCAGAATCTACAAAGAGATCAAGAAGCTCCACGACAACAAAACAAACAACCCACTTAAGAGGTGGGCCAAGGACCTCAATAGACATTTTTCGAAAGAGGAAATCCAAATGGCCAACAGACACATGAAAAAATGTTCGGGATCACTAGCAATCAGGGAAATGCAAATCAAAACCACAATGAGGTTTCACCTCACCCCGGTGAGAATGGCTCACATTCAGAAATCTACCAACAACAGATGCTGGCGATGTGGGGAAAAAGGGACACTAACCCACTCTTGGTGGGAATGCAAACTGATTAAGCTACTATGGAAGTCAGTCTGGAGATTCCTCAGAAACCTGAATATAACCCTACCATACAACCCAGCCATCCCACTCCTTTGAATTTACCCAAAGGTAATTAAATTGGGAAATAAAAAAGCTGTCTGCACATTAATGTTTATTGCAGCTCAATTCACAATAGCTAAGACCTGGAATCAACCCAAATGCCCATCAACAGTAGACTGGATAAAGAAATTATGGGACATGTAATCTATAGAATACTATACAACAGTAAAAAAAAACAATGAAACCTGGACATTTACAACAAAATGGAGGAATCTAGAAAACATCATGCTGAGTGAAATAAGCCAGTCCCAGAGGGACAAATATCATATGTTCTCCCTGATCAGTGACAACTAACCGAGCACCAAAAAGGAAACCTGTTGAAGTGAAATGGACACTATGAGAAACAGTGACTTGATCAACCCTTGTCCTGACTGCTGATGAACAATTTAATACTTTATCCCTTTTAGTATTTTTTTGTCCTACTTAATACTATTGGTTGAACTCTGTAATTAACACACAATTATTCTTAGGTGTTTAAATTTAACTGAAAAGTGATCTCTGTTAAATATAAGAGTGGGAATAAGAGAGGGAGGAGATGTACAATTTGGGACATGCTCAAGCTGACTTGCCCCAAATGGTAGAGTTAGAAATGTGCCTTGGGATTCCAATTTAACCCCATCAAAGTGGCATGTACCAATGCCATCTCACTAGTCCAAGTGATCAATTTCTGTTCACAATTGATCATAATGATAGGACTAAGAGTCAAAGAGATCACATAAACAAGACTAGTGTCTGCTAATACTAACTGATAGAATTAAGAAGGAGAGAACAATCCAACATGGGAAGCGGGATACACAGCAGACACATAGATTGGCGGATGTCCTAAACAGCACTCTGGCCTCAGAATCAGCCCTTAAGGCATTCGGATCTGGCTGAAGAACCCATGAGAGTATTTTAGGCATGGAAAGCCAAGACACTCTGGAAAAAAAAAAAAAAAAAAAAACCCTAAATGAAAGATCTCTGTGAGTGAGATTCCAGTGGAAAGAACAGGCCATCAAAGAAGGAGGTGACTTTCTCTGAAGGGAAGAGTGAACTTCCACTTTGACTATGACCTTGTCTAAAAAATATCGGGGCTGGCGCCACGGCTAATAGGCTAATCCTCCGCCTTGCGGCGCCGGCACACCGGGTTCTAGTCCCGGTCGGGGCACCGATCCTGTCCCGGTTGCCCCTCTTCCAGGCCAGCTCTCTGCTGTGGCCAGGGAGTGCAGTGGAGGATGGCCCAAGTCCTTGGGCCCTGCACCCCATGGGAGACCAGGAGAAGCACCTGGCCCCTGCCATCAGATCAGCGTGGTGCACCGGCCACAGTGCACCGGCCGCGGCGGCCGTTGGAGGGTGAACCAACTGCAAAAAGGAAGACCTTTCTCTCTGTCTCTCTCTCTCACTGTCCACTCTGCCTTTCAAAAAAAAATAAAAAATAAAAAGATCGGAGTCAGCAAACTCAGAAGGCTTCCATAGCCTTGGCAACTCATGACTAGAGCCTAGAGTGATTACTGATGCCATAAACAAGAGTGTCAATTTGTTAAGTCAACAACAGTAGTCACTGTGCACTTACTCCTCATGTAGGATCTCTGTCCTTAATGTGTTGTCCAATGTGAATTAATGCTATAACTAGTACTCAAACAGTATTTTACACTTTGTGTTTCAGTTGTGGGTGCAAACTGTTGAAATCTTTACTTAGTATATACTAAATTGATCTTCTGTATATAAAGAAAATTGAAAATGTATCTTGATGTGAATGGAAGGGGAGAGGGAGCGGGAGATGGGAGGGTTGGGTGGGAGGTGGGAGGGAAGTTATGGGGGGGAAGCCATTGTAATCCATAAACTGTACTTTGGAAATTTATATTTATTAAATAAAAAAGAAGGGGGGCTGTTGAGTCATGTGATAATTCTATTTTTAATTTCCTTAGAAACCACCACAATATTTTCCATAATGGCTGTACCAATCTACACTTAGACCAAGAGTGTTCGCTTTTTTTCCAGACCTTCACCAACATTATTCTGACTTTGATAATAGCTATACAAGCTGGTATTTCATAGTGGTTTTGATTCCCATTTCCCTAATGATTAATGATGCTGAGAACCCTTTCATGTACGTTTCGGCCACTTGTATATAATCTTTGCAAAAATGTCTATTCAGGTCCTCTGTCCATTTTCTTATTTGCATTTTAATTCTTCTTGCTGTTGAATTGTGTGAGTTCTTTATAAGTTTTGGATATTGGGGCGGACATTTGGCCTAGTGGTTAAGATGCCTGGATCCCATATCAGAGTACCTGGCTTTGACTCCCAGCTCCAGCTCCTGATGCCAGCTTCCTCCAAAAGCAGAGCGTGGAAGGCAGCAGTGATGAAGTAATTGGTTCCTGTCACCCACTGGGGGATCTGGAGTGAGTTCTCAGCCCCTGGTTTTGCTCAGCCCAATTCCACCCATTGTGGTCATTTGGGGAGTGAAACAATGGATGGGAGGTGTCTATCTCTCTCTCTCACTGACTCCTTGCCTTTAAAATAATTTTGTTTTTAAATGTTTTATATCAGTCTTTTATCAGATATATACTTTGCAAATATTTTTCCCACCCCATAGATTGCTTTCCCATTATTTTCATCATTCCTTTTCCGTGCTGAAGCTTCTTAGTTTGATGTAGCCCCATTTTTTATTTTGCTTTTGTATCCTGAGCCAAGAAATCATTGCCAAAGCCAATGTCAAGGGGCTTTTCTCTTATGTTTTCTTGGTTTCAAGTCTTAAATTTAGATCTTTTATCTATTTTGGATTGATTTTTTTGTACATGACAAATATATATAACATTTATTTTTCAATTTAAAAAATTTAAAAGATGATAACTTTGTTTGTATAGAAAACTATACTTAAAAACAGATGCAATTGCTTGGTAATAAAATTATCCTTTTATTGTGCTTTCAACAATTTGTCTATGCTTTTCAATCTTGTATAGGTATACATTTAATTATTCAATTGTCTTAATTCAGCTATTTTTTCATCACCTTGGAAATTTCTTCGTTTTTGCACTTGAACAAACTTTTTAAACTATCATAAATATTTGTTTTATATAACTACTGTTGAAGTAAAAAAAATCACATCTGTTTAGTTGTAAATTTAATCCTCACTCCTTGTACTGTTAGGCTATGCTTGTGTAAATGTGAATGATAACACCTATCTACTGAGCTTTCAGTAACCAATACTGAGACAACATAGCACCCAGGAATTACAAGATGTGTCAATGCTTGATCTATAGCATCTTCTCCCACTTAAATCTAAGCCTTTTATTATTTTTTTAATTTTTGTTAATATAAAAAGAACAAATATCATATATTTCATAGATACAATCCTAAGAATATAACCACTCTTCCCTACCACCCCACTTCCCTCAAACCTTCTTCCTTCCTTCCTTTTTTCCTTTAATGTTTGCAATAACATAATTTCAATTTACTTTATAATCACAGTCTTGGATGCCAGCGCCATGACACAGTATCCCATCCATATGGGATGCTGGTGCCACAGGCGGAGAATTAACCTAGTGTGCCATGGTGCCGGCCCCTCAATTCCCTTTTCACTTTGTTCAGTATTTCCTTTGCCATGCAGAAGTTTCTTAGCCTGATATAATCCCATTTGTCTATTTTTGCTTTTATTGTCTGTACTTCTGGGGTCTTTTCTAAAAAGTCTTTGCCTATACCAGTGTCTTGCAGAGTTTCCCCAATGTTTTCCTCTAGTAATTTGATTGTATCAGGTCATAGATTTAGATCCTTGATTCATTGTGAGTTGATTTTTTTTTTTATTTTTATTTTTTTTATTTTTTTTTTGACAGGCAGAGTGGACAGTGAGAGAGAGACAGAGAGAAAGGTCTTCCTTTTGCCGTTGGTTCACCCTCCAATGGCCGCCGCGGTAGGCGCGCTGCGGCCGGCGCACCGCGCTGTTCCGATGGCAGGAGCCAGGTGCTTCTCCTGGTCTCCCATGGGGTGCAGGGCCCAAGGACTTGGGCCATCCTCCACTGCACTCCCTGGCCACAGCAGAGAGCTGGCCTGGAAGAGGGGCAACCGGGACAGGATCGGTGCCCCGACCGGGACTAGAACCCGGTGTGCCGGCGCCGCAAGGCGGAGGATTAGCCTGTTGAGCCACGGCGCCGGCCGGTGAGTTGATTTTTGTATAAGATATAAGGTAGAGGTCTTTATACAGATTTAAGATAAGGGTCCATTATCATTCTCTTGCATGTGGAAGTCTACTTTCCCCAATACCATTTATTGAAGAAAAAAAAAAACTACCCTTTCCCTCATTGAGTCTTCTTGGTGACCTTTCTGAAAATGGGTTGACTATTTGATTTACTTATGATCTCTATTCTGTTCCCTTCATTTATGTGTCAGTTTTTATACTACTGCCATAATGTTTGGTTCCTATAGCTTTGTAACATAATCTTAAATCAGGAAATATGATGCCTCCAATTTTGTTTTTCCTTTCTAGAATTATTTTGGCTTTTCAGGGTCTTTTGCAATTCCATGTGAATTTTGGATATTTTTTTCTATTTCTCTGAATAATGCCATTGGAATTTTTATGAGGAATTCATTGAACCTATATATTACTTTGGGACATATGAACATTTTAACAATATTAATTCTTCCAATCTTTCACTTTTCTTTCACTTTCACAATTCTTCCAAGTCTTTCACTTCCTTGGTTAAATTTCTTCCTATTTTTTATGCCTCTGTAAGTATTATTCTTTTCTTGATTTCTTTTTCAGTGAGATCATTAGAAATCCCATGGATTAGGGCACAGTGGGTTAAGCTACCACCGGCAACACCAGCATTCATAAAAGCACCAATTCAAGCCCCATAGGCTCCACTTCCAATCCAGCTCCTTACCTATGTGCCTGAGAAAGCAGTGGGTGATGGCCCAACTACTTGGGCCCCTGCACCCACTGAGGAGACAAGGATGAAGCTCCTGGCTCCTGGCTTCAGCCTGGCCAAACACCAGCCTTACAGCCACTAGGAGAGTAAGCCAGCAGATGGAAGATCTCTCTCTTTCTCTCTGTCTCTCCTCCTCTCTCTGTAACTCTGTCTTTCAAATAAATAAAAAATAACTGCTTAAAAATTTAAAAGAAATCCTATGAATTATACCAAATTAATTTTGTATCCTACAACTTTGCTAAATTCATTTATTAATTTTAACCGTTCTTTGATCCAGTTTTTGAGGTTTCAACATATATGTAGGATGGATCATGTCATCTTTGAATAGATATAATTTTACTTCTTCTCCAACTCATATGCCTTTTATCTTTCTTGTCTGATTGCTCTTGATAGTTATTCCAGTACTGCATTGAATAGTGAGAGTGGACATCTTTAATAGAATGAGTAAAGGGTTGACATTATAGTGTAGCAGGTTAAGCTGCTGACTGCAATGCCAGCATCCCATATGAGCACCAGTTTAGGTCTTGGCTGTTGCATTTCCAATCCAGCTCCCTGCAAATGCCCCTACAAAGTGGCAGAGGATAGCCCAAGTGCTTGGGCTCCTACATCTATGTGGGAGACCAAGATGAAGCTCCTAGCTCCAGGCCTAGCCCCAGCAGTTGCCATTATTCAGGGAATGAACCAGCAGATAAAAGACCTCTCCCTCTGTCTCTGCCTCTCTTTCTTTCTGTCAACTTTACCTGTAAAGTTGTAACTCTCTGTAACTTTACCTGTCAAATAAATAAAATACATCTTAAGAAATTAGTTAAATAATAGAATGAGTGAGAGTGGATACCAGATCTTAAAGGAAAATCTCCTCTACATCTTCCCATGGCGTATGTTAGCTGTGAAATTTTCTCAAGTGGCTTTTATTTAGAATATATATTTAAGTGTTATATGTAGCATACTATAACATAGATTAAAGGATACAACATGTTAAGCCGGTGCCGTGGCTCACTTAGCTGATCCTCCACCTGCGGCACCGGGACCCCAGGTTCTAGCCCCGGTTGGGGCATTGGATTCTGTCCCGGTTGCTCCTCTTCCAGTCCAGCTCTCTGCTGTGGCCTGGGAAGGCAGTGGAGGATGGCCCAAGTGCTTGACCCTGCACTCGCATGGGAGACCAGGAGAAGCACCTGGTTTCAGGCTTCGGATTGGCGCAGCGCGCCTGCCGTAGCAGCCATTTGAGGGGTGAACCAACGGAGGGAAGACCTTTCTCTCTGTCTCTCTCTCTCTCTCTCTCTCTCTCTCTCACTGTCTAAATCTGCCTGTCAAAAAAAAAAAATATATATATATATATATATACATTTCTTTAAGAACACTAGCAAATATAAGCAGGTTGTGAATTTTGGGTTCAGTAGGATAAATAGCGTGATAATTTAGCTAACGTGACAATCTTAGGGGAAGGCCAAATGACTAGGTGATATGAAATTATCTGCTGACTGGTCCAAATAGACCAATGGAAGGAACGTTTAAAAGTGGCACCTTGTCACTGTCCGCCACACTGCTACCATCCCCTGGGTGTTAGCCATTAGGAAGTGAGTAAGAAAGAGCCAAACCAAGCTCTTCAGTGCTGAAGAAGAGAATTTGGAAAGTCATAGGTCATGGCTAGTGAAAAGAACCACACAAACACTGCTACCTCCTTTCTGATAAAGGAGAAAAATTTAAAGACTTAGTTACAGAGTTGATATCCAGATTGTGCATGTACAGGTGTGTGTTTTAACACAAAGTGCAGCCAAGCTCGAAACTACTGCCAGACAAATAAAACCTAGAAACAAATTTTGACTCTGAAAAAATAAGTTGAAAATGAATTATATTTGAGGTCTGACATTGTGGCCACAGCTGGGCAAGCTGCAGCTTGTGACACCTGCATCCCAGAGTGGAGTGCTTGTTCAGGTCCTGGCTGTTCCACTTCCGATCCAGCTTCCTGCCAATGTGCCTGTAAAAACAGCAAATGATGGTCCAAGTACTTGGTCTCCTGTCACCCACATGGGAGACGAGGCTATAGTTCCTAGCTCCCAGTTTTGGCCTGGCCCAGCCCCAGCTATTGTGGCCATATGGAGAGTGAACCAACACTCTGTTTTTCTCCATCTCTTCCCCCCCTCTTGAACTCTACCTTTCAAACAAATAAATCTTTTGAAAAATGAATTATATTCTATCTGGAAAATTAAATCCATTTTATTATTATTATAACATCTTTGTCCTTTAAAGAAAATTTGATAGAGCTTTCTATTAAAGTCAGGTATGAAATAATACTGTTGAAATAGAAATTAAAACCAGAAAAGAAAGAAACAAACATGCTAACCACAAAGGATAATACAGTTACTGTGATTGAGTTATATGCTTGGCCCCAAGCTTCTTGGCAGCTAAGAACAAAAGGAAAACACAGTGAGTTATATAATGCCAACAACAACAACAACAAAGAATACAAATGCTTCCAGGGAGAAAACCTTTATTTCTGGTAATAAATTTTCCCAAAATCACTCATCACCAGATTAAACAATAATTGATAACAGTTGAGGTCTTGTGGAAGGAGTTGCTTGAATATTTATTTCTTAAAAATTGCTATATTTCATCTCAACTTGAATTTATTTTTCAACACTTATTTCTGAAATATTAGCATTATCCTGGTGATGTTACAATTGTGTCGTTGTAGAAGAATATACTTTAGGTTATTGCCAGTCTGCTTTTTTTTTTTGTATAAAGTTCTATTCTTTGAACTACAGCTTTATTATGGTATTTTACACTGGATACAGATTCAGAGACACTGTTTGGAAGATGAACTAACACAGCAGTGGTCTGGCATCAAGAGCTTTCTGATGTTTTGCAGCCTGACTCTGGAGGGATAATGATCTGCTGTGCCTTTGCAGTCACTGCTTAGCCCAAAGTAATAGTACTTTTGATAATAACTCACTCAGTGGGATATTCCTGAATAAGTCCATCTCAAAAGTTTGGAATTTTCCTCCTCTTAACTTTCTTAATATTTGGACATGCAACTGTTGCCAAACTTGGGTATTCATGGAATTTTTAGTTAATGAAATACCTATACTTTGATACTGAAGACTGCCAAATATATAGGAATTTTCTTTCTTAAAAAAAAAAAAAAAAACAAAAAAAAACGAAGACTGTATCTCCTTTCCCAGCACTGAATGTTTCACTAGCACTGGGTGCTCACCATGCAACTATGAAGAACATGTGGAAATTCAGAAGGTTAGGACAGACTCCCAAGCATTTACAACTGATGTTACTGTCTTCAATTTTAATAATTACACATATTTGTATGTTTCAGAGAAGTTTTTAATATTTCTCTGTCCACTTTTTATAAGCTTTAGCATGATTTTCTCTGCCTTGAGATTTGCATCAAGAAAAAGCACCTCTCTTCACCTGAAAGCTTTGAAGACCAGAGACACGCTTTACACATGATAACAAATGAGGCCACGTTCGGTAGCATCAGTTGTTGAGTTAAAAAGAAAATCAATTATTGCATTTGATCTGGATGGATTTTTAAAGAACATAATGTTCAACATTGAAAGGATAATTAACATTTGCCACCATAATGTTCTTTTTTATGTAAAAGGAACAAGAACTTGGAGACATTAACATGCAAAAGTCTTTTATCATTAGCTCATGTATTTGAGAAGAGCAGCTGTCTTTTTATATGTTTTTTGACAAATCATATTGTAATTCTTTTGTACAAAAAAAGAACTACTTGTATGCTAGAAGAAATATGAAATGCTTAATTTATAAGCGGGCTAGAGATTTTTTTCCAATATTGTTTTCTTTGAAAATGAAAGAGGATCATCTATTTTAGTTTTGGGGTCTGGGAACTTTTTGAAATTTAATTTGTGGACCAATGTTTTGTGAAAGCTAAAGAAGGGCAGAGGTAAAACAGGGCTTGAACTTTTCATTCTGTGTAGACCAGCAAACTCCCCTCTGCACAGGCAGGTTCACATCACAAACCCAAGAATGTTTGCGTCGTAAATGCTAGTTTGCTTCAGCCCCTAGTGACCTCAGGACTCGGTTTGACTATAAAAGGCAGACAGCTGATACGTTTTCATGAGTAAATACTGTCAGCCAGAAAACAGTGGGTGTCAGGTAATGCATTTTTTTCTTTTGGCTTTGTTTTATATTTATTTTTCAGTTAGTTTTTATTGGGAATGGTTTTCAAAAGAACTCTCAGTTCTGCTTAGGTGTTTTTGGGGGGAGTCCTCTTTTCTTCCATAGTGAAATTCCATTTAAGAGGTTGTCTAAAAGTTAGTCTTTTTAACTCATTGGAAGATTTTAATACCCGAGAGCAGTCAAATTAAGAATATAACCTTCCCATAGTTCCCTGTTATAACAGGTACAAAGCACAGAAGAGACAACCTTGAAATCATGCAGTGCTGGTCATTTCAATTTTTTGTACCTATTTTAAATACTGTTAGCATATTTACTTCATTGTAAATATTTTCGAGGGTACCTTTGTAGTTCACATTTGACCTTGGTTCTGTGATTTGGATGTCAACAGCTTCCCTGAAAAGCACCAGTATGTTAAGTTCTCATGTCATGATCCCAGTATGTGTTACTCATCTTTAATCCTGTTTTCAGTCTCTATGTGTACAGCAGTATTTTTAATAAAGAATTACAGAGATAAAAAAAAGAAAAATATATAAGAACATGGACAATGCAGTAAAATCTTACTTCTTCTCAGTTACTTATAAACAAACATACTATGAACAAGACTAGATGCCAGTCACAGCTGGATGCTAAGTGGCATAAACAGAATTGATTTTCATCCTCAGATCTACTAAAGGGTCTAAGGAATTGTCACTATGTTTACAAGTAAGTGAACTTCAAAAAAGTAATAGCGTCAGGGGGTTTTTAAATAGGTTGCATAGTTTACTATAGCCCAAAAACTTTTGGAGTGTATTATATTGGTTTCCATTTTAATGTCAGAGTTAGGTAAATGGGTTTATTCTTCTTCCATTGAATGATAGACAGAAACGTCTCTGCAAATGTGTGACACTGGCACACATAGAAAAGATTAACGAGTGGAAGATGCAGGTTTATACCAAGATTCAAAACAAGCGAATGCAGACATCAACAGACCGGTGCCCACAGATGGTTAGAAGAGCACAGGAAAGAGACACAGGCACATCTTCCAGGGAGAAGGGGAATTATAAAAAGAAATTATTGAAAATCCTGCTTTAACAGCAGAACAAAGAACAAATAGAAATCACAACTTACAATGGTTCAAGATTCTGGAGACCCCTGGTGTTCCTTGGGATTTAAGACAAGGTGCATAATTCTGGATACATCACATTTTAAGTGCTGTGAGCTCAGAGTATTTACATCCACATGAGCATTTGAGACCTTGTGATTACTGCTACCACAGCCAAATAAAGTGGAAAGGAAAAGGGTCCTATAAATGACTCAGTGCAGAAATCGGGAAAGACAAGCGAGTGACTAGATGAAGAGCAGCAGCGTGGATAGAAAGGACATGGATTTGGAATTTGAGGTGGATGTGAATCCGTTTTTGTCACTTACCAGGTCTGTGCTACAGCACAAGTTACAAAACTCTTAAGACTCAATTTCTCCATTCATAAAACAGGAATGAAAACAGAATTCAAAAAAAAAAAAGGTAAATGGAACAGTGTAAAAAATATCTAACACAGCAACTTCTACAAAGGTTACTGATGCATTTATAGAGCAGTGGAAGACTAAGGTTAGGGTAGAGAGAAAGAGACAAGGAAAAGAGGAAGGCAGGAAGGGAGGGAGGAGGGAGCAAGTAATGAAGGGAGGAAATTCCTATTTATGGAGTCTGTGAATAAATATCAACAGCCAGATAAGATAGGGGGAAAAAAACCCATACTATTAAATACCACTGGGGGTCCGGCTCTGTGGCACAGTAAGTTAATCCTCTGTCTGCAGGGCATTCCATAAGGGTGCCGGTTCTAGTCCTGGCTGCTGCTCTTCCAATCCAGCTCTCTGCTATGGCCTGGGAAAGCAGTAGAAGATGGCCCAAGTCCTTGGGCCCCTAAACCTGCATGGGACACCCAGAGGAAGCTCCTAGCTCCTGGCTTTGGATCGGCACAACTCCGGCTGTTGCAGCCATTTGGGGAGTGAACCAGCAGACAGACCTTTTTCTCTGTCTCTCCCTCTCACTGTCTGTAACTCTACCTCTCAAATAAGTAAAAATCTTAAAAAAAAAAAAAAAAAAAAAAAAAAAAAAAAAAAAAAAAGATACCATTGGAAGACTTCAAGTAGAAATGCTCCTTTAAGATTATTGAATTCAGGACGGCGCCACGGCTCACTAGGCTAATCCTCCGCCTGCAGCGCTGGCACCCCAGGGTTCTGTCCCAGTTGCTCCTCTTCCAGTCCAGCTCTCTGCTGTGGCCCGGGAGTGCAGTGGAGGATGGCCCAAGTGCTTGGGCCCTGCACCTGCATGGGGGACCAGGAGGAAGCACCTGGCTCCTGGCTTCGGATCGGCGTAGCGCGCCAGCCGTAGCAGCCATTTTGACAGTGAAGACCTTTCTCTCTGTCTCTGTCTCTGTCTCTCTCTCTCTCTGTCTAACTCTGCCTGTCCAAAAAAAAATTATTGAATTCAGTTCCAGTTTTGTAGGTAGTTCAGTTGAGACCGAAAGTTCAAGGTCACACTACAAGTTTCCATAGAACTCATCTCTGGAAAAAGTCTATAATTTGCTATGGTTTAGATATGGCTTAGATATGGTTTGTCCCCCAGAAGTTCATGACCTGGAAGCTTGGTCCCCAGTGTGGCTGAGGTGGTAGGACCTTTAAGAGGTGGGCCTAGTAGAAGGCAATTAAATGACTGGAGGGCCCCCCCATGTGAATGGATTATTGCTGGTCTCAAGGAGTGGGTTAGGTCTTGCAGGAGTCAGTGAGTTCTCTCAAGAGCGGATTCTTGGGAAGTGAAACCACCCACTGCATGTGGTCCCTTCTACAGGGGGCCAGTTCCCTTTCTGCTGCTTCTTTATGCTGTGATGTTGGTAAGCGGACCTCACCAGGATGCTGGTTCATCATGTTGGGACCCTCCAACCTCAAGAACTATGAGCCCAACACACTTCTTCACTTTAAAAGTTACCCAACCTCAATTATTTTGGTATAGCAATACAAAATGGACTAAGACATGGTTATTTTGGAAAAAAATAATTAAATACAAGGTTGGGTGATTTATTTATGGCCATAAAAGGGGGATGAACAGCAGCCCTTGCAGACTGACATTTCCAAAATTTAGTACCCAAATGTTTTGCCTAACTTGGCCTATTTGCCTGAAGATGTTATTCTAAATTCAATGGATAGCGTTCCACTCTCTGTTTAAGTATAAAGAATCTATTGAACATTTTATTCATTATAAGGCTGCCATGACTGGGCATGTAGTTTTTTGTAGTAAATAATTATTACCTTTTGTCCTTTAACCACTGTCTCTGAAGACAATTTAGCCCAGACATGTCAATTAATGCCAGAATCATTCATTGCTTCTTGGCAGCCAAGGCTTCTTGATACCTTTTTCCTTATCCCAGCCAAATCCCAGCAGCTGTAATCCCAGAGATCCTTTTCAATGGAGGATAGCCTGCTTCCTATTTTTAAAATTCTAGGCAGAAAGAGTTTTTCTCAGTGGAAAAAAAGTTTTTGTTTTTTTTTAAGGAAATTAAATATTCCAGCCACTGAGGTAAACCATTGTTTTTAACTTCCAGAATAAGTTGGAAAAAGCATGCTTTCTATTCAATTTTTTAAAAGGCAGAGAGAGAGAGAAGAGAGAGGGCACACTCCTACCCATGGTTTCACTCCCCCAAATATCCATGATAGCCAGGGCTGGGTTTGGCTGGAGCCAGGAACTAGAAACTCAAAACAAGTCTCCCATGTGGAAGGAATCCGGTCTCTTAAACCCTCACTGCTGCCTCCCAGGGTCTGCTTTAGCAGGAAGACGGAGTCACGAGCCAGAACCAGGGATGACTCCCAGGCACTCTGGTACGGGATGCAGGCATCTTAACTGACAGCTTAACTCCTAGGCTCAATAGCCACATCAAGGAATATTACCGGAATTGTTTGTTTGTAGAGTGCATATTTCAGTATAGGTAAAGAGTATATTTCAGTTCTTCCTTTCATTTTCCAAAGTCTAAATCACACACACACACACACACACACACACACACACTGGGAATGGGATTCTGGTTTATGCTTATTTTTTCATCAGCATATACAACTGCATTGACTCAGGTTGATTTTATCTAAGGAAAATCTCAAAGATTCCTGGTTCTATTTTTTAACCAGATTTCTTGATATTTCACTTGTGACCAGTCTCAATCTTAATTCAATCTGCAAACAACAGTTAAGCATTTTCAAGCTCCTTAAATCTTTACAGAGAAGGGTCAGACAGGTTCCATCATTCTTATGAAGAAGTTTACCATCTAAAGAAGGTATCGAAATATACAAGGTACTGAAAGATACAAAGAAGAGATATCATTCTGTCTTACTGGAAGAATAAATCATAATATGAGCAATTTAGTCAATAAATGCTGAGTTATGAAACAGGACCTAAGACAGTCATGGAAGACCTACATCATCATGGTCATTTTTATCAACATTAGACATAACATATTTAAAATGCTTGTATGTGCCATGATCTAGCTTAAGTATTTTACATGTATTATGCATTCACTTTTTGCAACAACCTGTGAGATAGGCAATATTATCCTCACTTACAGAAGAGAAGTTCAGACAAGCTAAGTGACATGTCTAGAGTCACCTAACTATTAGTAGATTTGAGATTGGAATCCAGACATTCTGTCTTCAAGATATAAACCCACAGGAGGCCCAAAAGAAGTAGACTTGAAGGATAAGATTTCACTAAATGTAGAGAAGACTGGTGGGAGATACAAGAGCAAAAGCACAAAGGTGAAAAGAGTCACAGCTGCCTGGAGTGGGGAAATATGAGATTGGAAAGACCACCTGGGGTATCTTCGTGGTAACAACAAATCAATGAAACATTCATGCATGAAACAGACAAATCACAATGTCATTTCAGAAAGATGAATCTATTAATAATAAGCAGGATGAATCCAAATGTCTAGAGGACTAGTCAGCTGACCTTCATGACAAGTAAGCTTTGTGGATATAAAGACTTGAACAAGTAGTTAACAAGAAGAAAGCAATACATGCAAAACAGTACAAAAAGGAAGTATCAGATCTTTGCAACTGTATAAAGCTAAGGAGAAAAAAAAAAACAAAGCAAACATGTTTCTAAATTAAACTTGGACAAATGAAAATCTGATGTTACTCTTGACAAAAACTAGATAGTTGGTTTTGCAAGGACAATCAATTCCCTGAAATCACTGCTTCTTCCACACAAATGACTCTTCCTGGTGTTGTTACATCTTAAAAAAAAAAATTATTTTTTTAATTTGAAAGAGTTACAGAGAAAGGTAGAGCCAGAGAGAGAGTCTTCCATTTGCTGGTTCACTCCCCAAATGACTGCAATGGCCAGAACTGAGCTGATCCAAAGCCAGGAGCTGGGAGTTTTTTCTGGGTTTCCCACATGGGTGCAGGGGCCCAAGGACTTGGGCCATCTTCTACTGCTTTCCCAGGCCATTGCAGAGAGCTGTATTGGAAGTGGAGCAACCGGGACTCAAATCAGTACCCATATGGGATGCTGGCACTTCAGGGAAGGGCTTTAACCTGCTGCACCACAGCACCAGCCCCAATGTGTTGTTACTTCTATATTTAACAATCTAAGTTTGTAATTCCCAAAGCTTACAATTTGATCTTCTCTTACTCTTTCCCATAATTTACCTTATAGACAATTTATCAGTCTCATATCTTTACTGCTCATTTCTATGCTCATAATTCCTTAATTCTAGCTCTATGGCCACTAGCCTATCCACTGGAATGAATATATCTATTCTGGTGTGTTAACACTTCCACTTAAAGAAGCATCTACCATCTTGAATTAATGCGTTCTCAAATAAGTCAAATAATGGCACAGTATGCAATGAGCAGTAGATCTTGCTCTTAGTCACATATGAGAATAAACTATGAAGAATTTACTACTCAGACATAGCCAACCACACTTCACAGTCTCCAGGAGAGAGCTGTGAATGCCTGGGTTTGAAAACCTCCATGGGTCTTTCTATGAGTGTTGATAATCACTGGTCCATGGTGAGATGATCAGCACAGCTACAGCTCAAAGTCTGGAAAAAAGCAAACATAAAAATCAGAAGTTCAAATTAGTCACCAAACAGAGCTCAAAGTTTTTTAAGATTTTTATTTGTTTGAAATTCAGAGTTACCGAGAGAGGCAGAAACACAGAGAGAGAGAGATCTTCCATCTGCTGGTTCACTCCCCAGGTGATCACAATGGCCAGGACTGGACAGGCCAACGTTAGGAGCCAAGAGCTTCTTCCAGGTCTCCCAAGTGTGTATTAAGGGCCTGATCTTTGAGCCATCCTCTGCTGCTTTTCCCTGGACATTATCAGGGAGGTGGATCAGAAGTGGAGCACCCAGGACACAAACTGGTGCCCATATGGGATTGTGGGTGGCACCCAAGTATTTGGGCTCTCTGCTGGAGAGCTCCTGGCTTGGGCCTGGCTCAACCCTGCTTGTTGCAGCCATTTGGGAAGTGAACCATTGGGTGAAAGATCTCTCTCTGTCTCTCCCTGTCACTCTGCCTTTCAAATAAATAAACCTCTTTTTAAGAATTACAATTTGAGGATCACAGATTTCAGTAGAAACCACAATGTATTCCCATCAGGGAAGAGTTTAAAGGGTCTATTTAAGGGTATAAAAAAAAAAAAAGAGGAAGTTTACATGAATTCTGCAGGTTGTTTGTCAGGAATTATGACTGGAGGATAAATTTACTTTGATAGCTCATTTTCCCAGCACAGAAGAGCTCAGACCATACCATTGTTCTAGAAATGTGTTTAGTTTATACAATACTCACAGTTTTTCTTCTCAGCAAATAACTTCATTTTGTCATGTCAGCAAGTTCATGGAGTGGTCACCACAGCACAAGATGGCGTCTGGGTCACAAAATGGAGTCATGGCTGCTAGCTTTCTTTCACAGGCTTTAGCCACTGGAAAATGGGATGGAGTCTCAGGATTTTCGTTTAGCATCTATTGTTCTGTTCTACTTTTTTGGAATGTCATTCCTCTTCCACCACCACAAACAAACTTTCAACAGCTTTGGTTCTTCGGAGTATTCTGTTTCCATAACTTCAAGTCACTGGAAGGTTGCATAGAAGAGAAGGAATTATTGCTAATGAATTCTTCTCTTTTTCCAAAGGATTAACCCTGATCCATTAGAATGCTTCATTTTTTTCAACAATAAATATACCCCAAGGTTATTTTCCCTGGCGAATTAGCCAGACACAAATGAATCCTGAGTTTTCATGGCCTGACTTCAAAAATTTTTCTTTTACAATTCTCTGCCTGGCAGAATCTTCAAATCAAATTCTGACTCACACAGACTGCTCAATTAGGCACTCTGATGAAAAGAATGAATCTCTTCAGGTGACGCTTGTTGTTGTAAGGCACCGACCAAGGAAAGGTGAATCCTAAATTTATGCTACAGAGAAAAGTCTCACTCAGCCAAAATAAAGTAAATACACTCAGACTAGGCACATTCTAAACATGGCTAACCACCACTATCCAGATGTTTCGATGAAAATATCTCCAAATTAATTCCTTTTGGGAAGAAAAATTTTTGAAACACTAATGAAAACAAACCTCCACTTTTCATCAAATCTAATTAATTGTTCCACTTTACTAAACAAAGAACTTATTCTTCTGCATTTGTCTTTTTCTCAGACATTAAAATCTCATTTTAATTATCAAAAGTAATAAACATTACAATTCAAGAAGTCATCTCTAGGGAATTCAAGCATTTAATTGATTTTTAAAATCCAATCTATGTTGAAGGTAAAGTATGAGAAGATTCAATACTATCTCATATTTATCTCACTTCAGTTTCTTAAAGGCCCATCATTCACACTCATTCTCTCATCTGACTGCCAGAAGAAAGGTAGGCACAATCACCACCATTTTGTAAGTGAGAAGGCTAAGGCTCAGAAATGTTCAGGGACCTGCTCAAGGTCACACAGCTAATAAGTGCCAAAGGCAAAACCCAATTGTAGGATTCCAGACTCCAGACCCAATGATCCTTTCTTAACACCACTTCAGCATCTAAGTAGAAGATAATAGATCTCCCAGTACTGTCCATGTTTTCAAGGGATTATAAATCAATCCTTTCTCCATTGACTTAGTGGTTGAATTCTATACTGCCTTACTGAATTGGCTTCCTTAAAGCCCACAGATTTTTATTTTTAAAAATTTAATGTTCAAGTAAGGTCATAATTCAAACATAATAATTAGTCTTTTAGAAGTGATTAAAATAAATATTTCTAGCCAATACTATACCATACTATTGAACAATAAAAAAAAAAACTAATATGAGGAGAGAACTTTTACTTTGTTTATGGCCCTGTCAAAATAGTGATGGAGTTTGTAGACTCAAAAGACTTCCATAGCCTTGGCAGCTCAAGACAAGAGCTTCGGGTGATCACTGACATCATAAATAAGAGTGTCAATTGTTAAATCAAAAACAGGAGTCACTGTGCACTTCCCTATGTAGGACCTCTGTCTTTAATGAATTATGAGAATTAACTGTAAAACTTATCTTCAAACAGTACTTTATACTTTGTGTGTCTGTGTGGGTGCAAACTATTGAAATCTTTACTTAGTATAGAGTTGGTCTTCTGTATATAAAGATAAGTAAAAATGAATCTTAATGAATAATGGGATGGGAGAGGGAGTAGGAGGTGGGACAGGAGTGGGGGTGGGAGGGAGGGTATGGGGGAAAGAACTGCTATATTCCTAAAGCTGTACCTATGAAATTTGCATTCGTTAAATAAAATCTTTCTTAAAAAAAAAAAAAACTAATACTAGCTCCTCAATAGTAAGAAAAGAAAAAAAAAAACTGATAGAAAAGAGACTCAGAAAGTAAAAGCCATTGCTACACAGAGCCCAGAAAGCTTTCAGTTCAAGGTGACAGACCAAACACTTGTGTTTACCTTCATTCCTTCCCAAATCCCATTTGAAAATACAAAGAAGGAATATTTTTTAAAGAAGAAATCTCTAACAGCACTGGAAACATGAAAAAATATAATCAGTAGACCAGAAATTTTGAGGAAATTAAAAGCAGATGGGATCAGACTGATGGAAAATGCAAACCAGGGAAAACTGCTGCACACAATAGGTGTGGGTGAGCCATCTGTGAAAGCTGCTCATCTCCAAAGACTCTGAGAGCTCTGACTCCACAAGTATGGGAGGCAGAGTGGGAGATGAGATCATCAGGATCTTAAATTAAAGAAATACCTGTAGAACAGCTGAGCCAGCTGTGTCCTCTTCTCCCTGTCTCTGGATAGATTTTGGCTGGGTATTCATTTCAGAGGAACTAACTGGATCAGATTCCTAAAGTAGGGTAGAAACCACAAGGGCAGCAGAGTCTAAGCAAATGCCAGACATCCCCAAGATGCATACACAAGCATATACAAATTCACAAAAGGAAGAACAGTTATAGTTCAAAACAATCAGTTAACAACCATTAGCACTAATAAGAGTCTCCTGAGGGACCAAGATACAGATCAGTATACCAAATAATGGTGTTACTATAAATCAACAATAACCCATTAAATGCTGTAAAATATGACATTTATAGTGACAACAGTTGAAACTTTTTGTATACATACATACAAGAATAAACAAGAAAGATGAAAGAAAATTACTAAGCATTTTTAGAAAATCTCTTATAAAGATCTGAATAAAACCAAAACCCTTTTCCTTTTTTTAATAAGATTCCACTGGGCACCAGCGTTGTGTTGTAGCAGGTATAGTTGTGATGCCGGCATCCCATATGGGCACTGGTTCATGTCCCAGCTGCTCCACTTCCAGTCCAGGTCCCTGATGATGACCTGGGAAAAGCAGTGGAAATGGCCAAAGTGTTTGGGCCCCTGCCACCTATGTGGGAGACCTGGAAGAAACTCCTGGCTTCTGGCTTCTGGCTCCTGGCTTGGGCCTAGCCCAGCCCTGGCCATTGTGGCCGTCTAGGGACTGAACCAGCAAATGGAAGGTCTCTCTCTTTCTCCCTCTTTCTCTATCTGTAACTCAACATTCAGGTAAAAAAATTTTTAAAATAGAAGATTCCATTGGTAAAGTAATCAAATTTTTGCTAATTTGAGAGCTATTAATTCAGTGCAATTCTGACAAAAATCCAAACCATTTTCATGGAATTGGAAAAATTGATACTGAAGTTTATTTGTAATAGTAAATATGACTCAAAGGAGCTTAAAAGTTGGAAAAGAGTAAGTATGAAGGGTTTTTCCTATCACAAGCAAATCAAACTACAAAGGTATGATAATTAAAATGCAGAATCTACATTAAATTATGGATACATAGATATAGACACATGCACAGATCCACACCCTCCATACTAAGTCCATTATCAAGATGATAAAGGAAATATAAACAAAAATAAATGGTGTTTTCCTAAACTTTGCATCTTCAGCAAATCAGGGCAGGCCAGCATAATCACTAAAAGCTGGAAGTCAACAAGATGATGCAATTCAAGAACACCTAAAGTGAACCACTATGTATCCGTAAAGACCAGAGGCTTGCAGTATCTGATGGTAGGCATACTGTGGTGAAGGGTGAGCCTTTAGTTGTTTTTAAGGATAAATCACAGGTTGCTTTTCTCTTCTGGTTTATAATCCTTGTTACTGATCAAGGGCTGAGAAAATACTTGCCCTGTGAACTTGTGGACCATGGATGCTCATCTTATACTACTAAAATTTGGGGACCTCTAAGTCTTAGCTGTGGGAAGTTATACTATGTATTGTAGGGTGTTTAGCAGCATTCTGGCCTTATTTTTATATACAAATCAAATTATCTCTGTTGTTCAAAACCCTTTAGTGACTTCTCACCAACTTACAACAAACCCAAACTCTCTACTGTGCTGTGGTTGCCAAAATAATATCCCACACAGATCTCTCCAACCCTGAACCCAAGTAAAACTGCCCTCCTTCTTCACAGGTGTGAAGCCAAAACTGTCTCCAGCATTGCCGAATGGGAACAAAGCGGCATCCAGCTAAGAACCACCACTACAAACAATTGAAAGACAGAAGAGAGCGGCAAGATGGCGGAATAGGAAGGGAGCACATTGATAGTTCAGCAAGACACACAGGTTAATAAAAGTGGAGATACTGCAGGGTCAAGGAAGAGTAGGGGAAGAAACAGCAGAGGAAACTCTTCCGGAACTAGTGATTCACAGTAGACCTGCCTGGAGAGCGTGGGAGCCCAGGTTCGGGACACCAGCGGCAGACTCAACGCACCAGCGCTGGAACGCGAGGTGAGCCGAACCTCCATAGCCCGAGACGCCAGCAGGCAAGCGGAAAGAGGAGACTAGAGGGAACGAGGCTTGAAACTCCATGGGGAAAAGTTCACCAGGCTAACTAGAAGAGAGAGAGGAAAAAAAAAAAAAGTGACCGATACGGACACAAGTTTCTCTCTCTCCGCTCACCTCTCAAAGGCGAGCAAGACAAAGAGCAGGCGCCATTTTGGACATACGTCATAAGCAGGGCGACCTCAGGTCTGTACCGGCCCTGAGCCTAGCAGAAAAACCTGACTCTGGGGGGAGGAGTGAAATAACAGGAGATTAGCATCTAACTTGGCAACCCAGTGGGAGACTGCAGGAGAATTGGAGCCCACACTGAGGGCAGCACAGATTCCCTGTGTGGTCCTTGGGAAAGAGCTTCCAATCTCTGGCTCCTGTGGGTATATCATTAGCCTGCTAACTACATCCAATTACGTTCAGCTGTGCGGAATTACTTCCCTTTTGAATCAAAAAAAGAAAGAAAGAGAGATTTACCACACCTAACCTGGTAGTGTCATCTTTGACACACCCTCAGCCCTGAGGAACCAAACACAGCTCTCAGGCCACACTCATCTCAAGCCTCTCAGGCTCCACCGAAAGCAGAAAGTCCACTTAATATAGAGCCATAGTGTAACAAGAAAAAACACCACAGTGAAGAAACCAAATATCTCCAACATGCCAAACAACAAACGCAAAAACCAAGCTAACAAGAACAAGGAAGACACTATGACACCCCCCAAATGAAAAAGACACCCCAATTCAAGATTATGAAGATGATGAGATAGAAGAAATGCAAGAAGCGGATCTCAAAAAATTGATAAGAACATTAAGAAGTTCTCAAAAACAAATTCTTGAACTACAGAAATCCTTAATGGACAAGATAGAAAATCTCTCTCGTGAAAATGAAATATTAAGGAGGAATCAAAATGAAATGAAACAACTAGTGGAACAAGAAACTGTGATAGTGACGAGAAATCATAATGAAATGAAGAGTTCAATAGATCAAATGACAAACACATTAGAGAGCCTTAAAAAACAGAATGGGTGAAGCAAAAGAGAGAATATCAGACTTAGAAGACAGAGAACAGGAAAGGAAACAGGCAAACCAAAGAAAAGAAGAAGAAATTAGAAATCTAAAAAATATTGTCGGGAATCTACAGGATACTATTTAAAAACCCAACATTCGAGTTCTAGGAGTTCCTGAAGGCATGGAGAGGGAGAAAGGATTAGAAGGCATTTTCAGTGAGATACTAGCAGAAAATTTCCCAGGTTTGGAGAAGGACAGAGGCATCTTAGTACAGGAAGCTTATAGAACCCCTAATAAACATGACCAAAAGAGATCCTCAACACGACATGTTGTAATCAAACTCACCACAGTGGAACATAAAGAAAAGATCCTAAAAGGTGCAAGAGAGAAACGTCAGATTACTCTTAGAGGATCTCCAATTAGACTCACAGCTGACTTCTCATCAGAAACCCTACAAGCTAGAAGGGAATGGCGAGACATAGCCCAGGTACTAAGAGAGAAAAACTGCCAGCCCAGAATATTATATCCTGCAAAGCTCTCATTGTGAATGAAGGTGAAATTAAGACTTTTCATAGCAAACAGAAACTGAAAGAATTTGTTGCCACTCATCCTGCCCTGCAAAAGATGCTTAAAGATGTGTTACACACAGAAACACAGAAACATGGTCACCAATATGAAAGAAGGTAAAGGAAGGAAACCTCACAGCAAAAGATCACAGGAAGCTCAATTTCTCTTTGACATAGAATTAAACTCTGATGCTCTGTTAAATCAATGTGTTAAAGTAATCTATTATGTTCTCTTGATGTCTGTTAAATTCTAATTGTTCAAAAACAGCTGAATTTTTATTAAGAGCTATGGGTTATTTAAATATGTGCTTATATTCAAAGATTTGAATAATCACCTTGTAACAATGATCAAATTTGGTCTATGTTATGTCATGATTTTAAGGAATCTTATTTCAACCAGATAGTTTGGATTTTGAGCCTTCTTGGCATTCTTGACAGGCATTCAAAAAATCAAAGTTTCAAACAATCTGGTCTCTAAAATTTCCAGTAAATCCTGGACTTTGGTTTTTCCAGTTTGGGCCCAACTGAAAAAAATCGAAGGACCTATGTCTCTCATCTTATAGAGACACCAACTAATCAGGCTATTTGGATTATGTTAGAAGTACTGTCAAGATGTGATGTGGTACCAAACTTTAGTTTCTATAATGGAAGATGCTATTAATACAAATGTTTGAGAATTAAAAAGTCTAATGATCTTGTGTTACTAGACATGATAGTTATCTTAATGAGAAAGCCCCAGAGGCCTAAAAGGTTAAATACTTGTAAAATCCTACAGGTGCTTTCAAAAATACTGTGAAGTAAGTAAGTGCCTATTGTTGGTTGATGAGTTTATAATTTTAAACATGGCGACTTAAAGTCTTTTGTCATCCACAGTTATATATGATTTGCTGCTCATAAAACTAAAGCGTTGTTGGTTCTGTGTTTAGCTGTCCTCCTATAGGTTCCTATGGCCTTTTTCCAGCCACTTCTATTGTATTCAGTACTTTGGGATGGCTCTGTAAACAGATGAAGCCAATAATGTATTAACAGTACCAACTGAGAGAAAGTATGCTTAACTGAGGTTACTAAAAAAGCAATTCAAATCAATTGGCAATCTACAAAAAGAGTTAAAGATTTTAAAAGCTATTATTAAAATTGCTATATTGTCTATTATGCTATGTTATATGTGTGTACATATTGTATGTCCACATGGGGAAATTTTATTAAGAGTTTTATTTTAAATGGCTTATAGATAAGATTGTCCATAAATTTAAGCTGCTAAAATCAATCAAAGATACATTTTAATTTGTGTGACCTGAATCTCTGCGTCATATGTTTTAAACTTGTTGATAGAAAGAAACTAAAAACATTTTATATGGTTGTGCTTAAGTTTACTGGTTAAACAAACTACACCATGTTAGATATTTAAGAGGTGTTTTCAAATACATGATTCTTAAAATTTATAGAAGGCATTGGACCTTCTGGTAAATGTTTTCTTAAGTTGTTATCTAATGGTTGAAACGGTTTGCTAAGTATTCATGTGATATTGCTATTGTCAGCAAGCGATCTAGGACTTGCTCCCTCATTTCTCTATTCTAAGCCCAACTTGTTCTTTCATTTCTCTATTCTCTTCAAGGTAGGAAACTAATTCTACTATGAAGGAATCTGTAGGACGCACAATTTAATCTTTAGACCTTATAAAAGAGATGGCTAACATTTTTCTGTAATAGCATAGCCAAAATAAGAACTTAAATAATAATCTCATAGCTAGATTCACTTCGCCATCAGCGAAGTATACAGTAAGTAGAAAAAACCTCCCTTTCAGACCAAAGGGAAAGAAAGTGTTAAAGTGAGAATATAATTTTCCTCATGGGCATTGTCTACCTTAGAAAAACTACTACAGAACATGCCTGTGACTATAGACTTGTAGTTCAGGCCACCGAAGATTACAGATGGGACTTGGGCACTCCCTTGACTTGCATCCTCTGGTCTGCTTTAACACAAACCAGGAGGAAAAGAAAGCTAGGCATCAGAAGCAATGGGTGGCAGGCCTATTAATGGCTGATCTGTACAGTGATCTGCCCTCAAGGAGACCCAACAGGCCAGTCCACTGCAGTGGCTTTCAATGTGGTAAGCCTGGGCTTCAGCAGAAGTCAGCTTGTGAAGAGCCCTGGCAGCTCTGCCAAGAGTTGGATCACTGGAAATGGACCTGCCCTGGAGTCGAAGGATTTCCAGGTCAGAGCCACAGATCTAATTGGCTCTAAGCTGAAAAGCCCTTCACTCAGCCCAACTTCCAAAGTGACCACTGCAGCTGAGGGGATGGTCAAGTAGGGTCAGCAACATAGATGCCCCCTGCCTTTACCTGGACAGCTCTCCTCCCAGGCCAGCCAAGTAATGAAAGTCAACAGAGTGCCTTCCCCTAGGAGGTTCACACCTCCCTTAGGATGTACCCCATGTGAAGAGATAGATAGGTCTGGACCTCTTAACTTACAAGGCCTAAAGCCCGCCAGATTATTATCAAGCCCCTTCTGTCAGGTTCTATTTGCCTCTCAATCAGAAAACTTAATTGTAGCTTAGACAGCACCTTTCTTAGCTCCTCTAATAATGACTCTGTCCTTTGTTCTAGACCCTGTCTAGCGTATTTGGGCCTCATTCCTTTGTAATCATAACCTCTACTCTACCACCAATGGCTCTACTCCCAACCTCTGTGTACTGATGGTCCTCTTCCCCACTTAATGCTATATAATTGTTCAAACCTGGTAAATGCCACTCTTAGGATCATTGGTTACTATCCTCACCCTGTCTTTTATGACCTTGTCAAATATGATCAGAGTCGGCAAACTTGGAAGGCTTCCATAGCCTTGGCAACTCATGACGACAGCCTAGGGTGGTTACTGGCGCCATAAACTAGAGTGTCAATTTGTTGGGTCAACAACAGGAGTCACTGTGCACTTGCTCCTCATGTGGGATCTCTGTCCTTAATGTGCTGTACATTGTGATTTAATGCTATAACTAGTACTCAAACAGTATGTTTCACTTTGTGTTTCTATGTGGGTGCAAACTGTTGAAACCTTTATACTAAATTGATCTTCTGTATATAAAGAGAATTGAAAATGAATCTTGATGCAAATGGAAGGGGAGAGGGAGCGGGAGAGGGGAGGGTTGCGGGTGGGAGGGAAGTTATGGGAGGGGGAAGCCATTGTATTCCATAAGCTGTACACTGGAAATTTATATTCATTAAATAAAAGTTAAAAAAAAAACAATTGAAAGACAGAAAAGGATACTCAGTGGCGTACATGGCCTCTTTTCAAAACTGCTGACACAAACCTCAGATGGGCTCACTGGCTAGCCTTGTCAATCATACTGCCACTCTCCTGGAGTCTAGAACTACAGGGAATTACTTAACTCCTTTTCTTTTTCTCAAAACTCTATCAATTCATCCTCAATCCTCACTTCCAACTAATAGGTTTCCTTCTTATTTCATCACAAAAGTAGAATCAGTCTGAAAATAGCTTCCTCATATTCTTACCACAAAATCTACTTTCATTAATCATGAGTTGCTCTACATTCAAACTTTCCTCCTGTTACAATGAACAATCCCACCCTACTCACAAGGAAGGCCAGCTCATCCATTTGTGTTGTGAAGTCCTTTTCCAGAAGCTTGTTCAAAGACCAGCTTCTGCAATCATAGCCCTTTCCTCTGCATATTCAACCTCTCTCTCCTCTAAATCAAGCCCATAAAAATGTAAACATCCCATTCTCCACTCCCTTTAGAGCAGTTTACTCCAAAGTACCGTCACTATCTGCACTACTCAGCACCCATTCTCCATCCTGTCTGCCTTTTTCCTGCTTTTCTAATGAACTCACTCTTGTTAAGGCCATCAAGACCTTCATCTTACCTAACTCCGAGGTCTCCTTAGAGTCCTCACCAATTTCTCAGCAGTCTGATCACTTTTTTCTTGTAACACTCTCTCCCCAGATTTTCTGGAACACTGTGTTCTTCCATTGTCCACCCATGTCAGTAGCTTTTCCTTTGATGTTGCCTGTCCTACCTCTTTCTTTTTACTCACTTCCAGGAGTTCATGCCAAAGGCTCTGTGCTCAGCTTTTTCTTTTTGCTGCTACACTCTCCCTAAACTGCTTCTCCCAAAATTATATTTCTTGTCTGTACAATTCCTCTGCTGTGCAGACTCACATATCCAACCATCAACTCAGTCCTTACCCAAGGAGTATTTCATTCCACAGTGGGCAGCATGATTGCTATGCCCACCCACATTTTTAGCTTTTAAATTTTTTGTAATCAGAGATCTTGCCGACTAAGTTCTTCACTACAAAATCTAAATGAGAAAAGCAATATAAAAAGGAATATAATTAAGCAAGTATTTAAGGAATCTAGAAGAGAGAGAATTGATACATTCTGATCTCTGGAGGGGTACCTCTGAGTGGTCTCAATTGCCAAGTATGGAAAGGGTTACTAGTGAGTGAGTCATGGATTGTGATCAACAGATGAGAGAGTGCTTCCAAAAAGGAATTGGAAGGGTGTTCTGGTCAGAACTGGTGACCATAGGTGAATACTACAGGTGAGGAGAGAGGGAAGCTGAATAGCATTTGAAAGTTGGCAAAATAGTCTGCCTAAACTCAGAGAGCACATAGGCTCAGTTGAGAGCCTTTCCTACCACAAATAATAAACATTTACAGGGAATTTGCAACACTGATGGAGAGATACAACGATCAGAAATTGTTCGATGGTGTTTAAGATAGAAGAAAGTGAATATTCTTGTAGAATTCTGGGATGGCAGTGTAGATGCAAGCCTCGATGGTCTGAAAGTTTAGAACTCTCCAAAATGCAGATGTTGGAATCCTAACCCCTGAGCTAATGATATTAGAAGGTGAGATGTTTGGGTAGTGATTAGATCATAAGAGCTGACGCCTGATGAAGGGGATTAGTGCTCTTATATGGAGGCCCAGGGGAACTTGTTTACCCCTTGTACCATGTGAGGACACAATGAGAAGGCTCCATCTATGAACTAGGAAGCAGGCCCTCACCATACACCAAATATGTTGGTGTTTAAGTGGTAGACTGCCCAGCCTCTGGAACAGTCAGAAATAACTTTCTGCTGCTTCTAAGCAATCTGCTTTATGATATTTTGTTACAGTTGCCTAAATGGACTAAGACACAAGCTGACAACCTGGTGTTCTATGATCTATAACTGGATCTGAATAAAGATAGAAAGAAGGGGTGGGAACTGAGTCCCCATAAAAATAGTCAAGTTAGTTCTTACAAGGTACTAAGGATAGAGAAAATAAATGTTTTGGGGAACATTGGCCTAGTCAGAACTGAAGAAAAAAAAAAGAGTACCTGCAAAGAATAAAGTAGGTAATGGCTCAAAATAAGAGTTTAAGTTTTTGTTTAAAACAATGTCTGCTTAACTCCCTGCTCCACTCCTGACTCCAACTTCCTTCTAATACAGACCCTGAGGGACAGTAGTGATGGCTCAAGTGGTCATGTTCCTGCCACCCCAGGGGAGACTTGGATTGAGTTCCTGACTCCCAGCTTTGGTTGGACATGGTAACAGCCATGGCTGACATTTGGGGTATGACCCAGCAAGGAGAGCTCTCTATTTCTGTTTGTGTCTCTTTCTCTCTGCTTCTCCAGTGCATAAATATTTAAATGAAAAAAGATCCCAAAAACTTCACATCTTTGAAGCACGCTTTTTAAAAGTCTCATGTAGATGGAATTCACAAACTACAGCATGAGTAAACTTTACCTGTATTGTCTAACATCCACACATATCACGAAAATGATGAATAATCACACATAACCACATCCTTAAGACTCATCTACATCAGAATTTCCTCACACTATTGACCACAGGATGCTGTAGGAATTATAAAATGTTGTTGAGACACCAACCAAGAATACACGCGCACTTTATGAAAAGGAGATTGCTTTTAAAAATGAATGCTTTGGGGCCAGGATTGGGGTGCAGTGGGTCAAGTCACTGCCTGTGATGCTCTCACTCACCTGACCATCAATTCAAGTCCCGGTTGCTCCCTGCTAATGAGCCTGAGAAAACAGCAGAAGATGGCCCAAGGACTTCTATTTCTATAAGGAACTTGAGCATTCACTGAACGTATTTAGGAGTGAATATCAAGAGGTTTTTATTTCACATTTACTGTAAAATATTTCTACAGAAATATATACACTTACAAAGCATATAAAGCAAATTTTAAACATCTTTTAAGCCCAAAGAGCAAGTGGGATAAGAGCTACGGAACCTACAGTACAGTTGTATGTGCCAAATGTACCTGCAAAATGCCATGGAAGCCACAGAATGTTCTGGGCTGAATCATATCCCCAAAAGTGTATATGCTGGGCCGGCGCCACGGCTCACTAGGCTAATCCTCCACCTATGGCGCCAGCACCCTGGGTTCTAGTCACAGTTGGGGCGCCGGTTCTGTCCCGGTTGCTCCTCTTCCAGTCCAGCTCTCTGCTGTGGCCCAGGAAGGCAGTGGAGGATGGCCCAAGTGTTTGGGCACTGTACTCACACGGGAGACCAGAAAGAAGCACCTGGCTCCTGGCTTCAGATAGGCGCGGCACGCTGGCCATAGCAGCCATTTGGGGGGGTGAACCAATGGAAGGAAGACCTTTCTCTCGGTCTCTCTCTCTCTCTCTCTCTAACTCTGCCTGTCAAAAAAAAAAAAGTGTATATGCTGAAGTCCTGACTCCTAACAACTCAAAATATGATCATATTTGGAGTTAGGGCTTTAAAGAGGTAATTGAAATAAAATGAAGTCACATAGGTGGGCCTTTTCAACATGGGTAATGGACTCATAAGGCATTAGAAAACAGATGCTTGCAAGACTTTAGGCAAATGCATAGAAGAAAGACCACAAGAGGACACAATAAGAAGGTAGCTGTATGCAGGCCGCAGGAAAGGCCTCAAGAAATCTAACCTGCTAACACTCTGACTTGGACTCTTGCCTCCAGGCCTGTTTAAGTTTCTGTTGTTCAAGACACCCAGGCTATGGTATTTTATTCCAGCAGTACTAGCAGGTGTCCTTCCAAATATATTCACATTAGAAAGCTATAAACAGGGGCCAGCACTGTGGCCCAGTAGGTTAAGCCTCCACCTGTAGCTCTGGAATCCCATAGGGGCACCAGTTCAAGTCTTGGCTGTTCCACTTCCAATCCACCTCCCTGCTAATGGCCTGGTAAAGCAGTGGAATACTGTCCCAAGAGCTTGGGCCCCTGCACCCATAGGGGAGGCCTGGAAGAAGCTCCTGGCTCCTGGCTCCTGGCTTCAGATCGTCCCAGCTCCGACCATTGCAGTCATCAGGGGACTGAACCAGCAGGTGGAAGATCTCTGTCTCTCCTTCTCTCTGTATCTCTCCCTCTGAAATAAATATATAATTTTTTAAAAACAAAAAAGAAAAATATAAACAAAGGTCCCTGAGATATAGTTTAATGTTAATCATCACCCCTTAGGCAGGGCCACCTCTTAATCTTGCAACTGGGAGATAACAAAGTAAGTCTGGAAAGAATAGCTGACACCCTTGGGAGGTGGCTGAGGTGCTGGAAATGGCACAGTGAGGACAAGATGCTGAAATTTTGATTCTAATTCTTCATAGCATGAAAACTATTTCACAACTGTAGTCAGAATATCTTAGTTGACATTGCTGAAAAAATTTAGAAGGATTTGCTACAGGACACATTCTCCATTAAACGTAACTTAAACTTAACTGGTACATTAAACAATGTGTTTCTCTGCCTCTCAAATATGTGAACAAATGTATACATAGGAACATATCAACTAGATATCTCAGTTATTGTCCTTTCAAATGCATAACTCACAAAAGATAATGGAAAACAGCTTCAAATTCAAATTTGAAACTGAAATGATTAAAAGGATGACTCTAAACTTCACCTCACAACTTTATCTTACTTCTGTATAAAGCTTCTATGTAAAACTACAAGCAGAATTGTTTCCCAATGAAATTATTCTTCCAAAAGTAACCAAGTCTTGAATAGCCTGGTGTAGCACAAGCTAATTGTAGATGGTGTTGATTTTCTTTCTACAAATGACAAAAATAAATTTAGCAAAAAGATTTATACTTGCTACTAAGAAATGTTTCTGTGTGTCTTTTTGCACTGTTTCTAATTACTGAATTATTTTGAATGTGTGTAAAAGAGAAGAGTTTGCCTAAAGGCAAGGCTGGACATCCTTAGACAATGCCCCTCTCTTTGCTCATCTCCACGACCTGCTCTCACTCTTCATACCCCCTGACCTCTCTTGACCACCCATTCATTTCCCAAGCTTCATGTCAGATGCTGCCCTTCCCTAATAGTTTCTCTGATGTTTCTCTTTTTGACAAGCTTCTAGTTGTTGCTCATCATGACTGGATGCTTTGTACAAGGCTAGCCCTGGCCTCTTTGCCCTTTGCTTTCTCACATTCTGTCTCCAAACAAAATGTACCCCACTCATGCTTCTGTCACTAATCAGTGTCTTGTCATATTGAAAGCCTGAAGCCCTCCCCAGACCTAGATCTTTCTCTCCACGTGCCTACAGATGCATATCAGCCATCACCATTTCAAGGTTTCCAGTCTGTTTCAGAACTCAATTCCTCTCCTTCCCCTCCCCAGGCCTCCTGAACCTGTCTCACTTTTCCAACTACCCTCATGGATTCACTGTCAACCTTTCTACCCAGTCTCTTTGTTGACATACAAGGAAGTTTCACAAAGCTGGTAGAAAAATTGAATTAAAATATAAGTTTATTTTGGTGTGAGCATTTTTTAAATTCATGCATTTTTTTTTCTATCACTCATTTCCCTGAACTTTTGGAAGACGCTGGCTCCTTTCATGCTTTAACAGCAGAATTCAGGAGCTTTGACAGAGATGGGGTGATCTGCAGAAAATATTTCCTGATCCCTTATCCAGCAGATACCTCTAACCTAACATTAGGGATTTGTTTCTAAGTGGTCCACTACCTCTTACCCCCATCATACTCTGGACTTCTTTAGAGTAGGGTCATGTCTTTTTTTGTGTTGTTTTTTTTTTTTTTTTAACTCTGTATACCCAACACAGCACCTGGTACACTAGAAATTTCAATTATTGTCCTTTTAAATGCAGAAGTCACAAAAGATAATGGTAAATTTGGTTAACTATTTTGAAATCTCTCTAGTAAATTTTAGCCATCTTTTGACTTCCTACTTTATTCCTAAAGCCAATCTGCCCACCACCCTCCACCCCCAAATTCTTTGTTGCATTAGATCATCTGCAAAAAATAGCTGTAATGGGGACCAGCCTTGTGGCAAAGCTGCATCCCATATGAGCACCAGTTTGAATCCCAGCAGCTCTGTTTCTGATCCAGCTCCCTGTTAATGCACCCATGAAGAAAGCCAAAGATGGCCCAGGTCCAAGGGCTCCTGCCACTGACATGGGAAACCTGGATGGAATTCCTGGCTCCTAGTTTTGGCTTGGCACAGCCCAGGCAATTGAGCCATTTGGGGAATGAACCAGCAGATGGAAAATCTTTCTCTGTCTCTCCCCCCTCTCTCTCTAACTCTTTCAAAGAAACAAACAACTCTTCCTACTTTTTTATTTGTTTATTTGAAAGGCAGAGATACAGAGAAAGAGGGAGAGAGAGAAGAAAGAGGGAGAGTGGAAGAGAGAGAAAGTGACAGAGACAGAGAGAGAGGGAGAGTGCTTTCATCCACTGGTTCATTCCTCAAATGCCCACAATGCCCATGGCTGGCCCAGGCAGAAGCCAGGAGCCAGAAATTCCATCCAGGTCCTCCACATGGGTGGCAGGGGCCCAAGCACTTAGGCCATCTTCCGCTGTCTTCCCAGGTGCATCAACAGGGAGCTGGATCAGAAGAGGAGCAGTCAGTACTCAAACCAGACCTCATATGGGATGTTGCTGTTGCAGGTGGCAGCTTAAGCCATTGCACCGCAATGCAGGCCCCTACAATATACATTGTGATTGGAAAGACTCACACATTGCAAGACCAGATCCTCCATTAAACTGGAAGTTACAGCCAAGGCACAGATCGTTTGGAACAGAAATTATTCATCACAACTGCTTCTGTATCCAACAAGTTTCATCCTCAGCCTCACCTCCAAGTCCTGCCAAGGCACTTCCCACTTAGAACTCACTGTTGTCTAAAGAGAGGCATTATTCATTCTCTGAAGATAGCAGCTTCCACTCGTAAGGATCAATCCCAGAGGAGGTGTCACAACAGAGGACATACCGTTACAGTTGATCATTACAACCCAGCTTAAAAACAACCACTAAGAACCCAGACACAATGATCAGGGGACTGATGAAACTATAGAACATCCACACTGTGAAATATTGTTTCATAGAAGTCTGTATCTTTAAACTATTATATTTAGTGAGATAAGCCAGTCCCAAAAAGACAAATACCATATGTTCTCACTGATCTGTGGTCACCACTAAAAGGCAATCTAGAGAAGTGAAATTGGTGCTTTGAGATGTGATGACTTTGAACAGCCCTTGTCTCAACTGTTGAAAAACAGCTTTTATTTCATACTATTTGTTGAACTCTTTACTTAGTGTAATCTTATGTGTATAAAGTTAATTAAAAGTAGATCTTACTAAAAACTAAGAATGGGAATAGGAGAGGTGAAAGGATGAGAGCATGGGTGTGAAGGAAGGTGTGATGGGAAGAACCACTATGTTCCTAATTTTGTATTTATGAAATGCATGAAGTTTGTGTACCTTACATTTTAAAAAATCACTTTAAAAAAAAGAATTCTGTATCTTTGGGGCCAGAGTTGCAATGCAGTGGGTTAAGCAGCCACCTTCAATGCCTGCATCCTATATGGGCATTGTTTCTAGTCCCTGCTGCTCCACTTCTGATCCAGCTCCCTGCTAATGTGCCTGGGAAAGCAGCAGCAGATGGCCCGAGTGCTTGGGCTCCTGCCACGTGGGAGACCCAGATGAAATTCCTGGCTCCTGCCTGTAGCCTAGCACATCACCAGCCTTTGTGGCCACTTGGGGATTGAATCAGTGGTGAAAGATTTCTCTCTCCCCCCTTCTCTCTCTGTAACTCTGCCTTTCAAGTAAAGAAATACATCTTTAAAAAAAGAATTCTATATCTCTAACATGAAAAACTTGATAATATATGTGCCTATATTGAAAAGCCAATCACATACTTTAACATAGAAAATAGTGTTATCACATTTATATAAAATAAGCAAAAATGAAAAAGCACATGTGCATATTTTTGCATATGTGTATCTATAAATTAGTGGAAGAAAATTGGAAGACTAAGGATTACTGAATTATTAAAAATAAGCTTTTTGGGGCCAGCGCTATGGCGCAGTGGGTTAACACCCTGGCCTGAAGCGCTAGCATCCCATATGGGCGCTGCTCCTCTTCTGATCCAGCTCCCTGCTGTGGCCTGGGATAGCAGTAGAAGATGGCCCAAGTCCTTGGGCCCCTGCACCCACGTGGGAGACCCAAAAGAAGCTCCTGGCTCCTGCCTTCGGATCAGCACAGCTCCGGCCATCGCGGCCAATTGGGGAGTAAACCAGTGGATGGAAGACCTCTCTCCATCTCTCTGTCTCTCCTCTCTCTGTGTAACTCTGACTTTCAAATAAATAAATCTTAAAAATAAATAAATAAGCTTTTGAGGCTGATGTGGTGGTGTGGCGGATAAAGCTGCCACATGCAACACCAGCATCCCATGTGGGTACCAGCTTGATTCCCAGCAGCTCCACTTCCAATCCAGCTCCCTGCTCATAGCCTGAGAAGCAGCAAAGGACGGCTCAAGTGCGTGGGCCTCTGCATCCATGTGAGAGACATGGAATGAACTCCTGACTCCTGGCTTCAGTCTGGCCCAGCTCTGGCCGTTACAGCCATCTGGAGAGTGAACCAGTGGATGGAAGACCTCTCGACCTCTCTCCTTCTCTCTCTCTCTCTGTGCCACTCTTTCAAATAAATAAATAAACTTAAAAAAAAAAAAAAAAAAAAAACAAGAAGCTTTTTGGGGCTGGTCTGTGGCGCAGCAGGTTAACACCTTGGCCTGAAGCATCGGCATCCCATATGGACGCCAGTTCAAGACCTGGCTGCTCCACTTCCCATCCAGCTCTCTGCTGTGGCCTGGGAAAGTGGTAGAAGATAGCCCAAGTCCTTGGGCCCCTGCATCCGCATAGGAGATCCGGAAGAAGCTCCTGGCTCCTGGCTTTGGATAGCACAGCTCTGGCCATTGCAGCCAACTAGGAAGTGAACCATTGGATGGAAGACCTCTGTCTCTGTCTCTCTCTCTCTGCCTCTCTCTGCCTCTTCTCTGTGTCATTTTTTTGGTGAGGCGAGAGTTCCTCATGCAAAGACAGCACAGGGAAGTATAGGTTTTCTCAGCGATGATCATCACTATGCAAGCTAGCCCACTAGCATGTGGTCCTCTCCAGGGCAGCAGACCCAGTTCCACATGGGGCCACCCCAGCCTGTCACGTGTTTCTTATAAATAAAGTGTTACTGACACAAAGCCACTTTGTTTCCTAATTGTCTAAGGCTGCTTTTGAGCTACAAGGACAGCACTGAGGGGTGGCAAGAGACCAGACATATTTAATAACTGACCCTCTACTAAAAAAAAAATCCGACAATCCCTGCTCTAGGACAATGACAGGGAGAAATTTAACAGACTCTGTGAGGTTCAGATTTACGATTGACCCAACTCTGGTCATGCTTCCATCAACTTAAGTGCCACAGACTTTATCTATAACAGCAAAATACATGTCAAAGAGCAGCATTTTTTTGCATAAAGACCTTTGTCTTCAGTTATATTTAATTTTTAAAGTGTCAATGTGATTTTTTAAAATGTACAGTGTTTTGGTTGGATTCAATTTTCTGTGTGTCTAGACAAAACCTCTTATCTCTTCCATTAATTGAACTGGAGCAATTAATTTTATAGTAAAGCCTTTCTGCCAGCCACAGATACTACATTGTTTTATTTACCTAGAAAAAGTATGTAGACTGTCTGTAGATTTTCATGTTGCCTGCTGCTTAAAGATTTACTGCCATCCTGGTAGTAAGATTTAAGGATTCAAAAGATCTTTGAATTACTATATATTCCTACAAAATGAAAAGAAGTAAAATTCCCACTCTTGATGTTAACCTAGACTAAACCAGTGGAATTAGTAGATGGAATTTCCAGGAACGTGGCAAAAGATGGTAACGGGCAGCAGTATGCGGCCTGGGAAAGGAAATATTTACACAGAGTATAGGAATCAAATGTGACACTGCGGGAGATTTACTGCAAAACAAAAACACTACAAAGCAATAACTTTCCATAATGGTTTGTTAATAGACTATTAGAGCACTTACCAGGAATTAGAAAACCTATATCACTAGGCAGCCATAGCCACCACTGGAAACATAAACCACTTCCACCATTTTCTCCTCGTAAAATTAGGGGGGTGGTATAGATGATTACTAAGGTTCATGCCAGCTCAAAAGAAAAAAAAAAGAGTTTCTGCCTATCCACTACTTACCACGTATCTAGGCTCATTTTTCTACTATGACAAAATATGTGGCACTAGGTAATTGATCAAACACAAACTTATTTCTCACAGTTCTGGAGGCTGGAAAGTCCGAGATCAAGGCACTGGCACATTCAGTGTGTGGTGAGGGCTGCTCTCTGCACCCATGGCACCTTGTTGCTGCCTCCTTCAGGGGGAAGGAAGGCTGTGTCCTCACCTGGCAAGCGAGACAGAAGGGCTCCAAAGGGCATGGCTAATTCTTTCCAACATGCGTCCTAAGACTACTAATCCATCAGGAGGGCAGAGCCCTCTTGACTTAATCACTTCCTGCAAGGGCCCCACCTATTTCTACCCCCCCCCCCAAAAAAGAGAAACCTTTTATTTAAGGAATACAGACTTCATGCATTTCATAAGTACAACTTTAGGAATATAGTGATTCTTTCCACTATACTCACCCTCCCACCCATTCTCCCAACTCTCCTCCTCCCTCTCCCATTCCCAGTCCCATTCTACACTAAGATCTATTTTTGATTAATTGTATACACAAAGACCAACTCTATACTAAGTAAAGAGTTCAACAATTTACACAGTAAAAAAAAAAAAAAACTGTTTGTCAACAGTCAAGACAAGAGCTGTTCAAAGTCATTGCATCTTGAAGTTAATTTCATTTTTTTTAGAAACTTAATTAACTTTAACAAAGCACCCAAGAATGGTCCATCTTTTGTGAGCAGTTGACATAGTTATAATATAATACTTTGAGGACAGAGGTCCTGGTTGTTAATTTAGCAATTAACACTCTTATGTATGACATCAGTGATCACCCAAGGCTCTTAACATGAGCTGCCTAGGCTATGGAAGCCTTTTGATTCCACAAACTCCATAAGTATTTAGACAAGGCCATAAGCAAAGTAGAAGTTCTCTTCTCCCTTCAGAGAAAAGTACCTCCTTCTATGATGACCACTTCTTTCCACTGGGGTCTCACCCAATGAAGTCCGTCGTGTAGGATATTTTTGCCACAGTGTCTTGGCTTTCCATTCCTGAAATGCTCTCATGGGCTTTCCAGCTAGACCAGAATGTCATAAAGGTTGATTCTGAGGTCAGAGTGCTCCTTAAAGCAGTTGTCATTCTATGAGTCTGCTGTGTGGACTGCTTCCTGTGTCAGCATTCACTCCTTTTTAATTCTGTCTATTATTATTACCAGACCCTTAACCTATCCATATAATCACTTTAACACTTCAGATGGTACTTTTACCACCCAGCTTAAGGGGATTTGGAAAGGCCCCACCTTTTAATATCACAACAGCAACTCAGCTTCAACATGAAATTTGGAGGGAACACATTCAAACCGTAGCACTAAGTTTATAACCTTGGGCAAGTCACTTAATCTTTCTATCCTTCAGTTTCCTCTTACATAAAATAGGGGCCCTAACAGTGCTTACTGGGCATTGCTGTTAACGATCACATGAGATAATACATACAAAACATTCATCACTATGTTATCATGCGACAAATGCGTTAGTTTTATATTATAAAGGATCTTTCCACTATCATTGCTACTATTTGGCAACGATGGAAATTAGGAAAAGGCCTGCAAACCAAAGGTAACACTGTCTACAAAAGAAATATGAGTAGTTCCACTAAGAGCTCAAAGGAAAATGAAGAAACTCAAATATATATGGGCAATCAGAATGTTAAAAAGAATTTACAAATAGATATAAAACTGGTGTCCTGGTCAATTGTCACAACAAACTGGGAAGCTTAAACAATAAACACTGATTTAAGAGACTAGAAGTTAATAAATAGGATCCCAGCATATCAGGTTCTAATAAGGTCTCTTCTTCTAACAGCACTAATCAATCACATCACGAGGGCCCCATCCTCATGACTCATCTAACCCCACTATCTCTAAAGGCCTCATCTCCAGATACCATCACAATGGGGTCTAGGGGTTTTTTTTTTATTTATTTTTATTTATTTTTTTAAATTTTTTGACAGGCAGAGTGGATAGTGAGAGAGAGAGACAGAGAGAAAGGTCTTCCTTTTTGCCGTTGGTTCACCCTCCAATGGCCGCTGCGGCCGGCGCACCACGCTGGTCCGAAGCCAGGAGCCAGGTGCTTCTCCTGGTCTCCCATGTGGGTGCAGGGCCCAAGCACTTGGGCCATCCTCCACTGCACTCCCAGGCCATAGCAGAGAGCTGGCCTGGAAGAGGGGCAACCGGGATAGAATCCGGCGCCCCGACCGGGACTAGAACCCGGTGTGCCGGCACCGCAAGGTGGAGGATTAGCCTGTTAAGCCACGGCGCCGGCCTCTTTTCTTGCCTTTTGAATAAGGGGCCCTGCATTTTCTATTTTGTACCTTATCTGAAAATTACGTAGCCTGCCCCGAGTATATTCATGGGCTTTTAGAATGTACTTTTTTTTTTTTTTTTTTGACAGGCAGAGTGGACAGTGAGAGAGAGACAGAGAGAAAGGTCTTCCTTTTGCCGTTGGTTCACCCTCCAATGGCCGCCGCGGGAGCGCGCTGCGGCCCGCACACCGCGCTGATCCGATGGCAGGAGCCAGGTGCTTCTCCTGGTCTCCCATGGGGTGCAGGGCCCAAGGACTTGGGCCATCCTCCACTGCACTCCCTGGCCACAGCAGAGAGCTGGCCTGGGAGAGGGGCAACCGGGACAGGATCGGTGCCCCGACCGGGACTAGAACCCGGTGTGCTGGCGCCGCAATGCGGAGGATTAGCCTAGTGAGCCGCGGCGCTGGCCGGGTCTAGGGTTTTGACATAGGATTCTGGGAGACACATGAACATTCAATCCATAACATTCTGTACCCAAGTCCCCAAGATGCACAGCCTTCTTGCATGCAAAATACATTCATTCTATACCAGGAGCCCCAAAAGTCTTAACTCATTCCAACATGAACTCTAACGTTGAAAACCCAAAGTTATTTAAATATCATCTAAATCAGATATGGGTGAGACTGTAGGCAAAATTCATCCTGGAGCAAAATTCTTCTTCAGTTATGAAGCTGAAACCAGGCAAGTTACATGCTTTCAAAATACATGGTGGAGAGGTATGGGACAATCACATTCCCTAAGGGAGAAATCAGAAACAGGAAGAGGTGACAGGTCCCAAACAAGTCCAGAATTTAACAAGAAAAATTCCATCTTAAGCCTGGAGATTACTCTCTTAAATCAATGCTCTCTCTTCCAAGCCCACAGTGGGGGCAGTGTCACCTCCACAGCTCTGTGGTATAACTCCACACCTGAGGCACTGGGAGTTGTCATTCTGGACTGCTGCAATCTAGAGGAAATCAAGGAGAAAACAACTTTGCCCTGTGGGCCAGTGGTGGGTGTGGCACATCTGACAGTCTCTGAGTCACCTTTGGGGTCATTCTTCCTTTTTCTGGAAGAATAGTGCGTGTTTTCTGCTCAGTCATTCCATGCTCCTTGGGAATGTCTATCCTATGTCTGTCCACCATTGTATTTCATTGCATCATCCAATCTTTCTTTTATGCTCATGTCATTTCTGTTTGTGCTTCAGTATTAAAAAGTAAATTATACCTCTTTCAAAAGAATCTCCAAAGTATAAGACAATTCTTCTGAATGTTCATTTAATAAAATTAATCATTTCTTCAACAAACCTAATACCTAGTCCAAATTCAAAGTTTCCCAGCAGTTCAAATAAAATGACTTTTGCCATTGATCTTTCCAAATCAGTATCCATGTGTCTTGCTCCTTTTCCTGTGCTAGTGTTGGAAAAAAAAAAAATTGTCACTGACCTGTAGAAAAGATAGAACTAGATGATATATAAAATGTCATCCTCTGGATTTATCTATGTGATTCTTTGTGATATGTCTTGTTCATCTCTTCTAGAGATGTCCTTACTGGACACAGAAAGCTATAACTAAAGATTTGATTATATTTAGTATGAATATAACATCAGTGATGATAAGGTTGATTTCTCAGATCTCCAATGGAGCTACCAGCAACTTACAAAGCACTGAGCTATATTATGCATTAAATATCTTTTGAGGGAGTAACCTGCAATCTCTATGATGACTTGAAACATGACATCAATAATTAAACAAATACTATAGAATCTTCAACGACACCTCTAGGAAGACCTCCTTTGGAAAACAAACTGAACGTCACCACTTTTGTTCAAAAATGGACCTTCAACTCACAGTGCTTTTCTTTCAATGTCCAGACCCATGATGTTGCTGCCAACGAAGTCTTGACCACAGCACTGTCCAGTGTGAAGAGTGCAGTGACAGTTCCTGGTCTCTGAGGACGTTCCCCCAGTTCCACTGCTTTTCCTCTCCTAACTCCATGGCCTTTCCTTTTGTAGTCCTTCTTTGAATCCTTCTTTTTATTTCCCCCAGGGAGCTCAAAAATGAACACAATATTCCGAGCAAATACTGTGAGACTCTAGTTTGATGATTTAGGGAGTTCACAATTGTGAAATGGATTTGCAAATTTGAATCAAGAAACTTAAATTCAGAAGAATATTGGCCCCAAGGATCCACGAAACATCAGTTTTTAAGTCCTATCTTGAGTACTTCTTAATCTACAGCAATTATTGTTCATGAAATCAATCTGATGATATGATGCATAGAGAAGTCATTGTGACTGCATCACAGTAATGCTCCACTTGGTGAACTATTGAACCAAAACTCAAGTGTGATCAAGGCTCCCTGAAACCCAGCCGACCTGCAAATCTGCATCCGAACCTCCTACCTGGAAAAAGAAATGACCTTTGAAAATCAAGTTGAAAAACATAGTCAGATATCTCAATGACAAGTTCTTCGAAAGCACAAAGCGGAAGTGGAGAAAGTATATAAAGTACTGGCTATGGGGGAAGGGGTTAACTTGACTTAAAACTGGTTCAAGTTCACCAAAGTCATTTTCCTCAAAGTAAAGCAGAGAAAGTGAGGACAGAAATCTCCAGCAGCCAAGGAATGTTCAGTTGTCCTCAGCTGGAGTGAGGCCACCCCAGTCTTACAAAAGCAGGTCTCTGCCAGTGATTCACAAATACTCATTTACTTAGATTTGAAGATCTTTCTTAGAAGAGGCAATAAGCTCATTTTATGAACAGAAAGGACAGGGCGACAAGTAACATAGGGAAGTAAATATCATCTTGATGCCAGAAAGATTTTTTTATTACAGTAAAGCATGCATCACATAATTTTACCATTTTAACCATTTTTCAGTATACAGTTTGTTGGCATTAAGCACACTCACATTGTGTTCTAACCCTCACCACTATCTTTCTCCAGAACTTTTGCATTGTCTCAAAACAAAACTCATATACATATTAAACAGTAAGTCTTCATTCTCCCCTCCCTCCTTCAAGCCCCTGGTAATCACTATTCTACCTTCTGTCTCTATGAATTTAACTGTTTGAGACCCCTTACACAAGTGGAGTCATATAAGTCAATAAAAATTACAGGAGGCTGTTGTTTTGCACAAAGCTCCTGAGCAGATCAGGCTAAAAGTCAAAATAGGTCATTGACACTCAAGTTCCATGGCACCAAGCTGAAACTAAGCTGCTTGTTTGATCTTCCAAGAAATTAGGATTACAGAGATAACAGCAAAAATTTCCCAAACAGGCCAGTTCCAACTGGCATCATTATAAACTTCTTCTTCTTTAATTCCTACATAGAAAAGGCAACCTAAAGTAATGTGATGTTGACCAATCAGTTAGTTTCCTATTGCTCCAGCTCTCTGTTCCCGCCTTACAAGGAAAGCCACTTTGAAATGACTAATTCGCTTTTTTTAAAATTTTGTTTCTGCTGTCTTCAGCATTTCTGTGTCTATAAAAAACAATGTCTGCTTCTGGCCCATTAGAACACTTGTATTTTTATGGAATGAACTGCTGCCTGATTCTAGAATCAAGAAAAAAAAAATCCAATTAAGTTCTTTCAACTGTTCCAGTTTTGTCCCTTGACAATACAGCCTACAACCTTCTGTGTCTAGTTTATTACATTTGGCATAATATCTTCAAAGTTCATCAACACTGTAGCATATATCAGAATTTCATCCTTTTATGAGACTAATATTCCAATGTATGTGGAGACCACATTTTGTTTACCTATTCATCCAGTTCAATCAATGCACAGGTAGGCTGTTTCCAGCTTTTGGCCATTGTGAATAATGCTGTGAATATGGGTGCGCTGATACCTGTTCAAGTTCATACTTTCAGTTGTTTTAGGTGTTGTACCCAGAAGTAGAACTGCTAGGTCAGAGAGTAATTTTATGTCTAATTTTTTGAGGATGGCCATATTGTTTCCATAGCTTCTATACTTCTTTACATTCTAACAAGGAATATAGAAAAGTTCTAATTTCTCAACATCCTGGCCTATACTTGTTATTTTCTGATGCTTTTTTGTAAAGGTAATCATTCATGGGTATGAATGGAACATTTTAAGTAGTCCTGTACCATGGTGGAATCAGCCTTCTAACAGATTAGATCAATAGACATGTTCAGCTATGCAGGTTATACACTGTACAAATATGTTAGGTCTCAGGGTGAATATAGACTAAAATTCAGCATGTTTCGTTTTCCAAGATGCAAACTCCCACTTCTGGGAGAAGGCAGAAACTTTGTATTCCTAGAAAATATTTCAGCTTGCCAAGCCATACCCAGAGGGTCACCTATTTTTAATATAGACTAAGGCACTTACAAAAGCCATTAGTTATACTGGCTGGCTGACTCTCCCCACTAGGGAAGCTGTAGACAGAACAGATTAATGCACAGGGTACCATCTAATCCAACGGGATGACCGGCTGTTAACATCCCTTTCCAATGGTGGTATTTTATGGATCTCTTGGATAGTTTTACAGAATAGTCCCCAAATTCGCAGACACTTATATTGACAGGCGAGGTCTATATACTCTCCCCTTGAATCTGGGATGTATGACTTTTTGACTAATGGAACTGTGCAGAATTGACATGGTTAAGAAACTGGCAGCTTCTACTTCCTGTCTCTTGGGACACTCATTCTTGGAACTCAGCCACCACACTGTAAAGAAGCCCAAACCACCTTGCTGAGAGATGCATGTGGAGAAAAGCCAACACCCAATACCAAACAAGTGAACCCTCTTAAAAATACACCCTCTGGGGCTGGAACTGTGGCACAGTGGGTTAACGCCCTGGCCTGAAGCGCCAGCATCCCATATGGGTGCCTGTTCAAGACCTGGCTTCTCCATTTCTGATCCAGCTCTCTGCTGTGGCCTGGGAAAGCAGTAGGAATGGCCCAAGTCCTTGGGCCCCTGCACCCACATGGGAGACCCAGAAGAAGTTCCTGGTTCCTGGCTTCAGATCAGCACAGCTCCGGCAATTGAGGCCAATTAGGGAGTGAACCAGTGGTTGGAAGACCTCTCTCTCTCTCTCTCTCTCTGTGTGTGTGTGTGTAACTCTTGACTGTGACTTTCAAATAAATAAATCTTAAAAAATATATATATATACATCCTCCCAAGCCTGGCACTGTGGTGCAGCAGGTTAAGCTGATGGCTGCAATGCAGTCATCCCATATGGGAGCACTGGATCCAGCGCCCTGCTAATGCACCTGGAGAAGCAGCAGAAGACGACCCAAGTACTTGGGCCCCTGCCACCCATGTGGGAGACCTGGAGCTCCTGGAGACCTGGCTCCTGGTTTCAGCTTGGTCCAACCCCAGCCGTTGTGGGCAGTGAACCAGTGGATGAAAGATCCAGCTCTCTCTTCTCCTCTCCCTCTCCAATTGCCTCTCAAGCAAATAAATCAACAACAACAACAAGGTGCACCCAAGCTCTATGAGCAGAGTTGATATGTCTCAGACAAGCCCTACCCAAATTGCAGATTGATGAGTAAAGTAATGACTGCTGTGGCTTTCCGCTCCTACGTTGCAACCAGACAGCCTGTGATTCCAAGGGACCAGCGTGCCAACATTTTCATCCTCCCTCATCTCGCCTACCACTCCTCAGTTTAGGAGAAAGTCCTTGCCATGACAAAGATGCCGAGAACGACCTTCTGCAGGGTCTGCCCCTTCATTCTGTGGGTTTCTTTAAGAATCCTGAGACTCCATTGAGCCACACTCCCTGGGCTAGGAGCCCAAGAGCGCTGCTTCAAGGACCAGGATGGAAACAGCCCTCACTTGATCAAGTAAAACTTGTTGCCCACAGGACTCCTTAATTTCCTATGCACTGAAGAGGCAGCCCACAGCCAAGGAAGGGGGGTGGGGCGCAGCAACATGGAGGATAGCACCCTGGGCCCTGGGTCTGGGTCCAGTTGCTCCATCACAGATCGAATTCACGGGCACCCACTGATCCAGGGGCTGAGGGACTCCGCAGGGGGCCTCCCTCCCCCACCCCCCAGCTTCGTCCCCCCAGCTTCGTTTCAGGAAGGAAAGAGTTAAAAGACCGTGGCCCATCAGCTCAGTGTCTGTGCGTGGCCGCCTCCCCGGAGGGCTGGAAGGCTGGATCCCAGAGCGCAGCAGCCGAAGGTCTGGGAGCCTGGGAGGGACGCGGAGGCCGGGCAGGAGGCGTGTTCCTTTGCAGCTGCCTTTTTACTTGCGAAGCCCTTGCGCGCCGACGCTCATCTCCCGGGTCTGGCCGGCGGACAGGAGCTGGAGACGCTCCCTCGGACCCACCCGGTCGTCGCTCGGCGGGACCGCCCCCGGAGAAGCCGAGCCCTGCCCGGGAAGTTTGCCGAAAGTCCGGGCGGCTGTGCAGCCGGGGCCGCCGCCGCGCGGGAGTCCGGGACACGGGCCACGCTCCCCGGCGCCCAGCCTCGCGGGTTCCGGCCGCCTCTCGCCCAGGCGCCTTGCGGACCCGGCCGCCAAGCAAGCAACACGGTGGGTTCACGTCTTTCCAATCGGGACAGGGACCCGGGCGGCGTGGGGGAGGCGTCGCCTGGACCCCTCGGTGGGGAGGAACAGGGGGCTGGGGACCCACTGCGCTGGGGGCTGCACCCACCTGCCCAGGGGCGCCCCTTCCGAAAAGTCTCGGGGTTCAGGGAGCCGATGAAAGCATCTCACCTCCCCAGGCGGGATCGGACCTTGAGTGAAAGGAAGCCCGGAGCTCTCCCTGGAGTCCCCTTTCCCGGGCGTGAGAGAACTTTGAGGAACATCACGCCCAGTCGCTCGCTCCAGTCTCCTCGGGGAGCTGGCTCCGGGCTTTGCTTACTGGCTGGCTTCTCTGCTCCCCACACACCCCGGGGAAGACAAGGGTAGTAGCCAAGGGCGCTCGCTGGGTGCGAGGGACTGATGTCCTTGGAAACCCCCAGGGCCGCGGGTTTTCAAAACCTGCCTGGGGCGGGGGGGCGGGGGTGTTCTGGGCGTTTTGTTCTGGCATTCCTTTAAAGGGCACTTGTTGCCTTTCACGTGCAGGAAACTTTCTAGATCATAGGTCCTTATTTGCCCCCACCCTAATGGCTGACCCCTGATGGAGTAGGGGCTGGGAAGGAAGGAGCAGCCCGGCGCTGTCATTCAGAAGAGTTGCTAATTTCTTACCCAGAGAGCAAAAACCACAGAAAACTTGTAAAAAAAAAAAATTTCTTAGTTTGCATGTTTTTTTTTTCTCCACTTGTTTGTGGTCCTTTTGCTCACTCCACTGACACCCCCCCCACACACACACACCTTTTCTACATATTAACTAACTGAGAAACACCTTGGCAATCATGTAAATTACCTACACTCATGCCATTTTGGTAAGTTTGGAATTTCCAAATTACTAATTCCAGGTCAACTTTGATCCTGAAGACCCAATATGTTAAATGGCTGATGTGTATTCATAAGGATTCAGCTCTCTTAATAACAGCGCCTGCAGTCTGGCAAACTTGTAGACCCCAAAAAAGAAGAACCCTGCATCTACATGCCCTTCAGGCTTTGACCATGCCCTTCAGGTTTGAAACCCAGCTGTTCTGCTGCAGCTGTGACTGGTGATGACTGATGGCTGAGAGCGCCGCTCCACCCTGGTCCCTAGAAGCTAGCTGCAGACCCGTCTTTAGAGGAACACGCACTGAAGAGGGTTCTTTGGTTTTGCATGTTTTGCCCAATGCCAGCTGTGTCTTAGTTTTGTAGCTTAATCTGTATGGAAAGCAGAGATGGCATTGGAAATGATTTCTTTGACGGTGCCCTTGTTGGAAAAGGGAAGGAGGGCTGTTTTAATGGTAGCTGGCTCGGGACATGATAATAAGCCACAGCCTTGGCCTTCTTGGCTCCTGCTGGGATCAGCTGACCCCAAGCAAATCAGCATTCTCATGCTGAAAGCGCATGTGGAACCTTGGTGAGTGGCATGATACCCGCCGCAGCCAGGTCGACTCACGAAATAGCTTCATGGCTGACCCTAACGGGCAAACAGCCATTCCATTTCTCAAAAAGGCCTTCTCGTTCACATTTCTCAGAACTCTGTTACTGAAGGTTCCATTCCGATTGAGAAACTGAGAGGCATTAGTCACTAAATAGCACAAGATAGAAAAGTATTTAGTTCTTTTCTCCCACTTCTGTGCTCTGAAGAGGAGAACACCCAGCTTTGCCCTTGGGGTCCTGGTCTCCACTTTGGGATGGAAATGGTGGCATTTGGTATCATTATTGGGTCAGATACTCACTCCTGGCTATAAGAAAGATGGAAAAACTACAAACTACTTACAATTAAGCCCAGCCAAAGTTGATAGGTATGTGGCATGCATGTACCTTTGAACATTTTATACTTTTTATTATTTAATCAGACTGAGTCAAATCCTATAGCTCAGTGAGGTACTCATAACTGTCCAGCCGCTTCCTCGTAGTCGATTTCCTCAAGACTCAACTTCCCCCTGAGTAAAATGGTGACGTCACCCCCTCTGCCTAGAGTTGTGATGCTCAGGGCAGACAGCAGATACTTTTATGATGTGTTACTGTACGTAAAATGCTGTGACTGTGTCCAGATCCTGGGGGGAAAACACCACTGGGAAAGACCAAAATATGCAGTACTTGCGCTTTATATTTACCTGGTGCCCTCTCACAGCTCAAATCAGTCCTCTTCTGTCTACACATTGATGGAATCTAACCTTTACTGATTCGCAAGATAACTTTCAAAATTCCTAATCTTGTATAGATTTGGGAATAGGACACAGTTTTTAAAAACTGAATTATGAACTGGGCACATAGGTCATAGATGCATACAAACACCATTGCATAAATGAGATCTTCATTTCGAGATTCATATAGTCCCACAGAAAAGGAAATATATGAAATATCCAAACCAGAGAAGTTGTTTTTGTTTACTTTTGACTATTCTGTTACCACCAACCTCCCTTGTTTGCCCAGTGTCTTGTCTTTAAGGATTCAAAAAAGAAACCTAGACTTCCTGGGCAAGAGGGACCACTTGCCGCTCTCCTCAAGTACTTAAAAAAAAAAAAAGAAAAAAGAAAGAAAGAAAAAACAAAATACACCAGATGGTCTTTCGAAAATGTTTAACCACTCTCCCACGTCTGTTGCTTCATCTAAACTTTGGAGACTTCTTTAAAATATTTTAGGTACAAATAAGGCACAAGAATGAGAGACAGGACGATCTAGTGGTGAAGAGCTTGGGCCTGAGTCAAGCTGACCTGCCCTGGAATCACAGCATGGACACCCACCACCTGTGGCCTTGAGAAACTATTTCACCTGCCAGGCCTTCTGTTTCCTCTAAAAGGGGTCTTCAAAAAGTTTATGGAAAGCACGTGGTATGAAAAATTTATGCATGGGTTCCAAAGTATTTTGCATCAAAATAAGCTTATCTTGTAATTCATTTTTTCCATTAACTTTTTGAAGTCCCTTCCTCCTTCCCAGGATCAGCGTATGAATTAAAGGTCTTTAGGCATATAAAGTACTCAGCACAGACTGAAATATAATAAATGTAGCTATACAGGATGTTTAAAAATTGGCCTAGGAACAGATTTCTCTGGAAAAGCCAGGTAGTATAAGAAGACTGGGCAAGTCCATCACTCCCACTTTGCTCATATCATGATAATAATTTCTGAAGAATGGAAAGGTAAAAACCTAGTAGAATATGTAGATTTTACACATAAATCAAGGCTTTCAAAATAAAAATGTTGTCAATTATGTCATTTTAATCGAAACTGAGATTGTTAAATGCGTTCTGACTTTAAATTAGCATTTTTAACACTTCAGATGGCTACCTGTGCTGCATTTTTATTTCATTTTTTTTTATTTAATAAATAGAAACAGAATCTTCCATCTGTTGGTTCACTCCCCAAATGCCCACAACAGCTAGGCCCCAGCCAGGAACCTAAAACTCAATCTCTGTCTCCCTCATAGATGGCAGGAACCCAACTACTCGAACCATCACCTGCTATGTTTCAGGGTACACTTTAGCCAGAGGCTAGAACTGGAAGCAGAGCTGGGATTCAAAGCTAGGCCTTGTGAAATGAGATGCCGGCATGCCATTTCATCTCAGCGTGACTGCTGAGTGAAATGTCTACCCACCATGCTGCATTTTATCCTTATGCTCATTATTTACCATGATTAAAGTAGCACATATTTTGGAACATTCAATTTTTAATTTCAGAATTCGCAATTTTATGCCTCAATACTATGCAGCATTTACTTGGCATTTATACCTTTTCTCTTTCATTAATAAAATTTTGTAACGCACTGAAGACATAATTAAAGGTTGAGAAAAAAATACACTTGAAGGAAAAACTGGCTTATCTTCTCCATATTATGATCTAGATATCAGTAAAGCTATGGATAGAGATGAGGTAAAGAAGGAGATAGAGGTGGGGATGGAGATAATACATATGATGAATATAGAGATGGAGATTATAGGGATGGAGGTGGAGGTAAGGTAGGTGATTGAGACAGAGGTAGAGATGGAGATAATAGAGATGATAGAGGTGAAGATAGGGATGAGAGAGGCAAAGAGCTTGGCCTAATAGAAATTTAATCTCTTCTGGCTGTGTCGTGGCATGAGGTGAACTATCATGGTGTGTCTTACCTAATTATCTAATATATCCTATATTTTCATTGATGCAGTAAATAGTCACTGTGACCTTTTTAGCAGATGAGGTTATAAAAATTTTCCTTTTTCCAGGTTGGGGGAAAAAAAACCTGAAGGTATAAAAGCAACACAGTGAGCAACATTTCCTCAGATTTTCTGTGAAGATGGAAACCTTTTGCCTCAGGGCATCCTTTTGGCTGGTACTGATTGGATGTGTGATCAGTGATAATCCTGAGAGATACAGCACAAATCTAAGCAATCATATGGACGAGTTCACTACTTTTCACGGGACAGAGCTCAACCTCCTGGTCACCACTCATCGACCCACTAACTTGGTCCTCCCCAGCAATGGTTCAAGGCACAACTACTGCCCACAGCAGACTAAAATTACTTCAGCTTTCAAATACATTAACACAGTGATATCTTGTACTATTTTCATCGTGGGAATGGTGGGGAATGCAACCCTGCTCAGGATCATCTACCAGAACAAGTGCATGAGGAATGGCCCCAATGCGCTGATAGCCAGCCTTGCCCTTGGAGACCTTATCTACGTGGTCATTGATCTCCCTATCAATGTATTCAAGGTAAGAAGTAACCACAGATGTGTTTGCAGGTTTGAACACATGCTCTGATTCCGCTGCAGACTTTGGAAGTCTTTGAACTTGTCATCTGCTTTTCCTGAGAACTATTTCTGCTCTCTTAAGACCCCGTGGCATTTGTGAATTTTGCTATTTGTAATATGGTACACTTATTGTCTAACTTAATTGCCAACAAAATAGTATTTCAGGGTTGACTCTTCAAAATCATGGTTTCCCATGAATGGAATTCTCATGTTAGCTGGCCCCGAGCTTACTTGTTAAATGGGCAGTTTCAGAAAGACCACTGGGTTTTTCTGAGATTGAGTTTCCTGGGCAAGACCTACTGGGCCCCAAAAGTACTTAACATAAACATATTTTCAGTCTTGGTTACTTTTTAATGCCAAGCTGTTCCAAAGGCAGGTATCTACAGGACAGCTTGGAATGAAAAGTACCTATTTTGCTTTGGCTCTCTGGATTGACAGTTGAAGCCAAAGGGCAGGCTAGCTTTTCTCAGTTATCTGGGTGACTTAGAGATAATGGGGTCCATGTGATAGCAGGCCAGGCTTGACCTCCTTGAGGAGTTTACTAACTAGAACCGGTGAAGATAGGCCTGCGGTCACTGTTGTTGCCTTCATTGCTTCTGTTTACATTTATTAAGTACCCACTGTGCGCCTGTCCCTGACCTAGGCAATAAGGCTCCAAAGAGATAAAGGGAGTGTTAAAGGAACTAGATACTCCATATCTGGGCTAGTAGTTACGAAGGAAAAATAGCTGCAAAAAATCAAATATACTTAAACACCAATGAAATTGCATGACGTACCATATTTTATGAAATGTCATTAATCTAAACTCAGAGAAGGCAACTTTTCTCAGTCTTTTTTTTTCTCCTGCACATTAACCATAAAAACACATTAAGAGGGCATGGATATTCTGAAATATTACTTTAAATGCCAAATGTCATCAGTTGAAAACATATTTTATATTTCTGATAGGTACACTTAATCTGTGTTGAAATTATACACGTCTTTTGGAAACGCCAGTGGCCTACCCATAAAACTAAAGACAATGATTAAAATTTTGAACATTATAAATAATAAAAACCTTTCAAAATTACACCACACACTGTTTGAAGAAATTAGACAATGAATAATAAAAAAGAAACATCCATCTCTTTCCACAGAATAGCCTGAATACATGTGTTTTGTATTTGAACTTAAAACAGGACTCTGGAAAAGGAACTATGATGCAAAATTGAAATTAATTTTAAATGTTTAGCATATGCACAGAGCCTTATTTCTTCCACTTTAAAAAGTTGCTTTCTTTTTATGAAACATTATCTGTATCCAACTCTTGGATTTTCTCTTTAATAATAGATTCGAAAATGTTGACATGGCTTTTTATTCAAAAATGGACTCTTCAGCAGCCTCAGTGTGGAGTATTAAACACTGATTATTCCTATTTTTGTGCAAGTTAATCAGCCCATAGTTGCTGGAAAGGATAATTAACTGTCTCTGAGTTAGCAGCTCCCGGCTAGTCACTCTGAAGTGCACTGCTCAGATTTGACCACATGCAAAGCAGTTTCTTGCCAAATGAGCATCTGCAGCTGCTGGGAAGGAGAACTTTATCTCTTTGAGGTGCTGCCGCTGATCGCCAGACTAAACCTCCTTTCTATCCAATAGTCATATTTTAGGTCAGAGTGTCTGGAAGATCTCCAAGTGTGGTGAAATAGCCAAGTGAAACTTGGCTTTAGCTTCATATAACAATGGATAAACATGTGTGCATTCTTATTGGACCATAGGATTCTCCCCTCCTGGGATTCCAACCCTTCCGATACCCATTGTAGTTCTGAATTACGTAGATAGATTGACTGTGATGTTTTTACATCACAGGGGTATATTTGTATAATTCCTGTTTTTCCAAAACTCTTGTAATGAGTCATTTGGGCAACATTAATTTTAGAAAGTCAACCTTTTGGTTTAAAAAAAATACTCTTTAGTCATTGCAGTCTTCTTGCAGAAGCAAAGGGTGGGGGGAAGCACTAGGGTGAACTAAAAAGCCTCAAAATGTTCAGGGGTTATTTCTGCTTCTTTGCTCTCTTAAGATCAAGAGACCGCTAGGTGCTGCTATTCTCTGACTTCTGCCAAGGAGAGTCAGGAGCTCTCCTTCTGGCCGGTGACCCAGAGCCCTGTCCCCACCGCTGCCTCTTGCTACAAGACTCTGATGCTTTCAAGTCTCATATATCAGACCTGCAGATGCCGCTGACCAAGTCAAGTGCACTAGCCCCATATAGCAGTGCAAAGAAGCCATTGTCCGTCTTACTTTACCATTATACTTAGATATCTATAAAAGTAACGCATAGACATAGAGAACATTCTGTTACAGGGATGAGTGAACCTTCATGATCTCTCCCACTATTAGAAGAATTGGGTCAAAAGTGTCTACTATGCTCTTAAAAAAATGCATTTTCAAATGACATGTATGGTTGTGTTTAACGATTCTATTCAGTTTTATACTCAGTTCTTTGGTGTCTCCAAATAGAGATCATTGCATTGAGGCATATCAGAATGGGTGTAAGAGGAAAGGAACCTAGAGTTGCTGATGAGACTACAGCAACGAGACAATAAAAAGGAGAGGGCATAAGAAAGTGTTCTTTCTAATAGCATTTTCTTCCTTCTCTCACTTTGAAAGAGATTTTCCTGAAACTATTCCATCAACCAGTGTGACAGAAAGCAAACTGAGGAGCAATGCAGAGTACCAAACAGCTGGGCTCTGCAGCCATGCAGGCTGGCTCTGGGAGGTCTGTGGGCATGGAAGAGGGGAGGAGTCCCTCCATACCTGCACTGCCAGAAGTTTCTTAATTGGCCCATAAATCTCCATAGTTTTTTTCCCAAAATCTTCCCTGGACTCTGCTTGTACTTCCTGAGTGCCACTGCCTCCTCAGAAGCAGCCAGGAGCTCTGACCTGTGCCCACAGCCTCCCACACTCGGCACTCAAGGCCCTGCATGCTGCGGCCACGTTTCACTACTTCTTACCCGTTCTCAATGTGCACGCTCACCCCTTATCAGCATGCCATCACCATCCCTAAGGAATATTCTTTGCCCTAAATGACGTCCTCAGAGACGCTGGGTGGAGTCACCCAAGTTCTGCTGTTGAAGCATTCACAGATCCTAGGTTGAAAACATGAGTCCAATGTGCAGTTACATACATGGCTTTAAGAATTAACCCAAAAATGGAAAGCAATAATCTGGTGTGCATACACACATACAAGCATAGTTGACAGAAGTATATCAAGTAATCTGGGAAAATAAAACATAAGGCAGAAAAAGAAAAAAAAGCGAATGCCAGTTGCCTTCTAGGTTTTTAAACATACAAAGGCTTGGCAAGGGGTAACACTGAAGAAAGCTATTACTATGTTTATCAAAAGTAATTCTGATTTTTCACTGGGGGTGGGAGAATATGTGATATCATCAATCAAAAGAAAAGATCTAACAAAAACGAGGGAGGAAGGGAAAGGAATTAGCAGACGGCTTCATATATCTGAGCTTATAATCTAAACTGATGACAGATTTAATGTGTAAAGAAGTAGCATTCTATGATGTCCTAAATTTTCGAGAAATACAAAAAGTTGACCAGGTAAATTGATCTGTATATAAAATATTTACATTTTGTTAGAATGGCAAAACAAAATATTTCTTTGTGTTCCAGGACCAGAAATAATCTCCAGTTACTAAATAGCAACGTGGAGTACAAGTATAGAAATTAATCATTTTATTCTTCAGTGACTCATGAGGCTAAATTTACGCCACAGAATGTTGTCTGTAGGGATATGGGCTACAACTTTGAATAGAGTGGAAACCCTTGAACGTGGGGCCAAAGCTTGGCGGTATGCTGTGGTCTACAGATAATGGCTCTCCCATGAGCCACCATGCCTTCCCTATTAAGCAGGAATGTGGAGAAATAGTTAAATGACAGATCGGGATAGATTGGTGGCCATAGAAAGAAGCAAGAAGCTGAGTCCAGTGGCTTGGCATCAACTTCTGTCATGCATAGCAGGGTTTGAAACCAGTGATGCTATAGATGATAAACAGCAGATGAATTGTCTCCATTTGGGATATAGCATAAAGCGAATCTATGAGAATCACAGTGACAGCATCCCAGTCATTCTGACTGTTGATTACTAATTCTGTCCACTCTAAGCAACCAACTCTTATTCAGGACAACAGTGAAAAATGACCAAATGCAATTTCTGTATGAAATTATCAGGACTATTTTGCAATGAAAAGTCAAGACTCTCAATATGTTGCTCTGGCAGAGGATCTGAGCCATGTGGCAACCAGAGATGTTCACATAGAGCTAGTTATCTTCGTATTCACACAGCCTTTGACATCTCGTGCAGCTGAGATCCATGCTTTTGGGGCAGCCACACAAAAGCTGTTTCTTGACACATCAAGTCACCATAGCAATGTCTGTCTCAAAAATAAATAAATTGCCACAGCTTCAATGCAGGAAATTCAAATAGTACATGAAAAATGCATACTTTTAGAAGACTGAGTAGATTTCAAAATCCTATTGCACCAAAATAAATTTATCTTTCAATTCCATTTTTCCATGAACTTTTTGAAGTCCTTTCAAGATGGGATGCCTAAAACATAGATATTCAGTAATGTTTGTTGTTATGATTTGATTTCCTTGAGGCCTTTACTGTTCATTTCTGATCCTATTTCTCTGAAACCTTTAAATCCAAATGATTTCTCAAAAGGATTCTTCATTTGCAGATGAAGCATAAGGTACTCATGTTCTGTGGTCAGCACATATTATTCCCTGAAGTTAATCCAATTGCCCACCAAATTCCATGTGTGATAAGAGCATTATTTCCTTTTTACTGTATCATGTAACAAATGAAACCAGACCTTTCTCATATACTCCAGTAGCAGTGTTCTAATCATAAAATTAGCTACGTAAATTTCATCCCCTGAATTTGAAGATAGAGAATGTTTCCTCAACCAGGGAGATATAGCCCTTACTGGTGCATTGTATCCCCAGTAGACACTTGCCCATTAGGAAGCTCTGATCCTGCCTCTTTTCCAGGCATGGCTCTCTCCTCACGTTGCCTCTTCCTTGGTCTGAACCAGCTAAACTGGCGGACCTGAGAATGTCAGGATGATTCTTCTACTTGGGGTATTTTTCCCTCATGCCTTCTCTGGCTTATCCCCCTGTATTCTTCAGATCACAGCTTAATCTCCTTGGCAAGCAACCATGACGCAGATTGGGCCACTGCCTCTCCCATGTGCTCACAGGGCACCCTCTATTAACCCTAAGGTAGCATGTGATACACACTCTGTTTCATCTGCCAACTCTGTAATTTCCTTAGAACAAGATGTCAGCATTCTCATTGGTCATTGTATCTCCTAAGCTTAAAAACTATCTGATGAACGAGTTTAAAAGGAAAAATACTGTAATTGTGGCTATTAGAATGTTTTTCTCCTATGCAATTCCAGTTCTAAAAGCAAAAAGTTACTTATTGAAATTACTGAATTCCTCTGATTTTCCCGCAGACCAGAATGTCTCCGGTCTATAAATCGAGGGAACCTTACGAGAACCAGAGCAGCACTAATAGCAGGATGGTTTTCCCCTTCCCTTCTTCTTAGAGGTCAAGAGTTCTTGTGATGGTTCAGGAACTGTGTTGTTAATTTCCTGTCTTCTTTGGTACACATAGCCAGTCATAGAGTGTCTTTCCAAGGTTTCTGTGCTTTGTTCATTTTTAAGCACTGTTGTAATTGTGGTTCCTGGTGAACTATTAAAGCTACAGGTGATTTGGAATATCCAAATGAGCATTCATATCACAAAAGATTGTATTTGCTCTTTAGAGAAGAGGAAGTAGGCTGACTTTCCGGCATTGCTAAGACATATGCACGTTTGAAAAGTTCATTATGCTAACTAGCTGATGTAAGAATATATGTTCATAGAAAATGACAGAGTGACAAATTTATTAGCCGGTTTGCTGTTTGTTCGAAGGAAGTTGCTGTCTGGAAAGACTTCAGAACCCTGTCCAGCCCTACCTCCCCTTCGACTTTTCACTTCCTGTGTCTGGGAACCTCATTGCTTTCTCTCATGGTCATGTTAAGTAATTATTCTCATGTGAGGTTACTCTGCTGGCCCTCAGCACTTGGCTTGCAGCGCAGTAATTCCCGGTTCAGTGATGGGGGAGGGGAAACCTCCACAGCTGCTCAGTTGTTCCATGGCTGAGGAGGGGGCCATGGTCCCCGACTCGTTCCTGTTAGTGAACTGTCAGGAGGATCACAGCTGATGCTATTCTTCCATGATCAGAGAGTTCAGCTCGTAGGAAGAGTTGGCTGTCTATTAAACTTAACATAAACTACCGTTGCAGACAAGGTTCAGGTTTGGGAAAAGAATTTTCATATCATGCACTGTGTGTGTGTGCAAGTAAATGTCGCCCTAATTCTACATTCTGATCCATAAAAGCAGATGTTACAGCTATTTTATTCTGAAGAATTTCTATGGTGTAGTCTCATAAGTCACTTTATTGTTATGCAAAGTGTATATAGTTGGTATAGCATGTGCAAAGTGTGATGAAGGGGGTGGGGAATCAGGGGTATTATCTCTGAAGCTGACTTTAAGACTAGAGTGGTTAAATGAAGAATGGTCTAAGAAATTCCACCAAAATAAATCTGATAACCTGCCAGAAATTCTGCTACTGCCTTCTGGATCTACCACATTCTCTTGGGAGTTAGAATTATTTCTTTCTATAGCTACAATTTTATTTTTAACAAGGTCTAGTTTTTGTTGGAAAAACTGTCCCGAGCTAAAAAGTTTCATGGTTGAAATTAAATTCAATAATAAAAATGTAATGTGTCATTCAATGTTAAGTTTTGGTAGCTTTATGTTTACATTTGAATGTGAAAAATTATACAGAGCCACATGCTCTGAAATGTTTATTTAAGTTTCAAAGGTTAGAAGCCCCCAGGCTCAAGAATGTAAAAATCAAATGTCCTTCAGGAAGACTTAACGTTTTTGGATGTGCTAATTTAGAGATCACTTCTCAGAATGTAAACACCTCTAAGAATTTTATTGACAGTCTGACTTCTAAAACAACTGGTCAGTACCACTAATGGAAGCAAGTCAAGTCATATCTCTTGTAATACTTGTCCTACATAGGGGACTCCTATTTTAGACAAATTTATACTCGAAGGCAATAGAAATGGCAATTGGTTACCCATTTGGCTACTCAGTTATAATAGGTCTTTCTTCTCTGCTCTTCATTTATTCATTCAATAGCAAGACTGGGCAAATAGAGGTGAACAAAACAGATAAATATCATGGCCTTACAGAGAATATTTTCTAACAGAAAAGCAACATAAAAAGACAATACCTAAATGTATGAGTAGAGTACGTGAGATAAATACTAGGGATAAAAGCAAGGTGGGAAATGGGAATAGAAAGAAAGGCAATCAGAGGTGGGCTTTGTGGCCAGCAGGCTAAGCAGGACACCCACATCCCATGTCAGAGTGCCTGGTTTGAGTCCTGGCTACTCCATGCCTCCCATGGACCTTCCTGCTGATGTCTTTCCTGGGAGCAGCAGATCACGGCCCAGGTACTTAGGAGGTCAGGAGCGAGTTCTTAACTCCTGGTTTCAGCTTGCCTGGGCCGTGGCTGTTGGCGGCATTTGAGGAGTAAACAACCAGATGGAAGATGGATCAATAGCACTTGTTCGCTCTTCCTCTCTCCCTCTCGCGCTCTGTATCACTCTGCCTTTCAAATAAATAAATACATTTTTAAGAAGGAGATCAGATGTTAACTTTAGAGCAGAGGGCTGAAGAAGGCTTCAATATAAGCTGATAGTGGAGTAAAAGTTTAAAAGAGGTGAAGGAGCAAGCCCTGCCACTGTCTAAGGTAACAGTATTCCAGTTAGAGGAAATCGGAAGTGCAAAGGCCCTGAGGCAGTCAGGTGCCTGGAAGGTACATGGAACAGCCAGTGTGGCTGATCGAAGGAGAGAGTAGTAGCAGATGAGGGCTTAGGGATAAGAGCATGGGGCAAGAGGGGAGAGAGGCAGATCATATGGAGTCTAATGATAGGAACACTATATAATTTGTTGTCCCAACCAGGACACCACTTTTCTGAGTGGAAGGAGGCACTGCTGATAATCATATCTGAGCAATAGGTATAATCAGGAGTGTCCTGGTTAACCAGGGAAAATGTCACCTTATCTACACACCTTTGTAAAGCCTATGGCAATTTCCTCTGCATGAGAAGTTTTCCTAAGGTCATAAGCAGATGAGTGACATGATCAGTCTGCATCTGGTTTAGTACATCCTGGCCACTGTGTTGAGAAGCATTTCCTAAATTAATGGAAAATATGCCAGTATGTAACAAGAATAATGTTACCTAAAGCCCAACTGGAGTTTACTCTTGCCAGGCTAACTCCTTTAACCCCCGCAACAAATGTGTGATGTGAATTTTAGAATGAAGAAACTGAGGCACAGAGTGTTGAAGTCATTTCCTCCAAGTCATATAGCTAACAAGTGGCAGAACCAGGATCTGGATCCAGTGACTCCAGAGGCTGTGCCCAGTAGCTAATAAGCTGCCATACTGCTTCTCTTCCATAAATCTCATAAGACAAATTTTATAATGATCTGGGCCGGCGCCATAGCTGGTTAATCCTCCGCCTGCGGCGCTGGCATCCCATATGGCCGCAGGTTCTAGTCCCGGCTGCTCCTCTTCCAATGCAGCTCTCAGCTGTGACCTGGGAAAGCAATAGAGGATGGCCCAAGTGCTTGGGCCCTTACACTTGTGTGGGAGACCAGGAGGAAGCACCTGGCTCCTGGCTTCAGATCAGTGCAGCTCTGGCCGTTGCAGCCATTTGGGGAGTGAACCAACGGACGGAAGACCTTTCTCTCTTTCTCCCTCTCACTGTCTGTAACGCTACCTCTCAAATAAATAAAATCCTAAAAAAAACCACAAATTTTATAATGATCAAAATTGTATCCCTAACACAGAAATATATTTTTGAAGATGAAAAACATTTCCTTCTCTCCATTAAATCCAACAGCTTCTTCAGTTCCTTATTTAAGCCAGAAAAAACACAGTACAAAGGAAAACATGTACAATAAAGAGATTGCTCCCCAAAATAGCATGTATAAGTCTTGCAGCTTGCTTTAGAACATCTGGTAACCAGGATTTTTGTATCCGACACTCATTGTCATTTTAGTGAGGTCAACTGGCAGAAGGAAAGCCAGAAAACTTAAAAAATAAATAAATAAACTGAGAAGAAAAGTTGAGTGCTTTGACGGACTGGTTGCCTAGAGCATCTGCTCAGAGGACTACTTTTGCCAGTCGAAATGACTCATGCAGTTATCACTTAAAGGGATAGGCAATTAGTCTCTGGACACGAAACAGAAAAATGAATGTCTATGGCTTGCCTGAAGTTTGAAATAGGGTAGAAACATCAGGCTTTATTGATGCAGCTAAAGGTTATGTTTCCAGACCTTCCTCCCTGGGAGAAGAAGATGCACAGGAATTAAAAGGAGACAGTGGAAGCATGATGTGACATGTGGCAATATATCTAAACTGGTCATTGCAACGAAGTCAGAAATCCTCAATTTTTTTAAGATTTATATATAAAGTATACCATTTATGAAATAATTCCTTTAAATCTAATAAGTAAGGAACTTTACTGCTAATTCTAAAAATAACAAGTGCATGTAACAATGTTGAGCGTGTTGACAATGTTCAATATCATGGCCTGTCCATGTATAAAAAAGTAAGACGTGTCTTGGCCAAATACTGAATTACACTTTATGCCTCCAACTCACAGGAGTTTTATGTTGGATAAAATAATTCTACAGAATGCATTGTACTAAAAAAAATCTGACCACTGTGAAAAGTTTAGCTTGAAGAAAGACTTAAGGCTTAGTTTGACAAAATAAAAATGTGTAGAATACACCAAAGTTTCTCTTCTAAAATGGTGCCATTTATGCCATAAATGTGGTGTCTGGCTGCCAATGCCCATTGTTTCCACAAATATTATTTTCAGTATCTATGAAAATCGGGGTAGGGTTTCACCATTAAAAGGCTATATTTTTTAAACCCTAAGCATTTCATATGGGACCATGTGATATATGTTATTTGCTTTTGGCTGTTTTTACTCAACATCATGCTTGTGAGAGTCAACCAAATTGTTGCTCTTAGCTGTAGCTCACTCATCCTCACTATTGCATAGCGCATCACTAAGTGGCTATGTCAGCACTTATCTATCCTTTCTATTTTAGGAGGCCATTTAAACAGTTGCTAGTTTTGGGCCATCCATGGACAGGATCCCAGGCACCTTTTTTTTGTGCACATGTGCATTTATTTCATAATTATAGTTCTTTTATATTTTAATTAGTAATTTTGGAGAACTATACCAAAGCATGGAATTGGGAACAAGGCAGAATTTCCTAATTGTTTTCTGATTCTGAAAGCTTTGTAGATCTTTGTAAGGCCTTTGTATGAACTTTGCTCATTATAACTCTTCCTTGCCTTTCAAGAAAATCTATTATCTACCTCAGTAATGGACAATTCGCAAATCAGCTCACACATCGACTAAACAGTTACAGAAAAAGGGACTCTAGAATAGCTGCGCCTTTGAATTGTTCACATTCTATTTTTAACACCAAATATTCAATAAATTACCCTGAATAACAGAATAGTTTTATACTCAAGTATTTTATTGAACTTTTTGAGGCCATAGAACATAAAACGTTTTCTTTTAAAAAATGATTTATTTATTTTATTTGAAATTCAAAGTTACCTGGAGAATGAGAGGCAGAGAGAGAGAGGTCTTCCATCTGCTGGACCACTCCCCATTTTGCTGCAATAGTTGGAATGATTAACTTCAGCCGATCTGAAGCCAAGAGCCAGGAGCTTCCTCTGGGCCTCCCACACGGGTGCAGAGGCCCAAGGACTTGGGCCATCTTCCACTGCTTTCCCAGGCCATAGCAGAGTTAGATCAGAAATGGAACAGCCAGGACATGAACTGCTGCCCATATGGGATGCCAGCACTGTAGGCAGCAGCTTTACCTGCTAAGCCACAGCATTGGCCCCAAAAATATTTTCTTTAAAAAGAAAAAGTATTTCCTCCTAGAGTGAAATATATGGCAAAAATCAAATTAACCTAAAGAGATACAAAAATAAAATTAGATTGCTGCCTTTTCTATTACTCGTATAATAAATGATTATTTTAAAATACATCATGGAAAACAGATTAGAAAGGAGTGATTACAAACAGCAAAAGTTACAAGAGTCAAAGTTAGATTGATGTTTTCCAGACAATCTCCCTGAGGTTATTTTTGTAAAATGACATGCTTGGATTTGCCAATTGCTAGGTAAAACTTTGAGATTTACTTATAATCTGATTATTACTTTAGTATTTAGTATAACACAGGATTGGTAGGATGAGTATGGCCAGTATAGAAATTTACCAAATTATAACACTCAAAGATGAATCTAAAGGAAAAATCTCTTTGTATGGCATCAGCAAAATTTGTGTTTTTGCATCCCCAAAAGGAAATTTATTTATAAAAAACGACTGACCACTTATTAAATGGAACTCTCTTACAATGCCAGTAATACCTCTTTCCAACAAGGCATTCAGAACTTGTAAAACATCTCAGCCCGGGCTTTTGCCATCTTGTGAATAGGGTTTTAAACTTGGGCGAGGCATCGACATTTTTCCTACTTTTTGCTCTGGAGAAATGCTTAGCTTCACAGCAATGTTTTCATGGATGCATGGAGTGACCTCAAAATTGCCTCCAGCTAGGGGACCCCTGCAAAGGGGGAGAAGTGGATCCAGAAGGAATTCCGTTCCCTGAGCTGGTGTCCCAGGGCTCAAGTTGTGCTCACTGAGCACTCGCCACTTCCACTCTCTCATGTCTGATTCCCTAACCCATGGGCCTGCAAATTATGGGCAAAAAACCAACATTGGCTGGATGCCTATTTTTGTAAATGAAGTTTTATTGGAACACAGCCATACCCAGCGCTTACAGATTTGCTATGGCAACTGTTGTGAGCAGTTTCGACATATACCATATGGTCCAGAAAGCCTAAGATAATGACTATCTGACCATTTACAGAGAAAGTTTGTCAACCTCAAGGCATCTCAACAGGTGCCCTGCCTTTCACCCACCTCACTTTGTTCCGTAGGGAGTCAGAGCTCAAGACCTGGACTTTAAAAATATCGATAAGACTTCATAACCTTGGATACCTTGAAGTGGCTCATGCCCTAGTCCCAAAAAGTAAAGGGCATAATCCTGAGAAATCAAGAAGTGTTTTCTTTCTAAAAATTGTTTGCACTGATCTTGAATAAATCGCTTGCTCTCACAAGTCATGATCTTTTTATGAAAAAACTGGGGTGCCTTTAGGCATAGTATCACTAAGAGAGCCTGGGGTCGGCGCTGTGGCATAGCAGGTAAAGCTGCTGCCTGAAGTTTCGACATCCCATATGGGTGCCAGTTCGAGTCCTGGCTGCTCCACTTCCAATCTAGCTCTCTACTATGGCCTGGGAAAGCAATACAAAATGGTCCAAGTCCAAGGGTCCCTGCACCCATGTGGGAGACCTGGAAGAAGCTCCCGGCTCCTGGCTTTGGATTGGCACAGCTCAGGCCGTTGCAGCCAACTAGGGAGTGAACCATCGGATGGAAGACCTCTCTCTTTCTGTGTCTCTCTCTGCCTCTCTGTAACTCTGCCTTTCAAATAAATAAGTAAATCTTAGAAAAGAAAGCTTATTCCTGAGTTGAGGGAGCATAAGTTAGACTAACCAAGACAGGGCTATTGTTGGCTTTTTCTCATTTATGTCCATGACTATCAGAACTTTGGCTTCTTTGGAGGTCTTAGCAACCAGGTATCCTAGAAACCTGTTGAAAACAATCATGTAATTTTTTTTTGTTGTTTTTTGGTTTTTACCAAATTAAACAAGTTTTAAACTCTTTTTCCTGCACTTTGAGGAATTCATTACATTGTCTTTCAGTTAATTCATAGTAGCACCAAACCAGGTGGCCAGACTTTCGGGTAGCCAATCAAGTTTTAATTATGAAAAAGAGGGCCAGCACCATGGCCCAGTGGGTTAAGTTGCCATCTGCAGTGCTGGCATCCCATACAGATGCTGGAATCTAGGCTGCTCCACTTTCTATGCAGCTCCCTGCTAATGTGCCTGGGAAAGCAGTGGAAGAAAACCCAAGTGCTAGGCCCCTGCACCCATGTAGGAGACCGGGATGAAGCTCCTGGCTTGGGTCTGGCACCATCCTGGTCATTGTGGCTGCTTGAAAAGTGCACCTGAAGATGGAAGAGCTCCATCGCTCGCTTGCTATCTTCCTCCCTCTCTTTCTCTCTCTCTCTCTCTCTCCCTCCCTCCCACTCCCTCCCTCCCTCCCTCCCTCCCTCCCTCCCTCCCACTCTGTCTGTATATCTGACTTTCAAATAAATAAATAAATCTTTCTAAAAAGTTAAGAAAAAATGAGAAGGGGAAAAAGATGAAGACAACATTTCTGCTTATTTTATTAGGGAAATTTCATACTGAAAAAAGTTACTTTCAAAACATCTTCAAGATGAAAATGTAACACACTTGAAATTATTCAATCAGAAAATCACTGCACTCTATGTTTCTTTGGCTAGAGCAATTAACTTACACAGTCACAACTAAATATAGATGCTTTTTTCCCTTTACATTGTAAAGTCCAGGGACTGTTTCTCTCATAATGGAAAGAAGATCATGTCCCACAGAAAAAGGGAAAGGTGGAAGAAGAGACAAATACTCCCTGCCTTCCATTTTCTTAAATGCTGTGTGTATGTCTAGATGCAATTTTATAGCACAGATATTCTCTGTATACATCAGGCCTTCTAAAATGTCGGGGGAAAGGAATGAGGGACAACTGGGGCGGGGAGGAAGGAAGGAAGAGGTGAGTGATGGAGAAGAGGGAGCACAGACTGAGTGAGGAGTCAACATCTGTAGTTCCAGCTGTGTGAAGTAGCTAGAAAAAAACAGAATATTGAGCTATTTATAATTTTACAGGGGCAAATTAATTTTAATCAGCCGTGCTTGAGGACAGAGGCTGCCTCTCCTGTGATGTTGAGATTCTTGACTTGTTCACAGTAACTCTAATGAACTCTCAGGAGGTGAAAAATATTCTGTCTCTTTATGGAAATTTCTCAGAAAAGAACTGAAGATATCTAATAAAGTATCCTTCCTTTTTTTCTTTTAATTTTTTAACAAATTCAACATGATTTGTAGATGCAAGATTAGGAATATAATGATAATCCCTTCCTCCCTCCCTCTCCCTATCTTCCTTTTTTCATTTCCTTCTTTCTTTTTAGGTTTTGAGAAAATGTATTTTTAAAACTTTTATTTAATAAATATAAATTTCCAAAGTACAACTTTTGGATTAAAGCAGCTTTTTCCCCCATAACCTCCCTCCCACCTGCAACCAATCCCATCTCCCACTCCCTCTCCCGTCCCATTCTTCATCAAGATTCATTTTCAATTATCTTTTTATACAGAAGACCAACTTAGTATATACTAAGCAAATATTTCAACAGTTTGCACCCACACAGACACACAAAATATAGAGTACTGTTTTAGTAGTAGTTTTACCGGCAAATGTATTTTAAATTTGCATTATAGTAAAAAGGCTTAGTATTTCAATGAATAAGAAGTTTAAGGAGTAAAAAGCAAAAAGACCCTAGTTTAGTGGCAATATAAACAATGGCTGTAAACTCTAATTGAATGGAAAAAAGACCATTTCACCCATAAACAGAGGGGTTTTTTTGGTCAGTTAATCATTGATAATTTCTTTCAATGATATAGAATGAATGATAATGTAATATCTCTGTGTATCCTTGTAACCTATGTGGTTACAAGATAATAATTGAGTTCATTTATACTTTAAGACATTTCTTCTCAATAATTTATGCACTGGAATGATTTTTACACATATTTCAATGCAAATAATTTCACATTATATTGTTTGTACTCTATTAGCACAGATTGGGGAAAATATATAGCATTTGTCTTTTTGGGACTGGCTTATTTCACGAAGTATAATGGTTTCCAGTTGCATCCATTTTGTTGCAAAATACAGGATTTCATTCTTTTTTACAGCTGAGTAATATTCCATTGTGTATATATACCACATTTTCTTGCTCCATGCATTGGTTGATGGACATCTGAGTTGATTCCATATCGTAGCTATTGTGAATTGAGTTGCAATAAACATGGGGATACAGATCACTCTTTCATATGCTGATTTCATTTCCTTTGAGTAAATTCCCAGGAGTGGGAGACTGGGTCATCTGGCAACTCTGCTTTCAGCTTTCTCGAGTATCTCCATACTGTCTTCTACAATGGCTATACTACTTTGCAGTCCCACCAACACTGAATTAGGAAACCTTTTCCACCACATCCTCACCAGCATTTATTATTTTTTGATTTTGATATGGTAGCCATTCTAAATTGGGTCAGGTGAAAACCATTGTAGTTTTGATTGGCAATTCCCTGATGGCTAGTGATCCTGAGCATTTTCTCATGGATCTGTTGGTCATTTGAATTTTCTCTTTTGAAAAATGGCAGTTCAAGTCCTTTGCACATTTCTTAGCTCAATTTCTGTTTTGTTGTTGACTTTATTGAGCTTTTTATAGATTCTAGATATTAAACCCTTATCAGGTACATCATTTGCAAATATTTCCTCCCATTCTGTTGGTTGCCTCTTGACTTTGCTGAGTGTTTCCTTTATAGTGCAGAAACTTTTTAGCTTGATGTAATCCCATTTGTCTATTTTTGCTTTGATTGCCTGTGCTTCTGGGGACTTATCCAAGGAGCTTTTGCCTCTGCCAATTGTCTTGCAGAGTTTCTCCATGGTCTCCTCTAGTAATTTGATGGTATTCAATCATAGATTTATATCCTTGACTCATTTTGAGTGGATTTTTATATAGGGTATAAAGTAGGAGTCTGCTTTCATACTTCTGCACGCGGAGGTCCAATTTTCCCAGCACCATGTTGAAGAGACTGTCCTTCATCCAGGGATTGGTATTAGCTCCTTTGTCAAAGAGTAGCTGGTTGTAGATGCGTGGATTGACGTGTGGGGATTCTATTCTGTTCCATTAGTCTACATGTTTATTTCTCTGATAGTACCAATTTTTTTTTTATTATACTTGCCTTGTAGTATGTCTTGAAATCTGGTATTGTGATTCCTCTGGCTTTGTTTTTGTTGTTGTAGATTGCTTCAGCCATTCAGGGCATCTTGTGTTTCCATATGAATTTTAGCATCTTTTTTTCTAGATCTGAGAAGCATATCATTGGTACTTTGGTTGGAATCACATTGAATCTGTAAATTGCTTGTGGTAGTAGGGACATTTTGATGATATTAATTCTTTCAATCCATGAACCTGGAAGATTTTTCTACCTTTTTTATGTCATCCTCAATTTCTTTCTTTAATGTTTTGTGATTTTTGACATAGAGATTTTTCAACTCATTTGTTAAATTTATTCCAAGGTATTTAGAGTTTTTCGTAGCTATTCTGAATGGGACTGATCTTAGAAGTTCTTACTCAGCCATGCCATTGTCTATGTATACAAAGGCTATTAATTTTTGTGTGTTAATTTTATGTCCTGCAGCTTTACTAAGCTATCTTGTGAGTTACCAAGCTCTCTTGTGAGTCTCTTAGTGCAGTCTTTTGAGTCACTTTATATAGAATCATGTCACCTGCAAACAGAAATAATTTGATTACCTCCTTTCTGATTTGTACCCCTTTGATTTTTTTATTTTATCTAATGACTCTGGCTTAAGCTTCCAGGACTGTATTGCAAAGCAATTGTGAAAGTGGGCATCATTGTCTGGTTCCAGATCTTAGTGGAAATATTTCCAACTTTTGCCTGTTCAATATGATTCTGGCTGTGGGTTTTGCATATATTGCCTTGATTGTTTTGAGGAATGTTCCTTCTATACCTCATTTGCTTAAAGTTCTTATCATGAAATGATGTTACATTTTATCAAATGCTTTTTCTGCATCTACTGAGATAATCATAGGGCTTTTTTTGTTGTTGTTTGTTTGTTTTTGTTTTTGTTTTGACAGGCAGAGTGGACAGTGAGAGAGAGAGAGAGAAAGGTCTTCCTTTTGCCATTGGTTCACCCTCCAATGGCCACTGTGGCCATCACGCTGCGGCCGGTGCACCGCGCTGATCCAAAGCCAGGAGCCAGGTGCTTCTCCTGGTCTCCCATGGGGTGCAGGGCCCAAGCACTTGGGCCATCCTCCACTGCACTCCTGGGACATAGCAGAGAGCTGGCCTGGAAGAGGGGCAACCGGGACAGAAACTAGAGCCCCGACTGGGACTAGAACCCGGTGTGCCGGCACCGCAAGGTGGAGGATTAGCCTAGTGAGCCGCGGCACCAGCCAATCATAGGGTTTTTATTCTTCAATTTGTAAATGCAATGTGTCATATTTATCTATTTGAATATGTTGAAACATTCCTGCATACCAGGGATAAATCCTACTTGGTCTGGGTTCAATTAGCTAGTATTTTGTTGAGGATTTTTGCATTGATGTTCATCAATGATACTGCTCTATAGTTTTTGTTTTCTTTGTTGTATCTTTTTTTGGTTTCAGAATTAAGGTGATGCTGTCCTCATAGAAGGAGTTTGGGAGAAGTCCCTCCCTTTCAATTGTTTTTGAATATTTGAATATTTTGAGAAGAATTGGAATTAGTTCTTATTTAAAATCTGGTAGAATTCAGTAGTGAAGCTCTCTGGCCTGGACATGTTTTATGAGAGAGACTTTATTACTGACTAAATCTTCCTCTTGGTTATTGGAGTATTTTAAGTTTCCCATCTCTTTGTGCCTCAATTTTGGTAGGTTGTATGTATCCAGGAATCTATTTCTTCTAGATTTTCCAATTTGTTGGCATATAGCTCTTTGTAGTAATTCCTGATGATTCTTTTTATTTCTGTGGTATCCATTGTTACATCTCATTTTTCATCTCAGATTGTATTGATTTGGGTCTTCTCCCTCCTTTTTTGGTTAATTGAACCATGGTTTATCAATTTTGTTTATTTTTTCAAAAAACAAGCTCTTTCATTGATCTTTTATAATTTTTGTTTCAATTTTATTTATTTCTTCTCTAATTATTTCTTTCCTTCTAACTTGTTGTTTATCTAGGTCCTTGAGATGCATTGGTAGCTCATTTATTTGAAGCCTTTCTAATTTCTTGATGTAGACACTAATTGCTATAAATTTCACTCTTAACACTGCTTTTGTTGTATCCTATAGGTTTTCATATGTTGTATTGTCATCTTTCATTTCCAAGAATTTTTTTATTTCCCTTTTGATTTTTTCTGTGACACACTGTTCATTTAGCAGATTGTTTTTCAGGCTCCATGGTATTGTATGTTTTCTAGAAGTTCTTAGTTAATTTGCATTTTCACTCCATTTTGGTCAGAAATACATAGTATGATTTCAGTTTTTTTTTTAATTGGCTGAGACTTGCTTTATGGCCTAGCACATGGTCTATCCTAGATTAAGTTCCATGCACTGGTGAGAAGAATGTGTATACTGCAATTGTGGGGTGAAAAGATCTGTAGATATCAGGTCCATTTGGTCCATAGTGTATATTAGCTCTGTTATTTCTTTTGTTGATTTTCTTTCTAGTTGATCTGTCCATTGATGAAAGTGGGATGTTAAAGTCCCCCATTATTTTGTATTGGAGTCTATGTTTCCCTTTAGATACATTAACATTTGTTTTAAATGGCCAGGTGCCCTGTGATTGGGTATAAATACATTTATTATAGTCATATCTTCCTGTTGAATTGATCCCTTAATCATTACACAATGTTCTTTTTTTTTTTTTAAGATTTATCTATTTTACTTGAAAGTCAGAGTTACACAGAAAGAGGAGAGGCGGGGGGGGGGGGGGTCTTCCATCCGAATGGTTCACTCCCCAATTGGCTGCAATGGCCAGACTGTGCCAATCCAAAGCCAGGAGCCAGGAGCTTCTTCCAGGTCTCCCACGTGGGCACAGGGTTCCAAGGACTTGGGCCATCTCCTACTGCTTTCCCAGGCCACAGCAGAGAGCTGGATTGGAAGTGGAGCAGCCGGCTCTTGAACCAGTGCCCATATGGGATGCCGGTGCTTCAGGCCAGGGCATTAACCACAGCACCAGCCCCCACAATGCTCTTCTTAGTCTATTTTAACAGTTGTTATGTTAAACTGTCTTTGTCTGATATTAGGATGGCTACATCTGTTTGTTTTTCTTCCTGTTACCATGGAATATCTTTTTCCATCCTTTCACTTTCAGTCTGTGGGTATCTTTGTTGGCGAGATGTGTTTCTTGAAGGCAGCAAATAGATGGATCTTGTTTTTTGATCCATTATGCCAGTCTGTAGCTTTAATTAAAGAATTATGGGCATTTACAGTCAAGGTTACTATTGATAAGTAGTGACTTGACCCTATCATTTTTCCATAAATATTTTTTTTTTTTGACAGGCAGAGTGGACAGTGAGAGAGAGACAGAGAGAAAGGTCTTCCTTTTTGCCATTGGTTCACCCTCCAATGGCCGCCACAGCTGGCACGCTGCGGTCGGTGCACCGCGCTGATCCGAAGCCAGGAGCCAGGTGCTTCTCTTGGTCTCCCATGCGGGTGCAGGACCCAAGGACTTGGGCCATCCTCCACTGCACTCCTGGGCCATAGCAGAGAGCTGGCCTGGAAGAGAGGCAACCGGGACAGAAACTAGAGCCCCGACCGGGACTAGAACCCGGTGTGCCGGTGCCGCAAGGCGGCAGATTAGCCTATTGAGCCACGGTGCCGGCCTTCCATAAATATTGCTATTATTTGCTTTGGATTTCCTTTGCACTTCACGAAGAGATTTTCTACCTTCACCTTTCATAGTGATGACTATGTTTCTGTGTTTCTGTGTGAAGCACATCCTTAAACATCGTTTGTAAGACTGGATGAGGGGCCGGCGCCGTGGCTCAACAGGCTAATCCTCCACCTAGTGGCACCGGCACACCGGGTTCTAGTCCCGGTCGGGGCACTGGATTCTGTCCAGGTTGCCCCTCTTCCAGGCTGCTATGGCCCGGGAGTGCAGTGGAGGATGGCCCAAGTTCTTGGGCCCTGCACCCCATGGGAGACCAGGAGAAGCACCTGGCTCCTGCCTTCGGATCAGCGCAGTGCGCCGGCCACGGCAGCCATTGGAGGGTGAACCAACGGCAAAGGAAGACCTTTCTCTCTGTCTCTCTCTCTCACTGTCCACTCTACCTGTCAAAAATAAAAAAAAATAAAAAAAGACTGGATGGGTAGCAACAAACTTTTTCAATCTGTTTGTTATGGAAGTTCTTTATTTCATCTTCATTCATAAATGGCAGCTTTTGGGGGGTACAGTATTCTGGGTTGACAGCTTTTTTCTTTTAAGAGTTGGACTATATCTTACCATTCTCTCCTAGCTTGTAGGGTTTCTGATGAGCAATCAGCTGTGAGACTAATTGGGGATCCTCTGAGAGTAATCTGGCATTTCTCTCATGTACATTTTAGAATCTTTTGTTAAATTTTACTGCTGAGCATTTGACTACAATGTGTTCTGGTGAAAATCTTTTTCTGGTCATGTCAGAAGTCCTGTGTGCTTTCTTTACTTGGATGTCCCTCTCTATTTCCAAATTAGGGAAGTTTTCTGTTATTATTTCCCTAAATAGGCCTTCTAATCCACTCTCTGTTTCCACACCTTCAGGAACTGCTAAGACCCATATGTTGTATCACTTGGTAGTGTCCCATAGATCTCAAACATTGTGCTTCATTTTTTTACATTCTTCTCTTTGTGTCAGAGATATTTACAAATATTTGTCTTCCAGCTGGATAATCTTTCTTCTACTTACTAAATCTGTTTTTAAGGCTTTCTGCTGTTTGTTTGTTTGACATATTGGATTCTTCATTTCTAATGTATCAGTTTGATTTCTCTTTAAAATCTCTATCTCGGGGCTGGCACTGTAGCACAGCAGGTTAAAGCCTTGGCCTGCAGCACTGGCATCCCATGAGGGCACCGGTTCGAGTCCTGGCTGCTCCACTTCTGATCCAGCTCTCTGCTATGGCCTGGGAAAGCAGTAGAAGATGCTCCAAGTTGGTGGGCCCCTGAACCCACATGAAAGAAGCTCCTGGCTCCTAACCTCAGATCAACTCAGCTCTGACCATTGTGGCCATTTGGAGAGTGAACCAGAGGATGGAAGACCTTTCTCTCTCTCTCTCTGGCTCTACCTCTCTCTGTAACTCTGTCTTTCAAATAAATAAAATAAATCTCTAAAAAAAATCTCTATTTCACAGAATTTTTCACCATGTCATGTATGGATTTCTTTAACTCATGGATTTGTTTCTCATTGCTCTGAGAAATCCTATGATTGTTCTTTTGAATTGCTTTTCAGGCATTTCATCAGTCTCTCTGTCTTCAGATTCTATTATTGAACTGTTGTTGTATTTCTTCAGGGGAGTCACGTTGTCTTCCTTGGTCTTGCATTTTTATATTTATTTTTAAGCATTTGTGAAAATACTGGTTGATTTTCTCCACTGATGGGTTTTATCACTGCCCATACCTCTGTAGCTTAGTGGAGTATCTGCTCCATCAGTGAATACTCAGAGATGTGTGCTGGGTGGGGCTAGGGAGCTCTGGATCAGTGCTCAAGAATGGAGCAAGTATCCAGGGTGTCACCCATGTTGGGTGCTGTAGATCTCTATTGTCAGCAGCGGGGAGGATATGAACATGCCTATTGGTGTAATCATAGCCTCACCTCCTCTCTTCCACAGTGATCGATGCCCTGAGGTAGCCTTCAGTAAGTACAGTCATCACCCACACTGCTGTATGAACCACACAAAGGATCTGTGAAGTCCTCAGTGTAAGCATGGAACCATCATCAGTGACCCACCCCAGGCAGTCAGGGAACTCTGAGCCTCTGGCACCAGACACAGTGTTGGCCCAGAGACCCAGCCACACCCCACGCCCTGTCATGCAGTCACAAGGCACAAGTGCCCCACAATTACAGGGTAGAGAGGATCTCTCTGTCCTGTGAGCCTGTCACGTACATGGAACCAGAATTGTTTGCAGCGCTAGCTGCCTGTCTGTGCTCTGCCTTGGCAGTTTGAGCTCCAGAGCCTGTGAGTACCTCAGAATCCTGAGTGAGCACCCAGTCCCCTGTCAACTCTCCCAGCCAGGCTCAAAGTCAGCTGGAAAGGTAGATTTTTTCCCTCTGGTAAAATCCCATGATCCTGTGCAGCCACAGCCTCTACTTGGGTCACAATGATGCTTTCTCTCTGCCAGTTGCTGGATGCCCTTGTGGAGAGACCCTGAGTGCTTTTCCTGTGCTGACTAGGAGGTGCCCTGCCCACCCTCCCACCTCTCCCACCCCTCTACCAGCCCCCCCCCCCCCCAACTAGGGCTCCAGGCCAGACTAAAAGCCATTGCGGTTCCTAAGGATCTCCCTCAGGCAATATCCCTAGGATGCCACAGTCTGCTCTCACTTCGCTGTCATAACTTGGCGTCTCCTCTAGCCCCCACCTGCAAGAGTCATGTGTGGTGTCCCTGCTTGCTGCTGTGTAGCCACATCTTCCAGGCTGCTCTGTGGTGTCCCTCTTCTTTCTGTAGTTTCCTCTGCAAACTTCTCTCCATGTTTCACCTGCTTTGCTTCTGCTGTCTTTGCCAGTCAGAATCAATATGTTTTTTCCCTATTCAGCCATCTTGGAATCCTTGAATTGAACTCAAGTGTTACTTCTTAACCATAAATTTCAGATAAAAAAAATAAGTGGAGAAGAGAGAGAGAGAGAGAGAGAGAGAGAGAAATCTTCCATCCCCTGGTTCACTTCCCAAATGGCCACAATAGCCAGGCCTGCAGCCAGGTTGAAGCCAGGAGCCAGGAGCCAGGAGCTCCTCCTAGATCTCCCATGTGGATGGCAGGGACCCAAGCACTTGGGCCGTCTTCCTTTGCCTCCCTACATACATTAGCAGAAGCTGGATAGAAAGCAGAGCAGCCAGGACTCCAACTGGCATTCTTATGGGTTGCTGGCATTGCAAGCAGTGACTTAACTCACCACATCCCAACACTGACACCCATGGATCACTTTTTAGGTCATGTGATCCTTTGCATAACCCATGTTCTGTCCAAGGTGAAGACATGAGTTGGCGGGGTCACTTCCTCCAGCATCAGGTAGATCTCATGTGTTTATTCTACTGGCATTCAATAAATCAGAAAAATCCTAATTGCTCCTTTGTATGAATAGGGAAAATACCTACATGGATCAAAAGCTAGACATACACTGAGAAATTATACTCTTAAACCAGTCTCTGATCACTCAAGTTCTCCTCACCAGCCTCCTGTGTTCCAATGTTATAGCATGCAGATATAAGAAAATCCAAATATATATCCTTATTCTCTCCTCCTGGTTTTTAAACAATGTTTTTTCCCTTGCTTTTTTTCAACTGAAAGTGTACCCTGGAACTCTTTGAATACCAGTAGATAAAAAGTTACCTCAGGCCGGCGCCGCGGCTCAGTAGGCTAATCCTCCGCCTTGCGGCGCCGGCACACCGGGTTCTAGTCCCGGTCGGGGCACCGATCCTGTCCCGGTTGCCCCTCTTCCAGGCCAGCTCTCTGCTGTGGCCAGGGAGTGCAGTGGAGGATGGCCCAAGTCCTTGGGCCCTGCACCCCATGGGAGACCAGGAGAAGCACCTGGCTCCTGCCATCGGATCAGCGCGGTGCGCTGGCCGCAGCGCGCCTACCGCGGCGGCCATTGGAAGGTGAACCAACGGTAAAGGAGGACCTTTCTCTCTGTCTCTGTCTCTCACTGTCCACTCTGCCTGTCAAAAAAAAAAATTAAAAATAAATAAATAAATAAATAAATAAAAAGTTACCTCATTCTTTTTTAGTTTCATAGTATCCCATTGTGGGAGAATGCCATAGCTTAAATAATCAATTGTTCTGATTTTCTTTAAAATGTTGATACAGTTATAAACACATATGAGAGTACTTCAAAGAGTCCCTGGAAAATGGCATTAAAAGATTATATTATTTTGGTGTGACAAAATTTTGAAATCCATACATAAAGGAGTCTTAAAAAATTCATGGTAAATATGTTATGGAAAAAAACATGTTTACTTTTTAAACGAGTTATTTATTTATTTGAAAGGCAGAGTTGTAGGATGCGGACAGGGAGAGACAAAGAGAGAAAACTTCCATCTTCTGATTCACTCCCCAAATGACTTCTGTGGCCAGGACTGGGCTGGGCTGAAGCCAGGAGCCAGGAGCTTCCTCCAGGTCTCTCACACGGATGGCACAGGCCCAAACACTTAGGCATCTGCCACTGCTTTCTCAGGCACACTAACAGGGAGCTGGATGGGAAGTGGAGCAGCCAGAACGTGAACCGGCGCTCATATTGGATGCAGGTATGGCAGGCAGTGGCTTAACCCTCTACTCCACAATGTGAGCCCCTAATCATGTATACTATTGACTTATGTTGTTTTGGTTAAGGTATATACATGAAAAGAATCTGGCCTCCCTCATATATGTAGACAGAAAAAGAATATTCTAATCGCCTTTTTAGATAATTATGGATCTTCTTTGACACTATATCAAAACTCCCCCAGTGACAATTTCTTAAATGTTAGCTGTGTTGTGGAATTGGGAATCAAATTAATGAACTTTTCATGAACTATTATGTTAAAAATCTATCTGTCTCTCTTGTACTTTGCATAAGTCTTTTATATGTGCATGGTTTTGTAACATCAGTCATTGGTCAGCAGGAAATATTGGCTTATTGATTTATACAGACCTTTTTGAAGATTTATTTTTATTTATTTGAAAGGCAGAGTTATAGGGGGAGAAAGAATGAGACAGAAAAAGATCTTCCATCCACTGGTTCAGTCCCCAAATAGTAGCTACAGCCAGAGCTGGAACAGACCAAAACCAGGAGCCAGGAACTCCATTAGGTCTCCCATATAGGTAACAGGTCCCCAAGTACTTGGGCCTATCCTCTGCTGCTTTCCCAGACACATTAGCAGGAAGCTGGATTGGAAGTAGAGTAGCCAAGCCTTGAACCAGTGTCTAAATGGGATATCAGCACCACAAGCAGTGGCTTAACTCACTGCAACACAGTGCTGGCCCCATGCAGACCTTCTAAATGCTGACTTCATTATACAACATCAAGGAAACACACCTATTAATATCACCATCAATCTTTTCTTCGGGGCTGGCACTGTGGCTCAGTTGGCTAATGCTCCGCCTGTGGCACCAGCATCCCATATGGGCACCGGGTTCTAGTCCCAGTCGCTCCTCTTCCAGTCCAGCTCTCTGCTGTGGCCTGGGACAGCAGTGGAGGATGGCCCAAGTGTTTGGGCCCTGCACCCGCATGGGAAACCAGGAGGAAGCACCTGGCTCCTGGCTTCAGAACAATACAGCGCTGGCCATCGCGGCCATTTGGGAAGTGAACCAATGGAAGGAATGCCTTTCCTCTCTGTCTCTCTCTCACTGTCTATAACTCTACCTGTCAAATAAATTTTTTAAAATAAATTAATTAATTAAAAAATCTTTTTTCATGCAGAAATAAAAATATACTCATGCAGAAATAAAAATATCCTTTTCATAAAGGATATCCTAAGAGAAACTGACTTTTCTTTCATGTATGTGATGAAGAATGTGGTAAAAACTACTTGTGCCATTGGTGCCACCATGTGATTAATGCTGAGGAGCCCAGCAGTTTTATTCTCTATTATTTTTTCTTTATTCTTGTTTTGTTTTATCTCTTTATCTGAGGTGTAATTTATTTACCATAAAATATGTCAGTATATAATTCAGTGATTTTTGGTACAAATACAGATTTTTACAACCATCACTCACAATCCAATGTAGAACACTTCAATTACTGGAAAGATCCCATGTTCTTGTAGTCAGTCCCCCCTCTCAACCTTCGCCTCTGGCAATTGCTAATCTGTTTCCTGTTTCCATACATTTAACTTTTCTATGCATTTCATAGTAAGAGAATCATATAATGTAGGCTTCTGTATCTGGCCTCTTTCATTTAGAATGTTTGAGGTTTATCTATGTTGTATATATTAAAAGTAAAATCCCTTTTATTGCTCAATAGAATTCCACTGTGTGTATCTTGTTGATCCTTTCACCAACTGAGGAATATTTGAGTCATTTCCAGTTTTGTAGGTCATTATGGGTAACACTATAATGAACATTCACTTGCAAATCTTTCCGTGAACATATATTTTTATCTCTCTTAGATACCTACAAGTAGAATTGCCAGCTCTATAGTGAATTTATATATAACTTTTAAAAAGACTGCCAAGCTATTTTCATAAGTGTTTACACTCCATTTGAAGAGACTTCTGTCAACATTCTGCTAATTTTTTTATAGACATAGATAAGGTTATTCTAAAATGGAGATGGAAAGACACAGATCTAAAATAGCTACAACAGTTTTCAAAAAGAATCATAAAATGTGAGGGACTGCACCATCCCATAATAAGATATGTTATTTAACTACAACAATCAAAACAAAGTGGGACTGGCAGAGGGATGCACAGATAAGAAAAATAGAGAACCCAGAAATAGACCTGCACAACTATGCCTAACTGATCTTTGACAAAGAGGAAAATGCAATTCAGTGGAAGCACATCGTTTTCAATGAAGAGTGTTAGAAAACCGGACTTCTGTAGACAAACATAAAAGCCACCTCAACACCTTATACAAAAATTAACTCAAAATGAATCATGGGAGAAAATGCTTGGGACTCATATCTGATAGCTGATAAGGGGTTACTATCCAAAATACACAAAAGCTTATCAGTCAAAGACAAAACAATAACCTGCCTTTCAAAATGGGTGGATGACTTAATAAATATTGCTTATTTTATTTTATTTATTTGAAAGGCAGTTACAGAGAGAGATATATCTTTCACTCTCTGGTTTAGTCACCATGGCTGAGACTGGGCCAAGCAGAAGCCAGGAGCCTGGAACTCCATCCAGGTCTCTCACATGAGTGGTGGGGACCCAAGTACTTTGGGCATTGCCTGCTGCCTTCCCAGGTGCAATAGCAGGGAGCAGGCTAGGAAATAAAGCACATGGGACTCAAACCAGGCCTCTGATATGGGATGCTGTTGCTACAGGTAGCAGCTTAACCCACTGTGCCCCAACGCTGGCCTCCTTAAATAGACATTTCTTCAAAGAAGATACAATACAAATGCACAAGCATATGAAAAGATGTTCAGCATTACTAATCTTTAAAAAATGCAAATCAAAGCCATAAGAGGCTGGCACTGTGGCACAGTGGGTTAAGCTGTCATGTACAGTGCCAGCTTCCCATGGGGTGCCGGTTTGAGCCCAGCTGTTCTGGTTCTGAACCAGCCCCCTGCTGAAGTGCTTAGGAAAGCCACAGAGGATGGCCTAAGTGCCTGGGCCCCTGCACCCATGTGGGAGACCCAGAAGAAGCTCCTGGATTTGACCTGGCCCTGGCTGTTGCAGCCATTTGGGAGTGAACCAGTGGAAGGTCTCTCTCTCTCTCTCTCTCTCTCTCTCTCTCTCTCTGTAACTCTTGACTTTCAAATAAAGAAATAAATCTTTTTTTTTTTTTTGGGAAAAAAAGAGCCAAACATAATAAGATATCTCTTCATATCCATTAGGATGGCAGCTATCAAAAAAACAGAAGTAGAAAATAACGAATGAGAGTAAAGATGTGGAGAATTTAGAATCTTGTACACTTTTGGTGGAAGTATGAAAAGGTCCAGCTGCTGTGGAGGATAGCCATTGCTTAAAAACTAAACCTAGAATCACCATCGGACCCAGTCATTTCACTACTGGGTATATATCCAAAACAATCAAAAGTAAGACTTCAAAATAGAAACCTGTAGCATGTTCATTGCCATGTAATTCACAATAACCAGGGGGAAGAAGTAGCTTAAGTGCCCATCAGCAGATGAATAGACAAAATGTGGTTTATAGATTTGTTGGAATATTATTATTCAGCCTTCAAAAAGAAGGAAAGTCTGACATACGCTACAAAATTAATTAATCTTGAGGTTGTTAGGATAAGTGAAATAAGCCAGTCATATACCCAAAAAAAGATAACATATGACTACTTTTATCACATACTAGCAGTCATCAGATTCACAAAAACTGGAAGTGGAACTATAATTACCAGGGGATTAGAGAACAGGGAATGAAGAACTATGGTTAATGGGTTTAGAGTTGGGTTTTTTTTTTTTTTATTTATTTGAGAGGCAGACTTACAGAGAGACACAGAGACAGAGAGGTCTTCCATCTGCTGGTTCACTCCCCCAAATGGCCACATTGGCTGGAGCTGAGCCAATCCAAATCCAGCTTTTTCCGGGTCTCCCACATGGGTGCAGGGGCCCAAGCACTTGGGCCATCTTCCAGGCCATAAGCAGAGAGCTGGATTGGAAGAGGAGCAGCTGGGACATGAACCAGCACCAATATGAGAAGCTGGTACTGCAAGTGGAGATTTAACCTACTAAGCCACAGTGCCAGCACCTAGAGTTGGCTTTGCAAGATGAAAAGCATTCCAGAGATTGGTTATATGACAACGTGAATATACTTAGTACCACTAACAATACATGTAAAAGGGGGCCGGTGCTGTGGCACAGTGGGTTAATGCCCTGGCCTGAAGTGCCTGCATCCCATTTGGGTGCTGGTTCTAGTCCCAGCTGCTCCCCTTCTGATCTGGCTCTCTGGTATGGCCTAGGAAAGCAATAGAAGATGGCCTGAGTCTTTGGGCCCCTGCACCCACGTTGGAGACCCGGAAGAAGCTCCTGACTCTTGGCTTCGGATTGGTGCACCTCTGGCCATTGCAGCCAACTGGGGAGTGAACCAACGGATGGAAGACCTCTCTCTCTCTCTCTCTCTCTCTCTCTCTGCCTCTCCTCTCTCTGTGTAACTCTTTCAAATAAATAAATAAATCTTTTTTAAAAAAACAATACATGTTTAAAAAAAAGAAAAAAACAATACATGTAAAAGGAATTAAGATGGTAAATTTGTTTTGACTATTTTACCACAATAAAAATGAAAATTAAAAGAGTTACAGGCACAGGCTTCTGACAAAGCTAGGTAATCCACCTCTTGGATTTCCTGTATCCCATATTGGAGTGCCTGGTTCAAGACCCAGTACTCTGTGCTTCCAACGTAGTTTCCTGTGAATGCACCTGGGAGACAATGGAAAGTGGCCCAAGTTCTGGGGCTCCTGCCACCCATGTGGGAGATCCACATGGCATTCTCCTGGCTCCTGGATTCAGCCTGACCTAACTCCAGCTGTGTGGGCATTTGGTGGTTGAACCAGCAGATGAAAGATATTTATTCTCTCTCTCTTTCTCGCCCCCCCCCTCTCTCCCTCCCTCTCTCTCTCTCTTTCTCTCTTCCTTTCCCCAATTTCCCCCCTCCCCATCACTCTGCCTTTCAAATAAATAAATGAAATTCTAAATTTTTAAAAAATTACAGGTTTAAATATAAACCTAAAAGTGTAAAAGTTTAGAGGCAAAATCTTTGGGAACTAGGACTAGGAAAAAAATTCTTGGGTATCAAAAGCATGACCGAGAAAAGAAAAACTTGATAAATCAGAACTCATTAAAATTAAAAACTTTTACTGGGGTCAGGCATTTGCCTAGCAATTAAGACACAGGTTAAGGTGCCTGTGTCCCACATGGAAGTGCTTGAATTGATGAGTCTAGCTCCTAACTCCAGCTTCCTGCTAATAGAGGTCCTGTGAAGAAGCAGATGGCGACTTAAAGTAGTTGGGTCCCTGCCATCCACACAGAAGACCTGGATTGGGCTGCTGGCTCCTAGCCTTGAACCCAGCACAGCCCTAGCCATCACAGGCATTTGGGGAATGAGTCAGTACATGGAAGTTGTCCCCCTCTGTGTCTCAAATTAATTCACTCATGGAGCCAGCGTTGTGACATGGCTGGTTAAGCTGCCACCTACAGCACCAGCATCCCCTTTGGGTGCTGGTTTCAGTACAGGCTGCTCCACTTCCCATCCAGCTCCCAGCTAATGTGCCCCTGCACCCAGATGGGAGACCCGGAAAAACTCCTGGTTCCTGGCTTTAGCCTGGCCCAGCCCCAGCCCTTGCCGCCATTTGGGGAGTGGACAAGCATATGGAATTTCTCTCTGTCTCTCTCTAACTCTGCCTTTCAAATAACTAAAATAAATCTTTAAAAAAAATCATTCATTTATTTTTTAAGAAAGCTTTTACTTAATGAATACAAATTTCATAGGTACTGCGTTAGGAGAATAGTGGTTCTTCCCCCCCATACCTGCCCTCCAACCTCCACTCCCGTCTCACCTCCTACTCCCTCTCCCATTCCATTCTCCATTAAGATTCGTTTTTAATTAACTTTACATACAGAAGACCAACTCTATACTAAGTAAATATTTCCACAGTTTGTACCCACAGTGACACACAAAGTATAAAGTACTGTTTGAAAACAAATTTTACAGTTAATTCTCATAGTACAACACATTAAGGACAAAGGTCCTACATGGGGAGTAAGTACACAGTGACTCCTATTGTTGATTTAACAAATAACACTCTTATTTATGATGTCAGTGATCACTTAAGGCTCTTGTTATGAGCTACCAAGGCTATGGAAGCCTTTTGAGTCCACAAAATCAGGCAGTATTTAGACAGGGCCATAAACAAAGTGAAAGCTCTCTCCTCCCTTCACAGAGAGGTACCTCCTTCTTTGATGGCCCCTTCTTTCCACTGGGGTCTCACTCACAGAGATCCTTCATGTGGATCATTTTTTTGTCACAGTGTCTTGGCTTTCCATGCCTGAAATGCTCTCACGGGCTTTTCAGCCAGATCCAAATGCCTTAAGGGCTGATTCTAAGGTCAGAGTGCTGTTTAGGGCATTTGTCATTCTAAGAGTCTGCTGTGCAGACTGCTTCCCATATTGGAACATTCTCTCCTTTTTAATTCTATCTATTGTTATTACCAGACACTTGGTCTTATTTATGTGATCTCGTTTACACTTAATCCTATCTATATGATCAATTAAACACTTAATATGATCACTTTAACATGTAAGATGGCATTAGTACCACACAGCTTAATGGGATTTGGAGCCCTATGGCAAATTTTTAGTTTGACCCTCAATGGCCTTGTTAAAAGGATGAAAAGATAAGATACAAACTAATAGAAATTGTTTGCATAGCACATGTCAAACAAAGCATTAGTATCTAAAATATACACAGAACTCTCAAAAATCAGTAGTAAGAAACAATCAAGTAGAAAATGAGCAAAAGATATATACTGAAATTCTAGTGAAGAAGCATTACAGATGACAAACAGAAACACAAAAAGATGTTCATATCATTAGGAATTTGCAAGTCAAAACCTCAGTGTAATATCACCTCACACCTGTAAGAATGACTAATATTTGGGGCCGGTGCTGTGGCATAGGGGGTAAAGCTGCCTCCTTTAGTGCCAGCATCCCGTATGAGCACCAATTCATGTCCCGGCTGCTCCACTTCCTATCTGGCTCTCTGCTGTGGCCCCTGCACCTGCATGGGAAACCCTGAAGAAGTTCCTGGCTTCTGGCTTCATATCGGTGCAGCTCCGGCCATTGTGGTCATCTGGGGAGTGAACCAGCAGATGGAAGACCCCTCTCTCTCTCTCTTTTCCTTCTCTCTCTCTCTCTCCCTCCCTCCCTTTCAAACAAATGAATAAATCTTTTTTAAAAAATCCAAAATAAATTGTACCACAAAATAAAAAAGAATGACTAATATTTTTCATTAAAAAAATTTTTTTTCACTCTTAAATTTTTTTTATTTGAAAGGCAGACCTAGTGAGAGAGAGAGAGTTTTTTAATCCACTGCATTATTCCCCAGATGGGCACAAAGGCCAGAGCTAAGCTAGGCAGAAGCCAAGAGCCAGGAACTTCATCCAGCTCTCCCATGTGAGTGGCAGGGGCTCAAACACTCAGACCATCTGCTGCTCTTTTCCCAGGAGCATTACAAGGGGCTGGATCAAGAGTGGAACAGGTGGAACTGGAACTGGCCCTCATATGGGATGCCGGCATCACTGGCAGAAATTCAACCTGGTACACCACAGAAACAGCCCTAAGAATGACTAAAATTTAGTGAATAATGTCACCCAATGCTGGCAAGGATGGGGAGAAACTGCATCATTCATACATTGCTGATAGCAATGGAAAGGTGGAGTGACTTTATGAAAGAGTTTGCCAATTTCTTACTTATGTTTAGTGTTAACATGGAATTACCTGGCTGGCGCCGTGGCTCAACAGGCTAATCCTCTGCCTAGCAGCGCCAGCACACCAGGTTCTAGTCCCGGTCGGGGCACCAGATTCTGTCCCGGTTGCCCCTCTTCCAGGCCAGCTCTCTGCTATGGCCCGGGAGTGCAGTGGAGGATGGCCCAAGTTCTTGGGCCCTGCACCCCATGGGAGACCAGGAGAAGCACCTGGCTCCTGGCTTCGGATCAGCGCAGTGCGCCGGCCGCGGTGGCCATTGGAGGATGAACCAACGGCAAAGGAAGACCTTTCTCTGTCTCTCTCTCTCTCACTGTCCACTCTGCCTGTCAAAAAAACAAAAAACAAAAAAAACAAACAAACAAAAAACAAACAAACATGGAATTACTCTAAGTCCTTGTAACCACCTCCTTGGACATTTATCCCAGAGAAATGAGTTATATTCATGCAAAAGCCCATACATAGAAGCATTCACAGTAGCTTTATTTGTAGTAGCCAAACCATGGAATGACTCAGATGTTCTTCAGTGAGTGAGTAGTTAATCAATGGTATGTCCAAGCCATGAAATTCTACTCAGCAATAATAAGGAGCAAGCTACTGATATACACAACTTGGATGACTCTAAAAAGAATCATGCTAAGTGAACAAAAAACCTATCTGAAAAGGTTACGTGCTCTATGATTCCACTTATTTGACATTCTTGAAATGGCAGAGTTATAGAGATGGATAATAGATTAATGGTTGCTAAGGATTAGACATGGCAAGGGGGAAGGGAGAAACATGGTTTTAAGAGAACAGCATAAGGGATCCTTGTAGGGGCTGGTGCTGTGGCATAGTAGGTTAAGCCTCCACCTGCAGTACTAGCATCCCATATGGGCACTAGTTCGTGTCCTGGATGTTCCTCTTTTGATCCAGCTCTGTTAATGGCCTGGAAAAGCAATGGAAGATGGCCCACGTGCTTGGGCCCCTGCACTGACGTGGGAGAGCTGGAAGAAGCTCCTGGCTCCTGGCTTTGGATCAGTCTAGCTGCTGCCATTGCAGCCATTTGGGGAGTGAACCAAAGGATGGAAGACCTCTCTCTCTGTCTTTCCCTCTATCTATCTGTAACTCTGCCTCTCAAATAAATAAATCTTAAAAGAGAGGGGTGGGGAAAGAGAGAGAGAGAGAGAGAGAGAGATCCATGTGGTAATGCACCTATTCTATATCTAGATTGATAATATCTACACATGATAAAATTGCATATTACACACAAGTAGGAATGTGTAAAACTGGGGAAATGTTCTGTTAGTGGACGATACCAATGTCAAAACAATCTCATCGGGTTCTAACTTGCATTTGCACAATGACTAAGGACGTTGAGCAATGTCCACGTCCATAGCTGTTTGCATTTCCGTGAATGTCTGTGGAAATCCTTTGCAGGAGAGAGTGTGTGGACTAGTGCATCAGTGCTGGGATGTGTGCAGCCCTGATCAGAGTGCCTGACTCCAGCTTCCTGCTCACTCAGGCTCTGGGAGGCTGCTGTATGGAGTTCTAAGTTGAGTTCCTAAGCTCCCAGCTTTGGCTCTCACTTTTTTGTTCTCTCTCACTCTCTTTCTGATTTACAAATAAATAACTACAATTAAACTTAAATCCTTTACCCATTTTTAACTGGATTATTTTATATTAACTATCAGTTTTTTGTGTATCCTGGCTGGAAATTCTTCATCAGATATATGATTTCCATGTATTTTTCCCGTTAGTGGCTTTTCATTTTCTTAATGTCTTTTCTCTCTTTTTTTTGTTTTGTTTTGTTTTTTGTTTTTTGTTTTTAGTGACAGGCAGAGTTAGACAGTGAGAGAGAGAGACAGAGAGAAAGGTCTTCCTTCCGTTGGTTCACTCCCCAAATGGCCGCCACAGCTGGCGCGCTGCACCGATCCGAAGCCAGGAGCCAGGTGCTTCCTCCTGGTCTCCCATGCTGTGCAGGGCCCAAGCTCTTGGGCCATCCTCCACTGCACTCCCGGGCCACAGCAGAGAGCTGGACTGAAAGAGGAACAACCGGGACAGAATCTGGCACCCTGACCTGGACTAGAACCTGGGGTGCCAACACCACAGGCGGAAGATTAGCCTAGTGAGCCACAGCGCCGGCCTTCTTAATGTCTTTTAAAGAGAAAATTTTTTTAAATTGTGACTAATTCCAATTCATCAAATTTTTCTTTTATGGCTCACATTTCTGTTGTCATAGCTATGAAATCTTTGCCTAACTGAAGATCACAAAGAATTTCTCCTTTATTTTCTTCTGAGTTTTAGCTCTTATATTCAGGCCCATGACTTTTTTGGACTGAATTTTTGTGTATAATGTGAGGCACGTGTCTAAGGTACTTTTTTTGCATATGGACATACAATTCTTCTAACAGTAGCTGTCGAAGAGATTAGCCCTTATCATTGAACTGCCTGGGTACCTTCAGCAAAACTCAACTGACAATAAATATAAGGATTTATTTCTGAACATTCTTTTCTGTTCCTATAACCTATGTCCTATTGTTATGCCAATATCATTCTGTCTTGATTACTGTAACTTTACAGTAAGTTTCAAATCGGTAGTGTCAAGTCCTCCTGCTTTGTTCTTTTTTTTTTTCAAAATTATTTTATATATTCCAGACTTCTTTCATTTTTACATGAATTTTAAGATGAACTTGTCAATTTCCTTTGATTTAAATGAGAACTGCACTGATACTTTAGATGAATTTAGAGAAAATTGCCATCTTAGTAATATTGATTCTTCTATTATTAGGCTTATTCCAAAGTATTTTATTCCTTTAATACTATTTTGATTTTTCTTTTTTGTTTCCTTTAACTTTTTTTTTTTTGTAAGGCTGAAAGAGAGACAAACAGAAAGAGAGAGATCTCTCATCCACTACTATACTCCTCAAATGTCTGCAACAGCTGGGGTTAGGCCAGGTCAAAGCTGGAAGCAATGAGCTCCATTTAAGTCTCCCATGTGGGTGTCAAAGACTGACAACTTGATGCACTCCCAGAGTGTGCATCCTTAGGAAGCTGGGACCAAGAGCAAGGCTAGGCACCCCCACATGGGCTATGTGCATCCCAAGTGACATTTTAATCTCTAAAGCAAATGTCCACTCCTTGATACTATTTTGTTTTGTTTTTTTAAAACAGCTAATTTACCTTTGCATTAGCAGTAAAATACATATTTCTATTTCAGAATGACATTTAGAAATTATTCTAATATCATAGCAGCAAAAAGTGTAATTCTGCAATTACAAAACACCTAAGCTAGACTCCATAATTAAATTAGTCTCATGTTCACATGTGTGATTCTGAAATAACTACTATTATGCAGCTGTCTTATAAGCTTTCTCCCTTTCGTTTAAGCACACATGGACACTTCAGTTGTGGAAGGCTTTACAAGTTACAATACAGGAACTATGTTTTTTAAGATTTTATCTAATTATTTGAGAGGTATAGTTACATAGAGAGGGAGGGACAGAAAGAAAGGTCTTCCATCCGCTGGCTCACTCCCCAAATGGCTGCAACACCAGGAGCTGACCCGATCTGAAGCCAGGAGCCTAAAGCTTCTTCCAGATCTTCCACATGGAGGCAGAGGCCCAAACACTTGGGTCATCTGCCGCTGCTTTCCCAGACCATAAACAGAGAGCTGCATCAGAAGAGGAGCAGCCAGGACTTGAGCTGATGCCCACATGGGATGTTGGCCCCACAGGCAGAAGCCTAGCCTACTACGCCACTTTTTTTAAAACTTTTTAAAAATGAGTTCTTTTTTTTTTTTTAAGATTTATTTATTATTTGAAAGTCGGAGTTACATACAGAGAGAGAAGGAGAGGCAGAGAGAGAGGTCTTCCATCTACTGGTTTACTCCACAGTTGGCCTCAATGGCCAGAGCTGCACCAATCCGAAGGCAAGAGCCAGGAGCTTCTTCCAGGTCTGCCACATGGGTGCAGGGGCCCAAGGACTTGGACTATCTTGTACTGCTTTCCCAGGCCACAGCAGAGAGCTGGGTAGGAAAAGGAGCAGCCAGGTCTTGAACTGGCGCCCATATGGGATGCCGACACTGCAGGCAGCGGCTTTACCCGCTATGCCACAGCGCCAGCCCCTAAAAATGAGTTCTTTTCAGCCCTTAAGGCATTCAGATCTGGCTCATGAGAGTTTCGCAGGCATGGGAAGCCAAGACACTGTGGCCAAAAAAAAAAAAAAAAAACCTAAATGAAAGATCTCTGTGAGTGAGATCCCAGCAGAAAGAACAGGCCATCAAAGAAGGAGGTACCTTTCTCTAAAGGGAGGAAAGAACTTCACTTTGATTATGGCCTTGTCTAAATAAGGTCAGAGTTTGTGAACTCAAGAGGTTTCCATAGCCTTGGCAGCTCATGACAAGAGCCTCGGGTGATTACTGACGTCATAAATAAAAGTGTCAATTGTTAAATCAACAATGGGAGTCACTGTGCACCTGCTCCCCATGTAGGATCTCTGTTCTTAATGTGTTGTACTGTGTGAATTAACGGTAAAACTACTACTCAAACAGTACTTTATACTTTGTGTGTCTTTGTGGGTGCAGTCTGTTGAAATCTTTACTTAGTATATACTAAGTTGATCTTCTGTATATAAAGATAATTGAAAATGAATCTTGATGAAGAATGGGATGGGAGAGAGAGTGGGAGATAGGATGGTTGCGAGTGGGAGGGAGGTTATGGGGGGAAAAGCTGCTATAATTCAAAAGTTGTACTTTGGAAATTTTATATTTATTAAAAAAAGTTGGAAAAAATGAGTTCTTTAAGAGGCAACCAACCCTATAAACTGAAATACTCTACCAGTCTATGAGTCAGGCAGAAAAAAGTGAATTAACTGGGGTAAATAGGACTCCTATCTAACAGAACATTACTTACTCTGAAGAAAAGTGGGAGTCACTTCAAGGTTGGTCCCCTGTGTTCTTTAGGTCTAATTTCATCACAAAGAGTTTAAGAAGGGGGACATTTTAGCACCAGATGTAAAATGTGACATTGTGTTAGCCTGACCTAGTAGTGAACTAGTGACTAATAATTGTCACCAGGCAAATTAAGCCTACAAGAAAGGAGGTCAGTAATGAAAGTACCATATATTACTATCTAAACTCACTCAAATTATTTATTTTTGACATAACATATATGTTTCACTAAAGGAAGCATCTCCAACAAGGCCAAACTGGTACCTCTTCCTCTAAGGTTTAGGTTTCCCCAGAATTCTTGATACCTGGAATAGCTCATACCAAGGGTCATTGCTCCTACAACAAAACCTTGAGCTGCCACATACATGTGGATCAAGTGCAGGGACATTTTGCTATTTCCCCCACTCTTCAGTTTGTTTAATCCACATGCAACAGTCACTGCAAAACCTGCCATTCCATTGGGAACGAATGGTGCCTCTTTAGCCTTTCGGGTAAGTTTGGACCCCTAATCTCCATCATCTGAGGAAAGAGAAACATACTTGTTGACCCAGTGATTACTTGAAGCATCTTCCAGCAGCAACAAATCCCCCACTTGCTTTGACAGGCTTCTCTTGATACTATTTGGAACGGACTTGGTTTTTAATTTTGCTATTTGCTTTTTCGTTTTTGGTATATTGAAATGCAGTTGACTTCTGCATGTTTATCTTGCACCCTGTGATCTTCCAGATCTTTCCCTTGTTTTTGCATCATCAGTTTACAGTTTATTACTGATTGTGTGAAAAATACAATACTTCTCAGTACAGTGCGGTGCCACTGTTGGGATTCATTCCACAGCACCAGCAGTTTCACCAGCTTGTGAAAGAGGCAGTAATCTCAGATTGTTACCTTGAGTTTGCCGACCCCAGGGAAAGACATCATGGATACCCCAGGGGTCCCCCAGGATACACTGAGAGCACTACTGATCTGCATGGTCTCCAAATTCCTGCCCAAGTCTAAGACACATTAATTTTTAAAAACCTAAGTTAAATATCGTTTGTCACATTTGTCTTTACCCCATTTGCTTAAATGATTGTGGCAATGAATATTCCTTAGACTTCTGCTTGTGGAATAATGTTCCAGGTTCTTTGAGAGATGAAAATAGAACATTGGTCCAGATTGCACGGACACAGTATGAGAAATCTGTCCAGATTCACAAGTATCTAGGAGAGGAATCCTGGCTCCATTGTAGGCCACTTATATTGGACCCCAGATCTGTATGATTTTTGTTATAGGTAGTACTGAACTTAAACAAAACACATGTAGTTTAGATACCATATAAATAAATGTTAAGGGTAGGCAGGAAACTAGGTAATAATGTTATCTCATTTCCAATTGACCATAAATAAGACATAAAACTATCAAACTAATTTTCAAAACTTCTTAAAAAGTTTTAATTTGGGGACAAGCATTACGGTGTAGTGGGTAAAGCTGTAGATTGAGACACCAGCATCCCACATGGCACTGGTTCATGTCCCAGCTGCTCCACTTCCCATCCAGTTCCCAGCTGATGCCCCTGAGAACAGCAGCAGATGGCTTACGTGCTTGGGTCCCTGCTATCCACATGGGAAACTTGGATGAAGTTCTTGGCTTTGGCCTGGTCCAGCTCTGGCCAATGTGGCCCTTCGGGTATTAAATCAGCAAATGAAAGATTTCTCTCTCTGTCTTTACCTCTCTCCCTATAACTCTTTCAAATAAATAAATATTTTTAAAAACAAGATTTAATTTTGTCATTTACAATAGACCCTTAATTAGAAGCTTAACAAAGTAACCCCCTTTATATTTTTCCTTGCATTTTATATACGGTCAGAATAGCATTTAAAATACAGTTCTGGTAACTTGTACTTTAACTTTGAGAATAATGAAGTAGTTCCTATATTCAAGGTAAATAGTCTCAAGACTGACATGCTTTATATTTTGGATAGAAGAAAAAGGCAAAAGTGACTAAAGCATGAAAAAATAAAAGAGAAATTGAAAAAGCAAAATTAATCATATAGAATAGAAGAAACAATAGAGATTAGAGACCACTGAAGATAATAATAGTTTTTTTTATTATAATAGTTTCAGAGGAACCAGTTACAGATTAGAGTTCTGATATGAAAATAATCATACAATGTAAGAGCTGGCAGAAAATTTAGAGACAGACTAGTTTGAGCTCAACATTTTTCACTTGGCAGAAGAGGGAAGCAAGGTTCAATTTTTAAAATATAATTAGTTTAATTGTGTGTGTGTGTGTGTGAGAGAGAGAAAGAGAGAGAGAACGCACTACCATCCACTAGTTCGCTCCCCCAATACCCACAATGACTGGGGCTGGGCCAGGCTGAAGATGGAAGCCAGAGACTCAGTTCAGGTCTCCCACATGAGTGGCAGGGACCCAGCTATTTGAACCATCACTGCTGGCTTCCCAGGTATGCATGAGCAGAGAGCTGGAACCAGCAGTGGAGCCAGGGCTTCAGCTTAGGCACTCAGTAGCAGATGCAGGTAACCCAGCCTAACACCAAGCTCATATCTCTCAAAGGCCTTCAGTGAGGCCGGAGTTGGAAACCAGGATTTCTGATGGCCCTGTCAGTACATGCCATCCTACCCTCTCTGCACTCAGTAGGACTTCTGTGGGTTTCCTACTCCCTGCACCATACATGTCTTTTCTCCAGAACGCAGCCAGGCCTCTAAACATTAATGGATGAATTTTTCAGAAATATATCCTTCTTATGTGCAGTATCATTAATGTGACTGGTGATTCAGACAACTTGAGTTTGTCTGTTTTACCTTAAGCTCTTAGTGATTGGGAAGTTTTCTAAGGAATTTCCGTTGTTAAATATTCAGATCTCCCCCACCTTGTTTATCATCACATGTCAGCTAAGGCATCAGTTGTGTCCTTTTTTTACCCCTAAACACACATATGGTATCACTTTCCCTATGCTGCATACGGTATCCTTATGGACTCACTGTTCCCATCTACACCCAGGATAATTGTGACCACATGACACACTTCACTATACAGAACTAAGTGCAAAGGAATTTACACGTTGAATTGTTAACTAAGCTGCGTGCTTTCAAAATGCCATTGGTTTACCCTTTTCCTATCCATCACCACCATCATCACTGATAAGTTTTGCGGGTTGCTGCCCAAGTGTGTGTGTGCGGAATCTCCTCTCGTTTGTTTGCTTTCATTGGATTCTGTTTTGGTTTTGCCAGCTTGTTTCTTTTGAATAAGCACTAGCATGCGTTACCACAGACATTGATTTTTAAAGTAAACTATGAAACTTTTCCATGAAGTTTTGGGCCTCCTTGTAAGCCCAGGTCAGAACACCCATTTCTATGATTAACTAAGCTTTCACTTTTCACTTTTTTTATGACAAAATGTAGGACTCCACTCCCAGTGTTTCAGTGAAATCTTTTCTCCATTCTAAGAAAACCAGGGTTCTTTTCTTTCTAACGTAAGTCTTCCCTCTGGTGAATTAAACAGTGAAATGTTCACACATACATTGGACACTAACATGTGCCATTTCAATTGTGAGGAGGTCTCATATCTCTGCTTTGGAGTTTTATTCTCTAGTCAATTACTCTTTGGTTTTATGCTTATAAAAACAAGTAGCAGATTCAAGCCTCTTGCTTGTGAATTGGTCTTCTTCCAGCAGCTTTGTTTTCCAAAGGTATTTCTTTTGATTCCCATCCTTTGAATGCCTGAGTCTCTCATGGATGAAAGCCTGTATCTTGAGAGAACAGTCTTTCCTCTAAGGAAAAAAAATCTTCATGGCTCTGGAACTCTGTCTTTGAAGTTTTTTTTTCTTCTCTTTTCTTTCCTCCACCTGGTTGTTATTAACATCTATGCATTTCAGATGCTAAAAAGAGCTCAGCAAAAAATTGGATCGCTGAATATTCAATAGGGGAAGATGTGAGTACCAAGTAGTAGCAACAATTCCATGTTTTCCCATCTCAGTGCAGAGGAACAAGAAACAGCTCCTCATTCCACTCTGTGGGAACTCATGTTTGTGATTTGCTATGGGCAGGGCCCTGGTCCAGGTGAAGCACTTTGCACATATTCGTTCGTTCATATCAACCACAGAGCTTAGGTCCTCTTTTCCTCTGTAGTTTTCATCAAGAAGCAGTTAATATGTCTAAGCCATGTCAGGGGACAGTGAGCCTCTTCCCTTGACTGTGAGCCCACGCTGCCTTCTGTTAAGTTCCATGGAATTTTGCTTAGAACTTCTTTAGGAACCCTGATTTGTGGCCATCCTCCTGGAAGCGAGCTCCTTGAAAATGAAGTCTTTTGTACTCATGCATGCTGTCACCACCCTGCACCTGGTGACCAGAAGAATCCTCCTCTACCATCTCCCTGGAAAGATGCTGCAAAAGTGGACGTTGCTAACTGCAGGCTCTCCGTGGTCCCGGCTCACATCTCCAAATACTTCTGCTAAGCCCTGACCACAGAGTGCCTCTTTGCTGTGCACAGTAACCCTCTGACAGAGCGCATACCTGTCTTCCTTCTCTAGAGGAGGGTACTTAGCACGGAGGTCAACTACCACACTAAGGCCACAGAGTCAGGAAAACAGCAGAGCTCTGGTGCCGCCCAACCCAGGGAGCCCAGCTTCAGGCCCATGCTCTTAACTATTAGGCGAGGCCACGTGTCTTCATGACACTGCGGGCTACTCCATCCACGGGTCATTGAAGGCTCTGGGGACCAGAGTGGGGGTTATCTCTCTGCTCTGTACTTGTCAGATACTCGAAATTCTTGGGCTCTGAAGAGCTGTTAAAGGGTAAAGGGCAAGGATCAAGTAGAAGCGGCTAGTTTGATTCTGTGTATGGGAGCTCTGTCTCAATCCTGAAGCAGTAAAGCACAATGGGATAGTGTCGTCCATCCTCAGTCATGCAAAGTGATCTCTCTAACGTGAGCCTTGTCATTTCCACAGAGCACATTTTCATCAAACGCCTGTTCTGCCCCCCCACCCCCCCATAACCATCTCAGTCTTCGCTGTTGGGAGACGTTTGTGTTTAGTACTGCTTGGGCTGTGGGCCAACTTCCACATCCTATCCCTTCCCCCAAGAAGAAAGAAAACATCAGAACCCTCCTTTTGAAGGATGCAACTGGTCAGTCACGTCCAGTTCCAAGTGAATCTACATTCATGTTGAGACCAAGGGAAATGGTTATTCGTGTGGAGGTTTTTCTGCTATTACAGACTGTACTCATAAGCCCCTCGTTCCTGTCTAGGATGGGAGGAGTGAGATGAAGGGATGGAGGGGACGCTATTACTCTCACTGGATGAGGCAGAAGGAAATTAGCACAAAGGAAAAACGTGCCACTAGTTTTATTTATGCCATTTTTAAATGGCATGACAATCGCAAAAATAATGTCCAAGGAATAGAATTAAGTAGCAGGGTATCTTACCATCTAGAATGGATAAAGAAATGTAAGCCCATTTAAATTATTCATATTTTCATGAAGTCGTGCGTAAATGGTACACTCTAGTTTATGATTTCAAGTCATAGCATTTCAAAGTTACATTAGTATGGTGCATAAATGTCACTTTCCAGAATCCTTCCATAAGCATTATCCTGTTTGAGCCTGCCAGATAGTCATCATCTACCAGGGTAGTAGCTGTGTGAGCTGCCCCATTTAACATGCATGTTAAATGCTACCATGTTAACTTGCTACCATGGGCTGGTAGCACACTCAGGGTCATGCAGCAACAGGTAGATCTTGCGCTTGAGCCTGAATCTTACAAGTTTACCCCTCCTCTTGAATGTAGGGGAAGATCAGCCTTACTCTGTTGCATTGAGCTGGTGAGGCCCAAGATGTACGAGTGCCTGGGGGTACTGATGTCTTCAGGGACTACTGGGGTGAAAGGCTGGTGAGATGCAGGCTACATGGCCCCAAACTCTGAAGATTTCTTTATTTCTTATCACTGTACTGTATACTTTTTTCTGCTCCTCCTCCTGTCATTTTGGCTCACCGTGGCACCTCTACCATAGTGTGTGACTGGTGGGCCAGTAACATCCGCCCCACCTAGGAGCTTTTCAGCCTCCTCCCAAACACCCTGCGCCAACATCCTACATCAGAAACTCTGGCGTGGGGCCCAGCGATCTGTGCTTCAGGGAGCCCTCCTGGTGCATTCTAGTAATGCGGAGTCTTGGGAACTGTCCTGCCCTGGAGCAATGATTGAGCCATTTCTGCTGTGCAGATGGAGTCAGCCTGGGGCTTTAGAACCAACTGAAGCTCATGTCCCAACTTCAAAGATTCTGATTTCATTGGTCTCTGCTGGTTTTTTTTTTTTTTTTTTTTTTTTTTTTTTTTAATCTCGGCTCTCATGGCATTTTGGGCTGGATGATTATTCCTTGAGGGTCTGTCCTGTGCAATGTAAGATGTTGGAGTCGTCCCTGGCCTCTACCCCCAGATGCCAATACCACATCCTCTTGAGGTATAACAACAAAAACTATCTCAGACATTGCAAAGTGTAACCCTGGGGGCAAAATTACCTCTTCTTGATAAGCAATGGTCTAAGCTTATGGCCCAGGCTCCTTAAATAATTTTTTAAAATTTATTTGAAAGGTAAAGTTAGATTTTTTCATTCCTTGTTCATTCCCCAGTGACCACAATGGCCGGGCTGGGTCAAGCCAAAGCTGGGGACCTGAAACTCCATCTGAGTTTCCTACATGGGTAGCACGGGTCCAGGTAGTTGGGCCATCTTCTTCTGCTTTCCCAGATGCATTAGCATAGAGCTGGATTGAACGTGGAACAACCAGGACTCAAATTAGCACCCATACGAGATGTCAGTGTCACAAGCGGCAGCTTAACCTGCTGTGCCACCATGCCAGCCCCAATTAAAATATATGTATATATATTTATTTAAAAGAGTGACAGAGATCTTCCATGCACTGATTCACTCCCCAAATTGCTGCTGCAATAGCTAGGGAACTCTGTCCAAGTCTCCATGTGGGTAGCAAGTACCCACGTACTCGGGCCGTCATCTGATGCCTTCCTAGCCACATTAGCTGGCTGGATCAGACGTGGAGCAGCCAGGACTCAAATTGGCATTCCTATAATCTGCGCCACAATGCCAGCCCCCCTAAACAATTCCAACAAGACTGGAAACCAGGGGCTGGCATTTGGTGCAGAGGGTTAGCCACCACTTGAGATGCTGGACTCAGAGTGCCTGTCTGAGTCCCAGCTGCTCTGCTTCTGATCCGGCTTCCTGCTAATGCACCTGGGAAGACAGGGGAAGGTGGCCCAAGTGGTTGGGCCCCTGCTACCCATGTGGGAGGCTCAGATAGAGTTCTTGGTTCGTAGCTTCAGCTTGACACAGCCCTGTCTGTTGTGGCCATTTGGGGAGTGAACCAGCAGTTGCAATATCTCTCTGTCTCTCTCTCACACACACATACCCTCCCTTCCTGTGTTTCCTCCCTCTCTGTTACTTTGCTAGCAAATAAATAAATCTTAAAAAAAAAAAAACCTGAAAACTATTACTTTGGAGATGCCTATTAATCAACAGGTTTGGGTGTATGATGGGTTAAGGAATAAAAGCTCAGCTTTATAGCATTGGGTTTAAAGTAAGAAGAAATCAACCCAAGGTGAAGACTCAGGCAGGTAGCCTCTGATTAAAGTACACAAGATTTGGAGCATAAATGCGCAGCAATTATTTAGCTCTATACATTTGTATCTGCTTCCTAGGTGTCAGTTATGTTCGAGAACACCGACATAGACAGGTACATTGCACATGCCTAAAAGGCTCCAACCAAGTGAGATATTGTTTGTGCTTAATATAGTGGTCAAGGTAGATCCTGCTTCGGGATCTAGCCATTCTAGAAATAGAGAGCTTATCAGTGTATCACATAGAACAAGTCTCCAAATCTGGATTTGAAGGTTTTTAAAATGCAGCCTCTCAGTTTTATGATGTTGATCTTGACACAATTCAAGTCAGTATCGTGAATACAGAATTTCTACATTAATTTACGCCATTTTAGAAGTGCTTTAGTTTTCAGGTGGTCATCAGGGACTTGACTCATACAGGAGGACTTCAAAAGTTTATGGAGGGGATGGGGTTGGTGCTGTGGTGTAGCGAGTAAAGCTGCCACCTGTGATGTTGGCATCCCATATGGGCTGCAGTTTGAATCCTGGCTGCTCCACATCCAATCCAGCTCCCTGATAATGGCTTGGGGAAAGCAGCAGAAGATGGCCCAAGTGCTCGGGCTCCTGCCACCCATGTGGGAGACCCGGAGGAAGCTCCTGGCTCTTGGCTCTGGCCTGGCCCAGCCCTGGTCCTTGTGGCTGTTTGGGGGAGTGAAGCAGCAGACAGATGGAAAATCTCTTTCTCTGTCTCTTCCTCTCTCTGTGTAATTCTACCTTTCAAATACACAAATCTTTTTTAAAAGTTTATGAAAATGGAATTAAAATATAAATTTATTCTTGCTGCAAAAGGGCTTGAAATCCATGCTTATAAGGTGTCTTCAAAAAGTTCATGAAGAGGTTAATACGCACACTACAAGGAATTCAAACAACTCAATATTAAAAATAATCCAATAAAAAATGGACAATAGATCTAGGCAGACATTTCTCAAAGGAAGACATACAGATGACCAACAGGCACATGAAAAACTGCTCAACATCACTATTCATCAGTGAGATTTCACAGTTAGAATAGCTATTGTCAAAAAAGACAACTGATAACAATGTCAGAGAGAATATGGAGGAGAGGAACCTTGTACAATGTTGGTGGCAGTGTAAAATAGTACAGTTACTGTGGAAAACAACATGGCGGTTCCTCAAAAACCTACAAACACAACTACCCATACGACCCAGCTATTCCCTTCCTGAGTATACATCCAAGGGAAATTGAGGTCCTTCTGTGGAAGAAACATCTGCTCTCCTATGTTTACTGCAGCACCATTCAGATAGCCAGGAAATGAAAACAACGTATGTTTCCACCCATTGAAGAATGGATAAGGAAAACGTGATACATACACACTGGCATACTACTCATGCATGAAAAAGATGAAGTCCTGTCACTTGCATGGACGGAAATGTTAAGTGAATAAGCCAAGTGCAGAAAGATGCTTGCACTTACATTTGGAGCCTAAAACGTCCATCTCACAGAAGTTAAAAATACAATGGTGGTGACCAGAGGCTGGGGAGCAAGTGCAGAAGGAGGCTTGGGTAAAGGGTAATTGACAGGTACTAGATTAGAGCCATTTAAGAATAAGGAACTCTGGGTTTCTGTTGCTTGGTAGGATGACTATAAACAGTTTTTTTAAATATTTATTTATTTGAAAGAGTGACAGAGAGATCTTCTGTTCACTGGCTCAGTGCCCAGATAGCCACAATAGCCAGCACTAGGCCAGACTGAAGCCAAGAGTCTGGAACTCTATCCAGGTCTCCCAGGGGCCCAAGTGTTTGGGTTATTTTCTGCCGCCTTCCCAAGTGTGTTAGCAGGAAACTGGACTGGAAGCGGAGCATCCAGAACTCAAACTAGCACTCCCATATGCTAAGCCAGCGGTGCAGGCAGTAGCTTAACCTGTTGCACCAGAACTTCTGCCCCTATTGATAATGTACTATATATTTCTATTTTTTAAAGATTTATTTATTTATTTATTTATTTGAAAGGTAGAGTTACAGAGAGGCAGAGGCAGAGGCAGACACAGAGAGAAAGAAGTCTTCCATCCGCTGGTTCACTCTCCAAATGGCCACAACAGCTGGAGCTGGGCCAATCCAAAGCCAGGAGTCAGGAGCTTCTTCCAGATCTTCTATGCAGGCGCAGGGGCCCAAGGACTTGGGCCATATTCTACTGCTTTCCCAGGCCATAGCAGAGAGCTGGATCAGAAATGGAACATCCAGGACTCAAACCAGTGCCCATATGAGATGCTGGCACTGCAGGCAGTGCCTTTACCCACAATGGCACAGCACCAGCCCCATATTTCTGTATTAAAAAAAAAACCTAGGAGGTATATTTTGGGTGCTTACACTATAAAGAAATGTTAAATGCTTGGAAGGACAAATATATTTATCTTGATCGTATATTATACAATGTATATATGTAATGTAACATCACAAAGCACCCCATAAATATATATTTTCTATATATCAAAATGTTTAAATTTTAATTTCTTAAAGTTTGTAAAAAATGCATATCATGAAAAACACTATGCATGAATTTCATTTTTTTGCACCAAAATAAACATTTTTATTTTCATTTTTCACAAACCTTTACAAGTACTCTCATATTTCAATTGTAGAAAAATTCCCCCCACTAGAACAAAGGCACGCGCCCCTCAGTACAGTCCACGCTCAGCAGATTGCCCGTCACGGTCTCGAGACGCCCTCAGGGATGTTCCCCTGTGGTCTGCTTGGGAAGCGGAGGGCATGATGTGCATTGGAGCAGTGGATGTGCCTCCTCTCTGAGCGCCTGCTCTGCCACAGTTCTGATGCTGGGTGCTCTCATCATCGCAGCCCAGTGCAAGATGTCTCTGCACAAAGTTTGTGACCCTTATGCTTCAACCCAGGTTCCTACTTCCTCCAGCAACTAGATGGCCTGTCTACTGTTTCTTTCAACATAAAGAGTGGGAATGCTGTTTTGGGGTACAGATAAACAAGTTTTAAATAGAAAATAAATTACTACCTAAATGTGTTTTCAGGAAAAACTTGGTACTGCTTAATTTCAAAATATGAAACTATTCGTCCTGAAATAATGAGTTGGAGTCTGGTTTCATTCAACACCTACCATGTTGAGGCTGGCACTGTGATGCAGTGAATTAAGCCACTGCCTATAAGGCCAGCATCCCACAGGGACACCGATTTGAGTCTCGGCTGTTCAATTTATTTTCCAGCTCCATGCTAATGTGTTAAGGAAGCAGAGGAGAATGAGCTAAGTGCCTGGGTCCCTGTACTCACATAGGAGACTGGGATGTAGCTCCTGGCTCCTGGCTTAAGCCTGGCCCAACCCTGGCTGTTGTGGCCATTTGGGGAATGAACCAGTGGATGGGAGATCCATCTCTCTCTCTCTCTCTCTCTCTCTCTCTCTCTGCACCTCTGCCTTTCTGTAACTCTTTCAAATAAATAAATAAATCTTAAAAATAAAATTTAAAAACACATACTAAGTAATAGGTACTGTGTAATTTCCTGGGAAGTGATACGTATGAAGGTTATGTAACATAGACTCTTTTACAGCAAAAATAAGCTATGACTGTTCAAAAATACCAGAATAACCTCTTGAACCAATTTGACTTTTTGGTCTGTCAGACTAATTGGAATTGATAGTAGCTTGTTAACATGAATGAAACCAACTAGTTCTTTTCCATGGTCTAGATATTATCTAAACAGTGACTTAACTCCTGTCCTAGTCTAAATTTCTTCACCAACTTCCTTTTAAAAACCAAAGCTTTTTAATTAGGCAATAGTGCTTCCCAGAAAATTACCCTAGGAAAAAGGAGATCATAGCAGGCAGTTACAAAATAGTATTTTCTTATTTTCTAAGTTGTTTTTTGAAAAAGCATATGGTTTATGTACATAGGGCATTCTGGAAGAAAACTCTCCTAGTTAACAGTGGTGCCTCTGGACAGGACATTCTGAGGCCTTGATTAGTTATAATAGCTTTCAGACAACTTAGTTTTTCCCATTTTAAGCATCATATTTTCAATTTTAAGTATTAGTAAGGAACAGGAGGAGTTTATTCCCAGCAATCTTCAGACGCTCCAAAATGCCTCTTCTGAAAAAGAGGAAAACAGATGAGTTAGGTTATTTGCCCCCAGTGAGTTCCCCTTTGGTTATATGTGTTTTATTGCTAAATCAGAGTGATCTACAAGGATACCTTGTTGTTGCCTTTTTTTAAAGAAAACTTTTATTTAATATAAATTATTGAAAGTACAACTTTTGGGCCGGCGCCGCGGCTCACTAGGCTAATCCTCCACCTTGCAGCGCCGGCACACCGGGTTCTAGTCCCGGTCGGGGCACCGATCCTGTCCCGGTTGCCCCTCTTCCAGGCCAGCTCTCTGCTGTGGCCAGGGAGTGCAGTGGAGGATGGCCCAAGTCCTTGGGCCGTGCACCCCATGGGAGACCAGGATAAGCACCTGGCTCCTGCCATCGGATCAGCGCGGTGCGCCAGCCGCAGCGCGCCTACCACAGTGGCCATTGGAGGGTGAACCAACGGCAAAAGGAAGACCTTTCTCTCTGTCTCTCTCTCACTGTCCACTCTGCCTGTCAAAAAAAAAAAAAAAAAAAAGTACAACTTTTGGATTATAGTGGTTTTCTTCCCATAACTACTCTCCCACCCACAAACCATCCCATCTCCCACTCCCATTCCATTCTTCATCACAATTCATTTTTAATTATCTTTATATACAGAAGATCAATTTAGTATATCTTAGTAAAGATTTCAACAGTTTGCACCCACACAGATACACAAAGTAGAAAGTACTGTCTGAATACTAGTTTTACCATTAATTCGTATAGTACAACACATTAAGGACAGAGATCCTATGTGGGGAGCAGGTGCACAGTGACTCCTGTTGTTGATTAACAATTGACACTCTTATTTATGATGTCAGTAATCACCCGAGGCTTTTGTGATGAGCTGCCAAGGCTATGGAAGCCTCTTTTTTGTTTTGTTTTGTTGGTTTTTTTGTTTTGTTTTGTTTTGTTTTTTTGACAGGCAGAGTGGATAGTGAGAGAAAGAGAGACAGAGAGAAAGGTCTTCCTTTTTGCCGTTGGTTCACCCTCCAATGGCCGCTGCGACCGGCGCATCATGCTGATCCGAAGCCAGGAGCCAGGTGCTTCTCTTGGTCTCCCATGGGGTGCAGGGCCCAAGGACTTGGGCCATCCTCCACTGCCTTCCCGAGCCATAGCAGAGAGCTGGCCTGGAAGAGGGGCAACTGGGATAGAATCCGGCGCCCCAACCTGGACTAGAACCCGGTGTGCCAGCGCCACAAGGCGGAGGATTAGCCTGTTGAGCCACAGCACCGGCCTGGAAGCCTCTTGAGTTCACAAATTCTGACCTTATTTAGACAAGGCCATAATCAAAATGAAAGTTCTCTCCTCCCTTCAGAGAAAGGTACCTCCTTCTTTGATGGCCTGTTCTTACCACTGGGATCTCACTCACAGAGATCTTTCATTTAGGTCATTTTTGCCACAGTATCTTGGCTTTCCATGCCTGAGAAACTCTCATGGGTTGTTGCCCCTTTATTTTTTCAACTTGTTTACCTTTTCTTTAAAGGCAGACAGAGCTTTTCCATCTACTGGTTCACAATAGGCAGGGTTGGGGCAGCCCGAAGCCAGGAACCCAGAACTGAATCCTGGTCTCCCATGTGGATGGCAGGGGCCTGAATACTTGAGCCTCCCAGGACCAGCATAAGCAGGAAACTGGATTGGGAGCAGTATAGCCTGGACTCAAATGAGGCACTTCGACATGGGGTAGTTCATACCTGCATCTGGGTAGTTAGTGAAGATCTCTTTGGGGAAGCCACATCTAACCAAAGAAGCAGAGGGGGAAAGGTGCTTCCAGGCACGGGCCTAATTTCCTCCTGACAGCACTGGCACAGTTACTATCCAGATAGCCTTTCAGAAGGACCTGGATATGGGTTAGGGAGTTTGCACTGTGAGTACATGCAAAAATGCCCTCCAATAAGGTATTTCCTCACCTTTCTTCTATAATTCTATGAAGAACCAATGATCATTCCTGGGGACAAGAAAAATACCACCACCACCACCACACTTGTTTGTGTCAAAGAAAATGCCATGATTTCTTTCTTCTCGCTCCTTCCTACCCTGGCTCCAGTTAAAAGTCTAAGGAAGTGTGAAACAGGGCAAAGTTTCATTGAGATTGGAAGAATCTGAAGCATCGCATGTTTGGTCATGGTTTCCCTGCATCCTTCTCTCAGAAGTTGTCACTTAGACCATCGCAGATTTCAGAGCCTCCCTCACTAGACAAGAAGCATCCTTTTCTCTCGTTGTTGGCTGTGTGAATTGGAAAATCCACCCATATGAGTCAGAATCTTGTTCTTTTAAAATATCTATTTATTTATTTGAAAGCCAACGTTACAGAGAGAGAGAGAAACAGAGATCTTCAATCCGCTGGTTCACTCCCCAAGTGACAACAGCTAGGGCTGGACCAAGGCCAGGCCAGGAGTTGATGGGTTTCCCATGTTGGTGTCAGGGGCCCAAGCACTTGAGCCATCTTCTGCTGCTTTCCCAGGTGCATTAGCAAGGAGCTGGATGAGAAGTGGAGCAGCCAGGACATGAACCAGCACCCATAAGCAATGCCAGCATCTCAGGCAGTGGCATCACCAGCTATGCTACAACACTGGCCCCTAGAATTCTCTTAGGCTCCAGAAATGAGTCAACAGAAACAGTTCAACTATTCCAAAGCATATTCAATAGCAATTCCTACGCATTTTAATTACATCTCTGTGGTCTTTATGGAACATTGCAATTCTGGCTCAAAATACAAAACTCATACCCTATAAAAAATCATTTTCAAGTTTTCTTATTTTTATAGGCATGATTCAACCCCAGAATAGTGTTTTACGTCTTTACTTGTGCCAGGCATCAGTAACCAGCAGGCAGCAATGGTATAATTGTTTGTGAACTTGATGAAAACTGTGAGAGTTTAGGATAGTCTTTCTATAAACAGCCTTTTGATTTCCTTGGACAAAAGTTTATGGGGAAATTCTGAGAAGACACCAAACAAGGCTGGTTATAGTGAGGTGAAGAAGAGACCAGAAGCAAGAATGGATTGGAGACAAAGGTCCTTTTAGAAAACCACTTGGAAGGATTTGAAAACTAAACAGGGTAAAGTTCTGAAATTAAGTCATTCAGGATCTTAGCCTTAACTATAGAATTATTATTATTATTATTATTTTTGGACAGGCAGAGTGGACAGTGAGAGAGAGAGACAGAGAGAAAGGTCTTCCCTCCGTTGGTTGACCCTCCAATGGCCGCCGCGGCTGGCGCACCGTGCTGATCTGAAGCCAGAAGCCAGGTGCTTCTCCTGGTCTCCCATGTGGGTGCAGGGCCCAAGCATTTGGGCCATCCTCCACTGCACTCCCAGGCCAGAGGAGAGAGCTGGCCTGGAAGAGGGGCAACCGGGACTAGAAGCGGGTGTGCCGTTGCCGCAGGTGGAGGATTAGCCTATTGAGCCACGGAGCCGGCCTTTAGCCTTAACTATAGAATTATAAAGAGCCTATGTTACTAATTCTCAAAATTTACAAGATTCTGATTTTGTATCTATGGAGTGCTGGTTTCCCAATGTCTTTCTATGGGCTCATGCTGATCCTGAAATTAAACCTTACATGATCTTTTGGAAATGATGGAAGAAAAATACAAAACTCAACATACAGTTACTGTGCCAACGGGTACTTTGCAAGAGATGAAAGAAAGGTGTTCTTGTCCAGTTAGTAGGATACCATTTCCTGTTGAATGAATCCAGTCTAAATTCTGAGTCACTAAGCAAGAATTAGAAAGGGAATCAATACCATATGGTATGCCATATCCAGCAGGGCCTTCCTTCCACCTTTAGGTAACTGAGCTGTTACTTGATTTCATGCTTTTAGTGTAATATCCAGTTAGATAAATAAATAGCACCCACTCCCAGGGACTGATTCATAGCCACTGTGTGCCCACTGCTTACCACGGCCACTAGAGGGCAGCACCCTGGCCTTGGGGCAAAGATTTTAAATTGTCAGCGTGAAGAACAAACTTCCCAAATAGATCACAGTAACCATAGTTTTTGGTATGAGAAGGAGAGATTTGAGCTTAATAGAGAAAAGCCACTTGGTTCACATCCAGTGAAACAGAGTCAACCCCCCAAGCACAGAGCAAAAGGTGACGTTGAGAGTGGCGTTAGGTGTTAACCAGCGGCAAAATCTGCACATCCTACACTGTTTCATGTTTCCAGCATCCCCCTTCGGCTTCATTCGTAGTTTTGGCTGCTTGTCTTGAGACAATGCAGTCCTCCAGTGCCACTAGGTAGGATCGCTTGCATTACTCACAGGTTAGTAAGGATTGATGAGAGACCACTGCCTGCTTCTCCATTAAGCTATCGCCCATACCTGACACTTGTGTTACTCTTTGAAAAGTAGGCAATAGGACTACTTCAAATGAGACTGCGTGTTTATCTCTTGTTTTATATACTCAATATAATTTACATTTAGCATATGATTTTTGGCATATATATTGACTCTATTAATTGCTTAAATTATAATTATTATAATGCATAAGTATTTATGTAACAATTTGTAATAAATTTATATTTATAATAAATGGCAATTTGTAATTTATAATTTATATATTTATAATAAATGACAACATATTCATCACTCTTTCCAGACCAAAAATCACTTAACTATTTCACCAGATATTTCATATTTCATTAAAAAATGAAATAAATTATTCATATATGGAGTCTAAACAAAGTTGATCTCATAGCATGATGGTTACTAGAGGCTAGGGAGAGAAGAGGAGAGGGGAATGTGAGAAAAGTTTGAATAACAGGTTCTAAATTATAGTTAGATAAGAGAAAGAAGTTCTGGTGTTCTATTGTACAGTAGGGTGACTATAGTAGTGATACTATCTAATACTTCTCTAGACAACAAAAAACTAAAAGTAGCGACTTTGTAAAGATTTATTTATTTGCAAGGCACAGAGAGACAGAGACAGACAGGCAGACAGACACCTTCCATCTGCTGGTTCACTCCCCGAATGGCTGCAATGGACAGAGTTGGGCCAGACTGGAGCCAGGAGCTTCTTCTGGGTCTCCCACATGAGTGCAGGTGCTCAGGTACTTGGGCTGCCCTCTGCTGCTTTCCCAGGTGCATTAGCAAGGAGCTAGATTGGGACCTGAATTTTACCCACTATATCAAAACAGCAGCCCCCAAAAGAAAACATTTTGAATATTTTTACCACAAAGAAATAGTGTTTGAGGAGATAGATATTTTATCCTGGTTGTATATTACACAGTGTATACAGTATAAAACATCACATGGTACTCCAAATATATGTACTATCTTTGTGTGTCAATTAAAAACAAAAACTTTTAGTAAAATAAACAACCAAAAAAGGGGAGAAATGGTAATAGTACTCTACCATTATGCTACTTTGCTAACTTGAAAGGACATGGAATAACATACGTTAAAAGTTGGAACATGGAACTGTAAGTGCCCATGCATTCCGTAACTTTGCCATCTCTTACCACTATGTCTTCCTTTTTTCAGCTGCTGGCTGGACGCTGGCCTTTTGACCACAATGACTTTGGCGTATTTCTCTGCAAGCTGTTCCCATTTTTGCAAAAGTCCTCAGTGGGGATCACCGTGCTCAATCTCTGCGCTCTTAGTGTGGACAGGTAACATGGTTCTTTTCCTTTGCTCTTTTGTTGGGGTTAGAAAAGCATTGTCCCCAGACATTAGAGGAGTCAAGTGTCTTGGTGCCGTTAATTAGTTTCCAGTGACTGAAAACGTCAACAATCTTGCCTCTGCTGTTTAGAGCTGCTTAATGCATTTGCTGGTTGTTAGCTTGTCTTTGGCTCAGGCAAGATGAACCTGAGCAATTTTGCCAATAATATCTGCTTAGCATCCTTTCAGTGACAAAGGAAAGCTGAACATCGTACAGTAAGGAATGAACTTTGTGAAAAGGAAGTCGAAGGGCATGGAAAGCCTGTATTCCAATGTGTAAATGTGGCCAGCGCCACGGCTCACTAGGCTAATCCTCCACCTGTGGCGCCAGCACCCCGGGTTCTAGTCCCAGTTGGGGCACTGGTTCTGTCCCAGTTGCTCCTCTTCCAGTCCAGCTCTCTGCTGTGGCTCGGGAAGGCAGTGGAGGATGGCCCAAGTGCTTGGGCCCTGCACCCGCATGGGAGACCAGGAGGAAGCACCTGGATCCTGGCTTCAGATCAGCGCAGCGCGCCAGCCATACCAGCCATTTGGGGGGTGAACCAATGGAAAAGGAAGACCTTTCTCTCTGTCTCTCTCTCTCACTGTCTAACTCTACCTGTCAAAAAAATGTGTAAATGTAGCACTAGAAAAATGAAGACACTGTTTAGTTAAATTTGTGATGCTTGGCTACTTGAGCTAAGTGTTGAACACACAATATTGTTATGTTCTCCATGCTGTTTTAAATGCCTAAAATATTTCATAATTTTTAAAAAGAGGACAACAACAGGAACATTCCTTTATTTCATCTTGGGAAATCCATCATGTAACTCCTACATCTTTTCAGAACCCTCACACATGGCTGTTTGCTAAGATAACTTCCTGGATTTCTTAGCAGGAACCATAAAGAATGAAGTTAGAGCTTTACAGTACATGCTGCGATTCTTTTATATTTAATATAGTGTTGTGCAAGTGTTGCATAATGTCCTATTTAACTAGTTTACTTTACAGTTAAAAGAACTTTCAATTTTTTCAAACATCTACCCTGACAATCACCTTATCTCAGAATGCAGGCCCCATCACCACAGAAATGAAAGGCCACGTTCTTGAAGATCGTGTAAATGCTACACATGTTCTGTTGTCATTCATAGTTAATCTTAAAATTATTATTGTTAAAAGTACTCATGTCATTAGTTAAAATATAATGGATATCTTTGTTATAACTTGATGATTATAACTGAAATACAAAATAAACTAAATATTTAGCATTGTTACTAAAAAATGAATTTATTGCTGAAATTAAAAACGAAAATTCCAATAGTAGCTTGAAATGCAATAATACTGTTGACAAAAATGTCCCACTACAATGATTAAACTCAAAGATCAAAAATGATTTCATCACTTACTAATAGGATTCTCAGTGAGAGACTGGTGTCTACATGGATTACTTCTACATCATACTACATACTAAGAGCTTTGCATAAAGACACTAACATACCATAGGTAGTCACTGTATAATTTGCACTTGACCCAATAGATTATGGTACTTGTGGACATTTCCCAAAAAAGTTGAATAAACACTGATGATCTGAATTTCACTCACTGATAAATTCACACTCTAACATCCCCACTCCCAGCATCCCAATATCATTTTTTCTTTCCTCCAAAGTATATAGTACCTAAAAATTAAAGGCTCTAAGTTGTATCGATTACATTACTAATATAAGTAAAAATTTTCCTGTATCATTTTAAAATATTAAGCTGTATATTTGAGATGTCATCCTGTATTCTCATTATAATATCTGAGTAAAGTGTTTAATTATAATTAAAAACCCCACAGGAAAAAGAAATGAGAAAATAATCATGACAATTAGCAAAAAAAAACAATGTGCTATACACACATATTCTTCCTGTGTGATATTGCTAAAATGTTATAAAGCTACAGTATTTAAAACAGTGTGGTACGGATGCATGAATTTTCTAGCAAATCAATAGGAAATCCAGAAATAGATGCAAGAGTTTGCACCTGGGTGTTGTAAAATGGGCTGATATCACTTGGAATACAATGAGGAAAGGAAAGATTTGTGAGTAAGCAGTGCAGCTCCCCAGAAAAGTATGTTAAAGTCTTTTCTTATGCTATCAATAATATTTATAATAATTGTCATGTATTAAGTATTAGTAAGGACCAGGTCTTGTTAAAAATATATTACAGAAATTATTATATTTAACCATGACAAGTACTAGAATTATCCCCATTTCCCAAACAGGGAAGCTGTGGTTGAAAGAGGTTAATCAAATGCACATGGCTACTAAATGTTTTAGCCAGTAATCAAATGTAGGTAGTCTGCATTCATAGCCACTGTGCTCAGGAATGTAGAAGCCCAAACTACAAAGTAGTAGAAGAAAATAGACGATATCTTTTTGATCTCTAGAAAAGGAAGAACTTCTGAACTTAAAAAAGAAATGGTAGCAATAAAATTCTGAATTGCTTTTCAAGAGATTAAGATCAAATATTCAGAAAATTTAAAAACAAATAAATAAAGCAATAAGCTACGGAAATACTTGTCACTCCCACCATGGGCTTATGGGGCAGGCTGGTTCTTCCCCACACTTTTTTCTGCCTCCTCTTTCTCCGATGGAGGAATCTTAGGGGTCAGAGGGTCCTCTTGCTGAGCGGCAGCCATCCGCAGTGTACCTCCTACCAGTGCTATTCGGGAATGGGGGCAGGGACAGAGTGGGCCACAGATTTGTCTTCCTGGTGTGGGGTCACCTCACCCCCGCCACCTCTTCTCCCCATCTCATGCCCAAAGCAAGAGTTAACTAGATGTTCCATCACGTCAGTTGTATATCAAATGAAGTGTGAGTCAGTCGTAAAAAAAGAAAGAATAAATAATGCCAAGAATCTATTTCATTAAGTCTTGGCCTGATTTTCAGGCCAAGGAGATGAACTGTTTTAAAATTCTATTCCCACAAAAACCAGCCTTAATCTAGGAGGTTTTTCCTGGGTAAGAAATACATCATTCTTTCTCCCTATATCCTATTTTATGCATTCTATTTGATATTGACTCAGCTTTGGGGCCTGTATGTAAGAGATCTGGTTGAAATTTCTATTTCAAAAGCTTTCACACTAGAGAATGAATCATTCACACTTAATTCCTGGAGATAAGATACCATTTGCTGTAATCTTCATTTGGTTCCCTTATATTCTATTTTAAAAAAAGAATATTGCTTTTTCTTTCAAATGATACCAGGAGTTGAAAGAGAGAAATTGGAGCCTACCAGAAAACAATTTGCAGTGTAAATCCTTGCTTTCATTTTATGAGCTAAATCAAAATATGATGCAGGAAGAAAAGTTCCTATGATGTTTATGTGTTTTTTAATATGATAATCTCATTCCAGAATTCTTTTGAAGGAAAATAGTGAGAGAATCCATGCATCCAACTTCTATATAAAATTTCTTTATGACTTCATTAATCCTTCCATGATTAAAGAATGTTATTAAGTCAAAAAAAAAGTCCTCTCTTTCTCATAATCTGCTTTTTTTTTTTTATTTTTTTTTTTTTATTTTTTTTTTTTTTATTTTTGACAGGCAGAGTGGACAGTGAGAGAGAGAGACAGAGAGAAAGGTCCTCCTTTTGCCGTTGGTTCACCCTCCAATGGCCGCCGCGGTAGCGCGCTGCGGCCGGCGCACCGCGCTGTTCCGATGGCAGGAGCCAGGTGCTTCTCCTGGTCTCCCATGGGGTGCAGAGCCCAAACACTTGGGCTATCCTCCACTGCACTCCCTGGCCACAGCAGAGAGCTGGCCTGGAAGAGGGGCAACCGGGACAGGATCGGTGCCCCGACCGGGACTAGAACCCGGTGTGCCGGCGCCGCAAGGCGGAGGATTAGCCTGTTGAGCCACGGCGCCGGCCATTTTTTTTTTTTTTTTTTTTTGACAGGCAGAGTGGACAGTGAGAGAGAGACAGAGAGAAAGGTCTTCCTTTTGCCGTTGGTTCACCCTCCAATGGCCGCCGCGGTAGCGCGCTGCAGCCGGCGCAGTGCGCTGATCCGATGGCAGGAGCCAGGTGTTTCTCCTGGTCTCCCATGGGGTGCAGGGCCCAAGCACTTGGGCCATCCTCCACTGCACTCCCTGGCCACAGCAGAGAGCTGGCCTGGAAGAGGGGCAACCGGGACAGAATCCGGCGCCCCGACCGGGACTAGAACCCGGTGTGCCAGCGCCGCAAGGCGGAGGATTAGCCTGTTGAGCCACGGCGCCGGCCCATAATCTGCTTTTAATCGGAACAAGGTAAACAGGACAGGAAGAGAAAGTGCACGATTTGTACCACACTGGATGAGCTTTCATTGTTCATTTCTAATATATCTTTTTTAAGATTTACATCCTTTTTCACTTACTTAAAGCCAGAATACCAGAAAAAGATGGAAGAAATCTGGGAACAAATTTTAACTCCATCCAGTTTTATCCGTGAAATATTTTTTAATACCACCAAGCATTCTTCTAAAATGAATTTCTCCCAACAAAATGAGAACAGCCACCCATTACCAACAATTAAAATAGGTATTCCTGCATGCTGTAGGAAACAAATTTCATGGATGACTTTGATTTTGGTTGGGCAGGGGGACGCAACAGTGGGGGAGGGGCATGCAGCGCTGTTCTTTGTGAAGTTCTGTTTAAAGAGGAAGATGATGACGACAGGGTCAGACCATAAAAAAGTCTGGGTACAGATCCAAGTTGTAGTTAAAAGATGCCTGCGGAAGGAGGCTGTAAAAAGAGAAAACTCTTTTCAACAGCTATGCCAGAATGATGTGCAATTAGAAACCTGGAAAAGTTGCAAAGATCCGTTCCTGAAGCAGCTTTGTTTTAGGTGCCTTAAACTCAAAAGCTGGTGTGTGTTCTTCAACCCGTCATTTCAGATCCTTGCTCAGTGGTCTCTCTGATAGTCTCGAAGGTTTATCCTAATTCAAGAAGCATGAAGGAGCTTTTCAGAAAAATCCTCACTTTTATTTAGACTTAGACATAGTTTGCCCTCATTCTCCGGGTGTTCTGAATTTCTTGAGCTGGATCACAGCACTGAAGAACCCGCGTGGCTCAGCCAGAAGGAAGCAGCCGGAGGCGGGACAGAGACAGAATCCAGCGGCTGGCAGGAGTCCCATCTGGCTCTGGGTCCGCTCCCTCTTGCACATAGTTACTCATTCTGTTATCTTACCCCATTGTCAAGATCAGGCAGCTGGTTAGTTTTGCTACCTCCCTTCTCTTTGATAACAAACTACCCCAAAACTTAGCCCATCTATAACTACTACCCTTCATCCTGTCTCTCCATGTTGTAAGTCGGGAATTTGGGCAATTCTTCTGCCCCCTTGTCACTTTCATTGGGGCCACTTGGTGGATTTCAGCAGTGTCTGAGCTTGTCTCATGGTGAGAGACTCACAGGGCTGGTACCTTGGCAGGATCAGCTGGAGGTCTGAGCCTGGCAGAGCCCAGCTCCCTCTCCATGCAGACTCAGAGCCTTTTGCTCCAGTAGTCGCAGGCTCCAGGGTAGAACCTGCCCCTCCTCTCAGAGTTCAGGCCTGGCACTGGGGAAGCTACACTCCCTTTGTTGGAGTTGTCACAGGCCAGCCCAGTAGAAGAGCTCAGTGGAAGAAGTGTTAAAGAATTTGCAGGTTTTTTTTTTTTAATGATACTTTATTTTTTATGTTAATATAATATTAATATAAAGAGAACAGATTCAATGTGTTTCATAGATAGAATTCTAAGAATATTCTTTTAAACCATCACACTTGCTTTCTCTTTGAAAGTCTTCCTTGCTACATTTTATCTCCAAAGCTTTTTTTTAAAATTTATCTATTTGTTTGAAACGCAGAGTTACAGAGATGCAGGGGCAGAGAGAGAGAGAGAGAGAGAATTAATCTTCCATTTGCTGGTTCACTCCCCAGATGGCCTCAATGGCCAGAGCTGTGCAGATTCAAAGCCAGGAGCCAGGAGCTTCCTCTGGGTCTCCCATGCAGGTGCAGGACTTGGGCCATCTTCTACTGTTTTTCCAGGCCATAAGAGAGCTAGATCAGAAGTGGAGCAGCCAGGACTAGAACCGGCGCCCATACAGGATGCTGGCACTGCAGGCAGCTTTACCCACTATGCCACAGTGCTGGCCCTCCAAAGTTCTCTATGGCAATTAGTTTATCACCTAAGAGATATAAATCGTGATCATTATAAATGGTCAATTTTGCCATTAATTAAAGATGTACATAGATAACGATAGAAGTGTCACTTTATAGGAGTGATGAAATTGAATAAAAATAAATTGTAACACATGCAGGCATTCATTGACAGATACCAGACAGAAATTTTTTATTACAATTTTAATTTTTTTGAGAGGCAGAGAGACAAACAGAGACAGAGATCTTCCATCTATTGGTTCACTCCCTAAATGCCTACAACAGCCAGGGTAGAGCTAGATCAAAACCAGGACTTCAATCCAGGTCTCTCATGTGGGTGACAGGGACCCAACTATTTGAGCCATCGTTTGCTACTGCCCAGGGTATACATTAGCAGAATGCAAAGTAGAGTTGGGACTTGAACCCTCATATTCAGACATGGGGTGCAGGTTTCCCAAGCAGAGACTTGATCCCAGGCACTCACACCTGGGGTACAGGTTTCCCAAGCTGTGCCCACACCAGAAATGTTTGTTTTTTTTTTTTATTTGTTTACTTATTTATGTATTTATTTGAAAGGCAGAGTGATGGGAGAGAGGAGGCGGGAAGGAAGAGTCAGGAGAGAGACAGACAGACAGACACAGAGAGAGTGCAATCTATTATCTGTCTACTAGTTTAGTTCCCAAATGACCACAACAGCCATGACTGGGCCAGGCTGAAGCCAGGAATCAGGAACTCCATGCAGGCTTCTCAAATGAGTGGCAGGGGCTCACGAACTTGATCCATCCATCATCTGCTGTTTCCAAGGCACGTTAGCAGGGAGCTGGATCAGAAGCAGCTTAGCCTGGCCACAGTTCAACACTCCGAGATGGTACACAGGTGTCCCAAGCAGCAGCTTAACCACCAACCCACCCCCCAGAAGTTTTTTATAAAAATACCTGAGCTTCCTTTTAATTCCCTTGATCTAGTAATCCCACTCAAGATAATTAATCCAGGAACACCGTTCAAAAAGAAAAATCTTAAATAAAAACATAATTATAGGTATATTACTTACAGCACTAGAAGTGATGTGAACATAGGAGAAATATTTAAGTAAATCACATCAGTGTCTATTCTACTGTGTTTTAAATTGGTTAAGTGCATGCCTATGTAGAAACTTGGGAGAGTATTTTTTCATGTAAATAAAGCTAAAAATAAAATTCGTAACTGATGTTATTATAGTCTATATCCAAACTATGCCTATGAGAATAGAAATGGGCAAAGAATAAGAAAAAATAAAATAGATTTTGTTGAAGTGATACCTTTCAACTTGTTTTATTTTATAATATTTCAAAGTTCTCTTAGTCCTAAAATGTTTTAATGTAATGACTCTCCCAGACCATGCCTTAAAGACTCAACAGGCATGCATTGAATGCCTCTAGTCTTGAAAACATGTGAACATCTATTTATAGACAGACTAACAAACATCTTTACATTAAATAAAACACATGTATACTTTTATTTTGGCATATCACGTGACAGGGTACAAGGTGACGTAATGGGAAAAGACTCCACTGCGAGTTGGCACACCAAAGCCCCAGCCCCACCCCTCCACATACACAGGAGACCAGGCAGAGGCCATGGCAGCTCGCCAGCCTTCGGGTTCCCAACCAGAACACCACGGGGAGGACATTCACCCCAAAGGTCTCTCCTTGTTTTTAAAGTATTTGATTCTGGGCTTCTAAAAGTAGTAACGTTTCATCCACTGCGTAGTTCAGGGCTAGCTCAAAAACTAGAGGAATATTCAAACCATAAGTGCTCTTGGCTTTGGCTAATAAGGTGAGACAAATGCGCGGTGTGAAAATGGACCACCACCACAGCGGCGATGACGCCGTTTCTTCAGCACCTTGTGTTCTGGGTCCAGTGGCCACCCTATGAAATGGCCTCCCTGGGGAAGTTATGTTCTAAAGGGAGGGGTGGACATAGATAATAAACAATATAAAGAAAGAACATGTTTCGTAAGTCACATAGTAGCAAGTGTTGAGGAGGAAAATAAACCAAGAGAGGATCATTTTCAGCTCTCTGCTATGGCCTGGGAAACCAGCAGAAGGTGGCCCAAGTCCTTGGGCCCCTGCACCCACGTGGGAGACCCTGAAGAAGCTCCTGGCTTCAGATCGGCCCAGCTCCAGCCATTGTAGCCGTTTGGGGAGTGAACCAGTGGATGGAAGACCTCTCTCTCTTTCTCTGCCTCTCTGTAACTCTGCCTTTCATATAATAAATAAATAAATCTTTTAAAAATAATCATCATCACACCTGTAAGAAGGGCATGTCTGTGCATGTGTGTCTCATGTCAGGAGTTCATATTTTTTACATCTTTCCCCACCACCATCACAAATTATTGATTCTAATTGATCTTATGGTTGTTGTCTCCTTCTCTCCTGGAGATATGATCATGGATCAGTGTGGCAACCAAAGGAAAAATACCCTAATTCTCCACGAAGTGAGTTCATGAAGGACATGAGTGAATAATTTGCTAAACTAGACACAAAATCAGTCTACTTATTAAAAATGGTTAGTTTACATTGGATTATGGATGCATAATATTCTGAGAAGTCATGACACATAAAATGAAGTTGGGTCAGTGGATATGAAGAGTCTTCAAAAACTTCATGAAGATGTATGTTATAAAACAAATCATGCATGGATTTCCAAAATTCTTGCACCAAAAGAAATGTATCTTGTAATTCTATTTCCTATGAACTTTTTGAAGCTTCCTTGTCTACTCATCATAAGAATATATTGACCAGATTTTATTACTTAAAACACCTTCTACTCCAAATCCTGGTTAGGAAGTCTGACTTTCTCACTCTATGATGAGATAAGGTGTTTTATTTAAATCACTTAACAGTTCACGAGAAGAAATTGTTGTAACTCACTTGAAAGCTCTGGCATATAGACGTCCCGTCTCCATTCCTTTTGGCTTTTACTGGACATGAGGCTGCCAGTCCAATAAGGCAACAAAGAAACATAAACAGAAATGGAAAGCAAAATAAACAGCAATCTTGATCCCACTGGAAATAATCATAAATTTCCAAATGCAATCTTGGCTACATCGTAAAAGGATTTTCTTGTTCTGTTTGCATAGCCGTATTTTATTCCATTCTGAACTTACCATGACTTTTCCTAGAAATTTTTATTGTACATCAATCTTACTGGTCCAAAAAATCTTTTACAAAAAATTTCTCTAGCAAATTGCGCTGTTTATAGGCCATGAGGCATCGGTGTTACATATCCAAAGCTATAGTTTCTAAACAACAGGCAACTCCAGTGGAGAATTAGCATAATTCCTAGGAGTGGTGTTTGCACAGATGTACTGCATAGACATACTGACAGTGCACTCAATATTGGCGATGCAGGCTCACCCTAATGATTATAGGTAGCTTGTATGTTGGCATGGCTTTGTTGATTAATCCTCTACATTAAGTTACATGACCTGGGTACCCATGTGCACCTGTCTCCAATGCCTTGATCTGTTTTACAGCCTCCTTCTGGCACTTTCTAATGAAAGCTAAGAAAAGAAAATGTTTCCTTTCCATTACAACAGCAACAAAAATTTCAAGAATGAAGCCACAAAAATACCATGCCATGTTACAGGTCTTTTCTTAATAATACGTCTGAAACTAGTTAGCATCAGACCATCACATGAGGTCAGAGAGCATAGAGTTTCTAAACCAAACCTCCTTTACACCTAACATTTACATGTGATTATCATAAAAGTATTAAGCAATAAGGTAAGCAAAATTCTTAATGCCAGATAGTTTCTTGATTGACATATTTGTTCAGTTTCACTGATATCCCATACTCTGTAGGAACCATTCTTTCCTCTTAAATTGTCAGCCCTAAAGATTAGGAACCAAAGTGTCTTTAAGCCAGTTTTATATACTCTAGCACAGGACCAACATTTAAGAGATATAGTCATTCATTAGCATTTACCAGAAATATTATTTACTAAAACTGCCACTTGAAACTAGCCCACTTTAATCTGATTTCTTTACTTGTGTGAGAGACACAGAGAGCTCCCATACACTGGTTCACTCCTCAAATGCCCAAAATGCCCCCTACCTCATCCCTGATGCCTGGAGCCTGGAGCCTGATCTCCCCCTGGGGTACAGGATCTCAATCACTGGAGCTATCACCTCTGTTTCCCAGGGTCCGTGTTAGCAAGAAGTTGAAGTCAGGAGCCAGCAGCAGGAATCCAACCACCCAGGCACTCCAACGTGGGACACGGGCATCTTAGCCGTGAGGCCAAATACCCACCCCACACGATTTTATTTTGAGGATAGAAGTGATGGAACAAAGACATAAGCCTCGCCATTCTCACTCATTGCCCAGAAGATAGATAAATTTTGGAATGTATTCTTTGCCCTTGAATCTCAACTGGGTCTTACACTCTATTAAGATTCATACCCAACCCCGCATTCTTTCCCAGGTTCCCAAGGCCCCGAATGGCCACCTGAAAGACCAGTTCCAGGAATTCACCTCCACCTGCTACCCTCATCCCTAGCCCTCCTAAAATATAAAAAGACCTGGCCTCCTGGGGTCAGAGCCTTCTGCCATGTGCTCCATCCATGTGCACATTGGCAGTTGGTCACCCACCTTTATGGACTGATTTTCGCTGAATAAATTCAGTCTGGCTGTAGACTCCTATACTGCCTCCTCTCAATTCTGTAACATTTGTGGTGCCCCGTGCGAAGAGGCTTCAAACTGCAACTCTTTTTCTAACAAGAAGAACAGAGAAAACAATAGAGTATCTGTGGTCACTCTCCCTTAAAGATAGGTGGACCTGCTTTCATGTGTTCTTTTTAAAATATAGTAAGAAGAAAGACATTACTGGAACAAGTACCAGCAGCTCTCACGACCCCTTCCATCATTGAGTTTTCTCCCAGCTTACAAAACAGGGACATACCTATTCATTGCTGCCATGTTCATAATTCTCTAGAGATCCTGCTGGACCACAAATAAAGGTCTCACACTCAGGCCTGCCAGACAACTGCTTTCCAAATGGAAGGAGCTCCTAAAGACCCCACTTGTTTTTCACACCAAGATGGCGGCTCACTGGCCAAGGGGGAGAATTTTCCAGCATTTTTTTTAGTTGTTGTTATAATGCAAATAGCTCTAAAATGTCTTCACAACTTGATTTCATCACCCCATTTTTTTCTTTTTTCCTTCCAGGTACAGAGCGGTTGCCTCCTGGAGTCGTGTCCAAGGAATTGGGATTCCCTTGATTACAGCCATTGAAATCGTCTCCATCTGGATCCTTTCCTTTATCCTGGCCATCCCTGAAGCCATCGGCTTTGTCATGGTGCCCTTTGAATACAGGGGTGAACAGCACAAAACCTGTATGCTCAATGCCACCTCAAAATTCATGGAGGTACGAATAGTGTGTAAAATGTGTTAAATCCACTCAAGATAGAAAGTGACTAGCGCTTAGAATTAATTGAGTAAGGGATGGGGTCTTTATACTTAATCATCATAAGACGTGTTGCATCTTCTTAAGGCCAGATACAGATTACTCTGTCAGTTTAGTCAAACACACTTCAGCTGCATGGAACACAGATGTTAAATCAGTGTTTATCTTCCTGAATGCACCGTGGTGCTCGCCATTCTTATATTGTGCAGCAGTAGACACAATTATTGTGCTGCACCAAGATAACAATTCTGCAACTTACTAAGAAAGAGGGACTGGATGTACAAGAGGACTTCAAAAAGTCTGTGGGAAAATGGAATTAAAAGATAAATTTAGGCCGGCGCCGCGGCTCACTAGGCTAATCCTCCGCCTTGCGGCACTGGCACACCGGGTTCTAGTCCCAGTCAGGGCACCGGATTCTGTCCCGGTTGCCCCTCTTCCAAGGCCAGCTCTCTGCTGTGGCCAGGGAGTGCAGTGGAGGATGGCCCAAGTGCTTGGGCCCTGCACCCCATGGGAGACCAGGAAAAGCACCTGGCTCCTGCCATCGGATCAGCGCGGTGCGCCGGCCGCAGCGCGCCTACCGCGGCGGCCATTGGAGGGTGAACCAATGGCAAAAGGAAGACCTTTCTCTCTGTCTCTCTCTCTCACTGTCCACTCTGCATGTCAAAAAAAAAAAAAAAAGATAAATTTAGGGGCTGATGTTGTGGCACAGAGGGTAAAGCTGCTGCCCGCGATGCCAGCATCCCTTATGGGTGCCGGTTCATATCCTGACTGCTGCATTTCCAATCCAGCACCCTGCTAATGCTCCTGGGAAAAGCAGAAGAAGATGGCCCAGCGTTTGGGCCCCTGCCACCCACATGGGAGAACCAGATGAAGCTCCTCGCTCTGGCTTGGCTCAGCCCTGGTCATTGCTGCCTTCTGGGGAGTGAACCAGTGGATGGAAGATATCTCTTTTTTTTTTTTTGACAGGCAGAGCGGATAGTGAGAGAGAGAGAGAGAGAGAGAGAGAGAGAGAGAGAGAGAGAGAGAAAGGTCTTCCTTTTTGCCGTTGGTTCACCCTCCAATGGCCGCTGCAGCCTTCGCATCGCGCTGATCCGGAGCCAGGAGCCAGGTGCCAGGTGCATGGTCTCCCTTGTGGGTGCAGGGCCCAAGGACTTGGGCCATCCTGCACTGCCTTCCCGGCCATAGCAGAGAGCTGGCCTGGAAGAGGGGCAACCGGGATAGAATCCGGCGCCCCGACCAGGACTAGAACCTGGTGTGCCGGCGCCGCAAGGCAGAGGATTAGCCTGTTAAGCCACGGCGCCGTCCGGAAGATATCTCTTTCTTTCTCTCTCTCTTTCAAATAAATAAGTAAATCTTACTTTAAAAGGTAAATTTATTTTGGTTCAAACAAATTTCAAAATCCAAGATCATTTTTTCATAATATACATTTTCCATGAACTTTTTAGAGACCCTGCATATGCATGGATTAAAACTTGTTGTACCAACATAAACATATCTCTTAATTCTATTTTTCATAACCTTCTGAAGTACTCTCATATGTAGATAATACTGTTTGCTTTTATACTACAGCTTTTCTTATTCTAGAATATGGAATATAAGTTCCATCTGAGAGATACATGGGTGCCTACTTTGTGTTACTTGGGGAAATTGCACATTGCTCACTTATATTTTTTAACTTTGTGTTTACTAAAAAAAGTAGGGAGAAGTACTAACATATTAGCATGGATTCTATGTCCAGTAAATAAATAATATAAATACCATATATACAGTATGTAAATACAATAAAATTGCCAACCTATTTTTTTTAAAGATTTATTTATTTGAAAGACAGAGTTACAGAGAGAGGTAAGTCAGAGAGAGTGAGGTCTTCCATCTGCTGGTTCACTCCCCAGTTGGCCTCAACAGCCAGAGCTGAGCTGATCTGGAGCCAGGAGCCTCTTCCGGGTCTCCCACTGAGGTGCAGGAACCCAAGGACTTAGACCATCTTCTACTGCTTTCCCAGGCCATAGCAGAGAGCTGGATTGGAAGTAGAGCAGCTGGGACTTGAACCAGCGCCTATATGGGATGCCAGCACTGCAGGCTGGGGCTTTAACTTGCTGTGCCACAGTGCTGGCCCCACCAAACTTTTTAATAAGTGTTTTAGCTTAAATTCAGTTATTCTTTAACACACCTGACCACATTAAAATTTCTCTGAAAAAATTAATTACAGGATTGGCTAGATTGGGAAACATGATTAAAATGCATATTTCCTTTGCTAAACTAGTTACACGTGGACTAAGGAGGAAACCAAAAGGAGTACTATTTCTCTTAAATCAGCATAATTTAGTGCTTTGAAGTAACTTTCATGCAGCTCAGATTCCACACATAATCATTTACAGACATCTCCAGGTACATTTTCTTAAGTTGGAAAATTCAAAAAATTAGTGGTTTTGCAGTTGACCAGTTATTCTGCAAGGAAACTCTTATTTTAAAAATTAAAAGCACTCAGGAAAACTGCCAATCTGGCAACCTTAAAATTGTGGTTCTTCTGTTATGGTCTGATTTTTAATAAGGTCAGTCTCCACAGTGGAAAACAAAAAGACAGTAGGAGGTTATCTGAATCTGGGCCATGTGAATAAGCAATCCAGAGATTGCAGACAGATCATCAGAGGAAGGAGGCTGCTACCAGTCATCAGAGCAAGACAGAGTCCAAGGGCTTCCTCCTTCAGGATGGCTCTCCTCTCCTGAAGTGTTCATGCAAAGGGGGCTGCTGGTCACACGGGAGGCTTACAGGGTGGCAGAGGAGGGTAGGAATTGAAGGAATAATATTATAGCGCTCATTCCAAGACTGAAGTCCTGTTCTTTGTCTCTATTTCCTCCCATTTGTCCACTTCTACTTTGCCCTACCCTAGACCGACCTGAGGCACTCCCACATCCTTGCTGATGACCCCCTTCTCAATAGGCCTCTGCCGTGGAGGGGGCAGGGGACTCCATCCCAGCCCTTCTACAGCTGCGTCTGGGTCATTCACACCCAGCCAGCAATGCCTGCGAAGAAGGGGCAACAAAAAAGGTGTGCTTGTGTTGCACTTAAAAAAAATTTTAAGGGCCCTTTGGATTTTAATTTTTCTTTCAAACTTCAGGACTGAAATCCAGCCACAGTGTGATAGGGATATGAAAATATTTGTATAAGCAGATTTGAATAAACTAATTCTTTTCAGAGTTTGCACTTAACCTGAGGATACACTTCAGGGGTCTATGAGCTTGGATGAGAAAGAAATTATGTGTTTATTTTCACTGACTTCCAACTGAAATTTATCATTGCCTTTGATTAAGAATATACCAAGAAACAATTGTATTTAAAAGTACCATGATTGTTTCACTAATAGAAATAACACACATTTTATACCCCATAACATTTGTACTCACATGTCAAAATGTCATACACTCACTACTCCTCCAAAATTCTGGTGCTCATTGGAACCACCTTTGTTATTTTAAGAAAACACATGTATTACTGTAGTGGAATTTTATGGCTGTGTTTCAATATAATTGGTGTCTGTTATAGTCATTATATACATATACACATATATGTATATATATAAATAATGTCCTCAGAAGGGATTATAGTGTTCACCATACTTCCAAAGAGGTCTGTGGCATAAAAACAGTTAAGCACCCCATCCTCAAATGTTTTTGTCCTCAGAAACCATTTTTAGATCATTTTAATAGACATGTTATAAATGTAGCTCACGGGACCTCTTTCTATATTCAGAAACCGTCCAGTTTTTCACAGAGCAGCAAGCTTATTTTTTTACTGTGGGAACTGAGATATTACGGGAGGCAGCATTATCCTTTAGTAAATAAACAATCTGCAGGCCGTTCTAAGGAAGGAACAAGCATTGCTTCCCAAGTTGGTGATTAATTTAGTGGAAAGAAGAACTTGCAGATCACTTTCCAACTTCCATTTTTATAGGGTATTAAGTTTCCTCCTTTTAAAAGATATACAACAGAATAATCTTGGTATTTACAAATCCTGCTCACTCCCAGGAGATAATGCTTAAATGTGCCTGCAGATAAGGTATGCGACCTCAATGGCTTCCAGGTGGTAAGTATTAAAAGAGGGAGAAAGAGCACAGTTATTGATGGCTCAGACTGGCTGGGTTTGAGGTCACATAGCTGGCATACCAGGCAAAGGGTTAACTCCCATTAACCAAAGCTACACAGATAAGCCATTCATAACCTTCACTGTGTCCAAACAATATGTTCACTTTCAGTACACTTTAACCACAATAGCTAAAAGTGAAGCAGGCACTAGCAAAAGTTTGGAGCTCATCAGTAAGGAAAAACAGGCCTCCAATCATGTTTTATGGGCTTTCAAAAGACATTCTTTATTGACTGGGGCTCTTCCGTTGTGTAACTGAAATCAACTTGAGTTTATAAAAAGTATCCTTGTTGGAATAATCTGGAGATGCTGTTTCTTCATGTGCTATTATAAACCCAGGGTAACTTCTGGAGTTTCAAAGCTGACTGAGCTTTGAGCACCAGCACAGACCCACTCATTAAGTGGGTACTTCAAAAAGTTTGTGGAAAAATGGAATGAAAAGTTTATTTGGGTGCAAAAACTTCCTGAAATCCATGTGTAGTCTTTTCATAACACTTCCCATGAATTTTTTGAAGACCCCACCCCCACCCCAGACGAGCAGAGAATGTGAATATACAAACACATCTTTCGGCCATGTGAAGATCTGGAAGCTCCCAGAGGCATTGCACAGTTGACTTATGTTGCTCTGCCCCCGCCCCCTTCTTCACAGTTCTACCAAGATGTGAAGGACTGGTGGCTCTTTGGCTTCTATTTCTGCATGCCCCTGGTGTGCACCGCAATCTTCTATACCCTCATGACCTGTGAGATGTTAAACAGAAGGAATGGCAGCTTGAGGATCGCCCTCAGTGAACATCTGAAACAGGTGAGTCGGCTAAGATCATGAAAACATGGCCAAGGCTCTGTTGTCCTTGACAACAACAGACTGACAAATAGGAGTGCGGTCAGGCACCACATAATAATGTTCTTGGTCAATGACACTGCATAAGGGATGGTGGATTATAATAGGTGAAAAATTCCCATTGTCTATGCTTTTACTGTGTCTTTTCTAGGTTTAGTTTGTTCAGTTATGCAAATACAATGTTATAGTTGCCTACAATAATCAGTAAATTAATATATACTGTACAGGTTTGTAGGCTAGGAGCAACACACCAGATCATCTAGCTCTGTGTAAGTATACTCCATGATGTTCACTCAATGACAAAATCACCCAATACACATTTCTCAAAATGAATCCCCATTACTAAGTGACTAATGACTGTGTTAGATTTAGCCTGGCAACCTAAAAACAAGCTTACTAACTTGTAATCGTTTTCTTCATAGTTACAGTATTGGGAACTTCTTTAGTAAAATCAGAGTCTGCCAGTGAGACAGGTGGTCCCAGAAGCTGGGCCCAGAGAGAACAGAATAATTCATTGATTGTGCAGGGAGTCCACTGAACATGTCTAAGTGGGTGTCTATGCATTGAACTAGGCTTGGCGTTGTGCCAAGACTAGAAGCTGCTTAGGACCTCCTTCCATTGCAGGTGTTGCAATCTTGTAGAAATAAAACTCAAACATGAAACAAGTGGAAAATAGTCACAGGAGTGTTCGAAGTAGCCTGTGCTATAGAAAGCAAGGGAGGTTGTGAGATAGTCACAGGGAAACTATTCATGGACATGGGAGATTGGACTGGGCCTTGGAAGAGCCATGGGATTTAGTGAGGAAGAACAGGAGTCTGGTTAAAACAAAGAGTGGGCATCATGTATGAGGGAAGTGGGAAGCAGGAATTGAACCTCAGTAAAGCAACATCGACAGTAAGACTCTTGATAGGAAATGGGCTCAGAGTTCTAGAAGAAATGTTAACAAGTCAATAGGAAGCTAATCTTGGGACCTCCTGGTAAGCAAATAAAACAGTTAAAACTTCTTCGGGCTTAGAGGGCAAAACAGACTCACTGGCTCTGTGACCTTGGTCAGATTGCCTCATCTCTGAGCCTGTAGTTTCTCATAAAACACATGTAATAATACATCCTGGGGATTACCTAAAGCATGTGAGGTACCTAATAGTTCCCATCTCCTGGTAGGCACTCAGCAAATGTTAATTTACATTAATTCAAAAAGGAATACAGACTGCTGGTAATGTCTCATCACAGCAGAGAAGTATAGGAGGATGTCTAACCACACCAAAAGTTAATGTGAGTTCTTAACGAGGCCTGTTTATCTGTCTTCTATGCAATTACCATACACAGCCTCATTCCTCATCAACAACTCTTTTCAACTACTCTACTGCTTTTTCCGAACCTCAGCTGCCACCTATAAGTTGAGGATAATAATATATGAATCAGTGTTACCATGAGAATCAAAGGAATGAATGTGCCTGCATGTACTTTGTAAAATCTCACGTAGCACACAAATGGTAGCTATTATCTTTTATTGACATTCAGCAGGAAAACTGCATTGAGAAACCTCAGTATGACTTTGTTCAGGCATGATGTTTGAAATACTCTAGATGTGAATATATTAAGCACGTGTTACCTCTCATTCCTGCAATGGAGTTAATTTAAATGGATTTGTAAAAAAAAAAAAAAAGTGTTTCAATGTTGATTTTTCTGTTGCCATCATATTGAATGTGTACCTGCTCTGAAAATAACTAAATAGGGAATAGGAACAATAACATTCTTTATATTGCTATCACGGTTTAAGTTTTTAAAGAGTATTTGATTCCTCTAAGCATCCTGTGAAGTAGGTGGGTCAGATGTTATTCTTATTATCTCATTTAGTTGAGTAAACCTCTTAACTACCTGTATAAGAACCTAAGGTTTGGTTCTTGTGCACGAGGCATTCCATTGGGTCACATTCAGAGCCATTACTGGTTCTCCTAGCAGAAAAGCAAGGCTGACTAGAAGTCTTGCCCTCCCGTGGCAGAGCTAGCATAGAGTAGGCAGCTTCGCTACCCTTGGGCTTAGCCTTGTTTCTTGTTGGTGTCTCTAATTTCTCTTCGTTATAATGACAAGAGCTTTATCAGATTCTTTGGATGCTGGTAAGAGAAAACCCCCGATCACAGTGATGTGACTGAGTAGGGGTTTATCTTCCTCCCACAACAAAATTTCAGATGTGATTTGCTCAGTGGTCCAGGAACATAGAAGCTTTTTTTGTTTCCTTCATCCATGGAAGACAGCAGTGGCTGCTGGAAAGAGATTATAGGAACACATTAGTGTGTGTGCAGCTAAGGTGTGTGACCTCACTTTTAAATTGCTTTTCCAGCACCCCTCACACACACACACACACACACCGACGTCCACTTAATCTAGCCAATCAGAATGGTGTCAGGAAGCCATACAGGTGCACAGCCCAGGCTCACAAAATCAAGGATGAGTGGTGGTAGGAAAGACAAGAGAATAGACACTGGTCCAGCAGATACCAGACTGTCACGGCAATGTATTGATATTATTTGTTGGAAAGGCAGAGTGACAGAAAGGGGAAAAAACAGAGAGATCTTTCACCCACTGGTTCACTCCCCAAATAATTGCAATGGTCGAGGCCATATCAGGTCAAAGCCAGCAGCCTGGAACTCCATCTGGGTTCCCCCACATGGGTAATAGGGGCCCAAGTACTTGGGCCATCTTTTGCTTCTTTCCCAGGTGCATTAGCAGGGAGCTGAAGCAGAAGCAGAGCAGCCAGGATTCGAACCAGCACTCTGATATGGGATGCTGGCATTGGAAGCAGTGGCTTAACCTGCTGTGCCACAATACTGGCTGTTTCTGCTTCTTGAAAGGCTTACCTTTAGTGCTGTCATTGTGGCACAGCATGTTAAGCGACACCAGCATCCCTTATGAGCGCTGGTCTGCCTGCTCAGCTTCTGACCCAGCTCCCTGCTAACACACATGGGAAAGCAGAAGATGGCCCATGGCTTCAGCTTCGCCCAGCTTGAGGAGTAGACCAGGGGATGGAAAATTACTCTCCTCTGCCCTCCACTCCCCTTCCTTCCCTTCTCCTCTCCTCTCCTCTCCTCCACTCACTCTCTGTAACTTTGCCTTTCAAATAAATCCTAAAAAAAATAAGAAAGAGTGCACTTGAAACCTCTCCCCCATGCCCTGCCTTTCTACTGTTCTGAGTGCACTCTTTCTGTATACACAAAAAGACCAGTTTCAAAGAGCTGCCATCCCTGCAGATCGGAGTTCTCGGTTTCCTCCCTTAGCGCCCCACAGCCATATCCCCACCAGCCCTGTAACCAGGAAAGGGTAAAGCGTTTCTTGGGCTAAAGCAGTAATTTGTGACAACTGCCATGGGAGGTTTTTGAATGGCTCCACTCATCATGTGAGTTTATTGTTGGCTTCCCCGAGTTAACATTCCCTGCTTCGGGTTGAACCAGCATGACCTCTGCAAACCCTGTGTTCAGTCATCGTTACCTGGACGTGAACTGATCCCAGATGCACACATGTTGCCTTTCATGTCCCTGGTTAGGCTTCTACATGCATGCAGCCTAATACTGGAGCGCAATGCACACAGATGAATGGCTGCAGATAATTCCTGACCTACGGGTCCCCTGACCCTGAGCTGACTCGAGGCACACACACCTTCCATGGCAGTGGGGCTGGGGTCAGCATGCTTCAGATTTTATCATCAGCGCTGCTGGTAGCCCTTTATCCTCATCCCTCTGTTTGCAGGCACCATCTCTCTGGAGAAATGTCATGAGTAAAAGAATTTAAAAAGAAATTTTCAGTGCTGGCTTTCTCCGAGGTCAGGATCAGGAGGAACCATGTTGCTTTTTCTGTTCTGTCTCCTACTCCTATTTTCCCCCAAACTTCCTTGTGCACTCATCATTCATTTTCGTGCTCCATTCAGTCTCCTTGCCAACTTTTAACTATTTCCCTGTACCCACCTACACCCACATACACTCAGCCCCAGAGCTGACCCACTGCAGCCAGTTCCCACCTCTCTCTTTACCCTAATAACCAACTGGAAGCCAGCAAACCTCCTGGCAGCTGCCCCAACACATCGTTAGTAACTCCTTGATCAGAAAGCTAGACTCAGAACTTAAATATATATATTTACTTGTTTGAGAGAAAGAAGGAGCTCAGGATTTTGCTTGTTTACCCCTGAAATGTTTGCAATGACCAGGGCCAGGCTGAAGGTGGGAGCCAGGAACTCAATCCAAGTCTCCCACATGGTTGGCAGGGACCAAACTACTTGAGCCATCAGCGCCGCCTATCAGGGTGTGCATTAGCAGGAAGCTGGAATCAGGAGCAGAGCCAGGCGTTGTACGCAGGCACTTGATATGGGATGCAAGTGTCCTAACCAGATACTTAGCTGCACAGCTGAACATTCACCTGGGACTCAGAACCTTAAGGCAGAGGCCCTGGGTGGCAGTGCATTCTCCTGGCTCTTCTTGGAGCTATTTCCCTGAAACCAGCTGCCACCTTATTGCATTGTTCTTTGACCTCGTGGAAGAACACTGAGTTTACTGTACTTTTTTTTCCTCTTTCCTTTAGCGCCGGGAAGTGGCAAAGACTGTTTTCTGCTTGGTTGTAATTTTTGCTCTTTGCTGGTTCCCTCTTCATTTAAGCCGTATTTTGAAGAAAACTGTATATGACGAGATGGACAAGAACCGATGTGAATTACTTAGGTATGACTTTGTGTGCCCATGAGGAAATGGGTTGTTCTGCTTTTTGTGTTTAAGGTACTTTCACAAAACCATTTTTTTTTTTAAGCTCCTGGATCCTGGCTTCAGCCTGGCCCAGCCCCGGTCACCATGGCCATCTGGAGAGTGAACCTCTCTCTTTCTGTAGCTCTGCCTTTCAACAAAAAAAAAAAAAAAAAAAAAAAAATTTGAGGCAGAGAGAAAGAGATATCTCCCATTCTATGGTTCATTCCCCAAATGGACACAACAGCCCGGGCTGGGCCAGGCCAAAGCCAGGAGCCAGGAGCCTCATCTACAAAACCATTTTGTCTACATTCTCAATAGCCCCCAAAATTAAAAATTAAAAAATCAACTCTTCTTCTTTACTGACATAGCCTGCACCTGCTCCCAAGATGTGTGCCAGTCACAGCCAGTCATGTCTGTACTCTTGGCACACTCCTCCTGAGGCTGTATGTAAGGGTTTGAGGGGACCAAGTAGGTGATCTGTTACCGTCTCACCATTGAAGCTGCCATTTTCGAAAATACATTTACAGTTTACATTTGTACAATCTCTATAGGGTTCGGTGCAGTAATTCCATACATGTATACCATACGTTAAGATCAAATCAGGGTAATTAGCATTTCCACTTCACCACATATTTACCATTTCTATGTGTCGGGAAAATCGGGACTCCTCCAGTTACTTCAAAATACAACATAGGTTGTAGACCGTGATTATCCTGTGCTACAGAACACCAGGATGAATTTCTCCTTTCTAGTTATACTTTGATACCTGCTATCTAACTCTCTGTCCCTTCTGCCCCCTTACTCTCCTAGTCTCTGATGACCACCATTCTACTCGCTTCCACAAAAATCAATTTTTTTTAGCTTCCACAAATGAGAATATGCAATATTTGTCTTAAACAAGCACTTTTTACAACTCCTAACTGTAAGAAATAGCTTCTGGGCAAAAAAAACTGCTTATCCTAAGGATAAATGCCAGTGAGCAGGTTTTTAAAAAGTTGTTCTAATCATTCTGCATTATTTTTTTTCCTCCAGCTTCTTGCTGCTCATGGATTACATCGGTATTAACTTGGCGACCATGAATTCTTGTATCAACCCAATAGCTCTATATTTTGTGAGCAAGAAATTTAAAAATTGCTTCCAGGTAAGGCTATTTGCAAGCATTTTTTAAGGCCAACCAAATGAGTTTATTAAGTAGCCAAAGGCATGGCCAATCCCACCTGGAATATTACTTTAATCAGCTGTACTCTTTTTCAGTAGAAAAGTGGAAGCCATATTGGTGTTACCCAGAAGAGGTGCAGATTGTTAGCATAATAGGAAAGCAGCATCTATACAGGCCACATTTTCAGAGGTTAAAATTAAAAGGACATAATTACATGCCAGTTTAGTGCCATCCGTTGAAAAGAAATGCTCACATCTTACCTTCAGGCCATGCAGAGTACATAAAACCTATTCACCCCTTCAATTGCATTAGACTTTAAACAAAGTGTCAACAAAACAAACACTGTTTTAAGAAAGTGATCCTTAAATGCTCTTTTATAATACATTTATTAATAGCCACTTGAAGAGAAATAAATGCCTATTGCTCTAGAAATCTGAACTACTATAATTTCCTTTGAAATCAGTTTTCTTCTGTTTTCAAACCTCCTTCCAGCCAAGCCAACCAGGTCTCCAGAAGCTGCAAGCATATGTGTCATTTCTCCTGTTCCTGGAATGATTTTAGCACAGGCTTAATCCTAACTGGATTCTGTTATCTTGGACCAGGATGTTTAACTTTAGCTCTTGGTACATATTAGGCAGAGCAGCAAAGAGGTCAAGGGCACTGCTCTGGAAACAAACAGCCCTGCCGAACATGACAGCCCTGCACTTGCTGTCTGACCTGGGTCTGGCCAGTGTCCCTTCTGCTTCCTTAGTTCCTTGTCTATAAATCCGATGATCACAGCACCTATCTCCTAAGAAGGGTTTAATAAATTAATGCACGTAAAACCCTTGAAGCAGTAAGTGCTCAATATCATTTATTAGGGATAGAGAGGGCAAACACAGTAACTGGCCCCCTGGAACTTGTGATTCGAAAGGAGACAGATGTGTAGTAGCCAAAGAATCATACAAAGAGATGAAAGTTCATACGGACATTTTTAGCCACCTTATTTTTAGGTCTCTTTGAAATGGTTTACCAGGCACAAAATACTCTGCGTAAAAAGGACCAATATGCAGGCTATAACCAATCCATTTTAAAAGGTGGAAAACATTTGCTAATTAATTTATGTATTAATGAAGGAAAAGAGAAACTCAAGGAGTTAGACGTATCTTTTGCTAGATCTTCCTAAAAAGGCGACATACAAAGGGAGAAATCTGGCAATCATGGATTCTGATTCCGGTTCTGCCTCTTAGTCACCTCCCAGAGTCTGGCTGTCCTAGCACTCACACCCAGGGCTGCCGTGAGGAGCAGAGACGATACCTGATGAGCCACCCAGGGGGCACCCCTCCCAGTCCTTACTACACACACCTGCCCTAAGCCCTGAAGAACTCTGCTCTGGCCAACACTGCCTTGCACTTGACCAACAGAATTGCAGTGAAACCCAAGGGATTTCTGTCTGTGCTCTGAAATGGAAAGTTGACTTCCGAGACGATAGTGGGGAGGGGAGCAGGCTCCATACTTCTAGGAACCACCGAAGCTCACTGCCCTCCAACGTGTACAAACACTGACACTGGGGTGGCGGGAGCAAGGCCTGCTTGTTTGTTTGGCCCGGAAGGAGTTGGTAGCTCCCGTTATTTACCGTCTGTTCCCTTTCCCAGTCGTGCCTCTGCTGCTGCTGTCACCAGTCCAAGAGCCTGATGACCTCGGTCCCCATGAACGGCACAAGCATCCAGTGGAAGAACCACGACCAGAACAACCACAACACAGAGAGGAGCAGCCACAAGGACAGCATAAACTAAGCATATCAGGAGGCAGCAAGCGAAGCCACCCTTCCTGTCCCAGCAGAGAACCAAACGACAAGCGCCCATCTCTCCGGAAATCTCTTCTCCGACCCCTTTTCCTTCACTCAGTCCTCCCCCGCCCAAGAAAAAGAGTTTTCTAGATGCTTTCCGGAAGAGCAACGGGGGGCTGGTTTATGCCCTCAAAGTCTATGAATCTGACCTCTGTAATCCACAAATCCTGCAAATTATCAGCACTAAAAAATGGTAGGGGCTGAGGCAGAGTGGACACTGTCAAGTGAAACCAGAAGGGTATTTACTACTTTTGCATGAAAATAATGTTCAGGTGCATGACTGGCTTTCAAGGCTGTTCCTTCCAACAAAGAGAACCGGTCACCACCCACGTGTAGAGATTGTGACAACTTTTCTAAATGAGGTGGGTTTTTTTTTTTTTTTTTGGTCAAACACATTATGAGTTTAAATCATCTTTATTTGAAATGTCATTCATTGTCAATAATTTTTAAGACATAATAGTCTAAAAATGATCATTTGAGCTTATTTACACATAAAAAGAAGAAAATATTCAGGTGAGTGTTCAGTGTTTCTCCTGTCACTGTTTTATTTTTTTAAATGTGAATTCTAAAACTACAACAAATATAGGCACTGAAACCATAGAGAACCACATACAGCAATTGAATAGCTGCTATTCAGACAATTTTTAAGAAACTTCTATTTCTTTTTTTAATGGGAGTTTCATTATAGATCTTAAACTTTTTTGTTAAATTCAAAAATAACACCTGGATAAAATAGTTTTATTTTTCATAAGCCCAATTTTTTCTATGTAAGTTTACGTAAAATCAATATCATGAACCAAAATTCACGTGTATGTGTCATGTAACTATGCCTGAAACTTTTAATACAAATGTATAGGAATCTAAAGCCAAAACTAGGAAAAGAATATCAAATATTTTAGAAGATTGGAAATTGAGATTTTTATAACAAATAAATGTATATAATGCATATATAACAGTGGTACTTCAGAAAGTTCATGGAAATGGAATAAAAAGATAAGCTGTCACATTGGGGGTAAGACACCCATGTCCCAAGCTGGAGTGCCCGAATCCGAGTTGTTCCAACTCTGGCTCCTGACTCCAGCTTCTTCCTAATGCAGAGCCTAGGAGACAGCAGGTGATGGCTCAAGTAATGGGGCTTTTGCTGCCCACATAGGAGACCTAGCTTGAGTTCCCGGCTCCCAGCTTCAACCCCAGTCCAGCCACAGTCACTATAGGCATTTGGGGAGTGAACCAGTAGATGGGCATGTCCTCCATCTGCCTGTGTGTGCGTGTGTGTGTGCAAATTTTTTGAAAAAATATAGAAAAAGAAGTTTACTTTTGGTACAAAAACTTTTTGAAATTAATGCATAGTTTTTTTCATAATACACATTTCCCATGAACTTTCTGAAGACCCCTTTTATATATACATTATTTACATCCCTTTGTATTCTAATTTCTCTTAAAATGTTATCAGGCAGTAAGATTTTCTGGTTATTCCCTTTTCCATCTAAGAAGCACAATTTCCAAGTGGTCAGATGAGTTTATCATGTCAGTGAAACAGTTATTCCCAAATGCCACCATGAACTTACCATTTTTTACTTCTCTGATAATGAACCTTTATCCCCACCCCAAGCCCCCACTCTTCATATGGTCACCATTTCAAAGGGCCCACAGCAACTTTTCCTGGATATTTTTCCAGATGTTTACAGACTGTGAGTATAGCAAAAAAAATAATAATAATAATAATACTTTTACAGTGTGTGTATATGTGTATATATGTATATATATATAAACAACTGTAAATTTCTTTTAGTGATTTTTCTGTGATTGTCTTCATGGAATGTATGTGTTGCTAGGCATGTGTGTGATGGTATGTATGGATTTAATCTAATAATAATACTCTGTTGTGCCAAAGCACATATCTATGTGAATCTAGATGATTGTTCATCAAAACAACTTGTCTCAGTCAGTGTTCACCTGTAAGACTTTGTGTTTATCAATCTTGTAGCCAAGTTACTATTGCAAATGGAATATGGGAGGTAACATACAGTGGGATGAGCCATGGGTTAACAATATCGGGCTTTGGTTGGTTGGATGATTGGTTTGATAAGGCAGTATTTGGGATCATATTTCCTGTGCTGGAGCAAAATTCATTATGTTTTGAAGTATTATATTCTAATTAATCCTCAATGTGATGGGGAGGTTAACAATTGTCTGATGTGTATCTGATTTATCATCAGATAAAGTACTGATGAAAAATTAGCAAAGCTAATTTTGGGGCCTTATTTTAGCAGACACAAGTAAAATAATACTGGGTTTCAGTTGCCTGGACTGTAGGGCCAAGAAATCCCACTCTTTTGTGTGTTAGTCAAATTCCATTATTCCACTGTTGCATCACAAGCAGTGATATATGCCTATAATAAAAGCCATAGGATCACACCACTTTGTTTATGCAATTATTTTTTAAGATGCCTTGTTTTTTGCATATAAAAATTTTATTTTATAAACAGAAAATCATAGATTTCTGAATACCTACACTAGCTTTGATATGCATTTTGTTTATTGACTGGTAAATAAACATGGTTTACTGGTAAGAATATTTCCAATTTCTACCTTTACCTTATCTTTCCCACAATTAACTTTGTAGGAATGAGCCATAAGCCAAGGCCCTGAGTTGGCAGTGGTCCATAGGTATAAAATAAAAGTTTACAGAAGCCTCAAAAATGTCTCTTCATTTTGCATAGCTCTTCCTAGAACATGCTTGTTACATAATACCTATTGCAAATCTCTCTAATAGATACTTAACAGAATTTTATCTTCAGTCTTCTTTGTTGTACAGAACACTTGACTCTCCCAGTCCTTCCCTCATTCACCTTTCCAATAAAAATTTTAAATATTATCTGAGAGGTAGAAACACAGATCTCCCACCCCCGGCTCATTCTGGCAGGAGCCCAGATAAGCCACCACCTGCTGTCTCGCAGAGTCTGCCTTAGCAGGAAGCTGGAGTCAGATGCCAGGAATTGAATGGATACTCTAGTATGGGCTGTGGTCATCTTAACCACTAGGCTAAATTCCCACAGCCTTTCCAGTAAATTTTGTTGAGCATCTACTATGCACCAGGATTCTTCTAAATAATGAGGAAATAGAAGTGAGCAGGGCAGGCAAAGTGCCTGCTCTAACACAGATTGCATTCTAGAGGAGTTAGGCAATAGGCAGTTGCAGTCAATGAACACTATGTCAGACGCCTTTGAGACTCATATATACCCAACTGCTTGACACCTCCAATTGGATCCAAAATGCTGCTCATGCTATCTCCCAGCCTGCCCCACTGTAATCTTCCTCTACTCAAAGACAATTGAATCTTTTGAGTTGTTCAGGGCAAAAACTTTGATATCATCTCTCATTCCTTTCTCTCACAACTTCCACCCAGCATCTCCATAGATCGTTATCTGCAGAACCTACCCTGAACCTGAGCACATCTCTGTCTCCACTTTACCTCCCTGGTCCCAGCACCACCTTCTCTTGGCAGGACAACAGTAACCGGCTCCGATCATGCCTGTTTGTTTCCAGCCTTTTAAAAACCTTACTCTGACTGGAGCCTGTCCTCTCCCAGAAGTCAGTAGGTTAGGTTAGGCTACCCAGCATCCTCTGGTGATTTTTCTAATAGAACTAAGAAAGAAAGAGTCTTCCCACTGTGGCAAGGATAAGGGTTATGCACCTGAAAGCTGCTGGGCACCATGGTTTGAGTATCATGAAGAAAGTCAATCTGGACAGTCACAAAGAAGAAAAAAGCATTCAAGTCCTCACTTCTGGTTTTCCCATGGCTTGAGTAAGACCGCACTTCTACCTTTTTGCCTATCCTAGTTAAATTTGGTTTTCTATTGCTTGCAACACACATATCCTAAGATCCTCCTATCCAAGTTATCTTGATTTATGTTTTGTTGGCATTTGAATTAATAGACTTGGTTTTTTAGAGCAGATTTAGCTTTTAAGAAAAACTGAGCTCCAATTGCACAAAGCCCCAAATGCCCTTTTCTTTCTGCTCTGCTAGACTCCCCTATTACTGGGTCTTACATTAGTGGGGAGCATTAGTTACAGTTAATGAAAGTATACTGATGCAATACTATTAACTCAAGTCCATAGTTTACCTTAGGGTTCACTCTTTCAGCCCACAGGCTGTGAGTTTTGACAGATACATAGCCATCTATTTATCATGGTATTCAGAGACATTCCATCACCTAAAAATCCCCAGAGTTCCACCATTTCAACCTTCCCACCCTCCCTCCCCTCTCAGTTGATGTCTTTACTCCATACAGAGGGCACGCCCACCATATTACATTGTGCTAAGTGCTGGGAATATGAAATTGGATGTTTAAATAAATAAATACAGTGACATGCTCAGTGGTGACTCAGCTGATGTGGGAAAGACACACTGGGAGAACAGTCAGAATTCTTTTAACTTCAGCTGGTAAACATTGCAGACTACGTGTGGGGAACCTCTGCTTCTACAGCTCTTAATTTAGTTAAATACACCACTGCTATGAGAATAGCATAATAAACATATAGAAGGTACTTCAAATAATTCATGAAAATAGAATTAGAAGATATGCTTATTATGCAAAAATATTATAAATACGTACCTGTGGTTGGTCTTCAAGAAGTTCATGGAAATGTGTACCATGCAATAACTATGCATAGATTTCAAAATATCTTTGCACTTAAATTAACTTCTGTTAATTCTAATTCATTTTCATTACCATGAACTTTTTGACACACCCTCATGTTTTAGTTAACATAAAGATTACATCACTGGGGAACAGAATAATAAACAATATAGTATTATCTCTCTACTATGATTTTTTAAAGTCAGTGAATAGTATTTTACTTTCCATTCAAAAATAAAACTACCCAATAAATTTAAAATACTGAAAGAAATGAAACAAGTTAGAGGTTAAGTCCAAGAAAGAGTCAAGAGAAATGTGAATCTTTGGTCTCTTGCTGCTATTGTTTTTAGTAGTAGCACTAGTGCATGATACACAATTAAAAACTAGCTATGTGTGGAGAGTGGGAAACACACTGGCAGTCTGTCCAAACCCCTCCAGGCTTGTGACTGAATCGCAGGTCCCTTCCTTTGTCAGATAACCTAGGACAGCCAGGTCTATACTAGTTTTCCTCTGGACTTCAAACAAGCAACGTTGAAATAGAACACAAGTCTACCAAATGCAGTTACTGTTGTTGGAACTCTGGTAGGGTCTTCACATGAAAGTCCCTAGTGGTTTTTAAAACAATCCTGCATTTGGGAAAACCTCTGTCACCCTTCCCTCTAAGTAGTACGAAGAAAACCCCAGCAACTGTATTTGGTCAGCACTCCTAACTCTTTGCCTCCTTTAATTCCTGAAACTGAGAAGAAACAGGCCTCAGTCAGAGTTGAAAATAACACGGGGCTGGCGCTGTGGCATAGCAGGTAAAGCTGCTGCCTGCAGTGCCGGCATCCCATTTGGGCGCCAGTTCGAGTCCCAGCTGCTCCACTTCCAATCCAGGTCTCTGTTATGGCCTGGGGAAGCAGTAGAAGATGGCCCAAGTTCTTGGGCCCCTGTACCCATGTGAGAGACCTGGAAGAAGCTCCAGGCTCCTGCCTTCAGATTGGCACAGCTCCAGCCATTATAGCCAGTTGAGGAATGAACTATTGGATGGAAGACACTCTCTCTCTCTCTCTCTCTCTCTCTCTCTCTCTCTCCCCCTTTCCTTCTCTGTATAATACTATGACTTTCAAATAAATAAATAAATCTTTTTTTTTAAAAAAGGAAAGAAAATAATGCTGTGACCACAAAGGTGCTTGTTCCAGAAACCATAGTACTAGACTTCATTTTTGGCTTGGTGAAGCCAGAACTCATGGTATCTCCTAGTTTCTAAATATTTTAGCATCAATATTTTTCAGTAGATTCTAGCAACTGTGTTTCTTCCTGGGAGGCAGTAAATTAGGAACAGCAGTGCCAACTCTACACATAAACAGAGGACTCATGGAATCTTCCTAGGGCAAATATAGAGAATTCCACACATTCTTCCTTTTTGTCCTAAACCACAGTCTCCTGATCTAGTTTATCTGTGTGGAACTGGTCATCATTTATTTCAACTTCATTCTGATTGTGGTTAAAATGTGTATTTCACATTGTATGATCGATTATTAGATAGATTACCAGATGGGAGTAATTACCCTGCCAGTCTACGCAGTAGCGGGCTGTCGGCCAAGTCACTGACCCCAGCACCAGCAGGACACAGTTCTGACTCATTCTGTTTATGAATTGTTTTCAGAACAAGCCATTTCTCCATGGACTATAGATTTTTCTTTTTCCCAAAATATGGCCATTAGGATTAGCTTCAGTTAAGTTCTTGTGCTTCTAAAAGATACTAAGGTAAGAAATATATATGTGTGTGTGTGTGTGCGTGTGTGCTCTTTCAGGCTTTAGGGGCATATTTTTGTGCCTAACAAAAAATTGATGTTGTAGGTTTGTTTTTACTTCTGTTATCGAGAAAAAACAGAAACAGGATTCACTAAGGACTTCCCAACTTGATCATGTATCCATCTGTAACCACAGGCTGCTAAACCAGCTCTAATCCAATCAAACAAGGAGCACCCAGACCCTAACCACAAAAGACCTGGTACTGTCCTTTTAGAGACTTTCCCAACCTGTTTGCCTGTCCAGAACAGCCCCGTATGTCTGATCCTTGAATTTCCTGGGAAACCAGTAGTAAGCAACACCACCATTTTGAATATGTCACCCACAACCTCAGCCACGTAGAATACCAAGACAGGTGCAAAGCAAAGTACTATGTGCCAAGTGGATGGGCCAGAGGCCAAGAGGACATGGTCCCAGCTCCCCAACCCCATAAAAACGCTCGTGAGCTCTCATGAGGGAGCCAGGCATGGAACCTCTCTGCCATGCTGACTCCTTTGTGCCCTAGCACAAGTCCCAATAAACCTCATGTGGGCTGCATACAGGCCTCTTCTGTTTGCATGTGAACCAAATGGGTGGGAATCACTGTGACACCTAAAGGCTCCAGGCTTGGATCACAGCCCCTTCCTCTCCAGCAGGACCCTGTTGGCAAGGATAGAATTCCCAGCTGCTCAGATTTAGTATAAACAATCCCTGGCGCTGGGGAGGGGGCAGGGTGACCTCCCAAATACAGGGGGAGGAAAATGGCCACTCTATTCCTTTCTTCCGCTTTGAGGACTGTGTCCATATATTCTGTAACTCAATCTCTTCTGTTGTTGACAGTTCTAGCTTAGTTTCTCAACTTTTACTACTTTCTTTAAAAAAGATATTTTCCTCTTCAAACTCTAAGAATACATGAGGAGTCCTCAAAAAATTCATGGAGTATGAAAGAAACTGAACATAGATCTCAAAATATGTTTTGCAGCAAAACAAACTTAATTTTAATTCCCTTTTTCTGTGAACTTACCTAAAATGCATTTAAAGCCCCTGCAAAACAATAATGAATGAGTAAACCATGAATACAAGGAGGAAAAAAATCTCTGTATGTTGGAATGTATGGCCATCCCCCAGAATCCACAAGGGATTGGTTCTAGGACCCCCTTGGATACCAACATCTAAGGATGTTCAAGACCTTTACGTAAAACGGTGTAGCATTTCCATATAAACAAATAATTTTGGCTCAAATTATGCACAACCTCTCATATACTTATTTTTTTAAGATTAATTTTTATTTATTTGAAAGGCAGAGTTAGAGAGGCAGAGGCAGAGGCATAGAGACAGACAGACAGACAAAGGTCTTCCACCTGCTGGTTCACTCCCCAAATGGCCGCAACAGCTGAGCCAATCCAAAGCCAGGAGCCAGGATCTTCCTCTGGGTCTCCCACATGGGTGCAGGGGCCCAAGCTCTTGGGCCATCTTCCACCGCTTTCCCAAGCCATAACAGAGCTGGATCGGAAGTGGAGCAGCCGGGACTCGAACCAGCACCCATATGGGATCCTTGCACTGCAGGTGGTGGCTTTACCCACTACCCTACAGAGCCAGCCCCCTCATATACTTTAAATTATCTCTAGATGTTATGTATAACCCCTGGTACAATGTAAATGCTGTGTAAACAGTTGCTTTACTGTGCTGTTTAGGGAATAATGACATGAAGAAAAAGTCTGTATATTACTTAATTTCTCTCCAGTCCTTGGCTAGCACAAACAAGACTAGAATGCACATCTCCATGCAAGCCCCTACAAAGACTTGTATTTCTTTGGGACACTGAAGGAACACTAGGACCACTGCTGGACCACAGGGATCATGCCTCATCAATATCGTTAAAAGTGGCCAGTCTACAATGGTCACTCAGTCCCGGGTGGATCCATTAGGAAAGAGTTCAGCTATTCAAGTACCTGCAATTGCTCCACTTCCCACTAGAGGAGGATGCCAAACCAGGTAAACAAAGCAGATGTTGTTGGCGATCTGATCAGATCCCCCTGGATCCCTTTTACCAACTCTGTTCACTCACCAGCAGCTTCTGTGTTCCTGCTACTACTTGGCACCTGGAGCTTACAGCAGCCTACCCTTGGACACAGCACCCCTGGTCTATAAGGAAAAGAGGAAGGACCTGGGAGCTACATGTCCTCTTTCACCCCACCCATGTAGCCAATGACTTATTGGTGCGGGTATGCAAAAGCCCAGCTCTTGTCCATTTTTGTGGGTAAACACCAAGCATCCTGGCAGAGCAGGTTGGGTCTGGGACCTCACCTGCAATCTCCCCTTTATTTCACTTCTTTCCCCAGCTGCTGCTTCTCCCGCATGACTTGTTTCTGCTGGGAACTAAGCCTTAACAACCACTCACACCCAAATCTTCGACTCAACGTCAACTTCCAGAAGAAACTGACCAAAGGCAGTACACTTATTTATTTCACTGCTGAACATAAGTGACAAATTCCAGTCATGGGACTGATTCTTTAGCATTCTAAATCTGGGCTCATATTTGAAACCACTCATTTAATTCCTTTATCTGGAACACATTGGTATATATGGAGTCTCTCTCCCCATTGGCAATCCAGAGGTCTTCACCCAGCTTCAGTCCCAGCTACTGTGAATGAGCCTGGTGCTTCTATGGGGTGAGGGACCACACTGACCCTGTAGCCACCCCGCACTCCCCAGGGCCATGACAGGGCAGCTTCTCCATGTATTTACATTTGGTCCTCGGATCAGAAAGCTGCTGCGATTGTCCTTAAGAGAACTTGCCCCTCCTGGGTAGCTGCCACGTGAGGGTTTGGGTCATTTATGAAGTTGGATGCCAAGAGGAGAGGTAAGACCAGACAGCCAGCGCTGAGGCAGTGCAGGCACAGGCCGTTCCCCTGAGGAGGGTGACAGTGAGAGCATGAGAGAACTGGATGGCAGCCTGAGCAAACAGCAGGGACAAAGGACAGGGTTTTGTTTCTCCAAGAGAAAAACAGCCTCAGCATTTTGAAGACAGAGGGATTGAGGCCAGGGGAAGGAAAAGATCGTGTATTGGGTGAGCAAATGAAGGACACAGTCACCCCTCTGTGTCCATGGGTCCCACGTCCATGGAGTCAACCAACTGAGGATGGGAACCACTCAGGGAAAAAAAAATGCATCTGTAGTGAATAAGCAGACTTTCTTATCTTGTCAAGACTCCCTAAATAATACAGGATAACAACTACTAACCTAGCCTTTACATTGTCTTAGGTATTATAAGTAATCTAGAGATGATTCAAAGTATGTAGAAAGATGTGTATATGCTTTTGCAAATCCTATACTATTTTCTATAAAGGATTCAGGCATCCATGGACTTTGGTACCTAAGGGAATCCTGGATACCAAGGGATAATCACAATTGCTGGGTCAAGGTCCCAGAGGAGGTAAGAAGAGGAAGAAAGAGTAGTCTAGGAAGAAAAATTCTTCTCTGCTATCAACAGGACTGTTTCTTCAGGAAAATGATTTCTTATGAGCACCATATCCCCTGTGTTTTAGGGTTAAAGACAAGAATAGGGCCTGTTTGTTCAATAGGTAGAAGATGGCCATTTTTGAGCTGTATTTCGCAGGAACATTCTGAAAGAGGAACCATTCGACTGCATCTGCATCAGCTCATCACCTTGGCCAGCTCCTAGCTGAGCGGATTCAGGAAAGACCAACCTGGGGTCAGAAGGGGGTTTAGGAGTGGGTGTTTAGCCTGGTGGTGGGGACACCTGCATCCCATGTCAAAGTACCTGTGAATCCTGGCTCTGGCTCAAGTAGTTGGTCCCTGCCACCCATGTGGGAGACCTGGATTAATTCCTGACTCCTGGCTTTGGCCTGGCCCAGCTGAAATCAGTTAAAATTTTTTTTGAAAGAAGGGTTCTCACCTACGCTCAAGGCTATCTTTGGGTAACAAGGAAAACATAAGTGTGTCGGGGCCAGCACTGTGGCATAGCGGGTAAAGCTGCCACCTGCAGTGCCAGCATCCCATATAGGTGCCAGTTCTAATCCCGGCTGCTCCACTTCCGATCCAGCTCTCTGCTGTGGCCTGGGAAAGCAGTAGAAGATGGCCCAAGTCTTTGTGCCCCTGCACCCATGTGGAAGACCCAGAAGAAGCTCCTGGCTCCAGATCACTGCAGCTCCAGCCACTGTGGTCAATTGGGGAGTAAATCAGCAGATGGAAGCTCGCTCTCTCTCTCTCTCTCTCTCTCTCTCATATACATATATATATGTATATATATACATATACATACATACACACACACACATATATATATATCCCTCCCTCTCGCCTTCCCTACCTGCATCCTTCCTTCCCTCCCTTTCTCTGTCATTCTGTTTTTCAGACAAATAAATTCTTTTTTAAAGCCTTACTTTCATAGACATGTCCCAATCTCATAGCTGTTTCACACTGAACAGTCTTCCTGAACGTTCCAAATCCACCATGAGGGTGAGTTCAAGAGATGGAAGCCCCGAGGCAGTCTATCATGGCTTATCTTCTGCTCAAGTGTATGTCCACTTGAATCTACAAAGCAGTAGACTCTTTTCCAACTGCCCCCACCCCACCATGTACAAGAACTCCAAGTTTTCTTGGTCTCAGTATTCATTAGACAGAAGGGATCCTGAGTCCATTATTGTCTCGCCATTTCTGCTGTTTTCAAATTGCTTGATATCTTTTATGACAACCAATAATTGCATCATAAATTGCAAAACTCCTAAGGCTTGGCCAGGTAGTACCACCACCCACTTTTATAATTAGCCTGGCATTCCAGCAATTTTTTCCCCATCAAAACACAGAAGGGTCTGGAGAGCTTAACATTCTACTGAACCATAAATTGGTTGAGACAAACTGATGGCATAACTTCTGACCACACTTGGGGTCACTAATCCTTCACCAGTTTGTCCCAACACTCCAGGGAATATTTTGTGGTTATACTCACATACTCTCATCCAGAAATTATTTTGTATGATGTATAATCTTACAAGTTCTTGCCTCTGTTGATTATACAATATTCACCATGCCAAAGACTTAAATGTCACCCCCTCAGAGAGATCTTATCTGCACAACCTCATTTGGTCACCCAATCACTCAACCATATCAATGTTGAATTCTCTGCACAGCACATGTCACTAAATGTTATTTAACTCATTTAATAGTTTGCCTATTGTCTGTTTCTTCCCCCTAGATAAAGGACCTAGACTATCTGGTTTATTATAATAGCCACAGTGCCCAGAGTATTCTTGGATGGTACCTAAGAAGCCCTCAATATGTGTATGTTAATGACTAAATCAGAGCAAAACAATAGAAAATGGCTAGAAGGGTACCTAGTGTGCCAAGAGGATAGCTTTAACATACTATGGTCAGAGAAGGCCTCTCTCAGGAGGTGGCATTTCAGCAAATTCTATTTCATGCTAAGGGGGTTTTGGCTGTTAAACTGGTTTGCATGTGTTTCTTATCAACCTGAGGCTGTTCTTGTTAACAAAAGACTTGATAACTACATAAGAGTGACACAAAAAGTTATGGGTCTGGCCCAAGGTTTCAACAGAACAAGTATTGAACTAGACCTACAGAAGAAGCATAAAAAGGGGTGGGGGTCATTAAGTGCCTCCCAGAACATTTACCTGTTTTGTAATCTAGATTTGATTTTAAATCCATGAAGTCCCTTCCACCATTGAAATGTAGTTACTCAAGGGGAAAGGGTGGCAGGTTCCACCTAGAACTACAAAGTCCTCAGTGGAGAGGACATAACAAGAATAGTACCCACAAGACTGGACACACATTCTTCTACAGAGTGAAGGGAAGTTTTGGTAAGAACAAGGTCACATCTTGCCTGGCATCTGTGGGGTTTAGTGGTCCCACCCATATTCCCAAGATTTAGCCAGTTGATGGGTAGAGTATGGAGCCCAAGATTAGGCAAAGAGAAACAAGCAGAAGCCATGTGCCGTGTGTAGGAGAAGGCCCTCAAGCACCACAGTTCCATTTGGAACACAGGGGCACACACTTCACTTAATGCTTGCCAGCCTACACCAGTGTGAGCGGCTGCAGCTGAGGAGAAACAAGCAGGTGTCGTCAGAGGATTCTATAAGCTAGCCTCATATTCCCCACACATTCACCTTCAGTAGAGATAGGATCTAGAAGGCCCTGGAAGTTGGCCAAGACACAAGCTTGACTTTGGTCACTGCAGAGAGAGGTGAGATGAGACTGAAGGCCTCAGGCCAGAAGACCAATGGAGGACACTGGGAACTTGTTAGTAGTGGAAACAGAAAGGACAGAATTCAGGTAAGATGATCATGTATCTCAATGGGTGGGCAATATGAAAATGGATAGGCTGGCACCATTAATCCTCCGCCTATAGCGCCGGCACCCTGGGTTCTAGTCCCGGTTGGGGCACCGGATTCTGTCCCGATTGCTCCTCTTCCAGTCCAGCTCTCTGCTGTGGCCCAGGAGTGCAGTGGAGGATGGCCCAGGTGCTTGGGCCCTGCACCCGCATGGGAGACCAGGAGGAAACACCTGGCTCCTGGCTTTGGATCGGCTCAGTGCACTGGCTGAAGCGCACCAGCCGTAGCGGCCATATAGGGGGTGAACCAACAGAAGGAAGACCTTTCTCTCTGTCTCTCTCTCATTGTCCAGTCTGCCTGTTAAAACAAAACAAACAAAAAAACAAACAAACAAATGGATGAAAATCATCTGGGCAAGGTGCCATCCTCACAGCTGTGAAGATAAACAAGCTACCTCTGTAGCCAGACACATCTTGGGTATAAGATGATTGGGAGAAGATGCAAGAGAAACAGCTTGGATGAGTACTTGGGATTTTGAATCACTTGACTATGAGTACCCAAGGGTATTTCCAAAGGTTCACGGCAAACGCAGTTGTTTATTTTTAACTCCATGCATAGTTTCTTCATAACATGCACGTTTTCCATGAACTTTTTGAAGACCCTTCTTGTATACATCCATAAATATGAAACTGTTCAACTAGAAAAGGTTAATCCACCTTACAAACTTGTAAAAATACATAATTTTCTTCACTCAGTAGGGATGTAAGTAGCTCCAGAGGAAGATGGGATCAGTCCTAGAAATTCAGGAGCCCTCCTTGTTGCGTGTTCACTTGAGATTGAGTTGACATTAGCTTTACTTTGGATTTACAATACAGCTGTCTCTTCTTTGACATTCTCAAGTATGTTCAATTCAACCCACAAACCTCCTCATCAGGTGCCCAAGGATTCTTTGATCTAACAGTTGTCCTGGAGGCAGAAGTAGACTACAGGAGTAGCAGCCTCTATTTGCTTAAGAGTGAAAAAGAGAAGCCTGAGTCAACTATGGCTTCCATACCCATTGTGGCTGTGTGGATGACTGGCAGAACATGCGAGGGCAGCACCACAATTTCCCACACAGACCAAGACTACCAAGGTGTGACATGGATTATTCTCCTGTGGCAGTGACCCTTCCTTCTCCCTGAACCCTCTGTAACTACTTACACACACATACACACACACACCCCTCCCTTCCTGAGTCTCTTCCACATTGATCTATGTCCCCATTCTATGCCCACTGCTGAAAAGTTCTGCTGTATCTCTTTCTGATGCACTAGCTATTATAGACTAGGAGGCGGAGCCATGGTTAGCCATTAAATCTGGATGCCACAGCATCAGCTACTTTTCTTCAAGGGCAAGAAAAGCTTTCTCCAGAACACTGTTTCTAGGAAGGAAAGAAAGTTTGCTGTCCATGCTGGAGAATGTTGCCCAAGATTTGCTCTATCTTTCTCCCATGCCAAATAGGACAAATAACTTCTACCAAAGAAAAAAGGAAAGGCAAACAGGATAAGTTTTAGGATCAAAATGGTTTGACTCCAGTAAAACAAGGTGGTTAATTTTTAAAAAAGGAAAGAAAATAGAAAACATGAGATCTAGGAGAAGAGAGGCTCCAAGCAATGTGGGGAATTCCAAGATGGCTGAATAGAGAAAAGATGTGCTGATTTTGATGAGGGGAAGATAACACAAGAAAAATGGAGGAAGTACATGTCCAAGGGAGAGTTGGAGAGAGGTTTGCAGTGGAAATTTTACAGGAAGAAGAGAGACGCAGTGGAGCAGTGTGGACAGTGCAAACACAAAACAGCAAAGAAACACAACCACCTGTGACTCCAGCAGCCAGGTGCAGGAGGAGACCCCAGCATCTGAGAATGAGGTGAGGGCAGACTGCAGCAGCCCCTGTCACTGGTTCTATTGACTGGGAGAACCTTGCAAACCCCACAGGAACTCTGGAAAATCACTGTGTCTGGCCTCTGAGCTTCCAGATTCCCGGGATGGGTCATTGCAAAAGGTTCTGTGCTCACACTGAGGACCATACATTTCCTAACCAGTGAAAACCTTGAATATAAACAGCCTAAAGTCTCCAATTAAAATATATAGACTAGGGTTGGGTGCTGTGGCATAGTGGGCTAAGCATCCACCTGTGGCACTAGCATACCATACAGGTGCCAGTTCTAGTCCCAGGAGCTCCTCTTCCAATCCAGCTCTCTACAATAGCCTAGGAAAGCACCTGAAGATGGTCCAAGTGCTTGGGCCCCTGCACTCATGTGGGAGACCTGGAATAAGATCATGGCTCCTGGCTTTGGATCGGCCCAGCTCCAACTGTTGCAGCCATTTGGGGAGTGAACCAATGGATGGAAGACCTTTCTCTCTGTCTCTTCCCCTCTATCTGTAACTCTACCTCTCAAAGAAATGAAAAATCTTAAAAAATATAAAATACAGACTGGCATTGTGGATTAAAAAAAAACAAGACCAGGCCGGCGCCACGGCTCAATAGGCTAATCCTCCGCCTTGCGGCGCCGGCACACCAGGTTCTAGTCCCGGTTGGGGCACCAATCCTGTCCCAGTTGCCCCTCTTCCAAGGCCAGCTCTCTGCTGTGGCCAGGGAGTGCAGTGGAGGATGGCCCAAGTGCTTGGGCCCTGCACCCCATGGGAGACCAGGAGAAGCACCTGGCTCCTGCCATCGGATCAGTGCGCTACCGCGGCGGCCATTGGAGGGTGAATCAACGGCAAAAGGAAGACCTTTCTCTCTATCTCTCTCTCTCACTGTCCACTCTGCCTGTCAAAAAAAAAGAAAACAAGACCAATCTATTTTCTGCCAGCAAGAAACACACCTCACCAACAAAGATACATGTTGACTAAAAGTGAAAGGATAGAGAAAGGAGGACAGCACTTTGGCATAGTGGGTAAGGCTGCTGCCTGCAAAACTGGCATCATATATGGGTGCCAGTTTGAGTCCCAGCTGCTCCATTTCCGATCTGGCTCTCTGCTATGGCCTGGGAAAGCAGTGAAAAATGGCCTTGGGCCCCTGCACCTACCTCTCTCTCTCTCTCTCTCTCCATTTCTGCCTCTCTGTAACTCTGCCTTTCAAATAAATAAATAAATCTTTTAAAAAAGGATAGGAAAAGATATTCCAGGCTAATGGAAAGCAAACAAGCAGGGGTAGCCATCTTAATATCAGACAAAATAGAATTTAACACAAAAACTGTTAAAACAGACAAAGAAGGGCATTACACAATGATTAAGGGATCCATTCAACAGGAAGATGTGACTATAATAAATGTTCATGCACCAATGACAGAATACCTAGCTATTATTTAAAATAAGTTAGTGGATATGAAGTGAGACATAGACTCCACTACTATAGTAATGAGGGACTTCAACACCCCACTTTCATCAATTGACAGATCAATTAGCAAAAAATCAACAAAGAAACAACAGAGCTAATTTACACTATGGACCAAGTGGAACTAATTCACATCTACAGAGTATTTCATCCCACAATTGCAGAATAGCCATTCTTTTCATTGGTGTATAGAACTTTCTCTAGGATGGGCCATATGCTAGGCCATAAGGCCTGTCTCAGCAAATTCAAAAAAATTGAAATCATACCATTTATCTTTTCTGACTACAGTGGAAGTGAGCTAGAAATTAACAACTTAGGAAACTCTAGAAAATTTGCAAATATATGGAGACTGAGCGATACTCCTGAATTAACAGTGTGTCATAGAAGAAATCAAGGGGGAAAAAAATCAAAAAATTTCTGGAAATTAATGAAGATGACAATATAATATATCAAAACTTATGGGATACAGCTGAAGAAGTGTTAAGAGGGAAGTTTATAGCAATTAATGTCTACATCAGTAAATTGGAAAGGAAGGGCCAGCACCGTTGTACAGTAGGTTAATCCTCTGCCTGTGGCACTGGCATCCCATATGGGCACCAGTCCCAGCTGCTCCACTTCTGATCCATCTCTCTGCTATGGCCTGGGAAAGCAGTGGAAGATGGCCCAACAGCCTGGGCTCCTGCACCCACATGGGAGACCCGGAAAAAGCTCCTGGCTTCGGATCAGCCAAGCTCCAGCTGTTGCAGCCATTTGGGGAGTAAACCAGTGGATGGAAGACCTTTCTGTCTCTTTCTCTCACTGTCTGTAACTATCTCTTAAAGTCTTTTAAAAAAAATTGGAAAGGTATTAAATAGATGATCTATCATCAAGGACCTAGAAGAAAAGCGACAACAAAACAAACCCAAAATTAGAGGAGAAAATAAATTAAAATTAGAAAAACAAAGTTTTAACCAAAAAAAATATAAAATATTGGTGAAATTAAGAGGTGACTTTTGAAAAAATAAAGTTGATACACCATTGGCCCAACCAACCAAAAAAAAAAAAAAAAAGACAAAAAGAGATATAACAGATACCAAAGAAATAAACAATCTACAGGAATTTCTATAAACAGATATATATCAACAAATTTTAAAATCTGAAAGAAAAGAATAAATTCCTAGACATATACAACCTACCAAAAGTGAGTCTTGAAGACACAGAAAACCTAAATAGATCAATAACCAAGATGGAGATTAAATCAGTAATAAAGACCGTCCCAATAAAGAAAAGCCCATGACCTGATGCCTTTACTACTGAATTCTACCAAACTTTTAAAGAACTAATTCACATTCTTCTCAAACTATTCAAAACAATTGAAAGAGAAGGCAGGACCAGAGCTGTGGCACAGTGGGTTAATGCCCTCGCCTGAAGCGTCGTCTTCCCATATGGACACCAGTTCCAGCTCTCAGCTATGGCCTGGGAAAGCAGTGGAAGATGGCCCAAGTTCATGGACCCTTGCACCCACATGGGAGACCTGGAAGAAGCTCCTGCCTCCTGGCTTCGAATCGGTGCAGCTTGGTCATTGCAGCCAATTGGGGAATGAACCAGCAAATGGAAGATCTCTCTCTCTCTCTCTCCTTTTCTGTGCAACTCTGGCTTTCAAATAAATAAATACAAAAAAAGAAAGAAAGAAAGAAAGAAAGAAAGAAAGAAAGAAAGAAAGAAAGAAAGAAAGAAAGAAAGAAAGGAAGAAAGGAAGGAAGGGAAGAAATCTCCCCCAAAGTCCTTATATGAGGTCAGCATCACCTTAATTCCAAAACCCAAAAATGATACAACAAAGAGCACTATAGGCCAATATTACTGATGAACATAGATGCAAAAATATTCAACAAGATACTAGCTAATCGAATCCAGCAATACATCAGAAAGATCATTCACCAGGACCAAGTGGGATTTATCCCTGGTTTGCAGGGATGGTTCAACACTCACAAATCAATGTAATAAATTTTAGAATAAAATCCATATGACTATCTCAATATACACAGAGAAAGCACTTGATAAACACAACACCCTTTCATAATAAAAATCTTAAATAAATTGAGTATAGAAGGAAGATTCCTCAACTCAATCAAGGCAATATATGACAAACCCGCAGCCAGCAGAATATTGAATGGGGAAAAGTTGGAAGCATATCCACTAATATCCAGAACCAGACAAGCATGCCCATTTACACCATTCCTATTCATGATAGTCCTGAAATTTCAGCCAGAGCCATTAGGCATGATGAAGAATTCAAAGGAGAATCAGAAAGGAGTAAGTCAAATTATCCCTATTTGCAGATGACATAATTCTATATGTAGGGGAACCAGAAGACTCCACTAAGAGACTATTGGAACTCATAGAAGAGTTTGGTAAAGTTGCAGGAAAGAAAATCAACACATAAAAATCAGTATCTTTTGTATATACAGAAAATGCCATGGCTGAGGAAGAACTTGTAAGATCATTCCCATTCACAATAGCTACAAAAAAAACTTAAATACCTTGGAATAAACTAAAGCAAGGAGGTAAAAGACCTCTACAATGAAAAATTACAAGATATTTTTAACAGAAATGGAAGACACAAAAAATGGAAAAATCCTCTATTACCATGAACTGGAAAAATATAAAAATATCCACACTATGCAAAGCAATTTACAGATTCAATGCAATCCCAATTTAAAAAAACTAAAGCCATATTTCTCAGATCTAAAAAAGAAAAGCTAAAGATCCAAAACAGCTAAAACTTGGATCAGTGCTGTGGTATAGATTAAGTGTCCGCCTGTGGTGCCAGCATACTATATGCATGCTGGTTTGTATCCTGGCTTCTCTCCTCTTCCAACCCAGCTCTTGGCTAATAGCCTGGGAAAGCAGTAAAAGATGCCTCAAGTGCTTGGGTCCTTGCACCCATGTGGGAGACCTGGAGAAACTCCTGGCTTCAGATAGGTCCAGCTCCAGCCACTGCAGCCATTTGGGGAGTGAACCAGCAGATGGAAGACTTCTCTCTGAACCTCCTTCTCACTGTCTGTAACTCTTCCACTCAAATAAATAAATATTTTGAAAAAATAGCTGAAACAATTTTAAACAACAAAGCTAGAGGCATCACAATACCAGATTTCAAGGCATACCACAGGGAAGTTAAAACAGCCTGGTACTAGCACAAAAATAGACATGGATACCAATGTAACAGAATAGAAACCCTAGAAATTAATTTATGCATCTACAATCAACAAATCTGACAAACAAGCTGAAATCAATCCCTGTACAAAAGACAGCCTCTTCAACAAATGATGGGAAAATTGTATCTACACATGCAGAAGTATGAAACAAGACTCCTACCTTATACAAAAATCAACTCAAAATGGATCAAGTATCCAAATCTACAACCTGATATCATCAAATCACTAGAGGAAAACATCAAGGAAATGCTGATATTGGCATAGGCAAAGACTTCTTGGAAGAGACCCCAGAAGTACAGGCAATCAAAGCAAAAATAGACAAATGGGATTAAATCAAGCTAAGAAGCCTCTGTATTGCAAAAAACATTAAGCAAAGGGAAGAGACAACCAACAGAATGGGAGAAAATATTTGCAAACTATTAGACTGATAAAGGATTAATTTCTAGGATCTATAAAGAGCTCAAGAAACTCAACAACAAAACAAACAATCCAGCTAAGAAATGGACAAAGGCTATGAACAGGCAGTTTTCAAATGGTGAAATACAAATGGCCAACACTCACATTAAAAAATGCTCAGAATCAATAGCCATCAGGGAAATGCAAATAAAAACCACTGAATTTTAATCTTACCCCAGTTAGAATGGCTATCAGCCAAAAATCAGAAAATAAATGCTGGCAAGGACATGAGGGAATAGGTATTCTAATACACTGTTGGTGGAAATGTATACTAGTACAACCATTATGGAAGACAGTATGAGATTACTCAGAGACCTGAAAATAAATCTAACCTACAACCCTCCTGGGAATTCACTCCCAGAGAACATCCACTTCTGGGAAATTACCCAAACAAAATGAAATCAGCATATGAGATAGTTATTTGTACCCTTGTTTTACTGCTGCTCAATTCACAATAGGTAAGATATGGAATCAACCCAGATGTCCATCAACTGATGGGTAAAGAAAATGTGCTATATATATACTCTATGGAATACTTACTTCTCAGCCATAGGAAAAGAAGGAAGCCTTGTCTTTAACCAAATAGATGCAACTAAAAACCATTATGCTTAGTGAAATAATGCTAGTCTCAATAAGAAAAACACGTTTTCTCTGATATGAAGCAGCTAGAATACCAAAAAATGTACAGGAATGAAATAGTCATTTTGGGATATGATTTCCATTTTTAGCCTTTGTTTATACTCATGTGGAACTGTAGTCTTCCTACTTTTTATTTGTTGAATATTATGATAAGCCTGGAATATAGAGTGGATTAAAATTATGTCCTAACAAAAACTATTGAAGAGCAGGGAGGGAGGGAGAGTTTTGGGGGAACAGGGAAGTGTGGGTGTCTTCTTGGAACTGTACCTATGGAATGCATAATATCTGTTCTCTTTATATTAATGAAAATGTCTTGAAAAAAGAAGCAATGGCACCGTGCAGAATAATAGTAAAGGGAAGTCCCAAGAGAACAGTGGAGCAGCAGCTGGGACTGGAGAAACCAATCCAGCTTAGACCAGGAGGATAGATGGTTCTGGAAGGGATGTCGATCTCCGTGGGGAAAACTAAAATGGATTATCTACTGCAATCATCGAAAAGGCAAAGTGTGCATGTGACAGACAGGGAGAGAGAGAAGCTGAAGACCCCATCTCTTCCAACGAAGCCAATAAATAGGATCTAAGATTTATAAATACAGTGAAATGGCAACAGAACCACATTGTTCGAAACCCCTAACATGAAATAGTAGTATAACAGTTGTAGCGTTGATAGTGGTTGCCCCAGGAGAGCAAAAATTAGGAGAAGGAAGGGATGAGCCAGGGCTTCTGTTTTTCATTATAAGCTGCAGTGGACTAAAGGTGGCCATGATGTCTGACATTCTTCCCCTAGAGAGGTGGGGTCTATTTGCTCTCCCCCTGAGTTCAGGCTGGCCTGTACCTGCTTGAGGGATGAGGTACCAGTGGACACACCATTCTGTCATTGTTAATCCTAGCTTTTTAAGAGGATTCGAAGCTCCTACCATGTTCTCTTGGGAGTCTGTCCTTACTATTTCTTAAAATTGCACAAAAATTTATAATTATCTCAAATCAAAGTTAAAAATAATTTGAATAGCTGGAGGTATCTTGTCCCATTACTCTAGTTTTTTATTTAATTTTATTTATATGAAAGAGAGAGAGAGAGGTAGAGGCAGAGAGAGGTCTTCCATCCGCTGGTTCACTCCCCAAATGGTTGCAGTGGCTGGAGCTGAGCTGAGCTGATCCGAAGCCAGGAGCTGGGAGCTTCTTCCCGGTCTCCCAGGTAGGTTCAGGGGCTTAAGGACCTGGACCATCCTCTGCTGCTTTCCCAGGCATATCAGCAGGGACCTGGATCAGAAGTGGAGCAGCCAAGACTCAAACCAGAGCCCATAAGGGATGCTGGCACTGCAGGCCAGGGCTTTAGCCCACTGTGCCACAACACCAGCCCCGAACAAAAATGGTATCATAGGGGCCAGTGTTGTGGCATGGTGGGTTAAGCTGCTGCCTGGAACACTGACATCCTACATACAGGCTCTGGTTTGAGTCCTGGCTGCTCCACTTTCTATCCAACACCCTGTTAATGTGCCTGGGAAAGCAGCAGAGGATGTCTCAAGTGCTTGGGCTCCTGTATCCATGTGGAAGACCAGATGAAACTCCTGGCTTCGACTTCAGCCCAGCATAGTACCTAGATATTGCAAGTATTTGGGAAGTGAACCAGAAAACAGAAGATCTCTCTCTCATTCCAACTCTACCTTTCAAATAGATAAGTAAATCTTTGTTTAAAAAAAAAAAAACGCTCTATATGTTATTCTACATTTTTCCACTTCACATTCTGTTCCTATTTCAAATGAGATCAGGTGCATTCAAGGTGGTATGACCATAGATTCTGTACCTATTTCTTTTTTTTTTTTTATTTTATTTTTTGACAGGCAGAGTGGACAGTGAGAGAGAGAGACAGAAAGAAAGGTCTTCCTTTGCCGTTGGTTCATCCTCCAATGGCCACCGCAGCCTGATCCGAAGGCAAAGCCGGGTGCTTATCCTGGTCTCCCATGGGGTGCAGGGCCCAAGCACTTGGGCCATCCTCCACTGCACTCCCTGGCCACAACAGAGAGCTGGCCTGGAAGAGGGGCAACCAGGACAGAATCTGGCGCCCCGACCAGGACTAGAACCCGGTGTGCCAGCGCCGCAAGACGGAGGATTAGCCTATTGAGCCGCAGTGCTGGCTAGATTCTGTACCTATTTCAATGTCAGTATTTATAAACCTTGTTAATTGATTTCAATTGTTGCATTATATTCCACTATGTGGATTCACTAGTTTGTTCAACCAATACCTTATTAATGGATATTTAAGTTGTTTTCCTTTCTAGATACTATATACTTGTATTAGTCTTTTGTTACTACATTAAAATACCTGAAGAAGGTTGTCCAGATATACAATTTCAGTATGTGTGCTTATTCAATTAATTCAAATAGGATCTTCACAAAGAAATAATATTTTCAGTTGTTAATGTCTTGAAAAATCTCTTGAATTAGAATAATGTCATTTCTGTTCCTCATTCTTGAATCTAACTTGTAAAATTAAAGCTCTGTCTATGTCAGCTGAGAAAAAAAAGAAGGGGCTTATTAGCTTACAGCTTGGGATGTTCAAGTTCTAGATTGGGTGGTCCCATTGGTTGGGGACTGTGAGACAGATAAGCACTTACAGAGGAAACATCACAGGGTGAACAAGCAAGCATATAGGATGCCTGGGCCAAACTGAAGCTTCTATAAACAATCCTATGGGGACAACTACTTTCCAAGGACATGTCCCAAAGACCGAGGGACTTCCCACTAGGCCCACTTCCTAAACACCATAATTGGATTATGTTTCCACCCCTGTAGTATCACTACCTTACAACTCTGTGCTTTAAATGTTTGCATGAGTTCAGGAGCCAAGCCATGTTCATAGCAGTTCTCCATGAGTTAAGAAGAATTCTAAGTACCCCTTGAGTCATAATATCAGAGATTGGACAATATGTCAATATCTGCCTATTCTCAACCAAACAAATGTATTTCTACCATTCTTAAATTAATTCCTTTCCTGTCTTTTATGTCTTCCCCAAGCGGTTGTAGAATCATTCATCACTTCTAAATCCAGGCAGTCTGCACAGAGATATAGAAATATGTAGGTAAATCCATGAGTTAACTATGAAGTTAGAGATACATCTACATAGTTAATTCTGCTTCTGGAAAGCAGACTGCTGGATATTGGAGGAAACAACATGAATTGAACTAAAGCTCTAGCCCTGGTTGTGCTGTCCAAGAGGCTACTAAAGAATAGCGATATCTAACAAAGAACTGAGCTCCATAACTAGGCCTCAATGCTGCAGTAGGCATTTAGTCTAGCAGTTAAGACACTCACACTCCACACATGTTACCTGGGCTCCAGACTCTACTTAGACCCTGGACTCCAGTTTCCTGGTAATGCCAGGAAGGCAACAGTGATGGCTCAACCAGTTAGGTTCCTCCTACCCATGTGGGAGATCTAGTTTACTTTCCCAGCTCTAGGCAGGCCCAGTCATAACACTGCAGGTGTTTGGAGAATAAGCAGATGGGTACTCCTTCCCACTATGTGTGTGTGTGTGTGTGTGTGTGTTTAAGTTTTGAAAAAAGGTTTTTTGAGGTCAGTGACCTGTTTTAAATGCTGTGAAGTAGAAGTGAATTGAAACCATGATTTCTCCTGCCATTTCATTAGGTCTACCACTTCTGAGCTGACAGTATAGCCAGGAACTCCTAAATAACAGCTGTTTTCACAAAAGAAAAATTTCAGAAAAATATTTGTATGTTACTGTGTAAGAAAGTCCAAGGACTATGAACACTTTCAGCAAAATCATAGTGAATTTAAAATACGCAAATCAAAGTCTCTTCTTACTTAAGGGCTTGTCACAGTGAGACATCACTTGGGGAGCTGGTGCTGTGGCGTAGTGGGTAAAGTCACCACCTACAGTGCCTGCATCCCATATGGGCACCAGTTCGAGTCCAGCTGCTCCACTTTGGATCCAAGATGAAGCCAGGCAGATCTAGAAATTGCCCTACAAACCAGAAAAAGCAGTGGGCCTTGCTTCATTTTATATTTGGATTAAGTATGATATAAAGCTTTCTGCTTCCTGAAATTCTCTTTTTATTATTTTGATGACTGAAGAGAAATATGCTTTTATTATACTAAGGTGCTCTATTTAAAAAAAGTAATTTCTTGGCTCACTTGGCTAATCCTCTGCCTGTGGTGCCAGCATCCCATATGGGTTCTATTCCCGGCTGCTCCTCTTCCAGTCCAGCTCTCTGCTGTGGCCCAGGAGTACAGTGGAGGATGGCCCAGGTGATTGGGTGCCTGCACCCACGTGAGAGACCAGGAGGAAGCACCTGGCTCCTGGCTTCAGATCGGCGCGCCACAGCGCTAACCGTAGTGGCCATTTGGGGGGTGAACCAACGGAAGGAAGACCTTTCTCTCTGTCTCTCTCTCTCACTGTCTAACTCTACCTGTCAAATAAGTAAAAAAAAAAAAAAAAAGTAATTTCTTTGAAAAGCAGAGTGACAGAGTGATACAGAGAGAGAGAGAGAGAGAGAGAGATCTTATATCTGCTGGTTCACTCCCCCAAATGGATGCAGCAGCCAGCACTGGGTTAGGATGAAGCCAGAAGCCTGGAACTCCATCCAGGTCTCCCATGTGTGTTGCAGGGCCCCAAGCACTTGGGCCATCTCCTGCTGCTTTTCCAGACACATTAGCAAAGAGCTGGATTCGAACTGCAGCAGGCAAGATCTGAACTGGCACTCAAAGGGGATATTAGCAGCACAAGTAGCAGTTTAACCCACTGTGCCATATGCACACCTGATGCTTTGTGCTTTTAATGATAGAAGTCTTGAATACCAACTGTGCTTTTCTTAAAAGAATTCTTTCCAGAGCTTCCATCATCCTGTTCCACTTTGCTTTTTAAGCCTTTATACAACTATCATCCAGCAACTGCTTTTAATTGAACTTCTGGCTTCTACTGTTTTTGGAATCTGTATCTGCCTCTGAAGTGTCTTTTTTCTAGTGAATATCCTTTGGCCATTTTTCCAAATAGAGGCAAATGACTTCATTCTCAAAGTACTGGAAAATGTCTTTGCTTTCCCTGCACACTGGATTGATCACTTAACCGGGTCACAGATTCCACATAGAAAATCATTTTCCCTCAACAGTCTGAAGGTGGGCTGCACTGTGCCACCTCCTGATAGCAAAAAGTAGCATACCCTAAAAAGTGCCTTGAATATGCATTCTCTTTACAATCAAGCTCATGACACAGACTTGAGAAAGTAGCTTATTTGAAATATAACTCTAGGAAACTGAGTAAAAGATAGGAGAGTAAGAGAAGAGGTAAGACATTAAAGGGTCCAGTTTGAGCTTATTGCATCTGTAGGTAGTTGGAGTCTGATCCTGCAGGGGACCCTCAGAAGAATTAGGTATTATACAGCTCAAAATTGAGGGACAGTGCCCCAGGCCCACATGTTATTGTCTTCAAGTTCTATCTTAACTGAGCCTGTAAAGGGTCTTCTAACATGTTATGAGCCTAATTGTTACCAAGCAATGTGATACTGTAGCCTGATGTTCATGGATCATACAGTCACGAACCAATAATCACATCTCTTTTCCCCCAAAGGTGCTTATAGGTCTAAGACAACATCATTGAGGATCCACGCCATGTACAGTAAGTTCTAAGACAATAGTGATAGTAAAATTGGGGAGTGTAAACCCATATTCTGCTATACAAAAGCTTGAGTTAAATAAATGAATGATCAGCCTGAGCCCAAACTAAAAGAGAGGCCTCATAGAAGATCAATGAAGGGGCTGGCGCTGTGGTGTAGTGGGTAAAGCCGCTGCCTGCATTGCCAGCATCCCATATGGGTGCCAGTTCGAGTCCTGGCTGCTCCACTTCCCATCCAGCTCTCTGCTATGGCCTGGGAAAGCAGTAGAAGATGGCCCAAGTCCTTGGGCCCCCGCACCTGTGTGGGAGACCTGCAGGAAGCCCCTGCAGGAAGCTCCGGCCGTTGCGACCATTTGGGGAGTGAACCAGCAGATGGAAGACTTCTCTCTCTCTCTCTCTCTCTCTCTCTCTCTCTCTCTTTCTCTCTGCCTCTCTTTCTCTCTCTTTATTTCAAATAAATAACTCTTTTTTAAAAAGAAGATGATCAATGAAGAACTAAGATATCAGACATGAGAGTAAAGACCTGGACCCGTAAGACTAGACAAGGGGCCAGTGCCGTGACTCACTTGGTTAATCCTCCACCTGCGGCGCCGGCATCCCATATGGGTGCTGGGTTCTAGTCCCGGTTGCTCCTCTTCCAGTCCAGCTCTCTACTGTGGCCCGGAAGGGCAGTGGAGGATGGCCCAAGTGCTTGGGCCCCTGCACCCACATGGGAGACTGGGAGGAAGCACCTGGCTCCTGGCTTCCAATTGGCACAGTGCCGGCCATAGTGGCCATTTGGGGGTGAACCAACAGAAGGAAGACCTTTCTCTCTGTCTCTCTCTCTCACTGTCTAACTCTATCTGTCAAATAAATAATGGAAAAAAAAAAGACTAGAGAAGCCACCAGCTGAGTATCTGATACTTCATGGAGCAGAATAGCTGCCCATACCAGCCTGGCCCAAATTCCTGACCCTGCTTGGGCCCCTTCCACCCATGTGGGAGACCCGAAATAAGTTCCTGACTTCATCCTGGCCCAGACCCGGCCATTGAAGCCATCTGGGAAGTGAACCAGCAGATGAAAGTATGTGTGTGTGTAACTCTTACTTTCAAATAAATTTTTCAAAACAAAAAAAAGTTATATGCAGTGAGGATTTCATGTCATTACTGTTCCTTAAGATACTCTATAAGTGGGGGCATCAAGTAGCTGAAGTCTATTCTGAAAATGAACTTCACCAGAGTATCACCAACACACTGAACCAAACTATCTGTAAACCAAGCTAGATATTTCTCTCCTCTCAGTTGGCCATTAGGAACTCTTCAAGAAGCTATAGGGGTGAGCTCAGGGGTAAATGTGGGTGCAGGGGAAGTCAGGAGATACGGAGTTCAGGGCCACCTAACCTGACAGCATATCATGCCCTCTAACTAGCTCCCAAAGATTCTATTTCCATAACACACAATTGTCCCTGCACCTCCCCAACATCATGACTTGAGGGACCTAAGTCATGACATATTTCATAGTTGCTTGATACTCCCATGGTCAGGTACCCAATTTATACTGCAGTAGCATAGCATACTGGAAGCTGTTTTTCAAATGGTTAGTATTTCTCTGATGGGGAAGTTATAACCACGCTAGCTCCAGAGATCTTCCCTACAATTCTCCTGGGGCTTCCCAGAGTTTCCATAGCTCATCCTTGTCCTAGGACAACTGTGAGGTAGGAAGTTGACATGAGGGACACTGGGCCATAAGCCCCTCCTCCAGAGGAGAAACCAAGGACATGTGCTCTTGCCCATGGCCCACTAAAGAGCCACCCAAGCACACCCACTTTGCAGTGGTTAACATATCCTGATAAAAAAGAGAACTCAGCAAAACCAGAAAAATCCAGTATGGCACATATACAATGAGACCTCCACTTGACACGAAGACAACCCAGCCTCATTATATGGTCATGATGATAGAATTAGCACTGCAGGTTTAGAGCCATTACATCTTCCAAAATGCCTTTGAAGGGCAAGAGAGAGAAGACCCAATTCACAGAGCTCTGCTTTTCCAGGAAAGGTTCTTCCAAAGGTGCTGATCAAAGACATCATGGCCACATCACAAACACTACAGCTCTTAAACTTAAAAATAAATACCCCAAACCCCAAGGGAACTAGAAGGTACTCTGTCTCTCTACTGGCCCATTCCTCCCTTGGAATGTACTTTACTCACCTTTGCTTTTCTGCATCTGCTTTTATTTCACTGATATGCAATTCTTTACTGCATTGACAAGAAGGACAAGCCCAAGCCAGCCTTCACTAGTATAGTGCTGACTCCTAATTCAGTTACATATGCCTGCTCTTACAACAAGAGCAATAAATCAGACAGCACCATAGAATGAACGTGCTTCTCAGTCCCTTTATTCTCTGAGCTCCACTCAAAACACAATCATCTGGTTTGTCTAATAAATGGTAAGAGTAATACTTTTAAGTATATGTGCTGTCTCCAAAATCCAAAAAGGTCATTGCTCCTGTGTGCTTTTTGTATTAGGAAATTCAAAGTACAGTAATAGTTGCTTTACCTTAAAGGAATAAACTTGTATAGCTCAGATGACTGAATCCCCAAAAATGTAACAGATAGGGCAAGCTCCTAAAGCACTGTAGGATTTATATACATATATTATATAATATATAATATATTATATAAATATTAATTTATATTATTAATAATATATTATATATTATACATATAATATATTATTAATATATTACATATTAATACATAATATATAACAATATTTATACATTATATGTCTATATTATATTATTAATATATGTAATATACACTACATACATATTATATAGTGTATAATATATCATATTAAGTATATTATATGTAATATATGTAATATATATGTAATAAGTATTATAAAATATATTATATTATACAATAATATATAATTATATATAATATATAATAAATAATAATATATTATATAACATATAATATAATATACTTAATATATGACATATTATATATACCATATATACTACATATAATATATTATATACACTATATATAAAATATATCATATAGTATATAGCATATATTATATATTAATTATATATTATATGTAATAGAATATATCACATACTATATATTAACATATTATATATTATATAGCTATATATTTTATATATTATATAATATGTTATATATGCTATATAATATATAACATATTATATATAATATATGTAATATATTATATCATATATAATATATGCTATATAATATATATTATATGTCACATATAATATATTTGATATATTATATAATATATGCAATAAACTATATATTATATAGCAATATAGTATATATTGTATATTAAAAATATTATATTACACATTATATGTAATATATATCCTATATTATATTATATATTCTATATTATATATTATATTATATATTATACATAGTATATATGAATATATTATATATGTGATATATAATTTATATATTATATACAATATATTATGTTATATAATATAATATATATTTATATTTATACTATATATTATATATTATATATTATATTATAGATTATATATGTTATATATTATATTATATTATATAATGTATGTAATATATTATATATTATATAGTATATATTATATATTAAAATATTATGTATTACACAGTCTATTTTTTATATATCATATATTATATATCATATATTATATATTATAGTATATAGTATATGTTATATACTATATTATATGATATAATATAATATATTATGTATATTATATACAATCTATTATATTATATAATATATTATATTTATATTTACTATATAATATATTGTACATATTATATGCAATATATTGTACATATTATATACAATATATTGTACAGTATACATTGTGTAGTGTATATAGTGTATATAGTATATATAGTAATATAGTGTAGTGTATAGTGTATAGTGTGTATTGTATAGTGTGCATCATATATTGTATATTGTATATCGTATATTGTATATATCATATATTATATAATATATTATATATCATATTATATAGTGTGTTATATGTTATATAATATGTATTATATTAGATAATTATATATTATATTATTATATGATCATATATTATGATTTTATATATTATATAATATATTATATTATGTGTATAATATATTATATATAATGTGATATATTGTATATCATATATTATATAATATATTATTATATATAAATCCACAGTGATTTGGGAGCTTGCCCTGTTACATTTTTGAGGATTCAGTGATATATATTTATATATTTAAATAAATAAATACATATATATATACAGTCTTGCCACAGTACCCAGATTACTTGCTCTTTCCTATGCAACAGCTTAATTAGCAATGTCATCAATCCAATGACTACCATGATGTTCTGTGACTATCAAGATGTTTGAGGTCCCTTTCTATTATACTTTGACAGAAAACAAGGAGTTAAAATAATCTTGCAGCTGTCTTTGCTATACTGTTCTCTGCACTGATCCTTTTACCAGGTGAGAAAAGACATTTTCCAGATCAGTAGCCACATACTAAGTTAGAGACTGCACTAAGAGATCTGTGACACTACATTCTAGTAAGATAGTGCTTTGGGGGCAATCTTTTAGCAAAATTCACCATATCCTCCCTCAATCTGACTTTTCATGGACAATAGCAGTGATTCAAATGAAAATATGATGGGGTACTCCTTCTGTATCCCTTAAATATCCAAAAAATGGCATTAATTATGAAATTTTGGAGACTGGACAAGAGACAGCAATTTTCAAATATGGTAGCTAATAATACTTTTCTCAAAGCTCTTTTTTTCCCACATTTTACAAGTTAAAAAGTACTCTATCTCACTCTTTACCTCATTCGCCCCCAAAAAGTTATGATCTATTAGATGTTTCAACAAATCTTTACAAGTCTCAGTAATAGATTTAGCTCTGGCCTGGTATGATAACTATGGCACTGCACCTCTGCTAGGTTAAGTGCTACCCCCTAATCTCTACTATTCGGAAATCTAGTCACCACCACTGTCATGGAACCCAGTTCTGAACAGAATGCGACATTATGAGTCTAGCCAGGCACCACTCAAATCCCTTTTGAAAAATGTAATTGCTATAAGAAGTGTAGTAACTAATAGCCCCCAGTTGCCTCAAATTTAAGATCTAGTTCGGCATTTACTCCAAGGCCACACACTTCCAAGGATTCTCCTAGTCAAAGACCAAACATGGCAGAGATCCTAGAGCTCATCCATTACTGTCCATTATGAAATTTTACCCTTTGGTTCCCCACCAGCTTAGCCAAGATACTTGTGAAGACTCTTGACTACCACCATACTGTCTCCAGCAATGGGGTCCTTGTTGCCAGCTGGCTGTTGAGTGATCCAGTTCTGTCGTTTATTTGGAAAACTACCTCAGGAATCAGAGTGATAGAGCAAGATTGAGAAAGGAAAAAGTCAGTAAATGGTCCACTTTTAACTGATGTGCAGTTAGGCTTGTGAATTACCAGAGGAACCATGCAAATGCACCTTATAATTGTTCTACCAAAGAACAAGAAATTGGAGCTTTTATGTGCCAGTGCCTATTCCTTTATTAGTCAAGGATTATTCCCGGAGGTCTTGGTTCCTCCCATCTCCAGGCTATGCTTCTAGGTCCTCTTACTAATTCCAATGAATCTAAGAAATACACACATTTTTCAAAATCAATCCTCTGATTCCTTATTCAGGGCTCTTCACTACCTGAACTGCTCTGATGAAGGGGTATAACGAAGGGTCCACCACTAGAACGCAGTTTCAAGAAAACCCAGAAAGTCCCCATGGAGACAAACATCTCTTCTCCCACAACGCTGGAATGTCAGAAATGGCTTTCACTCAATGGAAATGAAATCTCATATCAAAGAAAAAACTGGCAGATTCAGTCTGGGGTTTAAGCAACCTTGAGCAGATTCTGATAGAAGGCAGAGGGAAGGACCGTGTAGTATTGGATTCATGGAGGAAATGAAGATATCACAGAACCAAGGAACCAGGAGAAAACTGTTTAAGAGCTCTGTGTTAATTTCTTAAAGCCGTCATAGCAAATTACCATGAACTGAGTGGCTTCACACTGTAGAAATTTCATGTATGCTACAATCTCCAAAGTTAAGCTGTTGGTAAACATGGTTCCCTTCGGTGGTTCTGAAGGAGAAAGCACCCATGCCCTTCTCCTAGCTGCTAGTAGTGGCAATCGCTGGTGGTCTTTAGCTTGTAGATATGTCACTTCAAAGTCTGCCTCTTCATATGTATCCTTCTCTGGGTAGGTCTGTGTCTGTGTACAGTCTCATCTTATAAGGACACCAATTATTGGATTAGCACTTAACCCAATTCAATAGGACTTCATTGTAACTTGATTAAATTTGCATATAAGGTAACACTCTGAGGTTCCTGTTTAAAAAAAAAAAATTTTTTTTTGGACAGGCAGAGTTAGACAGTGAGAGAGACAAAGAGAAAGGTCTTCCTTCCGTTAGTTCACACCCCCCCCCCCAAATGGCTGCTACGGCTGGTGTGCTGCGCCGATCCAAAGCCAGGAGCCAGGTGCTTCCTCCTGATCTCCCAAGTGGGTGCAGGACCAAGCACTTGGGCCATCCTGTAATGCCCTCCCGGGCCACAGCAGAGAGCTGGACTGGAAGAGGAGCAACCGGGGCAGAATCCAGTACCCCAACCGGGACTAGAACCCGGGGTGCTGGTGCCACAGGAGGAGGATTAGCCAAGTGAGCTGCAGCGCCGGCTGTTAAAGATTTTATTTGAGAGGTAGAGTTAGACAAAGGGCGAGATAGACAAAAAGGTCTTTCACCCTCTGGTTCACTCCCCAAATGGCCACAATGGCTGGAGCTGGGCCAATTCAAAGCCAGGTACCAGGAGTTTCCTCCAGGTCTCTCAGGTGGGTTCAGGGGTCCAACCACTTATGGCCTAGGAGAACAGTGGAGGATGCCCTAGAAGAGAGCTGGATCAGAAGAGGAGCAGCCGGGATACGAAGCAGCACCCATATGGGATGCTGGTGCCACAGGCAGAGCCTTAGCCTACTGCACCACAGCGCCAGCCCCAAGGTTCCTGTTAAACGTAGATTTGGGGAAGGCATTGTTCAACCCAGTACAGGTTACAAAAACAAATAACTAACCACAGAGCTCGACCTTTTTGGCCACACAGATATGTGGCTTCAGCGGTCAACAGAGTAGCTATTACTACACATTTATCATGGTTTACATTACTAGATAACCAAAGTCTAGCATGTGCCAGAGCTGAGGCAGAGTGGTACACCATGCCAAAAGCATTCTCTAATCCAGTGGTTTCCAATCCTTACCACATAACTCTCGGGTCCAGCGAAATTTTACTAGAGATGTTCAGACAAACCTGATAGAGAAAGGCTGTTCTGGTAGAAATGGGGCTGGCAGGACCAGGGCCTCCCGATCCTGTGCCAGATAACAAGAAAAGGAGATTCACAAATACTGTTGGAAATCCACGCATCCAGTTCTCTGTTTAGTTCAAGGAGCAATTGCTAAACACAACAGAGTAAAATAAGGACATAGGGCGAAGAGAGTAGATAGAACAGACTTGATTTAGGAAGGACTAGAGAGATTGTTAGAGCTGTCTTAAGGATTTCAATGCAAAAAGGAAAGGGGAAGTCCCAGAACCCCAGTCTGAGGTCTCCTGGTATCCTTTGGGGAGAAGGATGTAAGAAGGAAGGATGACTCAGTGGCAGCTAGTGTTTCCGTGCCTCCATTGCAGGTTCATGGATGAAGCTCTGGTGTTTCCTGGGTCAAGCTTGAGTCAATTAGCTCCACAGCACAGGCAAGTTTACAGTGAGTGACTGAGAGATCTTCTGTTTCCCAAATAAGTAGATAAACAGAAGACTTTAGTCTCCAGGCTCATTAATCTAATACCTTCTGTGAGTACTTGGCATGGATACAAAGCCAAATGAAAGCATTCAGTATAAATACGTCAATAATAATTTATAACTTTTGATTTACTCAAAGAGAAATGTATACATACAGAAAAAATAAAATGGTACTTAAAGGAAGAAACTGTTGTACCCCACAACACGCAGGACATTTTTTAAGAAGTGGGACACAAAGCCATTTGTGAGTCTTTATAGAGTCTTCGCCAATGTGGGAACCATCTGTCAAGATGCCAGCTTGGATTCACTGCATCAGTTACACTTTCCTAAATTGTGCTCCCAAGAAAGCACTCTCATCTGTTGTCCACAATCGTTTCAGAGTTCAACCTCTTCATTCTCATATTTTGGAACAAGCTGAGCCTGATATCAAACACCGTGCAAGCTGGTAACAATTATATCAAAATGGTGCTGAACAATCTTACAACAGGGTCGTGCAGTGTCTGGATAAAAGATGCTTTGTTTAGTGCAGGCCACAGCACCAGTATCATGTGTCTTGGTCCATTTTCTGTTTCTATGACAGAACACCTGAAACTGGGGATTTTTTAAGGAAAGAGGAGTGTTGGCTTTTGTCTTTGTTTTCTCTTGTTTTTTGGCTCATGATTCTGAAACCTGGGAAGTACAAGATCACGACACCAGCATCTTGCTGGTTTCTGGCAAGGGTCTCCTGCTGCCCAAACTCATGGCAGAAAGCAGAAGGGCAAGCCGGAGTGTGCAGAAGATACAAGGGGCGGTCTTACTCTGAAAGACCCTGCTCACAGTAACTAACGTAGTCCCATGAGAGCAAGAGCTCACTCATGAGACGAGGGCATTAGTCCACTCATAAAGGCTCTGCTTCTTGACCAAACACCTTGCACTAGGCCCTGCTACCCAGTGCTTCTGCACTGAAGCATCGAGGGTCCAACACAGAAGCCGTGGAGGGCCCACTCACACCATAGCAGCACCTTTCTAGTTCTGTCTGCGAGGCTCTCCATGTACTTATACAGAGGCTCTCAATCTTTAAGAAATTTGTCTTTTAAAAAAAAAATTTGTTTATTTGAAAGGCAGAATTACAGAGAGATAGGAAGAAAAATATTCCATCTGATGGTTCACTCCCCAAATGGCCACCATGGCCAAGGCTGGGTGAGTGGGCCCAAGCACTTGAGCCATCTTCTACTGTTTGCTCAGGTGCATTGGCAGGCAGCTGGATTGGAAGTGGAGCAGCTGGGACTGGAACCAGAACCCATATGGGGTATCAGCACTGCAGGTGGTAGTTTTACCCACTATGCCACAGTGCCAGCCCCAAGGCTCCAAATATTTTCTGGGTCATGGACCCCTTTGAAAGTCTAGTGAATAATATCCTTAAGTAAATACTACTTTAAAGAATGCACTTGTGACACAGATTTCCCCCATCCACTGTTTCACTACCCGAATGCCCATAATAGCTGGGGTTCAGCCAGGGCCAGAGCCAGGAAGAGGGAACTCAGTCCAGGTGTCCCACGTGGGTGGTAAGGACCAAAGTGCTGTTGCCTGTAATGGTGTGCATTAGCAGGAAGTAGGGTAGGAAGCTGAGTGAGGACTTGAACCCAGGTATTCTAATGTGGGATGAAGTGTCCCAGGTGGTATCTTAACCACTTTGCTAACTGCTCATCTCTTTAATGTATTCTTAAATGCAAAAAATTATCTGACCATTAATTACCATAAAAATACAGTCATTAAAGTTTACTTATTTGAAAGGCAGAGCAATGGAGAGAGGGGAATCTTTTTATAAGAGTGGTTTATTTATTTTGAAAGTCAGAATTGCAGAGAGAAAGAGGGACATTCCATCCACTAGTACACTCCCCAAATGGCCACAACGGACAGGGCTGGACCATGCTGAAGCCACAAACTTTATCCAGGTTTCTCATGCAGGTGGCCAGGTCCTAAACACTTTGGCTATCCTCTGCTGTCTTTCCCAGGCCATTAGCAGGGAGCTGGATCAGAACTGGGGCAGCCAGGACACAAACCAGTGTCCATATGGGATACTGACATCACAGGTGGCAGCTTCACCCACTATGCCACAATGATGACCCTGAGAGAGAAATTTTTCTTTTATAAGGAATGCATATTGTTAGCCACTGTTACCAGGATCACATAAAAGCAAAATCATAAAACTGGACTTGAGCCATCATGGCACCCAAGCCTACCCTTGGGCTCTTCCTACAATGTGCTTGGAGTCACTGCCAAAACCAACAAAGTCCCTTCAACTTGAGTAAAGGAAATAACTTCAAGCATTGACAATTTTTACAAGTGATTATTCAAAGAATGCACAACAGCCACAGTTCATACAAAGGAAAAAAAAAAAAACCTACATAAGTCATTGTAAAGAAAGTAGGGGAAAGAGTCCTGCTTGTTAAAAACAAAGATTGGGCAAAAAGGGTAGGAAAACACCAAATGGAAGCTCTTCCACCTCTATCCCGTATGATAAGGGGGCATGGGGACATGGCAGGTGGTCTGGACACTGCTCATATTCAGCAGGCACAACTCTGTCTTCCTATAGCAGAAAGCAAACCCTTCCAGTTTGCTGGAGATAGAGGGCAAAGAGTAGGCTCTGGTTTTTGAGGATCCCCTGGTCCCAGTTAGGAGGAAGCAACTGAGTCGAGCTCTCCCAGAGAGTCTAATGCCCAAGACAGACCAGAGGAGCAAATGTGCCAAGGCACCAGCAGGATAAGCCTCCAGCTGGAGAACCAGGGTGGGTGCTTTCTTCCCCAGACCTGGAGCTGCCAGCTTCTGAGAGGAATCGTATCTACTGATTCTCTCCCCAGATGCCTGCAACAGCTGGGGATGGGCTGGGCCAAAGTACATGAGCCATCATCTTTCACTTCCCAAGGTGTGCATTAACGGGAAGCTATATTAGACGCAGAGGTTGTTCAGTCCCTGGCACTCTGGTATGGTATGCATGTGTCCCAAGCAGTGGCTTAACCTGCAGTGCCACAATGCCCATCCCTCACACTGATTTTATTTAAGTTGTGAAACAACTATGTTCATATCACAGCTTCATTAACACATTGAATAAGATCTGCAGTAGATCAAATAAAATCATTTCAACGTAGTGAGGCGAGTAGGTGGTATTTTGAGAGCTCTGCCAGGACTGTGATGTGATTTAGACACATCTGCCATCTTCCACGGTGACAAGCCATAGACACTTCCAACACCATGATATGGTACCTATGTTCAAAATCTAAGGAAGCGCTGACTCTAAGTTGGAAGTGAGTGAAAACTTAAATGCAATTTCCCCCCATGATTCTGACCTTGTCCTTTCCTCAATGGCCACAAGGGGCAGGAAGATGAAGAAAGAGCCTCAAACTCGGATGTGCAGTTCCTCTCAGGGCTGCGCTAATGAGGGCTATGTCTACTCCACCTCAGCAGGGCGTCAGCAAGCAGCCACCCCTGGGCATGGGGAAGAGGGCTGCGGATTCCAATATCAGAGACTCACCATGATGGAGCTGGAAGGAAGGATGGAACCACCTGCCGTCTACTGGAAATGCTGAGCGGGGGTGTGGGGGGGTGGGGGGTGGGGGGGAGAGGCTTCACGGGCCCCTGTGCTGCTGACCAGACCCACGCAAGCTTCTGAATGCGCCAAGCACTGCCCTGAATGAAATGCTTGTGGTTCCCCAAAACTCCCATGTTGAAGCCCTGCTCTCCTCTGTGAAGGGTACAGGAGGCAGGGCCTTGGGGAGGTGATTAGTTCATGAGGGCAGACCCCTCAAGAATAAGATTAGTGCTCCTATAAAAGGGACTCCAGGGAACTGTGGGTCTGCCATGTAAGGCTGCTGTAGAAACTTCATGTTCATCATCTAAAGATAAGAAAAATGAGTCTCTTAGGAGAACATGCTTTATCGCCATGGAAGATGTGCAGGCCTTAGATTTGAATCCAAAACGGCAATTCCAAAGTGCCCAATTCTTTTTCAGTAATCATATGAGGCAGACACCGCCTTATCCAGACACAACAGTTGTATGTCTCATTTGAGATTTAAGGGTGTGAATGCAGGGTGTGAGCACAAGTGCTCTACACCCTATAAAACATATGTTGCTGTTGTAATTGTATGTGACCATGGTTACTATCACCAGAAATTTGCTACATAACTTTGGAAATCTTGGGCACATAGATAACTCTACAATAAATGAGTCAAGGGGGCTGATTGTCCCCATAATGTGGGAAACAATATATCCAGATGTTTCTTAGGAATTGTTCTATGGGGCCCGGCGCTGTGGTATAGCAGGTTAACGCCCTGGCCTGAAGCGCCAGCATCCCATATGGGCGCCAGTTCGAGACCCAGCTGCTCCACTTCCAATCTAGCTTTCTGCTATGGCCTGGGAAAGCAGTAGAAGATGGCCCAAGTCTTTGGGCCCCTGCACCCACGTGGGAGACCCAGAGGAATCTCCTGGCTCCTGGCTTCAGATTGGCACAGCTCCGGCCATTGCAGCCAGTTGGTGAGTGAACCAGCAGATGGGAGACCTCCCTCTCTCTGCCTCTCCTCTCTCTGTGTAACTCCAACTTTCAAATAAATAAATCGTTTTAAAAAAATAAAAAGGAATTGCTCTATTGTTTAAGCATATTGGACACCCTCTTAATAGTTTAAGTTACATAAGAGCAAAAAAATCTAATAAAATAATTTTCCAAAAGTGATCATGGAATTCCTTCCTCATAACTGAGGTAAGTTATCAGCCTGATTCAAGAGATCAAAATTTCTAGCCATTCATGGGCAGCAGCCCTGTGAAAATGAACATGTGATATCTCCTCAAATGCAAATGTTGTTCTTGTTTTTTCCTCCCCAAAAGATTTCATTATGCAGTGTTCCTTGAATTGGATTTGCTTAAAATAAAGTGATTTATTCTGTAAGTTTATTACTAGTTGTCCCTGTTTCCACAAATAATACCTGCTCTTAGCAGTGAGGACGGTAATACAGATGAAAATTAAAAGACCAGTAACAACCACTGTTAATTCACTGTGTGAACCTCTCAGCTATTTTTAAATTGTTGAATAAATTAAACACCCTTTTAAAAAATTGTGACTTTTTTCTCAAAATTAGCTATTTATTTTTATTTAGCAAATATAAATTTCCAAAGTACAGTTTATGGATTACAATGGCTTTTCCCCTCCATAACTTCCCTCCCACCCACAACCCTCCCATCTCCTGCTTCCTCTCCCATTCCATTCACATCAAGATTCATTTTCAATTCTCTTTATACTAAATTTATCTCCTGTATATGGAGATTTCAAAAGTTTGTACCCACACAGAAACATAAAATGTAAAATATTGTTTAAGTACTAGTTATAGCATTAAATCACAATGTACAGCACATTAAGGACAGAGATCCTACATGAGGAGTAAGTGCACAGTGACTCCTGTTGTTGACTTAACAATTTGACACTCTTGTTTATGGCATCAGTAATCACCCTAGGCTCTGTCATAAGTTGCCAAGGCTATGGAAGCCTTTTGAGTTTGCCGACTTCGATCTTATTCAGACAGGATCATAGTCAAAGTGGAAGTTCTCTCCTCCCTTCAGAGAAAGGTACCTCCTTCTTTGATGGCCCATTCTTTCCACTGGGATCTCAATCACAGTGATCTTTCATTTAGGTTTTTTGGGTTTTTTTTTTTTTTTTTTTTTTTTTTTTTTGCCACAGTGTCTTGTCTTTCCATGCCTGAGAAACTCTCATGGGCTTTTTAGCCAGATCCAAATGCCTTAAGGGCTGATTCTGAGGCCAGAGTGCTGTTTAGGACATCTGCCATTCTATGAGCCTGCTGTGTATCCCGCTTCCCATGTTGGATCGTTCTCTCCTTCTTAATTCTATCAGTTAGCACCAGCAGACACTAGTCTTGTTTATGTGATCTCTTTGACTCTTAGTCCTATCATTATGATCAGTTGTGAACTGAAATTGATCACTTGGACTAGTGAGATGGCATTGGTAAATGCCACCTTGATGGGATTGAATTGGAATCCCAAGGCACGTTTCTAACTCTACCATTTGGGGCAAGTCCCTCTCTTATTCCCACTCTTATATTTAACAGGGATCACTTTTCAGTTAAATTTAAACACCTAAGAGTAATTGTGTGTTAATTACAGAGTTCAACCAATACTATTAAGTAGAACAAAAAAAAAATACTAAAAGGGATAGAGTATTAAGTTGTACATCAACAGTCAGGACAAAGGCCGATCAACTCATTGTTTCCCATAGTGTCCCAGTTGCTCAGCTTCTAACCTAGCTCCCTACTAGTTTGCCTGGAAAGACAGAAAATGGCCCAAATACTTGGACCACTTCCACCCAAGTGAGAGACACAGATGGAGTTCCTGGCTCCTGGCTTCAGCCTGTCCCTGACCCAACTGTTGTGGCCATTTGGGAAGTGAATCAGTGGATGGAAGATCTTTTTGTCTCTCCCTGTCTGTCAGTCTGACTCTCAAATAAGTCTTTAAAAAAGTTGTTACTGAGTTTCTCATACAATGTACCCTTCTGGGTTATCTAAGATTTATTTATTATTTGAAAGGCAGAGTTACAGAGAGAGAAGGATAGAAAGAGATCTAACCGCTGGCTCACTCCCCAAATGGCTGCAATGGCCAGGACTAGGCCAGGTCAAAGCTAGCAAACAGGAGCTTCATCTGGGTCTTCTATGTGGGTGCAGGCACCCAAGTCCTTGGACCATCTTCTGCTGCTTTCCCAGGCTATTAGTAGGGAGATGGTTTGAAAGTGGAGCATCCAGGACTTGATCCAGAACTTGATCTGGCATCCATATGGGACGCCTGCATCCCCAGCAGCATCTTAACCCACTGTACCACTAGGCCCTGGCCCCATCTTTCACTGTTTAAGCTATTTTCCAACTCTACAATTTGCAGAAAGCTGCAAAAAAGATGCAAAAAATAAGAAACTATTATTATCCACACAAATGCAAATTAATTGTGTCAGGGAGAAAATAATTTATTATTGTCTCTGGACACACCCATGTTACATGTGTCTGTAAACTTGTTTTAGCACTCCCTACCCTCCTGTTAATGGTTTTAAAAAAAAAAAAATCCATGCTGAGTGCACGTATTTGTGACTGCACTTCAGTAGTCCTCTTTGGGCTATATTTGTGTGTGTAGTACTCTGACTTCTTGCAAGCAGTACCATCTCAGAGGTTCCCTCAACAAGTGAGTTAGCTAAAATATGTTCATTCTTTGACTATTTCAGCAACATGATTTATACCTTAAAAATGTTACCCTTTAGGGGCTGTTGCTGTGGCATAGCGCTGGCATCCCATATGGGCACCAGTTTGAGACCCAGCTGCTCTTCTTCCAATCCAGCTCTTTCCTATGGCCTGGGAAAGCCGTAGAAGATGGCCCAAGTCCTTGGACCCCTGCATCCATGTGGGAGACCTGGAACAAGCTCCCGGCTTCTGATCAGCTCAGCTCTGGTCATTGAGGTCATCTGGGGAGTAAACCAATGGAATGGAAGACCTCTCTTTCTCTGGCTCTACCTCTCTGTAACTCTTCCAAATAAATAAATCTTTTTTAAAAATGGAAAAATATTACCCTTTAACAATAAGCAGCAAAAACCTACAGCCCCGTCCTGTGTTCAGCTCAGAGTTGACCCTGTGTGACATCCACCTACCACACACAGCCATGTACTTCATGGAAGAGGATACTTGGGTGCTTGTGCTGCCTGGCTTTAACCAATCGCTAATTCACAGTTCTCCCATCTTTGAAATGAAGATCAATAGTCTTTAAAATCCAACTCAGCTCTAACTTAACAATTAACCATGTTATGTTAGCCTTATGTTCTTTTCTCCCCACTATTCTTTGTGAGTTCCTCTTCCCCTTTATCCCCTATTTCCCCTTTAGAGAGTCCAGGCCCAACTTGCAATGCTTTAGCTTTACAATAATGTGACAGTGGTACTTATTCAGTAGAGACCACACTCTGAATGCTGGGCTTTCCCTGGGCTAGCGATAATGTGATACAATATTCTCGTGGGTGTTGGGCATGGCAGCAGCTACAGCTCCCAGACAGCCATACAATCACCAGGGTAAAGAACTGTCATTCTGCAGTGTACTCTATTGCCAGAATTTTCTAGATACAGCTATTAAATATATTGAATATTATAATAGTTCAAGCCTTCATTATAAGATAGGCAAAGTCATCGAACATAAAACCTAATGTATAGGCTAATGTAAGCAGCTTTGGCATGTTTAAGGTGAATTAGACTGAGCTTTGATTAGCAAGTTAGGCATATAAGATCTGTTTTCAACTTAAAATATTTTCAAGTTGGGGGGCAGGTGTAGCAGGTTAAGTTACCACCTGCGATGCTGGCATCCCATATGGGCACTGTTTTGTGTCCCAGCTCTTCCACTTCTGATCCAGCTCCCTGCTGATGTCCTGGGAAAGCAGCATAGAATGGCCCAAATGCTTGGGTACCTGCACCCACATGGAAGGCCTAGAAGAAGCTCCTGGCTTTGGCCCTGTCCTGCCCCAGACTTTGCAACCTTTTGGGGGGTGAACCAGCAGATGGAAGATCTCGCTTTCTCTGTGTCTTTCTATCTATAACTCTGCCTTTCAAATACATAAGTAAATCTTAAAAAATATTTTTAACTTATTATCGGTTTATGGGGACATGATTTCATCATAAGAATCATCTATATTTACTTTCCACAATGTGCCCTATTTTCCTTCTCTTACTTTCTCAAGGTTTAGTTCCTCTGTATTCAGCTTCCTGTCTCTCCACCTCCCAAGACACACACACACACACACACAAATATAAACCTCTTTGTGGGAACCAAAAGACTATCACAAACTTGTAGTTATTATAGGATTATATGGAAGAAACAAGTTATTTCCTCTCAGCTTTGCCCTTAATCCCTTCAGAGAAACTACCTCCAAACCAAACAAACAAGCGCTTCACTAAAACACAAACTAGTGGGAATAAAAAATTACTTTGATCTCACTATCCAGTTTAACCCACAGGAAGATAGCAGCTCAAGCGACAGGCTTGTTTTATCTTCCCTTCCAGCTCTCCTCCTGCCAGAGCTGCACTCAGACACCCAGGCTCCCCTGGCTGACTCGGGAGAACGCATACATGTGGTGGCTCACTTGGTAGTTCACACGGATACAGTAGCTTGAATGTGCTTCCCTCAAAATTCACGTTGAAACTTAATCCTCACTGCAGTTTGAGGTGGGGCCTTCTGGGAGGTGATTAAGTCATGAGTTCAGAGCCCTCATGATTGCAAACGTACCTCATGCAAAGGCAGGAGGGAACTTAGGTGTCTTGGCAATTTCCCCTCCTAGCTTTCACTCTATGACAAAACATTGGCTCCTTCTGCTACGTGAGGATGTAACTAAAGGCCATGTCACACACTGGCAGCACTTGATCCTGGACTTCCCAGGCTCTGGATCTTGATCTTGGATTTGATCTTGGACTTCCCAGAACTGTGAGAAATATACATCCACTGTGTGTGAATGACTCTGAAAGGCAACAGAAGACCACTCAAGGCCTGTATAGGATGCAGGGGTTCCAGATTCTTACCCTGCATTTCACCCAACAGAGCAAGTGCCTGCGAAGTCTACCTCCCAAAGGGAATCTGCTCTGCCAGAATGATTTCGTGTGTATTTTTCTAGCCAGCTCAGAGTTTAGATAGTATCATTTCTATCCAAGGAAAAGACCCAATGAGAAAGTCATTAGATTCTCCCAAGAGTTATTTCCCATATCATTAGCCTGTGTGATGTGAATTCCAAGGTTTCTTATAGCTCATAAAATGTCATGGAGTATTTGGACACCGAGGGAATTGTATTAAAGGAAACAAGAGGAATTGCTAGACAAAGGACATGCATGGCAAAGCATGGACCCTCCATAGGGCCCCAGCATGCTGGGAACAGGGAGTAAGTTGTTCAGTGTGGCTGCAGCAAAGGGGTTGTGCAGGGAGTGGGGGAGGAAGTGTAGGAAGGGGAGGGAAGGAAGGAGTTGGGAGGAGGCAAGTCTGTGAAGATCATTGAAAACCAGACTACATGGGACAAACTGTCACCACACTGTCAGAAGCTCATAAAAGGAGGGTTCTATCCAATCTGTTCTATTTAATTCAACAAAACATTGAGATGTAACTTCTGAAATTTCTCCTTTGAGGTAACCATTTAAATTAATAGAAGACAAATGCCAAGAAGTCATTTGACCCAAATTTCTGAAAAATACAACTATGGAAAATGAATGTGTGGCTGGAAGTTTTTATTTGCTTTTCTCCACGAAAACATGTGGAGGTGGGAATCTTTCCTTCCCCAAACTCCATCTCCCTCCAGCATCAAGAAGTCATTGAGCAATCAACACTAGAATTAAGTATGCATAATCACAATAAATCCAAATATTTTATGATGCATTAATGTCTCAGGAATTTGCATTTGAAAATACACTAGTCCCCATCAAAGAATGTCAAACTCATTCACTGTGACTGGTTTTGGTCTCCTGTAGGACTATGGGCAGGTGAGGTCTTAATCATTTTATTTTATGATTATTAACAAGCTCTCAGCAGGAGTGTCTCTTGTCTGGTGAACTTCTGATCAGTAGAGGGATTGAAGGAGAAACTGCCCTTCTAAAAAATTAACATATTTGGCCATATCTAAGATCTCATGCTCCAAAGCATAGCAGGCCCTAAAAAAAAAATTCCAATATAGAGTTTGCCTTCAGCCCTCTTCCACCTCACTCACACCTTCATTTTTTAAAGATGTACTTGAAAGGCAGAGTTACAGAGAAAGAGAGAGAGCGAGCACTCTTCCATCTACTGGTTCACTCTCTAAATAGCTCTAACAGCTGGAGCTAGGCCAGGCCAAATCCAGGAACCTAGAGTTTCATCCAGATCTCACATGGCTGCAGGGGCCCAGACACTTGAGTCATCTTCCACTACTTTCCCAGGCACATTAGCAGGGAGCTGGATTGGAAGTGGGGCAGCCAGAACTCAAACTGACATTCATATGGAATGCTGGAGTCACAGGGAACAGATTAACCTGCTATACTACAACACCAGCCCCATGTCTACATTTTTGTTTTGTGCCTCCCCATTGAAACACACCAGGTGTCAGTCAGCCTGGGCGGCCATGACAAAATACCAAAGACTAGCTGGCTACAACAATAGGAACCTATTTCTCATGGTTCTAGAAGCTGCCAAATCCAAGATCAAGGTGACAGCCAAGTTGGTGTCTAGTGAGGACTCTGTCCTTGGGTTGCAAACAGTCACTTTTTCACTGTGTCCTGACATGACCTTTTCTTTGTGCTCAGAGAGAAAGGAGAAATCTCTCCTCTTCTCATACATTCACTTCTCCCATCCTCAGAGTCCCACTTTAATGACCTAATTTGACCCTAATTATCTCCCAAAGTTTCTATCTCCAAACACCAAAACACTGGGTGTTAGGGCTTCAACATATGAATTTTGAAAGGACATAGGCATTTAATCCATAACATTCTAACCCAGGCCCCTTAACTTTATATCCTTTTGGCATGCAAAATACAAACCATCCTACAGTCTCAAAAGCCTGAACTTATTCTAGCATCAACTCTACGGTCCAAAGTTTCATCTAAATATCATCTAAGTCAGATAGGGATGAAACTTGAGGTAGGGCTTATCCTGGGGCAAAATTCCTTTCCAGCTGTGAGCCTGTAAAACCAGGCAAATTACACGCTCCCAAAGTACAACAGTGGAACAGGCACAAGACAGACATTTCCATCCCGAAAGAGAGCAACAGGAAAGGGGCTAAGTGTGACAGATTCCACTGAAGCCTAAAACCTAGCAAGGTGAAATCCATCAGGTCGGCCGGTGCTGCGTCTCACTTGGTTAATCTTCCACCTGTGGCACCCAGCATCCCATATGGGCACTGGGTTCTAGTCCTGGTTGCTCCTCTTCCAGTCCAGCTCTCTACTATGGCCTGGGAAGGCAGTGGAGGATGACCCAAGTGCTTGGGACCCTGCACCCGCATGGGAGACCAGTAAGAAGCTCCTGGCTCCTGATTGGCATAGCTCCAGCCGTAGCAGCCATTTGGGGAGTAACCAACGGAAGGAAGACCTCTCTCTTTGTCTCTACCTCTGTCTAACTATCTGTCAAGTAAAAAAAAAAAGAAATCCATCAGGTCTCAACACTTGTGAAGGACTCCCTGCTTTGAGGATCTGCCTTCCAGATCCACTGGTGTGACAGTCCAGCCTTCAGGATCGTACACCTACGGCTTCCAGGCAGCTCTCTCCAAAAAGCCACAGGGTGGGTCCATGCCTGCATGGGGTCTTTCCGGCCTTAAAAACATGGTCACACCTCTCTTTGAAAATGGATGAAACAGACTCAGCCCCTGGCTCTGTGGTAGTAATGGAAGCCCCTGTGATCTCTGAATCAGCTCTGGAGCCATTCTTCCCTTGCCTTAAGGAGTCGCACACATTCACAGCCAAATACTCGAAGCTCTATGGTCCTGTCCTATAGAATCCAAGAATTCCAAAACCTTCCCTTCATTACATCCCACTACCACCCTCTTCAGCTCAAACTGGCAGCTTCTGCTTGTGCCCAGCCATATGCTCGATATTCTCTTTAGAGCATGCTTTCTCATTTTTTGCTATATGGACAGGCTAATCATTGCCCAAATGTTAAAGTTGGGTTCCTTTTTGCTTAAAAATTCATTCTTCAATTCCCCTCTTCTCACATTTTTCTATAAACAGACAGGAGGAGCCAAGTTGCTCCTTCAATATTTTGCATAGAAGTTTCTTTTGCTAAAGAACCAATTTCATTGCTCACAAGTTCTACCTTCCATCAAATACCAGAATATCAAACAGTCAAGTATTTTGCCATTTAAAGCAAGGATTACTTTCCAATACTGTGTTTTCCATTTCCATCTGAGATCTCAGACTCTCCGTTAATATCCATGTTTCTAACAGTTTACATTGTGGCACAGCAGATTAAGTCACTGCCTGCAACACAGGCATCCCATATGGGTGCTGGTTCAAGTTCCAGCTGCTCCACTTCTGTTCCTGCTGCCTGCTAACGTGCCTAGGAAAACAGAGGATGACTCAAGCACTTCTGCCCCTCCACCTGCATGGGAGTCCTGTAGGAGTCTCCTGGCTTCTGTCTGACCTACTCCTGGCTGTCATGGCTATTTGGGGAGTAAACCAGTGGATGGAAGATGTCTCTCTGCCCCTCCCTAACTCTGACTTTCAAATAAATAAATCATAGAAAAATAAGATATCCATGCTTCCAGCATGCACTTCAAAACTATTCTAGCCTCTACAAATTGCACAGATCCAAAGCTATTTCCACATTTTTAGGAACATTTCAGAGCAGCACCATATTTCTTGTTACCACAGTCTTTGGGTTCTCCAGAGAAACGGATATATAAAGAGATTTATTGTGAAGAATTAGCTCATATAGCTATAGAGGGAGACTGACAAGGGCTATGTTCTGCAGTCTGTAAGCTGGAGACCCAGTGGAGCCAATGAAACAGTTTCAGTCCTAGTCCAAAGGCCTGAAAACCAGGAGAGGCAATGCTGTAAGTTCCAGTCTTAGTCAAGAAAAAAGCAGAAGACCAAAGATCCCACTCAAAGTCAGACAGAGAGAAAGAATTCTTATTCAGAATGCCTTTCTATTCCATTGGGGCTTCCAACAGATTGAATGGAGCTCACCTACATTGGAGAGGAGGACCTGCTTTACCCAGTCTACAGACAAGTGTTCATCTCACCCAGAAACACCCTCCCACACACACAGTAATTGATCAAATATCTGGGAACCCTACAGCGTAGACAAGTTGACATAGAAAGTCAACCATCATGCTAAGTCAGTCTGTGTGACCTGCCTTGTCCTTTCCTCATGGACTTCATCCATTCATCACAATGTCTTAGTTTTTCCCAATAATCAGGGCTTTCCAAGAAACCTAAAAATTCCCCTAAAAATTATTACTAAGATATGGATGAGTACAAATGACTTATCACTGTTGTTACTTCAACAATGCCCTACGTAAGGAAGAAAAAAAAACATACCTTGTCTTAAAATACACATAGCATTAAATTTGTCATTTTATATTGTACAATTCACAATGTGGTACAAACATCATCATTGTGACCCCAAAGGAAGCTCCATATGCATTCTCCATTTCCCCTCCCCATAGCCCCTGACAACCAATCTATTTTCTGTCTCTATAGATTGGCCTATTCAGGATATTTTATATAAATGGAATCACAATAACACAGCTTTTTGTGTTTATTTCACTTATCTAAGCAAGAATTCTAGTCTCCTTAGCTAGGACAGGTGAAAAACAGAAGACAGAACTTGGGGATCCAAGATGGCTGAATAGGGTGTAACCACACTACCTTAAGCTGCTCTGGGATATGAAAAGAACAAGGGAAGGACTACAGGAGTCTGACAAAAATTTTCGGTGAAGATGTGGAAAAATAAATAGAAAACCAGCGAAGACTCTACGGGACAAGGAGAGAGAAAACAGACTGCTGCAGCCAGCTGGGAGCCACCATCTAACCATGTTAAGGTGGGAAGAAATTGCCATGTGCCCCACCACTCACAGCTGAGAGGGAATTCCAGTCACCCACTGACTTCTACTTCAGCCTGGAGAGCTGGGGTCTGAGCAACTGCCAGTCTTGGAGCAAAAAAGCCACCTTGCTTCCTTCCCCTCTCCCACAGCACACCTCTGTTCTCCTACCAGCATCACTGGCAAAGGTCAGGGCCAAGTATTCGGCAAAGGACAAACCCTCTGTATCCTGCAACACTGGGAATTTTAGAGCACTAGCCCCAGAACTACACTCAGGCACTCTATGTGAGCAAGGGGGATTCACCTTAACTTCCGGGGGCTAACACCAGAAGTAGCCCCTAAAAAAATCTGCTCCAAGCCTGGGAGATCTGGGTAATCACCCCGACTACACCCTGCAACACCAGGACTATAACAGTTTGTCCTAAATTTCTCAGTTCCACTGTATTCTACCTAGTGGACATGGCAAAGAATTTAACCTGCATTTCATCTCTCTGGACTCATACCCTTCGGAGTATACCTCAAGGTACACTCCTTTATACCTAGTAGTCACCCTGTAGGACTGGAACAGGGTCCAGTTCACATCCCCTAGTCCTAGTAGGACTAGGGTTGTTGGCATTATAAGCCACAGCACCAGCTGGACTCTCCTAGCAGGACCCGAGGAAAGGTCCATCCATTGGTGCCACAAGCCCTGGTGTCACATGGGCTTGCAAGTAGGACATGGGGGTAGCTACCCTTGTCTCTCTCAGCACCAAAACAAGGTCCTGTTTATCACATTCACCAGGGAGACTGACACTGAACTCCTATGGAACAAAGAAATCAAGGAAACCCTTATTCATCTCAATGCCACACTTCTATCCCCACGAACTATAACAGAATAGATCACTGTGTCACATTAAGACGAAAGAAGTCACTCAGAGACTACATTCCTGGAATCACCTAGAACCAAAGCCAAGGCAACAAGCCAAGTGATACCCTGCATACCAGCTAAACCATAAAGGCTTTTACAATAAAACCTACTCCATAAATAAGGGCCATATAAACCAGATGGGAAGACATCAACATAGTGACACAGGAGAAATGAAGAAGCAAGGAAGCATAACACTCCACAAGAACACAATACCCTTCCAGAATTAGATCCCGAACTGATGGAAATCTATGAAATGACAGATGTAGAATTCACAATATGGCTGGGGTTATGGCTTAGCGGGTAAAACCACTGCTTGTGGTGCCAGCATCCCACATAGGCACCAGTTCAAGTCCCAGCTGCTCCACTTCCAGTCCAACTCCCTGCTAACATGCCTGGGAAAGCAATGGAGGATGGCCCAAGTACTTGGGCCCCTACACCCATATGGAAGACCTGGAAGAAGCTCCTGGATCCTGGTTTCAGACTGGCCCAACTCCAGCCATTGAGGCCATTTAGGGAGTGAACCAACAGATAGAAGACCTCTCTCTTTCAGAAGGGTAAATTTTTTAACAAAAGGATTTAAATTAATCATTGTAAGGAAACTCGGTGAGATGCAAGCAGATACATATGGACAGATTAAAGAACTGAGGAAATCAATGAGTGACATGAATGAAAATATTACTAAGGAGATAGAACTCATTAAGAAGAACCAAACAGTAATTTGAAATGAAATCTTCAATCAATGAAATAAATACAATTGAGAACTTTAACAACAGAATAGACCAAGTGGAGGAAATAATTTCTGATCTCAGGGATAAGAATTCTGAAATAATCCAATCAGACAAAAATAAAGAGAAAATAACTAAAAAGAATGAAGAAAGTCTATGTGAAATATTGGATACTGTTAAATAACCAAGTACTCATATTATAGCTATTCCTGAAAGAGAGAAAGAAAAAGGCATTGAGAACCTGCAAAATGAAATACTTGAAAATTTTACAAGTCTTAAAGAAATGTGGACATCCAGATACAAGAGGTTCAAAGAGCCTCAAAGCTGACTCAACCAATAAAAGGTCTTCTACAAGGCATATTATCAAATTGTCAAATGTGAGAATCCTAAAGGCAGTAAGAGAAAAGTGTCAGTTACATGTAAAGGAAAACCAATTAGATTAACATTAGACTTCTCAGTGGACACCCTACAGGCCAGAAGAGAGTGGGATGATATGGTTAAAGTCTTAAAATAACTTCCAACCAAGAATATATATCTAGTAAAGCTAGCATTTTAAAAAAATAAAGATTTATTTATTTGAAAGTCAGTTATGGAGAGAGAGAAGGAGAGGCAGAGAGAGAAAGAAGTCTTCAATCCACTGTTTCACTCCCCAACTGGCCGCAACAGCCAGAGTTGCACTGATCCAAAGTCAGGAACCAGAAGCTACTGCTGGGTCTTCACACAGGTGCAGGGGTCCAAGGACCTGGGCCATCTTCTACTGCTTTCCCAGGCCATAGCAGAGAGCTGGATCAGAAGTAGAGCAGCTGGGTCTCAAACTGGCACCCATATGGGATGCTGGCACTGCAGGCAGTGGCCTTACCTGTTACGCCACAGCACCAGCCCCAAAGCTAGTCTTTAAAAGTGAAGGAGAAATAAAATATTTTCCAGATAGACAAAAACTGAGAATTCACTGCCACCAGACCAGCCTTACATGAAATTCTGAAGGGTGCCCTGCATTAGAAGTAAACAGCATGAAAACGCACGATACCACCAAAATCACCAACACAACAGGTAGAGTCAATATCCAATCAACAAAACGACAGGTCTTAGTTCTTATCAGTACCAACCTTGAATGTAAATGGATTAAATTCACCAATCAAAAGATTTAGGTTGGCTGAATGGATTAAAAATATCATGATCTCACTAGATGCTGCCTACAAAACTTACCTCATAAAGATATACACAGGGGGCTGGTACTGTGGCGTAGTGGGTAAAGATGCTGCCTGCACTGCTGGCAGCCCATATAGGTGCCAGTTCAAGACCCGGCTGCTCCATTTCCGATCCAGCTCTCTGCTATGGCCTGGGAAAGCAGTAAAAGATGTCCCAAGTGCTTGGGCCCCTGTACCTACTTGGGAGACCTGGAAGAAGCTCCTAGCTCCTGGCTTCGGATCAGCACAGCTCCAACCTTTGCAGCCAGTTAGGAAGTGAACCAGTGGATTAAAGACCTCTCTACTCTGTCTGCCTCTCCTTCTCTCTGTGTGTAACTCTGCCTTTCAAATAAAATAAACATTTTTTAAAGAAGAAATAGATACACACTAAAGTGAAGGGTTGGAAAAAAATACCAGGAAAATGGAAACCAAAAGTGAGTAGGTGTAACCATTCTGATATCAGATAAAATAGACTTTATCTCTTTTTATAGTTTGGTATATCTTTATAAAAATATAGTATCCTTTAAATCAATCATAAAAATACATATACTCAACATAAGATGACCAAGATTTATACAGAAAATGCTATTGGAGCAAAACTGTTAGATCTAAAAGAACAGATATACCACAATCCAATCATAGTGAGTGATTTCAACACCCCACTCTCTTCAATGGACAGATCATCCAGACAGAAAAATCAAAAAAGATACATCAGAGTTGAAAGATACTATTGAAGGATTAAGTGTCAAAAGGATCACATAAATAAGACCAGTGTCTGGTAATAACAATAGATAGAATTAAAAAGGAGAGAATATTCCAACATGGAAAGCAGTGCACACAGCAGACTCTTAGAATGGCAAATGCCCTAAACAACACTCTGACCTCAGAATCAGCCCTTAAGGCATTTAGATATGGCCGAAAAGCCCATGAGGGCAGTTCAGGCATGGAAAGCTAAGAGACTATGGCAAAAAATGTTCGATATGAAGGATCTCTATGAGTGAGACCTCTGTGGAAAGAAGGGGTCAAAGAAGGATGTACTTTTCTCTGAAGGGAGGAGAGAACTCCCACTTTGACTATGGCCCTGTCTAAATCCTGATGGAGTTTGTGGACTCAAAAGGCTTCCATAGCTTTGGCAGCTCATGGCAAGAGCCTTGGGTGATCACTGACATCATACATAAGAGTGTTAATTGTCAAATTTACAGAAATCACTGCATTTACTCCCCATGTAGGACCTCTGTCCTTAATGAATTATACTATTAGAATTAACTACAAAACTTGTTCTCAAACAGTACTTTATATGTTGTGGGGAGGGGGGTGGATGCCAACTGTTGAAATCTTTACTTAATATAGAGTTGGTCTTCTGTATATAAAGTTAATTAAAAATGAATCTTAATGAAGAATGGGATGGGAGAGGGAGTGGGAGGGCAGGTGGGGGGGGGGGGGGAGGAAGAACCACTATATTCCTAAAGTTTTACCTATGAAACTTGAAGTCATTAAATAAAAGATTAAAAAAGAGATATTACCGGGCAAATGGACCAAACAGACATTTATACGACATTTCACCCAACAGCTACAGAATACACATTCTTATCAGCACGTGAACATTTTCTAGGATAGACCACCTATTGGGCCACAAATCAAGTCTCAGCAAATTTAAAAAACTGAAGTCATACCATGTATCTTCTCAGACCATAAAGGAATAAAACTAGAACAGTAGAATATTCATAAATACTTGCAAATTAAACATGCTACTAGATGATCAATGAGTCATTAAAGAAATTAAAAAGGAATCAAAAACTTACTTGAAATAAATGAAAATATAAATACAACATATCAAAACCTGTGGAATATAGTAAAAGCAGTATTAAGAGGAAAGTTTATACCATTAAGTGCTTACATTTAAAAAGAGAAATGTCTCAAGTTAAAGATCTATTGATTCAATTTGATGATCTAGAAAAACAAGCCAAACCCAAAGTCAGTAGGAGATGAGCAACAATAAGGATCAAAGAAGAAATAAATGAAATTGAAAACAAAAAACAAATATCAAAACCAAAAGTTGATTTTTTGAGATAAAATAGATAAACCTCTAGCCAGACTAATAAATAAAAGACTCAAAATTAGAGATGAAAAAGGAGACATTACAACTGACAGTGAAATACGAAGTATCATAAGAAACTATGAAGAACTGTATGCTAACAAACTGGAAAACCTCAAAGAAATGATTTCCTGGATTCATATAACCTACCAAAAATAAATTAAGATAGACAATCTGAACAGACCCACAACAAGCAATGAGATTGAAGTACTAATAAAGTCTTCCATTAAGGAAAAGTCCAGGACCTGATGGCTTTACTTTTTTGTTGTTGTTGACAGGCAGAGTTAGACAGTGAGAGAGAGAGAGACAGAGAGAAAGATCTTCCTTTTCCGTTGGTTCACCTCTCAAGTGGCCACTACGGCCGGTGCGTAGTGGCCAACGCGCTACGCCGATCTGAAGCCAGGAGACAGGTACTTCTGGTCTCCCATGTGGGTACAGGGCCCAAGGACCTGGGCCATCCTCCACTGCACTCTCGGGCCACAGCAGAGAGCTGGACTGGAAGAGGCGCAACCGGGACAGAATCTGGCGCCCCGACCAGGACTAGAACCCAGGGTGCCGGCGCCGCAGGTGGAGGATTAGCCTAGTGAGCCGCGGCACCAGCCTACTTTATTTTTAAATTCTACAAAACATTAAGAGGAAATAACTCCAATAGTCTTCAAACAATTGCAAAATATTGATCAGAATTGAATTCATCCAAACTCTTTATGAAGCCAGCATCACTTTAATACTAAAACCAAAGATACTACACAAAAAGAAAACTATAGACCATATCCTTAATGAACACAGATGCAAAGTTTCTCAACAACATACTAGCAAATAGAATCCAAAGCCACATCCAAAAGATCACACATCATGATCAAGTGAGATTTATCCCAGAAATACGAGGGTGATTCAACATTCACAAGTCAATAAATGTCATAAATCCCATCAATAGGATAAAGAACAAAAACCATGTGGTCATCAATAGATGCAGAGAAAGTATTTGATATTCAAAACCCCTTCATGATTAAAAAAAAAAAACTCCACAAATTAGGTATAGAAGGAACACTCCTCAAAATTATAAAGGCTATATATCACAAACCAACAGACAATATCACACTGAATGGCAAAACACTAGAAGTTTCTATCCTCAGATAGGGACCAAGAGAAGGATGTCCACTGTTACCACTCTTATTCCATTTATCAGTGGAAGTTTTAGCAAGAGCAATTAGGGAGGAAGAAAAAATAAATCGTATCAAAATTAGAAAAGAAGAAGTCAAATTATCCATGTTTGCAGATTATATGATATAGTACATGGAAAATAATTGTATAAATAAATGTATAATTATATAGCCAAATGAAATTAGACCTCTAACTCTCACCATATAGAAAAAAAAATCAACTCATGATGGATCAAAGACCCAAATTTAAGACATGAGACTATGAAGTTGCTGGAAGGAAACATAGGAGAAACACTCCAAGACATTGGTGTAAGGGTTGGCTTCTTGGACAAGATCCCCAAAGCACAGGCAACAAAAGCAAAGCTAAACAAATGGAACCAAATCAGACTCAAACTTTTACACATCAAAGGAGAAAAAAATAGAGTGAAGAGACATCAACAGAATGGGAAACAATATTTACAAACCATCTATCACATGAAGGTTTAATATCCCAAATATATCAGCAACTTAAAAAAACCATCAAGTTGAGAAATGGGTAAAGAACTTCAATAGACGGCTCTCAAAAGAGCTACAAATAGCCAAGGAACATATGAAAAAATTCTAATCACTAACCATAAGGGAAATGCAAATCAAAACCACAATGAGATATCACCTCACCCCATCAGAATGACTGAAATCCAAAACACAGATTGTAACAAATGCTTGTGAAAATATGGGCAAATGGGAACACTTATACACTGTTGGTAGGAATGTAAATTAGTGCAGCCACTGTGGAAAACAGTGTGGAGATTTCTTTAAAAACTAGAAGCAGAGTTGCCATATGATCCAGCAATCCCACTACTGAGTATGTACCCAAAAGACTTGAACACATTGTATCAAAGGAATATCTATACTGCCATGTTTATATCAGCACTATTCAAAATAGCTAAATTTGGACTCAACCAAGGTGTCCATCATTATATGAATGGATAAAGAAAATGTGGTGAGCCGGCGCCGCGGCTCACTAGGCTAATCCTCCGCCTTGCGGCGCCGGCACACTGGGTTCTAGTCCCGGTCCGGGCACCGATCCTGTCCCGGTTGCCCCTCTTCCAGGCCAGCTCTCTGCTGTGGCCAGGGAGTGCAGTGGAGGATGGCCCAAGTGCTTGGGCCCTGCACCCCATGGGAGACCAGGAGAAGCACCTGGCTCCTGCCATCGGATCAGCGCGGTGCGCCGGCCGCAGCGCGCTACCGCGGCGGCCATTGGAGGGTGAACCAACGGCAAAAAGGAAGACCTTTCTCTCTGTCTCTCACTGTCCACTCTACCTGTCAAAAAAAAAACAAAGACAAAAAAAATGTGGTGTATATACATAATGGAATGTTATTCAGCTGTAAAAAAGGAATGATATTCTACCATTTGCAGCAAAATGGATGCAACTGGAAGTCATCATATTGAGTGAAATAAGCTGGACCCAGAAAGATAAAACACTGCAGGTTCTCCCTTATTTGTGGGAGCTAAAATTTAGAAACCAAACAAGAAAAAAACAAAGGTCTGTGTATAAATATTGTTGCAAATACAGTTCTACAAAACTATTTTCTAACTTTTTCAAACCAATGGTTAAGAATGTCATACTACTATAGTTTTAGTAATCTGTGATTTTAAAAGTTCCTGTATAAGGGTGAAATGGTCATTTTCCATTCAATTATTATTTATTGTCTATACTCCCACTGAACTAGGGTCTTTTTGTCTTTGACTTGCTAAAATTCTTATTTGGTGAACTAATAAGCCTTTTTATTTATTTTATTTTTTTTTATTTTTGACAGGCAGAGTGGACAGTGAGAGAGAGAGACAGAGAGAAAGGTCTTCCTTTTGCCGTTGGTTCACCCTCCAATGGCCGCCGCAGTAGGCGCGCTGCGGCCGGCGCACCGCGCTGATCCGATGGCAGGAGCCAGGTGCTTCTCCTGGTCTCCCATGGGGTGCAGGGCCCAAGCACTTAGGCCATCCTCCACTGCACTCCCGGGCCACAGCAGAGAGCTGGCCTGGAAGAGGGGCAACCGGGACAGAATCCGGTGCCCCGACCGGGACTAGAACCCAGTTTGCCGGCGCTGCAAGGCGGAGGATTAGCCTAGTGAGCCACGGCGCTGGCCCTAATAAGCCTTTTTAATGTAATGTAAGTTTAAAATGTTATCTCAAACACTGGGAAAAAAATGAGAAAGAGGGAGAAGGACAGAGAGTGGGAGAGAGGGGGAAAGAGGAGGGAATAGCATTATGTTCTTAGAATTGTATCTTCAAATCACATTTAACCTGTGAAGAACTAGTTAAAAATTAAAGAGAAACAAAGAAGGGGGAGGGGGGAATAGGAGCAGCAACACAGCTTTCAGGAAAGGGTGAATGGGTAACCAGTATGTGGTGTCAAAATACATAAAGAAAGTGAAAAAAAAGTACAATCTGGTGGCTGGCGCCGTGGCTCAGTAGGCTAATCCTCCATCTTGCAGCGCCAGCACACCGGGTTCTAGTCCCGGTTGGGAGGCTGGATCCTGTCCCAGTTGCTCCTCTTCCAGTCCAGCTCCTCTGCTGTGGCCCGGGAGTGCAGTGGAAGATGGCCCAAGTGCTTGGGCCCTGCACCCCATGGGAGACCAGGAGAAGCACCTGGCTCCTGCCTTCAGATCAGCGCAATGCGCCGGCCGCAGCGCGCCGTCTGCGGCAGCCATTGGGGGGTGAACCAACGGCAAAAGGAAGACCTTTCTGTCTCTCACTGTCCACTCTGCCTGTCAAAAAAAAAAAAAAAAAAGTACAATCTGGTTTACAATACCCTCTTAAGCATTTGAGGGCTGCCTGTTACACCTCAGCTGCTTCCTATTTCACTGCGTTAGCAAGAGGTGGGGAAGCCATACCCCTCTGCCCTCACTCTGCTCTGTGTCAGTAGCTCCTCCCATCGAGGTCTGCAGCAGCCCGAACACTAGCAGGCATCAGGTCACAGGGGAGGATGTCAGAACACTTCAGGGTCCCTCCCTCCCCAAAAGTAACCTGGCAGGCCCTTGGAGGTCATAAGTTCATGCAGCCCCAAGGGACCCAAGGATGCTTATCCGATAGCACACACTGCAGGTCTTAAAATGGAAGCAAGCCCCTCTTGCTCGCAGGGAAGTCAATTATGCATGGGCTTTCTTTGAAGAGGCAGACGCTTAGCGAAGAAAGAGGCTACATCCATTCCCAAACTCATTTGCAGAAGAAAATTTCTAACTCACAATGCTGTATGAGTCCAAGACCCCGCACTCACAGCTCGCACAGCATAGCCACTGGGTTTTGAAACGGTCCCCAGGCTCGCTCACCCACTGGTCGCTACTGGAAAGAATATGTGGTCTTATTGCAGATGCGTTGTGTGGATAGCCAGCCTCGTCCAGACTACAGGTTACTGAGGTTCTGTGGGCAAGGGGCAGCTTGGCCAGGCCCCAGCCAGAGAGCTCCGAGAACGGCATGTCAGAGAAGGTCAGGGTGCTTCCTAGCAGCTTGAAGACCCAGACGCTGTGGCACAGGAGAGGCCGCTGCTTGGGGTGCTGCCTCCCATATCCCAGTGCCTGGTGGAAGTGCCCACTCCAGTGGATGAAGACCCAAGTGCTCGGGTTCCTGCTACATACAGTGAGAGATGTTGGGGGCATCTGGGGCGGGAGCCAGTGGATGGAAGATCTCTCTCCCTCTGTCACTTTCAAATGCGTGAATGATATTGAGACAAAACAGAAGTTCTTGGAGGTGGAGGATCTATGTCAGAAATTTTATTTACCAAACACTCTTATGCTTTTTTTTATTGGTCTAATAAAGCTACCCAACCTGGGGCATTCTCTTTTTAGTTTTTTTTTAAGCCAATCTCCCCTTTCTATTAAAAGTCAAACATAAATACACGTACAAACATTGTCAGCCTTTACTTCTACCCTGTAACGATGTTTGCTAAGATGAAAGCCTGGATGCATCCACTAACAAGTTCATGTTGTTTTCCTGCTTCTGTTTCAAAAAGTGGACCACGTCGTCTTTATCATTTGACTCTAGGATGACTAGCGGAGATTTAATCATATACACAGCCCTGCAGTGACTCGCTAAACAAACCCATGTGAGGATGAAAGGGACACGGAGGCCTGATGTGAACACAAAGGCCTTTGCGTTCTCCTTTTCTTTGCAGAAGTGTGTGGAGTCTGATGGAACACAGCAGATCCTGCTTAGAAATTCACCACTCGTTTACACAATAGTGTTTACCTTTCCACGGAGTCTTTCGGCTCAGAAGGATCCCTGTTTCACTTACATTCGGAAGATGTGGCTACAAGGTGGTGTCAGAGTTTGAACAAATACCCTTAAATCTTCCCCAAAAAATGATGTCCCCATCCAAGAAGGCAGCAGCCTTCCAAGGATTTTTCACAATGATTTTGGGCTCCAACTAGGCGCTGCCTTCCATAACACACTGGGGGTGTTACTGTTGTTGTCTGCATTGGTTCTTAAAAAAAAAAAAAAAAAAAAAAACCACTTTCTCATCAAGATCAGTTTCATTTTTGCAAACAAGCAGACTGCAATTCACTGGATAGAACCGATTAAGCCTAAGAAAATAACAGATGACTGTAATGTGAGACGAGCTTCTCTTGAACACAATTCTTTAATTAGCCCTAAAACATTGGGAACAATAACAGAACCCTGTAAGAAGTATCTGGACTTTGAAAGCAACTCTTATGATAAAGGTGGTATTTACATGAATATATGGCTTTTATTAAAAAACATAGGCTAAGCTCATTTTGGCTTTCATAAGCACTGTTACTGTTGGCCAGCTAAGCAGAGTTTCTGTTCTTCACCTCGCTACAGTATCAAATGGTTCTCTCACAATTCTTTTTGGAACGAACAAAAGGATAAAAACAGAGGGGCCAGCATTGTGGTGCAGTGGTTAAAGCCTCTATCTTTGATTACCAGCATCCCATATGGACACTGGTTCAAGTCCCGGCTGTTCCATTTCCAATCCAGCTCCCTGTTAATGGCCTGGGAAAACAGCAGAGGATGGTCCAAGTCCTTGGGCCCCTGCACCCACATGGGAGACCCAGATAGACCTCCATGCTCCCAGCTTTGGCCTGGCCCATCTGTGGCCATTGCAGCCGTTTGGGGATTGAACCAGTGGATAGAAGATCTCACTCTGTCTCTTCCTCTCTGTAACTCTTTCAAATAAATAAATCCTTAAAAAAAAAAAATGGAATACCTTCATAGAACTATACTTTAGTGATCTCACCTAAAGCATACTTCTAAAATTCACATGGATTTCTAGTCCAGAAGTAAATCTGGGTATACAACTAGATATAAATACATTAATAACTATATACATATGAATACATTCATAAATTATAATCCTATACGTACGTATATTAACGAAATATTACAACACCAGCTGTTCCCACCACAATTTATAATTTGACTTTGAGTTGTTTCCATCGGTAATTTCATTGAGCATTTCAAGAATGACATACACTGTGATCCTCTGTGTATAAAGTTAAATAAAAATAGATCGTAGTAAGAAAACACTGGGAACAGGAGAGGAAGAAGAGGGGAAGGAGTGTGGGTAGGAGGGTGGGCATGGGAGGTGGAGAATTACTCTGTTCCTAAAGTTGTATTTATGAAATGCATGCAAATACATTTAATACGACATACACTGGAGTGTTAGGTGCTGCACAAATTGGTTTAAACAGTTTTGTATTATAACCTCAGAGAAATGTATACATTTTGGGGGAGGGGTTGTTTATAATTCTTATTTGAAAGGCAGAGGTGGAGAGTGCCAGAGAATTAGAGGCAGATGGAGTACCAATTCACTCCCAAGTGTCTGCAACAACTAGGGCTGAGGCAGGCCAAACCAGGAAGCCTGGAACTCAACCCATATCTCATACATGAGAGGCAGGAAATCAACTACCTGAGCCATCACCTGCTGCCTCCCAGCATTTGCAATAGCAGGAATCTAGAATTGGGAGTGAGGCTGGGACTTGAACCCGGGCACTCTGCCATGGGACAAGGGTGTCTTAACCACTCGGGCAAACACCCTTCCCGCTGTGCTGTTTTATTGGCGTGTCCCTGTCAGTGAAGGAAGGCAGGTGGAAATTCACACATAGCATAGGTATCACACCAAGGACTGCACGTGACTCATTTAATACTGTCAACATCTCTGAGCTAAATATTTTTATGCCCATTTACAGACAAACTGAGGCAGGGCTATTTCAACAGCCAAACACGGACACAGCAAGTGTGAGAGATGCACTTAGAATTGAGCTGATCATGGAAAAAGAAGTGGAAGGCCACACCCATGTGTCTGGAATTGAAATGAAAGCATCTTTCCCACAGAGAATCATTTTCTCCCCAAAATAATTGAGACTTTCATTCCCCCTAACTGTTTTGTTCATTCATCTCACTGATTCTTTTGCCGTATTATTCCAGAAATGAATTAGGACAGCGAGTTCCCAAATCCGGGATCATCAAGTGTTCTATGAAATTTTATCTCATTATTTATATAAGGAGCCTTTGAAAATCAATGAGGAGCCTGAACCAGTGAGGAGCCTGGGTGGGACAGTCACAAGTAATGCAAGCAAATGAAGAACTGTGGAAGCCATGAGGACAAAGGAAAAAAGCACGATCCTTAAGATGCTGGGACACTCACCGTCTACAGGGAAGGAGGGGAAAGATTTAAAGTAGGAATAACGGAGAAGTGCTAAGTGAATCCTGACTCAATGTCAGAATCTTCCCTTCGACCTCAGATCTATTTTACTGATGACATTGTTTTCAAATGTTTGATTTTCTTTAAAAATTGGTTAATGGTCCCAATTTGCCCATGTATCTCCCAGTTCTCCCCCAGAATGGAGGAAGATTATTCATTTTCAGTCTTTATCTTCTTGTTCAGACGCTAATGACTGACCATTTGAAAGGAAATAAACCAAAACCAAACACGTTTTTATAAAATAAAATTGCATCATCTGGATATATAACAACTCATTTTTAAAATAAATATAAGCTCCATAGTTCACTAATGTCATGATTTTTCTCTTATCTCTATGAAAGGTTCTTTCTCCTTGCCTTCTTTCTTTGCCATTGGCAAAACTAGTACTACCCAAATCCTGAGAGGTAACACTCAAAGTGATGGGTGTTTAAACAGTGCCATGATCAAAAAATGGTCTGACCCCAGAAATTCAGATTTGTGAATGTTATCAGAGGACTGCCCAAAGTCACCCAAAGTCCTGGCTGGTTTTCTCCTCTGTATATCTGCACCTGCTTTTATACAGAAGGGATGCACAGAAACTTATGTGTGTTGCTCATCTTACCAAGCAGAGCTCAGCACAGAATTCTCTTTCACTTCAAAGGGCATACCACGGGGCGCAAAGATAGCTGGGACTGGGTCCTTCCCACCAAACACTGCCCTCCTACACTCACACCCAACTCCCCAGTGAGCCAGGAGGGCAAGCTCAGGCCTTCACAGCTCTAGGTAACATTTCCCACAACCCCCGATTCATAAATATTGACATTTGGAAAAACAAGAGAAAAGAAAGCACTTTGCCAGGAAGAAAAGCGTTAAGTTGAAATGTTTCTATATTTTCTAAAGCTTGATTTCTGTCTAAGATACCATTATGATTTTTAAATAAAATTTACCTTATCTTGGAACTTTTAACCAGAGAATATAGGAAATGAAACCTCCAGAGTTTTAATTTTTTCCAATTAGGAAAATACTTTTAACAGGACTAAGTTTAAAGCCGTTTTTCTAAAAGGGGCAATAGCATTCACAGATAAGATCTTTTTTGTTGATAATCAAATTTTTAAACCATAGTTGTTTTGAAATTATGTTTTCAGCAAAATCTTTTCTTTTTCCTTTTAAGTTTTCGTCTCCACCCTTCTTAGCTTCAAGCAGCAGAAATAATATAGTAACTAAGGCCCTTGGGAATTCCTTGCTCAGCCACCAGTCTGTTTCTAATGTGGAACTACAGCACAACCTGGTGGTAGTTGCTGTTATGACCATGGTTTAAGGATATGAGCCGTCCAAGCTAAAAACCAAAATAAAGGAAAACCCTGTTTGATTCTAAAAAAAAAATAAACTATCTGGGAACAGAACTTTAGGGTGAATCCTTCAATATCATAATTAAAAACACAACTTTAAAAATGTTTCTATATAATATACCTCTCACCAATGTGGTGATTAAGGATGTCTTTGTCAAAAAAAAAAAAAAAAAAAAAAGAGTGGATAGTGAGAGGGAGAGAGAGACAGAGAGAAAGGTCTTCCTTTTACCATTGGTTCACCCTCCAATGGCCGCTGCGGCCGGCGCCGATCCGAAGCCAGGAGCCAGGTGCTTCTCTTGATCTCCCTTGCGGGTGCAGGGCCCAAGGACTTGTGCCATCCTCCACTGCCTTCCCGGGCCATAGCAGAGAGCTGACCTGGAAGAGGGGCAACCGGGATAGAATCCGGCACCCCAACCAGGACTAGAACCCAGTGTGCCGGCGCCGCAAGGTGGAGGATTAGCCTGTTAAGCCACGGCGCCGGCCAGGATGTCTTAAGAGTGTCAATTGTTAACAGGAGTCACTGTGCACTTGCTCCCCGTGTAGGACTTCTGTCCTTAATGAGTTGTACTATGAGAATTAACTGCCAAACTTGTTCTTCTCTAATAGTACTTTTTACATTGTGTGTGTGTATGTGTGCAAACTGTTGAAATCCTTACTTAGTATAGAGTTGGTCTTCTGTATATAAAGATAATTAAAAATGAATCTTAAAGAATGGGATGGGAGGCCGGCACCGTGCCTCACTTAGCTGATCCTCCACCTGCATGGCCGGTACCCCACGTTCTAATCCTGGTTACGGCGCTGGTTCTGTCCCGGTTGCCCCTCTTCCAGTCCAGCTCTCTACTGTGGCCCGGGAGTACAGTGGAGGATGGCCCAGGTCCTTGGGCCCTGCACCTTCATGAGAGACCAGGAGGAAGCACCTGGCTCCTAGCTTCGGCTCGGAGCAGCGCGCTGGTGGAAGCAGCCATTTGGGGGCGGGGCGGTGAACCAACAGAAAGACCTTTCTCTGTCTCTCACTGTCTAACTCTGCCTGTCAAAAAAAAAAAAAAAAAAAAAAGAATGGGATAGGAGAGGGAGTAGGAGGTGGGATGGGAGTAGGGGAGGGAGGGTAGGTATGGGAAACAGAACATTATATTCCTAAAGTTATACCTATGAAAATTGTATTCATTAAATAAAAAAAATTAAAAAAAAAAAGGGAACAGTCTTTAACCAGTGACAAAGAAAAGCAAGCCAAGCAGTTTTCCAGGTCTAGGAAGATTCTCTATGTTCCATGGGTAAAAGCAAGCACATGGGCTCCTGTACCCACATGGGAGACCAGGAGGAAGCACCTGGCTCCTGGCTTCAGACCAGCGCAGCACCAGCTGTAGCGGCCATTTGGAGAGTGAACCAATGGAAGGAAGACTTTTCTCTACCTCTCTCTCTCTTTCTCACTGTCTGTAACTCTGTCAAATAAAAAAAAAAAAAAAGTAAGCACAGTCAAAAGAAAAAAAAACAAAGTGGACATTTGTTCTAAGATTTTTTCCCCTAGTCTTCAAATTCAAGCTAATAAGAACTTTCAAATTTTTTCTTACAAAGGAAATGTAATTTTTGATGAGTCTTCCCAAGAGAAACCAGACCATTTTACACACTTTTCTTTCACAACTATCAGCACCATGATGTAAGACTTCAGGCACAAACTGGTGATTCACAACCACTGTCATCTCTTGAGTAGATAAAAAAATAAAATGTGTTTATAGAGCTTTATAAGTGACACATACAAACTGTACCCAAGAGGGTACTTCAAATGGTTCTTGAAAAAAATGGAATTGAAAGGTAGGTTTACCTTTCTCTGAAGGGAGGAGAGAACTTCCACTTTGAATATGACCTTGTCTAAATAAGATCAGAGTTGGTGAACCCAAGAGGCTTCCATTGCCTTGGCAGCTCATGGCAAGAAACCCGGGTGATTATTGACATCATAAATCAGAGTGTCAATTGTTAAATCAACAACGGGAGTCACTATGCACCTGCTCCCCATGTAGGACCTCTGCCCTTAATGTGTTCTACTATGAGAATTAATGGTAAAACTACTACTCAAACAGTACTCTGTACTTCGTGTGTCTTTGTGGGTGTAGTCTGTTGAAATCTTTACTTAGTATATACTAAGTTGATCTTCTGTATATAAAGATAATTAAAAAAGAATCTTGATGAATAATAGGATTGGAGATGGGATGGTTGCAGGTGGGAGGGAGGTTATGGGGGAAAAGCTGCTATAATTCAAAAGTTGTACTTTGGAAATTTATGTTTATTAAATAAAAGTTAAATAAAAGAAAAATAAAGGTAGGTTTACTTTAGTGTAAAATAAATTTGAGATCCATGCATAGTTTTATCATAATAATTTTCCAAATTTTTGAAGGCCTTTTATACACATGAATTTCTATTTGTATCAAAATAATCTCTTAATTCCATGTTCTATAAATTTTCTCTAATCCTGTTATCTACTCTATCAAATTAAGAATCAGTATCTCCACTTTAACAGATGAGTGGGGCTTAAAGATATGAACTAACTTGTTCAAGTTCACTCAGCTGGTGAGTGACAGAAGGAACTGAACCTTACACCTGCCTGCTCCCAAGCTCGCACCCACAGTCTGGAACAGGGTATGCCCTCAGTAAGCATCTGCTGACTCAAGGAACAAATGTGCCTATTAGAAGGATATCAATGGCCAGATTGGACGAACTCTAAACTCTTTGCCTGTACATCCAGTAACTCTTCCAGTAAGATTGAGACCTACTGGTGCAGGCCTTTGGTACAGTAATTAGGATGTGGCTTGGATGCCTACATGCCACACCTGAGTGCCTGGGTTCAAGTTTTGGCTCCTTTCCCGATTCCAGTTTCCTGATGATATGAATGTGGGAAGCAGTGGTTATGGCTTGGGTACTTGGGTTCCTGCCACCCATGTGGGAGACCCGCATTGAGGTCTTGTCTCCTGGCTTCAGCCTGGCCCATTTTTAGTTGTTTGGGGAGTGAACCCTCTGAGAAAAGATCTCTCTCTCCGCTCCCCCCACCCCTGCTTTTCAAATAAAATATTTAAGTAATGAAAATCTTCTAGAAGTAGACATATTTTGAATTTTCTCTTCTTCATGCAATTGCACCCTCTCAAGCCTTCTACGTCCCCTCTACTCTGGAAAAGAGCAGCGAAGAAACCCCAGGCCACCATCACCAGGACCTCGCCCCCAGGCGCCCTAGCTGGGATCTTTACCATTTTTTTGCCATAGATCCCTTTGGAAAGCTAGGGAAGCTTCCAGACCCCTTTCAAAATATTCTAATAATTTCAAAGAAAAGGTTTTTTTTTAAGTTTTTATTTAAAAATAATTGGTTAAGCCCTTAAGCTAATTTGTAACACTCATGTAGTGCTTATTTATTAATACATTTTTCTACTAATTCTATTTCTTTGAAAGGCAGAATGAGAGACAGACATCTACTACCCAATTGATTCACTCCTCCCAAAGCCATGAACTCCATCCTGGTCTCCCATGTGGGTGGCAAGGACCCAAGTACCTGAACCATCTAATCCAGAAAGTTGGACTAGAAACAGCTGGGACTCAATTTCAGGCACTCCAAGTAAGATTTGGGTATTCAAAGCAGTAGCCTAACCAAACATGCCACACCTACTCCTATTGATGTATTAAGTAACAAGATCTAGCTGGACAATTATTATATTCTCAAAGTATCAATGATCATAAACATTTTGAGACATCTATAACTGCTGTAAGGTGGCATGAGCAGATCTTTGAGATTTTACTGCAGAGATATTAATATTGATCTTATATGTGGTCTCTGTTTATAAGAATGACAAATTTCAATTTGAAGTTAATGACTGCTTCCCATCTATAGACCTTTCACTACTCTAAATTAAGAAATTATAACTCATCTTGAGTTACTCATAGCTAAACCTTTTTCAGAAGTTAAATTTAAAATTTCTTAATTCCATCAAAAATCCTCACAGCAAACACATACACATATGACATATTCACTTTAATAGGAATGGCCTGATGGGATGGCAGGCTTTAAAAATAACAGGGCGAGGACCTAGGAAGGTATTAAGACAATCTTGAGTCTTGTGACATTCATCCGCAAATATCATTTGCCTCTAATAACAATTCAATTTGACTTAGCTAATATTTATCAAGCAGTTACTATATCAGATGCTGTTCTGGGATTTATGTTTTAAAAGGGAATAATCTGCATCATTTTCTTGTGTGGCACTGTACAATGTTTAAAGCAGTTCTATAAAGATCTCATTCAAACCTAACTACGACTCCAAGAGGTAAAGCAGGGTCCCAAGACTTATTAATTCTGCATCCTAACCATAAATCCCAAGCCAGAATTATATCTGGGTACTCAATAAATGTAGACACTGCTCTGCTCTCATCCTCTGAGCCAACTCTCCCTGAACTACGGTTGTCAGATAAAACACATCCAGTTCCATTTGGACCTCAGATAAATGATTTTTCAGCACATGTTCTGTGCAATAATTCTTCCTAGAAGATGCTCCAAGCAATACAGGACATATACACTAAAAGCATTATTTGTTGTTCATTTGAGTTTCAGACTCAATTAGGCATCCTGTTTTTGGTGGTTTTTTGTTGTTGTTGTTGTTGTTTATTTGAAAGGTAGAATTACAAAGGGAAGGAGGTAGAGACAAACAGAGATCTCCACCTGCTGCTTCACTCCCTAAACCACCACAGTGGCTGGCCCGGCTGAAGCCAGGAGCCTAGAACTCCAGTTGATCTCCCACATCAGGTGGCAGAGGCCCAAGCACTCAGGTCATCTTCCACTGCTTCCCCAGGTGCATTTGCAGGGAGCTGGATGGGAGGTAGAACAGCTGGGATGCGGGCATCACAGGCAGCAGCCTGACCCACTATGCCACAACACCAACCCATATTTTGCAACCTGACAACCTTCCCCGTTTCCCTCTGCCTGGGAGCCCTCTCTGCAAGAACTCCACAAAGGGGAAGAACAGATGGGCAGTGCAGGGAAGCTAATGCCCCTGTGAGCAGCCTGCAATCCCTGATGGGTTCGAATGTGAGGGACAGGGCAGGGCAAGCGTTCTGGTGAGAAGAAGGGATGTGCACAGGGCAGAAGCAGGGCTGGGTGTGTGTCCTGTGATCAGAAACAGATTGTCCCAAGACAAGGAAAAGGGGACCAGGTCACACAGAGGAGAGCTGGGACCACCAGGTAAGAACATAGATCATCCGAATGCTTATGTAGAGCAAACGGAGCCAAAACTGCTAGGATCAAAAGATGATGTCATGTTCATTTGGTGGTGGAGGGCAGCACGGCTGGAAGCTGAGAAACCAGTTAGTAGGCTCCTGCCAGTCTACACCTCTGCTTATAATGACCTAATGAGTAGGAAGGTGTGGGCTGCATCACAAGGAAGAGCCCTCAGATCTGAGCCACGGAGGAGTCAAGGGAAAGAGAAGAAACCTCCTGTCCTGTACCAGGGTAATGGGGGAAACAGCACCACGAACAAGAAACTGAGAATCTAGTTGTGCAAAGTTGAGAAAATAACTCTTAGGTATCATCGTTTCTGTGAAATTAGACTTTCCGATTTTATGATTGAGAGTGTGGGTATGTCCCCTGTGCTGGGCAGAAGTAACTTCAACCACCTGGGGGTGAGACGCCATCTCCCCTCCACTCCCAACTCCACTCTAGGACTCCATAGCATCTAAGACCCTGGCGTCTACCTCTGGAGGACATCTGCTACTACCTGCCCACCTTCCTCTCCCCCCTGTCTGGAAACAGCCCTTGTCTTTCCTATAAAGGTCTCGTCATTCCATCCAGTCTAGTCAATCTACCCCACCACTCTGGCCCAGTACAGCTCATGAAAAGGTATATATCCCAGACCTGGCCAGTTGGACCACCCCATGCCACCTGCACAATGCAGTGGTCCAGGAAGAGGAAGGTGGCTAAAACCAAGCCAGTCGTGAGCTGTAAATTATTCTTGAGAAAGCAGGAAGCAGTTCCTTCTGCTACAATTAGGATCCACGGTACAAGTTAGGGGTTGAAATGAAAGGCTCAAGACCAAAACCTGGGATGAAAAGTGGGGGAGAGCCTGGCTGAAATCAAAGAGTACAGGGCCAGCACAGTGGCATACTGGGTAAAGCCACCTTCTGCAACGCCAGCATCCCCTATGGGTACCAGTTCAAGTCCTGGCTGCTCCATTTCCAATCCAGCTCCCTACTAATACGCCTAGAAAAGCAGTGGATTAAGGCCCAAGTCCTTGGGCCCTAGCACCCACATGGGAGACCTGGAAGAAGTTCCTGAGTCCTGGCTTTGACCTGGTGTACCCCTAGCTGTTGTGGCCATTTGGGGAGTGAACTAGGAGATGGAAGATTCTGTCTCTTCTCTTTCTGTAACTGTGCCTTTAAAATAAATCTCGGCCAGCACCGTGGCTCAACAGGCTAATCCTCCGCCTTGCGGCACCGGCACACAGGGTTCTGGTCCCTGTTGGGGCGCCGGATTCTGTCCCGATTGCCCCTCTTCCAGGCCAGCTCTCTGCTGTGGCCCGGGAGTGCAGTGGAGGATGGCCTAAGTGCTTGGGCCCTGCACCCCATGGGAGACCAGGAAAAGTACCTGGCTCCTGCCTTTGGATCAGCACGGTGTGCTGGCTGCAGCGCGCCAGCTGCGGCAGCCACTGGAGGGTGAACCAACGGCAAAGGAAGACCTTTCTCTCTGTCTCTCTCACTGTCCACTCTGCCTGTCAAAAATAAATAAATTTAAAAAAATTTTTTTTTGTTTTTTTTTTGACAAGCAGAGTTAGTGAGAATGACAGAGAGGAAGGTCTTCCTTCCATTGGTCCATCCCCCAAATGGCTGCTACGACCAGCACACTGTGCTGATCCGAAGCCAGGAGCCAGGTGCTTCCTCCTGGTCTCCCATGTGGGTGCAGGGCCCAAGGACTTGGACCACCCTCCACTGCCTTCCTGGGCCACAGTAGAGAGCTGGATGAAAAAGTTAAAAATAGCATATACAGTATGACCTCAACTCTTAATATATATATTTCAAACAAGAGGAGGAAAAATGAAGACAAGCCACATTCCATGTTAATAACAATTATTTATTGATATTAAAAAACAAGTTGGGGCCAGTGCTGTGGCATAGAAGGTTGGACCTCCACCTGCAGTGCCAGCATCCCATGTGGGCACTGGTTCGAGTCCTGGCTACTCCACTTCTGATCCAGCTCCCTGCTAGTGTGCCTGGGAGGGCAGCAAAGATGGCCCGGATGCTTGGGCCTCTGCACCCTTGTGGGAGACATGGGGAAGGCTCCTGGCTCCTGGTTTCAGCCTGGCCCAGTCCTGGCTGTTGTGGCCATTTGGGAAGTGAACCAGTGGATGAAAGATATCTCTCTCTCTCTCCCCTCCCTCTGTATATCTGACTTTCAAATAAATAAATAAAATCTTTAAAAAAAAGAAATATGAGTGATTTATATTCTTTGGGCATTTCTATATTTTCAAAGTGTATTAAAATAGCATGAATTATTCTTGTAATAAGGAGGATGGCTCAAGTGCTTGGGCCCTGCACCCCATGGGAGACCAGGAGAAGCACCTGGCTCCTGCCTTCGGATCAGCGCAGTGCGCCGGCCGCAGCGCACCGGCCACGGTGGCCATTGGAGGGTGAACCAATGGCAAAGGAAGACCTTTCTCTGTCTCTCTCACTGTCCACTCTGCCTGTCAAAAAAATAAATAAATCTTAAAAAATCCTATAAAAATTATAGGAACTCCTGGGTCCAGCAATATCTGAAGCCAACTGAAGCTTCCAACTACAAATTATTTTCTTTAAGGAAATAAAATTGGATTCAATTACTTGCTACCAAAAGAAAAGGTCTATATAATTTTACTAGCTTTAACAAAATATGTACTGCACATACCAATATTCCAATCTTTTTAAAAAGTCACTGTCAGGGCTCTTCCTTCCTTGGCCACCACATCCGTGTTTCCCTTTCCCCTTGCTCTGCCTCCTGCTCAAGTTATTTGCATTTAACTTAAAGAGCTTTTAAAAGGTTGCTCTAGCAGCTCACCATCCTGAGCCTGCCCACTAATAGAGGATGATTCCAAAACAAACAAAAAACTCCCAAAAAGGAGAAAGCAGAAAACAGCCAAGCCCAGATGGCAACTACAGCCCTGGCCAATACCTTGACTGAAGCTGCATAGAGACCTTAGAGAATCCATCTATGCCACAGCTACACATCAGACCTGCAGAAAACGTGACATAATCTACTTGAGTTGTCTTAAGCCTCTAATTTCCTGGTAATTTGTTATCCAGCAATAGAAAACAGATCCAAGCCAGATGCAAGAGCTTGTCCTTAATCGCAGAACAGATATTTTACCTAGCCCAAAACAAGACCCTTAGAAAACTGGGATAAAGATATGCAGACAGATTCCAGTGAAGTTGGAAACCTGGAACCCCTGAAGTTGGGTGGGCCTCCTTTGGCAAAAGAGGCTTCTGGGGACTGGCACTGTGGTACAGCGAGTCAACACCCTGGCCTGAAGCGCCAGTATCCCATAGAGGTGCTGGTTGCTCCTCTTCCAATCCAGCTCCCTGCTATGGCCTGGGAAAGCAGTAGAAGGTGGCCCAAGTCCTTGGGCCCCTGCACCCACGTGGGAGAACCGGAAGAAGCTCCTGGCTTCAGATCAGCACAACTCCGGCCATTGCAGCCATCTGGGGAGTGAACCGGCAGATTGAACACCTCTCATTCTGTCTCTACCTCTCTGTAACTCTGTCTTTCAAATAAATAAAAAAAATTTTTTTACAAAAAAAGGAGGCTTCTGTCAGAGTTCCAAAATGGTGGAGTAGGGAGGGAGCTTACTGCTCTAGTCTAGGAGAAGATAGTTTTTAAAAAGTACAGTACAGTCTCAGGGAAGAGTTAGAGATATTGGCAAAGGAAACTCTATGCAAATTAAAGGGACATGGTAGACCTACATGGAGGGCGTGGATGCCCACAATTCAGGTCTCCAGCAGCCAAGAACCTATGCACCAGCATTGAAAAGTCAGGTGAGACCAGACTGCAGCAGCCCAAGCCACTAGCACTAAGCTGCAGGAACAGCCTAGAGGGAACCCAGCTTGGAGCCCCATGGCAGAATAGTGTACCTGCCAAACTAGAGGAGAAAAAAGAAAAAGAAAGGAAATATTTCAGGCCGGCGCCGCGGCTCAGTAGGCTAATCCTCCGCCTTGTGGCGCCGGCACACCGGGTTCTAGTCCCGGTCGGGGCACCGATCCTGTCCCGGTTGCCCCTCTTCCAGGCCATCTCTCTGCTGTGGCCAGGGAGTGCAGTGGAGGATGGCCCAAGTGCTTGGGCCCTGCACCCCATGGGAGACCAGGAGAAGCACCTGGCTCCTGCCATCGGAACAGCGCAGTGCGCCGGCCGCAGCGTGCCTACCAATGGCAAAAAGGAAGACCTTTCTCTGTCTTCCTCTACTGTCCACTCTGCCTGTCAAAAATAAAAAAAAAATAAAAAAAGTAAAAGGAAATATTTCTCCTTGCTCATTTTACAATGGTGTCCTGTAACAAATCCATAGAGCGGGCACCATTTTGGACATATGTAACAGCTGAGCCAGCTCATGTCTACGCCCATCAACCAGCCAAATGGAGACTCCCGACTCTGATGGGGAGAATTCCTGACTCTGGTGGAGAGAAATAAAAGGGGGCTCAGAGCTCACGACTGTGGGAAGCTTGTATGCCAGGACTGTGGAAAAAAACTAGTCTGTGTGGGAGGACTCATAGTTTGGCTGGGACTTCAGACAGTCACCGTGGGAAACTCCACATGCTGAGGGCTTCCTGGTTACCTGGCGAGGGACATCGCTGGGGAATCTGAACTTACACTGAGAACTGCACAGATCATTTCGGTGGTCCTTGTGGCAGAGTGGACGAATATTACACCCACTGGGGCTAGTGCTCAGGCACTGGTCTCCTTTGAGGAGAGGAGCTCAGATGAGCAGAATAAACTTCCCTTCTGATAGAAGAAAAAAAAAAAAAAAGAGGGGCTGGCACTGTAGCACAGCAGGTTAACGTCCTGGCACACCAGCATCCCAGCTGGGCACTGGTTCTAGACCCGGCTGCTCCTCTTCTGATCCAGCTCTCTGCTATGGCCTGGGAAAGCAGAAGATGGCCCAAGTCTTTGGGCCCCTGCACCCACAAGAGAGACCCGGAAGAAGATCTTGGCTCCTGCCTTTGGATTGGCCCACCTCCGGCCATTGCAGCCACCTGGAGAGTGAACCAGCAGATCAAAGACCTCTCTCTCTGTCTCTACCTCTGTATGTAACTGTCTTTCAAATAAATAAAAATATAATAATAAAAAAAAAAAAGATTTACCATGCCAAACCTGGCTGTGTCACCTTAGACATTGACCTTGGTAACAGAGCTCCCTGGCCACACCTACTATGAGCCTCTAGATATTCATTGAAAGCATACTTCCCACTTATCTACAGAGAAATGGTACAAAGATAATAGCCACCACAAGAAAAAAAAAAAAAAAACTAGTATCTCCACAAATGCCAAAACACAAATGCAAATGCACCAGTTCAAGAAACAAGAATAAGGAAGGCAGACCAGCACGTGGCTCACTTGGTTAATCCTCCACCTTGCAGCACCAGCATCCCATATGGGTGCCGGGTTCTAGTCCCAGTTGCTCCTCTTCCAGCCCAGCTCTCTGCTGTGGCCTGGTAGGGCAGTGGAGGATGCCAAGTGCTTGGGCCCCTGCACCCACATGGGAGACCAGGAAGAAGCACTTGGCTCCTGGCTTCAGATGGGTGCAGCACGCCAGCCGCAGCGGCCATTTGGGGGGTGAACCATTGGAAGGAAGACCTTTCTCTGTCTCTAACTACCTGTCAAATAAAAAAAAATAAGACAACATGATGCCCACAAGAGAACACAACACTTCAATGTTGGATTGTAAAGATGACATGGCAGAAATGCAAAAAATGAAATTTTAAAAATTGATCATAAGATTATATAGAGTTAATCAGAACCAAATGCACGAACTACTGAAATCCATATAGGACTTGAAAGAATTTTTCCTATGAATTTGAGATATTAAAAAGGAATCAAAATGAAATGAGGGGCTGGCGCTGTGGCTCAACAGGCTAATCCTCTGCCTTGCGGCGCCGGCACACCAGGTTCTAGTCCTGGTCAGGGCACCGGATTCTGTCCCGGCTGCCCCTCTTCCAGGCCAGTTCTCTGCTATGGCCCGGGAAGGCAGTGGAGGATAGCCCAAGTGCTTGGGCCCTGCACCCCATGGGAGACCAGGAGGAATTACCCAGCTCCTGCCTTCAGATCAGCGTGGTGCGCCAGCCACAGCGCGCCAGCCGCGGCAGCCATTGGAGGGTGAACCAACGGCAAAAGGAAGACCGCGCTGTTCCGATGGCAGGAGCCAGGTGCTTCTCCTGGTCTCCCATGGGGTGCAGGGCCCAAGCACTTGGGCCATCCTTCACTGCACTCCCTGGCCACAGCAGAGAGCTGGCCTGGAAGAGGGGCAACCGGAACAGGATCCGGTGCCCCAACCGGGACTAGAACCCTGTGTGTCGGTGCCACAAGGCGGAGGATTAGCCTGTTAAGCCACAGCGCCGGCCTAAGAGGAATATTAAGGGGTGTAAAAAGAGACAGACTTTAATAGTATTGGGGAACTTCAATACCCCACTTTCAGCAATGGACAGGTCAACCAGACAGACAATCAACAAGGAAACAGTAGAATTGATGGCCCTATAGACCAGATGGACCTAACAGCTATCCACACAACTTTCCATCCTACACTTGCAAAGTGCACACTCTTCTCAGCAATGCATGGAACTTGGAACTTTCTCTAGGATTGACCACATACTAGGCCATAAAGCAAGTCTCAGCAAATTAAAATATTTATATATATATATTATATATATGTATATATATTTATATATATATAAATCATACTACACATCTTCTCAGATCACAATGGAGTGAAACTGGAAATCAGCAACTCAGGAATCCCTAGAACATATGCAAACACATGGAGAATGAACAACATGCTCCTGAATGAGCACTGGATCATGGAAAAAAAAAATCTAAAGAGTAATCAAAAAATTTCTGGAAACAAGTGAAGATGACAAAACATATCAAAATTATGGGATACAGCAAGAGCAGTGTTAACAGGAAAATTTATAGCAATAGGTGCCTACATCAAGAAATTGGAAAGGCACCAAATAAATGAGATATCAATACATCTATCTAAATGATCTAGCAAAACAGCAAACCAAACCCATAACTAGTAGAAGAAAATAGTTAAAATAAGAAGTCAACAAAATTGAATACAAAAAAAAAATACAAAAAGATCAGCAAAAACAAAGAGCTGGCTTTTTGAAAAAAAAAAAAAAGAAAGAAAGAAAAAACAATATTGACACACCATTGGTCCAACTAACCAAAAAAAGGAGAGAAGACCCAAGTAAATAAAATTAGAGATCAAAAAGGAAATGTAACAACAGACACCACAGAAATAAAAAGAATCATTGGAAATTACTACAAAGAGTCATACACCAACAAATTGGGAACCTAGAAAAAAATGGATAGATTCCTGGACATATAGAACCTACCTAAATTGAGCCATGAAGACATCAAAAACTGAAACAGACCCATAACCAAGACAGAAATTCAATCAGAAATAAAGGCCCTCCCCAACTATTGGAATTCAAAGAATTTGGTAAAACAGCAGGATATAAAATCAATACACAAAAATCCAGCAGCCTTTGTATACACAGACAATGCCATGGCTGAGGAAGAACTTCTAAGATCAATCCCATTCACAATAGCTACAAAAACAAATACCTTGGAATAAACTTACGAAGGATATCTAAGATCTCTACGATTGTAACTACAAGACCTTAAAGAAATAGAAGAGGATACCAAAAAATGGCTAAATCTTCCATGTTCACGGATTTGAAGAATCAATATCAAAATGACCATTCTTCCAAAAGCGATTTATAGATTCAATGCAATACCAAAATACCAAAGACATTCTTCTCAGATCTGGAAAAAATGATGCTGAAAATCATATGAGGCACAGGAGACCTCGAATAGCTAAGCAATTTTGGACAATAAAAACTAAGCTGGAGGCATCATAATACCAGATTTCAAGACATACTACAGGGCAGTTATAATCAAAACAGCATTGGGGCCAGCACTGTGGCTCATTTGGTTAATCCACCGCCTGCAGTGCTGGCATCCCATATGGGCACATTTCCATAGGGAAAATGTACCCTAATCCTCTGTTTGTGGGAATGTCAACTGGTAAAACCACAATGAAAGTCAGTTTGGAGATAAGTCAGAAATCAGAATATCGACCTACCATATGACCCAGCCATCCCACTCCTGGGAATTTACCCAAAGGAAATGAAATCAGTAAACCAAACAGTTACCTGCACTCCCATGTTTATTGCAGCTCAATTCATAACAGCTAAGACATGGAATCAACCTAAATGGCCATCTACTGCAGATTGGATAAAGAAATTATGAGATATGTAGTCTATGGGATACTACAAAGCAGTAAAAAAAAAAAAAAAAGAAAAGAAAAAAAAGAAAAGAAATCCATTCATTTGCATCAAAATGGATTAATCTTGAAAACATCATACTTAGTGAAATAAGCTAGTCCCAAAGGGACAAATACCATATGTTCTCCCTGATCTGTGATAACTAATACAGCACATAAAATGAAAACTGTAGAAGTGAAATTGACATTTGAGAAGCCATGACTTGAACAACCCTTGTCTTAACTGTCAAGAAAAAATAAATAAATATACTGTTCTCAATGGAGAATGGGGGCCGGCGCCGTGACTCACTAGGCTAATCCTCCACTTGCGGCGCCCGCACCCCGGGTTTTAGTCCCAGTCGGGGCGCCGGGTTCTATCCCAGTTGCTCCTCTTCCAGTCCAGCTCTCTGCTGTGGCCCGGGAAGGCCGTGAAGGACGGCCCAAGTGCTTGGGCTCTGCACCCGCATGGGAGACCAAGAGGAGGGACCTGGCTCCTGGCTTCAGAGTGGCGCAACGCGCCGGCCATAACAGCCATTTGGGGGGTGAACCAGCGGAAAGGAAGACCTTTCTCTCTGTCTCTAACTCTGCCTGTCAAGAAAAAAAAATGGAGAATGGGAATGGCAATGGAAAAGGGAGGAGGAGGTAGGGTGGGAGTGTGGGTAGAAGGGCGAGTATGATGGGAAGAGTCACTATATTCCTAAACTTGTACTTATGAAATTTGTTCATTAAATAAATGGTTTCTTTTGGGAAAGGTAAAAAAATTAGAAGTGGAAGAAGACTAATCTTCTCTAAAAACATTTTCCTTTCCAAAGTGTTAACTGAATATTTTCCTTTATTAGATGTCTTCTTGTTTAAAGATAATAAAATATCTAAAAATTAAAACATTACTATCATAGCGCATCTTCAAAGAAACAACTAGCTGGAACAGTCCAGATTCAAGCAGAGCAGCAGAGCTACTTAGAATATTCGAGGAATAGAGATTAGAGAAATTAGGCTTGCACAAATTTAGCAACAGCCAAGGAAGCATAAGCTGGAGGATCTGCTAAAGAATCTTCTGCTAGTCCTGGTCCAATGAGTCAGCTGGAGCTCAGAGAAACAGGAGGTGCCAACCATCCCCAGCGACTGTGAGGGGGGAGCCCAGGAGATGTCTATGGGAAGAAACATGCCCCCTATGTATGGCTACCAGCACTGTGGATCTGCAGTCAAGCGCAAGGTTAGGGAGGAGGAGGGAGCAGGATGTTTTGGGTAATCAGATCTGGCAGGCTTTGAGATGAAGTGGAAATGGTATAGAGAACAATTCAAGGGGGTACCCACAGCAACCTCTTTGTCCACCTGGCTGATCAATTTAACATTGAGAATAATGGTCTTTGTGTCCCTTCTGCCCCCAAAGTTGCTCTATGGCCAGTTCTAACCCAGAACCACACAGGGACCCTAACTCCCAGCATAACCAGGGCTGCCAGAGCATAACCCAGCTGGAGGAAGAGGGCAATTTGAAGGTCCTGGCATTTCTCAAAGAAAGAGACTGGGTCTCGGCAGTCAGAAACAGGAGCTCAGACACCATCCGGGCCCTCCAGGTGTCTCCTTCTCCTGCTGCTCTAAACTCACGTGCTCCTTTAACTGCCTCCCGGGACTCTGGCCCACTCCACCACAGGAAACCTAATCGCTGGCAAGCCCCAAGTATCCCATCTTCCCCCTTCTTCAGATGTGCCAACCGCACAGACTCCCCAGTGTGCCTCTTGGTGCACGGTCCAGGAAATCCGGAGGAGGGAACATTGGTCAGAGGGCTGGGCTTCATGGTAACCATGATTGATCCTGCTGTGCCATACGGATGGGGAAGGGAGGAGCAATCTTCAGAAAATAGTAGAATGTAAGCAAAGCAGCTCAAAGGTGTCCACTATGGGGGGCAAAGTCTAAGTCTCAGTGCTTAGGACATAGGTCTATGCTAAGTGTTCTGAATGCTTTATCCCATCAAATGCTTACCTCAGCCCTCTGTTATTGTTTCCATTTTAGAGGTATGGAAATTAATGCTCAAAAAAAAATTGTACCTACAATGCCCAGCTAGCCAGTTGTAAGACTGGCCTGACCCCATGGAGTGCTTCAACATTACGCCAGTGGTTGCCTTAGTTCCAAAGGAGTTCCAACAGCTCCATTTGATCGTCATCATGGGTTGGGCTTTTCTCTAGCACTGTATTTCAACAGAACTTAGCATGCCAGACTGTGCTGTGCCCTTTCTCACTGCACAGGTAGCAGAGACAAAATGACCACCTGTCTACACAGCTGCAAAAGCCTGGTTCTTGCCCGTGCTCCTTTCCCTACTCTACCCTGCATCTGCACCCTCACCATCCACTGAGCAGATACGGTTAAAGATACTTTCAATTAATTTCTTATAGTAATAAAAATTCATCCTCAAACACTTTGTTGGTAAAGCTAACCCCTAAGTATTAGTGATCCTCACTAAGCATTTAGCATTCCTTATCTTGTGTAAATTGTTTTTTCTTACAAGTGTAAGGGTCTCCAGTCTCAAGCATTTTCATGTTTTACAGTTGTTTAGGAGTAGGCTCTTGCTACTGTGGATAAGATGCCATGGGGGATGACCACATCCCGTACTCAAGTACCTGGATTTCAGCTCTGGCTCTGCTCCTGACCCCAACGTCCTGCTAGTGAGCAACCTGGGAGGCGATGGTTTCAGTACTTAGGTCCCTGCCACCCGTGTGGGAAACCCAGATGGAGATCCCAGATCCTGGCTTCAGTCTGGCCCAACACTGGATATTGGAGGAATTTGGGGAGCGAGCCAACAGAAGGTAGTTCGCATTCATATTCTTTCTCTCATCCTTTCAAATAAGGAAAAGTAAATTTTAAAGTTTGAATTTCTGTTTAACATGTAGAAACTTATACTTTTATGAAAGTTAATCAAATCAGGTGATAAGAGATGAGGAAATGGAAATGCTTATGTTTGGAGCCCACTAACCCCACTATGCCCTAAATTATGCAGTTTATGGTACATTATTGTGAATTACAGTTGCCCTAATGTGCTGTGGAACTCAAATAGTATAGTCACAGCTAAAATCCATGTTTGACATAATCATGTAAATCGCTATTGCCACCACTTTATCCTTAGGAATCTACCAGAAAGAAAGACCAAAGCAAAACAGCAATAGCTGGGAGGTTTAGTTGTTTATTTTCCTCCCAGAATTTGACAACTAATATGGTTTGAGTATGCTATGACACTGTTCCAGGCAAAAATGGATACAAACAAGTGTGTAAAACAGTCCTAGCCTTTTAGAACATGGTTGTGATGGAATATAAGCTGTCATTCAAAGTGCTCTCACCTTTAAATGAATGGTGCCAACTACAGAGTAATCACCAAGGCCTGGAAGAGGAAGGATTGCATGGAGGAGGTAGGAGCTCAAAGACTAGATTTTATCTAACTTATTTCTTTAATCATTCATTCATTTAATAGAGTTGGGCATAATGCCTAATGCATGTAACAGCAAGTGGACAAGGGCACAGAACCTGGGAAAAAGAGGAGAGATCTACGAGATGAATTAACCTATGACCAGAATGCCCAGGTGTAGTGTACCCTTTACTCCTGCATCCTGTCATTTCTTCAGTGCTTCTCAACTGATGGGGACTGCGCTAGATTCCTATAAGAAGTTAGAGTCTGGTCCCTGCCTACAAAGGTACACAAAACATTAATAAGTACATCAATAAATGCCTTGGGAATCCTCACTGAGGAACAACGAGGAATCTGTGTCACACACTGTAGGCTCAAGGAATCAGTACCAGGCGAACACAAGGCATGCAGTGCCCTGTAATCTCACTGCTCAGTTCTTGCAAAGGCCACAGCTAGATAGACCATGGACATGCTCTGGGAGGAAGACATGAATTGTCTGCCACCTTGCCCATTTAACAGAGGCTGAGACAGGCAGGAATCACTCAACTGATTCAGAGCATTCGGCTTTGCTGAACCAGGAAACTAACTTCGTTTTTGCTCGTGGGTATTGGTTTCAGCTAGGACTGGAACTCAGGCCCCTCCCTGCTCAGTCACCTTGAGGCTGGGCTCATCCAGGGCAGAAATCCATTATATATTTTCAATTTTAATATAGGTGACAATAAGAAAGATAGGAAGAGAAGAGTCACAAGGGACTTGAATGGGCAAGGAAAAGAGGGTCGCTCGTTTCCAGCAAGGGGTTGGCCTCGGTGAGGGTGTGGAATCAGGAAGTCAAGTGCTCCAGTGTAACCTCAGTGCTCAGAACAGCCCTGATCAATACAGCAGGTGCTAAGTATGAGGTTACTTCAAAACGCTTGGGGAAAAAAAATTAAAACCAAAGTTTATTTTGGTGGAGAACTTTGGAACCCATACCTCATTCCTTCAGAACACATTTTCCACAAGCTTTCCAAAATACCCTCATATTTGCTGCAAGACTTCTAACTTGAAGGAGCTATTAAGACGGAGAATGTCTATGTCAGTCAGTAGTAAACTGGATTAGCCATACCTCATAATATATCTGATGAGGTAATCTGATTATTATTAAAACATAGACATTATAAATTGATTCCTACCAAGAGGTTTCTACAAGAAAGTATCTAGCCCAAACTGTATTTGGGGGAAAAAAATAAAACTGTTAGATATGAGTTTGAAATTTATATGTGAGTACACAAAATCTGCAAAATTAAAGTAAACCAATTTTCAAAGCTGCAATCTCCTCTTGAAGTTAAATCTTGAAGGCCATGAATAAATATGGTAACGATATAGACATGATAATGTACAACAGCTCAAATAGAGATATTGGGGATTAACTAGGATCATAAAGAAAACTGGGCCACTAAACTTCATTACTTCTGTGCAAAAGTTTACTAACCTGGGGGTTTCAGATTCCCAGCCTTCCTCATTGAGTGATCTAGAGTTTAACATGTCCCATATTGGGGTGCTTGGGTTCAATATCCAGCTCTGCACCTGACTCCAGCTTCCTGCTAATGTAGACCCATGGAGGAAGTGGTGATGGTTCATTTGGTGCCCTGCCACATCACTGGGGACCCCAATTGGGTTCCCAGCTCCAAGCTTTGGCCTGTCCAAGCTCTTGGCTATTGCAGGCATTTGAGGAATAAACCAGCAGATGGGAGTTTTGTCTGTATTTCTCTGGCTCTGCCTCTCCAATAAAAATTAATGATCTTATACTAGTCTCCAAGATTCAAACTGTATTCTCATCTGCCTCGATTCACGTCTTTCAGAGAAAGAAAATGCTTGTGGCATAGTTCTGGACTACCTGCAGATAGCCAGTGTGGTCAGCTCACAATTGCTGTCAACTTCAGATCTGGATATTGTCACCCATTTGCTCTTTCCAAAGACATGGGGCATTTATCTCAGGACACTTGTCCTATTGCATTACATTTTTTTAAAAAAATGCTGGTGACTATGTAGCTGAATATCAAGTGGAAAAGAATTTGGATGGGTCAGCATCTTTCCCTCAATGACTTTTCTTTTAACTAAGGATGTTTCTGTACAGGATGACCAAGTTACAGCACAGCAGATCCTATTTTTCTAAGTCCCTCTGTAATCAATGCCGATGGCCACACAGTTCATTCAGCTCCCAGTGATGGGAATCAAACATGAAGATGGCTGAAATAATTGGGTCAAATCTGAAGCAGACCAATTCACTGGTTACATGAAAGAGGGCTTACTCAAAAATGCATAATGGGTCATATTCTGAGCATTGAAGAGTGATGATTTATGGAATCAGCCAATTTCAAGACACTGGCAAGTCAAAAGTAAATCATTAATGTTTCATAATACTGTACAATATAAATGTAGGCAGATTTCTGTCCAACATCAAATTTCCTACTCATTCCTTCAAAAAAACAAAAAAAGTCAATGTCATAAGCATCAGGAGTCAGAGCACTTCAAGTAAAAGGATTATTTTTAGTATTTCGATTCATTATGTTGTGCTGGGTTTCTTTCATTCATTGCACCAAATCCATCCTCCTCCTTCTCTGTCCTGCTGTGTGCCCTGGGAGGGAGATCAGTTTAGACTACAGCAACAGGCTTCCATTGGAAGTAGCTGGTCACAAATGAGAGATCAGGAGGAGAGAGGCCAATGAGGCAGAATGCTGGCTGGATCTTTTGTGTGCTTATCCCTGCACAGGTCGTCATAGTTTTTTCACATGGCCTCATAATTGCACCATCCCAAAAGATTTCCAAAGTCTCTGACTTGCCTTTGTAAATGATCCCTCTATTAAGCTTTTCTCAAATCATCCAGTTTACTATGTTTACAACTGGAATATTTACTGACTCATATGATCAGTAATCATTTCTGAGAACTATTTGCCAATTAGCATTCATTCAAAACAATTGTTTGGGTATGGGCATCTGGCATAGTGGTTAACATGCAGCATAGGACACCCACATTCCATCAGAGGGCCTGGGTTCGAGTCCTGGCTGCACTCTCAATTCTAGCAACCCTGGGAGGTGGTAGGTGATGGTTCAAATAGTTGCATCCCAGCCACACATATGGGAGGCCTGGATTTAGTTCCCAGCTTCTGGCTTCAGATTGGCCTAGCCCTGACTGTTGCAGGCATTAGGGGAGTAAACTAATTTGCCAACAGGGTAAAAACCTCAGGCTCTTCATTTTTTTAGTCTAAGAACTTCCAGTCCAACCTGAGATCAGGCCATTCAACATCAGGCCTACTTCCTTTTAAGAGTCACCGCAGTCACCTTTTTGCTGGTCCGTTAAGTGCTGCTTAGCTTTTGCCATGTTAGGATCCTCTCACCCTCACTCAGATTAGGTGGCTTATGTTAATGTAACTGCTCTAGGGGAATAGTGCCAAGTACAATTAATAACCACTATAGCACTGCAAAGATGGTACATTTATTAGACTACTGTTATTTTCTAGGGCCCTCCCTGGGAGGTTGAAGTTAAAGGTTAGCTGTGTCGGGGCTGGTGCTGTGGCACAGCAGCTTAAGCTGCTGGAATCCCATGTGGGTGCTGGTTTGAGCCCCAACTGTTCTACTCCCAATCCAGCTCCCTATTAATGTGCCTGGGAAAGCAGGGAAGGATGGCCAAAGTCCTTGGCCACCTAGCCCACATGGGAGACCTGGAAGAAGCTCTGGGCTCCTGTAGGCTCAGCCCTGCCCTAAGAGTTGTAGCCATTTGGCAATGGATCAAAGATATCTCCTTGAAACTCTGCCACTCAAATAAGTTAATAAAAATTTTTTTAAAAAGGTGTGCTAAAATTCATCAGATCAATCATATCAAGGATAGTTTATTTGAACAAAGGATTTAATAAGAAAGTTATTCATGAATCAAGCAGTTCCCAGAACCAGAATAGGTTCTGAGAACTCCAAGTAACAATGTGTTCTAATCATCTTTATAGAAAACTAGGTCAATCCCATTCACAATAGCTACAAAAACACTCAAATACCTTGGAATAAACTTAACCAAGGACGTTAAAGATCTCTACGATGAAAACTACAAAACCTTAGAGAAAGAAATAGAAGAGGATACCCAAAAAATGGAGAAATCTTCCATGCTCATGGATTGGAAGAATCAATATCATCAAAATGTCTATTCTCCCAAAAGCAATTTATACATTCAATGCAATACCAATCAAGATACCAAGACATTCTTCTCAGATCTGGAAAAAATGCTGAAATTCATATGGAGACACAGAAGATCTCGAATAGCCAAAGCAATCTTGTACAACAAAAACAAAGCCGGAGGCATCACAATACCAGATTTCAGGACATACTACAGGGCAGTTGTTATCAAAACAGCATGGTACTGGTACAGAAACAGATGGATAGACCAATGGAACAGAATAGAAACACCAGAAATCAATCCAAACATCTACAGCCAACTTATATTTGATCAAGGATCTAAAACTAATCCCTGGAATAAGGATAGTCTATTCAATAAATGGTGCTGGGAAAATTGGATTTCCACATGCAGAAGCTTGAAGCAAGACCCATACCTATCACCTTACACAAAAATTCACTCAACGTGGATTAAAGATTTAAATCTATGACCCGAAACCATCAAATTATTAGAGAGCATTGGAGAAACCCTGCAAGATATAGGTACAGGCAAAGACTTCTTGGAAAAGACCCCAGGAGCACAGGCAGTCAAAACCAAAATTAACATTTGGGATTGCATCAAATTGAGAAGTTTCTGTACTTCAAAAGAAACAGTCAAGAAAGTGAAGAGGCAACCGACAGAATGGGAAAAAATATTTGCAAACTATACTACAGATAAAGGGTTGATAACCAGAATCTACAAAGAAATCAAGAAAATCCACAACAACAAAACAAACAACCCACTTAAGAGATGGGCCAAGGACCTCAATAAACATTTTTCCAAAGAGGAAATCCAAATGGCCAACAGACACATGAAAAAATGTTCAAGATCACTAGCAATCAGAGAAATGCAAATCAAAACCACAATGAGGTTTCACCTCACCCCGGTGAGAATGGCTCACATTCAGAAATCTACCAACAACAGATGCTGGAGAGGATGTGGGGGAAAAAGGGACACTAACCCACTGTTGGTGGGAATGCAAACTAGTTAAGCCACTATGGAAGTCAGTCTGGAGATTCCTCAGAAACCTGAACATAACCCTACCATACAACCCAGCCATCCCACTCCTTGGAATTTACCCAAAAGAAATTAATTTGGCAAATAAAAAAGCCATCTGTACATTAATGTTTACTGCAGCTCAATTCACAATAGCTAAGACCTGGAACCAACCCAAATGCCCATCAACAGTAGACTGGATAAAGAAATTATGGGACATGTACTCCATAGAATACTGTACAGCAGTAAGGAACAATGAAACCCAGTCATTTGCAACAAGATGGAGAAATCTGGAAAACATCATGCTGACTGAATTAAGCCAGTCCCAAAGAGACAAATATCATTTGTTTTCCCTGATCGGCGACAACTGAGCACCAAAGGGGAAACCTGTTGAAGTGAAATGGACACTATAATAACAATGACCTGATCAGCTCTTGTCCTGACTCTAGATGTACAATGTAATACTTTATCCTTTTTAGTATTTGTTGTTGTTGTTGTTCTAGTACTAGTGGTTGAACTCTGTAATTAACACACAATTATTCTTAGGTGTTGAAATTTTAACAGAAAAGTGATCCCTGTTAAATCTAAGAGTGGAAAAAGAGAGGGAGGAGATGCACAATTTGGGACATGCTCAATCAGACTTGCCCCAAATGATGGAGTTAGAAATGTGCCAGGGGATTCCAATACAATCCCATCAAGGTGGCATGTACCAATGCCATCTCACTAGTCCAAGTGATCAATTTCAGTTCACATTCGATGGCTCTGATAGGTCTAAGAATCAAAGGGAACACACAAACAAGACAAGTGTCTGCTAATACTAACTGATAGAATCAAAAAGGGAGAGAAGGATCCAACATGGGAAGTGGGATACACAGCAGACTCATAGAATGGCAGACGTCCTAAACAACACTCTGGCCTCAGAATCAGCCCTTAAGGCATTCGGATCTGGCGGAAGAGCCCATGAGAGTATTGTAGGCATGGAAAGCCAAGATACCATGGAAAAGAAAAAAAAAGAAGACCTAAATGAATGATCTTTGTGAGCGAGATCCCAGTGGAAAGAACTGGGCCATCAAAGAAGGAGGTACCTTTCTCTGAAGGGAGGAGAGAACTTCCACTTTGACTATGACCCTATCGGAATAAGATCAAAGTCAGCGAACTCTAAAGGCTTCCATAGCCCTGGCAACTCATGACTAGAGCCTAGGGAGATTACTGACGCCATGAACAGGAGTGTCAAATTGTTAAGTCAGCAACAGGAGTCACTGTGTACTTACATCCCATGTGGGATCTGTCCTTAATGTGTTGTCTAATGTGCAGTGATGCTATAACTAGTACTGAAACAGTATTTTTACACTTTGTGTTTCTGTGTGGGTACAAACTGATGAGATCTTTACTAATTATATACTGAATCGATCTTCTGTATATAAAGATAATTGGAAATGAAAAAAAAAAACCTGGTGTTAAATTGGAAATGGCATAGAAAATTAATTAATTTTTAAAAAAATATTATGTAGGATCTCTGTCTTTAATGTGCTGTACACTCTTATTTAATGCTATAACTAGTACTCCAACAGTATTTTTTTTTCACTTTGTGTTGCTATATGGGCAAACTGTTGAAATCTTTACCTAATATATACTAAACTGATCTTCTGTAAATAAAGAGAATTGAAAATGAATCTTGATGTGAATGGAAGGGGAGAGGGAGCGGGAAAGGGGAGGGTTGTGGGTGGGAGGGAAGTTATGGGGGGGAAGCCATAGTAATCCATAAGCTGTGCTTTGGAAATTTATGTTCATTAAATAAAAGTTTAATAAATGAAAAAAAAAGAAAACTAGAAATGAGGCAGGGAAAAACAAACAACTTAATTGACCACAGCTTAATTAGCCAGTCAGTTACTTACAGTTTAACTACTAATTTGTTACAGAGCCTACTGCAACCAAAGCTCACCCGTTTAAGTTATTCCAACTAAAGAGACAAAATTTAGTCTTCAGCAGATGGCTGCCCAAGGACACTTAAAGGTGAGAGAATACAGCACACTAGGAAGGCTACGACTGTAACTATTGGAAGAACAATGTTAATTTGAAGTAAACTCCTCAGCCAGGGTCCCCATAAACCACATCCAAACAAAATCAGATGATTAAACTATGAATGAGGAATCTATCCATTCTAACCAAATAGTCTGGTAATTTTCTTAATAACAGTCTCCACAACACCCAGTGTACTTATCCATGTGCAACAGAACTTATTAGCAACTGTACACATTTCTCCCTGTTGAACTAGTAAATGATCTAGCAACTTTTAACATCATTAAATTAAAATGGAGATGAACAAGTATCTAGAAGAATGTGGAAGTCTGGTTACCCTATCCAACCAAGAAAAAAGCTAAGCATAAACATGGAAAAACTCAGTCACAGTCCCAGAATGATGGAGAGTCTTGTTCCAACATCTTGAGAAAAGCTGTGTATATCTAAGGTGTCATCTGTCTCTGGAAAAGCTTTACCCTAGGGGGCCAGCGCTGTGGCATAGCAGGTAAAGCCGCTGCCTGCAGTGCTAGCATCCCATATGGGCACCGGTTCAGGTCCCACCTGCTCCTCTTCTGATCCAGCTCTCTGCTAAGGCCTGGGAAAGCAGTAGAAGATGGCCCAAGCCCTTGGGCCCCTGCACCCATGTGGGAAACCTGGAAGAAATTCCCGACTTCAGATGGGCACAGCTCTGGCTGCTGCGGCCAATTGGGAAGTGAACCAGTGGATGGAAGATCTGTCTCTCCTTCTCTGTGTGTGTAACTCTTTCAAATAAATAAATAAATCTTTAAAAAAAAAGGAAAATAAAAACTTTTACATTACAGTTTCCAACAGCTGTACAGTTCCAGGAACCTGGAGGGCCTTCCTTCAGCTATATGATATGGATCCAAGTTTTCTGGGGCTCTGAAGCTTTATTTGCAGTGTGGGTATTGAGAACTTGGTATGGTCCCATCCCACAGGATTCAAGAGCAGTCTCAGATTTCATTTCCAGAAGACTCAATCTTCAGTTTCTAGATCATGAAAAATCTGGTTATCACCAATTGATGGGTCATGCAGAGCCTCCTTTTACTGGGCAAAAATACACCTTGGCACAATGCTCTGAGGTCCAACACTATTGGGGCTGGCATTGTGGCCTGGCAGGTTGAACTTCTGCCTGCTACGCTGGCATCCCATATGGGCACCAGTTCATGTCCTAGCTGTTCCACTTCCAATCCAGTTCCCTGTTTGTGGCCTGGGAAATCCAACAAAAGATTACACAACTGCCCGAGCCCCTGACACCCATGTGGGAGACTCAGATGAGGCTCCTAGCTCCTGGCTTCGCAGCCATTTGTCAAGTGAACCAGAAGATGGAAGAATTTCTCTTTGTGTATTTCCTCTATAACTGCCTGTCAAATAAATCTTACACACACACACACACACACACACACACCCCAGCCCAGTAGTACTGAGTTATATCGTTATCTAGGAGAACAGAAGATACATAATGCTCCATCACTGAAGATGGAGCCTTCCAATAATTAACGCATTCATTAAAGCTAATGACAAGAAGGCCAGCATTGTGGTACGGCAGGTAAAGCTGCTGCCTGTGATGCCAGCATTCCATTTGAGTGCCAGTTCAATGCCCAGATGCTCTACTTCCAATCACGCTCCCTGCTAATGCACCTGGGCAAGCAGCAGAAGATAGCCTAAGTATTTGGGCCCCTGCCACCCAAGTGGGAGATTCAGATGGAGTTCCAGGCTCCTGGTTTCAGCCAAGCCCAGCTCCAGCTGGTGCAGCCATCTGAGGAGTAAACCAGTGGATGGACAACTCATTCTCATTCTCTCACTCTGCATTTGAAGTAAAATAAATAAATCTATTTAAAAAAAAGTAGCTTTGAACAAGGCACTACAATTGACCTTGCCAATTTCTTTTGTTTTTAAAGACTGACTTATTGGGGCTGCTGCTGTAGTGCAGGAGGTTAAAGCATCGGCCTGCAATGCAGGCATCCCATATGGGTACCAGTTTGAATACCGGCTGCTCCACTTCCAATCCAGCTCCCTGCTATGCACCTGGGAAAGCAGTAGAGGATGCCCCAAGTCTTTGGGCCCCTACACCCACGTGGGAGACCCAGAGGAAGCTCCTGGCTTCAGATCTTCCCAGCTCCAGCCATTGAGGCTATTTGGGGAGTAAACCAGCAGATCGAAGTCCTCTCTGTCTCTACCTCTAATGGTCTTTCAAATAAACAGAATAATGTTTAAAGATTTACTTATTTGAAAGTCAGTTATGAGGCAGGGGGCAGGGAGATCTCCCATCTGCTAGTTCACTCCTAGATGACCGCAATGGCCAGAACTAGGCCTGGCCTGGCTAAAGGCAGGAGCCAGGGGCTTCTTCCCATGTGGGCAGCAGGGGCCATCCTCCGCTACTTTCCCAGGCTATTAGCAGGGAGCTGGATCAGAAGTGGAGTATAGGATATTTAACCGGCACCAATACAGGATGCTGGTAACCCACTGTGCCACAACATTGGCCCCAACCTTGCCAGTTTCAATCTCAAAGCGCTATCCATCCTTTCAACCATCCCAGAAGACTCAGGATGATATGGACGATGCCAGTGCCACTGTTTTCCTAATACCCTATTCAACTGCTGTACATACAATTTATCCTATGACATAGCTTTTTCTTCCATTGAAGATCTCTTCAAGACCCTATATGCAAAATAAGTTTTCCAGTAACATTTTATCTACCACTATTACAGTCCTTGGGCCTGTAACGACAGAGAACATAGACTATGACAAAAGCATATTTATATATCATTGATGAAAACAAATGAAATCCTTCGGTAAATATTCAAATTTCATCAAGTAGCAGAAATGTACTCTCAAGTTGATTGTCAACTCATGATCCTAGGAAGACAAAGTCAAACATTGACAACAAATCATTTCTGTAATTCAAAAACAGTCACACTAATTTTTCCCACAATTTGCATTATTCAATGCTTTAATGAGTTATAAGATGTAAAACTTTTAGAAAATAAAAACTTTAAAAATTCAGCAGAGGCTGGCACCGCGGCTTAATAGGCTAATCCTCTACCTGCGGCACCAGCATACCGGGTTCTAGTCCCTGTCAAGACGCCGGATTCTGCCCCGGTTGCCCCTCTTCCAGGCCAGCTCTCTGCTGTGGCCCGGGAGTGCAGTGGAGGATGGCCCAAGTGCTTGGGCCCTGCACCCGCATGGGAGACCAGGAGAAGCACCTGGCTCTTGCCTTCGGATCAGCATGGTGCGCCGGCCACGGCAGCCATTGGAGGGTGAACCAACGGCAAAGGAAGACCTTTCTGTCTCTCACTGTCCACTCTGCCTGTCAAAAAAAAAATAAAAATTCAGCACAGTGTCTAGCACTACGGCATAGTAGGTTAAAGCCACTGCCTATGACATCAGCATTCCCTGTGGGCACTGGTTCGAGTTCCTGCTGCTCCTTTTCTGATCCCGCGCTCCGCTAATGTGCTGGGAAAGCAGTGAAGAATGGCCCAAGTCCTTGGGCCCTTGCACCCACATGAGACACATGGATGAAGCTCCTAGCTCCTGGCTTCGGCCTGGCCCAGCCCCAGATGATGCAGCAATTTGTTGGGTGAACTAGTGGATGGAAGCTCTCTTGCTCTAGCTCTCGCCCTCACTCTAGCTCTCCCTTTTTCTGCCTTTCAAATAAATAAATCTTAAGAATAATTCAGCAAATTAAGTGACCACCCAGGACAATGTCCTTGGGTCCATGTTTAAAGTTGAGCTTACTTGTAAATTTTGTTTCTCCAGTGCAGATATATCTAGAGCCCAGTCCACTAAACATGACACCATAGCTAATTTGATTTTGATCAACTTTAGAGTTCATTCAACTACACATATCATTTTGATGTTGCAAGTTCATTCAACTACTGACTCACCATTAAAATCTGTCAAAGAATTTTCCATGGCTGGTATTGTGGCATAGCAAATTAAACTTGTGCCTGTGATGCCAGCATCACATATGGGCACTAGTCGAGTCCTGGCTGCTGTACTTCAATCCATCTCCCTGCTAATGTACCTGGAAAAGCAGAAGATGGCCCAAATTCTTGGGTTCCTGTACCCATATGGGAAACCCCAAAGAAGCTCCAGGATCCTGGCTTCAGCCTAGCCTAGTCCTAGCCATTTGGGGAGTGAATCAGCAGATAGAAGATCTCTCTCTCCTCCCTCTCCCCATCTCTCTGAAACTTCCAAATAAAGAAATATGTATCTTTAAGAACAAAAATGAAGAATTCCCATGTTATTCAATTCCTGGTAAGGCTTTTTTCCCCATTTTATTCCAAAGAGGGAGAGAGCGAGGGAGATCTTGCATGCACTGGTTCACAACATGCTTTGATCAAGAAGCAGCCAGGAACCCAGAACTCAGTCTAGGTCTCCCTGTGTGGGAGACAGGGATCCAAGTACCTGATCCATCTTCTGATGCTTCCCAGGTGAACACTGGCAGGAAATGCTATCAGAAGCAGAGCCAGGACTTGAAACCAGGCACTTCAATACGATACATAGGCATCCCAAGTAGCATCTTAACTACTGCATCAAATATCTGTCCCTCAATTCCTGTTCTGACCAAGGGTATTGAAAACCTGGGATGGGGTGGGGATGGGAGTGGGGGATGGGGCAGGTAGAGCAAGATGGCAGCCAATTATACTGCTCCAGCAACCATTTCTCCACAGAGAACAATTTGAAAAGATGTTTATCAACTAAGTCACCTTCACTACAGCCAAGGAAACCAAGTGAAAACCAGTGCCTGGTGTTAGTGTGAGAAAAGATGCAATGAAGAAATCAGGAAGGAAAGAGTTGCCTTCGTGACCCCTCCCCCAGCTTCAATAGCTCAGCATGGGGAGACACCTCACCTTCCACTTGAGGGAAGGAGGAATAAACTCCAGACCTCATATTTAAACTCATTACCAGGATCACCATGATTAAAAACAAAACAAAATAATTAGTGCCTGATAGAACTCCATAGCCCCTGCTCCCAGGTCAGTACCTGTTGCCTGAGCCCCTGTGGACCCTCCTTAGCCAGGCAGCCGAGGGACTACCTCCACCTTTCTTCCCCCAACTCCAATAGATAGTGGAGCAACAGTCCAGCCATCAGGAAGTAGAGCAAGAAAAGTGAGATTAGGAATTTCCCTGGAAGCTCACAGCTGGTCCCACCACATGGGATCCCACACCTGACAAGTTCCAAAGCCTCCATCCCCAACCCAGTGCTCACAGAACTCTAGACCTTCCCCAGTATTAGAGATCTAAGCCCAGTTGCATGGACTCAGTGGGATAAACTTATTTAGGGGTATGTCACTGACAGCCTTGCATGGACCTGGCATGCACCCCTGAGACTGTATAGGGACATGTGTTACCCAGCTTAGTGCCAACCCAAGTACCCTAGAGGCTGCCACTAAAACCATTCTCCCAAACTTGGGCAGATTGCAAGGTTACAAAAACCCAACTCTGGGCAGATCCTTATGGTTCCCATCCCCAGAACAGCAGGATAGCCACAAACAAAGCCAGATTATGAAGACTGGAAAAACACCTAATCCTTCAATGCCCAGATGACTTCATATGCCAACAAGTGTCAAGAACTTTCAAGGAAATATGATCTAACCTTATGACCAAAATAACATGCAAGAAAACAATGAGATAGCAACTGAGACTTACAAATTCCCACATGAAGAATTCAAAGAGGCTATTTTAAGTAAATTTGAACTTCAGAAGAGCAGAGAAGAGGTTTACTAAACTAGAGATTAATTAAGTTTTAAAAATGCTTGAACAAAAAAGAATACTAAGCAAAATTGAAAACATGATAGAAGGCAACAATATTAGAATAGATCAAATAGAAGGGAAAAAGAAGAGTAAGATCAGACAGTTGGAGGAGGAAAAATAATCTTGAAGAATGGAGAAACTTTATAGGAGCTTTGGGACAACATAAAAAGGAAACATTGGAACATTGGAGTTTTTGGGATTCAATAGAGACTTTAGAAAGCTGAAAGTGGTAGAAAGCATATTCAATGAGCTATTAATGAAAATTTCCCAAATCTGGAAAGATAAAACTAGCTAGGTAAAGGAAGATCAAAGGTCACTAGTCACATTCAACTCAGCCAAGTCTACCTCAAGATGTATTATGATCAAACTCTGCAAGGTTCAAAATGAAGAGGATTCTCAAAGCTGCAAGGAAAAAAAACACAAGCACACTTAAATAAGTCACTATTTGCCTGACTACAGACTTCTTGGGAGAAACCCGATAGATCGAGTGGCAGTAGGATGAGACTGTCATACATCAGGAGAAAAAAAATGCCAATGAACAATACTATATCCAACAAAGCTATCCTTTAAATATCAAACAAAGATAAAGATATTCCCAAACAAAATTGGAGATTTGGCCCTATCAATAATTACTTAAATATAAATGGATTAAATTCTCCAATTAAAAGGCAGAAGGACTGAATTAGCTAGTTAACATTGCTAGCCTTGAGAGGAGATAAGGTGAAAGATATTGAGTCACATATTAAGAGTCTTTTATAAAAGGAAGACATCTGGGAGCCAGCATTGTGATGTAGTGTTTAAAGCCACTGCTGGTCAGTCTCCAGAGAGGCCCTGACTGCCTATTACACCCCAAAGGAAGAGGCCAGGGCCAAAGAACAGGGATATGCCAGGACAATAGAAGGATGGTACCAGTGGGAAGAAATAATGTATCTTCCTCAGGCATTACAATGGAAAGTCATAAAAGGGCTTCATGACTCTTGTCATTTTGGGAGAGATAAACTTAAAAAGCTGTGTGATAAGTTATTTTGTGGAAAGGGCCTAGCAAAAACCATCCACAGAGTCTGCCAAAATTGCACTCTGTGCGCTATAAATAACTCCCAGGGGTCTCGACTTCCACCTTTTAATTAAACCTATGCAGCAAAAGGGAACTTACCCCGGGGAAGACTGGAAAATAGATTTTACACAGATGCCACTCTGCCAAGGCTATAGGTACCGGCTTATACTTATGGACACCTTTATTGGATGGGTAGAAGCCTTCCCAGCCAGAACTGAAAGCTCAGGAAGTGGCTAAAATTCTCCTGAAGGAAGTTATTCCACACTTTGGTCTCCCAAAATCTTTACAAAGTGACAATGGGCCTTCCTTCATCTCCCAGATTACACAAGGGATTTGTAAGGCCCTAGGAATAATCTGGCCCCTTGATTCTGCATTGAGACCTCAGTCTTCCAGTAAGATATAAAAAGCCAACCAGACTCTATGGAAAACATCACAAGTATAGAAATGTGCGCTTGGTAAGAACAGTTAAGAAGGGAAGAGTGTTCTTGGTAAGGAAGGTTAAGAAGGAAGGAGTTCTTTTAAATAAAGGACATGGTTTGTAAGAATGACTTCATCCTGATGGCTAGTTTACTCTAGACTGGAATGGAAGGGATGGAATGTTTCAAGCAAGTTGAAGAGGGTGTATGGAAGTCACAAAAGGTTATGAAAGAAATATTGGACATGCCAACTGCCGCTCCAGGAGGTATCTGTGCCATGTTCCAGGAAGAATGTTGTTTCTGGGTCAATCAGACTGGACAAGTACAAACCCAAATTCATACTTTCCTGGACCAGCTCCAGGACCAGGCCAAGCAGGGCTGGGACTCCTGGCCTGACATCTGGTCATGCAAATCCTGGCTAGTTCCTCTCCTTGGCCCAATAACTTATGTAATCTTGCTGCTTCTCTTTGAACTGTGTTTTTTAATGCCCTTGTTCGTTTTGTCTCTAACAGAATAAAAGCTGTTGAACTCCAAATGGTCATCAGACAAGGCTTCCAGCCCATTCCATTGGATGACCTGAGCAGCCCTCTGGACCAAGAAGGACAGTCTTTCCAAGGCCACTATCACACACCATAGGACAGATAGCAAAAGGAAATACCCAAATCCTTCTTGACGCTCATATGTCAGCTTTGAATAAACTACAGAAAACGGAACTCCATCCATTATCCCAAAAAGAATTTTGGGTATTTCCTTCTTGAGGGGGGAATGTTAGATAGGAAGTCAGATATGAGCTTATGTGTGTGTGACAAAGGCCTAAAGAGTTGACATCTAGGTCCAGCATATCATCTCAAAGTCATCCTGATAACCTTCCAGGGACAGCCTAGTATCTGCATCCTGCCCTGCCCCCTTCTACCCAATAACCTGCCAGGTGGGGGTCCCCGCCCCTTCTGCTTGATATCTGCATTTCAAATACCCTGCTCTGGATCCTGATCCTCCAGGGGGTCTTGATCACCCTTCCCCTAACCAAGGGTGGTGCCAGCCAGGCTTCCTCCCATCTGATAACTTCAGGGGGAAAACTCAGGAGTTTTTAGTATTTATATCCATAAAGTCTTTTGTCTTCTCACATCTCCTGAAACAAAGACCCATCCCCTTAAAAGCCCCCAGCCTCAACCAGACTGCGCGCTCAACCCTCTGCCTCGCTGCTGAGCCGCCCACCTGGCCTGCCCAGGTGTACTCTCCACTCAACCATGTAACCTCTCTTTCCCCCAGACTGAGCAATTGGGCACTCTCTCTGAGGTTCTGTTTGGAGAGGTGCCCATCCGTTCTTATGGATGTCCCTTCCCTAATAAACCTTGCTATTTTACTTTCCACTAAAAAAAAAAATAAAGCCACTGTTGGGGCCGGCGCCATTGCACAGTAGGTTAATCCTCTGCCTGCAGTGCCAGCATCCCATATGGGCGCCGGGTTCTAGTCCCAGTTGTTCCTCTTCCAGTCCAGCTCTCTGCTGTGGGCCAGGAAGGCAGTGGAGGATGGCCCAAGTGTTTGGGCCCCTGCACCCGCATGGGAAACCAGGAGGAAGCACCTGGCTCCTGGCTTCAGAAATTAGAAATTAGAAGTTAATTACAAAGATGTGTGAATGTAGTAATATACTGTCTAGTTATATGTACATATACATACATGCACCTATCTATATATAGAGTATATGTACATACCAAGGCACCCTGAACTGAGTTAAACAGGAATGTAAAGCTGAGATTTATAAACCGTTTCACATGCTTTTTCTGCACATTGTAAATTCAAGTATTTAATGGTTATGTAAAATGCCAGGATTGGGGTGGTGCTGGGGCATAGAAGATTCAGCCTCTACTTGTAGTGCTGGCATCCCAAAAGGGTGCCAGTTTGAAACTAAGCTGCTCCACTTCTTATCCAGCTCCCTGCTAATGTACCTGAGAAAGCACTGGAAGATAGCCCATGGGCCCCACTCCCATGGGAGATCCAAAGTAAGCTCCTGGCTTTGGCCTGGCCCAGCCCTGGTCATTGTGGCATTTGGGGAGTAAACCAGCAGATGGAAGCTCTGTTTCTGACTTTCAAATAAACAAATTCTTTTTTAAAAGAAATCTTAAATAAATAACAACAAAAACAATTACCAGGATTAAACCATTGCATGTCACCAAAAGCAATGGATTCTGATCATGATCCTTTTGCCATATAGGACATTAGGACAAAACAGCAAACTATGATTGCAAGTTGTCAATTAATGGAAGTAGTATGGCAACATTAGTTTGATGTTTGATGTTATGGTAATATGGCTATCCCTCATTTGAGAGGGCAGAAAGTTATCCGATACCATGTCAACTTGTGGGGGAAAAAATGTCTTCAGCGTTTTTCTAATTTTTCCATGTGCTTGAGATTTGGGGTTTAGGGGTTTGTCTATTTTGAAACAAGCTGTAACTGTCAGTCTTGAGTATTCTTGACTGTGAAAGACTTCAGGACACAGTAAACAATTGTATCAAACGGCAAAACTCAAAATGGCCACAATTGAAGATCTATTGAAAACTTATTACAATAATAATGCAATTGACTAGGAATTTGGTTATTTCTGATGTTTACCACATCTTAAGATAGCAACAATTATGATGGATAGCATTACATTAGGAGTACCAGATCAATGAATTTCCTGTAATTTTTGGAACCCACATTAACACATCCATAAAAATAACGAAGATCACAAGCCACTTAATGTTCCCTAAATAATTCAACACAAATAAGCTAAATCAGTTTAATATGTGTGTTTCAGAAGTTCCATTGGTCCTTTTGGAACGTCCAAACACTGGTTTGAAATCAAAAGTTCTATTGTAGAACTTGATTTGGGGAAGTCAAAAGCATCAGACATTCAAAATTGTTGAGCAAAATAGGATCACAAGCTAATGCATGACAGTTATCCATTTAATGAGAAAGAAAAAAAAAAATCAAAGAACAGCCAATACAGGAAGCCACATAGCCCTAGGAAAAACTGAGTTCTATTAACGAGATGAGTTTTTCCCTAAGGACATACAAGTCCTAATAAGTTTCTATTTCCTATTAAGAACAAACCAATCTGCAAGAAAATCTAACTAACATAGGGAACCATAATCTAATTTTGCAGTTATGCCTTATAGTTTCACTTCACTTACTAAAAAAGTCTTATATTCCTCACAGAAGCAATTATCTCTAGTTCTAGTTATCATAAAATACAGGATAAGCACCTGGCTCCTGCCATCGGATCAGCGCGGTGTGCCGGCCGCAGCGCGCTACCGCGGCGGCCATTGGAGGGTGAACCAACGGCAAAAGGAAGACCTTTCTCTCTCTGTCTCTCTCTCACTATCCACTCTGCCTGTCAAAAAAAAAAAAATTTAACTCTTGTTAACATCAATTTTTTTTTTAGTGATAACTTAAAAAGCAAGCAATTTTGAACTGTTGTACAGCATTTGTGTATGAGCACCATTTCATATTCTTAAAGAACATGTTTCTTTGTAATACCTTTTTCGTGTCTATTAACAGACCCAAAGATATCTAACATCCATGTACTACATAAAAATCAAAGATGCATGGAAGTATTGTAGGCATGGAAAGCCAAGATACCATGGAAAAGAAAAAGAAGACCTAAATGAAAGATTTCTGAGTGAGATCCCAGTGGAAAGAACGGGGCCATCAAGGTAGAAGGTACCTTTCTCTGAAGGGAGGAGAGAACTTCCACTTTGACTATGACCCTGTCAGAGTAAGATCGAAGTCGGCGAACCCTAAAGGCTTCCATAGCCTCGGCAACTCATGACTAGAGCCTAGGGAGATTACTGATACCATAAACAAGAGTGTCAAATTGTTAAATCAACAACAGGGTCACTGTGTACTGATGTCTCATGTGGGATCTGTCCTTAATGTGTTGTCCAATGTGAAGTGATGGTATAACCAGTACTGAAACAGTATTTTTACACTTTGTGTGTCTGTGTGGGTGCAAACTGATGAAATCTTTACTAATTATATACAGAATCGATCTTCTGTATATAAAGATAATTGGAAATGAAAAAACCTGGTGTTAAATTGGAAATGGCATAGAAAGTTAATCAATTCTTAAAAAAATATCATATAGGATCTCTGTCCTTAATGTGCTGTACACTCTTATTTAATGCTATAACTAGTACTCCAACAGTATTTTTCACTTGGTGTTGTTATGTGAGGGCAAACTGTTGAAATCTTTACCTAATATATACTAAACTGATCTTCTGTATATAAAGAGAATTGAAAATGAATCTTGATGTGAATGGAAGGGGAGAGGGAGCAGGAAAGGGGAGGGTTGCAGGTGGGAAGCCATTGTAGTCCATAAGCTGTACTTTGGAAATTTATATTCATTAAATAAAAGTTTAAAAAAAATCAAAGATGTTTCACTACAAGAAGTTACTGCTTATCAAACACTAAAATTAAAGACCAGCATGTGTTTGGTATTCAACAAATGTCAGTAAAAAATAACTGACACAGGGAGCTCAATCATTCATCTATTTGAAGTACTCAGGTAGCAGTGAGTGGACAATCCTTTCCCTTCATAGAACTCCATACTATTTACTTCATTTCTTACTTGTACTGCATGCATTCATCTATTTTTCCTATAATACGCCATGAAGGAACAGACAACATCTACCACATGTGCCACCATATCCCGGGCCCTAATAGAATGTGCTACCCATAGTAGAGGGGATTGGGAAGGTGAAGTTTATCAAGTTCCCATGCCTTTTTGTCCGCTTATCTGTGCCTCTATGGCAATCAGTGTCATGGCTACCAGAAGGCCCACCTGCCTGGTTAGCTGCCCACAACTGTTATGTAACCACTTGGCAATCAGCCATTTTTACCTGCAAGCCCACATAAGCTACTGTGGCTCATGTGCAGGTGCAGCTGTGGATGGATGTGAACACGCAGATCTGTGTGTACATGTCCCACCACTGCCTTGGACACCAAGGCAGGTTTCCTCTGTGGCTCCACTGCCATTGGGGACTAGTAGCCGTGTGTTGTATATTTCTCACCACCACTGTGAATACAGGAGATAGAACTACCAATGACTGAGCTCTGCCATGACCTTTTGGAATCCAAATCTGTCAGGCCTGGGCCCAAGTCTCAGGCATACAGTGGCCAAACATCGGTTAAGTAAGTGCATGTTATTATCGTTTTCCAATTTGTCAAAACACACTCAACATTTTCTCAGTGAAAGAGTGAGCTGTTTTCTTTTCAGAACTTCTAGTAGCTTATCCCAATCCATGAAGATACTCAGAAAATCTCCCACTACTTAGAACCACAAGCATCTGGTCTTCAGACTCTCTTCCAACACACAACAAAACCAGAATGGTTAAGGAATGACTTTTAATATTTTAACTTATACATAACATCTGAATCATTTCCTAGTAAGTATCTGCTTACTTACCTCAAATGATTCTAAGACTTGAAGCCACTGCAAAAGAAAAAAAAAAAAAAAACAAACCCTAAACTATGATAAATTCATCCACAAAATTACATCAATTTATATTCACCCAATTTACTCACAACAGGATGTTTGAAAAGCTCATTAAATAAACTAGTCGTTGAAAGTTCAGGAAATAGTACCTCAAAATAAGCATTTATCATTTAGTATTTGATTGCTTTAAGTTGAAAGCACTTGAGTATCAAAATGGAAGGCACTCTGAGTTCTTATTTACTAAAACACAGATCCTCCAAAGGATTGCTATTACTATTACTATTGCCAACCTCTGACGACAAATTCACAGGAGAGGCACTTTCACCATGCAGATAGCTTTGTTACAAACCATCACCCACTCACTTCTCTCAAAAACCATTTACTCTGAGGATATTTTCTTCACACCCTGACCATTTCACTCATTGCAGTAAGGGTTGAAGTCAACCAAATACCTCCCTTTATTTGAATGACCTAAGTCAAGTTACTGCTAACCCAGATTCCAGGCCTAGACACCATTACCTGCCAAGACAAAAAGAAGTGGGAAGCCTGGTCAAGACACAATAGCTAAAGGTGAAGCTTGTTACATGGAGCTACAGAGCTACGTGGAGCTGCTTGGCCTTCTTCATTGTAGAATGCCTTCTTGAGATTTGATCTTCCCTCTCCTCCCAGTGCAGAGGGGGAGACAGCCTTATAAATGGAGAGTTCTTCCTAAGTTTTCTTTGCTAAAGAAAGGTCTCAGAAGGACCTGTGCTGTGGTGCAGCGGGTTAAAGCCCTGGCCTGAAGCACTGGCATCCCATATGGGCACCAGTTCTAGTCCTAGCTGCTCTACTTATTTTTTCAAATAAATAAAATAAATCTTAGAAAAAAGAAAGGTCTCAGAATAACTAAAAGTAGGCAGCTTCCAAACCAAGCTTATGTTCCTTACTCAGTCCAGGGAAGGGCCCACTAACAGGGCAGACGAAGCATTTTCCATGCCAGACTAAGATAACTTTAGAACAACAATAAAAGGTAAGATTTTAACCCAGGCAACAAGTGGTTAAAGCAGAATTCACTGATCTAATGGCTAAACGTCCATTAGCAATTTTCTCCCTCATTTAGTCCTTTAAAATCCTCTGTGTGCCCACTGAAAAATATATCCTTTTGTTTCTGTGAGGTCTTTGATACTCCCTTTTCCAATGTACTCTCCAAATAAACAATTGTATCCACACCAAAACTCCTCCACTGAACTATAATAATTCTGCAAGTTTCACCCATTCCTCTAAAATCAAGAGTAAAGGTTTTGGGAATTCTTATGCATGAAATTGCCTACAGTTCCCAATGAAAGGGCACCAGACCCAGGACCCAGTGTACTTTCCATCCAACCCAGACAGCTACCATAATCCCCAGAAAGATTGCAAGCCCTCTCATAGAGGGAGCTGACCCATGGTACCCACTCCAAAGTTACACTAACTCCTACAGCAGGTGGAAGTACAGTGTCTCAGAATCCAGATGAAACTACGAGCCCCTGTTCCTAGCATCCTCACCTATCTACTGAGCCCAGGAATTTTTCCAACCCAGCCAGACACCAGAAGCTTCCCTACAGAACCCAGCACTGTCCCTACTGAACACAGCTCGTTTCTGAGTCACACACCTGAGAATTCCCTACAGAATCAAGCCCTGTTTCTGTCACAACTTCAAACCCCGTCGAGACCAAAAGATTGCTCAAGATAAATTCAGGTAGCTCAAAACACAAGTCAGTGGAGCTCTGGAATCTGCCAAAGAACTTACCAAAAAAACAGTGAACAGGATGGGCTCAGCAAGTACCTAAGCCTGGTCATCTTGGAACCACAGAAGCTCTGCTTTGAGTTCGGCAAGTTACGGCAGAACTGTTAAAAAAAAAAAAAAAGGGGGGGGGGGAGGAATTTCTTGGAGCCAACGCTGTGGCACAATGGGTTAATGCCCTGGCCTAAGGCGCCGGTATCCCATATGGGTGTCAGTTCAAGACCTGGCCGCTCCACTTCCTATCCAACTCTTTGCTATGGCCTGGGAAAACAATGGAAGATAGCCCAAGTCGTTGGGCCCCTGCACCCACAGTGAGACCCAGAAGAAACTCCTGGCTCCTGGCTTTGGATCGACTCAGCTCCAAATGTTGCGGTTAACTGGGGAGTGCACCATCAGATGGAAGACCTCTCTCTCTCTCTCTCTGCCTCTCCTGTGTAGTTCTGACTTTCAAATAAATAAATAAATCTTTTAAGTGGGGGAAGGGATTTCTGAGGCCAGTCGTATCAAATAAAGTTTACCTGGGCAAAGAAAACAAAGTAAAACAAAAGTGACTCACGGTTCATGCAACTCCCAGAACAGGTTTTGAGAACTCCAACCACCAAAATGATCTGACGGCATTTAAAGAAAAACATAAGTGCGGCAGAGAAAACAACTTAATTGGGCACAGCCTAGTCAATCAGTCAACTGGTTACAGCTTGACTATTTAATTGGCTACAAGGCCTCCTGCAACCAACCAAACTCAGTTACTGCAATTAAACTCTGTATTGGTCTGATCTGTTAGATTCAGTGCAGATGCCCAATCCAAATCCATGGCGTCCCACAGATTTTATTTAGTAGGCTATACATTAAAAAAAAATCCACTCTAGCATCCCTAATCCAAATTAAATTTGTCCTTCTGATTATGAACCTTGACTTAATTCAGTGTGGACCCGTTGAGCCTAGGTTTCATTATCTAGAATTGTTCTACCTACCCCTGTTGGCAAGGTTTACTAAAAGCAAGAAAGTGCTAGAGGGTCTTATACCAGTAACTCAGTAGATCAACCTGAAAATGACACCTGTGACTTCCAATCAAAACCTGCAGGCCAGAACCACATGGTCCCTTCAGCAAGCAGGACATCAAGGTGCAATCTTTCAGGGTTCTGGAAGCAGAGGAAAAGTGGATATACACAAGCACCACACCCATGTAATTTAGGGCAGCCACAAGTAACAAGGGGTCATAATATCACAAATTATTCGTACACCCTAAGAAGGTCCCATCTTCATTTTCCCTGAAATCTTCAGCTTGGAGGCTTGTAGCAGCTCTATTCTACAACCCTTAGTTTTTTCTATAGCTAGTCTCTCTCCCAACTCTTCCACACCTTATATATAAAGCACCTGTAGTGACCAGTATTTCAGGTGTCAGGTGGGAGTATCTGAATTGACGACATGAGTGTGAGCTCTTTGTGCAGTAGACTGGTGTCTTCTCAACCTGCAAGGGCAAAGTCTTGTCACTGCTGCTTCTGTTTGAGAGCGGAATGAAACCAGGTGTCCCTAGTTTTATGGTTCAGCAATCAGATAATAGCTAGTTGGTGATGGCTAGTTTAGGCTGTCTAATCACTTGCAGTCCTAAAGTCAGGTGTTTTATTTCTCTCAGGATCCAGTAGCAAGCAAGGAACAGCTTTTCCAATAAAGAATAGTTACAGCATGACTTTCATCTAAAACCTAGGAGTTTGCTCTACAGGCCTGGCCTGTGTCCCCAAACAGCATCTCTGCTGCTGAGCATACTTCCAATGCTACTGGATCTGCTACCCGAGTGGCCTGTCAGCTTACATCCCAGCATGATCTGCTGCAGAACTTGCTCTTGTTTTAGGACGCACTGAAAACTGGCAGTTTGTGCATTATCTCATAACCAAGTCGGTTCAGCATTCCCAAAGGTGGTTTGTTTTGTCACCAAGATCTAAAGAGGCTAATCAAACACTGCACCTCTTTGTGGCAGATGGGTCAAGGAACTGCCATATCTCTGTGTAGAAGGGATTTCCTGATGTGATAGACCTCTGGCCCTCTTGAAAGCTCACCAAAGACGCAGGGCCCTGAGCTTTCACAGGGCTTATCTCCTACCCTTTTGTCTGTATGTTTTCCACTTCCTGCTTAACAGATCCAATTATCAATATATTATTATAAAGGGCCAAGGTGATGTTCCATAGACGACGACAAAAATATACACCTCTGTCGCTGCTACACAAATGCAAACTGCTATGATCTTGCCTACTGAATGAATGGGAAAGAATGCATTTCCCAAGCTAACAGTTGAATGTCAAGTGCCAGCACTGCTCATGTATTTCAGCAAGTATATTATATCTAAAACAACATCTGCAGCTGACATACCTCCTAATTAGATTTGCACTAATCTGCCATTTCCAGGTTTGCCAGGCCTTTGCTGTCCAAGTCCTTTGCGGATTTAGTAGGAATCACTATCCTAGCTTCTCTCGAGGTCTTTATGACAGCAATGATTTTTCTTCTTTTTAAAAACATTTATTTCATTTAAAATGCAGTATGACAGGAGGGAGAAGGAGAGGGAGGCAGGGAGAGGGAGGCACAGAGAGGGAGAGGGAGGGGGGGGGAGGAAAAACATTGAGAAAGAGAGCTTTTATCCACTGGTTCACTCCCCAGATGGCCACAAAAAACAAGGTCTGGTATAGCCTGAAGCCAGGAACCAGGAACTCTATCAAGGTCTCCCATGTGGGTGGTCCAGGCCCTAGAATATAGGTCATCTTCCACTACTTTCCCAGGCATATTAGCAGATAGCTGGATCAGAAGCAGAGCAGCCAGGACACGAATTGGCACTCTGATATGGGATGCAGGTTTCACAAACATCTATAACCTTTCTTTTAATTTTTATTGTTTTTATTTTTTTTTAAGATTGCTAATGGGATGCAAATCTAAATGTGTTCGTTTCTTTTTTTTTTTCATTTATTAAACTTTTATTTAATGAATATAAATTTCCAAAGTACAGCTTATGGGTTACAATGGCTTCCCCCCTCCCATAACTTCCCTCCCACCTGCAACCCTCCCCTTTCCCGCTCCCTCTCCCCTTCCATTCACATCAAGATTCATTTTCAATTCTCTTTATATACAGAAGATCAGTTTAGTATATATTAGGTAAAGATTTCAACAGTTTGCCCCATATAGCAACACAAAGTGAAAAAACTACCGTTGGAGTACTAGTTATAGCATTAAATAACAGTGTACAGCACATTAAAGACAGAGATCCTACATAATATTTTTTTAAAATTAATTAATTTTCTATGCCATTTCCAATTTAACACCAGGTTGTTTTTTTCATTTCCAATTATCTTTATATATATATTTATATATTTATTTTTAAGGAATATAAATTTCATAAGTACAACTTTAGGAATATAGTTATTCTTCCCACCATACCCACACTCCCACCCACTCCTCCTCCTCCCTCTTCCCTTCCAGTCCCATTCTCCATTAAGATTCATTTTTAATTAACTTTGTACACAGAAGACCTCTATACAAAGATTTCAACAGTTTGCACACACATACACAGACACACACACAAACTGTTTGAGAACTAATTTTACAGTTAACTCTCATAATACAACTCATTAAGGACAGAGGTCCTGCATGAGGAGTTAGTGCACAGTGACTCCTGTTGTTAATTTAACAATTAACCCTCTTATGTATGACGTCAGTGAACACCCGAGGCTCTTGACATAACATTTCTTTGACTAGTGAACTATTACAATGTTTTTGTTCTTTGTGGGTGAGAATAAACATTAGAACTAGCATGTAATAGCCCCAGTTCTGGGTATTTTGCTTTAGCCAGTGCACATTCCCCTGGGTAAACTGCTCCTGGTCTTTCTGCGGAAGGTGTGGGAGGAAATGCACTCCATGTACCCATGGCTACACTGCAGAGCTCTTCTTCAGGGAACCCAGGACCACTTCTTTGGAAGACTCAAGTGTGTGTGTGTGTGTGTGTGTATGTATATATATATGTATGTATATATATATATATATGGTGGCTTAGTTCTGGGAACTTGGGAGGAAGCCATGAAACCTTGTAGGCAGCCGATAGACAAGTCACTCTTGGCTTGTGGAATTCCTGGGATGAGAAAGTCACATTCTCCCGTGTTGAAGGAGGATGATTAAACAAGAGCACTCTGTTAAAATTAACTGTGTTATGACTGTGTTGCAGAAAGCCCGATAAGTTGCTTGTGTATGTTGTTATCCTCTGTGTTGCCTTGAGCTATAGCTGGTTATGTATAAATATCGCTGAGACACTGGAATAAAGGAGCCTTGATCTGTCTTTTGTCTTGGCTCCATTCTCTACGCCCTTGTCCCTCTTTTCATTCCTACGCCCCCCTTCAGGTTCTGTTCGACTGGTCGGCAGGCCCACACGAAACCTAACAACCGTGTATGATTAATCACTGCCCAGTGCCCCTGGAGACATTCCTTTCTATTAAAACAGCACGTCAGTACGCTGTCCATTCGCCTCATTTCAAAACACTCCTATTACCATGCTGACTCTCTAACACATTATGCTAACTGCAGCTAAACTTGTCTTTGTCAGTTAAGCTCTTACACCTACCCTCTGCCTGCCTCTGAAAACCCATTTTCCTACTGTAATCAAGAAATATAATTTTTGCAATATTTCCCTTCTCTAGCACCAATAATGGATGCCTCTTCCCCTAAGCCTGGTCTAAGGGTGTACTCCAGACCTTTCTCAAGGGTTTACTAGGTGGTAGCAGACTAGTTGCTAGTAACAGGGTTTAAAGAATGAAATCGGGGACAGGCATCGTGGTATAGTGGACAAAGCCACCACCTGTGATGCAGGCATGCTGTATGGGCGTCAGTTCAAGTCCTGGCTGCTCCACTTCTGATCCAGTTCCCTATTAATGGCCTATGAAAAAGCAGTGGAAGATGGCCCAAGTGTTTGAGCCCCTGAACCCCATGTAGGAGACCTGCATGAAGCTGCTGGCTCCTGGCTTTGGCCCAGCCCAGTTCTGACAGTTGCAGCCATCTGGGGAGTGAAACAGCAGATGGAAGCACTCTCTCTCCTCTCTCTCTCTCTCTCTCTTTCTCTCTCTCTGTCACTCACTCTCTGTAACTCAAATAAATAATCTTTAAAAAAGAGTGAAATCGGCCGGCGCTGCGGCTCACTAGGCTAATCCTCCGCCTTGCGGCGCCGGCACACCGGATTCTAGTCCCGGTCGGGGCACCGATCCTGTCCCAGTTGCCCCTCTTCCAGGCCATCTCTCTGCTGTGGCCCGGGAGTGCAGTAGAGGATGGCCCAAGTGCTTGGGCCCTGCACCCCATGGGAGACCAGGAGAGGCACCTGGCTCCTGCCATCGGATCAGCGTGGTGCGCCGGCCACAGCGCGCCTACCGCGGCGGCCATTGGAGGGTGAACCAACGGCAAAAGGAAGATCTTTCTCTCTCTCTCTCTCTCTCTCTCTCTCACTTGTCCACTCTGCCTGTCAAAAAAAAAGAGTGAAATCAGGAAACTGCCACCACCATCAGGCTTGGCACAGTAAAGTCTAGGACGCTACTTGTGCTGAACACTGTACCCTCCAAGTTATTAGGAGGGTGCAGTACTGGAGGAAGCTACTCGTTATTCAGAACATTTGCTACAAGGGGGTTTGAGAAAAGTGGCTCCTAGCTGGGTGGCCAGTTGCCCAGTTAAAACTTCATCAGGGCAGGAGGAAGAAGACACATGAGGCATAACTTCCAGTCTGCCACTCAGCTCTCCTTCTCTACCGGATCCTTCCCGTCAATAGTTAATCATGTTCTCAGTTGTTTTCTCCCATTTAAGGGGCAAAAGGAAAACTCTCCCCATTGTTTCCATATCCCCATCCTACACTGTTAGACATTATAAGGAAATTGTCTTCAAATAATTATCAGTGCATGTACAAAGTCTAAATTCAACATTGGAAAGGGAACTCTAGATATTAAAATATAACATACACCAAACTTGTTTTGCGATTTGTTTTAGCAGGTTTCCGATGATATAGAAATGGATAATCAGTACTCGTTATAGCCACTAAGGGGGATTTTACAATCTTTAGTTTAATGTCATTGATTTATATCTAAAGTTTTATAGAAGGAGTAGAATTCCATATTAATGCAATTTTGACCTTAATTCAGATAGAGGTATGATATAACATCCTCAGTCATCCAGGTGTAGCAGCTAAATGTAAATTGGGTAAAGACAAATTAGATAAATGTGTCGAAATGTAAACGCTGGTATTCATAGCAACTTATACTCTGGAAAAAGTACTTGAGTTTTCTAAAATGTTTTCATAAACTGTCCATATGAAAATAGTTCAACACTGCTTAAAAGTAACTAAGGTTAAAATTCAATGTTTTATCTGATTTAGAAAATGTCTTAATTTGAAAATTTCTAAAGGGATATTTCAAAATGTAAATCAAGGAAATCAGCAGACAGAAAGCAAAAGCTATCAGTCTATTTGACATAGAACTGATCCTCTGTTAAAGCAATGAGGTTTTTGCAATGCATATATGTTAGTCAATCTTTTAAATCATCTTAAAAACTGTTTAAAAACCTGCAGTATCTCCTTTTAATAGTTTCGTTTAATTGATAAATCTCTATCAGTTTCTAGCCAGCTCCAGTAAGCTATTCTCTCTTTGCTAGTTCTGTGTTAAAACTGTTCCAAATTATGGGATATGGTTCCATGCACTAGTTCTTAAATTTAAAGTTTTTATTTACAATTTTTGGAATGACCAAAGACACTACTGTTAAAGTAATCTATTGTGTTCTCTACTGTCCCATTAAGCTCTGACTGTTTAGGAACAAACGAGTTTTAAAAGAGTTATAGTGTGAATATTCACTCATTCCAAAGCATCTGAGTAATCACCTTGAAACAATGATCATACCTGGTCTATGTTACGTCAGGATGTCAAGGGAGCCTAGTTCTACCAGATATTTTAAGCCTTCTTGGCATCCTTGACAGGCATTCAAAAAAATCAAAGTTCCAGAGAATTTTGACTTTGATATTTCCAGTCAGGCCCCTGGAAATGTCAAAAGATATGTCCCTCATCTTGTAGAGACACCAACTAATCAGGCTATTTGGATTATATTAGAAGTACTGACAAGATGTGAAGCGGTGCTACATTTTAAGTCATGATAATGTAAAATACTACTGATACAAATTTCAAAAGTAAAAAGTCTAGTGATCTTGTGTTACCAGACATGATGATTATCTTAATGAGAAAGGCCCAGAGGCCTAAAAAGGATAGTTTGTAAAATTCTACAGGTGCTTTCAAAAATACTGCATGGAGTAAGCAAATGCCTCTTGTTGGTTAATGAGTTTATAATTTAAACGTGGCTATCTAAAGTTTTTGTCATCCACAGTTTTGTATCTCAGATGTGCAGCTCATAGAACTAAAACATTGTTGGTTCTGTGTTTAACAGTCCTACTATAGGCTCTGAGGGATTTTGTATTCAGTACTTTGGGATGACTCTGTAAGCAGATAAAACCAATAATGCACTACAGGTTCCAACTGGGAGAAGGTATGGTTAATCAAGGTTACTAAAAGCAGCAGGTGATTCTAATCAATTGGTAATAAAAACAAAGATTTTAAGAAGCTACTACTGAAACCAATTTATTGTTATGGTATGGTATGGTATGTTATATGCGTATACATACTGTATATCTACTTGGGAAAATTTATTAAGAACTTATTTTAATTGGCTCACAGATCAAATATTGCTCATAAACTTGAACTGCTAAAATTAATTGAAGATATATTTTGATTCATGTGACATGAATCTATATCAGATGCTTTAAATTTGTTGGTAGAAAGAAACTAAAATTGTTTTTACATGTTTGTGCCTGAGTTTGCTGGTTAAACAAGCTACACCATGTTAGATATTTAAGAGATATTTCCAAATATTTGTATTCTTAAAATTTTTAGAAGGCATTGGACCTTCTGGTAAATGTTTTCATACTTTGTTATTTAATGGTCAAAACTGCTTGCTAAGTTTTCATTTGATGTTGTTATTGTCAGTAAGTGATCTGCGAAGCCTGACTTGTCCCTCATTTCTCTATTCTCTTTAGGATTACTCTATACTAATGGACTCTCCAGGATGTACAGTTTGATCATTAGATCTTATAAAAGGGATGGCTAACAGTTTCTATAATAATAGCATAGCCAAAAGCGAAGCTTAAATTATAATTTCACAGCTAGGTTTACTTTGCCATGGGCACAGCAAACAGGTAAAACCTCCCTTTCAGATCAAACAAAGGGAGAGAAAGTTTTTAAAGTAAGGACATAGCTTTCCTCATGGGCATTGTCTACCTCACAAAAAAACCACTATGAGAACATGCCTGTGATTTTAGACTTCTAAGTTTCGGCCACCAAAAAATAGGGATGGGACTCGAGCACCCTCTTGACTTGCATCCTCTAGTCTGCTTTACCAAAACTAGGAGGAAAAGAAAGCTAGGCATCAGAAGCAAAGATAGGTGGCAGGCCAATTACTAGCTGCTTTGCACAGTGATCTGCCATCAAGGATGCCCAACAGGCCAGTCCACTGCAGTGGCTTTCGATGTGGAAGGCCTGGGCTTCAGCAGCAGTCAGCTTTTGAAGAGCCCTGGCAGCTCTGCCTATCAAGAGTTGGGTCACTGGAAATGGAACTGCCCTGGAGCAGAAGGATTTTGGGTCAGAGCCACAGATCTTGTTGGCTCTAAGCTGAGAAACCCTTCACTTGGCCCAGCTTCCAAAGTAACCACCACTGCTGAGGGGACAGCCAACCAGGGTTGGCAACATTGCAGGCAGAACTGTAAATTTCCTGTTAGAGATGCCACCTGCCTTTACCTGGCCAGCTCTCCTCCCAGGCCAGCTAGGTAAGGGACATCAACAGGGTGCCTTCCCCAAGAGGTCCACACCTCCCTTAGGATGTACCCCATGTGAAGAGATACGTAGGCCTGGGATTCATAACTGGCAAGGCCTTAAAGCCCACCAGATTATTATCAAGCCCCTTCTGTCAGTTTCTATTTTCCTCTCAATCAGGAAACGTAGTCGTGGTTTAGACACCAGCTTTCTTAGATCCTCCAATAATGACTTTGTCCTTTGTTCTAGACCCTATCAGCCCACTTGGGGCCTCATTCCTTTGTAATCATAGCCTCTACTCTAACATTAGTGGCTCTAGTCTTGACTTGTGTGTACTGATGGTCCTCTCCCCCACTTAATGCTGTATGATTGTTCAGAATTTCCCTACAGACAAACCCCTCTACCCACAAAGTTGAGTGGCCTTTCTCCTAGTCTTGGTTGGGATCACCTTCTAACCACATCCATCAAACAGTCTTCATAAGGGTCCAGAGATCCCCCTCATTTCCCCTCTATGAAATCCTCTCATTACCTGGTTAATGCCACTCTTAGGATCATTGGCTGCCATTCTCACTCTGTCTTTTATACTACAATGTCTGTTTAAGTGTTTACAGGAGGTGATAATGGAATGAACCAAGGCCTTCACCAACCAGGTGGTCAACCAAATGCTGCTAGAGGGATATACTCAGCTCCCCACCCAGGAGACAGTGCCTTGAGACATCACCCCATGCCAGCAGAGTACCTCGTTGCCCCATTTAAGCAGAAGTAGCTCTAAAGACAGATCATCATCCCTCCACCCCTCCTGGACTTTCGGGGCTGATGTAATCCCATATAATTCTTTCTTTATGAAAAACAAAAGGGGGAAATGTTAGTAAAATGGTGCAGTTTTATCTGTGGTGCCATCTATGCCCTGGACAGCATCTTAGGCCTTGGTCCCCAGCATCACCTTGCATAGCAGGCGTCGGTCCTAAGCCCCATGGCCCAACCACCGGTGTCAGCTCCACCCCCACCCTAAATGGGATCCCTACTACTTCCTAATTCCCTGCCCACTGCCCAGCAAAGGTTTGACAGAACCTGTTCCCAAACACATGCACTCTCTCTCTTTTACACTCTTACTCTCTCACTCTGCCCCCCCCCCACCTGCCCATCGGGCTTCCCCTACCCAACAATAAACCTTTCCTCTCTCTCTCTCTCTCTCTCTCTCTCTCTCTATATATATATGTATATATATACATATATGTATATATATGTGTATATATATATATATATATAACATACAAAACAGAGCTGTAGAGCAACTTAAAATTGAGGACTAAACAGTGTCAAACCTTTTATTTAAAATGTATTTGTCTGAGAAGCAGGTAGACAGAGAAAAGAGAGATCCCATCCCTGGGTTCATTCCCCCAAATGCCCACAACAGTCCCTAGCTGGGGCTAAAGCTGAGAACCAGACACTGAATACAGGTGTCCCATGTGGGTGAGGGTGACAGGGATCCAATTACTTGAGCTATCACCAGCTACCTCCCAGGATAGCATTAGCAAGAAACTGGAATGTGAAGTAGAGCTGGGTGTCAAACCCAAGTTCTCTGATATGGGATGCAAGCATTTTAACTGGCATCTTAACTACTAGGTCAACAGCCTACCCCTATAAGATCTTTTTTTTATACTACCAGGTATACTAGACAGAATAATAATACTACATCCCCCCAAATTGTCACATCCTAGTCACAGAACCTGTGAATATTATTTTGCAGGGTAAAAGGTATTTTACAAATGTGATTAAAAGGCCAGCACTGTGGTTCAGTAGGTTAATACTCTACCTGCAGCACCGGCATCCCATATGGGACCCGGATCTAGTCCCAGCTGCTTCTCTTCCAATCCAGCTTTCTGCTATGGCCTGGGAAAGCAGAAGAAGATGGCCCAGATGCTTGGGCCCCTATACCTATGTGGGAGACCCAGAAGAAGCTTCTGGCTCCTGGCTTTGGATAGGCTCAGCTCTGCTGTTGCAACCATTTGGGGAGTGAACCAGCAGATGGAAGACCTTTCTCTCTGTCTCTCCCTCTCACTGTCTGTAACTCTCTCAAATAAATAAATAAAATCTTTTAAAAAAATGATTCACATTAAGGCCCTTGAGATGAGAAAGTTATATTGAATTATTTGGTTGGACCCAACATAATCACACAGGTCATTAAAAGTGTAAGATAAGGGAGAAGAGACATTATTGTTGCTGGCTTTGAAGGTGAAAGGAGACCACAAATCAAGGGATATGAGCATTCTCTAGAATTTATGAATGGCTCTTAGCTGACAGCCAGCAAGGACATGGGCACTTTGGTCCTATAACTTCAAGGAACTAAAGTTTGCCAATGACTTCAACAAACAAGGAAAGGGTGGGGCTGGCACTGTGGCACAATCCTCCGCCTGTGGTGCCTGCACCCAATATGAGCACCGGTTCTAGTCCCAGCTGGCCCCTCTTCCAATCCAGCTCTCTGTTATGGCCTGGGAAAGCAGTAGAAGATGGCCCAAGTCCTTGGGCTCCTGCACCCGTGTGGGAGACCAGAAGTGAGAGACCTGAGCCTGGATCAAGGTGCAGCTATTTTAGACTAGGCTTCCATCTTGTAACTCGGGCCTGACTGGGCCCTGAATCCTAAGCCAAAAGCTTCTAAAAGAAAATAAAAAACTCCCCTTGCAATAAACTCTCCTAGCAACAGCCAACTTGCAGATAGCAGGGAAATATATAATATAAATATTCCAGGTGTCTTTTCAGGCAGTTAAGGTGATTGATGATAACATCCGGAAACTCAGCAGTTTGGCACATACACCCTAGCGGCTCAGACCCTATACTTTAGCCAATCATAAAACGACAAGTATAAATTTAAAATATGAGCCTATTAGATGCTGTGTAGCCAAACTTGTTTGTTTAACTGTATAAAAACCCTAACGACCTTACTGTAGGGGCTGCCGATCCAGCCCAGCTGCACCTGATGCGGATGTCGATCCAAACTTGAGTTTGAAATGAAACTCTTGCATTTGCAACAGCCTTGGCTCCTGGTGGTCTTAACTGGTGGGAATCAGACGTTTCGGGTACAACAGAAGAAGCTCCTAGCTCTTGGCTTCAGATTGGGGCAGCTCCGGCCATTGCGGACATTTGGGGAGTAAACCGCGGACGGAAGACCTCCTTCTGTGTCTTTCCCTCTCACTGTCTATAATTGTACCTTTCAAATACATAAATAAAAATCCTTAAAAAAAAAAAAACTACAACAACAAGGAAAGAGATTTTCCCAAGCAGGGGTGGGGAACATTCAGCCCGCAGGCCATATAAGGCCCACAAAATTGTTTAGTCCATTCCTGCCAAGGCAACCACAGGGGGGGGACTTGAAATTCAATAAATCCACAGCAGCTCATTTTTAAGTTAGTAATTCTATATGGCCTATGGATGATGTTATACATAGCCAAACGACCCTTGGCAGAACAACTGTTCCCCACCCCCACAAGCCTCCATAAAGAAATGCAGCCCTGCCAACACTTTGATTTCAGCTCTTTGAGATCCATGTCAGATTTTGGACCTCCATAACAGTAAAACAGTAAATATATATTGTTTAAGCTTCTAAGGTTGTAGTCATTTGTAATGGTATGAGTAGAAAACTAATATATCAATGCAGCTGGCATTGTGGCACAGTGAGTTACGCCACTGCCTACAACACGGCATCCCAAATGAGAGAGCTGGTTAAAGTTCTGGCTGCTACACTTCTGGTCCAGCTTCCAACTAATACATCTAGGAAAGTAGCGGAAAACATCCCCAGAACATGGGCTCCTGCCACCCATGCGGGAGACTTGGATGGAATTACTGGCTCCTAGCTTCAGCCTGGCACAGACCAGGCCATTGCGGCCATTTGGGGAGTGAACCAGAGGATGGAAGACCTCTGTCTCTCTCCCTCTCCCTAAATTTGCCCTTCAAATAAATCAATAAATCTAAAAAAAAAAAAAGGAAAAGTAAACTAATACTCGGGTAAGGTACTTTTTCCTCTTTTAAGTTTTCTTCCCAGGGATACTGAATACAAAACCAGGGTTTCTGAAGACAGAGGAGGTGAACAAGCTTAGCTCAAGGACAGTTGAGCTACAGAAAGGCTCAACTAGTGAGTAGTAATTTATAGAAAAGGTAACGTTATTGATTGCGGAAGTTGTTTACATCATTCACTTCAGTGACAAAGGACAACATACATCACTAAGGACCATCAGGTGGCTGAAGTTACCTTAACACCTTTCTTGTGAGGAAAGTAGAGTCTTATGGTCATTGATCTACTAATTCTAATAACACATCTGTGAAAATGAGGGAAAATATTTATCTCACTTAAATACTTATCTCAGTAGTTTAAACAAAAAGGCTTTATAAAGAAAACCCCAGCCGGCGCCGCGGCTCACTAGGCTAATCCTCCGCCTTGCGGTGCCGGCACACCGGGTTCTAGTCCCGGTCGGGGCACCGATCCTGTCCCGGTTGCCCCTCTTCCAGGCCAGCTCTCTGCTGTGGCCAGGGAGTGCAGTGGAGGATGGCCCAAGTGCTTGGGCCCTGCACCCCATGGGGGACCAGGAGAAGCACCTGGCTCCTGCCATCGGATCAGCGCGGTGCGCCGGCCACAGCGCGCTTACCGCAGCGGCCATTGGAGGGTGAACCAATGGCAAAGGAAGACCTTTCTCTCTGTCTCTCTCTCACTGTCCACTCTGCCTGTCAAAAATAAAAAAAAAAAATTAAAAAAAAAAAAAGAAAACCCAACATAAAGTTAATGTACCTGGGTGGGGGGGAGGCATTGTGGTAGACTGCTATTTGGGATGCTCACATCCCATATAAGAGCACCAGGTCACATCCCAGCTCCTGCACTTCTGATCCAGTTTCTTGCTAATGCCCCTGGAAGGCGGCACATGATGGCCAAGTACTTGGGCTCCTGCTACCCACATGGGAGACATGGACAGAATTCTGGCTTCTGGCTTGTGGTTTCAGCATGGCCCAGTCCTGGCTGTTTTGGATATTTGAAGAGTGAACCAGTGGATAGAATCTCTCTCTCTCTCTCCCCACCTCCCTGTCCTGTGAGGTGTGTGTGTGTGTGTGTGTCTTTCAAATAAATAACTCAAAAAATTAATATACTGGGGCAATAGATGAATCAAAAATGCAAAAATTTAATATCATTAGGAAAGCCTCTAAAAATGTGGGGAATAGTATCTGAGATAAAATGAGAAGCAAGGACAAGGACAAAGCCAAGTCCAGATAGAGGACCCTAGGACTATAACTCCCAAATTATGTGCTATTGGCCACTGGAGCTCACAGAAGCACCTTGGGACATTGTGAAACACAGAAGCACAAATCCATAGATAAAAGAGAGGTTCCAGTTATCTCCTCCCAGAGATAAGTCACACACCCTAAATTCAGTGAAGTAAAATGACAGTCCTTTTATTATGCTCATGGGTCCTGCAGCTTGGGATTTAGAACAAGGCAGAGGAGGGATGGCTTCAGTCCTCATGATTTGAGCCTTAGCTAAGACTCAAAAGCTGAGGAGCTGGAATGTCCTTCTCCACTCATATTCTTGGCACCTGGGATGAGCTGACTTGAGGGCTGGGCTCAGCTGTGGCTGTAAACCAGCGTGCCTTCTAGAGGCTTCTCCATGCACCTTGGGCTTCTTACAGCATTCAGCCCTCAGGTTGGAGGGCTCCTTACGTGATGGCTGAGTTTCAATAGCAAGTGTTCCAGTAGACAGGGTGCAGCTGCATGGCCTTTTGTGACCTAACCTCAGAAGTCACATATGATGACTACGGCCACTTTCATCAGATTCTACTGGTCAAAACAGTCACAAGCCCCCACAGACTTTGTCTTTTTATGGTAAGATTATTGAATACCAGCCAGGGCTTCAAACTACCATGGACACAGAGACGGGGAGACAGAAATACGAGCCAGAGTTATAAGTGCCTACCTCTCAGATCGTTCAAAGTAAATTTCATTTAGCTATTAAGTCAGACTAATCCAAACATACCCTCAACATATGGTAAAATTTCATCTACTCATTTCCATGTGATACAGTAACAGAAAACAGAAATTTCAGTTTACATAATTTGCATCAAGGTTACATAATTTGCATCATGGCTAGTTCGCTTTTGACCCTGGTACCATCTGCAGTTACAATCAATTCTTTCTTTCTTTCTTTCTTTCTTTTTTTTTTTTTTTTTTTTTTTTTTTGACAGGCAGAGTTAGACAGAGAGAGAGAGACAGAGAGAAAGGTCTTCCTTTTTCCGTTGGTTCACCCCCCAAATGGCCGCTAGGCCGGTGCACTGCACCGATCCAAAGCCAGGAGCCAGGAGCTTCTTCCAGGTCTCCCACGCGGGTGCAGGGCCCCAAGTACTTGGGCCATCCTCCACTGCCTTGCCAGGCCACAGCAGAGAGCTAGACTGGAAGAAGAGCAACCGGGACAGAATCCGGCACCCCAACGAGGACTAGAACCCGGGGTGCCGGCGCCACAGGTGGAGGATTAGCCTAGTGAGCCGTGGCACTGGCCATCAAGTCTTACTTTAAAGTACTACTCATCTCAGATGTGTCCTCAGACTTAGGCTAAATCATATCCAGAGAGAAAACAGAAGATATCCATAGCTAGCAAAGCAAGTAGATTAGGAGCACACCAGCATTATGGCTGCTGACACCAGTGGGCCATTCCCTATTACTGATGACTAAGATTCCATGGGCCAAGAAAAAATTTCAGAAATAATAACAAATGGTGAACAAATAAAGTTGCCAACTTGTTATTCTGAAAAGGAAGAAAAAACAACTTCCCTCTCTATGACTATCATTTTTTAAAAGGATGGATAGTTTCAAAGTAAAATGCGATCAACAGCAAATAAATTCAACTAAATGAAAATTCCACTTTATATTCTTCTCATTTCTCTGATGATCTGTAGAAACTTGACTATAGATGAACGCCAGTCACAAACTGGTATGCAAAGTCACTTGCACACTTAACATGCTGGCGTCTTCTCTCCCTTACTTTTTTCTAATGGTTCTAGAACTTTAGCTTGCCCTGAAGAATCCACAGTCTCAAAAGATGAGTAAACAAGTAAATAATAATACAACACAAATGCCACACAGGGTAGGGAGGATCAAGGAAGGTTTCACAAAGTGGGTCAAAAAGGTTTGCTCTTGAGAAAGAATGAGAAAGCCATTCATAGGCAACTATCATGCTGTCCCTGACAGCACAGAGAAAACCTCCCAAGAAAGCCTAAACTGTGCACCATTGTAAGTTGTGGTTAAACAAGCTTGTAGAGTAAGGATTAATTTTGTTCTTTGCTCTGTTTTCTGAGCTTTAAAAAGATTCATTAGTTTAATGATAGGACTTTTTTTTTTTAAAGTGACTATTTCAATTTTGTAAATTAGCTTAGGAAGAACAAACAGAAGTCTTACTTTCCATTTAAGAAAGCAGTCCGTATTAAAGAGTCCAGGTTGCAAAACAGAGTTGGGAACAGGGCTGCAGAAATCAGCTCCAGGTTTTGGCTAGCACAGAAGCCCCTGGGGAAAATAATCATAATAATCCGTTGATGTTTGAGAATCCAGGACTAGATGTACTCAGTATTATAGGTCTTCTTGTGCTTGTGGTCACTAGGCAGAAAGTCCTGGTATAGCAGGTGCTGACAGGTCAAATGTTTACATGTAAACCCTTTGAGGTTTACAGAGACCAAGATTAGAATCTCAGCTCTACCTTTTACCAGCTCAGTGACTTGGGATAAAGCACTGAACCACTGGAAACGGTTTTCTCAATCTGTAAAACGGAAAACTGCCTACCGCTCAGGATTCTTATGCAAATCAACTGGTACGAGGCAGGTGAAGAACTCAGGACAGTTCTGTGCCGCAGGACACGGTCTTACATCTTATCTTACATATCTAGAAACAGGCTGTTTGCTCTATTGCTTTATAAAGGTTTTAAAACTCCATTTGCTGTCTGTTTGTAAACCTACAGAGTTAACAGCTATGAGTACACTAAATTCCTTTGTCAGTTGTACTGCCAATCTTTTGAAACTCAAATGAGTGCAGGTTTTTAACACAAGTTCTAAATGTGGAAAGGACATTCTGTGTTTGAGATTGCTTCTAAAATTGAGCTATCTTTAGAAGGATCCTTCTGCAGGGTCCAGAAATAACTAAGTGGCCCATCCCTGGATTCTGGCCACTGATAGGAAAGTGGGCGGAAGGTTTTCCACTCTTCTATCATTCCAGTTGCCTTCCGTATCCTCCCCTAGAGAAGAGCGCTTTCTGCGAAAAACCGCCTTCTCTCTCCCAGGTGAAATCTAAAACTGCCCCTTACCCAGGCTCTGAGCTGGCATAAGGTCAGCAGAAGAATATAAACAGCGTCTCTCAAGCGCTCCCAAACAACTCAGCTTCTGCACCCCACACAGCCATGATGCGCACAACTTTCATTCAGCTCTCATCACCTTTCTTCTCACCTAAGTACGCAATCCTATGGCCACGCCCCCCAGCGCAAGTGACCAATTAGGGAGTGTAAAACGAGCCGGATAGGGCGGTCCCAGCTGGACACTGACGACGAATCACCTGCTTCAGACAGCAAGGGCGGAAGCGGAAGAGAGCCGAAAGCCCGGGTTTGGCCTTGTGTTCTGCCGTAGAGGATGTCCGGTTCGAGGCAGTGAGGAAAATCGGGGCCCTTGTCTACCAACCTCACCGGGCGAAGAGAAGCCTGCGGGCGCGGGAGGGAGGGAGCGCGAACCCCAAAGAAAAGAGCTAGCGCGCGGTCAGCTGCAGGGCAGAGGGGGAGTGTGCCGGGTCCCCAAGAACGAGCTTGATCGTGCCGCTCTCCGAGACCATGGTGCAGGCGGAGCTCGGGGCGATCCCCAGATGAGAGCAGCTGCTCTCTCTGCCGGCGATCCCACCGCGCTAGATAGAACCGGGTAGATGCGGGTTAGTGGAGAAAGGATGCTGCCCGCACTGCTCCCTGCTTGCACCCTGAGTGGCCGCAGCGGTAGCAGCAGAAGGCACAGCCCCGGCCAAGGAGGCGGCTCGAGCTGTTGCTGAAGTCGCTTGGCAGTTCTTTCTCCGTAGTGTGCGAGTTGAGAAAACAGCCAGAGAGCAGGGCTCCCCATTACAACTGTCTTCGGGCTCTTTTCCCTTGCTACTCGGAGCTGATTTATGCGAAAACATGCCTTGCACTTGCACCTGGAGTAACTGGAGGCAGTGGATTCGACCTTTAGCTGTGGTCATCTACCTGGTGTCCATAGTGGTTGCAGTTCCCCTGTGCGTGTGGGAATTACAGAAACTGGAGGTAAGAGGGGCCGGCACCATTGACCTCTACCCTTCTACCTATATAAGGTTGGAAAGGAGACAGCCATCCATTTGTACCCAGATACCCAGACTTGGTATCTTGAGAGCCTTCTCATGTGAATGAGCCGGGTCTCAAGACATAAACCTGTGTTTTTTTCCTTCTTATTTTATTTTATTTTATTTTTAAGCCATTTATTTCAAGGATACAAAGCATCAAGAAACGATCCATTCGTGTAGGTTTTCTCCTTTCACTTATTTAAATCATACTGATCGAGTTCACGGTTCTTAAAAGCATGCTACAGGTAGAGATGGGACAAAGGCAAGAAAATAGATGTATTAACAAAGCTGTGTGGAAAAGTAGTTTTGCAAATATTCATCAGTTTCATGAAAGTATGGTTTATTCCTGAAATCTGACTTGTTCAGATATTAAACTTACAAACTACTTTGAGAACCAAGTATTGAATATTTCTAGCTTTTAACTAGCTTCCTGAATTAAGGGATTCTTGTTGGGTTAACTTTGCTGTTTTACTTTTAGTATTAACTCTTAACCAACAAAGGTTTTGCAAAAAGTCCCTTGTATATTTTTTGATGTCATATTGTTATTGTGACATCAGTAAGGTATTACAAGCTGGAAGATCCCAAGGTAAATGTTTAACTAAGATGCAGACTCTATAAAAATTGGATAATGAGCTTTAATTTTGAGTTAATAAAAATCAAAAGGTACTTTTAGTGAGAAATGCTCATTTTTCAAGCGCTATGACAAGACCATAGTTATAGCTGCTTTTTTAGTATAGAAATGTTTTACATAGTTAAGCAAAATGTATTTAATATACATTTGGGTTCTGTATATTCACTGATTTTGGTTGTTGTTGACTCCCATACTGTGTAGTCCATCTAGTTATTCTGCTACATTCAGTATTTCTCATATCTTAACAAATATGTAGGTTATTTCCATACTTTATCAAAATTCATGTATAAACATCTTACTACAGATGGGGTTTCTTGCATAGAGTATGGTACAGAGACTACTTTTAAGCTTAATGCTATATATAATGTCCTGGTTAAAGAATTCTAGTTGCTAGTTGTAACTGTAGTTTTAAGAGCTACTAACTTTTAGGGGAAATTTTAATGTGCAGTCTCCACTGCTAACACCCTGAGCCAAGTTCTCAACACGTATTGCCCCGGAGTCTTCTCAACACACCAGCTAGAATATCCAGTTCAGACACAGGTCACGTTGTATGTGCCTTTTTCGCTCTTGACTAGTCCCAGAATAAGAGCCAGTATTCCAAACAGCGGCCATCAAGGTCCAGCATGTTCTGACATCACTTCCACCTGATCCTCTTCTGACTTTCTCTGTTCAAGTCTTGGGTTTTCACCACACTGGCTTTCCTTAAACAAGCTGGGCCTGCTCCCTCCTTAGAACCTTTGTGTCCTTCAGTGCTTTGCTCAGATGATACCTGACTACCCTACTGAAAATTGCAAGCGTCCCCTCTCCAACTTCCCTGCTTTGTTTTTGCAGGACTTCGACAGTATCTACCACGATAAAATTTCACTAAGACGGAGTCCCAGTGATGATCAGGTTTTGTGCATGGTATTATCTTATGAGACTCGTAAACATGGTGGAAGAGGCAGATCAAACAACAAAAACAAACCAATAAAATAAAAATGTTTTAGGTGGTGTGGAGGAAACTAGAAAAAAATCTGAGAAATTAACAGGCACGTCAATTTTATTGCACAATTTCAAAAGACCACTCTACCAGCTGTGCAAAGTTAAGTGGAAGTAAAGAGAAGTTAGCTCTTTATGGTAGTTGAGAAGTAGTGGATGGCTGGGCTACAGTGATTTATGGCCCAGCTAGGGATCCCAGAAGTAGAGATGGAAAACTGAACAAACAGGACTAGGCAGTAATTAGCCTGGGGAGGAGGGGCAGTAAGACAAAAGGAGAAATAAAATGTAATTCTGAGGTTTTTGGTTTCAGGTACCAAGATGGAAAGTAGAGGACTGGGGACAGGTTTGAGAAAATTTAGTTCTGTGTGGACATATAGTATAATGAGAGACCTTCAGATTTGCATGTCAAATATGCAGTTGGATATGTAAGTCTAGGACTCAGAAAGGTTTGAGCTGCAGATACAAATGTGGGAGTTTGTCTTAGTCTGCTCACACTGCCATTCTGGGGATGGAGAGACTTAACATTATTTTTTTCCCCTCAGAGTTCTGAAAAATGTTTTGGGATCCAAGATAGAGGTACAAGTCGGGGTGATGTCTGGAGACAGCAGTTCTGTTGGGCTGCAGTGGCCAAATCTTGGCTGTAGCCTCACCTGTTAGAGAGTGCCCTCTCTGGTGCCTCTTCATCTGATGAGGTACCAGCCCTGCACCCTGTCAGATCAGGGCTCCTCCTTTATGATTTCATTTAACCTTAATGACCTGCTAAAGGCCCTATGTTTCCACCTAAGAACTGTTCTGCCCATGGCAGAGTGGTCTGAATGTAGGTGGTAGTAAAGCCATTAGGATGGATGAGATTATAAAGAAGAAATAGAAATGGCCAACAGCCCAGCACCAGTCTTTAGAGCTCAAGTTGAGGAGTAGGAACTTAGGTGAAGCAGCAGCCAGTGGGAAAGTAGAGTGCCAAGAAAATGATTCAAGGAGGCCATAGTGACCAGTGTTCAGTGCTACTGCAGTGTCCCTTGGTTTTTCACAAGATAGGAAAGTCTTTGTCATCTTAGTAATGGTTTCAGTGGAGTTGAAGAGTGAATGTGAGCTGGAAAACTGCAATCAGAATAAGAATTTGAGTTTGTTCATTTTGGTTTCAGGAATTTTGACTCTGGGAAATGAATGCACAGTAGGTGGAGAGGAGTGTGAAATTAAGGGAGGACTTGTTTTCCTTTTGTTTTTAAGATCAGAGACACTAACTAGAGTATGTCCTCAAAATTTAGCTATAATTTTTATTTCATCATCTTTAAAACCCTGAAGCATAGGAAGTATCCTCATTTTACAGATGCAGAACTGAGGCAGAGATAAGTGGCCATAGTGACATTGTCCTAAGGGCTTCATATACAATATCCTATTGTTCTTATCTTATTCACCAAATGAGCTTATGTATTTAACATTCTTAACACTGTGCCCAGCACATAGTAGGTGCTCAAGAAGCCCTAACTACCACAATTTTTTTTAAAAGATTTATTTTATTTGAAAGGCAGAGTTAGAGAAGGAGAAAGAGATCTTCCATCCACTGGTTCACTCCCCAGATGGCCACAACAGCCAGCACTGGGCCAAACTGGAGCCAGGAGTTTCATCCAGGTCTCCCACATGGGTGTCAGGCCATTAGCAGGGTGCTGGATCAAAAGTGGAACATGTAGGACATGAACCAGCACTCCTATGGGATGCTGCTGTCGCAGGCAGCAGCTTTATCTGCTACACCACTGTGTTTTGTTTTTTAGTAGCATCATCAATATTGTATTGTGGCAGCAATTCTTTTCCTGGTGCAGTAACAAGTTAGGCTGTATTAGGCTCTTAACACTTGAGACAAAATTACATGTGTCTGCTTGAGCAATGGGTTATGCTTAGAGGCATTTTATATAAGAAATACCTGTCTTTTTTTAAACACTAGAGTCACAGTGTTCACTAGGAGAAGTTCCTAGGAAAGAGACTACAGAAAACAGGAGGTTCATACCATGCCAGTGGTGCAGCATCCGAGAACACTCATGCACTGAAACGGCAGGATGACCGCCTGCACTACGTAAACGGCTTCTCTTGCTCTTTCACGGGGGGGCCGAGTATGTGAGGTTGACCCCAGGCAAGCCAAGTGCACACTTGGCCGCAGGCTTCTCTGTAGTACTATTGTCTATCAGTTCTGCTCTCCGCGCCTCTGGAGGCCTGGGCCTTGAAAGCACTCTCCTGTTCTGCACTCTCGTCGGAAGCGCTGGCTGAGGGAGAGCTAACTTGCTCCTAGGCACTTGTCCTTAGTATTTCTATACCCTCTTCCTTCCTCACATTACATTAGAAAAACACTGCATATCTCATCCTTCTAATTTTTTTGAGCCAAAAAAACACCCCACTGCGTGGCTGATAAGTTTAAGTATTATGTTAATGGTATCTCTATAAAAGTGTGTCTCCAGTTTAGATAAATTATTTAAAGAGAAGAGTTCATTTCTACAGATACCTGGTAGTGACTTTTCCTATTATTACTTACATATGAACACAATTAAAGTAGCTTACATTTCTTATGCATACAGCTTTCTGTATAGTTCAAAAGTCAAAATAGCTATAAAGCAGTAATTCAAATTAATGTTAGTGTGGGCCGATGATGTTTTTCCAAAACTAAATTGCCATTTGCAATGTAAAAATGATGCTGCATTATGCACAATTTTTCTTAATTTGGCATGACTACACTGAAATGACTCAGTTACCCAGAGGCACTTGTTTTATGACTGCTTGAGAAAGCACTTTCTTCCTTACAGCACACTGTGATTATACTTGGCCTTCACTAGTCACACACACATAATGTTTCTCTGATGCTACAACCACGTTCTACTTTTTGGCACTACAACAATCATAAAAGTAAATGGAGACATTAAAAGTATTTGGCAGGACTCTGCTGATGATAACTTTACAAAAGAGAAACTCTGGCCGGTGCGGCTCACTTGGCTAATCCTCCACCTGCGGCACCAGCACCCCAGGTTCTAGTCCTGGTTGGGGCGCCGAGTTCTGTCCCAGTTGCTCCTCTTCTAGTCCAGCTCTCTGCTGTGGCCTGGGAGGGCAGTGGAGGATGGCCCAAGTGCTTGGGCCCTGCACCCACATGGGAGACCAGGAGGAAACGCCTGGCTCCTGGCTTCGGATCAGCGCAGCGTTGGCCGTAGTGGCCATTTAGGGGGTGAACCAACGGAAAAAGGAAGACCTTTCTGTCTCTCTCTGTCTCACTGTCTAACTCTATCTGTCAAATAAAAAAAGAGAGAAACTCTGCAATATATGCTTATGTTAATATTTCCTTTGATCATCACTGAGTAAGTTTTAAATGAAAATGAGCAAAGCAGGAAGCCCTTTTAGAATATTTACATGTTTGCTTTTCAGGCTTCTGTATATTTCAGTGTAGAAATTTATTGACATAAAAATACATTTCTTTTCCATGTTTTTATTTTCTACCTCTTTAATAGCTGGCCCCTCATTGGACAGGGGGTGTCATGTTAAAACAGTGAAATGAAGAGTTGTAGGCTTCAAGTCTATTTTGTTAACTGCTCACACCACTCAGGTACCAAAAATAAATACTCTTTCCCTTTTTAAGAAAAAAAAAAAAAAAGATTCAAGACGGGATCATAAGTTAGTGGTTTGATGCTCACTTCCCACCGTGTCAGATTGCTCGGATCAGTACCTGCCTCTGGCTCATTATTCCAGCTTCCTGCTAATGCAGACCCTGGGAACCAGTAGTGATGGCAAAGTTTTCTCTAGGGCTCTCCAAACAGAACACAGGTTCAGATAAAGTTGTTTTACCAGAAAGCTTATCAGTGCTACTTTAGGATAAGTACATTTTTAGAAATTGAGTTTCTAAAGGATAAAATATTGATCAAATACTGACCTAAGAAAGTAGATATTTTTTTGAAACAATACTATCCTGAATTGATACTATTGTATATAACAGGGGTAGCATATAAATACAGTTTGTTTGGACAATAGTGAGACAGAACTTAACCATTGGGAGGGTTAAAAGAGATAATGCATAGGGTCTACATTTGGCCTAAAGGTTAAAACACTGATATTGGAGCACCTGGGTTTAAGTCCTAGCTCCACTCCCAGTTCAGTTTTCCTGCTAATGCTGACCCTGGGAGACAGTAGGTGATGGCTCAAAATGTCAGGTCCCTGCCACCCATTTGGGAGACCTGGATTGATTTCCTGGCTCTTGGCCTTCTTCCAGCCCAACCCTAGCTCTTATGGACATCTCGGGGAGTGAACCAGGGTATTGGAGCTTTAGCTGTTTCTTTCCATCTCTCTCTACCTCAAATTAAAAATAGGTTTTAAAACTCCTTTTAAAGAAACTACATAGAGATCAGCACTGTAGCACAGCAGCTTAAGTTGCCTCTTGAACTGGCACCACATTTCAGAATACCAGTTCAATTCCTGGTTGCTCTGTTTCTGATCCAGCTTCCTGCTAATGTGCCTGGGAAAGCAGCAGAAGATGGCCCAAGTCCTTAGGTCCCCTGCCACCCACTTGGGAGACTCAGATGGAGTTCCAGGCTCTTGGCTTCAACCTGGCCCAGTCCCTGCCATTGCGGCCATTTGGGGAGTGAACCAGCAGATGGAAGATCTCTTTGTCTGTGCATCTTCCCCTCCCTGTGTGTCACTCTACCTTTCATTTTTTTAAAATTTATTTATTTGAAAGTCAGAGTTAGAGAGAGAGAGAGAGAGAAAGGTCTTCCATCCAATGGTTCACTCCCCAATTGGCAGCAATGGACAGAGCTGTGCCAATCTGAAGCCAGGAACCAGGAGCTTCTTCCGGGCCTCCCACACAGATGCAGGGGCTCAAGGACTTGGGTCATCTTCCACTGCTTTCCCAGGCCATAGCAGAGAGCTGGATCAGAAGTAGAACAATCAGGTCTTGAACCAGCGCCCATATGAGATGCTGGCGCCTCAGGCCAGGGTGTTAACCTGCTGCATCACAGTGCCGCTCCAACTCTACCTTTCAAATAAATAAATAAATCTTTTTTTAAAGGATGCGTATAAATATCTTAGCCAAGTATTAGGCAAATAGTATACAATAAAAGTTCATTGTTGTTTTCATTCATGAAAGTATTTATCTAAAATGTTTAACAATAAATTTAGGTAGATTTTTAAGGTTTTTAAGAGTCTGTTTTGAAATTCAAAGTTACAACAAGAGAGGGAGAGACAGTGAGCAGTCTTCCATCTACTGGCTTACTCCCCTAGCTGGCCACAATGGCCAGTACTGGGCCAGGCCAGAGCCAGGAGCCAGAAACTTCATCCTGGTCTCCCACGTGGTTGGAAGGGGCCCAAACATCTGGACCATCCTCAGCCACTTTTCCCAGGCCATTAGCAGGGAGCTGGATCAGAAGTAGGGCAGCTAGGACACCAACTAGCACCCATATGGTATCCCATATCTCAGGTAGCAACTTTACCCACTATAGCACAACGCCGGCCCCGGATTTTTAACTTTTTTTGAATAAAAGTAAATGATTAAACCATAAAAAGATTTTTTATATGGGACTTGCAGAAAATTTTAAAACTTCTGTACACCTACAAAAGCAGTAACGAAATATAAAAAACAAATAGCAAACTGAGAAATGACATGGTATTAATATTTCTAATAAATGAAAAGCTGTTAGAAAAGCTTGAGGAAAAATGCTCATGAGGAAAAATGTGTCCCCTCTTGTCCACAGAAACACAACTAGGCTATTTATTTTAAAGAAGAAATAAAATAATAATTTAGAAAACAGTCTTCCTCATTAGTAATCAAATAAATGAAAATATGATATAAAAGTATTTTATGTTTTTAGTTTTAATATCAGAATTTACATTTATGTGTCCTTTTGTTTCTTAAGGTTGGAATACACACCAAGGCTTGGTTTATTGCTGGAATCTTTTTGCTGTTGACTATACCCATATCCCTTTGGGTGATATTGCAACACTTAGTGCATTATACACAACCTGAACTACAAAAACCAATAATAAGGTAAATCTTAGTATGTTTTTATTCTTCTAGTTTTGTATTGGTTTGTTTTGCAAATATGGCAAAATTTTTAATATTTACGTTTGCTTTCCAAATAGGATTCTTTGGATGGTACCCATATACAGTTTAGATAGCGTAAGTATGTTTCACTTTGTTACATTAAGTATAACTTGTTTGATGATGTTAACTCTGCTTACAGAAGATTTAAGGATATGCAAGTAGGTTTATTCAGTATTCAGTAAGGAATTCACTTGCTTTCAATACTGATAAAATAAAGTATGAGAATAGAAAAGAAAAATGCAAATGCTTTAAATTTTATAAAATCTATTTTTATGTTCTTTGCTTAATCTCTTAAGCTCTTAGATTAGTAGCTGTTTCAAGAATATTTTAAATTAGATTCATGCCTCAGCATCCAAAAGAGACTTGTTCCAGGACTCCCAGTGGACACAAAATCCAAGGATTCTCAGGTCCCTTTTATAAAATGCTATAGTGTTTGGATGTAACCTACACAGATTCTCCTCTATATTTTAAATCATGTCTAGATTTCTTATAATGCCTGATGCAATGTGAATGCTGTGTAATAGTTGTTAAACATTGTATTGCTAAGGGAATATGACAAGAAAAAACCAGGCAGTAGATGTTTATTACAGACGAGTCCTTCTTAGATAATTTGAGTACATGGTTGGCTGAAACCACAGAGGGTCAGCTGTCAATTATCCTCCTTTGTATTTGGACAAACTAATAAAACATTCTCCAGTAAATAAACATGTAATTATGATATTATGCTGCAGTAATTTATTTAAAGGAAATAACTGAAACAACATTTTCTGTAACCAAATTAAGAAAAATTTCAGATTATGTGTAAGAATTCATGTAATTTAGCTCTTGATATTCATTCTTTATCTCTACTATTTTTTTTTTTTTTTACCCATATCCAAGATGTTTAGGGCTTTTAAAACTTCATTTCACACATTGTCTAGTAGCCATCATAATGATAAATTTTAGAGAGTTTGATGTAAGTATGTGACAAGACATCTCACATTTTAAAATTAGCTTATTTGTGAGTACCATGAATTGGAGTTATAAATCATTTTATCTTAGCTACAACTATCTTTAACACCTGTGCTTTTTCATAGTGGGTAGCTTTGAAATACCCCAGCATTGCAATATATGTGGATACCTGCAGAGAATGCTATGAAGCTTATGTCATTTACAACTTTATGGGATTCCTTACCAATTATCTAACTAACCGATATCCAAATCTGGTATTAATCCTTGAAGCCAAAGATCAGCAGAAACATTTCCCTCCTTTATGTTGCTGTCCACCATGGGCAATGGGAGAGTAAGTATTTTGGTTTTAATACTTTTCTATTCTACTTCAAATTCAGTGGAGTTTTTAAGTATCAACTCTTAGCAGATCAGTGTGTTAAGTAATGTGAGCAAGGCAAAATGTCTAAGACAGAATGCCCTTCCCTGATGTATTTCATAGTCAAGCTTGAAAGCTAACAAGACACTTTTTTGTAATTTATCTATGTGTTAGTGTTTCTTTATGTTATTCATCCCAAACAGAAAAGTTAAATAAAATACTGTAGGGAAAAACTTTAGAAATCACTCAATCAACATCCTTTTGGGATAGGCATTTGATACAGTGGTTTACAATTAAGAATCAATGTCTGGCCAGCGCCGTGGCTCAACAGGCTAATCCTCTGCCTTGTGGCGCCGGCACACCGGTCGGGGTGCCAGATTCTGTCCCGGTTGCCCCTCTTCCAGGCCAGCTCTCTGCTATGGCCCAGGAGTGCAGTGGAGGATGGCCCAGGTGCTTGGGCCCTGCACCCCATGGGAGACCAGGAAAAGCACCTGGCTCCTGCCTTTGGATCAGTGCGGTGTGCCGGCCGCGGCGGCCATTGGAGGGTGAACCAACGGCAAAGGAAGACCTTTCTGTCTGTCTCTCTCTCTCACTGTCCACTCTGTCTGTCAAAAAAAAAAAAAAAAAGAATCAATGTCTGTGGATTTTATGCAATATCACATAGCTGGTTAAAAAACTTGACGGGGGTAGGTGTTTGGCAGGATGCCCACAACCCATATCTGAGTAGCTGTGTACAATATTTTGCTCTGGCTCCTGACTCTAGTTTCTATTGATGCAGACCGTGGGAGGCAGCAAGAATGACTAAAACTATTGAGTTCCTGCCACTCATGTGGGAGACCTGGATTGAGTCCCAGACTCTCTGCTTTGGTCTGACCTAATCCTAGCCTTTAGGGGTATTTTGGGGATGAACCTATGAGTGGGAGTGCTCATGTGTCCCTCTTTCTCCCTACCGTCCCTCCCACTGACCATCTCTCTCTTTCTGTCTCTCCCTCTCTCAGATAAGTAAATTAAGAAAAGAAAGAAGGGAGGGAGGAAGGGGAAGAAAGGAGAGAAGAAAAGAAGGAAAGAAGGGAGAGAGGGAGGGGGGAAAGGTAGGGAGAGGAAGAGAGAAAAGAAAGAAAGAGAGAGTGGCCGGCGCCGTGGCTCAACAGGCTAATCCTCCACCTTGCGGCGCCGGCACACCGGGTTCTAGTCCCGGTTGGGGCACCGATCCTGTCCCGGTTGCCCCTCTTCCAGGCCAGCTCTCTGCTGTGGCTAGGGAGTGCAGTGGAGGATGGCCCAGGTGCTTGGGCCCTGCACCCCATGGGAGACCAGGAGAAGCACCTGGCTCCTGCCATCGGAACAGCGCGGTGCGCCGGCCGCAGCGCGCTACCGCGGCGGCCATTGGAGGGTGAACCAACGGCAAAAGGAAGACCTTTCTCTCTGTCTCTCTCTCTCACTGTCCACTCTGCCTGTCAAAAAAAAAAAAAAAAAAAAGAGAGAGAGACCGAGAAAAGAAAGAAAAGACTTGAAAGATAGTCCAGGAGGGGAAGCAGCATAGGATACGCAATAGGAACAAAACAGCAATGTTTATTCTAATAGCATACAATACATATTTTATATGTTTGTATCGGACAGTGGAAGAAAAGCTTACGTATCCTCTACAATTTTCATTTTGAAAAGTAAGTTGCATTTAAGATTGCACATATTATTTTACAAGTGAAGCATTGGGTGCTTTTCAGCAAGCAGACATTTGAAACAGTGTTTTAGAAAGATCGATTTGCAATACTATAAAAGATGCATTAGTGGGAAGAAGATTCCAGAGATGGAGAAAAAGGAGATTAAAATAGTCCATTTTTGAGATAAAGGAGGGATGAGATTAGAATAGAAAGAAAAACAGTAAGAGAACGCAACCAGAGAATCAATAAAACTTGACCATGGATAGACAGGGAATTAGGTGGAAGTGATAAGCCAAGGTTAATAGAATGATGTGGAGGCATGGCAGTCAGTATAGATGTACAACTTAATTAAAGATGGCTGCATTGCTTCCCATGCAGCACGGAACTATTTGTAGAACATCTTGCCAGATTCTACCTCTTACATACTGAAAGGTACAAGGAGCTACCTGGCTTTTTACAATAGTAAGTTACTAATACGTTCTTTTGGCAGATAAGTATTGAGTATCTAGTGTATGTGGCATTATGTAGCTGTATCTTAATACACAAAACAGTTTAGGCTTTACAATTTGATTAGGAATAAATTATTAGGAATTAATTATTAATCATTTTATAATTTACAATTTGATTAGGAATTAAATGAAGACAAATACATGGTTATCTGTTTAAGGAAAAAGAATAGGAGGCCATGAGGAAGGATAATAAGGAAAAATGAATGTAGATTGGTGAACAGGGAGGAGAGATTGTGCTAAACTTTGAATACAACAAAGACAAATTGATGTTTATAGCTAAGGAGCAGATTGAAGGTGTCAGTGGATGCAAAGTTACTAATAGGATACATCGAGAGTGGAAGGATCTAACAGGATTCTTGCTACAGGCAGGCCAAGGGTTTAGACCATCAAAGGTGAGTATGAGGAACTTGATCAAATATCAAGGGGTGGGGCAGTGACTTAACAGGAATCTTTGGTTAAGCTGACTTAGGGCAAGGACAGTGCCCAAGGATGAAGCCCTGTCAAAGAGGACTGAGAAGGACTTACCTGTAAGTCTGGTCAGTGAAAGAGACTCTTTGTCAAATGAGAAGCCATTACAGGTTTTCACACAGAGAACTGGTGTCCAGATTTAATTTCCGGAGATTACTGTGTTCTTCGTAGACTGACTAGGAAATGGGCAAGGGTGTAAGCTGAGAGAGATGAGAGACTGCCATTGTTAAGTATTGTTGATAATATGATAGTGACAGTTTGATTAGATAAGGACTCTTCCATTGATACAGAACCTGAGATGAGGCACTAATTTTTTTTTAAATATTTATTTATGTATTTGAAAGTCAGAATTACACAGAGAGAGGAGAGGCAGAGAGAGAGAGAGAGAGAGGTCTTCCATCCGATGGTTCACTCCCCAAATGGCCGCAATGGCTGGAGCTGCGCCAATCCGAAGCCAGGAGCCAGGAGCTTTTTCCGGGTCTTCCACATGTTTGCAGGGGCCCAAGGACTTGGGCCATCTTCTACTGCTTTCCCAGGCCATAGCAGAGAGCTGGATCAGAAGAGGAGCAGCAGGGACTAGAACCGGTGCCCATATGGGATGCCGGCACTTCAGGCCAGGGCATTAACCCGATGAGCCACAGCGCCAGCCCCAAGGCACTAATCTTAACTTCTTCAACCTGGCACTGTTTTGTTTGTTTTGCTTTTTTGGGTTTTGATTTTTTTATTTATTTATTTATTTTTTTTAAGAGGCAGAGAAAGACAAACAGATACTGGCTTCCTATACACTGTTTTTCTCCTCAAATACTAATAAGAGCTTGAACTGTGCCAGGCCAAAGCCAGCAGCCAAGAACATCTGGGACTCCTACATGGGTGGCAGGAGCCCAGTTACCTGAGCCATCACCATCTTCCTCATAGGGTCTACGTTAGCATGAAGCTGGAGTCATCTTCTTGAGCCAGGAATCAAACCTGGCTTGTAAAAAAAAAAAAAAAACCTGGCTTGTACTTGTATGTGGGACGTTGGCATCATAACCAGTAGGCTAACCACCTGCTGCAGACAGACATAGTTGGCTGGTGGTAAACTAAAATCCCAGACCTTTGTCAAATGATACTACTGCTCCAGATTCTCCTATTCTGTGTTTGTGCACTTGATTTGTTCCCAAGTAAACAGTTACATTTATTCTGAAGCATCTTTGTATTGTTTTCATTTTTTCTTGAGACTTCAATTCAAACAGCTGCTGATTGGATAATGTGACTAACAGTCAACAACACATCCACAAATTGCATCGGATTTTCTCGTCTTTGAAAAGGCATTGAATGGTCACTAAAATCATAGGGTTGGAGAATGAGATCTTTTTTTTTTTTTGACAGGCAGAGTGGACAGTGAGAGAGAGAGACAGAGAGAAAGGTCTTCCTTTTGCCGTTGGTTCATCCTCCAATGGCTGCCGTGGCCGGCGCGCTGCAGCCGGCGCACCGCGCTGATCCGATGGCAGGAGCCAGGTGCTTCTCCTGGTCTCCCACGGGGTGCAGGGCCCAAGCACTTGGGCCATCCTCCACTGCACTCCCTGGCCACAGCAGAGAGCTGGCCTGGAGGAGGGGCAACCGGGACAGAATCCAGTGCCCCGACTGGGACTAGAACCTGGTGTGCCGGCGCCGCAAAGTGGAGGATTAGCCTATTGAGCCACGGCGCCGGCCCGGGAGTGAGATCTTAGTATTTTTCAGTCTGTTGTATATAAATAGATTTATTTTACTCATTTCCCTTTAATAGATAACTAGTATAAAATATCTGACGATGAATAAGGCTGTTGCCATTTAGGATCATTTAGATTAATGTTTTACTATGCAAATGCTATGGCAAGTTTACAGTTGGTATGTAGTAAAAACCAAATCTACTTTTTATATTCTGATTTCTGTAACATGAGTAATGAGTACAGTCAGTTTTCTTTTCATGAACATTTGGTTTTGTTTAGGTCATTCATGGAGGAAGGGGAAACACTTCTAGTAACTTGATGCATTTGCACTTCTGTAATTGGAATATATGTTTTCATGAAGTAGTACTAACTCTTATTACTGTTCTTCCCTTGCTCTTGTTTTTAAAATTTGGGTTATTTCCACTAAGTTGAAATAGACATTGCTATGGGTATGCACTTTGCTGTGGACATGTTAGGTCTCACAGACTTTTATTCAACTTTGCAAGTTAGTGGCAAATTGTTTTCTGAAGCATATTAACTTACTCTCTTGCCAAGAAAATTAAAACCGTTCTGGGGCAGGCATATGACCCAGCAGTTAAGATGCTGCTGATACACTCCCATCCCATGTCAGAGTACCTGGGTTCAAGTCCTGGCTGTGCTTTCAATTCTAGCTTCCAACTAACATGCAACCTTGGAGACAGCAGATAATGGCTCAAGTGCATTGGTCCCTGCCACCCATGAAGGAGACTCAGCTGGAGTTCTGGAATCCTGGCAACTGCCTGGCCCAGCCATGACACTTGCAGGCATTTGAGGAGTGAAACAGTGGATGGAAGATCATTTCTCTCGCTATAGATAGATAGATAGATATAGATATATCGATATATATCAATATATATCTGCCTTTCAAATTAAGTGAAGATAAGTAAGAATTTAAAAATAAGTAAATAAAATTGTTCTGTTGGGGCCAGTGCTGAGGCGTAGTAGATTAAGCATCCACCTGCGGTGCCGGCATCCCATATGGGCACCAGTTTAAGTCCTGGCTGCTCTATTTCTGATCCAGCTCCCTGCTGATGCCCTTTCTACTGAAAGATGGCTCAAGTGCTTTGGCCCCTAGACCCATGTGGGGAGACCTGGAGAAAACTCCTAGCTCCAGGCTTTGGATTGGCCTAGCTCCAGCTGTTGCGGCCATTTGGGGAGTGAACCAGTGGATGAAAGATTTCTCTCCGTCTCTCCCTTTCTCTGTCTATAACTCTGCCTCTCAAATAACTCTTTAAAAAAAAATTGTTCCGTGTTGAACCACATACTTGCCTACATTTGGAATTATGCAGACTTCATTTGTTTGCCTATCAAGTTGGTATAGAGTAGTGTATCACTCTGGTCTCAAATTGGATTTCCTTGATTATTAATGAAGCATCTTTTCATGTTTATGAACTCCTTGGTTTTCCTTTTATGAGGCATGCTTGTTTACCTTTTTTTTTTTTTTTTCTTTCTCAATTTCTTGCATTATTTGTCTTGTGGAATTACAAGATCTTTAAACTTTTGGATACTAGTTCTTGCTTAAGCATGTATTAGAAATACCTTCAGTTTTAGGCATGCCTTGTCACTTTTCAGTGTATTTTCTGTTAAAGAGTGTGTCTTTGAACTTTAATATAGTTGAGTTTATTATATTTATTTATTATGAAGTAGTTGATACTTTTTGGGCCTTGTTCACAAAAAAGTCTTCCTAACTCAGGATTATAAAAACATTCTCTTAGCTTTCCCAATCTTTTCAAAATTTTGCCATTAATACTTAACCCATCTGATCTGGAGTTGATTCTTTTGTGTATGTATTTTATGTGAGGTAGGAATACAGTTTCACTTTATTCCATTGGGTGACTATCCTGGCACCATTCTCTGTCTTCTACCTCACTGATCCATGGTGCCACCTCTTGTCATATGTCAAATTTCCATGTGTGTGGGTGCTGTGGGTTGGTTATGGTTTAACCGTATGCATCCTCAAAGGTCTGTGGGATCAGGGTTGTGGTTCCCAAGGTAGCACTACCGTGGAAAGTGGAGCCTTTAAAAGATGGGAGCTTGATAGGGGGTCCTTAGATCCTTAGAGGCCTGCTGTCAAGGTACTTGAACATCCTGTGAGTTCTCTTAAGAGAGAACTTGTTATAAAGGAACAAACCTGGCCCCATCCAGCTATCTCTGTTCCTGGTTCAAGATGTGATCTGCCTGCTCCTGCACATGTCCTCACCCTTGCTATCTGGGCCACGCAGTGATGTAGCCAAAGAGTGGCCCTCACCACAGTGCCTATACTATGCCATCAGGACTTTTGGCCTCCAAAAACCGTGAGCTAAATAAACTTCTTTTCTTCATGATAGCTTGTCTCAGTTATTTTGTCATTCTAACAAAAAGCACATTTAGATGTTTGTGGTGGTCCTTTTTTTTTCTTGTTTTATTGGGTACCTTTTTATCCTTAGACTGATTCCAAACATTAGCTATATAGTTTATTACTAAAGCTTAACATGAAGGGCAGGTGCCCCAGATCTCTTATCTTGGCTGTTCTTGCGTCTGTGCTCTTAAACGCAAATGTTCAGTCAGCTTGTGAAATTGCTTAAAAAACTAACTGGGATTTTTTTTTTTATTATTATTCCAAGCAAATTCACTCTTTAGCATATTGATATCTTCATGATTGGGGGGTCTTAACCATTAAAATGGTCTTTCCACTTATTCTTTATTTGTATCTTTCAACATAGTTTTCTCATGAAGGTCTCACACATCTTTTATTGACTTGTTATTGCTACTCTAAATGGAATCTATTTTAGAAATTAGCCTCTGCTCATGTGTGGAAAGTCTAATGATTTTTTGCATATAGATATTATATCTAAAAATATTACTAAATTTACATAGTCTATAGATCTTTTGCTTTATATAGTCATCTGAAAATGGAGAATCTGTTTCCTCTCTAGTCTTCATACCACACATTCCTTTTACATTTCTTTTTCTTCTCACTCTAAGTGAATATCTTCATTCTCATTCTGGATTTTCAAGGGAATTCTTATAGAATCTCACAATTGAATTACATGTTTCTAAAGGTGTTTTTAGGACTCCTTTATCAGGTTAAATAAGTTCCGTGTTGTGCTAGTTTTTAATCATGAATAAGAGTTAAATTTCGTTAAATGCATTAAATGCTTTTTCTGTGTCAAGATGATCATGGTTTTTCTTTAGCCTATTATTGTGGTGAAGTAGATTAATGGCTTTCTGTTGTCGAGAGGCACAGAGACAGTGAAAAGGAGATAAAGCTCTCTCTCTCCTCTGCTGGTTTACTCCCAAATGCCTGTGATGACTGAGTCTGAGCGAGTGCAGGAGCCAGGATACGATAACTCAATCCCCAGGTCTCCCACATGGGTGGCAGGGACCTATTTTCTTGAGCCATCACTGCTGCCTCTCAGCGTCAGAATTAACAGGAAGCTGGAGTCAGGAGCTGGAGGCGATATCAAAAGCAGGCACTCTAAAATGAGGTATGGTTTTCTTAACTGGCATCTTTTTCTATTATTATTTTATTTACTTGAAGGGCAGAATGACAGAGATCTTCCATCCCCTGGTTCACTCCCCAAAATGGCCAGGGCTGGGCCAGACTGAAGGCAGGAGCCAAGAGCTTCATCTGGGTCTCCCACATGGGTGCAAGGACTTGGGCCATCTTCTGCGGCTTTCACATGCGCACTTGCAGGGACCTGGATGAGAAGTGAAGCAGCCAGGACCTGGATTTTTTTGCATGAGAGGACAATGATAGAGTTATTTAGGATTCTTACAGTTTCTGAAATCATTTTTAAACCATTACAGTTCTAGGGAATTAGGCAGAGTTGGCAAAGTTTTACAATTTATGGGCATCCATTAGATTATATTTTGTCTCTTTGGATTGTGTGTTACGACTCTTCTTCCATCTCTAATATGAACTGTACGCATCGCTTGGTTTCCATGATAAATCTTTGCCTGAAGTTTGCTCAACTTTACTACTCTTGGCAGGAACCGGCTTTGGGCTTTGTTGGTGTTCTCTGTAGTATGTCTTCAATTTCATTACTATCTGCTCTGTTTTACTTCCTTTCTGCCACTTATTTTGCTCTGCTGAACTCTTTTCCTGCTGGCTCATGAATTTACAACCTTTCTTTTTTATTTAGAGAGAATTCAGCCTTCCTCTGCCTTTCTGTTTTGCCTGGGCCCCAGCCAATTCAGCAGTGCCTGCCCACATAAACAAACAGGTCTTTCCCCGCTCACACACAACTCGCACTGAAAACACCCTTGCATGCACCCTGAAACAGTGCCTTACCAGCTCCCTAAGTGGCCCTTAGTTGAACTGACACTAAAGTTAACCATCACGTTTGTCAGAATAACAGTCGTACAATACTGTTAACTGCACACGCAATTCAGATTTCTTTTTTTTTTTTTTTTTTAAGGGAAAGGGTTTATTGGGAACACCCAACAGACCATAGTGAAGGGGCAGCGAAGGAAAAAGAGAAGGAGACTGTAAGAGAGAGACAGAGAGGAGGGAGAAGAGAGACCAGAGGAGGAGAGAAGCCAAGAGAGGCCAAGAGAGCAGGGAGCAGAGCCAAGAGAGCACATGTTCAGGAACAGGCCCTTTTAAAACTTATGCAATTCAGATTTCTATTATCTTTTATTTGTCTCTCAGTGTCCAGTCCGGAAATCTACTTTGTATTTTGCCTCTTTTTTTTTTTTTTTTTTTTTTTTTTTGACAGGCAGAGTGGATAGTGAGAGACAGAGAGAAAGGTCTTCCTTTTTGCCGTTGGTTCAACCTCCAATGGCCGCTGCAGCCGGCTCATCGCGCTGATCCGAAGCCAGGAGCCAGGTGCTTCTCCTGGTCTCCCATGCAGGTGCAGGGCCCAAGGACTTGGGCCATCCTCCACTGCCTTCCCGGGCCATAGCAGAGAGCTGGCCTGGAAGAGGGGCAACCGGGATAGAATCCGGCGCCCCAACCAGGACTAGAATCTGGTGTGCCGGCGCCGCAAGGCGGAGGATTAGCCTGTTAAGCCACGGCGCTGTCCTGTACTTAGCCTCTTTTTAAAAATTATTCTTTAATACTTTGAGAAGGTATAAGAAGTTTGAGAAGGCTCCTCTATTTAACAAGAATTTTTATATATAATTTTAAAGTTTTTCAAGCATTAGAGGAACACAAATAATGTAACAAATCAGTCTTATAGCACCTCCAGTTAAATGTTAATCTAAAATGTAAAAAACCTTGAAAACCAAAAACCTTACAAAGCTCACCTAGTGGCAAAAGCTCATCTATTTATAACCTGTTTGACTATTTGATCTTAATGTGACTTTTAACTATGAAGGAAGATATACATCTCACTGCAGCCAGACAAGGGTACTTCACAAAGTTTGTGGAAATTTTGAATTAAAAGATGTTTATTTTGATGCAAAAAACAATTTTGAAATCCATGAAGTTTTTCATAAGACACATTTTTCCTGAATGTTTTGAATACCTCTTGTATCCTATCACAGCTGCTGCTACAGAGCCACCAATGGTTAATAACATTCTTTTATTGTTGTTTTTCTTGCTCTGTTTCTTTTTCTCATTACTGGTCTGGAAGTTATAATTTCTATCCCTACTCTTTTTACCATGACTGTTTAAATTTTTAAATTTTATTGCAGCTACTTAAAAATCTAACTAAAATTTAGGTAACATTTTTGGGTAGTTTGTAAGTCTTCAAGTTTAACAGTTATTCCTCACTTCTTGCATCTCAGATCTTTTCAGTTATGATCATTTTCTTCTTCTTAAATTTTGTTCCCTTACAAATTCTTTACTGCCTTAAATGACATCGTCAGATGTATTTATCTTTATTTTGCCCTCATTCTTTTTTTTTAAGATTTATTTATTTGAAAGTCAGAGTTAGAGAGAGAAGGAGAGGTAGAAGTAGAGGTAGATGTAGACAGAGAGAGAGAGAGAGAGAGAGAGAGAGAGAGGTCTTCCATCTGCTGGTTCACTCCCCAGTTGGCTGCAACGGCCAGAGCTGTCCCGATCCAAAGCCAGGAGCCGGGAGCTTCCTCTGGGTCTCCCACACGGGCGCAGGGGCCCAAGGATTTGGGCCATCTTCTGCTTTCCCAGGCCAAAGTAGAGAGCTGGATCAGAAGTAGAGCAACCAGGACTCAAACCAACTTCTATATGGGATGCTGGCACCGCAGGCGGTGACTTTACCTGCTATGCCACAGCACCGGCCCCCTGCCCTCATTCCTTAAAGTTAGTTTTGCTGATAATACATTTCTGTATTAATGGGTATTTTTTCCTAATCTATTTGAAGACTTTATTCTACTTTTTTCTGGCTTTAGTCCATCTGATTGTCAATTCATTATAAATGCCTTATCTCCAATCACATTGAAGATCCTTGCTTTGTCTACAGTTTCACTAGGAAGTGTCTGGGTCATTTTGGGTTTTCATTTTGAGTCCTGTTTGACTTAACAATGTGCTTTAATGTGTGGGTTCTATGCCTGTCCTCAGGGCTGAAACTGTCTCATTCTCTTCAAATTTTGCCTCTCCTCTGTTGTTTCTGGAACTCTGAATATATGTTAGACCTTCTGTTCTCTTCCGCTTCTTATAACTCCTAAGCTTTCTTTCCCATTTGTATATTTGGGTATTCAGATACATCTTTCACTTCACTGTACATATACCTTTGGCATAGGCACCCTTAACAGTCTCTGTTTTTGATTGACATTAATTCATAGAACCCTGGAAGTTTAACCCAGCTCTGACTGGATTTAGCTGTGTGAAGGGTATGGGACATGAACCGTAGCTTGTGGAGAGCCTGCGGGAAGCCCAGGCACGCTCAGCTCTAAGTGGGAACGGACTGCCTCAGCACGGAGAAAGCTCCCAGCTCAGAGAACCCCTGGCAACACCTCAGGGTCTGTGTAACAGGCTCCCAGTCCTTTCAGTCTACATAAAATTCTCAGTTTGAAAGATTCATAATACACAACACATAACCAGTTCTGATGATAGAAGTGCTCAAAAAGCATTTGTCCTCAGAGCAGCTTGGCCCGAAGTTAAGAGGACTCTCACGTGCTTCTTGAGCCGAATTGTTTGGGGGCCTTTTGGTTTCTGCTCGTTTGGCATGCCTTGTGAATTTTCCCTTATGTTGAGTAAGCCCAGTGACAGAATAAAATATGTTTTATGCAGGATCTTTGTTTTTTCCTTTCAGAGTATCCAGAGAGGAATGAATACTCTCTATAATATTTAAATACCAAATCTGGAAGGAAACCAAATCCTAAACGTAAATAATAACTTCTAAAAATGCATTCTTTCTCTTTCCCTCTCACTCTCTGGCACGCATGCACATGCATGCAATTGATCTTCCAGAAACACACTGGACCTATTTCCTTTTGTTCTGTGCTGCACTATGCAGGAATTTGAGACTGTACCCAAAAAGGGGGATCTTTCAGAGGATATGGTTGTCAGATAATTCCAACAATGTTTAGCTCATTTGTTTGCTGCTACCCACCCACATCCTTCCCTCACTGCCATACAAGATTGCTAAATTGAAATAATTGAATGTAAATGTGGTATCATTTGTCAAAGTGATTTTAATTTGGAGGGTTTGGGGGAAATCAGAAGCTGTTTAAATGAGTGATTGAATTGCTAAAGTTGTTTTTCTTTTCCAGAGTATTGCTGTTTAGGTGCAAACTGGGAGTGCTGCAGTATACAGTTGTCAGACCATTCACCACCATCGTTGCTTTGTAAGCACACAGATTTTATTTTTACCGTTTAAAAATCCTCCAGCTCTTCCTTGCATGGCAGCAGCTGAGTAGCAAAACAGACAGCATTAATTTACTTGTTCTTCATGTAGGTCTAGTGTGCCGTGAGAATCAGTTACATAGAAAACCTACTCTATTAAAACAAATAAGGCCATTCACAGGCAGAGAATTACCACATGCTGCATGCTTTATAAAAAGCTTGCTGTAAAGCACTTGGAAAAATCACTTTGTTTTTAAAGAATATATTCACACAGCTTTACAGAAACTACTGTATGGAGTTCATGTCCATTACTCTAGGTTAATAACATGGATTTTTTTTACATAGTTTAGAATATATTAGGAAAACTACAAGAAAGAAGATATATTTTTCTGTAAAAACATTCCGTCAAGGCTTGAAACTTGAGGATAAAATGGTTTATTCATTAAGCCACCTGGCAAAAATACTTGCTAAAAATAGGAGAACATCAAATAATTTAAAGCAGACAGATTACATGTTTTGTCTGCTAGTACTTCCTAACATTCTGCATGCTCACAGAGGAAAACATGGAGAGAAAGCAGGTGAAAGAATTAACTTCTTCAATCTGCCATTGAGTAGCAGTTTCTAATCCAGTTAAGTCTGATTTACTTAGGAAGGTATGCTCTATTTTTCTATGAGTTAGAAATTGAATAAGCATAGAACTTAATACTGATTATAAAATATGCTTGAGAGGATCTGGGTCTTCATGCAATTCCGTCCAAGATGACTGAGAGGAGGAACTACAACTCCCTCTGTTTTAGGTCTGTACTGTGTGTCCAGCAATTCAGCTTTTAACAACTAGGCTGCATAGTTCTTTTGAATTTAGTAATTACTCTTTGCTATTAAATGTAAGTGCATTGCTTTGGATTTCCTTCAAGTAGGAAGAATATGTGGCAGCATACCATGGAAAACGTTTTTCTTTAAGTTTTTGAACTGCCTCCACAGCCAAAATAAGCAGTTATCTATAGGATCATTCTACCAAGCTGACTTGTAAATGTAGGTATTACTATCATTGCATTTTGAAATACACTTTGATTTCATTAATCACAAAATTGTCTCATTTTTACCACTTTTCAGAATCTGTGAGCTGGTTGGTATATATGATGAAGGGAACTTTAGCTTTTCAAATGCTTGGACTTACTTGGTTATAATAAACAACATGTCTCAATTGGTAAGTAAACATTCATTTTCCTTAATTGTACTGTTTAGTGTGTACAGCTCCAAATTCCCTAAAGCGGTTTCATCCTGGATAAAGCTTAACTGCTTCTTTTTAATCTTGAAATATAATTCATAGGAAGAACTTTAACTTTTTATATCTTTATACATATGTAAAGATCTAATATATCTGTGAATTATTTGGTGACTTTATCTTAATCTCTTGTTTGAAACATTTCTGTAATTCATTGCATAGCTGTGTGGGTAAATTATAAAAACAAAATGCTGTCTAAATAAATAAAAATATATACTAAAACAAAATACACATATTGGGCATATTTGGTAAGAGAAAATATCTAATTGGTATATGACAGTATAAAGTTTGAAGAAAAATGGGAGAATAAAATTCTGATACCATGTATTTAGAATGAAAGGAAAACTGAAAATGTCAAGTTTAAAATAGATCATGTTCTAGAAACTGGAATTCCCTAAAAATGTATGTATTCTGAAGAAATGTTGATCTTTGTCTATAAAACCTATTATTTGGCCGGCGCCGCGGCTCACTAGGCTAATCCTCCGCCTTGCGGCGCCGGCACACTGGGTTCTGGTCCCGGTCGGGGCACCGATCCTGTCCCGGTTGCCCCTCTTCCGGGCCAGCTCTCTGCTATGGCCAGGGAGTGCAGTGGAGGATGGCCCAAGTCCTTGGGTCCTGCACCCCATGGGAGACCAGGAGAAGCACCTGGCTCCTGCCATCGGATCAGCGCGGTGCGCCGGCTGCAGCGCGCCTACCGCGGCGGCCATTGGAGGGTGAACCAATGGCAAAAGGAAGACCTTTCTCTCTGTCTCTCTCTCTCACTGTGCACTCTGCCTGTCAAAAACTAAAAAAAAAAAAAAAAAAAAAACAACCTATTATTTGCATTAGCAGAAGGCTAGAAATATTCCCTAGCCCAGTGAGGGACTGCTTAAAAATACTGTTGCCTTTCATTGGCAGTTATTAAAAATAATCCTCATTTACCCAGGCAGGTAATTCCCATGTCCAGTTTTCAAAGGTAATTCCTGAATTCTCCATACAGAATTCTCACTTAATAGGCATTTAACTGTAGCAACTCAGATTAAGTATATGAAGAGTGTTTGGGTTTCTAATTTGTAAGAAGATAGTAAGGAACGAGTGAGATAGCCCGTTTCCATTTATGTTTTCGTCTTTTTGAAACTCAAATGCATACCTTTAGGGAACTTCTTACTGATAACTGAGGTCATTAACAGAATGTAACCAAGGTGGATTACAGGATTTATTTGGTTTCATCTGTTAATTTTTTGCTTCCTTAAAATACACCTTTACTTGTCCTGAGACATCTGGCAAAGTCTTCATAAAATGTATGGTAACAGAACTAAGGCTGTAAATATATTCAAGCTGGTGGTCCAGAGAACATGAAGGTATTATTTAGTACCATACACCTAAATATGCATATGTTTTTCTCGGATGATTATTGCATTTTTACTTTAAAAAGCCAAAGTTTCAGATTGCTGTTTAATTGCCATCTGGCAGTAGGACGTTACAGAAAAGCCTGCTACGTAGAATTATTTCATCTGCACTCTTAATTGCCTAGAGGTTAATACAGTTCCAAAATTTAAAAGCCGGGTTTGCTAAAACAATGTGGGAGTGTTAGAACATATGTAATTATGCAAACCTTTTAATGCTATTTTCTATCCTGCTTTTAGAATTTATATTTTCCTTAAAAATTATATTGACATCATTTCAGTGCTTTTGTGATAAATCAATTACAATTCTGAATATTCAAAAAAATCTTTAGGAAACATAATGGAAAAGTATGGTAAAGAGAATCAATATTAGGCAATGAAATTTATATTTAGTTCATGGCATTGTTTAAAAAAGAAATCGATATGTGATTAAGTAATGGGTGCAAGACATGACTGAATTACTGCTTTCATATTCTGAAACATTTCAAATAAGCATTTTATGGTTTTTAATGATGAAAAGTGAATTTTTAGGAAAATGTTTATTGCTATTGAACACTACAGATTATTACAACTGATTTGTAGAAGTCTTGAGCATCTATTTTATTTTAAAGACTTAGTTTTTATTTACTTGAAAGTGTTACAAAAGGGAGAAAGATTTTTTTCTGTCCACTGGTTTATTCCTCAAATGGCCACAACAGCTGGGACTGGGCCAGGTGGAAGCCAGGAGCCTCATCTGGGTCCCCCTCATGGGTGCAAGGGCCCAAGCACTTTTTTTTTTTTTTTTTTAAGATTTATTTTATTTATTTGAATTGCAAAGTTAGAATGGGAGAGACAGAAAGATTTCCATGTGCTGGTTCACTCCCCAAATGGCCACAACAGCCAGATCTAGGCCAGGCTGAACTCAGGAGCCAGGAGCTTCTTTGGGTCTCCACATGGGTCCAGGGGCCCAAGCACTTGGGCCATCTTCCACTGCTTTCCCAAGTGCATTATCTGGAAGCTGGATCGGAAGTGAAGCAGCCGAGTCTCACACCAGCACCTATATTAGGATGCTGGCATTCTAGGCTGAGGCTTAACCTACTATGCCACAATGCCAGCCCTTGAGCATTTATTTTAAAAAGTGAATTCAGGCCGGTGCCATGGCTCAATAGACTAATCCTCCGCCTTGCCACACCGGCACACCAGGTTCTAGTCCTGGTTGGGGCGCCGGATTCTGTCCCGGTTGCCTCTCTTCCAGGCCAGCTCTCTGCTATGGCCCAAGAGTACAGTGGAAGATGGCCCAAGTGCTTGGGCCCTGTACCCCACGGGAGACCAGGATATGCACCTGGCTCCTGCCTTTGGATCAGCGCGATGCGCTGGCCATTGGAGGGTGAACCAACGGCAAAGGAAGACCTTTCTGTTTCTCTCTCTCACTGTCCACTCTGCCTGTCAAAAAAAAAAAAAAAAAGAATTCAGGTGGACTAACATTACTGCCCTTGAGAAAAACTGTTGACCAATTCTTTACTTTTACCTTTCAGGATCCTATTTTTTTTTAAATGTAGTTGTGTGTTACTTATTAATGTGTGAAACTATTTTATGTGTTAACTTACTAATGTGCTTCCTTATAAATAAGCAATGTTATATATAATATACAAGATAAATTAGGTAATAAACTAACCCCTTACAAAAGTCAGTTGTCTTTAAAAGCAGTTACAGATAGGGTTTTTGTTTTTATGTTGTTTTTTCATTTTGGGGGAGTAAGAACCTTTTCTTCCATTCCTGTCAACTGTGTTTATCATTCTCTTTATGGGCCCCAGTAAGTGAACACTTCAGAATGTTTTCAGGATGTTATACATCTTTTGAGAAATTTCATATGGTATATATATCCATCTCGAGTTAACTGTGTAGGGTTGTTAATCTAAAAAAGCATAATAAAAACTAGAAAATATTGCCTAAAACATGAATCTGTATTAGGTCTCTGGATTATAACCTTAATATGTTTATTACCATATCTATTCTTACTGAAGTTTAAATGTTAATTTTGCTTCTAGTTTGCCATGTATTGTCTCCTGCTATTTTATAAAGTACTAAAGGAAGAACTGAGTCCAATCCAACCTGTTGGCAAATTTCTTTGTGTAAAGCTAGTGGTTTTTGTTTCCTTCTGGTAAGTGTTGCTTTTCTCATAAATATTCTCATTTTCTAAAGAACAATGAAACTTTTAGTTAAGGAGAATCTTGAAGATTCTCATGTCAGAAGCTGGCTAAAATGTCTACACCTAACTTTAAAAGTTCATCCCTTTAGTACTATTAGGATTTTTATAAAGAATCAGATGGTCACCATAACATTTATAAGAAGAAAATAATTTGAGGTAACCTAAATATCTCAACAGAGAAGATAAATCATGGCCCTGTCATTTAACAGAGTGCTATTCAGTCTGGAAGAAAACATGATGTAGAATATTAATGTGGGGCAATGTTCATCAGTAAACGTTTTTAAAACAGAAGACAGAACTGTACATGTCTTCATTTTAGGAAAAGCATGGGTGCTAGGGAGTCTGAGAAGTGAATACAATAAATAACAAGATAGAAATGATATGAAATAGGGCAAAAAAAAAAAGTCCCTGACAAACCAGCACCCAAAAAGAATGGTTAACATTGTGGTGCTTGTTTGTCGTGTACAAAATTCCACAGGAATGGTCTTACTGTGAAAATGTGCGGAACTCCACGGTATGGTCACTGAATTGCAGATACGAGTTTTTTGTCAGTTAAGATTTTGCTGTTTGGGATTTTTTAGTATTCTGCTGTGTGTATATAACTTTTTAGATTGTTCCTAATTTTTTAACCATTATAATCAAAACTGAAGTGAGTATTTTTGTAGTTAGAACCATGAAAGCATGTCTGTCTTATTACTGATGTAGAAATTCACCTGGGGCCATCTGCTGAGACCATGCTCAGTGTGACTCCCTTTTGTTTGTGTGTAGCTCCTAGACTTCAGACAAGAACTAGTTTCAAAATTACTTTTAAGAGATATTCTGTGTAGTTGATACATGTATAAATAGCACTTACATAACTACTATTTCACTTTAAGCACATATTGTATGTTAGGCCTTGCCAAGTATAGGAAGAACTTAAAATTCAATCACTTATGTACAGTTTAAAAACAAAAAAAGATAAATAAACCAGGTACTGCAGTTCTGGGAACATACAATGAACTTGGTGAAACTACTAAAATAAGAAGTTGGTAAAGCAAATAAATACACAGTTTCTTCTGAAGTGTGCTGTGAAGGCAGGGGTGGTAGCAGTCTACAAGTTGTACTGGGGACTAACTCTTTTAAATGACATACTTTTAAAACAACTGCTCGTTTTATGCTTGATATAGATTTGGCGTTTACCTTTTCCTAACATATAGGCAAGCAGTAGTTATTGCTTTGTTGGTAAAAGTTGGCGTTATTTCTGAAAAGCATACATGGGAATGGCAAACTGTAGAAGCTGTGGCTACAGGACTCCAGGTAAGTAGTGCTGTCTCTAACTCAACTTTACTACTGGTTAAGCATTTTCACATATTATCTCCATAAAGCCTGATAAAACCTGCAGGCAAGGGGGCTACTATTATCTTTTCTTTACAAACGAGGAAGCAGGGAACCAATTGGCCACAATTATGGAATTTTGGTAGGACCAGGAATAAAATCTGGATTCTGTTCTTCTGATCTCTTTCTGCATTTCTCCTCCTAGCCCTTGGGTCTGTGAAATATCTGATTACTCAGTCAATAACAGAATCAATAGTAGTGCAGAATGGACTTAAATTTTGGCATCTTGTCCTTTACTGAAGAGGTCCAAACCAAATTATTTTGAAAGTAATCTGGGGAAAAAAAAAAAAAAAACTGTTGATATATTAAGTGCCTTTGAAAAGTACTTGGAGAAAACACTGTAGAAAACTAGATTTAAACCCAAAGATGGCTGATATTTTTGTTGTTGTTACAGGACTTTATTATCTGTATTGAAATGTTCCTTGCTGCTATTGCTCATCACTACACCTTCTCGTATAAACCATATGTCCAAGAAGCGGAAGAGGGCTCCTGCTTTGATTCCTTTCTTGCCATGTGGGATGTTTCAGATATTAGAGATGATATTTCTGAACAAGTAAGACATGTTGGTAAGTACCAGCCATTTAAATCATCCAGTTATGTGGCTTATTAATATTTTTGCCAGAGGCAACAGAAAACTGAGTAAAGCTTGGCATAGTATTGGCTCTTCAAATTTGGAAGAGGCAGAGGTGGGAATTAGAGGAAATAGGGAGCTTATTTTTAGAATGGTAAGTTTACAATGGTCAAAATAACTGGCTAACACAGAAACCTCTATATTACTTTGAAGGACGAACAGTCAGAGGACATCCTAGGAAAAAATTTTTTCCTGAGGATCAAGATCAAAATGAACATACAAGCTTGTTATCATCATCATCACAAGATGCAATGTCTGTTGCATCTTCTATGCCACCTTCACCAGTGGGACACTACCAAGGATTTGGACACACTGTGACTCCCCAGACTACTCCCACTACAGCCAAGCTATCTGATGAAGTACTTGGGGATGCTACGGAGGAGAAAAAAGAACCTTCAGCTAAATCTATGGACTCCTGAGCAGTATGAAAAAACTGTGCTAAAACCATGATATTCCATTACCCAGTATCTCCCATAGCTCAGGATTTTGTGCTTGGGACAAGCCATAATTATGGAAAATTTCAACACAAAGATAGGTGAAAACCAAGTACAACTATTGGATTTATATAAATGAGTTTTATATATTGCAAACTGTCTAAATTTCCTAGACTTAGACTTAAGAACATTAGAATACCACATACTCGAATGGTAGAAGATGACTTCCAACTAAATGCTCTTGATGTCACATTACTTTAGCAAGAGGATGGACATTTCTAAAACAACGCTTTCTACCATGCTGCATGAATATAATGCTTTGGAATTAACAGAAGGCATAATCCAGGAAAATGAATTAGTGGAATTTAATCATGTGCCATAAAAGCTTACCTAACAGTTATTTCTCTACTCCTCAACTGGATGTCTTTCAATAAAAAATAATTTATCATTTTTCCCGCAAATTTTTATGTCTCTCATTCTTTAAATATAAACCCTTAATGCTTTAACAAAAACTTCTGATTAAGGCACAGCGAAAATGTTAAATTACTGCTTTTGTTCAGAGCTATTAAAGCTGCCAACTGCTGAGTGGTCTGAATTATTCATTAAGCCACACTCAGACCAAAGTAGATCTTATTTGGGAGAAAGTTATTATTTAAGGATGAGGTTTCTTTAGTTGAAAATCGAAACCAACTGGGTCATGTTTAACATTTTGTAATAGTAAGAAAGTATAAAAAGTATCATTACAATGTTGCGTATGGAAAGAAGGAGTATAGTTACTCAAAACCTTTGCTGTATGTGTTTTATGCACTACATTTATATATGGCATATTCAACATGCCTTTATATGATGTTAAATATATTAGTTCGTAGTAGTTCATAGTATTCTGTTCAGATTACCAAATACTTCTTTTGAAAGTAAAACTAAGCAACATGTAGAAAAACCCCAAATATTTCACAAGCTGCTTGAATAACTGAATTCGTTAGAATAAATCAATTCAGTAAAGTTACAGGATACAAAATCAACAGAAAAATCAGTAACATTTTTATATAGAAATAAGTAAAAGAGAAATTTAAAGGAAATCCCATAGAAAAAACAGAGTAATAAATTTAACTTAGGAGGTAAAAGATGTGTACACTGAAAACCATAAAACACTGATGAAAGAGATTGAAGACACAAATAGATGGAAAGATATTGTGTTCATAGATTGGAAGAATTAATATTGTTAAAATGTCCATATGACCCAAATCAATACAAACAATGTAATCCCTAGCACAATCCCAATAACATTATTCACAGAAAGAAAACATACTTCTAAAACTTATACAGAAACATAGAAGACCCTAAATAGCTAAAACAACCCTAAGGAAAATATTGGAGGTATCACATTTACTGATATAAAATTTTAAAACTTTAATGGTACTGTCTTAAATGGACCAGTGGAACAGAATAGTCCACAAACCTAATGGTCAAACCTAAATGGTCAAATAATTTTTGACAGGGGCACCAAGAGGATATACCAGGGAAAAGACAGTCTCAATAAATAGTGCTAGGAAAACTGGATTTACGCATACCAAAGAATTAAATTGGACCTTATGACCATACACAAAAAAGTTAACCAAATGAATAAAGGAATAAATGTAAGACCGGAAACAACAAAACTAGAAGAGAACATAGGAGGAAAGCTCTTGAATGTTGACTTTAGCAATGATTTTTTTGGATATCACACCTAAAGCTTGGGCAATAAAAGCAAAACAATAAATCAGACTAGAGTAGGCCTTCTGTATCCACACTTTGCACCGGTGGATTCAACCAACCACAGATGGAAAATATTCTAAAGAAAAACTCGTATATACATGAATGTGTGCTTTTTCTCTTGTCAGTACGCCCTAAACTGTAACAACTATTACATGGCATTTACGTACTCTAGAGCTGATTTAAAGTATGAAGGAGGATGTATTTAGGTTGTACGTAAACACTGTGTGCCATTGTATGACAGACTTGAGCATCACTGGATTTTGGTATCCTTGGGAAGGGGCTACAGATACCAAGAGATAACTATACATCAAACTATAAAGATCTGCACAGCAAATGAAATGGGAGCCTACCAACAGGGAAAAAATATTTATAAACCATATTATCTGATAAGAAATTAACATTTATAAAAAATTCACACAACTCCATGGTGGAAGAACAACCTTATTAAAAAATTGTCTGAAGACCTGAATAAACACTTCTCCAAATACATAAAAATGGCCAGCAGGTACACAAAAAGATGCTCAACATCATTAGTCATCAAGGAAATGCAAATCAAAATCATTATGAGAGACCTCACACCCATCGGCATGGCTATTGTTTACAATATCAAAAGAGTTGGCAAGAGTGTGAAGAAAAGACAACTTCTGAACACTGTTGGTGGGAACATAGACTAATACAGCCATTGAAGACAGTATGGAGGTTCTGAAGAAGTTAAAAGTAAGACAGTATGGAGGTTCTGAAGAAGTTAAAAGTAGAATGACTATGTCCTGATCCAGCAATCCCTCTTCTGGGCCTGCACTCAAAGGAATGAAGTCACCACTTCATAGTAAAACATGGATGTGTCCCGTGTCCCATACAGCATTATTCAGAACTGCTAAGGTGCAGAAAATGTTTCTGTTGATAGACAAATGGATAAGGAACTGGTATATAAATACAATGGAATACTATTCAGCCTTTAGGAAGGAGACTTGACCACAACATGGATGAGCCTGGAAAACCTGCTAAGTGAAACAAATCAGACCCAGAAAGAAAAATGTTAACAGTGAAAATGATTTCACTTACCTGTAAAATCTATAGATGTACAGAGAACAAAACAGTGGTTGGGAGAGCAGTGACATTGGGGAGGAAATGGGTTGCTGTAGGTTAGAAGATACAAAGTAGCAAATGTAAAAATGAACAGATCTAAAGATCTAATGTATAACATGAAAACAACAGGTAATTGTATTATATTTGGGATTCATGCTAATGAGGAGGTTTGAGCTGTTCTTGCCACAGAAACACAAGACTGCTAACTCAGATGGTAGATATGTGAACTCACTTCACACTAATAAGTTTTTTACTATCTATGTGTATCCTATAACATCATGTGTATCTCACATATACGCAATAAAATTTATTAAAAAAAAAAAAAAAAGTAAAGCTGGGTAATTCAACAGTAATAGAGGTAATGTGGGATAGGCAGCCCAGAGCAAAGAATATCTTAGTTTTCCTTGTGGCCTGCTTACAAAAAGCATACAGCATATTCAATGCCTGAAAATGATCTTATTAATCTCCCTATTTCAAAAGTTTGTAAAAACTGAGTCAATTATTTTCTTGTTCTTGTTTCTTATTCTAAAGCAAAACTTTGAAAACTAGTGGTTTAGGACTAATTCAATTTAATTTTATCAGCTTAATTTTTCCTTAGACAAGGAAAAAACGCCTCCTGAAAATTTATTTTTCCCTAACTTCTTTACTCTTCAATTATATTTATCTTATAACTTAAATTTTTATTCAGATTTGCCTTCTCAAAACCTGAGATGTTTCAGAAGCACAGGGGGTATTTATAAGAAGCAAGCTGGGGATTTACAGGTCAACCATAGCCCACAGTCTTCAATGTGATCCTTTTAAATGTTTCCAAATATAAATCCTAAAACATTAAAAGTTTTGCTTTTCTTACACTTGACAATGACAAGGTATTGGGTAAAACTGAGCAAAAATAAAGTTTCCTAATATGAAACATTATAATGATGCATCCTTTTCCAAAAATTAAATCTGCAGTAACTTTTTTAAAATGCTACTTCTCTTTAGGTTCTTTGAAACATGGTTTATTAATCTCCTTTTAAAAATAGTTGTTACAAGGAATTAACTTAAACAATCAGTATGATTACAACCGCACTAATTCAGGTAAGAATTTTGTATCTGATGCTGTACTTAAAAACAGTTTTCATTATGAAGCTGCTCTTCATTGCTTTACTGTAATGCTGACATTGCTTTTGTGGTGTTGAACACTTAGTACAAGTTCCTGTCCCACTTCAACCTGGACAGGATTATCTAAAACAACTGCAGCTTGTTTCCAGTGGGAGGTTTCACTTGAAGTATCCAACCTAATCTCTTCGTCAAGGTACATATGATACCAAAATGGAATAGCAGTCACTTGTCCAGATTTACAAATGTGTACCTATGAAAATTAAGAAATTATGAAAACTTCATCAGGATACACTTGAATAAGTATTCTTTCTCTTTTAAATTTTAAATACAGAAATTTTAAAAAACACTTATTCACCCAATTCAATATTTACTCAAATTCACTTTGGTATATTGCTCAAAAAAACAGATGTGGGCATTTGGCCTCACAGTTAAGCCACCAGCTGGGGTGCCTGCATCCCATATGGGAGTGTCTGGGTTTGAGCCCTGGCTGCCTTCTCAAGTGTAGCTTCCTGCTTACGCACACCCTGGGAGGCAGCAGCAGATGGCTCAAGTAGCTGGGTCCCAACCACCCACATGGGACACCTGGATTCAGTTCCCAGCTGCTGGCCTTGGCTTGGCCTGACCTGGCCCAGCCGAGCCCCAACCACTGCAGGCCTTTGGGATGTGAATCAGCAGATGGGAGCTCTCTCTTGCTCACTCTTTTTCTCCCTCTCAAATAAAATAAGTATTACTTTAAAATTTTTTAATTTTATAATGATTTAAATCTCCAATAGAAAAGACAAAAACTATGAATATAATGTATTAACATTTTAAGGTAATTATTCTGAATATGACAATAATTTTGTACATTGTTGTCCTTACCTTTACTTCTCTGTTGGAAGTGTTCAAATATGGAGTCATTAAATCTAATCTTAAGAGTTCCACTGGCTTGCTTAAAGGTATGCAAGGCAATGAGGAGAGGTCCAAAAATACACGTATGGGTACCTAGAAGAAGTACAAATTCTTCACTTTAACTCATTCTTTTTATGCCTGGGGCTCATCAAGTGCTTCATTCATACTTGGCTCAGTATCATAAAATACTTTGTACATCTGTAACCTCCTTGTACAGTCCTACCCCAACCTAAGGCATAGAGATTTTTTTCATTATTCCAATTTTACAGGAAAATTGCAGAAACCAAGGCTTAGGCAAGTTAAAAAATATGCTGTGATTTCAATTACCTGTAGACATTTCATTTGGATGATGGCAGATTAAATTTTTATTTAAACCAATCAGCTCCAAAATTTTAAACCAAAAAATTTCATATGGTCTAATAAGAATACTATTAAGTATTGAACTATTGAGAAAAGATATGCAACTCAACCAAATCAATAAGTGGATTCCGGGGCCAACTCTGACACACAGTAGGTTAATCCTCCGCCTACGGCACCAGCCTCCCATATGGGTGCCAGTTCTAGTCCCGGCTGCTCCTCTTCCAATCCAGCTCTCTGCTATGGCCTGGGAAAGCAGTGGAAGATGGCCCAAGTGCTTGGGCCCCTGTACCCACATGGAAGACCGGGAAGAGGCAACCGGCTCCTGGCTTCAGATCGGCGCAGGTCCAGCCATTGCCGCCATCTGGGGAGTGAACCAACAGAAGGAAGACCTTTCTCTCTCCCTCTCACTGTCTCTAACTCTACCTCTCAAATAAATAAATAAAATCTTTAAAAACAAAAAACTAAGTGGATTTTATTTGGAAAATAAGCGTTTTTGGGTTAGCTTTTGCTTTTTATTTTTTCCCAGAACACAGTGGTTCTCAACCTTGGCTGCAAATTAAAATGGCCTGGGGAGCTTTTAAAAAGCCCAGCTGGTCAGGCCATGCCATATCCACACCAATCCAGAGTTGAAATCCAGGAATCACAAAGTCCTCAGATGTTTCCAATCTACCAAGCTGAGAACCACTGCTATTAAATGTTCTATCGCCGGCGCCGTGGCTCAACAGGTTAATCCTCCGCCTTGTGGCGCCGGCACACAGGGTTCTAGTCCCGGTCGGGGCACCGATCCTGTCCCGGTTGCCCCTCTTCCAGGCCAGCTCTCTGCTGTGGCCTGGGAGTGCAGTGGAGGATGGCCCAAGTGCTTGGGCCCTGCACCCCATGGGAGACCAGGAGAAGCACCTGGCTCCTGCCATCGGATCAGCGTGGTACGCCGGCCGCAGTGCGCTACCGCGGCGGCCATTGGAGGGTGAACCAACGGCAAAAGGAAGACCTTTCTCTCTGTCTCTCACTGTCCACTCTGCCTGTCAAAAATAAAAAATTAAAAAAAAAAAAATGTTCTATCAATTTTAGCAACATTCTACTAGTACTTTCAACTTTCTTCCTTATTTGAAACCTAGAAAAAAGTATGGCTTAAACTCTTTTCCTTTCTATAAATAAAATAATGGTCCCAACTTTCACAGTGAAGCAGGACACAGTACACAAACCTTTCCCTGCTATCTCTAGAAACTCACTGCAGGCCCGTCCCCATTATGCCTCTATTCAGACTGTGTGTGTCAGTCACCAGGAAGAGCACTAGATTCCCATGTTACCGCCCATCTGCACCCACACAGCTGTACCTGTTTTTCACCTTAACCCGCTGACATCTTTGCTAATGCCTTCTAGATAACCTCACTGAATTTGTTGAGTTGTCTGGATTCCAGTTATCAGCCCTCTTTCTATAAGCCTCCAAGGCAATTTTATCCTATCTATGGCTTTAAACACTATTGTATGCCATTGACCACAAAATGTATAGCTTCAGCCTCAAGCTTTCTCTGAACTCTTAACCCAGTTACTCAAGGAGCCTCCTACATACAAACACTGCCTGACTTCCTGCTATTTTCCCTATTTCAGTAAATGGAAACTATTCTTCCAGGACATTGACCACAGACAATAGTGTCCTCATCTCATACTTCATATCCAATCTATCAAAAAGCCTGCATTTAATATATTCAAAATCAATTCATTGCCACTACTGTTCTAAGTCATTATCACCTCTCACCTGGATAACTTCATAATGCTATTTCATGATTCCATTGAAAGTCATATCCTGTCACACCTCTGTTCAACACCCTCAAGTTGTCTCCTGCCCATTTCAGAGTAAAAGATAAAGTCCTTATAATGGCCAAGGTGGCGCAGCGGGTTAAAGCTCTGGCTCTCAGTGCCGGAATCCTATACAGGCACTGGTTCCAATCCCAGTTGCTCCACTTCCGATCCAGCTCTCTGCTGTAGCCTGGGAAAGCAGTGGAAGATGGCCCAAGTCCTTGGGCTCCTGCACCTGCAGGGGAGACCCAGTGGAAGCTCCTGGCTCCTGGCTTCAGAACAGCTCAGCTCCAGCCATTTAAGTCATTTGGGGAGTGAACCAGCAGATGGAAGACCTACCTCTCTCTCTCTCTCTGGCTCTTACTCTCTCAGTAACTCTTTCAAATAAATCTTCAAAAAATAATAATAATGATGGCCAAGAGGGTCTACAAGATCTGGCCTCTAATACTTCTCTGACTGCGTTTCATAACTGTACCTCATGGTTCCTTCCTGCTGTTTCTGCCTCAGACCATTTATACCTATTGATCCTTTGACTTGTGTATGATTTGCTGCCTTATTTCTTTCAAGTCTCCTTAATAAAGTCACTAACCATGAGGTATTTCCTTAGGCATAACCTGGATAAAATCATATATACTGTGCTGGCACTGTGGCACAGCAGGCTGAGCCACTGCTGTGATGCCACTGTCCCATATGAACACTGGTTCAAGTTCTGGCTGCTCCACTTCCCAGCTCCCTGGGAAAGCAGCTAAAGACGGCCCCAGTACTTGGACCTCTGTACCCAAGGGGGAGACTTGGATGGAATTCCAGGTTCCTGGGTTTGGCCTGGCTCTTTAATAAAAAAAAAAAAATTCCATTTTTCTACTCCCTATTTTCTTTAACCTGCTTTATGTCCATAGCACTACCATATTAATATTTTTTGACTTATCTCTTCTGATTTGGATGTCAGATTTATTACATAGGAATTTATCTTTTTAGTTTCACAGACATATTCCCCAAACATTAAAAAAATGTAGCATTCAATAAATATATATTGAATTAATATAGTTATGTTCTATACTGTATTTTTACAACTTCTCATTTGCTTCATTAATTCACTCAGTTGTCAGATAATCATATTAAAAGAGAGAAGATAAGTAAATGAGTGAATGGGCCACAAAATGTAAAACTGCCATGAGGGACCAGCGTTGTGGTCCACTGGGTTAAGCTAACACTCACAATGCTGGCATCCCATATACTTTTCATTTATAACAGTGATTCTTGGCCGGCACCACGGCCCACTTGGCTAATCCTCCGCCTGTGGCGCCGGCACCCCGGGTTCTAGTCCCGGTTGGGTTCTGTCCTGGTTGCTCCTCTTCCAGGCCAGCTCTCTGCTGTGGCCTTGGAAGGCAGTGGAGGATGGCCCAAGTGCTTGGGCCCTGCACCCGATTGGGAGACGAGGAGGAAGCACCTGGCTCCCGGCTTCGGATCGGCATGCTGTGCCAGCTGTAGTGGCCATTTGGGGGGTGAACCAACGGAAGGAAGACCTTTCTCTCTGTCTCTCTCTACCTCTGCCTGTCAAAAAAATAAAAAACAGTGATTCTGAGAAATATCTACAAACTTAAGTATTCATGACAATATTTCTTGGTTATTCTAACTTTTAGGTTGATTTTTCCCTGTAAGTTCCTTTGCCCTAATAGAGTGATTACTATTCTAATGCAGCTAAACAGTGACTAAGACAAAAATGAAAGATAAGGTAGACTGAGTAACAGTACCTTGATTGAACTTCCTTTTCTAGACACTTACCTGAAACTGGTTAATAAAAGGTGCTATACTTAGTCCAATTGTACGCTCTGTTCCTTGAACAGCACTCTCTTCTACCAATGTCTGTGATTCCACAAGCATCCCAAACATCAACACATACTGAGGAAAGATCTTGCCACCAGACTGTAGTAAACACCTAAAGAAGGAGAAACAGTTTCACAGACTTTTTGAGGGCAGGCAGAGTGCGCAGAATCGCTGTGTTCCTAAATTAGTATTTATGAAATGCATGAAGTTTGTATACCTTAAATAAAAGGTTTCTAGGTTAAAATAAATAATATCCACTGATGACTCAAAAAAAAGCTGTTTAGATTATATACACTACTGCACATTGTGTTATCGCTAGCTATAGTTCAGAATGGTAAACCACTGGAAAGAACTGCCTTCCAATCCAAATTTAAAGTGACTGCTGACATGTGAAAAAGACATATCCAGTCAGCTGGAATGGATGTTAAGTCTTTAGATTCGGGCAAAAGTCATCAATGGATGCAAAAACTACAGGTTAACCTAATCTGGAAAGTAAAATATAGTAAATGTTCCAAAATCTAAACCTTTTCATGTCTAACCTCGTGATCAGTTGTAGTCAAAACACACTAAAAATATTGTATGAAATTACCTTCAGGTAATTTAAGATATATTTAAGACACAGGTATCTAAGATACATTAAAGACACAAATGAATTTCATGTTTACATTTGGGTCTCATCCCCAAGATACCTCTTTATGTACTCATATGTGTAAATTCAAAATACTTCTGGGTCCCAAGCATTTGAGATAAGAAGCATTCAAGCTATCTCTAGCAGGTGAAAGTCTGATTACAAAAAGGATATTTACATAGTCTTGAAATACCACCCCTCGGGCCAGTGATGTTGCTTAACAGGTAAAGCCACCTCCTGCAATGCTGCCTGCCATCCCATACTGGTGCTGGTTTGTGTCCCAGCTGCTCCACTACTGATCCTGGCTCCCAGCTAGTGGCCTGGGAAAAACAGCGGAAGATGGCCCAAGGACCTGAGCCCCTTCCACTCATGTGGGAGACCTGGATGAAGCCTGTGGCTTTGGCCTGGCCCAGCACTGGTTTTTGTGCCCATATGAGGAGTGAACCAGCGGATGGAAGATCTCTCTCTCCCTCTCACTCTCAAACAAATCTTTTTTAAAAAAAGAAATACAATCTATACAAATAACTAATTCATTACAAAAGGGAAAATAGTAACATTGTGAAGCAACCTGGTGGATACACCTTATACCGAACGATTTAAATTAATAACAACAGTCAACACTAAATGCTTCCAAATATGACAATTTCTGTGACATTTGTTCTTTACCGCAGTCACTTAGGCTGGCAGTTAACCTGTCAGTTCACATGCGTGTGTCCCATGCCACAGTACTTAAGTGCCATCATCAGCTCCTCCTGACTTGAGCTTCTGGCTAATGCAGACTCCGGGAGGCAGTGGTGATAGTTCAACTGACTGAATTCCTCCCACCAATGCAGGAGACCTGGATTGTGTTCCCTACTCCTGGATTCCACCTAGACTGATCCCAGCCACTGCAGACATCTGGGGAGTGAATCAGCAGATTAGAGCTCTCTATCTCTGCCTCTCACATAAATAAAATTTAAAATGATATACTCCAAAACTGTTAGTATCATAAAAGACTGAGGAACCATCAGAATAAAGGAGACTAAAGAGACATGAAAGAGAGCGGCAAGATGGCGGAATAGGAAGGGAGCACACTGATAGTCCGGGAAGAGATAGTTTAATAAAAATGGATATACTGCAGGTTCAAGGAAGAGTAGGGGAAGAAACAGCGGAGGAAACTCTTCCAGCACTAGTGATTCACAGTGGACCTGCGTGGAGAGCGTGGGAGCCCAAATTCGGGACACCAGCGGCAGACTCAACACACCAGCGCTGGAACGCGAGGTGAGCCAAACCTCAACAGCCCAAGACACCAGCGGGAAAGCGGAACGAGGAGACTAGAGGGAGCGAGGCTTGAAATTCCATGGGGAAAAGTTCAACAGGCTAACTAGAAGAGAGAGAGAGAGAAAAAAAAAGTGACCGATACAGACACGAGTTTCTCTCTCTCTGCTCACCTCTCAAAGGCGAGCAAGACAAAGAGCAGGCGCCATTTTGGACATACGTCATAAGCAGGGTGACCTCAGGTCTGCACTGGCCCTGAGCCTAGCAGAAAAACCTGACTCTGGGGGGGGGGGGGGGGGGGATTGTGAAATAACAGGAGATTAGGATCTAACTTGGCAACCCAGTGGGAGACTGCAGCAGAATTTGAGCCCACACTGAGGGCAGCACAGATTCCCTGTGTGGTCCTTGGGAAAGAGCTTCCGATCTCTGGCTCCTGTGGGTATATCATTCGCCTGCTAACTACCTCCAATTCCGTTCAGCTGTGCGGAATTACTTCCCTTTTGAATAAAAAAAAAAAAAAAAAAAAAGAGAGAGAGAGAGAGATTTACCTCCCTTTCAGACCAAAGGGAAAGAAAGTTTTAAAGTGAGAATATAATTTTCCTCATGGGCATTGTCTACCTTAGAAAAACTACTACAGAACATGCCTGTGACTATAGACTTGTAGTTCAGGCCACCGAAGATTACAGATGGGACTTGGGCACTCCCTTGACTTGCATCGTCTGGTCTGCTTTAACACAAACCAGGAGGAAAAGAAAGCTAGGCATCAGAAGCAATGGGTGGCAGGCCTATTGATGGCTGATCTGTACAGTGATCTGCCCTCAAGGAGACCCAACAGGCCAGTCCACTGCAGTGGCTTTCAATGTGGTAAGCCTGGGCTTCAGCAGAAGTCAGCTTGTGAAGAGCCCTGGCAGCTCTGCCAAGAGTTGAATCACTGGAAATGGACCTGCCCTGGAGTGGAAGGATGCCCAGGTCAGAGCCACAGATCTTATTGGCTCTAAGCTGAAAAGCCCTTCACTCAGCCCAACTTCCAAAGTGACCACTGCAGCTGAGGGGACGGCCAAGTAAGGTCAGCAACATTGCAGGCAGAACTGTAAATTTCTTGTTAGAGATGCCCCCTGCCTTTACCTGGCCAGCTCTCCTCCCAGGCCAGCTAAGTAATGACAGTCAACAGAGTGCCTTCCCCTAGGAGGTTCACACCTCCCTTAGGATGTACTCCATGTGAAGAGATAGAGAGGTCTGGGCCTCTTAACTTACAAGGCCTAAAGCCCAACAGATTATTATCAAGCCCCTTCTGTCAGGTTCTATTTGCCTCTCAATCAGAAAACTTAATTGTAGCTTAGACATCACCTTTCTTAGCTCCTCTAATAATGACTCTGTCCTTTGTTCTAGACCCTGTCTAGTGCACTTGGGCTTCATTCCTTCGTAATCATAACCTCTACTCTACCACCAATTGCTCTACTCTCAACCTGTGTGTACTGATGGTCCTCTTCCTCACTAAATACTGTATAATTGTTCAGACCTGGTAAATGCCACTCTTAGGATCATTGGTTACTATCCTCACCCTGTCTTTTATGACCTTGTCTAAATATGATCAGAGTCAGCAAACTTAGAAGGCTTCCATAGCCTTGGCAACTCATGACAACAGCCTAGGGTGGTTACTGGCGCCATAAACTAGAGTGTCAATTTGTTGGGTCAACAACAGGAGTCACTGTGCTCTTGCTCCTCATGTGGGATCTCTGTCCTTAATGTGCTGTACATTGTGATTTAATGCTATAACTAGTACTCAAACAGTATGTTTCACTTTGTGTTTCTATGTGGGTGCAAACTGTTGAAATCTTAATATATACTAAATTGATCTTCTGTATATAAAGAGAATTGAAAATGAATCTTGATGTGAATGGAAGGGGAGAGGGAGCAGGAGAGGGGAGGGTTGCGGGTGGGAGGGAAGTTATGGGAGGGGGAAACCACTGTAATCCATAAGCTGTACATTGGAAATTTATACTCATTAAATAAAAGTTTAAAAAAATTAAAATTAAAAAAAAAACTATTAGCTGAAAAAAATGGCAATAAATTCTGAAAACTGCAAAAAAAAAAGATGAAAAATAAGTGCATCATACTGGACTGGACTCTGAACCAGAAACAAGCTTAAAAAGACATTGTGAGGATTGATGAACGTTAAGAATTATTGATTATACATCCATATAAATTTCCTGATTTGATAATTAAATATGATTATATAAATGAAGGTCTTATTACAAAATACCAAACTATGAGAAGGAAAAAAGACATCATATTGGGTTTGGTTTCTTCTTGTTTTTCTAAATCTTCAAGATGCATCATTAGACCTCTAATTTGAGACTTTTTTTTTTTTTTTTTGACAGGCAGAGTGGACAGTGAGAGAGTGAGAGAGAGAGAGAGAGAGAGAAAGGTCTTCCTTTTGCCGTTGGTTCACCCTCCAATGGCCGCTGTGGCCAGCTCATCGTGCTGATCCGAAGCCAGGAGCCAGGAGCTTCTCCTGGTCTCCCATGCGGGTGCAGGGCCCAAGCACTTGGGCTATCCTCCACTGCCTTCCGGGCCATAGCAGAGAGCTGGCCTGGAAGAGAGGCAACCAGGATAGAATCCGGCACCCCAACCGGGACTAGAATCGGTGTGCTGGCGCTGCAAGGCGGAGGATTAGCCTGTTAAACCACGGCGCCGGCTGACATTTCTTTTGTTTAATGTAAGTATTTAATGCTATATCCTCCCTCTTTAATACTGCTTTTTCTGTATCACACAGGTTTTGGTATGTTGTTTTCATTTTCCTTTATTTCAAGACAGTTTTTGATTTACTTTTTTTTTTTTTTTAATTTTTGACAGGCAGAGTGGACAGTGAGAGAGAGACAGAGAGAAAGGTCTTCCTTTTGCCGTTGGTTCACCCTCCAATGGCCGCCGCGGTAGGCGCGCTGCAGCCGGCGCACCGTGCTGATCCGATGGCAGGAGCCAGGTGCTTCTCCTGGTCTCCCATGGGGTGCAGGACCCAAGCACTTGGGCCATCCTCCACTGCACTCCCTGGCCACAGCAGAGAGCTGGCCTGGAAGAGGGGCAACCGGGACAGGATCGGTGCCCCGACCGGGATTAGAACCCGGTGTGCCGGCGCCGCAAGGCGAAGGATTAGCCTAGTGAGCCGCGGCGCCGGCCTGATTTACTTTTTAATTCTTCAGTGCCTCACTGACCATTCAGTAGCATGCTGTTTAATTTCCAAGTACTTATGAGTGTTTTATTCTTCTTCTTGTGGTACTATCTAGTTTTATGCTTTTATGGTCTGAGAAAATACATGACATGGTTTCAGTCTTTTTAAATTTGCTGAGACTTGATTTGTGGCCTCTTATGTGGTCTATCCTAGAAAATGTCCATGTGTTGATGGGAAGGATGTGTATTCTGCAGCTGTTTAGGGAAATGTCCTGTAAGTGTCTGTTAGGTCCATGTTTCAACTCCCAATGCACCCTTACTGTTTTTCTGTCTGGATGATCTGTCCATTGATGAGAGTGGGGTGCTGAAGTCACCTACTATTACTGTACTGGAGTCTGTCTCTCCTTTTAGGTCTAATAGTATTTTCTGTATATCTCCAGGTGGTGTGGTGTTCAGTATATATATATATATATATTTTTTTTAATTTACTTGATAGGTAGAGTTATAGACAGCAAGAGAGACAGAGAAAGAGGTCTTCCTTCCGTTGGTTCACTCCCCAAATGGCTGCTATGGCTGGCGCTGCGCCGATCCAAAGCCAGGAGCCAGGTACTTCTTCCTGGTCTCCCATGCGGGTGCAGGGGCCCAAGCTCTTGGGCCATCCTGCACTGCCTTCCCGGGCCACACAGAGAGAACTGGACTGGAAGAGGAGCAACCAGGACTAGAACCCGGTGCCCATATGGGATGCTGGCACCGCAGGCAGGATTAACCAAGTGAGGCACAGTGCCGGCCCACAGTACATAAATTTTTATGACTGTTATATCTTCTTGCTGAATTCAACCTTTTATCAAAATATAGTGTGCTTTTTAATCTCTTTTTACAGTTTTTTATTTAAAGTCTGTTTTATTTGGTATCAGGATAGCTACACCAGCTCACTTTTGGTTTCATTTGCCTGGTATATCTTTTTCCAATACTTTACTTTCAGTCTGTGTGTATTTTTGTGAAGTGAGTTTCTTTTAAGCAGCATATAGTAGGGTCATGGTTTTCTATCCATTCAGCCAATGTAAGTCTTCTGGTTGGTGAATTTAACTCCATTTACATTCAAGGTTGGTATTAATAAATAGGAAACAAGACCTGTCACTCTGTTGACTGGATAATGATTCTGCCTGCTCTGTTAGTGAATCTGGCGGTGCCATGTGGTTTCATGTTTACTTCTAATGCAGGGCACCCTTCAGGATTTCTTGTAAGGCTGGTCTGGAGGTGGTAAATTCTCTCAGCTTTTCCTTATCTGGAAAACACTTTATTTCTCCTTCCCTTTTAAAGGATAGCTTCACTGGATATAATATTCTTGGATGGATGTTTTGTTGCTGTTAAGACTTTAAGTATATCATCCCACTCTCTTTTGGCCTGTAGGATTTCCACTGATAAGTCTGATGTTAATCTAATTGGTTTTCCTTTACGTAGTGACGCTTTTCTTATTGTCTTTAGGATTCTCTCCTTGTCTTTAACCTTTGACAATGACAATAATATGCTTTGGAGAAGAGCTTTTTTGTTCGAGTCTGCTTAGGGTTCTTTGAGCTTCTTGTATCTGGATGTCCATGTCTCTTTCAAGACCTAATAAATTTTGAACTATTACTTCACTTCACAGGTTCTCAATGCCTTTCTCTTTAATTCTCCTTCAGAAATGCCTATAATACAAGTATTTCTTTAATGGTAGCCCATATTTCACGTAGACTTTCTTCATTCTTTTTCTCTTCTATTTCTGTCTGATTGGCTACTTTTAAATTCTTGTCCTCAAGGTCAGAAATAATTCCTCCACTTGGTCTATTCTGCTATTACACCTCTCAATCATGGGTTTTAGTTCACTGACTGAATTTCTACTTGTTTTTTTTTTTTTTTTTTTTTTTTTTTTTTTTTTAATTTGACAGGTTGAGTTACAGACAGTGAGAGAGAGACAGGGAGAAAGGTCTTCCTTCCTTTGGATCACTCCCCAAATGGCCACTACAGCTGGTGTTGCGCCAATCCGAAGCCAGGAGCCAGGTGCTTCCTTCCGGTCTCCCATGAGGGTGCAGGGGCCCAAGCACTTGGGCCATCCTCCACTGCCCTCCAGGGCCACAGCAGAGAGCTGGATTGGAAGAGGGGCAGCCGGGACTAGAACCCAGAGCCCATATGGGATGCTGGCACCGCAGTTGGAGGATTAACCAAGCGAGCCACAGCGCCGGCCCCGCTACTTGGTTATTCTTAATGAGTTCTATTCCTTAGTAATATTTTCATTCATGTCACTCATTGATTTCCTCAGTTCTTTAATATATCTATGTATTCTCTTGCATCTCATTGAGTTTCCTTACAATCATTATTTTGAATGCTATATCAATCATTTCATAGATTTCTTTCAGTTCAGGATCTAATTCAGGAGGAGTATTGTGTTCTTTTGGAGGCATGATGCTACCTTGCTTCTTCATGTCTCCTGCATCTCCAGGTTGACGTCTGCCCATCTTGTGTATTTGTCCAAACAAAACCCAAAATCAGCAGGAGGTAAGAAATAAATGAAATTGCAACTTAGAAAAAAGAAGATCAATAAAACAAAAATGCTTTTTTGAAAAGATAAACAAAATAGATAAACCTCTAGCCAGACTAACAAAGAAAAAAAGAAAAAATTAAAATAAATAAAATTAGAGATGAAAAAGGAGGGGTAAAGCTGCCATCTGCAGTTCTGGCATCCATATGGGCACAGGTTCTAGTCCCAGCTGCTCCACTTCTGATCCAGCTCTCTGCTATGGCCCAGGAATGCAGTAGAAGATGGCCCAAGTCTTTGGGCCCCTGCACCCAAGTGGGAGACCCAGAAGCTCCAGGCTCCTGGCTTCAGATCAGCCCAGCTCCAGCCGTTGCAGCCATCTGAGGAGTGAACCAACAGATCAACAGATGGAAGACCTCTCTCCCTCTCCCTCTCCCTCTCCTTCTCTCTCTCTCTCTGCCTCTCTGTAACTCTGCCTTTTAAATAAATATATAAATCTTTAAAAACAAAAAAGTTTTCCATCAAGGAAACGTATAGGACCTGATGGCTTTACTGCTGAATTCTACAAACATTCAAAGAAGAAGAAGTATCTCCAATACTCTTCAAACTATTCCAAAATATTGAACAGGATGGAATTCTGCCAAACTCTTTTTATGAGGCATCACTTTGATACCAAAACCAAAGACATGACACAAAAAGAAAACTACAGACCTATATCCTTAATGAACACAGATGCAAAGATGCTCAACAATATACTAGCAAGCAGTCAAAAACCAAATCCAAAAGATCAGACATCACGATCAAGCGAGATTAATTAACACAGAAATACAGGGGTGGTTCAACATTCACACAAATGTCATAAATCACATCAATGGAATGAAGAACAAACACCATGTGGTCATCTCAACAGATGCAGCAACAGCACTAGATAATATTCAACACCCATTCATGCTGAAAACCCTCCACAAATTAGGTATAGAAGGAACATTCCTCAAAATTATAAAGGCTATAATCACAAACGAACAGACAATATAACACTGAATGTTGAAAACCTTTTAAGTTTTTCCCCTCAGCTCTAGAAAAAGACACAGATGTCTACTTTTACCACTCTTATTCCATATAGTACTGGAAGTTTTAGCATGAGCCAATTAGGGAGGAAGAAAAAATAAATCATATCAAAATTAGAAAAGAGGAAGTCCCATCAGATACTAACTACATATTTCTTATAGGTATTTCTTGCATATTTCTCAAATAATATAAAAATCTGACTTTTCTTTTTATATCTCTAATGTCCTCTTATGTACTGTTTTTTTGTTTGTTTGTTTTGACAGGTAGAGTTATAGACAGAGAGAAACAGAGAGAAAGGTCTTCCTTCCGTTGGTTCACTCCTCAAATGGCCACTAGGGCTGGCGCTGAGCCAATCCGAAGCCAGGAGCCAAGTACTTCCTCCCGGTCTGCCATGCGGGTGCAGGGCCCAAGCACCTGGGCCATCCTCAACTGCTCTCCCAGGCCACAACAGAAAGCTGGAGTGGAAGAGGAGCAACCGGGACTAGAAGCTGGCACCCATATGGGATGCCGGCGTTGCAGGCAGAGGATTAACCAAGTGAGCCACAGTGCCGGCCCCCTTATGTGCTTTTATAAATCTCTACCTAATTCCCCAAAAATGTATCAGCAATCTAAACCCAAAGCAGGCTTTCTTCTTCACATGTACAGTACAGAGATTCCGTTACAAGAAAAGCACAGGGGCCAGCACTGTAGCATACTGGGTTAAGCCGCAGCCTACAGTACTGGCATCCCATATGGACGCCGGTTCAAGACCCAGCTGCTCCACTTCCGATCCAGCTCTCTGCTATGGCCTGGGAAAGCATTAGAAGATGGCCCAGATCCTTGGGTCCCTGCATCCACGTGAGAGACCCAGAGGAGGCTCCTGGCTCTTGGCTTCAGATTGGCACAGCTCCCCAGCTGCTGCAGCCAATTGGGGAGTGAGCCAGCAGATGGAAGACCTCTCTTTCTCTCTCTGCCTTTCCATCTCTGCCTAACTCTTTCAAATAAATAAATAAATCTTTAAAAAAGAAGAAAAGCACAGCAGTAGCATGCACATAAAGAAAGGCAAGAAGTCACTAGTGCTGAAAACTAATGCTTGAGGAACACACAATCATCCTGACTCATTCTTGCAGTTACACCATTAAAGTAATAAAAGAATTTACATGAGACATGAGGCCAAAAAAAATGTACAAGTTATAGTTTGTGTTTTACCTGGATATTGCAGCTTTTTCCATTATTTCTTGCTGAATGAGCCCAGAGGGCTCAATGACATCCAATATAATTATGCTCCACAGCTTGTCTGATTTTGGTCTTTGCAACATAGCAGATTCGTCCTCTACATGTCTCAGCCAAAACTCAAGTGTTTCTTTAGGAAAGTGATTGGCTTCAGATATGAGGTCCAAAGTAATACGATGCTGGTCTTTCTCCACAGAGCTGTATGGTTTGACCTGCCCAAGTGTGCCAGCAATTATAGGCAGAATGGAGAAGCCTTCTGACACATCTAATATGTAGAAAGGCTCATGGGTGCTCTCTGCAGTATTACTCTGTTCGGCTCCAGAGCTCATCTCATTATCCTGACAGTGTGTATCCATGGCCTGACACAGTTTCTCTGGAGTCAAGGAAGACAATACTTTTCTCATCGCCATTTTAAAGCCTTCATGATATGGGATGTTATTAAGCAAAGCAATTTCTGTGGACTCCAATACACATGTCTGCTCTACAGCATCTGGTTTACTGGTCTGAAGGTTAGCAAGGGCATTACAGAGTTCAGCCTCATTTCCCAAAGATAACAAGTCTTTATTCTTGTTAAAACTTTTTGTAGTATCCATTTCATGTTCCAAATCCAAGATGTTGATACTCTGAATTCTTAAGTAACAATCTTGACAAGACACTTCCATCATCACATGGTCCCCAGGTTTTATCCAGTAGTCTTTATTAAATGATAAGAAAAAAAGTATAAGGGATTGATACAAAGTGCTTGTAAGCCTGGGGATCACAAAAGCATCTGTAATTCCCAATCTATTCTTCCTTTATTTAAATCACTACAGGAAGGATTCTATCTCTTTGTGTAACATACAGAAAGCTACATATCCCACCACCTTTACCTAGGGAAAAGTGAAACTTGGAAGATTCTATTAATTCATAGCTTAATGGAGAGATTCAAGAGATTCATTATAGGACCCTATCCTATCTGTATTACTGTGCTTTTTTCTTCAGTCAATAGGTACCACCATATACCCAAACTGCGGGGAGAGGGGGAGGTGAGTAGAGGGCTGAGGGGACTCTACCATTTTTGGTAATGAATCTAATGATAACGAAGATCAATGAAATTCAGAGCTTAATATCAAACTTTAGTTTAGCTTAGAAGGACATTCTTTTCTGTAACAGAAATTTACAAGAGAAAAAAAGCAGCATTCAACAAAATAATATCAGTAATTTATCTTAACTCTTGCCATGTTCAGGAATCTGAAAATATAAAGGAGTAAATCCTACCAAAAAGCTATGTATCATTTTTCTATGAACTTTCACGTTATTAAAACTTTAAAATGTCAATATATAATCACAATTCTTTCTCATCAGCCCTAGAATCAACTAAATGTATAAGCTATTATTCCAATTTTTAAACATTTAAAATATCATTTCCCCAGAAGGATTTTCTTTAAAAAAAAAAAAAAAAAAAAGTTGGGGCCGGCGCTGTGGCACATTGGATTAATGCCCTGACCTGAAGTGCCGCCATCCCATATGGACACCGGTTCAAGACCAGGCTGCTCTACTTCCGATCCAGCTCTCTGCTATGGCCTGGGAAAGCAGTAGAAGATGGCCCAAGTCCTTGAGCCCCTGTACCCGCATGGGAGACTCAGAAGAAGCTCCTGGCTTCAGATCGGCACAACTCTAGTGTTGCAGCCAATTGGGGAGTAAACCATTGGATGGAAGACCTCTCTCTCTCTCTCTCTCCGCCTCTCCATCTATCTGTGTAACTCTTTCAAATAAATAAGTAAATCTAAAAAAAAAAAAAAGTCATTTGTGTAAGTTACTGCAAGAGTTAGAATAAACACAAAGAAAAAATGTCACTGCTGCGTACCAGTCACTGTGGTAGGCATTTCATACCCATTATCTCTAAGAATGTCTACAACTGTACAGTAAAGTATAAAAAATAATCCCATTTTACATACAACACAATAAAATCTCCACAAGCTAACTGGCAAGGCTAGCAGGAAAGGTCACCTAGTAGCAGAGGCAAAGTATGAAACCAAATATACCTAACTCCAAAACCACCAGACTAGCCACACTACCATACAGATTCTATGACTTAATGACCTTGCTAAATTATATCCTTGATTGAAAGACTGGACAGAAACAGAAATATATGACCTCCCACTTTAAAAGTGGTAGAGTTTTCTAGATAATTCAACTGCTGTGAACCTACTAAAACCCATCAAATTGCTGTAAACAAACAAACAAAAGTTCTATTCAAAAGCATCTTTAATACAGAACTTCTTAGGGCCGGTGCTGTGGTATAGAAAGTTAAGTCTCCACCTGCAGCACCAGCATCCCATACAGGCACCAGTTTGGATCCCAGCTGCTCCTCTTCTGATCCAACCCCTTGTTGGTGAACCTGAGAGGACAGCAGAGGATGACCTGAGTGCCTGGGCCCCTGCCACTCTCATGGGAGACCCGGATGGTCTCCTGGCTTCAGCCAGGCCCAGCTCCAGCCCAGCCCTGCCCTTTGCAGCCATTTAGGGAGTATGCCAGTGGATGGAAGACTGATCAATCTGTCTCTCTCACCTTCTCTTTATCTCTGCCTTTCAAACAGATAAATAAATCTTTAAAAAAAAAATACAGAACTTCTTTGGGAAAGGTTGGGGATCCATAAACTCCCTGAAATTGGCATTATTGTGCTTATATAAGGGTGGATGTTTTTATAACCTGAACTTCCATAGATGCCATTAAATTCTCCATGGAATTCCTTCATTAAAAGCAATACATTCCTGACACTTTCCAGTAAAAAAAAGGAAAAGAATCTCTTTCATCTAGTGATAACTAGAAAAACCACAGCTAAAGAAATTATTTAATGATAGGTATCTTTGAGTGACATGTGGCAAAGCTTTAGTCTCTCTTCTTTACATATATTAACTAGTAAAAATTCCTTTTGAAAAAGAAAAAGGAAATACTGAAAGATTTAACCAACCTCATTTGACTAGAAACTTCATACCCATAATTTAGGAGTAAGGAGGACAGAGGAGAACACTGACTAGAAGTCTTAGAGAACTAAAGCAACGAATTTAAAACCTAAGTTAGACAAGTCCTACCTGCAAGGTCCTGTACAGGGTAGACAGCCTGTTCCCAACATGTTGCCTCACTGGGACTTGTGGATAGACTGTGTTCATCATCAAGCTGGAGCACAAACCAAACCACAATAGCATCTAGAATGCCTTCTTTCATAACAGGAATACAAATCTGATCAGGCTTTCTAGTTGCAAGACTTTTTAATTCCTGAGAATGAAGCAAAACCAATGAGAAAATTGTATACATTTAATATATTCATACTTCAATATCACACCACGTTCTATCTGAGAAGTTCTCAGTCCTGCTCGGCACCCTTAAGGACTCAGTATCTTGGCACACCCATAACCACCCAAGGTACATTGGACGGGATGCTACGACCTACCAGAATACTATGCAACTATATTCAGCAGGACAAGGCACAAACAAATTACTGATGTGGAAATAAGTCCATGACATACAGTTGAATGAAAAAGGCAAGTGGCAAAGCAACAGGGACTATTGGGGGCGGGGATGTATTTGTAGAAAAACAGAAAAGCAAGTCTGGGAAGATGCACTTCAAACCAGAGACCTGGGAAAGAAGGGCCAAGATTTTAAAGGGAGGAAAAACACAATGACTTTTTTCCTTTCTATTCTTCTGAATTGCTTGAAAGCATTCAGCAGGCAGCATTAATTCCAAAATCAAAACCTTAATAAGGTTTGTATGTTTGTGGGAAATAAAAATTGAACTAATAAAGGTTTAAAATAGTAAAAGCATATCTTGGGAGTAACTAGCAGCTACAATCACGCTCTTCTCCACTGAAATGTTTTATTAGATAAGGAATGCTCTTGAAGTACAGAAAGACAGCTCAGCCTCAGCAAACAATGCCCAACGCTCAAACTGGTTCCAGACTACCTCGAGAACAATCTATTAATGATTATTAGGAGAAAGCATCTATTAAACTGTCCCAGCAAATTAGTTTTACAGAGTTGACCATTTAACACGACTTTATGAAAGACCTTCAGAGAAGGATATTATATAATCTTTCTCAATTTCTTTGGGCACATTTATACTGCACATATTCTCACTACTCACCAACACAGACATACATACACTACGGTGATCAATTTGTACTGCTCTTCCCAGGACTGTCCTGGTTTTAAGTCCCCTCTGTCAGGAATTCCCCAGTCCTGGGCAAACTGAGATAGCTGGTCACCACAACACACATACAACCCAGAGTTAGCCTTATTACTCATTTCAAGGAATTCTGTCACTTTGAAATGGCAGAATGACATTAAAAAATGTCAAGGGACCTGCATTACAGTACAGTGAGTTAAGCTGCCACTGGTTCAAGTCCTGGTCGGTCTACTTCCAATCCAGCTCCCTGTTAATGTGCCTGGGAAAGCAGCAGATATCCCAATACTTAGGGCCATGCCACCCATACGGGAGACCCAGATGGAGTTCCAGGCCCCTGACTTGTAATGGGACCAGTCCCAGCCATTGAAGCTATTTGGGGAGTGAACCAGTAGATGGACAATCTCTTTCTTTGTCTCTCCCTCTCTCTGTTATTCTTTCAAATAAGCCAAATAAATCTAAAAGAAAGGAAGTAAGAGAGGGAGGGAGGGAGGGAGAGAGAAGTCAGACCTGCATTAGACTGCCTGTCCTTGCATTCACAAGTTGAATAATTTGGGAGAGATTATTTAATGTGAGGAAGTTTTCGCACTGGTATGGCACAAGGATAAGTAAAACTCTACTGCAGCATGTCCTAAGAGTTCCCTAAGAATCCATGTAAAAGTACCTGGCACAAAATGTATACCCAACAAATCTCAGAGGTTTTTTTCCTTCTGTTATTTAAATTGTGAGTAATTTCAGGAGGAAATTTCAATTACCTTTAGATTACTTTTTTACATAAAGTATGTGGTATCTCATGCAAATTTATAAGACTGTCCTAGATGTTAATTATTTTAAATAATGAATGAAATGTAATGCTTAAAAACAGAAGCTGTACTTTTATTTACCTGAAGATTATTGAAATCTACTGTCATAATTTCAAAGCAGTCTGTCAAAGGCAGATACCCTCCAGGAATTCGACTCATCTTTTCAGTTGTATAAGGTTCAACTGTTTCTTCAGTATCTGCAGAATAATATGCTGGACTCTGAAATTTCACATTTGATGGCAAATGAATACCAGCAACATCCTTCACACCCACTCTGGTGAAAGAATACATAGGAGGAAGATGGATGTTTTCAAACTCAAGTAATACCAGCTAATAGAGTCCAAAAAAAAATAATAAAAAATGAACAAAACCTCAGAAGAAAAGGTTTCTCAAACATAATTACATACACACACATATATATAACCACTTTATAAAGGAAAACAAATCACAAATAGGCCTACATTAAAGAAATTCTCAGGGCTAGCACTGTGGTACAATAGGTTAAGCCTCTGCCTGCAGCACAGGCTTCATATATGAGCACCAATTCAAGTCCCAGCTGCCCCACTTCCAATCCAGCTCTCTGCTAATGGCCTGGGAAAATAGTGGAAGATGGCCCAAGTGCTTGGGCCCCCTGCACCCATGTGGGAAACCTGGAAAAAACTACTGGCTCCTGGCTTCAGATCAGCCCAGCTTGAGCCGTTGCAGCCTTTTAGGGAGTGAACCAGCAGATGAACCTTTCTCTCTCCCTCTGTAACTCTGCCTCTCAAATAAATCTTTAAAAAAAAAAAAAATTCTCACAAAAAGACTCCCTGTGAGAAGAGAAAATATTTGTAATTACATATATTCAACAATGGACTCACATCTAAACCACATAAAAAATTCATACATAGGGCAGACATTTAATATAGTAGTTAAGATTCTGGTTAAGACACCAGTTTTGGGGTTGGTGCTGTGGTATAACAGGTAAAGCCGTCACCTGTGATGCTGGCATCCCATATGGGTGCCAGTTCAAGTCCCAGCTTCTCCATTTTTTTTTTAAAGATTTATTTTATTTATTTGAAAGTCAGAGTTACACAGAGAGAGGAGAGGCAGAGAGGCAGACAGAGAGAGAGAGAGAGAGAGAGAGAGAGAGAGATGTCTTCCATCCGTTGGTTCACTCTCCAGATGGCCGCAACGGCCAAAGCTGCACCGATCCAAAGCAAGGAGCCAGGAGCTTCTTCCAGGTCTCCTATGTGGGTGCAGGGGCCCAAGGACTTGGGCCATCTTCTACTGCTATCCCAGGCCATAGCAGAGAACTGGATCAGAAGAGGAGCAGCTGGGTCTCGAACTGGTGCCCATATGTGATGCCGGTGCTTCAGGCCAGGGCGTTAACCCACTGCGCCACAGTGCCGGACCCGGGCTTCTCTACTTCTGATCCAGCTTGCTGTTAATGTGCCAAGGAAAGCAGCAGAGGATGGCCCAAGTACTTGGGCCCCTGCACCCACGTGGGAGACCCTGAAGAAGTTCCTGGCTCCTAGCTTCTGGCTGGCCCAGTCCCAGTCTCTGCGGTCATTTGGGGAGTGAATGAGCAGATATAAGACCTCTCTGTCTCTGTCTCTCTCTAACTCTGCCTTTCAACTAAATAAAATAAATCTTAAAAGAAAAAAAAAAAAAAAAAAAACCCCACTTAAGACAACCACATCCCTTTTCTGAGTCCCTGGGTTCCAATCCCTGCTGCATTCCTAATTTTAGGTACCTGCTAACGTGCACCTGGGATGGCAGCAGGTGATGGCTCAATTACTTGGGTTCCTGCCACCCATGTGGATTGAATTCCCAGCTCCTGGCGTTAGGCTGGTGTAGACCTGGCCATTGTGGGCATTTTGAAAGTGAACCCACAGATGGGAGTGGTCTCTTTCTCTCTGCCTCTCAAATTAAAAAGAAAAATTCTACAATTAATAAAAGACAATGAATGAAACTCTGCCATTTGTAGCAAAATGGAGAAAACTAGAGGACATGCTGAGTGAAATCAGCCAGACGCAGAAAGACAAATCCTTTATGTTCTTACTTGTATGTGGAAGCTTAAAAAGTTGACTTCAATGAAGAAAGCAGAGCAGTGATTATTATAGGCTGAGGAGGAAGGGGGCAAAGAGGGAAGTTGAATAATGAGCATCAAAACACAGGTAGACAGGAAGAATAAGTTCTAGTGTTCTATAGCACAGTAGAGTTACTATATTTTACAACCTATTAATTATCACAGAAGAGTTCAAAGACCCCAAAGACAAAGAAATGTTAAAACAGAAAAGATAACCACTTTGGTTTAATAATCACACATTATACACACGTATCAAATGATCACACTGTGTCCCATAAATAAAATTATGTCCAAAAAAATGAAAAGTAAAAACAAAAATGGACAATAAGACTTAAGACACTTCACAAAAGATACAAAAAGCATCTGAAAACTTGCTCAACTCAATTCCAGTAAACTTCAACCAGGGGAATGTAGTTAAAACCACAATGGAGAGATACTTCTGATGAGAGAAAAATAGCCATGGCCATTCAGAGTTCACGTGTGAGTATGGGAGGAAGAAAAGCAAAAAACTTCGCTAAAGAATGTGAAAATGGGCCGGCGCCGCGGCTCACTAGGCTAATCCTCCGCCTTGCGGCGCCGGCACACCGGGTTCTAGTCCCGGTCGGGGCACCGATCCTGTCCCGGTTGCCCCTCTTCCAGGCCAGCTCTCTGCTGTGGCCAGGGAGTGCAGTGGAGGATGGCCCAAGTGTTTGGGCTCTGCACCCCATGGGAGACCAGGAGAAGCACCTGGCTCCTGCCATTGGAACAGCGCGGTGTGCCGGCCGCAGCGCGCTACCGCGGCGGCCATTGGAGGGTGAACCAACGGCAAAAGGAGGACCTTTCTCTCTGTCTCTCTCTCACTGTCCACTTTGCCTGTCAAAAATAAAAAAAAAAAAAAAAGAATGTGAAAATGATAGTACAAGTCAAAGCATCGGAGCTGGAAGAGGAGGTGAGAGATGCTTCCAATAGTGGAGGATCTGTAGGATGCTGTGGATCAGAAAAAGGATCAGCAATAGACGTTGACAATAAGCATGATGTTGAACCCTGTGACAAAGAAAATAAAAATGCTACAGAATCATCTGCTGGGACTAATATGGGCTGGGCAGATGCCACGGCTAAAATCTTTAACAAGAAAACTCCTAAAAGTAAACCCACTTAACTGGCGCCGTGGCTCAATAGGGTAATCCTCCGCCTTGCAGCGCCGGCACACCAGGTTCTAGTCCCAGTCGGGGCACCGATCCTGTCCCGGTTGCCCCTCTTCCAGGCCAGCTCTCTGCTGTGGCCCGGGAGTGCAGTGGAGGATGGCCCAAGTGCTTGGGCCCTGCACCCGCATGGGAGACCAGGAGAAGGACCTGGCTCCTGCCTTCGGATCAGCGCAGTGCGCTAGCCGCAGCGGCCATTGTGGGGTGAACCAATGGCAAAAAGGAAGACCTTTCTCTTTGTCTCTCTCACTGTCCACTCCGCCTGTCAAAAAAAAAAAAAGTAAACCCACTGAGGGCAGTGCTTTTTTTTTTTTTTTTTTTTTTTTTGACAGGCAGAGTGGACAGTGAGAGAAAGGTCTTCTTTTGCTGTTGGTTCACCCTCCAATGGCCGCCGCGGCCGGCACACTGCGGCCAGCACACCGACGCTGATCTGAAGGCAGGAGCCAGGTGCTTATCCTTGTCTCCATGCGGGTGCAGGGCCCAAGCACTTGGGCCATCCTCCACTGCACTCCTGGGCCATAGCAGAGAGCTGGCCTGGAAGAGAGGCAACCGGGACAGAATCCGGTGCCCCAACCGGGACTAGAACCCGCTGTGCCGGCGCCGCAGGAAGAGGATTAGCCTATTGAGCCACAGCACCAGCCAAGAGCAGTGCTTTCTTAAAGCACCAGCCTGCAGTGCCATCATCCCATAAGAGCGTTAATTCGAATCCCAGCTGCTTCTCTTCCAATCCAGCTCTTCCTCTATGGCCTGGGGAAGCAATAAAGAAGGCCCAAGTCCTTGGGCCCCTACACCCAGATGGGAGACCCAGAAGAGGCTCCTGGCTCTGGATCAGCTCAGCTCTGGCTGTTGTGGTCATTTGGGAAGTGAACAAGCGAATAGAAGACCTCTCTCTCCCTCTCTCTCCACTTCTTTCAAATAAAAAAAAAAAAAGTAAACCCACCATTCTAGTGAAAAATAAAGAACTGGAAAAAGAAAATGAAAAGTTAAAGCAAGAAAGACTTGAGGGAAGAAAACAGCTTGATATGAAGCAGGAATGGGAAATGATGTGCAGAGTAAAGCCACACGTTGTCAAAGACAAAGAAGCAAAGTGAAATCTTCAGAGAACTCCAACGAGGGGTATGGTGCCATTATTTAATGCTATTCAAAAACATCAAAAGAATGCTGATGAAAAGGTTCAAGAAGCTGGGGGCTCTATTAAAAGTGTGCTAAGTTGATATCAACTGTTTCTAAGAAAGATTTCATCAGTGTTCTGAAAGGAATGGATGAAGTACAAATGAGAAAAGTTCAAATGGAAAGATCTCAAAAGCCAAACAGACAAGTAAAATGGGAAGAAGGCCCAGGGTGGATGACCCAACGTGATGATTTCATGATGGAAGCATCTATGAAAGACTGGGACAAGGAAAGTGATGGGCCAGATAACAGCAGACCAGAATCTGCAAGTGACTCTGACATGTAAAACAACAGAGGCAACATAGTTTGTAGTCAGTTGATTTTTCCTACAAAAACACTCCATCCTGGCAGTTGTGGAATTATAATGATACCATCTGTAAGAAAGCCAAAAGACTTACTAGCTTTGATGCTCCCCCTTCACATGTAAACTTTGCTAAAAATGTATTGTAAAATTGCACAATTTTAGGCACTGTTTCTCAAAACATTTGCAACAAAAAAATACATCCATTTGATCAGCAAGATCCACGTTGTGCCAGTATGGTCAGATGTTTACAGAATGATCATGTCTGTGCTGGGCTGTTTCAGTGTCACCAGTGTTTCTAAACATGCAAAGTAAGTAAGTAAAATGAATTCTTTGAAGTTCATACTTGTCTTCCTTCCAATTTAGAGTTATTTGTAGCTTTTTGGAGTGATGGATATTTTTTGCTTGTTTTTGTAAGTTATTAAGAAAACCTATGCATAATATTAATATTTTGATTTTTGTGTGACAAATTTTAGGTAATCTGATAAATATTTTAAAAATACTAGATCTCTACTTTTGTATTATTTCCTTTTATATACTAAATAATATAAATAAGTACTTACATTTATTTTCTAGAGTTTTTTCATGAAAAATTTAATGAGATGGAAATTGTCATGTGTATCTTACGTAAGAGACATGCTTTCTTAGGAAACATATTTGACATATTTTAATCTCTCTCATTTTGTCTCCCAAAACATTTGATTTTGCTTAAATTCTTTTCTATGAACAACCCAAGCTGTGAAATGATGGAGTTGGGTAACAGGTAATTTTACAACAGAATATTTCATCTGATTTGAGACTTCATTCCATATTGTTTCCTTAAAAGTTATTAAATTGGGTAAATTTAGTATCTAGCTGTTAAAGAGAGAAAAGTAAGGCTATTTAATACTATTTGAAAATTCCTGTGACACTCAGCCCCAGATCACAAGTTTGTAAGGGAATTATTTATTAATGTGATCTGTTCCTCTTAGAAAAGGATCTGTCCCTTTCTCCATCATTCCCATAATGAAAATAGTTCCCTCCTATCACCCAGTTGTATGTACTTGCATCTATTATATATTGAAGGGATAATCTTATCCCAAAACAATGTGCTAAACCACAGATATTTATATTTTAAACCCATTTGAGTGTTACCAGCATTATATGACTAACATCAAATTAGTCAACGACCTGGTATTTATTATCTTAAAGGAAGGAAGACACCCAGAATATCAAGTGGTTAAAACAACAAAGATCATGTGGCCAGCGCTGTGGCACACTAGGTTAATCCTCTGCCTGAGGAGTCAGCATCCCATATGGGTGCCGCTTCTAGTCCCAGTTGCTCCTCTTCCAGTCCAGCTCTCTGCTGTGGCCAGGAAAGCAGTGGAGGATGGCCCAAGTGCTTGGGCCCCTGCACCCGCATGGGAGACCAGGCGGAGGCACCTGGCTCCTAGCTTCAGACTGGCGTAGCTCCAGCCATTGCGGCCATTTAGGGAGCCAGTTAGGGGGTGAACCATCGGATTGAAGACCTTGCTCTGTCTCTCTCTCTCACTGTCTGTAACTCTGCTTGTCAAATTAATTAATTATTTAAAAAAATAAAAGGTCAAAAGGCATTTTTTACTGTCCTAACTTATGAACCTTATTAAATTACAGAACTTCCACTTTGTCACCTTAATATAAATATGAACAAATATACCTCAGTGTTAATACAGAAGTGCTCAATATCCTGATAATAGATAATATTTCAGTGTAACCTGGCTCACAGATAATTTTGGGAAAAAATGTATAACACCTAAACACTTGTTTTTCCACAGAACTAAATATTAAACTTCATTTTTTGTTAAGTCATCACACAAAAAGTCCACAAAAATTTTCTTAAATAGTGCTTTTAGATGATACAAATGGGTATCACTTATATTAGAAGGCTATGAAACACATATAAATTACATGAAATAACTTTTGTCATATAGATATCTTCTATATATTAGTATGTCTGCATCTTGGATATAAAAATGTGTTAAATATGAATCTAAGAGCAAGCATGTTATCATCTGAGAAACTGTACCATTACATGATTTTTTTTTTTTTTAAAGATTTATTTATCTGAAAGTCAGAGTTACACAGAGAGGTAGAGGCAGAGAAAGAGAGAGAGGTCTTCTATCTGCTGGTTCACTCCCCAGTCGGCCCTGATGACCGGAGCTGCACCAATCTGAAGCCAGGAGCCAGGAGCTTCCTCCAGGTCTTCCCATGCGGGTACAGAGGCCCAAGGACTTGGGCCATCTTCCACTGCTTTCCCAGGCCATTACAGAGAGCTGGATTGGAAGTGCAGCAGCCGGGTCTCAAACTGGCGCGCATATGGGATGCCGGCACTGTAGTCAAGGGCTTTACCCGCTACACCACAGCACCGGCTCCCTACATGAATGTTTTAAATAGTCTTGATTCTGTCCCCTTTACCCTAAATACTTCATCTGCAACATTAAAATTCTTTGATATCAGTGAAATTTAAAAAAAAAAAAAAGAACCACATTGTACGCTACACCACAATGGGGAAAATACCAAATGTTGGCAAAGATAAGTCAGATACACTATTGGTGGAAGTATAAAACTAGTAAGATCACATTGGAAGACTGCTTAGTAACACCTACTCAAGCTCAACATCTATTCCACATTTACTTTTAATAAAGGGATCACACAGTGTGTTGCATTTCCACTTCTGTGAACACAGTAAACATAAATTCATATACAGTATCACCAGAAGTGAATTTCACAATGTTTATAGTTGCACTATTTCCAATAGTTTAAAAAAAAAAAAAAAGACACAAACCTAAATGTCCATCAGCATAAAATGGATAAAATGGATAAACGCACTGTGGTAAATTTACTCAGTGGAACACTATTCAGCACTAAGTATGAAGAAAGCTGGGACCAGCACTGTGGCATTGCAGGTAGAACCGCCGCCTACAGTGCCAGCATCTCATATGGGTGCTGGTTCAAGTCCCAGCTACTCCACTTCCAACCCAGCTCTCTGCTATGGCCTGGGAAAGCAGAAGATGGCCCACATCTTTGGGCCCTTGTACCCACGTGGGAGACCCAGAAGAAGCTCCTGGATCCTGGCTTTGAATCAGCCCAGCTCCAGCCGTTGTGGCTATTTGGGGAGTGAACCACTGGATGAAAGACCTCTCTCTGACTTTACCTCTCTCTCTGTAACTCTTTCAAATAAAAATAAATCTTAGAAAAAAAAAAAGAAACAAGAAATGTGATAGCTTCAAGTTATTATAAATGAGTATGAACTTATTGTCAAAGTCCATTTTCATAGTACTCCTTGTTCCCATTTCTTCACCATTAAAATTAACTTGATATCTATCTTTCCATACCTTTTTCTTTGTATTTATGTGTGTAATAGATACAAATATTGCTCAAATGGATATGGATATAGATATTAAAAATCTGCCGTTAACTTTTTAGTTTTAAAAATGGAGGTGGGGGATGGGGAAGGGATTACAGCATAGTAGTAAACCTGCTGCCTGTGATGCTGTTATCCTATATGGACACCAGTTCATGTCTCAGTTGCTCCACTTCTGATCCAGCTCCCTGGAATGGCCTGGGAAAAGCTGCAGAAGATGGCCCATGTGCTTGGGACCCTGCCAACCACATGGGAGACCCAAATGAAGCTCACGGATCCCGGCTTTGGCCTTGCTCAGCCCTAGCTACTGGAGTCATCTGGGGTGTGAACCAGTAGGTGGAAGACCTCTCTCCTTCTCTCTAACTCTGACTTTCAAATTTTTTTTTCTAATGAAGGTGGGTGTTTGGCACAGCAGTTATGATGTCACTTGAGATACCCACATGCCATATTGGAGCCTGGGTTCAAGTCCAAATTCAATTTCTGATCCAACTTCCTGCTAATGCACATGCTGGGAGGCAGCAGGTGATGGCTTTGTACTTTAATCCCTGCTACCAAGGTGGAAAACCATCATAAACTTCAAGCTCCTGGCTTTGGCATGACCCAATTCCAGCTATTACACACATTTGGTGAGATCAACTGATATCACCCCCCCCTCTCTCTCTGCCTTTCAAATAAATTAACAAATTAATTTTGAAAATGATTTCAAATATAGAGACAAGTTTCCAGGAAATTATAATTTCCACAAACTTTAACCAGATTCACCAAATTTTTTTAATGTTTTGTCTTCTCTCTCTCACATACACACGCAAGAATACTTCAAAAAGTTCATGGAAAATGGAATTAAAAGATAATATTATTTTGGTGGAAAAAATTTTTAAGCCCATGTACACATAGATGAGAAAGTTAATGGAAAATGTAAACTATGAAAACAAGATATGCATGGGTTTCAAAAATACACCAAAATAAATTTATCTTTTAATTTCATTTTCTATGAACTTTTTGAAATCATATCATATACACATATCATAATTTTTTAAAAAGATTTATTTCAAATAGTTAGAGAGAGGGAGAGACACAAAGAGAGATCTTTCATCTGGTTCACTCCCAGATGGCCACAACAGCCAGTGCTGGGTCAGTCCAAAACTACGAGCCAAGAGCTTCTTCCAGGTCTTACACATGGATAGCAGGGCCCACACCACCTGGGCCATCTTGTGCTAAGCAGCCAGGACATGAACAACTGCCCACAGGGGAGGCCAGCATTGCAGGCAGTACCTTAACCTACTACACCACGAAACCGGCCCCATAAATACTATAAATTGAAAGGTCAGAAAACTACAAGTCCTTACCTAAATAAATATTCACTAAGTAACCTTTAAAGTACAGTATTTTCCTTATACTGTTTTTTAATATTTACTATTTATGTACTTACCTATGATGTCTTCTTATCTCTGCACACTCTACTGCTATCCCAAATATTACAGCACTTGCTGGTATAACTTTCCCATACTTTTCGCAATTACCATTTTCACCTTTGATCTAAAAAAATAATAATCAAAATGTTATTACTTTTATACAAATATGTGTATAGAATGACAAACAATGAAAATAAGAAAGGACTTTAAAATAAGGCAGGATCTTTTTCTTTAACAAGTAGTGTCCCTGCTTTGTATATATATTCTCATATTTGTAATTTTTTTTTTTACTTTATAATATAAATACTAAGGAAGGAAGAACAGAAAGGAAGAAGAAAGGAAGGAGAACAGGGAGGGAAAGAAGCTAGTTTGCACAACAAAAGCCTTTGGGGTATGACTAAGAAACTAAAATCATAATTACCTACATGAAAATAAATGGCTGTTCTTTTCAAATACTAACTAGCTTTTTGAATCCAAATCATTTTCTGTAAACATGTTAAAATCCTTTTATTCACAATGGCTATTATATATATCAAATCTATGATTTGTGGGCTACAGTAGAAATATCAGTGAAAAAATATAACTTGGCAATGATAAGTGAGTCCCGTCCAGTTAGTAGCCTGGGTACCACAGGTGCTGTAAAACCCTAACAAGCCAGTCAGCACTACCTTTTTGACAATCTGCCAAAACTGCAAGCAAGAAGGCTGTGAAATGAGACAAGTGCTGCCTCTTCTCACTGCTACTCAACAACTGCAGGCAGTCCCTCCACAAAGAAACCCCAATTTTTGCTTAAATACCTCATTTGGACACACAAGTTTATATATAACACATGTTATATATGTATAAAATAAATTCTCAATCAAATTTAAGTTTTCATACTGCTACCTTACCTTTGGTTGCAAAAGTAAATGCTCCCATGCATGAATCAAACTCTCCACAATTCCTTCTCCAAATAAACCTGCATCGACAGTTTCTGTTACAACTAGGGACACTCTATAGAATGATTTTTTAAAGATATATGTAAGTAAAGTGTTATGCTATTACACACAGATATCAAAGCTGAGAGAAGAAAGGAAGAGTATTTTATAAAAATAGCTCATATACAAAATTTTCTAATATACTCCATTTTGAATCTCTACCCCTAAATCTTTAGAATTTGACTAAAACTTTCCTCACACCCCTTTGTTCTCTACTGGCTCCTTCTCTTTGGTTTGAGGGTTGGAGGAACGGCCTTCACTTGGCACTACTGCCTCCTCGTGCTTATAAACATAAATCCTTAATGGTAGTTCTTACCATTACCATTCCCAATCTCCTTTCCTGAAGCCATGTAAGTGCACTTCTAACACTCTATAAACATATTCTGTCATCAATGATTCCCTACTTATCAAAAGTAACTCTCTTTCTCAGTTCTCATTTTTCTTGATCTACAAATAACATTTAATGAAGGTTAGGATCTTCCTTCTCAAAAATCCAGTGACCCTCACCCAGGACCCGAGCTTGTCTCTTACACACTGACTGTGCCTACCTTGTCTCTTCTCTTGCTTATCTATTACTTCACTACTACTTAGCTGTGAATACACAAAGGTGCCTAGTCCACACAGCTCTACTCTTTGTACATTCTTTCTTTTAGACAAGTTTAATTCAAAGACAAAATAATTTCTACTTTCCTTGAATTCCTTTTGTGATTACTAGCAATCTTATTTATGTAATTAGAAGATAGTTTCATAAGTATTTCTTGTTATCTACAGTAGAAATGTACTTTATAATTCACTGTTTTACCTTTTAAAAATTAAACATTAAAATTAGTTTACATTGTAATACCTTTCAGGAATGTGTTTTGGAATCTCTATGTCAAGTGACTTCATATGTAACAGTTTGATCCCTGCATCCATCTTGTTTGCTGCTACTACATCACAGGCAAGTTCATACATGGTCTTGGATAACTCACAGGCATACACAGAGTGTGCTCCAGCCTTTTTAGCAAACATGCTACAAGGAGGAAAAAAGTCGTACATCAAGAAAAAATAATCTACTGTATATTTTCATTTTAATTGTCTTTAACACAACCATTACTTGTTCTATATTTAAAAAAATACACTTGTATAGAAATAAATCATACAATAAATCATGACATCCACTGCATTAAGACAACACAATTGGGAGCAGGTATTTTGCTCACTGGTTAAGATGCCTAGGTTTGATTCCCAGTTCAAGTCCTTGACTCCAGCCTCCTGCCAATGCAAACCCTAAGAGGTAGGTGTGATGTGATAGCTCAGGTAATTGGGTTCCTGCCACCCACTGGAAAGTCTGGATTGTGCTCCTGGCTCCTAGCTGGTTTCCCAGCTTCAGCCTCAGTAACTGTGAGCATCCGGGACTCAGATAACTGAAAAAGCACAGAGGAGCTCTCTCTCTTTATCTATGTGTGCATATGTATTTAAGTGCATGAGGTGTGTATGTGTGTAACTCTCAAATAAATAAAAATTTTTAAAAGAGCAAATCAAGAACAAAAAGAAAAAAAGACATAATTGGCATGAAGGACACTAAAACAGATTTAACCTGGATGAGACTCACCAGAATGTTAATTAAAAAAATTCTTAAAATTCATTATTTAAAACTTCAATAATAATCCAAAGTTTTTCTTAGTATTTCTACATCCTGACAAGTAAAAAATATAATGAAAAATGAAATAATTGCATGAATAACCCTAACAAGATTATAAGATTTCTAAATTCCAGTATTTAAATTTCTATATCTGGCAAAATCTTTAATTCACATTATCATACATATGTATGCATATATATAATTAAAACACAAATACAACAAACCTTAGTATTCCAGTTCCTGCTCCAATGTCCAAAACACTTTTGGACCCTGAAGTAACAGCCTTCTGGATTGCTGCGTTATACACCATATTCCTCTTGGTGTCGTTAAGCATGATAAAATGCCAGCGTTCCACCAACCAGTTTGCAACACGATAAAAATTTTCCTTGGCATCATTGAAATCAGGGTTGAGCTTCACTGCTTTATGAAAATACCCAGCTGCTTCATCTCTAAAGCCCATCCTAGAGTAAAAAATGACAAAGACAAAAGGTATTTGACCACATGCTACCAATTACAGTGCCTCTGTTCATGCTACTTACCTGGCCTACTTACCAGACCCAAATCCTGCCCAGCCCAAGTACTCTCTCCTTCAGGAAACTTCTGTGAGGACTGCAATCCTGACGACTTCTTTCTTTTCTGAATCCCTACTACATTTATGTATCTCAGGTCATTAACAAGTATAATAACCTAAGTCTGATATAAATTATATTGACGTAAAGTAGAGATCCTCCAATAAAGCAAGAACATCAGGGCCAGCACCATGGCGTAGCTGCTAAAGCCACCGCCTACAGTGCCAGCATCCCATATGGACACAACTTTAAGTCCCCACTGCTCCAATTTCAATCCAGTTCCCTGCTAATGGCTTGGGAAAGCAGCAGAGCATGGGACAAGTCCTTGGGCCCTTGCACCCACAGAAGCATCTCTGGGCTCCTGGCTTTGAATCAGCCCAGCTCCAGGAACTGCAGCCATCTGGTGAGTAAACAAGCGGATTCAGAACCTCTCTCTCTCTACTTCTGCCTCTCCCTCTGCCTCTCTGTAACTCTTGCCTTTCATATAAATAAATAAACCTTAAAAAAAAAAAAAAAAAAGCCATGCGGCAGGCACCGTGGCTCACTTGGTTAATCTTCTGCCTGCGGTGCTGGTATCCCATATGGGCGCCGGTTCTAGCCCCGGTTGCTCCTCTTCCAGTCCAGCTCTCTGCTGTGGCCCGGGAAGGCAGTGGAGGATGGCCCAAGTGCTTGGGCTCTGCACCCATATGGGAGACCAGGAGGAAGCACCTGGCTGCTGGCTTCAGATTGGCGCAGCACGTTAGGGTTAGGGTTAGGGTTAGGACATTTGGGGGGTGAACCAACGGAAGGAAGCACTGAGCTGTAATGAGCATCCCAGGGTGGCAACATTTCACATGTGTTACCATGACTCTTTGCTGGGAGGAGTATACCCTGTGTAATTTCATTGAAAGAAGACCTTGTGAGTCTTCTGCCTGGTTTCCTTCAGACTTTGCACTTTTTCTTTTTGCTTCATTTCCTTTCATTGCAATAAATCAGAGCTTTAATTAACTATCTGCTGAGTCCTGTGAGCCTTCTTAGCAAATGAGCAGAACCGAGAGTGGTCTTGGGGGGCCGGAGTGGTGGCACAGAGGGTAAAGTTGCCATCTGTAATGCCAGCATCCCAAATGGGCTCCAGTTCAAGTCGCAGCTCTCTACTTCCAATCCAGTTCCCTGCCAATGTGCCTGGGAAAACAGTGGAAGATGGCTCAAGTCCTTGGACCCTTGTCACCCACACAAGAGACCCAAAAGAAGCTCTTGGTTCCTGGTATCAGGTGGGTCCAGCTCTGGCTGTTGCAGCTATTTGGGGAATGAACCAGCAGAAGGAAGATTTCTCTGTCTTTCCCTCCCTCTTTAATTCTGCCTTTCAAATAAATAAATAAATCTTTAGAAGAGAGAGACAGAGACAGACATGTCTTGGAAACCCCCAACACAATCATTTTCCCCTTACTGCCGAATTAACTCTTTTTTAATTTGCTCTATGACAAAAATATCTGGCCCTTTAATATTTTTCCACCAGTTAACACAAGGGTAGGTTTTGTCATTAAAAAGTGCTGGAAAGCCATGGCAGGAGGAAGGATCTCACTTCCTAGTGGCAGTGTGCCCGTACTTCCCCAGCCCCAGGCTTCCTGAAGTACAAGGCAATCAGTAGTATCCAATGGTCAGAAGCTCCCCCTAGAACCACTGGCTTACTGAATAATTTTATAATGCAATACTTCTTTTTTTAAATATATACATATTTTTTTTTTATTTGACACGTAAAGTTACAGACAGTGAGAGAGACAGCAACAGAGAAAAAGGTCTTCCTTCCACTGGTTCACTCCCCAGTCGCTACAGCCAGTGCTGCGCCGATCCAAAGCCAGGAGCCAGGTGCTTCTTCCTGTTCTATAATGGAGTACTTCTTTTGAGATGCCTTCCCATGAGGCTTTCTCTAGCAACATAAAAAGCAAATTCAACCAAGTTTCAGAGAAAAGTTTTACAAGCTCCTAATAAGGCACCACAGTAAATTCTCTGCCATCCTATGAACCATACCCCCAGGAAGGCTTCAATCTCAGTCCAGTTGGGGGGAACTCTTCCCTGGGTAGTCTAACTCGGCTCCAAGGACAGTGGCTATCATGAATCATATTAGATAATATAAAAACTGCTGATTAATACATATCTGTTATTCCCACATTCTTCTGATTTCTTATTTCTTACTCACCAATCCCTTATTACTCTGATCCTGTTATAACTAACAGTTCTTTGTAAAAACTTTTCCTGCCCAAATTACTATATAATTTATTCTTAAATCCAGAATGATACAGAATAATTCTCAACAAGTAATACTGAAATCTACAAACCTGAAGAGATGCTCCCCCATACTATTGCAAATCACTTCATCATCAGGAAAAAGTTCCAAGGCCTGCTCATAGCAACCAAGTAAGTCTTGTATTCGACTGAGAGCATGAAGCTCTTCGGCCCATCTGAAGAGTGTGTACTGAAAAGTTTCCTTTACAAACAAGAAAAGAAATTAGTCAGTCAATTAACATAAAAGATCAAAGAACATACAATGTTAGTTGAAGATCCCAGAGAAAGGAACTTAACTATTACTGAACAATCACTTAAAAATCACTCAGTTTTAGGTTGCTGTTTGCTGATTAAACATAAATGCAGAAATGAATTTTTAACATACATGTGAATAATGTCAGAATTAGACAGTTTAGCCACCTTGTAAATTCCTTCCCTTCTCATCTCCATATCGCATCACTCTCTGGATTCTCTGCCTACCTCGTTTTTTGTGCACTCCTATATTTTAGTAGTATGTCTTTGGCCCTCTTTACCTCTCATCCATCACCAATGCATTAACTATCACCAATGAGTTCATGGATGCTACATTTACATCTCTAATCAGGACAGTATCCTCTAAACCTCAGTCACCTCAACCAGCCATACCAAATATAGTTCAATGCAAATATTTCCTGAACAATCAATGTGCGAAGAACTGGGGCTATCATATAATGAGGAACAACACAAATCATGTTCTTATCCTCATAGAGATCCTGTAGTGAGAAATTTAACAAACAACTGAAAAATTCAGAATGTTTGGGGCTGGCGCTGTGGTGCAGCGGGTTAAAGCCCCGTACTGCAGCGCCAGCATCCTATATGGGCACCAGTTCAAGTCCTGGCTACTCTACTTCCGATTCAGCTCTCTGCTATGGCCTGGGAAGGCAGTGGAAGATGGCCCAAGTCTTTGGGCCCCTGCACCCACATGGGAGACCCAGAAGCAGCTCCTGGCTCCTTGCTTCAGATCGGCGAAGCTTCGGCTGCTGTGGCCATTTGGGAAGTGAACCAGCAGATTAAAGACCTCTCTCTCTCTCTCGCTCTCGCTCTGGCTCTAACTCTCTGTGTAACTCAGTCTTTCAAATAAATAAATCTTTAAAAAAATTCACAATGTTCTAAAGTGAACTATCATACTCTTCTTACACAGGATATAAGGTTGAGATACCACTCAGCCTCAAAGCACAAAGTCACCTTTTAATGCTACTCTAACTCCACATTCAATGTTTCAAATCCAGCAAACCCTCTTAAATCTTAATGAGGTCAGCGGTGTCACATAGTAGGTAAAGGTACCACCTGAGATGCGAGCATCTCATGTTGGTGCTGGTTTATGTCCTGGCTACTCCACCTCTGATCCAGCCCCCTGCTAATGGTGTAGCAAAACAGAAGATTGCTCAAATGCTTGGGCCGCCACCCACACAGGAGACCCAGGTGGAGTTTCTGACTCCTCACTTCAGCCTGGTCCAGCCCTGGTCATTGCAGGGCTGAGAACCAGTGGATACAGGATATCTCTTTCTCCCTCTCTTTCACATAAAAATAAATAAATCTTAAAAAAAATTTATAAAACTGCTGCCTCTTCTCCATCCCCATTGTTAACAACCTAATCTGGCCTTTGTAATCACTTGCTGAACTACAGTAGCCTCCTCACTGTCACCCCAGCTCCAATCTCATCTCCCTCCAGGTATTCTCCATCCTGCAAGATTGTGGAAAATGGGATTACTTTAGACAATCCAACTTCACCATGCAAATATTTTAAGTCATCTTAACCCCTGCAACTGAATCACTGGAAAGTCTACTAGAGTGACAAGAATAAGGAAGGAGGTTCTAAGGTGGAGAGAAAAACAAGAGATTACATGAAATGGATCATGGGCTCTACAGGTAAGTAGCTTGGTGTGACTGGAGTGTGGGGGTGGGGAACAGAAGGAGTAGCAGGAAATGAGACTTCTGCAAAGAAACACACTTTGTTCAGCAGAAAACAGAGGTTATTGAACTCTGTCAATCATGACAGTATGAATTTTAAATGTCTTTAAATAAAAGTTTTATTTATTAATTTATTTATTTGAAAGGCAGAGTGATTGGTAGCATAGGGGCTGGAGGTGAGAAACAGTGAGTAATCTTCCATCTGCTGTTGCACTCTCGAATGCCTGCAACAGCAGGGACTGGGCTACTAGGCTGAAGCCAGGAGACTGGAATTCCACCCAGGTGTCCCACAAGGGTGACAAAAACTCAAGTACTTCAGCCATCATTTGCTACCTCCCAGGCACATTAGCAGGAAGCTGGATCAGAACCAGAGGAGCGGAGGGCTCAATCCCAGGTACTCTGAAATGGGATGTGAGCATTCCCAGCAGTGTCTTAAACCGTTACACAACACCAGCCCCTAGCTGAACTTCTATATACTATTCACGAGAAAGGCAGAGTGACAGAGATACAGACAGACACACAGACAGAATGAGAGATCTTCATTCCATTGGTTCACTCCCCAAATGGGCACAATAGCCAGGGCAGAGTCAAGCTGAAGCCAGGAGCCTTGAACTCCATCTGAGTCTCCCATGTGGGTGGCAGCGGCCCAAATATCTGGGCCATTCTGCTGCCTTCCCAGGCACCATTAGCAGGGAGTTGGATTGGAAACAGAGCAGCCAGAATTCAAGCCCACTGCATTATGGGATGTTGGCATCACAGGCGGCAGCTGCGCCACAATGCTAGCCCCTAAATGAGCTTTTGATACACACTAAACATATCATCAAGAGAGGTACTGTCCCTGATTATAACCCCCCCATGCCACAATGCCAGTGTCCCAAAATAGACTTTTAAATCCATTTTTCTTTTTGAAGGATCCTCATAACACTACCTACATACAGGAGCAATCATCAACATATCATCTCCACCTGGAGTAGGACAGCTGGTTACAAAACTTACACTAAATTTATAGGAACTACAAACAGTCAGAGCTGCCTACATCTAGTGTGAGTAGAAGTCAAGGACACTGCTAAACATCCAAGACAAAGAGGTAACCCATGCAAAACTGCAACAGTGCAGCCATGGAGAAACACTGGGTTAAATAAAGCAACTGTAAGTGGCGGTGAAAAGCTGAAAGTGAACCTAAATCATTTTTCGAAATTCAGGTTCCAGAATCCCTTGGGAAGGAAAAAAAAAAAGTACACTCCTGTTACGGAATAGCTGTCAAAAATCACCCAATCATTGAAGCTTAATGAACGCATCAACAAGTGACGGTGAGTTTAGACGAGTAACAAAATTTACCCAACTACAGAGACCCACACCATCCTTTCTACACACAGCAGACACACATGCAAAGGCTCTTACGGGGGACAAAGGGCATGCTCAAATTCGATTTGGGGCAGAGGGGGGAATCAGCCAAGGCCTTACTGGCAATTCGAGGGCCTTTGGAAGTGCAATTGGACGTCTGCCGTGAAAAGCTGGCTGCGTTGAGGCAGACTGCAGGAGAGAGCCTAGTAATGAGCCTACTGCCACACTGGCGGCGGATGACTGAGGCTTGACAGGGTGGTAGAGCGAAGCAGGAAGATGACAGACACCAAGAGAAAGCGGAGCCCACAGGAGCTTCTGAGAGCTTTCCCCGTGCGTGCACAAACGGCAGAAGGCAAAAGCGAACACTAAATATGAACAGCACCCACCTGCGACGGACCCAACCCTCTTCCACGCGCGTACACGCGCACACACACACACACACAGGTGTTTCTTTTTAATGGAACTTCCGGCAACAGTTTAGATGAAGACGGGCCCTTACCTTCACGTCCTCTTTCAGCTCCGGCGCCAGGCTGAGCACGAGGAGGTAATGGGCATAGGCGGTGCCGAAGTCCTGGGCGCCCAGACAGTGCTCAGCGCTCTGCAGAGACCGCGACACGAGCTCGTCCCGGCCGGCTGCCCCGGTGCCACCCCGGGCGCCCCGGCGGGGCCTGGGCCGCGAGTTCGGCATGACACAGTCACTAATCACAAGAGTGACGCGTTCGTAAACGGAACGAAAACGCTCTCTCTTTGGTATCCTCCCCGGTGACTCAGCAGAGCTCGAGAACCCGTTCAGAGAAGTTATCCCTCGGCCGCAGGTGAGCGCGCCTACTTCGGTCAGCCGGAATCTCCGCCCTTTTCCTGCCTAGCGAGCGCCGCAGCCCGAGACGCACACTGCGCAACTGCAAACTGCGGCTGACGGCGCATGCGCTGCAAACGTCAGCGCGCCCGGCGTGGGCGCGTCGACGCACGTGCCCTCCCCAGGAGGAAAGGCGCGGGATTGCGCCTGCGCGTAGGCTTGCGCGCGCTAGTCGGTTCTGGAGGCCCTCGGTTTTCTTGTCTGTAATCAGAGCTTTCTCTTCAGCTACTCTTGCCTCCGATGGAAGCCCAGTCAGCGCGGAGCGGACTAAAGGACAGTCAGGCGTTTGTGGTGGTGCTTGAAAGCGTCCTGCATCGTGGTGCGCCGAGACTGGAGAGAACCCGGAGTTCGCCAAAGTGTCTCCGAGGTGGTAGAAGGCACGCTTTTACGGACACTATTTTAAATAATTCTTACAAAACTGTGTGGGGAGGCTTCAGTCCTCACTCAAAGACGGAAAGGTGACATCGGAGAAGTTACTGGCCCTCGAGATGCCGATTCAGTGGCCAGCGTTGTGGCTTAGCGGCTTAAGCGGCTTCCCTGCAGTGCCGGCATCCCATTAGGGTGCCAGGTGTTTTTGTTTTTGTTTTTTTAAAGATTTATTTATTTGAAAGTCAGAAGCAGACAGAGAGAGAGGTCTTCAATCCACTGGTTCACTCCCCAATTGGCTGCAACGGCCAGAGCTGTGCTGATCCAGAGCCAGGAGCTTATTCCAGGTCCCCCCCGTGGGTGCAGGGGCCCAAGGACTTGGGCCATCTTTATTGCTTCCCCAGGCCATAGCAGAGAGCTGGATCGGAAGAGGAGCAGCTGGGACTAGAACATGTGCCTATATGGGATGCAGGCGCTTCAGGCCAGGGCTTTAACCTGCTGTGCCACAGCGCCGGCCCCAAGGGTGCCAGTTCTGATCCAACTCTCTGCTGTAGCCTGGGAAAGCAGCAGAGGATGGCCCGAGAGCTTGGGCCCCTGCACCCCCTTGGGAGACCTGGAAGAAGCTCCTGGCTCCCGGATTCTAATCGATCTGCTCCGGCCATTGCTGCTACTGGGGGGTGAACCAACGGATGGAAGACCTGTCTCCCTCTCTCTTTCTGTACCTCTGCCTTTCAAATGAGTAAAATAAATCTCTATATTTATATGTATATATACACATATATATATTTGAAACTTAAAAATGGAGAGGGGCATAGAAATTAAAGCTGAAAATTAATTTGTGTTCCATTTTCAAATATGTTAATGGTGAATATTTTTAAAAAACAAAAATAGCAGCTTACATATTAAACTGAAAAATTGGGGGCGCCAGCGATCAAAGAGCCCTCGTTTGCATGCCTTTTTTCATATGAACCTTCTCAGCACCCGCTTGTGCCTGTGTAATCAGTTCTCTAGGCATCCACTCAACTACACTGCACCTGCTCCCCTAGTAGAAAGTGCCACAAGGCAGAAACTACTCTTAACCATTTTAGTATTCTTTCCGCCTAGCAAAGTATGACCAAAAGGAAAGACTTAAATTTTTTTTGTGCATGTAATGCAGAATGCCCCTCCATGCTTCTGCATTTTGCTTGTAGATTTTACCAGTGATTTATGTCTTATTTCTCTCCTATCCTTAATTACTACTTCCTGTGCTAAACAATTTAAGACTTAACTATGTGGTCTTTCCCTAACAAGACTGAAAGGCCTGAGGCTAAGGCCTCTTTATTCCTAAAAGAATGCAAGTAGAACTTGAAGCTTAAAAAAAAAAAAGAGCATGTTCTAATTGAAGCTTGATCCCATCTCTTTTTTTAAAAAAGATTTACTTTATTTATGTGAAAGACAGAGTTAGAGAGGCAGGGGCAGAGAGAGCAGAGAATAAACCAGCCATATAAGATCTCTCTCCCCCTCCCACTCTCTACAATTCAAATTATTGTTTTAAAGATTTATTTTTATTTGAAAGTCAGAGTTACACAGAGAGAGGAGAGGCAAAGAGGTCGTCCATCCAGTGGTTCACTCCCCAATAGGTGGCAAGGCCAGAGCTACACCCATCCGAAGCCAGGAGCCAGGAACTTCTTCCGGGTCTCCCACGTGGGTGCAGGGGCCCAAGTACTTGGGCCATCTTCCACTGCTTTCTCAGGCACATTAGCAGAAAGCTGGATCTGAAGTGGAGCAGCCGGGTCTCGAACTGGCGCCCACATGGGGTGCCAGCGCTTCAGGCCACAGCGCCAGACCTACAAATCAAATTATCAAAGCTCCTGGCTTCAGTCCCACCCAGTTCCAGCCACTGTAGGCATCTAGGAAGTAAAGTGGGAGCTTCCTTTCTATCTCTCTTTCTCTTTCTCTCTCTCTCTCTCTCTCTCTCTCTCATATGAGATTCTTTAGTCCCTAAAAGTCACACAAATATTCAGTTACACTGTTCTACATGGACCCAATAAAAGAATAGAGCCTCTTAGATTTGGTCTTTAGGAGTAAATAAACTGATAAGGACACAGCCTCAACTTTTTTTGTAGTAACCTTATAGGAAATGGATCATCAAGGTTTTTGCTTGCTTTTGGAATAACAAAGATGAGCCAAATTGACCTTAAAAATATTGAACCCTAGCCACAAATAAACCCTGCCTCTCAAATAAATATTTTAGCATTATCGTTTTTAAAACTTTTTACTTTTTATTACTTTATTTACTTTTTATTAATATGAAGAGAACAGATTTAATGTATTTCATAGGTACAGTTCTAAGAAAATAAACATCCTTCCCTTCCTCTTCCTCTCCCTCCCTAATTCCCCCTCCTTCCTTCCTTTCTTTTTTTTCTTTAATTTTTGCAAAGACATAATTTCAACCCACTCTATAATCACAGGCCTAATTCACCACTAACCATAATATTCAACAAGTAAAAAATAGAAAGACTGGGGCCGGCGCCGTAGCTTGCTTGGTTGTTCCTCCGCCTGCGGTGCCGGCATCCTGTTCTGGTCCCGGTTGCTCCTCTTCCAGTCTGGCTCTGTGCTGTGGCCTGGGTGCTTGTGTCCCTGCACCCGCATGGGAGTTCGGGGGGAGGCGCCTGGCTCCTGGCTTCGGATCGTGTGGCGCCAGCCGTGGCGGCCATTTAAAAAAAATAAATAGAAAGACCACAGTTCCACATAAGTATAAACAAGGGCTAAAACTATCAACCATATCACAACATGTCCATTTCATTCCTATACATTTTTTGTCTTCTATGTTAACTGCCACATATCAGGTAAAACATGATATTTGTCTTTTTTGAGATTGGCTTTTTTTCACTAAGTATAATGGTTTCCAGTGGCATCCATTTTGTTGCAAAAGACAGGATTTCATTCTTTTGTTTATGATTGAGTTGTATTCCATAGTGTGTATGTTCTGCATTTTCCTGTCATCAGTTGGTGGACATCTGGGTTGATTCCATATCTTAGCTATTGTGAATTAAGCTGCAATAAACATGGAGGTATGGACCACTCTTTCACATGCTGATTTCATCTGGATAAATTACTAAGAGTAGGATTGCTGCATCATGCAGTTAGATCTGTTTTCAGATTTCTGAGGTCTCTGCAAACTGTCTTCCATAATGGTTGACCTAGTTTACATACCCACCGACAGTAGGTTAGGGTACATTTTCCCTACATCCTTGCCAACATTTGTTATTTTTTTGAATTTTGTATGATAGTCATTCTAACTGGAATGAAGTGAAACCTCGTTGTGATGTTTATTTGCATTTCCCTGATGGCTAGTGATCCTGAGCATTTTTTCATTTGTCTGTTGGCCATTTGAATGTCATTCTTTGCAAAATGCCTTTTCATCTCCTTTGCCCATTCCTTAACTGGATAGTTTGTTTTGTTGTTGTTGAGTTTCTTGAGCTCTTTATAGATTCTGGTTATTAATCCTTTAGCAGTTTGTAATTTGCAAATATTTTCTCCCATTCTATCACTTGCCTCTTCATTTTGTTGAGGGTTTCCTTTGCAGTACAGTGTTTCTTTTGCAGTTCCTAGCTTAATGTAATCCCATTTATCTATTTTTATCCTCATGGCCTGTATTTCTGGGGTCTTTCCCAAGAAGTCTTTGCCTGTGCCAATGTCCTGCAGAATTTCCCCACTTTCCTCTAGTAATGTGATGGGATCAGTTCGTAGATTTAGATCCTTGATTAATTTTGAGTTGATTTTTATTTAAGGTGTATGGTAGGAGTCTAGTTTCATACTTCGGTATGTAAATAAATGAATCATGAAGCCATCAAGAGGAAAAAGCATACTATGTATGATGTACACTTAATGTAATTAAGAGTTGACTTCTCATTAGAAACAAATACTGAAGGTCATGGGAATTGTATACACAAATTCTGAAACAAAAACTGACAACAAAGAATTCTATATCTGGGGGCCGGCACTGTGGTGTGGCAGATAAAGCCATTGCCTGCAGTGCCGGCATCCCATATGGATGTTTTTCTAGTTCCAGCTGCTCCACTTCCGATCCAGCTCTCTGCTGTGGCCTGGGAAAGCAGTAGAAGATGGTTCAAGTCCTTAGGCCCCTGCACCCATGTATGAGACCCAGAAGAAGCTCCTGGCTCCTGACTTCAGATTGGTGCATCTCTGGCCATTGTGACCATTTAGGGGATGGACCAGTGGATGGAAGACCTCTATCTCTCTCTCTCTGTGCCTTTGCCTCTCTGTAACTCTGTCTTTCAAATAAATAAACCTTGAAAAATAATTCTATATCTGACAAAGTATATTTCAAAAATAATTAAAAAGTGAAAACATTCCCAGATAAAAACTAAGAGTTTTCTCTGAAGGTCCTATATTTGCTAAAGTTAATCCTTCAGGCTGAAATGAACTGATACTAGTACGTAACTGAACACTACATACAGAAATAAAGAACATTGCTAAAGTAAATACATAGACAAATGTGAAAATCCGTATTGTTATCCATTTGTTTGTAGCTGTTCTTTTTCTTCTATCTGATTTAAAAGATAACTATACAAAGCACTAGTTTTAAATCCAAGTTGCTGGGTAAGCAATGTATAAAAATATTGTTTGTGGGGCAGGTATTTGGCCTAGCAGATAAGACATCAATTGGAATGACTGCATGGCACATTGAGAGGCAGAGAGAGAGAATGCTCCCATCTGCTCGTTCACTCCGTAAATTCCTGAAACAATGCTGCTGGGCCATGCCAGAGCCAAGAGCTGAGGACTCAGTCTGGATCTTCCATGCAGTGGCAGGAACCCAAATACTTGAGCCATCACTTGCTGTGTCTCAGGGTGTGTATTATCAGGAAGCTGGAAATTCATAACTTAATGATATACAATGAAATGTAAACATAATTATAGGCCAGTGCTGCAGCTCACTATGCTAATCCTCCACCTGCGGCGCTAGAACCCCGGGTTCTAGTCTCAGTCAGGGCGCTGGATTCTGTCCCGGTTGCCCCTCTTCCAGGCCAGCTCTCTGCTGTGACCCAGGAGTGCAGTGGAGGATGGCCCAAGTGCTTGGGCACCCCATGGGAGACCAGGAGAAGCACCTGGCTCCTGGCTTCGGATCAGCGCAGTGCGCCAGCCACAGCGCACCGGCCATGGCGGCCATTGGAGGGTGAACCAACAGCAAAGGAAGACCTTTCTCTCTGTCTCTCTCTCTCTCTCACTGTCCACTCTGCCTGTCAAAAAAAAAAAACATAATTAAAAACATAATTATAACAAACGAAGAGATGGAGCTAGTAATCAAAAACTTCCAACAAAAAATCCAGGACCAGAAGAAATGTACGGGGGCAGAGGAAATAATTTTGTGAGGAGTGAAGACATCTTCATTGATGCATTCAACCAAACATTTAAAAAATACAAACACAAATTCTTTTCAAAGTCTTCCAACAATAAAAAGAGGACTAAATGCTGTAAGCCCAGCATTACCTCCATACCAAAGTCAGATACAACATCACAAGAAGAATTCATAGACTAATATCTCTTATGAAAATCGACATAAACAACCTCAAACAAAATCTAGCAAACAAAATCAAGAAGCATTTAAAAAGGATTATGTATGATAATCAAGAAGGATTTACTCCAGGAAAACTAGTTTGATTTAACTTTGAGAATCCATTAGTGTTATTCCATATTCAAAGAATAAAGTGAGAAAATACGTAATCATCTTAGTAGTGCCAGAAAGTGTTTGACAGTATCTAACATATTTTTATGATAAAAGTACACACACAAAAAAACACTAAGAATGGAAGAGCACCTTTTTTTAAAAAAAAAAAAATTTATTTGTTTATTTGAAAGTCAGAGTTACAAGGCAGAGGCAGAGAGAAAGAAAGAGAGATCTTCCATTCACTGATTCACTCTCCAAAAGGCCACAATGGCAAGAGCTGGGTCAATCTGAAGTCAGGGGCCAGGAGCTTCTTCTGGGTCTCCCACGCTGGTGCGGGGGCCCAAGGACTTGAGCCATCTTCAATCACTTTCCCAGGCCATAGCAGAGAGCTGGATCAGAAGTGGATCAGCCAGGAGCTTCTTCTGGGTCTCCCACGCTGGTGCGGGGGCCCAAGGACTTGAGCCATCTTCAATCACTTTCCCAGGCCATAGCAGAGAGCTGGATCGGAAGTGGATCAGCTGGGACCCCAACTGGTGCCCATATGGGAGGCTGGCAGTCCAGGCGGTGGCTTTACCTGTTAAACCACAGCACTGGCCTCCAAGAGCACTTTCTTAATCTACTAAGAAGCACCTATGCAAAACCCAGAGATCACATATTTCACAGTGAAAGCCAAGCTTTCCTCCTAAGATTAGGAACAAAATAAGATTGCATTTCTATTCATCACTGGGCATCTTCTCACTGGCTTATTTGACATCTGTGTGAGTACATCTTTGGTTAGGTGTCCAGATCTTTTGCCCATTTGTTAATCAGCTTTTCATTTTCTTATTGTTGCAGTGCACTAGTTCTTTGTATAATATTTGGAAAACAGTCATTTATTGACTACATTTCTCAAGCATTTTTTTCAGATTTGTGGCTTGTCTTATTTATTTATTTTTATTAGTTAAAATACTTTATTTATTTATTTGAGAGGTAGAGTTAGACAGTGAGAGAGACAGAGAGAAAGGTCTTCCTTCCATTGGTTCACTCCCCAAATGGCCGCAACCACTGGAGCTGTGCCAATCCAAAGCCAGGAGCCAGGTGCTTCTTCCTGGTCTCCCTTGTGGGTGTAGGGGCCCAAGCACTTGGTCCATCTTCTACTGCTTTTCAGGCCACAGCAGAGAGCTGGATTGCAAGAGGGGCAACCAGGACTAGAACCCACGCCCATATGGGAAGCCGGCGCTGCAGGCAGAGGATTAATTCACTGCCCCACGGCGCTGGCCCCATTGTCTTTTAAAAAATATATTTATTTATTTGAAAGTCAGAGTTACAGAGATAGAAGGAGAGACAGAGAGCTTCCATCCAATGGTTCACTCCCAAAATGGCCTCAATGGCCAGGGCTGGGTTAAGCCAAAGCCAGGAGCTTCATCCAGGTCTCCCACATTAATGGCCTTTTTCCCAGGACATTTGCACAGAGCTGCATTGGAAGTGGAGCAACTGGGACACAAACCAGTGCCTGTATGGGATGCTGGCAGCACAGGCAGTGACTTTATTCCACAATGCCGCCCCTCATGGATTTGTCTTATTTTATTGACTGTCCTTTGAAGAGCAGAAGTGGTTTTCTTTTCTTTTTTTCTTCCTTTTTAAACAGTTTTTATTAATTTGAAAGGCAGATGAAAGAGAGAGTCAGACAGACTTGAACTTTTGCTTATACGGGATACCAGCATCACAGTTGGTGGTTCAGCCTGCTGTGCCACAACACTAGCCCCAGAATAAACTGTTTTATACAGGTGATGCCTAAGGAAAGAACTCACGAATAAGTGGATCAGTAGCTGAGAGTTTAACCAGCACTTTGATAAGGGCTGCTGGCATCACAGCTCAACTCACTGTGCCCAATGCCGGTCCCAGAAGTTTTGAATTTTAATGAAATTTAGTCTATCAGTTCTTTCTTTCATGGATCATGCCTTCAGTGTTATTTCTAAAAGTCGTTTCCATCCCCAAGTTCATCCAGACATTCTCACATGTTGTCTTTTAGGAGTTTAATTATTTTTTTTTAATTTTACACTTACAACTACTATCTATTTTGAATTAATTTTTGTGAAGGGTATAAGATCTGTGTTTACAAGGCTGGCATTATGGTGTAGTAAGTTGAGCCACCACATGCAGGGTCAGCATCCCATATGGCCATCAGTTCAAGTCCCAGCTGCTCCACTTCCCATCCAGCTCTCTGCTAATGCACCTGGGAAAGCAGCAAGGATGCCTCAAGTCCTTGGGAACCTGCACCCATATGAGAGACCTGGAAGAAGCTCCTAGTTACTGGTTTTGGGCTGGCCCAGCCCCAGCCATTGCAGCCATTTTGGGAGTGAACCAACAGATGGAAGAACTCTCTCTCTCTCTCTCTCTCTCTCTCTCTCTCCACCTCTGCCTTTCAAATAAATAAAAAATAAATATTTTTTAAAAAGATCTGTGTTTAGGCCAGCGCCGTGGCTCAACAGGCTAATCCTCCACCTTGCGGCACCGGCACACCGGGTTCTAGTCCCAGTCGGGGTGCCGGATTCTGTCCTGGTTGCCCCTCTTCCAGGCCAGCTCTCTGCTGTGGCCAGGGAGTACAGTGGAGGATGGCCCAAGTGCTTGGGTCCTGCACCCCATGGGAGACCAGGATAAACAACTGGCTCCTGCCTTCGGAATAGCGCGGTGCGCTGGCTGCAGCGCGCCAGCCGCGGCAGCCATTGGAGGGTGAACCAACGGCAAAAAGAAGACCTTTCTCTCTGTCTCTCTCACTGTCCACTCTGCCTGTCAAAAAGTAAAAAAAAAAAAAAGAAAAAAGAAAAAGAAAAAAGATCTATGTTTACATTTTCTTTTGCATGAGATATCTAGTTTTCCTAGCACTACTTGATGAATAAAACTGTTTTTGCTCCATTGTGTTTCCTTTGCCCCTTTGTCAACGATCAATCAACTATCTCTAAAAGGATCTGGGCTCTCTGATCTTGTTCCTTTGATCTATTAATTTTTTAATTGTCAGATAACATTGTTTATTTTTATCATGTACAACATGATGTCTGGTAGAATGGTTAAATCTAGATAATTAACAAATACAGGTCTGACAAATGGATAACAGGAACCTAATTATTTGAGCCGTCATCACCACCTCCCTCCTGGGGCCTTCATTGGCAAAAAGCTGGAATCAGGCGCTACAGCTGGAACTCAAACAAGGTACTCTGATGTGGGATGTGGGGTATCGTAATCACTAGGCCAAATGCCTACTCTAAGTCAGTTGTGTAATTTTCCTCAAATGGATCTTATGCATGCATCATTAAATTTATAACTAAGTATTTCATTTTTAGGGGGTACTGTTTCTCATTTCTTTTCTTTTTCTTTGACTGAGAGAGAGTGTTTGACAATGAAAGACAGACAGATAGACAGGTGGAAAGAGATCTCCCATCTGCTGGTTTACTCTCTACATGCCCACAATTGCTGGGGCTGGAACAGACTGAAACTGAGAGCCAAGAACTCAATCTGGATCTCCCATGTGGGTAATAGGAACCCAACTATTTGATTCTTCACCTGCTGCTTTCCCAGGGTGTAGATTGGCAAGAAGTTGAAGCAGAAAAAGAGCAGAGACTTGAATCTAGTCCTCCGCTATGGAATGTGGTTGGCCCAAGTGGTATCTTAACTGTTAGATCGAACACTCACCCTATTAATGTGCTTCTAATTTCAAATTTCACTAATTCTGATGTCTGTATTTGTGTTTTCTTTCTTTCCTTTTTTTTTTTCCCTCTTGCTTCATTAGCTAGGATTTCCAGTACATTGTTGAAAAGGAGTAGTGAGAAGGGACATCTTTGTGTTTCTCCTGCTCTTATTGGAAAAGCTTTTAGTTTGTTACCATTAAAAATGGAGTTATGAATAGGATTTTTAAAGCTGTGGCTTAATAAGTCAAAATGTTCCCCTCTATTCTATCTTGCTGAGGGTTTTTATCGTGAATGGGGGTTAGATTTTGTCAAATCCTTTTCCCTTGTCTACTGTTATGCTCATGTGATTCTTCTGTAGATTGTTGTCATGATGGTTTACGCTAACTGCTTTTCAGCGTTTGAACCAGCCTTACATGCCTGTAATCAATCCAACCTGGTCATAGTGTGTAATTAATTCTATACTTTGTTGGATTTGATTTGCAGCTATTTTACTAAGGATTTTCCCATATTCATGAGGGATATTTTTCTGCAGTGTTCTTTTCTAGTGATATCTTTGTGTAGTTTTGAAATTAGAGCAATTCTGGACTCATGAGCTAGAAAGGATTCCTCTACTTCTGTCTTCTGGAAGAGATTATAAAGAATTAGTGTAATTTCTTTCTTAAATATTGGGTAAAGTTTACCAATGAATCCATCTGGAAAGGCCAAGGTTTTAAAAGATGATATAAAAAGCATAATCAACCAAAGAAAAAATAGGAAAGTTTTACTTTATCAAAATTAAAAGCTATTGTGTATCAAAGTACACTGTGGAGAAATATTTATAAATCATATACCTAGCCGGCGCCGCGGCTCACTAGGCTAATCCTCCGCCTTGCGGCGCCGGCACACTGGGTACTAGTCCCGGTCGGGGCACCGACCCTGTCCCGGTTGCCCCTCTTCCAGGCCAGCTCTCTGCTGTGGCCAGGGAGTGCAGTGGAGGATGGCCCAAGTGCTTGGGCCCTGCACCCCATGGGAGACCAGGAGAAGCACCTGGCTCCTGCCATTGGATCAGCGCGGTGCGCTGGCCGCAGCACGCCTACCACAGCGGCCATTGGAGGGTGAACCAATGGCAAAAGGAAGACCTTTTTCTCTGTCTCTCTCTCACTGTCCACTCTGCCTGTCAAAAAAAAAAAAAAAAGAAAAAAAAAAAGAAAAAAAATCATATACCTGATAAGTACCTATTACAATGTATAATAGGGCCTTACAACTCAATGATAAAATGACAGCCCAATGAAAAAATAGTCAAAAGATCTGAGAAGACATTTCTCCAAAGAAGATAAGTACAAGATGCTCAACATCATTAGTCATTAGGGAAACACAACTCAAAACCACAATAAAATACCACTTCCACTTCACACCCGTTAGTATGGCTGTAAGCAGAAAAACAACACACATTTTAGCCAGGATGTAGAAAAATTGGAATGCTTATATCGTCATTAGGAATGTCAAATGGAGCAGCCTCGTTGACAAATCATTTGAAAGTTCTTCAAAATCTTAAACATCGAGTTACTATATGACCTAGCAGTTCTACTCCTAGGCATGTGTCTGAAAGAATTAAAAACAAATATTCACACTAAAACTTGTAAGCAAAGTTTTATTATGGCATTATGCATAGTAGCCAATAAATGGACACAACCCAAATGTCCATCAATTGATAAATGGATAAGCAAAGTGTGGTATATCTGCCCCTAGAAGGAGTGTTCTATGGCAGATGCTACAACATATGTGAGCCTTTAAAATGTATGCCAAGTGAAAGTGGGCAGTTACCAAAGACCACGTATTATACAATTCCATTTGCCCAGCTTTTCGCCATTTTAGCCAAAGTGCCTAGGAGGGAAGAAAGTTTATTTTGACTTACAGTTTGAAGAATCACAGTCCATGACTGGGCAGTGCCATTAATTCAGACAAAAAGTGAGGCTGGAAGATGGTGGACAGACCATCACATGGCAAGCCAGAAAACATAGCAATTCAGGGAGCATGCTCAGCTTATATAAGCAACCCTCTGACAAGAACTACTTCCCAAGGGCCAGCCTGAAGACCTCTCACTAGATCCCCCTCCCAGGCTCCATGATTAGATCAAATCTCTTAGTCCCTCAACAATAACCCATTAACCATTAACATAAGACTTTGGAGGTTAGATGTCTTCATGAGTCTGGAGAGCCAAATCCTGATCAAACTATAATATCTGAAATGTTTAGAACAGGCAAGTCTGTGCTAGAGTAGTCATTTCCTAGGACTCAGATTGGGGATAGAGAATGACTGCAAATGTGTACAGAATTTCTTTTGGGGGCAATGAAAATGTTCTGGAATTGGATTGCAAAGAGGGTTGCCGAACATAGTGAATATACTAAAAACCACCAAAGTATGTGCTTTGAAAGGGTGAACTTTCTGTTTCGTGAAGTCTATCTGAATTTTCAAAAGTATTATACAGGAATAAAAGCCCTGGTAGGTGTTGCAATTTTTAGGAAAGCAACTAACATATGAAAAATTAGAGGAAATGAAGCCTCTATTCAATTCAATTATTAATTCTGGCCTCCTCTAAAAATTGCATGAGAGGTTCATTTAAATGATTGAATTAATTGCATAGATATTCAGGAAGCTGGTAGGATGTGAACTGTTTTTTTGTTGTTGTTGTTTTGTTTTTTGTTTTGGACAGGCAGAGTGGACAGTGAGAGAGAGAGACAAAGAGAAAGGTCTTCCTCTCCCATTGGTTCATCCCCCCCAATGGCCACTGCGGCCAGCTCGCTGCTCTGATCCGAAGGCAGGAGCCAGGTGCTTCTCCTGGTCTCCCATGCGGGTGCAGGGCCCAAGCACTTGGGCCATCCTCCACTGCACTCCTCAGGCCGCAGCAGAGAGCTGGACTGGAAGAGGAGCGACCAGGATAGAATCCGGCTTCCCGACCTGGACTAGAACCCGGGGTGCCGGCGCTGCAGGCGGAGGATTAGCCTATTGAGCTGGGCGCCAGCCAGCTGCACCATTTCTAATCCAGCTCTCTGCTATGACCTGGGAAAGCACTGGAAGATGGCCCAAGTGCCTGGACCCCTGCACCCTCGTGGGAAATGGGGAAGAAGCTCTTGGCTCCTGGCTTTGGTTCAGATCATCTTGGGCCATTGCAGCTATTTGGGGAATGAACCAGCAGATGGAAGACCTCTCTCTCTCTCTCTGCCTCTGCCTCTGCCTCTCTGTAACTCCGCCTTTCAAATAAATAAATTTTTTTTAAATAAAAGGGGGACAAAAAGAGGAACCAACTGTCTTTAAAGGACTGTCAGAAGTCTCCTTACCCCAAGATGTTCAGAATCAAGCCATGTGTTTGATGACACTGGTACGAGGGAAGAACAGAAATTCCAGATGAGTCTTTACAGTAATTGGAATGCAGTAAGGAGAGTCATCCGATCGGAAACCTTTGTGGGTTTTTTTTTTTGACATATAGTAACTTACACACATTGTCATATATGTGATGGGAAATCTCTTCACACACTTAAAAATCAGTGAAGACACAAAGGAGCTTTTGTTTATGCTGATACTAGCTATCTCTATTTGAGAAATCAAAGCAGGTTTCAAAAAATATTCATTACTTTATTTTAAATAATAATATATAATAATGATATTGCAGATTGCCAAATTAACATTTTTATGAAAAATAGTTACATTTTCCAAAACCATAAAAAGCATAGTGAGAAGAATGGCATTGTCTTATACTTTCAAATCCTTTGATATCAAATATCCTCAAATCTGCTTCTCATTCTGTCTATTGCAATATGTTGGTTTAGTTGCAGGGCCTGAAGAAAATCTGGCTTGACTAGAAACACAGTGGTGAAAAGGGGAGAGTATTTTAACAGAATTTTTTGATAATTGAGAACTTTTTTCTTTAATACATTTCTCAACAAATAATGATTATTTAAAGGTTAGTTACAGTATGAAATCTTAAAATAAATAAACTTTTCATACTGTTACATTAAAATTTAGCAGTCTCTCTCACACTTTTAATAGATCTTTAACTCACACCTGATTTTGTAACATCATGAATTGGTCATTTGAAAAATATTAGTTCACTAGCTTCTATAGATTTTTCCAATCTTTGGCACATTTCATCACAATATCAAAAATTAAACAAAAGACTTTTTTAAAAATTTATTTTAAAGTCAGACAAGCAGAGATTTCCCATGTGCTGGTTCACTCCCTAGATGCCCTTAACAGCCAGGGCTGGTGCCAGGTCAAAGCTAGGAGCTGGGAACTCAATCCAAGTCTTCACGTGGGCGTCAGAGACTCAAGTACTTGAGCCATCATCTGCTGCCACCCATGGTGCACTTTAGCAGGACTCTAGAATCAGGAGCGGAGCTGGGATTTGAACCCAGGCCCTCCAGTATGTCATGCAGGCATTTCAAACGACATCGTAAGCAGTGCACCAAACTCCCCCCCTCATATTTACTAATACTGCCACCAAACTCATTTGACATTCTGTTTTTGAAGGTATCAAGCTTAAGACTGGTGGATATGAATTTTCCAAATTCCGGTACTTGCCTGGAAGCTCAAGTTTTATCACTGGCACTAAATATTGTCATTTATTTTCCTAGAAATTACAGATGCTCTTGATTCAATTTCAGGAAAAAAAAAAACTACCATATTTCCAAGCATAAATAAGTGTAGTTTGCCTTCCAGTTGTTCTTTCAAGTACAGATGGGTGTCATGGGAAACGGGGCTGGTTCGGCATGCAACTCAAGCAGTCACGCGTGTGCCTTTCCTCAGGATAGTTTCTTCCTTCTGTCAGCAGCAGATGTGCTATGTGAATATTTCCTGCTTTGTCACACAGAATGTCAAAAAGACGTGTACTCAAGGGGTGAAATTTAAAGTGAATACTTGTTAGTAGTTCCTTAAAACATCTGAAATGAAACAGGCTTTTTGGCACTATGGCGTTGCGGGTAAAACCGCCGCCTGCAGTGCCGGCATCCGATGTGGACATCGGCTCGGAGTCCCAGCTGCTCCAGCTCTCTGCTATGGCCTGGGAAAGCAGTAGAAGATGGTCCAAGTCCTTGGGCCCCTGCACCCACATGGGAGACCCGGAGGAAGCTCCTGGCTCCTGGCTTCAGAACAGTGCAGCTCCAGCCACTGCAGCCATCTGGGGAGTGAACCAGCAGGTGCAAGAGCTCTCTTTCTCTCTGCCTCTGCCTCTCTGTAACTCTGCCTTTCAAATAAATAAATAAATCTTAAATAAAAATAAAAATAAAAAATCCTGCATATCTCCAAATGCCCACTAGGGGGCCTGTTTCACTCCAATAACCATTAATCGCGTGTTTGCCGATACACACGCTTTCTGAGGAAGGTAGCAGGCAGGATCCAGTTCAGAGCTCATGATTGACGCTTCTCTTCAGGCTTGCCAAGCTCTGCTCCCCGACCAGCAGGCCTCCCTCTTCTCCCGCGGCATCAGTAGCATCCATCGCTTCAGGGTGGGAGTAGCATACTCCAGGGGGGAAAGAAAGCCACGTTTCTGAGTGGAATTTTAAAACCAAAGGTGAAAACAGTAGACTTTGTATTAGAAGGGCCAGGTTTGTTGACAGGAGAAACAAGTATTTTGAGCTCTAGATAAGTAAGAGCATGGAGGACTCGGCAGAGCCATTACCCGCTAAACTGGAGAGTTAGGAGTTATGAAGTTATCCACCGAGGAAATACAAGTTCAACGTGCTAGAAAGAGGAAAAGACTCTGAGGGCCGATGACTGGAATGTAGATGCTGGTGGGTGCCCAAGCAAGGACTGTGCCCCCGGCCCGTGCCTCCAAGTCGGCTGAGAGGGCAGGGAGTTCCCCGGGGGGACGAACAGACGTGGGTGCAGACAAGGGACCGCGAGCAGAGACACTGATCACCAAAGAAGGAAGTGCCCGTCTCCACAGGTCCTGGCCCAAGTGCCGCTGAGGTCAGTATAACATATAAATCCCCGGAGAAAGGAGGAGAGAGGGGAGGGGACATAACCCTAGGTTAACAGAGTCTAAATGTGTAAATGCAATGTTCATGCAGAAGGTTGCTCTAATGGGGACATAGCAACTAAGTGCAGTATAATAAAGACATTAAGAGCCCGTCCTTACACTAATGGATATTTGCACCTTCTTTAGTTACACCCTTTAAATTTCTTTTCTTTTTTTTTATAAAGATTTATTTATTTGAAAGATAGAGCTATAGAAGACAGAAGGAGAGAGGCAGAGAGAAAGATCTTCCATCTGCTGGTTCACTCCCCAAATGGCCGCAACGGTCAGAGCTGGGCCAGGCTGAAGCCAGGAGCCAGGAGCTTCCTCCCAGTCTCCCACATGGGTGCAGGGGCCCAAGGGCTTGAGCCATCTTCTGTTGCTTTCTCAGCCGCATCAGCAGGGAGCTGAATCAGAAGTGGAGCAGGGGCCAGTGCTGTGGTATAGTGGGTAAATCGGCCGCCGCCTGCGGTGCTGGCATCTGATATGGCTGCTGGTCTGAGACCTTGCTGCTCCAATTCCAATCCAGCTCCCTGCTAATGTACCTGGGAAAGCTGTGGAGGACAGCCCTTGGCCCCCTGCACCCACATGGGAGACCTGGAAGAAGCTCCAGGCTTCTGTCTTCAGATCGTCTCAGCTCTGGCCATTGAGGACATTTGGGGAGTGAACTAGTAGATGGAAACCCCCCTCCCTCTCTCTCCCCACCTTTCAAATAAATAAAAATAAATCTAAACAAAAAATAAATAGTAAAATAAAATAAAAATAAAACCTGCTGCGCCACAGCCCTGGCCCTAAACCCTTTAAATTTGCCAAAGGTACCTAGGTGTCAAGTATCAGCTGTTTAGCTTGTTTAGAATTAATTGTTTATGTAGCTTTGACGACTATATATTGATAAACAAGAGTTTCTATTACTTCTCTGTTACTGGAAAAATCAGTGAAGTAGTCCCTCATTACACGATCGTCATTATGTCATTATCCATGAACATACTGGCCCATGTTTAAATCCATGAATTATTTACTTTCTTATTTGTGTTAAGTCTTTTTTTTTTTTTTTTTTTTTTTTTTTTTTTTTTTAGTTTTTGACAGGCAGAGTGGACAGTGAGAGACAGAGAGAAAGGTCTTCCTTTTTGGCGTTGGTTCACCCTCCAATGGCCGCCACGGTAGGTGCACTGCGCTGATCCGATGGCAGGAGCCAGGTGCTTCTCCTGGTCTCCCATGCGGGTGCAGGGCCCAAGTACCTGGGCCATCCTCCACTGCACTCCCTGGCCACAGCAGAGAGCTGGCCTGGAAGAGGAGCAACTGGGACAGAATCCGGTGCCCTGACCGGGACTAGAACCCCGTGTGCCGCAAGGCGGAGGATTAGCCTATTGAGCTGCGGCGCCAGCCGTTAAGTCATTTTTTAAAATTAACTATCAATAAGAAAACAAGAGTTTAGGGGCTGGCGCCATGGTTAACTTGGTTAATCCTCTGCAACGCTGGCATCCCATGTGGGCGCCAGGGTCAAGGCTCGGCTGCTCCTCTTCCAGTCCAGCTCTCTGCTGTGGCCCGGGAGTGCAGTGGAGGATGGCCCAAGTGCTTGGGCCCTGCACCCCATGGGAGACCAGGAGAAGCACCTGGCTCCTGGCTTTGGATCAGCGCAGCGCGCTGGCCACAGCAGCCATTGGAGGGTGAACCAATGGCAAAGGAAGACCTTTCTCTCTGTCTCTCTCTCTCACTGTCCACTCTGCCTCTCAAAAAAAAGAAAAATACATGGTGTGCATCTCTTTGGAAATGATTAAAATGAGCCTTCCTTTTATTTCACATGTTCACTGGAGGTAGGCCTAGAGTTTATCCCCTTGTTTGGGTACTGGTGAGAAGCTTATGTTTTATGTTAGTAACTTCTACTTTTCTCTCTACCTAAGAAATAATAGAATTTCAATTTGTTTCTCAATGTCAAAATAGTCTGTAAAAAAACAAAAAAGGACACCCCACAAATAGTCTGAAGCTCTCATAAGCACATAATCAGATCTTCCTCTTTCATGGGGAGTGTTGATCAGTAAATTCTGTGTTATGTTACACAAGAGCAGAGTGCCAATGTCTAGTACACTTCTAGTTTTGCAACCAAAGTCTTGTAAAATTTCATGTTCTCAGTATGAACTATGCGGGCTTTTAAGAGCAGCCTCCTTGCCTTTTGTCATAACTAAGTCCTAAAATGAATATGCTGAAGTTCTAGCTTATTGCATTGACACTTTTCAAAGGTGAATTTTATGATTTGATTCATGAAAAAACCAAACCGTACACATCTGTGTTTCACGTAACGTCAGAGAGTCTTGTGGGTTTTCCTGGGGCTTAGCGGCTTTGGGTACTGCTTTTTATTGGTGTAACTTCTCAGTGACGATGAGTTGATACCACAGGTGGTATTTATGCTTTAGTTACACAAATAATAAAGGCAGAAGACTTTCCTAATAATATTAATATGCTCTCTGGGGAAAGGTGACTGAGGTCTGAATAGAATAGAAAGACAGGTATAAATTTAGAAATTCTTTTCTTCTTTTGATCTTCCCATTAGGAAACAAGACACATAGAAAAGAAAAGAAGTCTAAGAACTAACTTTCAAGTTCAACCTTTAGAGCACAAGAAAAATGTGAGCTACAAACTGGGAAATTAGACACTGAGTATGACCAGGAAGTTAGTTCTTGCAGTTGTAACTATTTCTTTAGACAAGTTAAAACTGATAAGAAGCTCTTAGGAAACTCTTATCAGTCGCTGCAAGAAATAGCTCAACCTATCCTAATTTGGCAAAGACCCAGAGGGCCGGAATTGCTAAAAGCTTGAGGACAATTTCCCTCTCCCCGTTTACTAAGTAGGCAGGGTAAGGATGGTTACTGTTACACCAAGTTCAAAGTCACAATATCTTTTTGTTTCTGTGATTTATTCCACATATTCTACGAGTGCATTTGCAGCCCTTGAAAGAGGTGGTTGCTTAAGTTGACACTGCAGAACGTGGCAGGAAGTGTTGATTAGATTTGCACATTTGTTCTGAGTTAGTGAATTCCAAGCAGGTTTGCTAATGGGAAGTACTTGGTAGCTGTCAAGCCCTGGACCGTGGCCACCTGTGTGTGATTCCTATGCGATGACTGTTGCTAATATTTCGGTGCATGTCCCTCCAGTCTTTCCCTCTGTCCACATGCATTTTTTTTTTTTTGTCCACATGCATTTTAAAATTCGAGCTGTTTTTATAGTTTCCTCTCCCTGGACATTTAGGCTACTTACAAGTTTTGCCTATTATAAATATGGTTGTGATTAATATGCTTGAACCCAGGTCTTTGGCCATTTCCTGATTATTTCCTGACTAGGTAAATTCTTTGAAGTAATATTTCTAGAGCAAAACATAAGTAGTTTAAAAGGATGACCTGTAATATTACCACCCTGAATTAACCACTGGAAACAATTTGGTACATATTTTTAAATTCTGTTTTGAAAAATTAACATGTATGGACAGGAATAGATGTCTGTTAATTTTTTTCTTAAGATTTATTTTTATTTATTTGAAAGGTAGAGTGACAGATAGAGGGAAAGGTCCAAGAGAAAGATCTCCCCTCTGCTGGACCACTCCCCAAACGGCCGCAACAGTCGGGCAAGTCCAGGCCTACTCCAGGAACCCAGAGCTCCATCTGGGTCTCCCACGTGGGTGGCAGGAGCGCGAGCACTTAGGCTCTCTTCTGCAGCTTTCCCAAGTGCATTAGCAGGGAGCTGGATTAGACTCCAACTGGTGCTCTGGTATGGAACGCCAGCAAGCATTGTTTTTCTTTTTTCTTCTTCTTCTTTTTTTTTTTTTTTTTTTTTTTTTTTTTTTTTTTGGACAGGAAAATGGACAGTGAGAGAGAGAGAGGAGAGACAGAGAGAAAGGTCTTCCTTTTGCCGTTGGTTCACCCTCCAGTGGCCGCTGTGGCCGGCGCACCGCGCTGATCCGAAACCAGGAGCCAGGTGCTTCTCCTGGTCTCCCATGTGGGTGCAGGGCCCAAGCACTTGGGCCATCCTCCACTGCACTCCCAGGCCACAGCAGAGAGCTGGACTGGAAGAGGGGCAATGGGGACAGAATCCAAAGCCCCAACAGGGACTAGAACCCGGTGTGCTGGTGCCGCAAGGCGGAGGATTAGCCTATTGAGCCACGGCAATGGTCATGGAACGCCAGCATTGTAACAAGTGGCCCAATCCACAGTGCCCACAGTGCCATCTCACATAGGGGGATATATTGAAGGATTTGAGAAAAGGAACGATTTTAATTTTAATTTTAGTAGGATCACTGTGGGAGTCTCTTTCAGTAATCCAAGAGAGGGATGCTAGTGGTTTGCAGCAGTGGAAGGAATGAATGGTGGTCAGATTCTGGATTCCTTTTGTAGGAAGAGATTGCGTGTGGGTATGACAGAAAGATAAGAGTGTAGATTCATTCTGAGTGTTTTAGACTTTAGCAGCTGCAAGAACGAAGGGGACAAGTGACAGGGTAAAGGCTGAAGGTAAAGCAGTTTTGCAAAGCGTGAGTTTGAGCTACCTATTAGGTAGCCAACAGTAGGGTGTTGAAAAATCAGTGTGGAGGGTTGGAGTCAGCAGGCAGGTGCTGCAAATATAAATGTGGGGTTCATTAGCATGTGAATGGTACCTAAAGCCAGGAAACCAGTTGAGAGTATAGAGAGAACAAGTATAGACAAAGAGAAGTTCTCCAAACTTCTTCCTGACCATCAAGGGGGCCCAGGGGCCTTGTTCTTGGGCTTTCTTCCCAGAATGATCTCCAAACACCAGTCTTCACTCTCACCTTGAGTGAAGAAACCAGGATGGCCTCCTGCAAGGAGGCCAAGGGATTCATGAGCCCTGCTGAGCCTGCGGGTGGGAGAAAAAGAACAAAAAGCAATGGGACACAACAGTGAAATACAAAGTGAAATGGAGACACTGAATAATGAGGCCATGGAGGAGTTTTGAAGATAGAACAGAGATAAAAACAGAACTCTGCCATGGGGCTGGCATCATGGGACAGCAGGTTAAGCCACAGCCTGTGACACCACCATCCCATACCAGTACCAGTTCAAGTCTCGGCTGCCCCATTTCTAATCCCGCTCCCTACTAACGTGCCTGGGATAGCAGCAGAGGTTGGCTCAAGTACTTGGGCCCCTGCCACCCATGGGGGTGACCCGGGTGAAACTTCTGACCCCTACCTTCATTTGGGGTCAGCTCCAACTGTTGCAGGCAACTGGAGAGTGAAACAGTAGATGGAGGATCTCTCTCTCTCTCTCTCTCTCCCTCCCGCTCTCCCTCTCCACCTTCCCTCTTCTCTCTCCCCCATTCTGTCACTCTGTCTTTCAAATAAATAATTCTTAAAACTCCCCTATCAAATTTTTTCAGAAGACATCAGAATTGATTGCCAAAATCCCAAATGTGGGGGTAAAAACATTTGCCAACTCTCTCTATACATCTACACTGCTTATGGAGGACGAGTAGTTGCTGAATTATTTGGTCAGACTCACAAGTGACAGAACCCGAAGCTAATACATTAGGTTACAGAATAGATTTTTTATTCTGAAGAAAATCCTAACTTTAAAAAGGAAGTTCTTTCCGAAGAATTTCACCTGAGTGAGAGTGATGGTCCTTCTTCAAAGCTCACTGAAATGAAAGGCAGATCTGGAAGACTGGATGAAATATGCAAGTCAGATACAAAATGAAGCCAGCAGGAAGAGGCAGGGTGAGAAACCATCACCTTCTTTGCCTGGGTTACCGGCCGTTCTAGCACAGTTGCAAATGCCTTAGGGGAGACCATTGAAGAAGTTACCAGGGAAATGAATTACTATTCTGTGTGGCTCCCGATATGGGTGATGATGGAAAAGGAACAGGAAGAGGAGAAGCGTAGGGGAAGGAGAAAGAGAGGAAAAGGAGGAGGGGAGGGAGAGAGGGAGGCGGAGAAGGAGGAAGAACAATTGGAAGGTTGAGGATGAAGGTGAAGATGACGAGGGAAGGAAGGGGAGGAGGAGGAGGGAACTAACAGAACATCAGTGGATTGCAACCTTGTTTTGCTTCCATTGTCTCTAGTTGCTGTCTCTAGTAGCGAGTTATAGTCTTATTTATTTTCCCTCTTGTGCTCAGTCACCCTGTTCTTGAGGTCTCTTTTCTCTACACCATGGTTCTCAGTTTTAATTGGGGGCAGGGGAAATATTTTGAGCAGAATGCAATGGGGGGAAAAAATCTCTACCCCTGTCTGTTCCAAATTCATTTTTGTCCCAACAGAAACTGTGGAATCACCACCACCATGCTCTGTGGGAGAAAAGAAGGGGGCTCTCCCTTTCTCTGCTGGTCAGAGTGTACCTGTGAGACAGTGTATTCCCCTGTGTCTCTGTGAATATGGACAGTTAGTACTTGCACACATGTGTCTGTCTACATTCTTTTGTTTTAAGAAAAAAGCTAAAAATGGGGTTATCAAAGTTCCACGAAGGGTGGGTTTGAGGAGTTGGATGGGTGAGGTGGGCATTTTGACATGGCTTCTCTTTTGGCATGTTTAATTGTGATATTTAACAGATCTCTTTGCAATTTAAAATTGTCTCTCTGTTGTTCTGCCTTCCAAATAAATAAACATTAAAAACAACACAAGAAAGAAGGTTGAGGAGCAGGATCACTCCAACATGAAGAACTCTTACTGTGTATCAGGCATTGTTCCATGTGCTTCCCAGAGTTCATAAATGGACTTGTTTAGTCTCCAAAATGACTCAATGAAGAGGTACAGTTATTACCCCTGTTCTACAGAGGAGCAAACAGAGACAACTCTCTATACATCTAGAAAGATTGTCAGTAGGTGGTATAACTATTTCTTAGTATGAAGTGATAAAATAAGCTTTCTGCCTCTTAGTGAGTACGAAAACTTACTCTGAAATGTCATGTAAAAAAAGTTTTGCACAGATTTTATCCAACACATTTCAAAAATCTCAGTGTACTGGAACATAGTCCAGCTATGTTTTCAAAAGAGTCAGCATGACTAATCTGTTCAGAGTGCTTTTCTTTCCAGCTGACAGCATTCTAGGAAAGAACACGGAGGAAAGTTTTTTAAATGCTTATGTTAAAATAAGAGGAAAAGGAGAGCCATTTTTAGTGCTGAATATTTATTTAAAATAAAAATGTCAAAAGGCAAAGAGAGAGAAAGAAATCTCACTCCCACTGGTTTACATCCCAAATGTCCACAAAAGCCAGGGCTGGGGCAGGCTAAGCCAGGAACCAGGAACCCAATATAGGACTCTCAATCGTGTGACAGGGACTTAAGTACTTGAGACATCACCTGCTGCCTTCTAGTGCACAGTAGCAGGAAGCTGGACTAAGGAGCTGAGCTAGGACTCAAACTCAGATACTCCAAAACGGGATGCAGAAGTGATGGCCCAACCACTACTCCAAACACCTGCTCCAGTGTTGGGTATTTCTTAAAGAGACTGTCTTTATTAGCTTTCATGTGTTTCTTCCTGATGAACCATGCATTCTCTATCTACATTTAGGGGAGGGAGAGGCAAAACAATAAGGGGAAATTGTCATCACTTCCACCATCCCACCATATGACAAATGAGGGGGCTTCCAAAAGTTCATGGAAAATAGAATTTAAAAGATAAATTCACTTGGATGCAAAATATTTTGAAATCTATACATAGTTTTTCATCATACAAATTTTCCTTGAATTTTTGATGACATTTGTTTTCAGAACTTATCTCCTAAACAGTTTCTAAGGCTATGGAACATGCATCCATTAGGGAAAAACAAAAAACACTCTGTTGGGTTAATGATTCCCAAGGACTTCTGGAACACAATATTTCAAGTTGTCTCCTTAGTACCGTGGAGAGTTTTAGATCTTGGGACACAGTCACAGGGTGAGTGAATTTGCACTGTGCCCTTCTACCTTTTCCTTGGGAAAGTTTTGTGTGAGAGGGGAGGTAAGAAAGGGGAATGCACAAAATCTACTTTTCAGGCCGATCAGCTTTGGAAACAAGGGCAAATAGAAGATGGGGATCTGCAAATAAAATTATCCTCGCAAACTATGCACCTCAGAAAGTCTCCACCGGGGTTGGGGGGCAGCACTGTTGCTCAGTAGGTTAATCTTCCGCCTGTAGTGCCAGCATCTCATATGGGCACCAGTTCTAGTCCTGGCTACTCCTTGTCCAATCCAGCTCTCTGTTATGGCCTGGGAAAGCAGTAGAAGATGGCCCAAGTGCTTGGACCCTTGCACCCATGTGGGAGACCCGGAAAAAGCTCCTGAATCCTGGCTTCGGATCAGCCCAGCTCTGGCCACTGTGGCCATCTGGGGAGTGAATCAGTGTATAGAAGATCTTTCTGTCTGTCTCTCCCTCTCTCTCTCTGTAACTCTGCCTTTCAAATAAATAAATAAATATTTTTTAAAAAAATCCGGCCGGTGCCGTGGCTCAACAGGCTAATCCTCTGCCTTGCGGCGCCGGCACACCGGGTTCTAGTCCTGGTTGGGGCACCGGATTCTATCCCGGTTGCCCCTCTTCCAGGCCAGCTCTCTGCTATGGCCCGGGAAGGCAGTGGAGGATGGCCCAAGTCCTTGGGCCCTGAACCCACATGGGAGACCAGGAGAAGCACCTGGCTCCTGGCTTCGGATCAGCGCGATGCGCCGGCCGCAGCGGTCATTGGAGGGTGAACCAACGGCAAAAAGGAAGACCTTTCTCTCTGTCTCTCTCTCTCACTGTCCACTCTGCCTGTCAAAAAGTAAAAAAAAAAAAAAAAGAGAGAGAGAGAAGAAAGCCTCCTCAAACATTTGGGAGTTTCTGTAACAGGTGACACTATAATCTTGACTCCAATAGACAGGAAAAAAACAAAATGTGTCTAAAACAACCAGGAGTGACTGAAGGCATTCCTCTGCTGAGCCCCCAGAAAATGAGACAATGAACAGACGTGTACGTTTACCTGAGAACTAAAGAGCAACAAGATCCTTGAATAATAATATCAGGAAAAGCAGAATCCAGAATGGGTTTAAAGTGATGAAAAATAATAAAAAGAAAAGAACAGGGATCCTTTTAAGGTCACACTCCTAGCAAGAACAAAAGCAGAAAGAGTATTTGGGGAAAGATGATGTAATGTTAAAACAATAACAGACAGCAGAATTCACCGGAGTCTCCTGTTCCCCATTCTTTTCCCAGTAGCCACCTTCAAATGGAAGGATGAAAGAGGTCAGGAGGGAACCTAAGGTCACGGAAGGTAAGAAATAGAAGGTTTGTGTTTTTAACTTCATTATTTTAATTAGCTTGTTTTTATGCTCAGATAAATCATATTCCAAAAATTTAAGAGCGTTGGGTTGTGATCATACAGTGAATGTTAGCACCCTTAGAGTGAAAAATGATCAGAGTCAGCATAGATTCATTAAAGATCAGTGCTGTCTGGTGCAGGCACTTGGCACAGTTGTTAACTTGCCACGTGGGACACTTGTGTACCATACTGGAGAGCCTGGGTTCCAGTCCCAGCCCTGCTCCCAGTTCTAGCTTTCTACCAATATGCATATGCACCCTGCAAGGCAGCAGGTGATGGCTCAAGTACTGAGGTCCCTGCCATTTTCATGGGAGACCTGAACTGAGTTCTGGCTCCCAGCTTTAGCCTGATCCAGTTGCAGCTATGAGGATATTTAAGGAGTAAAGAAGCAGACTGGAGATCTCTCTCTCTTTCTCTCTCTCTCTCTCTCCCTCTCTCCCTCTCTCTCCCTCTCTCCCTCTCTCCCTTTCTCTGTCTTTCAAATAAATAACTAAAAAAAGTTTCATAAAAACCAATTATGTCAAGTAATCTTACATAAATGTGAGCTATAAAACAACAAACTCTATACCTAGGAACTCAGTTCTTAGTACACTCAGGCCTTGTGTCTTTTTCATTCTCTATTATATTGGATCATTTCTCCTATATCATTAACTATTCTTCTACACTGTAATTTTAAATACCTAGAGAGTTCAATTATATGAACATATTCTGAATCACCTAACCAATTCACCATGTTTAGACTGTTTCACATTTTTGGCATAAAAAAACATGCCAGGGTTATAATCATTTTACATACAACTTTGTACATTTTTTAATTTTAAATTTAGGTCACACTCTCAGAAGAGAAATAAAGCAACCAAAGGGTACATAATTTCAAAAGTCTTTTAAAACATTTTTATTTGTTTCCTTGCTTGCTTTTTTGCTTATTTATTTGAGAGACAGAAAGAAAAAGAGACAGAGCAAGGGACAGACAGACACCCCCCAAATGCCTGCAACAGCTGTGGCTGGGCTGGAATGAAGCTGGGAGCTGGGAACTCAATGTGAGTCTCCTGTACAAGTAGCAGGGCCTCAACCACTTGAGTCTGGATCTGCTGCCTTCCAGGGTGCACATCAGCAGGAAGCTGGAATTGTAGTGAAGCCAGGACTCCAACTTAGGGATGAGAACATCCAACCAGAGTCTTAACCACTAGGCCAAATGCCCACCTGTCAAAAATCTTTTTAAAATAAGTATCACCAGCTGGCACCCCAGCTCACTAGGCTAATCCTCCGCCTGTGGTGCTGGAACCCCGGGTTCTGGTCCTGGTTGGGGCGCCATATTCTGTCCCCATTGCTCCTCTTGCAGTCCAGCTCTCTGCTGTGGCCTAGGAGGGCAGTGGAGGATGGCCCAAGTGCTTGGGCCCTGCACCCACGTGGGAGACCAGCAGAAACCACCTGGCTCCTGGCTTTGGATTGGCACAGCGCGCCAGCAGTGGCCATTTGGGGAGTGAACCAACGGAAAAAGGAAGACCTTTTTCTCTGTCTCTCTCTCTCTCACTGTCTAACTCTGGCTGTCAAAAAAAAAAAAAAAAAAACAAAAAAACCAAAAAAAAACCAAAAAACCACTATCACCAAAATTATTTCCAGAAAGAACTAGTTGTCCATAGTCTCACCAAAAACACAGGGGATCTTCTATAAAGTTCATGGGGAATGTGTATTGTGGACAACTCTGCATGCATTTTAAACTTTTTTTGCACCAATATAAACTTAGCTGTTTGCTTTTAAAGATTTATTTATCTAAAGCAGAGTGACAGAGAGAGAGGAGAGAGGGAGCGAGGGAGAGAGGAAGGGAGGGAAAGAGAGAGAGAGGGAGGGAGAGAGAGAGAGAGAGAGAGAGCAGGAGATACTTTCTGTCTGCTGGTTCACTCCCCAAATGGCTATAGCAGTCAGAAAAAGGCCAAGCTGAAGCCAGGAGCCAGGAACTCCATCCGGGTCTCCCATGCGGGTGGCAGGGACTCAAGTATTTGGACTATCTTTTGCAGCTTTCTCAGGCTCATTATCAGGGAGCTGGATTGCAAGTAGAGCAACCAGGACTTGAACTGGTTCTCTGATAAGGGATGCTGGTGTTGCCTGCAGCAGTTTAACCCACTGTACCACAACACTGGCCCCTAAACTTATCTTTTAACATGAGTTTTTCCATGAATATTTTGAAGTACCCTCATATATGAGTGCCTGTTTTTCTAACCCTCTTAAGCACTGTAAGATTTTGGTAGAAAAACTTTTTTGATGATTTGTATTGTGCATTTAAGTTACATATATGTTTATATCAGTAATGTAGCTTACCACTTGAACCATAGTTAAGTATATAGTTCAGTGGTATTTAATACCATTTTATTGTACAACCGTTTCTACTACCAGTTCTAGAACTTTTTCATTTTCCCATGTAGAAACTCTATACCCATTAAACCAAGAAATAGTTAAAAGTTTATTTTTTTTCTTGCGCCATTCTTTTGGCATGTTATTCAGTTCATCGCTAGTACTCTTTCCTCTCAATAAGGTATTGGATTTCTACTTCATTTTTTATTTTTACAAATGTATTCATTTATTTGAAAGTCAGAGTTACAGAGAAAGGGAGAGACAGAGACAAAAAGATCTTCCATCTACTTACTGGTTCACTCCCCAGATGGCCACAACACCCAGGGCTGGGCCGTGCCAAAGCCAGGAGCCAGGAGCTTCATCTGTGTTTTCCATGTGGGTGTAGGCACATTTGCAGGGATCTGGATTGGAAGTGGAGCAACCGGGACATGAACTCACAGCCAAATGGGATGCAAACATTGCAGGCAGTGGCTTAACCTACTATGCCACAATGCTGGCTCCAGATTTCTTCTGTATTAGAATAGGACAGGTGGGCCGGCGCCGTGGTTCACTTGGTTAAAACTCTGCCTGAGGCGCTGGCATCCCATATGGGCACCAGGTTCTAGTCCCGGTTGCTCCTCTTCCAGGCCAGCTCTCTGCTGTGGCCCGGGAGGGCAGTGGAAGATGGCCCAGGTGCTTGGGCCCCTGCACCCACATGGGAGACTGGGAGGAAGTACCTGGCTTCTGGCTTCAGATCGGCACAGCGCTGGCCGTGGTGGCCATTTGGGGAGTGAACCAACGAAGGGAAGACTTTCTCTGTCTCTCTCTGTGACTCTACCTGTCAAATTAAAAAAAAAAAAAAAAGAATAGGACAGGCTATTCAATAGCAACAAACTTGAAAATCTTTCACCTTATACAACAGAAGTATTTATCTTACTCAAGTTCACATTCTAAATATTTATTTATTTATTTGAAAGTCAGAGTTACACAGAGAGAGGAGAGGCAGAGAGAGAGAGAGAGGTCTTCCATCCATTGGTTCACACCCCAATTGGCTACGAAGGCTGGAGCTGTGCTGATCCAAAGCCAGGAGCCAGGAGCCTCCTCCAGGTCTCCCATGAGGGTGCAGGGTCCCAAGGACTTGGACCACCTTCCCCTGCTTTCCCAGGCCACAGCAGTGAGCTGGATCAGAAGAGGAGCAGCCGGGTCTCAAACTGGCACCCACATGGGATACCGGCGCTTCAGGCCAGGGCATTAACCTATAGCCCCACTCAGGTTACACATTCAATACCAGCCAGTGAATGTCACTACTTCCCACCATCTTCAGAGGGCTGGGCTAATGGGGGGTTCACTCACCTCATAGTTTCACAATTTGGAACACGAGGACTTCCTAGGTAGTTACCCAGGCAGGACAAGAAAGTGCTGTAGAGCCTTGCACCAGAATTAAATGCTTCAGCCTGGAAATCACACCAATCGCTTCCACCACAGCCAAACTGGTAACCTGGCCAGCATAGAAACCACACCCCTTTTGTGTGCCTGGAGGGAGAGTACGGGTAAGATACGGGTAAGCCCCAAAAATCTCCACATATTTCTTTGTATCTGTGTTGATGCAACACAGGCTTCATTTAACTACAAAGTGTTTCCTCCTGTTAATGGAGTCCACACATTAATGTCTCACTTTTTGTAATGACACAAGAAATCTTGCATTGGGGCTGGCATTGTGGCACATAGGTTAAGCTGTCACCTGCGACTCTGGCATGCCATAGGGCGCTGATTGGAGTCCCAGCTGCTCCACTTCCTATTCAACTCTCTGCTAATGCACCTGGGAAAGCAGTGGAAGATGATCTTCTTGAGGCCCTACCACTCACGTGGGAGACCCTGGCGGAGTTCCAGGCTCCTGGCTTGAATGTGACTGAACCCCGGGCCACTGGGACCACTTGGGGGAGTGAAACAGAGGATGGACCATCTCTCTCTTTCCCTTCTTGTCCCTCTATAACTTTGCCTTTCAAATAAATGAACAAATCTTTTTTAGAAAAAGAAATCTTGGAATAAAAAGTGAAAAAAAATTGCATGTAGGAGAAGAGCCATTTGATGTTTCACAGAGTGGCAAGGAACAGCCTGCTGTAGCTAAGCACGTTACGTGGCCATCTCTGGGCATGGCTTCCTGACTAACTGCTACTTTCTGAAGTACCGATGATGCTTTTCCAGCAGCGCTGGGCCCTGGTTTATGTGTGCTTAGTCACATCTCTCTGGATGCTCCATGGAGGATGACAAATGTTGACAAACACTCGACAAGTTCAGGCAATCTCTTTGAGAAATGAAAAATTAGAACTCAGCTTTTCCTTAAACCCACACTCTTTAACTCATGCCTGCCCAAAAACACACAAAGTACTACCAAACAGTATTTCTGTAGTTACAGATTTGTATAATACATCAAAGTACAGCAATTAAAGTGGCAGGGTTCAGACTATTTATATTCTCTGCTGAGCCCCCATTTTTTTGCACATCCTATGCTTAGCCTATATTGTTCTGTGCTTCCTGTTAACTCTGTTGGCCAGTAGCCTGGCGACTTCATTCATCTTTTAGCTTACTGCATGCGCCACTGTGAAAAGGGTTAGTACACCAGAGAGCCGGCAAGAGCAGAAATATTAGGGCAAAAGTTTGGTGTAAGACGCTGCTGGAAACACTGTCATCCCATATCAGAGTGCCTAGATTGAAGCCCTGACTCTACCGCCAATTCTACTTTCCTGCTAAGGTGCACTCCCAGAAGCAGCAGATGATGGTTAAGTACTTGGATGCCTGCCGCTGACATAGAAGATCTGGATGGAGTTTCTGACTCCCAGCTCCTGGTTCCCGACTTCTGGCTTCAGCGCCATCTAGGAGCCATTGTGGGCATTAGGATAGTTAATCGGCAGATGGGAGCTCTCTGTTTTTCTGCTTCTCAAATCAATAAATCCATTAAATAGATAGATAGATAGATTAGATAGATAGATAGATAGATAAAATGCTTGAAAGTGTGAGACCCGGAGCTGGTATAGCGGTGCAGTGGATTAAGTTGCTGCATCCTTAGGAGCACTGGTTTGAGTCCTGGCTGCTCTACTTCTGATCCAGTTCCCTGCTAATGGAACTGAGAAAAACTGCAAAAGATGGCCCAAGCACCTGGATTCCTGTCACCCACGTGGGAGACCCAGATGGATTCCAGGCTCCTGGATTCGGTGTGGCCCAACCCTGGCCATTGTGGCCATTTGGAGAGTGAATGAGTGGATGGAAGATTTCACCTCTTTCTGTAACTCTGTCTTTCAAATAAATAAAATCAATCTTTTAAAAATGTGCACATCAGGCTGTGATGGATTGAAGCTAGGATTTCGGAACTCAATCTAGGTCTCCCATGTGGAAGCAGGGAGACAACTTGAGCCTTTACCTGCCGCCTCCCAGAATCCACATTAGAAAGAAACTGAGCTGAGAATTGAACACAGGTTTTTGTTTGCTTAATTTTTTTGATAGGCAGACAGATTGATCTTCCATCTACTGGTTCATTCCCCAAATGCCTGCAATGGTGGGTTGCATCAAGTGGAATCCAGGAACCTAGAACTTAATCCAGGCCTCCCATATAGGTCACAGGGACCCAAATAAATATTTGAGCCATCACCTGCTGCCTTTGAGGGTATGCTTTAGCAGGAAGCTGGAGTTGAGAGCAGAGCCAGGACTCAAACCCAGGCACTCCAATATGGGAAGTAGGCATCTTAACTGGCACCCTCAGTGCCCACCTGAACCCAGGTACTTCAACATGGACTGCAAATATCTTAACTGCTAGGCCAATCACTCACCCTGCAAATGATCCTTAAGTAGCACCAACCCGTCAGTCTGTTGAATTGGTATGTGCTGATTTTCCTATTTTTCTGATAGTTAGATTGCTTCTTTTTCTTTTGTTTCTGCAACAAACAGTCCTGAGTACATAAATTTTGAAAAGCCTTTTCTTAGGACAAATGTCCTGATCTAAAATAACTGCATCAAAGATGAAGAACTGACTGGCGCCGCGGCTTACTAGGCTAATCCTTCACCTGCGGCATCGGCACCCAGGGTTCTAGTCCCAGTCGGGGTGCCGGATTCTGTCCTGGCTGCTCCTCTTACAGTCCAGCTCTCTGCTGTGACCCAGGAGGGCAGTGGAGAATGGCCCAAGTGTTTGGGCCCTGCACCCACGTGGGAGACCAGGAGGAAGCACCTGGCTCCTGGTTTTGGATTGGCGCAGCGCGCCGGCCGTAGCGGCCATTTGAGGGGTGAACCAACGGAAGAAAGGAAGACCTTTCTCTCTGTCTCTCTCTCTCACTAACTCTGCCAATAAAAAAAAAAGATAAAGAACATGCATTTATATCTCTCTTCACTTTCTGTCTTGCTGAAGTGCTGGTGGACTCTGAGAACATGCCTCTGGTAGTGGGGGTTGGCTCTCTAGTGGCTGAATATTTGTCCAGTTTGAAGGTCAGTCTGTGGAAACCTCTCTTTGGGTCATGCCAGGGGCACTTGAACCACATGTCATAGCACAGAGAGCAGCATTTGCATGAGGGAGCTGTGAAATGAGAAATGCCTGGTGATATATACATATATATGCCCAAATTTACTATATATTACATATATAATATATGTAATATATATATATTAACTATGGGCACACATTGTCCACGCCACGTCTTGGCCAAAGTTGAGAGAGGGGAAGCAGTGAGTGCACTAATGACAAGGGACTCCACCTGGGGAGTGCTGTGACCCACATCTCCGGGAGCCAGGTTCTCTGGCTCCCCGCATGGAAAGAGAAGAGTCCCAGATTTCTTCAGAGGCCGTGAATTTGAGCGTGGGAGGACTGGAGAATCTCTGCACTCCCCACACCCATTTTCCCACTTCCCCACCCCCGCCTCGCTCCGAACGCCCTCTTCTCAGCCTGGCTGCCAGGCTGGCTGCACAGAGCAGCAGTGTGCTTTGTTGTATAATCATCCGTGTGTCAGCTTATTCCCCATGGCCAGAGTAGACCAGACTGTGAATGCCCGAGAGTAGGGGCTGTTCTGCCTTTGTTTTCTTGTGGCACTTACATGATGCTTTGCCCTCCCCAGGTACTTGCTGACTGAGTATCCTTAGGTAAATGCAGTGATTCTAGGACTTCTTTGGGGGTCCCCAAGCTCTTTTCTTTCTTTTTTTTAAAGATTTATTTATTTATTTGAAAGTCAGAGTTACACAGAGAGAGGCAAGGCAGAGAGAGGGGGAGAGAGGTCTTACATCTGATGGTTCACTCCCCAGATGGCCGCAAGGGCTGGAGCTATGCCAATCCGGAGCCAGGAGTTTCTCCCAGGTCTCCCATGTGGGTGCAGGGGCCCAAGGACTTGGCCCATCTTCCACTGCTTTCCCAGGCCATAGCAGAGAGCTGGATCAGAAGAGGAGCAGCCGGGACTAGAACCAGCGCCCATATGGGACGCTTCAGGCCAGGGCGTTAACCCGCTGCGCCACAGCGCCAGCCCCCCAAGCTCTTTTAAGTTATGATATCTAGGGGTGCCGGAAAAGGTGAGCTATTCTTTGGAAGAATCAGGTGAGCCCAGCACCCAGGCTCAGTTGTCCTTGAAGAAAGAGGCAAGCCCGCGGCAGAGCAGTGTGTGCCCTTACTCCTCCCCAGCCTCATCTCAGCTCTCGGTGCTGCAGCCACGTGGCCTTTTGAAGTTCTGTACGGGTTCTTCCACAAAGCCTATTCTGGAGTGCTTCTGCCCTTTCTGCATCACATCCACTTCACCTCAGCCCATTAATTCCTCAGCCCTCGGGTCTCAGCTTAATTGTCACGCCCTCACGGGTGTCTCAGCAGAGGCCAAAGTTTCCTGTGACAGCAGCACCCTCAGTTGCTTCCTAGCACTTACCCAAGTGTTTATGTGCCATTTATGTTCCTAATGATTTTTTAATTAATTTGAAAAGCAGAGTGACATACTCACATGGGGGGCGGGGAGGGAGAGAGAGAGATCTTGAGAGATCTTTCATGTGTTGGTTCACTCCCCTAAATGGCTGTAGTGGCTATGCTAGGCCAGGCCAAAAACAAGAGCCTGGAACTCCATCTAGGACTTCCACACGGATGCCAGGGGCCAAGTATTCAGGCTATTTTCCACTGCTTTCCCAGGAGCATTAGCAGGGAGCTGGATTGGAAGCTGAGCAGCCAGGACTCAAATCAGCACTCTGGGGGCTGGCATTGTGGCACAATAGGTTAACACCCTGGCCTGAAGCGCTGGCATCCTATATGGGCACCAGTTCGAAACCCTGCTGCTCCACTTCCGATCCAGCTCTCTGCTATGGCCTGGGAAAGCAGTAGAAGATGGCCCAAGTCCTTGGTCCCCTGCACCCGTGTGGGAGGCCTGGAAGAAGCTCCTGGCTCCAGGCTTTGGATCGGCGTAGCTCCGGCCATTGGGGCCATCTGGGGAGTGAACCAGCAGATGGAAGACCTCTCTCTCTCTGTCTCTACCTCTCTCTGTAACTCTGTCTTTCAAATAAATAAATAAATCTTTAAAAAAAATCAGCACTCTGATATGGGATGCCAGTGTCACAAGTGGCAGCTTAACTTGCTATGCCACATGCCTGCCCCTATTCCTAATGATCTGATGTATGTTGTTTCCCTCTGCCTGGAGGTTGTTACTCTATGAGGGCACAAATCATCCTTGTTTTATTCACCCATGTTGTCCCAGTTCTAGCATTGTACCTGAGAAGTAACAGGTGCTCAGTAAATATTGGAGTCATAAATACCAATTTCTGTGTCCCCCGGGAGCACCCACTGCATTCCTGGAAAATTCTGGACTAGCTCTTATTATCACTTACCCAGCTCATCGCTCTCAACATAGGAGTGCATTATTCATATTGCTAGGACCCATACTCTCCATAGGTCTTCCATGGAGGAAAAAGTTCTTTTATAAAAACAGATGACATGAAAATGCCAACAATATTTGGACAGTTATTGTTCTGTGATTTTTTTAACTTTCATGAAAATTTTATATTTGAGAGGCAGAGAGACAGATACCCAGAGAGATCATCCATCCCAGAATGCCTGCAAAGTTTGAGGCCAAAACAGGGAGCTAGGAACTCAATTCCAGTGTCCCGAGGAAGTGGCAGGGACCCAATTACTTGAGCTGTCACCTGTTGCCTGCCAGGGTGCATTAGCAGGAAACTGAAACTGGAAGCAGATTTGGGATTCAATCCTAGTCACTCTGGAATGGCATCTGGATGTCTCAAGTGGCATATAAACCACTAAGCCAAAGGCCTGCCTGCCCCAGATTCTGTGATAACTGATCTTTTTTTTTTTTTTTTTTTTTTTTTGACAGGCAGAGTGGACAGTGAGAGAGAGAGACAGAGAGAGAAAGGTCTTCCTTTTTGCCGTTGGTTCACCCTCCAATGGCCGCTGTGGCCGGCACACCACGCTGATCCGAAGCCAGGAGCCAGGTGTTTCTCCTGGTCTCCCATGCGGGTGCAGGGCCCAAGGACTTGGGCCATCCTCCACTGCACTCCCTGGCCACAGCAGAGAGCTGGCCTGGAAGAGGGGCAACCGGGACAGAATCCGGCGCCCCGACTGGGACTAGAACCCGGTGTGCTGGTGCCGCAGGCGGAGGATTAGCCTAGTGAGCCATGGCGCCGGCCGGATAACTGATCTTTAAGAAAGCTGCCCCCCTCGGCTCAAACTCCCTCCCTGGCTGGCCTCCCTCAGAGAAGAGGGGAGGTCCTGCCCACTGCCTGCCTGCGTGCCCCAGGACATTGAGTTCTGGAAGACGACTTTTCAGGCTAAGACTACTTCACAATGGGTCATGATGTTCTTTTTGAAAATTAAAAAACCCTCCAACTGTAGAAATTCAACAAATCCTGAAACCAAAAGGGTCTATCCAACGAATCATGTCTACAGACCGTCTCCTCTTACAGCGCACTCCACGTCACACTGCCCGCTTTGAGTCCCAGTTCCTCAGTTCCAATGCCGTTTCCTGCCAATGCCTACCCTGGAAACAGCAGCTGATGGTTCAAGTGGCTGGGTCTCTGTCACCTGTGTGAGGGACTCAGACCCTGTCTTCAGCCTTTCTCTCTAAGAAAGTGAAAATAAATAAAATTTAAAGCAAACAAAAAAAGAAAGAAAGCTGCCCTACAAACTGCTACCAGTGCTTATGGCTGGGAAAGCAGTGAGGTGGAGAGGGGAGAAAAAGAGGTCTTTCATTCTTCCTTCATTACCTTTTTTATTATGATGAAGTATACACAATATACAACTTGATTTTTATTTTATTTCATTAATTTTTTAAACACAAAAATCTCATTTTATTAATGCAAAAGCATTTTTTACGAACTTTTATTTAGCTTGCAGTGCTGGCACACCGGGTTCTAGTCCCGGTTGGGGCGCCGGATTCTGTCCCGGTTGCCCCTCTTCCAGGCCAGCTCTCTGCTGTGGCCAGGGAGTGCAGTGGAGGATGGCCCAAGTGCTTGGGCCCTGCACCCGCATGGGAGACCAGGAGAAGCACCTGGCTCCTGCCATCCGATCAGCACGGTGTGCTGGCCGCAGCGTGCCGGCCGCGGCGGCCATTGGAGGGTGAACCAACAGCAAAGGAAGACCTTTCTCTCTGTCTCTCTCTCTCTCACTGTCCACTCTGCCTGCCAAAAAATAAAAAAATAAAAAAACCCAACTTTTATTTAGTAAATATAAATTTCCAAAGTACGGTTTATGGATTACAATGGCTTTCCCCCCCATAACTTCCCTCCCATCCACAACCCTCCCTTCTCCCGCTCCCTCTCCCATTCCATTCACATCAAGATTATTTTCAATTATCTTTATATACAGAAGATCGATTTAGTATATATTAAGTAAAGATTTCATCAGTTTGCACCCACACAGAACATAAAGTGTAAAATACTGTTTGAGTACTAGTTGTAGCATTAATTCACATTGAACAACACATTAAGGACAGAGATCCTTCATGAGGAGTAAGTACATAGTGACTCCTGTTGTTGACTTAACAATTTGACACTCTTTGTTTATGGCATCAGTAATCTCCCTAGGCTCTAGTCATGAGTTGCCAAGGCTATGGAAGCCTTTTGAGTTCGCCAACTTTGATCTTATTTAGACAAGGTCACAGTCAAAGTGGAAGTTCTCTCCTCCCTTCAGAGAAAGGTATCTCCTTCTTTGATGGTCCGTTCTTTCTATTGGGATCTCACTCGCAGAGATCTTTCATTTAGGTCCTCTTTTTTTTTTTTTCCCAGAGTATCTTGGCTTTCCATGCCTAAAATACTCTCATGGGCTCTTCAGCCAGATCCGAGTGCCTTAAGGGCTGATTCTGAGGCCAGAGTGCTGTTTAGGACATCTGCCATTCTCTGAGTCTGCTGTGTATCCTGCTTCCCATGTTGGATCATTCTCTCCCTTTTTTATTCTATCAGTTAATATTAGCAGACACTAGTCTTGTTTATGTGATCCCTTTGACTCTATACCTATCAGTATGATCAATTGTGAACTGAAATTGATCACTTGGACTAGTGAGATGGCATTGGTACATGCCACCTTGATGGGATTGTATTGGAATCCCCTGACACATTTCTAACTCCACCATTTGGAGTTAGAAATTTCTGTACTGCAAAAGAAACAGTCAGGAAAGTGAAGAGGCAACCGACAGAATGGGAAAAAATATTTGCAAACTATGCAACAGATAAAGGGTTAATAAACAGAATCTACAAAGAGATCAAGAAACTCCACAACATCAAAGCAAACAACCCATTTAAGAGAAGGGCCAAGGACCTCAATAGACATTTTTCAAAAGAGGAAATCCAAATGGCCAACAGACACATGAAAAAATGTTCAGGATCACTAGCAATCAGGGAAATGCAAATCAAAACCACAATGAGGTTTTACCTCACCCCGGTTAGAATGGCTCACATTCAGAAATCTACCAACAACAGATGGGGAAAAAGGAACACTAACCCACTGTTGGTGGGAATGCAAACTGGTAAAGCCACTATAGAAGTCAGTCTGGAGATTCCTCAGAAACCTGAATATAACCCTACCATACAACCCAGCCATCCCACTCCTTGGAATTTACCCAAAGGAAATTAAATTGGCAAACAAAAAAGCTGTCTGTACCTTAATGTTTATTGCAGCTCAATTCACAATAGCTAAGACCTGGAATCAACCTAATGCCCATCAGCAGTAGACTGGATAAAGAAATTATGGGACATGTACTCTATAGAATACTATACAGCAGTAAAAACCAATGAAATCCGTCCATTTGCAACAAAATGGAGGAATCTGGAAAACATCATGCTAAGCCAGTCCCAAAGGGACAAATATCATATGTTCTCCCTGATCGGTGACAACTAACCGAGCACCAAAAAGGAAACCTGTTGAAGTGATATGGACACTATGAAAAACAGTGACTTGATCAACCCTTGTCCTGACTGTTGATGTACAATTTAATACTTTATCCCTTTTCATATTTTTTTTCGTTCTACTTAATACTATTGTTTGAACTCTGTAATTAACACACAATTATTCTTAGGTGTTTAAATTTAACTGAAAAGTGATCCCTGTTAAATATAAGAGTGGGAATAAGAGAGGGAGGAGATGTACAATTTGGGACATGTTCAATTGGACTTGCCCCAAATGGTGGAGTTATTTTATTTTATTTAAGACAGAGTTACAGAGAGAGGTAGAGACAGAAAAAGAGAGAGAGAGAGGTCTTTCATCCACTGATTCACTCCCTAGATGGCAGCAATGGCCAGAGCTGTGCCAATCCGAAGCCAGGAGTCAGGAGCTTCCTCGGGGTATCCCACATGGGTGCAGGGGCCCAAGGACTTGGGCCATCTTCCACTGCTTTCCCAGGCCATAGCAGAGAGCTGGATCAGAAGTGGAGCAGCCAGGACTCGAACCGGTGCCCATTTGGGATGCCAGTACTGTAGGCAGCAGCTTTACCCGATACGCCATAGTGTCAGCCCCTATAACTCACTATTAATGACAGTTTTGGCCCATGAGATAAAAAGCTAAAATGTCACAAGACACCCGGGAAGCATGAGAAAAGAAGCTGACTCGGCTGGAAGGGGGACCCTTTCGTCTTGTCCCTTCTGTGTGCTGTAGTAGCTCTAGGAACTATCATGTAGTGAGGTAACATTGAGGATGGGAGCCCATGCTTCCCCGAGACTGTGAAGTCATGTTAGATACGGACTTCTGGACTTTTTTTTTTTTAAGATTTATTTTATTTATTTGAAAGACAGAGTTACACAGAGAGGAAGAGCCTGAGAGAGAGTTTGGTCTTCCATCTGCTGGTTCACTCCCCAATGACTGCAACAGTCAGAGCTGAGCTGATTTGAAGCCAGGAGCCAGGAGCTTCTTCTGGGTCTCCCATGCTGGTGCAGGGGCCCAAGAACTTGGGCTATCTTCCACTGCTTTCCCAGGCCATAGCAGAAAGCTGGATCTGAAGTAGTGCAGCTGGGACTCGAACCGGTGCCCATATGGGATGCTGGCACTTCGGGTCAGGGCTTTAACCCTCTGCGCACAGTGCCGGCTCTAGGACTTTTTTTTTTTTTTTTTAATATGAGAAAGAAATAACTGCATGGTTTAACTCATTACTTCATTTAACATATCCGCATAGTAAACCTCATGTTTTCTTAGATTTTCAGTTATAATATGTGTATTAGTTATCATTTGATGTTATGATGAAATACTTAAGACAAACTACTTATGCTGAAGAGAGTTTTATTTTGGCTCCCAGTTTTGCAGGTTCACAGTCCAAGATGTGGTCGGGGCGAAGGGGGGGTTCCCAATGGCTGGTCAGGCAGTTTGAGGTGGGAAATTTGGCTGTCTGGTGAAGCTGTGCATGTGGATGAAGGATTACGTGGTGTGCCGGGACACCCAGGGACTATAAGACCAATCCTCTCATGAGAACTACCTTTTAAGAGCACACCTCCAGGGCCGGCGCCACGGCTCACTAGGCTAATCCTCTGCCTGCGGCGCCAGTACCCTCGATTCTAGTCTCGGTTGAGGCGCCGGTTCTGTCCCGGTTGCTCCTCTGCCAGGCCAGCTGTGGCCCGGGAGTGCAGTGGAGGATGGCCCAAGTGCTTGGGCCCTGCACCCACGTGGGGGACTCCTGGCTTCGGATCGGCGCAGTGCAATGGCGTGGTGGCCATTTTGGGGGTGAACCAACAGAAAAGGAAGACCTTTCTCTCTGCCTCTTTCACTGTCTAACTCTGCCTGTCATAAAAAAAAAAAAAAAAAGAGCACACCTCCAATGTCTTAAGTCCCTCCCCCTAGGCCAACTCCTAAACATCATAATTGGATTAAATTTCTACCTTTTTAGTACTATTATCATAAGACTTTGACATTCAAATCTTAAACGTTTACATGGGTTCAGGCGCCAAATCTTGTTCAAATCACAGCAATGTGTCTGAATGTAACTCTAGAGGACTCACAGCCTGAAACTGAGAGTCACAGACCTGAAAGTTCAGCAGGACCCTATTTGGTAACAGCTTTATGGCTCATCTGGGAAAGGCACTATTGTGTCTAGCGGAAACTACATAAAGGGAACGTTTCCTCCGAGAGCACCTCTATTGCATGTGGACTGAAACTTGACCAGCTTGTACTGATTCAAATCCTTACTCCAGGCACTGAACAAAGCACAGAGATGGCATTTGGAGTGTGAAGGCCTATCCGGCGTACACACTTGAGTGTCCTCCAGGCTCTTCATTCAGACTTCACGGGTCTCATGCTGAAACTGGCCCCCTCCCTTCTGTGTATCACCACTGCCACCGTATAGGCTTCTTTTTTAAAAAAAAAATTTATGTCCATTTTATTTGGAAGATAGGGAGACAGACAGAAAACTCTTTTATCTGCTGGTTTATTCCACAAATGCCTGCAGTAGCAAGGGGTGGGCCCCGCGGAAGCCCAGAGCCCCCAATTTTTTTTTTGAAAAATAATTTTATATTTTGAAATAGATTTAAGAAAAGTTACAAAGACAAGACAGAGTTTCCACATGCCCAACATCCCATTTCCCTTATTATTTTTTTCCCAAAGAAATATTTTATTTAATAAGCACAGATTTCATAAGTACAACTTTAGGAATATAGTGATTCTTCCTACCATACTTGCCCTCCCAACCACACTCCCAACCCTCCCTCCCTCTCCCATTCCCAGTCCCATTCTCCATTAAGATTCATTGTCAATTAACATTATACACATAAGATCAACTCTATACTAAGATTTCAACAATTTGAACACACATGCATAAAAAAAGAAACCTGAGAACAAGTTTTACAGTTAATTTTCATAATACTCATTGTAGACAGAAGTCCTATATGGGAAGTAAGTGCACAGTAACTCCTGTTGTTAACTTAACAATTAACATTCTTATGCATGATGCCAGTGCTCACCGAGGCTCTTGACATGAGCTGTCAAGGCTATGGAAGCCTTTTGAGTCCACAATCTCTGTCAGTATTTAGGCAAGGCCATAAGCAAAGTGGAAGCTCTCTCCTCCCTTCAGAAAAAAGTACATCCTTCTTTGATGTCTCCTTCTTTCCACTGGGGTCTCTCTCACAGAGATACTTTTAAAAAAATATTTTTATTATATTTATTTGAAAGAGTTACATAGAAAGAGGAGAGGCAGAGAGAGAGAGAGAGAGAGAGAGAGAGGTCTTCCATCCACTGGTTCACTCCCAATTGGCCACAACGGCCAGGGCTTCACTGATCAGAAGCCAGGAGCCAGGAGCTTCCTCTGGGCCTTTTCCCATGTAGGTGCAGGGGCCCAAGGGCTTGGGCCATCTTCCACTGCTTTCCCAGGCCACAGAAGAGAGCTGGATTGGAAGTGGAGCAGCTGGGACTGGAACCAGCGCCCATACGGGATGCTGGCACCACAGGCGGTGGCTTTACCCACTGCACCACAGTGCTGGCCCTACAGAGATCCTTCATGTAGGACTTTTTTTTTTTTTTTTTTTTTTTTTTTTTTTTTTTTTTTTTTTTTGCCACAGTGTCTTGGCTTTCCATATCTTAAATTAAGAGCTCCAAACTTAATCTGGATCTCCCACATCAGTGACAGAAGCTCAGAAATTTGAGCCATCACCTGTTGCACATTACTAGGATGGTGGATTGGAAGTGAAGTACTAGGACTTGAACCAGGTACTCCCATTTGGGAAGTGAGCATCCCAAGAGACAATTTAACTGCTGGCTGCATGCCTACCCCAATATTGGTTTCTTATCCCATACTGTCTTCCAGTAAACGGTATGGCCACCCACCTAACATACTACGCCAGGAGGCTAGGGATCACAGTTGACACCTTTTTCCTCATTTCCAATATCGAAGACATTGTCAAGTCCCAGAATCTCCCTCAAAATATATTTCATTTCTGTCTCCAATGTTCCCTGGCAATGGTAAGCTATACCATTTCTTGCCTGACTGGATTTCTATTCCCTATATAGCTGCTAGAGAAAACGCCAGCCAGATCACATTACCACTATGCTTAAAAGTCTCCTGAGGCTTCCAGCTGCATTAGGATGCAATCCAGAATCCTCAGTGAGGCCTGTGAGGCTGTGCAGGACCTGGCCTGTCTGCCCACTGCCACCCAGCATCTTTCAGTCACTGTCTTTCAGCCACCTGACCTTGTCTTCCATTCCCTTGAATGCACCATAGCTTCCATAGGATGGTTCCTTGTCTGGATTACTCTGCTCCCACCACCTATTTAATGGTTAGTTCCTACTGATTTTTCTGGTCACTGGTTACATTTCTTCAGCAAGGTCTTCCTTAACCCAATTCTCAATCTCTATCAGGTCCTCCAATGGTAACCTTTCACACATGTGTCACATTAGCTTGATGACCTTTTAATTTTGGAATTAGATACATATTTATGATTTTTTTGGGGGGGTGCATCAGTTTCGCTCCAGACACCATAAGCACAGTGAGGACAGACACTGTTCGTTTTTGGTGCGGCAGCATCACTAGTATCTAGCATAGAACCTACCATGTGCAGAAGGTTAACAAACATTTGTGGGGAAAATCAGTTAACCAATGAAACCTGGGAACTCAGTAGCACCTGCTTTTGTGACCACTTTCCTTGATTTCTGTCTTACCTGGTGTAATGCTATGATTTAAGGGCTCCCTGCCCCCACCCCACATTTTCCCAGATTGATGGAATGTAATCTTCATCTCATTCTTCAGCCAGTCCTTCCCATTCTCCTCATTCTCCTCTTTTCCTAAAAATTAATTTTTTAAAAGATTTATTTTATTTAAAAGGCAGAGTGACAGAAAAAGAGAGACAGTTTTTCCATCTGAAGATTCACTCCTCAAGATCATCCAGGCTGAAGCCAGGAGCCTGGAACTCCATCCAGGTCTCTCATGGGGGTGGCAAGGGTCCAGGTCCTTGGGCCACCATGGACTGCTTTGCTAGATGCATTAGCAGGGAGCTGGAGCAGAAGTGGAACAACCGGGGCTCCAACTGGCTCTCTGATGGGGGCTGCTGGTGTTGGGGGAGTGGCTTAACACACTGCCTCCTCCTGCTTCTCTTAACCCTCATTATTTTAAGTTTCAGTGGGCACTTTACACATGCTAACTGATTACATCTTATCCAGCCTGCAGCTGCAATTCATCATCTCCATTTCATGAAGGCAAATCTCAGATTTAGAGAAAATTTACATTTGCCAAGGTTGCAGAGCTATTAGTGAAGCAGGACGCAGAATTCCTAAATATCTGTTTACTGCACTGCACAGTTTTCTCCTCACTTAGTCATTCTTCTTCATACCACCTATAGTGATCATTTCTTCCAGGTACTGTACAAGGTGAGGTTGAAAAAAATCCACCCATTTGGGGCAGTGGGTTAAAGCCCAGCCTGCAGCGCCGGCATCCCACATGGGCGCCAGTTTGTGCCCCAGCTGCTCCACTTAGGATCCAGCTCCCTGCTAATGGTCTAAGAAAAGCAGTGGGAGATGGCTCAAGTGTTTGGGCCCCTGTTATCCATGTGGGAGACCTGGGAGAAGCTCCTGGCTCCTGGCTTTGCCTTGGTCCAGTCTTGGCTGTTGTGGTCATCTGGGGAGTGAACCAGTAGATGGAAGATCGCTAAGTCTGCCTTTCAAATAAATAAATAAATAAATCCTTTACAAACATCATCACACCCAAAAGAAATGCCTCTATTCTAGACCACCAGCCTCTGGCAATCACTATGTACTTGCTGTCTCTGGACACCCCTGTTTGGGACTTTGCATTGAATGGATCATAATGTACACAGTATACATGGACTTCTGTGGTTTCTTTCACTCGGTGTAATGTTTTCATGGCTCATTGTATTGTAACAGGTTCTGAACTTCACTCCTTTTTATTACGAATTAACAGTCGATTGCATGGGGGCACACATTTTCTTTACCCAGGGAACAACCAGTGGACACTGGGTGGGCTCCTCTAGTGAATAACGCCATTGTGCACAGTTGCGCAGAAGTACTCAGGATGATGCATGTTTTCCCTTCTCTTGGGTGTATCCCTCAGAGTGGCACTGCTGGTCTTTGAGGAAGTGTCAGTAGCCGGTCTTCAGGAGCCAAACTTTGGGTTTTTGTCCAGAGGTTTGAGGGAGGGCAGCCTTTGGCTGCTGTGTGAAGCCTTCCCTGCGTGTTTACATCTTTCTCTGCAGTGTCTTTCCTCCCCTTTGGTTGCCTCTTTTATTCGCTTCCCTGTAGACCCCAGTCCCCTGCTGATTTTAGCAGGAACCGGAGCTTTCAAACTAAAAGTTATTTGTAAAACATTCTGACCTCCCTGGAGGACACACATGAAAGCAGTCATGTTTATCTGTAGGTTAGGCTCCCTCCACGCTGTTTTGTTACAAAAGAGTTTATTGAGTAGGAGGCTTATTTAACTTCTTCCTGAGGGTTACCACTCCTACACCACGCTGTCCAAACAGACTCTTAATTACCCATCTGCGCGTTGTAAAGAATCACTTTGAAGTTTCTCGGTAGTATTACCATCATCAGTACACAAATGTTTGTAACATTAAAAAAAAAAAAAGTGTGCCGGGCCCTATTAATTGCTCTATAAATTGTTATGAAAAGTTACTCTAATGAGGCATCTCTTAGGTTTACATTCCATTAATTGGCAAATACTTCATTGTTTTTGGGGGCACACACGCGCTCTGCTTCAGAGAACACCAGGAACCGGAGGCTTTCCGAGGGGCTCAGACAAAAATTCTCATTTGATCACCCCCTCCTCCTTGGTGAAAACTGTGCACAACCTTGCATTCGCTTTCCGACGGTTGTGTTTAGAATAATAAAGATCGCCTCCACCTACTCAAGCAAACTGAATTTGCTGAACACAGCACCAACAACTTTCCTGTGGCTTAGCCACTTCCTTTCCTTAAGTCACGGAGCGCGGGCACGCGGGAAGTGACTTCGGCCACCGAGGACACAGAGCGTTCAGGTTTAACACGCTTTTTACTCTACACGGGGAACGCGGGTAAGGAAAAGGGGAGCCCTCCGAGCGAGGCTGGGCACGGCTCCGAGTCGGGCCCCGGATAAGCCGGACACCTGAGGCGACCCTCGCCTCCGGCGCAGCAAGACCCCGCCGCGGGGACGACGCGCCTGCCCGGCCCGCGGCGGGTTCCGCGCCCCGGGGAGCCGACGGTGAGTCACCCGGGCCCGGCAGCTCGAGGGCCGCGCGCGCGCCGCAACCCAGCGCCGAGGAAGCCTCGGAAGGAAGAGGAGGGGCGAGTGCGCGCGAGGAAAAGAAGGAAGAGGCGTCTGGGGACGGGAAGGGAGCCGGAGGGAGGAAGACGGGGAGGAGGAGGAGGAGGCCGGAGCAGGGGGCGCGCCGGGGAGCGCGGGGCGGGCCCGGGAGGCGCCTGGGGCGTGCCTGCGGCCGGGGCGGAGCGGCGCGCGCTGAAGGTTCGGCGGGGGCTGCCGGGATCGGGGCGCCTCGCTGCTCCCTGGCCGCGTCGGCAGCTCCTCGGCGCTGCCCGGCTCTGCTCCGCGGGCCATGTTCGCGCCGCGCGTGCCGTGCGCCCGGGACTGCTAGCTCCTGCCGGGCTTCCTGCCCGCGCGGCCCCGCACCTGGCCGCCGCCTGCCTGGAGCCCGGCGGGGGCTGACGCGCGCAGCAGGCGGCCGGTGTGCGCCGCGCGGACCGCTGCAGTCATGGGGCTGCAGCCCTTGGAGTTCAGCGACTGCTACCTCGACAGCCCGTGGTTCCGGGAGAGGATCCGCGCTCACGAAGCCGAGCTCGAGAGGACCAACAAGTTCATCAAAGAGCTCATCAAGGACGGGAAGAACCTCATCGCCGCGACCAAAAGTGAGCGGGGACCCGGGCGGGCACAGGCTTGCGGTGTGGCGAGGCCGGGAGCAGTCTCTCCCGGCGGGAGACGGAGCGTCTGGCGCCCCGGTTCATACCGGTCCGGGTCGCTCGGAACCCGGGAGGCCCTAGGGTGCTTGCTCCGCCAGCAGCTAGTGGCGAGTCCCCAATCACGCCTGCCGATCGGCGGCGGCGTGAGCCAGGGGCCGTGCGCGGGGGCGCGCTGCCCACGACTTCGCCTGGCCCAGCCCGGCCCGGCCCGACCGGGCACCCCTTGGTGCTGCGTCCTCCGTGGCACTGACCTGAGGCTCTCACGGCCCCAGGGCAGGTTTTGTTCCCTCCCTTCTCCCAAAGCCTGCAAAACAGAGCCCTCAGTGTGACTAGTGTTGGCTCGCGACCTCTCTCCGGAACGTTGAATTCTCCAGGGGGTCCTGAAGCTGCACCTTTGCCAGCTCCTTTGCTGATCGCTCCCCCAACCCTCCGAGCGTCTCATCCCGGGTCCCCCACTGGGCCAGCCCTGAAAGTCCGCCTGGCTTTGTGCTGCTTGCTGCACATTCCTTTGCTTCTCCCGTGCCGAGGAGGGGTCAAAGACTGGGCTCTGAAAGGGCCGGCGCCAGCGCCGTCTGCAGATAGGCAATTCCGCGCTGGTCACGCGTGGTGCCCGCCTCCCCTGATCTGTCTGTCGAGAAAGTCGGAAGGAAACGGGAGAAATAAGTGTATAGCCGAGCAGTGAGCTGAAATGCGTGCCCGTGGAGTTGGTGATGCTGCTGGGGATGGCGAGGGGTTCTCTCCAGGCAGAAACTGGGCAGCCTGACCCCCGCTGGGCCCCACAGCCCTGAATGAGGACGGCTACAGGCACCGGACAGGGTCTGTGTTGTCGGTGGCTTTATCTCCTATCTGGTTTCTCACTTCAGTAATTTCCAGCCTCGGGAGTTTGTCGCCTGGGCACTTAACTACCTCTGGGAAAAGTACTCCGGGTCTGGCCCTCCCTCCTCCTCCCATTTTGTATTGAGGAAAATTGAAGCAAACCCTGCCTCTCAGGTAGCCAGCCAAGAGCCTGGCTTAGGTAACTCTCATTTAATGAATGAACTGAAATGCTTTTTAATGGGAAGAATGTAGTGAGCTGTCTGTGTAATTGTGGAAGCAACTCACTAACTTCACTGGATGATCTCCAAGGTACTTAACCTGTGGTTCTGTGACTTCTTTGGTGCTGCACAATCACAACTGGGAATCGGTTAGTTTGGGATATGTGGCCTGGGCTTCTTTGGTGGATGGCCCTCCAGCCCCTTGGCATTGGGTATGTGCATCCTATGGGAAGTAGGAAGAGAGGTGACCATAGGCAGGGGAAGAGTGGAGAAGTTCAGGTGGGTGATGGGGCGGGGAGGGGACTTACCCCTTCCACACCGAAGTCTGAGCCAGTGTCACTGGCTAGGGGAGACCTCTTACTGGCCGAAACAGCTCCTTTCAGAGCTGGGGACATGTGGAGAGAGGCAGATGGCAGAGCCAGTTTGGCCCCTGGTAAAAAGCTATTTCTGTGACTGCCTATCAGCTCTCCTGCCAGCAGGACACAGGCCTTGTGTGCCAGCAGCAGCGGTGCGTGGGGGGGGGGGGGGAGGGGCAGCTGTCAGCCTTCCTCCCCAGAATGTGGACTTACTCAGATTTGTGAATTGGAATCTTAACTCCTCCTGATTCTTGTCCTTGGCAGTAAGATTCCTGCTTGGTAATCACATATAGGTTAGCAAGTGGAAAGCACATCTTTGTGTTGTTCCGTTCCACTAATATAAATTCTCTCCTAGAATTTAACAAACACGGCTTTTGCTCACGTGCGTTTGGCAAGTTAAGACTGTTTTTTTCCCACTTGCTCCTTAAAGTTTACTTCTCGTTCCTGTGAAAGACTAAGAAGGCTGGACTTAGATCCGGAGACCTGGGTTTAATTCTTCAGCATTTTAGGGTTGGGCTACGTGACAGTTGGACCTAATTCTTTTGTGCTCAATTTCTCCTGCCCTGCTTCTTAGAGGGATTCTTAAGGTTCTGCAGCATTTGGAAAGGGCTGCATGAGGTCATTGGAAGTGTTAGTCCAGGTCACTCGTTCATCTGACCCCTTGAGCCTTCTGTAACATTAGAGAGCCCAGAAGGACATTAGGTGGACGATCCACAGAATATCAGTCAGCCAGGTTGGGTTGTTCACATTCCCGGGTGTTTTATACTTTATTTTGCAAAAATAGCCTTTTGTGCATTTTCAGAATTGTATGTTAAAGTGATCTGTTTTAGATTGCTTCGTAGGATTCTTTCCGCATGCACTAATACTTGCTGAATTTATGTAATTTTGATGTATTAATGCTTTGGAATCTTTTATGAGTATTGAAGGAAGTTGGAGGCCCGTGGAACCTGAAGGCTTACTGCAGAGTTCCGTTCAGTGGCAATCGGGAGACATTTAGCACCTACAATTTGTTAAATCCATTGATTGAGATAACAGGGAAGTAATAGGCACAGGCCCTTGCTTTTGAGTTTACTGTCCTGAAGATGAATTCACTTCCATTTAAGGAACAGTTTCTGAATTTCTGTCTGCACCGCACTAAGTGCTTGAAGAAACCACCGATGCTCCGCATTAAAGATCGACACGTAAATACTGCCAGGAACGAGAGTTTGTTGTAGGTTAAGGCAGAGGGGGCTGTGTTTTAAGTAAGAACTAGCACCTTGATAGATGGAACACAGCTGGGGCGAAACCAACACACCTGCCACTAGGCTCCACTGCGTGAGGAGCCTAGTTTGCCTGCAATCAGAGCTCATATCAGGGAGTAGAGTGGGAAGGTCAGTTTTAGACTATGGAGAGCCATAGACGTGAGGCTGGGAACGTGACCTTAGTCCTTGGGGAGGATCACTGAAGGTTCTTCAGCAGAAGACTGATGTAATAGGCAGGGGATGGTTTAGATGCAAGGTTGGGGAACATCTAGCCAACAGGCCTGTAAGGCCTGCAGACTCATTAGGTCTGGCCCTACCAAGTCAACCACAGGTGGAACTCGACATTCAGTATGTCTATGGCAGGCTGATTTTTAAGTTGATAATTCTGAGTGGCTCTTGGCAGAAAAAAGTTTCCCCACCCCGGGTGTAGAGACCACATTGAACATTTGTGTGTAGGGAGAGATTGGAGGTAGCAGTGCAGATGGGGAGAGTGCCAGAGAGGAGAGTGACTGATGCGGCAGACTTGCAGGTCATTCATTCACTTAACTCAGCTGGTTGTCTGTTTAAATAGCTTTTTGAAAAAGTCCTTTTTCCACTGCTTTCTTTTCTGGAGTATCCAGTGTCCTCTTTCAATGCAGTTTAAAGTTCTGTAAGCATTTGTTGCAATGTCTGTGTAGTTTCTGGTGATTCATATAAATCTATTGCATAGTTGCCAGAAAAGCCATCTATGCTTTTATATTAGGTGTCTTTTGAGAAAGCATATTCTGTTCTATAGGGAAATATTTTCTCTTAAAGTGCTTATTTGAAAAGTAGGCAGAAAGAGGGAGAGCTCTTCCATTTGCTGGGTCATTTCCTTAAATGCCCTCAACAGCCAGGGCTGGGCCAGGCTGAAGTCAGGAGCTAGAAATGCTACCTCGTCTTCCATGTAGGTGGCACCATCCCAGCTAAGATGATGAGGCCATGATCTGTGGTCTTCCCAGGCTCATTAGCAGGAAGTAGGATCACAAGTGGAGTAGCTGACAGAAGATGGGTGATTTTACGCCCTTTAACATCCCTTAGGATTAAGGGAATGGAGTCTCTGAGGGGGGAATGTTGTAGGCAGGCATACAGGATAAAACTGATCAGATTTGTGAGCTGGAAGACCATGCCTTCACCACGCCCTTGTGTGACCTCATGACTCTACCTGGCCACACCTGAGTGCCCAGTGGCCAATCAGCTTAATTACCCACTCCACTTTGGAAGTGGATTAAAAGCCTGGGACGCGGTGTGCGGAGCCCTTTCCTTTGGGCTTTTGCCACTGCAGGCACTTGCTGCCCCTGCACCTCCAGGGTATGTGGCCTTTGGGCCACCTGCCCCATGCTTCCTGGCCTGCGTGCTCCTCCATGTGGCTGGCTCCTGGTACTCGGTATGAATCCAGATTTATCTCTTTTAGATAGGGCCCTCCCTCTCCTATGCATTTTCTCCCTAAATAAAAAGCTTAAAATGTTAAAAAAAAAAAAAAAAAAGTGGAGCAGCTGGGCAGTGGAGTGGGGCATCCCAAGTGGTAGTTTAACGTGCTGTGCCACAAACTTGTCCTGGGAAATATATTTTTTTAAAGATCTACTTATTTGAGGCTAGCGCCGCTGCTCACTAGGCTAATCCTTGCCTGTGGCACCAGCACCCCGGGTTCTAGTCCCAGTCAGGGCGCTGGATTCTGTCCTGGTTACTCCTCTTCCAGGCCAGCTCTCTGCTGTGGCCCGGGAGTGCAGTGGAGGATGGCCCAAGTGCTTGGGCCCTGCACCCGCATGGGAGACCAGGAGAAGCACCTGGCTCCTGGCTTCGGATCAGCGCAGCGTGCCAGCCGCAGCGTGCTGGCCGTAGAGGCCATTTGGGTGGTGAACCAATGGAAAAGGAAGACCTTTCTCTCTGTCTCTCTCTCTCACTAACTCTGCCTGTCAAAAAAAAAAAAAAAAAAAAAAAAAAAAAAAAACCCAAAACATTTATTTGAAAGAGTTGGAGAGAGAGAGAGAGATGGAGGTCTTCCACCCGCTGGTTCACTCCCAGTTGGCCACAACAGCTGAAGCTGTGCCGATCCGAAGCCAGGAGAGAGGAGGGTCTTCTGGGTCTCCCATGCGGGTGCAGAGGCTCAAGGGCTTGGGCCATCTTCTGCTGCTTTCCCAGGCCATAGCAGAGAGCTGGATCTGAAGTGGAGCAGCCCATATGGGATACTGGCACTGCAGGCAGTGGCTTTACCTGCTATGCCACAGAGCCGGCCCGGGAAATATTTTCAAAATAAATATTGTTAAACCCTTCTAAGTGCTCTTTGGTAACATTTCTCTGTGTCCATACACAGTGTTAAGCTGGAGGGGTTCTCATGATTGAGCCTGCTCTTTTCACAGACATAGTAAAGGATGTAAAAGACCTTGTTAGTGGCAGAGCCAGGACTAGGGTTCAGGTCTCTGAGACGTAGTGTTGGTATTTCTTTTCAACTTTGGTATTTTGCTTTTTATCCCAGAGGAAGGCGTCAAAGTTCCCTTTTGCTGTCTTCCTGTTGACTGTAGCGGAGAAATCAGTTTGGAGGATTATCCTCAACTGGTGTTACCTTAAACAGATTGAGGTTCTGAAGACTTCAAAGAATTTGACTTCTTTGTGAACTGGAGCCTTGGTTTCCTTTCTTGTAACATGTGACTAATGCAGAAAGTGCCGAGGATTGATGCAAGGGTTTTGAAAATACAAATGTATGGAGTTCAGGGCTCCTGGCATCCACCTGACCCTCTGTGTTTCCACCTCCTCCCCCCACCATCAAATGCCTTTCAAATAAAATAATCTTTAGAAGAAAGAAATGAGCTCTCAAGTCATGGAAAGACACAGCGGATCCCTGCAAAAATAAGAAAAAAAAAAAAAAGAAAGAAAAAAAAAAAGAAAGGAAAAAAAAAGAAAGAAAGAAAAAAAAAAAGACAAATGTAAAGTGCTTGTGTAGAAGTTCTTGTTAGTCCGGCCAACCTTCTTTTTCCTCTTCTGACAACCCAGATTCTGATCAGGTGTCTACACTCTTGTCCAGATGACTCCAGGAAAGGCGATTAGGGGTAATTCTGATTAGCATACCTCAGGGGTTTTCCATCCTCTCTGCCCACAGTGTGATCACCTGGGCGAACTGGAGCAAAGATGTGCAGGCAGGGGTGAGTATCAGTCGCTACACTAAGCTACAGCATAGCAGTAAACCCATTTTCTGGGCTGGTAGTTGGGTGAAGGATGAGGATGTACCCTAGTTCTGGCTACTGAGACACAGTAGTCTCTGCTGGAGGTTTTAGGAAAAGGTTTCCTTTTGTCACTAAAGGAGACTTAAAAAAGATGGTTCTGGGGTAGGTGTTTGGTCTAGTAGTTAAACTGCTAGTTGGAGTACCCAAATCCCATGTGAGCTAGGTTTGATACCTGGCACCACCTGTGACCCCAGCTTCCTGCCAGGCAGTGGTGATGGCTCAGTTCTAGACACTCATGGAAGACCCAGCTTGAGTTCCTGGCTCCCAGCTTCACCTGGCCCAGTCCCTGGGAAGCTGGGAGTGAAGCAGCAGATAGGAGCTCTGTCTCTCAAATGCATAGTTAAAAAAAAATTAACCAAGAATGCTTCTCTCCTCTTCTGCATTGTCTGGTTGTGATGCTGACACCTGCTGTCCGCCTTGGGGCCCATGAGTGGCACCAGCCTGCAAGAAAGTGGAACAGCGAGCTGACTATGCTGGGTTCTTGAGGCTGTTGTGGGAGCTGCCGATTGTTCCATGCCTGGCATCAGCTAGTTTGACTTGGGTTCTCTGCTACTTAACATGCTGATTTTTGATGGTGTGATTTAATAGATTTTGTGCTAATGCTCTCTTAAGTGAAAGCTAGAGAAGAATAGAACAAAGATTTTAAAGCTGAATTACAAGTATATTTTTTTCCCGGAATGGAAAATAATACTCATGTGTGTTTTCTGCCTCACAGAGGTCACTGTGGGCCCTTGCAGTTGGGGGCATCTCCTGGCTCATCTCTATGGATACTGTGAATATGATAGTCAACCTTGAGCCAGGATGGGACCCCGACAGGCTTGAAAAGGTTTACTCTCTGCGGATAGCTGTTGACCTGACTTGTAGTGGTTCCTGCTCGGAGCCTGCCACCAGCGAGCCGTGTCCACTGAGAGTGGTTTACTGGTCGGCCGCTGATCTTAGGCTCTCAGTGTCTTTCCAACACGATGCTTTGCCTTTCTCTGTCCTCTCATTTTCTGGAGTCCTTTGATCACCTCCTTGTTCTTTCTGTTGAAGTTGTCTGGGAGGGAGGAAGAGGACAGAGGGGAGGAGGGTGTTTTTGTGTTTCATGGTAAAATCGTTGACAAGAGAATGGTGTAGAGATGAGGGTGTAGGTGGGCTGGCCCATGTCATAGCTTACTCAGCTGGGGCCAGGATGCTTTGCTTGTCAGTACCCATGTTCTTATGTGTCAAATGGAGGTGACATCACTGTCTACTCCGTTGGGTTACTAGTTGGACTAAATGAATACAAGTAAAGCATTTAAAATTAGTCCTCAAAAGCCACCAATTACTGTGATATGTCATCTAAATTGCAAGTATATATCCTAATCTCAAGGCTTTCTTGGTGGACAATGGCTGCTCCAGTGCACAGACCAGTTATCTAACCTTTCAGTGCTTACTGCTCCTACAAATGCAGTTGTTTGGATCATCATTATCAGAGACCAAGAAGATAAGCAAAATTCTCCAGCTCTGTAGTTGAGGATGCTGGGAAATCCTGAAAATATGTAGGCAAATCAGAGCCCAGTGGTGTGTTGGAGAAACATTTTGCAGAGTTTATATCTGATTCACAGAGATCCGAAGATGACGTAGCAGGTGTCCCTGAGTCTGCTGAGGCTTCTACTTCAGGGTTTGAGCAGTTGGCAACAGACCAGGGCACTGATGAGGGAAGGTTGATGAGAGAGCTCTGCTCCAGGTGCTGAGCTGACCTCAATGACTTCGGATGCCTGTAATTACAGTGATACTTATTGAGGACATTAACTCCAGCATTTTGTCTGCTGGAAACCTTAACAAGTCTCTGAACAGTGGCTGTCTTTGCTGTGGTCTTGCATGATCAGAAAGAAGAGACCTCTTGGAGATATTTTCCTAAGAACTGTTAGATGATTCTGTTCTCCCCTAAAGAAATCAAGCCCTTTGGGCAGAGAGGACCAGAGAAGCTGTTTGCACTATGGTGACTGGTAGCTGTTTATCTCCATGCTCACATGGAATCTACAAAAAATTCCTGGAAATTGTGTGTTAAGAAAAAATTATGCATGGCTTTAAGTTTTATGTATGTAGATAAACTTATTTTTCAATTCTATTTAAAAAAATGTTTTCATTTTATTTGAAAGGCAGAGCAAGAGCAAGAAAGAACGCTTCCATGTGCTGTTAATTCTCCAAACATCTCAACAGCAGGAGGTTGGAACTTCGACCTGGGTGGCAGGGACCCAAGTACTTGAACTATGACCTGTTGCCTCCCAGGGTATATGTTAGGAAGGTGTAATCAGAGGTGGAGTTGGGACTCAAACCAGGCACTCTGATATGGGATGCTGGTATTGCAAGTGACGTCTTAAGCCCTGCATCAAATGCATTTTTTCATGAACTTTTGGAAGAACCCCTGTATGTATTTTTTTTTTTTTTTGCACCAAGAGAGACAAGAGTTAGGAACTAGATAAAAATATGTGGTTTGGGTTACCATAAATCATGATTTTTTTTTTTTTTAATTTTTGACAGGCAGAGTGGACAGTGAGAGAGAGACAGAGAGAAAGGTCTTACTTTTGCTGTTGGTTCACCCTCCAATGGCCACCGCGGTAGGCGCGCTGCGGCCGGTGCACCGCGCTGATCCGATGGCAGGAGCCAGGTGCTTCTCCTGGTCTCCCATGGGGTGCAGGGCCCAAGCACTTGGGCCATCCTCCACTGCACTCCCTGGCCACAGCAGAGAGCTGGCCTGGAAGAGGGGCAACTGGGACAGGATCGGTGCCGCGACTGGGACTAGAACCCGGTGTGCCGGCGCTGCAAGGCGGAGGATTAGCCTATTGAGCCACGGCGCCGGCCCATAAATCATGATTTTAAGTGGTTGTTGACTATGTGGTAATGTATAGGTAAACTGTTTACATTTGACTAATGAAAACATGGTGCCTTTTGTCACTTTGAAGTTTTGCTACTACAGATGCAACTGGTAAGACATTGTGTCACGGGATTTAGTGTTGAACATTGCCTCTGACTTTGTGTCTTGTGTAGAGAAAACTTGTGTGGTCAAATTTGCTTTATTTCAGGATTTGTGAGGGAGTGTATGGAAATTTGTAGATTATAATTCTGATTGAGTGTCTTGAATATTTTATTAGGTTACTTTTAGTAGAATTATGTTTCAGATAAATAGGCAATTGCAAACTACATCTGAAATTTTTAAAATGTATATTTGAATAATTGTAATAGTGGTAGCTAACTTGTGAAGCATTCAGTATTTGCTTATCTTTGTTAAGTTCAGCATGGGCATAGTGGAATGTTAAGAATTACTTGGTGTGGTGTGTTATTTACCCCATTGTATGGATTAGGATGTTGAATTGAGGGAGATTAATAGCTTGTCTAACACACAGCTTGTCACTGGTGGAGCTGGAATGTGAACCTGGGTTTGTCTTGACCCCGATAGTAAGCTGTCTCTGAGTGGGTGTAACCGTGGCTTCTGCTGGGGAGGTGACAGTAAATCTTGGTTATCTGGAATGTGTGTCCATGCGGTGATGTCGTTAAGAGACTGTTCTTGTTAGGTCAGTACAGTGATCATGATTTAAAACTTGGTGACTTTGAAGGCCATTACAACTGAAAACTGATGGCTGATCCGGCTTGTAAGGATAGACATTCAGAGAGATGTTGTAGATGTAGGGTACAAGACACAGACCCCACTGACAGACCTTGCCCTGCTGTTATTCCCTCTCCTCCCTCTGCCTCTCTTCCTCCTTCCTCAGTGCCCTCTCTTCCACATTCCTCATCTTACCTTTTAGAGCAGTACATTTGAAGGTAGCGTTAGACTGACTTCCCATAAGTTTGAGATACTTCACCAATGTGGAAATAAGATCCAAAGAAACATGAACAAAGGGGTGCTTCGAATAGTTCATGGAAAAATGGAAATAAAAGTTTTTTATGCCATAATAAACTTGAAATCTGTGCATGTAAGGGGTCTTAGAAATGTTAATGGTTTTGTTTTCTTTTTGTTTTTGTTTTTTTTGCATCAAAACAGATTTCTTTTACTTCCATTTTCCGTGAGCTTTTTGAAGAATCCCTGTATTTGCCCCCAGCACAGGAAATAAACTCTCCCTGCCTTTCGTTCCAGGGCAGGAACTGCCTCCAGTCTGGTGTTTATTATACCTAGCATTTATTTTTATTTGTTTTTTTTAAAGCTTTATTTATTTGATAGAGAGAGAGAGAGAGAGAGAGAGAGAATGTCTTCCATCCGATGGTTCACTCCCCAGATGGCTGCAATGGTTGCACTGATCTGAAGCCAGGTCCAGGAGCCTGGAGCTTCCTCTGGGTCTCCCACATGAGTGGCCCAAGCACTTGGGCCAACCTCCACTGCCTTCCCAGGCCACAGCAGAGAGCTGGACTGGAAGAGGAGCAGCCGGGACTAGAACCTGGTGCCCATATAGGATGCCAGTGCTGCAGGCGGAAGATTAACCTAGTGTGTCACCGTGCTGGCCCCAGGTGGTGGCTTTTACCTGCTATGCCACAGCGCCGGCCCCTATACCTAGCATTTCAAAACAGCTGTATGCGCCCCTATAATGTGACTTTGAACTTTAATGGTTTCATAGTACAGTTACTTTCCCCCCATCTATATTATATTTGTGATACTTGTAGCTCTGTTTCACTTAGCTCACTCTTTTTTTTTTATGTAAATAGCACCTAAAAAGACTGTTAATTGTTGTTCTTCGATGCATCTTGTATCCATTTATTTATTTGAGAGGTAGACAGCTCCTATCCACTTGATTGACTTCCCAATGCCTGTAGTGGCTAGGGCTGGTGTAGTGTGCCATGTGTGTGGCAGGAGCCTGATGGCTTGAATGATTACTGAGTTTGGGTTAGCAAGAAGCTGGAGTCAGGAATTGGAACCGTGAATTGAACACAGGTGTTCCGAAGTGGAACTGAATTGTCCTAATTGCTAGGCTTAACATCCCCTCCCATGCATTTTTTTTTTTTAATTTGAAACTAAATATTTTTAGAGAATATTCACTATGAAAGTCTTACTGTAATTTTCTAAACTTTTTTTTTTTTTTAATTTGAGAGAGAAAGATCAAGACAGAGCAGACTCATCTGCTGATTGACTCCCCACATGCCTGCAATGGTTGGGGCTGAAACCCTGAAACCAGGAGCTGGAAATTGTATTCTAGTCTCCCATGTGGGTAGCAGGGACCCAACTGCTTGGGCCGTCACCTGCTGCCTTCCAGGAGGCTGAAATTGAAGGCAGGGGCCCAGACTTGAACCCAGCCACTCCAATGTGGGAAGTGGGATCCAACCAATGACTTCACCACGAGACCCTACTTCTATAGACTTTGAAATACTAACTGTAATGGATGCATCTATGAATCTCAAAGGCATTTGATAGATTTTCTTGGTGATACTTGGTGTTATCAGCTCAGTGTGGAAAATCAGCCAGCCAGTTTACATTCCAGCACTGCAAGAAATAAACTGATCGTAATGAAAACCAACACATCTTTCAAAGCCTTCTGCTGTATTGAAACTAGACTTTGGACGTCAGAATGTAAGGGGATGAATGCTGTTGGTAATCAAGCTGATGAGGGCAGGTGAGCGTGGTTTTCAGCAGTGATTGCTCGGGCTATTGTAGCCAACCGAGAAGCAGGTAGGAGCCCCAGCCCTGTTTCCTGATCTCGCCAATACCAGAAACATACTTTATAGACTGGTCAAGGGGATGCTTTTGTATTGAGAAAGCCCTGGCATCCTTCTCGTTAAACAAACACACATACTCTGAAAACCCCTGAACAGTACATTCAGGGACAGACCCAGATCGCACCCCAGGACGCTGCCTTGGCTGGACTGGCTGCCCTGGTTTGACGAGAATTTCCTCCTCGTGTTTCCTGGGAAGATGTTAATCCAGTCTCCTTCCTCCTCTGCTCACCCAGGGGCGACTGCTGCACTTGGCTGCTAAGGCGTGGCTCTGGAGGCAAGTCCTGGGGAGGTGTGTTGCTGGGGGAGGGGCTCATTGGGCCAGAGCAATGTCGCTGAGGTCTGCACAGGGGATGTTTGGTGGTTTTTTAGAAGAATGAGTGATGTGGACGATTACGGAGGCCCTTGGTTTCTCTTTCTTAGTAAAACAGACGCAGTAAGAGCTGTGCCTCACAGAGTGGTATTAATTAGCCCTCATGTTATTTATTATTGAAACAAAATTTGAAAAGGAGAGAGAGAGAGAATTTCCCATCCTTTTGGCTCACTCCCCAAATCCTGCAATGTTCGGGACTGGGCTGGGGAAGAAGCCAGGAGCTGGAAACTCAATTTTTTGTGGGTGGCAGGGACCCAACCACTCACTGCTGTCTCCCAAGGTGCACATCCATAGCAAACTGGAATGGGGAGTGGAGCTGGGACCCGCACTCAGGCACTGTGATGGGGTATGCCGGTGGGTGTCCCAGTGGGTTTTTAGCTGCTGCACCAAATGCCTACCCCTTGTTACTTATTAAGAGATCTTAGACCTCTGCCTGACCCTGGTGCTCATCATTTTTATTGTAAGAACTCTATCCCGACTTCCTTTGTTGAACATAAACACAGTTGTTACTTTGCAAATAGTGACAGTAGAAATAGGCTGGGAATATATTCATTTTTCTTTCAGGCTAACAACATTTTGACACAGTGCTGAATACAGGCCTCTCACTTACTAAATGGGAGAAACCATCTGTAATAGTGCCTTGGAACCCAGCATAGCACTGAAGATTTCTGCTTGAGAGTTTTGGAGATAAAGCCAGAAATACAAGGGAGCAGAGCTCTGTTGGCATAATATCACGTGTATTTCAGAATCTGCCAGATAGTGCAGCTGTCACTCTGACAGTGTCTGGCTTTGTGAAATGCAGGTCAAAGACAGCACAGCAAAGGTAATTAAAGAGCATGGTGTTGAAGTCAGGTGTACATACTGTAATGCTTGGCTAAGTTGATTGAATTCTCTGTGCCTTCATTTCTTCTTAAAAACATGGAAAGCAGTTCAGTGTTTCAAATCTTGCTCAAGGAACCAGCACTGTGACACAGCAGGGTAAGCTGCCACCTGTGATGCTGGCATCCTGTATGAGCACCAGGTCAAGTCCCAGCTGCTCCACTTCTGCTCCAGCTCCCTGCTAATGTGTGTGGGAAAACAGCAGAGGATGACCCAAGTGCTTGGGCTCCGGCACCCATGTGGAAGACCCAGGTGGAGCTCTGTCCTGGCTTCAGCCTGGCCCAGCCCCTGCTGCTGCTGCCATTTGGGGAGTGAACAAACAGATGGAAGACCTTTCTCTGTCTCACCCTCTGTCTGTGTCCGCCTTTCAAATAAATAAAGTAAATCTTTAAAAACAATTAAATTGATGGGAGTGCTCTCTCTCTCTCTCTCCTTCTCTGTTCTCTGTATCTCTGCCTTTCAAATAAATAAGTAAGTAAGGCTGGCGCCATGGCTCAATAGGCTAATCCTCTGCCTTGCAGCGCCGGCACCCCGGGTTCTAGTCCTGGTCTTGGTGCCGGATTCTGTCCCGGTTGCCCCTCTTCCAGGCCAGCTCTCTGCTGTGGCCAGGGAGTGCAGTGGAGGATGGCCCAAGTACTTGGGCTCTGCACCCCATGGGAGACCAGGAGAAGCACCTGGCTCCTGCCTTCGGATCAGCGCGATGCGCCGGCTGCGGCGGCCATTGGAGGGTGAACCAACGGCAAAGGAAGACCTTTCTCTCTCTCTCTCTCACTGTCCACTCTGCCTGTCAAAAAAAAAAAAAAGTACCTTTTAAAAAACTTTATTTAAAGTGTCTGGGGATGGGTTTTGTGGTGCAGAGGTGAAGCTGCTGCTTGGGATGCCTGCATCTCCTATTGGAGTGCCTGGTGTGAGTCTGGTTCTTCTGCTTCTTGCTAATGTGCCCAATGAGGCAGTGGATGATGGGAGACCAGGATGGAGTTCCAGGCTCCTGTCTGAGGCCTGGCCCAGACCTGGCTGTGGAGGGCATTTTGAGAATGATCCAATGGATGGAAGATCTATCTCTCTCTTTCAAGTACATGAAAAAAATAAATTTTAAAATAAGTATCTGAGCCATAGTAAATCCTATATGTGTTTGCTAAGTGTAGAGAAAACTAAAAAGCTGTTTATAGTCATGACCACAGTCATCCTGTTGTGACAGTAGGCAGAGGTGTCCTCACAAACCACTGGACTCCAGGGATTGAGAGTGTGTGCCGGAGGCTTAACAGTGAAGAGAGGTGCTGTGTCTCTTCGCAGGAGTTAAGAGTTGTTCATGAGACAAAGTGAAAAGGTTCGTTTTGGTGCAGAAAATCTTTGAAATCAATGAGTCGTTTTTTTCATTATACACGCTTGGCACAAACTTTCTGAACTCCCTTGTGTGGGATGCCCTGGCTGTAGTTAACAGGACTAACCAGTTCCTAGGGTGTGTGTGTGTGTGTGTGTGAGAGAGAGAGAGAACATGTGCGTGCACATGCTCATGAACCAGACCTCCAGGCAGGAATCACTACTAAGTTCAGACCAGGAGGAGGTCGGAGCTTCCGTGTTCAGAGTAGGGAAGAGGAGAGATCCTCCCAGGACAGAGAAGATGCACCTGAGGCGCCTGGAGGTAGGAGAGCACATCCTGCAGCTGGGGAGGGGGAGTGGATATGGGCTGGGGGCACAGGAGGGCAGGGGCCCTCACAAAGCTACTGAGGGGCTCTATTCCAAGGGGAGTGGGAAGAGGACAGAAAGCTTTGAGCAGGGAATTGATGTGCTCTGAATTGCACCCGAGGATGGTTTCTCAGGGTCTGGTTGTGAGAAAGAAGTAGGGGAAAGCAGGCCCAGAGGTAGGCGGTCAGCCAGCTGGGCCTGGGACTTTGGTGGTGGTGGTGGAAGAGGAGTGAGGGATTAGAGGCCTTGGGAAGACGGGGACTGGCAGTGATGCTGAGGTTCCTGGCTTGGGCAGGTGCATGCTGTTCACTGAATTGGTCCAGCTCAGGGATGTGTGTGTGTGTGTGTGTGTGTGTGTGTGTGTTTTTTTTAAAGGCAGAGTGGATAGTGAGAGAGAGACAGAGAGAAAGGTCTTCCTTTTTGCCATTGGTTCACCCTCCAATGGCTGCCACGGTAGGCGCATCATGCTGATCCGAAGCCAGGAGCTTCTCCTGGTCTCCCATGCGGGTGCAGGGCCCAAGGACTTGGGCCACTCTCCACTGCCTTCCCGGGCCATAGCAGAGAGCTGACCTGGAAGAGGGGCAACCGGGATAGAATCCGGCGCCTCAACCGGGACTAGAACCCGGTGTGCCGGCACCGCAAGGCGGAGGATTAGCCTGTTAAGCCGCGGCGCCGGCCTTTTTTTTTTTTTTTTAAGATCTATTTATTTGAAAGAGTTACACAGGAGAGGCAGAAAGAGAGATCTTCCATGCACTGGTTCAGTCTTCAGTTGGCGTAATGACCGAAGCTGCACAGATCTGAAGCCAGGAGCCAGGAGCTTCTTCTGGATCTCCCATGTGGGTGCAGGGGCCCAAGCACTGGGCCATCTTCTGCTTTCCCAGGCCGTAGCAGAGAGCTGGATCAGAAGAGGAGCAGCTGGGACTAGAACTGGGGCCCATTTGGGATGCAGGCACTGCAGGCAGCGGCTTCACCTGCTACTCCACAGTGCCAGCCCCGGGTTGGCTGAGGTTGGTTGAGGTTGAGGTCTGTCTGAGCTATGTCAAGGACATGTTCAGGAGTTTGTTTCTTCTATGGGTATGTCCTTCAGGAGCAGGGACTGGAGCTACAGATGAACATTCTGGATAGGAAGCAGCTGAGGTTGGATCTACCCAGAGAGAGAGGGTGGGAAGGCAAATGGTTCAGGGCAGATCCTGAGAACAACTTGTAGGGGGCGGGAAGAAGACAGTGAGAAGTGACAAGCTGTAGCCAGGGATGCAGATGCCATGGGAAAGAGGAGGGGGTAGACAAAGTCATGCTGTAGAGTTCAGGTGACACTATCTTAGCCAGAAGATGCCATGGGTGATGGTGGGGGCTAAGCAGGAGCCCGATGGGCAGAGGTTGTGAAGAATGAGTCTGGGCAGAGGGCTTTCCCAGTATGGGAAAGAGCAGAGATGGAAGATTGAGGGAGCATCTTGGAGCACAAAGTGCTTCTGGTTGTAGAAGATGGGATTCAGATGCCAGGTCAGGAGGGGCACACCCTTCTTGTATTTCACAATGGAAGGAACAGAAACAATGTGCATATGTACAGGTGAATTTGTGGATTTGTGGCCGGACACTGAGGAAATTATCAGCTGATGGATTTATTTGCTCAGTGAGGTAGATGGCAAGGTAGTTTTAGTAATTTAAAAAAAATATTTATTTGAAAGAGAGGGAGAAAGAGAGCTCTTCCACCTGCTGGTTCATTCCCCAAATGGCCAGGACTGGGCCAGGCTGAAGCCAGGAGCTTCTTCCTGGTCTCCCACATGGGTACAGGGGCCCAATACTTGGGCCATTTTCTGCTGCTTTCCCAGGTGCATTAGCAGGGAGCTGGATTGGAAGTAGAGCAGCCAGGACTCGAACTGGCGCACATATGGAATGCCGGCACTGCAGACAGACGCTTAACCTTCTATACCAAGCTCCAGCCCCTAGTAATTAATCATATGTTAATTTCTTACTACATTCTTTTTCTGATTAATAAGAAATTCATTATAAGATTTTTTTCTTCTTTGTTTGGAAAGGGTGGGATCATATAGATAGAAAACTGAGAAGAGGTTGCGGTGATAGGGAACGTGGGAGTAAAGCAACACGTGCACCACCCTTGTGATACTGTTGCAGAGTTCCTGTTGGAGTTTATTCTGCTGGCATTCCAAAGACCTCAGAAGCTCATCTTATTTTAATAAAATATTAAATGAATGAAAATACGTTTCTTTTTCACTGATTTTTCTGTTTCATCTGTTGGAGTTTCGCTGGCTGTCTTTCAAGGTCTGCCGAGAGGGGCTGTTGTTGAGATGCTTCAGGTTAAGCCGCCTCTGTCTATGCTGGCATCCCGTGTGAGCAACGGTTTCGGTCCTGGCTGTTCCACTTCTGATCCAGCTCTCTGCTGATGTGCCTGGGAAAGCAGCAGAGGATGGCCCTGGTACTTGGGATCCTGCCACTCATACGGGAGACCTGGAAAGAACTCCTGGCTCTTGGCTGCAGCCTGACCTAATCTTGGCTCTTGTGGCCACTGGGGAATGAACCTAAGGATGGAAGATCTCTCTGCTTTTCAAATCAGTAAATAAGACTGAAACAAACAAATAAAAAAGTTGGCCAAGAAGAAAATGCCTTTGGCAGCATCTGGGAACCTTCTAGGACTTGAAGTTTCTACATTTTTGCATGAAAGAAGAGGAGAAATAAAACTTGGAAGAGTTAAAATGTAGTAATTACCTAGGTTCTACAGAAACATACTTTTCTTTCTCTTTTCTTATGTGGAGACTTCCAGGTGCTTCAAAGTGGAATTCATTGATTGTGACCCTAGAGTGGATGTTGGCCTGTTTTTGTAGAAGGTATTTTATCATTCAGACATCAGATTTTTGGCAAAAAACATACATCATCACTCATTTCCTTGAGTTGTGAGTAAGAGAAATGCCACTAAGACCGTTTGGAGTGAAGCAGGGAATTTGGCTCATGTGAGTGAGGCCCGAGGATAGGATGTGCTTAGATGCACAGAATCTCCCGTTCTGAGGATGTCATCAGGGCTGTGTGCATTTCCCTCAGTTGTCTTTGCTCTTTCCATGTGACTGTAGCATAAGGCTTCCATTTTTCTTACTGCTGTGGGAATTCAGGAGAACAGTCACTCCTTTGCCTTAGAGCAGTGATTCCCCACAGGGCAGTTTGGACCTCTCTGGAGACAGTTTTTTTCGTTACAACCTGGCATCTAGCGGGTAGAGGTCGGGGATGCTGCTACATATCCCAGCAAGCATAGGGCAGCATCCAACACAAAGCGTGGTCCAGCCCAAAGTATTAGTAGTACTGTGGTTGAGAAGCTCTGCTGTGGGGGCTGCAAGAGTTGTCATCCAAATGTAGATGCTTTGAAGAATAAGATTATGCAAGGGGATTGCTGCATATCACCCTGGGCCTGTGGTTGCCCTGCACAAAAGCCCTGTCAGTTCTGCATCTCTTGCCCACGTGGACCGGTTCACTGAGATGTTGAAGATGGTATACTTGGGGGGCTGGCGCCGTGGCTCACTTGGTTAATCCTCTGCCTGTGGCACTGGCATCCCATATGGGTGCCAGGTTCTAGTCCCGGTTGCTGCTCTTCCAGTCCAGCTCTCTGCTGTGGCCCGGGAAGGCAGTGGAGGATGGCCCAAGTGCTTGGGCCATGCACCCGCATGGGAGACTGGGAAGAAGCACCTGGCTCCTGGCTTCGGATTGGCTGTGGCAGCCATTTGGGGGGTGAACTAATGGAAGGAAGACCTCTCTCTCTCTCTCTCTCTCATTGTTTAACTCTATTTGTCAAAAAAAAAAAAAAAAAAACAACAACAATAACAAAAAAAGGTAAAGATGGTATACTTGGGCCAGCCTGAATTGTGTACCAGCCACTGGAATGAAGATGCAGGCAGCAAGTGATTGAACAGAAAGCCAAAGCTTAGGACAAAAGGAGCTGTAGAAACTGGAGGAAAAGATAGCTGATGCTGATGTCTGGTACAAAATTATGCTTCTGCCAAAACAAGTAAGATCTAGAGATCTCTACACTACAGAGCTCAGAGTTAACAATATTAAAACATTTCTTGAGAGGGTGGATCTTCAATTAAGTGATCGTACGACGGAAGGAAAACAGATAAAACACAAAAGGGGCGGGAGGAAACTTGAGGAGGTGGTGGCATTGATTTGTGATGGTGCTTTGATGGTTTCACAGGTATATACTTATGTCTAAGCATACCAAGGTGTGGGCATCAAATACTCAAAAAGCTGTACATATTTGAAAACTAGAAACTGAGATTCAAGACACACATGGATTTGTACTTCTGAAACTGCTTGGTCACCGTGTTTTGATGTGGGTCTAGGGAGTACATGTGGCAAACCAGGACTTTGAAGATAGCAAGTCCAAATAAGAATGCCTCCTCTATTTCCCCATTGCTTGCCTGCTGCATGTTAACCAGATGGTGGAGGGAGAGGTGGAACCGTGAGAGGGTGGAAATGAAGACTGGTTCCTGCCGCTCCCTGTGCTGTAAGGCCTGGCTTTGGATTAGTTGGTGTTTCATCACTATAGTGAATTACCTGGCCAACTTTATAAGGAAAGAGATTTCTTTTGGCTCAGTCCACGATCTGGTGGGCCCTACTCGTTTGTCAGCTTTCCTGCTGACAGCCCCGAGGTGCTGGGAAGCATCACACAGCAAGAGTGCAAAAATATCTGCCTCTCTGCCGTCTCCAAGGAAGCCACCAGAATCTAATCATGGGAGCTTTACTCAAATAGCCAATTCATTCACCTCCCAAAGGCCCTAACCTTCAAATACCACAAATGGGCTTAGTTTTTACCCTCTTTGTACCATTAGTGTAAGACTGTGGGGACGAAGGGCAACAAACATTTAAACCATAGAAAGGTTGTTGATAGGGCGCACGCTGTGGTGCAGTAGATTAAATCCCTGGTCTGCAGTGCCTGCATCGCGTATGGGTGCCGGTTGCTCCACTTCTGATCCAGCTCTCTGCTAATGGGCCTGGGAAAGCTGTGGAGGATGGCCTAAGTGCTCAGGCCCCTGCACCCATGTGGGAGACCTGGAAGAAGCTCCTGGTTCCCATCAGCTCAGCTCCGGCTGTTTGCAGCCATTTGGGGGAGTGAACCAGCAGTGGAAGACCTCTCTCTCTCTCTCTCTCTCTTTCTGTGTCTACCTCTCTCACTCTTTCAAATTAAAAAAATAAATCTTAAAAAAAAATGATAGAAAAAGATGTCTGTGGCTTATACTGTTTTAGCCACCAATCATTGCAAAACAAACAACTTTTTGATCATTGTGAAAGAAACTTTATAGTATCTTTAAATATTTTTAATTTGTTATAGTCTAAGAAATTATTTTTAAAATTAAGTAGTGGTTTACTGGCTTAATTTAAATTTCTGACACTGAGAATGCCCCTGTTTATTTTTAGAGTAACAAAGTATTGTTTTGAATAGCTGATCTTTGTGAATATAATTCATCTAGCAGAGTGGGTTGAGTAATTTTACATTCTTTTTCCTTCTAAACAAAATATTTCTTGAATGTGAATCAGAGCAAATATTTTTTCTTTCTAATTTTATATACTATCAATTATATACTTTCTGTGGTTTTATGAAATTGAGATCAACTGAGAAGCCCTGTAAGCACCTAGGAAAGTTGTGTGTGTGTGAAAGAGAGAGAAACTTTATTTTATTCTGAAATTACACGATAGTCTCTGGAAATATTGTCCTTTTTTCCCTTTTATTGTGGATGCTGAGTAGTAGCTAAGGATTTGAAAGTAGTGAGATAACTTATTTGCACTTTTTTTTTTTTTTTTTATAAACTAGGAGAATCCAGATGGTTAAGTTAAATGTTAAGTGAACTCTTGAGGCCTATTAGAACTGGCTGCTTTACCTTAATTGATACTGCCTAAAAGGCTTGCATGGTTATGCAAATTAATCTGTTGATGAAGAGTCATACATCCAGAAACAGGATGTATCATTTAACCACAGTTAACAGTTTTTTGTTGGCTGTAAGATGAGTGTCTTTTGGCAGCATCTGCCTGACTGTGGCAGCACCCATTTATCTTGGTGATCATAGAGCTAAAAGATTTTAGAAAGTGCTGCTTTGTCCAGAAGACAGAGGCAGTTTGATAAAGACTTGTGTATGTTGTGACTGAAGTTTTCTTTCCAGAAGCTCTAACACTGGGAATACATTTCCCGAGTTAGTGGGCCAAGTGAGGGCTGATGGAGAGGAGTGGGGCGGGAGTGGACGCGGGTAGAAGCTGGTGATGCTGAGGTTTGACCTTTGGAAGGGGATGGAGGCCTGCCCTGTGCAGGTGCAGCGGGGGTGGGGCTGGCTGTTGATGCTTTTTGAGATTGTGGCATCCGTTTAGTGAGCACATTGCCAAACTCCAGCATTTATGTTGGGAAGAAAACTAGACTAGAATGGAATTAATACATACCAAACTTTGTGGGAGCATTTTGTGTGTGTGTGTGTGTGTATTTGTATTTTATTCATAGTTTAGATGTAACCGAACTGTTGATTATTGGTTTGTCATAATTCATTTATTATTTTAAAGATTTGTTTATTTGAAAGGCAGTGTTACAGAGGCAGAGGCAGAGAGAGAGAAATGTCTTCCATCCCCTCGTTCATTCCCCCAGATGGCCGCAGTGGCAGGAACTGGGTCCATCTGAAACCGGGAGCTTCTTCTTGGTCTCCCATGTGGGCGCAGGGGCCCAAGGACTTGGGCCCATCTTCTACTGCTTTCCCAGGCCATAGCAGAGAGCTGGATCAGAAGTGGAGCAGCGAGGACTTGAACTGGCATTCCTATGGGATGCCGGCACTGCAGGCAGACGATTAACTTGCTATGCCCCAGCGCCAGCTCTTGTAATGATTCCTTTAAAGGGAATAATCATGTTGCCTATTTTGTGTGTGTGGATATTCATTTTTATATATTGGCTTTATTAAAATGAAGATATATCAGTTTAAAAGAACAGGTAGATTACTGAGGGATGTTGGGGTTTTCAAAAAAATTTTCAAGAAAATTTATTTGTGGCCGGCGCTGTGGCTCACTTGGCTAATCCTCCGCGTGATGTGCCGGTACACAGAGTTCTAGTCCTGGTTGGGGTGCTGGGTACTAGTCCCGGTTGCTCCTCTTCCAGTCCAGCTCTCTGCTGTGGTTTGGGAGGGTAGTGGAGGATGGCCCAAGTGTTTGGGTCCCTTCACCCGCATGGGAGACTGGGAGGAAGCACCCCACTCCTGGCTTCGGATGGGCGCATTAGGGGAGTGAACCAAAGAAAGGAAGTCCTTTCTCTGTCTCTCTCCCACTGTCTATAACCCTCTCTCTGTCTCTCTCTCTCACTGTCTAACTCTGCCTGTCAAAAAAAAAAAAAAAAATTATTTGAGGGGCCGGTGCTGTGGCACAGCAGGTTAATGCCCTGGCCTAAAGTGCCGGCATCCCATGTGGACACTGGTTCGAGTCCCAGCTGCTCCACTTCCAATCCAGCTGTCTGCTATGGCCTGGGAAGGCAGTACAAGATGGCCCAAGTCCTTGGACCCTTGTACCCACGTGGGACAAGCTCCTGGCTTCGGATCGGCACAGTTCCTGCCGTTGCGGCCAATTGGGGAGTGAACCAGCAGATGGAAGACCTCTTGCTCTCTTTGCCTTTCCTCTCTGTAACTCTGACTTATAAGTAAATAAATCTTTAAATAAAAAAGTTATTTGAAAGAGTTAGAGGAGAGACAGAGATCTTATGTTGGTTGATACACTCCCCAGTTGGCTGCAATGGCCAGGGCTGGATCAGGTCTCAGCCAGGAGTTTCATCTGGGTCTCCCATGTGGGTGCAGGGTCCCAAGAACTTCAGCCATCTGCTGCTGCTCTCCCAGGTGCACCAGCAGGGAACTGGATTGGAAGTGGAACAGCCAGAATAAGAACTAGTGCCCAAATGGGGTGCCAGCAGTGCAGTCAGCTTACTCTGGCCCTAATAGTAGATTTTAATTGCTCTGATTTACTTGAAATAATGACAATGGTGGTATAGATAAAAGGATCCCCCCCCCCCTTTGATTTGTTTTAGTCCTTAACTGTATTTCCTGTGAGTCAGCATTTATTTCACATAGCAATCCTGTGATATACTCTATATTTTTAGGGATTGTCAGTTTTTAAACAAAAATTTAAGAGAACTTGCTAGAACAAGTGTGCAGGAAAGTGTTTCTCTCTGTGAATTTGCTCCCCGTATGTCTGCAGCAGTTGAAGCTGGGCCAGGCCAAATCCGGGAGCCAGAGACTCATTCCTGGTCTCCCATGGGGGTAGCAGAAACTCAAATACTTGAGCCATTATCTATTGCTTTCCAGGGTGTGCTTCAGCAGGAGGCAGGGATCCTAAGCAGAGCTGGGACTTGAATACAGCCCTCTGATAAAGGATGTGGGTGTTCCAAGTGGCTTCTTAACCCCTGGGCCAGGTGCCTATCCTTACCTAGTTACTCTTACAATACAGTGTTGCAATTTAGGAACTTGGATTTAGAGCGATTATGTCACCTGCCGGAGGTACTCACCTAGAAAGCTGAGGCCCCAGCCAGTTGCACACTGTTTTTCAGAAGAGGGTAGTTATTGCTGTTCAGACAGTGTTTCACAGGTCTGACTTAGGGTATTATGTAAATCCAAGAGGTTGTATTCTCTGCAAAGCTTACTTGGGAATTTCAGAATTTCCATGAAGTGATAGAAACTTCCCTTAAGATATAAAAATCAAGGGAAAGGGAGACATTTTCAGATGATCTGTAATAATGGCTATGTTCTTCTGTTGAATATTTAAAAAAATAAAGACTTCTGTTTGGTTTTTAAGGGAAACAATTTAAAAAAATAACATTTCTAAAAGTAATGTTACTCATGATTTCAAAGGCACACAGGTTTGATCTTTACTGATAATCTGGTATAATTATCATATTGCTACCTGATTTATCACTGATAGGCAGAGGGTTTTATTACTTAACTCTCTTAAAGGAATATACTTTTCTTTCTTGAAAAAAATTGTATTTATTTGAAAGACAGAGAGAAAGATCTTTGACATGCTGTTTTTACTCCCTAAATGCCTACAACAGCTGAAGCTGAGCAGGCTGAAGCCAGGCACCCAGAACTCAATCTGGGTCTCCCAGGTGGGTGGCAGGAACTCCAGCACTTGAGCCATCACCCACTGCCTGCCAGGGTGTGCATTAGCAGGGAGCTGAAATCAGAAGTGGAACTGGGACTTGGACCCAGCACTCTTGGTATGGAATGTGGGTGTCGTGAGCAGCGTCTTAATCGCTACACCAAATAACAGCCATTCCTTTTCTGTTTAGAGGTATTTTCGTTGTCTTTGGTTTTGGTATTCCAAATGTATCCTTGAAATAGATTGCCTCCTGACTCACCTGTGTGGAACCTGTTCCCCAGAAGGTTAAGAACTTTGTCCACAGTCCGTCATAGGGCAAAATCATAGACCATATCAGTGAAATTGTTTTGGTCCATTTAGAAAGGTTTCAGAGTTGACCTAATAGTATGTGTAGTAAACCTCAGTTTGCACGTGAAAAGCTGGAGTTCACAGCTTGGGCTCCTGATTCCTGCTGTGGAGCCGAGGGATTGCCCAGCCCTCTTAACTCTGTTGCTGAGTGGCCGCTTGGACTTTGTCCTGTTTCCTAGTTCATAAGCTGTTTTGTAGTGTTGTTTCAGCGAAGTCAATTTTCTTATCTGTGTGCACTATTAAAGAACAATACACGTGCAAATAGGTGTGGTATTTTAAAGTATTTTTTTCCTTTTGAAACCATTTTTGGCCCTTGCCGGGGCTCAATAGGCTAATCTTCCGCCTGTGGCACTGGCACACCGGGTTCTATTCCCAGTTGGGGCGCCGGATTCTGTCCCGGTTGCCCCTCTTCCAGGCCAGCTCTCTGCTGTGGCCCGGGAGTGCAGTGGAGGATGGCCCTAGTGCTTGGGCCCTGCACTCGCATGGGAGACCAGGAGAAGCACCTGGCTCCTGGCTTCAGATCAGCGTGGTGCGCCGGCCACGCAGCCGGCAGCAGCGGCCACTTGGGGGTGAACCAACGGCAAAGGAAGACCTTCCTCTCTGTCTCTCTCTCTCACTGTCCACTCTGCCTGCCAAAAAAAAAAAAAAAAAAAAAAAAAAAAAAAAAAAAGAAACCATTTTTGTATTGCTTACAAAACATTCATGTATGTTGAAAATTTGCATCAGGATGAGAGTGAGAAAAGTATTGAGACTGAACCATTTAATAACTGAGTGAGGCTCTTCCTCTTGATGTGGAGATGGGAATAGACTGAGCAAGTGACACGTGACGTTTCATAGTTTGGGTCTTCTGTTCATCTGTTTCTCAACTTCCTAAGGACTTTGGTTTCCCTAATCTTTTTTTTTTTTTTTTTAAACAACAAAAAATGATTTATTTATTTGAAAGAGTTACAGAGCAAGAAAGTGTGTGTATGTATGTGTGTGTGAGAGAGAGGCAAAGCCAGGAGCCAGGATCTTCTTCCAGGTTTCCCAAGTGGGTGCAGGGGCCCAAGGACCTGAGCCATCTTCTACTGCTTTCCAAGGCGCACTAGCAAGGAGCAGGATTGGAAGTGGAGCAGCCGGGACTTGAACGTGCACCTGTATGTGATGTGGGCTCTGTGGGCTGGGGCTTTAATATGCTGTGCCACAGCACCCACCTTGGTTCCCCTCATCATGCTCACTCACTCCAGATCTCGGTGAACTCTCAGTATATGGTTTTGTCCTTTCCCATTATTGTCTAGCATGGGACCTGGCTCTTGGTTGTTGGATAAAGGTGCTGAGTAAATCCTCATCTGGCTCCTGAAATATTAGTGTTGGAATCCGTGAAGTCTGGAGAGAGGAGGCTCAGCAAAGAAGCAGATTCAAGTGTGAGAGAATGCGGGGTCTTTAATTTCCTCCTGGTGTCCAGGTGTCAGCTTGAGGCAGAAAGTGCCTAGTTTCTAAGGAATTAACTTTGTATCATCTGAGGCTGTCTGAGCTCCCTTGGCAGTTTCCTGCTGAGTATTATCTGATGAAAGCCCTCCAAACCGTAGGCTCAGGAGGTGACAGAGGCTGGGGTCTGGTGAGAAGGTGGTTTTGGCCTCAGCTGAGTTGAGAATCTTCAGATCGTGGGACACTCTGAGCAGGCACTGGGGCATGGTGGGGGCAGTGTTCAGGAACTTCTGCGGGCTCTAGAAAAGCTCTGCAACCAGTAGTTCATTTCTTCTGGTTGAATTCCCTCCTGATTGTTTGGGTTATATGCCGAACCATGCATGCATGATGGTTTTTCTTTAGTCTCTCCCCTATAGAGACAGTGTGGGTGAATTCTGTTACACATGGTTAAGAGTAGACTATTCCTGTTAAATTTGTTTCACACAAAGGAAGCAAACAAGAAAAAGATTTGCTACACATTGAAGTTTTGTGTTCTTTTGTTAGATTTATAGCAGATCACAGTCCTCGAAGAAATACTAAAATGCTTTCAGAATAACAGCTTTGAAAAAAAATTCCCAAAGAACAATGATATAATAAAAGGAAAATTATTTAAGCAAAACCAAAGCTGTAATGTTTAAAGTGCTTGTTTTAAGAGAAACAAATTAGGCCGGCGCCGTGGCTCAATAGGCTAATCCTCCGCTTAGCGGCGCCGACACACCGGGTTCTAGTCCCGGTTTGGGCGCTGGATTCTGTCCCGGTTGCCCCTCTTCCAGGCCAGCTCTCTGCTATGGCCTGGGAAGGCAGTGGAGGATGGCCCAAGTCCTTGGACCCTGCACCCGCATGGGAGACCAGGAGAAGCACCTGGCTCCTGGCTTCGGATCAGCGAGATGCGCTGGCCGCAGCGGCCATTGGAGGGTGAACCAACGGCAAAAAGGAAGACCTTTCTCTCTGTCTCTCTCTCTCACTGTCCACTCTGCCTGTCAAAAAATTTAAAAAAAAGAAATTGTCATTGTATTCTAATTAAAATTTTTACTTGGAAAGTACATTTTTTACTCCTGCAGATTTTTTCTTGCATAACCAGTTCTTGTTGACAAGCCCATCCTGGACATTCTGTGTTCGTGGCTTCTCTTTCCTCTTAATTTTGCGTGGATAATGGCCAGACAGTCTATTCCACTTGACTGTACTTGGGAAGGGACCGTAGCTGTAGGGATAGCAGTGTCATCTCACCAAGAAGAAAGAGTGGGCTCTTTTTTTTTTTTTTTTTTTTGACAGGCAGAGTTAGACAGTGAGAGAGACAGAGAGAAAGGTCTTCCTTTTGCCGTTGGTTCACCCCCCAAATGGCCGCCACGCCGTGGCGCTGTGCCGATCCGAAGCCAGGAGCCAGGTGGTTCCTCCTGGTCTCCCATAGGGTGCAGGGCCCAAGCACTTGGGCCATCCTCCACTGTACTCCCGGGCCACAGCAGAGAGCTGGCCTGGAAGAGGAGCAACCAGGACAGAATCTCGTGCCCCAAATGGGGCTAGAACCCAGTGTGCCAGCGCCACAGGCGGAGGATTAGCCAAGTGAGCCATGGCAGGGCCTCTTTTTTTTTTTTTTTTTAAACAAGGGCCTTAACTTAGGCAAGCTGCTGAAAGTATTTTAGGGAGCGGCTTTACTTTTGTATTTCGGCGGGGGGGGGGGGGATTGCCTATCTGTTTCAGAGGCTGACCTGTCGCTAGGGAGGGTAGGGGTGTTGTATGTCTGTGGTCCCACTGTGAGTCAGTCTCTGTGTGTTTTGTCCTTGCTTTATATTGGGTTACCCACCCCTCTGACATATTGAGGAGCTCTGTGTCAGAAACAACAGTCTGTAGGCATCAGAAGAAAAAGGATCAGACCTGACCCCGTGGGTGATTTCTTCCCCCTCCCATAACAGTGGCAGGTGGTTGCTGGCCAATTGTTGAGGTCTAAAGATTTCTTGGCTTTTCTTCATCACAGTTCAAGGTGCCTCACCATGAGAGTCACTTTCTTGGAGGGAGAAAAGAGGAGGGAAACTCTAAGAGCCTTCTCTGCGAATCTCCAATCAGGTTCTCTTTATATTTCATGAGCCACAGTAGTCCTACGGCTGCTTTAAGCTGCAAGCGAGTCTGGGAAGAGTTATTTGTGGACCAGCTAGTGTTGTATACCAAGGCAAGGGGAAAACAGATGGGAGTGGCTGTGGAATGAACCAATTTCTGGATCTGCCAAAAACAGCTAAAAATTCTGGTGGTGAGGATGTCCGTAGTGTTTTTCCATTTAGCAACAGTTCAACAGTCTTGATTGAGCACTGATAATGTGAACTATGTTGGCACTGACTTTAGGGAGATGAAAAAGTATAGTGTCCTACCCGAACTGGTAGTCCAATTATGGAAATAAAAACCATGGAACAAAGAGTCTGTGTGATTGAGTGCTATGTTTTCTCATCAGTTTAAACCAGAGGGGCCTTCATGGACACCTGTGTTGTGAAAAAGGCTGTCCCTGAGGAGAGGGACCTTGGTGTAGGATGGTGGCAGTGTGGGTGCTGGGAGAGGATGAGTGATGCTAGAGGGGATGTTAGCAGGATGTACTGACTTGTTTAGATTGGCTGAAAAATCTACATCAGACGATCATGTTTCCTAGCTTAGTCGATGACCAGAACCAGAAAGTCGCTGTGAACCAGGGGCTGTCTGGCTTCCAGGAGACGGCTGTGCCGCCAAGCTGGCCTTCCCGGTCTTTCTTGCTCCGTGCCCATCATCTTGATTTCCGTTTCCCAGCGTTCTGTCCCCTGCAGCCCCCATAGCTTCTGTTTCTTCAAAGCTCTGCTTCCTCCATATCTGGGCTCCCTCAGGAGTTTCTCTCAGACCCACCTGCTAATAGTAAGTAACACAGCATTTCTTTAGTCCGGATTCTAAGAGAATCTATTGTCCTCCTTTGGCGAGAGGTTAGCAGGCTTGGCTCCTGCTGCTTACTGTTCTGCATGACTATTGGCTGCCCTTGAATCTGGTGTTTGGCCCTCTCAGTCACCTGTGATATAGAACAGGTTTGCCCCAAATGCCACCTGCCAGCACCCAGAAGAGAAGCAGGCAGAGCACAAACCTGACCCTAGCATGTTTACCATAACTTAACATGTATAGCTTTACTTGTTTGACAAACATGTCTTTATTGAAGGGGACCATTTTCCATCTTTGTCTATAAAGAATTTGGTATATTTACATACGACTAAGTCTTTGCTGATAGTTTTTTTTCTGGCAGCTTTATTTAGATATAAATCACACACATAATTCACCCATTTAAAGTGTAAATTTGAAGTGGGCATTTGGTGTGGTGGTTAAAGTGCCTCTTGGGATACCTGCAAATTGGAGTGCCTGGGTTTGAGTCCTGGCTCTGAATCCAGCTTCTTGCTAGTGTGCATCCTGGGAGACAGCATATACTGGCTCAAGTACTTGGGTCCCTGCTACCCATGTGGGAGACCTGAATTGAGTTCCCCACTCCTGGTTTTAGCCTGATCCTGCCCTGGGTGTTGAGAGAATCTGTGAACCAGCAGACTTAAGACCTCATTATACATTTACTTATATTTTAAAGGCAGAGACAGAACTTAAAAAACAAGGTGTATCATTCATTGAGTTTTGTGTGTTACAGATAAGTACGACGATCACCACAGTCAGTTTTGGAATGTTCTCATCACCCCCAGAAGAAACTCTTCACTCTTTGGCTCCTGCTTTTTGGTGCTGATAATGTGGTTGTAATAGGTTTCTGGTCCAGTGCTTTCTCAGTGAGGACTTTCCCACCACATTCACGTTTGCATCCCTGCCCCATGTGTCCTCCCCTTGACTCTCCAGTATGCACCATAGCACTTCTCAGCGGGCATGCTGTGTGAGGGTCAGTGATCTGCTGAAAAGTTGCTAAGGACATTTTTTTTTTTAATTTTAAAGATTTCTTTATTTGAAAGGCAGAAGTGTCAGAAAGAGAGGGAGAGAGGGACCTGGGGCTGAGCCTGGCCAAAGCCAGGAGCCTGGAACTCCATCCTGGTCTCCCAGGTGGGTGTCAGGGGCCCATGTATTTAGGCAGGGCAGAGGGTAGGGGAGCACTTTCTGCTGCCTTCGTAGGTGCGTTAGCAGGGAGCTGGATTGGAGGCAGAATATTTGGGACTCAGATCAGTACTAAGTGGCTTAACCGTCTGTGCCTCTGTGTCTTTTTTGGGTCTGGCTTATTTCACTAAGCATAATGGTCTCCAGTTTAATCAGTTTTGTTGCTAAAGGCAGGATTTTATTTTTTATGGCTGTGTAGTATTCTGTCATGTATATATACACTGCCTTTTCTTTATACATCAGTTAATGGACATCTGAATTGATTCTGTATTTTAGCTATTGTGAGTTGGCCTGCTCTAAACAGGGGCTACAGATAACTCTTTCCATCAGGGAAATGCAAATAAAAACCATAGTGAAGTTTCACCTCACCCCAGTTAGAATAGCTATTTTCCAAAAAAAAAAAAAAAAAAAAAAAAATTACAAATGCTGAGCACCCGGACTTTTTTTTTTTTTTTTAAATAGACAAACTGCACCTAGAAGCTTACATTGCTTTGCATGCAGAGACTCAACTAGATTATCAGTTATGCAGAGGTCTGCCAAGGGTACTGCCCTCCATTCTGCTTATCAAAACATACACCAGGGGCCGGCACTGTGGCGCAGCGGGTGAAGCCATTGTCTGCCGTGCCAGCATCCCACATGGGTGCTGGTTCGAGTCTCGGCTGCTCCACTTCTGATCCAGTGCTTGGCTATGGCCTGGGAAAGCAGTAGAAGATTGCCGAAGTCCTTGGGCCCCTGCATCTGCTTCTGGGAGACCCCGAAGAAGCTTCAGGCTCCTGGATTCAGATTGGTGCAGCTCTGGCTGTTGTAGCCATCTGGGGAGTGAACCAGTGGATGGAAGACCTTTCTCTCTATCTCTGCCTTTCAAATAAATAAATCTTTTTAAAAAAGTAGAAATGCTGGTGAGGATGTGGAGAAAAAGGTACCGTAATCCACTGTTGGTGGGAATGTAAACTAGTACAAGCATTATGGAAGGAAGACAGTATGGAGTTTTCTCAGACGTCTGAAAATAGATAGATCATATGATCCAGCCATCCCATTCCAGGGAATATACCCAGATAAGTTAGGATTTCCTTATTTGTGGCTGGTTTCCCTGTGTCCCACTTGATGGAGGGCTGGTCCCTTCTGGGGTGGCAGGAAACTGGGCTGTTGGTGAGTAGTGGGTGAGACTGTGAGATGGGAGGTCCTGGATTGCTGCTAGCTTGCTGGGTTGCAGAAAACGGTGTGTATTAGACCATGAAGTTAAAGAGCCTGTGAGAACTGGAGAAAAGGTTTTTGTGAGCAGCAGTTGTTTTATACTTAGGGCTAAACTCTTTATAGTGTTCAGGAGATAAATTTGTTAAAAATTGTTTAAACCTTCTCTAGGGTTTTCCCCTTGCAACAGTAATTTCTTCACTGACCACAAGTGTATTCACTGGTGTTGTGCATTTGTGCCTGTGGCTTCTTTGGTGCTTTTTGGGTGGGTGTGGCAATAGCATTCGAGTCTGCAGTGTTGGGTGGTTCCTCTCTGATTCAAAACTTGACGTTGGGATTGAGTCTCACTTCTATTAGAAAAGCAGCAGCCTTGCATGAATGCAAGGAATGCTTTTATTGGGGAGTTAGCAAGTATGTCAGGCTTAAAAATGTATCCTCTATAAAATGTAATTACCTGGAATCCTGGAATCAAATGATAGCAAATGGTATAAACGGGGACATCAGTCCATTCAGCATTTATGGGCTTGTTCACTTTTTACAATACTGGGCTCTTCTTAACGTGTTGTGCTGATTGCAGCTAAGCACGTTTTAAACATTGTTTTATTTATTTGAGAATGAGGGAGAGTTCTTCCATCTGATGATGTTCTCCCTGAATGCTTGAGGTAGCTGGGGCTGGACCAGGTTGAAGCTGGGGGTTGGGTCTCCCCTGTGAGTGGCAGGAATCCAACTACCTGAACCATCCCTGCTGCCTCCCAAGGTTCCCGTGAGCAGGAAGCCAGAGTCAGGAGCAGAGCTGGGATTGAACCCAGGGACTCTGACTTGGGATGCTGAATGTCTTTTTTAAAAAATTTTATTTATTTATTTGAAAGGCAGAGTTATAGAGAGGCAGAGGAAGGGAGAGATGGAGAGAGGAGAGGTCTTCTATTCTCTGGTTCACTTTCCAATTGGCTGCAACGGCCAGAGCTGAGCCAATCCAAACCTAGGAGCCAGGAGCTTCTTCCCAGTATCCCACACAGGTGTAGGGGCCCAGGGACTTGGGCCATCTTCTACTGCTTTCCCAGGCCATAGCAGAGAGCTGGATTGGAAGTGGAGCAGCTGGGACTTGAACCAGCGCCCATATAGGATGCAGGCGGCACCACAGTACTGCCCCCGAGATGCTGATGTCTTGACTGGGCCAAAAGACTTTACCCTAAGCAGCTTTTATGGTGATTTTAAGAAGGCTTTACTAGAATAGAAGAAAGTGAAAGGTTAAATGAGTTGTATTATATGAGGTGCTGCTTGCTTTGGCTTTTCGGTACCAGTAGAACACTGACAATGGCATCTTTCAGCACTCACTCTCTCTACTGTGTTTTTCATGCTCGTGCCCACATCAGAAAATGCCAGGTTCTCCACCATTAGAAAATCATTCCTTTTGAAGGCTAAGTGTGCTGCCAGTGATAAATTATCTTCCAGCTGAATATATTGTCTAGTGTTGTTGGATCTTGTAAAGATTAGTTGAAACATACAGAATGGGAGCCTGGTAGGTGTATAGAAAAAGTGCAAGTCTTGGGGTAGATGAGGTGACAATAAAAGAGAAGTTAATTCTGTTGTAACCCCTCCCCCCAATTAAATAGACTGGAATGGGGAGTAGGGTGGATTGCTACTTATCAAAGAGCAGCTCTCTGGTACGCAGATACTCTGTTGCACTTGCCAGGAGTTCTGAAGGATAACAGATTTTATACTGAAGGAAGCATGGCGGGCTGGCGCTGTGGTGCAGTGGGTTAACGCCCTGGCCTGAAACTCCAGCACCCCATATGGGTGCTGGTTTGAGTTCCGGCTGCTCCACTTCCAATCCAGTGCTCTGCTATGGCTTGGGAAAGCAGTAGAAGATGGCCCAATTCTTTGGGCCCCTGCACCCGTGTGGGAGACCTGGAAGAAGCTCCTGGCTCCTGGCTTCGGATCAGCTCAGCTCCGGCCGTTGTGGCCAACTGGGGAGTGAACCAGCGGATGGAAGACCTCTCTCTGCCTCTACTCTCTCTGTGTAACTTTTTCAAATAAATAAATTAATTAAAAAAAAGCAGGGCATAAACACAAGAAAAGTAAACTAGGATGAGTTAATTAACTAGTGATATAAGACAGAAGACCCGTAAAAAGGAAATATATGATTTATTGCGAGATGAATATGATAAAACAGTGGTTCTCAACTCACTCTGTGTTGGAATCACTTGGGAAACTTAAAAAAAATAGTGATGTCTTTCAAAAAAAAAAAAAAAAGTGACTTAGGCCAGGCACAGCTCTTGTAAGGCAAGATTGTTCTGTCGGAGGTGACTTGGGAAGTAATGGTTAATTTCACATCATCACCCATGCAGTCATAAATAGTGACTTTTAAACTTGGAATAAATTAAGTCAACAAACATTTATTAAGTGCTTTTTCATATGACATATGTAGAGGAGCTGTGGGTTATTTTTAACTAACATCATGGTCTACTAGGAGTGTTTTAAAAATATATTTTGGGCCATGCAACCCTAAAGGTAGGCACAGCTTTTCTGGTATTTAGGGCTTTTGGATACTCCAGACCCAGTTTATAACCCAGCAGGTGTTCTTAGACTCCGAGTTAATCCTTAGCATAGACTTTGGACTAACTGTGATGTCATGTCTTGCATTTCAGGGATGTGGAGAAATACAGCCATCGTGACACTGTCAGTTGTTTTAACGATTTGCCATAATTCATTACATCTGAGTCATTTAACATTGACGTAGGAAATGTTGCTGAATGAAGTTTGCACAATCCACAAGCGAGTGTTGCCATGTGGGAGCAATACAGAGAACACTTCACTGGGGTGTGTGTGTGTCCGTCTCAGTGGGCTGCATCCATTTTCCTTCCTGACAAGCTGAAGGATAATGGATGTGTTTGCTGTGTTAGAGATTCTGAAGAAAAACCCAAGTTACGATTTGGCCCAGTACGTCTCAGTGTTCTTGAGGAATGCTAGTGGTGATAGAAAGAAGCTCCAGCAACATGGTATCTGAAGTCAAAAATCCTCCTGGAACTCAGGACCTGTTCTGTTCCATCTTGGAGGTGTGCTGTGCAGTGATTATAATGAAGTAAATCAAATTCAGCAGTAAAGAAATCTGTTGAGCTTTGTTGAAATCCCTTGATTACTAAGTTTGTTTAACCAGGATCTCTCTTCTCAAAACATGCCTTTACTTCTCCAGGGACAAAAATTGGTAAATATTAATTTAACTTCTTGTAGTCAACGTTGGCTGGGGAAATGTAAGAGAGCCCTTCATAAGTATGAGCTGTGGGCTTTTTTTTTTTTTTCCTTAAATACACATGGAAAAAAATTATAGCATCCTGGGAAAGAATTCAGTTTCCTTGCAAATCTGATGTTAGAATGTTGAAGTACATGGTGAACACTGACTTAGATATCTTTAAAAAATAGCTACATTTGCCCCTGTGAAAGAAGACCAGGAAATGTATCAGGAGACAGTGAGGAATGATCACTGGGAAGAAAAAAAGGTATAACTTTCTCCTAAACTACAATCCTGTCTGTAGTAAAAATGCAACTTGGAAAATAACCATGAGTGGGATGGAGGCCAGGGAATAATACATTTGATCAAGGGAATATGTCTTAAATAGGAAAGATAAATTAGACAAAGATGCAAGAATATGGAATCTTGATTCTTACCATAGAAATACACTAGGGAGTATACCAATGGTATAGATCTTAAGGCATGAAAAAAAAATACTTATTGTACATTTCAGGATGACTTTAAAATATTTAGTTGATATAGCTTGTCTATATCAAATATTGAGTAGGCTGGTGTCCTAGCTGCCTGAATATTCAGGGGAGGAGAAGTTAGGGCTCCTGACCTTGAAGCTTGCGTTTTTGGTGGAAGTGGCTTTCCTGATGCAGTTTTACTGTGGCTGGCATCTTTGTCCCCTCTGGGTCCTCTTTGCTGCCAAGTGGTCTCCTGGTCCCCCTTTTCCGTACGCCAGCTCTACAGCCCAATTTCAGGGTGAATGAATCATGGCATACTTGTACAGCCTTACTGTGCTGTAAAACCTTTCCTGATAAGAACATCTGAGTGGTTTTAAGTATCTGGAAACATTGTAAACTTACTGCCAGATAATCTTAAAGAATCTGCTGTTAACATCAACTTGAGGGTTTATTTGTAACTTATTTGCCAAGTTCCTGCTTCCTGTCAAAGCAGTCTATTTGAAAAAAGGGGAAAAAAAAAGAAATTAAAAGGAATTAAATGAATTTTACGTGCTGAATTTTCTCAGGAACCAGAAACTTCATACTAGAACAATGAAATTGTTCATTATAGAAATGTAATCTGCCACATTTTTACATGGCTTTGAAAAAGCATAATATTTTTGACATTTTCAGTAGAAATGAGTGATAGAAACCAAACAAAGTGGATGACAACTTTCATGTTTTTATTTAAATATTTATGTATGTATTTAAAAAGGAGGGAACCTATGCAGTGTGATAGTATTGCTTTGGGGAGCTGGATAATACCTGAAGGTAGCACTGATCAGTTTTAATGATGAAGCATTTCTTCATTGTATTCTGGTCTTTTTTTTTTTTTCTTTTTTATAACTTTATTTATTTATTTGAGAGGTAGAGTTACAGTGTGAAGGAGAGGCAGAGAGAAAGGCCTTCCATCCGCTGGTTCACTTCCCAAATGGCCTCAGTGGCTGGAGCTGTGCCGATCCGAAGCCAGGAGCTAAGAGCCTCTTTGAGGTCTCCCACACGGGTGCAGGGGCTCAAGTACTTGGGTCATCACCTGCTTGTTTTCCCAGGCCACAACAGAGAGCTGGACTGGAAGAGGAGCAGCTGGAACTAGAACCGGTGCCCATATGAGATGCTGGTGCCTCAGGCGAGCATTAACCTACTTCGCCAGAGCGCCGGCCCTTGTTCTGGTCTTTAGCAAGCTCACTCGGGAAATGTTCTTGGGGAAGAAGGGAAAATGAAATATCCGTAGTGGCCTATAGCTTTAAACCTAAAATGATCCCCTGTTTAGAAAATTTATGTAAATTTCATAGGCATCTAGGTTAACCTGTTTTCCCTGTTTTATGTGATTTTAACCATATTGCTAACCTTAAAAATCAACCATGCACGAAGGGCTTTGTTTCACATGTGAGCACTATGCTTCTCATTACAGAGCAGGCTCCCTGCTTGCTGGCCTTCAGGCCTGGAATTCCCATAGGATAACAGGTTCTTTCTGCACTGATGATTAACACTCGTAATGATTACCCTGTGGATCCACAAAACCCTCCTGAATCATCAGAGTTGAAATTATATTCAACGTAGCTTTAGTGCTATATATTTATTTGTAATTGCTTGAAAATTAGGCATTTACTTGCAATGATTTTTTCCCCATTGGTTAACGTGCTTTGTTGACTGGTCATTTAAGATTAAAAACTACAGGGAGCTGTTGATGAATCCTGTTTTCTCTTCTATCCTGGCTTAAAAGCCAGTGGGCTGGAACTAAGAAGTATGTTGGGGATAGAAGGGTGGGGAGCCCCAAGGGACTGTCACCTTTCTTTAACCATAGTACATCTGTGGGCTAGGAGTAATTTAATGTGAGGAATTAGAGAATCATTTTTTTAGTTTTTTTTTTTTTTTTAAACAGTGTTTTTAAAATTTATTTGAAACTCAGAGAGGGAGACCTTGCATCTACTAATTCACTCTCCCGATGGCCCCAACAGCCAGGGCTGGGCCAGACTGAAGTCAGGAGCCAGGAGCTTCATCCAGGTCTGCCACATGGGTGGCAAGGGCCCAGACACTGGGGCCGTCTTCCACTGCTTTTCCCAGGACATTAGGGAGGAGCTGGGTTGTAAGTGGAGCAGCTGCGACCTGAGCCGGTGCCTATGTGGGATGCCGGCATTGCAGGTTGTGGCTTTACCTGTTGTGCCATATCCTGGCTCCCAATTCTGTCTTTTATGCGCATGTTCCAGATAAGAGACAGGAGCTGAGAAAAGCAGGGACAGGACAGTGTTCTGGGGCTGTCATTTCTGACCACATGGAGGTGGCGTGCATGTCCCTCCGTCCTTGTCACCACTGCCTCGGCTGGTGTCACCCGGGTCCTGCTGTGAGAGATGTGATTGGGGAATCTACCACTATACTGAACTTACCTCAGATCTCTAGTCACCAGTACAGTAGTATTTGTCTGTCATGGCCAGCACTTAGGAGTTGCAACCCTTGTCACATTCTTGCATGGCTTTATCTCTGAACACTGCATTTAACTTTTAGTCATGTGGTGCAACTAAAAATGGAGCCCGTATTTGTTGAGCACTTTGTGCCAAGCTAAGTACTTAACTTGGGAAAGGTAATTTGCATTTTGACCTGGATTCTAATTCCAACTCTGCTACATACCAGCCCCGTGACCTTGATCCGGTTGCCTAGCCTCTCTGAGCCTTGGAATCTCTGTACCATAGTTGGATCAGTCTGCTCACACAGCTGTAGTGAAGTATGCCTGAAACCACGGTGGTGTTTTCTCACACCTCTGGAGATGGGAAGTATGAGATCAGGGTAGGGCAGGCTTGTTCCCATGAAGCCTCTCTCCTGGCTTTCAAAGGGTTGTTCTCACAGGTCTGACCTTCGTGCCAGTATCTATGTCCTGGTCTTCTCTGCTTATAAGGGCATGAGTCATAATAGGTTAGGGCCTAATGACCTCATTTTAACTTTTATTTCTTCAGGGGCCAGCATTGTGGCATAGTGGGTTAAGCCGTTATTTGCGAGACTGGCATCCCCAGTAGGAGTGCTGGTTGGAGTCCTGGCTGCACTGTTGACCAATCCAGCTCCTTGCTAATGCACTTGGGAAGACAACAGATGATGGCTGTTGCGGCCATTTGGGGAGTGAACCAGTGGATGGAAGTGCACTTCGTCTTTCCTTCTTTTTGCCTGTCACATAATAAATACTAAAAAACATTTTCTTCAAAGACTCCCTTGGCCAAATACAGTCACATTCTGGGTATTCGGAATTCAACAGGGACACAACCAGCAGCTCACGACAGCAATGGAAATGACACACATGCTCACGTGTTGTTGGGTTGTGAGGATTAAATGAAATAATAAATGCAAAAGCCTGGCACATGAGCTCACTGCATACAGAACGTGAACCTTCTTCCGGGAGCCAGGTGGAATCTTGTACTTTTTATAGTCATACGAGAGCACACAGTAGGTGTTGCTGACATGGTGTTTTGACTGTGTAGTTGTCTCTCTGCTCCATTCATGCAGCCGAGTGAGTGATTTGCCATACGGCCCATGTTAGGTGGTTTCTCCACTTCTGTGTGCCTGCCACGGCGTGCTCTCTCCACACTGAAACTGCCCTGGCGCCTGCTGTCCTTCAGGTTGGCGGAGTGTCCAGGACATGTCGAGAGAGCTGTGAGGGACTCTGACCCCATCTCCTTAGATTCTGTCTGCTTGTCACTTTGCAGATTTTGCCTGTCCTGCTTTTCTCCCCTCACCTGGCAGCTATTTTATTATTGTTATTTTGTCAGTTCTGTGCCGACAGGAAGTTTCAGGCAAGGTGGGCTAGGTGAATGAGAAGGCCACGTGAAGAAAAACGAGCCCAGGCTTTTTGACTGGTGGGTGGCTCGTGCTGCCTGCTGGGTGAGCTGTCACACCTCTGAGTGTTCTCTCTCTCTAATGTTTGACAAGGTCCTAGCGATCCTTTGTCACCCAGAGAATTCTAGTTAAGAACATAGAAGTTCACAGTCCTGGGGTGTAGTGGGCCACAAGATCGTCCAGCTTGTTTACTTACAGGGTCTTCTGTGGATGTTACTGCCACGCTTTTGCATGCATCTTCCTTTTCGCCTGGGAGGTTTCCCATGTGTAGTGCTCTCTTGAGCCAGGAGGGGTTTCTGAATGTTCTTTTCCAACTGGAGCTTGGTTTCCTGAAGGCTATTCTTGGTGTGGTGGCTGAGTGCAGCTGTTCATATCTCTTGATATATTTCAGTTTGAGTCATTGGGTGGGCGGAACTGATTAGAATTCCAAAAGCAAAATATATAGGCGGTGAGGTGGACCTCTTGTGGAATTTACTGGGAAAGATTGTGTCAGAATGGCTGCATTCTGTGGTTAGGTGATATAAAAGGAGCCGTTTTTTGTACAAAGTACCTGGAAGATGGCTTTCTCATTTTGCTTTAGTTTTTTTTTTTTTTTTTGTTTTGTTTTGTTTTGTTTTTGTTAGTGGAAGGGAAGCCTTTCTTCATCAGAAGCAGCTATGAAAATAGGGTTTTTTGAAACGTTTCCCTTCCAAAAATAGGTTTGTTTATTGTGGGTTAGCGTGACCTTACTTTCGTGAATGTTCAGTGTGTGTATATTATCTTTCTTCCTTTTAAACACTTTACCCAGTTGGTCCCACGCTTGAATTTTGCTGCGTCCCATCATGCCACGTGGGGAGAGAAGTTAGTTACTTTGTGGGACCAGCTTTTGGGCTGGCTAATATAAACTTCCCTTGGAATGTTGCCCACAATACTAAGAGGCCGTGGAAGGCTTCTTGTTTTAATGTTCCAGCTGCCCATGACAGCTTGGGAAGCAACGTGGGGTGTTCAAGTTTGTGCCGGGAATCGGCTCAGCTCCCTGTGTGGGTTTCAGTGTTGTTCCCTGAGTTACAAGACAACAAAGTGACATTGTAATGTGCTCTAGTGTGTGGCTTCCAGGGTCATTGTGAAGGGTAAGGGTTTAAAAGCAATGATGTGTTTTTCAGGGCAAGGTCTAAAACAGTGTGTTACAAAGCATGTGTTCTGAGTATAAAAGCCTGAAATCACAGTGGAATGATAGGGAACTCCTATGTTGTAAAGAAAAGAGGAGGAGGGGCCAGCGCTGTGGTGCAGCGAGTTAACGCCCAGGCCTGAAGCTCCGGCATCCCAGATGGACACCTGTTCAAGACCCGGCTGCTCCACTTCTGACCCAGCTCTCTGCTATGGCCTGGGAAAGCAGTAGAAGATGGCCCAACTCCTTGGGCCCCTGCACCGGCGTGGGAGACCCAGAAGAAGCTTCTGGCTCCTGGCTTCGGATCGGTGCAGCTCCAGCCATTGCGGCCATCTGAGGAGTGAACCAGTGGATGGAAGACTGACTCTCTCTCTCTCTCTCTCTCTCTCTCTCTCTGTAACTCTGAATTTCAAATAAATTTTTTTTTTTTTTTTTTAAAGAGGAGGGTTCTTGGTTTTCTCTCCTTGGTCTTTAGACTGTGAGCCAACAGGGGCTGGTGCTATGGCACAGTGGGGCAAGCTGCTGCCTGCAACACAGGCATCCTTATCTGGACATGAGTCCCGGCTGTTCTGCTTCTGGTGCAGCTCTGTACTGGTGTGCATGGTGAGACAGCAGAAGAGGGCCAAAGTACTTGGACCCTGCCACTCACCTGGGAGTCTCAGCTGGAGTTCCAGGCTCCTGGTGCCAGCCATGCTTATTGAAGAGTAAACCAGCAGATAGAAGATATCTCTCTCTCTCTCTCTGTAACTCTGCCTTTCAAAAAAATGAATAAATATTTAATAATAAAAAGAATGTGAGCCAACGTATTAGGAATCTGGATGGCTCTGAAAGAGGCACGTTTTAGAGCTGCTGGAAGCTGCCTTATGGGCTTCTTCGCTTTTTGTGGCGGTTCAGTCCTCCCTGAGTTCTAGAGCGCCTGAAATAGATGGTGCAGCTGCTTGGGAGGTGGCACATCTGGTTCAGAGGACACAGGTGCCTGAACCTGGTTGCCTGGGTGATTCACACCTGGTTCTGCCTCTCCAGCTATCTGAGCTTGGGCAAGTTCCGGGCCTCGCTGTGCCCCAATTTCCTCAGCTGTCAGATGGGGATAATGGCGTTCCTAAGGTTGCTGTGATAATGAAATGCATTCATACATGTCAGGCATTTCGGGTAGCGCCTGGCACGCAGCTAGCCCAATGTGGATGTTGACTGTTAATATCCTCGTAGCCCACGTGGGCTTCTGCAGCTGGCCCTGGTCATAGCAGGTGGATGGCCAGTTCCATTTGTTCTGCATTTCTGACCTGGTTTGTCCTGGGTTCCCCAGCTGGAATCTGAGCTCCGCGGTCTAGGAAAGCGCTCCGTCTTCGCAGTGGAATGTGCATGGCCGTGTTTGCTTCTGCAGATTCTTGATGTGGTTTGACAGGTTTGGTTTGTGTGTGAGTGTGTAGGTGGAGACCGTGAGCTGGGCTTGTGTCTATAGGGTTTAGAGAGTGTTTTTGGGATAAGGGTTATGTAAGGGTGATTTGGAGATCAATGTTTTTCTTGTCCCTTTCTTCTGAATTTTTTCCATTCTGTAGAATACATGTTTACTTTTATTTTTTTAAGTTTTATTTTTATTTATTTGATGGGCAGAGAGACTGTGTGGGGGAGGGGAGAGAGAGACAGAGAAAGATTGATTAATTTATTCCGTCTGCTAGTTCACTCTCCAAATGGCTGTAACGGCTGGGGCTGGGCCATGCGGAAACCTGGAACTAGGAACTCCATTTGGGTCTCCCACATAGGTGGCAGGGGCCCAAGTACTTGGGTCATCTTTTTCTACTTTCCCTGGTATGTGAGCAGGGAACGGAAATGGAGCAGCCTGGACTCGAACAGTTGTTCATGTTGGATGCTGGCATCCAAGGTGGTGGCTTAACCTGTTGCATCACGACCCTGACCCCTGATAACAGGTATTGTCGTAAGGTGCAGTGCTACTAGCTGATCCTCACTGTAATGTCTAATGCTAAGCTCTAGGAAATGAAGGCACAGGAAAGTTAATGAAGTTGGACACGATGGCACTGGGCATCAAAGCCCCGATTTGAATCCAGGCATTCAGAGTTCGCTTCCATGGTTTTCCAAGTACAGACTTTTGTGATCACGAAAAATGTGAGTATAGCTTCTTGTAATCTTGTGTGATTCCCCACCTAACAATATACTTGCTGCTGGTACGTTGGTGCTCCGGAGACCCACCAGCGGGCACCATGCACGACCGCCAATAAGCGAGTCGTCCTTTGCAGATGTCACAGCATTCTAACAGTTGTTCTCGTTTAGTGTCAAGCCCGTTTTTGTCCTCAGATCAGCTGTGCTGTCCCCAAAGACAACAGGCGTTAGAGGAATCGGAGTTCCAGAACTTTGGGTCAACAAGTGGTAGAGGAAATCTGCAGGCACCCATTGCTTCCTTGTGCCTGTTTGTTTAATTCAGTTTGACCTGGGGCTGTGTTGCTACTAAGAGTTAGTGATAGGGAGCAGCTGCCCTGTCGTCACCATCACCGGGTTCTGTGTGTGTGGGGTGGTGGTGGGTGGTGTCACAGCTCCTGGCCTGGGCACCTGCATGCTAGCATAGGCAGCATGCTGTAGTTCATGTAGATTCTGTTGAGTTTTGAGGACTTGTGCTCGGTGACCGTTTCGGGTGACTTCTGTGCGGTGCGAGAGCGTATCTTGTCTTCTCTTGCCCGAGCCCTGCAGCCACATTGAGGCGCTGAGGCAGGTGGCTGGCGGGCCTAGACCAGGTCTAGGGTGCACCCATCACTGTCACGGTCAGTTTCCCAAGTTAGTATGTAAGTATGCAGCACTGATGTTTAACTCTTGGGAGATGAACGTGCCAGATGGTGGTTTCAGCTGTGCGGCTGTGTCTTCTGAGCATCAGGAAATTTGGTTTTCTGGCTTTGTCAATTGAATTACGGTCTGTGTAGCTGAACAGAATTGTCTGGCTAGGCTGTGTTTTTCTGACTTGGCCTCGCGCTGACCCCGAGGCTTGGAGATGTCACCTTCCTGTCAGATGGGCAGATCCCTAACCATGAATCACTCTGACTGGACGTCGAGGGTGACGCATGGGTGCACAGTTTCCAGCAGCTTCTTGAGTAGACTCTGACCGGGGCAGTTTGCTTTTCTAAGGAGTAACAGGAGCCAGGAGTAGTTAGGGGAGTATACCCTGCTGTTTGTTACTTTGAGTAACGTAGGCGAAGTTGCACATCCTGGTCCTCACTCTGTGCTGTCTATTTTGTGTCTTAAAATCACCTAAATGTCCACACACCAGAATCTGTTGCCTGTAGGTAAGGAAATGTCTTGAGAAACTGGAATACTCAACCTGGGCAGGGACTGTGTGGGTCTACCCGGTACATCCAGCACGTGGTTACCCTTCGTTGTGATCTGTGGGTCCCACTGAGCTGGTGTTGGGGGCAGCACAAGCCTGTACTCCAGCACACTGGCTCAGAGGTTTTTTTTTTTTGTTCTTTTTTTTGTAAATTTGCTTAACTTTGAGACACACCGCAGCGTGGGAATGAAGGTGGGGTTCATATACAAATGCTCCCATTCTTGAGGGAATGGGCCCTTTTTTGTCTTTCATACCACCTGAGACAATGCAACTGAGATCCTGGGGAAAAAATTAGATGTGCTTTATGTTTACAGTGTGTGGCAATCTTTTAACCTGGCCCAGGGCTGGGTCTGAGATTGGCTGTGACGGGGGTGCTTGCCTTTTTTTTTTTTTAATCTTTAAATATTTATCTCTTTTATTTGAAAGAGTTATATATAGAGAGGGAGAGATCCAGAGAGAGAGAGAGCGCTCTTCTATCTGCTGGTTCACTCCCTAGATGACCACAGTTGAGGACTGGGTCAGGCTGAAGCAAGAACTTCTTCCAAGCCTTCCACGTGGGTGCAGGGGCCTAAACCCTTGGGCCATTCTCTGCTGTGTTCTTAGGCACATTAGCAAGGAGATGGATCGGAAGTAGAGCAGCCGGGACTTAAACCGGCTCCAATGTAGGATGCCGACATCACAGGCGGCGACTTGACCTGCTACACCACAGCGCCGGCCCTGCAGGTTGCTTTCCAGAAGACATAGTGGAGACAGACCTGCTTGCCACCTGTACATGTGGGTCGGCGGTGATGCTGACTGTAGTTTGTTTGGTCTCTGGGTCTTAGGTAGTCCTTGCCCCCTATTCCCATTTGGATTAAAATTCTGGGGCAGGAGTGAGAAGTTTGTAGTAAGCAAGCAATGGCTGTTTCCCTTTTCCCATCAAGAAACTGTTCAGGGGCTGGCATTTCTGGGCACTGGTTCCAGTGCCCACTTGCCATCTAGCTCCCTGCTAATGTATCTGGGAAAGCAGTGGAAGATGGCCCCAGTGCTTGGGCCCCTGCACCCACGTGGGCTCCTGACTCACTGGGTACATTGTGTGGAGTCTGTTTGCAGTCTCTGCCCTCGATGTTTGCATTGTCGTCCTTGCCGGGTTGTCACTGAGTGAAAGGTGCTGGCAGTGAGTTCTGTTGGAATTCAGAAGATGATAGGAACACTGACAGTGAGAAGGTCCACTGGTCAGGGAGGGACTGGCTCTGAGCTGGGAGGGGCAGTTGGGGTTAGGGAAGGCAGGAAGGAGCTGTCCTGTGGTCAGAAGAGGAAGGTGCATACCACATCTGAGGACAGGGAGGAAGTCAGCGTGGGAGATGTGGAGGGTTTCCCTGTGGATTACAGATGTCTGCCAGCCCTGTCCTCAGCATTTCCATCCGGCAGGGCTGCGATGGGGTCCTGGAGTCTGCATTTCCGGCGTGTTCTCTGGTGATGTCGGTGCTGCAGGGCCATAGGCTGCCCCAGAGAACCTGTGCCGGGGGGAGCAGGAGGAGTCATGCTGGAGCAGAAATGGTGAGCAGGGCAGCCACGCTCCCTGGCTCCGGGGACTGCCAAACGCACATGTGTGCTGGATCCTGGCCCTGGGCAAGGCAGCGGCCCTGGGGAGCTCTGAATGGCAGCTGTAGGATCTGCACTCTACCACAGGTAACGGGGGGCCTTTGACGACTTTGGATCAGGAGCACATTTGGGCTGTCGATGCGTTGAGCTTGGTAGCGGGTGGAGAAGAGGCTGACGGTGGCGGGGAGGACAGGTTGTGGGAGGTGCGGTGTCCAGGGATAGTTTTCTCGGCAGTGCCTTCTGTCCAGCCGGGAAGATGAGAAAGAGGAAGAATGCTGAGGTGACCTGACATTTCCTTCCACTGGGGAGCCCACAGAATGGCCATCACGTTGACAGAAAGGGGAAGAGCAGGATCTGCTTTGGGGAAAAATCATCCATTATTTTTCAACTCAGTTTTAAATTATGTTATTCCAAAGCAATTATTGTCTGTCCTGTTTTCAAAACAAGGGATCCGTGTAGCATTTAATTGTTTGTGTCTTTAAAAAAATTTACTCATTTTTATTTATTTTAAAGGCGTGCGAGAGAGACAGAAAGATATCAGTCTTCTGTCCACGGGCTCACTCCCTAAATGGCCACAACAGGCCTGGTTGGGCCAGGCTGAGGGCGGGAGCCAGGGACTCCACCCAGCTGCCGGCTGTGGGTGACAGGGACCCAATGCTTGAACCATCAGTGACCGCCTCCCAGCAGCTGGATGGGAGGCAGAGGTGGGGCAGCACTCTTCCAGGCACTCTGTTAAGAGTGCCCGGAGAGGCAGCTTACTGTGCTTTTAAGCTTTTAATGGTGCTAAACATGTAATCTCTTTATCTCCCAAATTTATGTCCTCTTATTCTGAAGCTTACATGGAGGAATGTTGTTTAAAAGAGCCACTGCACCATTCCACTGGAATTTTCTCAGGAGTTTTAACACTCTTAGAGGCTTGCCTAAGTGTAAGAGAGACGATGTTGTTGTAAGTCATGGGTACTCTGAGCACCATACCCTAATTACTTGAGTAATTTGCAGTAAAGCTGTGTGATTTTCAGCATTACCAGTTTCTAATCATCTGATCATCATGAACACTCAGTGTTTTTTTGGTTTCAGTTTCCTCATTTTCAAATTAGTGCATTCTCAATAGAAAATTTGGAACATGATTGAGATTAATCCATTAGCTGCTAACAGTGTTCTCAGTAAAATACTTAGCATGGCAAGAAAGTCTCATAATAAGGATGATAGTATCCTTATTTTTATTTAAAAAAAAAAAAAAAACACCCACTATCCCTTTAGTATTTACGTTCATTTCACTCTGACTTTTCCTTGGCCTCCTGCGTGCTGGGAGTGGGGTTGATTCTGTCTACATCTGGGCTGTAGCTCTGTATGCCAATGTGTGGAGTTAGCTGATGAATTCTTGCCCACCTCTCTTCTCTGTACCTGTGTTTTGAGCCACACACCACATCTTGCATGGGGCCAGCTAGGTGGGGATGACAGTGGCTCCCCTGAGAATAAAAGGAAGTGTGGCCGTTGCAGAGGAGGGAGCCCGGCAAGCCGGGCCTGAGCTGGAGTGGGAAGTGTCTGCCGATTTGGTGCAGTGCTGCGCTCATCATCCCATCACTGTGCTGCCGTGGAGGGAGGAGGCTGGAGAAATCCCAGGTGAGTTAGCAGTGTCCCTGCAGGGCCCAGGGACTCTGAGTGGGGATTCCCCTCTGCTGCCCTCTCTGGAGAGGGCCCTGAGAAGGGAAGTCACACATGGCTGCCAGTCAGAAGGAGGAAGCACTCAAGGTCAGGACAGGTCAGCCTCACCTTGAGTGTGGCCTGGGCGGGGCAGTGGCTCTGGGGTGGAACAGTGCAGGTGACAGGAAAGGCAAGTGGTGCCAGGGGAGCAGAGGCATGAAGGAGTCGTGCTGGAGTGGCGTCCTCTGGGAGTGTCTCTGTGGGGCTGTGCTAATGAGGAGCAGCAGCTGGGACACAGACAGGCCCAGGCACAAAGAGCAGCCCGAGGCCTGGGTGGGTGAAGCCCTTTGTCCTTCACCTCCCCACTTTGGGAGCTCCGGAGAACGAGGCAAAGAGGCGAATCTTCCATCTGGGAGTTGACAGTGGGGACCTCATCCTGCAGGCTTAGTGGGTAATGGTTACTTCCTTTACTTTGGACCCAAAAGCTGTTAGGGGATAGGCTGACCATTTGATTTTTGACTAAACTGGGACACTTGTTCATGTGTACACTGGGCTGGACCTGGCCAGCTAGGGTATAGTGTAAGCCTGTTAGGGACGCCCAGGTTATACATACACATTTCAAATAATAATTTTAGACTGACTTTTATGTCTTCTAAAAATTTTTAAAAGATTTATTTATTTTGAAAGCCAGAGTTAGATCTTCCATGCTCTGGTTCACTCCCTGGATGGCTACAACAGCCAGGGCTGGGCCAGGCTGAAGCCAGGAGTTTAATCTGGGTCTCCCACATCGGTGGCAGGAGCTCAAACTCTTGGGCCATCTTCTGCTGCTTTCCCAGGCCATTGGCAGGGAGTTGGATCAGAAATGGAGCAGCTGGGACATGAAGCGGTGCCAGAGGATGCCAGCGTTGCAAGTGACAGCTTAACCCACTATACTAACAAAGCTGATCCCTGGCTTTTGTATTTCAAGTACCTCCTTCCCCAGGTCCTAAACTGTGTTCATGCTATGACTTTCTTAATTTGTTTTTTTTTTTTTAAATAAAAGATGGTATCATTCTTTTTATTGAGGCTATTTTGCCATGCTAAATATTTTATTAAGAATGTTGTTAGCGGCCGGCACTATGGCATAGCAGGTAAAGCTGCTGTCTGCAGTGCCAGCATCCTGCTCGGATGCTGGTTGAAGTCCTGGCTGCTCCACTTCCGATCTACCTCCCTGCTAATGGCCTGGGAAAGCGGTGGAAGATGGCCCATGTGCTTGTGCCCCTGCACCAGCATGGGAGACCCAGAAGAACCTCCTCCTTCCTGACGTCGGATTGGCCCAGCTCCAGCCTTTGTGGCCATTTGGGAAGTAAACTAGCAGGTGGAAGATCTCTGTCTCTTTTTCTCTGTAGATCTGTCTTTTAAATAATCTTTTTAAAAAAATGTTAATGCTAATGGTGTTTGATTTCATAAATGTACCACACTTCTGATTAATTAGCAGAAAATTACTAATCTAGATTGCTTTCCAACTATTTGCTACAGTGGATGATAGCAAAATAAACAAATCTTTGTGTATGCCTCAATATTTCCATTGAAGTCAAGTTTTTGGAAATAGAATAAATGGGTCATATTTGTGTAGTTTTTATGCATAGTGCCAAACTCTGGGGGGCTATTTTAAATCTGAATTTCTAGGTTGAGAAACTGAGTTGAGCTGCCTTGATTGTGGAGGACTGTGAAATAAATGGTTAAGTCACAGAATAGTCTTTCCATTGTGACTTTGAACTACGAAAGGAGCAATAGGGAGATGCTTCAAAAATTTGGTGGGAAATGGAATTAAAGATGCAAAAATTTTTGAGGTCCAGGCATATTATTTTTTATTTTTTTATAATTTTTAAGAGATTTTATTTGAGAGGCAGAGTTAAGGACAGAGAGAAGGGTCTTCCATCTCCTGGTTCATTCTCCTAATGGCCACAATGGCTGGAAGAAGCCAGGAGCTTTTTCAGGTCTCCCATGTGGGTGCTGGGTCCCAAGTACTTGGGCCATCTTCCACTGCTTTTCCAGGCCATAAGCAGGGAGCTGGATCAAAGAGGAGCAGCTGGGACTTGTACTGGTGCCCATGTGGGATGCTGGCAGCACAGGTGAAGGCTTCACCTGCTATGCCACAGCACCAGCCTCTAGGCATAGTAATTAAAAAAAATGTACATTATTTATATTGCCATACAGTAACGTCTTACAGAAACTGGGTTGTACTGAATTTAATTGTGATGAGTGTTTGGGGTGTGGTCACAGAGATATTTGATGCTGAAAACCTGTACCTGTTTTTGCTCATGGTTTGTACAGTGCTGGTGAAAGATCAGGTATTGGGTGTGTTTTGCTCTGTGTGGGTTTCGTGAGGAACACAATGCTTTGTCTTTGACAGTTGTGTCATGTCAAGGGGTGCTGGTGGCATTTTCTCCATGGCGTGTGCCTTTTGTCATCAGGATGCAATGAGCACATTTTTAGGAGCGGGTTCTTCCGCTGTCAGCTTTGTGGTGGCCCAGTCAGCTACTAGTTAGAGAATACTCCTTTGTGGAAATGGCTGTCAGCAGAGAGAGTCTTCCTTAGCTCAGCAAGAACCAGCGCTGGGAGATCAGCTTTGCTGGAGCTGGGTGGCTCACTGGGTCAGGGCCAGAGGGTGCTTTGTAAAGCTCTGGGTGGGAGTTGGTTCAGTCGTTGCTGAGCGAAACACAGCATCCAGGTCCATGCCTGAGGTGCCCAGCACTGAGTCTGCTGCAGTCTGCTAGGAGGGCTCGCATAGTTTGCGAACCAGAAAGAAGAGCCTTCTGGGAAATTCCTGTGTGAAGACTTCCTGGGTAGTTTGAGAGCATTCCTGAGTTGCTCACAGCTCAACTAGTCTTTGAAGATTCAAAAGACCTGGGAAGGATTTTCTTGTATTTCATATAGGACAGACCACAGTGGATTGCAAAATGGTGAAGTATACAAACGGCTATTTCCCAAACTATTAGAAAATAACACACACCTGGCTATAATCACATCTAGCTGGAGAGAAACAGCAATCTTCAATATTAACTTGTCTAGAAGGGCTGGTGCTGTGGTGTAACGGGTAAAGCTGCTGCCTGCAGTGCTGGCATCCCATGTGGGCCCTGGTTCAAGTCCCGACTACTCCACTTCCAATCCAGCTCTCTGCTATGGCCTGGGAAAGCAGTAGAGGATGGCCCAAGTCCTTGGGCCCCTGGACCCGTGTGAGAGACGTGGAGGAAGCTCCTGGCTCCTGGCTTCAGATCTGCTCAGCTCTGGCTGTTGTAGCCATTTGGGGAGTTAACCAGCAGATGGAAAACCGCTTTCTCTGTCTTTGCTTCTGCCTTTCCGTAACTTTGCCTTTCGAATAAATAAAAAACATCTTAAAAAAAAAAAAAAAAACTTGTCTAGATCAAGGAACCCTTGTGATTAAGACCCTAATATTGAAGTGTGAAAGCTAAGTTAAAACTATTTTTTTTAATTTATTTTTTCATTTTATTTGAAAGGCAGAGAGAGAGCAATCTCAGCCTTCTACCTGCTGGTTCACTCTCTAGATTCCCACAACAACCCGTGCTGGGCCAGGCTCAAGGAAGGAGCCCAGAACTCAAACTGGATCTTCTGCAAAGGTGGGAGGGACCAAGGTAATTGAGCCATCATCTTCTGCCTCCCAAGGTGCTTATTAGCGGGAAGCTGGTGGATTGGAAGTGGAGTAGCTGGGACTTGCACCTAGGCACCCTGATTTGGGATGTGGGCATCCCAAGAGGTGTCTGAACTGACGTGCCAGACACCCAGACTAAGAGTTAAGATTTAAAAAGCAATAAGTTTAATTACTTGAGAGGCAGAGTGTCAGAGACAGAGCACTGCTGTTTGATGCTGGTTCACTCTCAAATGCCTGCCATGGCTGGGAGCTGGGAACGCAGTCCAGATCTCCCATTTGGTGACAGGAACCAAACAATTTGAGCTATCACCTGCCTCTCAGGGGTGTGTGCATAAGCAGGTAGCCGTGTCCAGAGCAGCGCCAGGACTTGAACGCTTGTACTCTGATATGGGATGCAGATGTGTCAGCTGGTGTCCTCACTGCCAGGCCATAGGCCCTCCCCAAGCGTTCGGCATTTTGAAGCATCACTGAATCTGAAAATGAAACTGTAGGGCTGGGGTATGGTTACTGTATTTCCAGTTTTCAAGTGACCACTTGTGTTTGATGCCTTTGTTTATAATCTCATTTCCTGTTGATTCTTTGTCTTCTTGAATCTGTGCGCTAACGTTTATTGGTAGAGGTTTGCAATTGTTTTTGAAGGGCGACTTGAGGATGTTAAGTGGAAGAGGTAGCTGTAGTATGCCCTTGAAATCATTCTGTAACTTCTAGCACATGGATATTGCAAAGGTGGGGTTTATGATGTCTTCATGATGCCCTCGACTTTCTTGGACATCACTAAAGTAGTCAAGTGTGAGTATCTGATATCCAGGACATATATGGTGTGTAATTTATACTTGAAGAGAAATATCTTTCCAGCAGCTTCCCTCCCCTTGCACTGTAGTCCTATCTGGGCTCGTAAAAGAAATTACTGCTAAGAGTATGTGAATTTTGTTTTCCCCATATCGTTCTTACCTGTGACTTGGGTCAGCTTATGTGGATTTTTAGCAATCCTTTCATTAAAGGAAGGTTGTGCTACATGAGGTTTTAATATTATAACACCTTTAAAAATAGTATAAAGTGTTGGCTCACAGATGACTGTTAAATGATGCTCGTTTTCTTAATCCTTTTAGTAATGCAGGCTGCTCACTATTTTCATGAGTGCGTTTTAACTGGTTGGTCGTGAAGAGCTGATATTTGCACTGTTCTTCCAGGGCAGGCTTGTCAGGATGCTGGGTTTCTGTTTGTTGACAAGGGTTTCCCTGAGATGGGTCAGTTGAAAAGCTGTCAGTTCCCGGATTTTCTGTGTATAAAGTTGCTTTTTTGGGTTACAACTAAGGGAGAGGGAGACCCTGGGCTAGGTGGCAGTGAAAGAGGTGCAGAAGTGGGTTGCCGAAAGGGACGAGGCTGGCTAGGAGGCTGCTGGAGTGGCTGGGAGCCTCTGCGCAACTGCATCAGATTCCTGTGGTATGCATGTGTGTCACTAGGAAGACAGACCACCCTATGTATTTTAATGTATTTGTTTTAAAAAAGATTTATTTGAAAGGCAGTGTTACAGAGAGCGGGAGAGCAAGAGAGATCTTCCATCTACTGCTTCACCCCTCAAAAGGCTGTTACAACCAGGGCTGGGCCAGACAGAAGCTAGGAGCCTGGAACTCCTTCTGGATCTCCCTTGTGGGCAGCAGGGGCGCAAGCACCTGGGCCGTCCTCTGCTGACTTTGCAGGTAGAGTAGTAGGGAGCTGGAACGGAAGTGGAGCAGCCAGGTCTTGAACCTTTCCTCAAATGGGATGGCGGTGTCATAGAGCTGGTTTTAACTGGCTACAGCACAAGCTGCCCCTCTTTCCTTTCCCATCTTCTGAAATTGTGCTCTTTCTTTGCTCAACACTTGCAGTCTATTTTGCTCTCCCTGCTCTTGTAACAGCCACCTTCCCCAAGGTCACACCCTTGACCTTCTTGGAGTAACTATAGTAGACACTTGCTGCTTATCTTCACCTCTTGGCAACAAAGCACCCTCTTCTCTGTTCTCAAGGGGCCTGGAATTCTCAGTGCCTGTTCTTACGAAGGTTTACTCTCTCGTTCACTTGTCTTAGCTTCATAACAAATAGGGTGGAAGCTAGATCAGGGTTGTAACACCCAAGATGCTAGGGGCATTACAAGACAGGAAGTGTCTTAGGCTGGAGGACTGGTGTGATGCCTTGGTACAAGTGGGACTGCATTTTCTTCCTTTGTTACATGGTATTTGAGAAATGCTTCGCACAGTGAAGGCTCAATATTTGAGTGCGGAAAAGCAGAGTTTAAACAGATTTTCAATATCGGAAGCAGCACGAACAAAACATCAGCAGAGGGAGAAGCTGGGGTTTGTGAAAGTAAACAGGACTCATTCTCTTGGCAGAGTGGAGACAAGGAAGGGGTGGGGCAGAAGCAGAGCAGGTGTGTGTCTTGGCCAGACCTTGGACGGCTGTGAATACCAGCTAAGGAATTTTGCATTGTGCTTGTCAGGCGGTGGGGTGGATTGGACTGAAAGAATCATGACCAGGAAAGGCTGTTGGGATTGGGAAGATTAAGCTGGCAGTGATTTCTTGGATGGGACAAAAAATTTTAAAATTACTTAAATGGGAGGTAGAGAGAGCAAGTGAACAACCTTCCACCTGCTGGTTTACTTCCTAAATGCTCTGAACAGCTCAGGCTGGGTTGGGGCTGGAGCCTGGAGCTGGAAACTCAATCCAGGTCTCCCACATGAGTGTCAGGAACTTGATTACTTGAGCTATCATTGCTACTTCCCTGGATCCATGGAAGCTGGAGTCAGCAATCAGAGCTGGGAATTGAACTCAGGCACTCCAGTGTGGTACATAGGCATGCTGACTGCTGGTGGACATTTTCCTCTGGGGCAGGCCATGTTTTAGCCCACTGCCTTCATGCTGCCTTGGCTGTGTTCTCAAGACCTGTTCAGCTGTTGTCCTTTTCGTGTCACCTGAGCCACTGGTTCTATGACCAGTGACCACTGAATTCCTGCCTCCTTGTGTGCATAGCCTATAGAATAACAGCCTTAAATCTAGTCTTCCAGTAACATGAATACTAATGCAATAAACCTAGAAGTCGTATTGTTATGCCCTGTGTATCTCAATTTTTATTCCATGTTCTTGTACCCACAGAGGTAAGAATTCTGAGCAGAGGCATAAATACAGTGCACAAGTGAGAGCAGCGTTTATTTGAGAGAGACAGAGAATGAATGTCCATTCATGTGAGAGTGAGCCACCCTACGTGGAGAGAGACCCGACATACATGGGCCAGAGAGATGGAGAGAGTTGGAGGGCACAGAAGGATCCATAGCATTGTCCAGAAGCCAAGAGCAAAAGGACCACTGCTCCCATGTTATCTGTCTCTTTTTTGAGGTAGAGGGTGGTGCTTTAACTGAATTTACAAATGGGGTAGAGTTCAGTGTACATGAGACTTTCTGGGAGTTTCATGGTACCTCCCTGTGGAGCCTAACTTTCATTTGGCCATCATGGCATCTCCTTCCTGATCCCAGCAGAGACACAGGTGCATTATGGGAAAGTGGGTGCACTGGATTAACAGGTGAGGGGGTGGAGTTACAAGACAGGGCTGGCAGAAATTCCTGCTCACCTGTTTCTGTCTGATCAACCTGCCGGGTGCCCCCCTGTAAGTACAGTCTGGTGGGAAATAGAGCAGCAGCGTGTTGGTGGTAACGTGAAGCAATAGCTCTGTGAGGGTGACAGGGTTGTGATCTGGAAAATGAAGGAGCAGGATGCCCTTGATCGGGTGAGGAATCAGGGGCTCAGGGCAAGGTCAGGGCTGAGAGTTTAAAACCAAGTCTGCTGTTGTGGCCTAGTGGGTAAAACTGCTGCCTGTAACACCAGGGTTACATGGGCTCTGGTTCATCTCCCAGCTGTTCCACTTTCAGTCCAGCTCCCTGCTAGTGGACTGGGAAAAGCAGCAGAAGATGGTCCAAGTGTTTGGGCCCCTGACATCCATGTGAAAACCTGGATGAAGCCCCTGGCTTCAGCCTGGCCGAGCTCTGGTTGTTGCAGCCATCTGCAAAGTGAACTAGTGGATGGAAGATTTTCTCTGTCTGTCTGACTTCTGACTTTTTTTTTTTTTAAGATTTATTTCTTATTTATTTGAAAGGCAGAGTTACAGGGAGGCAGAGAGAGGTCTTCCATCCACTGGTTTACTCCCCAGATGGCTGCAACAGCCAGAGCTGCGCCGATCTGAAGCCAGGAGCCAGGACTTGGACCATCTTCTACTGCTTTCCCAGGCCACAGCAGAGAGCCAGATCAGAAGTAGAGCAGCCAGAACTTGAACCAGCACCCATATGGGATGCCAGCACTGCAAGTGGCAGCTTTACCCAATGTGCCATGCCACCAGTCCCAACTCTGACTTTCAAATAAATAAAAAAAAAAGTTTAAAACCAAATGGTTCCTGGATATGGAAACAGTTAATGAGAATTTAGAGTTTATCAGCTGTGCCTCTCCTATCTACTTTTTCATGGCCACAAAACACACCCCCAGGATCCCATACCAACATCGTAACAGCTATTGTTTTTCTTTTGTTTTTTGAAGGGTAAGTACTTCTGAGGTTTGGTTTCTAAGGTCAAGTGAAAGTATGAAGGAAACATTCTCAGAGTACTTTTATTTATTTATTTGAAAGTGAACTACAGAGAAGGAGGGAGGGAGGGAGGGAGAGAGAAAGAGAGAAAGAGACAGACAGACATGAGCTTTCATCCACTGGTTCACTCCTCAAATGGCCCCACTGGCCAGGGCTGGTCCAGGCAGAAGCCAGGAACCAGGAGCTTCTTGCAGATCTCCCACATGGGTGGCAGAAGCCCAAACTCTTGGACCATCTCCTGCTGCTTTTACTAGGCCATTAGCAAGGAGCTGGATCAGAAGTGGAGCAGCCCAGACATGAACTGGTGCCCAAATGGGCTGCTGGTGTCATGGGCAGTTTCTTTACTGCTGTGCTACAGTGCTGGTGTCCTCAATGTACTTCCGCTTGTCCAAACTTCGGTGAGCCTGGGGGCAAGGACCGAGGAGGAGGGATCAGCACGTTGGGCTGGGAAGGTGGACTTCACCGTGCGGCTTCTAAAACCTGCTCTGTTCCTTTGTCCACATTAGGGAATGTTCCGTGTGTGTATTGAACACTGCGTAGTAGTCTGCATTGTCTCACATGACGTCTGTGCTTGATCTCTCTTGTTAGTAAAAATGGGAAGAAGTATTCAGCAGTATTTGTGGAGAGCTATAACTGTCAGAGCCCTGGCAGCCCAGGAAAGCTAGATATTTTCACAGGCCTGCGAAAATATTCATGTTTCATTGTTTGTTATCTTCAGGCTATAAAGCGACGTCTGGGAAGCCGCTCAGATGGAAGACAGCAGTCTTGGTTGGAATGTTAATGAATGTGATTAGAGCATCATAAATCGGATGTTGATGCTATAAACCCATCCAGTCTCCACAGCAGCAGCTTTCCTTAGCGGATCACACTGGCATTGACCTTGTGACTTCAGCGAAAGCTGCAAGGTGGTGGCTGCTTGTTGGAGTGTGGCCTCCCGTCTCAGAACACCCACTGTCTTTGGGAGTGAGCACTGGGAAAAGAGGCTCTTTTGTAATCATGATTTTCTTTTCAGCCTGTAGAACCCAATTCAGCTGTGCTCTTCTTAAGTTCAGCAAGGCATCGCCATCATTATTATTAAAGATTTATTTATTTATTTGAAAGTCAGAGTTACATAGAGAGAGAAGGAGAGGCAGAGCGAGAGGTCTTCTATCCACTGGTTCACTACCCAGTTGGCCGCAACAGCCAGAGCTGTGCCAATCCAAAGCCAGGAGCCAGGACCTTCTTCCAAATCTCCCACATGGGTGCAGGGGCCCAAGGAGTTGGGCCATCTTCTACTGCTTTCCCAGGCCATAGCAGAGAGCTGGATCAGAAGTGGAGCAGCTGGAACTTGAACTGGCACCCATACGGGATAGCAGCACCGCAGGTGGAGGTTTAGCCTATTACGCCACAGCACTGGCCCCTATATACATATTTTTTCCAAGATTTATTTACTTGAAAGGCAGAGTTACAGAGAGAGGTGTACACACACACACACACACACTCACAGAGGGAGAGACAGGGAGAGAGCGAGAGCGTAGAATGTGTTGCATCTATTAGTTAACTTCCCAAAAGGCTGCAACAGCCAGGGCTGGTCCAGGCTGAAGCCAAGAGCCTGGAACTCCATTTGATTTTCCCAGCTATGTGCAGGGGCCCAAGTGCTTGGGCCATCTTCTGCTTTCCCAGGTGTATTAGCAGGGAGCTGGATTGTAAGTAGAGCAGCCACAGCTCAAACCAGTGCTATTATGGCATGCTGGCATTCCTGGTGGCTGCTTAATGCACTGTGCCACAGTGCTGGTCCCTGTAAGTACATTTCTACGTAAATAGGCTGAGTGCTGCCTGATCTGTTCTCCACACACATTTTCCATGATGGTTTAGAAACTTGTAATTAATACATTAGCCTCATTTAGAAACTTTGGTCACCTGGGCCAATCTCATACTTTAGATTTGATTCTCAGGTAAGGAGAAGCTAACACGGCTGCCCAGGGTCACATAGGTAGGTGGCACCAGAAATCGGATGTTTCGGAGCTGGTGTTGTGGCATAGCATGTAAAGCTGCCACCTGCTACATCGGCATCCCATGTGGATGCTGGTTCTTGTCCCAGTTGCTCCACTTCTGATCCTGCTCTCTGCTAATGGGCTGGAGGGAGCAGTACAAGTTGGCCTGCCATCATGTGGGAGACTTGGAAGAAGCTCCTGGCTCCTGGCTTCAGCCTGGCCCAGCCCTGGCCATTGTGACCATTTGGGGAGTGAGCCAGCTCCCTTCCTCTCTCACTGTAGCTCTGACTTGCAAACAAATAATTAAAAAAAAAAGTAATCAGATATTTTGCATTTTCACCTTATATTTAGGATTTTTGCAAATACAGTAAAGCATTGTTTGTGTTTGTTGGTTTTTAATCAGTAAAACAGTGATGAAAGTGATTTGAAGTCCGCATTCCTGTTGGTCCAGGGAGACGGGATCCAAATGATAGGCGGGAGTCTTGTCAGTTCTTGTTGGCAGTGGTTTATAAGGGCTCATATCAGGTGCTTTTCCATTAGTGATTAAGGAGGTGTGTTCTTAATGAGCAGAAAGGTTTTGTTGTTAATCCTAGTGTTTTCAGCTTAGGCTGCTCTATCAAAATACCGCAGGTGGGGTGGTTTGGAAACAGCAGAGGTAGTTCTTACTACCTTGGAGGCTGGGAAACTCAAGATCAGGGTGCTGCTCTATCCAGCTCCTGGCTTGCACAGTGTCCTTGTGCGGGGGAGGTTCCGGGGGTGGGGAGAACTTGAGCCCCTCTGGTGGCTTCCTTTGTTTTCAAGGGCACTGATTCCCTGAAGGGGCTGCACCCTCAAGACCTCGAGGGAATCTCCCCTGAGCCTACCAGAGGCCCTGCCTCCAGACACCAGCATCCTATTGAGGGTTGGGGCTTCAACATGAGAACTTTATGGGAGCATAAGCATTCAGTCTATGACACCTCATAGTATTTCTTAAAAGACACTGTCTGGTGGAAAGTGTATTTCAAATCAAAGAGAAGGGGCTGGCGCTGTGGCACAGCAGGTTAAAGCCCTGGCCTGAAGTGCCGGCATCCCATATGTGCGCCGGTTCTAGTCCCAGCTGCTCCTCTTCCAATCCAACTCTCTGCTATGGCCTGGGATAGCAGGAGAAGATGGCCCAAGTCCTTGGGCCCCTGCACCCGCGTGGGAGACCCAGAAGAAGCTCTTGACTCCTGGCTTCAGATCCGCTCAGCTCCGGCTGTCGCGGCTATCTGGGTAGTGAACCAGCGGATGGAAGACCTCTCTCTCTGTCTCTACCTCTCTCTGTAACTCTTTCAAATAAATAAAAATAAATCTTAAAAATCAAAGAGAAGACTCAATGTAAAGGTCATTATTCATACTCACAACTATTCGGAGATGTGATTAAACATATTTGATACTATTCAGTGATTACTATATTAATAACTAGATTTTTTTTTGGTACTTGTTTGGTTCATGAAGCATATATTTTTTAGAGCATGTCTGGTGTATCAGGCTCTGTGGAGCCCACACTTGGTGGCTGGTGTTAACTTGTATACTAACAGTTAATTTCTCCTAGTCTTCAATCAGATACATTTTATCAAGTTGCTCTTCCTTCTCAATTTCCCTCTTGAATGAAATATTAGAAACATAGATTCTAGAAGTAGCCATTGTTCTGGATTTAGGATATGTTATTGGCATGAATGTTTTTATACTCATATTATACATGCATAATTTATGAGCAGTATAAAATATATCACTTAAACAGTTTGAAAACTGTTCAAAAAGCACAATGCGAGAGAGAGGGATGAAGAACTTTTTTTGCTTTTATGCTCTTAAGTGAGCATGAAAATAAATCTTTATTTCATTTTTACCCACCAATAAGAGAAAGTTAGGTTCACAGTTTTAGCTCTTGACAAAGTGAACTAGGAGGCAAACTTAGACCCATCAGATACAACTAATGGACCAACTTTTTCAGGCTTTAGGCTGTCTTGAAAGCTTGCAACATACCAGATATTGCTGTGTATTCTCTAGTAACAATGCCTGACAGGAGGTTTTACTAGCAGGTGTTTTCTAAAATCATGTTCTTGCAATCAAGGTTTATAAACATGTTACATGAGGCAAGATGGCGGAATAGGCAGAGAGCAAACTATTAGTCCGGAGACAGAGACAGGTGAATATAAGTGGAGATACTGCAGAGTCAAGGAAGAGTAGGGGATGAAACAGCAGAGGAAACTCTTCCGGAACTAGTAATTCACAGTGTACCTGCGTGGAGAGCGTGGGAGCCCAAGTTCGGGACACCAGCGGCAGACTCAACGCACCAGCGCTGGAACGCGAGGTGAGCCGAACCACAATAGCCCGAGACACCAGCGGGCAAGCGGAAAGAGGAGGCTAGAGGGAACGAGGCTTGAAACTCCGTGGGGAAAATTTCACCAGGCTAACTAGAAGAGAGAGAGGAAAAAAATAAAAAAAGCGACCGATACGGACACAAGTTTCTCTCTCTCCGCTCACCTCTCAAAGGCGAGCAAAACAGAGCAGGCGCCATTTTGGACATACGTCATAAGCAGGGCGACCTCAGGTCTGCACCAGCCCTGAGCCTAGCAGAAAAACCTGACTCTGGGGGGAGGGGTGAAATAACAGGAGATTAGCATCTAACTTGGCAACCCAGTGGGAGATTTCAGGAGAATTGGAGCCCACACTGAGGGCAGCAGAGATTGCCTGTGTGGTCCGTGGGAAAGAGCTTCTGATCTCTGGCTCCTGTGGGTATATCATTTGCCTGCTAACTACCTCCAATTACGTTCAGCTGTGCGGAATTACTTCCCTTTTGAATCAAAAAAGAGAGAGATTTACCACACCTAACCTGGGAGTGTCATCTTTGACACACCCTCAGCCCTGAGAAACCAAACACAGCTCTCAGTCCAAGCTCATCTCAAGCCTCTAAGGCACCACTGAAAGCAGACAGTACACTTAATATAGAGCCATAGTGTAACAAGAAAAAACACCACAGTGAAGAAACCAAATATCTCCAACATGCCAAACAACAAACGCAAAAACCAAGCTAACAAGAACAAGGAAGACACTATGACACCCCCAAATGAAAAAGACACCCCAATTCAAGATTATGAAGATGAGGAGATTGAAGAAATACAAGAAACAGATCTCAAAAAATTGATAAGAACATTAAGAAGTTCTCAAAAACAAATTCTTGAACTACAGAAATCCCTAATGGACAAGGTAGAAAATCTCTCTCGTGAAAATGAAATATTAAGGAGGAATCAAAATGAAATGAAACAACTAGTGGAACAAGAAATGGTGATAGTGACGAGAAATCTTAATGAAATGAAGAATTCAATAGATCAAATGACAAACACATTAGAGAGTCTTAAAAACAGAATGGGCGAAGCAGAAGAGAGAATATCAGACTTAGAAGACAGAGAACAGGAAAGGAAACAATCAAATCAAAGAAAAGAAGAAGAAATCAGAAATCTAAAAAATACTGTCAGGAATCTACAGGATACTCTTAAAAAACCCAACATTCGAGTTCTAGGAGTACCTGAAGGCATGGAGAGAGAGAAAGGATTAGAAGGCCTTTTCAGTGAGATACTAGCAGAAAATCTCCCAGGTTTGGAGAAAGACAGAGACATCCTAATACAGGAAGCTCATAGAACCCCTAATAAACATGACCAAAAGAGATCCTCACCACGACACGTCGTAATCAAACTCACCACAGTGAAACACAAAGAAAAGATCCTAAAATGTGCAAGAGAGAAACGCCAGATTACTCTCAGAGGATCTCCAATTAGACTCACAGCTGACTTCTCTTCAGAAACCCTACAAGCTAGAAGGGAATGGCGAGACATAGCCCAGGTGCTAAGAGAGAAAAACTGCCAGCCCAGAATATTATATCCTGCAAAGCTCTCATTTGTGAATGAAGGTGAAATTAAGACCTTTCACAGCAAACAGAAATTGAAAGAATTTGTCGCCACTCGCCCAGCCCTGCAAAACATGCTTAAAGATGTGTTACATACAGAAACACAGAAACACGGTCACCAATATGAAAGAAGGTAAAGGAAGGAAACCTCACACCAAAAGATCACAGGAATCTCAAACCATATATTAGAAAGTATCTTTGGCTAATGGCAGGGCAAAGTTACTCCTTCTCAATAGTCACATTGAATGTTAATGGCTTGAACTGTCCAGTTAAAAGACACCGATTGGCTGATTGGGTTAAGGAACAAAACCCATCCTTTTGCTGCTTACAAGAAACCCATCTATCCAACAATGATCCATACAGGCTGAGAGTGAAAGGCTGGAAAAAGATATACCACGCCAACAGAAATGAAAAGAGAGCGGGCGTAGCCATCTTAATATCGGACAACATAAACTTTACCACAAAAACTGTTAGGAGAGACAAAGAGGGGCACTATTTAATGATTAAGGGATCCATTCAACAGGAAGATATAACGATTATCAACGTATATGCACCTAATTACAGGGCACCAGCTTATTTAAAAGACTTGTTAAGGGACTTAAAGGGAGACATAGACCCCAATACAATAGTACTGGGGGACTTCAATACTCCACTCTCAGAGATAGACAGATCATCAGGACAGAAGAACAACAAGGAGACAGTAGATTTAAATGACACTATAGCCAAAATGGATCTAACAGATATCTACAGAACATTTCATCCTACATCTAAGGACTTTACATTCTTCTCAGCAGTACATGGAACCCTCTCTAGGATTGACCACATACTAGGCCATAAAGCAAGTCTCAGCAAATTCAAAAGAATCAGAATCATACCATGCAGCTTCTCAGACCACAAAGGAATGAAATTGGAAATTGGCAACTCAGGAATCCCTAGAGCACGTGCAAACACATGGAGATTGGACAACATGCTCCTGAATGAACAATGGGTCATAGAAGAAATTAAAAGAGAAATCAAAAATTTTCTGGAAGTAAATGAGAATAACAGCACAACATACCAAAACCTATGGGATACAACAAAAGCAGTGTTAAGAGGAAAGTTTATATCAATAGGTGCCTACATCAAGAAATTGGAGAGGCACCAAATAGATGAGCTTTCAAGTCATCTCAAGGATCTAGAAAATCTGCAGCAAACCAAACCCAAACCCAGTAGGAGAAGAGAAATAATTAAAATCAGAGAAGAAATCAACAGGATTGAATCCAAAAAAACATTACAAAAAATCAGCCAAACGAGGAGCTGGTTTTTTGAAAAAATAAACAAAATTGACACCCCATTGGCCCAACTAACTAAAAAAAGAAGAGAAAAGACCCAAATCAATAGGATCAGAGATGAAATGGGAAACGTAACAACAGACGCCACAGAAATAAAAAGAATCATCAGAAATTACTACAAGGACTTGTATGCCAGCAAACAGGGAAATCTATCAGAAATGGACAGATTCTTAGACACATACAACCTCCCTAAATTGAGCCAGGAAGACATAGAAAACCTAAACAGACCAATAACTGACACAGAAATTGAAACAGTAATAAAGGCCCTCCCAACAAAGAAAAGCCCAGGACCAGATGGATTCACTGCTGAGTTCTACCAGACATTTAGAGAAGAACTAACTCCAATTCTTCTCAAACTATTCAGAGCAATCGAAAAAGAGGGAATCCTCCCAAATTCTTTCTATGAAGCCACCATCACCTTAATTCCTAAGCCAGAAAGAGACGCAACATTGAAAGAGAATTACAGACCAATATCCCTGATGAACATAGATGCAAAAATACTCAATAAAATTCTGGCCAATAGAATGCAACAACACATCAGAAAGATCATCCACCCAGACCAAGTGGGATTCATCCCCGGTATGCAGGGATGGTTCAACATTCGCAAAACAATCAACGTAATACACTACATTAACAGACTGCAGAAGAAAAACCATATGATTCTCTCAATAGACGCAGAGAAAGCATTTGATAAAATACAACACCCTTTCATGATGAAAACTCTAAGCAAACTGGGTATGGAAGGAACATTCCTTAATACAATCAAAGCAATATATGAAAAACCCACGGCCAACATCCTATTGAATGGGGAAAAGTTGGAAGCATTTCCACTGAAATCAGGTACCAGACAGGGATGCCCTCTCTCACCACTGCTATTCAATATAGTTCTGGAAGTTTTGGCCAGAGCTATTAGGCAAGAAAAAGAAATTAAAGGGATACAAATTGGGAAGGACGAACTCAAACTATCCCTCTTTGCAGATGATATGATTCTTTATTTAGGGGACCCAAAGAACTCTACTAAGAGACTGCTGGAACTCATCGAAGAGTTTGGCAAAGTAGCAGGATATAAAATCAATCCACAAAAATCAACAGCCTTTGTATACACAGGCAATGCCACGGCTGAGGAAGAACTTCTAAAATCAATCCCATTCACAATAGCTACAAAAACAATCAAATACCTTGGAATAAACTTAACCAAAGACGTTAAAGATCTCTATGATGAGAATTACAAAATCTTAAAGAACGAAATAGAAGAGGATACCAAAAAATGGAGTAATCTTCCATGCTCATGGATTGGAAGAATCAATATCATCAAAATGTCTATTCTCCCAAAAGCAATTTATACATTCAATGCAATACCCATCAAGATCCCGAAGACCTTCTTCTCAGATCTGGAAAAAATGATGCTGAAATTCATATGGAGACACAGAAGACCTCGAATAGCCAAAGCAATCCTGTACAACAAAAACAAAGCCGGAGGCATCACAATACCTGATTTCAGGACATACTACAAGGCAGTTGTTATCAAAACAGCATGGTACTGGTACAGAAACAGATGGATAGACCAATGGAACAGAATAGAAACACCAGAAATCAATCCAAACATCTACAGCCAACTTATATTTGACCAAAGATCCAAATCTAATCCCTGGAATAAGGACAGTCTATTCAATAAATGGTGCTGGGAAAATTGGATTTCCACGTGCAGAAGCTTGAAGCAAGACCCATACCTATCACCTTACACAAAAATTCACTCAACATGGATTAAAGACTTAAATCTAAGACCCGAAACCATCAAATTATTAGAGAGCATTGGAGAAACCCTGCAAGATATAGGCACAGGCAAAGACTTCCTGGAAAATACTCCAACAGCACAGGCAGTCAAAACCAAAATTAACATTTGGGATTGTATCAAATTGAGAAGTTTCTGTACTTCAAAAGAAACAGTCAGGAAAGTGAAGAGGCAACCAACAGAATGGGAAAAAATATTCGCAAACTATACTACAGATAAAGGATTGATAACCAGAATCTACAAAGAAATCAAGAAAATCCACAACAACAAAACAAACAACCCACTTAAGAGATGGGCCAAGGACCTCAATAGACATTTTTCGAAAGAGGAAATCCAAATGGCCAACAGACACATGAAAAAATGTTCAAGATCACTAGCAATCAGAGAAATGCAAATCAAAACCACAATGAGGTTCCATCTCACCCCGGTTAGAATGGCTCACATTCAGAAATCTACCAACAATAGATGCTGGAGAGGATGTGGGGAAAAAGGGACACTAACTCACTGTTGGTGGGAATGCAAACTGGTTAAGCCACTATGGAAGTCTGTCTGGAGATTCCTCAGAAACCTGAACATAACCCTACCATACAACCCAGCCATCCCACTCCTTGGGATTTACCCAAAGGAAATTAATTTGGCAAATAAAAAAGCCATCTGCACATTAATGTTTATTGCAGCTCAATTCACAATAGCTAAGACCTGGAACCAACCTAAATGCCCATCAACAGTAGACTGGATAAAGAAATTATGGGACATGTACTCCATAGAATACTATACAGCAGTAAGAAACAACGAAACCCAGTCATTTGCAACAAGATGGAGCAATCTGGAAAACATCATGCTGAGTGAATTAAGCCAGTCCCAAAGAGAAAAATATCATTTGTTTTCCCTGATCGGTGACAACTGAGTGCCAAAGGGGAAACCTGTTAAGTGAAATGGACTATAAGCAACAATGAACTGATCAGCTCCTGTCCTGACTTTAGATGTACAATGTAATACTTTATCCTTTTTAGTATTTGTTGTTGTTGTTGTGGTTCTAGTACTATTGGTTGAACTCAGTAATTAACACACAATTATTCTTAGGTGTTTAAATTTTAACTGAAAAGTGATCCCTGTTAAATCTAAGAGTAGAAAAAGAGAGGGAGGAGATGAAGAGCTATGGGTTATTTAACTATGTGCTTATTTTCAAAGACTTGAATAATCACCTTGTAACAATGATCAGATTTGGTCTATGTTATGTCATGATTTTAAGGAATATTATTTCAACCAGATATTTTGGATTTTGATATTGGTCTATTATGCTATGTTATATGTGCGTACATATTGTATGTCCACAGGGGGAAATTTTATTAAGAGTTTTATTTTAAATGGCTTTTAGATAAGATTGTCCATAAATTTAAGCTGCTAAAATCAATCAAAGATACATTTTAATTTGTATGACCTGAATCTGTGTATCATATGTTTTAAACTTGTTAGTAGAAAGAAACTAAAAACATTTTATATGGTTGTGCTTAAGTTTACTGGTTAAACAAACTACACCATGTTAGATATTTAAGACGTGTTTTCAAATACATGATTCTCAAAATTTATAGAAGGCATTGGACCTTCCGGTAAATGTTTTATTAAGTTCTTATCTAAGGGTTGAAACGGTTTGCTAAGTATTCATGTAATATTGCTATTGTCAGCAAGTGATCTAGGACTTGTTCCCTCATTTCTCTATTCTAAGCCCAACTTGTTCTTTCACTTCTCTATTCTCTTCAAGGTAGGGAACTAATTCTATTATGAAGGAATCTGTGGGACGCACAATTTAATCTTTAGACCTTATAAGAGATGGCTGACATTTTTCTGTAATAGCATAGCCAAAATAAGAACTTAACTAATAACCTCATAGCGAGATTCACATCGCCATCAGCTAAGTATACAGTAAGTAGAAAAAAAAAAAAACCTCCCTTTCAGACCAAAGGGAAAGAAAGTTTTAAAGTGAGAATATAATTTTCCTCATGGGCATTGTCCACCTTAGAAAAACTACTACAGAACATGCCTGTGACTATAGACTTGTAGTTCAGGCCACCGAAGATTAAAGATGGGACACGGGCACTCCCTTGACTTGCATCCTCTGGTCTGCTTTAACACAAACCAGGAGGAAAAGAAAGCTAGGCATCAGAAGCAATGGGTGGCAGGCCTATCAATGGCTGATCTGGGCAGTGATCTGCCCTCAAGGAGACCCAACAGGCCAGTCCACTGCAGTGGCTTTCAATGTGGTAAGCCTGGGCTTCAGCAGAAGTCAGCTTGTGAAGAGCCCTGGCAGCTCTGCCAAGAATTGGATCACTGGAAATGGACCTGCCCTGGAATCGAAGGATGCCCAGGTCAGAGCCACAGATCTTATTGGCTCCAAGCTGAAAAGCCCTTCACTCAGCCCAACTTCCAAAGTGACCACTGCAGCTGAGGGTATGGTCAAGTAGGGTCAGCAACATTGCAGGCAGAACTGTAAATTTCTTGTTAGAGATGCCACCTGCCTTTACCTGGCCAGCTCTCCTCCCAGGCCAGCCAAGTAATGAAAGTCAACAGAGTGCCTTCCCCTAGGAGGTTCACACCTCCCTTAGGATATACCCCATGTGAAGAGATAGATAGGTCTGAGCCTCTTCACTTACAAGGCCTAAAACCCAACAGATTATTATCAAGCCCCTTCTATCAGGTTCTATTTGCCTCTCAATCAGAAAAATTACTTGTAGCTTAGACAGCACCTTTCTTAGCTCCTCTAATAATGACTCTGTCCTTTGTTCTAGACCCTGTCTAGTGCACTTGAGCCTCATTCCTTTGTAATCATAACCTCTACCACCAATGGCTCTACTCCCAACCTGTGTGTACTGATGGTCCTCTTCCCCACTTAATGCTGTATAATTGTTCAGACCTGGTTAAGGCCACTCTTAGGATCATTGGTTACTATCCTCACCCTGTCTTTTATGACCTTGTCTAAATATGATCAGAGTCGGGGAACTTGGAAGGCTTCCATAGCCTTGGCAACTCATGACGACAGCCTGGGGTGGTTACTGGCGCCATAAACTAGAGTGTCGGTTTGTTGGGTCAACAACAGGAGCCACTGTGCGCTTGCTCCTGATGTGGGATCTCTGTCCTTAATGTACTGTACATTTTGATTTAATGCTATAACTAGTACTCAAACAGTATGTTTCACTTTGTGTTGCTATGTGGGTGCAAACTGTTGAAGTATTTTATACTAAATTGATCTTCTGTGTGTAGATAGAATTGAAAATGAATCTTGATGTGAATGGAAGGGGAGAGGGAGCGGGAGAGGGGGGGGTTGCGGGTGGGAGGGAAGTTATGGGAAGGGGAAGCCATTGTAATCCATAAGCTGTATACTGGAAATTTATATTCATTAAATAAAAGTTTAAAAAAAAAAAGTCAAAAAAAAAAATAAACATGTTACATGTTTGGAAATGATTTAGATACTTCCAAGTCTAAACACACTGATTTAGGAGTGCATATGTTGCAATCTCAAGAGGGGTCAATACTTGCTCTGGGTAGCAGGAATATTTGTAAATATAAAATTATATTTGACATTAGCACCAGTGCAGAACGTGCTCAGCCACTGTGGCTGTTTGGAGAGTAAACCAGTGGAAGGAAGATCTCTGTGTCTCCCTCTGTCTGTAACTTTGCTTCTCAATAATAAAATCTTAAACAAAAAAAGTCAGTCTGTGTGGGAGTGTGTGGTGAGGAGGCAGAGACGTGGAATAGGGAGACACAGATTTAAGTCACTGTGGATGTTTCAGACCTGATGAGGTCACAGGCGTGCATCTCATTAAACTTATGAGTAGGAGCTGGCATCATGGCGCAGCGACTTAAGCTGCTGCCTGTGGCACCAGCACCCCTTGTCAGAGGGCTGGTTTGCTATGCTTCCAATCCAGTTTCTTGTATTATGCCTGGGAAAGCAGCCAAAGATGCTCCAAGTTCTTGGGCTCCTGCACCCACATGGGAGACCCATGGGAGAACAAGCTGTTGGGGACACTTGATTACGGAATGAACTGGTGGAAGATCTTTATCTTTGTCTGGAACTGGGCTGATCTGAAGCCCGGAGCCGGGAGCCTCTTCCAGGTCTCCCATGTGGGCACAGGGACCCAAGCACTTGGGCAAACCTCCACTGTCCTCCCAGGCTACCAGCAGAGAGCTGGATTGGAAGAGGAACAGTCAGGACATGAACCAGTGCCCATGTGGGACAGGGGTGCCAGCGCCACAGGCAGAGACTCAATGTACTATGCCACAGTGCTGGTCCCACTATTGAACTTCTTATCAATCCTTACCATCTGGTTCTCTGTCATCTTGTGGGATTTACTCTTTCCTTTCTTACTTCCTTCCTTATCTCAGTTTGTATTTCTCTAACTCCCAAGCTTTAGTTATTTCAAAGAAATTACCTGTATTTACCTATAAATTTAATTAAATGTTGAAATAATACTTAACATGTCTGTATTCAAACATGCCAGTACAATAGAGCCTTTTTTTCTTTTTTAACTTTTCAAGAGATTTATTTATTTGAAAGAGTTACAGAGAGAGAATGGGAGAAAGAGATCTTCTGCCCGCTTGTTCATTCCCCAGATGACCATAATGTCCAGGGCCGGGCCAGGCTGAAGCCAGGAGCTAGGAGCTTCTTCCAGATCTCCCAGATGGATGACAGAAGCCCAAGCAGTTGGTGCATCTTCTGCTGCTTTTCCCAGGCCATTAGCAGGGAGTTGGGTTGGAAGTGGAGCAGCGGGGCCATGCACTGGTGCTCCTATGGGATGCTGGCATCTCAGTCAGCTGCTTTACCCGCTGTTCCACAGCGCTGGCCCCATTACAGCCTTTTCAAACTTTAAACATTACTTTTTCCCCAGCTAAGCCAGTTCATGTTTGACATTTTTGTGTATGTGTGTATGTAAAAATCTTACCCCTCAAATGACCATAGGATAAAGCAGCAGACAAGTGTTCTATCAGGATACAGCTGAATTTTCAGAGGCAAATGGTTTAAATGGGAGCAAATGCATTGCAATCCGCTTTAAGTAAACTAGACAGACGAATCAAAAAGTATGGCAAGGGCTGGCTGTGGCACAGTGGGTTAAGCCGCTGCTTGATAAGCCCATGTCCCAGTTTGGAGTGCCTGGGCTCAAGTTCTGCCTCCACTTCCAGGCCATCTTCCTGTTAGTGCACTCCCGGGAGATGGTAGATGACGGCGCAAGCACTTGGGCTTCTGCTTCCCATGTGAGAGACCTGCAGGGAGTTCTTGACTTCTGCCTGGTTTCTTCCTGTCCAAGCCTGGGCCGTTGGGGCCATTTCAGGAATGAGCCAGTGGGTACAACATCTCTTTCCCTCTCAGTTTCTCTCACTCTGCCTTATAGATGAACAAACAAAACCTAATAAAAAGTAGCGGTAAAGATGCTAACAATGTATTTCATGAATCTTCCTCCTTGCCTATCTTTGCAGTATGTGAGTGTGTGCTGTGGTGTTGCATGAATTCAGACTGCTCATGCAGCTCGTGAGCTCCTGTGGAGGAGCTGTGTAGACGAGCGAAAAAGACAAGAGGTGGCCCGGGTGAACAGAGCATGTCGTGTTTCTCAAGCTCTTTGAGCAGAGTAGACTAGGCTCTCCAAGTCTCAGCAGCTTCAGATGTTGACCCTGGCCTTCAAGAGACAATTCGCCTCACTGTGTGCCTTTCTGTTCTTTAGTTGTGTTTTCCACTATTTTTGTAACTAGGGCAAAGTGCAAGGTTGAACTAGTTTTAGAATGCTTAATATACCCTTTGGACCAGTGATGGGGAACCTCTTTTCTGGCAAGGGACATTTGGATAATGTCATTTGCAGGCCATACAAAGTTAGCCACTTAAAAATTAACTTGCTATGTGGGGCACGTGCTGTGGCGTAACAGGTAAAGCCACTGCCTGCAACACTGGCATCTGATTTGGGTACTTGTTTGTGTCCTGGCTTCTTTGCTTCCAAATCAGCTCCCTGCTAGTGGCCTGGGAAAGCAGCAGAAGATGGCCCAAGTCCTTGGGCCCCTGCACGCACATGGAAGACCCAGGTGAAGCTTCTGGCTCCTGGCTTTGTCCTGGCCCAGCTCTGGCCATTAAGGCCATCTAGGCCCTAAAGATCTCCATCTCTCTGTTACTGACTTTCAAATAAATACATAAATAAAATCTTTTAAAAATACATTAAGTGAGGAGACCAAGGCTGAAGGTTTTTATCCCAGTTGCTGTGTATCACTGTTCCGTTATTTTCCTGTCATTCCATCTTTGTCTCGGCTGTCAGGTTGTTTCCAGCTTTCCGTTACTGTGAACAGTCTTTTTAGGGATGCTCTTATTTGTGAATCTTGCTGACTGTGATCAGAATGGTCTCTCGAATATTATCTGCACCTGGAGATGCTGGATCAGGTATCCTGATATTGAGCTTGCTTAGCTAATGCCATTTCCCCCCCCCCCCCTCCAAATTGTACCAGTTTGTATTCCCACAAGTAATAGAAAAGAGATGAGAGTGTTTGAGATTTTGGATTGTAGATTTTCTGGTCTGTTCGTTTGCATGTATGCTTCTCATCAGTAAACACTTGTTGATTTGGTGGAATTGGGTGTTGAGAATTCATTTCCTTGTAGCATACCAGCTGATGGGAGAGAAGAACACATGAGCCTACCCTGCTAATTGTTGGAGGCCATGGGTGTTTCTGAAAAGAGCCTGGTATTTGCTGGGTGGCCAAGTGGGCACTGATTAACTTGCAGTGCCACATTTCACAGGTATGAGTGTTTGATTCCTACATTTCTGTCTATAATTATTTGGATGTACTAGTTTCATGGTCTCTCTTACAGGTTACTTATTTAAAGTTCAGAGTGGATCTCAGGTCTGCTCTGTTGTACAGTTTGCTCTGTTTCATTCATGGTGAGTTTTTCCATGGCTTTTTAAATTTCAGATTGTGAGCTCTTTTTTTAGTTGATTTTAACTTGTGAGAGTCCTGGGAGGGAGACCTTGGTTGAACATTTATAAAATATACGGGGTAGATATATTAGCTTTTCATTACAATAATGAAATACCTTATACAGATGACTTACAAAGGAAAGATGTTTGTTGGGGAGGCAGGTGTTGTGGTTCAGTGGGTTAAGCTGCTGCTAGTGATACCCACATCCAATATCAGAGTGCCAGTTCAAATCCTGGTTACTCTGCTTCTGACCCAGCACCCTGTTAATGTGCTAGGGAGGCTTCAGATGATGGCTCAGGTGCTTGATTTCTTGCCCCAGTTTGAGAGACACAGATGGAGCTCCCTGGCTCCTGGTTTCCACCAGACCAGGCCCTGGCTATTGTGGCCATTTGGAGATTGAATCAGCAGAAAGATGATCTGACTCCAAATCTTCAGCTTTCTCTTTTACATTGTTTTCCAAAGGAAGGACGAAATAAACCTTTGAAAAAAAAAAAAAAAAGAGGTTTATTTTAGCTCTTGGTTCTAGAGGGTCACATCCGAGACTGAGTGGCTACCTTGGTTTGGCCTCTCATGAAGGCAGTGGATGATGCTGGCATGACACTTGGGGAGGAAGGGTCACAGGCCAGGCCAGAGAGGCTGGAGCCAGTTTGGTTTTTATAACTAGCTCGCCAGAGAGAACTAACTGCCTTCCGCGGGCACTCTCCCCACCCCGCGGTGACCCGAGGAGACCTCCCCAGGCCCATCTCTTAAACACCACTGTTGGATTATGCCTTCATCCTCTTGTAATCATTAGTCTGTGACTTGGGGGTTTAAAGTCCTGCATGAGTTTCAGAGCCAAATCATGTTCAAATTGTAGCAGTAGATGTTTCTATTTATAAAATACTTAGCAATACTGGGTAAAATACAACCAGCATCCTTTTAAATGCCCTGCTGTTAACTGTAAATTTAAAAATGAGTACAGAGTTCCCAGAAACTGACAGTGAACAAAGTATATAATTCCGGAGCAATATCCTGGGACTTGAATTTATACCAGGGTGAGAAAGCAGGTGCTTGGAGTCTTAAACATATTTATAGAGAAAGAATGGGGCCTTGAGCAAGGGCTTGGACCTGCGATTTCCCCTCTGCTCTGGGTAGCCAGAAATCGAGAAGTTTGCCCTTCTTAGTCTGGGTTCGGGGTAGGGGATAAAAGTACTTTAATTTCTTCCTAAAAGAAGAGAACACTGGACTGCTTTCTCCTTAGAGTTAGTATGCATCCCTTAGATTGTCCAGAAATCCCCACATCACATCATATAGTTAACAACTGAAACAGTTGTTTCAAGGAAACCATTGAGCATCGGTGATACCCATCTACTGAGAAACAAATCCATGGGTGTTCACAATCCTTCCCCTTGCCGTGAGCTCCTTGGGGTGCAGAACCCTGGTTGGGAGCGAGTAGCTAAACAAGAAGACGACACCTTGGCATTTTTAACAACATTCTCCCACAAAATGTATTAGTACCTTAAAAAAATAAAGCTTGTAGAAGAAATATTAATTTGTCCAGATCAGCTATGTAACTTTCAAGGAATTCTTCCATTCTTAGGATGTTCTGCACATCACAGAAGCAGCAGGAGTTTGCTGAGCTTCGTGCTGTGCTGTGCAGGCTACAGGCTGCCCTGCTGTGTAGGGCAGGTCAGGCCTGAAGACAGATGATTGTGGTGCAGAGTGCACAGTACGGGCCCCGGTCAGTTCCCAGCGTGGTTTTGGTGTGGTAGAGGTGGTGAATGATTCATTTCACCTGAGAAATGTATTCACTCAGTGAACATTTAGTAGAGCTTCTCATGTGGTTGACACTGGGTGGAGGAGAGGAGCAGCTAATATTTATTGTATGCTTACCTGTGTAGGAGGCAGCAAATATTTTATGTGCAGTTAATCCCTACGACGTAATTTTAGTTCTCCCAACCTAGGGTTGTAGACAATCCTCTATTACCCCCAGTTTAAAGAGCTCTTTATTGAAATTTAGCATGTACAGCGAGGAGTGCACTCTTTGTCAGTGTGCACCTGGGGCCGTTTTCATGTATCTTAGCCACCTCTGGAATTGGCACCCAGAGCAACAACAGACAGTGTAGAAGCTGCCGAGGGCTTCCTGGAGTTGCTCCTCCCCACCCTCCCTTGGGAACCACAATGTTGGCTTCCAGTAGCAAGTTTTCTGCCCTATTTTCATATTTTCTGGAAATGGAATCACGTAGTACATAACCTTTTGTTCTGTGCTATTGCATGTGTTGGTAGGCTTTTTCACCATTGTTGTGTAGTATTTCATTATCCCCATTTCATAGATGAGGCTGAAAAGTTAGCAGAGTCCAAAGTGGGCAAGTAGTAATCAACACACGAGGATACTTGAGAAAGTTCATGAAAAACGGAGTTAAAAGACAACTTTATTTTGGTGTAAGAAAATTTTGAAATCCATGCATATAGTTTTTTTTAAAGATTGATTTATTGGGGCTGGCGCTGTGGCATAGTGGGTAAAGCTGCCGCCTGCAGTGCCAGTGTCCCATAGCCAGTTTGAAACCCAGCTGATCCAGCTCCCTGCTATGGCCTGGGAAAGCAGTGGAAGATGGCCCAAGTCCTTGGGCCCCTGCACCCTCGTGGGAGAAGCGGTAGAAGCTCCTGGCTCCTGGATTCAGATCAGCATAGCTCCAGCCATTGCGGCCATCTGGGGAGTGAACCAGTGGATGGAAGATTGTCTCTGTCTCTCCTCTTTCTCTCTCTGTGTGTAATTGTGACTTTCAAGTAAAATAAATCTTTAAAAAAAATGATTTATTTATGTGAAAGGCAGAATTACGGAGAGGTGGAGGCACACAAAGAGAGGTCTTCCATCTGCTGGTTCACTCCCCAAATGGCTGCAATGGCTGGAGCTGCGGCAGTCTGAAGCCAGGAGCCAGGAGCTTCTTCCAGGTCTCCCACGTGGGTGCAGGGACCCAAGGCCTTGGGCCATCTCCCACTGCCTTCCCAGGCCATAGAAGAGAGCTGGATTGGAAGTGGAGCAGCCAGGGCTCGAAGGGATGCCAGTCCTGCTGGTGGCAGCTTTACCCAAAACACCATAGCGCCGGTCCCCATGCATATTTTTTTCATAGTAAGCATTTGCCATGAACTTTAGAAAGACTGTTGAGGGGCCAGCATCGTGGTACACCAGGTTAATCCTCCGTCTGTGGTGCTGGCATCCCATTTGGGCACTGGGTTCTAGTCCCAATTGCTCCTCTTCCAGTCTAGCTCTCTGTTGTGGCCTGGGAAAGCAGTGGAGGATGGTCCAAGTTCTTGGGCCCCTGCACCCACGTGGGAGACCAGGAGGAAGTACCTGGCTCCCCGGCTGTGGCAGCCATTTGAGGGGTGAACCAACGGAAGGAAGACCTTTCTGTCTCTCTCTCTCAATGTCTGTAACTCTACCTGTCAAATAAATTAAAAAAATCTTTATAAACAAAAAAAGACTGTTGATATTATAGTGCCACTAAGTGTGTTGAAATGACTTTCATTATTCTTTTTTAAAATATAGCACAGTTTAAACAGTTCCCTTCTGATGCGCATCTTGGTATCATATCATCATTTATACTTCATCATAAAAGCAAAAACGGCCTCAGTATTTAATGGATGCTTTCAGGTTTCCAGACACACTTTTTTTTTTTATTGACTAGAGTCAGTTCCATGTAAGTGTAGCAGGTAGTAAAATGTTAATTTCTCCATGACTTTCTTTGTAACGTAGCAGCTGTAGATGAAGGGGGCATTGATAGTTTTTAAGTGTGGTCTGCTTGACTTTTATAGGTACCTTGTTAGAGTATATTAATGTACTCACTTTTTTTTTTTTTATTCTATGCCCTCTTCTACCTCTTTCCTTTTTTCCCTAGAAAACTTTGTAAAATCTCAGTTCTGATAGAGTCGAGAATTAATTCCTTGGTGTGAGGGTGTGGCCCTGTCTTTGACCTGCTGCTGTCTCTCCATCCGTGTGCCCCTCAGAGGGGATGGGCTTTTTTTTTTTTCCCCCTGGAACATTGTGCACTGAATGCAAGAGCTCCATATTGTTCACCGTGGCTCCTGGCACACAGTATGTGCTCGGTTGAACAAGAGGTCAATGAGTGAGAGGCTGCTGGACTCTCAGATTTGTCTTTTTTTTTTTTTTTTTTTAAATGCTGTTGTGATTGACCTTTCAGATGTTACGATTGTTCCTTCTGGGGAGCCTGATGAATTTTCATAAGCTCTTCAGACATAAATGGAGTTCCTGGAGCTATTTATTTATACCTTTTTTTTTTTTCTAATAGTAGAGGAAGAATGATTTTAGAAACTGGCAGCAAATAAGTTTAAAATGATTTTGTTGAAATAAGGAATTTCTTATTTTTTCTGTTGTTTGAACATTGGCTGAGGCCCTAATGGATTCCACACAATAAAAATGCAGAGATGAATATAATCCTCCCTGCGCTTGAGGAGTATATAATTTGGTGAGAAAGAGACACTTAGGAGAGGGTCCCCAAAAAGTTAATGGAAAAGTAATGAAAAGACAATGGGTAAGATGTAAAAACGTTGTTGCACCAAAGTAAACTTGTAATTCCATTTTCATGAGCTTTTGGAAGGACCCTCTTGGGAACATATAACACTTTGTTGTAAAATAGACCTGTGTAGCTGTGAGCATTTTCTCCCCAGTGCAGTGGAAGGGGCATCTGAACCTGGAGTGTGGGTGGCCGTCAGGAGGGCTCTCCTGGAAGAGATAACAGCAGAACTGAATCTGCATGGACGGGCGTCAGGTCCCACTCAACCCTGTGGCCCTGTGCTGCTCTACCTCTTGTATTTCTTATTTCTGGAATGTGGATTGCACCATAGTTAGAAGTTCTACCATTTATACTGTAGAAACCTTATTCTGTCTTTCCTGCCTTGCCACCCGGCTGCTCTCTGAGGGTCTTGTTGATTCTAGCTCTGAAGTGCCTTTAGAATGCAGTTTCTGCCTTTTTGCCCCTTCTCTCCTTGGTTCGGAAGGACAGTGATGGAAATCCTTGTGTGTTGAGCATCTGACCCGGCACAGTGTAGACTGCAAAGTTTCGTTGAGCCAAAAGAAACTTGATTGTCTCTTACTGGCCTTTCTTTAGTCTTTTTCTTCCATTTGATTCTGTATAGCATCCTCAAAATTACTAAAACTTTTAAAAAATTATTTGAAATTCAGAGTTAGAGAGAGAGAGAAATCTTTCACTCTTTGTTTTACTCCCCAGATCGCCACAATGGTCAGGTCTGGGCCACGCTAGAGCCAGGAGCCAGGAGCCAGGAGCTTCATCCGGGTCTCCCACATGGGTGATATGGACCCAAACTCTTGGGCCATCTTCCACTGTTTTTCCAGGCCACAAGCAGGGAGCTGGATTGGAAGTGGAGCAGCCAGGACATGAACTGGTGCCCATATGGGATAATGGTGTCGCAGGTGGCAGCTTTACTCATTGTTCCATAACGCTGGCCCCCTAAAACTTTTATTTTTTATATTTTAAGTGTTTATTTGAGAGTTGGATATATTGCCTGTTATTGGTTCACTACCCAGATGTCCACAATGGCCTGACCTGGGCTTGGCTCAGGCTGGGGGCCAGACAATAAATCCAGGTCTTTTCCAACTACTTGAGCCATCATCACCACTGCCTCCCAGGATCTGCGTTCCCAGGAAGCTGGGGTCAGGAGCCAGAGCCGAGGATCCCTGGTACTCCAGTATGTGCGACAGGCATCTTAGGATAAATGCCCACTCCCAGAACTTTTATTTTTTGTGTGCTACTGATGTGCTTAAAATTTTCCCTCGACTCTATCACTCTCAAGGTAGAAATTCAGCTTTTTAGCCTTGGGTTTGCTGTTGACCCCACCCTGCCTTATGTGCTTCTCGTTTTTTTTTTTTTTTTTTCCGATTTACCACAAATGGCTGCCATGGCCGGAGCTGCTCCAATCTGAAGCCAGGAGCCAGGTGCTTCCTCCTGGTCTCCCATATGGGTGTAGGAGCCCAAGCACTTGGGCCATCCTCCACTGCCCTCCTGGGCCACAGCAGAGAGCTGGCCTGGAAGAGGAGCAACCGGGACTAGAACCCGGGGCCCATAGGGATGCTGGCACCGCAGGTGGAGGACTAACCAAGTGAGCCACGGCGCTGGCCCCTCGGGCTTCTCATTCTTCCACTGCCCCTGTTGGACTGTGGGCGAGAACCTGTCTGGAGTTTACAGTGTCGTGTTCGTGGCCCTTGTACCTTCCCTAGAAACTTCCACTTTGTCACTCTGTCTCCTCTTTTGAGTCCAACTCAGCTGTCACCAACCCTGTGAAAGTCCCGGGTCTTTCCGAGGAAGATTTGCGCCCTGTCCCTTAGAAGTCTTACATAAAGTCCTCTTGGCGGACGTCTCCACCATCCCACCCCGTATCTTACTGCCCGCTTTGCCTCCGTGCTTCTCCCATCAGACCGAGTGCAGGAATTGTGACTCTTTGTTCTTTGGCCCCGGGTCAGGTGCTTTTTAAGTGTGAGATGAGCAGTTCCTCCCTGTACTCTCCCGTGAATGTGTAATTGCTGCTTTCACATCTCCTTAGTTGTGCTTGTATGGCTTTGCATGAGGTGTGCCTTTTCAGCAGCTCTATCTAAATGTGCAGCAGTTCATTACTGAAAGGCCAGTGTACATCATGCCCTGTCTTTGAAACTGTCTCTGCTCATGGAAGCCCAAAATGTTGGTTTCTGCCTCCGAACCATCTTGGCTTGCTAGTCCTTGGTTGTGATACCTACACAACACCTGCTATAACTATATATATATTTTTTTGAATGTTATTTCCTCCTATATTGTGAACTAAGGTTAGAGCTCATCATCAAGACAGTTTTGAAGCTTGTGTGTCAAAAAGAAGAATTTCTCTTTCAGTAGTCATTTTTTTAAGGATTAATTTTTATTTATTTGAAAGAATTAGAGAGAGAGTAGAGACAGAGAGAGAGGTCTTCCATCTTCTGGTTCACTCCCCAGATGGCTGCAACGGTCGGAGCTGCACTGATCTGAAGCCAGGAGCTGTGGTTGACTGTTGAAGCCCGTTGATGAGGACTGCTTTGGAGTCCTTATCACGTAGTTCGAAGGTGTGATTTTTTTTCTCAGAGGTAGTGTTAGTTGATTGGTTTTTCTCATTGAGGTTGTGGATTTTCTCATTCTTGGTATGATGGGTGATTTTTGATGGTCTTGGACATGTTGTCTCTCTCTCTCTCTCTTTAAGATTTGTTTTATTTATTTGAAAGAATTAGAGAGTAGAGACAGAAAGAGAGGTCTTCCATCTGCTGATTCACTCCCCAGTTGGCCACAACAGCCAGAGCTGTGCTGATCTGAAGCCAGGAGCCAGGAGCCTCCTCTGGGTCTCCCACGCAGATGCAGGTGCCCGAGGACTTGGGCCATCTTCCACTGCCTTCCCAGGCCATAGCAGAGAGCTGGATCGGAAGAGGAGCAGCAGAACTTGAACTGGCGTCCATATGGGATGCCGGCACTTCAGGCCAGGGCGTTAACCCGCTGTGCAGTGCTGGCCCCACGTTGTCTCTTAAGGCAGGCTACTCTTGAGTCTCAGTTGAAGCTCTTATTTTAGCGGGCAGTCACCCAGTTCAGTTGTGTTGTGCAGGCCTGGCCTGCATTCGTGAGGTGTATTTCTGTGGATAGTTTCATGTTGAAGGCTTTGTGGTTTATTTTAGTCTGCTTCGTATTCCTGGGGTCTCATTTCACGGCTGCCTGCTGGTGTTGGCAGCAAGGACGGACGGCTGGGGTTTCCCTGGGCTGGGACTGTGGGTTTCTTCTACCGGGGAAAGGTGCTTAGAGCCCCTGGGGACTCAGGGGCTTCCCTGACTGTGGCAGATGCCCCTGCCTACTGGGGACAGGGAACTCTTCCTGAATTGGAGCTGGTTGATGTGGGTTCTGTGGCTTCCTTCATGTCTCCAGGCAAGGGAGTCTCAAGCCTGGGGGACCAAGAAATCTTCCTGGGTCAGGCCGCTTAGGGAGGACCCTTGTGTTGGGTCTGTCCGCCTCGTGGCCTGTGTCTCTGCTCCCCTGGGTGATGATTTGGATTGTGTAGGGCTTGCTGGATGTCACAGGGACTCTGGTTTGACCTGGTGTGAGAAGAGGCCTCACTAGGTCACCTTCCTTTGCTAGGGTAGGGGTTGGGACATGGCAGATATGGGTGGGGGGATGTAAGACACCCTTTTGTTGAGTTGACCCTGTCCCCCTTGTCACAGACCAGCTCCTTTTCTTACCACTTTGGTTATTCCTTGTCTAATTTCCAGGGTTTATCATGCTCACTGGGGAGGAGCACGGTGAAATCCGTCTATGCTGTCTTGTCCCTGTTCATTCATTCTTAAAGGCTGAGTTTTTAAATACGCTGAAAAATGTCAGGAAATTTTAGCCTTTGTCTTTCTATATTAAGCAAATTGTATTGTTCCAGCTGTCTTATTATGTAGTAAAGAAACTTGAGAACTGGCGAGGTTGTGTGACTGATCCAGTGGTTCTATGACTAGTTGGTTCTGGAATCTGGACTAGAGCTAGGCTGCTGGTCCCAAATCTGGTATTTGTTCCCTTTGTAGCAAACTCTCTTTATTACATAAATATTTTATTTATTTGGAAGGCAGAGTGGCAGAGAGAGCGGGAGAGACCATCTGCTGGTCTCCCTCACCCTCCCTTCCCTAAATGACTGCAGTCACTGGGGCTGGGCCAGGCTGAAGCCAGGAGCCTGTAACTCCATCTGAGTCTTCCACATCAGGGGCAGGGGCCCAAGTGTTTGGGCCATCGTCTACTGTTTCCCCAGGTGCATTAGCAGGGAGCTGGATTGGGAGCAGAGCAGCCAGTACTCAAACTGGTACCCATGTGGGATGCTAGTGTCCCAGGCCACAGCTTAACCCACCACACCACAACATTGGCTCCTTCTTGTAGCAAACTAAATTGGGGGTTTCACTGGGAGCAAAAGGAAACATCACTGTGCCATAACATTAACACACCAGAGAATTTAAACATCACCGAAAACCTATCAGGTATAAGAAGAGAACCCAGCCTTAAATTATCTTGCCTGAGATCGAATGCATCTGTCCCAGTTTTAATACTAATTCTTTTTGCTAAAGTCTAAAATAATGCACCTCCTGTTTTTACTAAAAACAAAACCCTCAATGACCTTGAAATGTCTTCTTGCAAATGAAAATTATATCGCTGGTTATCATCACTATTTATCTTCTACTTCAGAGAACCTAAAGGATATAATTAAGATTGGTGGCATCACCCAAACAATGTAATCTCACAGCCTAGCATGAACAGGGCTTTTCACCAGGTTTTGTGATTCCAGAAACATCGGGTCAGACACTGCTCACGGTGTTTCCCCATGAAGGTCCCCCCCCACCCCCCCGCTTCTTCTGTGTCACAGAATTGGAGAAATGGAGCAACCCAGAGGTGAGCTCTTCAGTTGCTTGTAATTTTTTTGAAGTTTCTGGGATTTGACAGACAATCAGATCAGAGTTGAAGTAATCCCCCAACTCTGTGGAGTCTGACATGGGAGGCATATTTTCCTTTTCCTGAGGCCTATCAAGAACCAGGCACAGCAAATGGGTGCAGATGCTGCCTGTGTTGAATGTCCTTTGAGTAACGGTGGCGTCTGGACAGGTCTGAGGATGGGGGTCTGTGAGCAGGGGCTGCCTCTGCCTCCATTCTACCTTTGTTCACTTTTTTTTTTTGTTTTTTTTTTTTCTTTGTGTTCCTTCCCTTTTTTTTTTTTTTTTTGGTCGGGCAGAGTTAGACAGTGAGAGAGAGAGAGAGAAAGGTCTTCCTTTTCCGTTGGTTCACCCCAAATGGCTGCTACTGTCAGTGCACTGCGCCGATCTGAAGCCAGGAGCAAGGTGCTTCCTCCTGGTCTCCCATGCGGGTGCAGGGCCCAGGCACTTGGGCCATCCTCCACTGCACTCCCGGGCCACAGCAGAGAGCTGGCCTGGAAGAGGAGCAACCGGGACAGAATCCAGCGCCCCAACCAGGGCTAGAACCCGGGATGTCAGTGCCGCAGGTGGAGGATTAGCCTAGTGAGCTGCGCCGCCGGCCTGTGTTCCTTCCTTTTATAGTCTCATTGAAGGCTTCAGTCTCTGACCTATATGGAAGAAGGGAACTCAAAATACTGGGCATCAGAGACTGTTTCTCTCACACATGAAAACTCCAGCGTAGGCGGGCCTTATGTCCAAACCAGTTGTTTAGAATTTGGAGTGAAGTTTCACACAAAGTCTGATAAAGTGTGATGAGTACATTGGCAAAGTGACTTCACTAATCCTTAATGTAGTTGAGTTACGATGCGAAAGGTACGGAAGTTGTACCAGTGCCAATGGCTCAGCAGCGGTGGATTGCTTAGAGTCAAAGAATGTTACTGGGACAGGGCCCCTTGGGGACCCTTCTGACTTCTTCACAGCAGGTGTCTCTATGCTGTCTACTCGGTAGTGCTTGTATCTCATTGTTGTTTGTAGTGAGGCTCCTGTTCTGGTACTGTTGGCAGGTTCTGCTTTAGACTGCACCAGACTTGTCTCCCTTCAGCTTCTTCCTGCATAGATTTTTGGACAGGGCTCATGGACCGTGCGAGGTGAACTTAATAATTGTTCTGATTAGTGTCCCTCAAAATGCACAAACAGATCTCGTGATTCTACCTTCCCAGGTTTGCGTCTGGAGACATGGGCTTTTGGACTCCTCATCATCCTGTCTTGTTTTACTTTGATTTCTCTTTTGCCCGTATCTTCTCAACATGTGATCTTCCAAGTGAAACACTGTTTTCTTACTCTCACGGGGAATATTACTTCTCTTTGTAAAGAACGCATTGAAAGGAGCGAGTTTTTAACCTAGGGATTCAGATGCCTGTATCCAATATCCACGGTGCCTGGATCTGATCCCCACCTGACGCTCCTGACTCTGTCTTCCTGCCAGTGCAAGCTTTGGGGGGACAGCAGGTGAGCATCAGGCTCAAGTAGCTGGGTCCTTGTCTCCCACAGCGGAGACCTGGGTTGAGTTCCTGGCTTCTGCCTGTAACTGTGGCCAAGGCCCAGCCTTCTGCAGGCTTTTGGGGAGTGCACGCTCTCTCTCTGGCTGTCTCTCAAATAAATCAATAGAAGTTTAAAAAAAGTAACAAAAAAGAAAAAATAAGCTTGGAAAGAGAACCACCAGAGTGTTCTGTGGAGCATCACGTATGGGAGGGTGTTTCTGCACTTTAATCTTCACCCGCCCCTCTCTGTGTCTATCCCTCACTTGAGGAGTGAGAGAATCGGCTGTCTGCGGAGCTGCCACCGTGCTTGCCCGAGACCTGAACTCCGATCCTGCGGCAGCCTGGTGGCAGCCTGGAAAGGGAACCTCCTTGAAGTGTGCGTGCCTTCACAAACTACGGGAGTGCTTTCCTCTTGCGGACCTAAGTGCCAGACGCTAGGCTATGCGTTTGTGTGTAGGAATTCAGTTCTTGACATAGGCTATAAAACAGTTGCTATTTCTGTATCTTCTTTAACAAATGCTAGCTGCTTTTACTGTGTGCTGGGTGTCATCATGCTTGGTAAATGGTAATGTAGTCCTCATAACAACTGCTATGAGAGAGATGCTCTTGATTTTAATTCATACATGAGACTGTGAGGTTAGGAAAGTTAAATAACTTACCCATGGCGACAAAATTGGGATTGAGATTCTTGCTTGGTCTGTTTCCTGAGTGGAGATTTTAATACCCCTCCCCCCTGCCCACTCCTTCTTGGCTTTTCTGTATTATTTCTGTGAACTTGTTTCTCTTTTTCACGGAAGGCTCTCAGGTGGCTTGGGAACTAATTCAAAGTGCTAATAACCCTAGAGCTAGCTCAGCCTACAGTTACCTGCTCTCCAACTCTGTATCCCTGGAGAACGGCCCGTAAATTTGTACATGTACAGTATGAGGCCCTTCAGACAGCTTGTGGAAAATGTGTATTATTGAAATAACTGCATGGATCAAAAAAAATTTTTTTTTGCACCACAGTAAACTTCTATTGGGAGCCAGCGCTGTGGTGTAGCAAGTAAAGCTGCCGCCTGCATTGCCAGCATCTCATATGGGCGCTGGTTCATGTCCCAGCTGTTTTACTTCCAATCTAGCTCTCTGCTAATGTGCCTAGGAAAGCAATGGAAAATGGCCCCAATATCCACCCGGGAAACCTGGAAGAAGCTCCTGGCTTCCACCTGGCCTGGCACTGGCCGTTGTGGCTATTTGGAGAATAACCAGTGGATAGAAGATATTCTATCTCTCGCTCTCTCTCTTTCTCTTGCTCTCTTTCTCTCTGCTTTTCAAATAATTCTTAAAAACAAAACTTCAAACTTTTCTTTTAGTTCCATTTTTCCATGAACCTTTTGGAGTAACTTCATTCTACCCAATGAGCCCCTATTATAGCAAAACTTAGGTTTAGTCATGAAATTTATGATTCTGTCCAGCGAGCCCTTATGTTTGTCTGACTCACAGGAACTCCCAAGTGCACCCGTTGAGCAAGCTGATAAGACAGGAGGCGGGGCTGACTCAGTGCCCTGAGCAGCTCTGATGCCCTGATTGACTGCACCAGTGTTCAGAGTGCAGCTGATTTCCCAGTTCCTATAAACCTCGCTCCAGATTCATTTAAATCACATCTCTGGACACCATAGCTACCCAGGTCTTCTGTTTTCAAGATGTTACTCTCGTTTAGGCTGTTGCAATCTTAAGAATCTTAGAAGGACAGCAGTGGCCCTGCTGTCCACAACTCACTGGCCCAGAGACACCTGTGTCCTCTCTGGCAAGACCCAGTGTACTGATTTTATCACCCATCATGTCACGAATGGCACTTTGAGCATTGTGGCTGTAGGTGAAAGTGTGGCTGGGAGACTCATCCCTGTCCATAGGCTGTTGCCCATCAGGAGATAAGGAGTCGCTTCCCTCATCACAGAAGTCTTAGCACGAAAACAAGGGCAAAGTAAACAGTGTGCTCGCTGACTCAGGTTTCCTTCAGTGCAAATTCCTTGTCTCGGAGGGACACTGTGACGGGCAGGTCAGGCACCAGCACTTTGAGTATCATCGTGGGCGGGACCACAGAACTCACGTCACCGCCTGGTAAGTTCTTACCGGTGTTCCCAGGCTCCTGGGAGACTTGAAACTGGATAGAGGTGTGCTGCACTCACTTGGTGCTTCAGACTCTGTGGCCGGGGCCACTTCATGAGGGGACAGGGTATGTGACCATGCAGAACTGGGGAATGAAGCTTTGACAATATCACACATTGGGAACCTGAGAGACCCAGATTCGGTTTGTGTGTTACTGGAACACCTACTTGACCTGTCTTGAGATTTTCCCACATATGTTAAATGAGGATCTCGGATCTACTGTGTAGGATTTCTAAGGGTTTGGAGTGACTTGTATATAAAATACCCATCATGACAGTAGGTGCTTATTGTTGTCTGGAAGAATGAAGACATGGTGAAGTTCTGAATAAGATCTGATTGATTGCATTAGGTAATAAAAGTCTGAGCTGAGACTGTGGGTTCAGAATGTGGCAGTGGGAGAAGGCATGCGGCCTGGCTGTTAAGACGCTGCTTGGGATGCCCGTGTCCTGTATTGGAGTACCTGGATTTGAATCTTGGCTCCGTTTCCAATCCTAGCATCCTTCCAGTGCAGACCCTTGAAGCTAGTAGTTACAGATACAGCAGTTGAGTCTGGGAGACCAGATTGAGTTCCGTTCTCCTGGCTTTGGCCAGGCCCAGCACCCTCTGTTGCAGGCCTTTGAGGAGTGAACCAGCAGGTGGGAGTGGTTTGAGCTCCTGCTTTCTCCCTCTCTGTCTCTCTGTCTCTCTCTCTCTCTCTGCCTTAACCCTACCATGTATCTCTGTTAAATAAATAAATAAAGAAATTTAAAAGGAAAATGACACAGGAACAGACACGACGGAGAATACCTCAGAATCCACAACTGAAATATTTTTGTTTGTTTGAAATCAAATTTTGGACAATGAGATGAACATTAAAATGAGTATTTCCATAATGTTCAGGGATATAACTGTATTCTTTATAAGTGTGAGAGAAGAAACCATGTTTTTTTTTTTTTTTTAAGATTATTTATTTGACAGAGTTAAACAGAGAGAGAAGGAGAGGCAGAGAGAGAGAGAGAGGTCTTCCATCCACTGGTTCACTCCCCAAATGACTGCAATGGCCGGAACTACACTGATCAAAAACCAGAAGCCAGGAGCTTCTTCCAGGGCTCCCGTGCGGGTGCAGGGGCCCAAGGACTTGGGCCATCTTCTGCTTTCTCAGGCCATAGCAGAGAGCTGGACTGGAAGTGGAGCAGCCAGGACTTGTACTGGCGCCCATATGGGATGCCGGCACTGCAGGCGGCAGCTTTACCCCCTATGCCACAGTGCTGGCCCCGAAACTGAATCTTGATGCAAATGGAAGGGGAGAGGGAGCGGGAGAGGGGAGGGTTGCGGGTGGGAGGGAAGTTATGGGAGGGGGAAGCCATTGTAATTCATAAGCTGTACACTGGAAATTTATATTCATTAAATAAAAGTTAAAAAAAAATAAAAATAAAAATAATGGGAAAAATTTGCATAAGAACATACGGAATGGAATGTATCTCATAAATATGTACAGTTTTCTTGTGTCTGTTAAAAATCAAAATGAAGAGAGCATGTAGCCAGAATAATGTAGATAAGAGTATAACAGAGATATGCCTATAAGGTGGTTAATAAACTATTTCCCTTTCTAGTGAAAAAGTTACTAAAAACACACAGAATGCAAAAGCTCAATTTAAAAAAGAGGGCATAGAGGAGTCAGGAAAAACTACAAAACAAGATTACTATATAGCAACTTGTCAGAGTGGATAGGGAAAAATCAAGATAGCACTTAAGCATTAATGGCAACTTTTACTACTATAATCGAGGACATAAAAATTAGTGTGAAAATCAATTTTGAAAGAAGTTGACTGAATAGCCTAATGAACCTGCAAGTACCCATTATCTGCCTACAGCAATTGTGTACCCATGTTTAAATGCTGAGGTGTCAGGCTTAATGAGGATGTCAATTTCATAGCTCACAGGCTTGACTCCTGGGTTTCTGGGAGCTTTAGCAGACACTGCATTTTATTTATTTTTAATACTAAAATGCTTTTTCTTTTTTATGTAATTCATTTACTCAAGAGGCAGATAGAAACAGAGAACGAGCTCCCTGCTTCTAGTTCTTTCCCTAAATACCTGTAGCAGCCAGGGCTGGGCCAGGAAGAAGAAAGGGGCCTGGACCTCAGTCCAGGTCTCCCAAGCAGGTGGCAGGGACCCAAGTTCTTGAGCCATCACCTGCTGCACCCAGGGTGTGGATTAGCAGGAAGTTAAAATCAGGAACTGGTGGTGGGACTCAGGCCCAGGCAGTCGAGTGTGGAATGTGGGCATCCCAAGCAGTGTCCTTACACAAATGCCTTTTTTGACACTTTATTTTCAGTAGAATTGGGAAATTTATGTCTTTCCTTGACCAGTTTGTGAAAAAAGAAAAAGAAATCCAGTTTTTCCTTTTGGCAGCAATCTACTTCTTTTCTTCTATGATTTAGCCTTTTCTTTTCTTCTATGCTACCTGTCCCTGTACTTAACTTTCTGTGACATCGCTTGCTGAGTAACAATGTTAGCAGATCTCTTGCAAAGTGTCCTTTGAACTGGAGCCTGGGAGTTACTAATGTTCCAGGAAAAGTTCTTGCAGGTCCTCACCCTTTCCTTGGTTGTGTATGTATCCAGAGGAAGAGGAAATAAATGATACAGTAAAACCCGGAGTAGCATTATTTTTATTTGGAATAAAAGCTGGTTGAAGTTGGGGACTATGGATCGCATACAGCAGAGTGCAGCTATGTGCATATACTCTGTAACTGTGAGGCCATAGCATTGAAGCAGTCCCAGGTGAGCCCGCTGTTGGGAACCTCGGGAATCGTCTAGTTATTTTGAGATACATTGCTGGGGAATCTTTTTTCTGCCAGTGGCCATTTGGATATTTACAGCATCATTCACGGGCCATACAAAGTTGTGCACCTGAAAACCAGCCTGCCACGGATTTATTGAATTTCGAATCCCTCTTGCAGTTGCCTTGGCCAGGCCAGACGAAATGATTATATGGCCCATGGGCCAGGCGTTCTCCACCCCTGCGAGTGAATACCAAAAATTAATTGCTCAAGTCTAACTATATTGTGGTACCTGTTACCTGACCTCTCTCCACCCCTCCCCTCCACTGTCTTTCCCAGTCTCTGATGGCCTCTTTTCTAAGCTCTTCTTCTAAGAGATTTTTAAAGCATCCACAAATGAGTGAGAACATGCAGTATTTATCTGTACCTGACTATTCCTTAAAATAATAAATTCTAGCTGCATTCTGCAAATGACGTGACTTCATTCTTTATGTCTGGGGGATGCTGTATTATCTTTATTTTTTTCCTTACCATTCATACATACATGGACACTTCGGTTGATTCTGTGTCTTCTGACGAGTGCTGCAGTAGATGTGGAACGCAGGTGTCTCTTTGATGTGGTTTCATTTCCTTTGGGTATATACTCAGTGGCGAGATTGCTACATCATGGAATAGGTCTGTTTTTATTAGGAACTTCCATGCTTTTTTATGTAGTGGCTGTAATACTTGACATTTCTAACATCATTGTATGTAATTTCCCCTTTCTCCGTATCCTTACCAGCATTTGTTTGATAATAGCTGTTCTAACTGTCATGAAATGTTAACTCATTACAGTTTTGCTTTGCATTTTGCTGATTATTGGTGATACTGAACATTTTTTTTTTCATATATTTGTTGGCCATTTGTATGTCTTTTGAGGAATGTCTGTTGAGATCCTTTGCCTATTTTTAAATTGTATTATTTGCTTTTTTGCTGTATAGTTCCTTATGTGTTCTGGATATGAATCCCATGTCTAATAGTTTGCAAATGTTTCTTCCCATTCTGTAGGCCATCTCTTCATTCTGTTGATTGTTTCTTTTGCTGTCCAGGAACTTCTAGTTTAATATACTCTAAATTGTGTATTTTTACTTTTATTGCCTGTGCTTTTGAGGTCTTCTCCAAAAAAAAAATCTTTGCCTATACCAGGGTCTTTTTTTTCTTTTTTCTTTTCTTTTTTTTTCCCTCCCTTCCTTCCTTCCTTCCTTCCTTCCTTCCTTCCTTCCTTCCTTCCTTCCTTCCTTCCTTCCTTCCTTTCTTTTTCTTTTTTTTTGACAGAGTGGACAGTGAGAGAGAAAGAGAGAGAAAGGTCTTCCTTTTGCTGTTGGTTCACCCTCCAATGGCCGCCGTGGCCGGCGCATCGTGCTGATCCGAAGCCAGGAGCCAGGTGCTTCTCCTGGTCTCCCATGGGGTGCAGGGCCCAAGCACTTGGGCCATCCTCCACTGCACTCCTGGGCCATAGCAGAGAGCTGGCCTGGAAGAGGGACAACCGGGACAGGATCCGGCGCCCTGACTGGGACTAGAACCTGGTGTGCTGGCGCTGCAGGTGGAGGATTAGCCTATTGAGCCGCGGCACCGGCCTTGCCTATACCAGCGTCTTAAAGTGTTATTCTTTTAAGTAATTTTATGGTTTCATGTGTTACCTTTAGGTCTTTGATCCATTTTGAGTTGACTTTTTAAAAAATTTATTTATTTATTTGAATATCAGGATTACAGAGAGAGGGAGAAGCAGAGCGACAGAGGAATCTTCCATCTGCTGGTTCACTCCCCAAATGACCACGATTGCCAGGGCTTTGGCAGTCCAAAGCCAGGAGCCAGGGGCTTCCTCCGGGTCTCCTACATGGGTGCTGGGGCCCAAGGACTTGGGTCTTCTTCCGCTGTTTTTCTAGGTGCATTAGCAGGGAAGTGGATCAGAAGTGGAGCAGCTGGGATTAGAACTGGTGCTTATATGGGATGCCAACACTGCAAATGGAGGCTTAAACTGCTATACCACAGTGCTGGCCCCTGGAGTTGATTTTCTATGTGGTGAGAGATAAACTAAACTCGACCTCTCCAGTTTAGTTTCATTCTTTTGCATCTGAGTATATCCAGTATCCCCAGAACCATTTAATGGAGAGGCTGTCCTTTCTCTAAAATGTGTGATTGGTGATGGGTTGTAGTTCTGACAGCAAGAATTAATACCAGTTATAGGGAAAGCTAATGCCCTTTGCATGTGACGAAAAATACATGATTGTAAGTCAACATATGTTAATGGCAGTGACCCAGACAGAAGATCCCTGGGCACAGCCCTCTGCCAAGTTCGTTCTTGTTTCTGGGCTCTTTGCACGTGTGTTTTCATTATTTCAGTCTTTCTCCTTTGTCCCCAAACAGTCCTGACTTACTTTGGTTGTACAGTACAGATAGTCTATCTCACACTCATCTAAAGGAGTCCTCTCACTTTGTTACTGGTGCCTTCATTGTCGCCCTGTAGCTCACAGCAATGGAAATCCAATTTGCTTTTTTGTTGGACTCTGTTCAAGCCCTGCTACTTCACATGGTGTTTTTCTGAGTTGGTCTGCCATTGTACTCTGCTCAGTGTGTGATGGGGATTTCTCTCTGTTCTGCTCAGTGAGTGGGGATTTCTCTCTGATCTAGGCCCTGGACTCCTCAGGGCAGCCACCTGCCCCCCTTATACATGTGCTGCATGATCCGTGCCCAGCAAGTCACTTGTCATTTCTTACCAGGTTTCCTTTAGCTCTTGTGCTCCTGGAACAGGAGATTGTAGTGCTCCATGAGGATGAATCTTTTTTTAGTTTTTTGAATCTTGTAGAGTAAATTTTGAGGAGTTTAGGAGAAATGGGGGAGTTGCTCCGCCACTTTTGGCTTTGGTTGTCAACCACATGGTTCTCGTTGGTCTTAGGACTTTGTGTTACTCCAGTGGCAATGTGGTGAAAAAGCTGGTTTTCATTAAGGCAGAACACCTGACACCTAAATCCCTACTAATATTTACTTTGGGCCTTAGGTATATACTGTGGTTAAAAAGGTAACTTGTCTTGATGCTATTCTTGTATGAGGGTTTGTTTTTCTTTTGGTCTCCTCTTTCTTCGGACTTGTTTGCCAAGTTACTATATTCGTTACCAGAATGTTTAAATGATACTGTTTTGTCATGGAGTTCAACCTCTCTGAGCTCTAAAAACAGTGTGTGCAAATAGTGTTCATATCTGTATACTGCTTTTAACCCTAAAGTTAAAGCCCCTGTTTAGCCTCTCATTTTCTACTCAGAAAGATTCATGTTGTTTGTGTGTGTGTTTGGGCTGATTAAACAGAATACCACAACCAGGGTGCTTTACACAGTGGAAATATGTTCTTAGAATTTTGGTTCCTGGAAGTCCAAGATCAAGGTCTTGGCAGGGTTGGTTTCTTCCAGCGGCTGTGAGCGAAGGATCTTTCCCAGGCCTTTCTTCTTGGCATGGAGTTGGCTGTGTTCCCCATGTGTCTTTTCATAGTGTCTTGCCTCTGTGTTTATGTTTTGCCCAAATTTCCCCTTTGTATAGGAACACCAGTCATACTGGATGGATTAGGCCTCACCTTTCTGACCTCCCCTTAACTATTACTTGTGTGAAGACCCTGTCTCCAAGTGAGGACACAAGCGGGGTGAGAATTAAACATGCATTTCCAGAGAACACAATTCAGTTCACAACACAGGGGACTAAGAGCAGCCTACTGATTGCCACAGCGCTTGTAAAGCAGACTTTTTATGGCATTGGAGCTGTCAGTTTCAGAGGTGATAGCTTTCCTTAGGCAAATTTTTGCGTGCAAATTCCAGAATCATCCGGTTGAGGTTGTTACAGAACATGGCCAAAACTGGATGGAGGGGCTGGTGCCGTGGCATAGTGGGTTAGGCTGGTGCTTGTAATGGGGGCATTCTGTATCATAATGTGGGTTGAAGTCCAGCTGCTCGGCTTCTTATCCAGCTAAGTGCTGATGGGTCTGGGAAAGCAGCAGAAGATGGCACAAGTACCTGGTCCCCTGCCATTCATGTGGGAGACCAAGGTGGAGTTCCTGGCTCTGGCCTAGCTTAGCCCTGGGTGTTGGGGCGTTTGGGGGAGTGAACCAGTCGCTGGAGGCTCCCTGCCCATGTCTCTCTGTCACTCTGCCATTTGAACAAACAAGTTTTTTTTTTTTTTTTTTTAAACTGTTTGGAGAGGTTGCTGTAGCACCCCAAGATTGGGCCCCTGGATCCACCATGCAGCAAGCCCATGACTGACACCAGGGTGGAAGAAGAAAGTGCTTGATTTGCACCATGCCAACCAAGAAGTCGGCTGTCACTCAATAACCAAATTCTCCCAGGGTTTCAAGGCAGAGACTCTTCCAGATTAAAATGGAGGTTGAGCAGTACGTGATCTGCTTGTGTGTGGGCTCTGGTTGGCCCTCTGTGTGTGTAGCCTTCCTCTGATGGGTCAGTGATGTGGGCCAGTCTGTTTCTCTCAAAATGGCCAAGGTGGGCCCCAGTCTCTCCGCATCTCTGGGTAGGCTGGGTGCTGCTTAGCTAGATCAGCACTCGTGAGTTCCTGCGACATTGTCACATCAGAGACCCATTTAAGAGCAGGCTGAGTCTTTGTGATTCAGGATCTGGGCTCTGGCTTTGCCCTTGTGTCACTGCCTCAACTGGTGAATTTTACTGTGTACAGAGGAACTACAGATGGAGGGAGAGATCCTCTTGGGTCTGATAAAGTCTCCATTAAAGATGTTGGGGTAGTGACTTGGCTTCCAGACCTCTGGGTCTCACCAGTTGTTGGCACAATTTCCAGAAAATCTCTGAGAACCACTGTGTTCTCTTAACCTGGTCCGGGACAGTGGCCTCCCGACCTGTCTTCCTGCTGCCACAGTTCTCCACCTTCAGTCGTTTCCAACACAGTAGCTGTTAAACCGTGCGCTCGTCGACTCAGAACTCTCCAGAGGTTCCCCCAGTACAGCTCACGGCCTGGAACTGGGCCAGCACTATCTTGGGCCTTCTTATCTATTGCTCTTGCCCTGTGTCCTTGAGTCTGTTCCAGCCATGCGGGCCTCTTGTCCTGCTTGTGTCAGGCCCTTACCTGCTCCAGGGATTCGCTCAGGTGCCATCTTCTCCGTGCTGTTTGTTCTATCCTGTCCAGCATCTGCCCATGAAGCCCCATCTCCACAGCCTTTCCTCGTGTTTCTCCATGGTGCATAGTGGCTCCCAAGATGCTGTGTACGTTGTCTTCTCTGCCCTCTCCCTCCCTTTCAGCCTCCCTGCACTGGCTCTGGTTGACATGATTTATTCCAGCTATAGCCCATTGCAAGGTACTTCATAAACTTCATGGAAAAATAAATTTAAAAAGGTACGTTTATTTTGGTAAAAGTAATTATGATACAGGTGCATATAACAGATCTTCCCACATCTTCTGGTTCAGTCCTCAAGAACCAGCAATGGCTGTGCCACTGAGGCCTGGAGCTGGGAGCTCAATCCGGGTCTCCCAGTTAGATGGCAGGAATGTAGCTGCTTGTGCCATCGTCACCACTGCCTCTCAGAATTTGCATTAGCTGGCATCTGGGATCGGAAGCCAGAGCTGGGACTCAAGTCCTGGCACTCTGCTGTGTGCCCACTCCGGAATGCTGCTTTTCCATGAGCATTTTGGAGACCTTTGAAGGCCCCTAGTATCCTTTCATAGCTCCAACAGTTGTTACAAGATTGCTGTCTGTTTCTTATCTCTGTGTATACCTATCCAGTGTGTGTTTCTGGCCAGCCTGTGGGGGTTGTTCCTGGGGCAGCTGCCTGTGCTCAGTCTGCCCCTGTGGAAGCTAAGGCAGTCACGTGCTACAGAACCTGCCAGCTTAGGAAGTGCAGGCTCTGGGTCACACAGTTTGCTTGGGAAGGGGGAATAAGGGTAAGCTGATGGGACCGCTTGGTTATTTTGAATTTATAAAGGGGGAAATCTGAGGCTTACCTGATGTGTCCTGCCCAAAGCCACACACCTAGTATACAGCCAGTGTTTGAACCTAGATTTGTGAGGTTTAGGGACTTGGTATTTTTAATAAACCACACTGCCTCTAATTTATTGTGCCTTGGGTTCCTTACATGTAAAAAAGCATAATTGGAGATCGGAGATCAGATTTCCTGCTGAAGTGTCTTATTTTTAAAGATTTATATATTCATTGGAAAGGTAGAGTGACAGGGCTGGTGTTGTAGCATAGTGGGTTAAGCTGTTGCCTGCAATGCTAGCTTCCCATAGAGGCACTAGTTTGAGTCCCAGCTGCTCCACTTCCAACCCAACTCTCTGCTTAATGCACCCAGGAAAGCAGTGGAAGATAGTCCAAATGCTTGTGCTTTTTCTATCCATGTAGGAGACCTGGATGGAGTTGCTGGCTTCTGGCTTTGCCCTGGCCAGCCCTGGTTGTTAGCAGCTACTTGGGGGAGTGAACCAGCTGATAGAAGAGCTCTCTCTGCCTGACTGTGTCACGACAGCCAGGGCTGGACCAGGCTGAAGTCAGGAGCTCAGAACTTAATCCTGGTCTCTCATTGGATGGTGGGAACTCGAGTGTTTGGACCATTGTTCAATGCCTTCCAGGTGCATTAGAAGGAAACCAGATCGGAAGCATGGAGTAGCTAAGACTTGAAGTGGCACTGTGATATGAGGTATAGATACAGCAGGCAATGGCTTAATCCACTGTACGATAGCACAGCACCGGTCCCAGGGGTCTTTAGTCCAGGCCATGGCTTGAAAATTGAAATGCTTCCAGGGTCAGGCAGACAGCTTAAATATGTGAAGCAATGAGCAGAAGATAATAATAGGGAGTGGTGGGGCCAGTGGTAACCAGAGGTTTTGAGAGATTTGAGTTAAAATTTTAATGAAAAGGGAGACCAAATAAGTCTCTGGGCTCACTGTTTTTTGGAAACTTGTATTTAGGCATTTCCTGGAAAGGCCAAACCTCCCAATTTTCAGCATGTAGTTTTCAGCCATTATAATGCTTGTGGGCCTGTCAGACATCCTTGTTTTTTCTAAGTGTGATTAGAGGAGGTGGATCATTTATTCATTCCTAAAAGTTTTTTTCCCTTTATGCAAAACTTGTGTATCATGCACATAAGACACACATATGCACACACGTGTTACATAAAATCTGCTGCCTGTCCCTGGGGAGTGCTATCTAATGGGTGGCCTGAATATTCCTAATAGTAGCACCTGCTGTGGTCATTCTGTGACTCTTGAGGTAACACCAGATCATACAAAACCCAGGAAGGGTTCTGATGTGCTTGAGAAAGACTTGAAGTCTCTAGAGTTCTCCTGGAACTTGCTGTGGGAAATTGAGCTGGTTGCCTGCTGTTGTGCCTTCATTTTCTGAATTGGAAAGTGAGGATGGAGACCATGTCAGGGTTTGTACATTGAGTTCTGCAGTTTGATCTCATCAGGGGCCACCTGTGGGAGATGACACCTGTGGAGTGGGGTTTGTTGTCTTGTCTCTACCTGGGCAGCTCTGCTGATCTGTTGTGTTACTCCTTACTAGTTGTATGGTTTTAGACAAGTTGCTTAACCTCTGGGCGTCTTGGCTTCCTCCTCTGTAAAGTGGGCATAACAATAGCAGCTGCCTCATTGAGTTCCCTGCATGACTACATGTAAAGCGGTGAGACGAGTAGCTGACACTATGAGTATAAGGCATGGTAGGCCAGAATAATGGCCTTCCAATTCCTGGAGCCGAGGTGTGATGAAATTAAAGGCCTCAAGATGGGGATGTGTGTGTGTGTTGGCGGTTATCTTGGATTAGTCAAGGACCTGAAGGAATCATAGTGCTTCCTGAGAGGGCCAGAGAAGAAGTGGTAGAAGAGCATGGGCAGAGAGATGCAACTGGGCACTGGGGTTGTGACCCCAGAGAACGTGGGCAGCTCTGTAAGTTGGGAAAGGCAAAGCCATGTGTTCTCCCCTCAACTGTCCCAAAGGAGTAAAGCCCTGTTAACACCTTGATTTCAGCACATGAGATCCATTTTAGAATTTTGACCACTGATAACTGTAAGATCATAGCTGTATTTTTTTAAAGGGCTTATTTTATTTATTTGAGAGGCAGAGTTACAGAGCAAGAGAGGGAGAGACAGAGAGAGAGGTCTTCCATCTGCTGGTTCACTCCTCAAATGGTTGCAACGGCCAGAGCTGAGCTGATCTGAAACCAGGAGCTTCTTCTGGATCTCCCACGTGGGTGTGGGGGCCCAAGCACTTGGACCATCTTCCACTGATTTCCCAGGTCCACTAGCAGAGAGCTGGATGGAAGAGGAGCACCCGAGTCACAAACTGGCACCCATGTGGGATGCCAGCGCTGCAGGCAGAGGTTTAGCCCACTGTACCACAACGTCTACCCTATTTGTATAGTTTCTTAAGTCACTACATTTGTGGCCCTTTGTAGTGGCTTAAATAAATACATAAGTGGTGGCTGTGGTATCTGTTTTATTTTTGTTCTTGTCTCAGTAAGATTTTCTTTGAACAAAGAGAACTGTGGCCAAAGCAACTGGAAGCCAGCGGGTAAGGTGGTTGTTGGTCTCTTCTTCGCATCTAGCAGCCCACAGCTGCAGGTACTCTCTCTCTAAACAAAATACCTTGCCCTGGTCTCTCTGCTTCTGTAGGGTGTGTGCAATGCACTTGAAGTCCTAGTGGTTTCATGAAGCTTGTGTGAGGGTTTCCTGTGTGGATGTACTTGTGGGGTTCTCATCTATCCCCAGACTACAGCATTCTTCATCATTAACCGACTGGGTAAGCAGTGTTTGGTTGTCTCTTATGCATGGTATAGAGTTTTGAGCCCTGCACACCAAGTTTATGGATTTGTTTTGTGGAATATGCCTTTTTGGGGGCTCAGCTTGTTCTCTTTTTACCCCACAAAATTGCCACCTCTAGGTGTTTTAATGAGATGAGATGTTCATTCTATGATCAAGAAGAACTTACCACACAGACACCACAGGTGGGCTGGACTTGGAGTGTTAGGGCCAGGAATGCTTTGACACAAGAGTAGTAGAGACAGTGTTTGCGCATGAAGTGCTCCTAGAACAGCCTGTAACTTGACCTACAGGCCTGGAGTGCTCCTAGAACAGCCTGTAACTTGACCTACAGGCCTGGAGAAGGCCAGCAATGCATTCTAGGCTCATGAGATCTATGCACCATTTGTAAAAACTACAAAATGAGTTACTTGCTCTTTTTTTGTGACTTGTGCAGGAAGCCTATAGTGCCACTGAAGCCTGGAAACCATGAAGGAAAATATGAAGCCAGTTCATAGTTGTAGAGGAATTTTGTTTCACTTCCAAGTCACTTGGATTAGCATCAGCATTATTTCCTTGGCATGAATCTGACATTAAAGATATTAAGTTCTTAAAGTCTTTGTGCCTCTTTACATAAAACATTGCAGAATTTTGGAGTATGTTTTGATAAGCAGAATGGAGGGCAGTTCCCTTGGCAGACCTCTGCATAACTGATAATCTAGTTGAGTCTCTGCATGCAAAGGAATGTAAGCTTCTAGGTGCAGTTTGTCTATTTTTTTTTAAAAAAAGCTTGGAATTGAGTGTGATCTACAGAGAATCCTGTATTTCAAATTTAATGAATGAGAAAAGAGCATATGTTCACTGTTTTGATTTTCTTTTCAAACTCAGGATTATAGAACAGGCCAGACTTCTCCAAGGATCATTATTAGTGTTTCAGTTTGGGGGGCAGAAGGGTTAGGAGATGGGAGGTAGGACTTCATAACCAGTGCCAGGCTGGGAACCTTAGGGGTTACAGTGCATCATTAGTGCTGCCTAGGAGTACAAAGTGGAGCACCCAGAGAGACTTCCCCTTCCCCTCACCAAGTGCCTGCATTTGTTAATATTTCATGGTCTTAACTGAAAACTGAGAACTGGTGGCTCTACTGTAAGAAATCTTCCTCTGTAGAATCATCAAGGGCAAGCAGAGGCAACACAGGCCTGAATCTACAGGTTGTGCAAATCGAAACATAAACCATGGTTGGGTCTCTGAATGGTATCCTGAATCTCAGTCAGTGAGTCTAAATATAACTTTCAGGGGCTGGTGCTGTAGCGTAGCAGGTAAAGCTGCTGCCTGCAGGAACAGCATCCCATATGGGTGCTGATTCTAACCCCATCTGCTCTACTTCCGATACAGCTCCCTGTATGGCCTGGGGAAGCAGTAGAAGGTAGCCCAAGTCCTTGGGCCCCTGCACCCGCATGGGAGACCTGAAAGAAGCTCCTGGTTCTTAGCTTTGGATCAGCTCAGCTCTGGCCATTCTGGCCATCTGGGGAGTGAACCACAAAATAGAAGACTTCTTTCTCTCTCTCCCTCTATCTGCCTCTGCACCTTTCAAATAAGTAAATAAATCTTTAAATAAATAAATATAACTTTAATCTCTCAAACTGATCCTAAATTCTGGGAAAAATTAAATTGCCTGCTTTGTCCTGTTTATCTGTAGATCAAGGGCCAAAAGATTTAAATCTGAAATTGATATGGCAAGTTTATTTGAAGAGTGCATGTTACATTAATTTTCTTAAAATTTTAACTTACTTGAAGGTATTCCCCATATGTCTAGAATAGCCAGGGATGGGTCAGACTGAAACCAGGAGCCCCAGACTCAATCTGGGTCTTCCATGTGTCGGCAGGGATCCAAGTACCTGAGCCATCACCTGCTGCCTCCCAGGGTGTGTGTTAGTAGGAAACTGGATTGGAAACCAAGTTAGGATGTGAACCTGGGTGCTCTGGTATGGGACTGCAGACATCCCAAATGTTCTCTCTCTCTCTCTCTCTTTTTTTTTTTTTTTTTTGACAGGCAGAGTGGATAGTGAGAGAGAGAGACAGAGAGAAAGGTCTTCCTTTTTGTTGTTGGTTCACCCTCCAATGGCCGCTGTGGCCGGCACATCGCGCTGATCCAAAGCCAGGAGCCAGGTGCTTCTCCTAGTCTCCAATGCAGGTGCAGGGCCCAAGGACTTGGGCCATCCTCCACTGCCTTCCCGGGCTATAGCAGAGAGCTCGCCTGGAAGAGGGGCAACCGGGACAGAATCCGGCGCTCCAACCGGGACTAGAACCCGGTGTGCCGGCGCCGCAAGGCGGAGGATTAGCCTGTTGAGCCATGGCCCCGGCCCCAAATGTGCTCTTAACCACCACACCAGATACCCATCCCTTCACCAATTTTATTACGGTAACGGTTCTTTTTGTGCATGCTTATCCACCTGTACCAACCTTGAAGCTGTCTCAAGAATGGTGTCAATTCACTGTATTCAGGAGTTAGAAGGCAGGAGAGGATGGGGGCCTGGTGGAGCATGTGTATGACTTGACCATCCAGCTAGAATTCTGCGTTAGAGCCATTCAGAAAGCAGTGTGCTTCCATATTTTTGAGATCTGGGTGAATGACATGGAAATGATGTGAAATCTTCTGAAAATCAGAGTGGTGTTATGAAAATGCTGTTTGTGGGTGGCTGAGACACCTAGGGGTTGATCCTTGGCCTCCAGGACTCAGGACCAGCAGCTTTGAGAGCTCTGTGACCTTGGTCACATCTCCAGTCCATCTCTGAACCTGTAGACCCCATCTGTATTTTGTTTTTAAGGTAACATCAACGTGTACCCTGCAGACTTATTATAAGGAGTCAGTGAAGCAATATTGAAAAGTCAGTTAGTATGGAGCAAGTGCTTGATGAGGGTTACTTTTTTTTTTTTTTTAAGATGTATTTATTTGAAAATCAGAGTTAAACAGAGAGGAGAGGCAGAGAGAGAGAGAGAGAGAGAGAGAGAGAGAGAGAGAGAGAGAGAGAGAGAGAGAGAGAGGTCTTCCATTCCCTGGTTCACTCCCCAGTTGGCCACAACAGCCGAGGTTGCGCCAATTAAAAACCAGGAGCTTCCTCTGGGTGTCCCCCACACAGGTGCAGGGGCCCAGGGACTTGGGCCATCTTCTGCTTTCCCAGTCCATAGCAGAAAGCTGGGTCGGAAGTGGAGTAGCTGGGACCCGAACTGGTGCCCATATGGGATCCCAGCACTGTAGGTGGTGGCTTTACTGCTACATCACAGCACCAGCCCCAATGATGAGGGTAACTTTGTTCTAGTGAGCCCTCTTCATTGTCTTGTCCCAGGAGGGGAATGTTGTTGGCCTTTGTCAGTTGTATGGGGTTTTATGTGCAATGATACTGGAAAAAGAAAAGATTCAATGGACTGCTTTAAATGTAGTAAACTGTTTTATGATTTTTATATTATATTTGGAAAGGCAGTGGTTATATAAGAAGTATGAATCACTGGAGAGAATAAATATTAACTTAAAATGTACTAACTAATAGAAAGTTGATTATATTTTTAATTATTCAAAAGAATGGAATTTGATGTGGTCAGAGTTTTAAACAGTAAGAATTTTGCATAATGACCTCTAGTAACAGCAGGATGAGTTCAATAAAAAGGAAAAAATGGGAAAATGCTTATATTTGACAATGAAGAAATGGGGTAGCTACAGTATTTAGTAGCAGGGAAAAGCATGTACTATTTTACATAGGGGGAAAAACTTAAGATGAGCTGTGCAAGTGAGCACAAATTTAATCTAGCTTCATAACTAATGAAGTTAGGAATTAGGAATTAAATGTTCGAAAACCAATACATTTTCCCCCAGAAACCTGTTATTTAAAGTATACAGAGTTCTTGCATTTCATAAGCACAAATTTGGGAACATAATGATTCTTCCCATTCTAGCCTTCCTCCCACCCTCATTCCTCTCCTATTCCCACTCTTAAAAACCGACACATTTAAGTTCTAACTTTCTAAATAGCCTACTTTCTTAATCCTGTGAAACACAGTGCTGAAAATACCCTGTAGCCTTTAATGTGGTCATTTTGAACAAAGTGATGAAAATACAGTTTATAGTAGTGTGGGTTCATGCACAGATAAGTATATATACCTGTTTATATACGTATCCACATACATACCTATTAGATGACACCAGCTTGCACACCCCAGTTGAGATCTGGCAAAGTAAACATTAGCAGAATGGAACAGCATAAAATGATGATAAATGATAAGTCTGCGAATGACCAATACTTGGAAGTAGGTACATGAAATGCACCGAGAAGGCAAACCATTCCACTTTGTGTCATTGTCGCGTGCAGCCTGTGTCGGGGGTAGAGTTAAGCACAGACTGTGGGTTCGTGCTTCAGAGACGTGATCTTCGGGAGTGGGAAGCTAGGCAGCAGTGAGTAAATCCCGAGTGGTAAGGACTTTTCAGGTAGCGCGTGCTGTGAAGAAAGCAGGGCAGCAGTGGAAGAGACAGGGCTTGAGGTGTGGGACAGCGCTAGTTGAGGGAGGCTGGTGAGAGGGGGTGGATTCCCGAGTCCTGTGTTGAGGAGGGAGCTAGTGAGGATGTGGGTTGGGGAGGGACGCGTTTAAAGACTCATGCTGGAGTATTTGGCCTGTGTGATCCAAGAGCAGGCAGTGCAGCTGGTTCTGCTACTAGTTGTGTTTGCCTAGATTATAATCGAAACTAAGTTGTTTTAGGATGACCTTTTTAAAAAATGGGCTTTCATGTTTTCACATTTTTAAAAAGTTATGCAATTAAGCAACAGTGCAGACGTACATGAAAAAAAAGTATGTTTTAAAGAGCAATGATACAGCTGGGAGCCACAGACCCAGCTGAATACCTTTAGTTGAACCCTGGTGGCTTTTGACTTTGTGACCCATATATGTACCTGAATGAGAACTTCAGTATAGCTCCATGGCCTCCCCTCCCCCTTTTAAAAAGTCTGATTGGCAGAGAGCTCCTGTGTGCTGGTTCACGCCTCAAATACCCTCATTGGCCAAGGGTGGATCAGGCTGAAGCTGCAATCCAGAACCTCAGTTCAGGTCTCCCCATATGGGTGGTCTCCCCATATGGGTGGCAAAGACGCAAGTACTGGAGCTCTCACCTTCCACCCTCAGTGTGTGCAATAGCAGGAAGCTGGAATTGGGGTCTGATCGGGACTCCAGCCCAGGCATTCTTTTTTTCTTAATTTTTTTTTGACAGGCAGAGTGGACAGTGAGAGAGAGAGAGAGACAGACAGAAAGGTCTTCCTTTTTTTGGTTGGGTCACCCCCCAATGGCCGCTATGGCCTGCGCACCACGCTGCGAAGCCAGGAGCCTGGTGCTTCTTCCTGGTCTCCCATGCGGGTGCAGGGCCCAAGCACTTGGGCCATCCTCCACTGCACTCCCGGGCCACAGCAGAGAGCTGGACAGGAAGAGGAGCGACCAGGACAGAATCCGGCACCCCGACCGGGACTAGAACCTGGGGTGCTGGCGCTGCAGGCGGAGGATTAGCCTATTGAGCCATGGCGCCGGCCCAGCCCAGGCAGTCAGGTCTGGGATTTAGTGTCTCAACTGATGCCTTAACTAGCAGGCCAAATGCCTGCCTCCATGGTAGAGCTTGTTTTGAAATTTATGCTGTAGAAGCTTTCTGTGGTGTCGTTGCGACTCTTCTTTCCATTTGTGAGATTCAACTGATTTGTAAACTTGTTTTTTTATTTATGATGTGTGACTGCGTCATAATTTATTCATTAGTTTCACTGTTGACAGATGTTTGTTTTTTCCCATTATTTGGGTGTTGCTATGATCAGTTCTATGGATTTTTTTTTAAGATGGCTTCTATGGAGTTTCTAGTATGTGTCCACAACTGCCTATGTACAGCAGTTTCTATTAAACATTGACCTAGATGGAAGATTTCTGGATTATAGAATATCATCAAATTGACTAGAAAATGCCAAACTATACTAATTTTTACTCTTTCTAGCAATTTAAGTGGGTCTTGTTGCACACACAGTCACATCAACACTTGGAATTGCCAGACGTACTGATTTTTGCCAATCAGACGAGAGCATTGAGGCTTCTGGAGGTTTTTAGCCTTCACTTTTGTAGTCACTAATAAGTTTGAGCATCTTTTCATGTGGCTGTAGGCTATTTGTGTTTCTTTTGTGGAGTGCCTATTCAATTTTTTTTTTTTTAAAATTGGGTTCTGTGTTACTCTTCTGATTTATAGCAGTTCTTTGTATCTTTCAACTGTGTGCTTGTCTTCATGTTCTATGTATTTTTTTTTTTTTGCTTTTGACAGGCAGAATGGACAGTGAGAGACAGAGACAGAGAAAGGTTTTCCTTTTCCGTTGGTTCACCCCCCAGTGGCTGCTGCGGCCAGTGCGCTGTGACCAGCACACTGCGCTGATCCGAAGCCAGGAGCCAGGTGCTTCCCCTGGTCTCCCATGTGGGTGCAGGGACCAAGGACTAGGGCCATTCTCCACTGCACTCCCGGGCCATACCAGAGAGCAGGCCTGGAAGAGGGGCAACCGGGACAGAATCCGGAGCCCTGACCGGGACTAGAACCTGGTGTGCTGGCGCCGCTAGGTGGAGGGTTAGCCTATTGAGCTGCGGTGCCCGCTGCGTTCTATGTATTTTTAAATATCTTAATTCAGTCAAGTTTTATTAATCCCGTATTAGTTAGCTAAGTCTTTATGAATGATCACCTCCGATACAGGGTGGCTTACAACGGCAGGTGCTTGTTTACTTCAGTTTGGACTGGGCCCCTCTGGGTGCTTGCCCCTGTGTGGGACAAGTGCTCCTCAAGGCTGGCATTCGGGCCTCAGGCACAGCTGGGAGCAACTGAGCCACACATCTGTCATCGGTGAGCAGGCGGGCCTGGGCTTGTTCATGAGGAAGACAGCTGGTTCCGAGAGGTGTGCCGAGTTCCTTGAGGTGAAGACACTGAACTGGCAGGCATTCCCCCCATTTTCTCTTGGCCACAAGACCAGCTCTGATGGAAGGGGGTGGGAGTGGGGAGTCTCATTGCACAGAGGTGTGACCGTGGGTGGAGAGTGATGACCAGGCTGACAGTGCTTCATGTTTTATAATGTGTGAGGTTTGTGCTTTTATTCCACACTCCAAGGGGAGGCATTAGAATGCCATGTCATCTTTCTCGTGTTTTTTTTTTTTTTTTTTTTTTTTTAAACTTAGGTATTTATTTGAAAGAGTGACAGAGGGAGAGGGAGAGGGAGAAGATCCACTTAAGCCAGGAGCCCAGAGCTCCATCCAGTCTCCCAAGTGCTTTCCCAGGCCATAGGCAGGAGGCAGGATTAGAAGTGGAGCAGCTGGGACTCTGGTGGTTCAGTATAAGATGCCAGGGTTTTAAGCAGTGGCTTAACCCACTGCACCACAATGCTGGTGCATCCTCTAAAAGTTTATAGCTTTGCCGTTCCCATGTAGGTCTTTCAGAGAGTTTTTTACTTAAGGAGGAAAAGAATTCAAGAACAGTAAGATAACTGTGGATTTGATACATGAAAAATGAAGTCTCAAAAGTCACGACAATGGGGAGTGTTAATACTGGAGGAGGCTCTGCATGTGTGTGGGCAGGAGGTATTTGGAAATCTCTGTACTTTCAATTTTCCTATAAACATAAAACTATCATACAACAACAACAACAACAACAACAGTAACAATAAAACACGACAGCAGTTGGAAGAGCTGGTGAGTGTTATTAGAAAGTTTAAGAAATGAGAGAAAGCAGCTTGACCTGGATTACATTGGGACAGAAGCATTATACTTAATGATTAAGAATAAAGATTTGGTTTAAAAATACTAGCATTTTCTAATGTAAAGATAAGTATTTTGACTTTCATTCCTTGTTTGTTAGCTCTGGTGCCATGAATAAAATAAAGAAAAAATTGTTCCTGCTGTCTTACCATCTTACCAAAATCAGTAGTCTGTTGTTACATAACTTGCTTTTTTTTTTCTTCTGAAAAATATTTGCTTACTTATTTATTTCAAAGGCAGAGTGACAGAGATCTTCCATCTGCAGGCTCACTCCCGTAAAGGCTGCAGCAGCTGGGGGTGGGCCAGCTGAAGTCGGGAACTTGGAAATCCATCCTGCTATCTCTCATGGGTCTGCTGCTGCCTTCCCAGGCATTGTAGTAGGGAGCTGGATTGGAAGCGGAGCAGCTAGGACTCTGTCAGGTGATCTAGGATGCCACATAGGTGGCCACATAGCTCGTTTTCTTATCCATATGTATCTATTTATTAACTGCATGTGAATACATTGGAAGTTTTAGATTGCATTTTATTTTTTTCTACTTGCTTGATGAACCATTTTATTTGGGCATGACATGACTGTCCTTATAGGAGGCAGGGGATGTGTGGTGTGCGGGAGGCTGTAAGCAGCTTCTTAGAAAGTACTATAGATCAGAGGCAGAAATGTACCCTGGTCAGGGCATGGGCTTTGGACAGATGACTCTGTGGTAAAAATCAAGTCTTTGCTGTGTTGTAGCTGTGCAACCTTAAGCAAATTACTCAACACCTCTGAACTTTAGCTTCCCCATTTGTAAAATAGGATAATAATCTTTATGTTGTACAAGGACACTTCAAAAAGGCTGTGCAAAAGGAATTAAAAGACAAGTTTGGCCGGCACCGCGGCTCACTAGGCTAATCCTTTGTCTGTGGCGCCGGCACCCCGGGTTCTAGTCCTGGTCGGGGCGCTGGATTCTGTCCCGGTTGCTCCTCTTTCACTCTAGCTCTCTGCTGTGGCCTGGGAGTCCAGTGGAGGATGGCCCAAGTGCTTGGGCCCTGCACCCGCATGGAAGACCAGGAGAAACACCTGGCTCCTGGCTTCAGATCAGCGCAGTGTGCCGGCTGCAGCGCGCCAGCCGCAGCAGCCGTTGGGGGGTGAACCAATGGAAAAGGAAGAACTTTCTCTCTGTTTCTCTCTCACTGTGCACTCTGCCTCTCCCCCTCAAAAAAAAAAAAAAATAAGTTTATTTTGGTGTAGCAACTTTGAAATAATATGCATTTTCCATGAACTTTTTGAAGACTCCTTGTTTTTGTGAATTTCAAATTTTTTTCCCACTGAATAAACTTTTGATTCCATTGCCCATGAACTTATTGAAATTGCCCTTGTATATTTCTTGAATATTGGATGGGATTAAAATATATTTATCACCTACCATGATGCATGGCCCATGAAATAAATGTGAACTCTATTCTAGAAGCAGAATTTTCCACCACTAATCTCCAGTTAGTAGAGATGAGGACCTCTATAGTTCCTTTGCAGAATTAACCTCTGGTTCCTTTCCTGGTGCTGCTTTCTATGAAGACTTTTTGTGTTTTCTGAGTTTCTCTGGCTGGAGTGGTTACTTGGCAATCGGTTAAGAGCATCTGCTTGGCTGACCTTGAGCTTTGGAGAGCTTTAAGCTGGAAGCCACGGCGGGCAGCCAGATCTCTTCAAGCCCTGAGAGGTACTTTCAGGTGTGTTGGTTCCCAGTCACCACCCCAGCTGCCGACGAGGGCAGGTTCTGACCTGAGTGAGCCGAGAAAGACAAAGTGCTTCAGTGTGAAACGCTCAGATCTGAGGAAGAAAAAGGTGGAGAAGGGATCAGCGTATCTCCAGGACCTGTTTTGCACCAGGGTGTAGAAAAGGAGATGGAGGCAAGCCCCAGAGTGCTCCAGGCGCAGGAGGAAGGGCCTCGTGGCCACCGTGTTGGTTTGCGCCTTCTCACAGATGGAGTGGAGGAGAGCTCCACGGCTCTTCTACCTGAGCCTTGACTTACAGCAAGGACTCACGAACAATGCATTTCTTTGCAGGCCTTTCGGCGGCCCAGCGGAAGTTTGCTCACTCCCTCCGAGACTTTAAATTCGAGTTCATTGGCGATGCAGAGACGGATGATGAGCGCTGCATAGGTACGTAAGAGTGACCTCTGGGTTTGCTTTCCTCTGCCTCGGCCACCGACTCATCATTCCTTTCTCTTTACAGATGCTTCCTTACGTGAATTTTCAAATTTTCTCAAGAATCTGGAAGAACAGAGAGAAATTATGGTGAGTGGAGAATGATGTACGTTGATCAGTCAGATTTGAAAGGGAGAGGAATCTGGGTGTAGAAGCTGGCCATGGTGGACGTTTGAATGACTTTGGGTGCAATGGAAAGAGCCCCAGATGAAGTTGTAAGAGCTCCATTTTCTTGTTCCATGATGGTGCTGCCCATGGTCAGTTCTGGGACCAGTTGCTAAGCCTTTAGGCCAAAGCCCTAGCTCTTCATTCATAGGAGGGAGGTCAGACTACATCAGCACCTTCTGACTATGTGCGAGCTGCGAAGCACTTTGATTTAAATAGACATTGCTGAGGCTGGCATTGTGGTGCAGCAGGTCAAGCCTCTGCTTCTTTTTTCTTCTTTGTTTCTTTCTTTTTTTGGCAGGCAGTGTTAGACAGTGAGAGAGACAGAGAGAAAGGTCTTCCTTTTTCCGTTGGTTCACACCCCAAATGGCTGCTACTGCTGGTGTGTTGCGGCTGGTGTGCTGCGCCAATCCGAAGCCAGAAACCAGGTACTTCGTCCTGGTCTCCCATGCGGGTGCAGTGCCCAATGACCTGGGCCATCTTCCACTGCACTCCCGGACCACAGCAGAGAACTGACCTGGAAGAGGAGCAACCGGGACAGAATCCGGTGCCCTGACTGGCACTAGAACCCGGAGTGCCAGCGCCGCAGGCGGAGGATTAGCCTAGTGAGCCGCAGCGCCGGCCAAGCCTCTGCTTGTGATGCCAGCGTCCCATATTGCAGTGCTGGTTTCAGCCTTGGCTACTTTACTTCCAATCCAGCTGCTTGCTAATGTACCTGGGATGGTGGTACTTGGGCCTCTGCCACCCACATGTGAGACCTGGATGGAGTTCTAGTCTCCTGGCTTTGGCCCAGCTCAGCAGTGGCCGTTGTGGCCATTTTAGGAGTAAACTAGTAGATGGAATACATTCATACTCTCTGTCTCTGCTGTTCAAGTAAGTGAATAAATCTTAAAAAAAATTAGATGTTCCTGGGGCTGGCTCTGTGGCATAGTGGGTAAAACCGCTGCCTGCAGTGCCAGCATCCCATATGGGCGCTGGTTCGAGACCTGGCTGCTCCACTTCCGATCCAGCTCTCTGCTGTGGCCTGGGAAAACACTGGAAAATGGCCCAAATCTTTGGGCCCCTACACCCACGTGGGAGACCCATAAGAAGCTCCTGGCTTAGGATCGGTGCAGCTCCAGCCATTGCGGCCAATTGGGGAGTGAACAGGGGATGGAAGACCTTTCTCTCTCTCTCTCTCTCTCTCTCTCACTCTCTCTCTCTCTCTCTCTTTCTCCCTGCCTCTCCTCTCTCTGTGTATCTCTTTCAAGTAAAATAAATAAAAATCCTTTTTTTAAAAAAAATTAGATGTTCCTGTAGAACTTTCAACATACCAAGAACATAATAGCAGGAGAACTCCTAGAGGCAGAATTGGAACAGCCAGGCTGTACTAAAGCTGACGGGTACCTCTACAATTCTAGGCTGTGTGGAGGAGGAGAGAAGTCAGCCCTTGAGGTCTTTGAGACCCAGCTTGGCGTTGACTCAAGGCCTTCTCAGTGATGCACAGTAATGAGAATAGCTACCCTCCTCGGGTGCATGACATGTGTTAGGCACCTTGAGTGGATGATCTTGTTTAACATTTGGTTGGCAGTGAATTTGGGGAATATTCAATAAGATTTGTTCATTTCTATCTTAGTGATACTCCATAATTCAACAAAGGTTTGCAGTGGGATTGCCACCAGATTAGGACATCCTTCCAGGCTTTAAAAGAAATTACAAAGTATTTTTTCCTATATTCTTGAGAACGAGTGCTCCTTAGAATAATGTTGAAGTTTAAGTGTTCTGGACAGGTTCAGGTGTGGTAGACATAATCTTTCTGAACGCAATAGTGACGATAGCTAAGCCTGTGTGCCAGGCTGAGCTGTTTAGCTAATATTGTCATTGAATTCTCACACCAGCCCTGTGAGATGAGTGCTGTTAACTGCTTGCTGGTTTACAGAGATGGAAACCTCGCCTAAGGTGAAGCCGCTGAGAAGTAGAGCCTGGGACGTGCCGAGAAGCAGGCTCTTGGATCCGCTTCCCTTGCCCTCTGCTAGAGTGGCCGGCATCATGGATGTTACTGTGTCCCCCTGGGTGTGGCTGGCCAGGGTTTCTTGTGATGGCACTGCAGTAGGGGCAGCAGTAGGAGGAGGACACTGCTTTTGATGGGAAAGTGACGGGAACGTTTGTCCCCTATCAGCCCTCATGTAATCTCTGTTTGCTGATTTCTGAGATGACTTGTGTACCTGGTGAGTACTACAAAGGCCTGGGCAAGCTGCTGCAGCCACATTGGGTTTCTCTGTCTCACAGTGACAGTTTCAGCCATTACCCTAGGGTTCCTGTAGTCACGGAGTTTTCAGCTGTTTAGGAAAGACTGAATATGATCGTGTATAAAAATGGGGCCACGAGTCATCTTTCTACTACATGAGTGGGTTGTGGGTCAGTGACGGAAGCAGGCGTGCTTAGTTTTTTTTTTTTTAAAGATTTATGTATTTATTTGAAAGGTAGAATTACAGAGAGAGGGGGAAACGGGGATGGAGGAGGGGGAGAGTGAAGGAAGGAGGAGAGAGAGAGAGATTCATTCTCTATCTTCCATCCACTAGTTCATTCCCCAAATGGCCACAACAGCCAGGACTGGGTCAGGGTGAAGCCAGCAGTCAGGAGCTTCATCTGGGTCTTGCACATGCGTGGAAGGCTCAAGCACTTTGGGCATCTTCCACTGCTTTCCCAAGTGTGTTATCAGGGGGCTGAATCAGAAGTGGAGCAGCTAGGACTCAGTGGCACACATATGGGATATGAGGAGGTGGCTTAACCCGCTGCATCACAATACTTGCCCCTAGGCATTCTTAGTTTATGTTAATATAATATGGTGATTTGTTCTCAACACTCTTTGATACTTAGTTGTATTTTCCTGGGATCCTAGATAGTTAGCAAAGATTTATTGATTTTTTTTTTTAATTTTATTTATTTGAAAGTCAGCTACTGAGACACACACACACATACACACACAGACAGTCCGACAGACATCTTCTAATAACTTCCCCAAATGGCTACAATGGCCAGAGCTGGGCCAGGATTAATTGTTTTCCCAGGTGCATTAGCAGGGAGCTAGATTGGAAGTGGAGCAGCCTAGGGCTCAAACCAACACTTACATGGGATGCTGGCATTGCAGGTGATGGCTTAACCTGTTGTGTCACCATGCTGAGCCCTGTTGATTTCCTCTTCTGTTCTAATTCCTGTTTAGAATCTGAGGATGAGGAGGCAAACAAGCCAGTGTCCCTGCCTTCATAGAGTGACATTCTAGGACAGGGAGGTGATACGTAAGCATCATTGGGCTGGAGTAGGGGAAGGGGCAGGAAATGGGGCAGGTGGCAGTGTTAGTCCAGAGGGACTCCGCGCCAGAGGCTTTGCCTACAGCTTGTGTGCAGTGTCATCCTGGGGCCTGCAGGAAGGGCGCTCCGGGTATAGTGGGGCTGGATTTTGCCTCGACTGATAGACCTTGCGACCCTTGTCCAGATACTCTTTCTGTTTTAGTTTCCTTGAAGAGGGATGAGGTTAAAAAACTGGAGCGTGGTCTTAGCTCCAGGCTGTATGATAATACTGATAGTGTTGTGCACTGAGTTGTTGTTCGCCGGCCGGCCGGCGGGTTTACTCTTTAGCCGTAATGCCGACTGTCAAAGAGTCTGTGTTAGGGAGCACAGGGGGGACAGACGATCCTGGGTAAAGTGAGGATGGCACGGTGTCTGTATAAGGCCACGATCCTGGGATTAGGTTACATACATTTGTAGGACAGGAGGACCTGCTAGATAGCAGGAAGCTTATCTCAAGCCAGAAAGCAGTGGAGAGCAGCTCCCACCACCGTGGAATTCATAGGCTACCTCCTAATGCTCTCTTCCTTTTTAGTCTGGAAGAGTTTAAGCGTGCTCAAAAGTAGAGAACATAGAGTGAAACCACATGTACTCAATGCCCAGCTTCCTAGCCGGTCTCGTTTCTCCTGTCCTTCTTGCTGCTCCCGCACTGTTGTGATAGAAAGCCCAGCATCATATTCCACCCTCACATACCTCCCTGTATATCTTGAGAAGGTGACACTTTTAAACAAAGCGTAATATCCTTGTCACCAGCCAACAGGCAGTAGTAACCTGATTTCAAAAATTATTAGGACATATTCACGTTTTTTATTGAAATTTTCTCTCTCCTTCCATCCCTTGTTCCCTTATTAGCCGTTGGTTTCTTTGAATCTGGATCCAAACAAATTACCTTTGATTGACAAGTTTCTAAGTCATGTTAATTCTGTAGGTTCTTCTACCCCTTTGACAGGAGTTCCTGATATTTTTCTGTTAGCCGAAAGCCAAAACAAAACTTTTGTAATAGTACTTTGCTGAGTTTGTAGGGAGTTTTAATACTGAAATCAGTAAAACGTTTAAAGTTTGACATTTAACACATACTGATATTATTTGGGTATTTCTTTCTAATGTTGATAGTCAGGGATCCCTTTCTTTTTAAATCATAAGAATTGCATGGCATCATGGCTACCATTGATTATTTAAATACCTTTTAATCTTATTAAAAAAAACCAAAGTGATGCATGACCAGATACCAGCTTTAAACTTTTAAAGAAGAATAGATGTGAGCCTCAAGTTTGGTTTTGGAGAATACCTGGTAAAGAGTTAATCAAAATAGGCCACAGCCTTAACAAAGTGGCTACCATGGAGGAGGTGGGGGCCGTGTGAGGAGCAGCCAAACCTATGGTCCTCAGTACAGGCTGGAACAGTAGTGTTGGAGCCGGTAGTTTCTGGGGTGGAGACACAGAGGAGGGCCTTTCTTCAGTTTAACTAGCTTATTCCTCATGAACATAGTACCAGAGAGATTAGGAAGGTCCTTTAGTGGCTAAAATGAATGCCAGTACCTTCTAAAAACTTTTAAAAAATCCTTATTTTACTTAGAATTACTACAAATCAGTAATGTATAAATTAAATTGTGGTGTAGCTTGGTAATTATCATGTTCATAATTAAGATTGAATCAGTAAAATGTTAAAATTAAAGTAAGCAAATAAGAGATCATTAAAATGTTCATGAAAAATGTGTATTACCAAAAAGTATACATGGATTTCAGCATGTTTTTGTACCAAAATATACTCATATTTTAGTTTTGTTTCTCCATGAACTTTTTGAAGTACCTTCATGTTATTTTTATAAAATATTTATATTTTAGTTATTATTTACTTGAAAGGCAGAGAGAGACAGAGGCAGAAGTGGGACAGGGAAGGAAGGAAGATCTTTGATCCACTTGTTTACTTCCCAAATTCCTGCAGCAGTTGGGGCTGAGTCAGGCTGAAGTCAGTCCAAGTCTTCCACGTGAGTGGCAGGGACTTGAGTACCTGGGCCATTACGTGCTGCATCTCAGGGTGCACATTAGCAGGGAGTTGGAATTGGGGTGGATCTGGGACTGTAACCCAGCCCCTCAGGTATGGGACATGGGTGTCCCATATGGCATCTTATTTACTGCTTTGTTTGTGCAGTACCTCATGTGCTGGGATGTACCTGGACTGTCTCGACATTTGTGGTGACACCCCCCTGCCCAAGATTTATTTATTTATTTGAAAGACAGAGTTAGAGAGATGGAGAGACAGGTCTTCCATCTGCTGGTTCACTCCTCAAATAGGCACAGCATCTGGGGCTGGTCTAGACTGGAGCCAGGAGCCAGGAACTCAGTATGGGTCTCCCATGTGGGTGGCCGGGGCCCAAGTAGTTGGGTCATCCTCTGCTGCTTCCCAGGTGCACTAGCAAGGAGCTGGATCAGAAATAAGAGTGGCTGAGATGCTGGTATCAGAGGCAGCGGCTTAACCCAAAATACTGCTCCCCACGGGGCCCATCATGTGACATTTTAACCACTGTGTCAAACACTTGCCACAGATGTCTAATTTGAAAGGCAAAGACCATTGCTAGATCCTTCAGAAAAGCTTTCCATATCCTAAATAATGTTCTAAGACTTTGAGCTTTCAGGGGCAAAGTCATCCATCTGGAAGTCCAACAGTCTGCAGTAGGTTCTTCCTGGTTGTTTGGAAGCCGTCTGGTGTAAATGTTTGTATACTTAATCTGTATGCCCAAGTAGGCCATGCTTAGTTCAGAGATGGTCTTTCATGCCTACTGTGTGTCGGGCACTATGCTATGAAGATGAAGACGGAGTTCTTGTCCTCAGATGGTTGCTGGGCGTTGGGGGCAATGGCCAACAAGACAGAGTGGTTGGGGAGGTGAGGGAAGGCATCTTGGAGAAGTGATTCCTGAGCTGAGAATGAAGGATAACTCGAGAGTTGACCGGAAAGATGAACTGAAGCTTCAGCGTTTGCCTTGAGAGGATTATGGGCTGAATTTGGAAAAGGGAGGTTATGTTTGCCTATCTTCACTACCTCGCCGTATCCAGCTCTGTTGCTATTCAAGCACAACTATTGGAGAAGGAGGTGGTGAGGTCTCCAGGCTAGGCGAAGCAGTCCACGCTTCCCTCTGCTCACCTAAGTCCAGTTTCCATGAGTGGCTGTGCCTAGCCCTTTAAAAGGTCAACACTGCCTTTTGTCAGGACAGTGTTTTCGGTGAGTGGTGTGTACTGATCATGTTGCCATTCTTGACGGTCAAAGTGGGGGACCCGAATCGGGGAGCCTGGCCTGGGTGGCTGTGTTCACTTCTATGCGTGTTCTCTGAGGAACGTGCTGTGTGTTGCTTTGCTGCCAGAATTCCAGAGATGTTCTCTCTGGCGGGGCGGGACACGTTGTACTTATCTGACGTGGGCAGCCGTCCAGGAATCTAAGGACTTTTAAAATAGTGCCGTCTTGCGTATGATGCTCTTTTGAAAGCCCTTCGTTCTGTGTGTACTTCTCTGCGTGTGTCCCTTGATCAGATCCTTTGGGTGTTCTCCCAAGGCTGACGACAATGGCTGGGCTTTCTGATGATTCTGGAAGAACAGGACATATAGGTGGGGCCCAGGTCAGGAGGGCTGCGAGGAAGAGAAGGCAGAGCTTGCCAGGGCGAGCCCCATAGGTGCCTGAGAAGGTGCTGCTCTGTGCCTCCCTCTCCTGCCTGGGGGCGCCAGGGCGGACTGGGCTGCCACGCAGATGGTGGTGAGCAGGCATCCGGTCCGCGGCTGTCCCCCTCTCCCCGCATCCGGCTAGATGGCCCTTTGCAGGCATCCTCATGCTTTTGAGACCCCCTTTCTTTTTTTTTTTCAATGAGGGCTGGAGAACCCTCACTGGGTGCCTGGCCCTAACCTTCTGCCCCACAGAAAGGATACCCATCTGCCCAGTGCCAGCGGCTTCTGTTTATGGCTCCCTGTTAGAAACAGGTTGCATGCAAGGCATGATGCTTGCCAGGTTAGCCCTGGTCTGTTTTGCTTTACTCCGTTGTCAGCACTGTTTTTTTGGTCTCCAGTCTCTTCCGTAAGATTTTGATCCTGAATTTCAATCCAAGCTATTCTTTTTTTCTTTAGTAATCCTGTAAATAAATCACTTCTTTAAAAGAATACGAGTTGGTCACAGCAGAAGGATTTTACCTTCCAGGAGAAAATGTCATGGTATTCTTTCTTTCCTCCCTGCTTTGGGGCAGTTGTGGTTCTCCAAGCATGGTCCCTGGGCCAGCAGTAGCAGCAGCATCTTGGAGAGGCCAGAATGCAGATTCTTAGGCCTCCCCTCAGACCTCTGAACCAGAAACTCTGCGGTGGGTCCATTAGCCTCCAGGTCATTCCAGATTGGGTTCCTGTGAGATCTCCACTGGGAGTCCTTGACTCATAGCCAGATCAGTCTGAGAGTTGGATACCCCTGTACATGAAAAATTTTTTTTCTTAATTTATTTTACACACACACACACACAGATAAATCCCATCTACTGATTACTCCCTAAGTGCCTGCAACCTGAACCAAATGGAAGCCAGAAACTCAGAAACTTGGCACTCCATCTGGATCTCCCCGACGTGGGTGACAAGGACCCAACTACTTGAGCTGTTACATGTTACCTCCCAAGGTGTACATTAGAAGGAAGCTCCAGTGTGGAGCACAGCCGAGACTCAAGCCCAGGTACTCTCAAGGCCTGGTTTGGAGTTCCTAGCAGGAGAGCGCAGGTTCTCGGATCCCTTAACCAAAGGCATGTCCTGCTCTAGCAGGGAAGGTTGTCCTCTTTGACCAAGCATGCAGCTTCGGGAGGGTCACACGTGGAGTGATGAGCGGGAAGGGGACACCCGCCTCGGCAGCTAGATCAGCTGAATCGACCCTGGCGATGAGTGGGGCGACAGATGTAGCAGCCAGATCACCCTCACATCCAAGCACAGACATTCCTAATAGATGATGCGGGCATCCCAAGTGGCGCCTTAATTGCTAGGCCAAACACCTGTCCCTGTACCTTGTCTTTTGAAGACTTCATGTCTACCGAGAAGTTAGAATAGTCTTAAAAAAAAGTCTGAGCTTTTATCTGTCATTTCCAAAGGATTGGAGACTCCATCCAATTTGAATTAATGGAACAGGTTTTTGCTGTTAGGTTGTTAGTGTTCCTTAGGTGGTGTTCAGTATGCCTTGTCAGGTCCTATGGGGTGCCGAGGGCCTAAGGATGCCATTGGGACAGTTAGGCCTTTAGTTTCATCTTACTGTAATTAAAATATTTTCATGGCAAATCAAGCCTGCTATAATCAGTTCTTTAACATAAAGTGGTACATCTTTATATGAACTTTTGTGGGCAGGCACACTGAGAAGGGGGAAAATCCAACTTGAACCTGGCTCATGAAAACATTTCTCAGTGTGGTTAACGTGATCAGGGACCTAACTTTGTGAAATTTTTATCCTTGGAAATGACCTTGAACATTGAGAGACTTTTTATGTAACTCTACTTCTTTTCCCTGTAATTACACCTGTTCTAATTCAGGCAGATACCCATGTCGTTAGAAAACCTGCTTTTCAGGAATGTACCTTTTGAGAGTTCACCTTTTACTGATCCAGAATCCTAAAGAGGTTACAGTCAGGGCTCATCCAAATCAAAACTCTGAATGAGGATTGTCTTGGCCACAAGGCCTGGCCTCCTTCTTGATTCCTCTCTGGGATGCCTTGCTGTGACTCAGGGTCCTGTCGGTGGGTGACTCACCGTCATCTGTGGCCTCCCAGCCTTGTCAGCATCAGATTCTACTTCCCTACAGAAACTTACATTTCCTGTATTTCATATCCTTGGGGACTGTTCTCTGCTTCTGAGTAATTAGCCTGCTCTGGACTCTTCTCTCTCCCGCCCACCCCACTACACATGCACACACATACCCACGTGCACATACGGAACACTGGACAGCAACCAACCCATTCGATGTCTAATCCAGAGGTGTGATTCCATTAACAGGAATTAAGTTAGGCTGAACCCACTGTTGCATGAGGAAAACATTTTGGAATAAGCTGCAGCATCTATGAAAATCTTGAGTAGTTTGACCTTGACTCTTACAGAGTTGAGAGAGAATTTAGGGAAACTTAGATTAGATTTGACCATTTCACTACCAAAAATAAATCCCAGAAAACAAACCAAAAATGAGGAAATTGGAATTTATTGTGGTGGAGTGACTTGCTTTACATTGTAAAATAAGTTGATGACAGAAATAAAAATTGCCTGTCTTAGCTTATACCATGCTGTTAGTTCTTGGTCAGGTTTAACTGCCTTTCCTTCCACCTTGGACACGTCCCTTGCAGTTGCTGTCCCCAGGCTGCCGCTGTGAGGGCATAAGACTTGAGTTGTCACTTCTTCTGGCCTGTTTGGACAACTGCAACTCCTCAGTATTTCAGTCAATAAACCATTTTCAGGACAAAATAGGGATGCTGTTGGTTGTTTGAAAACTTTCCATTGGAACTTCTGGGTAGGTCAAGGAGGTGCAGAGCTTACTAATGTGTGTGTGCTGTCTTCTTGGAAGAGAATCCTGGAGAGAGCAGTAGAGCGCCCTTAAAGCAGTAAAGCATTGTCAGTGTTCCCTTGGTACCGAGGAGTTGATGTGTGGGGGAAACCAGATTTTGGTGCTGGAGATGAAAGGTGATTCAGAAGAATTAGACTCTGAAGGAGTTTGAGAAACATCTTAACACATGTCCTTGGCTTATTTTAGTTCTTATGTATGTACAAGAGGGCTACATGATGAAAATAGGTATCTAATGCTCAAAGACCTTTCTCATTTTAAATGCTGAGTGTTGAAGCTATTATATCGATATTTCACTAGCAGTGTCTTTTTCTTGACGGTATATAGAATAATGGACTTTGCTTGGTAGTATGTACAATTCAGTGAAATCTGAGGGTGCTTGCAAAAGCTTGGGAAATAGAATTGAAAGATTATTTTTGTGTAGGATTTGACAAAGTTCTGTGCATGCTGTTTTTATAGTAAAGACCCCTCATAAGGTGTTCACTTGGTGGTGGGCATTGATGGAGGTCTCAGGGCATGGCCATGACGGTGTCGTGGGAGAGTAAGGAGTGTGGGAGTCGGAACACCTGCAGGGCACCTGTCGGATGTGGAGAAAGGGAACGTGATTGACCTTTGGGCCCCGCTATTGCTCTCTGAACTCTATGACCCTGCTGCTGCTGAGGTCATGCATACCACATTTTGCCCCTGGCCAAACTGAGCAGGGTAGGGACTCCGCAGCTGGCTCCTGCCTAGGAGACACTGAGTCATGTGACAGGCATCTTGGTCACTTTGCCCGGAGCTGCCCTGCAGCCAAATGCCCATCCGCCCAGCCCTCCTTCCTTCCCTGTTTCCTTCGCCTGGGGTCAGACCTGCACTGCTGACTCGCAGCTCTCGGACCAGCCTTCTCTGGCCGGCTCTCTCACTTGCTCTCAAGAATGTTTCCTCTAAACATGTGCTTAGGTTTCTGATCCTGCCCTGCTGTCTGCTGCTCACAGGACGTGGCCTAACGTAAGAACAGATGATTTGGAGTCAGAGAATGTGGACAGGGACCCAGCAGAGGTCTTCCGTGGCTGCTAGGACTAGCACCAGCAGGAAACGCTGCATTTATATAGAAGCTCCTTTCTGTAAATTATCTAAATGTTTCAGCAAATCTCTCTCTGTGTTCGTAAAGCAGATACTTTAAAATGGCCACTGAGGGCCAGGCAGAGTTCCAGCACCTGAGAACCCAGTGAGAAATTAGGCCCCATCCTAGATGCAGTGCTCAGCTGGGGGCTTCCTCACCTGTCAGCCCACACCTGCCCCGCCTTTTCTCTTCTGGGTACTCCAGCAGCTCATGTGTCACAGAAGTGGGGGAGTGAGTCTTTGTCCTTGGTCAGAGATGCTCTTTTTGAACATTTCTTTGTTGTTTTTTAAAGATTGACTTATTTGAGAGGGAGAGCAACATTTCCTATACACTATTTCCACTGTCCAAATACCACAGCTGGGGCTGGGCTGTGGCCCAAGCTTAGAGCCAGGAACTCAATCTAAGTCTCCCCCATTGGGGCAGGAGCCCAACTGCTTGAGTCCTACTGCTGCCTCCCAGGGTTGTGCGTTCCCAGGCAGAGTGGAGCAGGGACTCAGACCCAGGCACTCTGATGTGGAATGCAGGTATCCCAAGTGATTTCCTAACTGCTGTGTCCACTCCTTTTATCTTCTTCAGCCGTTAGTTTGCGTCATTATGCAGGAGCTTCCATTTCTAGCTGTGTCACTAAGTAATACCATTCACTTTACAAATTAAAATTTCCTCTTACTTAAAAAAAACAAAATGTGAAATCCTATCTCACGCCACTTCTACAGCTTCCTGACAAGTTTATCTTTCCCTTATTTCTGTGGGAAAAATTGTTCTGTCTCATAATGTTCTGCCCAAGTATTTTGTTTAAAAAGTAGAGGCCAAGTTCTTATTTCTCCTCCTGCACAGAGGGAAAGACGATGAAGGCGAAATATGTGCACATCCTTATTAGGTTCACTTAGTCCTGATGATCAGAGTGCCTTTAGTTTTGAGTTCCTGACTTGTTACCAGGACTTGAGCAGTAGAGTCTGCTCGATTTAAATAATCCAAGTAAGATGGCCACTTTCTTTTTAATTAATGCCCTTCAAATTCATGCTTTTTTTTTTTTTTCTTTTTACAAGGTGGATAGGAGGCAACCAACCCTAAGATACTTGTTTGTAGGAGTTAGTCATTAAGGGAATCTTAAACTTCGGTGATACGGTGACCTAATTCTGAGAGAGGGCTGGGTCATAGCTGGATTAAATATTCAGGAAATTAAGTCAGCGACCAGAAGTTGCCAGAACTTCAGCTCTAGCCTGTTTGTTTTTACTGTGTTTTAAGCTATTGAGGATTCAGGATAGAAAGTTCATAAGAAATTTTACTGGGGACTTTTTATTCTTGGATTGCCTGAATGAAAGCAGAAGTGGGGTAACTGATAGCTGCTTTAGAATATGCATTTTACAGATTGTGGTTCCAGTGCTGTTGAGACAGCTGTGGCCGGAGGGAATCAGGCTTTCAAGGAACCGATTTTGTATTCATGACCCCTAATGTTCAAACATAAACGCTGTAGAGTGGATTTATAGCACCTTTACGCCTATGTTGCAATTAGTGCTTTGTGTGTGTAGATTCATTAAAATTCTTGCTAGTTCCTAGCTAGTGAATTTTAAGTTTTTTATCACTGTAAAATGTAATGTAGTTTTTAACGTTATTTTTTCCTATGAGAAGGATTATGATAGCTTGGGCTGTGCTTAAAAATATCATTCAAGGATTTGTTTATTTAGTGGTTAAAATTGTTTTAAGCATGACACCCCTTTCCTTATCCCCCACCCCCGAACTTAAGTAGGTAGGGAGCAAGTTTGTTTCTTCTTTCCAGTTGAGAATATTTAGGTTAAAAAAAAGAGAAAATTGTCCTTCCTATGGTTTAAATACAGAAATCAGGGAAGAGCAAAAATGAGAAAAATGTTGGTTTCCTGCTTTTCACGTGCTAGGGTTCTTGAAGCAAAATTGATTGTGAAACTTCCATTTTTTGTCAGCCTCAGTCTTTGAACTCTCTATTCTTTTATTATGTCAGTGATTAAAATAAAGGAGGAACACTCTAATGGCCATCGCAATCTTTGTTAGAACTTGAGCTGAGGCCAGCGCCTTGGCTCACTAGGCTAATCCTCCGTCTACGGCACCAGCACGCCAGGTTCTAGTCCTGGTCGGGGTGCCGGATTCTATCCCGGTTGCCCCTCTTCCAGGCCAGCTCTCTGCTGTGGTCAGGGAGTGCAGTGGAGGATGGCCCAAGTGTTTGGGCCCTGCACCCGCATTGGAGACCAGGAGAGGCACCTGGCTCCAGGCTTCGGATCAGTGCCGTGCGCTGGCCACAGCATGCTGGCCGTGGCAGCCATTGGAGGGTGACCCAATGGAAAAAGGAAGACCTTTCTCTCTCTCACTGTCCACTCTGCCTGTCCAAAAAAACCAAAAAAACAAAAAAACAAAAACAAAAACAAAACTTGAGCTGAGCATGGCGGAGGTAGGCACAGTTCAGGGAGAGGAAGGAGCTGCACAGGACAGGAGGCAGCAGAGGGTGAGCGGGGATGGGGAACAAGGTAACTGATGAATAATGAGTTCCTTTAATCCGAGGGAACATTCGCGGGGCAGAGTCAAGGATGTTGCTGAAAGCGTTTGGATAAGACTGTTGATGAAGTTCTGAAATTAAAAAAAAAAAAAAAAAAAAAGGCAGTCCTATATTGGTCTGGGTGTTCAGTTGCAAATGTATTTGCAAGCTACTCTAAAAAAGAGGACTTATTAAAGCCTTTGTGGTGGCTTGCAGTATCTTGGAGAGGTTTTGGGAACCAGCAGGATGCCTGGAATGGCACTGCAGATCTGGGTGTCAAAACACCGCTGCCCCTGGTGGTGGCCTTTGGTAGAATTCATGCCTCTGGAAGCTGTTGCTATCTGACCAGAATCTTAACGTCTCCAATTTTGTGAACCACTAACTTCCGGATCCGGATCCTGATGGAGCTCTGCAAGACAGCCAGGAGAGCCAGCATCTCTGTGTTCCTGGCTTTTGTAGTGGGAGGAGGACCCTGCCTCTCATGGCAGGTGGGAGAGTTTCTCCTACACAGGAGGGGTTTCAAGTGCTGGGTAGCCTGGAGGTCAGCTATCCACTTCCTGTACTGTGTGAGGGTATTTCAAAAAGTTATGAACAAATGGAATCAAAAGATTATTTTAATATAAAGTTTTTTAAAGCCCAAGCATAGCTTTTTCATAATATGCATTTTCCATGAACTTTCTGAAGTCTGTATATCCCTGATTGTAAGACATCACAATTTTCCATGAGAATATTAAGCAATTTTTGGACAGCTTGAATGTACTTACTTGTAGTTATGCATATCAGATGTCTACTTTCATTATTTAATTGAATAAACATATGCCCATATTTTGAAATTAAATAATATGCAAAATCGGTGTGTATATTAGAAATATTTTCCACTTGTTTGACAAAAAAGCTACCCTAGCTTTGGACACCTTTGGCATTAATATGTTCAGAGACACATTCTGAATTATTTTCACTCAGCTTTCCAGATTGATAGCCACATGTGTCTGAGGTCCTTGAGGTAGTGCATCTTAACGACTTTCTGATACTTTCATTGACATTCTTAGCTCAAGGTCCAAGTACTTAATCACAGCACATTTGGATAGTTTTTTTTTAAAAATTAATTTATTTATTTGAAAGGTAGAGTTAGAGAGAGGTAGAGACAGAGGCAGAGAGAGAGAAGTCTTCCATTCACTGTGCTGATCTGAAGCTGGGAGCCAGGAGCTTCTCCTGGGTCTCCCATGTGGGAGAGGGTCCCTACACTTGGGCCATCTTCTGCTTTCCCAGGCCTTTACAGAGAGCTGGGTTGGAAGTGGAGCAGCTAGGACTTGAACTGGCACCAATATGGGATGCTGGTACTATAGGCGGTGGTTTAACCTGCTGTGTGACAGTGCCAGACCCTTGGGTAGTCTTTTTAAAAAAATTATCCCTGAGATATACTTTCACGTTTTGTTTCAAATTTTGTTTTTTTTTATTTGAAAGGCAAAGACACATAGCATATACACACACACCCCATACATACATACATACATAGATCGCTTGTTTGCTGGTTCGGTAACAGCAGCCAGGGCTGGGCCAGTCAAAAGCCGAAAGCCAGGAATTCAGGTCTTTTTGAGACATCACCTGCTGCCTCCTTGGGTGCATGACAGCAGGAAGTTGGAATCAGGAATAGAGCTGGAACTTGTACCTAGTAACTCTGATATGTGCTGCAATGGCACCTTAACCGCTGGGCCAAACACCTGCCCTGTCATGATTTTCTTTTCTATTTTTTAAATTTTTTTTTTTATTTTTTAGAGAAGAGGGGAGAGAGAGAGAGAGAGACCTTCCATCCACAGAGGAAAAAAAAAGGGGGGCGGGGAGAGAAGGAGAGAGAGAAGGAGAGAGAATGAATGAATGAGAATCTTGTGTCTGCTGATTCATTCCCAAATGGCCACAATGGTGGGAGCTGGGCTGATCAGGAGCTTCTACCGGGTCTCCCATTTGGGTGCAGGGGCCTAAGCACTTGAGCCATCTTCCGCTGCTTTCTCAGGCACATTAGCAGGGAGCTAGATCGTAAGTGGAGCAGGCAGGACAAGAACCTGTGTTCATATGGAATGCCGGTGCTGAAAGCCATAGCCCTAACCCTATGCACCATAGTGCCATTCACCCCCGCCATTATTTTATTTATTTATTTTTAAATATTTATTTACTTATTTATTTATTTGAAAGGCAGAGTTACAGAGAGGCAGAGAGAGAGAGAAAGAGAAAGTCTTCTTTCTGCTGGTTCACCCTCCAGATGGCCGCAATGGCCGGAGCTGTGTCGATCCAAAGCCTGGAGTCAGGAGCTTCTTCTGGGTTTCCCATGCTAGTGCAGGGGCCCAAGGACTTGGGCCGTCTTCTACTGATTTCCCAGCCTGTAGCAGAGAGCTGGATTGGAAGTGGAGCAGCCAGGACTCGAATCCGCGCCCATATGGGTTACTGGCACTGCAGGTGGTGGCCCCTTGTATATTTCTTAAATTCCTCGTTTGTGTAACCCAGTCCTGTGTGTGATCTGTAAGCATCGGAAACTGGATATAAGCGGTTGTTGGCAGGGTAAGATTCTCCCAAGAGTTCTTCGTTGACCAAGGTAGTGGGAGTTTACTCCTCAAGAAAATTCTGTAAGAAGGCAAGTCCCTCTTTTTTCCCCCTGAGGGATTATTTTGGGAAAGTATATTATGCTCAAATATATAGAATTGTTCCTAGTGTCCCTTTCACAAGGTTCTTTGTTGGCTGAACTCTTTGTTTGCTGCTATTCTCAAGATTAAGTCTGGAAAGTAAGCTTTTCCCTGCAGTTTAATGCAACAGGAAGGTCATGGGAGAAAAGAGTGGAAATTCTCCTTTGCTTGCAGATTATGCATTCCCCTGGGGTCACAAATACTTGGAATCCAGGCTTAAAATAATGAGGGCCGTGGCAACACATACGGCCCTTCTGTGTCACTGTACTCAGTCTGTCCTTGATGGTACCAGGAATTAGAAAGGCATGGTTAGAAACTGACTTGTTTGTATTTTACCAAGACTTGACAGCTTAAAAAATTGTGATTAAAAATAGCGTAAGAAGTAGCTATGTCTTTGTTGCCCTTTTACTGAGTATGGGTTTCTAAGCCTGAGCTCTGTCCTCCTTAAAGTTTATAAGATCAGAACTTAGTTTTTGGACTCCAACATGAGGGAAATGTGAAGTGGCTGCAGTGGTCCCTGCCCAGTGTGGAGACTGAGTGTCTGGGGCCAGTGGTTCCTGTCAACATGTTTTTTAGCCCCAGCCTTACTGCACGGGCAGGTGGAGCTTACATCCAGCATTCTTTTCTTTGTTACAGTTGGAGGTTCTTAAATCTAATGAAAAGGGATCGCAGATGTGGGTGGTTAGAGAAACATTTTTATCTCCTCCTTGGTTGTCCAATAGTCTTGCTCTTTTACTCTGAATGGGAAAGTTCTAGTGGACTCTGCAGTTGGCTGTCCTAGCATGTAAGGCGATGTAGAAGTATGGTTTGTTCTTGGGCTTCTCCCAGCTCATTTCAAACCCCAGAATCACAGAAGGACAGGCCCTCGGAGGTCTCCCAGACCAGCTTTCCCTGGGCTAGGTTAGCATTTCCCAGGACATGGTCCACAGACCCTCTTACTTGTATGTGTGGAAGGAGCAAGAGGTCACCGCCTTGCAGAGCAGCCTGGTCCTTTAGAGTTCTCAAAGTTCTTCCTGATAGCAAATGCAAACCTGCTTCTCTGTACCTCCTCGCGGTTAGACCTGGCCTTGTCCTCTTTGAGCTAATCAAGATGACTTTTTCCTTCTCCCACACAATACCTAGTTAAATAAATACAACATTAAGCTCCCATGAAACACCTATAGTTTTTTTTTTTTTTTTTTTTTTTTAACCTCTTCCTACCTCTTCCTGAACCGATTTAGCCTTCTGGTCAGGTTCATGCTTTATCCTGGTTGGAAAAGTTGCTCTTCAGATATGTTGATGTATTTCAGAATGGTCACTTTGTTGGGATTTGAACAGTCAGTGTAATGTGTGTGTGTGTGTATGTTCATTATCTTCTGAGTCGCTTTATAATTCCTTTAGTTCATGCTGAACTTTCAGGTAACTAGGATTTTTGAGGACTATTAGCCTATTATTAAACTCAGATAATTTGGGGCTTGTGTTGTGGCTCAGTGGTCTACACTGCTGCTTGTGATGCCGGCTTGCTGGTTTGAGTCCCAGCTGCTCTTGCTTTAGTCCAACTTCCTGTTAATGTGCCTGGGAAGGCAGCAGATGATGGCCCAGGTGCTTGGGCCCCTGCTACCCATTGGAGATTCTGTTGGAGTTTCTGTTTCCTGGCTTTTGCCCGGCCCAGCACTGGCTATTGCAACCATTTGGGGGAGTGAGCCAGCAGATGGAAGATTTCTGTCCTTCTCTCTCTGCCTTTGAAATAAAACAATAAATCTTTAGAAAGAGTCATGTAAATTGTTATGAAGACATCTTTGACACTTGAGCAATCACCTTTCGCCATTGACATCAGGTAGATTATTCATCCCAGGCAAATCCTGTGGCACAGGTTTTGAGTCCCTGTTTTTAGCTTGAGAGCTACTTGAGCTCTGATCTTCTCATCCGACAGTTTGCACTCCCTCCCAACATCTGGTCAGGTGCAAATACAGTAAATGTGTGTAAGAAAACTACAGGAGCAGATGTTTGGCATGGTTAAGATGCTACCTGGGATTACTGCATCCCATATGGCAGTGCCTGGGTTTGAGTCCCAGATCTGTTCCCAATTCCAGCTTCCTACTAATGTGCACGTTGTGAAGCAGCAGTGATGGCTCAAGTACTCAGACCCCTGCCGCTTCAATGGGAGACCTGGATTGAGTTTTTGGATCCTGGCTTTGGTCTAGGTGAGCCCTGTCGGTTCTGAGCATCTGGGGAGTGATCCAGCAGATGGAAAAAGCCCTGTCTTTCAAATAAATAAGAATTTTAAGAAAGATAATGCAAAATAAGAGTAAGTAGAACATTTTTAAAATTATCAATGCATGAGTTTTTTTTTTTTTTAATTTTTAAGATTTATTTGAAAGAGAGAGGCAGAGACAGACATCTTTGATCTACTGGTTCACTCCCTAGATGGCCGCAACGGATGGAGCTGTGCCGATCCAAAGCCAGGAGCCAAGAGCTTCTTCTGGGTCTCCCATGTAGGTGCAGGGACCCAAGGATTTGGGCCATCCTCTACTGCTTTCTCAGGCCATAGCAGAGAGCTGGATCGAAAGTGGAGCAGCTGGGACTTGAACATATGGGATGCTGGCACTGCAGGTAGTAGCTTAGCCCACTAAGACACAGCGCCGGCCCCAAATATTTTATGCCATGTCATCCAAGATGATTCTTTCAGCCAGGATTTGGCAAACTGTGGCTCATGGACCAAATCTACCCAGCCTCCTGTTTTTGTAGATGATGTTTTGCTGGAGTACCGCTCCACCATTCATTTATATTCTGTGTGGGGGCGACTCTGGTGTAGTGGCAGAGCTGAGGACTTGAAGTTGAGGCCACATGGCAGCAAAGCCTAAGGGGAGAATCACTAAATAATGAACATACTTACATTCATCTAAAACCTTTTCCGAGGCTCATTAGCACATGCATTTTGTGACTTCTTTTGGTGACTGGTGCAAGTATTTTTAAGGAAAAAAAATGTAGTTACATAATCTTCTATGTGTGGCTGTAAATCATATTCTATATTTATACTCTGAAATATTTCTAATATGTGAATACTTGAGAACCTTTCTCAGTGTTGTTACTTCCACAGTCTCTTTGAAATTGTGAAATTGTCATCACTGTAAATGCCTTCAGAGTTTTGGGGCAGTCCTGGATTTACTTGGTATTGATTTGTCTCTGGGGAGGAAGCATTATCTTTGGCATAAGGAGCGATCAGTAACATGTACTGCCAACAAATATTATATAACATTTTTGTGACTTGATGAAAGGAACTGAGGAGTTTCATGGTGTCCCTAGTCTATTTTGAGAAAAAGAAGCAAACAGTCCTGGTTGTCAGCCAGTGCTGCCTTAGTGCGGCATTGAGTGGCTGCTCCGTTCTTTTGTTCTCAAATAGGACTTTGAGGCTCGGTTCAGAAGTTACAAAGCAGATGTTTCTGAAGAAGAGCAAGTAGTGGATTTTAAGCTTTTAAAAGTATTTATGATTTTAAATCTTTATTTTATTTGAAAAGCATAGGGACAGAAATAGAGAGACAGAGCTCTTCCATCCGCTGGTTCATCCCTCAAGTGCTTGCAAAAGCTAGGGCTGGGCCAGGCTGAAGCCAGGAGCTTGGAATTCCATCCAGGTCTCCCATGTGGGTGGATGGCATGGACCCAAGAACTTGAGCCATCACCTGCTGCCTCCCAGGGTGCTTAGGGTGAGGAAGCTGGATTGAAAGCAGAGCAGCTGGGACTTGAATCAGGCATGCTGTTTTGGGTTCCTGGTGTCCAAAGTGGTGACTTTGCCACTGTCCCCAATGCCTACCCTAAATGTATTTTTAATTTAAAAAAATTGCATGCCAGAGATGGATATACTGTTATTTGTCACAACTACTTCTTTGCTTGTTATGGAAAAATCTGCTTATTGATCTGCCAAGAGAACGTTAGACACCCTTATATTCTTTCCTTGACTTGTGTTGGCCTTGGAGGTCAGGTGGATTCTGCACATGAGGACAACCACGATGACATCACATCGCTCTTGGGTAACTTGTGACGTCCTTTTCATTCACTCCAGAGTATGGAGTTTTGGGGTTCTTGTTGAAGAGGTGGTCTCTGTGTGCTGATGCCTATGGCTACTGTTATCAGAGCATTTCCTCTATCCTGTTCTGCCAGGCGCTACAGTCCACCAGGCCCCTCTAGCCTTCTCCTGTGATCCTCACTGCCTTCATCTGCTTCCATGACCTTGGCCTGCTTCTAGTTCCATGCCCTGAACTTGTTGGTTTTTCCTTCTCTGCATGGGGTGTGGGGGGACTTTCATTTATCCTTTGCCTGGAGAGCCTCTACCTCCTCCTTCTGGCTCAGCACTGCAGGATCTCCTTCAGGAAGGCTTCTCTGACCCAGCGTCTTTGCTCCAGTGTGCCCAGTAGATCTGTGAAGCTCGCCAGCACCTCAGATGATGGTATGATGCTGGTGTATTGACACCTGCTGGAAATACTCTCTCCCACGGTGAACCTAATCAGACCCCTCTCCCTTGGTTGCTGGAGAGTCCCACAAGGCTGGTGGATGTCTTCCTGTCCCAGGGGGCCTTCATCCCTGTCCAGGAGTGTTCCTGTTCCTCTAGGAATATCCCCTCTCCTATTTGCAATGATGCTTCCATTTGTTCTTTTTCTATCGAAACTTCTTCTCGTGCCCACCTTCTCTGAAGGACCTTGCCTTGCACTTGAAGGAAGAGTAACCATCTGATAGCAACTCCTTCCGCTTTTCTTCTTGACATCTGCCTATCTGTGTTGGCACCTGTTTTCTCTTTACTACTACTCTAAGGGAGGGAAGGCTCCTCACTGCTGTCATAGGTCAACTCTATGCAGCATCAGTATCCTGCTCTTATGTTCAAGACTTTGAATCGTCTTTTATTCCTTATAAGATTTATTTGCTTATTTGAAAGGCAGAGTGATGGAGGGAGGGAGAGAGAGGAAGCGGCATGGAGGAAGTAGAGGGAAAAGTGGAGGAGGAGGAGACGACATCTTCCATCCACTGGTTCGCTCCCAGATGCACACAACAGCCAGTCTGGGTCTCCCACATAGGTAGCAAGGGCTGAAATACAGGAGTCCTCATCTGCTGCGGCCCAGGGTGTGCACTGTTGGGAAGCTGGAATTGGGAGCCAGAGGTGGCACTCAACACCAGGTACTCCAATATGGGATGTGGGCATCTCCAGTGGTGTCTATAAACTGCTGTGCCAAGTATCCACCTCAGTATCTCATTTAACACAAACCCTTAGTCTATTCTCCTTGATGCTTTTCCTTAAGATTTTCCTGTTTCAATAAATAGTTTTTTTTTTTAAAAAGATTTATTGATTTATTTGAAAGGCAGAGTTACAGAGAGAGACAGAGATATGTCTTCCACCCGCTGGTTCACTCCCCAGATGGCCGCAATGGTTGGAGCTGTGCCAATCCAGAACCAGGAGCCAGGAGCTTTCCCCAGATCTCCAATGCTGGTGCAGAGGCCCAAGGACTTGGAGTATCTCCCACTGCTTTCCCAGGCCACAGCAGAGAGCTGGATTGGAAGTGGAGCAGTCGGAACTCGAACTGGCGCCCATATGGAATGCCAGCATTGCAGGTGGCAGCCTCCCCTGCTACACCACAGCACCAGTCTCTAAGTAGCAGAATTTTCTATTCAATTGCTCATGCAAGAAATCTGCAATGATCCTGGAAGTTTCCACCTCTTCCACATTCTGTCACCTGTTATGTGGACTCCACATGCAGGTGTCTTTCAGATCTGCCTACCTCTCCTTGTTTTTGCTGTCAGTACCTTTGAACCACTGCCCTTTCTTGCCTGTACCTCTAATCTCTCTTTCACAGAGCAGCCAGAACAGTCTTTAAAAGATCTATTGACCATTGTGTCATTTCTTTGTGGCATAATCCTTCTGGTGGGTGGCCGTTTGGCACAGTGGTTAAGTCACCCCTTTAGAAAACCCAAGTTTCGGCCGGTGCCATGGCTCACTTGGCTAATCCTCCCCCTGTGGCGCTGGCATCCCATATGGGCACCGGGTTCTAGTCCCGGTTGCTCCTCTTCCAGTCCAGCTCTCTGCTCTGGCCTGGGAAGGCAGTGGAGGATGGCCCAAGTGCGTGGGCGCGTGCATCTGTGTGGGAGACCAGGAGGAAGATCCTGATGCGGGCTTCGGATCAGTGTAGCTCCAGCCGTGGCGGCCATTTAGGGGTTGAACCAACGGAAGGAAGACCTTTCTCACTGTCTCTCTCTCTCTCACTGTTTAACTCTGTCAAATAAATAAGTAAGTAAGTAAGTAAAAGAAAACCCAAGTTCCATATCAGAGTGCCAGTGTTAAAGTCCTGGTTCCCCATCCACTTCCAGCTGCCTGCAAATACACATGAGGGAGGCAGCAGATGGGGTCCAAGTGGTTGAGTCCCTGCCACTGATGTGAGAAACCTGGATTGAGTTCCTTGGTCTTGACTTTAACCTATGACAGGCCTGACCATTGTGGGCATTTGGGGAGTGAACCAGCAGCTGGGAAATCTGTCTGTCTCTTTATTTGCCTTTTGAATAAATGAAAGTAAATAAAAGTTAAAAACCAAAGTTCTGTTGAACCCAAAATAAAAATGGGGGGCCTGGCACTGTGGCGTAGTGGATAAAGCTGCTGTGTGCTGTTCCAACATCCCATATGGGCACTGGTTCGAGTCCCAGCTGCTCCACTTCCAATCCATGTCTGCTATGGCCTGGGAAAGCAGTAGAAGATGGCCCAAGTGCTTGGGCCCTTGTACACACATGGGAGACCTGGAGGAAGCTACTGGCTCCTGGCTTCTGATTGGCCCAGCTCCAGCCGTTGTGGCCATCTGGGGAGTGAACCAGCAGATGGAGGACTGATCTCTTTCTCTCTCTGTCTCTGCCTCTGCCTCCCTGTAACTCTGCCTTTTGAAATAAATAAATCTTTAAAAAAAAAATGGAGTTCAGCATTTCCTGGCCATCCATCTCTCATCTCTTCCCACTAATTTTATTGTCCCTAATGCTCCAGTCATACTTGCCTTTTGATATTTGCTGTAACAGATGAATTGCTTCTTGCTTAATACTTTGCTTTTCTGGCTTTCAAGCTTGACACAATTTCCTTTGTTCTTTGCACCACTTTTGTCACCTTTCATATCTTGGTGAAGCTCCCGCCCTGAGCACATTTCTTATACCTCCTCTGATCACTTCTCTCAATGCCCCCACTTTTCCCCATTGGAAGGAATTACTAGAATTTGCAATCACATACCTACTTAACTGTCCACATATCCATTATCTGTCACTACTACTGAGCTTTTCCTTTCTTTAATGAAAATATCTGATAGGAGCTTCCTAGGAAGAGGGGTTATGTTGGCTTAAAGTTTAGGAGTGTCACAGTTCAAGGTTAGGTGGCTCCATCAGTCTGGCATCTGATGAGGGCAGAACACATACAGAGCGAGCGTCCAGGGTGCAGAGAGATACAGGGAGCACATTTGTCTTCCCTGTGGTCTTTCCAAATAATGCCATCGGGACTTGCCCCAGTGCAATCCAATCCAATTTCTTTCTAAGACACCACCTTTCCATACCATAATAAGATTATGCTTAATTAATTAATACAAGATGGGGCTGGTGTTGTGGTGGCATAGCCGCTGGGGTAAAGCTGCTGCCTCTAAGGCCAGCATCCCATATGGGTGCCGGTTCCTGTCCTGGTTGCTCTGCTTCCCATCCAGCTCCCTGCTAACGATCCGGGAAAGCAGTGGAAGATGGCCCAAGTGCCTGTTACTGTGGTTTTGTTCTGAGACGAAAAGTGTGCTGGGGGCAAGAGGCACAGAATCACCACGCAGACATCAGGAGTCGGGTGAAAGCAGGCCAGAGGCGAGCAGCCTGCAGACTTGTTTATTTCAGTTGGTGCAGCAGCTTATATAGCTGAGGCAGCCAATCCAGTCAAGGGGCGGTCTATGCCCTAACCAATCATTGCCTGTTGCCAGGCATGCTCCTTTGCCAGGTGGGTTCTGAAATCATTTCCTGAGTAACTGACACTTGCTTGCTAGTGCTATCTTGGCATGGCCTTCTCATTCCAGCAACTGACCCCTCGCCACCCTTATGGGAGACCTAGAAGAAGCTTCTGCCCTAGCCCTGGCCATTGTGGCTTTCTGGGAAGTGAATTAGCAGATGGAAGCTCTCTCCTTCTCTCACTGCTTCTCTGTAACTCTTTGAAATAAATAAATGAATCTTAAGAAAATAATAGTTAATATAAGACTTGGGGCATCAAGCCCCAAACATAGGCCTTTGTGGGGACTTACAAACTATTATCCAAACCATCACAGTCTTCCCTACTGGCAAGGGAAGAGGGATGTGTTTTTGTTTATAGTTATCGCCTATCATCAGGCAATAGATATGGAGCAAATATGTCTACTGCAGTAGTTTATTAAGATGGCTACTTTGAGCTCAAGAAACTCCACAACAACAAAATAAACAACCCAGTTAAGAAGTAGGCAAAGGACTTAAACAGGCATTTTTCAAAAGAGGAAATCTAGTTGGCCAACAGACACATGAAAAAATGCTCAGGAGCTCTAAGCCATCAGAGAAATGCAAATCAAAACCACAATGATGTTTTACCTCATCCCAGTTAGAATGGCTTTGATACAGAAATCAACAAACAACAAATGCTGGTGAGGATGTGGGGAAAAAGGTATCCTAATCCACTGTTGGTGGGAATGTAAGCTGTTACAGCCACTATGGAGGATAGTATGGAGATACCTCAGAAATATGAATATAGACCTACCATATGACCCAGCCATCCCACTCCTGGGAATTTACCCAAAGGAAATGAAATCAGCGTTTAAAAGAGTTATCTGCACCCCCACGTTTATTGCAGTTCAGTTCACAGTAGCTAAGATAAGGAATCAACCTAAATGTATGTCAGCAGAAGACTAGATAAAGAAATTATAGGATATGTACACCGTGGAGTACTACTTAGTAGAAAAGATGGCTACTTTGAATGTGGAAGTACCTATTGGAGAAGGTTCTCTCAGTGTTGTCTGTTGATGAAGCCTGGGCTCAGAATGTTATTTTGAATCCCTGTTCCTATCCTCTCTGCACTTGAGCAGTTATCATTCCCTATGATCTCAGCCTGTAATGCTGAGCTGACCTCTTTCCTGAATGTTAGTCTCCGTGGAAGGTGGTTTATATGTAGGTTTATTCAGGAACAGTAGTAGGCTAGATCCAGATGCAGAAGCTAAGCATGTGGCACCAGTGCTCATATAAATGTGTTAAATTAACCTGTGAGACATTATATGTAAATTGGATTATGTTGACAGTGTATAACAGAACTTCTTGTGTGCCAGGGCAGGGGATCTGGCAGTTGGGCTGAATAAGGCCCTTGAAATCATTTGATATGGCTCTGTTGAGGCAAGAGTAGGTGGGACATGAAATACAATAGATCTATAGCAGGCTAACTTTTTTTTTTAGATTAATTTTATTTATTTGAAAGAGTTACAGAGAGAAGTAGAGACAGAGAGAGGTCTTCCATTTGCTGGTTCATTCCCCAAAGTGCCGCAGTAGTCAGAGCTGAGCTGAGCTGAGACGAAGCCAGGAGCCAGGAGCTTCTTCTGGGTCTCCCACATGGGTGCAGGGGCCCAAGGGCTTGGGCCACCCTCTGCAGCTTTCCCAGGCACATTAGCAGGGAGCTGGATCAGAAGTGGAGCAGCCAGGACTCGAACTGACACCCATATGGGATACTGGCAATGCAGGCAGGGGCTTTAACTCACTGTACCACAGCGCCAGCCCCAGGCTAACTTTTAAGTTGGTGATTTTGTTAGAAATATCAAATGTTAGATGTTAGATGTTAGAAATATCCAAATTGTCTTTAGCAGAAAAAATGTTCTCCACCCCTGTTGGGTATGCTCTCCCATAAGAAGCTTGGGACATTCCGGTATTCCTGGCCTGTGCTGCAGGGTCCCTGTCCTGCTCTCGACTGTGGAGAACTCTTTGCTCTTGTTGTAGGTCACATGGTCTAGAATGGAGAGAGGATAAAATGAAATTATCAAATTATCTGGGAGATAATCCTTTCCCCTGGCTAGTTCCCGCTCTTAATTTTTCCTTTTAGACATGTTGCCCTAACTCTTTTACATCTGAGTGACAAATTCTCCAAGTGGGAGTGAGTAGAACCTGGGAAGGCAGCCTGGAGCCTGGGGTAGAAGCTGGAACTCTGAGCATCTTACATGTGATCATAGGCACTGTCTTAAAATATGAGTCTCTTTGGCATAGACCGTACATGATGGAACACTGCAAAGGTGCTTTTGGCTAATTTAAGAATTGCTGTGTTTTTTTTTTTTTTTTTTTTTTTTTTTTTCTGTAATTTTAAGCTTGGATTTTGGGTAGCTATTATCTAAAAACTAAAAGATAAATGCCACGTGGTTGTACAGTGAGTGTTTGGAGATGTTTTTCCCTTGCTGTTCTGGGTATTTCTCGGTGGCATATTTTTATTAACATGTTCTTGGGTGAGTAGTCCCTCTTATTTCCATTTTCTGCATATTCTAACTTGAAATGCCAAAATCAGTCAATATAAGAAATGAATATGGTTGTTTGTGGAGTTTGCGTGCGGCCCCTGTCATGTCCATCTCACTGATGGAGTGTTGGCCAGTGCGGCCCCGTATTTGCTCTGTGAGCCTCTTGCAGCTCTTCCTGGCTTAAGGTTAATTTTCGGGAAGGAGGGGGTGCTGGCTGTATTTAACTGAGCGGCTGCATAATGTAGTCTGATTACCAATAAAGGAATGTAATTGAATTTTAAATTTCTGAGGAGGGGGAGGAAAAACAAAATCTCAAACAGAAGTGTTCTGTTAATGAACGTGATAGACCCTTTGTTGTTGAAAGATGGCCTTGTTACTACCCGGTGGAAGCACACTGGGCCTGTGTCGCATCATTGGCTGTGTGCTCCACCTCCTCTTCCCTGAAAATATTTATGGGGTTCTCATGTTTTAATATATGGAGAAGTGATTTAATTGTTGCACTGGCAGGATGAAACAAGACAGTTCAATATGTTGTTGGCATTTTTGCTGGGGAGGGTGGACCAGGGTAAGCGAAATACTTAATGTTTTTCCTGTTTGGGGACCTAATACTCTATTCTTTTGTTGTCACTCATGTTTTCTAGGCACTAAGTGTCACCGAAACCCTGATCAAGCCCTTGGAAAAATTCAGAAAAGAGCAACTTGGAGCTGTAAAGGTTGGTGTCTAGTTGGAGTACACATGGAGTACACAGAGTGTGGCTGCCTCTGCGGCTTCAGGGTACGCTGCATTGGCAGCTGGCAGCTTCAGCAGAGAGACTGGAGTAAACCATCTGTTGTTTCATGTTTTAAATGGACTTTCTCCCCTTTGGGGGTTTGGAATTGAATACAAAATAAAAACACCTGGGCAGGGTGGTAAACCCTTTCATAATCCACTTTTGCTTCCTGCTTCCAGAGTTTTAAAAATATCTTTACTCAAACAGCACATTTGCTCTGAACAGAGGATCTTATCCCTGTAGGGGCTGTGGTCATTTCAGAATACACCTCAGTTTTATGGTAGAGTACAGCTTTACCATATGGTACAGCAGCGTCTCTAATCCTAAACCCTGATGCCAGTGACACTAGGAAGAGAATTTTAGGGTGTTGGCCTGGAATTTCCATCAGTTTAACAAGGGTTTATTGAACTGCTGCTGTGGGCCAGCTTGGTTTGAGCACTGTGTTTTGTGTAGTGCCTTTTGTGTGTTGCATGGTATTGAAGATGAGCAAAGCACGGACTATGCACTGAAGGGGCTGGGACTTAGCCAGGATTTCCGGGAATAATGCAGTGACTCTGCTATGGGGAGCATGGGATATATTTAGCAGCTTCTCAAGTTTGTAATCTGACTTTTGAAATGAACCCAGAGAAACAATTGGCACTAACCTTTCCTGAATTTTCTATCTGTACTCGAGGGATAAAAAAGTTGTATTTGCAGGTTGTTGGCCATTTTTGGCTTGGCCCTAGAAGAAGAGAATCATGTCAGTTTTGGGTAGCGAAGAGGGTTGGTATAGCTGTATTTTTCCCTCCCTATACCTGCAAGTGTGAGTGTTTTTCCTTTATCTTCCTGAAAGAGTCTATTGAAATCCCTTAGTACAAACATACATTGTAGTCTCAATAGCTGTAACCACGTAGATGGGCCCAAGGAGCTCTGTCTTCTTAGATAATACCTCCTGAATCAGTTCTCCTTGGACTGACTTGTTAAACTACTTGATCTTTCTTTTTGGTATACTATTTTACTTTTTTTTGGGGAAAGATCGCCAGCGAGCCAGAGAGTTGCTATCTGGCGGTTCACTTCCCCAAGTGCCCTCTATGGCCCAGACTGGGTTGGGCCCAAGCTGGAGCAGGGAGCTCAACCCAGGTCTCCCACGTGGATAGCAGGAATGCAGTTACTTGAGCCGGCACTGCTGCCTCCCTGGGTGTGCATTAGCAAGAGCTGGAGTCAGCAGCCAGAGCCACAAATTGAACCCAGGCACTCACCTGGTGTGAAGGTGTCCCAGCAGACAGCTTCACCACCAGGCAAGCTCCTGGCCCTGTTGCACAGTTGTAAGTGGAGAGCTGTGAATGGAGGAGGTTCAGACCACATGGGCAGTGCAGGTTGGTGGAGGCCCCCAGGCCTTTCTGCTTAGCTGCTTGCAGTGGGGTTGCCCCTCTGACTTTGCAGCAGGAGACTGGAGGGAGGGCAGGTTCCTCCTTGTGACCTTGGACACATAAGTGGCTTAGTTTCTTCCCTTTAAGAGGAAGCCCTGAGGGATCTGAATACCGCAGTTTTGTGATCCTGTTTTGTCTGATCCTGTCTCCTTGGGCTATTTTAAGGATCTAACACTGATTATCTGTTAATATTTCATGACTGGTAGTGCTTGTTCCATTTCTTATTTTTCTTATTTCAGTTGGATGGTGGAGAGGGAGGGCCAAGATTATATTATGGAAATGAAAAATCAGAATGACTTGACTTGTGTCTGTCTAGTTTTTATTTTTGACAGGCAGAGTGGAGAGTGAGAGAGAGAGACAGAGAAAGGTCTTCCTTTGCTGTTGGTTCACCCTCCAGCTGCGGCCGGCGCACCGCGCTGATCCGATGGCAGGAGCCAGGTGCTTATCCTGGTCTCCCAAGGGGTGCAGGACCCAACCACTTGGGCCATTCTCCACTGCACTCCCTGGCCACAGCAGAGAGCTGGCCTGGAAGAGGGGCAACCGGGACAGGATCGGTGCCCCGACCGGGACTAGAACCCGGTGTGCCGGTGCCGCAAGGCAGAGGATTAGCCTAGTGAGCAGCGGCGCCGGCCTGCTGTCTAGTTTTTTAAAAAAATGTGCTTTCCACCTCTGACTTTTAGAAATTTCTGACCTTGGCTCTTCTGTTGTCTGTCTCCTAACAAAGTTTCCCAGTTTCTGACCTTGTTCTGTTCAGAGAATATCCTGCAAGGAGACTTGCAAACTAATGCCTTTGTTAAAGGAGAAATACTTGTAATGGGTTGGTCCACACCTTTGGGTGTTTAGTGGCCACATTCTGTCCTTAAGCCCCGTTTATTTGGTTCTTCATTGTGCCTCTGGCTTCAAGTTGATGCAGAGCTTGTCCTGTGTTCTTGTTTAGTGCAGTGTGTGTTTTAGCTGTTGTACCCACTGATGTTACCTATTAGGAGCCAGTCATTGTAGGTCATAGGGAGAAGCATTTTTTTCCCCCATTAATTAATTTACTTGATTAGCAGGGGGGAGTGAGGGAGAGAGAGAGAGAGAGAGGGAGAGAGAAAGGAGAGTATATTCCCCATCTGCTGGGTCACTGTTCAGTTGCCCGCTGTGACCAGGCAAGGCAGAAGCCAGGAGCTGGGAACTCCATCTGAGTCTCTCATGAGGGTAACAGGGACCCAATTACTTGAGCTATCGTTGCTGCCTTTTAAGGGTGTATGTTAGCAGGAGGCTGTAACTGGGAGTGGGACTGGGACTTGAACCCACACACTCTGATAGGGGATACAAGCCTCTAAATCTTTGTTTTAGCCAGGGGCCAAACATCTCTGGGATAAGCCTTTGTTCTAACTGCCCGTTTTGCACTTGAAAGTGAATGGTAGCAAAAGGTGATTGTATGTATTATATGGGCAATATACAAACATCTGTCTCTTCCATTAGATTGTTAACGCTCTAAAAGGAAAAACCACATTTTTTTCCTTTTCTTTTTGTTAAGATTTATTTATCTACTTCGAAGGCTGAGAGTGAAAGAGAGAAAGAGATTGAGATCTTCTATGTGCTGGTTCACACCCCAAATGGGCATAACAGCCAGGACTCGGTCAGGCTGAAGCCAAGAACCAGGAAGGCCATCCAGGTCTCCGACATGAGTGGCAATGGCTCAAGTACTTGGGCCACCTTTCAGTGCTTTCCCAAGATGAGTTAGCAGGGAGCTGAATCAGAAGGAAGCAGAGAAGCCGGCGCCTCTAGGCTAATCCTCTGCCTTGCGGCACCGGCACACCGGGTTCTAGTCCCGGTCGGGGCACCGATCCTGTCCTGGTTGCCCCTCTTCCAGGCCAGTTCTCTGCTGTGGCCAGGGAGTGCAGTGGAGGATGGCCCAAGTGCTTGGGCCCTGCACCCCATGGAAGACCAGGATAAGCACCTGGCTCCTGCCATCGGATCAGCGCAGTGCGCCGGCCGCAGCGCGCCTACCGCGGCGGCCATTGGAGGGTGAACCAATGGCAAATAACCCATTCAAGCAGTAATTGTAGAAGAACCAGGAAAGAGGTGTGGTTGGGAAGTTTGGTAACTTTGAGTATGTGTGCTTCTTTAACACATGGTTCTATTTGACAAGCACACATTCATGGTCCTCTGTTAATCTCCTTACTTGGGATACTTTAAAAACGGCTAGCGAACCTAGTTTAGGTGGCATAACAGTGTTCATGTGGATACTTAAGAAAATCCTTAGATGGCATCAGAAGTTTTAGGTACTAGCATTGACCTTTTTATCTTCTCTTTCCTATTCTCCTCCTCCCATCTGGGAGTGACATGGCCCTTGCTTTTCTATGAAGCTCTTGTGGTTCTGGTCACTCCTTCTTTTCCCTAAGGTCCAGAAAGCCAACTAGACATTGACCTGTGCTTTAAATGCAATCTAAGCTGCGAGAAATCTGTGCATTCCGTCAGCTGGATTTTCTAAAAACTCCAAGATAGTCCCCACCGTTTTGTTTCCAGTTGGATATGCTCTCCTGGAGTCCTGTCTGCTTTGTGCTTATTCCTCTGTTTTGTAGGTTCTGTGCACTTTCTTAAAGTTTTTATTGTTATTATATTAAAAATTATTTGAGAGATAAGAACACGATTTCCCATCTACTAGTTTACTCCCCTAATGCCTGCAATAACTGGGACTGAGCCAGGCTAACATAGGAGCCAGGAACTCAATCCAGGTCTCTCACGTGGGTACCTGAGCCGTCACCTGCTGTTTCCCAGGGTGCACATCTGCAGGAAGGTGGAGCCAGAAGTGGAGCTGGAACTTGAACTCAGGCCTTCTGATAAGGGATGTGGCCATCCTGAGAAGCACCTTTACCACTGCTCCAAATAGGCACCCCCCTCTGATTTTTTGAGATTTAAAAGGCAAGATTTATTAGAGTCAAAGACCCAGCCAGAGCGGCATAGAGGGGGGCTTCCAAGAGAGGAGGAAAACTGGCAGCCTTATTTTATTTCTTTGACAGGCATTCATACTCAGACACACAGAACAAACAGCTAGGGGCTTGAGATAGAAATTGAACCCAGACCCTCTGATACGGGACTCGAGCACCTTGACTGCTAGGCCGAAAGCCCATCTCATGCATGCTGATTCTAACCTCTGAAACAAAACACCCATTTACCATAGCAAGACACAGGTTGTTCAATATGCGTTTATATCAACTTACTCTTAAGCCTTTTTTTTTTTTTTTTTAAATCAAGGCCTTTCTCAGTTCTTATCTCTACTTTTTAAAAAAGATTTGTTTACTTTAAAAGATTCCTTTATTTGAGAGCTAGACTTAAAGAGAGGAAGAGGGCTCCTATCTGCTGGTTCCCTCCCCAAACGACCTCAACAGTTGGAACCAGGAGCCAGGAGCTTCTTCTGGGTCTCCCACGTGAGCGCAAGGGCCCAAGCACTTGGGCCATCTTCCACTGCTTTTCCAGGCCATGGAGAGAGCTGGATCAGAAGTGGAACAGCTGGGACTAGAACCAGTGCCCATATAGGATGCCAGTGCCTCAGGCAGAACTTAACCTACTACGTCACAGCATCGACCCCAAAAGATTTATTTATATATTTGGAAGTCAGAGGTACACAGAGAGGGGAAAAGACAGACAAATCTACCGCTGGTTCACTCCCCAAATGGCTGCAGTGGCTGGAGCTGGGCCAGGCTGCAACCAGGAGCCAGGAGCTTCTTCTGGGTCTTCATTGTGGGTACAGGGATCCAAACACTTGGGCCATCTTCTGCTGCCTTCCCAGACAGTAGCAGGGAGCTGGATCAGGAGTGGAGCAGCTGGGTCTTGAACTGGCGCCCAAATGGGATGCCAGCATCACAGGCCACGGCTTTACTGCTTCGGCACAACATCAGCCCTGTCTTACCTCCTTTTCAGGCTCTTCGGCCTCTCTTGAGGAGTGTGCCACCTGTTCCCCAGGGTTCTACAGTACTTTGCTGGTAGGCTTCACTTGTCAGATGCTAATGAGGCTACAGGAAATGAATATAGGTACCAGGTCACTCAGGAGCCAAGTATGGTGCATAACATCTCCAAGAAACACCATCCTTGGGAAGAGTTTTGGTGAAAGAATTTCAAATGACTATTGCAAACATTCTGCCAATGGGCCTGGTTTGGTACAGTAAGCTGGCTGCTCCACTTCTGATCCACCTCCTTGCTAATGTGCCTTGCAAAGTAGTAGATGAAGACCCAAGTGACTGGGCCCCTGCCACCCACATGGGAGACCTGGATGGAATTCCAGGCTCCTGGCTTTGGACTGGCCCAGCCTTAGCCATTGTGGCCATTTGGGGAGAGAACCAGTGAGTAGAAGATCTCTCTCTCCCCCTCTCTCTAGCTCTGCCTTTAAAATAAATATGTAAATCTTTTTTAAAAAATTTGACCAAATAAGTAATAAAATAGTAAAAATCCATGACTCTTAATGTGAGCGACAGTGACTCAGATCTTTAGCTATTGTCTGCTGCTTCCCAGGTGTGTTAGCAGGGGGCTGGCTTGGAAGCATGAAGTATGAAGTAGCTGGGACTTGAACCAGCTCTCCAGTATAGATGCTAACATGCAGAGTGGTGGTTTAACCCACTGGACCGCAACGCCCAGCCCTCTTTATGTATTTCATGGATGTTATTAAGGAGTGCTTTGAGCAGAAAAGTGCTTATTAGAGACTTTCTTATGCATTAAGAAGTTTTACTTATTTTCTCAGATATTTGTTGCAATTTTCTCAACGTAGTTGGTTATTGTCCATACTTTAGAAGTTCTTATGGCTTTTTGCATTTTTTTCACTTAGAAGATCCTCCTCTGTTCTGAGAGCTGATGAAAACATTCTCTGTTATGGTTTCATTTTTTACTTGTGACTCTTTCAGTCCATCTGGAATTAATTTTGTTCGGGGTGGGGTTCTCTTTCTGTTTCCCAGTGTTTAAACAATGGTACTCACACCGTTGGTTGAGTAATGGTTTTCTGACCCAATGATTGGTGATGAGGCCTGCGTATATGTACTTTACTTCCGATGGTGTCCACAAGATCTGCGTATCTGAGTTGTGGTTGTCAGGTTTGTGAAATCCCTCAGTCACCCACACAACATGTGTCCGGTTTGTCCAGTTACACTATTTTCAGCAGTATCATTTATGTAAATTTTTTGGCATATGCAGTTTTACAACAGACTACAAGCTGGCTTCCTGTGAGTCATACTTAATCCGTAAACATAAATTTTGTGTGACTTACTCATGTTGTTAAAGTTTTAAAAAATTTATTGCCACCATTTAAAGATATTAGGTTTTCCAGCTGTTCCAGAAAAGTCGGGAGAGGTGGCTTAGAGGATCTTGGGCTAACACAGCAGGGACCAGGGGAGCAGGGTTTCTGCTGTGGCCCCTCTGGAGCAGGCGGGGCTGTCTGATTTGTCGTTGCCTCACCCATTTGTCAAGCCTTTCTTTTTCAGTCCTCTCACTCATTGTATTAGTGCCTGGCCCAGGCTCATTGGAGCTTGTCATGTCTGTTTTTTCTTTAAAAAGAAAAATATTGTTTATGTTGTATTTAACTCGATCCTTGATGTAGCTTTTGGGATGCTGCTGTTTAATTTATATTGTATGTGCAAAGGTACTTCAGCAAGTTCATGGGAAAATGGTATTAAAAAGTAATTTCATTTTGCTTAAAAAGAATTTGGAAATCTGTGCATAATTTTTTATAGTACACATATTCCTTGAACTTTCTGAAGATCCCTTATGTTTCCTGAAAGAAGAAAAAATACGTTCTATTCTGTATTAAAAGCTCTTTGAATACATTCTGCTTTAACATTTGTATTTTGTCAGGACAAGAAATCATAGGAGCAGAGAGAAACGAGATAATATTCTAGAATGGTGTTAAGAACAAATGTAAGAAGAAATCATTCTCTCAGTCTTAGGATTCCAAGACCAAACACAGTAGCGTTTGTTTAATACCATGTATGGACAAATGCATTTCTATTCTTGTTGGTGGGCGTGATGTTGCTCCCTGGCTGAATTCTGTCTTTAGCACCATGTTCTTTCATTTCCAGCTCTTACCCACATGTTCATTTGCATGCCCTGCGTTTGCTGAGTGTGCTGGGGGTGTTGAATGCTGGTTTCAGCATCTCTTCTTCCTTTGTCCCTTTCTGTGATTCAGATGAAAACAAATAAATGAGTAAAATATTTCCTGTGTTCTGGTACAAGTCTGCAAGGTGAGCAAACGTTGCTTGCTCTGTGATCTTGCTTTGCGGCCTGCTTGTGGTCCACGTGGAGGCCTGGCCTCTGTCCCTGTTGTGTTGGAACCTGAGAAGCTGAGTTTCAGAGAATGCCGGGATCCTCGTGCAGAGCTCACGGGCAGTCGGTGACCAGGGTTGGACGCCATACTCCAGTCATGTCAAGACAGTGGGGGTTTTGAGGTCATGGGCCATGTGTTTGCTTGAGTTTTACTTTCTGTGAGTCATTAAAATTGTTGATGAAAAACATAATAATGAAAAGCAGAAAAGAGTCACAATACAATGTTAATAACTTAGACAAAAAAAAAAAAAAAATAGTTGTAACCCCAGAAAAAAATCAGGGCAGCAAAGAAAAAGAAAGTGGGCCGGCGCCGTGGCTCAATAGGCTAATCCTCCGCCTTGCGGTGCCGGCACACCGGGTTCTAGTCCCGGTTGGGTCGCCGGATTCTGTCCCGGTTGCCCCTCTTCCAGGCCAGCTCTCTGCTGTGGCTCGGGAGTGCAGTGGAGGATGGCCCAAGTGCTTGGGCCCTGCACCCCATGGGAGACCAGGAGAAGCACCTGGCTCCTGCCTTGGGATCGGCGCGGTGCGCCAGCCGCAGCACGGCGGCCATTCGGGGGTGAACGAACGGCGAAGGAAGACCTTTCTCTCTGTCTCTCTCTCTTACTGTCCACTCTGCCTGTCAAAAAAAAAAAAACAAAACAAAACAAAACAAAACAAAACAAAAAAAAACTCCAATTTCAACGAAAGAGAGGATGATCCAGTAAGAGGGGTAGAAATAAAAAGACCTCTGGTTTGTTTCACTGCCTTTTCACAGAATCGTGAACCTACCAGAGGCTTGTCAGGATTTTAGGGTTGGACCTCAGGATGAGTTAGTACAAAAATGGGAAAAAAAAAAAATCCCTGATGTTTAGAAAAGTTAGGTTTATGTGTTGTCTTTTTTTCTTTGTAAAGACTTGTGCAGCTGGTTGTAATCCAACTTGGATGAGGCATGGGAGAAACACGAGTTCCCAAGTCTCTTATCAGCGAGGGCGAGGCAGGCGACAGCTAAGGGTGCTCTGGGCCACTGAGAAAAACAAATTCCAGAACCCTCCGCTAGTCTCGGTGTGTTTCTCCTTTTCGCCTTCTCTGCCTCCGGTTATCTCCAGCCTTGCAGCAGGAGACAGGGAAGGGCTGTCTGGGGAAGCCGAGAAAAGGAAATCCCAAGCTTCAAAAAACCTTCAGGCTGGGTGCAGATAGCGATGACAGCCAGATGGCCAACACACCGGGTGATTTCAAAACCACACCAAGGGCCCCTCGCCCAGGACCAACTCCCCCATTATCTTCCAGGACTGGGCTCTCAGCCTCATTCTGAGCTTTGACCCTTGGCCTGCTTCTACCCTCTGAAGATGTAGACTTCGTTGACCTGTAACAAACCTTAGCTGTACACTTGGTGTCGGTGCAAGCCTCATTGAGTATCTGGTCCTTGCCTTTCTTCTCTGGGCGCCCAGAGCAAGGGGATTAACTTGGGGCCTGTAGGTGTCCTGGCTGAAGGATGTGGCATACTGTCCCTGCTTTCCAAAACTACAGTCTCATTAGTGGAAAACCTAATGAAGACACATGCAAAGGAGTAGAGTTAGCATTCTTTGTTTCGTCTTGGCATAAATGGAGAGAACTATACCACAAAGGGCCGGAATAGTTGACTGTTTTTGCTTTAGAAAAGAAAAGTTGGAAAATGTAGAAGAGAATGTTCCTTTCCGGGCGGTGGTGGAGGGTTGGAGACAATCTGAAGTTCGTGGAAATGTTATGGCTTACCGTGCTCTGTTGATGCTCAGAAATGCTGGTGAAACGTCGAAGTGGGTGCAGCTTTACGGGAGGCTGTCTTCTCTGCTTTCAAAATCTTGGTTACTCGTCTTCTCAGAAGGCTTCTGTAGCTAAAGGGAATGCCAGCTGCAGGCTCGGTATCTGAGAAACACTTGCCATGTTAGCCGGGGTCTCGGAGTGTGAGAGTGGGATGGAACATTGTAGGCCTGGTGGTCCTACGACACCTTTTTTTTTTTTTAAAGATTGATTTATTTATTTGAAAGAGTTATACAGAGAGAGAGAGAGACAGAGATCTTCCATCCACTGATTCACTCCCCACATGGCCGCAACGGCCGGAGCTGCGCTGATCCAAAGCCAGGAGCCAGGAGCTTCTTCTGGGTCTCCCACTTGGGTGCAGGGGCCCAAGGACTTGGGCCATCTTCTACTGCTTTCCCAGGCCATAGCAGAGAGCTGGATTGGAAGTGGAACAGCCGGGACTTGAACCAGTGTCCTTATGGGATGCCGTCACTGCAGGCGGTGGCTTTACCAGCTATACCACGTTGCCAGCCCTGACAGCTCCTTCTGAATGGTGCTAGAGAAGCACTGGGAGGTTCTGGCTGTAGGATCCTAGTGTTCTGTTCATGTTAGGACATCTGGGGAGAACTTCCTGAGATGTTTTTCACACAGTGATTCTTAGGATTTTTTTTTTTTAAATTTAGGACAAAACTTAGTTTTAAATGAATGCCATTTCTATGCCAAAATCTAGAGCACGTTTGCTTAAGTCTTATGTTTTTCTCGTTATTTATTTATTTATGATGTGTACCAAGTGACATTGCATTACCTCTTAATACTGATGACGTATGAAGAGTTGAAAAATTACATGGGCTCAGAAAAAAAAAGTCAAGTATCTCTTCAGTTCTGAGGCTGTGCTGCTAACTACTGGCCCAGTGTGGCCTGGGAACAGATATATTTTTCATAGAGTTGCATCACATTCCGTGGTACTTCACTTTCAGATATTTGTTGTTTTTAGCTTCCCAGTGGATGAATTGTGTGCCTTTTTTTTTTTCTGTTTAATCATAGTTGTCTATATTTTCTGATTCACAGGAAGAAAAAAAGAAGTTTGACAAGGAGACAGAAAAGAATTACAGCCTAATTGATAAACATTTGAATTTATCAGCCAAAAAGAAGGACTCACATTTACAAGAGGTATTCTTTTTTTATGAATTTATTTCCAAAATTTAATAAGCAGTAACTTTTTGGGGGGGGGGGTAAATAGACTTTGCTTTAAAGAAAGTTAATTGGGGCTGGTGTTGCTGTGCAGCTGGTTTGGCTACTAGATGGGATGCCTGCATCCCGACTGAAGCACATGGTTTGAGTCTTGACCACTCCATGCTTCCAGTCCAGCTTCCTGTTAATGCGTGTGGGAGGCAGCAGATGATGGCCCAAGGACTTGGGCTGCTGTAACCCACTTGGGAGACCTGGAGGCCATTCTTGGCTTTGGTCTAGCCTCGCCCCAGCTGTTGTGGATATTTGGGAAGTAAACCAATAGACAAAAGATCTCTGTCTCTCTCATTCTGTCATTTTCCTTTCAATAAAATAATCCTTGAAAGGTTGTTTATTTATTTAATTTATTTAAGAAGCAGAGAGAAAAGGGAGAGAAAGAGAGTTCCACCTGCTGACTCCGTACCCTCGAGACTGAAGCCAAGAGCTAAGAACTCAGTCCTGGTCTCCCATGTGGGTGGCAGGGCCCCAACTACTTGGGTCATCACTGCTGCCTCCCAGAGTCCACCCTGGCAAAAAGCTGGGATGCAGGGTGGAGCAGAGACTTGGACTCAACACTTCAGGATGCAATGCAGGCGTTCCAAGTGGTGTCCTAACCATTAGGCCCAATGTCCCACCTCTGTGCTTCACTTTTGAGGACTTCTCATCTGGGGTTTTGTAGGGGCGAGAAAAAAATGAACAAGTGCTGTCACGAGTTAAGAAATAAGAGTTCTTATGAAATAAGACACAAAATAATGAATACCTCTGTGGTGGTTAGTTAGATAATAGATGCATAGAGGTAAAATTTTTGCCTCTGAGTATTTTTGTCACAGGAACATTAGTTTTAACCAGCATTACTAAAGAACATATATTATCTGCAGGAATAGATCCATCAGTTGACTTTCAAGAGTTGTGGAAGAAACTAATCCAGTTTAATAACCTCCTAGACTGTTGTGTGTTGCTGTGAGGGCTGCGTTGGTCTTACTTAGTGCTGGGGACTCGGGAGGCACCGCCTCATCGGGAGAGGCATCTGTTTTCCAGAGACTGATTTTCTTGGAGGGAGCCATCTGAAAGGAGAAGGGAGTTTATTCCTTACCTCTCGTGTTTCCTTCCCTTTCTTTCTAAATGCCCTGTCATTCGTTTTTCTCACTCACGGGCTTGAATAGCACCTCAGCTGTTGAGAGTATCGAACATCCATTCTGTTACTAAGGATGGCGTTTGCAGCTCGGGGTCCTGACTCATTCCGCTGGGTTGGCTTGCTCGTGTGTTTGCTTTTAAACACACAGGGAGTCTGGATGTCAGTGCACACCGTCATCCACACCTGCTGAAGCAACATCGGAGTGACACTAACAGCGTTGGCTCTTCCGTAAGCCTGGGTTACCCTGAAGTGTTAAGTGTGTATAGCAAACTCTGTGTGTGGTGTCTCAGCTGTGTGTTGTGTCTCAGCTGTGTGTGGTTGGTTGGCTGGTTTGACATCCACGTGTGATGTTTTCTTTTGTCTCAGACCTTTGACTGACAGTCTAACACAGAGAAAGGAGCCTTTACCAGGCCTATACCTGCCTGCAGTGCTTTGGGCATGGCTCCGCCCCCTCTCCTGGTCCCGTGTTCCGTAGAAGTGCGTGCACGTGTTAGGTCTGCTTCCTCACCTCCCACTCTGCCTTGGAAGGACAACTGTTGCTTTGTGGCCCTCACCCTTTGTGCTAGCAGCTGTCTGCAAGAGGATGTTCTTGCCTCGGGTGACTTTCCATCTCCACTTCCCAGTTTCCCCTCACATCATTGGCGTCACTGAGGGCCCTTTCACACCCACCTGCAGGCTATCAGCTTGGTTTTTTTTTTTGGCTCCAGAGCTGACTGAGGATGGGGTCGTTCTTCTCAACCTCCTTTTCTGCAGAGTCCCGCCACGATGGGGGCTACCTGCAGGGGTCCCAGGGCCCGCAAGACACTTTGTCCCAGGGTCCCCGGGTCCCTGTGTAAGACTTTTGCACCTCATCTTCCTTCTGCCCAATGTTTGCAGCCCTGATCCGCAGGCTTCCCTCCTTCAAATAGTCTTCCGGACACCCCTTCCTTGGAGGGCTCCTGATTGGAGAAGGTTTGCCTCGCCCTCTGAGTCACTTCTCTGCTTTACTGTTTTTTGCCCCCCCCCTCCCCCCCCCCCCCCGATTCTTGTTTGGCACATCACACGTTTCTTGGTTGCATGGCTTCCTCCAGAATGTAAGGTCCTTGACAGCAGCAGTAATCTGTCAGGAAGTAGGTACTTCATATAAATTTATTGAATGACCAAGTGTGATGTTTGTGCAGTGAGCGACAGCTACAGCAGTTTCAGCCATTCCAAAGATAATCAAACTCTCAATCAGACATATCAAGAGATCCCAAAGATGAAAACGGTTCCATTTAAAGTGGATACTTCCCTCTTTTGCTGCTTGCTCTTTCTAAACATACAGACTGCTAGTGTACACAGCATTCTATTATAAGCATGCAGGCCTTAGGAGGGGGGTGCTCTTTGAAGAGGACAAAGTCACAGTTGTTACCTTTGCGAGTGGCTGGTTAAGTAATCGCAGTGAGTTGAGATGCTGGAGAGATCAGAAGTTGCTGAGAACAGTACTGAGCAAAGGCGTAGAGACCTGTGTGGTTCGTTCCCTCCTCTTGTTTTAGATAGAAATAGCAGCAAATAGTGGCGATGCCAGGCTGGTTACTTTGGTAACCCTGTTAGGACTGGCTGCTCTAACTCTGTTTATTGGGCATAATAGCGTCCACCTTCAACCACATCCCTAAATTCTCCTTTCATATCTGTGCTGGAGCTAGTGCTGGATTCTCGAGAAAATTCCGTTTCTGTAGATTTTTGAAGTCTTTTTTTCCTTGCTGAAAAGCCAAATGATATCTCATTTGAGATCTGAAGCCAGTCTTTTGAGTGAGTGTGACACTGGTCTACGGCCTTATTCATATTTGCAGCAGGAATGGCCAGGAATTGGATACAATCAAATGAAATTCTAGTAGAAGTAAGTGCCTCATGTTTGGTTGACGTGGGGAGAAGAGCGATCGTCTTCAGACTTGGTGAGCAGTCTGTGCCCGCGGGTGCCGCTTGGCCAGCGGGCTAGGGAGTGTGCCCCAGGATGCTGGTGGATTCTTCATCAGGCGGATCCCAATCCTCCAGACGCTGTACGGTGGTGACAGAGGTTGGCTGGTGAAGCGGGTGGGAACTGGAGTAGCGAGAATGAGCAGAGAGAGAAGCGGCTGAATGGCAAAGCCACCTTGGTACCCAGAGTGTGGTGTGATTCTCCTGAAGAGCCTTTCTTAGTAATAAGAGCATGAAGAAGCCACCCTGAACATCTCCTGCCTCTGTTTATTAAATCCTCGGCAGAATTAATTACGATTTTTTTTTTTTTTTGGTCCTGGGAGTTGTCTAAGTGCTGGTGAGTGACCTATCAAACTAGTTGCTGGAGGCACAAAGGCATGGATTTTTTTTGGGGGTGGGGGTGCCGTTAGGTAGAAATTCTCCTTTAAGCTGGTAACATTCTTCTTCTTCTTCTTCGTTTTTTTTTTTTTTTTCAAAGATATTTATTTATTTATTTGACAGGTAAAGTTACAGACAGTGAGAGAGACAGTGAGAAAGGTCTTCCTTCCGTTGGTTACCCCCTAAATGGCCGCAATGGCCAGAGCTGTGCCGATCTGAAGCCAGGAGCCAGGAGCTTCTTCCGGGTCTCCCACACAGGTGCAGGGGCTCAAGCACTTGGGCTATCTTCTACTGCTTTCCCAGGCCATAGCAGAGAGCTGGACTGGAAGAGGAGCAACCAGGACTAGAACTGGTGCCCACATGGGATGCTGGCGCGCCGCAGGCGGAGGATTAACCTAGTACTCCACGACCTTGGCCCCATTAGTAACATTCTTTTTTTTTTTTTGACAGGCAGAGTGGACAGTGGGAGAGAGAGAGACAGAGAGAAAGGTCTTCCTTTGCTGTTGGTTCACCCTCCAATGGCCGCCATGGCCGGTGCGCTGCGGCTGGTGCACCACGCTGATCCAAAGCCAGGAGCCAGGTGCTTCTCCTGGTCTCCCATGGGGTGCAGGGCCCAAGCACTTGGGCCATCCTCCACTGCACTCCCGGGACATAGCAGAGAGCTGGCCTGGAAGAGGGGCAACCGGGACAGAATCCGGCACCCCAACCGGGACTAGAACCTGGTGTGCCGGCGCCGCTAGGCGGAGGATTAGCCTGTTGAGCCATGGCGCCGGCCAGTAACATGCTTATTGGTTGTATTTAAATACTATACTACTTTAAAAAGTGACACTACATTTTTTTTTACATGGCAGGTAAATAATTGCTTTTTTGAAAGCAATTATACGTACATCTGAATAAAAGTAATTATTTATATAAAGCGAAATTTGATTTTAACCCCTTTCTTTCCTTCGCACAGGTTTGTGGCATTAGAATGCCTTCACACTGTTGAGCAGCCATCATCATCACCATGGGCAGGGTTTTTAATCTTCCCTAACTGAAACTCTGTACCCGTTAACAATGAGTCTCCACTCTCCTGACCCCCACTGCGTGGCAGCCACCGTTTTGCTTTCTGTCTGTATAAATTTGAGGATTCTAGGCAGCTGATGGACGTGGAGTCACTTAGACTTCGTCCTCTGATGTTTGATTTGTTTCAGTTAGTGTAGCGTCCTCAGCGTTCACCTGTGCTGTAGCATGTGTCAGAACGTCCTTCCCTTCCCAAGGTGAATACTCTCCCTTGGTGTATTTACCACGTTTTGTGTATCCCTTGTGTATCTGTTGGTGGTCACCTGGATGTCTTCTGCCTATTGCCCGTTGTAAATAATGCTATTAGGAAGCTGGGTATGGAAACATAGGGGTTCAAGTCCTGCTTGCAGTTCTTTCGGTTATATTTGCTTACCCAGAAAGTAGAACTGTTCATTCAGTAGTTCCATGTTGATTATTTTTAGTCTTGGTTTAAAGAAACTTGCCTGAAAGACAGAGACAGATAGGCAGATAGAGAGCGCCTGTGTGCTGGTTCTTTCCCTCAAGTGCTCGTGCATGGCCAGGGTGGGGACACGGCAAAGGAACATGGCAGTCAGGAACTCAACCTGGATTTCCCACGTGGCTGGCACAGGACCCACTACTTCAGCCATCACTGCCACCACCCAGGGTGCACGTTAGTGGGATGTGTGAGTCAGAAGCAAGAGGCTGGTACTGAACCCAGGCATTCTGATATGGTGTGAGTTACCTTTTTTTTTTTTTATGGATTTATTTATTTATTTGAAAGAGTTAAGCAGAAAAGGAGAGGGAGAGAGGGAGAGGAGAGATGGAGGGAGAGAGGGGTCTTCCATCTGCTGGTTCACTCCCAATTGGCTGCAACAGCTGGAGCTGCATCGATCTGAAGCCAGGAGCCAGGAGCTTCCTCCGGGTCTCCCATGTGGGTGCAGGGGCCCAAAGACCCCCATTTTGTGCTTTTCCAGGCCATAGCAGATGGCTGGGTCAGAACTGGAGCAGCTGGGACTCAAACTGATGCCTAAATGGGATGCTGGCACTGCAGGCAGCAGCTTTACCCGCTATGTCACAGTGCCGGCCCTGGTATGAGTTATGTTTTATTAGTTATGTTTTTAAAATTTTTTTTAAAATTTTTACTTGAAAGAGTTAGACAAAGAGGAGGAGAGGCAGAGAAAGAGAAAGATCTTCCATGCACAGGTTCACTCCCCAATTGGCTGCAATGGCTGGAGCTGTGCTGATCTGAAGCCAGGAACCTCTTCTGGGTCTCCCACGTGGGTACAGGGGCACAAAGACTTGGGCCATCTTCCACTGCTTTCCTAGGCCATAACAGAGAGCCGGGTCAGAAGTGGAGCAGCTGGGACTCGGACCGGCGCCCATGACGGGTGTCTGCACTGCAGGTGGCAGTTTTACCCGCTATGCCATGGTGACAGCCCCTGGTATGAGTTACCTTTTTTTTTTTTTTTTTTTAAATTTTTTTTTTCTTAATTTTTGACAGGCAGAGTGGACAGTAGAGGGAGACAGAGAGAAAGGTCTTCCTTTTTGCCGTTGGTTCACCCTCCAATGGACGCCGCACCGCGCTGTTCCGATGGCAGGAGCCAGGTGCTTCTCCTGGTCTCCCATGGGGTGCAGGACCCAAGCACTTGGGCCATCCTCCACTGCACTCCCTGGCCACAGCAGAGAGCTGGCCTGGAAGAGGGGCAACCGGGACAGGATCGGTGCCCCGACCGGGACTAGAACCCGGTGTGCCGGCGCCGCAAGGCGGAGGATTAACCTACTGAGCTGCGGCGCCGGCTTGGTATGAGTTATCTTAACCAGTGTCTCAACCCCTGTTTTGAATTTTTTGGTGAACTTTCATACTGTTTTATGCAGTAGCTGCACCATTTTACGTTCCCACTGGTGATGCCCAAAGGCTTCGATTTCCTTCCACCCTCACCACTACTTAATTTTCTTTCTCTTTTTTAGGCCATACCCAGCCTAATAGATGTGAGGTGCTGTCTCCTTGAGGGTTTGATTTGCATTTCCCTAATGTTTAATAACACTGAGTGTCTTTCCATGTGCTTATTGGCCATTTTGAATCCCCCCTGGGTCCACAGCTACCTACTTTTAAAAGTAAAATTCTCTATGTTAGGAAGCAGGCCTCGTGATGCCTTAGGCAGTGGGTTCTCTGACATCCCAGAGAATAGCTTCTTTCTAAGCTCTTTGGTCTTGGTTACTCGGTCAGCTGTGGACTGGTAGTTTCATTGTGGCTCGAGTTTGGAGTCATTGTTACCAGCGTCATCATTGAAGAGAATCAACCTGGGAGCATTTCATGGTGGCTCCAAGCCTAAGTGGTCGCGTGATGAGACCAGTGCGGGAGAGTGAGGAGGTGAACAGCCAAGCTCTAGAGGGCGTCCTTTGCCGCTGTGCTCCTCTCCCAGTGCCTGCCTGATTAGGCGAGGTCCCCCCAGGACCTCTGCTGTGGAGTAGCCTCCGGAGCATCAGGTGCCCCTGTACTCCCAGGGCATCCGTGCACGGGCTTTGAACCCCAATGGTCCTTGGAGCCAGGTTGTAGGCGCTGGTGCCAGGGCCGCCCCTTCCTCACCTGTTGCCATCTCTCACTGAGGGCTGGGGTGACCCGGCTCTCCCCTGCCCCTGTTGCAGGCCGGCTTCATTCTTGGATCTGCTCATGGAAGGGGTGTTTGTGTGATTTGGATTCTCTGTCTGTGGTCTAGCCTTGCCTGTCAGTTGTGCTTGGGGGTGAGATTTTCACGTAGACAGTTCACTGTTGATTCTTGAATCCTAGGGGGATCTTTCTCAGTCTGTGGAGGCCGTGGGGTGACCCACATTCTCTGCAGGGAGTTCGATAGTAAATATTCTAGAATTTCGCATGCCGTAAGGCACTGGTGCAAGAGCTTGGGTTGACTGCTGTGGAAGTAAAGTGGGCCCCGGTGACGCGTGCAAGAGAGGTCGTGAGCATGCCCAGTACGGCTCACTTTGCACATACAGGCTACGCTGCCTGTCCAACCCTCGGACTGCAGACTGCCCACCTCGGATGTGGAACTTCCTTCTTGCTGGCTCCCGTGTGACTAACCTCAGTTATTTTAACACAGGCAGACGTCCAGGTGGAGCAAAACCGGCAGCACTTCTACGAACTGTCTCTTGAATACGTGTGTAAGCTCCAGGAAATCCAAGAAAGAAAGAAGTTTGAGTTTGTGGAGCCTGTGAGTATCCTAGCAAGTGGGGTGTGAGTAGGGTTCTGCCATGTGGTAGAGATACCGCGCTCCCTGGGTCTCCCGGGTACTTCCTGTAAGGCCGCAGGGGGCGGACATGAAGGCAGACCTGGCAACTTGTGATGGGCAGACACATCTCCCTGGCACGGCAGCACGGAGCAGACGTTACGCCCAGTGTTGGTGATCTCAGGGTGCTTCGTGCCAATGTAGCTCCACCCTTTAAAAAATGCCTTGAAGAATTTGTTAGAATGTGAGCGAAAGCGGTAGTGTTTATAGCAGGTAACTTTTCCTCAGCCTTGTTTCTAAAGCACCTATACCAGTTCAAACTTGGATATTATTTTTACTTTTAAAGTCTTACTGATTTGAAAGGCAGAGTTATGGGGGCTGTGTGTGTGTGTGTGTGTGTGTGTCCTGGGGAGGTATCTTCCATCTGTTGGTTTATTTCCCAAATGGCTGCAACAGCCTGGTCGGGGCCCGGCACAAGACCTAGAATTGCACATGGGTGGCAGGGGCTCCAGCCCTTGGGCTGTGTTCCACTACCTTCCCAGGAGCATTAGCACAGGGCTAGATTGGAAGTGGAGCTGCTGAGACTGGAACTGGTGCTCATAGGGGATGCTAGCCTTGTAGGCTGTGGCTTAACCTGGAGCCACAGTGCTGGCCCCTGGTATCATTATTTGGAACCCGGTTTCTAACAGAACTCAATGGGGCCGGTGCCACAGCTCAATAGGCTAATCCTCCGCCTAGCGGTGCCAGTGCCCCAGGTTCTAGTCCCGGTCGGAGCGCTGGATTCTGTCCCAGTTGCGCCTCTTCCAGTCCAGCTCTCTGCTGTTGCCAGGGAGTGCAGTGGAGGATGGCCCAAGTGCCTGGGCCCTGCACCCCATGGGAGACCAGGAGAAGCACCTGGCTCCTGGCTTCGGATCAGCGTGGTGTGCCGGCCACAGCGCGCCGACCACAGCAGCCACTCGGGCGTGAACCAACGGCAAAGGAAGACCTTTCTCTCTGTCTCTCTCTCACTGTCCACTCCGCCTGTCAAAAACAAAACAAAACAGAACAACTCAGTGGTTAGGACAGTCTGAGAAACACTGTGGAACTTTGGAAGCAATTTTGTGAGTTACTCTGATTTCTTTATACCTTTGTTAGAAACATAGTTTAGTTTGTCATTATTTTCTAATAGCTTTAGTTATTTATGTATGAATATATATATTTTGAATAAACATGTAAAGGCACTTCATAGTATGGGTTTTAGCAAAGACAGTCTAGAAGGATAAATTGATTTCACTTTTAATACAGACAAAATAGAATCAATTTCAATTTTAATACAGCTTTTTATAAACAGGGTTACTGATATAAAGTTCACAAACTATATAGTTTCAGTTGTAGAAATGATTTTGAGAAACAAAAGAATAACCAAGTATGATTAATGAAAAACTGGTGTTCATGGAGCAAGAATCCAGTTGGAGTAGTAGAATTGATCTAAATTAAACTAAGAGAAAAATTGAAGCACCCTGAAACACACTTTTTAACGTAAGCAGATGATGATGGCCTACGTTTACTGGGCCTTCGAGATGCTCACAAAAAATCATGGTTCAAATCATCCTGTGCTGTGCTCATTCACTTAAACCACGGGCTAACTTGTGGACGAGGTATCTCATTACCCCAGTTAGCCAGTGACGACACGCAAGAAGACAAGGTTTCAGTGGTTTGTCCAAGTCGCATAGCTGGTCACCCCTCTGGGAACTGGCCGTCAGACTCCAGCCAGCCCTTTCGGCTGCGACTGTGCTTTCTTGTACGTTGGGTTGCATGGCCCGTGTTGAAGTTTTAATTGCAAATGATTTCGGGGCTCTCTTGACAAACAGGGACACAGGATGACTTAGAATTCTATTTTTCTTAGCACATGCTGTAGAAAGTATCTCATGGCTCTGATACTTAAGAGAATGACAGCATTCTTCACTTTCTGTGAAGACCAGTTAATAACATTCACTTAGATTGATGTGGATACTTGTGACTTCAGGGAAGTAGCATTGAGATGGGGGGGGGGGGGCGGTGCTTGGAGGTTGGTAGGATTCTTTATTCTTCCCCGAGTGTTTTTTAATTTTTTTTCGTGCTAATGGTTTTCTTTTCTTCTTGGTCTTAGATGCTGTCATTTTTTCAGGGAATGTTTACTTTCTATCATCAGGGCCATGAACTTGCCAAAGACTTCAATCACTACAAAATGGAACTACAGATCAACATTCAGAATGTAAGGAGATGAAAGCTGTTTGGTATATATTAAAAAAAAAAATGTTTGAAATGTGTTTTTTTTTTTTCTTTATATGATGTTTATGTACAAAGACTTAAACCAGGCGGATGTCTCAGTACTGAGAAGCTAAGAGTGTGGTGCCACCTTCTGGCCAATCCTGGTAACAGCCTCTCAGGTAGCGGAGGCTGAGGAAATTGTGCCACCTGGCGGCTCTTCCTGCGCCTCCCGGCACCCTTGCAAGGGTGAGCTTTGTCTTGTTAACTCTGTCAGCTGTGGGTGAAACAGACAGGAGCCAGCCACTTGGGATTGAGGCATTTAAACTGCGATGAGTTACGTTTCTTTTCTATGTATGAACTGGGAGTTTTAATCCCAGATAAGCTTAATGGTTCAAGTGAAATTTCTCCCCTACAGGGTAAGCACTGGAAAACAGGCGCCTTCTGTGAGGCTTGGATAAAGAGATTTGAGAGAACTTCAGTCACTCAGAAGGGTGGTGTATGTGGTTTGGTTCCCGTGGGGAGGTTTTTCCTCTCCACACTGTAGTTGATGGAGGAGCACTCGGGGCGTGTTTATTGTGAGTGGAGGAGGCATTGTTAGAAATCCGGCATGAAGGGTGTGCCACAGAGCCGCAGCGCCCCTCCGACACAGGAGTGCCAGGGGGGTGGGCTGGGGGGTCTCTGCGGTGGACGCCGGCCTGCACTTTCATTTCTGGCAGACTTGAAAGATGAGGATGGCTGCCTTTTTCTTTTCTTTTTTTAAGGTTTATTTTTTTAATTTGAGAAGTAGAGAGTTACAGGCAGAGGGAGAGAGAGGTCTTCCATCTGCTTGTTCACTTCCCAAATGGCCACAACGGCTGGCCAGAGCTGGGCCAATCTGAAGCCAGGAGCCAGGAGCTTATTCCAGGTCTCCCACGTGGGTGCAAGGGCCCAAGGACTTGGGATATCTTCTACTGCTTTCCCAGGCCATAGCAGAGAGCTGGATTGGAAGTGGAGCAGCTGGGACTCGAACCAGCGCCCATTTGGGATGGTGGCACCACAGACTGCTACTTTGCCAGTTACGCCACAGCGCTGGCCCTGGGTGATTGCCTTTTATATAGGTTTTGTTTCCAAGGTTTTTTTTTTTTTTTTTTTTTTTTTTTCCTTTTTTGTGTCACTTACCTAGGAGTGTGGCTGGTGAAATATCTTTTCTTTGTAATTCCTATGTTGGTTCATGTCTGTGAACTGGACATTCAGCGGGGCTAATGGGAATAGAGTCCTTGAGTAACTGTTTTTTCTGCCCCCATGTCCCAAGATCAGTAGAAAAAGCTATAACGTGTGGTGCAATGCAGATGTAAGAAGGAAAGCTTGGTGTGGCTGTGCAGGTTAATCCCAGTGAGCGCTAACTTGTCCCAAGGGTTAGCTTCATGATGTCATTCTCCAGAATACTCCTGTTGGCAGCGGGATGCAGTGTTAGAAAAAGAACATTTGAGGGGCCAGTGCTGTGGCTCAGCAGGTTAACCCCCTGGCCTGAAGCGCCGGCATCCCATATGGGTGCCGAATCAAGACCCGGCTGCTCTACTTCCAGTCCAGCTCTCTGCTATGGCCTGGGATAGCAGTAGAAGATGGCCCAAGTCCTTGGGCCCCTGCACCCACGTGGGAGCCCCGGAAGAAGCTCCTGGTTCCTGGCTTAGGATTGGTGCAGCTCTGGCCATTGCAGCCATCTGGGGAGTGCACCATTGCACTCTCTCTCTGTCTCTACCTCTCTCTGTGTAACTCTGAGTTTCAAATAAACAAATAAATCTTTTTTTTTTTTTAAAAAAGGAAAAAGAACATTTGATAGTTAAGATTGTGATCTCAGTTTTTTTCTTTTTAAAGGTCTATCTATTTGAAAGGGAAAGTTACAGAGAGGCAGAGGCAGAGGGAGGGAGGGAGAGAGAGACAAAGGGGGGGGGGTCTTCTATCCACTGATTGACTCCCCAGATGGCTGCAACAGCCAAAGCTGTGCTGATCCGAAGCCAGGAGCCAGGAGCTTCTTCTGGGTCTCCTACACGGGTGCAGGGGCCCAAAGACTTGGGCTATCTTTCACTGCTTTTCCAGGCTACAGCAGAGAGCTGGATTGGAAGTGGAGCAGCCGGGACTTGAACTCGCACCCATATGGGATGCCGGCACTGCAGGTGGTGGCCCTGTGGTCTCAGTTTTGTTTTTAATCCCTCACTGATTGACCATATAACTTGTGGAAATCCATTGTCTTTGGCCCTCATCATCAAGAACACAGCTGGTCTGGATGGGAACCTGCAGGCAGAACAGGGTGTGAAAGGATTTAAGGGGCCAGCCCTGTGACGTAGCAGGTAAAGCCACCAGCTCTGACACCAGCATCCCATATGGACACTGGTTCATGTCCCAGCTGCTCCACTTCCGGTCCAGCTCCCTGCTAATGGTCTGGGAAAAGAAGATGACCCAAATGTTTGGCACCAGCCACCCCACCTGGGACACCCAGATGAAGCTCCTGGCTTCAGCCTGGCTCAGCCCTGGCCGTTGCGACCAGTGGATGGAAGATATCTCTCGGTCTCTGTCTCTCTTTCTCTCTAACTCTGACCTTCAAATAAACATATAAGTCCTTAAGACAGTTGGCAGAAAATGAATTAAAAGATAACTTTCTTTTTGCGCAAAAACATTTTGAAATCTATGTATACGAGGGGTTCTTCAGAAAGTGTATGAAAAACATGTATGAAGAAAAGTGTATAGATTTCAGAATTCTTTTGCACCAAAATAAGCTTACCTTTAATAAGTTTATTTTAAAGGTTATTTGAAAGGCAGAATTTGAGAGCAAGTGAGCAAGCGAGAGTGCTTCCATTCACTGGTTCACTTCTGAAATGACCATAAGTGTCGGGGGGCTGGATCAAGCAAAATTCAGGAGTCTGGAATGCCATCCGGGTCTCCCACATGGGTGCAGGGGCCCAAGCACTTCGGCCATCTTCTGCTGCCTTCCTCAGTCCATTAGCAGGGAACTGGATCAGAAGTGGAGCAGCTGGGACTTGAACGGCAGCCATAAGGGATGCCAGCGTCGCAGGGGGCATCTTGGCCCACCGTGCCACAATGCTGGCTGCAAACTTAACTCTTAATACTATTTTCCATAAACTTTTTGAAGCACTCGTCTTTGTAATTTGTGGGACTGATGTGAAATGAAACTATCGGGCCCTTATGAAAAAAATGCTTGAAAGTTTCACCATGGAGACAGCCAAGCACGAAGCCCAGCAGGAGACCTGCTGAGCACCGGGCGCTGTGTGAGCACATGGGCGCACGGTGGGCCTCCCAGCTCCGTCGCAGGCCCTGCGGGAAGGCGTGCGGTGCGGCGGTCTCCTGGGCCTCAGCGGTGCTGTGCTTGCTGAAGGGAGACTGCACTCTGGCTCATACCATCCCGGAATCGTTTGAGAGACGCAGTTTGTAGATGGCAATGGCCGATTCTCTGGCCATGCGAGACCTGAAGATGGGCTATCATTTGGAGCGCTTCTCAAAATGAGCGGGTTGTTTTCCGTAACCTAGTAGGAAGTTCCTGGCCGACATCCATCCATCTCTTGTTGAGAAATGGGCAAACGCCAGTTCACCGACAAAGCTCTTCTTCCGCAGCCTCTGGAACTGGAGAGTTGTCGCCTGCACCCTCACCCTCTTGTCTGATTGTATTCTGCTCTCTCCCAGGCTGCAGGTGCAGCTCCCTCAGGTCGGGGCTGCTCTCGCTTTCCCCCTCATCTTCACTGAGAACCCGATGCAGGGCTCCTCTTTGCTTTTAGCGAGTCTTGCTCCTGCAGACTGCACCGCGCCATGGAAGCTCCTATCATTCATTCCTCTTCTGTGGGAGCTCGGTGATGCTGTAATTTACTTATTTCTTGGCCATTCATCTCCTTCGCTGATGATGTCAGCTTTTAGTATAATGAGGGGAGAATGTCAGGTATACACAACGACATATTGCTGGGAAAAAACACCCCTGTTACGTGTTGTTTTATGCTGTGGCTGTTGATGTATAGCGTTATAATTTATATAATTCAACTTTTTACTATTTTATTATAGCAAAAAATTAAGCAGCAAACCTATTTTCTGATTAGAAAAGGTAGGGTTATTTGAAGGCAAAAAAAAAACACCTGACTTTTTCTTCATCTGGTTGTAGCTTTTCTGCTGTAAGATGGCTGGGCTGTTTCTGAGAGGTTCAGTCCTCATCCATTTTCTATAATCCAGAGTAATGAATGGAAAGCAAGAGAGCAGCGAGATGGCTTTTAGAAAATAGATTTTCCAGAAGAATGGAAATTTTATCAGAATTAAAGGATATTTTAAAAAACTCACTTTGAGCTTTTGTGATCCCTTCCCCCAGAAGACGGTGGGGAAAGAGAGACCAGGATTCTTCCTGCAGGAAATAGAATAACAGATTCTTTGATTCACACAAGAGTCCTTAGAAGAATGGCTTAGCAGTGCTTAAGAAGGTGGGCAAATATTTTCCCTTTTGTTAGGAAATTATTATTACAGCTTTTCAATGGCTTAATTGTAATAAAACAATATAAAATGCCACCTAAATTTATTTTGTTGCAGGCTTGTTATTGCCTTATGTGCTTTCTATGGATTATATACATTTGTTCTTTATAAAAGTTCTATGATGGAGAGCTGGATTGGGGGTGGGGCGGCTGGGACTTGAGCCGGCGCCCTGTGGGATGCCGGCACTGCAAGTGGCAGCTTTGCCCGTTATGCCACAGTGCCAGCCCCGAGGAGGAACATTTTATGAATTTATTTATTTTGAGAGACATAAAGAGAGAGCTCCCATCTGCTAATTCACTCCCCAGATGTCCAGAGCAGCCCCTGGCTGGGGCCAAAATTGGGAACTCAGTCCAGGCCTCCATGTGGGTGACAGGTCCCCATTGGTTGGGCCATCACTGCTGCCTCCTGGGGTCGTCTTTGGTAGGGGGCTGAAGTCAGGAGCCAGAGTCGGGATCAAACTGAGATACTCTGGTGTGGAGTGTGGGTGTCTCGACCACTGCGGTAAACCCCTCCTCCCAGCATGAATAACTTCTGGTGTTCTAGAACACAGTAGGACAGTGGTTGACAACACTGAAATGGCTATTGCAAAATTAGTAGTGGAAGGCTGGTGCTGCCGCTCACTAGGCTAATCCTCCGCCTGTGGCGCCGGCACACCGGTTCTAGTCCTGGTCGGGGCGCCGGATTCTGTCCCGGTTGCTCCTCTTCCAGTCCAGCTCTCTGCTGTGGCCCGGGAGTGCAGTGGAGGTGGCCCAAGTCCTTGGTCCCTGCACTCGCATGGGAGATCAGGAGAGGCACCTGGCTCCTGGCTTCGGATAGGCGCAGTGCGCTGGCCACAGCGGCCATTGCAGGGTGAACCAACAGAAAAAGGGAAGACCTTTCTGTCTCTCTCTCTCACTGTCCACTCTGCCTGTCCAAAAAAAAAAAAAAAATTAGTAGCAGAGAAGATTTTGAATGTCCCTAACACAAAGAAATGACAAATATCTGAGGTGATGGGTATGCCAGTTACCCTGATCTGATCATCACACATTGTACACATACAAGTATTGAAATGCCACATAGTACCCAATAAACATACAACTACTCTGTCCATAAAAATATAAATTATGTTTAAAATATAAAAGATATTATATCTGAAAAAAATGTTCTACGATGTAGATTTTTGTCTTAAAGATTTATCTATTTATTGGAAATGCAGAGTTAGAGAGGAAGAGACAGAGATCTTCTATCTGCTGGTTCATTCCCCAAAGATGGGCTGCAGCCAGGAGCCCAGAACTCCATCTAGATCTCCCACATGGGTGCAGAGGCCCAAGCACTTGGGTCGTCCTCTGCTGCTTTTCCAGGAGCATTAGCAGGGAGCTGGATTGGACTAGCAGTGGAGCAGCTGGGCCCTGAACTGGTACTCTTATGCAATATTGGTGCCGCTTAACCAGCTGCACCACAATGTAAACTTTGTATTTTATTCCTGTTTCACAGGTGAGGAAAACTAGGCAGAGAGGAAAAATCACTTCCTGTAGTCCTTCTGCCCTCAGGGCAGGCCAGCACTGGAACTTGGGCAGACTCACTCGAGGGTCCCACTGGTTGGCTTGAGATTGAGTGCTGGGTGGCAGGTTGGTCACCTCTGATGTGTCTGGGGTTGGTAGACCCAGGCTGTAGGAGCAACCTCAGGAGGCTGTCCGTTTTCACTGCATTTTATCCCGTGTCACCTGGGCATCCAATTACTTGCAGGAGCTCCAATTTAGGCACTGATGGTTCCCCTCTGCGCACTTCCTCCTCTCACTGATTCTAACCTTCGTCCCTCTTTTCCCAGCCCCGTGAGGGTGTCCTGCAGGTGTTTAGAGGTGATTTTGTTTCTCCTGGGATCTGCCTGGCACTGCTCCTGTGTGCCCCGTCTGCATGGGGCACTAAACGGGGATAACTTGAATTGGAATGAGGGTGGTGTCGGTCTGTGGGCCCCAATCTGTCTGCAGCATCTCTTTCCAAGGTTCCTAAAGCCAGGCTGTGGTGGCCGCCTTTAGCCCCACCAGTGAGGTTATGGGCAAAGTGGCAGTGTCTTGTGAATTGTCCTTTGCCTCTATCTGGGAGGCTTTGCTTCTGAGTGAAGTTGAGTGTAAATGCCTCCTCCTTCCTCTCCAGTGCAGATTTAGCTTATAAAGCTTAACTGAGGGCTGGTTTGTGTTTCCTAAAGCATGTAGGGAAGGGATGGAGAGCAAGGCACCCTGGCATTTGGCTAGTGCTGGTTGGTGCCAGACAGAGACCTCCCTCATAAATTGTAGGAATCTGAGCCCTAGAAAGTGTTTTGCCAAGGGCCTCTCACCACCTAAGCACTCTGGTGTCACCCTATTGCAATATTGTAGTCAAACCTTTTTATATTTGGAGGGCAGCTTTATATGTTCCTGAAATTTACAATTGGGTACCCTGGGGTCTAGGTGTTCTTTGGATTTGTGTTCAGAATTTTCCTTTCTTTTCTTTTCTTTTCTTTTCTTTTCTTTTCTTTTCTTTTCTTTTCTTGTCTTTCTTGTCTTTTCTGTCTTTCTTTCACAGGCAGAGTTAGACAGTGAGAGAGAGAGAAAGAGAGAAAGGTCTTCCTTCTCCCCTCCCCTAAATGGCTGCCATGGCCGGTGCGCTGCACCGATCCAAAGCCAGGAGCCAGGTGCTTCTCCTGGTCTCCCATGCGGGTGCAGGGCCCAAGCACTTGGGCCATCCTCCACTGCCTTTCCGGGCCACAGCAGAGAACTGGACTGGAAGAGGAGCAACTGGGACAGAATCCGGAGCCCCAACTGGGACTAGAACCTGGAGTACTGGCGCCACAGGTGGAGGATTAGGCTAGTGAGCTGCGGCGCTGGCCCAGAATTTTCAAGAATGAAATTTTCACACCCTACGTACGATATAAAAAAAAAAGGGGGGTGGTGTTGCAGTTTGTTAAGCCGTCTGCAGTGTCGGCATCCCGCATCAGAGAGCTGCTTAGAGTCCAGGCTGCTCTGCTTCCGGCCCAGCTCCCTGCTAGTGCAACAAATGATGGTGAAAGTACCTGGGCCCCTGCCACCCACATGGGAGACCTGGATGGAGCTCTGGGCTTAGTCCAGCCTCGGCCATTGCGGTCATTCAGGGAATGAACCAGCAGCTAGAAGATCTCCATCTGTCTGTCACTCTGCCTTTCAAATAAAATAAATGAAGAAGTCTTACAAAGAACAGTTGAGCCTTTGGCTCCATTCCTACTTCAGGCACATAGGTGTGTGTGGAAGGAGGGCAGTGCAGCCGAGGAGGCGCTGCTTGGCCGGGATGTGGCAGGGCAGGCAGGGGGAGGGGTGCAGTGGTGCCGGCTGGGCGGGCAGCTGTGGCGTCTGTGAGAGTGGTTACATTGAGCAGAGGCGATTAAATGAGCGCAAGAGCAGATGGAGTAAAGATACCAGGAGCCGGGTTTCTCACTACTGGAGGAGAGATTGACACATGAGGAAAGGCGTAGGCTAGAAGGAACCCTGAAATATTCCAGGGGAATTGGGATTACTGGTGTGAGAATCAAGGGCTTTGCACCACGAGGGCCAGGAGGTGGGGACGCACGCATGTGTGCATTTCCCACGTCTGCTTGCCCGGAAGACTTAGAAGCAGTGGCACCACCCCAGCTGTGCACATGCTGTGCCCCCTCCGCCTAGAGGAGTGAGGACTCAGGAGATGTGGCTGACTTGCCTAGGACCGGGACAGGGAAAGTAGAAGATGAACCTGGGGTCCCTTATTGGGCCAGTAAATAAGGGCTTGCTCAAAAAGTTGAGGGACTTTGTCCAAAGGCGTTAAGAGTCAGCTTGAAGAGAATCGTGTGGGACAAATCCAGGGCAGTTTGAATATTAGCATAAATGAGTCCTGGCTGTAGCTCACTAGGTTAGATGAGGCATGAGTGTGATGGCATCTCTACATACGTGGCATGCACCTGCCTCTGCATATGTGTCTACGTATAGATTCTATACATGGGAAGAAGAGGGGTGGGGAGGGGTCTCAGGTGAGGAAGGAGGGGCATCAAATCACTGCAATCAGTGTAAAGATGGGGTGCTGGAGCCCTGGAGGTGGCATGGGAGGTGGGAAGGAGCAGGAAGTTCCTCCCAACAGATGAGTTCTGCCCTTGGCATAGCCTTGCGCTTCCTTCAGATACACAGACAGCAGCTTCTTTGGCTCTCAGCTTGTGTTTAAACCTCTGCAGATGGATTTTCCCTTTGACAATCTACATTTATCAGACTCTTCAGCCCCTAGGGGGAAAAAATAGAGCACGCCGCCGTTTTTCTGCTCTTAGAACCCTTGCTCACCCTTCTTGTTAGAGGGAGGAGGGAGGACAGATTTCAATAGTAATTTTCTATCTCGGCTCCTGCTCGGTTGCGCATCAGCAGTTTTGCGGTATTAACACAATTATTTCTGAGTGTGGAGGGGAGAAACGTCCAGAAACTCAGCAGTGCTGACTCAACACATTTGCCATGGTGACTTTTTTGTCCCTTCACCTTGTGGCTGCCGTAGCTGTGTGGCGGCTTGACAGAGTGGCAGACCAAGCCTCCTGGGTTTTGGGAATGGTAGTTTGTCCCTTCAGATATCAAAGATCAAAGATAGTATTTTTAGGTGAGATTTTTTTTTTCCCCTCCTTGCTTTTTCAGGGAGGAGATAGATACTACTGCCGTGACTTGTTAGTGTGCAAAGGAGAGTGGATCTTTTTAAATTTTTTCTTTCAGATTCTGTGATTAGGCAGAATTGCTAGGACAGTGGCATAGACGTGAGTTACTCTGGTTGTCGCTGACCTACCCCCCAACCCCCAGAAAATAAAAAATATTTCCAGGAAGATAATTTAGTAACTTTTCTTTCTTAATCTCTCAGATTTAATAATAGTATGAGACCTGCAGGCAGGAATTTTTATGTTAACTAGTTAAATTATTTGTGGTGTCAGGAAGATTTCGAAGTACAAATCTTCTATTATCTTTTCTTGTTCTGTTGGCTATTTTACTATTGCTTTGTTTTGTCGCTGATCATGAATCTGCATAAGGAGACACCCTGACAAGAACCCAGGGTGTTGTGAGAATCTTAACTGAAAAAAGAGTTGCAAGTTTGATTATAGTTACCCAGAGACCTTAAGACGTGAGTGGAAGGACGTACACGAGAAGGGGACATTCATACGTGTTTCTGCATTTCAGACCCGGAATCGATTTGAAGGAACAAGGTCGGAAGTGGAGGAGCTGATGAACAAAATCAGACAGAATCCCAAAGACCACAAGCGAGCAAGTCAGTTTACAGCGGAAGGCTACCTGTATGTACAGGAGAAAAGTGAGTGTCCCCTGCTCTTCTTAATTTCTAAGCACCTGAACAGAACCTTTCTTCGATTAACAGTACTCGTATCTGTTTAAGGGTGTCCTGTGCCGCTTTTCGATACCTGTGTGTAGCGTGTACTGATCAGATCAGGGTGATTGACGTTTCTCCCGCCTTGTCATTCTTTGTGACTGGAGCATGACAGCTCCTTTCTCTCTTTGCTCAGAAAATGCAAGTTGTTGTGACCTGTGTCACACGAAGGACTTCTTCCTTCTGGGTAATTTGGCATTAACCTCCCTCTCTCCTCCCCTGCCCATCCACCCCCAGCCTCTGGCAGTTATCTTCTCCTCAGATTGACCTTTAAGATTTATTTATTTACTTGAGAGGCAGAGTTACAGAGAGAGAGAGAGAGAGAGAGAGAGAGAGAGAGAGAGAGAGGGAGGTCCTCCATCTGCTGGTTCACTCCTCAAATGGCTGCAATGGCCAGAACTGGGCCGATTAGAAGCCAGGAGCTGGGAGCCTCTTCTGGGTCTCCTAAGGGGCTACAGGAGTCCAAGCAGTTGGGCCATCTTCAGCTGCTTTCCCAGGCCATAGCAGAGAGCTGGATTGGAAGAGGAGCAGCCGGGACTTGAACCGGTGCCCATATGGGATTCTCAAGCCACAGGTGGAGGCTTAGCCCACTATGCTACTGCACTGGCCCCCAGATTGGCCTTTTTTTTTCTTTTTCTTTTTAAACCTTGTGCATATGAAGGAGAATGTGATATTTGCCCTTCCGTATCTGGCTTACTTAACATGACGTCTTCCTGTTCCCATTTTGCTGTGAATGGTACAGTTGGTTCTTCTTATGGCTGAATGTTATTCCACTGTGTATGTGTAAACATACCTCATTTTCCTTATTCCTCTGTTGATGGACACCTTAACTGAGCCCACATCTTGGCTTTTGTGAACCGTGCTGCAGTGAACATGGTGGTGCAGATTTCTCTCTCTCTCTCTCTCTGTTGTGCTCACCCTCTTTTAAAGATTTATTTATCTGAAAGGCGAAGAGACAGAGGGGAAGAGAGAGAGATCTTTTATCCTTTGATTCACTTCCCAAATAGCTGTATGCCTGGGCCTGGGTCAGGCTGAAGCCAGGGACCAAGGACTCCCATCTGCCTCTCCCACATAGGTGGCAGGGGCCATCCTCTGCTGCCTTGTGCGGGCACGTTAGCAGGGTGCTGGATCGGAAGTGGAGTGGCCAGGACTGGAAGCAGTGCTCAGATACAAGATGCTGGCATTGCACGCAGCAGCTTAGCCACTGTGCCATGATGCCCGCCCCTCAGATAGCCCTGTCATACAGTGATATCACGTCTTTTGGGCATATACCCAGTAGTGGGATGGCTGGATCATATGGCAGTTCTATTTCTAGTTGTTGAAGGAGTCTCCATACTGTTTGCCACAGTAGCTGTCCAAATTTATGTTGCCACCCACGGTGTATGAGTTCCTCTTTCCCAGCGTCCTTGCTAGCTTCTGTTACTTTTTGCCTTTTTGCCTCCTCTGACTGCAGTTACTGTGATGTGCCGGGAAGTGATTGCTAACTCTGCATGCCCGTTGCTAGCCCGGAAGGGGTGTTTTGCACGTAGGGGAGAAGGCATTCCTAAGTTGCGGAGGGCTCTGAGATGAGCGCCAGTTGCTGTGCCCTGCCCCGTTGTGTCCTGCTGGGGAGTGCTGCGAATGTCGAGCTGTTCTTGGTGGTGCTCTTTCCCCTCCCCCTGGCTCCCCAGCACCTTGGTCTGCACGTTCGCACCTCAGGGCACCTGCCTCTGTGCACGCCAGGCTGAGAGTTTGTTCTGATTGTAAACTGATCAGGAGGATTGCACATGGCTGTGACACAGCCTCCCTGCGTAGCATGCTGGCTCATGTCACAGCTGCCGTCCTAGTGGCCGTGCAGAGCACCGGGTGTCCCTGTTGTGAGAACCGAGGACCCAGTCTCCTTGAACGTCGTGCGTGTGTGGTCTAGTGCAAGAGCCCAGCTCTTCAGGTCGACTTGGTCGCCGGCGGGACCCAGCTGCCAGTTAGCAGAAAGGGCGAGAATGGGCAGTGCCCGTCTTTCCGTTTTCCTCCCTTTCACTGTGCTTGAGTAGCTTTGCTGCTTCCCTTGCATTTGTTCAGTGTGGCTGATGGACAGGACGGTCAGGCTGAGCAGGTCAACGGTGGAGGGAACCCCAGGACCAGTCCACAGTGTCTGTGCCTGGCAGTTGCAGTTACTGTTTCTGTTTGATCTGCAAGGTCGGAGTCTTCCCTCCTCCTACAGAACCGTCACTTTCATGGCAGAACTCTGAATTGTCTTCACACTTTATGTTCTTATTCCCAGTTTTGAACATCGAATGTCAAAGAACTGCATTAAAATTCGGCGTAGAGTCATCAGAATGTTGGCATTCTTTGCATTATGTACCCATGTGAAAATCACGGGAGAACTTAATTTTGAGATTTACAACTGAAAAAAGAAGTTTTGTTTTTATTTATTTGAAAGGCAGTGAGACAGACCAGAGCGAGGGAGAGACAGAGACAGACTTCGACCTCTGGCTCAGTTCCCAAATGACTGCAACAGCCAGGGCTGGGCTGGGCTGAGGCTGGAAGCAGGGCATTCAATTCTGTGTGGGTGGCAGGGACCCAAGTCCTTGAGCCCTTACCTGCTGCCTCCCAGGGTGTGCATTAACAGGAAGCTGGAGTTGGAAGCAGAGCTGGGACTTGAACCCAGGCACTCCAGTGTGGGCTGTGGGTGTCTCAATCCATTTTTTAATTGCCGCATCAAATGCCCACTCCTATAACTCTTACTTAGTAACTTACTGGCTTTAAGAGAAATTGGGCTGAAACCAGACTTGGGAGAAGGCAACCAAAACAATGGTGGCAAAACTCTTCTCTCATTTACTGGATGCCAGGCCTTGTGGTAAACTCTGTATATAACTTGTCTCCTATTAATTCCTAAAACAACACTATGAAGTGTAAAGAGGTATTATTCTCCATTTATCAATGATGAAATGGGGGTGTCAGGGTTAAATGCTGTTCCCTAAATCAACAAAACAACTAAGTGCAGAGTTGTGTGTCTGAGACACTGGGCATCCTCTGCTGTGAGTTGCCTGGGGCTTGGACAGGAGTCCAAGCCTCTCAGAGCCATGGGAGTAAGAGCAGGTGTGTATAAGGAGCAGATGGGAGCTTAATTAGTGGGAAGACCTTGATCTTTGGGGCCACAGATATGATCTAAGGCTTTGGCTTTGCTATGTCTCAGGCATTTGGTTTAAACTTCAGTTTCTTTACATTAAAAAGATGTTAGCATCCCCTTGTCAAGGTCTATCTTGTTGTAGCATTTGGGATAACTATATGGTAGTTTGTGAACATGGAACAAGCACTAGTTATTTATAACACACATCACAGCAGTTCCCAAATTCTGGCCTTTGGACTAATGGTGGTCTGAGGTGAAATTTCTTGTGGTTGTGTAACCCCTCGTATCTCCTGCCCACTACCAACATACAATAATGAGTTTTTCCTAAAGCTAAATGCTTCCTTTTTAAATGCATTCTTTCTTCCCCATGGAGTTTGTCCTTTTTGACTTCTTGGGTATAGAAGTTTTTATGTGTATGAAATCAGGGTGAGCACAGAGGCTAATTGCTTTTTTTATGTTACTAAAGCCTGGAGAGAGGACAACTTGTTAAACTATGTTGAGCCTAGCCTGGGCTTCACTGCTGGTGCTGGGCACCCCTGGCTTAGGTGGCTGTCCTTCCAAAGGCTGCATGGTGGTAACGCTGACTCGGCAAAGTGAAGTGGGGATTCTGAGAAAGTTCTGGTGCCTGCATGGACAGCTCACCACTGCTGAGCCCTGCGTTTTGTTTTCCTCACACTTCATCCATACAGCTTCGCTCAGCTGTCATCTGTGAGGGTAGGTACTAGGGGTAGCCCTAGAGGGGATTTCTAGACCAGGTGCTTTTTCTCAGTACTGGGATTCTGCAGTAGCATCATTTTGAGTGGCCAGAATTGAATCGTAAATCATCACAGAGGTTGAATGGAACTGTTGAAACCCTTGTGAGCTCTTAACACCTAGAAACAAACAAGAACTGGAGCATATGCTTAAAAGATTTTCGGGTGGGAGATAACTTTTTCTACGAAGGGAAAAGTGCCTGGCTCAGTCCCTGCTGCCTTGCTGTGATCCCTTGGAGTCTGGTCTCTGTGGGCTTTCTCACAGCCTCTGGTGCTCCCCTCTAGCAGAGCCAGCGGTGCTGCTGGTTTGTTTATGGAGCTGTGTTGGTTGCTGCTTATTGGGCTTCTCCTCCTTAGTAATATGTTGGTGGCTCTGATTATCTGCTTATGTATGAGGAAGAATACCAAGGTCTGTTTTTTTTTTTGTTGAAGGGCCTGCTCCATTTGGTTCCAGTTGGGTCAAACACTACTGCATGTATCGGAAAGCTGCCAGGAAGTTCAACATGATCCCATTTGAGCACAGATCTGGGGGGAAACTTGTGAGTATTTGCTTTTCTGCTTTTTATTCTATGTGAGGGGCAGTGTATGAAGGCGTTGTTGGTGTGGGTTATACAGGCTGTGAAACTTTGTTTCATGTGTAAAATTATTAAAATACACTATATAAAATTACCTTTGGGCTATGTGTATTTAGTGTTTACGAAATATAAATGAATTTAGACTTGGGTTTCATCCCCAAGATATGCACATACAAGTAGTTCAAAAATCTGAAAATATCCAAATTGTTAGACACTTCTGATCCCAAGCATATTGGGTAAAGGATACGCAAGCTGTATTTTAAATGTTTATATATTTAAAATGATAGATGCTTTTTTTTTTTGGATTAAAATTTGTTTCCTTTTGTTTCTCAATAACATAGGCCGGATAACAGAATAATTCCTGTGTTTTATGAATTCTATGCATGGATCTTCACAGTTGAATTTTTTGGAAGAGGATAGTAAAATCCTTTTTGTCATTGTTAGTGAAGTATAATACCTACAATAAGCTTTTTTGACTTAGGCTCAGTATTTCCACAGAATATCTAAGTTGTACATGTACGAGCCTTAAAATTTTACAGTGATCAATAATAAATTCTATTGTTGATGAGTTAGATTTACAAAGTTATTACTTACTTAGTGCCCATTAACTTTACCATTTCTTCCAGAGAAATAAACAGCAAAGCAAAGTAAAAAAAGAAGAGGAAGACCTTAGGCGTTTGCTTTGTAGGAAACATGATCTGCATATATGTTTTAAACAGAAGCTCTGTCTCTGATAATCGATGATCGGGGAAAAAGTCCTACATGCTTGTATTGAAAATAGTTTGCAACATTTTTTTTAATGGAAACTTTGTTTACTGTGACTAATATATGGAGACCTCAGCATTTTCCAAGATTTTATTTATTAATTTGAACGTTGGAGTTACATAGAGGAAGAGGCAGAGGGAGCAAGAGAGGTCTTCCTTTTGCTGGTTCACTCTCCAAATGACCAGGAGCTTCATCCAGATCTCCCACGTGGGTGCAGGGGCCCAAGCACTTGGGCCATCTTCTGCTTTCCCAAGTGTGTTAGCAAGGAGCTGGATGGGGAGTGGAACAGCTGGGTCTCAAACCGGCACCCATACGGGATGCTGGTGTGCCAGGCGGCAGCTTTACCTACTGCACCACAGCGCTGGCCCCTGTAACACTTTTTAAGAAAGCAGATTAATTCTTCATTTTATGTGTGGATTGGTATAGCTTTGCTGTTAATTCTGTGTCAGTGAGTGGAGAGTTTTTTATAGGTGAACACAGAATTCACTTCACTTCTGTTTACATATGATAGTACTTCAGAAAGTTCATGTATGATGCAATTAAAATACAACTTTATTTTGATGCAGAAACTTTTTGGAAATCCATGTGTGTAAGGGATCTTCAAAGAGTTCATGTATTATGTTGAGGCCAACAACTAATATCATACTGAATGGGGAAAGTTGAAGCTCTTCCTCTCTAAGATCCGGATATAAAATAAGGATGCCCAGTTTCACTGCTTTTGTTCAACATAGTGCTGGAAGTCCAAGCCAGAGAAGGAAAAAAAAAAAAAAAAGAATTAAATGGGATCCATTGGAGAGCAGGAAGTCAGGTTGTCATTGTTGGCAGATGACATGATACATGTAGAAGATTCCCAAAGACTCTTCAGCAAACTATTAGAGCTAATAAATGAATTCAGAAAAATTATAAGTTACATAGCCAATATATGAAACTTGGTTGTTACCCTCCAGTACTGAATTATCTGAACAATGAAGAAAGCAATATTTCAATAGCCACAAAGAAAATCACGTAGGAATAAATTTAGCCAAAGAGGTAAAAGAGCTCTGCAAGAAAAACTCTAAAACATTGATGAAAGAAATTGAAGAGGACATGAAGAAATGGAACGGCATCCCATGTTCATGGATTAGAGGGATCATGATTGCTAGAATGCTCATGCTGTCCAAAGCAATTTACACATTCAGTGCAGTTACTATCAAAATACCAGCCAGCAATAGTTTTCACAAATCTAGAAAAAACTACTAAAATCTGTGTGAAACCACAAAGACCCTGAATAGCTAAAAAAAATCTTGAGGAAAAAGAACAAAGCAGGAGCAGGAAGCATTATACTATAGAATTTTAGGATACATTCTTTTTTAAAAATATTTTTTATTTAAGTTATACAAGTTTCATGTATTTTACATGTACAGATTTAGGAACAGAGTGACACTCCCCCACCCTCCAACTCCTGCTCACGCTCCAACCTTTCTTCTCCCTCTAGCATTCCCATTAATTTTTACAAAGATGTATTTTCAGTCAACTTTCTACTCATGAGGTTAACCCTATACAAAGTAAAGAGTCAACAAAGAGTATGAAGAACAAAACACCATTCCTCAGCAGAAGGGACAAGGGCTCTAAACACTCACTGAATCTCAAAATGTCCATTTCACTTCCATACATTGCATTTTAGGTACTCGAGTAGTTATCCCAGATCAGGGAGAGCATTTGAAACAGCATTTCTCATCACAAATACAGACATAAAAGCCGGTGGAATGCAGTAAAGACCCTAGAAGTAAACTCACCTATGACCAATTGACCTCTTTTGGAATTACTGAGAATGCACATTGGGAAAGGGCAGTCTTTTCACTAAATGGTGCTGGGAAAACTAGGTAACCAAGAAGAATAAAGCTGGGTTCTGTCTCTTACCATGAACAAAAAACCAGTCAAAATGAATATGGGACTAACGGTAAGATCCAAAAATGGGTGGATGATGTCTGATGCATGGATTGTTTAAGACCTGTAAAATCATTTGGTCTGGGCCTGCCAAGGCAAACATCGCAATAATTCAATAATAATTCAATCTATAGTAAGCTAGTTTTTTCATTTTTAAAGATTTAGTTATTTATTTTAAATGCAGAGTTACAGAGAGGCAAAGAGAGAGAGAGAGATAGGTAGATCTTCCATCCACTTGTTACTCCCCAAGTGGCTGCAGTGGCTGGAGCTGGGCCAGTCCAAAGCCAGGAGCTTCTTCCGGGTCTCCCACAGGAGTGCAGGGGCCCAAGGACTTGGGCCATCTTCCACTGCTTTCCCAGGCCATAGTAAAGAGCTGGATAGGAATTGGAGCAGCCAGGACTTGAACCGATGCCCACATGGGATGCCAGCACTGCAGGCAGTGGCTTTACCCACTCTTCCATAGCACCTGCCCTATGCTAGTTCTGAAGTTGATAATTTTATATGGCCTGTGAATGATGTTATAAATATCCAGATAGCCTCTGGCAGAATAAAGGTTCTCCACCCCTGATTTCAAACTACTAGAAGAAAACATAGGGGAGATGCTTCACGACGTTGGAATGGACACAGATTTTGATTTTCTTCCTCCTTTTTTTGGATCAAACCCCAAAGCACAAAACAAAACAAAAAAATATATATATACAAATGGAATTATATCAAAATTAGGAGCTCTTACATAAAACAAGGAAACAGTGAACATAGTGAAGAGACAAAATACAGAACGGCAGAAAACATTTCCAAGTTATAATCTGACAAGGAGTTAACAACCAGATTATATAAGGAACTCAACAGCAGTAAAACAAATATCCCCTTAAAAATTTGCCAGTAGATATAAGCAGACATTTCTCCAAAGAAGACATACAAATGACCAACAGATATGTGAAAAAATACTCAAAATCACTAATCACCAGGGAAGTGCAGATCTAAAAACCGTGAGGAGATGGAACTCCACTTTGCTTAGAATGGCTAGTCTCGCTGGTGCTGCGGCTCAGTAGGCTAATCCTCTGGCTGCGGCGCTGGCACACTGGGTTCTAGTCCCAGTCAGGGCACCGGATTCTGTCCCGGTTGCTCCTCTTCCAGGCCAGCTCTTTGCTGTGGCCTGGGAGTGCAGTGGAGGATGGCCCAAGTGCTTGGGCCCTGCACCCGCATGGGAGATCAGGAGAAGCACCTGGCTCCAGGCTTCGGATCAGTGCGGTGCGCCGGCTGTGGTGGCCATTGGGGGTTGAACCAATGAAAAAAGGAAGACCTTTCTCTCTGTCGCTCTCTCACTGTCTACTCTGCCTGTCACCAAAAAAAAAAAAAAAAAAAAAAGAATGGCTAGTCTCAAAACAGACACATGATGACCAGTGCTGGTGAGGATGTAGCGAAGGGGAAACCCTTGCAAACTGTTGGTGGGAATGTAAATTAAGCACAGCCATTGTAGAAAACGGCATGAGGTTTCTCAAGAAACTAAAAACAGAACTACCATGTGATTTAGCAGTCCCACTCCTGGGTGTATGTGCAAGGGAGATGAAATCATCTGTTGAATGGATATTGACACTCGCACGTGTGTTGTAGAACTGCTCACACACAACAGCCAGAAATGAAAGCTATCTAGGTTGATGAATGGATAAAGAACGTGGTACATGTACACCATGGAACACTACTCAGCCATAAAAAAGGGTGAAATCTTGTCATTTGTAGCAATTCGGATGGTTCCGGGGGTCATTGTGTTAAGGGAAGTAAACCAACCACAGAAACACAAGCACTTCAATCTCACTCATAAGTGAGAGCTGACAAGTGCTGACCACAAAGAATAGAGCAGTGGTTATGAGAGGTTGGGCAGAGTAGGAGGGAGGGAGGGGTAGGGAGAAGGCGAGTAGTGGGTACTAAGTTACAGTTAGATGGGGTGAGAAGGTGTGGTGTTCTGTTGCATACTAGAATTACTGTTGATAAAGATAACATACTGTGTATTTCACAAAAAAAGAAGAAAGGATTTTGGATGTTTTCACTAAAAAGAAAATAAAAATTAAATATCTTTTAAAAAAAGTGTTCAGTATTTGAGAAGATAGATATGCTTACAGTGATGGGACATTACACAATGAATCCGTGTGTAGGAACATCACATGGTGGCACATAGATGATTTTTATGTGTCAGGTAAACGAAATAAAACAGTGCTTATTGTGAAAAAACCACGCGTGAGTTTCAGGGTCATTTTGCACCATGATAAACTATTTGAATTCTTTTTTTCCTCAAATACTTTGAAGTAAACTCACATTTCTTCCTGAAAAATACATTTTGTAAAAGCACGTTTATGTGATAATGAAGTAGCCATGGCAAATGAGATCACTAGAGAAGGGCGGGAGGGGGGACACCACTCCTGGTGGCCGATGGGCTTACACCTGAGCATGAGGCTGGTTTGGGTTTCCCATCAGTGCTGATCCGAGGCCTAGGGAGTTTCTGCTTGGTGATTTCGTATTTTAACCGTCAAAGGATTAACTGTGGTATTTTGAATAATATATATATTTGAATGTTTAATATTGTTTGGAGAGCCTTGTATTCCAGACAAGGTAAAATGTTCTAGAAATGTGTAGTGAGACTTCTTGTATTTCTCTTTACTGAGCACTGTATTCCTGCACTTTCTCTGTCTCCTGCCCTGTAGTTAGTGCTCTTAGAGAGGATGGTGGCCCAGGGTAGAATGCTACCATATTTACAGAAATAAGTCAAGATAAATTCAGGTGATTCATTTAGGGAACAGAGTTGGGTGCATCTGCTGTGAGACCATCCCTGTCCCAGAGCTACATCCCTCAGTGTACTTGTAGGTTGATCTCTATGGAATTGTCAGTTTGATGGTCCCAGATGGTCAGATAGTGGCCATAACTTGTATAGTAATGCAATAGGAAGCCAAAATAATTTTCATTCTTAAAGGAGAGTCGGTTGAGAGAATAACAAATATTTTAGCTACTGGTGCTGCTTTTGTTCATCTGCCTTTTAAATGAGCATTTCTGAGGTCTGGCTTCATAGTGCTATGATCAGAGCGAGATCTTGAAAACCTTAAGAACAGGAAGATGACAACAAAAAGTGGTTACGATTTTAGGTTTTAAATAGTTTCAAAGAGAGTGGGGTAAAGGGAAAGTATTTAACATCTTGAACTTTGGAGTCCCCATTCTCCAAGGAGGTTGGGTCGGTGTGTACATGCCTACTCTGCAGGTCCTGAGAGCATCTGCAATGCTTCTTTGCAGGGCGATGGAGAGGTGTTCTTTGTGAAAGAGTGCACCAAGAGGCATACCGACTCCATCGACAGACGGTTCTGTTTTGACATAGAAGCTGCTGACCGGTAAGTTACTGGAATGAATGGACATCATGAGAGAGTCATTTCTAAAAATGATTTTTAAGTAAAAATAGAGATTGGTTGCATCTGTGATTTCCATGGCTTGGAAGAATGTTATTTTGTTGTATTTCAATGCTGTGCATTCATTCTAAGATGTTTCATACTCGTTGCCATGTTTGGCTGTGGAGTGATAAATAGATTCGTCTTGGCTGAAGTTTGAAGTCATTCTAACCAGTGTGAACACTTAAAAGAATAACCTTGGAGTGTTTGTTGATCCAAGCCTGATTTGTTGTGCAAATTGAACAGTGAGTGAGAGTGAGGAAGGGAATGGCAATGGCAAAGCACATAGGGTTAGTGGTAGCTGCTAAGGCACAAGAGTGTATTCATTTTCATGTGGAAGTCTTCAGTGCATATACCTAAGGCATAGAGGGTCCTTGGCAAATTCTGCCTGTTTAATCAAAGACCAGGTACTCTTTTCTTGTGTGATTTCCAGTTGCTTAGTTATTTGTGTCTGAGAGGAGGAAACAAAAGAAGAAAGAAGTTCATCGTCTTGGCAGTTGTCTGGCATCAGTTTCTACGTCTTTCAGCAACACAAAGGAGAATCACAGAGCTCGGAGGACATGTCCTTTTTAATCACTGGTGGCACAGTGCTTCCCTGCCAGGTCTGAATTGCCAGCAGAGGATTTGAGATAAAGCTGTTCATGTCTGCATAGTAAAAACTTATGAGATTAAAAACAAAAAAGTTCAGGCCAGATCAGAATTCAGGGATAAAAAATGATTACTGTTGTTGCTTTCCCTTATGATATGGCTGAGTGTATGGGGTACTGTGGGAGGGAAGATCATGCTTTACTTCCCAGTAAATGAACTGAAGGCCAGGTACACCAACATGCCCTCGAGCATCGTGAGAAAATGACGCAGCTCTGAAAGGGAGAGTGAAATAATCATTTTCTCAAAGCATGCGAAAAAGTGACAGAGAATGTCAGCACCAAAGAGATTACATTTCAAGCCTGTAAGAATTTGTTCAGAAACTTTAAGAGGTTCAGCATGTCTATCAACCAGTGACTGGATAAAGAAATTGTGTGTGTGTGTGTGTATCTGTGTGCCTGTGTGTTTAACTATGGAATACTACTCAGCTGTAAAAAAGGAATGGAATCCTGTCTTTTGCAACAAAATGGATGCAACTGGAAACTTGGTGAAATAAGCCAGTCTCAAAAAGACCAATACTATATGTTTTCCCTGGTCTGTGGTAACTAATAGAGTACCAAAAATGTAATGTATAGAAGTGAAATTGACACTTTGAGAATCGATGATTGAGTACAGCCCTTGTCTGTACTGTTGAGGAAGTGTCTTTTCCTTCATACTATTTGTTGAACTCTTTACTTGCTGCAGGGTTATTGTATGAGGATAAAGTAACCTGAAAGTACATCATTGTCAAATTAAGAGAGGGAAAAGGAGAGAAAGGAGGAGCAAGCCTGGGAGTGTGGATGGGAGGTGTTACTGTCTTCCTAAACCTGAATATATGACATACATGAAATTTGTTTACCTTAAATAAAAGGTTTAGCACATATAACTTGTGTATGTACACATGTGCACACCCCCACAGCAGCATTTATCAAGTGCTTTCTCAGCACCAGTCTGTTTTCACTGATTGTACATTTTATCTCCTTAATCCTCACCACACCTGTATCAGGTGGAGATGATCCTTTCCATTTAATGATCAAGAAGTGAGACATTCCACTGCTTGTATGTGACGGAGCTGAGATTTGAACCCTTGCCTCCTGCCTCTGGATTCCAAGCTCTTGGCCATTGTGCCATGGCCTTGGGGTCTTTGATGAGGATGTTTTCTAAATAAGTGACAGGAGTGGGTCAGCACAGTTGCTTACTAAGAAATGCGGTAAATGGGGTTGATTCTGATTTGTTTGGGAAGCAAGGTGCTTCTAGTACTTCCACATAGTTTTAATGCAATTGGTATTATTTCTCCCTAATCCCATATTAGCTCTGAGACCTTGATTATGCCAGATTTTTTCATTAAATGATCTTGCTATGATTGTAACCCTTCTCTGCCCCTCACGAATATTGATGAGGGATTTCTATGGAGTTATTTTTATACATAAAGGATAATACTTCGTAAGGAGATTCTTAGAACTGTAGAAGAATGTATTTTGCCATTAAGTTGAATTACAAAAATTTATTTGAAAGACACTGAGACAGATCTTCCATCCACTGTTTCATTCTTGGGTGCCCACAACAGCCAGTCTGGGCTGGAGTATGGAACATGGGCCTTCCTTGTGCATAGCAAGGACTCAAGAACTTCAGCCATCAACTGCTGCCTCCCAGAGAATGCATTAGTGGGAAACAAATCAGAAGTGGAGCTGAGACTTGAACCCAGGCACTGTAATAGGGGATGTGGGTCTCGAGCCATGCTTAACCATTGCACCTACGCCTGCCCTCGGGGAGGAATTGAGAGGTGATCCGTTCTAGAGGTTTTTAGAGTACTTTGTCATGAGACGTTTCTTTCCAGTGAGATCTTACAGCTCTTTATATTTCAGAAAGAGGAAGAAAAAGAGTTCCCTTACTCAGGACAGGGAGAGGGCCTGGATCCCTACCCTTTCAGTTTACATTTTTCTTGCAGAAATCACCAATTTACTTCTATTCCGACTCAGAACTCCTTTGTAGGACTTTGTGACAAGGTATCTAATGTAGTCTGCATGGTTGAAGAAATGCCGGCGGAGAACCCAACATCTCGGTTGATAACTGAGGAATTATCTGGAATTAGCTAGAATTCTCTTCTTCTAGGTGGAATGACTGGCAAATGTGGAGGCCTAGAGTTGGGAGAGGGCATGACCTTGAGTTCCCCAGAGAGACCTAGCATCATGGTGCAAAGACCCAGGGAAAGTGGGCGAGGAGCTTTGAGATGAGAGCAAGGTCTTGAACCTGAGGTTTTCAAGTGTAATACGTTAAATGGCTTTATGCATGGCCATGAATGTGTTTTTCAAAGCTCACTCTGGCAGAGTACACAAAGATTTGGAAGTGGTCAGAGTGGCTAAGAGTAAGTAATTTCATGGAAGATGTGGGGTCTGTGGATCTGTGTGAGAGCAGTGGAAATGGAGCTAGGGCATTAGTGGGAGGGAGATTTTTAGAGAGCAACTTGATGTTGCAGTGTAGCATGAGGGGGTTTCTGAGTTGAGCAACTAGATGGTGCCCTTCACTAAGATGAGAGAGTAGGAGGAGCGAGGTGTGTGTGAGGGTGGATGATGAACTCATACTTGGCCGTGTTGGGTTGGACAGCTCCGGGTCCTTGGAAGGAGAAACCCAGCTGGAATTTGGTCCCTGGGCTTGGCAGCGGCCTCAGTGTTGGACTTTGTCTTTCCCCTTCTGCCTCATAAAACTTGCCCATCCCTCGACTTCTATGTCTGAACCATTGAGGTTCTCTTTAGGTCTCTTGGGCCTCCCCATCCCAGCAGCTGTTCCGGAAGCCTTGTCATTTCTGTAGCTGTCTTTTCTCTTTGCCTGTCTGTGCGCACAGTTTCCGCATCAACGTGTCTCTACTCTTTTTCTTACCCTTTTCTGCAATTTGGAACTGCTTTTGCAATCTCTGGCTTCTTGTGTAGGATATCTGCAATTCTAGTCTTCGTGCCATTCTTGCTCTTTGGAGTATTGCATTACATGACCCTTTTAACCCTTTGCTTCTTAACTCCTTGCTGTCCCCTCCTTCAGTCGTCTTGGTTTTTCCCACACCCCAGCTGTTCCTCTGATCATTCCTTGACCTTGTCATGACAGGGAAGTACTATCCGTTTGTAATCTCAATTGCAAGACTTTGTTTCAGACACCATCATTGTCCTTCCATGCGCACTATTTTATTTTCTAGTAAGGACTCAGCTTCTCCAGTGAGGACCCATGATCCATTGAGCCTGTGGTCTCTCAGACCCCTGTACTCGATCTTCCCTCCATAACTAGTCCCCGTCTCATGCTCAGTCATTTTAGTTGCTCAATTTTTAATTCCCTCAACTCCATCGCTCTTTGCCTTCTTGATTATACTTGTTGTGTGGTCGGCTTCCGTTCTGCCTTCTGTCTTCCTTGAGATAGAGGCTGTGCCGTCCTCACTGGGGTCACTTCACATTCAGCACCATGACCGTCCAGTAGGCCGTTAATCCTAACCACGAATCAGTCTGCGTTTCTTAGTTCATTCTCCAGTTGATGAATGATTTTATACTTTCCTCTCCCTTCTGGCTTCCGATCCTGGTCCACTTCTCTGATGACTTTACATGTCCTCTGCGGGTGTGAACGTAGAAGCCGTAACAGGAGCTCTCCCACTGCCGCACAGACCCACCTCCATCCTCAGTGCTCAGACACTCGGAGTTTGATCCTATATCACTGTTTTTTCTTTTTTTTTTTTTAATGCTCCATTGCCATTTCCTTGTTTCTAGATCCCCTGATGTTGGCGTTCTGTGGAGCTCAGTCCTTGACTCTTTTCCCGTTCACACTCCCTTATGATCTTTTCCTACTTCATGACTTTCAGTGTCATCTCTGTCATACTCTGTTATCTCTACCTGGTTGTCTTCTCTGGGCTTCAGTGTCTTTGATCCACATGCGTACACAGTATTGCTTCTGGGATGTCTGATAGGCCTTCCAGACAGCACAGTTGTAGGGGATATTGGTTGGTTTTTGTGAATTTTCCAAAAATTCTTGGGAGGTATGTTCTCTTTATGAAATCTGTCATTTTGTTTAAGTACATAAATTTAACCTAATTTTTTTTCAAATGTAATATATGTGTGCTATGTTAACTTTTCCTAAAGCTCTGGGGTTAGCTTGGATAAATACTTTCATTTATTCACGAAGAAAATACTGAAAATATGTTTTCTTCATGAATTGGAGTCTTCAGGATAAAGCTACCTTTTTTTTTTCCCCCTTTAAGCAACGCTTACAGATTTGAGTTTCTTCATCTCTAAACAGAGAAACATTTATTTGGTTTGCTTTTATCAGTGGGTAGTGTCTGCGAGTTGAGGGCTAGCTGTCTTTTTTTCCCCCACCCCCAACTTGTCAATGAGTTGCAGTTGGCTGCCCATTTGGGGAACAAAAATAATGGGGAAGGGATGACTATACTGTGAGGTCTCTAATTCTGGGACGTCTGAGTCATTGTTTAGTGAAGAGTTTGAATGAGATAGGCTCTTGTCTATTTCCCTGATCTTGGCAAAGTAGACTACTAGGAATTATAAGCAGTTTGTTTCTTGTTTATTAGATTATACATTCCATGTTGGTAGGAATTCAGTGTTACTTAGTATTACTTGGTTCTGAAATACAGATGTAATGTGTTATATAGGTGGACATCCACCAAACTGTTGCTGGATTACATGAAATTGAGCTGTCGCTCAGAAGTGACAGAACTGGGATTAGATTCAATCAAGCAGCTGTCAGTCACCCATCCTCCTCTGTGCCACAGCGTGAGCTCCAGTGTTTCCACTGTGCTTAAAGTAAAATCCACACAGCCCGTCTTGAGGTCTGTGGGTGTTATGAGAGCATTTCTAATGGAGTTTTTCCAGAGTTCCTCTTGGATACCTTCATATCACAGCTTCACAGTTGGTGGTGTATGTTTAATATAAATGTATTTTGCCACATTTCCAAGTATCCATTTTCCTAAATCTCTTTGGAAGAGCAGTCCAGGTAGTATGTGGCAGCAGGTGAGCCTTAATAAGTTGCACAGTGGATCTGGGCTTGCAGTTGATCCGAGTGGATATAAACCGAGAACTTGCCTTTCATTGCGGCATTAGTTCAGATTGCGTTTGGTGGCATGTAACAGACAGTGTCGAAGCCAGGTGGCCTAAACAATGTCCAAGTTCGTTTCTTTCTTATGTCTGGGAAGGTCAGAGGCAGCCAGTAAGGCTGGATAGGGTGCTTCTCTATGTTAGCTCCTGCTTCTTCTTAGGCTGGCTGGCTTTCCCTGATGTCTCAGGTCCAAGCTGCCTGCTCCCTTTTATCATAAAACACTGCCCCTGTGCTCACGAACTGCTGTGCTGAGTACAGTTACCTGGTTATACCTGGTCGCAAGGGAGACTTGTGAGTCCTGAAATTGGGAAATTGCTCTCTTTGGTATTCAGACATCCATGTGCCCTTCTAGTCCTAGGGGACTCCGTCAGTGAGAACAAAGTGGAAAAGGCTGATGGGAGGGAGAGGCCAACCAGCCATGATGGCTTTGATTATCAGTGGTTAAGTAGATGGGTGCTTTTTTCCCTCCATCAATTCACTGAAAGTTTTCTTTAACTTTATTGCCCTGCCAGAGAGTTAGTATCTAAGAACATGTGTGAAGAACATCATGCAAATTCTGAAAACGGGACCTGTGCAATGGGAGAGAATGCTTTTAAATTGTGTTATCTGATAAGGGACATGTTTCCAGAATATATAAAGCACTTTTATAACTCAATAATAAAAAGACAAAATTTTAAAAATAAGCAAAGGATATCTCTCAAGAGAATGTCAACAAGTGGTTATTAAACTCATGAAAAGATGCCTCATTATTATGCATTAGGGAAATGCAAATCAAAACCATCGTAAAAATGCACAGATGAAAAATCAGACAATAATAAGTGTTGGCGAGGATGTGTAAAAATTGGAACCTTCATACACCCAGGGTGGGGATTTAAAATGTTACAGTTGCTTTGGAAAGTGCTTTAATAGTTCTTAGAAAGTATGAAATATGACTTAGAAATTCTGCTCTTAGGTATATGTTCAAGAGTAATGAACACATATGTCTATACAAAAATGTGAACAAGCGGCTTCTTACAGGTGTTACTCATAATAACCAAAAAGTAGCAACAGCCTATCAGTTGATGAATGGATAAATAAAATGTGCAATGAATGAATTAGCAATAACAAGGAAGAACTAGTCCATGCTACAATGTGCACAGACTTTGGGAATATTGTGTTAAGTGAAAGAAGCTGGTCCTAAAAGAGCATGTTGAACTTCTTATGTGATTCCATATTTATGAAATGTCCAAAAAGAGGCAAATCTACTTAGAATAAATTAGTGGTTGTCAAGGTTTGGAGGAAAATGGGGGATGACTCCTAATTAGCTACAAGTGTGGTTTTTTTTTTTTTTTTTTTTTGCCCTTTCCCCAGGGGTGACAGGAGTGTTCTAAAATTAATTTTGGTGATGGTTACACAAGTCTGTGACTATCCTAAGTTGTTGAAATGTGGACCTTAAGTGGGTAAATTTTATGGTGTGATTTATATCAGAGTAAACCTTTAACAAAGGGAACACTGTACAAATAAATACTGTAACTAAAATAAGGCCTTAAATGACTATAAACATTCCCTTCTACTTCACGCCAGCTGCATTTCAAATACCAGCAACTGTCAAATGCTCTTGTCACTTGTGTTTGGTTGAAGAACTAGGAATTTGTCTACTTGTTTTCTGTAGGGCCAGCTGTAGTCTGTCCGAGATGTAGCTTTTTTTCTTTCCCTCCCTGCTGCAACAGCTTTGTTACATAACCTGCTTTTTGCTTTATTGGCATGCTTGCCACATGCCACATTGTGCTGTGACCCCCTCCCCACGATTGCTTGATAAATAATTACCATTCTGTGAGGTTCTCCCACACATCACATTCAGGCATTGCTTAAAGAAAATGCTTCCCATTTTGCTTTCATTAATCTGACATTTCAAAATTTATATTTAGTTTGATTTTTTCCTACTTCTGGCATATCACTCTTGATGGCAAGATGCTTCTTTTATAATTTGTCCATTTATATTTTCATGGTGTGATGATTGGAGACGGAAGGCACCTGTGTGTTGGTTTCTGCGGCACCAAGCACTGAGGGTGCTTTTACATTAGGAACTTGAGCCCCTACTAGGCGTCCCCAAAACATTTATGAAAAATGCATATAGTGAAAACACTAAAACATAGTTCAAATTCATTTTAAAAACCCACTGTGCACAGATTTAAAAAAAAAAATCCCTTTTTTTTTGCATCAAGATAAATGCTTATTTGAGAAACAGAGAACAAGAGTGAGAACAAGTGGGAGGGAGATGGAGAAATATCTTCTGTCTGTTGGTTCACTCCTCAAATGCTTGCAACTATCCAGGCTGGGCTAGAGCTGGGAGCTAGGAGCGCAGTCCTCTTCTACTTACTTGAGCCATCACTGCTGCTTTCCCGGGTCTGCATTAGTGGGAGGCTTGAGTCAGGGTCTGGGGCTTGAAGCTGGGCACTCTTAACTGCTAGGCTAAACACCAACTCCCAACATTTCTTTTTCTTTTTTAATTTGAAAGAGAGAAGAGGGGGGAGAGAGAGAGAAAGAAAGAAAAAGCTTGTGTGTGTGCTCCTATCTGCTGGTTCACTCACCAGGTGTCTGAAACTGCTGGGGCTTTGAAGCCAGAAGCTGGGACTTTGATCCAGGGCCCCCATGCAGGTGGTAGGGGCTGCATCACTGCTGCCTCCCAGGCTATGCACTAGTGGGAAGCTGGGATTGGTAGCGGAAGTGGGACTGGAACCTAGGCACTCACTTGTGGGATGGGTGTCTTAACCTCTAGGTCAAAAGCCTATCTCCCAGCCTATCTTTTAATTACATTTTCTCTATGAGCCTTTTGAAGTACCTTCGCATGTGTGTAGTACTGTACTATTTCTCATGGTAAGAGAGTGAGAGCGTGTTGCTTGAAGAAGCCCATGAAGTTAGACTGAGTAACAATATTCACCCAACACTTTAGCTGTAGTAATATTTGTAAATATTTGATGGTGCATTTCTTCTAGGCACCTAAACAATTGTTGACTGAGGCTGAGGTTGCAAGAGTAAGCCAGATGTGAAGAGGTCTGGTCTTGAGAGAACTCAGAGTAGGAAGACTGACAAAGAACAGGCAGTTCAGAGCTCTAAGGTTGCCATGGGAGTGGAGAAGCATCGAGGGGTGGGGCTGGCTGGAAAAGCTTGCTAGAGAAAGTGGTGACTAGAGAGAGAGAGCACCTGGGAAGCTGAAGGGAAAGGAAACCCAAAGCAAAAAGGAATTGCAGGAAGCCTTGAGAAAGTGTTGAGATAGTCCTTTCGATTGGGTCTCACCTGTGGGTGATTGTGCTACCCACGGACATTTGGCAATAGATTGTCCCGTGGGGGCATTGTGTAGGGGTGTGGGTTAGAGGAGGAGGGGTAGTTGCTGCTGCCATCTAATGGGTAGTAGGCAGCTGCATGTGCGGCTACACCTTCTGCCTTGCCCAGGCTGACCCACAGCTACGCGCCTGGTACAAAATGGTGGTGCCACTGTTGAGAAGTTCTGTGTTAAACTGTTTGGTAAGATAAAGACTCCAATACATTTTTGGATTTGCATTCAGTGGAATTGTTTTGTTTTAGTTCATGTGAATACACATGCTTATTTCAATGAAAAAATATAACTAGCTTAATTTGGTTATAGTGTAGGTCGTGAAGGAAAGCTGGCACAAAAGGGGGCCATGTGACTATTCCTTTGGGGACAGTGAGTTCAAGACTTCTAATAAGATTCCAGTGGGGAGAGAATAGGCTAGGAAGTTATTTTTTACATAATTTAATTGGAATTGGTAGAATATGATTTGGGTAGAATTAGAAACAGTATTTTTTGTATAAAGATTGCTGTGATTTTTATGAACCATAAGATTTTGCCCTAAAGATGACACTGTTGATAATGATGCATTGAAAGTCACATTGATATTGGTTCCCACAGTTAAATGAAGCCCGAGTATGTATGTGTTAAGTATTACTTTCTTGGTGACACATAAAAAGTGTGCAAATTTATAGGGTACGATGAGCTGGAACCTTTCAAAATCTTCTGCAGTATATTATCATTATCTGTCGTCACCCTGCCATGCAGTAGAACATCAAAGCTTACTTTTCCTATCAGCTTAGTACCCATTGATCAAGGTTTCTTCACTCTTCCTTTTCCTCTGCGATCCCCAGCCTCTGGTATCAACCATTCTGTTCTCATCTTCAATGAGATCAACTTTCTAAGATTCCCTTTTTTTACAATGTGTACCAGAGGGCATTGGAGTGTGGTTTACAGGTGCATTTTTAGCTTTTGTGAATAAAGCCAAAGTGAAAAATTTTGTACAGAGATTTTTGTAGACACACATTGTTATTTGTCTTGGGTAAATACCTTAAAGGGGGATTGCTTGGTTTATGTTATGTTTGATATTTTTTAGGAAATTAATATTCTGAAGTAATTGTACTCTCACTAGCGTTGTGTGACAGTTCCAGTTGCCCGCCCCTCCACCTTCCCTCCCTCCCTTCCTTCTTCCTTTCTTCTCTCCCCTCGTCTCCCCTTCCCTCCCTTTTTCTCTTTCCTTCCCTCCCTTCCCTTTCTTCCCTTCCTTCTGTCCGTCCTTCCTTGGAAAGCAGAGGTGGAGAGGGAGAGGAAGGTCTTTCATCCATTGGTTCACTTCCCAGATGGCCTACAACAGCCAGATCTGGGCCATGTCAAGGACAGGAGCTTCTTCTGGGTCTCCCACGTGGGAGCAAGGGACTAAGCTATTGGGCCATCCTCTGCTGCCTTCCCAGGAACATTAGCAAGGAGCTGGGACTCAAATTAGCACCCATGTGGAATGCCGATGCTACAGGCAGTGGCTTAATCCACTGTGCCACAGTGTGGGTTGCAGCTCTTTTTTTCTTATCCAAGTTTGATCATGTTAATCTTTATCCTTTTAGTCATTTACGAATTATTGGCCATTTGTATTTCTTCTGTTGTGAAGTGTGTAGTGAAGTCCTTTGTGCATTTAAAAAAAATTCTGTTTGTTTTTGAATTATGGGAATTCTTTGTATATTCTGGATACAGACCTTTCATTAGCTATATTAATTGTAAATACATTCTCCAACTTGTGGCTTGCCTATTAATTTTCTTTTTATTCCCCCAGAAACCTTTTATTTAAGGAATATAAACTTTATGCATTTCATAAATACAGCTTTAGGAATATAGTGATTCTTTCCACCATACCTGCCCTCCCACCCACACTTCCACCTCTCCTCCTCCTCCCTCTCCTATTCCCATTCTTATTTTTTATTAAGATCTATCAATTAACTTTAAACACATATGATTAACTCTATATTAAGTAAAGAGTTCAGCAAGTTGTATGAAGAAAAAAAATGTTCCTCAACAGTTGAGACAGGGCTGTTCAAACTCATTGCATCTTGAAGTGTTAATTTAACTTCTATAGATTACCTTTTAGGTGCTCTATTAGTTATCATAGATCAGGGAGAACATATGGTATTTTTCCTTTTGGGACTTGTGTATTTCACAAGTTGTATGCATTCTGTTGCAAATGACAGGACTTCAGTTTTTTTAAAAAAATTTTACTGCTGTGTAGTATTCCATGGTGTACATATCCCATAATTTCTTTATCCAGTCTTCACTTTACAGGTATTTGGGTTGATTTCATATTTTTTTTGTAAGATTTATTTATTTAAATATCAGAGTTACACACAGAGAGAAGGAGAGGCAGAGGCAAGGGATGGAGGGAGAGGTCTTCCATCCACTGGTTCACTCCCCAGCTGGCTGCGATGGCCGGAGCTGTGTGCCACTCTGAAGCCAGGAGCCAGGAGCTTCTTCCGGGTCTCCCACATGGGTGCAGGGGCCCAAGGAGTTGAGCCATCTTCTACTGCTTTCCCAGGCCATAGCAGAGAGCTGGATTAGAAGTGGAGCAGCCGGGACTTGAACCAGTGCCCATGTGTTGACGCTACAGGCAGTGGCTTTACCTGCTTTACTGGCCCGATTCCATATCTTAGCTATTGTGAACTGAGCTGCAGTAAACATGGAGGTATATGTTTATATATGCTGATTTCATTTCTCTTGGGTAAATTCACAGAAGTGGGGTGGCTGGGTCATATGGCAGGTCTATTTCTGAGGTTTCTCCAGGATGGTCCAGTATTCCACAGTGGCTGAACCAGTTTAGATTCCCACCTACAGGAGATTAGGGTGTATTTTTCCCCACATCATCCCCAGCATTTGTTGTCTGTTGATTTCTGTATAAAAGCTGCTGTAATGGGCGACTAGGTGAAACTTCATGGTGGTTTTGATTTGTATTTCCCTGACAATTAGTGACACTGAACATTTTTTCATGTGTCTGTTGGCCACTTGGATTTCCTCTTTTTAAAAATGCCTGTTTAAGTCCTTTGCCTATTTCTTAACTGGGTTGTTTTGCTCTTGTTGAGTTTCTTGATCTCTCTATTTGTTGTGGTTGTTAATCCTTTTTCAGTTGCATAGTTTGTAAATAATTACTCCCATTCTGTCAGCTGCCTCTTCACTTTGCTGAGTGTTTCTTCTGCAGTGCAGAAGATTCTCAATTTGATGTAATCCCGTTTGCTAGTTTTGGCTTTGATTGCCTGTTTCTCTGAAGTCTTTTTCCAAGAACTCTTTGCCTATGCTAATGTCTTACAGGGTTTCCCCAATGTCCTCTAATTATTTGGTTGTATCAGGTCATAGATTTAGGCCTTTAATCCATTTTGAGTAGATTCTTGTGTGAGGTGTAAGGTAGGGGTCTAGCTTCATACTTTGGCATATAAGATCCAGTTTTCCCAGCACCATTTGTTAAAGAGACTGCTCCAGAGATTAACTTTTGTACCTTTGTCAAAGATAAGTTTGTTGTAGATGCATGGGTTGATTTCTGGCATTTGGATTCTGTTCTATTGGTCTATCCATGTGTTTTTGTACCAGTATCAGGCTGTTTTGATTATAATTGCCCTGTGTGTATATCTTGAAACCTGGTATTGTGATGCCTTTGGCTTTGTTTTTGTTGTATAAGATTGCTTTAGCTCTTCCAGATCTCCAATTGCTCCAATAGGCACCAATTGCCATAAACTTTCCTCTTAACATTGCCTTTGCTGTATCCCATAAATTTTGGTATGTTATACTATCATCACTTATTTCTAAAAATTTTTTGATATCTCTTTTCGTTTCTTCAATGACTCACTGTTCATTCAGGAGCATGTTGTTCAGTCTCTGTTTACATATGTTCTATAGATTATCTTTTTAATTTTTATTTTTTTAAAGATTTATTTATTTATTTGACAGAGTTACAAAGAGAGAGAAGGAGAGGCAGAGAGAGAGAGAGAGAGAGGTCTTCTATCTGATGGTTCACTTCTCAACTGGCTGCAATGGCCGGAGCTGTGCCAATCTGAAGCCAGGAGCCAGGAGCTTCTTTCGGGTCTCCCATGTGGGTGCAGGGTCTCAAGGATTTGGCCCGTCTTCCACTACTTTCCCAGGCCATAGCAGAGAGCTGGATCAGAAGTGGAGCAACTGGGATTCAAACCAGTGCCCATATGGGATGCCAGTGCCACAGGCAGCAGCTTTTACCCACTACGCCATAGCACTGGCCCCTCTATAGATTCCTGAATTGTTGATTTCCAGCTTCATTCCATTGTGATCAGAGAAGATGCATGGTATGACTTAGATGTTTTTGAATTTGCTGAGACTTGCTTTATGGCCTAGAATGTGGTCTATCCTAGAGAAAGTACCATGCACTGGTGAGAAAAATGTGAATTCTGCAAAATGTAGGATGAAGAGTTCTGTAGATATCTATTAGGTCTATTTGGTCTGTAGTGTTGATTAACTGTTATTTCTTTTCTGATTATCTGTCAGGTTGATCTGTCCATTGCTGAAAGTGGAGTATTGAAGTCTTTCATTACTGTTGTTTGGAGTCTATGTCTCTCTTTAGATCCATTAACATTTGTTTTAAATAGCCAGGTGACCTGTAATTAGGTGTATATACATTTTCAATAGTCAATCTTCCTTTTGACCTGATCCTTAATCATTACATAGTGCCCTTCTTCATCTCTTTAAATAGTTTTTGTGTTAGTGTATTTTTTCTCATATTAGGATGGCTACCCAGCTCTGTTTTGGTTTCTGTTAACATGGAATATCTGTTTCTATCCTTTCACTTTCAGTCTCCATGTATCTTTGTTGGTGAGATGTGTTTCGTAAGGCAGCAAATAGATAGGTTTTGTTTTTTAATCCATTCAGCCAGTCTGTGTCTTTTAACTGGAGAGTTGAGGCCATTTGCATTCAAGGTGACTATTGATAAATAACAATATTGCCCTGCCATTTTCCCATAAATGTTCCTATTGTTTATTTTGGATTTCCTTTGTACTTCTACTGGGAGATTTTCTGCCTTCACCTTCTTTCATGGTGATGACAGTGTTTCTGTGTGGACATCCTTAAGCATCTTTGGTAACTCTTGATGAGTGGTGACAGTTATTTTAATTTCTGTTTGTTATGGAAGGTCTTTGTTTCACCTTCATTCATAAATGAGAGCTTTGCAGGGTACAGTATTCTTGGTTCACAGTTTTTTTCTCTTAAATTTTGGAATATATATCACCATTCTCCAAGCATGTAGGGTTTCTGATGAGAAGTCAGCTGTAAGTCTAATTGGAGATCCTCTGAAAGTAGCCTGGCATTTACAGTTTGGAATCTTTTCTTTGTTTTACCGTGGAGAGTTTGACTACAGTGTGTCGTGGTGAAGCTCTTTTCTAATCATGTCTATTAGGAGTTCTGTGTGCTTCCTGTACTTTGATGTCCTTTTTTTCCCTCCAAACTAGGGAATTTTGCTGTATTTATTTCACTAAAAAGGGCTTCGAATCGATTCTCTTTCCATGCCTTCAGAAACTCCTAGGACCCTTATGTTCAGTCATTTGGTTGTATCCCGTGAATCTCTGACATTGTTTTTTAGTTTTCTAATTTCTTCTTCTATTTTTTTGGTCTGACTGTATAATTTTTTATATTTTTACATATTTTTTATTCTGTGGAATTATTCATTTCCAATATTATGTTTTGATTTCTCTTTAGAATCCCAATTTCATGGGAAAAATATCATTCATGTAATGTATGTACTTTAGTTCATGTGAATTTGCTTCTGATTACTTCTAAGTAATCCTATGATCAATTTTTTGAATTTCATTTCTGGCATTTTATCAGTCTCTTCATCCTCATTCTAGTATTGAACTGTTGTGTTCTTTTGGATATGCCATGTTGCCTTCTTTATTCTTGTTTCTTCAATTGTTCCATTTATTATTAGGCATTTTTGGTGATACTTTTTTTTTTTGGCCCTGTGATGGCTTTTGTCTTTGGACTGTGTGTGACTTAGTGGAGTGTCTGCTCTTTCAGTTAATACCCAGAGGTGTGTGCTAGGTGTGGTCAGGGAGCTCTGGTCAGTGCTCCAGGGTGAGGGGAGTGTCCAGGGTGATAGCCATGTTAGGCATGGTAAATCTCTAATCAGAAGGTAGGCTTGTTCTGCTCTGTTGGCATATTCTCATGCTCACCTGCTCTCCTCCCAGGAGACCAGTGCCTGGGTGCCAAGACCAGTGCTGTCACAAGAACTGTGCAGAGAATCCATGCAGTTCTTGGTGTGAACACAGATCCTGCAGCAGTGACCCTCAGCAGGGACTCAGGGAGCCCCGAGCACGTGGAGCTGCCCACAGTGACTGCCCAGAGACCCAGCCACCCTCTGCGCCCTCCCACACAGCCACAGTGTTGTCACAGTCCTGACACACAAGGCATCCACAATAAAGAGCTCCCAGCTCCCTGTCAATTCTCCCAGCCAGACTTGGGCATCTCCTCTTGGCTGGTTGCTGGGCACACAGCCACAGTCTGGTGCAGCTGTTACTTATATCCAAAATGGTGCCTGCTCTCTCTTGGCTAGTTATAGGGTGCTGGTATCAGGTGGTCAGGGAGAGAGAAACGTGCCCCCCCTTTTTCCCCTCTAGATTGACAGGTACACTGTCTCCCACAGGGCTCCAAGTCAGGTCCATGCCTGACTCTTCGCTCAGCTTTATCGCCAGAGGCTTGGGCTGCTGCAGTCTGGTCTCACCTCACTCCAAAGCTGGTGCTGAGGCTCTTATCTGCTGGGGTCCCAAGCTGTGCACATCCACACCCTCCACATAGGTCCACAGTGTCCCTCTAATTTGCATGGAGTTTCCTCTGCAGTTTTCTTCCCAATTCTTCCCTGAGATTGCAGTCTCTCCACGTTTTTAAAACTCTCTTCCCCTAGACTAGAGCAGTAAGCTCCCTCTCTATTCTGCATCTTCAACAGTAAAATCTGAGTGTCAGTTTTCATAACAGTATCCTTTGATGTGATGAACATTTTAATATGGATGTTGAATTTATCCATTTAAAAATTTTATTGGTACAGCATATTGCTCTAAGAAATCTTTATCTGCCATAGGGTTATAAAGAAATTTCCCATGTTTTCCTGTGACAGCTTTATAATTAGTGTATAACTTATGAAGAGTTTTGAGTGGTGTATGATGTCAGGTAGTTGGGTTGAGGTTTATTTTTTCCTCATTTGTATAGCCTCTTTTTTTCCTTTTTTTTTTTTTCAGATTTTTTATTTAAAAGGGACAGTTATAGACAGGGAGGGAGGTAGAGAGGAGGGGAGAGAGGGAGGGAGAGAGAGAATGAGCGTGCAAGTGCTATTGTCCATTTGCTGCTTTACTCCCTAAATGGCCTAAAGGCTAGGATTGAGCTAGGCTGTCGCTAGGGTCTGGAACTCCACCCAGATCTCCAACATGGATGGCAGGGACCCAAGCACTTGGGCCATCTGCTGCTTTCTCAGTCGCCTTAGCAGACAGCTGGATCAGAAGTGGGAAGTGGAACAGCTGGGATAAGAGCTGGTATTCATGTGGATGCTGTTGTCGAAGGTGGCAGCCTAACCTGCTGTGCCACAGTGCTGCTCCCAGATATCCTGTGGTTCTGGCACCATTTGTTGATAAACTTCCTGCTCATTTAGTTTTTGTGATTGCAGAGTTGTATGGTAAGAGTATGTCTGCTTTTGTAAGAGACCACCCAACTGTCTCCCGAAGTATCTGGTAGTTTGCACTCCCAGCAACGGTGACTGAGTTGTTGTTGCTCCACTTCCTCATCCATGTTGAGCATCATGAGTGTTTTGGATTTGGGCCATTCTGATGGGATGTGGTGGTGTCTAGTTTTAATTTGCGTTTTCCTAATGACACACGATGGGGGAGCAGCTTGTCTTGGGCTTATTTCACATCTGAATATCCATGCACATCTGGCACACATCCCAGCAGTTCCACTTCTGGGCATAAACTCAGAAGAATGAAAGCAAGGTCTTGAATAGGTACTCCTATGCCACGCTCATAGCAGCATTATTCACCATAGCCAAAAGGTGGAAGCAACTCAGGCATTCCGGATGTATGAATGGATACTCAAAATGTGGTATGTACGTGAAATGGAATATTATTCCAGCTTCAAAAGGAAGGAGATTCTCACCCATTGCTGCAACATGGATGAATCTTGAATAAGCTGTGCAGAGTGAAATAAACCAGTCAAAAAGAGCGCAATCTTGTATGATTCTACTTCCATATAATACCAGGGTTAGTGTACTTCATAAACATGGGAAGTAGAATGGTGGTTTCCAGGGGCTGGGGAGGGGGAGGATGGGGAGTTAGTGTTGCATGGGTGCAGAGCTTCATTTTTGCAAGATGAGAAAGATGTTCTTGATATGGTTGGTGGTGATGGTTGCATGACAATGTAAATAAATTTAATGCTAGTGTACAGTACCTTTAAATATGGTTAAGTTGTTAATTTTATGTTATTTGTATTTTATCACAGTTAATAATGAAACACAGTAACGACTGTATCATCTCATTAAAACTTAAGGAAACAGGCAAGCAGCTCGTGGTGTAGGTGGCAGTGGGTAACTTGATGCATTCCTGGTGTCTTTCAGGCCTGGCGTTGCACTGACCATGCAGGCGTTTTCAGAAGAGGAGAGGAAGCAGTGGTTGGAAGCTCTGGGTGGAAAAGAAGCTGTAAGAATAACCAGTGGCTGAGCTTTATTTCAAGTCCTTCAGAGTCGCCTTGTGTTCCTTCTTGGTATTTGTGCTTGATGGTATTTGAGAAAAGCTCCCTGCTGCAGCTGGTATTGGAATTCCTCGTGGAAGCCTTCAGCCTTCTTGTAATTTGGCTTGGGGTAGCAGCCGCACACGTCAGATGGGTGTATCATTAGTTTTTATTTCTGATTTCTCTCGACTCTGCCGCTCCGATTTGCTTTCCTTGAGGAAGGCATCCGGGTTCTCAGTTTCTTCTTTCCTCCCTAATGGTACTTTGGGTGAGGAGCGCAGTAAATGCTGGCAGTGTGTTCATCTCAGCGGAGATGAGGCAGTGTCACGAGTGGCTGCTATAATTATTTTGCGTGATTTAATGATTTATGGTTTAGTCTAATGGTTTCCAATATGCAGGGCGATGTAGCCTCAGTGAATGGGCCTCTGTATCAGACTGGTTTGAATAATGAAGTAAAGATAGTGATGCGCATTGGGATACACTGGGTTCAGTCTGTTTGCCACTTGATTCAAGCATTACTTTCATTTTGGTAGACTTGTGGTGTTTGGGAGTTGAGAATTTGGCAGCTCATGTATTCCATTGGGGATTTAGTGAGGATAATTATGGAAACTACCACAGAACCAATTTAAATAAACTCTGCTTAAAGTATTATGACTCAAAATAAACTTGCAGGGCAGGTGCCAGGTGAGCGTCTCTGGAAGAAATTAGCCGTTTTAGTAGGGGTGAAAGAAAGAGAAAGAGCATGGTGGGAGAAGTGGGATTGGAATCACATGCAGCGAGAGGAGAGCGGTTTTGGAATGGATCGTATGAAGTGGGCAAAGGATAGTCTTAGCTGGTGCTAACAGAGAAAACCCTGTGGGACTATAGGACATGGGGACAGCAAACTGAGTCCCCACTGTGTGCAGTGTCTTGATTTGGTGTTTGACAGGTGAAAACTCACAGGAATGCTTTTGAAAAACTGATGCTGTGCAGGGGGAGTAAATCATCCTTGCAAATAAAGCAGTGATCAGATTTCTGAGTCGCCTTACCGTGATTGAGCTGTATTTAGATGACATAGTTTTATTTCCATTTATTCTTGGTTTGTCCTTAAAATTTCTAGCTGGGAGTTACAAGTCCTTACAGTGTTTGTGCTTACTGAGATCCGAAGTGGATTGTCCTGACCCTTTTTAGTGAAGGCAGTGTACTTAACCTGGGAGGTGCGTCCCTAGAGTTTCAAGAAGCGCTTTGGAAAGTGAGTTTGCGTAGCTGAAAAGATCATGTGATTGAGTCACTTCTCCATTAGAGTAAGAGCCAAGTCCTGAACTCAGACACGCCCACAGAGGCAGGGCTGCACAGTTTATTTGGGGACAGTTAGAGTGGTGCTTTTTCACAGGTGCAGTGTGCCTTGCAGATGCCGGGCGAGCAGCTGGAATTCCTAGAGGCTGCTCAAAGCGATCCGTGGGCTGTTTGAGGGGTAGTTGTTTAAAGCATGGGCAGAGGCTATCACTGTCGTAAGCAAATACCAGATGTGAGGACTGGTCGTGCAAAAATGGACTTCATCTTTCTGGTGAGCAGGCGGGCAGTGTCTTTGTCCTCGTAGCTGGAAGGTTGGACATTTCTACTTCCCGTAAGCTCTCAGGACATTCTGTAGGGACCGTGGCCCCTGCGTCTTACTTTTGCTGGTTGGACATACCTCTGGGAGAGTGAAGAGCCTCTCAGATGTACTCCATGCTGCCCATGTGTGCATCAGAACTCCTGATACTACACAAGAGCAGAGAGAACCTTACATTGTTTCTCTGCACGCTTACTTCCGACACCAGATGTGTGGGTGTTCTCTTGTATCCAAGTCTCTTATGCCAGTTGGGTGTCCTACAGTTCGTTCAGTCCAACTCTGACGGGTTGCCTGGAGTTAGCATCAGACCCCACACCTGAAGGGCCCAGGCCCCCAGGGCTGCCCCGGTTTGAATTACTGAGCAAGAAGCTGCCGTCCACTACTGGGGATGCCCACAGGCTTCCCCTGTAGGTTCAGTAATTTGTGAGAAACACTTGCAGAACTCAGGGGAAACGTCTTGCTTACATGTCTTGGTGTATCATGGAGGAGCCAACTGGGAACAGCCAGATAGAAGAGCCACATGGGGTAGCGTGTGGCACGAGGGTTGGGTGGGCATACACAGCTTCCCTTTGTGGGAGCGCCATCTTCCCAGCTGCCCCATGTGTGCAGCAACCCAGAAGCTCATCAAATTTCATTGCTTCAGATTTTCTGGAGCTCAGTCTCCAGCTCACTCCCAGAGAGGTGTGAGGGTGGGACTGGAAGTGCCAGCCCTCCAATCACTTGATCCTTCTGATGCTCAGCCGTGCTCTGAGGCGGTCTTGGGATCCTGTGCTAACACACCTCATAGTGTAAACTCACATGTGACCAGAAAGGACTTCAGTGACTCGTAAAATCCAAGGATGCAGGCATCCTGTGCCCAGAAAGCAAGGACCAAGACCAAATATGTCCCTCAGGGACCATGATCCAATGCCAGATTCATAAAAATGTATTTTTTACGTGGTCCTGATTGTGCCTACTTGAATCATTTTCACTGATTTGTTAAAAATACTCTTCCTTTTCTCTTTCACTAGCTGTTCCATAGTTTTAATAGAGCCATCGTCCCAAGACCAGAAGGAAGTAAGTACAAATTTACAAAATGAGTGTTCCTTTCTCTTTTCCACGCATTAGCTTTTGCCAATCACTGATGTGCTGCTGTTGCTGGGGACTTGATTGGCACCTGCTCTGCGCTGGTCCTCCATTGCCTGTGGTCTCTCTTAGCCACTGGGGACTGCATCAGAGTTCCCGGGGCTGCTGCAGCCCTCACCGAGCTTTCCCAGTTCTGAGCTTTTCTGAGTCTTGCTCTGCAAAACCCTAAACACGTTCTCTACAATTCACTTTTTTATCTTTTTAAAACCGTAAGTAATCACCTGAGAGTTTCAGGTATCCAGCGTCCAACTTGCCTGGTGGCAGAGTCGCATGCACACCTGGACTCAGGTCTTTGTTCCCTGTCCCTCGTATTCTTTCCCCACATAGTCTCAGAACGCTGGCTGTCATTGGGACTTGGAAAATAGCAACAGATAACAACTCTCAAGGATCTTCATATGCACACTGTCTGTCCTTGCAACTCTCATTGTTGCTGAGATAAAGCAAAAATGTGTTGGGATTTTCTGGGTGCTTGTGTAGATTTGCTTTCCGTATATTTGGAGAAATTAAGGCTACAGCTGTGAAATGGCCAGTTTGGAAACTCTGTAATATGATTTCAAAATAATTACGATCACTTAAGCCACCATTTGAGTACAAGACATGTCCCCTCCCCCCTCCATCCCAGCACTAGACATTGGTGAGGGGCCACGGGAGGGTGGTGAATTCACTGAAGCATCACTTCTTTTTTTTTTTTTTAATTTATTTGAAAGGCAGATTTACACACACACACACACACACTGTCTTCCATTCGCTGGTTCATTTTCCAAATGGCTGCCACAGCTAGGGCTGGGCCAGGCTGAAGCCAGTAGCCCAGAAGTCCATCCAGGCCTCCCACATAGATGGTAGGGACTCAAGTATTTGAACCATCCTCTGCTGCCTTCCCAGGTGCATTCGCAGGGTGCTGGATAGGAAGTAGAGCAGCCAGGACTTGAACCATTGTGAGGCACCTGCTTAACCTTCTCCCTCTCTCCTTTGCTTGGTGCTTCTTCTTTCTCGTTCATCTTCTTCCTCCCTGTTTCTTTTTTCTCCTTGCTTCTTTGCTCTCTTTCTTATTTAATAGAGAGAAATTAAAGCATGCCATTTTTTTGGAGGGGATGGAGGTGGGGGATAGTTTAAGCAGAAAGAAATATCTGAATTTATAAAATGTAAATTGTGTGTATGTGTGTGTATGGGGAGAGAGAGAGAGAGAGAGAGAATGAATTGGGAAAGCCCTGCTTGGTGTTCAGTAAAATTTTCCTCAAGCTGAGCATTATGTATTAGGTACAGAGCTTGTATTTGTGGGTCATTCATGTAGCCCCTATGAGAGCCAGGAGTTAGCGCTGCTGTTGTGTGGGTTCTGAATGCAGTGGTGAAGGGGACTGCTTTTCTTGGTTTCATTTTTGGAACAAGAATTGTCTTTCATTGGGGTATACATATGTCACCTATTCATTGGGAAACACATGTATTAGAAAAAATACAAATTTTAGTTTTGAAATTCTATGCCACATGATCATCTATTTTAAATTCATTTTGAAAATATTATTTTGAAAACGTGGTGTATGGTAGCATAAAATCTCAACAGTTTACTTGAAGCTCATTTTCCAAATTAAAATTTTGTAGTCTTTCCTAAAGACCTGCCTCCCACTCCAACTTAAAAAAAAATTTTGTTTTCTTAGATACTCAAGTAATGTAAGAACCTTTACTTATATGTATAGTTTTCCTTAGTTGAGCTTTGGTTGGAATTTTTAGCAAAATGTATCTTGGTTACTAGATAGCACGCCTTAAAAATTTATGTCACTATTTTTTATTATTTTCAACACATTATATTATCTTGAAATTATTTTTAAGTTATAAATGTATTAAAAATCATTGAAAGTGGATATCCTGATTTTCCAGCAAAAGCTCTTCTAAATATGTGAAATTTGAGAGTAGGCTTTTGGCCCAGCAGTTAAATCATAGCTGCACATTGGGATACCTGGGCTACATTCCCAGCCTGGCTCCTGACTGCAGCTTCTTGCCAGTGCAGTCTCTGGGGCACAGTGGTGATGGCTCAGTGTTTGGGTTCCTGCCGCTCCTGTATGAGATCTGCATTGCTTTCCCCAGCTGGCCGGTTGTGGCCCCAGACATTGGGCATTTGGGAGTGAACCAGTGGATAGGAATCTGCCACCCTACCCCCTCATCTCCCTTGGCATGTCTCTGCCTCTCAAATGAATAGAATATGAAATTGATGAATTCTAACTTAAGTCATTTAAATTGGGAATAAGTCTTATTTATCTTTTTAAAATAGTGAAATAAAAGTTTAAGTAGCTTTCCCCCTCCTTTCTGTGGGGAAAAGAGATATAAATAATTGTGTCCTTAAAAATTTTATAACTACTTCTTTTAGGTGCACAGTTGGATAAGATTGGATTCACGATTCTCAGAAAATGCATCAGTGCAGTTGAAACACGAGGTAATGTGATTATCTGAATTGTTTTATTCATGAAAGGACATAGGTATGTAAAAATCTAAAACTTGTTTGAAAACACTTGTTGCTTGCTTGCTGAAGTGTAGAATGAAATGCATTAAAACAGGATGCTCATTCTGGGTACCATGAGGTCAATTATTCATTTACTATGACATTTGGGGATATTTTTTAATGTCCATTTTTCTCCCCTTCATTAAAACATGAGATTAATGTTGACAAGAGAGTCGTATTCATTTGCTACATCTGCCATAGCAAACCACCATGGACGGTGTGACTTTGAACAGTACAATTTTATCTTCTCCCAGTTGTGGAGGCTGGATGTCCAAGGTCAAGGTCGGTTTCTTCTGTTTGCAGATGAGGTCTTCCTGCTGTGTCCTCACATGGCCTTTTCTCTGTGCATGCATGGCCCTGGTGTGTCTCTTAATGTACCCAAACTTCTTATCAAGACCCAAATCCTATGACCTCATTGTTACTTAATCACCCCTTTGAAGGCTCTCCTGAAGTGTGGTGCTTTGGGCTTCAGTGTGTGACTTTCAGGAGGGCACAGTTCAGCCCAAGAGAGGGGTCAGCACTGTTGGACACCCAGTCATGCTCACTTTTTGTTTTAAGCTGTGAAGAGACTCTCTCTCCTCCATTGTCTTGTGAATGGCCATTAAAAAAATCAACTTTATTGAGGCCTAATTTTCATGAGGTAGCATTCACTGATTGTAACTGTGCAAATTGTTAAGTTTTGAACAATGTATCCAATTGTATAACTGCTACTGCAGTTGTAGAAGATTCTGTGCCTGCCTCTGATTTTTTCTTGCTGCTTTACAGTCATCCCCTACGACCTCCTTGATCCTTGGCATCCACTGAGCTGCTTTTTCTCGCTCTGGTTCTGCCTGTTTCTAAAGCATTTCCTACAGATGGAAGCATGCAGCCCATGGTCTTTACACTCTGGCAATATTTGGTGTAGTGCTTTTGAGATTCATCCTGTTGGATGTATCTTTAGCTCATCTCTTTATCACAGATAGTATTCTGTTTTATGGATATATAACAATTTGTTTATTGGTCTGTTGTTAAATATTTCGGTTGATTCTGTTAAAGTTTTAAGGAAACTAATTCCTCCACTGACCAAAAGCCCGTAGGAATTTTCTTTGTAGTCCCTAAGATAAAGTCCCTGCAGATTTGGGAGAAACAAATATTGAACATTGCAAAACAGGCTGTTTGTGGTTGTTGAAGTTCTCTTTGTTTAGAGACTTGGTGAGGCATGGATAAGTTGAATATTTAATTCACTTTTCAAATCATGTACATTCCAGCCCTATGCTGGATGACTTAGTGGGATGAAGGATGGCATTCACCTGTTCCATCATACAAGGTTTTTGTTTTAAATCCAGGACTGCCACCTGTGAATTCAGATGCTGGATAACAGATAAATATGAGCTGTTTCATGATTTGGGGATTTGCCCATCAGCAATAACAACTGAAGCTCTGAAAGCCTTTTCTCCCACACTCACTCACAGGGGCAATTCAGACTGACAGGTTTTCATCATTTCAACCTGCACTGAAATTGAACTGATAAATTTGTTCATTTTCCTAGTGCTTGGAAAAATATTTTTAGTATCTCTCACTCAGCCCTCATGTTTTTCATCTGAAGTCCTTAAGTTAGAACTTTAATCATATCACTTGCATGCTTATCAGTTTTGATAAATGAAATTCTTTCTCCAAAAGGTATGTTTTATTCATACCTTTCCTTCTGCCTGAACAGATAAAGATCTCAGTAGAAGGCTTTCTGATTGGCATGTGTAGTTTTATAGAGTGTTATGTACATTGAATGGTGTAAATATATTGGAATCTGCATGTATTAAGTGTGTTTTATTATCGATATATAGATTATTGACTATCTTTTAAAATAAGACAGAAACACAGAAGGAGAGCTCTCATTTACTGGTTTACTCTCCAAATAGCCTCAGCGGCCTCCAGCTGGGACCTCAGCCCAGGTGCCCCACATAGGTGGCAGGAACCCTGTTACTTGAGTCTTTACCTCTGCCTCACAGGTTCTGCATCAGCTAGAAGCTGGGTCAGCAGCTGAAGCTGGGCATGGGTGCCTTAACCACTAGGCTAAACACCCATCCCAAATTGTGGAGTACTTTTAATAGAAGAATGAGTCTACACAGTTTATGTTTAATTTTTCCCATTGAATAACTCATCCAAAAAAGTATCTTTTTCTTTCTAAATCTTTGTCTTCAAAGCCTTTCATTATTGAAACCTGTTGCTTTCACTTGAGTAATAGACTAAAAATAGAGTTAACATGATCTGATTGCTGATTCTCTTTATTAAAAATGATGGGGAACCTTATAGAATCTCTGTCTTATAGCTTAAATTTGGGAGTTCCTTCTGAGCATATTTCTATTTTTTAAAAAATTATTTTTATAAGATTCTTATTTATTTATTTGAAAGGCAGAATTATGAAGAGAGAAAGAGTGAGAGATCTTAGATCTGCTGGTTCAATCCCCAAATGGCTGCAATGGCCAGGGCTGGGCCAGGCTGAAGCCAGGAGCTTATAATTCTGTGCAGGTCTGCCAAGTGGATGGCAGGGATCCTGGCACTTGGGCCATCTTCTGCTGCTTTCTCAGGCACATTAGCAGGGAACAGGATTGGAAGTGAGCAGCTGGGCTTTGAACTGGAGCTCATGGGATGCTGCCTTAACAAGTGCCACACAATACCCCACCCCCACCTTTTTAATTTAATTTTTTATTTGAAGGGCAGGGCTGGTGAGGAGGGAGAGAGAAATCAGAAATCAGAGAGAAATCTTCCATCCACTGGTTCACTCACCAGATTCCTGCAACAGCCAGGGCTGGGCCAGGGTTGAAGTCAGGAGGCCAGCCTCTCAAGTTTTCCTCGTGGGTGGCAGGAACCCAAGGACTTGAGCCATCACCTGCTTCCCCTCCAGGGGATGTGTTAGCAGGAGGCTGGATTGGAAGTGGAATAGCTGGGTCTCCAACCAAGGCACTTCAAGATGGAATGTGGGCATCACAAGTGGTGACTTAGCTGCTGTGCCAGTGACTGACCCAGGAATATTGCTCTGAACGATTTTCCCCAAACCGGCTCTCCTGGATATTGAGCTCTTTTGTGCTACAGGTGTTGCTTCATACACTTTTTCTTTATTTTTTTTTTTTTAAGATTTATTTTATTTATTTGAAAGAGTTACAGAGAGAGGTAGAGATGGAGATAGAGGTCTTCCATCCGCTGGTTCACTCCCCAGATGGCCACAGCGGCCGGAGCTGCGCCGATCCGGAGCCAGGAGTTTCTTCTGGGTTTCCCACGTCCCAAGGACTTGGTCCATCTTCTGCTGCCATCCCAGGCCATAGCAGAGAGCTGGATTGGAAGAGGAGCAGCCGGGACTAGAACTGGCGGCTATGTGTTCTTCAGGCCAGGGCGTTAACCCGTTGAGCCATGGTGCTGACCCCTCTTTTTTTTTTTTTTTTTTTTTTTTTAAATCAGGGTAAAGCTAGTTTATGTTCCTCTATTAAGAACCCTGCATATTTTCTTTTTCTTTTTTCTTTTCTTTTTTTTTAAATTTTTGACAGGCAGAATGGACGGTGAGAGAGAGAGAGAGAGAGAGACAGACAGACAGAGAAAGGTCTTCCTTTGCCATTGGTTCACCCTCCAATGGCCGCTGCAGCCGGCACGCTGTGGCTGGCGCACCGCGCTGATCCGAAGCCAGGAGCCAGGTGCTTCTCCTGGTCTCCCATGGGGTGCAGGGCCCAAGCACTTGAGCCATCCTCCACTGCACTGCCGGGCCATAGCAGAGAGCTGGCCTGCAAGAGGGGCAGCCGGGACAGAATCTGGCGCCCCGACCGGACTAGAACCTGGTGTGCCAGCGCCGCTAGGCGGAGGATTAGCCTATTGAGCTGCGGCGCCGGCTTCCGTATTTTCTTAGCTTAAAACACAAGAGTTAAATGGGAACTTAAAAAAGTTTGTGGAAAGATGGAATTCAGCGGTACACTTATTTGGTGCCAAAAAGTAAAAAAAAATACAACAATCCATACCTGTGTGAGTTATCTCAAAAGTTCATGGAAAAAATGCATGCTGTGAAAAAAATATGCTTGGGCTCCAAAAATTTTTTTGTACCCCAAAATTATTTTGTACCCCCCCAAAACCCCTCTTTTTTAAAGTTCCATTTTCCCAGAAACACTTTTAAGTTCCTTTGTGGTTTTTACTCATCAAGCGCTGGTGGGAAACCTTTGCTCATCACTGTGGTAACTGCGCTTCTGGAGCAACCGGCCAGGTTCAAAGTTCCTGGTTGCCCAGTCAGAGGGAGGCTGATCTGGAGGGCTTAGGACCAGCAAATAAGTGCTCTGGTCTTGCAGTGAATTACATGTGCTCACAGCTAAATGGCTATCCATTGCCATGTGGCTTCACTCAACCCCAAAGGCTACAGGAAACACAGCCCTACCAGGAGCCTGCAAAACAGAGCTGGCGAATCCCGTTCATGACCACTGTGTACTTGGTGGGTCTGCGTGCATCATGACCTAGAAGCATTCATTGAGATCTGATGGAAGAATTACTTCTGTCACTATGTTGAGCATCTTAAATATTTCTATTGTTCTCTGTAAACTCCCATTTCAGTTGGTCTGGTGAAAGCAGTTAACCTTTCTTAACTTTTTTTTAAATAAAAGACATTTTGTGTTTCTAGTATTAACATTATTTGTGGTTTCACTGAAATATTTGCAAAGCATCAGGCAGATGTCTAATGTTTACTACAGTCCTCAGTAGCATAAGAAAGTAGTTTAACAACATATTAACATAGCTTAGATAACAAAGAACATATAGCACATAGAATAATGTCATGACTTAATATTTATAGTATACATGAGTATAGATATTCGTGTATATTGGCCTGAGTGGGACTATTTAACAAGATGAGAACAAATCCCATTTTGCTACTGTATCAGAATCAATTACTTGTACTCTCTCATTTCCATAGAATTGTGTGCTCATATAGTTACGGTATGGGTGGGAGTCAGATCTGCTGATCTTTTATCCATATATGAAATACATGTTAATTACGTGTACCGACTCCAACATTGAAAATTACTGCTTACACGTACCAAGCTGAAGGAGTTCCTAAAGCAGTTGTTTGCAGACTTTTCTGTACATTGCAGTCACCTGGAATCTTTAAGTGGTCTGACTAAATTGCTACTGGGTGTGAACTAGAAGTGGGAGTTGTCATACCACCTCCCGGGGGATTCTGATACAAAGCACAGTTCGGGAATCCCTATCTGAAAAGAAGAGTGGCCATCACTGGAGAAATGGAATACACTAATTGTTGTCCTCCTGTGGGTCATGTTCTGCTACATGGGGCATGTTCTCTTAATTCTTTTTAAAAAATAACCCAACCTAAATCCAAACAAACAAAATAGAAAAGTTCTGAAGAAATGGAGCAGTGTTCGTTTCCATCCTTCAATAGTCTATCATGGTTAAACCTGGTTCTAACATGAAGCCAGTTGGTTAACTAGTATTTATTGAGCCAACACAGGGTGCATATAGTCTTGCTATAGGCCTTAAGGGTTGTTTGTATTTACATCTAACCCTTGATCTATTAATGGTAGACAGAACATAGAAATTTGTAGGAAACTGAAGTTTACAGGTAATAAAAATGTTACAGGCGTGGATGTTTGGCCTGGTGGCTAAGATGCCTATGTCCCGTATAAGAGTACCTGGGTTCGACACTCTGTTCCGGCCCCTAACTCCAAATTCCTGCTAGTGCAGACCCTGGGAGGCAGAAGTGTATGTGTCAAGTAATTGGGTTCTTGCCACTCATGTGGGAGACCCGGATTATGTTTCAGGCTCCTGGATTCAGCCTGGCTGTTGCGGACATTTGGGAAGGAAAGCAGTGGTTGGAAGCTCCGTCTGTCTTCTGTGTCTGCCTCTCGAATCAAGTTACGAGTTTGCAGGAGAGAATCTTAGTGATATCGATGGACTGGGAGAGACCCACTGTGAATTAAGAGCTGTTTTAGGAATGGGCTTCCTTAGAATTGAAGCAGGGTGGGGGTTGTCCAGTCTGTGGGCCAGAATAAGGCCTGTGAAATCAGTTAGTCTGGCCCTGCCAAGGCAAACGCATGGGGGAATTGAAATTTGACAAATCTGTAGCAGGTTAATTTTCAAGTTGATAATGATATGGCCATGAATAATGTTATGAATATCCAGATGGCCCTGGGCAGAGGAAAGGATCCCCACCCCTGATTTCAAGGGTAGGAAAGTCTGTTTTGGCATGTAGAAAAGCCCCAGCAAGGATGTGGAGAGCCAGTGTGACTGAGACAAGCCAGAGCTGACCGGGAGGAGAACGTGAAGAGTCGGTTGAAGCAGGTACTTGGGCACCTGGTTTTGCTGTGAAGGTGCTGGGTGAGGGGTAGTGGATGGTAGAGAGCAAAGTAGCAGGCTTTAAAATGTCGGCATGACATCATCTCCTGTGGGATGCCTAGGGATCCTGTTGATGATAGAGTATTCTGTAAGTGAGGCCCTGAGTCTGGCTAATAGACGTTGGTGTGTTTGTGGAAGCAAATAGTATAGTCGTGTTCAGAAAATTTTGCTGTGGTCATGCTGGTTATGCTTAGCAGTAGACTGTACAGAGAAGATGAGAGTCCTATAAGAAGTCTCACCTTCAAGTGTTAGCTTAGGAAGGAGGACATTGAGGAAGCTTAGGGTGCGTGGCAGGCCTGATGGCCTACATTGGGCTTGACAAGTGCTCATTCTGTTGAATGAGAATTGGTGGCTGGGCCCCTGCTCTAGGCAGTGAGAGAGATCCAGTGAGGAGAGTGGTTGCATGGAGATGGATGTTCTGATCTTTTGCTGTTAGGAGACAGAAGCAGCCATGGGAGGCTTCAGGTGGGTAGAGTTTATGAAGGCCCTGGGTGACAGGTCTCTAGCTTTGCAGATTGTGGAAGGGAGCATGTGGATATAAAGTATATCTTCCGTCCTAAATCGTGAAGTCAAGAGAAGACATAATAAAAATGACTAAGGGTGGCCAAGTGTCAGGGTGTCTGAAGCCACGGGCAATTAAAATTTCAAGCTTTTTGTAGGTGAAACCCAGCAAGTTGAGAAGTATTTGTGACAGCTTTCATTATCCCACTGTCTCTGCGTGCCATGGAATTTCTGGTGCCCTGTGGAGCCCCTCCCTTTGCAGGAGAGCATCCCACTGTTCTCAAGCAGGTGAACACAGCCCTGCTCTCGTTGCCTTGGCCTTACTGAAAGCAGACACTGCGCATAGCCTCTGGTGGCTTTGGAGCTGTCATTATGGGGTCATGGGGTTGGCTGTTCTGCCTGCATTGCTGGAACACACAGTAGGCTCAGCGCCCTCCTTGGCCCCTCCTGAGCCTCTCTGATACCCAGTGCCCAGCTCTTGAATTGGTTTCTATAAGGACAAGAGGAATTGTCCAGGTCCATGTGTAGGTTGGGTGTGAGAAGGAAGGAATTTTGGCAGAGGAGAGAGTGGGGGTTGCAGAGGAGATAATTGGAAGACTGTGATACTTTGAGCATCCTTGGGCAAGATGGCAGGAATGGCGGGAGAGGGCTATGGGGCAAGGGAGGCACTAGGGTTACTTTGTGGAGGCTTGACCTGCCTTTGGATGACAGGTGATAATCAAGTTGCAGCTGCAGTGAAGTGTGCATTTGGAGGGCTTCATAGCCTTCCAAACCTTAGTTTCTTAGAAAGAAGAAATACAATAAGTAGGAAACTTGCACTGTCTACCTTGCACACAGGCTTGTGACATTAAAAGAGCTAGATTTGTGTGACGTATTCATGAACCATGTATCTTCACTACCTCTCTGGGTTCTTGCCCTGCTTTGTTTGAATCCTGATACCTGTGTGTTCCTCGTTTGGCAGTTTTATTGCCTGATACCGTTCATTATATCCCCTACATTTTTTTTCCCCTTGGAGCTTTACTTAGCGTGGAGAAAACATCTTCATTATCTTTTGCATGCCTCTTCTCCTGTCTGAATACAGTCGGGGCCTGGGCCACGTGTGAGTATTCCGTGAACAGTCGCTATCTGTTCAAGGACACAGCTTTCACTGAAACGCCACATCGGCATCGCTAGCTGTTAACAGGCATTTGTAAGATCATTGGAAGCCTTTGTTCTAGATGTGCCTGGAGTTGGAACGTTCACATACATATATGTTGATTTTCAGCCTGCTGTGAATTCGTGGTTGCACACATCTGTGTAAGCATCTCTCTGAATTATGGATAACTCGTTAGACATAGGAAGATACGTTGCGTTGGTGTGCAGGGGTTGTATGGTTTCAGAGCTTGCAGGGTGGTGACGCAATGTCCTTGAGCGAGTCACTCCCTTTCCTAAAAGGGAGCCATCTCTCCTAGGCCTACACCTTGTCTTTTTCGGGACCTGCACTGCACCCTGTGTTTCAGGTGCACGAGGAGCAAAGTAAGTCTCTTTTGCTATTTTCTTAAGTTATGATTTAAAACGAGATTTGTATGCCACTTTTGTTTATGAGGTTTCTCTTTTAAAAAGCTCCCATATGTGAATAATTTGAATATTCACTTCAATTTTCTAGAGCATGGCATTAAAACGTCGGCCTAGGCAAGCTGTCAGTTATCAAATTCAGCATTGTAACAAGCTGTGAACTCGTGGGGTAGAAGCAGGAAGCCACATGTAAGACAGGAAAATCGTTGATTTGTCCTATGTAAAAGTAAGCGTCTCTTCCTTTCACAAAGCTGGGTTTTAGGTTTTTGGAAAATCTTGCTGAAGTTGGTTTGAGGTTGTTTCTGATTCCAGAACTCTCTGGAGTTGTGTGCAGTCTTGAAATGTGCTCTGGGTAGTGATTAGTGTATATTTCAGTATTAATCTTTGCGGGTGTGGAAGAGAAGATGCCGAGAGTGAACCTGCAGCATATTTTTACCACCATGGCACATTAATCTTAAATTGCCAAGGGCAAATTCCATGCAAAATGAAGAAAATACAGAACAGCTGTCTGCAGAAAATTTACAGCAAGTAGACCACTGTTTCTCACTTGCTGTCTCTTTTTTAATCAAAATGGGTGTGAGGGGAGTGTGGGTGGAAGTAGAGGACAGGCTCATGTGGGAGGGAGCTGAAGCATCTTGTGGTGTCTGCAGAGAGGCAAATGCAAAATGGAAATACTAAATCCAGGCAAGTCAGAACTGAATATTCATTTTTTCTCAATTAGTAATCGGATGTGTTTGAAGCGAACTCTGAGAAGCCGTTCATTTCTAAATGAATGGTCGTGTTTCATTAAGCAAATGTTTCCTATGATATGGCCTGCCTGGTCCTGGCCTCCACCCCGTGTCTCTCTGCTGAGGGTTTGGTTTATGGCTATCACTCGTCCATCTCCAACCTCTTCTCTGTTACCTGCAGTTTTATCCAGTTTTCCCTCTCTAACACAAAGAACAGGAGTGAAGAAGGTTAATAGGACCTAGAATGGTCATTGCAATAAATTGCTTTGGTTCTGGGTCTGCTCGTATTTGAGGCTGGAGGTTAGATAGGAGCAAGAGAATGTCAGAGGTGTATTTTCAAGGAGTGCTTGAGGTGAATTCAGACCGAAAAACTTGGTAAACTATCTTCTTACAGGCGGGGCTAGGTTTTGTGTGTGTGCATCAAGTTCTGATGAGGCCTGTGCTGTTTGTGATATTCTCTGTACTCTTAGCGTCATTTTACCATTTATTAGTGCTGCGTGTTGAGTGCTCAGTGAACAGGAGGTACTCGTTAGAAGTACCTTTAGAGGCTACTAGCACTGTGGCAATAGGGGTCGAAGCCACCACCTGCAGTGCTGACATCCCGTATAGACACTGGTTTGAGCCCTGGCTGCTCTGCTTCTGATCTTGTTTCCTGCTAATGGGCCTGGGAAAGGTGTGGAGGATGGCCCAAGTGCTTGGGAGACCCAGAAGACGCTTCAGCCCGGCCCAGTCCCAGCTTTTGTGGCAATTTCAGGAGTAAACCTCTCTCTGTAACTCTGCCTTTCAAATAAAGAAATCTTTTTTTCTTAAGAAGAAAAAGTTCAGAAACTGAGGCTGATCATAATTATGTAGTCCCATTATTTTGCAAAACCTTTTAAAAAGTTTTGTTTGTTTGAAAGGCAGAATGACATAGACAAAGGAGGGAGGGGGGAGAGAGAGAGAGAGAGACAGACTTGTCTTCCATCTGCTGGTTCATTCCCCAGAGGCTAGTGACAGCCCTGGCAGCAGGGTCAGGCTAAAGCCAGGAACCCAGAACTCTGTCTGGATCTCCAATGGGTGGCAGGGACCCAACCACTTCAGCCATTTTAGGATTGCATTAGCAGGAAGCTGGATCTGCAGCACAGTAGTCAGGACTCGCACCAGGCACTCTGGTGTGGAAAGTGGGTCTTCCACGTGGCTGCACAACCCACTCTACTACCATGCACACCCCACAGAAGCCTCACGGCTGACTCAAGGTTCTGGGAGCACTGAGGGGTTAGTTGTGGTTTTTTTCTTTTATGTAGCAGTTTACACAGGAAAATCAGATACCCAAGTTCAATTTATCTGGTAATTTTATGTGACTCTTTAACAAGCAGCAAAATTAACTGGTTTGATTTTAACCTCCTGGACATTTGAGCAGTAAAGCGCAATCTCTTTGAGAGAACAAAGGACAGGAAGTAGCTCAGAAAGAATGGCAGGGCTTTCAGACTGTCTGGTTTTCCCTTGGAAGCTGAAACAACAATAAAAACAACAACAACAAACACGGCCACCCAGCCACCCAGGGAGGAGCTTGTCCTGGCTTTGCTAGCAGTTGGTTTAGACTTAGTACCTGCTGCAGCAGCTGCCGGGGTGGAGAGGCAGGTGGCAGCAGTGAGACACTGTCAGGCCTTGTTCTCGTGTTCTGGTCACTACATCCAGGGAGGGAAAGGAGTCTTGGAAAAACCACAGCTAGCTTTTGCCTTGAGTTTGAGCCTCTTTGCCAATTTATATTGGGAAAATTTTCCCACTGCTCACCCTGGAGCTGTATGAGCGACGAGTTTGGCATAACTTTGCCGAGGCAGCCGTCTTCACAGTGTAAATTCTCTACTGTACAGAGGCCTGGAAGAGAGGAGCCGGCAGGCTCCAAACACATGAAGATGAGCAGCTAGAAATGCCAGTTGCCTGACTGGATCACTTTCTACTGTATACGTGTGTTGAGATGTTGTACTGTACCCCACAAAATGTTCTTGTATTACATGCTACTTGAAATGTTAAGAAAAGAAAGTTAGTGCTTTTATTAACTGTCCCATCTTTTCTAGCTTAATTTACTGCTTACCCCTTCATGGTGTTACATACATCCAATGGGCTTTACTGAGCACTTTTAAAAATATATATATATATTTATTTGAAAGGCAGAGTTAGGAAGGGAGAGACAGAGATTTTCCATCCTCTGGTTCACTCCCCAAACGGCTGCAGTGGCTGCAGCTGGGCTGATCCAAAGCCAGGAGCTAATAACTTCATCCGGGTCTCCCACGTGGGTGCAGGGGCCCAAGGACTGGAGCCATCCTCCACTACTTTGCCAGGCACATTAGCAGGGAGCTGGATTAGAGTGGAGCAGCCAGGATGTGAACTGGTACCCGTATAGGATGCTGTCACCACAGATGTTGGCTTTACCTGCTATACCACTGCACTGGCCCCAGCCAGCACTTTGAAAGTGTTTATTACAGGAAAAACACTGGAGGAAAAATGGTGGAGATACGACTGTTTTTTAAGTTTTTAAGCTGATTATTCAGTGAGAGGAATACATAAGAAAGTGAGGGCTTTATTTAGGGGAGAAAGACAGACCTAGAAGTCGAGTTGGGTCCATACCAAGCAGAGAGCAGGCCAGGAGCCACATGGAGCAAGCAAGTAGGCAGGAGAGCAGAGAGCGGGCAGCCCGAAGGTCACACACCTACGGAGCAACAAGGGCTGGGGCCACCATGCCTTTATCCACCTCCAAAGGGGAGTGGTTACGTAGTCTGATTGGCAGGTGAAGTACATGTGGGGTCAGGTAGGGGCATGAGGTGACACAGGGGACATGGTCTTCCAGCTCACAAATCTAATTGATTTTATCCTATCTGCCTGCCTACATCACTCCCCCCTCAGATTCCAGACTTTAATTTTAAAGGATGCTGAAGGGCGTAGAATCATCATAGCTCCTGTAGCTGCTTCTTGCTTATGAGGGGTGTACTACAAGCCCTGCTTGTACTATTCTTAAAGCTTGGCTTCAGTCTGATTTTTAAGACAGTGAGGGCTCTGAGATGGTATGTTACTTTGAAGTTAACAGGTTACCTGGGGGCCAGCGCTGTGGCATAGTGGGTAAAACCTCCATCTGCAGTGCTGGCATTCTATATGGATGCCGGTTCAAGTCCTGGCTACTTCACTTCCAGTCCAGCTCTCTGCTATGTCCTGAGAAGGCAGTGGAAGATGGCCCAAGACTTTGGGCCCCTGCACTCATGTGGGAGACCCAGAGGAAGCTCTTGGCTTCTGGCTTCAGGTTGGTACAGATCCAGCCTTTGCAGCCATTTGTGTAGTGAACCAGCGGAGTAAAAGACCTCTCTCTCTCTCTCTCTCTCTCTCTCTCTCTCTCTCCCTCTCCCTGTCTCCCCCTCCCTTTGCCTCTCTGTGACTCTACCTTTCAAATAAATAAATCTTAACAAGTTACCTGCACAGCTTCATGGATACTGATAAGAGACATACAACTCTTGGTCAGAGACAGGACAGTTTATTACTCCCAGTAGCTGGAACATTGTATGTTGTGCTGGCTCCCTGAGCCTTAGTTCACAAGAATACTGCACAGAGGACCAGATGACACTAACACCTGATGCAGTGGGTGGTGTCACAGGAGAAGGCTCTAAGTCTAAGGAATCTTGTAGAAAGTCCAACAAGCAATCCCTTTGCTCTAGAGGGAGCCATTGTCTGTGTGTTCCAGGGCTGTAAGCTCCTGCTCATCTCTCTAGTGGGAAGATAATGGAACAGAAGGTGTCCATACCACCTTCTGATGGTGTCAGTAGAAGTGAGTGACTGGTGTGTTGTGAGAGACGCTTGGAGCAGCTGAAGCGAGAGCGTGGTTGACCCCGGGAGCTGGGCTGCATACTTCGCCTTGGTTCTGTAGCCTCATGTGAGCTTGTGGTAGATTTGAACAGGAGTGTGCTGCACTCTCTGACAGCGAGTAGAATTGATGGGGAGGGGATAAGAGTAGAAGATGGAAGATGGGATAGCTGCTTGGATTTTAAATTAATTCAGATAAGAGATAATGAAGTTTTTTAAATGAATTTATCTTTAGAGATTTATTTATTTATTTGAAAGAGTGATAGAAAGAGTTCTTCCATCTGCTTTTTACTCTCTAAATGGTCACAGTAGCCATGTTTGGATGGAACTGGTGTTCCATCCAGGTCTTCCACGTGAATGGCATGGGCCCAAGTACTTGGCCCACCTTCCTCTGCCTTCCCGGGTGCATTAGCAGGGAGCTAGATTGGAAGCTCGGTGGTCAGGACTTGAGTCAGCACTCTGATACGGAATGCCAGTGTCGCAAATGGCAGTGTATCCTGCTGCCACAATGCTGGCCCCTGTCTTATTGTTTTCGTAAGAAACTTAAGAGACAGATGACATTATCCTCATTTACATGAGCAGCTGAAGCAGTGAAACATGTTAGTTATTTGGCACAGAGAGAAGGCAGGGAGAGAAAGAGCTCCCATTTAGTGGTTCACGGCCCAAATGCCTCCCAGCCCTGAGCCAGGAGCTGAATCCAGGCCTCTCGTGTGGCTGGCAGGAACCCCAGTACTTGAGCCATCTCCCCTTCCTCTCCTTCTGATGTACCAAGAAGCTGGGGTCAGGATCCAGAGGTGGATACCAAACCAGGTGTTCCAATAACAGATGTGGGTGTCTTAACCGTTAGAGCAAACACCTGTCCCAAGAGATAAGTCTCTGAGCTGGAATACTGCAAACCGTGATTAAGCCCAAGACTGAATTTTTAAATGTCTATTTTTTTTTGTAAATAGAAAACTAGATTTTATTCAGAATGAGAAATACAGTAAATTACAAATTTCAGAAAGTTGGAAAATAGTATAAACATTATACAAGGTGGAAAAATGATAATTTTTTATTAATCGGATGACTCAACTGTATTTTTGTAATCTTGGATCTGTGATCTTTACCTCATAAAAACCATTCTGAAAAAGCATTCTCTATGCATGGACTAAAAAGATAAATCAGTTTCGCCTCTGATACATCATCCATGTAATTACTTTTGCTATTAACAGTTTACAAAAATGTCTGCTTTCAGCTTCACAACTTGTTTCATCATGTCAGGTAAATTTCTGGGGTTGTTGCCACATTAAGAAAACCTCTATCAAGTTTCTTTCACATATGATTCGTAAGATTTTGGGATATCTCAGGTTTTCACAAACCAATCTTAAAGAGTTTAAAATGGAAGACATTCCTTGTTGGTTTATTATGATTGGTTTTGTGGAAGTGGCTTTTAAAGTTAACCTGGACGTATGATCATTTCTATTTTAAATTACCTTTTTTTGTTAAATGGGATTATTGCTTTTGGTCTGATTGGAAATTGTTTATTTTGCAACAATTCACAGTGTCAGAATAGTTTACATGGATTTCTCTGTTTTCTGCTTTTGTTTCACTTTTCCATTAATTTTTTTGTCCAGTTTCTTAGTAAACAAGTCTATGGCCTTCACATGCGTCTAAATACTTAGCTTATGGGACAGATGCTTGGTGCCGTTGTTCAGAGCCTACTTGGGATGCCACTTGAGTCCCAGCTCAATTTTTTAAAAAGATTTATTTATTTGAAAGAGTTAGAGGTAGAGAGGTAGAGAGGTAGAGAGAGAGAGAGAGAGAGAGAGATCTTCCATCTGCTGGTTCACTCCCCAGATGGTCGCAACGGCTGGAGCTGAGCCGATATGAAGCCAGGAGCTTCTTCCGGGTCTCTCACATGGGTGCAGGGGCCCAAGCACTTGGACCATCTTCTACTGCTTTCCCAGGCCACAGCAGAGAGCTACATCAGAAGAGGAGCAGCCGGGACTAGAACCGGCGCCCATATGGGATGCGGGCACATCAGGCCAGGGCTGACGCCACAGCACTGGCCCCATCAATTTTTTTTAAAGATGTCCTTCATATTTTTAAAAAAGATTTATTTATTTGAGAGAGAGAATTACAGACAGTGAGAGGGAGAGACAGAGAGAAAGGTCTTCCATCTGCTGGTTCACTCCCCAAATGACTGCAGTGGCCAGAGCTGGGCCGATCTGAAGCCAGGAGCCTCCAGGTCTACCATGCAGGTGCAGGGACCCAAGCATGTGGGCCGTCTTCCACTGCTTTCCCAGGCCATAGCAGAGACCAGCTCAATTTTTGATCCCAGCTTTCTGCTAATGTGCACCGTGGGAGACAGCAAGTGATGACTTAAGTACTTGGGTCCCTGCCACCTATGTGGGAGTCCTGGATGAAGTTCCTGGCTCCTCGCTTTGGCCTGTCCCAGCTCTGGCTGTTGCAGGCATTTGGAGACTGAACCAGCAGATGGAAGATCTATCTCCAGCTTTCTTTTCTCTCTTCAAATGAGATGAAAATAAATAAGTTAAAAAAAAAACTTAAATTATTATTTCTTATTTTCACAAGGTATTTTATTATTTGAAATTATTTATTAACATGAAAGACTTTTATGTTAACAGATTTTTTATTTACTTGGGAGAGAGCGAGATCTAGTTCACGCTGGCCGGTTCATTCCACAGAGGTCCCTAACAAGGAAGCCTAAGTACAGCCAGGAGCTGGGAACTCAATCAAGGACTCCCACGCTGGCGACAGGACCCCAATTACTCAAGCTGTCACCACTTCCTCCCAGGGTGTGTGTATTAGGTGTGCATTAGCAGGAAGCTAGGGACCGGAGCCAAGACTCGAATCCAGCAACTTCAGCCTAGGATGCGGGTATCCCATCCAGCGCCTTAACTGCTGGGCCAAATGTCGGCTCTCATTTGTACATTCTCGTGGAGTATAGTGCAGTACTTCAACACATAAACGCAGCATGAACTGAGCAAGCTGGGCCACCAGCCTTTCCCTCTCCCTCTCTTCATTTGGAGTCCGGCAGTCCTCACTGCCCGTGCTCTTAACCGCCGTGAATGTGAGGAGATGGAGGCTCCGCAGGCTGTTCTGAGGATGCTGGAGATGGAGAGCGGAACAGCGTTGAAAGTGGAGCCACAGGAAAGGGTGCAGGGGACACGGAAGCCTCACACCGTGAAAGTGATCGATGGATTTAGCATGAAGCCATTGTCAGGTTGCACCTGCTTCCTTCCCTACGGACCTCTGAAGCCCCACTGTCTGCGGGGGGAGAGCCGGCCCTTTGCTGACAGTGCTGCTTCAGGACATCTCGTGGAGGCAGAAGTAAAGTCCATGTGGAATCCACATCTGGGAAGACTTAAAATCCTAACACAGAACATTTTGTGTTTTCTGAGCGTTCCACATACTCTCTCCCCCAGTGTCCATAAGGCTTGGTAGGTGGTTAAGCAAATGCACTCACGTATTGTTTATTAGACCTGGTTGCTTAGGCAGTGTTGGAGACTGGGAACAAGTTAGGGTCAGCCTGCGAGCGGTCACACAACTAGACAAGGACAGAGCTGCGGTGTGCATCCTGATCTCCTGACTTACCATCAGAATTGTCCTGTGGCAGTAGAAATAGGGTGACAGGGAGAGTTGGTGACAGAGGCATTTGGTGGTGGTGGGACAGCTGAATTCTGAAAGATCCAGAGCTGAGATTCACACTGTGAGGAGAGACTGAAGGACATAGCCAATGTTTCTGGGAGAGCCCAGGACAGGTGGATGTGGGACCTCCGGGAGAGGTGGGGACCACAAGTGTTACTAATGAAAAGCGTAGCCCTCGGTTACTGTGTAGCTTTCCACTAGTCCCTGTGGAAGCCCTTTGCCAGACTTGGATGGTTGTGCTAGGAGTAGCGTAAGTCTATAGGGGCTGTTTGGTCTCAACTCCAGTGCTTTATCTTGCTTTGACTAGAAACTGGGAGTGGGGAAAGCCTGCAAGTGTGCAGTCCATCTTGACTCTAATGCAAAGGTAGCAGCAAGTGGACCAGCCACCCCTCATATTTGATTCTGCTTATGAGAGGATGACTCAAGCCTAGATGCATCTGTAGCACCCTGAAATTATTAGTACTTAGAACAATAATGGCTTCGACCTGGAATTGGATATAGCTTTGGACTTTTTCCCTATTTCTCACTTAATGCATGGATGGGAAGCAGTAATGAGTTGATGGGATGGCCAGCCTCGTGCCAAGCTTACACTTTCCTGTGTTCAGTCTCTGGTTTGTTTGGGTTTGGGGATGAACACCATGTGAATGAAGTTATGAAATGGTTCCTTAAAAGGCCTCCGGGTTGGGAGTTTGCTCATAATAATACAGAGACGGGCTTATACAAAGAAGTATGAGCGTACTCTTAAGAAATTAATGGAAAAAAATAGAATTTAAAAATCTTATTTTGGTGCAAAAACATTTTTGAAATCCATGTGTGGACTTTTTTTTTTTTTTTTAAAAAAAGATTTGCTTATTTATTTGAAGATCAGATTTTAGAGTGAGAGGCCCAAAGAAAGAGAGAGAGCGCGTTCGCGCTTCCATCTGCTGATTTACTGCCCAGATGGCTGCAACAGCCAGGGCTTGGGCCAGGCTGAAGCCAGGAACCAGGAGCTCCATCTAGGTCTCCCACACGGGGGGCAGGCACCCAAGTACTTTGACCGTCTTCTGCTGCTTTTCTAGTCCATTAGCAGGACCTAGATCGGAAGTGGAGCAGCTGAGGCACAAACCAGCACCCTTATGGGATGTCAGCATCATAAGTGGCTTTACCCACTATGCCACAACACCAGTCCCCCAAGCGTTGTTTTTTCCTATTCATTCTCCATGAATTTTTGGAAGACCCTGGTGTGTGAAAGCCAGCATGAAAGTGACAGCAAGGCTGGTAGGAAGAGAAAATGTTGGTTTGTTGCTGGCAGATAGGAGCTCCCTGCAATGTTTTTCTGTCTGCTGGCCAAATAATTATCATCCAGGGGAAGCAATTGCAAATGTCATTGGTGAGCAGGAATTTTATAGTTTCTATGAGTCACTCTTATTAAATGAAATTTGACTTTCTTCCCAGCATGTGCTTTATTTTATCAAAGTGGCTGTAAGCGCAATGCTTTGGTTATGATGACTCTTACATGTGTTGTGCCTTCCTATTTTGAAATGAGTTGAGTTGTATGCTACAGTGAAAGCTTTTCATGAATGGTTGGTATGTATGAGGCTCATGCACATGCTTTAGAAATGGAATCCCCTTTAATTTTCACGACTGGGGCTGGCACTGTGACGCAGTAGGTTAAACTGTGGCCTGCAGTACCAGGATCCGATATGGGCACCAGTTTGAGTCCCGGCTGCTCCGCTTCGGATCCAGCTCCCTGGGAAAGCAGCAGAAGATGGCCCAAGTCCGTGGGCCCCTGCACCCATGTTCCAGACCTGGAAGAAGCTTCTGGCTCCTGGCTTCAGCCTGGTATAGCCCCAGCCATTGTGGCCATTTGGGAAGTGAACCAGCGGATAGAAGATCTCTCTCTCTTTCTGTCTCTCCCTCTCTCTCCATAACTCTGACTTTCAATAAATAAGTATTTAAAAAAATATTTTCACAACCTCCTCACTCCATCCTTAGCCTCTGTTTGCAGAGAGGAAGCTGAGGCACAGGGACTTTGTAATTTGCCAGGCCACACAACTAGGAGGTAGTAGAGTTGGAAGTTCCCAGGGTATCACTATTGTTAACTTGTAATACTTTCTCTCTACAACTTTGACACATTTGTGTTTCTAGGATGTGCTCCCCTAAGGCAGAGTGGAGAGAGAGAGAGAGAGAGAGAGAGAGAGAGAGAGAGAGAGAGAGAGAGAAAGAAAGAAAGGTCTTTGTTTTTCCATTGGTTCATCCCCCAATGGCCGCTGCGGCTGGTGCGCTGCGGCTGGTGTACCGCACTGATCCAAAGCCAGGAGCCGAGTGCTTCTCCTGGTCTTCCATGCTGGTGCAGGGCCCAAGGATTTGGGCTATCCTCCACTGCATAGGATGTGCTTTTTTAAAAAATAAAGCTCTCAAGGCCCCAGAAGATGAAATGCTGTTTTCTGTCACTTTGAGCTTCCTCCTTTTTTATGCCTCACATTGGCTGCAGCTTCATTTGCAACAATCAAAATCCAGAAATAAGCTAAATGCCCATGGACAGACGAATGGGTAAAGACATGAGGCATCCATAGAAAATTATAGTGAGCAATACATCCATTCATATAAACATCTTCAAGACATTCCAAAGTAATTATGTGTCATGACTGATATCAGAAAAACAAAAAAAAAGAACAAACCTTCTGTGGTTCCCATCATGTAAAATTCTAGAGAATACACACTAACCTGTTAAAGTGAAGGTAAATCAGTGGCTGCAAGGGGGGTGATGAGAAAAGAGCTTGAAGTACATTGTTGGTGACTGCTGTGTTCGTTACAATAATTACAAGGGTTTTTTGCCAGGTTTGGGATGATCCCGGAGAGCCAGCCTTGTCTTGGTGGTGATAAGTATTGTTTCCACACAAAATGATGACTAGGTCACAGGGCTACCAGGACTAAGGGATCTCCCTCCTCTCTATGCCTGTTTTCCTGGAACAGTCCAAAAAAGTGTGCTGCTATACATAAAACTTCGGAGCTTCTTAACTTGATATACCTACAATTAATTGTCTCTGTGCTTAGAAATGATCTCTGATCTTTGCCGTATTGAATGCATAATGAGTGTTACAAATTATTTACTTTTCTTGGAAAGCTTTACATTTTTAAAACTTGAGAGGAAGAGAGCGCACACGTGTGCATACAAGCTTCCATCTACTGGCCCATTCCCCTGATGCCCACAGTGGCCAGGACAGGGCCAGGCCGAAGCTGGGAGCTGGGGACTAAATCCAGGGTTTCCGCATGAGTGTCAAGGATGCATCTGCTGGATCCAACACTTCCTGCTTTTCAGGAGTTGCATTAGCAGGAAGCTGGAATCGGGAGGAGAGCCGAGACTTGGACCCAGGCACAATGATATGGGATGCGGGTATATTAACTGCTAGGCCAAATACCTCCCCCTCCCCCCCACTTTTTTTTTTAAAGACTTATTTTATTTATTTGAAAGAGAGTTACAGAGAGAGGTAGAGACAGAGAGGTCTCCGATCTACTGGTTCACTCCCCAAATGGCCCCAGTGGCCGGAGATGAGCTGATCTGAAACCAGGAGCCAGGAGCTTATTTTTGATCTCCCACATGGGTGCAGGAACCCAAGGACTAGGGCCAATCTTCACTGCTTTCCCAGGCACACTAGCAGGGAACTGGATTGGAAGTGGAGCGTCAGGAACTTGAACCATTGTCCATATGGGATGCTGGTGCTGTAAGCCAGAGCTTTAACCCACTGCGCCACAGTGCTGCCCCCAACCCACACCCCCCACCAAGTTTAAAATTAGGTAAATACAGTATTATGAATTTATGTTGGTGAATAGGTCTCTTTGGTGGAACAGTGCGATTCTTCCTTGGTTTTGTCTGCTTATATTTAAAGGAAGTTGAGTGTAAATAAATTTTGACAGAACCTTAAATTGTTAAAAATTATTGAGTATCTTGGAAGGGTACCTTCCAAGTATATGAAGAGAAATCTCATGTGCAGATAGCCTGGAAAATGGTTACTATGCTATTCAGACACTTACACGTAGTTTTTCTCAAGGATTCATTCCAAATATATGGAGGGAATACATTATCACATTTTTGTAACACACCTTTGTCCTGAAAGAACATTCCTGAGTTTCTCCATTGCTGTTTGTTGAGTCTATAGCATATCATTCTCAGCCATGTTGCTAGATATTTTCACTTTTTCTGGTCATTTCAGTTTTAGTACTTTTCTACCAAGTTTTTTTCTCATTCGATTTTCAAGAATTTGTCATGATTAGTTAATATTTTAAGATATAATTGGAAGGCTTCCATAGACTTGGCAACTCATGACGAGAGCCTAGGGTGGTTACTGGCGCTATAAACTAGAGTGTCAATTTGTTGGGTCAACAACAGGAGTCACTGTGCACTTGCTCTTCATGTGGGATCTCTATCCTTAATGTGCTGTACATTTTGATTTAATGCTATAACTAGTACTCAAACAGTATGTTTCAGTTTGTGTTGCTATGTGGGTGCAAACTGTTGAAATCTTTACTTAATATATACTAAACTGATCTTCTGTATATAAAGAGAATTGAAAATGAATCTTGAAGTGAATGGAAGGGGAGAGGGAGCAGGAGAGGGGAGGGTTGCGGGTGGGAGGGAAATTATAGTGGGGGGAAGCCATTGTAATCCATAAGCTGTACATTGGAAATTTATATTCATTAAATAAAAGTTAAAAAATTAAAAAAATATTTTAAGATATATATGAAACATATAATTAACATACTTGATACTTGGCTATCCATGAACCAGTGTTTGTTCAGTGCATCATGTATAGAGTGATTTGTCTTATCTTTGTTAGGAGGGCTGTGTGAACCTGCATTTGTGTTTGTGTGTGCTTATGCACATGCTAATAATGAAATGTTGCAGACTTCCCATGTCAGTCCTCTGAGTAAGAATGTGAGCATTCAAGACCTTTCACCCCCACCCCGACCCCGTGCAAATACATGATTCCATCACTTCACAAATATTAGTACCACATTCCATGCCAGGTATTCTGCCGATTTCTAGTGAGCACCGAACGGATTTGGTTGTATTTGTAGACTCATTCAGCTACAAATCTCTTAAAATAATTTTGTGCCTGTTACTATCAAAAGTGACTGTGTTCTGGGGATGGCATTGCGACGCAATGAGTTAAGCTGCAGCCTAAGTTGCTGGCATCCCATATGAGCACTGATTTGAGTCCAGAGTGCTTCACTTCCAATCCAGCTCCCTGACAAATGCACCTGGGAAGGCAGCAGAAGATGGCCCTCATGCTTGGATCCCTGCCACCCATGAGAAACTCAGAGGCAGTTCCAGGCCTCTGGCTTCAGCCTGGCTCAGTCCCAGTTGTTGTGGCCATCTGGGGAGTGAAGATGGCTCTGTCATTCTGCCTTTCAAATAAGTAAATAAATCTTTAAAAAACAAACAAACAAGTGATGTTTTACCTTGAGCCCTCCTCCTTTAGCCACTTATATGGAACCTTTCCTTTTATTTTCTTTACATATTTCCCTAATTAATCATTTATTTGATCATTCAGAATTTCATTCAATAATCTATTCAGTTCACCTGTTAAATGCATTCTATGTGCTGAGGACCATGTGAGGCATTAAAAATATAGTAGCATCAGGTATAGAACCTACTCCTGAAGTCAAAAAGGAAAAAACAAAACAGAAAAAAACCTTCATGGTCTCAAGTTGCTTTCTCTTTAGACAAATAAGCTTTAAAAATAAATTTATTTGACAACCAAAGAGAAAGAGTGAACAAGCTCTCATCTGCTGGTTCACTCACCAAATGCTCTCAACATTCTGACCTGGCCCAGGGCAGGAGCCAGAAGCTAGGAATTCATGGGGGCCCACATATGGGGGTGGGGACCCAAGTACTTGCCCTGTTACCTGCTGTCTCCTAGATTGCACAGCAGCAGGAAGCTGGACTTGGGATCCAGAATCAGCCCTCTAATCCATGCATTCCCATGTGAGCTATAGACATCCGAACTGAAGTCTTAACCTCTAAACCAAATGCCTGCCCGTGCTTTCTCTCTTAATTTTAATTCTATTTTAATGTTGGTCTCATATATCTCACTTTATTCTATCTCAGTGCCTAAAAGACAATAAACATGCAGTAATTGTTAGGAAAATCACAGGAAATGAAATGTTACATAATTGCTAGCATGTTCGAATGTATTTCCAACTTCTTTTTCCCCTGCTTACTGTTGCTTCTTTAAAAAAAATTAGCTGTTTTTTCTGCTTCCTGTAATCTCAATGCTACTTTGTTTTCTTCATTTTCACCATATTTACTTGCTGTTTACAGCCTATGATGGATTGAATGTGTCCTCCAGAGGTTGTGTGTTGGAAACTCAATCAGTAGAGTGTTGTTGAGTGGTGAGGCTTTTTTTTTTTTTTTTTTTTTTTTTTTTGACAGCTAGAGTTATAGACAGAGAGAAAGGTCTTCCTTCCTTTGGTTCACTCCCCAAACTCCCCAAATGGCTGCTTCGGCTGGCACCGCGCCGATCCGAAGCCAGGAGCCAGGTGCTTCTTCCTGGTCTCCCACATGGGTGCAGAGGCCCAAGCACCTGGGCCATCCTCCACTGCCTTCCCGGGCCACAAGAGAGCTGGCTTAGAAGAGGAGCAACCGGGACTAGAACCTGACGCCCATATGGGATGCTGGTGCTGCAGGCGGAGGATGAACCAAGTGAGCCACGGCTCCAGCACCAAGTGGTGAGGCTTTTAAGAGGTGGCCTTTAAGAAGAAGGAGTGAGTTTGTCGCCAGATTGGGCTCTTGATACAAGGATGAGTCTCCGCCTCCCTGTGTGTACATGCTTGGGTGCTCTCTCGCTCTTCTGCCTTCTAGCATGGGATGATGCAGCAAGAGGCATCCTCTCCTGGACTTTCCAGCTGCCAGAACCAGGAGCCAAGAGAATTTCTGTGCATTACAGATGACCAGCCTGTGGTGTTTTGTCATAGCTGCAGAAAACAGGCAAGACACAGTCACTCAACCTTAGCTGTTGAAGTGAAGGTGCCAACCCTCATGAATTTCACATCTGCTTCTGGCATTGTCCCCGGAGCATCTTGCTTTTTCTCTTGCTTGCCCACCTGCCCGGTGCCCGCTGGCTTTCTGCAAGTCTATGTTGGTGGTTTCTGGAGTGGGAGGCACTAAGGAGAAGCAGCGGGGCAGGGACAATGATGAAACTTGACTCGTCCCCACTTCTGGGCCCTTCAGGAAGCGATGGGTAGAGCTCTATGACAGCATTGTGGGAGATTGGAGGAGACAGGTGACGGGGAGGAAGACACGTTGGATTTTACCTTGTGCACATTACCCAGGGACAGCTGTTGTCAGCTGCTCGTTTCTGTGGTGGAGAGAAGCTTACCTTTTCTGCACAGATGAGAACCTATCTCATTTGCTAAAAAAAAGATCTTTAGGGTTGTCCTCATTTGGACCAGATTATCATTTCTTCCTTAAAATTAGAAAGTATTAATGATAATCTATCTGTGAGGCTTTATGTCCTGAAAAAGTTACAATAATGTGGCTAGTTTAACTTCAGTTTTTCAGTTCTGAGTTTTGATGTCTGTTTTGTCCTAAGTCTGTATCCTAAAGCTCTAAGTTATTTTCAAGGCAAGGCAACCTAGCATACATAGTCTGTGCTCAATCAACCATCATATGCAAGGCTTCATAAAAGCTATTAAAAAACCAAGGGTTACCTAGTATTTTTCTGGGTACGGTTTCTGTGTTTGGGAGGGGAAGGTATAATATAGGCCCATGATCTTTATTTGAAAATTCTAAGGCTGGATGTGTTTTGTAATTCATACTTTTTATCTTTAATTTAAAAAGATTGTATGGGGCATATCCTGTATAGTGTATGAGGGTACTGCAAAAACTCCCTGTCCCCTGTCCCCTCTCCTCTCCCCTCTCCATCTCCCTCTCCCTCTCAAATAAATTTTTAAAAAGATAAATTTATTTAGGTGCCCCCAATTTTTGAAATCTATGCATGCTTTTTTGTAATCAACATTTCCCAAACACTTCTGAAGACAATTCATGTGCGTGGATTTCCAAATTTTCACTAAAATAAACATCTTTAAATTCCATTTTCCACAAACTTTTTGAAGTACTTGTGTATAACATCTCTACAGATTTGCTATGGGAAATTCCTTTCAGCAAGGTGAGATAAACATTCACATTGAGTGGCAAAGATCAAGGTCAGGCATTCAGTCTTCCGGGGAATTCTAATGAAGAGATCGTGGGCTTGTTTCAAAGTGTAATCAAGTGTTAAACTGCATGGGCTTACTTGTTTAGGAAAGGGGGATGTTGCTGCAGGCTGGTGACAGAAAAGGTGGGGCTTGCAAGGTTTCAGTGCTGAGTCTTGGGCAGCTGGAACAGCACCTGGCACATATGTGATGAACAACTGTGACAGGTGAGTCCATTTGTGACGACAAGGGGAAGAACGTTCCTGTCAGGGAACACTTCAGCCTGAACATCCTCACAGAGCATCGCAGGGATGTGGTCGTTGGTGGGTGACAGTCGGCAGTCTGCTCTGAGTTGAATATGCAGCAACAGCTGCAGGTAGACAAGGTAGGGCCCTGACAGGTGCATGTGTGTGTTTATGTGTCATGCACTTGTGAAGGCTGGGAAATGTGCACTTGATATGATGGCTCCCCCCCCACCCCCATTGATTGATCAATTTGAGAGAGAGAGGGAGAGAGAGAGAAAGACAGATCTTGGGGCTGGCACCATGGTATAACGGATAAAGCCACTGCCTACATTGTCGGCATCCCATATGGGCGCTGGTTCAAATCCCAGCTGCTCCACTTCCAATCCAGCTCCCTGCTAATGTGCCTAGGAAAGCAGCAGAGGATGACCCAAGCCCTTGGGCCCCTGCACCCATGTGAGAGACCCAGAGGAAACTCCAGGCCCCTGGTTGGCTCAGCTCTGGCCATTGCTGCTATTTGGGGAGTGAACCAGCGGATGGAAAACCTTTCTCTCTCTCTCTGTCTCTCTTCTTCCTCTCTGTAACTCTGCCTTTCAGATAAATTTAAAAACAATCAAACAAAAAAGATTTTTCATTCACTGTTGCATTCCCCAAATGGCCACAACATCAGGAGCTGGGCCAGGCTGAATCAGAAGACTGGAACTGAATTCTGGTCTCCCACATGGGTGGCTGGGCCCAAGTACTTGGGTCATCTTCCACTACTTTCCTAGGCATGTTACCAGGGAGCTGGAGAGGAAGTGCAGCAGCCAAGACTCAACTTGTATGAAGCACCTTCTTTTTTTTTTTTTTCTTTTTTTTAAAAAGATTTACTTACTGGTCAGCGCCGTGGCTCACTTGGCTAATCCTCTGCCTGCGGTGCCAGCACCCCAAGTTCTAGTCCCGGTTGGGGCACTAGATTCTGTCCCGGTTGCTCCTCTTCCAGTCCAGCTCTCTGCTGTGGCCCAGGAGGGCAGTGGAGGATGGCCCAAGTGCTTGGGTGCCCGCACCCGCGTGGGAAACCAGGAGGAAGCACCTGGCTCCTGGCTTCAGATTGGCACAGCACTGGCCGTAGTGGCCATTTGGGGGGTCAACCAACGGAAGGAAGACCTTTCTCTCTGTCTCTCTCTCTCTAACTCTGCCTGTCCAAAAAAAAAAAAAAAAGATTTACTTATTTATTTATTTGAAGGCAGAGTTACAGAGAGACTGAAAGACGGAGGGAGAGAGAGAGAGAGGTCTTCCATCCTCTGGTTCATTCCCAGATGGCCACAATGGCTGGAGCTCTGCCAATCAGGACATGGAGCTTCCTCCGGGTCTCCCACATGGGTGCAGGGGCCCAAGGACTTGGGTCATCTTCCACTGCTTTCTCAGGCCACAGCAGAGAGCTGGATTGGAAGTGGAGCAGGAGGGACTTCAGCCGGCACCCATATGAGATGCCAGCACTGCAGGTGGCAGCTTTACCCACTGTGCCACAGCGCTGGCCCTGAAGCACCTTCTTAACCCATCCCCTTTCTCTTTGCTTGGTGCCTCCTGTCTGTCTCTTTGTTTCCTCTTCCTCCTCTCTTTCTCCTTTTCTTTTGCTCCTTCCCCTTTCTTCTTTTTCTCCTTGCCTCTTTGCTCTCTTCCTTTCTTAGTTAATATAAATTAAAACATACCTTTTTTTAAAAAAAATTTGTTTAGCAGAAAGAAATATTTCCATTTTGTAAGTCATTGTGAGTACTATTATTGAATAGTAAAGTACTTCTCAGTTTTCAGTAAAATTCTCAAGCTGAGTGTTATGGATTAGGTACAGAGCTTATATTTGTAGGTCATTAACATAACCCTTGTGAGAGCCAGGAGTTGCTGCTGTTGAGTTCTGAATGTAGGGGCGAAGGGTACTACTTTTCTTTATTATGTATTATGTTTTTAAAAGGTTTATTTTATTTACTTGAAAGGCAGAGTTTACAGAGAGAGAGAGAGAGAAGGGACAGATTGCTAGATCTTCCATCCCTCTGATTCATACCCCAGATGGCCACGATGGCTGGGACTGGGCCTGGGCTGATTGGAAACCAGGAGCTTCTTTCTGGTCTCCCACATGGGTAGCAGAGCCCTAAAGACTTGGGCCATCTTCTGCTGCTTTCCCAGGTGCATCACCAGGGAGCTGAATTGGAGGTGTAGCAGCTGGGACTTGAAGCAGCGCCCAGATGGGATGTTGGCATCGCAGGTGGCGGCTTAACCTGCTGTTCCACAATGTTGGCCCCAAAGAGTACTGCTTTACTTGGTTTCCTTTGTCAAACAAGAATTGCCTTTGATTAGGGTACACAAATATGCCATGTAATCATAGGGAAGTGCCTGCATTAGCTTCACCTGCAGTACCACAATGCCAGCCACTGATAGGACGGCTTGCTCTAACATGGGGATGGAGAAAACCTTAGGTAAGAGAAGTGGTTAGCAAAGTAAAAAGAGAAAATAAACATGATGATGTTCAGAATAGATTATGGTTGTGTGTGTGTCTGTGTAGGGATTCCTTCATAAATGTGTGTGCATAAACTTCAAGACTGTTGCAAAGGCAGAAACTGGTCTGAAGTTTGCATCAAGAGTAGACACAGACCTGTAGAATTTAGAAAGTGACAGGGAAACGTCAAAGATAACTGTGAATTTCTAATACTTGGTGATTAGAAAGGGTGCTGGCTTTGGCAGAGAGGGAGATTTGACAGACTGGAGAAGATATAAGCCCAGTAAGATGACTTGGCATGTTGCTTGGTGTGTGTTCTCTAAATATATTGGATTTCTTTTGTGTAAATGCATACCAGTTCCTAGAAACAAAGCATGTTCCAATTCTCATTGCGTTAGTCCAGAGCCTTTATGAATAGTGTGACAAGAAACATAATCCTACAAGACTTGAGTATCTCACATGCTGTTTCCAAGATGCTTTTGTAGCAGGCTTATTTAAATGGCATTAAAAAAAGGAAAAACTGTTGAGTGGCTTTAATTCCCCCCTGCACCTTTTATTATGCATTAGCAATTAACTCTTCCTCAGGTTGATGAATTTGAACTTGATCAATTATCTGATAGTAATTACCGGCAGCTCAGAGTGATGATTATTGCTGAGAATATACGCATTTCATCTCTCCACGTATTTCAGGCACTTTTCCATAGTGGCACGTTTGTTTGATTGTAGAATATGACTTGCCCTTTTGGCTCAAACTCTGAGGTCAGATTATTCTAGGTTTCTTAAATAGGAGGTGTGCTGCAAAAAAAAAAAAAAAAAAAAAAAAATCCTCTGGCATATTACACTATACCTTCCGACATCTAGGACTTGGAAGGAATGAGACTCGGTGTTTTCTCCTGGAGAAGGTGCAGACGGGCTCTGCTTGGGGTGTTTCTTGGCACCTTGCTTTTTGCTTTTTTTTGGGGGGGGCACCTTGCTTTCTTGCTTTGCTTTTCCCCCCCACGTGGCAGGACGGTGCTGCGTCTTGCCCTCCACTGGGAGTTGGGGAGCTTCCCAGGAAAGTGTGTCTCTGCGGCTGTGATGCATTGGTGTTCCACGTGGATGTATGGAGACTGAAAGGCTGAGCACTTGCTCCACTGGGTCTTTGAGTGCTAATGAGATAATTGAGAGTGTGGGTGGACAGCTTGCTGAGGTGCCATGGTAGAGCATCACACTGAGCCACAGAGGCAGCAGAAGTGCATTTTCTACAATTTCCAAGGCTTTCAGTCCAGCATTAAGGTCCTGGCGGGGTCTTTGTTTTACAGCCAGCTGTGGGCTTCCGGTGACTTCAGTCTTCTTTTGTACAAGTCTGTGTACAAGCCTTATAAGGGAACTAGGCGTATCATATTAGGGTACACCCCGATGACCCTGTTTTAAATTACTTCCTTCAGTGGCCTTATTTCTAGATACAAGTGGTCTTCAATTCATGGAAAATGTGTATTAGGAAAAACTTATAGATTCTGAAAATTTTTGTACTAAGAGAAAAATGTTTTTACTTTTTTTTTTTTTTTTTGGAAAGAGAAGGAGAGAGACAGAGCTAGAGAGGGAGAAATCTCCCATCCGCTAGTTCACCGCACAAATGCCCACAACAGCTTAGACTGGAGCAGGCCAAAGTCAGGAGCTTGGTCTCTTATGTGCATGGCAGAGACCTAAGCAGTTGAGCCATCACCTGCTACCTCCCAGGGGTGCACAGTAGCAGGAAGCTAGAATTAAAAGTGTAGCTGAGCCTCGAACCCAGGCACTCTAATATGGGCTGCAGGCATCCCCAAGAGGCATATTAACTGCTGCACCAGACTCCCACACAAACTCATTTTTTAATTTTCACTTTCTGTGAACTTTTTGAAGTACCCTTATACAGTCAAATTCTGAGGTCCTGGATTGTGTGTGTGTGTGTGTGTGTGTGCGGTCATGATGTGGACCATAACCCAAGGAAGAATAGTACACTTAAGAAGCTTCAAGAAGCTTCAAAAAATGAGGAAGGAGTAAAAAAAAAAAGTGAAAAGGAGAAGAAAGAAGAAACACTGGAAGGGAGGCAGTTTTAACGTGTTCAGCATGTTATAACATGTGTAATGTACGTTAGTGTTGTCTTGTTCTCTGCCAGCACAGCACAGGGCACAAGACATGGGCCTTCAATGTCAGTTGCGTCATCAAGATGGATGCTCAGCCGTCTCCTCACTTGTTCTGCAGTGCCTGAGCTGGACTGGGTCCCATTCTTTTTGACTCTAGTATTCTTTGTGTCACCCTTTGCAGGGAGGTGAAGAGAAAGTGAACCCCCCTGGGGCACATCCCATGGGCCTTTGGTTGCTGTGTGTTCTTTTGTTGTGGAAACGCTGGAGACTAGAGGCTGCCTCTCCTCCTCAGCCACCTGTGTCCTTACTGGCTGTAGCATTCCTGGTGCAGAAAAGAAACATGCAGCCAGAAAGCCGCAAGTCTTTTGAAGTCAAGATAATGAATCACGTTTTTGGAAATCATTTTTGTACGATGAACATTTTTAAGTGTAAAATAGTACAGAGATTGATATAGTGAACTTACACATTATCGCCTCAAGTGAGCAAGATTTTGCCACAATTGCTTCCATCTATCCCTTTCTCCCATTTAAAGCAAATCCAAGTAAAAGGCAAAAATGGGGGGAAAAAAGCAGCAGTGTGGATTTTGGTGAGGAAGAATGACAGTATGCAACTTAGAAAGGGGACTTTTTATTTTAATTTTTCTATAGCCTTACTGCCACTCAGTGTCCTAACTGCTTGCACGATGCCCTTTCCATTTGGCTTATGCAGCCCGAAAGCCACAGAAGGACACTGGTTCAGCATCTGACAGTGCGTTTTCTGGCCTTTATTTCCCTATTGTGCTCAGGGTCACTTAGTGTTGTGTGTCTGCAGAGAGAGGATGCATTGACTTGGTATTTTGCTGTTGAGTTTGTAAGGATCTTTCTTCAGAGTTTCAGAGCTCCTCCCTGGGGAGAGTCTAGAACCACTTTGCATTTATATTGTACATACAGTGCTTTGCGTGAGTTTCCACAGTATTCCGGAATCATCCATGATTTCTTTTTATGTACTAATGATCAGTGTATTATTTTTAAAAGCTGAAACTTTTCAAGAAAAATGCAAACAAGTTGACACAGTAAAGATAAAGGTTGTGAGACATCTTTACAAATTGCTTGGGTGTATGTTTCAGTGTAGCCCTGGTTCTTGACTCTCTTACTTCATTAAGGTTCACTTGCTACTTTTTCTTGACATGGAACATTGTTTTACGAGAGATTACTTTCCAGCCGCCACTCATGAATACAGAGTTGGTAAAACAAGCTAGTAAACATTCGCTTTTTTCAAATGTTATTTTTATAATCAACAGGAATCCTGGGAGTGTGAGTTAGCAAAGATTCTGAATTCGAATGTCTGATAACTGCTCTTTAAATATGGTCTTCTTGTATTTTGCTAACATTTTGTCTCTTTCAATAGGTATAAATGACCAAGGATTGTACAGAGTTGTGGGGGTGAGTTCAAAGGTCCAGAGACTTCTGAGTATGTTAATGGGTATGCCTCTTTTCTAATCATTTTTCTATGCATTATTTGTTTATGTGCATTGATTTCACAACTTAATATTTTGTAGTAACTTATGGTATACTTGTGAATCCATACTCTTCTGCTGCCTAGATGAAGTTGTCTCCTGGGCAGAGACAGTTGGCTCAGAGAAGTGGTTTAGCATTTGCATCAGCGTAGATACCTACTACCTCTTTACTTACTAGGAAAGTGAGAGAAAAAAAAGAACGCAGATCACGGGCAGTGTCTTCCCTGTGCTTGCCTCTCACAGGGCTCTGTGGTTTGCCTGGCTACCAAATTGCCTGTCCAGAATCTTGACAGTAACATTGGGTTGGACAAGGCCGCTGGGATTCGCTCATTTTTATGGCACTTTCAAAACTGTGGTTTGACAGCGAGGGTCTGATTCTTGGGGCTTCATTGCTATTCACAGTGGCTTGTTTGTAGTTTGCGCCAGGCTCTCCTCCAGATCCATGCATGCTCCATCTGTGCTGATAACACAGTGTTCTTTGGCACCGCAGACTAGAGGAAGCCAGAAAGTGAATTCATTTCATTACCCCAGACATTATGAGAATGACAAAGCGCTTTTGCATTGCACACTGCTGGCAGCGCAGTGCCACCTGTAAGACGCCCCACGTCTCCACTCCCCAGAGCTGGCTGCCTTGGGAGCAGTGGTGATAACTCATCAGGCTTTAGGGCCTGCATATCAAACCAGTGTGTCATTCTGGCCTTGCTACGTGTTAATTTATCTGATATCTCATTTTAATTAATCAATATTCACAGTGCCCTCAGGTGTGCTGTGAATGCATTGAAACCCGTGCATCGTAAAGCACTGTAGCAAAGACTCATTTTTAGGAAGCATAAAGCAAGAGGAATAAAATCAACGGACATGTAATGGATGGGATTGCTTGTTGGCTGTATTTGAACTAAGGATTTGATAAGCAGCAACCTGTTTTTTTTTTAAGCTATTAACCACAGGAAAAATTGCCCGTCACCAGTTGGAGAGCCTTACAAGAATACATGGGCTTTCATGAGCTGTTTTCATTTTCTGCCTCTCCAGTTTAACTTGGGTGTGCAGTTTTGGCAGTCAGATTTTCCTTCTTACCATTAGTGGTCTCCAAATTAAATAGACTCAGGTTGCCAGTGGTTCAGTAGCAGCTGGAAGAGTTTAATGGGACGACAGCATCTGTTTTTACTTAATTTTAAAATTAGAAACACTTCTCTCATTTCCAAGATGGTGTTATAATGAACAGAACTGGAAGCCTCTGCCGGTATCAGAGCCGGAGATTTGGGCCAGCAGGCACATTTTGGTGGTGGATTGGTTATAAGGACCTGGCATTATTTTTATTATCTTCCTGTTCACATTCAAAGCAAGTTTGATCAAGAGTGTTTTTTGTGGTCACCTCCAAGTGTGAATCTGTCTCAAAATTTGTTCTTACTCTCACAAAATCAGCCTTGCTGAACTCAGGTGGTAGTTTGATCTGCTTGTGGGAAGAGTCCCAAGATAGTCCTTCACTTACTAGGTGTTTTTAAATACCTGAACACACAAAGATTCATGAGCCGGAAAACTGCTTTCACTTGCCATGAGCCTCAGAGCAGACAAGTCCAGGACAGAAGTGAGCCCCAACTTCATTCCATTTACTGGCAGAGAAATGGGATGTTTTTGGTAATAATGCAAGTAGAAGTTAGAGAATATTTGTTACTTATTAAGTTATTCACTTAAGAAGACTACGCAAAGTAACTTTATTTTTATTTATAGATAATCTCTAGTATGAATCCAAGATTGTTGGCAAAAATAACTTTGGATTTTCATTAGCATTAATAACATTTTCTTATTACTTTGTAACTTGACAAAATAGACTCATTTCCTAATCAACTTAAGGTTTCCTTAGGATGCTTCTTTGATCTTGAATAAGTGTTCAAATGATAATAGTTTCATACTTCTTCCAACAAAAAGGTTTTAGAGATTTGAAAAATAGTTAATTTACAGGAGTATTTCCAAACGTTTATGGAAATGTTTATTGTGAAAAAAAAATCTATGCATGATTTTAAAATGTTTTTTTGCACCAAAACAGTTTAATTCTATTTTTCATGAACTTTTTGAAATACCCTCATACTGCACTATAGATATTCTTTCTCTCCAACTTTTCCCAACTCTTTATGTTGCTTTAAGGTTATATCCTAAAGAGAAGAAAAAAAAATTGTGCCTGCCACATTTCTAACTTTGTGTTTTTAAACCAATATATGAAGAAGATGATTACTGAAAGTAATATGTTTATTTCAAGTTTGAATTTTTTGAAGGCATCATTTGTTTGTAATGCATGTTTCTTGTAGAAATGAAAAGATCTAATTTTTATGTATCTGAGAAAAAGTTCCAAGCCACTTTATATATTTTTTTAGGAGAGCTGCCATTTACTTGGTTCTCTGTAGTTCCTGAGAGCTGATTATTTAATTTCATATGATTTTGATAGGTATTTTGGCATAAAATGTTGTATATTTATTTAAAATATTTTAAGTGTTCTTTAAATACTTAGGTGTCTGTTTAGTCTGGTGCACATTTCTTTTTTTTCCTGGTGTGATTCACCTTTGTACTTGATATTAAATTAGAGGAAAATGTTTCTGTCCATTCTCCTCCCCTTGTCTTCCTCTCCCCTTTCTTCTTCCTTTCCCTTCTCCTCCCGCCCCCTCCCCCCCTTCTTCTCTTGGTCCCACCAACCTGAAGTAGTGATGGCCACTGACCATAGAGAACTCTCCTAATGGTGGAGGGACCCCTTGGTACTCTGCCAGGCCTGGCAAAGGAGTTGGCAGCTCCTTTGCTGCTTGGTGGTGAGAGTTTGTCTTCTGGGCCACGTTCCACCTTGGGAGTAGAAAGGGCAAGGGTCCCTGTGTTTGCAGCAGCGCCTGTGCCTTGCTCTGGACCAAGCTTCTGGGTTTCTGCAAACAAAAAAATGCCCAAGTGAGCAGTTAGTTGCCTGCCTTCCACTTGCACGTCATTTCCTTTACTTCCCCTTTGCTGTCGTTAAGACAGGACCTGCCAGGCTGATGAAAGGTTTTTTGATTTTTTTTTTTTAATAGGATTGTGCACTGTTTGGAGAAGGCAGAGAGAAATACCAGGATGAGATGTTTTTGCAGGGGGTTCATGGTGTTTAGGCAAATAGGGTAGGAGTGTAAAAGATGAATTACGGTGGCTCTGAGTAGATCAGAAGTAGAGTGATTAGAACTGTTGTGTGTTCTTCCTTCTTCATCTCTTTGTAACGAGAGCTTCAGAGCAGAGGAAGGGGGAACTGAGAGAAAACCGTAGTAGCTTGTACAGCCTGGTCACTTTGGTGGTTATTTCTAAACTTGAAAAGACTGGATGATGATATTTATTTGACAGTACTGTAAAAAACAAGAAATAAAAATAATGTACATGAATGTTCTTGTAAAAATAGTAACTGTTAAAGATCAGCTTTGTCACGTGGATTGGAGGGGAAAGTAAACTAAAGCCATTCTGATTTTTGACTATAAAGCATATTTTCGAAACCCATCCAGGCACCGTACTTCTTCAGGCACTGTAGAATGGGCCCCGAGTCAGTGTGGAGCAGAGTGGAACCAGCTGTGTGAAACGGCACTTTGCACTCAGGCTGGGCTGCAAGTTTCCAGTTCCACAGAAATGATCAAGGGTTCTATAAATAGCAAACATTCACCCAAATAAAAAGTCAAGTCTTTGTACCTGTGCATATTCGTTTAGGTTTTTAACTGATCCATGAGGTCTTGTACCTTGATCAGAAAGGAAGCAGCAATCTGGCCGGCGCCGCGGCTCACTAGGCTAATCCTCCGTCTTGCGGCGCCGGCATACCGGGTTCTAGTCCCGGTCGGGGCACCGATCCTGTCCTGGTTGCCCCTCTTCCAGGCCAGCTCTCTGCTGTGGCCAGGGAGTGCAGTGGAGGATGGCCCAAGTGCTTGGGCCCTGCACCCTCATGGGAGACCAGGAGAAGCACCTGGCTCCTGCCATCGGATCAGCGTGGTGCGCTGGACGCACTGCGCTACCGCGGCGGCCATTGGAGGGTGAACCAATGGCAAAAAGGAAGACCTTTCTCTCTGTCTCTCTCTCTCTCACTGTCCACTCTGCCTGTCAAAAAAAAAAAAAAAAAAAAAAAAGGAAGCAGCAATCTTACCTTGTTTATGGTAAAACATATATTCTGACTGGAGACACCAAAAATACTTTTATATCTGAGTTCCAGATAAGTTGTTCACGAGGTCTTCCTCATCCTAGGACATCCACCGATTATAAAGGCCAGCTGGGGATGATTGAGTTATTTGGAAACAGCGAACATTTAATAGAAGATTAATAACGTAGACACTGTGTAGTCATTAGCGTCTGATGTGAAAGCTGCTTTTTAGTCCATGAATTTAGGAGTGTGGCTTATTTTTCCATAGAGAGAATATGATTTTCAAAATACAGAATGATGTTTTGGTAGAAAGCTGGAAATACAAGATTTCCTTTAAAAGCCTCTTGGATTTTAAAATGGTGATTTGCTGGTAGCAGGTTGATTGAAAATGTTATTTGACTTGTATGTTAAAATGAGATCTAAATAATTGATTTAATGAGAGACAGAATATTCAGTTACAGAAGTAATTGGTTGGCAAAGCCTTTAGAACAGAATTATTTAGTCCTAGTTATAAAGGATTGCATCTTTAATCAGGGTGTTTAATTTGATTTCTTGAATGTATCTGTGGCTTGTCTGACAAGCTCAGTAACAAATGAGTTCTGAATTGTAGGATCTGATCAAAATGTAATCAGTGTCAATTGCCATTGTTGTAGTTTATTGCATATTGCTGTCAGTTGCTGTAATCAAGAAATGTTGAAGGGCTTTAAAATGTCTCCAGACCTTTGAGTAATTGACTTCATATGTGTGGTGTTATGCCTGTGAAATAACCATCACTTCCTGTTTCACTCTATTTTCAAAAAGTTTGAGGCCCATATTGAGTTGTCATCCATCCTTCATCAAGCTCAAGCCTCAAACTTTTGAAGCATGACTTCATGGTCCCATCTTGACAGGTTTTTCTTTTTAAAAAGGAAATACTAACAAGATGTTTTCTTCCCTATGTGGACAACTACAGTGTAAGAGAGGAAAAAATCTCCCCAATCAAAAATTTTTTTTTTTAAACCTTAATTCAGACATCGTTCTGGAGTAAGGGAGAAAGGGTCTTTTCCATGAAACTCTGATTTTTTTCCTTTTGCATGATAGGAGTGTAGAAAAAACAGGCAAGTTTATATTGATGACTCAGTATCAACTGTCATAGCCCATTCACCACCTCCTTCCTTCGGGCAGGTACCACTGCTGAATGCATTGCTTTTTAGTGTCTCAGCTGTGGTAATAACCTGCTCTCTCTAATAATTGATGCAAATCTGTGTATACTCTCAGTGTGCTGCGATGCTGTCAGTTTTCTGGGAGCGCATTTATACCGTCTGCCTTGTGCCGATGAGGACCTGAAGCTGGATAAGTGTGAGACTTACTTGCTTGGGGTGCCGTGCCTGGTCTGGGCTGGTGCAGGCCTCAGGCCTAGGTTTGTGATGCTGGCGCTGCCCTCCTCCTCCCCGCTGTCAGGCCACTGCTGAGTGTCCCAGCCCAGAGTCACAGGGATCCCAGATGCCACCACACTCAAGAATGTTTGCCTTTGCTACCATCCTTCCATTTCATTTCAACCAGGCTGGACTTTTTCTTCTCTGTAATTTACTAACTCCCCACCTCCTTTTGATTTATTTATTTTTTGTGTGCTGTCTGCCTTTCATTTAGAACTGCCCTGCTGTTAGGAAGGGCGTGTGGAAGCAATGCACCTGTTAGCACCTTTTGGTCACAGAAAACCATTTTAGTTTAGAATGACTGTCAGGAGTGTCAACCAGGCTTCCAGTGAATATTTCCTGGATGAGTGCATACGTTGTCATGTTAATGTAAGAGATGACCCATGCTGACTTAATCAGTTTATGTGCCATAGTTCTGTTGTGGTTGATCCTGCATTCATCTTTAGGAAGGTGATACATAACTCGGAAGTGGGGACCCAAGGTTATCACCCTTTCTCCCGTTGACCTGTTGCCATTCTGAGAGTCATTTTGCCATTAATGGTGCCAGCTTGTGTTTCCTCTGTCATAAAGCGATGTGATAGCAACACACACTGTTGAAACAAGGGAAACTTCATGCTAGCAACTGACATTGCTGCATACTCTAAGCCAGGGGCACAGATGAGTACCTTCAGCAGTGCTGGGATAGGTGCTTGCTTGGCCTGGTGGGTGGTTACGATGCTGGTTAGGATGACCACATTCCACACTGGAGTGCCTGGGTTTGGTCGCCAGCTCTGACTCTGGATTCCAGCCTCCTGGCTGATGCAGACCCTGGGAGGCAACAGTAATGGCTCAGGTAATTGGGTCCCTGGCACCTATGTGGGAGACCTGGATTGAATTAACAGCTTTGGCCCTGGCCTGCCCTGCCATTGTGGGAACTTGGGGTTTGAACCAGCTAATGGGATTGTGCTGTCACTTTTGCTCTCACTCAAATATGATGATGATAGTGATAGTAATGAAGACTGATAGCTATATGTGAATTGCAACTGTGGGTGCTGAGTTGCTGTATCATATCTAATTCTTACTCCCATTCTAGTCCTTATCCTTTTGCTTTGATCTCTACTGAAGATTTCTGAAAGTGCTAGAGGTGTCTAGAACTAGAGCATGACTTACAACATTATGAAGAAACTGTGTATAATGTTTTTGTAGGAAACCATATGATTAAATATTTGTGGTTTGGCTATTTAAAAATGGAAGCTTTGTGAGCTAGTAAAGAGGGTCTTTGAATGTTTGGTTTTAATTATTGTTTTCTTTCTTGCATGCTCACTAGATGCAAAAACATGCAATGAGTTGGACCTGGAGAATTCTGTAGACTGGGAAGTAAAAACAATAACCAGTGCCTTGAAACAGTATTTGAGGTAAGCACCTCTCGGTGAAGGAGGGAAGAATGGACTCTACAGATATGAGACAAACAGATGCCCACTGTGTGTATAAACATCAGTAGTCAAGTTCAGCCTTATTAAAAAGGTGCCTAATAATGTCCCAGGCAGTGAGTTGAGTAGTAGACGGCCATCAGCTGATAAGTAAATTGCAACAGAGCAGAATTGGAATAAACTTGAGTTTTGAAATAGAAGTCTATTGTAGATGTGAGTTTTAGGAATTCAACACCATGAGAAAGATGAAAATGAAGGCCATTTATTGAAATCTTTGAGTCTATTTGTGTTTTAGAAGAAAATGAGGATTTTTTTTTATGAGAAATAAAAATTAGGTATTTAACAAAATAAATTTCCCCAAATACTTAGATGTTGACTACAAACTTAAATTTGTTTTGCAAAATTCTTCTGATGGTTAAATTTAAAGCACAATATCTGGAAACTTTCATAGTTGTTTTAAACATGCTAAGATGCAGAACTGAAGACACATAAAGTATGTCAATGATTAACAAATTCTTACATTTACAGTGAATTTACAACCATAATGCAAATTGCATGATTTCTGTTTTTTATTGTCTCTGTTTGCATTCTCATAGTTATTGTGATTCTTATTGCTAATCTTATTTCTGTTTTTATTCTAATTCTAATTTTTATTACTATTTTTATTCCTATGCTTAATTTAGTTCCTTCTTGGAATTCTCTCTCTTTTTTTTTTTTTTAAACTTTGATTTAGTATAAATTTCGCAAGTACAACTTTTGATTTATAGTGGCTTTCTCCCCCATAACCTCCCTTCCACCTACAACCATCCCATCTCCTACTCCCTCTCTCATCCCATTCTTCATTAAGATTCATTTTTAATTATTTTTATATTCAAAAGATCAACTTAGTATATACTAAGTAAAGATTTCAACAGTTTGCACCCACACAGATACACAAAGTATAAAGTACTGTTTGAATACTAGTTTTACCGTTAATTCACATAGTATAACACATTAAGGACAGAGATCCTACATGGAGAGTAAGTGCACAAGGATTCCCATTGTTGATTTAACAATTGACACTCTTATTTATGACATCAGTAATCACCCGAGGCTCTTGTCATGAGCTGCCAAGGCTATGGAAGCCTCTTAAGATCACAAACTCTAACCTTTTTTAGACAAGGCCATAGTCAAAGTGGAAGTTCTCTCCTCCCTTCAGAGAAAGTTACATCCTCCTTTGATGGCCCATTCTTTGCGCTGGGGTCTCATTCACAGAGATCTTTCATTTAGGTCATTTTTTTTTTTTTTTGCCAGAGTGTCTTGGCTTTCCATGCCTGAGAAACTCTCATAGTCTTTTTAGCCAGAGCTGAATGCCTTAAGGGCTGATTCTGAGGCCAGAGTGCTGTTTAGTGCTACCCCTTGTAGATGAAGGGGTAAGATCAAGGTAAATACATCCAAATTACCACTCATAGTGCCAAACTGTGGTTTAGATGAAGGTTATGGTAAAAACGAATCTTGTCAGTCCCTTTCTAGGATTGGAATGGAAGCCCAGTGAAGACAGGCATGGTACAGCTCACCCATTGTGGTGTCTCCAGCAGCCAGAGCTGTGCCTGTTACTGAGATAGGAGAACACCGATGGATGCTCAACCTGGGATGATCTTGCCCTGCTGCCTCGGGCAGTGTCTGCAGAGTTTGGTTGTTGTGGTTGCTGGAAGAGTGTTATTGGCATCTCATGGGCTGAGGCCGGTGCTGCAGTGTGCACAAGACCCACTGTTTCCTCCAAAGAACGGTTTCTTCCAAAATATTAGTAATGCTGTGGCCGAGGGAGCCTGTGTTCATGGCTAATGGAAAGAATGCGAGAGCGACACAAATGTAGTGATTTGTGTGTTAGTTTGACCAGCAGAGGATACTGCTTTAGGAGTAGGAGTTAGCTCTAAAGCCATTTTCCTGGGGAAGGGTTTTGTCGTAGCATTGAGACTCCTCATTTCCCATTCTTGTCCTTGCTCTGCTCCTGATTCCAACTTCCTGCTAATGCAGACCCTGGGAGGCAGTGATGATAGCTCAAGTGGTTAGGTCCCTGCCACTCACGTAGGAAACCTGGACTGAGTTCCTGGCTCCCAGCTTTGGCTTGGCCCAGTCCTAGCTGTTGTAGACATTTGGGCACTGAACCAGTGGATGGAAACTTTTTCCTTCTGTCTCTTTGCCTCTAAAATTAAAACAGGAAAATCATTTTACTATTTGGTAAACTTACTACCAGTACAGGTAGGGGTTGACCAAGGTGACTCAGCTGTTAGTGGGGATCTGATAAACATCAGTTTATTTTTTTGCAGTAAATTATGGCTTTTTTTCCCCTCTGCTGTATATAGTTTCATTTTTCCTCGGGAGAGGAAAGCATCTGTTTATTCAGTTCATATAGTTTCTCTTTGCTTGTTGGTATTCTCTGAAGCTAGTTCCATGTTGCCTCTGGTCTTGTGTTTATTTTTCTGCTTTCTCCTCTCATTACACTGCTTCTTCCTATTGAATTCCACTTTGAGGCATACATTGCCTGCAGGATGACATTAGATGCTATTATTATATAACTTCATTCTTAACAGTATCTACATTCTGCCTGTATGTGATAAAGTGATTATCATAAGATGGCAGATGCCTGGGGAGATTGTAAAGTTAGGTTGCTGTCCCCGCCTCATGCTATTTTTGTCAATGGAAAATGCAGGAATTAGGATTTAATTGATCCTTTTTCTGGTGATGCACCAAATGGAAGAACACTGAATTTCTCCTTCCAGTTTGACTCCAGGATCATGACCCAAACAAGTATATTACAAGAGCTCGAGGTCTGCGGTCAGCCAACCTGTAGGGTAGGAATCCCAGCTCTGTCCCTTACCAAACTGCAATGGAGCAGAACATTGCTTTTCCCCCCAGAAGAGCTCTTGCTTTTAACAACTTCTCTTTGCAGATAACCTGGCCACTTGCTGGCTGGGCAGTCGGGGAAAAAGGAGGGAAACAAAACTTAGAAAACCCTGAACTAAAGCAAGAAGCAAAACCTCCAGGGGCCCTACAGGAGGCTAAAAATGAGCAGTGGACCCATCAGTGGTGTCTTCCTTTGTCATCTGCTGACTTGGGGCAAATGTTTTTACTCCCAGTGCTTTAGAAGGCTGGGTTCCAGCCTCTTGAGTGGTTTCTCATCTATGCAGATTGTAATTTGAGTTTTCAGCAATGTGTTCCTACTGCAGAGGGGGAAAAATGAGCACTTGGGTGCTGTTTTGAGTACAGTGATTTTACCTGGAGGAAACTTCTTTTAAGCCTGGAGATTGGAATGGGACTTTTCGGGAAGGAACTGCCAGCTTAGGTAAATGTTACGATTTATATCACCCAACAGATCCCAACGGGTGGCGAAGAGAGGTGGCTTAGAAGCATGTTGGGTGAGAGGCTGAGCGATGTGGTGATTCAGTGTAATAAATTTTGTATGGGGAACTTGTCATTTTTATTACTGCTTCCCTAACATTAGTGATATTTATTTTTCATGCTGCATCGCCTGGCTAGACATATGGCAATGATATAAGTAGCCTGTAGAAGATATTTAGACACAAATTCATTTTTATTGGAAAAGAAATGCTCTCTGTGGTTTCTCCTAAGTGAGCTCATTTCTCCACCTTTTCTGTTTGGCACCCTTTAACTCCCTCTTCCTGCTAGGTAACTGTTTTCCTTCTTTGCTGCATACTTCCTGCTTGTCTAAATTAGTACACTTCAAAGAGTTCATGGAAAGATGGAACTAAATGATAAGTTTGTTTAGGGGCACACATTTTTCAAATTCTATGCATAGTTTTTTTAAAAAATAATACCATTTTCCATGAGGGTTTCAAGACTCCTCATATGTGTGGATTTCAAAATTTGTTCACATCAAAAATGAAGTTATCTTCTAGTTCCATGTTCCATGAACTCTCTGAAGTATACCCTGCACTTTGAAACAAAACCCTGTAAAGGATTCTGTGTAATCTGTCCTTCTTTCTCCTGATTTAGGATGGGTGAAAGTGATTTTTTTCTTCTTTAAATGGGAGCCTAGAAGAAGAAGATAGGGAGAGGGGAAGTAAGAGGAATAGCTTCTCCTCACTCATGCTTTAAGTCTTAGTTTTGTCTTTGATTGTCATGTGTATGCATCATTAATTATATTTAAGGAACATACCTGTAAGTATACTTCTGCATCTAGCTTTGTTTTTTATATCAGAATTATTGAAGTGTAATTGACACCAACCTATGCATATTTATTGTATACATTTTGATGTTTATATATGTATATACTTGTGAAGCCGTCACCATGGTCCAGACACAATATCATCCCCTAAAGCCTGCTCCTGTCATTTGAAATGCCTTATGCTCATCTTTTCCTTTCAACTGCGGAGGCTCATCTGTAGGTGACTGCATCTGCTTCCTGTCATACATTGCTTTGTGTTTTCTATAGTTTCATATAAATTGAATTTTACAGTGTATAAACTTTCTTTTAATCTGGATTCCCTAACTCAGCATAATTGGTTTGCATTGACCATTGTCACAACATTTACCAGTAGTTCATTCCTTCTAACTAGTGGTCCCTTGTATGAATATACCACATTAAAAAAAAATTGCCTGTCTGCCTATTTCAACCCTCCCTCCCTTTCAGCTATTGTCCATAAAGCTGCTAAAGATGTTCACAGATCTTTAAATGGACAAGGGTTTTTGCATCTCTTGGCTAGATCCCAGGAGTGGCATGTCTGGGTCATGTGGGAGATGTATGTTTAATTTTTTGGGAACTGAGATAGATTTTTCCAAAGTTAACGTACCTAAACTTCCCACCAGCATTGTTCAAGAGTTCCACTGCCTCTACATCCTTGCCAGCTCTGATGTGTTCAGTCGTTGAAACTTTAGTCATGGTCATCATGGCAGTATCTCATTTTGCTTTAAATTTGCACTTCCCTAGTGATGAATAATGTTGCATTTTTTTCACATTCTTATTTGTTATCTATATATGTTCTTGGACAAAGTGTTTTCCCTGATTTTTAGAAAATTAAATTGTATTATTGTTTTGAAAGCTTTTTAAATATGTATTTTTTTTCCTTTTTCATGTTCGTCACGTTTATTTTTTGAAGGTTTTTATTTAATGAATATAAATTTTCATATGTACTTTTGATACAAGTACTTTCAGAGGTACATGCTTTGCAAAAGTTTTCTGCAGTCTGATTTGTCTTAATTCCTAGTAGTAGCTTTCAAAGATGAGTTGGGAATTTTGATGAAATAGGATTCATGAATTTTTGATTTTGTGGCCTGTGCTTTTTGTGATGTATCAAGAAATCTTTGCCTGATCTAAGGTCACAAAAGATTTCCTTTATATTTTTTTTCTAGAAGTTTACAGTTTTAGGTTTTATACTTAAATCTATGATCTATTTTGAGTTAAGATATAAGATCCAGATTCAAATTCATTTGTGCATGTGGATGTCCAGTTGTTTGACTGCTGTATATTGAAATGATGGTCACAGCGGCCTGTGCCGGGCCAGACCGAAGCCAAGAGTATGGAGCTTCATCCAGGTCTTCCACATGGATGGCAGGGGCCCAAACACTTGGGCCTTGTTTTACTTTTCCTTGGTCATTAGCAGGGAGTTGTATTGAAAGTGGAGCAGCCGGGGCATGAACTATATGGGATGCTGGTTTCACAAGTGGAAGCTTTACCTGCCTTGCTACAACACTGGGCCCCTTTAATTCAATGTTTATTGTGATAGAGATACATACCCAGAGTAACTTGAAAGAGATACATACCCAGAGTAACTTGAATCTTTTTTATTTAACTGAGCTTTGTTTGATGGCCCAGAATGTGGTTTATCGTGAGAGCAAGTGGCCCATGTGCACCAGCAATGTATGTTCTATTACTTTTTGGTGGAGAGTCATTTAGGTGGAGGACATGCTGATTAGGTGAAGTTGATGGATGATTTGTTCCAGTCTTCTGTATCCCAACTCATGTGCTGTCTACTTGTGTTACCAGCTACATAGGCAGAGAGGTATTTAAATCTGACTGTATTGTGCATTTATTTCTCCTTGCTGTTTTAGCAGTTTTTGTCATGTATTTTGAAGCTCTGTTATTAGATCTATTGATGTTTAGTATTGTTATGTTATCCTTTTATCAATATGAAATGACTTTTTATGTCCAGGGCTTTTGCATGTGCCTAGATATTTTTTTTTAGTCTTTGAAGTTTTTGGAAATGTTGGAAGAACTATTTTTAGGTTATACAATTTCAGCCTTTTAGAAGTTTTTGATTTCTTGCCAGATTATACTCTCAAGAAAGATAGTACAGATGGATACTCATCTAAACGTTAAGTGTTTGTACAGTTAGGAGGTGTGTTCTTTTAAAGTTGAGGATACATAGCAAGTTTCATTGAAATAAAACATCCTGTTGCTCACAAGATTAAAGATGCTGCCATTCATGTAGTTTGTTTTGTAGAAAATTAGAGTGCTCTGTACATTTTTGAGGTGGTCAGCATTTTTATTTAATATGCACAAATATAGTAGATATGTTTAAGAGAAAAAGATTTAAGTTAAATATTTTCTGTGTAATTTTTTGTTGGATCTTCAGCTGTACCTTAGAGATGACTCAAAATTACATGCTTACATTTAGATAGAATGGTTGACTTTAAATATATTAATTCATAGAAGGAAGTTTTTATACATAAAACCAGATGTTTGTCAAGATAGTTTCCACAATTAGATAGGAATTAACTGTATACTTGGATCTGATAGGGAGTGTTTAAAAGATTTTTTTATTTTTTAAAAATTTTATTAAAGTTATACAAATTTCTTTTATTTCATATATATACAGATTCAGGAATATAGTGATACTTTCCACCCCACCCTCCTTCCCACCCACGTATCACACTTCTTCCTCCTCCCTCGCTTATTCTCATTCTTATTATTTAAGAAGATATATTTTCAGTTAACTTTATCCTCATGATTAACCCCATACTAAGAATTCAACAAGTCATATGAAGAAAAAAAAATTCCTCAACAGTCGAGACAAAGGGCTGTTAAAAACCATCACATCAAGTGTCTGTTTTGCTCTATAGATTATCTTTTAGGTGCTCTGTTAGTACCAGAGATCAGGGAGAACATATAACATTTGTCTTTTTGGGATTGGCTTATTTCACTAAGTATAATGGTTTCCAGGTGCATCCATTTTGTTGCAAAAGACAGGATTTCTTTTTTTAACTGCCATGTAGTATTCCATATTGTATATTTACCGTAATTCCTATATCCAGTCTTCAACTGATAGACATCTGGGTTAATTCCATACCTTAGCTATTGTGAATTGAGCCACAGTAACCATTCCGATAGGGATTTGTAACTGTTTATTGAGCTTCAATAATGCCTCGTGCAAGTATCAGTTAATAAAGTGATCCATTTGATTGATGTATTTTTTGTGTGTTTGCAAAGGTATCCCTAGGGATGTTTTACATGAGAACCAAGAAATGCACAATATATTTAACAGCCTTTTAAAAAACACAAGCTCAGAGGGAGGTGAGCTCTTCAGATCTGTGCAGTAATTCTGAGCTGTCCTTTTCACTCAGGAGTCTCCCGGAGCCCCTCATGACTTACGAGTTACACGGAGATTTCATCGTCCCAGCCAGTAAGTATCAGAGATGTGGAGAACCAATTTTCAGCTTGAGGATGTGTATAATTTCCATGTGAAAATTCAGCTTACTATTATTGCAATCTGTGTTAAAAAATCAGAAATCACTTTAGATGAAGTTGGAAGAAAGGGCAGGTATATTCATTGGTTCATTCACAGACATTAGTTATGGCCTATTGTGGGTTAGTCAGTGGTGGATGCTGGTTGAACGTGGTGCAACAACAGGTTAGGAGCCAATCCTATAGCAAGTATTTGGGATGCGCACCTCTCATAAGGCCATAAGTTATATACTCATGCATGAGAAAAATGCAGTGAGGACACAAAATATTTAGTTTGCAGAAGGGTGGAGGGGAGTAGCAGATTTGAAGAGAATAGTAGACTGGGGATGGCTTCATAAAGAAAGATACTTAGATGGAAATTATAGACAGAAGGAATATGATGAGGTAATTCCAGAAGCCCAGACAATATTTGATAGTGAATTACATGTGATAAAATGTTACATGAAAAAGGCCTACAGTTGGTAGAACTTAAATTTGTGATTACATTTTTGTGAGTCATGCTCAGTTGAGGCTTTCTTGTTTTTTCTCAATTATCATATAGCTCACTTTTTACATTCAACACATGCTGTTTAATCATCACAGCCATCTGAAGTATACTGGTGTTAAGTATTTAATAGTTAAGGAAATGTAGGTTGAGACATATTAAATGACTTGCCAGATTATAGAGAGTTTTGTTTAAAATTCAAAACCGCAGTTCCCCTGGCTAAAACCTGCAGTATTGGTTTTCACAGGTGCACTGACAGTAGCTGTAATGGTATTTTCATTTCCTTTTATTTTTTTTCCCCCTAGGATGTGTTCCATAGTTTAATTTCTTGAAAACACTCAGCACAGTCCCTGTGGGTCCTAGGCTACTGCTGCCCAAATGCTGCTTTCCGTGTTCCCTTCTTGTGAGGTCTTTGCTGCAGCCCGTGTGAAAGTTCCTGGTCTGCTGCAGGGAAGCAATGTATAGGCCCCGTTACATCCCAGGATGAAGTAGGCTTTCTGAAGATGCAAAAAACAGCGTTCTATTCTCTTGTGTTTGTACGTGGAAGTGGATTTCTTTTTTTTTTTTTTTTGAAATGAGAATTTGTGTGATCAAGAAAGTCAGGGAAAGTTTTCTTGGCAAAAACTCAAGCAAATGCTAAGTTGTTTTGATTTCTTCCCTGTGGCATTTTTGGCAAACAGGGGAGAGAGAAATTAAACTTAGTTGGAGGACAATTGTTTCACGTTGTTTGCCTTAGAGACTGGAAAAAGCAGAAGAGTGCCAATTTTAATCTAGAATCCTTTGAGAACTGGAGAGAGATAAAGTGATTATAGGATAAGGTTTTAAATTCCCACAAATTAGTGTCATTAGTATTGCCATCACTAAAGGCAGTCTGTTTGAAATTCTAATACCCATGTATTTTACCAGAAGATGTTCCGAAGTGGTAGCAACTTAGTTCCCAAGGAGCAGTCCAGCCTGTGGTGGAGGAAGTGAGTTGGTATACATGCAAAGGTATCATCACCTGTTGGGCCAGTACCCTGTGCTATGCTTCCTCATTTTGCAGAGATCCTGTAAGAAAGTCTTACCAGTGATTTGAAAAGCAGGTCTGTTGCAAAGAAACACTGTAGCTACTGTCATTGCTGGTGTGGATTTGCACCAAGTGCAGCTGTGGTTGGAAGGGGACCTGTGGTGATCTTACTCAGAAAAGCACATGCATTGAATGGATGCATTTCTACGGGCCAACGTTGTCAGTGCAGACTTTTACATTGTCGTTTTAATCTCTTGTGAGTACCCTTCTGAGTATATGCTCTCTTGCCAAGGAGAGAGTGAGAGCAGATCCTGTAATCCTGTGCATATGTACTTTTCAGAGCTGAATGAAACAGTTACAGAGGTCAGAGGCCAAAATCAGTCTCCCTTTTTGAATGTTGTTGGAAAATGGGGATTGTGGCTAAGCTATCGTTTTCCATTAACAATGTCACAGCTTACCTTCTTATTCTCGAGTGTTTTGTTAGCTGAGCTGACTGCTAAGTTACCAAACACTGTGTGCCTGCCTCTCACACCAGCGTGGACAATGTGGGTTTTTTTTTTTTTTTAAATATTTATTTATTTGAAAAGCAGGGTTACAGAGCAGCAGCAGAGGCAGGGAGAGAGAGAAAGGGTCGGGGGGAGGTCGGTCTGGTTCACTCCCTAGATGACCACAGTGGCTAGAGCTGCAACCATCAGGAGCCAGGAGCTTCTTCTGGGTCTCCCATGCAGGTGCAGGGGCCCAAAGACTTGGTGCTTTCCCAGGTGCATTAGCAGGGAGCTGGATCAGAAGTGGAGCAGCCGGAAGTTGAACTGGTGCTCACATGGGATGCCAGCACTGCAGGCGCTGGCTTTACCTCCTGTGCCACAGCGCCGGCCCTGACACTGGTTTTCATCCTTGTCAGTCATGTGTGCTGGTTTCCGTGTGTTCACGGAGCTGAGATGGTCTCTTCTGCCTTCCCTACTGGTAGTTCTGAGGGTTTCCCCTGGGCCCCTTCGCTTTCTCTCCTCAATTTCTCTCCTGCACTTCTGTGTTGAAAATCTCTAAGTTCATTTCTGGAGATCAAGATAGAAATATTTGAATTTTATTTCAAGTTGTTACCACAAAAAGCGAAATTTCTTAGTTCTGAAAAAGAAAATCGACTGACTTGCTGTTCAACATTAAGTACATTGGAAACATAAGGAAACAAAATCTTTGTTTCCTTTGATTTAAATCCCTCCATAAACTGAGTTAACTAAAATTGCTAATAGGAGCTAGAGATCATCCTTCTATGTGACGGATTGTAATGGGCTTTGGAATAGAAATTCCTGAAACAAAAATGCTGTTCTCTTGGTCTGTGCAGCAGGGCAGCAGCATGTCCACCACTGCAAGACTGCCGGGCACCTACCTGGATGCATTTTCTGCATGACAATTATTGCTTTTGAGTATGCCACGGTCCATGCCCTGTGTGTCAGCCTTTCAGACTTAGAGTCCTCGCAGTGTTGTGTTGGTCAGAGTGGACCCAGCCTTCGGAGTTGGGCTCATCGTAAACTCAGGACAAGAATGACAAGTAGAGCCTGGGTGATGGTTACATCACACAGGCAACCTCTTAACCATCAGCCAATCCACACAACACCCAAGTTGCTAGGTTCATTCAAGTTTCTTCCTCTGGTCACATTCCCTGGGAAGCAAAGCCATAACTGCAAAGTTCTGTAGTCATACCAGAGGAGAAGTGGAACTATTCCAGCATCCAGGGCATTGGTTTTGTTTAACCAAGCTGGTCCCTCCTGATTGGTAAACCTGTATATGGAGCAGGATAAAAAAAATCATGTGAGTCTTGGTGGGGAAGGACTGAGAACCGTGGACGTGAAAGGCATCCAGGGTTGGTTGGTAGCTATCTCTAGCCTGATGTACTCATTCCACAGTAGTTGGGGTACCCGCAGACAACAAGAACACCTGCTGTGTGTTCACTGAAGCCACTTGTCCCTGGGGAAGTACTTGGGTGGTTTCTGCCATGCCATCCTAAAATTACACTATTTAGTGGCATTTCAATATGAAAATCATTTAACATCTGCCTGTGTGTCTGATCAACACCAGTAAACTCTGATCCTACCTTTTCAGTCCCCGTTGGTTGGCACAGCACCGTAAGCAGATATACATTAAGAGTGCAGTGGCTGCTGACTTAAAGTTTCACAATTAAAATGCTTTTCCTGTTCTAGTACACTCCTAATTTCCTGGCATTATTTCAGGAATTTGATGTAATGATGAATTTGGTATCCAAGATTTAACAAAAACGGATTTTCATTCCTTGTCAAAATTAATATCAATTAAAATGTAATACGGGTGGGCATTTGGCGCAGTGGTTGAGGTGCCGACGAAAGTAGCACATCATGTATTGGAGAGCCTGGGTTCGAGTCCTGTTAAGTTCCTAACTCTAGCTTCCTGATAATGCACACCCTGCAAGGTAGCAGGGATGGCTCAAGTACTTGGGTCGCTGCCATCCATTTGGGAGACCTGGATTGTGCTCTGGGTTCCTGGCTTCAGCCTAGCCCAGCCTTGGCTGTTGTGGGTATTTGTGGAGTGAAACTGCAGATGGGGTTTCGATTTCTCTCTGCCTCTCTATCTCTGCCTTTCAAATAAAAAAAGAAATAAAAAAATTTTAAAGATTTTATTTATTTGAAAGGCAGAGTTAGGGAGGGAGGGATGGAGAGAGAGGAGAGATCTTTCATCCGCTGGTTCACTCCCCAAATGGCTGCAACGGTAGAAGCTGTGCTGATCTGAAGCCAGGAGCCAGGAGCTTCTTCCAGGTCTCCCACATGGGTGCAGGGACCCAAGCACTTGAGCCATCTTCCGCTGCTTTCCCAGGCACATTATCAGGGAGTTGGATCGAAAGTGGAGCAGCTAGGACTCGAACTGGCATTCATATGGTGTGCCAGCACTGCAGGTGGCTGCTTTACCCTCTACGCCACAGTGTGGACCCCATAAATACACATTTTAAATATTTTACTAAAAAAACATTAAACTTTTCACCATTTTGAAACACCAAATGCCCCTTTCTGGTTCTGCTTTACCTCCTTGTCCATTATCTTTAGTTTTTCACTTTTTGAAGAATGGTCTGAAATCCCACTCTTGCCTCCCGTCCAGCAGCTTCTCTTTGGTCTCCCATTGTAGTGAAAAGGGGTCTGTGTTGATGAGGTTAGTGTGTCCAGGGTCCCTTCTCCCAGTCTCTCCATCCTTCAGTTGTTCTTTGTCTGTTGATACTGCTGCCCATGCCCAGTCTCTGCAGGATTCTTCTTCCAAGACTTCCTGATGACCAGGTGCTCCCTGGTCCTTGCTCCTCCCACCCCTGCCTCCTTGGTTTGCTTTGCTTGGCCTTCAACTTGGCATCTCTCCCATACCTGTCAGGAGCTGTGTTCCCCACAGCACCCTCAGTTTGCATTCTGAGTGGTCGAGCAGCCCTGTCCATGTGCTGGGACATGGACAACTTAGAACCGTGATGTCTTTCCCCAGCCACCTGCTGGGTACCGTGACCTCCACCATCATCTTCCTCCTTAAACTGGCTTTGCCATCTGCACTGCTGTCTGTCAGTGGAACTGACCATGCCATCAGACAACCCGAAGTGAAACACTGGTCATCTCTGTTGCTTCTGACCCACCACCAGCCTGCCGCTCAATCATGTCAGATCCAAACCTGTCATAGCTGTCACATGACAGTAGCACAGGTGGCCGTAATAATGGCCGACAGGAACTGAATGCTGCTCTGGGCCGGCTACGATGGCTAGATGCTCTTCATGCTTACTGCGCCAGATCTGTCCTGTGCTATCGTCATCTTCCTTTTGCAGGTGGACAAACAGGCGCCGAGTGCTCAGAGCTCAGGTAGTTTGCTCAAGCCCGCAGCTGTCAGTTAGAGGCAGTGACTGTATGATGTGACTCCAGGCTTCTGGGCATGTCTTCCTTCCTTGTGGTTCTGCCACCACCCAGCCTCCCTCCCCGTTCTGCGATTTCTTGTCCACACAGCATTTCCCTCCCTCCTAACTTGCTCCTTCTCCCAATTCTAACCCACCCTGCCGGTGATGTCTGGTTCACTCTGTTCATACACTCTGCTAGCTTTACTTTGACTGATTCATCTAGAAGCTACCTGTAGAGACAGCTTCTTCCATGTGGCCTTCTCAGACCAATGTTGGGGCACAGGCTGCCTTTCTGTGTGCAGAGGCGCTGCTTTGGGGTGTGCACTGAGCTCCTCATTTCTGCCTGTCCATGAACTCGTCCACTTTGCTCAAGGTCCAGCTGCCTGCTAATGTGCACCCTGGGCAGCAGCAGGTAAAAGTCCCAGTACCTGGCTCCCTGCCACCCATGTGGGAGACCCCGCTGGAGTTCCTGCCTCTGCTTGGGTCTGGCCTAGCCCAGGCTATGGTGGGTATTTCTAGGGGTGAACCAGCAGATGGATGATCTCAATCTCTCTCTGTCTCTACCTCTGTTTTTTTTTTTTTTTTCCTGTCTCTTAAATGAAATGACAGTAAATAAAAATAGAAAGATGTGCCTTAGATATCCTTTCTCATATGGGGCCCTTCCTGAGATTCCCCTGCCTGCTTGGTGTGGAAAGCAAAGTAAAGTAGAAACCCTGCTTTCTGTTTGAGAAAAATGGGTGCCCAGTTCTCATCAGGCACTTCTTTGACACCCCTGAAAACTCTGGCGTCATCTCCAGGAGTGAGCATCGTGTTCATTTGCTTGATCATTTCCCAGGAAGGATACGGGGAAGGGAATTCAGGTCCAGTGTTACCAAGAGCCATGGCTAGTAAGGAATACTGCAGTACAAGGGTCAGTGGCAGGGGTGAGTTGCCCAGGGCTGCTGTAACCAAACCAACTGCAAACCAAGTTGCTGAGAGAAGCTGATGTGGCCACAGTTCTGGAGGCTGGAAGTCTCCAGTGGCCCTGTCAGTGGTGGGTTGGTGGGGGCTCTGTCCTTGCCCCTTCCGGCTTCTGGGAATGTTCTTTGCTCGCAGCTGCTTCTCTCTGGGCTCTGTCCCAGGGGTCGCAGGACACTGTCCCCGTTGCTGTCTTCCCTCGGCCTCTTTGTTTTCTCCAGTGGACACACGTCTTGCTGGAGGACGGGACCCAGCTCCCGCAGTCTGAGTTTGCCGTAGCCGACCTCTGGACCAACCAGGAGGCCTCTTCCCAGGGAGGTCACCTCGCCATGCTGAGTGCGCCTTCTCCTCCCGATGCTTTGACACCTGTGGCTCTCAGGGCTGGCCGATCCCAGAGACTGTAAACCTGGCTCCCTTTCTACATGCAGGCTGTCTGGTCTAAAGGCCACTGGCCCTCCCTGGCAGCCGCCTCTGCTGGGCTCTCTCACTCCAGTTGGGTCATTGCCAGCAGGCATCACCCCGCGTCCCTGGGACCACAGAAGGAATTCCACCTGGCCAGCACCAGGCCAGCTTGCCCTTCCTCACCCACTGCTGCCTGTGCAAAGCATGATGCAGGCTCTGGCCCTTCCCTTGCCTCTTCCTAACCCTGGTGCTGCACACTTTGCCCTGTGTGGCCTGCCAGGCCTTCTGTTTTCAGGCCTCTGTGCGTATGGACTTGAATCTGGACAGTGTTCTCCATGTCACAGTTTCCCTGTTTGAAATAAATCCTTTAGAGCACTTGCTTTCTGGGAGACAAGATGTTGCAGTTTCTGTTGAGGGACTGCAACTTGACCCAAACCAGATAACAGCCTGTTCAAGGAGATTTTACTTAGATTCCTTTGGGGGGCAGTTACCCAATGGCTGTGTGCTGTCATGTTAGCAGTGAGCTGACTTGAAGTACCATGTGCCAGCAGGGGGAGGTTCGGGCAGCCATGTGGGCACTTCACAAAGCTCATGGAGTAGGCGGGCACTTGGCACAGTGCTTATATATGCTATTTGGGTTGCCTTCAGCCCATACTTGGAGTACCTGGGTTTGAGTCCTGGTTCTGCTTCTAATTACAGCTTTCTTGGGAAAATGGAACTAAAATGTAACTTTATTTTGGTGCCCCAAAGTATTGAGGTCCATGCATAATTTTTTTTAAAGATCTATTTATTTGAAAGTCAGAGTTAGAGAATGAGAGGCAGAGAGAGAGAGAGAGAGAGAGAGAGAGGTCTTCCATCTACCGGTTCACTCCCCAGTTGGCTGGCAATGGCTAGAGCAGCATCAGTCTGAAGCCAGGAACCAGGAGCTTCTTCTTGGTCTCCCACATGGGTGCAGGGGCCCAAGGACTTGGGCCATCTGTACTGCTTTCCCATAACAGAGAGCTAGATCGGAAGTAGAGCAGCTGGGACTTGAACCGGCACCCATTTTGGATGCCTACACTGCAGGCGGCAGCACCCATGATTTTTAATAATATGTGTTTTACATAAACTATTTGAAGACCCTTTGTTCATATGTATAAACAGAGGAAAAGGCCTTAACTGTAGCCACACAGGAATTACCAGAAAAAGGAAGTGTTAGGGGATTAATAATGAGAAAAAGACTTTTCTTTTATAGGTGGAAAAATGTTTAATTCACTGTACTTGAAATCTTGAACAGATTAACTCTTCTAATTGTTTTTTTTTTGGGGGGGGAACAGATTAGATTCTGGGTGCTCTACTAACTGGGTTCTTTTTCTTTTTCTTTTTTTTTTTTAAAGAAAGTGGGAGCCCGGAATCTCGAGTCAATGCCATCCATTTCTTGGTACACAAACTGCCAGAGAAAAATAAAGAAATGTTGGATATTTTGGTGAAGCACCTAACGAAGTAAGCCTCTTCTCCTGCCTTTCTTTTTCTGTTTCTGCTTTGGGGCTGTGCATTGTTTGTGGATTTGGAACTGTTGGAACTGGGGCTGGATACACAATTCCAGGGACCACACCTGGAGGGGCAGGCTGGCTGTTGGACTCATTGTGCATGTCTTGGACAAGAGTATTGAAATATGATGCTTTCGTGAAATTGTATAATTATTTTCTTAACATCCTTGCCAGCAACTCAGGGTTTGATTTGAAGTGAAACAAGAAAGTATTACACTTTGCCCCACACACAGATTCTGGAAATGTGATTATAGGTCTGTTAGCAAATTAAGTTTGGTTTCACACCTTCCCAACTCCAAGTTTGAACATGTCTTTTAAGTTTGCTTAAGCCACAAATGGGTAGTTATTCCATAAGATCTGTTCTTTTTTTTTTCCTTCCCTCTTTAAAAAGCAAGCAAAATCTAATAATTCAGTAGAGAAATTAGCACTTTGTTGCAATAAGATTCTCAGATCACTCTAACTGTAGGGTTTTAAAAGTGAGAGGGAGCTGAGAAGCACTCTGAGAACTTTCATTTTGTACGAGAAGAAAGCGGAAGCCAGGACTGTGCTAGTGGCCAGGCCACGGGTGTGGTAGTGACCCGGCCGTTCACTGGTTTTGTCAATGAATCTTCAGCGAGGGCCGTTTTTAGGTGCTAGTGGATACGCAGGTGAACAAGACCGGCCAAGGCTGTCTCATGAAGCTTGCTTTTTAGGGGAGAAAAGACAGACTAGGGAAAACATACAGAATCGTCTCAGGTTTACGTGGTAAAAACCCGAGGAAGGGACAAAGGTTTTTGTTGAGCCTGAGGCTGTGAGAGGGTTGTTACGGAAGGTCTTCCTGAGGATGAGTCCTCCGAGTTGAGACCTGAATGAAGTGGCCGGGCCGCTAAGGACAGTGGTGCGAGTTGTTCACTGCACAGGGGTGCTGTGCGGAAGGACTGGTCGGGTCCTTCGATGCAGCTCTGCCTGCTTGTGAAGCCAGTTCCTACGAAGGAGCCATGCAGGCTGGCAGTCCCCAGTGCGAGCATCCAGTGATCCGGGGAAACAGAGCAGGTGCTTTAGGTGGAGGCGACTAGTAAAAAGCTAGTGCAGAACACAAGCTTCGCCTAGACCTGGAATTACTAAGAAAGCCATTGTGGTGAGAACAGATTGTCAAAGAGCAATGGAGGGGGCCAGCGCCATGGCTCACTTGGCTAGTCCTCCACCTGCGGCACCAGTACCCCAGGTTCTAGTCCTGGTTAGGGTGCCGGGTTCTAGTCCCAGTTGCTCCTCTTCCAGTCCAGCTCTCTGCTGTGGCCTGGGAGGGCAGTGGAGGATGCCCCAAGTGCTTGGGCCCCTGCACCCGCATGGGAGACCAGGAGGAAGCACCTGGCTGCTGGCTTCAGATCGGTGTAACTCTGGCTGTAGCGGCCATTTGGGAGGTGAACCAATGGAAGGAAGACCTTTCTCTCTGTCTCTCTCACTAACTCTGTCAAATAAATTAAAAAAAAGAGCAGTGGAAAGGTTAGGGGCCTCAGGAGGTGGGTGTGGTTGGAGCTCGATAGCTCTGAGGGGGGCAGGACACTTAGCTTCTGCCTTCTTGCTGCTTAGGGAACACAATGCAGGATTCAGTCCATTCCACAGTCATTGCCCTCTGGTTAAACACTGCCTTTTTTTTCCCCCTCCTGTTTCTGTCAATGTTAGTGTTTCCAATCACTCCAAGCAGAATCTAATGACCGTGGCCAATTTAGGGGTGGTGTTTGGACCAACTCTGATGAGGCCGCAGGAAGAAACTGTCGCTGCCATCATGGATTTGAAGTTCCAGAACATCGTCGTGGAGATCTTAATTGAAAACCACGAAAAGGTAGTGCTTTTTTTTTTTTTTTTTGCCTTTAAGAGAATTCCTGTTTTTGGCTTGTTGGCATATTATGTGGTAATGTCACATCCTCTTAGAGTGTTTCTGTTGTTCCTGCTGTGCTGAACCTGTGTCTGAGAAGCAGTCCTCAAACTTGACTTCTGATGCAGTGCTGTGGATCTCAGCCTTGCCTGCTCCAGTTACCTCTCTGGTTTAATGAAGAAACATGAACCCAGATACAAAGGAGTCCTAGCAGTGTCATTGTGAACTATTGAGATTTTCGGTTGCTTTCATGACTGTCCTGGGATTTCTCACCCAGATTCTCTGTATGGCAGCACTCCTTGAACTTTTGCTGACGTTGGGGATTTGCAGCTTAGATAAAGAAAGCTGAAAGGCAGTGAAATGGAGCCAGAGGACCTGGGCGTCGCTGAGAGGGAGGGTTGATGGGCAGAGCTCCTTCTGGGCTGCTGGCCAAAGCACCTGTTGGATCTGCTGTGAAAATAGTTGCCGTGCTTTGCACAGGCCCTTGCACCTGCTTTTGTGAATGGCAAAAAAAGGAGAGGTTGGGGTAGGGCCAACCTTGGCCCTTGCCATACACCTGGACAGAGGGGACAGGTATAGGTCATACATTCCTGGGGCTTCGAGGATGGAATTGAACTTGTTTGAATTAGGACGTCATGCAGGGGTGAGCTGAACTGCTGTAATATACTACTCTTCCATCCCACCATGCCCCCTTGACATTTTATTTTTTTTATTTTTTATTTTTTTTTAACTTTTATTTAATGAATATAAATTTCCAGTGTACAGCTTATGGATTACAATGGCTTCGCCCTCCCATATCTTCCCTCCCACCCACAACCCTCCCCTCTCCCGCTCCCTCTCCCCTTCCATTCACATCAAGATTCATTTTCAATTCTCTTTATATACAGAAGATCAATTTAGTATAAAGATTTCAACAGTCTGCACCCACATAGAAACACAAAGTGAAACATACTGTTTGAGTACTAGTTATAGCATTAAATCAAAATGTACAGCACATTAAGGACAGAGATCCCACATGAGGAGCAAGTACACAGTGGCTCGTGTTGTTGACCCAACAAATTGACACTCTAGTTTATGGCGCCAGTAACCACCCTAGGCTGTCGTCATGAGTTGCCAAGGCTATGGAAGCCTTCCAAGTTTGCCGACTCTGATCATATTTAGACAAGGTCATAAAAGACAGAGTGAGGATAGTAACCAATGACCCTAAGAGTGGCATTTACCAGGTTTGAACAATTATACAGCATTAAGTGGGGAAGAGGACCATCAGTACACACAGGTTGGGAGTAGAGCCATTGGTGGTAGAGTAGAGGTTATGATTACAAAGGAATGAGGCCCAAGTGCACTAGACAGGGCCTAGAACAAAGGACAGAGTCATTATTAGAGGAGCTAAGAAAGGTGCTGTCTAAGCTACAAGTAATTTTTCTGATTGAGAGGCAAATAGAACCTGATAGAAGGAGCTTGATAATAATCTGGCGGGCTTTAGGCCTTGTAAATTCAGAGGCCCAGACCTATCTATCTATTCACATGGGGTACATCCTAAGGGAGGTGTGAACTTCCTAGGGGAAGGCACTCTGTTGACTTTCATTACTTGGCTGGCCTGGGAGGAGAGCTGGCCAGGTAAAGGCAGGGGGCATCTCTAACAAGAAATTTACAGTTCTGCCTGCAATGTTGCTGACCCTACTTGACCATCCCCTTAGCTGCAGTGGTCACTTTGGAAGTTGGGCTGAGTGAAGGGCTTTTCAGCTTAGAGCCAATAAGATCTGTGGCTCTGACCTGGGCATCCTTCGACTCCAGGGCAGGTCCATTTCCAGTGATCCAACTCTTGGCAGAGCTGCCAGGGCTCTTCACAAGCTGACTTCTGCTGAAGCCCAGGCTTACCACATTGAAAGCCACTGCAGTGGACTGGCCTGTTGGGTCTCCTTGAGGGCAGATCACTGTGCAGATCAGCCATCAATAGGCCTGCCACCCATTGCTTCTGATGCCCAGCTTTCTTTTCCTCCTGGTTTGTGTTAAAGCAGACCAGAGGATGCAACTCAAGGGAGTGCCCAAGTCCCATCTGTAATCTTCGGTGGCCTGAACTACAAGTCTATAGTCACAGGCATGTTCTGTAGTAGTTTTTCTAAGGTAGACAATGCCCATGAGGAAAATTATATTCTCACTTTAAAACTTTCTTTCCCTTTGGTCTGAAAGGGAGGTTTTTTCTACTTACTGTATACTTCGCTGATGGCGAAGTGAATCTAGCTATGAGATTATTAAAGTTCTTATTTTGGCTATGCTATTACAGAAAAATGTTAGCCATCTCTTTTATAAGGTCTAAAGATTAAATTGTGCGTCCTACAGATTCCTTTATAATAGAATTAGTTTCCTACCTTGAAGAGAATAGAGAAATGAAAGAACAAGTTGGGCTTAGAATAGAGAAATGAGGGAGCAAGTCCTAGATCGCTTGCTGACAATAGCAATATCACATGAATACTTAGCAAACAGTTTCAACCATTAGACAACAACTTAAGAAAACATTTACCAGAAGGTCCAATGCCTTCTATAAATTTTAAGAATCATGTATTTGAAAACACCTCTTAAATATCTAACATGGTGTAGTTTGTTTAACCAGTAAACTTAAGCACAACCATCTAAAATGTTTTTAGTTTCTTTCTACCAACAAGTTTAAAACATATGATACACAGATTCAGGTCCCACAAATTAAAATGTATCTTTGATTGATTTTAGCAGCTTAAATTTATGGACAATCTTATCTATAAGCCATTTAAAAATAAAACTCTTAATAAAATTTCCCCATGTGGACATACAATATGTACACACATATAACATAGCATAATAGACCAATATAGCAATTTTAATAATAGCTTTTAAAATCTTTAACTCTTTATGTAGATTGCCAATTGATTTGAATTGCTTTTTGTTTTTAGTAACCTCAGTGAACCATACTTTCTCTCAGTTGGTACTGTTAATACATTATTGGCTTCATCTGTTTACAGAGCCATCCCAGAGTACTGAGTACAATAGAAGTGGCTGGAAAAAGTCCATAGGAACCTCTAGGAGGACAGCTAAACACAGAATCAACAAGGCTTTAGTTTTATGAGCAGCACATCATATATAACTATGGATGACAAAAGACTTTAAGTCGCCATGTTTAAAATTATAAACTCATCAACCAACAAGAGGCATTGCTTACTTCACAGTATTTTTGAAAGCACCTGTAGGATTTTACAAGTATTTCACTCTTCAGGCCTCTGGGGCTTTCTCATTAAGATAACTATCATGTCTAGTAACACAAGATCATTAGACTTTTTAATTCTCAAACATTTGTATTAATAGCATTTTCCATTATAGAAACTCTAAAATTTAGTACCACATCACATCTTGACAGTCCTTCTACTATAATCCAAATAGACTGATTAGTTGGTGTCTCTATGAGAGACATAGGCCTTCGATTTTTTCAGTTGGGCCCAAACTGGAAAAACCAAAGTCCAGGATTTACTGGAAATTTTAGAGACCAGATTGTTTGAAACTTTGATTTTTTGAATGCCTGTCAAGAATGCCAAGAAGGCTCAAAATCCAAAATATCTGGTTGAAATAAGATTCCTTAAAATCATGACATAACATAGACCAAATTTGATCATTGTTACAAGGTGATTATTCAAATCTTTGAAAATAAGCACATATTTAAATAACCCATAGCTCTTAATAAAAATTCAGCTGTTTTTGAACGATTAGAATTTAACAGACATCAAGAGAACATAATAGATTACTTTAACACATTGCTTTAACAGAGCATCAGAGTTTAATTCTATGTCAAAGAGAAGTTGAGCTTCCTGTGATCTTTTGCTGTGAGGTTTCCTTCCTTTACCTTCTTTCATATTGGTGACCATGTTTCTGTGTTTCTGTGTGTAAGACATCTTTAAGCATCTTTTGCAGGGCAGGATGAGTGGCAACAAATTCTTTCAGTTTCTGTTTGCTATGAAAAGTCTTAATTTCACCTTCATTCACAAATGAGAGCTTTGCAGGATATACTATTCTGGGCTGGCAGTTTTTCTCTCTTAGTACCTGGGCTATGTCTCGCCATTCCCTTCTAGCTTGTAGGGTTTCTGATGAGAAGTCTGCTGTGAGTCTAATTGGAGATCCTCTAAGAGTAATCTGACGTTTCTCTGTTGCACATTTTAGGATCTTTTCTTTATGTTTCACTTTGGTGAGTTTGATTACAATGTGTCGTGGTGAGGATCTCTTTTGGTCATGTTTATTAGGGGTTCTATAAGCTTCCTGTACTAAGATGCCTCTGTCCTTCTCCAAACCTGGGAAATTTTCTGCTAGTATCTCACTGAAAATGCCTTCTAATCCTTTCTCCCTCTCCATGCCTTCAGGAACTCCTAGAACCCGAATGTTGGGTTTTTTAATAGTATCCTGTAGATTCCCGACAATATTTTTTAGATTTCTAATTTCTTCTTCTTTTCTTTGGTTTGCCTGTTTCCTTTCCTGTTCTCTGTCTTCTAAGTCTGATATTCTCTCTTCTGCTTCGCCCATTCTGTTTTTAAGGCTCTCTAATGTGTTTGTCATTTGATCTATTGAATTCTTCATTTCATTATGATTTCTCGTCACTATCCCAGTTTCTTGTTCCACTAGTTGTTTCATTTCATTTTGATTCCTCCTTAATATTTCATTTTCACGAGAGAGATTTTCTATCTTGTTCATTAAGGATTTCTGTAGTTCAAGAATTTGTTTTTCAGAACTTCTTAATGCTCTTATCAATTTTTTGAGATCCACTTCTTGCATTTCTTCAATCTCATCATCTTCATAATCTTGAATTAGGGTGTCTTTTTAATTTGGGGGCATCATAGTGTCTTTCTTGTTGTTGTTAGCTTGGTTTTTGCGTTTGTTGTTTGGCATGTTGGAGATATTTGGTTTCTTCACTGTGGTGTTTTTTCTTGTTACACTATGGCTCTATATTAAGTGGACTGTCTGCTTTCGGTGGAGCCTTAGAGGCTTGAGATGAGTGTGGACTGAGAGCTGTGTTTGGTTCCTCAGGGTTGAGGGTGTGTTAAAGATGACACTCCCAGGTTAGGTGTGGTAAATCTCTCTTTCTTTTTTTGATTTAAAAGGGAAGTAATTCCGCACAGCTGAACGTAATTGGAGGTAGTTAGCAGGCAAATGATATACCCACAGGAGCCAGAGATCGGAAGCTCTTTCCCAAGGACCACACAGGGAATCTGTGCTGCCCTCAGTGTGGGCTCCAATTCTCCTGCAGTCTCCCACTGGGTTGCCAAGTTAGATCCTAATCTCCTGTTATTTCACCCCTCCCCCCAGAGTCAGGTGTTTCTGCTAGGCTCAGGGCCGGTGCAGACCTGAGGTCGCCCTGCTTATGACGTATGTCCAAAATGGCGCCTGCTCTGTCTTGCTCGCCTTTGAGAGGTGAGTGGAGAGAGAGAAACTTGTGTCTGTATTGGTCACTTTTTTTTTTTTTTCCTCTCTCTCTTCTAGTTAGCCTGGTGAACTTTTCCCCATGGAGTTTCAAGCCTCGTTCCCTCTAGCCTCCTCTTTCCGCTTGCCCGCTGGTGTCTCGGGCTATTGAGGTTCGGCTCACCTCGCGTTCCAGCGCTGGTGTGTTGAGTCTGCCGCTGGTGTCCCGAACTTGGGCTCCCACGCTCTCCACGCAGGTCCACTGTGAATCACTAGTTCCGGAAGAATTTCCTCTGCTGTTTCATCCCCTACTCTTCCTTGACCCTGCAGTATCTCCACTTTTATTAACGTGTCTCTCCCCTGGACTAACAGTGTGCTCCCTGCCTATTCCGCCATCTTTAGGCCAGTCATTTTCAACCCCAGCAAACCATCAGACTTTCCCTGGAGAACTGTTTGAAACGACCACATTGCCATGTGCAGTCTGTGGTTAAACTTGTGCCTAGGAAAGAGTTCACCATTTGCGGGGGCCTCTCCTCTGTCTCACTTGCAAGCGTCTGTGAGAGCTTCAAGGTTCTGCTGCTGTTTGAGAGGTTTTTGGTCTTAACAGTGAGAGGAAAGCCCAAGCCTGATTCCTGCTGGGCTGAGGTCTGAGCACCAGCCGTTTGGACTCCGAATTTGGAGGAGCCAGATGTGCATTTGAATTATTGCTGTGGCCTTCACTGATGAGTGGGGGTGAGAGGCTGTGGGGAGACCTTCTGGAAAATGCTTGGCTTGGAGGAGCACCTGTTGCCTGCCTCTCTACTTCTAACCCCCTCAGAATGAAGTTTGGCAACCAAAGATGCTGACTCGGGATTGAAAGTGGATCTTTCCCTGTGACAGAGACATTAGTTTTGTTTTATTTTATTTTATTTTTAAAGATGTATTTATTTGAAAGAGTTACAGAGAGAGACAGAGACAGAAAAAGAGAGAGAGAGAGGTCTTCTGTCCAATGGTTCACTCCCCAAATGGCCACAATTGCCAGAGCTGCGCCGATCAGAAGCCAGGAGCCAGGAGCTTCTTCTGGGTCTCCCATGTGGGTGCAGGAGCCCAAGGACTTGGACCATCTTCTACTGATTTCCCTGGCCATAGCAGAGAGCTGGATTGGAAGAGGAGCAGCTGGGACTTGAACCTGCACCCATATGGGATGCCAGCACTGCAGGTGGTGACTTTACCCTCTACGCCATAGCACTGGCCACACTGTTTTGTTTTTTAAGCATATTCTTCAAGGCAGTGCTGCTTAATTTGTTTGGAATCACAGACCTCTGGTAGGCTGGCACAAGTAAGTACCAGATAAAGACTCTTTCCTCCCCTGCCCCCCTCAGTCATGCTCACAGCCTCAAGGGTTCACAGGCATTCCTATGTTTGTGCACTCTCTCTTGAGAATCTCTGGTTTGAAATGATTCATCTCTGGAGTGAGCATATGGCACAGTGGATACGATGTCTGTTGGGATGCCTGAATTCCTGATCCAGTGCTTGAGTCCAAGTCTGGCTCTCAATTCCAGCTTCCTAGTGATGAGCCCCTGGGAGGCAGCAGATGGTGGCTCAAGTACTTGTGTCCCTGCCACCCATACAGAAGATCTGAATTGAGTTTTGGGCTCCTGGCTCCTGCCTAGACCAGTCATGGTAGTTGTGGCCATGTGGGGAACAAACCAGCAGATGGGAGATGCCTCCCTCCCTCTGTGGATCTCTCTCTCTCTATCTAAAAAACAAAAATAAAAAAAGTAATCTCTCAAGTGACCTGTCTTGTTACTTCTTCTCCATAATAAGGGATACATGATGCTTAAAAGTACTTTAGACTCCTTGAAGAACTTAAAAAATGTTTTTTCCACTTTTCTACTGTAGATGAGCACCTTGGTAATAGCTTTCCTCCCATCTGCCTCTAAGGTATGGCGTCTGTAAACTGTGAACATGCTTAGTCACTCTATTTATTCCAAGGCCTTTGGCGTTGGGATTGCGTTGTGTGCCAGGCATGCCGTGGGAGCTGGGATGTGCAGATGAGAGCTGTAGCCCCTGCTGGGAAGCAAAGTCTGAGGGTGGAAGCTGTGTTTGGGGACTTGTGTCCCATAATACCTAACCCCATCTATCATTCTGTATCACTTACTTATTTCATGTGTTCTTGTTTCTTTCTCCCTCCTAGATCCTTAAGGGTAGAGATCTTTGTCTATGCTCAAAATACTGGATCATATTAGGTGCTAAGTTAGGAAGTATCCTTTATGTATTTTGAGGGTTGTTGGAGCAGTTAGAGACAGGCACCTGGAGGTGTAGTTCTTTGGTAAAGCATTGCAGAAGGAGCCTCTCCTGGGTGCTGCATTTGCAGCCTGTGGATCAGTTCCAGTCTTGGGTACTGCTTCCCACTGCTAAGTTAAATGTGAACCCTGCTTTAGAGGTTCTCTTTACCAGGATGGCAAAAAGTAGCTCATGTGAGGGTACTTCAGCAAGTTGGAGGACAATAGAATTTTTTTAAAAAGATTTTTATTTATTTATTTGAGAGGTAGAGTTACAGACAGTGAGAGGGAGAGACAGAAAAGTCTTCCATCCATTGGTTCACTCCCCAAATGGCCGCAACAGCCAGAGCAACGCTGATCCGAAGCCAGGAGCCAGGAGCTTCTTCTGGATCTCCCACGCGGGTGCAGGGGCCCAAGCACTTGGGCCATCTTCTACTGCTTTCCCAGGCCACAGCAGAGAGCTGGATTGGAAGAGGAGTAGCCGGGACTAGAACTGGCGCCCATATGGGATGCCGGAGCTGCAGGTGGAGGATTAACCTACTGTGCCACAGCGCTGGCTCCTGGACAATGGAATTAAAGATAAATTTATTTTAGTGCTAAACAAAATTGAAATTCCTGAATAGGAAAGGCTTCAAAAAGTTCATGGAAAATGTGTGCTTTGAAAAAACCATGCATGGATTGCCAGCATTGTTTTATAGCAAAATAAACTTAGCTTTTAGTTCTATTTTTCCATGAACTTCGTGAGTTCCCTCCTATCTGAGTGTAAGTTTTATTTATTTATTTTTGGGTGGCCAGTGGTGGTGAGTGTCTGGTCCCCTTGTGCTCCTATCCAATTGCCTTTAAGCCTCATTAGTGTGCAATAAGCCCTTAGACGACTCAAGGGAGGAGGGCTACTCTTCATTTTTGGGAGAAATAATTAGACTCCAGGCTTTGGAACAACATTATGGTAGCTCAGCTATCATTCGATTAAATCCTAATTAGGGGACTTTTATGCAATTTATTTGCAAACATACTGGTTCTGGGTCCTGCCCTTGGATAAAAAGCTCTCATTTCATGCTGCGGCTCCCCATTTTCTTCCCTCATTTGAAGCTGAGGAGATAAGTGCCCGATTTTTCTGCTGGGAAGTGCTGCTTTCACCTTGTTAACACATCTCACGGGAGCTTCCAAGTAGCATTGGTGTGCCATTGTAATAGTTACAGTAGGTGAAAATGTCCCCCCGCCCCCCCGAGCTGCTTTGTTGGAGTCTCTTAGTGCTAGGAATACTCAAGCGATTTCAGTTGAAGTGCTGAGGTTTCCTATTGAGAAGGGAGCTGGTACACATGAAGTGTCAGGGTCTTCATGGTTTGCCTGGGTTCAGACAGGTGCACAGGCTATCCCGGTTTGCAGATGGCTGGGGGCAGGCGGGTGGGGACCACAGTGTCAGCTTTGATTGGTGAACGATTTTGAGATCTGCTTTCCCCATTGCCTCTCCCAGCGTCTGGTTGCATCCCCATGCACGTGCACTCCCTCTCAGACCTGCTCTCTGTGCCTGCTCGGATGGACCTCCCCCGTGAGTTCAGGTCCTGCGGGCAGGTGAGGTTGTGCGGGCACGCCTCCCACGGACGTGTGTCTGCGTTTGCTGTGGCTGTCCCGAAACTGCCCCTCATGTGGTGCCCAGAGGATGTAACATTTGAGTAGGTAGTGCTGAGGGAGGAAAGTCGGTCCTCTGAACAAAAAGAGAGAGGTGTAGGATAGGAAAGGTTGCAAAGAGTGGTTTGGTGAGAGAGAAAGTAATGGATAGGGAGACAAAAAAGGTGGGGGAACCTGGACGGGAAAAGCCTAGGCCTTGTTAGTGTGGGTGAAGGAGAGCAGCGACAGAGATGGGTCTGCTCTGTTCCTGAGTTTCCCTCCCTCGGAATGTGAAGAGTTGATTCCAGAAAGGCAGGAGAGCAGAAGAGGAAATGTTGGCTTCTAGTTAAAGCAGAACGCTGCATGAATTTTGGACCCAAAGACCCCTGCTTCATCTGCTTTGGGGATCATAGTTTCTCTGAGCCTCTTTGCTTTTTTTTTTTTTTTAATAAAATCCATATGTACTTTGTAGGAAACTTGGTCCATATGTGTTGGCTTCATTTACACATCATACATTAAGATTTTTTTTTTTTTAAGCGTTCATGGGCCAAAAATATTTATTGAGGTCTTTTGGTCTCTCACAAAGCAAAAAAAAAAAAAAAAAAAAAAGTGTTTCCCGGGTAGAAAAGGGTCCTGGGAACTTCAGAAGGGTGTTCAGATTGGAGCTGTGCCTTAGACCCTCTGAGTTCTGTGTAAGTTTTGTTCTTAGCAGTGTATACTTGTGATTCAGATTCAGCGCATTTTTTTCCTGAGTATTTGCCATGAGTGAGGTATGTGGTGTGAGGTTTGGGGTAACTACAGACAGAGTCCAGTAGGCGAAGGAGAAAGGTCTCAGAGTAGCTGCACATATGGAGGAGAATACAAGCTGTCAGGGAGACATAGGGAACATGACGGAGACCTTGGAGGAGAGCTGACGTCCCCCTGTGCGGAGTCTGAACCATTTCCCTGAGCAAGCAGTTTGGGTATGTTTTGGAGTCGAGTTTGAACAGGTGGAGTTGTGTTAAGAGGATGCTTTGGGTATGGGAGATCAGGGAATCAGAGGCACACAGAGAGGAATGTAGCTCGTTATTTTTTTAAAAAAAGATTTTTTTATTTGAGAGGCAGAGATCTTCCATCTGCTGGTTTTACTCCCCAAATGGCTGCAAATGCTGGAGCTGGGTTGATCTGCAGCCAGGAGCGAGGAGTTTCTTCCTGGTCTCCCACATGGGCACAGGGGCCCAAGCACACAGGCCATCTTCTGCTTTCCCAAGCACATCAGCAGGGAACTGGATGGAAAGTGGAGCAGCCGGAACATGAGCTGGTGCCTCTATGGGATGCTGGAGTCCCAGGTTGACGGCTTTACCAGCTACGTCACAGCACCAGCCCCGGAAATGCAGCTCTTATTGGAGCATGGTGAATGAGATTGGGAAGAGATTAGGGCCAGGAGTGGGGAGGTGGAGAGTGCCGCAAGAGGACTTTCGTGTTTGATTTTTTGTTGGTACTGGCGCCTACTCATGATTTTCAACTAAACCGCTTCTGACAGCAGGATTTACAACAGAAAGTAGAGGAAGAAAAGACCAGGAGAGAGGTTAAAGAAGTGGAAGAGAGATTGAGCAACTCCAGGACGCACAGCATCATTCTGGGAGGTGGGATTAGGCTGAGTGCGGGGTCAGGATGTATGGGAGTTCTCAGAGGAAGGTGTTGGAAAGATTCAACCTGGGAAAATACTGGTGCCTTCGATCAAAGGAAGGCGAAAATGTGTAAGGAATAACATGAGTTCGGGTCATAACATGGTGAGTGTTGTCGTCTGGGTGTCTTGCAAGGTAAGCCCAGTAGACAGTTGGAGATGTGACATTCAAGCTTGTGAGAGAATTTAGAAGCGAAGTGCATGGGCTGGCGCTGTGACATAGCAGGCGAAGCTGCTGCCTGCAGCACTGGCATCCTATATGATCCCTTCCTCTTCTCCAATGAGACAGTGCCTGGGTGCTAGCCCCAGGGGGTACAATATTCATCCCCGCTGCCACAAGAACTACACAAGAGGATTTGTGCAGTCCTCAGTGTACGCACAGGTTCTGCAGCAGTGACCCTCACCAGGGAATCGGGGAGCCCTGAGTGTGTGGAGCTGCCCACAGTGACTGCCCAAAGACCCAGCCGCGCCCGGTGTCCTCCCACGAAGCCGCAGCGTTTTCACAGTCTCAGCAACAAGGCTCCCATAGACACAAGCTCCCAGCCGCTTGTCAGTTCTCCCAGCCAGACTCAGGTGTCTCTTCTCAGCGGTTACGTATGTCCAAAATGGCACCTGCTTGCCCTTGGCTAGTTACAGGACACCATTGCTGGGTGGTCAGGGAGAGAGAAACGTGTCCCGCTTTTTTTTTTTTCCCCACTAGGTTGATAGGTATGCTATCGCCCTCAGGGCTCCAAGCCAGACTCGTGCCAGGCTCTTCCCACAGCTTTATTGCCAGTGGCTTGCGCTGTTGCAGTCTGGTCTCACTTTACTCCAGAGCTGGTGGTGAGGCTCTCAGCTGCTGGGGTCCTAATTTGTGCGCATCCACACCCTCCATGTGGGTCCATAGTGTCCCTCTAATTTGCTTGGAGTTCCTCTGCAGTTTTCTCCCTAACTCTTCCCTGAGATTGCAGTCTCTCCACATTTTTTTTTTTAAACTATCTACCGCTAGACTAGAGCAGTAAGCTCACTCCCTATTCTGCCATCTTGGTGCCTCTCAATGAAACATTGCTTCCCTGATGGCCTGAGGTCCTGACATTTGTAATGTCTAGTTACCACAGGGTGCCAAGCAACAGTTGCATTTTTTCTTACATAAAGCTTTTCCATTAACTTTTTACAAAAATATATTTATTTATTTATTTGAAAGGCAGAGTTACTGAGAGGGAGAGGCTGTGAAAGAGAGAGAGAGATCTTCCTTCTGCTGGTTCTCCCCCAAAATGGCCTTAGCAGCAGAGGCTGGACCAGAGTGAAGCCAGGAGCTTCGTCCTGGTCTCCCATGTGGGTGCAGGGGCCCTAGCACTTGGACCATCTACTGATGCTTTCATAGGCACACTAGCAGGGAGCTGGATCAGAAGTGGAGCAGCCAGGACTCCAGTTGGCAGCCAAATGGGATGCTGGTGCTTTAGGTGGCTGCTTTACCACTGCGCCATAGTAGTGGCCTCATATTTTAACTTCTGAAATGGGGAGCTTGGTGGTGTGTGGCATTTTTCTCTTTGGGAAAATGGAGGCCGTTTGTAACAATTACACGTTGTGGAAAAAGTATGTTTGTGGACTGCTCAGAGCTTTCTTCAGGACCCACACTGTGATTTATACTTGTTGGCCACATGTGTCACCAAGTCCTGGGTATCCCCCAGTGACGGAAGAATCTAGAAAAAGTACAGGTGAGAAGGATGTGCAGTCAGCCTCTGTGCCCACAGATTGAGTGGTTGATATTACTTCGGGGTAATTATTCCTGCACTGGTCATGTAAAGACTTTTTTTTTTTTTTATGAGCAGTAGAACATAACAGCTATTTGTTGTTACATTGTATTAGGCATTGTAACTAATTGTGAGTATACATGTGTGTAGGTTTTATGCAAATAACTGTGGAAGCTGGGCTAAGTGTGCATCTTGAAAATATCCATGGGTGTTCCGGAACCAAGAGATACAGAGGGATGACTGTATGTTTCTCATCAGAAATCCAGTGTGATCACCAGGATATTAAATTACACATACACACTCACACACTGCCACACACACTCACACACTGCATGACTCCTGTTAACCTTGCATGAGCTTTGTGACCCACGTCTGCTTGTCTTTGCCCAAGTCTAGAAGCATGCATCCCTGCTGCCAGGTTCAGAGATGGAGATTTCCCACTCAGTCACGCCTTGCTGCCATCCTACCAGTGACCACACGTGAACTGTTCTTGACCTTAGGGCGCGGCCTGTGGCTCCACTCCCATCGCAACAGAAGTGGTGTACATCCTGGTCCCTTCTGAGGCTGGTCCTTGTCCTCCTTTAATGTGAATGAATGAGTGGAATGCAAATCATTTTCCATCAAGTGCAAGGAATCCTCCAGTCTTAGAGAATACTTGTTATTGAATGAGAACTGTCTTTTATTTAAAAAACAACAGCAACAACAAACAAACCTCCAGTTTGAAATGCATCTTGATTTAGCTTTATTGGCACTGGGTTGCTAGGCAGCAACAGTTTTCATGTAAGAGAAAAACAAATGTCTTACAACGACAACAACTACAAAACTCCCAAGTTTCTAAAAGCTTTATTTGTGCCTGGGTGTGGTGACTGTACAGTGTAGAAGTCAGAACTCTACAGCAAGCATATTTGACAAATTTTCAGCTGGTTCAGTCCCTCCATTTTTAACAGTTGTTGACCTCTTTGGGTTGCCATGAAAGCTTTATTGTTTTTTTTTTTTCTCAACAGGGGCTTACATTTTGGGTGAGTGTTTATAAAGAAGCTTTAGAAGCAGAGGCAACATGCTTATTTTCCTTTTAAGGAGAGAAGGAAAACAGAGTGACATTGTCTTCCTGGTTCCACTGTCTCCGTTTGCTGCCGTGTGGGCAGGCTTGGCTTCGTGCAGTAATGTAGCTCTATAGATGGTTGGTATGATTTTCCCACTGGACTGGCAGGTTTGATCACAGAAAACTTAGGAGATCCAAGACTTTCTGCAGCATTTTAGTGCCCAGTATAGACACACAACAGTGGGGCAAGGGGAGGTGTTGTGGCTCTGTGGGTTAAGCTACCATTTGCCATGCTGGCATCCCTCATCAGAGTGCTGGTTTGAGTCCCCACTGCTCCACCTCTGATCCAGCTCCCTGCTAACGTGTCTGAGAAAGCAATGAAGATGACCCAAGGGACCCTGCTACCCACGTGGGAGACCAGGATGGAGTTCCAGGCTTCTGGCTTCCATCTGCCCCAGCCCTGGCTGTTGCAACCATTTGGGGAGTGAACTAGTGGGTAAAAGATCTCATTTTCTGTCTTCCTGTCTTTCTGGCAGTCTGCCTTTCAGTAAATAAATCTTAATGAACAACAACAACAGAAAGCACTGGGGAGTCTCCAGAAAATGAAAAATCTGCAGGATAGTGAAGAACAGATTAATTCTTTGTTGTCTGAGAAAGCGTACTCAGTACAAATGGGAGGAACTGGTCAGAAGGTGAGTTTCTGATTCCATAGAAGGAATATATGTATTTAAAGATTATATCCATATCCCTGTATCCATATATATGTATAAAGATTTGTTTATTTGAAAGGGTCGCAAAGAGAGAAGTAGAGATAGAGAATTTATTTTCCATACCCTGCTTCCCTCCCCAGATAGCTGCAGTGGGCAAGGGTGAGGCCTGGCCGAAGGCAGGAGCCAGGAGTTTCCTCCAGGTCTCCCATGTGGGTGGCAGAGACCCAAACACTTGGGCCATCTTCTGCTCCTTTTTCTATGCTATTAGCAGGGAGCTGGATCAGAAGTGGTGCAGCTGGGACATGAACAGGCACCCGTATGTGATGCTGGCTTCACAGGTGGCGGCTTTACCTGTTATGCCACAACACCAGCGCCATACAGTATTTTTAATGAGAATGTGTTTGTGTTCAAGATGGGATTGAGGAGTTGGTGTCATGCTAGCAGACCTCTGAGATCCTGCTCCCTCTGAACTTCTCAGCCAAAGTTGCTGGAGACACAAAACTGCGAAGGCAGGTTCTCAGCACCCAGCCCGTGGCTTTGACCTTGGCATTTGATTAGCATTTGCAGAATCAGTAATGATGTTGAAGAAAGTAGTCCTTTTCTTCATCTTCTTTTGAGGTTGTTTGTATTCCCAGCAAGCTCAGTAGTGCATGAAGAATTAAAAAGTTTGGGATTGAGTATTGGGGCTTCAGTGGGCTCCAGAGAAGGGCCAACACGTGCCTTTCTTTGAGGGGAGCGAGTAGAGCGAGGGTTCTGTAGGCCTGGTTGGACCTGGGCCTCACACTTTTATTGCTTTCAGAGTTGTGTCTTCTGTGTCTCTCAAGACAAAACTAGAAACAGTAAGAAGTATAATAGTTCACACTGATGGAGTGGTGATTGTGTGCCAGGCAACAGGCTCAGCTCTTTGTATGGTGTTTTGTTCAATTCTATATATGTTAGGCCATCATGTAACATAGTGAACTCTGACATAAGATCTCTTGGTTGGCATCTCAGCTCCACTAAGCTCTGTGACTTGGGTAACCTCGTTAATCTCTCTTCCTTCTTCTTTCCTTCTTTCCTTCTTTCCTTCTTTCCTTCTTTCCTTCTTTCCTTCCTTCCTTCCTTCCTTCCTTCCTTCCTTCCTTCCTTCCTTCCTTCCTTCCTTCCTTCCTTCCTTCTTTCTTTCTTTCTTTCTTTCTTTCTTTCTTTCTTTCTTTCTTTCTTTCTTTCTTTCTTTCTTTCTTTCTTTCTTTCCTTCCTTCCTTCCTTCCTTCCTTCCTTCCTTCCTTCCTTCCTTCCTTTCTTCCTTTCTTCCTTTCTTCCTTTCTTCCTTTCTTCCTTTCTTCCTTGTTAGACAGTGAGAGAGAAAGAGACAGAGAGAAAGGTCTTCCTTCCGTTCGTTTACTCCCAGATGGCCGCTCCCAGTGCACAGCGCTGATCCAAAGCCAGGAGCCATGTGCTTCCTCCTGGTCTCCCATGCGGGTGCAGAGGCCCAAGCACTTTGACCATCCTCCACTGCCTTCCCGGGCCACAGCAGAGAGCTAGACTGCAAGAGGAGCGACCAGGACAGAATCCAGTGTCCCAACCAGGACTAGAACCCAGAGTGCTGGCGCCACAGGCGGAGGATTAACCAAGTGAGCCACGGTGCTGGCCCCTCGGTCTCTTTTCTAATATACCCTGCATTCTTCCACATCTTCTGGCTGATGGCTCCTCTGCTCTACAGTTCATCTGGTCAGTTGGCATTTTAAAGTTGCTCCTGTATCTAGCATCCTTTTCCTCTGTATAGTTCTGAAACTATTACATTAGGCCCCACTTTGAAAATGTAATGCAAGCATTGGTTTTTATTCCTAAGAAGTTGTCTTTTATACACACATGAAAGAAATGTATATACAATTTTGGGAATTCCAGAGGCTCCCAGATTATGCATATAGACCTAAGGGGGAACCAAGAGCTGGACTGCAATCCATGAGAAGTTGGGGTACTATACAGCATTCCTTTAGACTCTCTGTTCTTGTCTTCTTCTATTGACTTATTTCCCATCCTTCCATACAAAAGCACTGGGGAGCTGGGGAAGTAAGGATGTCACTCATCTCCGCTTCTTCTTCTGGCCCACTGGTAACATACCAAAGGAACCTTTTATTAAAATAATAATTGCTCAGTTTGGTTGTGAATGGTTTGAGCCCACACTGAGACATAGTTTGCCTAAAATACTGAAATACAGCCAAATTTTGCATTATTTTGAGCTAAGTGGGTATTCACCCTCTGTGTGAGCGGGCCGGAGGGAGGATGGTGACTCGGGGACAGATTGTAGAAGGCATCTCGGATCAGGTCTGGTCTTCACAATGCAAATGCCTGGCTTCATTTGGATTCTTCTGTATTCCTCCCATGTGAAAAGCATTCTGAATTTCCGTTCCTGCAGGTTGTCAGTGATACCTGAGAACTGGCCATGCGCTCGTTTCTCAGGTCTTCCATCTTCAGAATGGCAGGCACTAATGTCCTACCTCATTACACCTTTTGGCTATTGAATGTCAATCAGGAGATGGCTCTACTAAGGGTTGACAGTCTTAGCTTGGGACATTAGGGCATATCAGTTCTAATTCTGCTAAACTTCCACTAATCCACCCATGTCCACTGTCACCAGTGTCGGAATGGACAGTAGCTGGCGAAGCAGGCCTTTACAGGGTGTCCCCCAAATAGTCTTCCCAGTAAGTCTAGAGCCTGCTTCTCTGGTTGCGTCAGCAGAGTCCTCAAGACCACACCCGTGATAGGAGATCTGCTGGAAGGACTCAGGAGACTCAGCATACAGCTGTACTCACAGCTGGATTTATCATAGCCACATAGTGCAAGTACACAACCACCTCGCATGAGAGGACAACACAGGTGCAGCCTGGAGGAATCTAAATGCTGGTGTCCTAAGCTGCTGTCTCTCTGGAGAGGTAACGGCAATCTCTGCCCCAAGCACGGAAATGCAAGAATGTGTGAGTGATGTTTCTGTTAGAGTTTGAATAGGATTTGGTTCTAGATCTTTAAACCCTCAAGTCAGAGGTTAATGGGACCAACAAAGTAGAAACTTACTCCACATAGGGTGCTGAGCAGTTGGGCAGTTGGGAAGTGATTAGATGGGATTAAGTCATTAGGGCAGGGCCCCCATGTGAGCCCTCGTGACTTTGTAAGAGACCAGATAAATAGTTAGATATATGTGCTTCTGGTCTTTTGTCTTCTGATGCTTTCTGCTGCATCAGGAGCCAGATGAGACCTCTAGACCTTACACCTGCAAATCATGAGCCGAGATAAACTCCTTTATTCATAAAGTTGGCCTGCTTCTGGTATTTCATCATGGTAATGAAAAACTAATACAGTTTCTGTCCAGAGAAGCCAGTTCAAAACTCGGGGCACAGATTTTTTGGTTGCAAAGTAGTCACATGGACATCCTTTGCCTAAGTGTGCACCAGACTTCCAGAATCACAGAAGGCAAGCAGGTATTATTAAGCAAAACACCTGTATGTGCACATTTTTGTCCAGTTTGGACACAGTGAGGCATCCTATTTCAGGAGTATTTTATATCAGTTTAAAGAACCATTCACCATCCAAGCTAGTAGGTCCCAACAGGGTCCGGCCTTGCAGTTTGAGGTCTGCACACTCACTGCAGCCACAGGGAGGAACCTGAGCAGTGTGGGGTGAAGACGAGGTCCTGCTCCTCCTGTGAGGATGTCCTCATAGCCTTTCCGTGTGCTTTGGAAGCATCTCTCCCTTCTGCAGGGGAGGTCCATGTTGTTCACCACATGAAAAAGTGTGTGGTTGACTCTCCTGTGGTGCATGGGATTCTGGAAGATGTGGTCAGTACAGGTTAAGTCAGTTACAAGCCGTGCAGTCAGTGGGTTAGTCAGGTACAAGATGAGAAGTCCTCGAAGCTTGCCTGTCTTACCTTTCCAATTGGTTAGTTCTTCCTCGAGAGTGACCTTGCAGGCAGCACTCAGGGTTTGTTCATTTTTTTTTTTTTTTTTTTTTTTTAAGATCTGATTATTTGAAAAGCAGAGTAACGGGAAGGGTGGGAGGGAGGAAGGGGCAGGTGCAGGAGGGAGGGATCTTCCATTAGCTGGTTCACTCCAAATGCCTGCAACAGCTGAGGCTGGACCAGGGAGAAGCCAGCAGCTAGGAGATCTGTCCAGGTCTCTAACACAAGTGGAAGGAACCCAAGTACTTGGGCCATCACGTGGTGCCATATAGGATTCTGCAATGTCAGCTGAGTAGCCAGGGCTTGAAGCAGATTCTCATATAGGGAATGCGGGCATCCTAAGTGGTGGTTTAACCTTGCCCCAGATATGAGTTTTGTTAGCTTTGTTTGTGTTTTCGTCCTTACTCTCCATTGAGTGCTGTCCATGGGTTATTGCATGTGCTCAGAAACCAGGAGCTGCCATGTCTGTGGAGCCCTCACTCCTCCCAGAACTCCCCTCCTTCTCAGCCCGGGCTTAGTAGAGTCTGCGTCACATTGAGGCCCCCTCCCCTACCAAGAGTGTTCCTCCCTCTGTTTGTCTTCTGGATATCTCTGTCTCTTAAAATACTTATTTATTATTTGAAAGGCAGAGTTACAGAGAGAGAGAAGGAGAGAGACACAGGATCAGTCTTCCATCTGCTGGTTCATCTCCAAATGGCATAATGACTGGAGCTAGTCCAGGTGGACACTAGGAGCCAGGAGCTTCTTCCGGGTCTCCCATATGAGTACAGGGGCCCAAGGACTTGGGCCATCTTCCACTGCTTTCCCAGGACTTAGCAGAGAACTGGATTGGAAGTGGAGCAGCTGGGACTTGAACTGGCGCCCATTTGGATTGCCGGCAGCACTTCAGGTGGTGGCTTTACCCACTGCACCACACTGCTGGCCCCTGGATTTTTTTCTTAAAATCCTTTTTGTAAAAAGGTTTAAACACCATTACTTTCTGCCTTGTTCTCTGCAGGTGAGCTTGCCATCCAGTGCCTTTGCCACCTTCTTCCTCCCGTGAGTTGTGTCAAGGTCATTCTTTCTTTCCCTACAGATATTTGTGGAATCATCATCCTTAGTGATTTGGGGGCAGGATTTGGTTTTTGCTTCTGTTTATATTACGGGTGCTCTCTTGAGAAACAAGTTCTTAACCAGAGAGCGATGAATTCTGTAAGTTATTATGCAGTGAGCCTTCTCACTGAGAACAATTCCCTGTCACTGTGGCATTACCTAGAATCCTAGAGTAGGGTCACATCTAATCACCTCAGGCTTCCTGATGACCTGTAGTTAGCCTGGAATTGGCTGCCAAATGATCTTAAGAGTGGGAGTATGGATGAGCTAGGATTGGTCAGGGGTTAGTAATTGTTGGGAGCTAAGTGATATTTGCATAGGAGTTCATTATATTAGTATGTTTACTTGTATAGGTATAGACCTGAAATTATGCATAATAATAGTAAAATGGTCTATTTGTAAGTTCACTCCCCCAATGGCTGCAACTGCTGGAGCTGGGCTGATCTGAAGCCAGGAGCTTACTCTGAGTCTCTCACATGGATGCAGGGACCTAGGGACTCAGGTGGTCCTCTGTTGCCTTCCCAGGTGCATCACAGGAGCTGGATTGGAAGTGGAGCAGCTGGGACTCGAACTGGCACCCACATGGGATGCTGGTGCTGCAGGCCGTGGTTTAACGTACTGCACCACAGCACCACAAAAGATTTTAAAATAAACTTTATCTTTGTGGAAGTCCACTGTTGAGTGAGAAAGATAGCAGTGCAACTGTGATGCAGTAGAGGCCTAGCACCATTGTGTGTGTGACTTTGGATCTCCAAGAAGCCTGCCTCTCTCCTTGTCCAAAGTCAGGTGAAGACCACTTCCACACTTGGAATACTGGATGTGCTAGACACCCCTTTGTTAGTCCACATTGGTATTTGTTCAGAGATGTTTACCTGTTCCATTCACAGCAGTGAGCTAGGCTTGCAGGGGTATAACAGATATGAAATTCAAGCCGGCTTTTCCTAAGCATGTTGTCTGCGAGGGAAGAGGTGAGGCACTAAATGCTAACTGAGCACCTGGTGTTCCAGACCCTGGCAAGCTCTGGGTCCTACAGACCACAAATCAACCAGCCAACCCCGCAGAGGTCCATAGTATTGGTTTGTGTGCAGTTCATAGATAAATGCAAGACGCTGAAGGTTGGAGGGTTGAAATTAACTCACCCAAGGTCACATAGCTTGCTTTATTCATTTATAGCCCATCTTGTTCCAAAAGGGATTTCGGGCAGTTGAGCCACACAGAAAGTTCCTTGCGGTCTTTTCTACTGTCCCAAGAAAAACAAGACTGTATTTTTTTCTTTTTAAGCTTAAATGGTGCGTAGTATTTCAGTCAATATTACTACGTGGATGGCTCCAAGTCTAAATGGCACAAAAGTGCTTATGTATGTCTCTGTTGGAATGTGTGAGAGTAAGGAAAGAAATCCCTGTATTTGATTTTGTAAAGTCGTGAGCTTTTCATCGCCCAAGCCACACATGCCGGGGCTGGTTGTGTGCACAAGGAAGTTCTGACTAATCACTGCCCGCCTGTAGATTTGTTTGTCGATATTACTTATTCCTAATTACCGAAAGTGCACAGGCGTTATGGACTGTAGATCTTGCCAAACCGAATCTCTAAAGTGGTTGGGTTCACGGGTGATGAGAAAGATTTATAATCCTTTATAAACGGTGGTACTTCTGTATATGTGCGTGTGGAGAAACAGTATACAGCAGAAACACAAAGTCTGGATCACGATCGCGAGTGTGTTATTTTCTATCTGTCTGCTGTTCTCGCTGATAAGTTGTTGAATCAACTTTGCTTCATCTGCACATTAAAAATGCCAGTGTATTTGTGGGCTACCCCCGCCTCTTTTTTATGTAATTGTCTTTCCTTCAGCCAAAAGTGTAAAGTTGAGACATTCTCCTAGGGAAAGCTTCAAACACTGGATTTCTTTGGGATGTCATTTCTATTTAGGTGGAAATGAGGGGAAATGACCACTATGAGGATTAGTCATTTAAACATTTAATGAAGAAATTGGGTCATTTGTGCTTAATGTGCTAATTAGCACGGCGTAAGCTGTACTTACTGATGGATTGATGGGGAAGGTCCTCCGAGTGAGGATTATGTGGTGTGATTTGATTCTGTGGTTTCTGCAAGGTTATGTTTCAGCGGCCACAGACATACCCACAGTCCAGCTTCTCTGTGTGTCCTGCTGTGCTTTGATCTGAATTCCATGTAACTTAAAGAAACTCTTTTCCTTGACTTTATGATTACCCAGATGAATCCAAACTATTGTGCATTCTTTGCCATTGTCTGTGGGGCCCCATTCTTGGCGGTCCTCCCATTCGCTGCTCTAGGTCAGTAATTCTTGAGCAGTTTTTATATATCATACCATCCCCCTTTGAGGATTTAATAAAAAATAACAGTCTCATTTTCTGAAAAGATAACAATGTATATATATATATTATTTACATATTAGGACACGTAGTAACTCTAAAAACTACAAATAGCAGTTGGTTAGGAATCCCTGCTCTAGGTAAAATAAGCTAGGGTAACATTAAAATACTTTAATAAAAACATGTGGTCCATTTACACAATGTGGAGTGGGGGTGAAATGAAGCTTATTAGGTTACGTTTCCATGTTATACCATATTGCTTTTTACTTATAGATTTACAAGTGTAGTTTATTGCCAACTTATTATCTAAACCAGATATCTCAGATGCATGTTTTTAAATGGCAGAATAAAACAGATCTCAGAATTTTACAGTATAAACCAAAAGTAGATTTAAAAAGAAAAAAAAAAAAAAAACCCTGGTATCAGACAGCAAATGAAGTCCGTCCTCCCTCCCTTCCTCCCTCCCTCCCTCCCTCCCTTTCTCCCTCCCTTCCTTCCTTCCTTCCTTCCTCTCTCTCTCTTTCTCTCTGTCTCTCTCTTCACAGAGAGGCAGAGACAGAGAAGTCTTCCATCTGGTGGGTCACTGCCCAAATGACCACATTGGCCAGAGCTGTGCCAGGGTGAACCCAGGAGCTTCTTCTGGGTCTCCTATGCAGGGGCAGTGGCCTAAGGAATTGGGCCATCTTTCACTGCTTTCCCAGAGAGCTGGATAGGAAGTGGAGCAGCTGGGACTCAAACCTGTGCCCATATGGGATGCCGGCACTGCAGGTGCTGGCTTTACTGTCTATGCCGCAGTGCCGGCCCCACAAAGGGAGTTTCTAAAAAGATACAGAAAAAACAGATGGAGTTTTAAAAAATTTGCATGGTTCGTCTCTTTTATTCCCAACTTGACCATCCACAGAAGTGATATGGGAGAGATATGTGAGGGAACTTCAAAACTTTCATGGAAAAATGGAATTAAAAGATAAGTTTATTTTGGTACAGAAAAATGTGAAGTCTACATATATGAATGGTCTTGAAAAATACATCTTATTAAAATAAACACAGATTTCAACTTTTTGCTGCATCAAAATAAGCTAATCTTCCATGAACTCTTAAAGTATTTGTGTATGTGCAAAATTCTCAAAAATCTGTCCTTTGAGTCTGATGTAGGAGCTGGTTTGGGCCCCTTTGGGAAAAGCTGCTCCTGGTCAAACTCTTCTATTTCCAGAGAAAGGGACGAGCTGGGGTATGGTGTTTTGGGTAGTCCCTGCCACATACACCCCATATACAGTGGTTTCCAACAGTAAACAGAGAGGCAGTGGGAAAGAGAATGCAGGCACCAAAACTAAACAGAGTCTCTGCAAGAGGGCAAGGTGAGAAAGATAGATGAACGGGGCGGGGAGGGGGAACGTTCATTTCATACCGTGGTGACTGCCAGTGTGAGCACCTGCAAGTGACCATCTCTCATACCTCATTCGTCTTGTGATTCAACAAGTGGTCAATTAACTCTCCGCCTGGAACTGACACCCACTCCCCAGCCCCTGCCCAGTGCCCTTCTGCTGGAACAGGTGTGGCCCCACAGTGGGAGAGGACGGTGACCAGGCTGCACAAGGGCTGCTTGAATCTTTGTCCTACCTGAAGCCGTTTGTTAGGAACTGGATTGTGTCTCTTCAGATTCATATACTGAAGCCCTGGCCCCTAACATGTTGTGTTTGAAGATAGAGGTGTAGGGGAGTAATTGAGGTTAAGTGAGATCACGTGGAGAGGAGGAGACCCCAGGGCTGCACGTGTACAGAGAGGGCCACGCAGGGAAGGTGGTCATCCACAAGCCAAGAAGAAAGGCTTCAGCCCACTTGGGCTTGGAATTCTGGCTTCCCGACCTGATTGTGTGACCTATCTGGGGTTCTGGTGAGCAACCCCGGCAGACCAATGCACAGTTCTCTTGGGTTGTAGAACCCCAGGCCAAACTCTAATGCATAGAAGAAGAAACCAACATCCAAGGCATGGGAAGAGAGTCAAAGAGATGTTACCCAGTGTGTATTGGTGTGAACAGCAAGTGTTGACAGAACTGCCCGTGTGAAACATTAGTGTGATTGAAGGCAACCAACCAGCCAAAAATATCCAGTGTGCAGTCTAGGCGAATGTATGGTGACCACAGGAGGGGAAGTGTAAACTCCAGACCAGGAATGTTTTGGAAGAGATACTGATCTGAGGGAGGGGAAGAAATGAGCTTACTGACAATTTCCCTACAAGAACTAAATATTTATCCAGTAAAATGGGACTTCAAAAAAAAAAAAAAAAAAGCGATGCAACAGGATTTGTAAAGGAACTTGCTGAGCTACGAAAACAGACTGACACCTCAAACAACTTTTCAAGACACACAAACTAATTAAAAATGGAAATGAATAGAATCAAAAGTTACAAAACAAATTACTGTCACTGTTGAAACAGCCACATTCAATGGAATGAGAAAGACTGATGAAAAAAAGGCACAGAAAATGGTGGATGTATCACGGGAGTGCAGAACCAAAGATGTGGAATAGAAACAATTTTAATGAAAGAAGTGGATTTTTTTCGAAGTCAGAGGGACAACTTAATCTGTCCAAAAAAGTCTAAAGAATTTCAGGAAACATCAATTGTGAATTATGTATCATTCAGAATTATCCATATGGGAGACATAATGTGGTTCAGTTACTGGATTTTGACAAAAAGAAGCATCCATTGATGGACGCAGCCCCTTGCGTCCTCTTGGCCTATAGCAATTTAGAAGGTGCTGGAACAATGTTGAGAGGGCTTAAGTATCCATTTTTGGCCACACAGAAAAATCCTCAATTTTTATTATTTATTTGAAAGATAGAACGAGGGAGGGAGATATGGAAAGGGATCTCTGTTCTAGTTCATTCCTCAAGCAGCTTCAATGAGTGAGGATGGTTCAGGTCGAAGGCAGGAGCCGGGAGCTCCTTCTGCATTTCCCACGTGGGTAGCAAGAGCCCAAGTACTTGGACCATTCTCTGCTGCTTTCCCGGATGCATTAGCAGGGAGCTGGATTGGAAGTGGAACAGCTGGGGCTTGAACCGGCACTCAGATGGGATGCCAAGGCTTCAGGCCATGGCTTAACCCACTGTGCCACAATGCCAGCTCCAAAATCCCCAATTTCAAAAGGCAGAAATAGTATGCATTCCCTCTTTTGATCTGTAATGCACATTCTAAATTTAGTGAAGGGTAATAGCAATAATAAATATAGATGAAAAAATAAAAAGCTCCTCATCATTTGGAAATTTAAACTTTCTTGATTCTTGCATCAGCAGAAACTTTTAAAAAATATAGAAAAGCAGGAAGAAAATGAAGACTAGTGTATAAAAGTTATATTCTGAGAGAAATTTATAATCTGAAGTAATCTGGGAAGAATGAAATATGCATCCACTCACCCACTCACCAAATTAGAAAATAATAAATATAAAAGCAAAAATTGATGAATTAGGAAAGAGAAAGGGGCCTGTTTTGTGGTATAGCAAGTAAAGCCGCTGCCTGTGACTCTGGCATCCCATGTGGGCGCTGGTTTGCACCCTAGCTGCTCTACTTCTGATGCAGATCCTAGCTAATAGTCTAGGAAAAGCAGCGAAGATGGCCCAGGTGTTTGGGCTCCTGCCATTCATGTGGGAGACCTAGAAGCTCCTGGCTTCAGCCTGGCCCAGTGTTGGCTGTTGAAACCATCAGGGGAGTGAACCAAAGGATGGAAGGTACTCTAACTCTGACTTTCAAATAATTCTTATTATTTAAAAAAAAAAAAAAAGGTAGTGCTTATAAATGCCTCTTACATCTTGGGAGGTGATTGGGAAGCATAAAAGAAAACAGATTAAGTATGGGCTAGGCTGGTAACAAAAACAGACCAGAAGCCAGGGGCGGAAGAGGAGGCTTGCACATAGGACTAGCGACAAATGTGGGTGTGCCTGGATGCACAGAGCATAGGGTTTTGAAAATCTAAAGGACGTCAGTGAAATAATAGTGGCAGATACTGAGAAAATTTTCAAAAAGCAGCCGTCCATTCCCCAAAAAATACTTGACTGACATTTTGTACAGCTGAATTCTTTGGATTGTGGAAGAAACAGTTAAATCTGTTGGTAGTGAAACTGGTTCGTTACACAGTGAAGGAGAGGTTCGAGTACTTTCTGTGGTGACAGAAGAACACTGTAAAAGCTGGAAAGATAAGGTGTAGGCCAATTTTGCCTATGAATAGTATACAGAGGTGAATTAAACAATATGTCAGCAAATGACAGAGGACATTAACCGTATAATATTTGGTTTGAGTTGGGTTTATCCCTGAGGGGATTGATAGAGAGCCACAAAGTTGCCTTGCTGTTGAGAAATAAATCAATGTGATGCACCGTGTTAAGTCAAAGGAGAAAGTCTTTCAGTACACCCTTAAAAGCATTTGACAAAATCTACTTTGATTTCCAATGCAATACTTGAATGAAGCTGAAATTGTGGATTTTTCCTAATAGTTGAAAGTAGGTATTTTAACACTTCATTTCATGTTCTCTTTAGTTGTTGAAATCCTTAAAATATTGAAAGCATGGCTCACTATTATGTGCTTATTAACTAATGCCCTAGAAGTACTAGAAGAGGAAAAAAGAGAAAAAAGTAAAAGGTAAAAACTGTGAAGCCCGGAAGAGGGAGGTGGGCATTTGTCCTCGAGGTTAGGGCACGGGTTGGGATGCCCATCTCCCAGAGTCTTTGGGGTTGACATGAGCCTCTGGATCCCGACTCCAGCTTCGTGCTCATGTGCGCCGTGTGAGGCAGCAGGTGGTGGCTCAAGGGGTTGGATTCCTGCTACCCATGTGGGAGACCTCCACTGAGTTACCGCCTCCCTGCCTCTGCCATCTGGCTGTTGTGGGCATTTGGGAATGAGCCACTGGATGGAAGGTCACTCCCCTCTCCCCTCCCCTCCCCTCCTCTCCCCTCCCCTCTCTCTGCCTCTCAAATACGTAAATGAAAAACAAACTGGAAGTGGAAAAATGTACCACTTGCAGGTATGATTGTGTACATGGATAGCCCCAGAGGGTGAATGGAATAACTGTTAGTTACACTAACATGATTGCTGAGGGTAGAAGGTTAAAAGTGATTATCAGAATCAGAAAATACAATGGGAGTATGAGTGTCAGTCAAGAGAGGTCAGACGCCTCCAGGAAGTAGGAAGCTTTAAAGTTACTCTGGAGACATGAAAAGTCTTTTTTTTTTTTTTTTAAGATTTATTTATTATTTATTTGAAAGAGCTACAGAGAAACAGGGAAGGAGAGAGAGAGATCTTTCATCTGCTGGTTCACTTCCCAAATGGCCACAATGGCTGGGGCTGTGCTAGGCTGAAGCCAGGAGCCAGGAGCTTCTTCCAGGTCTCCCACGTGGGTTCAGGGACCCAAACACTTTGGCCATCCTCAGCTGCTTTCCCAGGCACATTAGCGGGGAGCTGGATGGGAAGTGGAGTGACTGGGATGAGAACCGGTGCCCATATGGGATACTGGCGTTGCAGGTGGCAGATTAACCCAATACACCACAGCGCCAGCCCCCAAGAATTCTTTTTGAGGGGAGGAAATAAGTGGTTTCATAAGCTGCTGGTGACAGCGTGGATTCTCCAGTTCATCTTTTCCGAGACATTTTTCAGTATCCCTATGCGGTTTGACCTGTACTCGAGCTTGGAAGGCAGTCTCTCTGCTCCCAGTCTTGTGCAAAGATTTGCTGAAGATTTGGTAGGAGGGTAGACCATGTTCACTGCTACAGTGGCTCTTCGTGCAAAAATGAGAAACACACAGCCATCCAATGGAGAGGAGCGCTAAATAAATGATGCCGTAGCTTTAGGAAGAGTCACCGTGAGCCCATTGAAAAGACTGAGGTGTCTTTGTAAATACAGTGTTGGTGGCAGACACATCATTGGGTGACCCCTGATGATCCAGGCCCTTGTGTGTTTGGGGTGGGGGGAGGGGGTTGTAACTTGATAAAGACTTTGAGGCAACAGTATGCCCAGCAAGTTCTAGGAATACCAACGAATGTGACTGCAGTGTGATGAGGAAGGTGTGATTGGGAAATTGGGTTCGTCAATGGCTTGTGATAGCACTGAATTCAGAATGAGACAGCATGCCAGTGGCTCGGAGGTTGTTCAGGTTCAGCATGGGAATTTTTTCAGTGTCCCACAAAGTTTGGTCTGCAGTTGGGCTTTGAATATAATCTATCTGCCAGAGTCCTTTTCAGATATGGAAGAAGGGATTCTCTTGTAGAAGACTCTGTCTTAGCAGACTGGAGAGAGGAATTTTCCTGCTGGCCTAGAATAAGTAACTGCCTTGCTGCTGAAACTGCTCAGAGATGGGCAGTGCCAAGCCCAAAGCCAGAACCCTTAGATCCCCCGATGCAGGAACTGATTCTGCTATTACCTGAATGACCTTGGAGCAGATTCATCCCGAGTCCAGCTTGCAGGTGATAGCCTGCATGAGGGCATCCTCAGCCACGCTGTTGCTGGACTGCTGACCCATAGAAACTGTGGCATCATTGACAGCTTCCTTATGTATGGGAGTAAAAATGGCAACAACAATAAATGTGTTCATTTTAACTCCTGGGTTTTTGAAAAAGATTTATGTGAAAGGCAGAGTTATGGAGATAGAGATACAGATATCTCAGGTATCTTCTATCCACTGGTTCACTTGCCAGATGGCCGCAGTGACCACGAGGATGAGCACTGGAGCCTGGAACTCCATGCAGGTCTCCCATGTGGGTGGCAAGGACCCAAGCACTTGGGCCATTTTCATCTACTTTCCCAGGTACATTAGCAAGGAGCTGATTTGGAAATGGAGTAGCTGGAACTCAAAATGGTGCCTGTGTGGGATGCCAGTGTTGCATGTAGCTTAACTTGCTGCACCACAGCCCCAGCCCCAAGTCCATCACCCACTGGGTTTATGATAATTCGTTACACAGCATTAGAATACTAGTGCACTGAAATTGATCTTTGTGACCCTGGCATCTTGTCTCATTCTGAATTAAATAAAATCTCATGCCATCTACTGCTTTGACTTTGCATTCAGAAGTTCACTCTTCACACTCTTTGTATTCCTAGAACATGCTAGCCACATTGTGCCTCAGGGGCTCTGCACTTACTCATTTGTTCCCAGCGTTTAGAATACTGCATGTCCCCTGGGAGTTAGTTAATATGTGAATGAATACTTGAACAGTTAGACGTGCAAGTGTGTCTCTTTTGTGATCCCTTGTGCGGTAATATGCCTGTTTAGAAATTAAACATATATGGAGGCATGTGCTTAGGTAACTTTGTCAATTTTTTATTTTCTTGAGAGGAATCAAAGCAGCTGTTGACAGAGGTTGTCTGCGAGGAGGAAGGATGCCAGCAATGAGAAAAAAAGGCTTGCGCGAATGGATTTTCCAATACTCTGGATGTATCTGTGTCATCCTGAATAGGGTTACGAGGATGAGGAAATTGTGGTCCATTTATGATTTCCTTCACTGGCCTAATGTCCACCACTGCATATTTCTATTACAGAAGAAACAAGTGTCCTAGCTCTGTGTCTCTGAGTATGAAAGTCCTGTCTGTCAGTTTGCTGCATCTGTTGAGTAACACTGGAAATGGCCAGAGATCAGGTGTCAGCTGGAGAAACAGTGGACAGCAGGTCTGCTTCCTTCTGGGTTTGAGCTCCTTACATTGTTCCATGTCCTTCTTCCCTGATAAGTGAATTTCTTGTGTGGCTGTCTTGTACTTGGGTGACAAAAACTCGAACCACTGGTGACAGAAGTACTGAGTGTATGGTCTCTCGCTATCTATTTATTTTATTTTATTTGAAAGAAAGAGTTACAAAGAGGGAGAAAGGGAAGGAGGGAGGGAGGGAGGTATTCCATCTGCTGGTTCATTCCCCCGATGGCCTCAACAGCCAGAGATGATCTGACCCAAAGCCAGGAGCCAGGTGCTTCTTCCGGGTCTCCAATGCAGGTGGAGGGGCCCAAGCACTTGGGCCATCTTCTACTGCTTTCCCAGGGCATAGCAGAAAGCTGGATTGGAAGTGGAGCAGCTGGGACTTGAACTGGTGCCCATATGGGATGCCGGTGCTGCAGGCCAAAGCTTTAACCCACTGTGCCACAGCACCAGCCCCTGACTTATGGTCTCTTTAACACTGTTTACCGTGAGGCATTTTTATCTTAAAGTTACTTTAGGAGTGGTTGTTTTGCTCACATCCAAATTATCGTCTGGTTATACCCATAGTAGTCTATGAGAAAGCGTCGATATGTGGATCTCTTTGTGGCTGGATGAAGGTGGTCGCAGAGTCTTCATACTCTTCCTTTCGAGAGGTGGAAGTCTGTGTCTCCTTCTCCTAGGCCTGGGTGCACCCTGAGGTTGCTCTGGTCAGTACATGACTCTTAGCCATGGCTGGAAGAGACTGGCAGCATCCACATCCTTCCTTTTGGAGTGCTCTTTTTTTTTTTTTTTTTTAAAGATTTATTTATTTGAAAGAATTACACAGAGGAGAAGGGAGGGAAGGAGGGAAAGAGAAAGAGAGAGGTCTTCCATCAACTGGTTCACTCGCTAATTGGCCGCAACAGCTGGAATCTGAAGCCAGGAGCCAGGAGTTTCCTCCAGGTCTCCCACGTGGGTGCAGAGGTCCGAGGACTTGGGCCATCTTCTACTGCTTTCCCAGGCCATAGCAGAGAGCTGGATTGGAAGTGAAGCAGCTGGGTCTCAAACCGGTGCCCACACGGGATGCCAGTGCTGCAGGCCAAGGTGTTAACCCGCTGCACCACAGTGCCGGCCCCTGGCATGCTCTTTCTTGAGGAAGCCAGCTGCTGTTTAAGAAGTCCAGTTGAGACTGCCAAGCGGTGAGAAGGCCCATGCAGAGGGGCTGGAGAGAGAGCTGCCCCACCAGCCCCAGCTGCTCAGGCTTTCCCCTGCAAGGCATCAGGTACATGGGAAAGCACCTCGGTCTTCCCAGACATCTGCAGACGTGGTGTGGAGGGAACTGAGGAAGCTGGCTGATTCCAGGGTGGACTCATGTCGCTCTGTCCCAACCATCTCCAGGATTCTGCGGACCCCTCTGAAGGCTGAATGTTCCTGCTGGGCCGTGTCCAAATTAAGAGCATAGTACAGTGGTGGTGTGACATGGAGTGCAACCTGGAGAGACCTGCAGAAGTATACAAGATGTCCCACTCAAGCTAAATATGGATTCTACCTTCCTATTGACTTCCAAAGGAAAAGGGATTCATATCTATATCTATATATATAAATTTATACACATATACACACACTAGTCTTTTTTTTTTTCTTTTAAAATGTATTTATTTGGGAGACAGACAAGAGATCTCCCATCTGCTGGTTCTCTCCCCAAATGCCTGCAATAAGCCAGGGCAGGGCTAGGCCAAATCTGGAAGCCAGGAACTCAGTCTGAGTCTCCCATATCGGTGGCAGGGATCCAACTGCTTGAGCCATTACCTGCTGCTTACTAGGATGTACATTGCAGAGAGCTTGAATTGGGACTCCAATCCAGGCACTCGATAATGGGATGTGGGCAGCCAAAGCCGTGTCTTCGCTGCTATGCCGAGCACGTGTCTCAGAAAAAGGAGTGCTTTCGAAGGTTGTGTATTTAAAGTATAGTCCTGTAATCTGCATCTCTCCGTACAGTGATGTTTATGACAATGTAAACACAGTGCAGGATCTGACAGGTCATTAATTATCCTCTCGTATCGTTCTCGCTGTTGCATAGCATTTTGAGAGCTCTAGCTACCTGGCTGAAGCTTCTACCTGCCCTGCCCTTCTTCTTCCTCAGCCTTCCCCAGCATATACACCCAGGCGTGGAACTTTCTGGCCTTCTTCTAAAGAGGACTCAGTAGTACTCTAGTACCTGTGCAGTTTTTCTTGGTTTACTTATTATTGCATAAGGCGTTGTAGGAAAATAAATTTCTGATGCCTGTAAGTGCTGTGGGACTTCGTAAGCTTGAAGAAGAATAAAAATGTGATGGTCTTGGATAAACTGTCTCCACGTCTGTGGAAGAAGGAAAGGCTGGTGTGGAGGAGGCCACCACGTAAAGGTGACGTTGTTTAGAAAGATCATGTTTATGACATAGTTATGGTTTAGAAGAGCTTTTTGTGTTCTCGCAGTTATCTGAGATGTTCCTCTTTTGGAAAGAGAAAACCAGAATAAACGGAACACTAAGATGAGGTTACTTACTGCAGGCAGGTGCTCCCGCAGTCAGGGCCACCCCCTGGGCATGTTAACACTGTTCAGTATGATGTGATCAGGTAGATAAGAAGGATCGGATTCCAGCATGGTGCCAAGGTGTATCCATCAGATGCGGTGGAGTGGGAGCCGGGTGTTAACCTGTGCTGTGTAGGGTGACAGGTGAACTCGGTAGGACTGCTGTTGCTGAGAGGAGTGAGTCGCTGGTCTCCAGGAAACTTGGTAGGCGAATGCTTGGGGCATGGGTGTGCATGTTTGTGCTCACAGGTTCATGGGTCAACTACTGAAGCCCTGTACGAAGCCTGGGCACCTGTACGAAGCCTGGGCACCTCTTAAAGCTCCCAGTCTCACCTTGTCAACCTTCTGTGATGTAGAACTCACTGTCTCCCGAGTTAACCTGCTCAGGAATGATGTCACTTCAGTAATTCAGAAGGATTCCCCACCTGGTTAGTCCCTCTTCCATGTGATAGCATTTGGGAATTGGTTTTGTGGCCTTTGAATGTCTCTGCAGTTCCATCAGCGCAATGGCTGCGTTTTGAATGTCCTGCCTTTCTGGTCGTAGTTGGTGGAGACTCGGCTGCTGCCCAGTGGCTGTCTCATTGCAGAGCTGCATGGCCGGCCCTAGCGTGCTCAGTGAGTCTGGAGTGCCACGTGCCTGTTTATCTGAAGATCAGCATTCCAGTCAGACACTGAGTGGTCTCACTCTGCCCTTGCTGTCCTCGCTGAGTTTCTCGTGGCTGCTGGGGAGGCACATGCTCTCCAGACTGTTCTTTTTTTTTTTTTTTTCCGACAGGCAGAGTGGACAGAGAGAGACAGAGAAAGGTCTTCCTTTTACCATTGGTTCACCCTCCAATGGCCGCTGCGGCTGGTGCATCGCGCTGATCCGATGGCAGGAGCCAGGTGCTTCTCCTGGTCTCCCATGGGGTGCAGGGCCCAAGCACTTGGGCCATCCTCCATTCCACTCCCGGGCCACAGCAGAGAGCTGGCCTGGAAGGGGGGCAACCGGGACAGAATATGGCACCCCGACCGGGACTAGAACCCGGTGTGACAGCGCCGCAAGGCGGAGGATTAGCCTATTGAGCCGCGGCGCCGGCTCAGACTGTTCTTGCACAGCTGCTTTTATCAAACGTTCCCAGGAACTGCTTGATGGCTTTTTCTGTTGCATCTTGTATGCATCTTGCCTCATTGTTTCCAACCTGTTGAAAACTTCTTGGATGCACTTCTTGCTCAGGAAATTATTCAGTACCTCTCCTGGTTTCCTGCCATCTGCTAATGACAACCAAGCCTCTTTGCCCAATCTGGGACTAGGTGTCCATTCTATGCCGGACACATTTCTTTTGGGTAAGGACTGTGGTCGCAACACCAGTCTCAGCTGTGACCAGCTTTTCTCCCAGAGGGACGGTTGGCAGTGTCTGGAGACAGTTTTGATCTTCATGACTTGGGTATGGGGCTGCTACTGATACCTAGCACGGAAGAGGCCAGGGACAGTGCCCAACCTCTTAGAACTCCCAGGACATTCTCTGCAACAGAGATTTTTCAGATACAAGATGTTAGTAGTACTGAGATTAAGAGGCCTTCTTACAGCTCACCCTGTGGGCCCTGATTAACCCGTGGGACCAACTTCAAGGTTAATCCCTCTTCCATGTGATAGCATTTTTAGAGATTGAGAATTGTTCCTGTGGCCTCTGATGCCTTCCCAGCTCCTTCAGTGTAATGACTTAGTTTTGAATTCCCCACCTTCTTCTCACTGACTCCTACCACACACTGTCCGTTTAGTGTGATACTCTCACTCAGACTGAAATCAGTGTCTAGGACTGGGGTTCACAAAGTGAACAAGGTGTGGTCCCCAGAGATCAAATGTATTCTCTTGGCACTTGCCTTTGTCACTCTCAGTCATATTCTCTCTTTATTTGAAAGGTGGGTGAGGGGGAAGGAGAGAAAGAATCTTGTATGTCAAGATTCATCCCTCCCCCCCAGATGCCTGCAACTGGCCAGCCTGAAGCGAGAATTCTGGAACTCAGTTTGGGTCTTCTGCATGGGTGGCAAGACACTGTGGCAAAAACAACCTGAATGAAAGGTCTCGGTGAACAAGACCCCAGCAGAAAGAATGGACCATCAAAGGAGGAGGCGCCTTTCTCTGAAGGGAGGAAGGAACCTCCACTGTGACAAGGCCTTGACTAAACAAGTTCAGAGTTGGTGAACTCAAGGGGCCTCCTCGACAGCTCATGGCAAGAGCCTCAGGCGATTACTGACGTCATAAATAAGAGTGTCAATTGTTAAATCAACAACGGGACTCACTGGGCACCTGCTCCCCATGTAGGATCTCTGTCCTTAATGTGTTTTACTATGAGAGTTAACAATAACACTACTAGTCGAACAGTACTCTATATCTTGTGTGGTTGTGTGGGCGCAGTCTGTTGAATTCTTTGCTTAGTATATACTAAGTTGATCTTCTGTATATAAAGATAATTGAAAATGAATCTTGATGTGAATGGAATGGGAGAGGGAGCGGGAGATGGGAGGGCTGCAGGAGGGAGGGAGGTTGGGGGGGGAAGCCACAACAATACAAAAGTTGCACTTTATAAATTCACATTTATTAAATAAAAAAAAAATTACTGTGGCCCCCAAACGACCTTCATTGGTGTTGATTCTATGTATTGATGCTGCTGATGTTAGAAATTAAAAACAAATGTTTGAGATTTTAAGAATATGTGTTGTTGATGAAAAATAATAAAACCATTACATATTGACATGTTTTATCGGGGGGGGGACTACATTTGTCCTTTTTAAAATATTTATTTGAAAAACAGAGTTATAGAGAGGTGGGGGGGGTGTCTTCCATCCATTGGTTCACTCTCCCAAATGGACACAATGGCCAGAACTGAGCCGATCCAAAGGCAGGAGCCTGGAGCTTCTTCCAGGTCTCCCATGTGGGTGCAGGGACCCAGGAACTTGAGCCATCTTGCACTGTTTTCCCAGGCCATAGCAGACAGCTGGATGGGAAGTGGAGCAGCCAGGTCTCTAACCGGTGCCCATATGGGAAGCCGGCACTGCAGGTGGTGACCCCACCTGCTACCCACAGCGCCAGCCCCATCACAGGCATTTTTTTAAGAGTACAGAGAGATGCTGAGATGAAATGTGTGAAAACCCTCTGGTCCAGGCTGTATTCTGTCTTTGCAGGGGATCCCATTCTTTGAGCAATCAGTTGGAGCCCCAACCCCCATCATGGGCGTGAACCACAGATGGGATCTCCCTGTAGCTGGAAGGATCTCCTCAGCCCTCATTCTCCTCCTCCACGCACGTGTGTTCTTTTCTACTGTGGTTAGGATGAACTTTGAAAATTTCTTTGGCCCTTTGAGCCAGCTTTCCCGCGGGCCGTCACATGTGGGGAGCACCTGCAGCTTCCCGCAGACTATTGTGAAGTTTACTTTCTGGAAACCTCCATGTCTGCGCTCTGAGTGAGGGACAGTGCTGTTTCTTAGGGTGAGAAGTGGCCTGCTTCCTGAGTGTTTCCAGGGCTGGAGGAGACATTTCCATTGCTAAGGCGGACTTCATGGGTGTCTGTAATTGGGTTGCTGTCATAAGGATACAGTTTTTAAGGCGTGTTTGCCTTCTGCTTTCGTTCTGCCACGAGGCTGGAGGGGAGTAAGGTGCAGTTCTGGAGTTAGTGAGGAATGCAGTGATCTATGGTGGAAATGGGTTAGTGCTGTGATGTGTCAGACTCCAGACGCTCTCTGGTGCCGCCGTGTAGCCGAATCTGGAAACTGAGGCCAGGAGAAGTTACTCTCCCAGGGCCCTGATGAGTTTTTCTTGTAAAGATTTATTTATTTGAAAGGCAGAGTTACAGAGAGAGGGAAGGAGTAAGGGAGGATAGGAGGTAGGGGGAGAGACAGAGAGAGTGAAATCTTCCATGCTCTGGTTCACTCCCAAAATGGCCACAATAGCCAGAGCTGAGCTGATTTGAAGCCAGGAGCCAGGAACTTCTTTTGAGCCTCCCATGCAAGTTCAGGGGCCCACCCACTTGGATCATCTTCCACTGCTTTCTCAGGCCACAAGCAGAGAGCTGGATTGGAAGAGGAGCAGCCGGGACATAAGCTGGTGCCCACATGGGATGCTGGGGCTGTAGATGGAGGCTTAACCTGCTATGCCACAGCACCATGAAATATTTCCCCCCCACAGGCAGAGTTAGACAGTGAGAAAGAGAGAGACCGAGAGAAAGGTCTTCCTTCCGTTGGTTCACCCCCCACAAATGGCTGCTACGGCCAGCACTTGCCGATCCCAAGCCAGGAGCCAGGTACTTCTTCCTGGTCTCCCATGCGGGTGCAGGACCCAAGCACTTGGGCCATCCTCCACTGCCCTCCTGGGCCACAGTAGAGAGCTGGACTGGAAGAGGGGCAACTGGGACTAGAATCTGGCACCCCAACTGGGATTAGAACCTGGGTGCTGGTGCCACAGCTGGAGGATTAGCCTAGTGAGCCACGGCACCGGCAGAATATAGTTTTATTATTGCTCATGCTGTTGCACCATTTGAATCTTAAGTAACGTTACATCATGACCCTTTGTCTCTAAATATCTGAGCAGCTATCTCCTAAAAACAAGAACATGTTCAGGACGATTAGACACTGATGTGGTATCATTCTCTCTCGATCATGACTCTCTTTGTGGGCAGTAGTCCAGCATGTTGACATGAACTGGGAATGCCTCAGAAATGGGAGGAAGGGCCTGTCATTATGTTCTTAGAATTGTATCTATAACCTGTATTGAATCCATTAAAAACTAGTTAAAAGTTAAAAAGATTAACAAAAAAAGAACTGAAGACTCTTGGACCGTATTTCCGGCCTCCTGAGTTGAAACCTGCATTTTTTAAATAAGACTCCAGGTGATTTGGGTGTGGGTGTTTGGGAAGTGCTGTCCGGTGGGAAGTTCATATTCATGATGCACCTGGCATCAGATAGTATTTTCTGTAGGAAAATTCTCAATCTTGGGTCCAACCCAGGATCATGTTTAATCATTGTCATGACTGTTCAGTCTCCTTTTAGAATAGTTTCTCTTTGTCTTTCATGTCACTAGCACTTTTGAAGAATACAGGACAGTTGTTGTGTACCTTGGGCTTTAATTTGATTCTTCATGATTTGATTCAGGCTGTGTTTTTTTGAGAGGACATAAGTGATGCCGAGTCTTCTAAGCACATCAGGTCAGGAGGCAGGCATATGGTATCCGGTTGTTGCATTGTTGGTGGGGTTTCTTAGATCACTTGGTCAAGGTGATATTCTGGTTATTTTTCATATTAGGGCCAAGAAACATAAAATTTAGTGTTACAAAGTGACAATTTTATTATTTTCATGATTATGTAGACAGAACTTCGGAGAGCACGAGGTGAGGTTGGCTTGTCTCTGCTCTCTGAGGTCTGGGGCCTCAGCTCAGGAAACCTGGAATGACTGTGGAAGTCATCCTGGTGCCTGGACTGGGTGAGCCAGAGGCTGGGCTTCCCCAGGACGATAGAGTGGATCCCTGACACGTGACTGCTTCACACAGCTTGGGCTTCCTTCAGACGTGGCAGCCTGTGGCTCCTGGTGGGCATTCCTGTGAACATTGTAGAGACTTCAGGGCCTTTTCTGATCTAGTATCAGAGATCGTATCGTTGGCTTTTGTGTACACTAGTGATTGAAGCCATTGGGAGCCTGCCTAGATTCAAGGGGTGCGGCAGCCGGGTATGCACGCTACGTCTTCTTGAAAATAGTGTCAGATTTTGGTGGTGACTGCCAGGTTTTCTCGTTGTAATGAACAGTTACCCATCAGGAGATATCAAGGATATGTAAAAATCCTGTTCTTCAGCAAGCATTGAGTTTTGCATGTTCCTTGGGATTTAAATTATGTGGAAATATTAATGTGCTAATTTTAAAATGTGACGGGGAAGGGAAGCAAGGAGGACCCCGTTTCACATTTTCCGCAAGTGTCAAGCACTTGGTTATCAAGGGTGTCCTCAGTGACCCAGTGAAGGATGTCCCTGCTGCTCGGTGGGAGGTCCTGTGGCTGTCTTATCCTCTCTCCCTCTGTGAAAGGAATGCACCTAACAAAGTATCACTGCACTGTTCCTTACAGTTGGAAACATTTGTTTCAAAGCTGGTCCTTTGATGGGAGATACATTGAGAGAAATCTTCTCCTTTGCCTGTTCCACACAGCTACTGTGACTGAGACGCCATGAGTTCCAGGGATCTAAGCTGTAGCCTTTATTCCTTTCCCAGTGCAGGAACTAGGTAAAGATGCTGTGTTGTCATATTTAAGACTTACTTAATGAATTGTATGTTTCACGATCCAGTGAATGCCGGCATCTGGCTCCAGTATGTGTGACCGCCACATAGACAGACTCAGTGTGGCAGGGTTGGGGTTGGAACAGTGCCGTGTTTTGATTGGTTTGATTTGAAAGGCAGAGTGACGATGAGAGAGAATCAATGGATCGATCTTGTATCTGCTGGTTGACTTCCCAAATGGCCACTATAGTTGGGGCTGGACCAGACTGAAGCCAGGAACCTGGAATTCCATTCAGATCTTCCAGTAGGTGACAGGGACCCAGGTACATGAATCATCACCTGCTACTTCTGGTGTCTGAAGTAACAAGTAGCAGGATTGGAAGTGGAGGTGGGACTTGAATCTAGACGCTCTGATGTGGGATGCACACATCCCTAGCAGCAGCTTAACTACTGTGCCATGATACCTGCTCTGTGTTGTGCCATGGTTCGTAAATGTCTTCATGAATATTTTCTAAACCCCTGATTACAAACATTTTGATTGGAGGGTAAAATCTGCTGTGTTCTAATTTGTTTATTTTTTATAAACTTATTTATTTATTTGAAAGGTAGATTTATAGACAATGAAAGAGAGAGAGAGAGACAGAGAGAAGGTCTTCCTTCCATTGGTTCATCTGCCAAATGGGCGCTACGGCTGGCGCTGCGCTGATCCGAAGCCAGGAGCCAGATGCTTCCTCCTGGTCTCCCATGCGGATGCAGGGGCCCAAGGACTTGGGCCAACCTCCACTGCCCTACCGGGCCACAGCAGAGAGCTGGAGTGGAAGAGGAGCAACCAGGACTAGAACCCGGCGCCCATATGGATGCTGGCGCCGCAGGCGGAGGATTAACCAAGTGAGCCACGGCGCCAGCCTCTCTAATTTGTTTAGAAATTGAGTGTTGCAAAGCTCAGACTTAAAATACATATATAGCAGAGACTACATCTCCTACTTAACTAGGGACTTGACACTGGTAAATTCTCAGTGTCTGAGATCCATATATGTTCTTACTGAATGTATTAATTGAAAACCCTGCAGGGCAATCATCAAAGTTTTTTTTTTTTTTTTTTTTTTTTTTTTTTTTTTAAGATTTATTTATTTGTTTGAAAGGCAGAGTTATAGAGTCAGAGAGAGAAATAGAGAGTGAGATCTTCCATCTGCTGGTTTACTCCCTAAATGGCCACAATGGCTGGAGCTATTCAAAGCCAGGAGTTTCTTCTGTCTCCCACGTGGATGCAGGGGCCCAAGGACTTGGGCCTTCCTCTGCTGCCTTCTCAGGCCATTAGTGGGGAGCTGGATCAGAAGTGTAGCTGCTGGGACTTGACCCAGTGCCCATTTGGGATGCTGGCACTGCAAGCAGAATTTTACCTGCTACCACTCAGTGCCAGCCCAATCATCAATATTTTAGCAACAGAGTTTCTGTTGGGAGGGGGGATAAGGGTGATTTTTATCTTTTTTAAGGGGCATTTTTTGTGTGTGTGTGTGTTCAATCAACATTTCCAAAAAGGCAAGTAATGTTTGTTATCACCTTGGAACTTGAATAAATTTGGAAAAAGAGTTTAGCAATAGAAACAGAAAAGCCAACTATTCCCATACATTTTAGGAGCAGTGATTAAATGTGAATGCTGATAATATTGCACCCCTGTGCAGTTCCTCACAAAGCACTGCTATTGACCACATGGTTTTGCTTTAGGCATTTTATTTTTTATTGGGTCTAAAATGAGGGGGAAAATGTCTTGCACTATCTCTTAAATATGTAGGTCATGCCTGCAGGCATACATAATCAGAAAAACAGTCCAATGATTGTGATGAAAATATATATATACTATCAAGAGATGTTTTCTGCACTGTGATGAAAATTCGCAATTTCCTTTTGGAAAATTGATAGATCCGTCCCTTTATTATGTTAGAGAAATGGTTATTCTGGCCTACCCAGATGACTAGGGCCTATGCTTGCATCTCCTTGTAAACTTCATGAGAGGATGGGTCTGTGTTGCATTGAAAGTTTCACAAGTGACTGCTGAGAGAGGATCCTTTATCATCGGGCCTTGTGCTGACCCACGGTGGGGAGTCTTCTTGGGACTCCCCGCATCTTCAGGACAGCACGTGGTGGACATTCTATGCTGCTGTGGGGACCAAGTGATACCTTGGGAGGCTTGAGACCCAGAAACAGAAGAGCAGGGGAAAAGAGAGAAAAGAAAATGAACCTGAAAAGAAGTTGTCATCAGGACTGGAGGAGGAGGAAGAGAGAAAAAGGACCCTCAGGTGTGGAGTGTGCCTTAATAGTTGGTGTGGAATACATTTCATGAGTGCTATTTTAGGCTTTTATTGCTGAAATGAAAACTTCTAGTTTATGCGAGCAGACATGTTAAAACCAATTCTCGTGAGGCCTTGGCCTTCTACTCAGTGAAGAACATGTGTAGATGTTTGGGTTATAAAAGTCAGAGTTACATCTGTGTTTGAGAAAGTGTTTTTCTTCTGATTTTGGAAACTGTGTGCTGCATTTCTCAAATGTTTGCAGGTGCAAATTGATAAAATTGCACCTGGAGTGTTTCTAAAGGTTTGTAAACCAGAAAACAACATTTTCTACATGGAAATGTATGTTCACACCGTGAATCTAAGAGTGATGCTCCTTTGCCATGACCAGGAAAGGTTTACCTTATCTGAGTATAGATTGGGAGAAAGTTATTTAATGTACATGTAAAAATTCTTTAATGCCATTTGGTTTTCAACATATTATCAAAGTTACTATTGTAATTGCTTCTCTTTGCTGAACTCTGGGGGAAGCAGGGCGTTGATGTTGCATCCATAGTTAATGTCAGTGAAAACACCCGTGATTAGAACCTAGTTCTGGGCATATATTCCGCTGTTACTAGGGTGGGGAACCTTTTTTCTGCCAAGGGCCATTTGGATATTTATAACATCATTCACAGGCCTTATAAAATTACCAACTTAAAAATTAGCCTGCTGTAGATTTATTGAATTTCGAGTCTGGCCTGTGGTTACCTTGGCAGGGCAGACCAAGTGATATTGCAGGCTTTATATAACCCGCACCCGGATGTTCCCTACCCCTGCTCTGTTAGTTTTCTGTTACTGTAATGAGATACCTGAGACTTAATATTTTATGAAGAAAAAGAGGTTTATTTAACTCACGCAGTGGAAACTCCAGATGCATGTTGCTGGCTCTGGTGAGGCTCCTTCGGCTGCAGCACATCCTGGCTGATGATACCATGGCAGGAGTGCCTGTGGGAGGAAGATGGGATGCTGATAATAGCCCTCTCATGAGCACTAACTGGAGTCCCCCAAGAACTACCTGATCCTGGCTGAAGGTGATAATCTTTAAGTACAGGAGATCTTGGGGGTCCATACTCAAATCATATTTGAGCCAGAGCACTTCTACTTTGTGAGGTCTGATTGATAATTTGTTTCATTGCAGCCTCCTAAGACAAAACTCAAAGTCAGTTATGTTTCCCTCTATTTACCATATAGATTGCTACAGAGTCAGCATTAGGACTTGGGAATCCAAAAATGTTTGCTGAAATGAAATCTAAAAGTTTAGAAAGGAAACAGGAGCCCTTCTAATTTGATGTATTCAAAAAAAAGCTCTCATTTCTTTCTATTCTTTGTTTTTAAAAGTTTATTTATTTATTTGAAAGAGGGAGAGGGAGAGGGAGAGAGAGATGAGTATCTCTATCCTCTGGCACACTCCCCGATTTTTTTTTAAAGGTTGATGTATTGGAAAAACAGGGAGAGACACAGAGAGGTCTTCCATCTGCTGGTTAACTCACTAAGTGGCTGCAATAGATGGGGCTGGGCCAAAAAGCTTGAGCTAAGAGCCTGAAACTCCATCTGGGTCTCTCATGTGGGTGGCAGGGACTCAAGTACTTGGATTATCTTCCACTGCCTTCCCAGGTGCATTAGCAAGAAGTTGGATTGGGAGCAGAGGAGTTAGCACTTGAACTGGCACTCTGATATGAGATGTGGTCATCCCAAGCAGTAGGTTAACCCACCATGCCTCAGCCTACCCTCTTGCCCCAACAACTTCAACAATTGAGCAGAATCTTCCCAGAATGGAAAACACTGTCATCTTGCATTGGTACCTTTGGGGGATTGGTGCTAGGACCCCAATGATACCAACATGTGCAGCAGCTCTAGTCCCACTTAATGTTTTCATTCAATTCATGCACATTTCCCGTATACTTTAAATCATCTCTTGAGGACTTACAATACTGAATGTAGCATAAATGCTGTGTAGATAATTGTCGTGCTTGATTGTTCAGAAAATAATGACAAGAAAGTAACAAGCAGGATGTCATCTTTTATTTTTCCCCTGATTTGGTTGGATTGAATCCAAAGCTGTGGAACCCAAAGATATGGAATGCCAACTGTACATGCTAAAAGGATACTTTGTTGGAGAGAAAGGGTGAGAGCCAGCAGAATGGAAAACAGCAGTTGGCATTGAGACTCTGGCTTGGGAGTAAGGCCTGAGTCTGCCTTTGACGAGTGTGAATATGAGAAAATCCTCCACCATGGAGCCTCCGTTTGCTCCACGGTGAAATAAAGGGGCTGGCCTACGGGTTAACTAGGATACTTCTGCGCTCGGAGATTCTGAGTTTTAATGAACCAGAAGCAACTGAAGCCTTAGACTATTTCCAGCCTCAAACCTGAACTCAACTGTTATTTCACTGTCAGTCTGAATTATCAATTCTAGTTCAACGTTGTAGAAAAGACCCATATTTAGTCATGGACTGGTGCTGGAAAAACGTTCTCGGTGCTCTCTGTGTAGTGTTCACACGGTTTCTAAACTTGGAAGTGAAGGCATGGGTGGAAGTTCAAGTTACCCTGGAGGCACCTAAAATCACCCCGGGATCATGAATGCTTGTGGAAACACACAGACCCAGGAGCTGAAAACAATATTTGGCCATTTTGTCATTATGCTATTTTAGAAAGAAGACTGGATAATTCTTTTTTGTCCTTTTCTGTGTTGGATGTTGACTTCAAAGTGTGTGTATTGATTTCCACTGCCTTTTGGGTATACCTCTGTCTGCTTACGGATGTAGGTACATATCTGTGAGATAAGACATTGACAAAGAGCATATAAGATGGATAGGAAATACGATTATATTCTTAGAATTGTATCTACAAGTCACATCGACTTTGTTATAAACTAATTTTAAAATTTTCTTTAAAAAGTGAGTATGGCTTAGTATAATTGGGTAGCATTGAAGCAGTAGAGCATGGGGACCAGGACATGCACACTGGAGGCATGATATCTGGTTGTAAGCTGAGCCCTTACTAGAGTATCTGATGGACTGCAAGTACCCAGGAGTTGTAACTATTGTTAGATGATGGAGGCGTTATGAACATGGACGTTCTGTTATGATAAAGACCAGTAAGCTCTTCTGCAAAAAAAAAAAAAAAAAGAATGATTGCATCCACCTAATTCCTTTACCCATGGTATTTATTAATTCAGTTGACTCAAATGCTGCAGGTTGGATGACCATCCTGCTTTAAAGTTTTCCTGGCCACTTCCATATGTGGCTCATGGTAGCAGAGCGTGAGGACTTGGGTTTCTGTGTGTGGTTGAGTCCCGTGGGCGTAAACACCCCCTTGGTTGCGTCTGAGGCACCTGTGACTCCAAGCAGTGGTGCCAGACTTCTGTTTGTGCTGGCACTCTCAGGAGACCTGAAAAAGCAAGCACTGCCTTACCTGACAGCGTGCGGAGTCGTGTTTTTTGTCATTGGATTGTCTGGTTCGAGTTTTTCTTATGTTGCAAATACGTAGGTGCAGCAAAGAAATTTTTATCCTGGAAGAGAAAGTTTTGAGTAGACTTGATCTCTTGATTCTGAGTACTGCTTAGGATGAGTTCATCTACCTTACAACAAAGACAACACGAGGTATAGTGTGCCAGGAAGGCTAGGAAGTCGGAAGACCTTGGAAAGAGAACTGAGCAAGAAGAGGAATTTGTATTCTAGAACTGGAAAATCAGTGATGTTTATCTTGACAATGTAGAGCAGATAAGCTAAATTGTAACTTCTACAGTCAGGTTGCTAAAGAACAGGTCAAAATGCTCATTTTACTATTATATCTTCTTCTTGATCTAAAAAGAATATCCTTTAAAATCACCCCTGGTGTTTCAAAGAGAAGCATAAGAGGATAGTTTTGTGGCCTAAAAAGAGATAGAAAGAATTAAAACTGGTGTCACTGCTTTTGAAGACAAGGTAAATATACGTGGAAAGTATTGTACTCTTTAAACTTCCAGAAGGGCCTAGCACAGTCATGGTGAGTTGATGTGGATAGTCCCCAGTTTTACTCTTTCCCAACAGATAACAGAAATGTGCTAGCTGGTGATAGAACGTGGCAGCAGCAGCTTTGGCATCAGAGGTGAGAGTTCAGATGCCATTTTTAAGTTTTGGAGACTTCACTTTTGTTTATCAGAGGTGGGAAATGTCTAGCCCATGGGCCATGTGAGGTCCGTGAAATCATTTGGTAGACTCAAAATTCAATAAGTCTATAGTAGATTAATTTTTATGTGGATAGCCTTCATAGTGGCAGAAAAAACAGTCCCCTCTCCCTGGTTCCGACCTTTTCTTATTTATAAAATGTGGAGAGGGGCTGGCACTGTGGTGTAGTGGGTTAAAGTCCTGGCCTGCAGTGCCAGCATCCCAGGTGGCTCCACTTCCCACCCAGCACTGTGCTATGGTCTGGGAAAAGAGCAGAAGATGGCCCGCATAGGGGACCCAGAAGAAGCTCCTGGCTTTGGATCAGCTCAACTCTGGCTGTTGTGGCCATTTGGGGAGTGAACCAGCAGATGGAAGACTTTCTCTCTCTCTCTCTCTCTCTCTCTCTCTCTCTGCCTCCCAAATAAATAAATCTTTAAAGAAACATGTGGAGAAACATGCTCAATGCAGAGGTTGTTGAGAACATTGGCATGCTTTTGAGAAAGCCTGCCACCTAGTAGGCATTTGTCAAATGTTGAACGTTTTCAGTGAGCTGGAGAGTAATTTAAATCTACAATTTAGCCCATTGCTCGATGCCCTTTCCCAGAACACTGGAGAATGACTTTGTTCAGAGCACTGAATTTGTTGAGTATTTAAGACCTGATGAAGTCAGAGTCCTCTCATGACAGTGGGTTAGCAGAGTCACTGGGGTCTGAATTCATTTTGATCGTGATTTACCTCATGAGTATGAGATCATACTGCAGAAACCAGTGGCTGCCATTCATTTCTCGTTACTATGTGCCTGCCAATCACAGTACTGAGCACTTTATGAGCATTATCTCTTTTAATCCCTACAGTAACTTGAGACACAGGTGTCACAACCCTTATTATATACCTGAGAATTTTAGATAAACTGTTCTAAGAACTACATCAAAGGTTCCATAGCTGCTGAAATGTGGATGCTGTCTCGGGTTAGCACCTGTGCTTGGGTATCTTTCCTAATCTGGATCATAGCTGAGCTCTTTGAAATGCTGATAGAACATAACCTAGAGCTTATCAAGGAGTGGAAAGCATTTATAATCTTTGAAACATTTTATGCCTAATTAGGACTTGAGAAGGTCCACTGGGTCGATTCTCTGTGTCCAGTATCAGTTTGTTTCACATGTTGATTTTGACTTTGGCCCATCCTAGACAGGTGTAGAATATTGTGGCACAGCCATTGACATCAGCCTTTGCTACCCTTGGCTACAAAAAGGAATCCCTGGGAAGATTTAAGATGTAAGTCAAATCCAAGAAACACAGCCACCATAAGCTAAACAATGCCTTAACCCTTTCCTTCTGGGCCAGCCCTAGGATCTGGACTAAGGTTTTGGGAAGGACTCCGATCAGCACCTTGGTTACATTGAAGTCATACTTGTGGATCCCAGCTGGCTTGGTGGTCTGGCTTCGCAGACCAGGGCTGCCTCCACACCTCAGTCCTTGCACCCTTACTTCAACACCCACAGCGGACGAGCAGGAGAGGTAGTTTTCAGTGTTTATACAATTCCAGTCAGTGTGAGCTTCCCAGGGGGTTGCCGGGAATGCCGTCATCTATCTGGTGCCAGGCTCGGGTTATGACTTGTCATTGCTTACTTACGCTTTCAATGTCCTGGACGTGGGTGTTGTTGGGCCTCCTCTTCTGGAAACATCCCAGAAGCACCTGCCAGATTTGTAAAAATCAAATAGAGAAGTCAAGGAGCTGTTCCCAGTGGTGCCATTTTCCTTCCATGGAATTAACATTTCCTGTCTTTTCTTCTCTTTTTCCCTGTCTCATGCCCTTCTCAATCTAACCACTCTCCTCTTCCCACCGCTCCACCACCGTCTTTAGTTTGAAAAGTGGCAGACGGCAGTAAATCCAGCTGTGGACCAAAGTGTAGGCAGCAGCAGACTTTGAACACAGATAAGTCGTTTGCTATTTGCCAGGGTGCCCTGTTGGAGCATAGATTCTGTGGAAATCTGGTGCTCACAGGTTACCAGTTGGAGCAGTAAATTAAATTTTCCCTAGCAAATATTTGTCCACCGTAATCTAAGTCAATTTTTTTTATTCCATTTACACATGAGGGGGCAGTATGGTACTATAAAGCAAATGTTGTGTTGAGATTGCTTGTTTTTATTGGTATATAATAGTTTTTAGGTGAGAACTTTGTGCAATTAAGATGCCAACATCATTGTTAGTTATTAAATGTGGTACCCTTATGGAAGTGATGTCTCTAGTTGTATCACAGGTCAGGTGGCTGTTTTGATTTCAATGAATAATAATTTCCTTACAACCGTGGGACATGCAGGCAGTGTATTTGATTGTGTATTTTACATGTGGGTTTTGTTTGAAGCTAGCTGGGTTTCTTTTTTCAGCTTCCACCTGGAGAACATAGACCCTTTAGATATTTGGTGTCTGTTGGGTTGATACCGCTACTATATTTTATGGCTTTATTGAGGGCTGAGGGTCTCCAGTGTGGCTGGGAGGGCAGCCTCTGAGCTGAGGGCTTGGCAGCTGTGGCCGATGTTTTATAAATCACCTGTGTGTGAGCTACTTCTCTCCATGGCACAGGTAGCTTTACTCAATAGAAAAAAAGGCTGGCAGAGTAGCAGCCCCTTTTAATTAACATTATTATTGCTGATATATGAATGGCATTGTCGGGACACGAAGGGCTCCTAGTCTAGTTTCCACAAAGGGAAAGAAATTACGAAGGGAAGTCAGAGGGTATTATGAACTGATAAAATCTTCAAGACATTTTATGAAAAATGTAAATGGAAATCTGGAAAGGTAATTTCATGAGCACAGGCTATTTTTAAACGTGTGAAAATATTTGCAGTCATATGTTTCTGTTTATGTAGTTTGGAAAAGAAAATTGAGACCAGCATTTTGGCATAAATATAACCCTCTGTGAAATTTAATGGGATACTTGTGTTTAATGTTTTATCCTGGCTACCTCTTTGGGGATGAAGAGCTGTGGTACGGTCTATACCTAGTAAAGGTAATTACGCTTGTTTAGCTTTGGAATGAACTCTGGGAAATAACAATGATTTGATATTGCTTTTACTTAACTTGAGACATTTTAAGTTTGAAATCTTATTCTGCAAACATAAACAAAAGATTTATGACCTATTGTCCGAATTTGAAGGATTGAATAATTTTTGGCTCTGGTTTCTCTTGAATGAACTCCAAATCCAACGTTGTTTGTGTTGGTGTAAACAGCGTCCTTATGCTTTGATGGCAGATTTTTCGGACCCCGCCCGATTCCACATTCCCTGAGCCCCTCTGCCTGTCCGCATCGCCCCCAAATGCTCCACCGAGGCAATCGAAGAGACAAGGCCAGAGGACAAAGAGACCCGTGGCTGTGTACAATCTCTGTCTGGAGCTGGAGGATGGTAAGATGTTAATTATATTTTTCTGCTTGGCAGCCTGTTGAGAGGATAGCATACCATATGCCCTCAGGGAAGGCCACGGCCACGGTTTCCTATCCTCTCTGTTTTAGTCTCCTCTTCCTTTAAGATTATAATTTTCCAGAGTAACAGGGAGGGTGAAGCTTTGAGTCAGGGAGAAGATGCAAGTTTCAGTTTTGTGTTTGTCTTTGTTATGCATGCTTTTTTTTTTTTTTAATTTTTCAAAGGCAGCTTACATTTCTTTTTTGGGAGACTTGTGTGACCTCCTGTGAGGTTACATAACACTGAGACAAATGGAGGGGGAACTAAAATTAAAGCAGGTCTCTTAGGAGCAGAGCTGATAGAGTCTAATGTTAAATGAATCTAGATTAAAGGCACAGCTCTCGACTGCCCTGGGGTTTCTGGCTCCTGGGCCTCACTGGCCTCCATTTTATGGCTTTCTCATAAGGCAGAACACTTCATCACAAAACGGCAGCCGTGGCAAACGGACCTGCCCGCCAAGGCCGGGCTCAGCAAACTGGGCAGCAGAGGGGCTGCAGCAATGGGACGTTCCCAGAGCCCATCCACGCTGATTTTACCCCGTGACTACATTGTGTCAGGATGGCCAGCTTGCCTCGATTTTAAAGAGAGCTTGGAAATCTGAATTTTCAACACACAAAACAAGGGAGCCTTTTAGAGGCCACCAAGGGCCGATTTGCAGTCAAGCGGTCCTTGGTATGGAGAGGAAGGTGATACTGGCCTCAAAGCCGGCCTCTCCTGCGTGCCTTCTGGAACTGTGACTTTTGTGGGGCTCCCCTGCCTACTGAGACCATTTCCTGAAATAGAGTTGAGTTTTCATTCTGCTTCCTCTTTTCATCCTCCTTGTTGTTCTTGAATACCTTTCGTTTATTTTCCTTTTGAACGACTGAGGCTATATTGGTTTGCAGGTGTGAGATGCTTGTCAAAGGGAGAGGGAGGGGAGAGGGAGGGAAACACATACAATACTTTGAGTGCGGGCAGCTAGATGTTCAAATGGCAGCCAGACGGTCAAGCAGTGAGTATGCAAGACCTTGCACGGAATGGACAGCTGTCCTCAGCTGGCTCCGAGGTGTCTGCAGGAAGACATAGAGCCCCCTGAATAACGCTGGGGCCCGAGACTTCCTGGCACTCTTAAACGGCCTAAATCATATGCACGTATGAGACAAGTATTGGTTTTATTTATTTATTTGTTTTAAAACCTCATTCCAAGAATTGAACCAATTCTTTCTTCTTCTTCCTTTTTTAAAAAAATATTTATTTATCTGAAAGGCAGAGTTACAAAGAGGTAAAGGCAGAGAGAGAGGGAGAGAGAGAAATTGAGATCAAGATCAATCCTCCATCTGCTGGTTCACTCTCCCAATGGCTGCACTGGCCAGAGCTGCTCCAATCCGAAGCCAGGAGCCAGGAGCTTCTTCTGGGTCTCCCATATGGGTGCAGGGGCCCAAGGACTTGGGCCATCTTTCACTGTTCCCCCAGGCCATGGCAGAGAGCTGGATCAGAAGTGGAGCACCCAGGACGTCAACCAGCACCCATATGGATGCTGGCATTGCAGGCAGCAGCCCTACCTGCTATGCCACAGTACTGGCCCCAGTATTGGTTTACTGTCCTTGTTTTTCAGAGTAAGGTGTACATCATCAAAGTCAGTTTGGCATCTCAGAACTTACTTTTAAACATTACTTGCAACTTCTGATCCCAGTTAACTTTTTAATTCTTTTTCTCACTTTCACTCTTTCTCAACAGAGCTGCTAAAAAGGAGTAAAACTGACTGGTTTGAATTGCACCTTCTCTTACATCTCACTTGTCCTCTCGTAGAAGTGGTAATAAATAGTGAAACGAGCAGGTGTTGGGAGTTAGGAGGGGGAGAAAGAAATCAAGAATAATACTTAGCACGGCTCATTGTCCTTTGAGTAAAATGGAATTGACTACATTTTATGAAGGAGATATGAAGTATAATCACATAGACTTTTTTGGTATTCTTAGCAGTAGAATCATAACATCTGATCAGATTTTTGTGTGAGTGATTGTTAGTGGATAAGGAGTTTCTGTAATCATATTCAGTGCATATTTTATATGAAAACTCAAGTGGTGTGAAATCATAGCTTTCCTAATTTCTAAGAGATACAATCTTTAAAAAAAATTTATTTGAGCGACACTGTGCATAGAACGTTAAGTCTTTGCCTGCAGTGCCATCATCCCATATGAGTGCCAATTCAAGTCCTGGCTGTTGTACTTCGAATCTAGCTCCCTCCTATTGTGCCACATCTCCCATGTGGGAGATCTTGAAGAAGCTCCTGGCTTCAAACCAGCTCAGCTCCGGCTCTTGCGTCCACTTGGGGAGTGAACCAGCGGGTAGAAGACCTCTGTTTCTGGCTCTCCCTCTCTGGGTCTTTTTTTTTTTTTTTTTTTTTTTTTAAGGTTTATTTATTTATTTTAGAGTTGGGGAGAGAAAGAGAGACAGAGAGAGAGATGGAGAGAGATCTTCCATCCATTAGTTCACTCTATAAATGGTTGCAGTGGCTGCTGGGCCAATCCAGAGCCAGGATCCAGGAGCTTCTTCAGAGTCTCCCATGCGGGTGCAGGGCCCAAGCACTTGGACCATCTTCTGCTGTTTCCCAGGCCATAGCAGAGAGGTGATCAGAAGTAGAGCAGCTGGGATATGAACTGGTACCTGTATGGATGCTGGTATTGCAGGTGGTGTCTGAATCTGCTACACCACTGTGCCAACCCTAGTATAATAATTTTTTAAAATTAAATAATTTTAGGAGAAAAAAATTGTCAGATATTGAGCTCACTTATTTTTTAAGAAAAAGTTTATTCTCATGAAATGATATGTGATCAGGTTTTATTTTTTCTTTGCAGACATAATTTTTGATCTACTGTGTAGTCACAGCCTTAATTCACTGCTAACCATAAAATTCAACAAGTAAAAAGTAGGAAAATTACAGTTTCACAGGAATATAAACAAGGGCTAAAATCGATAATCATATCACAAAATGTCTGTTTCATTCCTATACTTTTTTTGTATTCTATATTAACTGCCACTATCAGAAAAAAACATAATATTTATCTTTTTGAGACTGTGATATATTATTCTACATCTTAGGTTTTGTGAAGTATTGTTTTAAATATTTATTTGAAAGGCAGAGTTATAGGGAGGGAGAGTGAGACGAGAGGCAGGGGCTATCTATTGTTCCATCTTCTGTTTGCTGGTTCACTCCCCAAATGGCTGGGACAGCCAGGGCTAGGCCAGGCTGAAGCCAGGAGCTCCATGTGGGTCTCCCATATGGGTGCAGGGGCCCAAGCATTTGGACCATCTTCTGCTGCTTTCCTGGACCCATTAGCTTGGAGCTGGATTGGAAATAGAACAACCAGGACTCAAACCAGTGCAATGTATGAACTGCAGGCAGTACAGGTGGCAGCTTAACCTCTTGTACCACAACTCCAGCCCTTATGAGGTATTTTATAACTTTATGTTATTCCTTCTTGATTGTAGCCTTGAGTTTGTTTTTGGGCACTTGTCAGAATCAGGAAAGCCTGCAAATTTTGTCATTGTAGTGATTTTGTTTTACCTTAGAGGACATCAGATAATAGAAAGCAGTGAAAACTGTTATCTCCACTCCCTGCCCACTGCTACCAGTTATTTGTAACTAAGCTAGTGAAACTCAAGTTGTGTGGAAAATAAAAAAGCTATTTCAGGGAGAATATAGTAAGATCTGTATTTTGTCATTGGCATAAGTTAGATACCATATTTTTCATCCAAAAATTGGGAAATACATGGAGAGGTGGTAAATATGCTTTTTCAAAGGGAAAGGATACTAAAAAGCTATTCATGTTTTTGAAAGTAGCTAAGCATATTTAATTCTACCCCTCCAAAATGCACATATTTAAGATTTATTTATTTGAGAGAGAGAGAGAGAGAGAGAATCTTCTATCTGCTGATTCACTTTCCAAATGATCACAACAATCAGGGCTGGGTCAGGCTGAAGCCAGGAGCCTGGAACTCCATTTGGGTTTCCTACATGGGTGACAGGGGCCCATCTTCTAGGAGGGAGCTGGATTAGAAGTAGAGCAGCTGGAACATGATCATTGCTCTAATGGGATGCTGCTGTCACAGGCAGTGGCTTTACCCACTGTGCTATAATGCTGGCTCCCATATATAAAACTTTTTATTGTTCTTTTTTTTTTTCCCCTTCCCTCCCTCCCTCCCTTTCTTCCTTCCTTTCTTTTTTTGCGGTTGTAATAGCCTTGCTCACCTAACTGTCAACGGTATTTGAAGATTTCAAAAAGTTGAATCTATTTTGGGTACTTTTTCTTATTAAGATTAGTAAAGTCTTTGCCATAGTTATCTAGTATGGGTTAAAAATGTGCACTATAGACAACTTTGGTTGGCTATTTTAATTTTAATTTTCTGGTTTAAATGAGTCCAATAGGAGCTTTCAGTGGAAATATCTTCTTTCTCCTTGCCTTTTACTCATTGCCGTATAAGTTACATTTCACTTAATGAAATCTCAGGACAAATAGTTTTTGCTTAAGAGCGAGGCGAAGTGTCTGCCAAGATTCGAGGAACCGGATTGGATAGCTGAAGTCTCCTCAGCTGTGTGATTTGGTTACAAATTTGGTATTTGTGTGAAGTGGTTTGTGGTATGCTATTTGTTCTGTATTGAGTATGAAACTGTGTGATACACCAAATAGCCAGTCTTGGAAAATGCCCAGAATGGGTTTCAGTTCAACATCAGGGAGATCAGAAAGTCCTGAGCCCACAGTCAGCGAGCCCATTAGCATTCTCTGGAAGCAGAGAATCCCAGCCTGTGTGCAACAGAAGCGAAATCTGCTGCTGCTACCCATGGTTCTTCCTGTGCCCTCCTCCGATTGAGAGAAATTTAACTACAGACACTTCCTGTCTTCACTTTGATAAAGACTTCAGTTGGTATTTGCACATTTAGCTAGGTTTTTTTGAATTACAACAGCTTTTAAATCTTTACCGAGATTCTCATTTCTTTATTATTTTGTTGAAGCCGCGTTGTTCATTTTCCTATAGCATTTAATAATCTCACGGACTTCAAAGCTGAGTGGATTTGGCTCAGTTTGGAAAGAGCAACATATGAGTTAGGCTGCTAAGTGTTAAAAAGATGAGAAATCCAAGGTTTGCTTTCATTTCATTCTCAAGTTTTCCTGTGTTTTTATTTCCTTGAAGCTAGTAGTAAAGTAACTTTAACAGTGTTAAGTCTATGTTGGGTTTTTTCCTGCCCACCCCAAATTTTTGTCCTTCCTTTCTCTTATGTAAAGATGGCTGCCTGTTTATTGTGGTTGCTCCAAATGCAAGAGAAGATCCTGAACCTCTGTGATATACAACTAATAACCTTTGTTATTTTTCATTCAGGGTGAAGGTGTGGCTAGTCGGGAGAAGCGGGTTGTCATCTGAATTTTGACTAAGCTCTCTATTCCTCTGTTAGCTCTAACTTTAAACAGCACTAGACGTTTATAGGACTAGTTTTTGTATGTCTTATTGTGTAATTTTGTGCCTGTCTTTTGCACATAATGCAGCAGTTTGCTTATTTAGACAACTTAAAAATACGATTTATTGTGAATTGGAAACAAAGTCATCTGTAAGCCCATTGGCAGGATTTTGTATTGTCGTGTTGGCTTTACGTGGGGATTATTTGGTATGTGCTTTAATGTTTAAATCGGTGATGTGCTGCAGCACATTTGGTTACACACGCGTTCCTTAGTCCTGCAGTGTGCACACAGAGCCCTATAAGCAAAACATGAAAATCTTCATAACTGTTAAGGGGGAGGGGGGTATACAGTGCAGCATCTCTGTCTGTTCTAAGAGGCAGCCTATGCCGGTTGTGTCAGTCTCTAAGGGCAGAGTAGAGCGCACTGGTCATGTGATCCAGGTCCCTTCACCTGAAGAATGTGGAGTCAGAATTCTGAATAACTACCTAGAATTTAAATGTCCCATCAGTGACAGTAATGTTGAAGATATAAACTAGCCACCTGAGGTAGGTTGAAGGAATTTGGTTCAGTTCTGAGGCATGAGCAAGAGAATAGAAAACTGTATGTGGGGCCAGTGTATGTAGTGCAGTGGGTTAAAGCCACTGCTTGCAGTGCCAGCATCCCATATGGCTGCTGGTTCAAGAACCGGCTGCTCCACTTCTGATCCAGATCTCTGCTATGGCCTGGGAAAGTAATTGAAGATGGCTCAAGCCCTTGGGCCCCTGTACCCACGTGGGAGACCCAGAAGAGGCTCCTGCTTCCTGGCTTTGGATTGGCCTGCCTACGACTGTTGCGGCCATTTGGAGAGTGAACTTGCAGATGGAAGACCTCTCTCTGTGTCTAAACCTCTCTCTGTAACTCTTTCAATAAATAAAATAAATCTTTTTTTCTTTTTTAAAAAGCTATTTACACTGGCACTGCGGCTCAATAGGCTAATCCTCTGCCTTGTGGTGCCGACACACTGGGTTCTAGTCCTGGTCGGGGCGCCGGATTCTGTCCCGGTTGCTCCTCTTCCAGTCCAGCTCTCTGCTCTGGCTTAGGAGTGCAGTGGAGGATGGCCTAAGTGCTTGGGCCCTGCACCGGCATGGGAGACCAGGAGAAGCACCTGGCTCCTGGCTTTGGATTAGCGCAGTGCGCTGGCCGCAGCGGCCATTGGAGGGTGAACCAACAGCAAAAAGGAAGACCTTTCTCTCTGTCTGTCTCTTTCACTGTCCACTCTGCCTGTCAAAAAAAAAAAAAAAAAAAAAAAAAAGAAGCTATTTACAAGTCAGTGTGAGGGGTTTGTGAATGTGGATTTTTAATTCTCAAATGTGGAATACTGTTAGCCGTTTGCAGTTTTTCTGCCTCTGTTACAAGTGATTCTTATGCCTGTTAACTTTTAGGAAGCTCTGAATTCTGCCCACGCAGTTTCCACTTCCCATCCTGTTCACTGCCCAGTGAATGAGTGCCCGGCAATGAACCACAGGCTGTGAGAACTCTGAGGATGGGAACTCCAGGGCTGTGGAATGCAGGGAAGATTTCAAGGGTGTGTGGAACTGAGTTCTTTTGGGATCTGGGTGGCATGGGGTTTCAGTGAGGAGACCGGCATGCATGCAGGTGTGCCCGCGGCAGAGAGCCAGAGTGGGTGTGAGAGTGCAGAGGAAGTCACCTGATTAGAAGTCAGCAGCGCTGACAGCATCATTGGCGACAGATGGGCCAGATGTGGTTCTGCCAGGCCTGGGCAAAAGCAGCCTAAGCTGGTAGAAGTCTGGCCCGAGGAAGATCTATTCTCATTCTGTGTTCATGGGAAAATTGCTTATGCCCCCCAAATCCCTACAAAATCAGGGTAATGATAGTCTCTCTCCCAGTGAAGGAGGTTGAAAAGGATAAGGTGATTAGCGTGTTTAGCACAGTGTGTGGCACACGGTAAGTGCCCGAGTGCCAGCTGCGGCTGCTCGGTATCCTGCCAGCCAAGAAAAGGGTGCCGTTTGTTTAAAAGGATGAGAGGAACCACTGAATATTTTCCGGCAAGGGAGAAGCAGCGATTTGGAAATAGTATTTAAGGAAACGTAATCTGACTTAATCGGCCTGTTGGCATCAGGAAGGCTGTGGTAGAAAGCTGGTTAAATGATCGAGGCTTAGGTTGAGGTGAGCTTGAATTAACAGTAGGGAGGGAAAATAGAATGGGTGTTTGGGAGAGACGTGAAAGCAAGTTGTTGGCTTCTGGTCTGACGAGAGGGGAGATGAAGGCTGACAGTCCAAACAGGGCATTAGCCACCGCCGAGGCTCAGAGGTGACTGTCATTGCGTTGATGTCTTCCGTTTCGGCCGTGAGCTTTGTTTTCTGGCAGTTGTAAACTACGTAAACCACCTTTCCATCAAAAAGAAGCAGATGTCATTCTGATGGTGTGTTTGATACTTCCTGTAGGTAGCTGCTTTGGAAAATAGATTTGGTAAAAGTAGCATGTGGTGTGCTGATAGAAGTTGTGTACGTGGACGGTCAGTGGAGAGGAATACTAGACAGTTGCCGAAATGCATTGTCTTCTTGGAGAAAGAGTAGTCTGTTAATCATGGGCGAAGCTGTGTGCATGTTTCTCTTACTTTGCTGCACAGACATATATCCACATACAGACTCATCTTAAGAGAGCGAGGCCGCCTCTGTCCTAAGGGACCAGATCTGAGTAGAAGTCAAGGTTAGCATGCTTATGCGAGGTCTCTAATCTCAGTGCCCAAGAGAGCATCTTAAGAAAGCTTCTTCTGGAAGTCAGTGGTGGTTACCCTGTCCTACCCCAGGTGTGAGCAGGACACCTCCCCTAAGTGGGACATGGCGATCCATCGTGGGCATGGGTTTTCAGGGACATTCTGCAGCCGTGGATGTTTCCTGATAGACAAATCTGATGCACCCGACAGCAGAATTACAATCAGCCCAGTCACTGCACAAGGCAGATCTTTGTCTTCAGCTTCAGCTTTGCAGTCTTTCTCCTCTCCATTCCTACTTTTTTTTTTTTTTTGCATGACATTTCATGGGTGGCCTTTGGATCGTAACTTCCTGAGTATGGAGGCCTCTGGCCATGTCCTCAGGCAGGGCTGTGAATCCTTGACATGGAACGATTGTGTTGTGAAGTTAAACCTAAGACCGGGCTGGAATCTGTGGCGGCATATGTAGATGGATTATTTCTTAACTCACTTTTTACAGCGGTGAGATCAATGGGTTGGAAAAGGCTGCCACAGGTCCTAGGGCTGTCACTGTGTTGCAGCGTGCCTGGAAGTCGGGCCCAACGCCTCCACACAGGTGTCGCCCCCAGAATGCTCATGGAGCTCGGCCCCTCTGGCGCTGGTGACAAAGCACACGGCAGCTTCTGCTAGGACTTCGTCTGCAATGTTAACTCAGCTTCTGTGTGGGATGCATGTCTCCCCCTTTCTCTGGAGGAGAAAAGGGGCTTACTTCATGCCTTTCAAAAAGTACATAGCTGCTTCTGTGGTGAAAATAAGTTCATGGCAGGTAACTGGAATGTACAGAAGAGAGGAAAATTCTTTAAAGGCTGTCTCCCTGTGGAGTGGTGTTTTTTTTTTTTTTCCTTCTTCACTTCTAATAGCTTTTATTTTAATTTCTAGTTCTGAATTCAAGCAGCTGTCACTCTCTTTATAGCCGTCTTTGAAACTCTTAGAGCGTAGGAGGTAGCCAGGCTGTCTAAGAAACATCCTTTCAAACCAACCGAAGTATTGTTTATCCTGAATGAAATAGAATTTTCAAGGCTGTCAAAAGTGACTGATTTGAAACATTTTCTTTGGTAGCCAAGAAGATGAGCAGAAATCTTAAAGAAGTTCTTATCTTGGGGTAGTCAGTTCCAAGTGACTTCTCAGAAGACCCTTTGAACCAGTGGTACAAACTGCCATGACACCAGGGTGTTGTGTACAATTAATGTAATGAAGCAAATGGGTGGTGAGGTCTTGGTTACTTCAGGAAGCTTTAACAGCTTTTGAGGAAAAAGAGGCAGTCTAAGGTTGAGTCGGCCGTGGAGAATACTCCTACTAGTGTTGATCGGGGGTTATCTCTGGTTGGCTTTTATTAGCTCTGGGTAGCAACCTTGCAGTCTAGCTCTCTCCAGATAAGAGTACAGTGGCATCTTTGGTTGAAAAAAAGAATTGTTGAGCTCACTAAAAATGAGTCATTGAGTGGCATTTTGGATCAGCTAGTACTGTAAAAATCAGCTTGAAATGTGCATATGGGCATGATTTTATTGTTCTCTTTGGGTCAGAATAGAAATAGCGATTATTTCTGTTGCTTATCTTAGGTTTGTGCGTGTTAAATATCTACTGTTTTTCTTCAGTTTAATAGTGAATGTAAGAACATGATACAGAGTTCAGAGAGAATCGTGAACAATTATAAGTTAACTTATCTTGTGATGGGTTGTATTCTTATCTATATTAAACTTGGATGAGCCTCAGACTGTTGCATCAGTTGGGTCTCATCCTCTGTGCAGGAGACTGAGGCACAGAGTTGGTTGGTAATTCATCCAAATCTCACAGCTGGTCAGGAGCAACGTCGGGATTGCACCCGTGCTTTGTACTGTGATTCTGGAATCTGGTTCCTTACCACATTGCTAAACACAGGTGCTGCGGTCCACAGTCCTCCCTTCCCTGGAGTTTGTGGACATCCGTTTTTGCGTGAGTCCCTTCAGAAATACTTCTGCTCATTTAGAACAGTATCTATGTTGATTTATTCTTGTATTTTAAGCATGATCCTTAGTATCTCTGTTGAAAATAGTAGTGGTCTGGATACAGGAGCTGAAGAAGGAAGAGCTGAGATGACAGTGGCTTTGTACCTGGGACACTGTTGCGAACATGGGACACTGTTGCAAACATGGGACCTCCAGTGGAAAGGCAGGTGCTCACGTTTTTTTGGGGAAGCGGGTGGGAAGCATGCTCTTTACTTCAGTGGTACCCAGTTCTGTGGAAGTTTTCTTTTATCAGGATTCATGCAACCTCTGCCTCAATGAAGATGTCTGGTCTTGGGGTAGCTGCTGTGAGGATGCCTCCAGCACCTGATGCTTCAACAGGTTGTTGGGATTGGAGAGTACACATGGTCAGGAATTTGATGTTGCCTGAATATGTCAGATTCTGTTGTTCATTTTCTTTTTCTCCCTTTCCTTCCCTATCCCTCCATTTTTATTTTCCCTTTTTAAAAAATTAAGGTCGATAATGCATGCCTAGGTTAGAAAAATAAAAAAAAAAAAACTACAAAAGGACATAATAGTAGAAAGACTGCATTCCATTCCATACACTCAGTCCTTACATCTGCAAAGGAGATCTGTATCCATTGATATTAACATGGGAGTACTTTATCAAGTTTGTGGAAAATTGAATTAAAAATAAGTTTATTTTGTTATAATTTTTTTTTTTGACAGGCAGAGTGGATAGTGAGAGAGAGAGAGACAGAGAGAAAGGTTTTCCTTTTTGCCGCTGGTTCACCCTCCAATGGCCGCTGCGGCCAGTGCATCTCGCTGATCTGAAGCCAGGAGCCAGGTGCTTCTCCTGGTCTCCCATGCGGGTGCAGGGCCCAAGGACTTGGGCCATCCTCCACTGCCTTCCCGGGCCACAGCAGAGAGCTGGCCTGGAAGAGGGCCAATCGGGATAGAATCTGGCGCCCCAACCGGGACTAGAACCCGGTGTGCCGGTGCCGCAAGGTGGAGGATTAGCCTGTTAAGCCACAGCGCTGGCCTGTTATAAAAATTTTTGAAACCCATGCATAATTTTTTTCATAATATGAATTTTCCATGAACTTTTTAAAGACTCCTTATTTGCATGGATTTAACAATTGTTTTGCAGCAAAATAAGCCATTCATTTGAGGGAGGGGAGAAAGAAGGGAAGGAAGGGGAAGGGGAAGGGAGTGAGGGTTCGAGCTCCAACTCACTGGTTCACTCTACAAGTGTTCTCAACAGCTAGGGCTGGGCTGGGGCTGCGGGCTGGAGCTAGGAGCCAGGAACTCAATCCAGGTCTCCCGACGGGTAGCAGGGACCCAACTACTTGAGCCCTCATCTGCTGCCTCCCAAGGTCTTTGTTAGCAGGGAGCTGGAGTCAGGAGCTGGGAATTAGATGTCTAAAGAAGCTAGGCCAAATGCCTGCTTCTTAAAAGTTAATTTCATTTTCCACAGACTTTTCAAAGTGCTCTCATAGGCTGAGCTACACAAGATTTTCATATCTGAGGGCTAAAATTTTCTAACATCAACAATTTCAAAAAAATTTTTTTTTTCATTTTGTACGTCAAAAATGTAAATCGGGGCCAGTGTTGTGGTACGGCAGGTTAGGTGTCCACCTGTGGGGCTGGCATCCCGTTTGAGCACTGGTTCTTGTCCCTGCTGCTCTACTTCCACCCATCTAGCTCCCGACTAATGTGCCTGAGAAAGCAGCAGAAGATGCCCCAACTGCTTGGGCCCCTGCACCGATGTGGGAGACCCAGATGAAGCTCCTGACTCCTGGTTTCAGCCTGATCCAGCTCTGGTCATTTTTGCTAATATGGGGAGTGAAGCAGTAGACAGATTTTTTTCTCTCTGTGTCTCATCCTCTCTCTAACTCTGTCTTTTGAATAAATATATAAATCATTAAAAAAATACTAAATCATTGAGAATTTCATGTAATTCACCCTATAGTTTCTGAAATCCTTGCAGAGATGAGATTCCAGCTGGATGGAGAATAGATGTTGTTAGTAAGACTGTGGAACTGAAAACATCATGCTGAATGAAATAAGCCAGTCCCAAAGGGACAAATATCATATGTTCTCCCTGATCGGTGACAACTAACTGAGCACCAAAGTGGAAACCTGTTGAAGTGAAATGGACGCTATGAGAAACAGTGACTTGATCAGCCCTTGCCCTGACTGTTGATGAACAACTTAATACTTTATCCCTTTTAGTATTTTTTTTTGTTTGTTCTACTTAATACTATTGGTTGAATTCTGTAATTAGTACACAGCTATTCTTAAGTGTTGAAACTTAAATGAAAAGTGATCCCTGTTAAATACAAGAGTGGGAATAAGAGAGGGAAGAGATGTACAATTTGGGACATGCTCAATCGGACTTGCCCCAAAAGGTAGAGTTAGAAACATAGCAGGGGATTCCAATTCAGTCCCATCAAGGTGGCATGTACCAATGCCATCTCACTAGTCCAAGTGATCAATTTCTGTTCACAATTGATCATAATGATAGGACTAAGAGTCAAAGGGATCACATAAACAAGACTAGTGTCTGAAAATACTAACCAATAGAATAAAAAAAAAGGGAGAGAATGATCCAACATGGGAAGCAGGATACACAGCACACTCATAGAATGGCGATGTCCTAAACAGCACTCTGGCCTCAGAATCATCCCTTAAGGCATTTGGATCCATCAGAGTATTTCAGGCATGGAAAGCCAAGACACTCTGGCAGGGAAAAAAAAAAAAAAGACCTAAATGAAAGATCTCCGCGAGTGAGATCCCAGTGGAAAGAACAGGTCATCAAAGAAGGAGGTACCTTTCTCTGAAGGGAGGAGAGAACTTCCACTTTGACTATGACCTTGTCCAAATATGATCAGAGTCAGTGAACTCAAGAGGCTTCCATAGCCTTGGCAACTCATGACAAGAGCCTAGGGTGATTACTGATGCCATAAACAAGAGTGTCAATTTGTTAAGTCAGTAATAGTCACTGTGCACTGACTCCTCATGTAGAATCTCTGTCCTTAATGTGCTGTACATTGTGATTTAATGCTATAACTAGTACTCAAACAGTATTTTTCAGTTTGTGTTTCTATGTGGGTGCAAACTGTTAAAATCTTCACTTAATATATACTAAACTGATCTTCTGTATATAAAGAAAATTGAAAATGAATCGATGTGAATGGAAGGGGAGAGAGAGTGGGGGGTGGGAGGGAAGTTATGGGGGGGGGGAAGCCATTGTAATCCATAAGCTGTACTTTGGAAATTATATTCATTAAATAAAAGTTAAAATAAATAAAAAATAGAATAACACACAAAAAAATAATGGAATATCAGCAATTTCGTCCGGTTTAACTTACAGTTTCTGATCTGTCCTTCTGGAATTCCTTGTGTTTGTAAAAGCGGATTTGAACATAGATCTTTATTTACTCCTCGTGCACCAAAGAGCCAATTGTGTGCCTTTATTTATGTTTTAAAATTTAATCATAGAAGTGGAGCTCCCCCTTTGCTTTGTACACTGCTGTATAGTATCCTGTGCATCCTGTTGTATGAATGTATGCAGAAGAGGACCTTGTGTCCTGTAGCCACCAAGAATCACATGATGCAGATTCTTTCCTAACCACACTCTGGCTTGTAGCCTTCCAACAATGATAAAAATGTTTGTATAGAAATCCTATATATGGTAGGCTTTCAAATGAAGAAAGCACGTTACAAAATGCTGGAAATAATTTTACTTTTCAAGCAAATGCAGTATAAATGAATGTGTAGCATAGAAAGAAATCCAGAAAAAAATAATACAAGATAGTATACATTCCATAGAAACCATGTTTCAGGTTTTGTCTGTTTCCCTGGGCTGGCAACGTACAGTGTGATCCGCTTTCCTGATGCTTTCCCCCTTTCAGAAATTGATAGCCTGGTTTCTATGGCAACCCATCATTTAGCAATTGATTGTGGTCCAGTGCTGCACACCTTCCTGAGGCCCATGTGCTGTCAGCTGTGTACATTAATGGTGAGGACCCACGTAGCCATTGTGTTTCTCGCTTCCTGTGTGGTATTCGATCAATTCCATGAGATAGTCATTGCTTCATTCTCAAATAAGTTTTGTGTTTGGTGATTTTGCCCTACTGTAGGCTAACGTAAGTGCCCTAAGCCTAGTTAAGGTCAGCCAGGCTAAGCTAGGATATTCGGTAGCTTAGTTATATTAAATAAGCTTTCCACTTAGCAATACTCTGAGCTTTTGATGGGTGTATTGGGAAGGTATCCCCATCGTAAGTTGAGGAGTGTCTGTTAATTAGTTACAACAAGTAGTTATCCTCAGGGGATTGAGAATGGTGATTTCTCTATACGTCAGTGCGTTTCCTACCTTTTTATATAGTGTATTTTTACACATAGATATACACACATGTGGTAAAAATACACATACAACATGTGTGTATCTATGTGTAATTTACAAAAGTTTCAGCTGAAGTCCAGAGCCACCTATATTTGTTCTTGGTGTGTGGAGTGTAAGTTTTGTATCTTGAAGCAGAAGGAATGAAAAACAGTCATAGAAAAAAAGGATGTGGAGCTCCTTAGGTTACATTGAGACTCTTTTTGAACCAGTTGAGAATGATGACCTGTTAGTCCTTAGTATTTTCCTATTAGACTTAATGTATCTTTCACCTTTTACTTAGGCTGTTCTCTGAGTCAAATTGTCCTAGCATTTTGATCGCTATTAGTGGAAATAATTAGGTGGCAAAGAATTTTATTGCATGGTAGACATGTTTGCGGTTGAATTTGGATTTAAACTAACCTGGATCTAAATCCCTGTTCTCCTCCTGATGACTTTTATGGTCTCAGCAAATCCCTTGCTAAGCCTCACGAATTTGGGCAATAAAACTTTGACATGGTTTTTGCCAAGAACAACTGAATTAATGGAAGTAAACTGCCCAATAAGCAGTAAATACCTAAGAATCTTAGCTTATAGTTTCTTGAGGGCCTATTGTATGAAGTAGGAGGGTTTGAATACATTTTCTTTGTTATGCTTTCTATGAAAACATAAAAAAGTCTTATTTTGGGTTATTTTTGTCCAGCGAACTGCCTGGGCTTATTGGTTGGTTGTTAGTGTCTTATTCTGGCAATGATAATAATGAACATTCTTTAGGTGACAGGAATAGCTAAGAGGGGATGGTAGATAAATATCTGGGAGTCTGGCTGCTCTTGTGCTCTTTAGTTGGGCTACAATTTGTGCTCTGAGTACAGTGCTCTCAATTTCCTGAGCTGTCCAAGTGGCAGGCTTCCCCAGAAGTTTATGGAAGACAGTTTGATTCGGTATCTGATAACTTTTTAGTTCCAAAGGATAATAGTATGGGATATTTTTTCCTTGCTTATGTACATAGAAATCTCAGTGTCTAAATAATGGCAGAGGACTGAGGTTGTGTTATAAAAATGCCTTTTGCTATACACAGCAAAGCCATTTGCTTTGACTTCTGTTGACATTGCTACTGAACTGGTTTGACTTGTTTCCTAATTGAATTGCTACTGAATTCTCTGGACCTTTGCAGGTAGTAGAGGTGGTCCTGAAGGTTTAGCCTAACGCCCATTCAACTGCTGCCCATTCAACTTCCTAAAGGGTTTATGTTTTTGTTGTGTGATTGATTATAACACAGCTGATTATCTCATCAGCTTTTCCTAGCATACAAATTTGCATAGTCTAAACGTCCAGTCCAGTGGCTTTTTAAGGCGAACATTATGCTTACTTTTTAAAATCTGGGCAATAAAAAATTTAAATCTACTTCCTAAGTTTGTGGCACTTTCATTACATCGTTTCATACCTTGATGTGACATTTTAATTTATGGTTCAGGAGTTGCCTTTTCTCTTAGTTTGTGGATCTATGTGCAGTTTTGTTTTTGTGCTTTTGGGTTGTATTACCTGATTGAATTATTCCCGTGTAGCTACTGACTGTTGTTAGTCTGTATGTTTTTCAGCTTCAGTATGGTTTCCATTGTGTTTGCCTGATTTCATGAGGACAGAATGAAGTGAGAGGAAAGGGAACGTTTTGCCTCCTGCTCAGGATGTCTTGACTTCACTGTGACTGAGAATTGGGGTGGGTGGGACTTCAGGAACCTCCCCCTCCTTTTGGCAATTATAAACTCTGTCTCAGTGCACTGCCACTCAATGAGCTTGCGTGCTTCAGTGGTCAGTTGGGAGGGTCAGTTCTGTCATTTGCCTCCTGTTTTTCTCCAGCGTAAAACTGAAGGAAGATTTGGTGATCAGAGAATTGCTCCAGTTTTCTGGTGGTAATCACTTGCCACCTTCTACTCTTTGGACAGTAAAGAAGAATTTACTTTGAATGATAAGGTTGGATTTGCTATTGGAAGACAAGGTATCCATTTTACTCATAATTTTAAAAGTTTACTTTTGAAGTCAAACTTGGAGTTCCATCGTGTATCTTTAATTTGTTCCCTAGAAAAACTGTATGTGTGTGTGCATGGTCATGTTCATGTCTCTACAGGTATTTATTCCAGTAAAGCTAAACCAATGTGTACGATAGCAAGATGTAATCCTCTCGCATAGGTTTTGAGAATGCAAATAACTATTTGGCCTGCAGAATCTGAGAAATATTCAACCTTAATTTTTGTCTTGCTTTGCACTATCTCTTTCTAGAGATCTTACCTGTCTGATTTCACCATTAGTGGTGTTTCCTTAGGAAGATTTTCTCCCTCAGTTCTTTGGCTGTTTTAATTCAGGTTGACCATGGAAAGATGTTAAATGAAATGCCAGATTTTCTGTGGCTGATTGGGGGGGGGGGTGTCATTAAGTTTTGTATCTGACTATGCCTCTTTCAGCCATGCCAACGGCTCAGCCTTGCAGAGTTCTTTACTGTGCACCTGTGTTCCATTTGTATATTGTAGCTTCTAGTTAGAGAAGATCCTAGAATCCCATGACATTCTGGTCCAGGGAAATATCCAAATGTGTTATGAAAATAAAGCCTGTTTATTTTATTTTATTTTTTTTTTGCACAACCAAGAAATGGGCTATTTGGAGGAAATCAGTCTTAGATCATCAGGTAGGTAAGACAGGTTGTTCTGTGTTGCTTGAGTGTGGCCTTCTCCCATTTTCTTCAGTCTGGTATCTGACTGCTCCCGTTTCTGAAAGTCAGTAATTATTGGAGTGCTACTGCTAGGACAGGGTGTAGAAGCAAAACACGAGCAAAATCCTGAGCCCTCTTTTTAGAGCAATAGTGAGTGTAGACTGTTCTGGACATGAATCCTTCATTGAGTTGGAGGTCTTGAGTGTTCCACTGGCCACGGTTTCACCGAGTAGCATGGAAACAAGCAGATGAGACTCTTCAAAAAACTCAGGGAAAATGGGATTGAAAGATAACTTTATTTTGACTGGTGCTGTGTCTCAATAGGCTAATTCTCCGCCTGCGGCGCTGGCACCCCGGGTTCTAGTCCCGGTCGGGCTGCCGGATTCTGTCCCGGTTGCTCTCTGCTGTGGCCCGGGAGTGCAGTGGAGGATGGCCCAAGTGCTTGGGCCCTGCACCCGCATGGGAGACCAGGAAAAGCACCTGGCTCCTGGCTTCAGATCAGCACGGTACACTGGCTGCAGCGGCCATTGGAGGGTGAACCAACGGCAAAAAGGAAGACCTTTCTCTCTGTCTCTCTCTCTCTCTCACTGTCCACTCTGCCTGTCAAAAAAAAAAAAAAAGATTATTTTGATGAGAAAAAGTTCTGAAATCCATACATTTAAGAGATCTGTCAAAGGCTCATGACAAATATGTATTGTGAAAAAAACCTGTGCATGGATTCCAAAATTATTTTGCTCCAAAGTAAATTTATCTTTTAATTCCATTTTCCGAGAACTTTTTGAAGTACCCTTGTGCTTCTAAGATTTAGGGAGGATGGATTGGGCTTATAGACAACTAAAGCATCCTAGGATGTCCTGGTTAAAAGCAGAATTTCATACCAGAAGGGCTGTTTTGTGACCTAATATGACACTTCTTTGATGTTTCATTTCTTACGAGTCAAGTAGTAAACTTTGGTCCATATTAACCACATTTTAGGTTACAGCAGTGTTTGGGGCACCCTATTCCTTTTACACACTGGATCACTGAGAGTGGGTGGTGCTTTTTCCTTTGATTTCTGTTAGTCTTAAAATTTGGTTGTTGCTTCCCATCCCATCTATTGTGTTGGCCAGAGCTTCTCACCAACTCCTAGACAGATTTCACTTTATTTATAGTAGGCTCTTTTTATTTATATTAGGTTTCATTTTATTTTATGTTAAGATAGCTTGGAGAGGGGAAAATACATTTTGGTTTAGTCTGCTTTACATTGATCATTGCAGCACTAGGCACTATTTCAAAAGATTATTTTATTTTGTTGAGAGTGAGGTGGAGTGAGATATCGAGATCTTCCATCTACTGGTTTATTCCCCAAATGCTGGCAACAGCTGGGGTCAGGTCAGGCTGCAACTCACAACAGGAACTCAATCCAGGTCTCCTATGTGGAGGGCAGGGAACTAACTACCTGGCCACCACCTGCTGCCACCCAGGGTTCTCATTACCAGAAAGCTGGAGTATGGATCAAAGTGGACTCATGTCAGGCACTCTTATAGGGGTTGCGGGTGTCCCAAGTGGCATCTTAAATGCTATACGAAACACCTGCTCCAAGGCACAGTTTTCTTTTCTTTTCTTTTCTTTTTTTTTTTTTTTTTGATGTGATAAACTATAGCCATGGAGACTTTGTTTTAGTAAAGCTGGAATTATGTTGGAATGTGTATGAATGTGTTTGGATCTGTTCCTGTCGCAGGGCACCGTTCTCCTTTTCAGTGCCCCCACTCCGCTGGGTAGCATTGGGACGAAAGGCTGTTGTGGTTAGAAGATGTTATTGTGGTCATAATACCTGCCACCTGGTGGAAAGTAGGGCATGCCTCTCTCCTGCTTTGTTCAAAGCTTGTGCTTTCAACAGACTTAGGTAAGTCAGCAGAAACCAGCAGCTCTTGTAGTGAGAGTCTCCGGTTTGAGTCTCTTTCCAGTGACTCAGTGCCAGAGCTGTTGTTCTTTCTGCCACTGTGGCTTCTACTGGAGAAGTGCTTCTTCCAGGATTTCCCTTCTCTCCTCTCCACCTCCTGAGGCCTCTTCAGATTTGCAAACGGAGCCTAAATTCTTGGTCTTTATTTTTTTATTTTTATTTTTTTCATTTATTAAACTTTTATTTAATGAATATAAATTTCCAAAGTACAGCTTATGGGTTACGGTGGCTTCCCCCCTCCCATAACTTCCCTAATTCTTGGTCTTTATGCCTCCTTGGTGACAACATCACTGTCACAGATACATCTATTGGTCTAAGAAGCTGAACCATTCTAAGCAGGGAATGATATGTTGTGATTGGGTAGCCCTATGTAAAAAAAAAAAAAATTATAATTGACACATAAAATTGTACATATGTGTGGAATACCAATTTTTGTTTTGATCCATGTATACATTGTGCAATATTTAAATTGGAAAAAGCATATCTTTCTCCTTAAACGTTTGTCATTTCTTTGTGGTGAAAACATTAAATATCCTTTCTTTTGGCTATTTTGAAATACACAGTGCGTTATCCTTATCTGAAGTTGCCCCACTGTGCAGAACACCAGAACTTATTGCTGGTATCCGAGTGTAACTTGGTACCCACTGAGCAGCCTTTGTAAAAGACAGAGATGCAGGGTAACAGACAAATCCAGGCTCCCGGGAGAGGCACACGTGGTAGACATTGGTCCCAATAGCTTTGCTTGTCCTCTTCTGTTGAAAGAGTACCCCGAATTTTGGTTAAACCCATCCTCAAAAGTAAAATAGATGTTACTTAGCCTTGGGATTTATTTCACTGCTTTTAGAGTGAATTTCAATATGTAAGATTACATTTTCTCTTTGAAGGCCACAGTGATCTTGGAGGTGTTTTTTTTTTAATCCTAGAAACTATTACATACCAGTAATTGTGAATAATTAAACTAATAGGTGAGAGTATTAGCTTTTCACTGTATGGGGTATATAGCTTGTGTGTAGTAATTACAGTATAAGAGTTAATCTTTGTTGAGTGAGTACATGAAAATAAATAAAAGATATCAAGTGTATTTCAGTAAATTCTAAGTTCATTCAGACTGCACATTGAAATTTCATTTGAATATTTTAGCACTTGTGATGACTATTCTTTGGCAATCAATATTTAGGAAAATTGTTTGAATTTGGCATGAAAGTATTCTGGACATTTTTGTTGCTTGATATTTTAAAGTCATTCAGTTCTCTTTTGTGTATTTTTTGCTGTCTGACAAATTATGATATGAAATTTTTTAAATCATTGTTCTATTTCTCAGTTTTTTATTAGAATTTTCTTTGTAATCATACTTGGCTTATTAATATATGGAAAACATAAAGCATTCTTTTGTTCATTGACTAGTAATTATTCTGAGGTTTTGATCTGAAAATTTGCATATATTCATGTTTTTAAATTTTTTAAGGATTTATTTATTTGGGGGAGAGAGAGAGAGAGAGAGGGAGGGAGGGAGGGAGGGAGAGAGGGAGAGAGAGAATGAGATATCTTCCATCTGCTGGGTCACTCCCCAAGTGGTTGCAATGGCCAGGGTTGAGCCAGGCACTTCACTTGGGTCTCCCACATGGATGCAGGCCATCTTCTGCTGTTTTCCCAGACCATGAAGAAGCAGGGAGCTGGATCAGAAATGGAACAGCCAAGACACGAAGTGGCACCCATGTGAGATGCAGGAGTTGCAGCTTAACCTGCTATGTCACAATGCTGGCCCCATGGCTTTGGAATTTTTAAACATTTTATGGCATTCCTTAAAAAATATATGTTCTTGGGTTTAGACATTTAGCCTGCTTAAGATGCTTGGGTCTCATGTCACAGACCTGGGTTTGATTCCTGACTTTGACTCCTGACTGTAGCTTCCTGCTAATACAGACCCTGGGAGGCAGTGTGGATGGTTCCAGAGTTTGGGTTCCTAGGGCCGGCACTGTGCCGCAGTAGGTGAAAGCCCCAGCCTGCAGCACCAGCATCCCATATGGGCTGCGGTTTGAGTCCCAGCTTGCTCCTCTTGTGATCCAGCTCTCTGCTATGGCCTGGGAAAGCAGTAGAAAAGATGGCCCAACTCCTTGGGCCGCTGCACCTACATGGGAGACCAGGAGGAAGCTCCTAGCTCCTGGCTTTGGATCAGCTCAGCTCTGGCCATTGCGGTCATTTGGGGAGTGAACCAGAGGAATGGAAGATTTCTCTCTCTCTCTGCCTGTCCTTCTCTCTCTGTGTAACTCTTTCAAATAAATAAAATAAATCTTTAAAAAAAAAAAAAAGAGTTTGGGTTTGGGTTCCTGCCACCCAATGACATTTTGGGCATTTGGGGAATGAACTAGCTGATGGGTATTTGTGTTCTCTCTCTCTCTCTGCTATTCATTAGATACTTAGGTGCTTGTTCAATTGTCTTGTCCTTTTGTTAGTATAAAATGATCCTCATATGAATTAATGGTGAAACTACTACTCAAACAGTGCTCTATACTTTGTGTATCTGTGTGGGTGCAGTCTGTTGAAATCTTTACTGAGTATATACTAAGTTGATCTTCTGTATATAAAGATAATTGAAAATGAATCTTGATGAAGAATGGAATAGGAGAGGGAGTGGGAAATGGCATGGTTGTGGGTGGGAGGGAGGTTATGGGGGGAAAAGCTGCTATAATTCAAAAGTTGTACTTTGGAAGTTTATTGAATAAAAGTTGAAAAGAAAAAATGATCCTCATATAATTTATTAGGATAATTAATTATCTTTGTTTTGCTTTATATTTACCTAGTATATCCATCATTTATTCTTTTATTTCTCAACTTTTCTGTGTCTTTTGTAGCCAACATATTACTGGATTTAAAAATACCTCTGGGGAGTCATTGTCTTTTAATTGGTAAACTTAATCCATTTTACAATGTGTTATGATTACCATCATGTCAGGACTTCTGCCTTCTTGTATTATTCATTTAATGAATTTTGATACTTTTCCCATTTTTTCTCCTTCCTCTTCAAAAAAGGCTGTCTTCTTTTGTTCCCAAGAATACATATTCTGTTTTTTGTTTCTAAAATGTTTACTTCATTTCAAGTCTTAGAGTCTTACTTACCTGCTGGTTCTTCAACTTAATTATGTTTTCTCCTCAAGCCCCAATAAGACAAATAATTTAATAAACTCAACTTTCCCTGGTCTTCTCCTTTATTTTCATATTGGTATTTTCTAGAGTTTTGATTCTGGATTATCTTGATTAATTTTTTTCCTTTTGTCCTGTATGTTCTTATTTAAGCCAACAGTACACATACCAAGTTAGCTGGACATGCCGTGCTACTGCTTTTATTTAAGTACTGGAGGACTATCTCTAAGAGTATTGTCAGCGTAGTTCTTTGGATGGCAGACCTTGGGGATTTTATGTCTGATATTTTTGTTATTCCTTCACATTTGAATGGTGATTTGAATATGCTGCTCTCTCCTTTAATATTTAAAAACAAATTAATTCAGTGTATTCTACACTTAGTGTTGCTGTTGAGAAGCCCAATGTGTTTCTGGGTCTTTTTCCTTTTTATGTGGTCTGTTCTATCTGAATGCTTTTTTTTCCCTTCATAGTATATATAAATGCATATGTATATGTATATATTTGTATACCTATATATTTATATACATTATATATATATACATATTTCTATGCTTATGTACATCTTATATATATGGATGTATTATCTTTAAAGGTAGACAGAATGAGAGCTCCCATCTGCTGGTTCACTCCCCAAATTCACAACAGCTGTTCATTCAACAACAGCTGGGTCTGGGTGGGGGCTGAACCTGTGAGCCCAGGTTCCAGTTCAAGTCTCCTGTACAGGTGGCAGAACCAGATTACTCAAGTCATCCCCACTGCCTCCCAGGATCTTCATCAGCAAGAGGGGAGGTGGAGTCAGGAGTTGGAGCTGGGTATTGAACCCAGGCACTCTGGTCTGGGATGCAGGTGTCCTAACCCACATGCGAACCACACTCTGTAAAGGCCCACTCCTGCACTGGATGTTGTCAGGGGATGCAGTAATGTGTCTTTTTTTTTTTTTGACAGGCAGAGTGGATAGTGAGAGAGAGAGAGAGACAGAGAGAAAGGTCTTCCTTTTTGCCATTGGTTCACCCTCGCACACCGGCGCATCGCGCTGATCCGAAGCCAGGAGCCAGGTGCTTCTCCTGGTCTCCCATGCAGGTGCAGGGCCTAAGGATTTGGGCCATCCTCCACTGCACTCCCGGGCCATAGCAGAGAGCTGGCATCCGGGCAGAATCCGGCACCCCGAATGGGACTAGAACCCAGTGTGCTGGCACTGCAGGTGGAGGATTAGCCTATTGAGCTGCGGCGCCGGCTCAGTGCAGAACTTTCCTTATCCTTCTCTTTAGCACTCAAGTCCTTTAGACCGGAGCATTAGAAGTTGCTTTAATTTTGTGGAGTAGGTCACTATTTCTAGTGCACCTGGTGAGTGGGATATTGGTCATAGATTTTTTTGCTCTGTTTAATGTGGAGAGGCTCTCTTAGGCACATGGACAGCCTGGTTCAGCCCCCTGCCCCAGGCCTGGGAACCCTCCAGGATTTAGGTATCTGGCTGGTTCTGTAGGTTTCCACTGATCTTAGACTCCTTGGCCTCTGCCTTGTGTTCCTACTGGCTTCTGTGTGTTTCTGTTTCTGTTCCACAGACTGTTTGAGTGCAGTTATACTTACTTAGTTGTCAAATGTTATTTTATCAGCTCTGGTCATTGTTGTTGGGCATTTGTGGGAGGAGGAGAGGGTTTCCACTTAAAATAGCATTGCCAGCTTGACTGGAAATTTCCTGAGTGGACTTTACATAGGCTCATGACTGTGCTGGTGGAAGTGCAGCTCCTTTGCTCTCAGTAAAGCTTGCTTTGATCCTAGTGGTTAAGTGTTTGATCATGAGCAGCATTTAAGACTTCTCTGACAGGAAGTGCATGTGTGTACCCAGGGAGCCGGCAGTAGCAGCCTGCAGCTCTCTTCCAGACAGCCAACCCAGTCACTTTGAAACTTGCTGGAAGGCAGTCCAGCTAGCACATTAGACCTTTTCTTTCCAAGCCTTTTTCTTGCCTCTTCTCCTTTTCTTCCGTACTCTGCAAATGCGTAAGCCAGATGTTTCAGAACGGTGGAGCAGGGGATGATCTTGCTGCTATGGGGACGGGTTGGCTGTCTGTGGTTTCCCCTGCCACACAGTGTAGGCTGAGGGGAAGAACAGCAGGGAGGCGGGTCCAAGGCAACCATCTTTGGCTTCTTAACTGTTAGGAAATATATTTAAGAGGAAGAGGAAGAAGAAATGAGATGGAAAGGAAACTCAAAGCTTTGTTCCTTCCAGCAATGCAAAGGAAGTTCAGTTTAAATGAAATACCCAAGAATAGCTTGGCAACATCAGAACAACAACAAAAAACGTTTAGCCTAAAAGCTCATCAAAGTGGATTCAAATTAAGGATATATCTGTACTCTGTATTCTTATATATGGTGAGGTGATCAAACTTTTGTTTCTTCTTGCTCGAATTTTTTTGCAACCTGTGAAGATCGTTTTCACCTGTCATGAAAATAAAGCACTTGTTTACTTGCCCAGACTTCAAAAATCAAACCAAGTAGTGAAACCCAGTAGCTGTTGTGGAAGCCATGTCTTCTTACATGCCTTTGCCTTTCTGTCCACTCTGGATGGGAGCTTGAGAGTCAGCTTAAGTTTCTTTCTCACGCTTCACCATTATTCACTGTTTTAATGACTGTAATATCCGAATCTGTGTTGACTCCGTTGTCTGGATAGAATTACCCAGCTGTTTAATCCCTGCGGTAACCTCCTTATGCCTGCAGAATATGCCTCAGTGTTACATGCACTACTCTTTACCCTACATGAGACACCTGCTTTGTGCCTTCAACCCTGTCCTCCAGCCAAATCCAGTTACCTGTGGCTCTGTTTCTAGTCTGGTATTGTCTCTGCCAGGGGTTCTTTCCTTGAAAGGCTGGCTATCTTGTCTTCCTATTCTTGTTTCCTGACTCCTGCACGTCTTTCACACCTGCTTTTTCTGCCTCTCAGAGCTACTTGATACAATCATCAAATACCACCTTATGCTGTGTGTGCACCTGTTTCTGTATCATACTGCGAGCCCCTTCAGGTCAGGGACTGCGTGTTCACCTCTGTGACTTAGTGTCAGTGATGTGCCTGTGGAAGCTCAGGAAATACCAGTTGAGTGAGTCAAAGAGGGTTAGAGGTGCTTGTGGCTTAGAAAGTGGGGATGGGAGAGGGTGAGCACTGGAAGCTGTTTGCAGAGTTGGGCTGAATATCTGGAGGTTTGTATATATTTTTTGTTCCTTCTTCATTTCTAGAAGCAGTGGCTTTCCATATTCTTGCTAATTTTGTGGCGAGGAACCCACAGTCTTGCCTGAAGACACCGATGTCCTGACCCTGCAGTGTGCCCCTTGAGGGTTACCAAGATTGAGACACGGTCGTTACACTTAGAAAATCTGTAATGAATTAAGGAACTGAATTGCATTGGGACAATGTTGTATGACTGTGCGGTGCAAAATTAATTCTACTTAGAGTGGGGAGAAGAGAGAGCAGAGGCAGGAAGGGTGGTTTGGCCGGTTGCTTCATGGAACAGGTTAGGGTAAAGCTTTGAGACAACGGTAGTTTATTTTCTTTTTTTTTAAAAAAAGATTTGTTTATTTGAAAGGTAGAGTGTGTGTGGGTGTGTGGGTGAGAGAGAGAGAATCTTCCATCTGCTGATTCACTCCCCCAAAAGACTGTATGACTCCTGGGGCTTGGCCAAGCCAAAGCCAGGAGCTTGGGACTTTGTCTGGGTCTCCCATGTGAATGGCAGGGGCCCAAACACTTGTTGCTTTTCCAGGTGCATTAGTAGAGAGCTGGATTGGAAGTGGAGCGTCCTGGACTTAGAAACGGTGTCCATATGGGATGCCAGCATCATAGGCGGAGGCTTAACCCAACCCCATGGCACTTTATTTTCTGATAGGTTTCCCATCTTGGAACCTCTCTGTATTGGAAGTGCACTGCCACCGTGTTCACCTACCACAACAGCCTTTTATCTGTTGGTAGATGCCCAGTAAAGGCTAACACCTGAGGGAAGTGGTGAGCCCACACAAAAGAAAGGATGAGGGGAAATGAGTGACTTTAATTCTCAATTGCAAATGAATTTCATAGGATTCACAATCTTTATTCCCAACATCATTGAACCTAGGGCAATTTTAAAATGTTTTGTGTTTATGCCAGTTCCAACGTGGTAATTTGACTTTGGGTGAGCTGAAGTTTCAGACATGGCTATAAATACTTAATGCATATGCACACCATGGCGATGGTCATTGCTGTTGGTTGAATTCAGTGATCCTGTCGGGTAGACGTGCTCATTCCTGAACCTTGCTTAGCTGGGAAGTCAGAGGAGACACCTTTTCGTTGGGTCACTCTGTGTAAACATATTCCCTTCTGCTGGTGTTCTTTTCGCTTGAGGGTTCAGATTGCCGCAGTTTGGCAGGCAAGATGAGTGAATTCTCTTAATAGAATGTGATTTAATATGTTGAATGACAGTTGGTGCTATGTCGGTCTGCTTGGGAGGAGGATTAGTGGTGGCGAAAATGAGCTGTACCTGGTTGTGACAACATTGTAGGCAGCTTTGAAAGGTAACTTTAGACCCTTGGTCTCCAGTGCTTCTCATTGATGGGTTTCTCCTGCTTGGAATGAGTCAGGGAGTAGGCTGGGCCCAGACTTTTAAGTCACTGCTTTTGCCCTGTCATACATACCCTGCCTTGTAGTCAGGGAGGACCACCCTGAGAAACTGAGGCCTGGGATCTAGGCTCTTACAGCCAAGACGGGCTGGCATCTGACTCACTGCTCTGCTTCAACGTAGACAGCGTCTTGCTGCTTTTAGGCCAAGCCCTGGGTTGGCAGCTGTCCTGCAGGTCGCTGCGCAGGGTCTGCTCTCTCAGGCTCCTTGCTGGGATCCCATGGGGGACCCCCCTGCCTGTGAAGGGAGTCTTGTTCAGGAGGACCGAGGGACCCTGCAAGGGGCCTGGGAAAGGCAGAGCCGCAGCATCTCCATGCCCGCTCTCGGGTTCTTTTGCAGAAAAGAAGTGGATGGAGTTGAGCTTTCCAGGCGCAAGGGAAGAAGCAGCCTTTGTTCCAATGTGGACTGTGTCCCAGAATGAAAATAAATCAAAAGAAAATCATAGCCATGGTCTAACAGTGGGTTTTGGTTCATTTGCCTGGAAATTGGCCCTTGTATTGGGGCTGAGTTTCTCCAATTAGCTACAGGCTTTTGTGGCGAAGGGCTGTGGAAAAAGTGACTTCACTTCAGGAGCAGCCATCCACTATCCCAGGCCGTGCATCTGTGGACCCGGATGGCACGAGGCTCACAGGGCCGCTCAGCCCAGGGAGGAGACCTGCCTATAGGGGGGTGGGGTTTCTCTCTTGCTCCACCAGGTCCCCCTCACTTCCCTGCAGTGCACTTGAAAGAAAGAACTCAGAAACCCCTTCTGCACCCGAAGCTTGCACACAGAGCCATCCCGGTGTTTCCCCCTGGATGCACCCATAAGCAATTCCTTCTCTGAGCCATCACCTCCATCTCCAACTCCTGCTTCCTAGATTCCAGCTTCTCTAGATCCCCATTTCCCATTGTGAACTGAGTCTAGAATACAGAAGAGCTGTTTTTACAGTGACTTTTCGAGGTTGGCATCTCAGGATCCTGCTCAGTCTGAGCCTGGACTTTGTCTTGTTCTTCATTTTTAGGAGAACTGAAACCCATCTGAGATGGTCTTCTGAGAGGAAGTTCTTTGCCGTTCCCGGTGTGTTCACGTGTATTCTGTTTGTAGCCGAGGGCACAGGAAGGTTCAATCAGCCAGAAGCTGTTGGTGGCTGGGGTTGTGGACCTCTCTGTTGTGTTCCCCTTTGCACCTGTGGCAGGTTTTTGACCAGCTGTTGTGACCCATCACCTGTAAAATCAAGGCCTGCCCCTGCAAGGCACGTTGGAGGAGTTAATATTTAATGGGCACCATGGGTTTGGCTAAAGACCAAGCACTGATGGGTGCAGTTCAGGTGCATTTTATGGTGACTGGGAGTACCATGAAAGCAAGAGGACAGGTTGGGGAAACAGTTGCTCTTGTGAGCTCTCTCAGCAGCCTTCCTTGTTTTCTGCATGAGCCTGTAATGTGTACAAATACTAAACATATCATTGTCCTCTGTGAATGCACACATCACGCAGCTTGTTTAGGAAATGCCTTTTCATTCTGGTTTGAATTCATTGTCTACAGTCCCTGTAAGGGCCTCTCATATAACTTCCTCCCTAATGTTCACGTGGAACATGAAGGTTTTCTTTGGTTAGGGTTTTGCTAAGTTGTATTGTTAGAAATTGTGATTCCAGGAGCTGGCACTGTGGCACAGTGGGTTAATCTACCATCTGTGACACCGGCGTTCCATATGGGTGCTGGTTTGAGTCTTGGCTGCTCCACTTCCAGTGCAGCTCCCTGCTAATACACCTGAGAAAGCAGCAGAACATGGCCCAAGACTCTGGGACCCTGCCACACATGTGGGAGACCCTGATGGAGTTCCAGGCTCCTGGTTTCCACTTACCTCAGCCCTGGCTGTTGCAGCTGTTTGGGGAGTGAACCAGCAGATGGACGATCTCTCTCTCTCTCTCTCTCTCTCTCTCTCTCTCTCTCTCTGACTCAAATAAAATAAATCTTTGAAAGAAAGAGAAAGAAATTGTAATTCCAGGATGCCAGCTTAGAAGACAGGGTCCGTTTCATGTTTCTTTAGCCGATTGTGCATTCTGTGGTGAGTGAGGAGGGCTTAAAGAACCAGCAGAGGGGACCAGCTCCATGGTACAGTAGATTAATTCTCTGCCTGCAGTGCCGGCATCCCATATGGGTGCCGGTTCTAGCCCTGGCTGCCCCTCTTCGAATCCAGCTCTCTGCTGTGGCCTGGGAAAGCAGTGGAGGATGGCCCAAGTGCTTGGGCCCCTGCACCCACGTGGGAGACCAGGAAGAAGCACCTGGCTCCTGGCTTTGGATCAGCGCAGCTCCAGCCGTTGTGGCCATTTGGGGAGTGAACCAGCGGATGGAAGACCTTTCTCTCTGACCCTCCCTCTCACTGTCTTTAACTCTACACACAAATAAATAAATAAAATCTTAAAGAAAAAATTAAAACCCAGCAGGGACTGGAAATTGAGAGGTTGGTCCCTGCTCTGAGCTGCTCTTGATGCTCTCATTGGTTCATACTTGGGCCCCTCATAAATTAGAAGGTCATTGTTGCTACCATTAAGACTTTGCCTTCCATTTGATCTGATTTTTATCATTATATTTCTTTGTGGGGAAAACATAGTATCTATGGTTTATTTTAAGCATCTTTGGTTTTTGTTGTTGTTGTTGTTTTTTAAATCAAACTTTTAAAGACAGGACACCCAAATACTCTCAGGCTGAATTGTAAATGTAATTTTGAATATAAAAGGATTGACTAATCAAGTATAGCTCCACATAATGATGAGTGGAGGCTTGCTTTTTTTTTTTTTTTTTTTTTTTCTTCTCTGAGTACTTGTTTGACATTTGCTGCTTTCCCCCGTAGGTGACAGTCCTAACCCTCCTAAGGACGAGACCCCTACCGGCACTGTGGACTCGCTTTCCTCCCCATCTCCCACCTCGGCAGCTGTGCCTGGGCCTCCTACACCAGACAAAAACCACCTCCTGGCAGATGGAGGGAGCTGTGCGGACTGGGCACCCCCTACGTAAGTAACCCTGCTTCTGTCTGGTGCGAGAGAAGGAGGCTCTTGCCTGTGGTCATTTTGAAGTGGACATGGGCAGCAGGCACTGGAGCCCTTAGATGTGGGGACCCTTGCTCTCCAACCAGCGGAGGTGCCCTAGGGACAAGGATTCATAGGCAGAGCCTCTCTTGAATGGCGTCTCTGTGTGCCCAGTGTGGAAGGGGTGAGTGGATGCTACCTCAGCTCCATGCTGAGTCCACTCTGCAGCCGTGGTGGGCTGTGCAGAGGAAGTGTGTTACGTCTCACTGCGGGTGTTCTCTCCCTGGTTCTGCACGCTTTTGGAGACTTGAGAACACGTACACTGGATGTGATGGTCAGATCTAGGAACTGTCTGCAGAGTGGTATTTGGGTTGTATAAATCTTGGGCAGTGTTATGCTAGCATGCTGCTCTGTTTTACTCTGGAGCTTCCTGCATAGTGCATGCTTGATGGGTGATGGACCCATTTTATCTTCTCAGTTTGGCTTCATGCCAGGCATGTGCAGGTCAGCTCAGGTATATTAGGACAGCTAATTCTGATACACTCCCAGTGCCTTGGACTGGCTGCGACTACCTAAGGATTTGTCTTGCTGTGCTTAGTGAGACTGCGGAGTAAATGTGGAAGGGGTGGCGTGGGGCCTGAGAAGGGCATTGAATTTCAAACAAATGCTCAGAGGAGAGAGAAAAACAACTTCACTGTTAATTACAAGGCATTACTTGATTAGTCAATCAAATTACATCCAGAAATACATTTATAATTTACCCAGAGGGTAATAAATTTTTTTTTAAATCAGAGTTGCTGAAAATAAATTATAGATAATGATGTCATCTGACCCTAGCTGGGCATTCTTGGGACTTTAAATGGATTGGAAAGTGTTCCTCATATTACTTGGCTTTTTATAGTTACGGCTGGATTCACATGAAATCATTATGAACTTATGAAGTATTAAGAGTGGCTGGGAGAAAATTGGCATGCAAAAATTTTGGGGTGACCTGAAGACTTTAAAAAGCTAATCAAAAATCAGAGTGAAACTCCATGTATGGAAACACATTCTCCAGATGAGATTTTTTTCCTCTAAGATGATCATATGTGGGTACTTCAGAAAGTTCATGGAAAAAAACATAATTAAAACATAATCATTTTTCCTCTGTAATATTCATTTTCCATGAATTTTTTGAAGATATTTCATGTTTATTTAATACACTGAAGATTCTGGATTATGGATTTAAATTACATGTAACTCAGATACGCATGTGGGTGGCAGAGACCCAACCACTTGAGCCATCATTGCTGCCTCCCAGGGTCTACATTGGTGAGCAGGTGGCTTCCTTTCCCAAGTTCCCCTGAGGGCCAGAGGTTGTACCATGGCTTAGGCTGTGCAACCAGAGGGTCTGTATATAGTGGGTCAAGATTAAGCTGGAGTCAGGAGCTGAATGTGGATATTGAACCCAGGTGCTGTGAAATGGGACAAAGGCATTTTAGCCATCATCGTAACTGCTGGGCCAAACACCTGCCCCCCCAAAGTCTCTTTTAACCGACGTTGCTATGGGGCCATCAAAACTGTACTTGGGGTTTTACAAAGGAGGCACTGCCTGGGATAATGCCCCAGTCCACAGAGAACAATTGAGTCAGTCATCTTTCTTCCATAGTGGCTCTCATGGAAAGTGACATTATGAGCCAGGCTATAGCTGGTGTTCAATTCACAACACGTTCAGGCCTGAAACAAGAAGTGCTTGATATTTTTGGTCATAAATCAAATGAGGAGTGAATTCTCCAGCTTCCTATTCATACACATTTTAAAATGTCATGAAAAGCACTCTAACCTTGAGAGGCCCAAAAGGGAGGGAAGATGTGGAAAGTAGTTGAAACAAGCCTGGAAGAATTTTTGTTGTAATGTGGACTTTCTCCTACTTCCAGAATGTGACATCTTAACCCATGCAATGGATGAAATACGTCTCTGATTCTTGTGCGTGCGTGTGTGTGCGTGTGTGTGCATGTGTGTGTGTGTGTGTGTGTGAATCATCTCTAGGTCTTCTCTAAACCCCCATATGGGGCCTCACCTGAGTTTAGGATTAAGTAGACCCAAGAAGGAGCCTGGACGTTGGCACTTCTCAGAGCTTCCCAGGTGATTGGCAAGATCCCTGTTGCAAAAAGATCCTTCCCTTCCCCGCGTAGTTCTGGGTACGTGTTGATCATCAACAGCTGTTACTTACCTGCACACTCAGATTAGGGGAGTGATTTTGCTGCCTAAACACTGTTCTGGGGTGGTGTGTTTGCTGTCCTTCCGGGAGCCCTACTGTGTGTGCATACTCTCATTCCCTCTGCCTGCAAATAGCTCTGCTACTTTTTTGCTCAAGACAGTCCTGACCCATTTTCAGGGTCTGATTTAACCTTCACCTCCAGGAAATCTTCCGTGGTATCTTCTCGTCTTCAGGGAGTCTTTAAATAATACCTTTCTCTGCTGCTACTCATTCTTTGGCATTCAGAAAATGTTGCCTTCAAGTATTCGTTTGTCTTCTGCTGTTACTGGATCTTTCTGTGGTGCATGTGCATCTGTGAGTCTACCTCATCTTTCCCTTACCCCAGACTAGATCACAGAAATTTTTTTTGTTTGTTTGTTTTTCTTTTCTTTTGGGACAGGCAGAGTGGACAGTGAGAGAGAGAGAGGGGCAGGGAGAAAGGTCTTCCTTTTTGCCGTTGGTTCACCCTCCAATGGCCACTGCGGACCACGCTGATCCGAAACCAGGAGCCAGGTGCTTCTCCTGGTCTCCCATGCGGGGTTCAGGGCCCAAGCACTTGGGCCATCCTCCACTGCACTCCCGGGCCACAGCAGAGAGCTGGATTGGAAGAGGGGCAACAGGAACAGAATCCGACACCCCGACCGGGACTAGAACCCAGTGTGCTGGTGCCACAGGTGGAGGATTAGCCTATTGAGCCGCAGCGCCGGCCCACCGAAGTTTTTTTAAAAGACTTATTTATTTGCAAGTCAGAGTTACACAGAGAGAGGGAGAGGGAGAGGGAGAGGGAGAGAGAGAGAGAAAGAGAGAGAGAAAGGTGTTCCATCTGCTGGTTTACTCCCAAATTGGCCGCAACGGCCAGAGCTGCGTTGATTCGAAGCCAGGAGCCAGGAGCTTCTTCCTGATCTCCCATGGGGGTGCAGGGGCCCAAGGACTTGTGCCATCCTCCACTGCTTTCCCAGGCCATAGCAGAGAGCTGGATCTGAAGTGGAGCAGCCAGGTCTCGAACCGGCACTCATATGGGATGCTGGCACTGCAGGCCAGGCATTAACCATAGCACTGGCTGATCATAGAAGTTTTAATGATAGGAATTGGATTTTTTAAAAAGATTTATTATTTATTTGAAAGTCAGAGTTACACAGAGAGAGGAGAAGCAGAGAGAGAGAGAGAGGTCTTTCATCCAATGATTCATTCCCCAATTGGCCACAATGGCCAGATCTGTGCTAATCCGAAGCCAGGAGTCAGGAGCTTCTTCCGGGTATCCTATGTGGGTACAGGGGCCCAAGGATTTGGGCCATCTTCTACTGCTTTCCCAGGCCACAGCAGAGAGCTGGATTGGTAGTAGAGCAGCCGGGTCTCAAACCGGTGCCCATATGGGATGCCAGCACTTCAGGCCAGGGCGTTAACCCACTGCGCCACAGTGCCGGTCAATCAAAGAAGTTTTAATGATAGGAATTGGATCTTATACTCCTAACTTTTTGGTATGGTGTTTTCATGGTGAATAATAAATATTTAATTTCCTATTTTAATTATGTATTTATAAAAATCCTTATGCAAAGCCCATTTCTTTCTGCATATCATGGAACGTCTCATAGGCTGCTAGATTCGATTTCCAGTTTGTCTTCCTTCTTCCTCACAAATGATGATTAAAAGCTTTCTCCTGGAGTTCCATGGAATTCATCTCACCATTTTCACTTTGCAGCACTTTTTTGTTTTCCTAACATTTGTAAGTTCAGCTTTTACTGTGTGTATGTACCTCTTCTTATGTTTTCCTTTTCTCCCCTTTCAGCTCTGCCTACCAGCTGTACAGCACTGAATATGGAAGGTTCTAGTCAATGTTGATTGAGATCACCCCCACCTAAGCATTATTTAGTTAAAAGGCAGAGAGGGAGGGAGGGAGAGAGAGAGAGAGATCGAGATCGAGATCTCATCTGCTGAGGCTCAGCCAGGCTGAAGCCAGGAGCCCAGAACTCGATCTTGAGTCTCCTACATGGGTGTCAGGGGCTCAGCTACTGCAACCATCACCTGCTGCCTCCTAGTTGTACATTAGTGACAGAGAATGGAGAGCAGAACTGGGACTTGAACCCTGGCATTCTGATATAGGATGTGGACATCCCGAGTGGCATCTTAACCAGGAGACCAAACACCCACCCAAGATCTCTTTTAACCAAAGTTGCTGTGGAGTCAATACAACTCAGTGTTCTAAAAAGGGTGTTCCTATCTACTGGTTCACTCCTAGGTGCTTACAATGATAGATGTTAGGCCCTGGGCCACAGCTAGGAGCCAGGAAACTCAATATGGGTGTTCTGCATGGGTGGCAGGAACCCAACCAAATACTGGAGCCATCACTGCCATCTCCCAGGCTGGTGCTGTCTGATCTTCAACCACCATGACTGACTCTGTTTCCAAAACTTAAGCTAGGCTTATCTCGGGTCCTGAGGAACGAAGTCCAAATGCATGGGAATCTCATGGGGCCCCTCTAGCTCGTGTGCACAGAAATGGCATAACCTCAGCCACCCAATCTGTAGCAGCTGTGGTTCTGATACAGGCAGTGGGCAGAGTCAGCTGTGGCCTCTGACAGGTGGGAAGCAATGCGGCAGAATTGGGTCTCTGCGGATGTTTATGACTTGCGGGTATTGCTTCTTGCAGTCAGTCAATCTGGAGCCATAACTTACCTGCACACTCAGTAAGGAGGTGGGTGACTTCATTGCCAGTGAAGAATTGCTAGCGCAGTCTCCTTGGAGGACATTACATCATAGGTCAAGGAGTTTCAAATGTTCCAAAGTCATTCTCCCTCCAACAAAACAGTTTTCTCTAAACAACTTTTCTTCAGTTGTAATTGATGGAACCAGGTCTTTGACAGGCAGTTCTTTAAGGTGCCCTGCCCCCAAAGAGAATCTCTTTTAAGGAATACCAGGCATTGGTCTGTGCTTCTGCTTCACATTTCAAATGGGGAGCCACACTGCCTTCTCTGCTGCACAAACCCATGTTCAAGATGGTAGTGTCCTAGAGTAGCTCCTTCTTATTCTTGCTCTGCATATTGGTAACCTGAGGGGCATGTCACTCTGAACCCTGGTGGGCCAGCAGGAACACTGTACCCTCTCTCCCAGCCTCTGAGAGGTTTGGCTTTGTTTATCCTGAATATTAGGATATTCCTAACACATCTGCCCCAAGCCTCTGAGAGCCACAGAGATTCCTGCCTACCGGGACTTGATGTTGGTTATTTTAAAAACAACTTTTTTTTTTTTTTTTTTTTTTTTTTAAGAGGCAAAGAGACCGAGGGAGACAGAGCTCAGACCTACTGGTTCATTCCCCAGATGTTTACAGCGATAGATGTTAGGTCCTGGGCCAGAGCCAGGAGCCAGGAAACTCAATCTGGGTGTTCTGCATGGGTGGCAGGAACCCAACCAAATACTGGAGCCATCACTGCCATCTCCCAGGGTCTGTAATTGGCAGAGAGTTGGAATTGGGTGCTGCAGCCAGGAATCAACCCAAGCACTCCGGTGTAGGATAGAGGCACCTTAACTGCTACCTTAAGCACGTGCCTCTGTGTTTCTTGTTTCAAATTGGGAGATCGTACACTTCTCCCATACACAGCCTTAGGCATGTCATTTAAATATGAGAGTCATTCAGAAAGTTCATGGATGATGGAATTAAAAGATAAATTTATTTTGGTGCAAAACAGCTTTTTAAAATCCTTCCATAGCTTTTTAAATTTTTTAAAATTTATTTATCTGAGTGGTAGAGTTACAGATAGAGGGAGAGACAGAAGGTTCTTCTCTCTGCAGGTTCACTCCCCAAATGGCCACAATAGCTAGAACTGAGACGATCCAAAGCCTGGTGCCAGGAGCTTCTTCCAGGTCTCCCATGCTGGTGTAAGGGCCCAAGCACTTGGGCCATCTTCCACTACCTTCCCAGGCCATAGCAGAGAGTGGGTTCAGAAGAGGAACAGCCAGGACTTGAACCGGCACCCATGGGATGCTGGCACCACAGGTGGAAGCTTAGCCCACTGTACCACAGTGCCAGCCCCCATAGCTTTTTCATAGTACAGATTTCCCATGAACTTTGAAGACCCCTTATACTTTATGTGTGCCATTTTTATTCCTGTCCAGGAAATAACTCACTTCCTTTAAATTGGACAAATAGTAGTTCCCCACGGATAGCTACTTGGCATTTCAAATTACTGCCCTCTGAGTCCCGTGACTGCTTTTCAGCGAGTGGATGAATTTTGCTGCAAGGTACCAAATTACCCCTTAACTCTGATTTATGGGGCTTAGTATACCACAATAAGCCACGACTAATCTGTCTAAAGATCTGCAAAGCAGTCATTTAAAACAGTTTTAGCAGTTTTCTGTAACACATGGGGCATACCTGGAAGTCGCAGCCTGGTCCTCACGGGCTGGCTTTTGTCTTCCTGTGGGGGAATATTGATTGTCCATATAACTGTAAAGCCCCATAATGAAAAATTTACCTTCTAAAAATAAAATCCCCTGTCTGAATGCTTTTCTGCTGCTCATGACTTTTAAAAATAATTAAGTCTTCTTGTGTATGTATGTATTTGTTGTTGTTGTTGGGGTCACGATTTTTTTATTGATGCCATCGTTCTAATTCATTATTTGCTGTTTGAGAATCATTGGTTGCATCTCACTGTCAAATTGAGGCAGCAGCCTTTAAGCTTTCTCGCTTAAGCTGGGAGACAACTTGGGCTGCAAAAGCATTGGTTTTAGAGACACACAGGCCTGGCTTTGCATCCTCATTCTGCTTCTTAAAACCTTAGCGACCTTATAGAAGTTATTTAAACAAACCAAATCTCAATAGCAAGAAAATCTGTAAGAGGGGATTCATCACATCTGCCCCCCAAGAAACCAATATTGGAAAACCCTGCCCTCCTGAGAGCTCTGGGTCGTCACCTGCTGGAATTTTCCTTTCCTCACAGAACCTCATTTGATCTTCGTTTAACTTGACTCCAACTTCCTGGTTCATCGGTTACATAATCTTCTCACTGAATAGCTCAGGGACATGACCTTCCTGGTATTGGAGGAGCTCTAGACATTGACCTGTTTTTGTGTTGTTGGTGGTTCTGGGGTTATTCCAGGAGGCTTCTCTCCTAGCCTCTCTGAGAACAGAACCCTGGGTGTCACATGATCAAGGCACGGGCAGCCCCAGGACCCTAGCCAACTCTGTCAATTATTCTGAGCAGTGTGGGTAGCTCACCTATCACGACCAGCAGTCCATCAATCACCTCGATGAGTAACCAGAGGGATTTTCTTAGAGTAATTTTGTGCCTTTCTGGGCTTGCTTGGTTCTGTTGTGCCTATCCAGCCCTCAACATTGGGCGGCAGCTGTTTCTACACAAGAAATTGGTCCACTGCTTGGCTGAGTCCCACAGCTGAGCCTACAGGACTGCAGCCCACTGGCCTCCAGAACACCATGGCTTGCTTCAGGGAAGCCACAGTTCCTTATCTTTTCAGCAAGCAAGCTCAAGTTCAGCCTTCTTGCCAGATTCCACAGTGGTCACCCGGAAAGAAGACTGTCACCAGTGGAAGACTGGACAGAAGTTTAAGTCTCCAAGGGTTCTTTAGAGAAGAACCAAGAGCATGCTTTTCCTGGGAGTGAACTCTTTAAGATGTCTGCTGACTGGTCTGTGGGGTCCCTTCTTGTTAGCAGAGGATGTCCACGGGGTGCCTCAGCGCCCACTGGTGGAGGTCTGGGTGTGCGACCTGGCCGTCCCCTCCTTCAGCAAGTTCCAGGGGTTTCTTCAGTGCCCTTCCTCTTCTTCCCTGACCATATACCTCCTGCAAATGATTTTTTTTTTTCTCTACAAGATTTTTAGGTTATTGCTTTCACATCTTGGCTGGCTGGGTTGAGCAGCTCACTCATGCATGATTGGTGATTGTGAGCAAAAGGAGAGAGCTTCTGGGAGGGTGTTGTGGCATGTGAGTTACTGTGATGCTGGCATCTCAGATCAGAGTGCTGATTGGAGTCCCAGCTGCTCCACTTCTAGTCTGGCTCTCTACTAATGTATCTGGAAAGGAGGCAGAAGATGGCCCAAGTGATTGGGCCCCTGCCACTCACTTGGGAGACCAGGTTGGAGTTCTAGTTCCTGGTTTTGGCCTGGCCCACCACTGGCTGTTACAGTCATGTCAGGGAGTGAACTAGCTGGTAGATGATCTCTTTCTCCTTTGTCTGCACTTCAAGTAAGTAAATATTTTAAACAATTTTTTGGAGAGAGCTTTTGCTTTTGAAAAGCACTGGGCATGGGCAGATTGGCTCCAGACATATAAGGAAGCCTTTGACCACAAACCCAGGGCAGAGGGGGAAGGTGGGTGCATGGGTTTCTCAAGCCCTGGTATTTCACAGTTCCCAATGTCTCTGTCTCCCCTACTCCCACCAAATAGATTTTTATCCAATTCGTTTAATCCGGGAGTGAGCAAACTATGGACCACTCCCACCTGTCTTTGTAAGTAAAGTTCTGTTGGAACACAGTCACTCACACTGAGTGGATTTGTCTGTGGCCACTTTTGGCCTACAGTGCAGGAGTTGCAGGCTTACTGGAGAGACCAAATGGCCTGCACAGCCAAAAGCATCTAGTGTCTGGTAAAGACACAGGGAGTTTACTGACTTTGATCCATTTCATCCGTGAGAGGAACTTCAGAAAATTCCCGCAAGAATGAAATAAAAGATAAGCTTCATGGGGCTGGCGTTGTGGTACAGTGGGTCAAGTTGCCATTTGTGACACCTGCTTCCCGTATTGGAGCACTGGATCGAGTCCCTGCTGCTCTACTGCTATCCAGATTGATCCCTGCTAATGTGCCTGGGAGAGCAGCAGAACATGGCCCAAGTCCTTAGAACTCTGCCACCCATGTGGGAGACCCAGATGGAGTTCCTAGTTCCTGGCTTCTGCCTGCTCCAGCCCCAGCCAGTGTGGCCATCTAGGGAGTGAACTAGTGGATGGAACAATCTTTCTCTCAGTCTCTGTCTCTGCCTGTCTCTCCCTCTCTCTGATATGTGGACATATCATCAGGATCTGAGTGAGATCCCTGTTTTTTAGAACCCAGTTTCGAGAAGTGTGCTTAGCCACTGAATGTTGTTCCATGGGTTGTGCAGGTGGTTTCTGAGTGTTGCTTTCATGCATCTTTTCTTGGATGGATCAACCCGAAATTTTCCTTACGGATTTTGGATGCCTTCAAGTATGTGATCCTGATTTCAAAAGGCCTTTAGTGTTTCAATGGTTAAAAAGTCTCCTTGAGATTGTCCCTTTTTTAAATAACTCATTGCCTAACATAAAATCTTTATTTTGGAATTGTTTCAGTTTTATAGAAAAGGTGCAAAGAGTTCCCTCTTGCCTTTGGGTTGACATCTAGTGTTAACGTGGTACCTTTGTTTAATAGAATTAGCATTACACAGAGCTGTTAACCAAGTGACAGGCTTTAGGTGGCTATCCCCAGTTTTTCCACTAATGGTCTCTTTCTGTGCCAGGATCCAATCCGAGACACCACATTGCACTTAACTTTATTTTTTTAAGTAGTGAGGTCCACTTAATACCTTTATAATTTTTCTTCTTTGGTGTAGTTTAGTTGCCATCATTTCCAAAAGAAAAATGATGCGTGATGATGTAACTATGGAAACCAGAGGCAAAATCTGGCTCAGACATCAGAATTGTAATGAGGACTTTATTTGCTGAGTGTTTGCTCTGCTGTAGTTACTGCTAGGTGCTTGGCACCTGTTACGTCATTTAAATACTGCAGTGACTTGGCCTTTTAATAATTACTTTGTCTACTTGAGCCGAGGAAGCTGAGCCTAGAGAACTGAAGTTACTGGGCCGTGTTTCAGTTACAGATGGTAGTCAAGGGCAGGCTGATAGTGCCGGCGGAGTACCAGCCCTGGCAGGCACCTGCAGTCACTCACTGTGGCCTCTACAGAGTGAGTGGGATGCATCCTATTATGTACTGAGAAGGGAGCTCCCCTGGGGAGGTTCAGAAACTGCAGATGGACAAGTAGTTTGCAAACTGCAGTGCAGGCTTCAGGGCCCTGGTCTCTGTAAAGTGGTGAGTTTCCTGCACTTGGAATTGTTATGAAAATCCTCCAGGAGCTGTTCCCTGCTCCCTGGGTGCCTCTGTGCCCTTCTCATATTCTGTCCCAGCTCAGCCACTTAGAAGCACTTGAGGGTATGAGCTTCGTGCTACCTAGTCAAGACAGGGTTGAGGGTGCATTGGTGTTTGAGAGCCGTGTGTAGCACAGTGCTGGACTGTGGGTGTGGGGAGGTGATGATGACACTGACAACAGCAGCATCTGCTCAGGGTGGATACCACCTCCTCCAGAGAGCCTTCCAGGATGCCCTGCTGGTGGTTAGGTGCTCCCTGCATGTTCCCTGTGAGGGCCTGTTGGTACTCACCATGCCACATGGTGACTGCTGGTTGGCCATTCCCCGCTTACTTGACTGGCTACCTAGGAGAGTAAGTGGGTCCTAGTACTTCGGGTGTGAATGAGTCCATTCCAGACTTCCTACTGGTCGTCGAGGGCCTCCTCACCCAGTGCCTGTGAGCTGTGGTTGTTTTTTGTCACACGCGTTTGATTGTCTCTGTTTCAGTTCCCCCTCGACCAGCTCTCTGGCAAACGGCCAGTGTGCCTGCTGTGGCATCCTCCTTCTCTGGCACGTAAGGACAGCCGTGGCATGTATTTGAACAGACACTTGCCCATAATGTACAAATCTACAGCATTTCTGAGGCCCTTTGGCCAGGACGGCTGTTCTAGAACATGCTGCATGTTTCCCAGACTGGCGTGAAAGATCATTTCACTAAGATGTCAGCTTCCACTCTGGGCCCTTGCAAATGAGGCTTTAGGATCCTCCCTGCACGATCAAATCCTTCTGATTTGATCATGGTATCCTAGAGTCATGGTCAGATAGCTTGCTAGTTGGAGGAGTCTGTCCCTTCAGAGAAGCAGACGTTTCTCTTCTTGGTCTGTGTTTTCTCCCTGCCATACTGCTTGAGTTTTCAGTGATGCTCTGTGCTCCAGGAGCCTGGAATCTGGCGTTTGCACCAGCAGCACTGCCCACAGCTCTACCCCTCTGTGCCATACAGGAAAGGCGTGTTAGGTGCCGGTGTTCCCTGGGACCAGTGCCGCTGGTGTCGGGTTTGAACAGTTAGGACCCTAACCCTCCTGCCGCCTTTCTGGATCCTCTGGGCTCTTCAGCTGCCAGAAAGTTTTTAATATGCATGGAGTGTGAAGTCTGGTGCTGGGCAAGCCCGGGTCACAGTTTGAATCAGAAGCTGGTTTGTTGAATGGACTGCTGGTTTGTTTCGTTTTATAGAAACCAACTCTAACGCATACACAAAATGCATACCTAGCCTCCCATTCTAATTTCATGTTTCGGGGTTTTTTTTCCCCCCTCCTTTCCCCCACTGCAAGACCTCTGGGCTCTTCCCCTGAAATGCAAGCCTGTTTGTCCAAAGCAGGAGTGCTGTTTGTGTAGCAGAGCCGGTCGTTTTCCCCAGGTCCTCCTCCGCCCACCCTAATGGGGGAAGCTTCACTCAGCCTTAGGGTTGTAGGCAAGCGGATGTTCGGCGTGTGTGTTTTCAACACTGTGTTAACAGTTCGAAGTCTCCCTGTGTTTTCAGGCAGACACCCTTGTTTCTGGGTGTCCCCTTTCTTTGTGATGGAAACAGGTCCTCCCACCCAAAGGAAGGTTTAGATGCTGGTGCTTCTGCACTCAAAGTCTTGCTTTCAGAGAAAATTCTTTTAGCTGAGATGACAGTGAACAGATATTGCTAGTTCTCTTTATTTCTGGTTTGGTAAATGTGGTTTCTGAGCTCTTGGGGGGGGGGGGGGGGGAAGAGCTAATTTCTTCCCTCATTTTTGTAAACCACAACTTGGCTTTCAAGAAATTTGTGGCACTTGGGTTCTTTTTGTAATTCTTTTGTAATTGGTCAGTAGAATTGTGGTTTATGCTCCTGCCAACCTTACTAATCAAAAATCCATCATTAAAGGAGCAGCAGGAGAGAGAAATTAAATAGGCTTTTACAAAGTTTAAATTTGGGAAGTGGCAGGGCAAGACACTTGGAATGTTTTATTTATTTACTTATTTATTTTATTTATTTGACAGATAGAGTTACAGACAGAGAGAGAGAGAGAGAAAGGTCTTCCTTCCATTGGTTCACCCCCCACATGGCCGCTACGTCCAGCGCACTGTGCCGATCCGAAGCCAGGAGCCAGGTGCTTCTCCTGGTCTCCCAAGGGGTGCAGGGCCCAAGGACTTGGGCCACCCTCTACTGCCCTCCCAGGCCACAGCAGAGAGCTGGACTGGAAGAGGAGCAACCGGGACTAGAACCTGGAGACCATATGGGATGCTGGCGCCGCAGGCAGAGGATTAGCCAAGTGAGCCACGGCGCTGGGCCCCACTTCGAATGTTTTAATATGTATTTTTTTAGGGGTTTATTTATTTATTTGAAAGTCAGAAAAAGAGAGATGTTCCATCTGGTGGTTCACTCTCTAAATGACTGCAATGGTCACAGCTGGGCCAGGCTGAAGCCAGGAGCCAGGAGCTTTTTCTGGATCTCCCATGTAGATGTAAGGGCCCATGGATTTGGGCCATCTTCCACTGCTCTCTCAGGCACATTATCAGGGAGCTGGATCAGAAGTGGAGCAGCCGGGACTCGAACCGGTGCCCATATGGGATGCCAGCACCATAGGAGGCAGCTTTACCTGCTACCCCACAGTGCCAACTCCCCTGTGTCTCATTACATTCTAGTATGCGGTGCACTTTTTGCTCTGACATCAACAATCAGTTGTGACCTTTGACCCAATGACTTTCTCAGCCCTCTGAACCACAGGGACAAAAAAAAAAAAAAAAAAAAAAAAAAAAAAAGGATCAAAGTGACTGTTTTCTCAATTCTCCCAAGGATGAGGCTGTCAGGGACTGAGAAGGGTCTGAAAGTTTTCTTTGCTACCAAATGAGCCTGCCACGGCTTCTTGAATGCTGGCAGAAGGCATGGGATGCCCATCAGAGCTGGAAGCTCTGCCAGTCAGCATGATGACAGTAGCCAAAGGATCAGTGTTTTCTTGCACGAGTTCCCTAAGTCATGGAACCTGGGCCAGCTGACACCTGTATGTGGGGTGTGGTAGGAGAGGACGCCGGGGCTAAGATGGCCCACGTTTTCCAATGGGCAAGGCCTTTTCTTTGCTCTGGAGAAGCACACCCAGTCTCTGTCTTGCAAGGCTGTTTGCCCTCCAAATGACCTTGAAGAGCTGGTCCTGAGCATAGGCTCCTCGGGCCTCTTGCTTGCTAGATGAACAGGAGCACGTGAGCCCTGTGGGGGTTGTCTCCTACCAGATGGGTGGTAGGCCCATTCTTGATGCTTGGAGGAGATGGTTAATTTGTCATGTACACACATGCCTTGGGGCTCAGCTCTCTTTGGGAGCCCAGGTTCAGGAAAATCTTCTCTCTTTGCTACGGGCTGCCCTGCCAAAGTGTCCAGTGTTTCTGCAGAATGCTCACAGTCAAAGAAGGGAGACGACCAGAAAATCAATCTCTCTCTCTCCCTTTAAAGATCTGTTTATTTGGATGCCAGAGTAGGTGGGAGACTCAAGTTCTTGGACTGTCTTTTCTTGCCTTCCCAGGTGCATTAGCAGGCAGCTGGAGAGACTCGCACTGGAGCTTGGATATGGGACGCAGGCCTTGTAAGCAGCAGCTTATTGTGCTGTGCCACAGTGACAGCTCCAGAAAGTTTCTTATTAGCCCAATATTTTTCTCTATGGCTTTTAGAGAAAATATAGATATTAATTTTTAAAAATTATCTGTTAAAAAGAATTGATTGTTACACTCTCCAAAATTACCCTGGTTCTGGAAAGTAGCAGTTATGTCATACGTCTCATCTTTACATTTAATTTCCCTTCAGTAAAGTATGGACAGTTTGAAGATGTGCCTGTGAACTCTGGCCTCCCCTGACCTCTGCTGGAGGGAGAAAGGGCTTGTTTGATGATTGCACTGCATTTATTTCCGCGCTTCTGTCTACACATAGGCACACTGCAGTCTCAGCGAGGTGGTTGAAAGGTGGTCATGGGGAACTGGTCCCAACGCTGGATGACAGACACGCAGATGTTGAGTAACAGCAAAAAGACCATAGAAAATGAACGAACAAAAGGGCTGATGTTGAGAACCTGATCCTGAATGCCATGCCAATCTGAATTCCTGCTTGGGGGATAAAATGGAGAAAGGTTGCGGCACAGACCCCTCGTGTCTTTCGCACCTGTTCTCCCTGTAGACCTTTTGCTTTCTAAAAACTAAGAGTATTTTCCCTTTGCAAACAAAAGCAAGAATACTGAGAGGTTTTTTTTTTTTAAGAAGTGAAGGTTAAGCAGATAGCAGCTATAAAATTTATTTTTATAGGGCCTCATAAATACAGCTACATTAGTGCTTTGTCTTCCTGCCATGGCTGTCCTCCCTCTGCGCAGATGGACAGCCGTGATTGCACTGTGACTGTTGATGAGTGGCAGGAGTGGAGGGGGTGTGGCGAAGCATCCCTCCGTCTGCAGCCACCACCGTCCGAGGCCCTTGGATCAGTGCCCGGAGATGAAATGGCGCTTGTTTGGCTAACTGTGGCCTTAAATTCCCTGTTGGAGTGTACTCAGCCTTTCTCCCCCCTCCCCTTCCTGATTAGTTAGGCACCATTAAAGGCTCATTTTCTGCTAAAGAGACTAGTGGCTAGTGATACAGATCACTTTGAGATTGGTAGGGTTCTTGGCTTCAGATCAGATAGGTTCTGTGACTCCCAAATGAATGGCCAGGTAGAGGGGTTGTAAGTAAGTTCTCCGAAGAATAACGTCGTTTAAATGACTCCCCTGGTTTTCTGACCATAGGAGAGGAAACCTTCCGTGTATTAAATATCTACTGAGTCAGCTGACTTATGAGATCCGATTTGAGTTTTAGAACGTCAAACTGGGGTGCTCAGCTGTGGGCCCTCCACCTGGCTTTGTGGGGTCTACAGGACGGGATTAAAGATCTGACCTCACCCCGATGCAAGAGAAATGTCTGCAGCCACAAGACGATGGCTGATCCCCACTTGCTCGCCCATTTAAGAGGTCCACTAACACATCTGCAGTTTGGGCTTGTGACTAGTTTTGAGATTGCTGGGATCTGTAGTTGGGGCTGTAGTCCTGGGAAGGTACTGAGAAGACTCAGGGCCTGCCAGGTAGAAGAGAGAAAGAAGTTAACACCCTGGCCCTGTAGGATCGGGATGTATGTACAGTGGATATCGAGCTACCTTCATGCTATTAATCCTGTCCTTCCAACTTGCACCCTCAGCCCAAGCCAGACCCGGTCATCCATGGTCCAGTGGCTTAACCCACAGTCTCCAACCACTCCAAGCTCCAACCCAGCTGCTACTCCTCCTTCAACCCTGTCATCACCCTTTGCCCTCCCCCACGTGACCACTGCAGTGGACAAGCCTCCTGAAAGGTATGTGGCAAATGACATGGCTGGAGTATGATGGCTACACAGCAGTGGCTCTGGGTAAGCAGATTCCTGTATTGCCTGCTGGAGGAGACCTGCTCAGCTCCCACCCAGTGGGGAACGGTGCCTTGCCTGGAAGAGACTGCTTAGCTACCCACCGCCCCACCCCCGTGGGGGACGGTGCCTTGCCTAGGAGCTGCTGGAAACTGTGGAGTCTTTTTGGTGCTGGTGGTGCATTAATGAAACTGCTGAATTTGGAAGCTGTTCTTGTACAAGAATATACATCCGTTACCTTCTTTGTGTTAAAGGAAGGCACACTGGGTGCTGGGCGTGTGGATGTATAGCAACGTTTAATGGCCGGTTCCCTAGAGCACAGAGGGGCCGGTTCTCAGCAGGCCCCTGCACCTGTGGCCCGGCTGAGATAGCGCTCATCTCAGTGGCTTCCCCTGCTCTGATGACGTGGGGCACTTCCCTCTGCTGGGTTCTGGATCTGTCTAGAAGCATGGCTTCCCTGCTTCCCCAGTGTGCTCTTCCCAAGATGGCACTGATGATTTAAAAAAAAAAAAAAAAAAGATTTGTTTTATTCATTTGAAAGGCAGAATTATAGAAGCTTGGGGAGGAATATACAGAGAGAGGTCTTCCATCTGCTCATTCACTTTCCAAATGGCCACAATGGCCAGGGCTGGGCCAGACTGAAGCCAGAGGCAGCCCAGAGCTTCCTCCAGGTCTGCTATGCACACTGCGTTCCCAGGCCATAGCAGGGAGCTGGATTGGAAGTGGAGCAGCTGGGAATCTAACCAGCGCCCATGTGGGATGCTGGCACTGCAGGTGCTGGCTTTACCCACTATGTCACAGCCCCTGATAACGATTTTACAGATGGTATGAAGCCGAGCCTCATGTGTCTTTCTCAGGCTGGGGGCAAGGGGCTGTAACTAAAAGAGGCCTGAGTCAGAGGCGCAAGCCCCTTCCGGAGGAGTGTGGGGAGGAGGTGGTCATCGTAGATGGACAGGGGTCAGCACCTCTGTCTCTACATGCCGGTGCGTCTCCTCCCAGGTGACCGAAGCGCTTAGAGCGTGGCGGCATGTGGCTGTGACAGTGCCGATTGAGGGGGCAGGGCATCTTACCAGGCAGGGAGGAGGATTAAGTGAAGTGGTTCAGTGGCAGCTCCTTGAGGTTTCCCGGAGGAAAGGGTTCAACTCGAAACCTGTCACTTACTTGCAAATCAAGTGCTGAGGCTCTGCCTGGTGTTCACTTCCCAGTTAATTTCTTCTGGGGGAGGAGCTGCCCCACCGGTGACTTAGAAATGAGCTCTGGGACGTGGCAGGTGGGGCGCAGGGAGGGCCGCCTCTCTCGGTGGTTTCTCACATTCCTGTTTGTGCCTCTGGTGTTCCCTCCCTAGCGTTATCAGTCGGAAGGCGCGAGCGGTGTACCCGTGCGAGGCAGAGCACAGCTCGGAACTGTCCTTTGACATCGGAGCCATCTTTGAGGACGGTAAGTGCTGGGGGTGGGAGCACCGTGGGTGGGCTCATTCTGGGAGCCCAGTGTATCTCCAGCACAAGTTCTCGGGCAGTCCCGGGTGGCGTGGATGTCCCCTGACACTCTGGCCAGCAGAGAGCCCACCGTGTGGCTCCTGGGCAGGGAGTGCCAGGCTCCTAGGTGCTAATCTGAGTTATTCTGCAGCCTTTCCATTCCCATGCGGTGCTCCTGGTGGAAAGAAGCCAGTGCCACTCGGGGTTAGGAAACATTGGCGGTTTGTACTCCAGTTTTTTGTTTTTTTCCTTCGTTCCCCTAGGCTCCCTAACCCAACTTCGTAACAGGCTTCAAGTTGGCCAAATCTGAGTTATCAGAAAAGACTACTGTGCCCGGAAAATTTTTGATGCTTTGTCCCTTGTGCTTTGCGGTTGTGCTGCTTTGAACAACATGTGATCTCCACATGGGACACACTGGCTTTGCGTGTTGAGGTGGGGGGTGTCGATTTTCATGTAAGTGTTGGCTCCTCACACACATCTAGGAGCTCTGCCTGGCGTCAGATTTCCAATGTGTCTCCCGTGGCTCCACGAGAGTATTTTCCCCATACTCTTGATTTCTCCTCTCCTCAGTCCTGCTCGTGATGAAAGTCACTGGTTGCCATGGAAACCGTGATGCTGTGTGTGGGTGGAGCTCCCCGGAAGAGTTCTGGGGGAGCAGCAGGAACCTGAGATCCTTGCCACGACGCGGTGGGTTCACCAGAATGTTTGGGATGGAGGGAATACGTGACCACAGCGCGTGCTGGCTGTGTTGTCGGCAGTGTAGCACTTGCTGACGAGCGTTCTGCAAAAAGCAAGTTGCCCCATTTAGAATAGTTTCTGATATGCACGTGGTATGTGCTCTTGGGAGCCGGAGACTTGCGGTGGCTTCAGAAAGCAGCAGCCGCAAAATGCCACGTAGAAGAGAGTAACACTTGGTGGAGAAGCACTGCTCTTGCAGTAGAAGCAAGGCCGCTGTCCTGTCACTGTCCCTGTCCGTTCACACAGCTTTGCCGGGAGAGCGTGGTGCAGTAGCCACCCTCCTCCAGCCTGTTAGATGTCGGCGTGCTGTGCTGTGAGAGGGAGAGCCGAGGTAGCAGAATTGCAGCTCAGCCGCCTGAGAGGCGGTGATGAACACACGCTTTGTGTGAATCGATTTGTCTGGGAACCTCCGAGGTCCCCTGCTCGATCTTGTTTGTGTGACGGTTACCTTGGTTAGAACATACCTGTTAGGATGTCTTGGGCTGCAGGTAACACACACTGACCCATGAGACAGCATTAGCTGACACAGTCAGGAGCCGGAAAGGAGAGAACTCTGTAGAGTTACTTAATTCATCTTCTCAGAGATGTTGTCAAAGGTCAACGTTTTTCCATCTCTATGTTCAAGTGTTCCTGGCTGGGTCCCCTGCGGGGGCAAAACGGCTGTCACCGTTCTGAGCATTGTGGCCACACGCCAGATGGGGTATTTCATCCTTGTGTGAGAAAGCTTTTCCAGAACTTTCTCCCTAGTTTCCCAGCCCTTGTGTCTCAGTAGCCAGAACTGGGTCAGAGCACTGCCTTTGGACCCATCACCAGCAAGGACGTAGACCAGGGAGAACCACAGTGGACAGACGAATCTTCCCTGGGCTCGGTGGTGTGGTGAGTGCCAGAGCCTGCACCAGAACCACATCTTCCAGCGTGGAGAGGGTGGGAGAGCGTGGTCAGCGTCTGACCAGGGAGAGTCAAGTTCTCCCTCTCTGAACACCCTGGATGCCTTGCAGGGATCTTCCTAAGAGAGTATGTGTCTGTGTACACGTGCATACAGTCACACGGGGATGGTCACACACACCAGTTCCTCACCGTGGTTTTGGAAGAGGAGAGTGATGGATAGCCACAGACAAAGGATTGCTATTGTTAGTTGGAAATTACAAGAGGTCCTTCAGAAGTTCATGGACAGTGCATGTTATGAAAAAAAAAAAATGTGCGTGGATTTGCTCCAAAATAGTTATCTTAAATTCCACTTTCCAGAGACATTTTTAAGTTCTCTCCTCCCTTGTTGGTGATTAGACTCCTGCTTTTCCACTTCCTGAGTGACCCTGCACAGCTTCCTCTGCGCCGTGTCCTGGGATGTCTGCAGGATTCAGGGCGGGGTGCCAGGATGACACCGGGAGCCACTGGAAGACAAGGCTTTGAGTGCAGTAGCCTTGTGTGGAGGCTGTGGCTGACCGCGTGTCACCCTGGGTGCATGGGTGTATGCCATGGACATGTCTGCGTGTTCAGCCAAGTCATGTCTTCCTTGGATTCAGCGCCCTGGGGCGCTGGCATCCAGCTCTGTCTGGACTTGCTGGCTGGGGCACCCCGGGTGTCTCCACAGTCCCTCCCCAGAGGCCAGCTGCTCCGAAAACGCCTTGCGGATGTGTTGACACTGTCTCCCTGCCTGAGCGTGTGAGTGTCTGGTTTCATGGCAGCCGCTCATCTTGCAGGTACCTCGCCGATTGTTTTGTGGTGGTGCACATAAGTACCGCGGGAGGCAATCAGAATAGACGTCATTGGACCTGCTGTCCTTAGGGGTGGTTCCTGCAGGGCACAGCAAGTGAAGGCCCTTGTGTGCGGCTCCGTCTTTTTTGTGCAGGTTCACACCTTCATTTCCAATGCATAGTTGATTTCTCAGCTGGTTGTGGCTTGGGCTTGCCCAGAACGTGGCCAGCGAGGCCCTGCCCCAGTGGCTGTGGGGTTTTCCTATCTTGACAGCTGTGGGGGAGAGAGCAAGATGGGCTGGCCGGTCATCCACCCTCCGCTTCTGTGGAGCCGGCCTCCGAGTGGCCACTGTTTACCGCTCAGCCCGCAGGAGTGGCGCCAGGAACCAGCCACACTCTGTGTTGTGAAACACCCAGGACGGTCTAGTCTCCCTGTGGTCGCTGACCCTGTCGGAATCTTCCAGCCTTCAGCACCACTCTCACACTGCAGGGTCGTCTTCTTCTTCTTCCAGGAAGCAAAGGAAATCGGTTTATGGCGTTCAGTGGCCTTTGGAAAAAACAAGCTCCAGGTCAGAGTGACCCCTGGGCCACACTCGTCAGGTGGCTTGGAATAGAGACAGCCGCGAGAAATCCTACACCCGAGTGTGGAAGGGAAGGCGGCTTCACTCGTCAGGCTGCTTGGCGGCCGTCCCTTGCTCCTTCCGTGTGGCCCAGACTTGAGCTGCGAGTTCGGATTCTAGCCTGCGGATCGCCTCTGTAGGAGACACAGCCGTTGTTTGCGGGTTACATACATACTGTGTGTGTCCAGTCTGAGGGCAGCCATGGCTCCTGTGAGTGACAGGGAACCTTTCCCTCTTCTATGAGCCCCAGAAACGCCCCTCTCTTGTGGCCAGACTGTACTGCTCTATTTCCAGACAGACAGCCCTGCAGCTGTCCACCCTCCCCTGAGACGGGCAGAGCCAGCCCTCGCCAGGGCTGCCCGGCAGAGCTGGCACACACTGGGTTCCTGCTGCCCCAGGCTCTTTGCTGACCTCCACTGTAGACACTGTCTGATCTCCCCAGTGCTTGGGGAGCAGGTGTGGACAGATGACTCCTCACAAGCCTCCAGCAAGCAAACCTGAAAGGTCTTAACCAGAGACAGAATGATCCTTGGGAGACAATTTGGCGTTATCTTGAGAAATGGATCGTGAATATATCCCCACAACCCAACAGTTTTGTTCCTAGATATTCCTGACGTGAGGAAACCTTAAGAAAAAAAAAAGTTAAGTACAAAAATAAGTAGATGACGACTGTATGTCATGGGATTCTGGCTAAGCTCAGAAATCGGCAAGATAAATATCAGGGATGTGTACTTGTGTATAAAACTATTTTAACCACAGTTGGTGAAAGAGAATGAGAAACACTGAATTCTAGCCACTGAGGGTGAGGTAGAGAGAAGGGGCAGGGCCAGGACACAAGCCTCCCTACTGGTCACACAGTAGTTCTTAAGTTAAATGTGAGTTCCCGGTGTTCGCTGTATCATGATGATTTCATTCTTTGTCTCACATATTGTTTACATTATACTGAGAAGCCTGCATCGTACTTGGTTCTGACAGCTCGCTCCTCCCAGATGATCACTGTCACCAGCTCCAGTGTTGTGTTGTTAGGGGATGGCAGAACAGGATGACATGGTGGAACCACAGTGAGCCAGGGGCTCACCGCCATCAACACGGCCAGGATCAAACAAGTGTGTCGGCGAGGATGTGTGGCAAGGGCCCTTGCTGAGGGGAGAGAGGGGGGCAGCACTGGGGAGAGGGTGCAGAAGATGGTGCAGGGGGTCCTCAGTCAGCTAATCTGAGAATTCCTGTAGGACCCAGCACTTGCATTGCTGGGTCTCTACCCAGAGAAATCGAGAGCCAGGTCTTGAACAGATACCTGCAGACCCGCGTTCGTTGTAGCCTCGCTCACAGTGGCCAGCAGCAGCGACCCCAGAAATGTCCCTCGGAGGATGAGTGGATAAGCGGAGTGCGGTGTGAACATACAAAGCACCGTAGTTCAGCCATGACAGTAAGGAGAATCTGAAACATGAGGCTATGGGGGCAAACCTTGGCGTTAGTGGAGGTGACATGAGCCTGCTACAGAAGAACAAATTATGTGTGATTCTGCTTTTTTTTTTTTTAATAATTTTTGAAAATTTATTTGGAAGGCAGAGTGACAGTGAGAGATTTTCCCTTTTGCTGGGAGCTTGAGGAGGGAGGAATCTGTACAGTCTCTGCAGAAGTTCTAGAAATGGGTAGTAGTGGTGATTACACAGATTGTACGTGTCCGTCATGCCACTGAAAATGGCATTGTGCTTTCAAATGCTATGCTTTATGTTATATATGTTTTACTACCACTAGCAAAAGGCATGATCACAGGGGTGGTGGTCTAACCCTCCTCGGGGTTCACCAGATTTGCAGCTGGCCCACAGCTGCACGGTGTGTAAATGGCGGGGCAGGGTCTGTGGCTTGTGTCCTGCATGGTGCCTGGCTCAGAGAGAGTGCGCCTCAGTGCTTGCTCAGGGGCAGCTGCACTGTCTGCCTGTGTCTTGTGAGTGGTTCGTGAGCAGCTGGCTTGCCGCAGCCTCCCAGCGTGAGTGGTGCAGCTAGTGACCTGCCTGTCCCTGATGGCAGCCCAACAGCAGGAGGAGAGGGGACTGTCTCGGATCTGCTTGCCCCATTCCTTCCCATGTCCACAGCCTCCCAGAGGAGATCCGAAGCACCCTTGAGCTCTCCACACTTACGGCCCCTGGCTCCCCACCTAGCTGGCTCCATGTTTTGGTGTCTGAGGGAGAGCAGGGCCCCTGGCTGAGGTCCCCATGTGCAGGATGCAGCCCACAGGGAAATGACAAACACGGATGCGGCCATGCCTGCTGGCCCTAGCGGTGAAAGGCAGAACCCTGCCATGCCCACTGACAGCCCGCTGGGGAGAAGGCCTTGCTCAAGCTTGGCCAGACCACTTGTGCCTGCCAGGACCCCTGCTGTCATTGCTACTCTGCCCTGGGATGGTGAATTAATACATGCGTGGATGATGGACAGGCACTCCCAGAGTTTTTACCAATGGACTATGGAGATTTTTAGGCCCCATCTCAGCATTTGCCTGTCCCATGAAGCCCTGTGTGGTGCCTGTGGTTGCAGGGAGCTTGAGGGGTTGAGTGTCACTGTTCTTGGCCAGGCTGCTGGGCCGGGTGTGTCGCAGCAGCTTGGGATCCCACAGCCAGGGATTGGGCCCCCCAGAAGCATTTCCAATCCAGCTCCTGGAAGCCTAAGTGATGGCTGTCAAAATAATGGTGCTTTCTGAAGCCTACCGTAAACACAGCATGAATAACACTAGCTCTTCTCTCTTGGTCCTGCCCTGTCCTATCTTGTAGGACAAAGGCAGAGTTAGAGAGGAAGAGACAGGGAGGTCTTCCATCTGCTGGTTCACTCCCAAATGGCTGCAACAGTCCAAGGCTGAGCCAGGCCTGAGCCTGGAGCTTCTTCCAGGTCTCCCACATGGTTATAGGGGATCAAACTTCTGCCATCTTCCACTGCTTTCTCAGGCATGTTAGCAGGAAGCTGGATTGAGAGTGGAGCACCGGATGTGAACTGGTGCCCATAGGGGATTCTGAAGCTGCAAGTGGTGGCTTTACCTGTGCTGCTATAGCACTGGCCCCTAAATGTTTGTTTTTATTTATTTTCATCTACTTGAAAGGCAGATTGATACACACACACAGACGGGGGGGGGGGGGGAGATCTTCCCCATACTGTTTTATTGCCCAAATACTTCAACAACTGGGGCTAGACCAGGCCATCGCCAAAAGCTGGGGACTGCATCCAGGTCTCCCACATGGGTGGCAGCAGCCCAAGCCCTTAGAGCATCATCTGGTGTCCCTCAGGATGCATTAGCAGGAAACTGGATCAGAAGCAGAGCAGGCAGGACTAGAACCGGCACTCTGATACAAGATGCGGGCACTGCCAGTGGCGGCCTCCTCTGTACCACAGCACCCGCCCTGCATCCTCTTCTGGAGGTGCCTGGGGCCTCAGCCAGCTGCACTGAGAGAGGAGGAAGAGCACCATTAGCACCATTCGCTGTGGTCAGGGTTGCTCTGGAAAGGCAGGGTCCACGGTGAGGACATGGGATTCTGGCCTCGTGACACAGTACTGGGACGTCCTCAGAGAACACGACTGAGAGCTTCCAGCCCCCACGTGGCTTTGATCAGCTCCTTCCGGGGCCTCTCCACTCTCATTGGTTTCTGTGTATTCTGCGGCTTCCCAGCATGGCCATCAAGTTCTACAGTGCTTCGGGTTAGCAGGACGGGTTGCTTTCGTTGCCTTGTGTGTTTATTAAATTTCTCTTGAGTGCAGCAGCATAATCATACACCACACAGCTCTCAATGGGGAAACCAAATTTCACAGCAGCAGTGAAACCACAATGAAGGCACCTTGTTTAGTCCACCTCCCAAGACTGTTTGTAGAGTGAGGCAGATACAGAAAAGCCCTGGCCGAGGGGTGTGGGGTGGGGGCCTTGGACAGTGCAGTATAAGGGGCCCTGGAGTGGGACCATAAACCCTGGCCAGCAGAAACTGTTTACAGGTTGAGAAGGTGACAGTGGACGTACTCGTGTTTTGCTTTTGCAGTAATAGAGTCACCATCATCCATGGGCATGGACATCGTGTGTCCCTGCCATCCCCCTGTTATAAATGGTGTCATTTTAATCTTCGCAATGGCTTCCAATGAGCTGTCATTTTGGAGATGGAGAAAACCAGGCTGGGACATGAGGTAAACCTTGCAGGGGCACCTGCTGATGACAGAGCCAGAGCTCCAGCCAGGGCCCTGGGGACTCTAGCCCCCACCCCAGTTCTCCCCACAGTGAGGTGCTGCCTCACTCTTCAGACTGCCTGCATCTGTTGGCATTGTCCAGGAAAGGGAGTGTGTGTGTGTGAGTGTGTGTGTGAATGAAGGATTTGTCTCATGTGATTGTAGGGCCTGGCAAGACTAAAACCTGCAGGGTAGACCAGCAGGCTGGAGACCCAGGCAAGGCTCACAGCCAAGAGTGCAAATGCAAGCAGACAGCTGGTGAAAGTCCTCCGTCTTCCAGAGAGGCCCGTCTTTGCTTCGTTCACGCCTTCGCCTGGTGGAACGAGGCCAGCCACGTTTGAGGGCTGATGTCCTTTACCCTATGTCTGCTGATGTAGCTGTGAACAACATCACAGCATCTGGAGTCCCTGACCATGTCTGCACAGAGGCATCTGGACTGGCGTGGGACCAAGTCTCTGGGTCCTGTGGCCTAGTCAGGTTGACATGTAGACGTAAGCATCAGGCTGTCCCTGGAGGAGGCCGTTTGATAAGCCAAGGATAGAGAAGAGCCTGGCATAGGTATTTTGGGCTGTGATGCTCCCGAGAGAGGCGAGATCTCGAGGCAGGAGGCCATGCAGGTCCTTACCTGCGGCCTCTGTGCCTGGGGACTGCCGGCTGTCAGGGCTCCAGACCCATTGCCAGTCTGGGCCACTTCTGGGCCCTTGGCCATTATATTCCACGGCCAGCTCCTGAGCTGACCTGCAGGGCGGGCCCATACCTGCTCTCATTTGCACTTGAGGCTCCCGGCCATGGCTGGCAGCCTGTGCTGGGGCCTGTTATTAAATGCCCCTGCATTTGATTTCCACTCGCTGCTGATGGGGGCTTGGACCTTGCACCCTTTGCTGTCCAACCTGCACCCGTTCTCTTCTGTGTGCATCGCGGGTGTCTGCGGACACCTGCAGAGTGCCGGGCACTGTGCCCTGACTGATAAGGACCAGGGCTGCCCTTTTGAGCTCCCACCCAGCCTGGGGTGCAGAACAGTGCTCAGCCACTGCCCACGTGGCCTGTAAGTGCTGAGAAGGGCCAAGGAGGACTCCTGGGGCGGGGGTCGGGGGGGAGCAGCCCACCTGGCCTCTGGAGAGGGAGACTTGCCTGGTGAAGAAGCGAGGGGAAGGCCTTCCTGGCAGAAGGTGCTGCACGTGCAGAAGCCTGGAGCCCAGCTGGGATTCCTCCAGCTCATTCCCTGCAGCTGACACCAGTGACATGCCGTGGAGCAGGAGGGGCTCCAGGAGAGGTGGGCTGGGCCCGGGGCCCGAGTGCCTGTGGACCAGACCGCTGAGGAGCTTGGCTGTGACTCTAAGTGGAGGGGAAGCTGACTGAACAGCTTTGCGCATGGTGGCTTGGAAGGGGCTCCTCCTAGACACTGGGAGACCAGTCGGAGACGTGGAAGACGAGGGAGGACCGTGGTGGGAGCCCCATTGGAGCCTGTCCTCACGCCTTCTGCAGGCGAGGCTGAACATCCCAGAAACGGGCCTCAGGCTCCGCTAGCCACCCCCGTGCTGAGCCTTCGGGATGCACAGTGGTTCAGCCAGCACTCGGAAGCCGGGACGTGGGGGCATTTTGGTAAACAGTGATTTCTCTTCCTTTTCAGTACAAAGCTCCAGGGAACCTGGCTGGCTGGAAGGGACTCTGAACGGCAAGAGGGGACTGATCCCACAGAATTACGTCAAGCTACTGTAGTTCTGGCCCCGGAGCCCCCTGAGCCCCGGCTGACGCTGGCTCCCAGGCACCTTCCGGGGAGCAGCCCACAACCACCTCCACGCTCTCCATCACCACCAGCACCCCAGGGCCTGGGGAACGGGGCTGGACACCACCGCCCAGAGCTATAGATTTGTGGATCGGGAGAAGAGCGGCAAGATGAACAGGATGGACTTCTCATCTGTCAAGTGTCAGGATTTGGGATTCGTAATCACCCACAGAACAGGAAGGAGGGCTGCCTTGTGGACCCGCCCCCTGCCACTCCCACTGGTGATCACACTGTCAGACCTGCAAAGGATCCCGCCCCCTACAGCGCACCTGATGCTGAGACTGGACAAGGGACTGCACGCCTCACAGTGTTAGGCTTGCAGGGTGCACGCTTGGCTGTGGTCGCTGTGGTGCGGTGAGGGCTGTCCCTGGTGCCGGGCACTTGGTCTTGACCCAGAGGAGGCAGAGATGCTCATTTCAAGCCTGCTCCTTCCTTGAGGGCCAGCAGCGGAGCCCACGCCCACTCCACCCACAGAGCACTCCGGCGTATTTATGACAGGCTTCATGTTGGTGCTCCTCACCTGTGTGCTGTCTGCCCAGTGCCACCTTTCTGCCCCCAAGGTCTTTGTCCATGAAATAAAACAGATTTGCTACATGGTGTGTCCATCCCACTGTGGGAAAGAGATCGCAGGTTCACACCTCCTGTAACAATTTAGGGTTCCGTGGCAGCCTCTGGTGGGAAATGTGTTTTTCACTGACAGGTGCATGCTCACAGGTCTACCTTGGTGATGGGGCGCTTGCTTGTCCACAGCAGGGTGTGTTCCTGGGGGCAGTGACCATGTCTGAAGTGTGGTGTCCTGCAGGTACCTCTTCCAGCCTTGCAGGGCACCTGGGCAGGGCTGGGCTTTGTTCCCTGAGGGGTCTGGTTGGGGTGTGAGCTGTGTTGTGGGCCGGCCCTCCTGACAGCTTCCTTGTACAACTCTTCCCCACACTCCCGATGCACCTCTCTCTTCCAGGCCTCAGCGCTCAGCTCTCCCTGTGGAGTGAGCCCCTCTGAAGGGCTGTGGGGATGGCACAGGTCTGCCGAGCACTCCAGAGGAACCTGTAAGCATGACCCGAGATGTGCCCCATGCCTGAGGCTAACGGCTGTCCCCGGTGCGTGCAGCCTCTGACTCCCAGATGCAATGGGCGCACAGTGGACTTTGCCTGGGATCATGGAGCTCAGCCTCAGTGGCTGCAGCATCCTGAGGCCTGCCCTGCACCAGTGGCTGCTGGGGGCCTTGCCTCTTTCGCTACAGGAGGCACCTGCCTGGCAGACATGTAAGGAGGGTGTGCCTGTTGCCCCCTGCCCGGAAGAACTGAACGATTCAAGAGTCCGCTGCTTTGCTGGTTACCGGCTCCCAGGACTTCGTGAGGGTGTTGAATTTGAGGTCATGTGTATAGTGGGGAATGTGCCTTTGAAAATAGCAATGACAAGTTCGGTGCAGTGTAATTTACAATACCGAACCGTGGCTCACTGGGGCACATGGAGACTGCTGAGGAGCCTAGCACTGCCCTATACACAGCTGGCCCTGAGACCTAACCTTCAATGTCCTGTCTTTTATTCCCTATCCCCATCCTGCTTAGGAGCTCAGGAGTGTAGGTGGGAAGCGTGGCGTGACCCCCATCACCAAAGCCTGCAGGAAAAGGCACACCTGCTGGCACTTAGAATGGGTTTGGGCTGATATTGGGTGGAAATACCTGAGTTACTTTCCTAACTGGCTTGGATTCACAACACCAGGACATGATGATTGTCTTGCTTAGGGTCATTTTCCATTGTTCGCAGTGAGGTGCGCCTAGTCAGCCATCACCCCAGAAGTACTTCCCCCTACTTGGTAGAGGGAATTGCCGAGGCCGCACACCTGGGCGACCTTGGCCAAGATAAATGGCCTGTTCCTGCCTCCTTCCAAGGAAGAGATACCAGTGGCTTTGGAATTGAGACAGCCTAATAGGAGTAGCATGCCCAGTATATAGTAGGTGCTCAGTTAGTGGAAACTGCCATGAATGTGGCTTGCAAGTGTTGTCAGGGCCATCTGCTCTGCAAGATGCTTGTGTGATGGGAGTGAAGCCCCAGAACAGTGCTCTCGTAGCCCCCCAAGCCGCATACCCACCCACTAGTTATCTGGGGCAAAACAGGGCAGTTTCAGGGGAAGCCTGGGGGTTGTTTACCCCTGAGAATGTGACCCATAGACATCGGTGGGGCCAGGCTTGCCAAGGCCTGTGGGCAGGGAGCTTCCCCCTGGGCTTGGCCCAATGTACACTTAGTAGTGGGCTCGGGAGGGGTTCTGTTTTGCTGCAGGTCCTCCATTGTTTTCCTGGAAGAGATACGGGGTGTGTGTTTTTGTGCCTGCTGGATGGGAGTGGCTGAGCCCTGCGCCTCTGCTGAAGTCTGGTCTGTCTGCTCGGGCCTCACCTCTGCTCAGCTCCCGCAGCACCTGCTGCAGCCACGCAGCTCAGGTTTGCCACCTGCGTTTGCTCAGAGGCACGGCGGTGGTTTCGGGCAAAAGAGGGCACTCGGACTGTGTGATTCTCGGTTTTAGTGGGGCTGCAGGGTACGTATCTGATGGTGCCACCTACGGGGCCATCCTTGCTGGCTTCTGTACCTGTAAAGATGAAGCAGGGCAAGACCAGAGCCAAAGGCTTGTGGGCTGCAGCCTCCCGTACCTTTGTCCTAGCAGGAGCGTCTGCCGCTGGGGTGTGGGCAGGGATAGCAATGGGTGTCTGTGGCCGTGATGCATGTTGGACTCATTCTTTCCTTATAGGGATTGTGTAAGGACAGAGGGATTATCCTGCTGTCCCAGTGAGGTCTGGGCTGGAGGGAAGCACTGCTCAGGGTCCCTGTGCTGGTCACAGGCTCTTGTGCTGCAGCAGCCGTCTCGGGGCCAGTGGCGGACTCTGGCTGTTAGGGGTCAATTGTTCTCCAGATTGGTAAGTTGAAGTCGTAACCTCCAGGAGCTCAGACTGTGATCTCCTTTGGACATGGGATCATGAGAGAGGTAGCTAGTTCAGGTGAGCATGGTGAGGATGGGTCCTAATCCTACAGGAATCCTGTCCGTACACCAAGGGAATTGGACTTGGGGGACTCACACGTGGTGGGAGGCTGGCAGGGAGAGACGTAGCGGAGAGATAGCCATCTCTGTGTGAGCCATGGAAGTAGCCTGGACAGCTCTGCCCTGGGAGGGAGCAACCCTCTGACACCTCCAGAACCTTGGAGAGAGAACCTTGGAAAGAGAAGTATCTGTTTAAGCCACGCAGTTTGTAGTTGGTTGTTACAGCGGCTCTAGGAAATGAATGCAGTGGCTAGAAACTGTGTTGTTTGGATTAGGAACAGCATACTTTGGCAGCTGATTTGCACAATTTTGTACCTTGGGGGCCTCAAGAAAGTTACTTGGCCTCCTTATGCTGCTGTTTCATTCTGTGAGTGGAGAGGGCAGCACCGTCGTCACTGGGATGCTGTGACAGGGACACGATCAGGAAGGTACAGTGCTCAAAGGAGGCTGGCCTGAGATGGAGCATGTAGAAGGCAGGCTGCCTGCACCCTGTGGGGGTGGCGCTGAGGCTCTGGCCCCCTTTCTCCTCCCTTAGCTGCCCCTGTTTCTCCAAAAGCAGTACCCTGTGCTTGGGCTGTGCCCTGCATTGATGGCCTGTCACTGCTTCCCGAGGGTATTCTCCGCCCCTTTCATCTTGGCCTTGTCTGTGTTCCCCATTCACCCTGGGCCTGGGCACCTCGACCTGGCCACCACCTTTCTGTTTCTCTCAAAGCCGGTCCTGATAACTCCTGCCTTGGCCACAGGGTTTCTGTGACCTCCTGAACCTTCGTGAGCCACAACATGTTCTTTCCTCTCCCATGTCTGAGGACGTCGCTGCGCCCGGGTGTCCTCAAGCAGCTGTTCTGCTCTTAGCTTTATGGAGGTGTTCTCGGGTGCCTGGCTGGCTGGGGCAACCCGGCTCCTTCTCCTCCTGCTTGAATGTCTGGCTAGAAGAACACGCTGGGGATACTTTGTATCTGCAGATCACTTGATGGAAGGAAGACTTTGGGTTCTTGGCCAGGAAGAGACCTGTACCCTGTACGTGGGCAGTGAATATGCCTGGGACTCATGTCCAGAAGCTTGGTGCTTGTGTTGATGCTGGGTGTCTTCCTTGTAGGGTTTAGCAGCAAAGGGAGCACAGGCAGAGCGGGAGGAGTATGATGAGACCCACTGAGATCAGCAGGCCTAGGCCATGAAGATCCCTAGGGCCACAGAAATGGGGTCTTTAGGCCATGGAAATCTTGGAAAACCACTGTCCAGGCAACATGCACCTTGTACAGAGTATCTGCATAGCTGCTGATGCTATGTGGATTTAACCATCCCAGTCTTTGACTTTAGCCAGGATCCACGTGTGCCTGGGAACTTAACCTTGCCACTCGCCATGGCCAATGGGACAGGAGTAAACTTGATGCCATCAGAATCTTGGCAACCATCAGACCGTTCCAGTGTTTCCCAGAGTCCTGCCTCTGGCCTTCTGGAGGCCGGGAGGCCATGTGGAGCAAGGCCACTGTAGACCACACAGCTGCAGGCTGACCACAGAAGCATGAATAAGCCCCAGTTCAGCTGAGCCTGAGGAGTAAGAACTGGTTAGTCTAAGCCACCAAAGTGGAGGGTGGTTTGTTAGACAGCAGTAGCAGCAGCTAACTGCCTGCTACTCTTTGCTTTGGCTGGCGTCTTGGGCCATGCTGAATGCTGCGATCTGATCTTAATCTTCTCTTGTCCAGCGCTCTTTGCAACGCAGCTTTCATTGTAAAAACTGAACAAGCATTTGGAGACTTGGAAGCAAAATGCCAGAGATAACCTGTAATCAAATACAGACTGTGTGTACTGAGGCCAGCGTTGTGATGCAGCAGGTGAAGCCGCCACTTGGGAGGCTGCCATCCCATAGCAGAGTACTGGTTGTGAGGCCAAATCGATCCACTTTCGTTTCAGCTCCCTGCTAATGCACCTGGGAAAGCAGCAGATGATAGCAAGTACATGGGCCCCTGCCAACCATGTAGGAGACCAGGAGTGGAGTTCTGGTCTCTGGGCTTCTGCCTGGTCCAGACTCTCCTGCTGTGGCCATTTGGGGAGTGAGCCTGTAGATGAAAGCTTGCTTTCTTTCCCTTACCCCTCTACCCCCTGCAACATCTTTTCTCTGCCCTTCAAACAAACAAAACAAACCTTAAAACTGTATACTTGCACAGTTCATCAAAAAGTATGTTAGAGCTGACTTTTACATAAAGGGGCAGTTTTGTGTTTAATTTGCTTGGAGGCCTTCAACATGCAGCAGCAAACAGACTGCTAATTCTCTATACATCTCTGGGCATCATTTTGGCGCGGTGGCAAACACAGGCTGGCTGTCTCAGTGCCAGAGATTCAGTTCTTGGCTAGTGATTCCTAAATGTGTGGTTGAAGTCTTTGGGCCTGAGAGCACTTTTAGAAATTCACGAAGTTACCCTTGACCCAAGAATGAGCCTGCTCAGCTCAGAAAGGCCACCCACTTTAACCACGGGTGCACACAGGGAGGGGCCTCCCTCCGCAGCCCAAGATAGCTTTTGTTTGAAGGTAGGTTCTCTCTATGAAAAGCCCTGATTCCAAATAGGACAGACTTCTAACATTTTAATATAGAATACTGCCTTCATTTATAGTTGTTTTACCTAAAAAAAAAAAAAAAGTTGTGACCCATACTCTTCCAGGGCTGTGTTCACTGGCTCTGATTTTATTGCATTAAAACAAAGTTCAATTTGTTAGCTATCAAACAGTCTCCTTTTCCTAAAAGCAAGTAATTTGAACAATTACCAAGTTAAAAATATACTTGAGTTTCTCTTGTGGGAGATTAGTGTTTTTCATTTCAAAGTGAGCTGGTACTCCTGTGCTCTCTCCCGTGGCCCACACGGACTGGAATCGAGGGGTGAATCCTCCAAGGAGGGGGAGGAGCAGAGCAATGGGGAGCTGAGCCTGTTGACAGTCCCAGGGGAAGTGGAGAGCGAGACCATGTGGAGGAGGAATTCTCCGGTCCACTCAGGTAAGTCTCACAGTGTGTGGAATGAACATGTGTTCGTGTGGCTGTGAAGGTAAGTGAGCTGTGCACATGTAGTGTTCAGTAGCTTCATGATAGCCGCCATTGGTACTAACCCATTACAGAGTATTTTACTGAATTAGACATTCGCATACAAGTTCAGATCTGATGCCTCCCTGAAGAGGCATTAACATGTGGCTAACACAGAGCTCTTACATGGGAAAAAAAGCCACCTTTTACTCTGTGTTGGAAGTATCCAGATTGCCTATCGATATTTGGAAGGGCACAAAAATCCAGGTGTTATCTTTGGACCTTCAAATGAACTGTTACCAAAACAACAGGTGATTAAAGTAAAGGATTTATTGTAATCTGCTTACAGTCCTTTGCAAAGACAGACATATGTTTTTGCATAAAGATATAAATTGCTTCATTTTAAACTAATTTAGTGTTTTTTTAATTATATGAAGACGTTTTGGTGAATTATGAATTGTACCAAACCAAGATTTTTTAAGAGCAATATGGTACAAAAATAAGAGCAGACAGACAGTTTGGACTTGGGACAGGCATTCAACAGTGAATTGAGAATATGGCTTTGCTGTTTAATCAAGCAAAGTTACCTGGAGACACACAAAGAGCCAGTAACTTTGTTAGTACAGAAAGCTGATGCAGACGTCTCCCTCCCAAACCTGCTTCCGCTCAGACCCCAGTTTCCTAAGAAGAAAGTCTGAACGAGAAGCCGCTTTGCTGAGCCCCTGCTCTGCCAGGAACCTCTGCCCCTGTCTGCATGTGGTATAGAGAATGCCTTCTGAGCGAGGCTCTCCTATTGCTGTGCGTGGTGAGTGGACCGTGGTTGAAGATCTGCCTAGAAATTAAATTCCTGAAATCGCAAATGATGTAAGAAAAACTCCTCCCTCGCAGGGCAGCTTTCACAGGTTTCCCCTTGCCTAAGGCAGGTGTCTTTTGAAAGACAAGGTAATGTTGCCTGCATGGTGAACCCTGGAGAAAAGGGTGGATTCCCCCATCGCTGCTTTCTCCTGGCCTTGGCCTTCTGCAGCTCCAGCTGCTAGGTTTTGGAAAAGAATGTGAGTATCACTGAGAACCTGACGATTATCATCACAGTTCAGAGATTAATTTGGCCTCTATTCAAAGTAGTTTCTTTAGTGCAATCATATTGTTAGTTTCCCCCAAAGATATATATATGTTTGTGATTTGGTGCAAGAGAAAAGCCATACATTGCATCAGTGCCAAACAGATTAATGAATTAAAAATTTTAGTGCCACTGTCTTGCTTATATGATCTGTAGTTTTTTTTCCAAAACTGTTTTTAATGTATAAAATTTATTTTTAAAACCTACCTTTAAAAAATCTAAAAACCCTCTAATTATCTTCCTGTCTCCTCGCCATTCTGACTGCACCTTGTCCCTGCAGGCCACCCAGTGTGTCCTGTTGTGATCTGTGTATTCCTGTGAGCGGGTCTGGGAGTGCAGAATCCCTTCCCCAGATCACAAGTGAGGATCTGACCTTTGACTGACAGAGTGCATGGAATTTTTTTTCCCCAAAGGAGGAAAAATCAGACTTGACTTTCTAAAATGGGAGGAAATTTTTCTTTCTGAGTTTCCAGTCTCACTTTGCCAGAGCTGACCGTTCCTGGAGGAAATGAGGAGAGAGAGGCAGCACTGCCGGAACCCTCTCCGCCACGGGCGCCCGCCGCCGGGGACACCTGCCCGGCGCCACGGACGCCGCAGTGTTGTTCCCCGATCGATCGATGGAAGTAGGATGAAGCAGAAGCCAGAAAGAACGGACACCCAGGTGTCCCAGGGACACCCCCAGCGGGAGACCAAGGACCAAACAGAAAGTACAGAAAAGGCTGAAAGGACCGAAGAGGTTTCAGTGTGGTTATTTACAACAGAGACTGTAAAATGGTAAATTAGATATGAAGCTAAAAAAAGGCACAGCTTTCCCTTTCTTAAATACACTGTAAACGGTTCATTAGGCATGCAGAACATTTCACTTTACAAAAAAAAATTTACCTTGTTTGTTTAGACAAAGATAGTACTTAAATAGTCTCCAGCAAAATAGAATTCTTTCAAAAATACTTTCCCATTCATCCTATTAACCATTAAAGATTTTTTTTTTTATGTGTCTCATTTACAAAAGTTCCTCATACGTTATTTCAGGTCCTTCACAATTTATACATACAGTAATGTACAGCACAGCAAAAGACTGCAAAAAAATTATCTGTAAAGCCAACACAATAGATACTAGAAATGGAAACCAAGGCATTTGTTTAACATCTTATCCATTCTAATTAAATAAATGGACGCTAACAAGTGTGTATGCCGGTGGTGCAGCGGACCGGGCCCACAGGGGGCGCTAGTCTACGCCACAGGCTTTGTTATCACACAACAGGAATCTGTATATATTTTTTCTTTTTTGTGTGTTTTTTTAAATAACAAAAGAATATTAATGCCCCATATTGACTATACGTTTCTGTGCAAACCCAAGGGTGAACTTCAAAAAGTCTGTTAGTCCTTGAACCCTTTTAAAACAAGCAAAACGATACCAGGAACTACATGGCATAGTTAAAACTTCCATCTGTTAAAATATCAAAATCAGAGTTATTGACTAGATATGGCTTTTCATCCAGAGGAACAGGAACTGGTTTCCAAGCGCTGGGGATTGGAGAGGGAAGAATCCTTTTTAGACTTCTCGGGTCTTGCCAAGTCCACGTCACACGGCTGTCCTGGCTCCAAACCCTCGACACGGTTTTAAACTTGAGACACTGCTGAGCGAGTGTGAATTGACCGTCACATGTGAGAAACATGGTTTCTTGGGTCCTTCGTGGGTGTGGACTCACACGGGGAAACTTAAGGCAAAGTTCTTCTTGTAAGACGCCCTGGTCACTTCCTGTGGAAGTACAGGGCCTTGGCGTTCCCCGACTCCACCTTTGGCAGCTGGTCGCTGATGATCTCCACCAGCATGGCGGGGAACTCCACTTTCAGGGCCTGCGACTCTCGGAAGGTGTAGAAGCAAAATTCCAGCAGGTCGCTCACCAGCTGCAAGAGACACGGAGAGAGGGGCCGTGACATGGAGACCTCCAGCCCCAGCTCAAAGAGTAACACTCAGATTCCCACCAGGAAACAGCATCCCAGGCAACGCCAACTGATTATCGATCTGTCTCAGGGAGGGGAGAAGGGTGCTCGTGGCATGGGCTGTGAGCTCTGGAACTGTCGAGTATCAGGTACGTCAGAGACAGCAGGGACAGTAACAGTTCATAGTGCCTGGGTCTCGTCTGATTCTGTCACTAATGGGGTGAACTGGCTGAGGCAGGCCCATATGTGCATCTTGGTCCTCATGTGTGTGGGCCTGGGGCCTTTCTGAGCTGTAAGGTAGGTAAGAGGTGGGACTGGCTCAGGGCCCATGCGCGGCCTATGCCCAGGAGGTGAGGAGCAGGGCAGAGTCCCTCCCTGGCAGGTGCTACAACTGCGCAGCCAGGACTCTACCTGCAGCCCCCACCTTCAGCTTCCTGCCCTGAGCTGGGGTTGCAGCTGAGACTCTACGGCCACTTCCTCTTTGGGGCTGACTTTGAGAGAGAAAGCATCAGGGCAAGCTGTGGGTTGTACCTCTAGCCCGTTTCCCCCACTCTGCCCATTCTCAATTCTGTAAGTTAAAAATAATCCCAAGTGCAGTCAGCAGTACTGGGTGCTCTTTCACTTCTCGGAAAATAATCTCACAGTCAAAGCAACGCACTCTAGCTTTCCTTGAATTAGTTCCTTATCCCACTATGGGAAAAACAACTGCCAATCATTTTTAACATTGCGTGCCATCAGATACCTCTAATTTAAAGTGATTCTGGGAAAACTGCACCTGTAACTTCCTCATGAGGTTTTCAATGTTTTTACTCAATTAGCAGGCCTGACCCGAGGTGCAGGCCTTCTATGCAAACCAGGAGCCGCAGAACTCTGCAGAGAGATGCCTCAGTGCTCCTGTGTGTGCTGGCATCACAGCCCAGAGTGTGCACCTCCCTGAGCAGAGACTCGGCACCTGTTCTGCACCCACAGGATGCCGGGCGGGGACAGTCTGGGGCCCGTCACCATGTCCATTCGTACACCTTTGCCTTGTAAACGCTGTGCCTCAGTGTTCTCAGTGGCAGGATGTGGACAACAGCATCCGAGCCTCAGAGCTGTGACAGAGGGTGGAACAGGAGACTCAGGTAGAGCATCTTGGGCCCCAGCCTGCGTGCAGCAGGTGCTGACAGCGTTGTCAGTGACACAGAGTGGTCCTGCTAGCACAAAGCCTCTTTTGGACTACCCCCAACCAGGAATCAGCATCTTGCTCTGGGACACCATGATGGAAGTGGGTTGTTTTTCACTTGTCTTTGCAGAAGCAGTGATTCTGCCACCCCATTTCTATTGTATTTTTCTTTGGGGCAGGCTGGTGGCCATCAAAGCTAAAGCTATTCTGAGTATGGTTCTCCAGATGTGGTGCAAATGTGTTGGGTGCTGGGCACGATGTCCTTCGGTCAGTCAGCAGAGCCCTGTGCACCTGCTGCGGTGCTGGGACCAAGTTCACCTTGATTCCCCCAGAACTGACACTTCTTCCCTTTGCAATGTCCCAGCCTGAGCACAGACATCCAAGTTTCTAGCTAGTATCAACCTCCCCTAGGAGGACCCTGCCTAGAGGTCACACCTTTGGCATCTCTGGGGTGCGGCCTTATTCTTGTCTGGAGATAAAGGCTCCAGGGAAAGAGAGGGCCAGGGTCCTTCATCATCCTGCCAAGCACCTGCTGTGTGCCTGGCTCTCAGGGTGTCTGTGTTCTCTTTTACTGAGTCAGCGCTGCCAGGGCTAGGAAGGTGGCCTTGACATGGGAACTGTGGGGGTGAGCAATGAGCCCTGGGGCCATAGGGGAACAGCAAGGGTAGGGAAGCCTGTCAGCTGATCCACTGATGCTGGAACTGAGTCAAGTGGCCACAGGAGCAATGTGGATGAGAAGAGATAAGGAGTGCGTCAGTTCGACCCTGGGGGTGGCTTGCAGTGGGAGTGCCACTGTCCTCGGCCTAGGAGACTCAGAGAAAACATGCCAGGAGGGAGAGGCCAGGGCCTCGATGCTTGCCTTGCAGGTTGACTGGGGACAGGTGTCCCAGACAGTAGTCACTCACTATGCATATTAACCCGGGACAGCATTTCCCGCCCACCTCTGTTCCATTTTCCACAGAGAAAGTAGCTCATTCCCATGCATGAGCTGATACCCATGGCCTCTGTTCACACCTTGATCTGCTGCAACAAGATAGAGGCTGCCTGGGGGAAAAGGGGGTTGGCCTTTGACTCAGAGTTGCATCCTCTGAGGGCGAGGTGTCACCAACAACCACTGCTACTCCTTTGTGGTTGGGGCAGCCAGGATGCCCACAGGACCTCAGCAGTCACCAGGAAGTGCTGGCTGACATGGAAGCATGCCCAATCTACTCTGGGACAAGGCTGACAACCTCTCAGGGCCTCCACCCTGAGCCATGGCTGCAGCTAGTGAGGATGGAAGACAGGTGCTCCCTGTGGCTGGGAGAGGAGGCTGGGAGCCAGTCTGCTCTGAGCTGCAGGTTCTATCCCCAAGAGCAACAACCCTCCAGAGACTCCTCCCTGACTACCCAGTGTTTGGGGAAGGGGGGCTTCAAGGACAGGACCCATGGATGTCTGGTGCCTAGCAAATATTTAAAGTGAGCAGGCTCCATGGGAAGGGCCCCAGCACCACTGGAAACAAATAATAGGCACACAGAGCTCTCGCCAGAGCAATTAAGCAAGAGAAAGATTTAAAAGGTATCCAAATTGGGAAGGAGGAAGCCAATTTGTCACTGTTAGCTGGTGACATGACCTTGTGTATAGAAAACCCAAATACTCTATTTAAAAACTACTAGAACTATAAAATCCAGCAAAGGTGCAGGCTATAAAAAGAAAATGAAGAGGACACAAAGAATTAGACATCCTATGTTCATGGATTTTAAGGATCAATATTGTTCAAATGTCCACAATATCCAAAGTGATAACAGATTCAGTGTAATCCCTATGAAAATCCCAATCATATTTTTTATGGTACTAAACCCCAAATAGCCAAAACAGTCTTGAACAAAAAGAATAAAGCAGAAATTATGCTACCTGACTTCAGAAGATATTTTGAAGCTACAATAATTAAAAGTGGCTTGCTAAGGGGGTAAAAATAGGCACACAGCCCAGTGGAACAGGAGGGCCTACAAGTAAACTTGTGCATCAACATCCAACTGAATTTCCAAAAGGAGCTAAGAAAAGATAGAAATGCTTTAGGACATTGGAATGGGCAAGGATTTCATGGATAAGAAACCAAAAGTGCAGGGGACAAATGGGATTTCATCAAGCTAAAGAGCTCTGCACAGCAAAGGAAACACTCAACAAATCAAAGAGACGACCTAAGAATGGGAGAAAAATATGCAAACTATACATCTGATTAGAGGTTAATAACCAAAATATATAAGGAACTCAACAGCAAAACAAAAAATAATCTGATTAAGTGGGCATTTTCCAAAGGAGGGCATACAAATGGATGACAGATACATGAAAAAGTACTCAATATCACTCATCATTAGGGAAATGCAAATCAAAACCACAATGAGATATCACCTCACTCCAATTAGAATGGCTATTATAAAAAAGACAAAAGATAACAAGTGCCAGCAAGGATGTGGTGAGAATATAAATTAGTATAACCATTATGGCAATAATATGGAGGTCCCTCAAAAAAAAAAAAAAAGTACATATGATCCAGCAATCCCACTGCTGGGTAAATGTCCAAAGGAAGTGAAATCCATCTATTGAAGAGACATCTGCACTCCTATGTTTATCACTATTCATAAAAGCCAAGAAATGGAACACCCTAATTGTCCATCAGCTAATGAATGGTTAAAGAAAATATGGTGCATCTACACAATGGAATACATTAAGCCATACAAGAGGATGGAGTCTTGTCATTATGTTAAGTGAAATGACCCAGGCACAGGATCACATGATCTCCCTCAATCATGGAATCTAAACAAGCTGATCGCAGAGAAGGTGGGTGAGAGTAGAATAGTTGTTGTCAGAGGCTGAGGAGGGTAGCGGGAAGGGAGGGGTGGGGAAAGGTTGATTAATGGGCACTAGTTATAGTCAGAAGTTCTGGTGTTCAGCTGCAAAGAGTTATATCATTGTAACAGTGATGTACTGTATATTTAAATTTTTTTCAAAAAATCTAGGAAAATTTTGAAGGTTTTCACCAAAAGAGATAAGTGTTTGAGTAGATAATTCACCCTGATTTGAATCTTGCACAATGTACACAAGTGTTGGGATATCACATGGCACCCTATAAACATGACTTCTATGTATCAGTGTAAAGTGAAACAACAAAAAAAAAGAGTCCCCGGTACATGAAGTAGGGAGCTGTGGGTGGTGAGATCTTCAGGTGACAGGGACAGGACCACAGGAGTGGAATGAGATTCACATATGGAGCACCTAGGTCTGCACAGATGCAGACCAGCCAGAATGGACACTGCTGTATTATGGCAAAGCATCACTCTGCACATTCACATGGGTGTCTCCTGGGTGCCAGTGTGGTGCAGTGCACACTGAAAATATAGCAGATCTCATCCTTGCTGGAACCCACAGGAGCCAGGAACCCAGGATACAAACAGTACAAGGAATGTGTCCTCACTGGTTGCTGTTCCTAACCCCTGCCACTCCAGATCCAGAGAGTCTCACCTTGGAGGTTACAAGGGGGAGTGAGGGAGCCAGACTGCAGCACTAGAGGGGCACAGGTGGTTGGGACTCACACCACTATTCCCATTTCAAAGCTTGCAACCATCAAGGAAGAGATCAGTTCCTTAGGATGTATCAGTTTTGGTTTGGGGGGAAAGCCAGACTCTGCCAAGGGCTACCTTTAAAAGCAAGATGGAGTTCCTGGCTCCTGTCTTTGGCCTGGTCCAGCCCTAGCTGTTGAAGGCATTTGGAGAGTGAACCAGGGAACAGATTTCTGTCTTTCATATAAAATAATTTTTTAATAAAAGAATCACAGCAGTTCCAAGATGGTGGAATAGCGACAGGGCGGTCTGATCTAGGCTAAGTGAAATTAATAGAGCAAAAGTGGAGGAAGTCCAGGCTCACGGGAAACTGCAGTGGGAGGCCCTGGGAAAGCAGTGGAAATGGCCTAGACCTGTGTGGAAGGTGCAGACATGCAGCAATGAGCAAGGAAATGACTGAGGACCTAGCAGCCTGGATCGGGAAAAAGCACCCACCTCGGCAAACCAGGTGAGGGCAGACTGCACGGCCCTCATCACTGCTTATTCAGCCGGAGAGAAAGCCTAGTGGACTGCAACGTTGTCGAGTCTGGCCCCAATCCCTTAGGATAGTGGGGTGACTGCTCACCCAGAGCAGGGAGGGGGGTATGTGACGTCTCTCTCTCCCCCCTACGACAGCAACCTGCGGCAGGGCTGGTGCCAGTTTTAGATATAAGCAGGTAGCAGCTGCTCCAGCTCTTGTGCATGCACCCATGCTGGGACACTTTCCACCCAGCAGGGGCAACCACAGAAGTTCAAGAGCAACTGCCAGGGATGCTCTCCACCTGGCCAGCTGCAGCCACCCAGCAATGGGTGGGGAGGAGGAGCCATCCCCATGGAAGAGAAGTGGGGTCCTGTACATGCCCGGCAGAGCTGTGGCTTGCAAGTACTGCACGTGCCTGTGATACAGAGATTCCACCAGTGAGAAATACCCGTGTTCCCCACTGACTGAGTGTGTCTGGGAGGATCGGGCTCATCCAGCTGTGCGGAACACCTCAGCTTCCCCATGGCCGGGATGGGCTGGTGACACGGAGTGGCCCCACTTGCATTCCTTGACGGTGAGTCCTGGGTGCTGAGACTGAGAACACTGTGGCAGCTGGGTTTCTGGGCAATCACTAGTGCTGCTGCACACTCTCATAGTAGAGGGAACTGTGCTCAAAGGAAGGACTGCGCAGATCAGAGGTGAGGGGGTGGTTGTACCAACAGAGGTGACCGTTCCTCTCCATCCTGTTAACCAGAGGAGAGCTCCCTGGCCATACCCACCTCATGGCATTCACTAAAAGTGCAGACATTCCACTAAGCAACAGAGACGTAGCTCAAAGGTAAAAGCATCAGAGGAAAAATTCTACAGATGCCTAAAAATACATACAGAAATTCAAGAAACAAGAACAAAGAAGACACATAATCCCCGCCAAAAGGAACACAACCTACATTTCCATATTAGAATGTGAAGATGAAGATACCTGAATTCCATTCCTGGCATTTCTTTAAAAATTAATCATAAGATTATTCAAAAGCAATCAGAAGCAAATCCACAAACTAAAGAAAATCATACATGATATGAGTGAAAATTTTCCCAGGAAATTGAGATTTTAAATAGAAATCAAAATTAAATATTAGAAATGAAGAATTCATTAGATTAAATAAAAATATAGTGGAAAACCTTAACAACAGACTTGGTGAGGCAGAAGAATATCCTAGGTAGAAAACAAATCTCTGGAAATCACTCAGACAAAAAAAAGAAAAAAGAAAAACATGAAGAAATCAGAACAATAAAAAACAGTGTTGAAGGTCTATGGGATACTATCAAATGACCCACATTTGGGTCCTAGGAGTTCCTGAAGCTGTGGAAAAAGAAGGTGCTATTTAATGAAATAATTACAGAAAACTTCCATAATTTGGAGAAAGAAAGGAATGTCCGAGTACAGGAGGCACATAGAACTCCTAACAGACGTGCCCAGAAAAGATCTTCACCAGGACAGATTGTAGTCACTTTCCACAGTAAAGCATAAATACTCTAAAATGTGCACAAGAAAAATGCCAGATTACTTTCAGAGGATCTCCAATTAGACTCACAGCTGACTTCTCATCAGAAATCCTACAGGCTAAGAGAATGGCAAGATACAGTCCAAGTCTTAAGAGAAAAAAAAGTCAACTCAGAATACTGTACCCTGCAAAGATCTCATTTATGAATGAAGGTGAAGACCTTCCACAACAAACAAATTCAAAGAGTTTGTCACCACTCGTCCAGCCCTACCAAAGATGCTGAAGGATGTGCGCACAAAAAGAAATCCATCACCAGGAAAGAATGTGAAGGCAGAAAACCCACAGTAAAAGTAAAAGACCGGAGCATTTACGGAAAAATGGCAGGGCCAAGTCGTAACTTATCAATAGTCACTTTGAATGTATATGTCCATAACTCTCTAGTTCAAAGATACAGAATTGGGCCAGCGCCGCGGCTCACTAGGCTAATCCTCTCTCTGCGCCGCTGGCACCCTGGATTCTAGTCCCAGTTGGGGCGCTGGATTCTGTCCCAGTTGCTCCTCTTCCAGTCCAGCTCTCTGCTGTGACCTGGGAAGGCAGTGGAGGATGGCCCAAGTGCTTGAGCCCTGCACCCGTGTGGGAGACCAGGAGGAAACTCCTGGCTTCGGGTTGGCGCAGTGCACCAGCCATGGCAGCCATTTGGGGGGTGAACCAATGGAAAAAGGAAGCCTTTTCTCTCTCTCTCTCTCTCTCTCTCTCTAACTCTGCCTGTCAAAAAAAAATATTGCCAAATGGATTAAAAAGCAAGACCCATCTATTTGCTGCTTATGAGAAACACATCTCACCAACAAAGAGACACATAGACAGAAAGTGAAAGGATGGAAAAACATATTTCATGCTAATAGAAGAAAAAGGGGGGCAGGCATAGCCATCCTAATATCAGACAAAATAGACTTGCACAGAAAATCTGTTAAAAGAGACAGAGAAGGGCAGCATGTGATGATTAAGGGATCAATTCAACAGGAAGACATGAGTATAATAAATGTATATGTACCTAATTACAGGGCACCTGGCTACTTAAAATAACTGTTAATGGATCTAAAGGGAAACATAGACTCCAACACAATTGTAATGGGGGACTTCAACATTTCACTTTCACCAATGGATAGATCAACCAGACAGAAAATCAACATAGAAACAACAGAGCTAATCGACATTGTGGACCAAATGGACCTAACTGATATCTACAGAACTTTTCACCCCACAGTTGGAGAACACACATTCTTCTCAGCAGTGCATGGAACTTTTTCTGGGATAGACCATATACTAGACCATAAAGCAAGTCTCAGCAAATTCAAAAATATCAAAATCATGCCATGCATCTTCTCTGATCACAATGGATGATTGAAGCTCGAAATCAACAACTCAAGAATGTCTAGAATATATGCAAACCCATGGAGACTAAACAACATGCTCCTGAATGAACAGTGGGTCATAGAAGAAATCAAAAGAGAAATAATAAAATTCCTGGAAATGAGTGAAGCTGATACTATGTCATATCAAAACATTGGGGCTACAGCAAAATCAGTGTTAAGGGGAAAATTTATAGCAATTGGTGCCTACATCAAGAAACTGCAAAGTCACTAAATAAATGAGCTGTCAGTGCATCTCAAGGACCTAGAAAAAATACAACAAACCCCAAATTAGTAGGAGAAAAGAAATAAACAAAATTGAAACACCATTGGCACAAAAAAAAATTAAAGACACAAATCAATAAAATCAATGATGAAAAAGGAAATGTATCAATAGATACAACAGAAATATCAAAAATTACTACAGAGAGTTGTATGCCAACTACCAGGAAACCAAGAAGCAATGGATAAATTTCATGGACACATACAATCTACCAAAATTGAGTCATGAAGCTACAGACCACCTGAACAGATCAATATCCAAGATGGAGATTGAATCAGTAATAACGACCCTCCCAACAAAGAAAAGCCTAGGTCCCAAAGGCTTCACTGCTGAATTCTACCAGACATTTAAAGAACTAATTCCAATTCTTCTTGAACTATTCAAAACAATTGAAACGGAGGTTATCCTCCCAAACTTCTTCCATGAAGCCAGTATATCTTAATTCCTAAACCAGAAAAAGAAACAACAGAAAAAGAATTGTAGACCAAATTTCCCTGATGAACATAGATGCAGAAATCCTCAACAAAATACTAGCTAATCAAATCCAACCACACATCAGAAAGATCGTTCACCAGGACCAAATGGGATTTATCCCAGGCATGCAGCCATGGTTCAACATTTGCAAGTCAACCAATGTGATACATCTCCTTAAACTGAAAAACAAAAACCATATGGTTATCTCTATAGATGCAGAGAAAGCATTTGATAAAATTCAACATCCTTTTATGATGAACCCTTAAGCAAACTGGGTATAGAAGGAAGATACCTCAACATAATCAAAGCAATTTAAGATAAACCCACAGCCAAAATCCTATTGAATGGGGAAAATTGCAGGCATTCTCAGTAAGATCTAAAATCAGACAAGGATGCCCACTCTCACCACTGCTATTTAATCTAGTCCTAGAAGTTTTAGCCAGAGCCATTAGGTAAGAAAAAGAAATCAAAGGGATACAAATGGGGAAGGAGGAAGTCGAACTATCCCTATTGGCAGATCGCATGACTCTATGTATAGGGGACCCGAAAGACTACATGAAAAGACTACTGAAACTCATAAAATAATTTGGTAAAGTGGCAGGATATAACAATCAACACAGAAAAATGAATACCTTTGTATACAGAGACAATGCAAAAGATAAGAAAGAACTTTTAAGATCAATCCCATTCACAATAGCTACAGAAAAATTTATATACTTTGGAGTACATTTAACCAAAAAAGCTCTACGATGAGAATTACAAAACATTAAATAAATAAAGAGAAGACATAAAAAAGTGGAACTTCCATGTTCATGGATTGGAAGAGTCAATTTCATCAAAATTTCCATACTATGGAAAGCAATTTTTAGATTCAATGTGATCCGAATCAAAATACCAATAACATTCTTCTCAGATCTAGAAAAATGATGCTGAAAATCATACGGAGGCACAGGAGCCCTCAAATACCTAAGTCAATCTTAAAGAACAAAAAACAAAGCTGGAGTCACCACAATATCAGATCTCAAGACATACTACAGGGCAGTTATAACCAAAATAGCCTGGTACTAGACATGCAGACCAATGGAGCAGAATAGATACTCCAGAAATAAATCCATGCATCTTTGACAAAGGAGCTAAAATCAATTCCTGGAGCAAAGACTGTCTCATCAACAAATGGTGCTGGGAAAACTGGATCTCTGCATGCAGTGGTATGAAACAGGACCCCTACCTTACACAATCCACTCAAAATGGATCAGAGACCTAAATATACAATGTGATGCCATTAAATTACTAGAGAGCATTGGGAAAACCCTGTACAATATTCAATAGGTAAAGAGTTCTTAGAAAACACTCCAGAGGTACAGGCCATCAAAACCAAAACTGACACATGGGATTACATCAAACAGAAGCTTCTGTACTGCAAAAGAAACTCTCAGCAATGTGAAGAGGCAGCTGACAGAATGGGAGAAAATATATGCAAACTGTGCACCTGATAAAGGATTAAATTCCAGAATCTATAAAGAGCCCAAGAAACTGAAGTACAAAACAAACAGCCAAGTTAAGAAATGGGCCAAGGACCTGAACAGACATTTTTCAAGAAAGGAAAGTCAAATGGCCAACAGACACATGAGAAAATGCTCAGGATCCCTAGCCGTCAGGGAAATGCAAATCAAAACCACAATGAGGTTTCACCCACCCCTGTTAGAATGGCTCTCATAAAGAAATCAACAAATAACAAATGCTGGTGAAGATGTGGGGAAAAGGGTACCCTAATCCACTGTTGGTGGGAATGTAAACTGGTACAGCCACTGTGGAAGGCAGTATGGAGATACATCTCAGAAAGCTGAATACAGATCTACCATATGACCCAGCCACCCACTCCTGAGAATTTATCCAAAGGAAATGAAATCAGCATATGAAAGAGTGATCTATACTCCCATGTTCATTTCAGCTCAATTTACAATAGCTAAGAGATGGAATCAACCAAGATGTCCATCAACTGGATAAAGAAATTACGGTACATATACAATATGGAATGCTACACAGTGGTAAAAAAAAAAAATGAAATCCTGTTATTTGCAACAAAATGGATGCAACTGGAAACCATTATACTTAGTGTGAAATAAGCCAGTCACAAAAGGTCAAATACCATATGGTCTCTCTGATCTGTGGTAACTAATAGAGCACCTAAAAGGTAATCTATAGGAGTGAAATTGAAACCTTGAGATGTAAAGATTTTGAAGAGCCCTTGTCTTGACTGTTGAGGAACAATTTTTTTCTTGTTTGTATGTTTTTTTTTTTTCTTCATACGATTTGGTGAACTCTCTACTTAGTGTAGGGTTAATCTTAGGACTTTGTAAAGAATAAGAATGGGAAAGGGTGGGAGTATGGCTCGGAGGGAGGTGGGAGGGGAGAATTACCATGATCCCAAATTTGTATATACTTAATGCATGACATTTGTATGCCTTAAATGAATTAAAAAAAAAAGTCAAAAGGGCAGAGCAGCTGAGTGGGGGACCCCAGCGATCACCTCTCAGACACCAACTTCATCAGTTGGTCACATACAAAGACACCTTACAAGAGTAAAGGAAGCCAGATGAGAGCTCCAATGCCTGGTGTTGTTATAATAGTAAAAAAGATGCATTGGAGAAAGCACAAAGAAAAGAGTTTCTTGCAACAACCTTCTTCCACGTAGCAGAGCATGGAGAGAGACACCTCGCTTCCTGCTTAGGAGAGAAAGTGTGAATAAAGTCCTAGACCTGAAACCTAGCACCAGAGAGGGACACTCACTGCATCTACTACCCCCTCCCCAACCTGCTGCAGACGGTGGTGCAAAACTGCAGCCGACATGGATAAGGCAGGAAAGTGAGCTCAGGACTTTGTTTTCAAGCTCAGTGCCAGTCTCACTGCAGTGAAACCCAACACCAGATTGAGTCCAGATTCATTATCCCCAGGCCAGTACTTGTAGACTAAGCCTTTAGATCATGAGGAGGCCTGCATCACTGAGAGCCTCTTTTGGACTTGATGTGCATAGTCAGGACAGTGCAGGGCCCACTGGCTGTGAGACCTCAGGTACAACATTAGTGTCAGCCTGCCAACAGACTGCCTTTACCATCCCTTCTCCAACAAAGAGCAAGACTTCAGGTACTGGGGAGTAGGGCACCAAATTGATCTTAGGACTGCATCCTGGAACTCAGTGTTGGTGAGACCCAACACTGGACAGATCATAATGGTTCCTGTTCCTGGGTCAATGTCTGTACCTACAACCTCTGGACTTGCCCTGGTGCCAAGTGGAGACCCATGGCTTCGGTCAATTGGGCTTGTACTCAGTCCTGCATCTCCAGTGGCTGGTTTAGCAGCAGGCAATAGCATGGCCCTTGACCCTATACTTAAGCCATACTGGTCTTGGAAGGTTGTGGGTTCTAGATATAACTGAGCATTGTGGAACAGCTTGCTATAGAACTCATTTCATTCCTCCTCCAAACTCAGGCAGCATAATGCAGAGGGGGTGATTATCTGCTTAGTAGGTATCTGCCCAGACACTGTATAGACATTGTGGTTGGTAGTACAGGGACCGGTGTGACCTCCCTAGACTTCTGACCAGTTGTTGAAATCCTAGCCATGCCCCTGCCACCAATGAGGACCCAAGCTACTTAAAGACATACACAGATTAAAAGTGAAACTGAAAACAAGCAATAGCTAAACATGCCAGAAAAAAATAGAATTTAAGACAAAAAAAGAGACAATAATGATCAATGCATCATAAATAAGAAAACATAGTGATCATAAATTTAAATGTATCTAATGCTGGAACATTTAAGTTTATGAAACAAACATTAGATCTACAGAAAGAGGCTCCCATACAATAATAGTGGAGGACTTTAATACCCCACTTTTCATCAAAGGACATTTCATCCATATAAGAAATCCAAAGAAAAGCATTAGAGTTAAGCCATACCACAGAATGAATGAAACTGACAGGTGTGTACAGAACATTTCAGCAGCAGAACACACAGTTTTTATTAACACATGAACCATTCCTTAGGATAGACCATGTGTTACATCACTAAGTAAATCCCAGCAAACTCAAAAATATTGAAATCGCATTATGTATTTTTTCTGATTATAGTGGACTAAAACTAGAAATCAACAAAATAAACTTTAGGAATTATATAGAAAGGTAGGCATTTGGATTAGCAGTTAAGCCACCACTTCAGATGCCTGCATCGCATATCGCAGTGCCTGGGTTTGACTCCTGGCTCCACTGCTTATTTCAGTTTCCTGTCAATGCAACCCTTGGAAATAGAAGGTGATAGTTCTATTGGCTGGGTTACTGACACCCACGTGGGAGACCTGGATTAAGTTCCTAACTCCCAGTTTGAGCCTGGACCAGCTTGGGCTGTTGCTGGCATTTGGGAATTGAACCAGTGGATGGTCACTCTGTCTCTTGAATAAAAAATAAAAATACATGAAGACTTAACAATATGCTACTGAATGAACTGGTTCCTGAAAAAATGAAAAAGGTGAATTAAAATTTTTCTTGAGACAAAAATGGAAACATATTATACCAAAGCATATGAGAAGTAGCACAAGCAGTACTAGGAGGGAAGTTTATAACAGTAAGTACCTACATAAAAATGGAAAGATTTCAAATAAATGATATATCTCAAGGATCTAGGAAAGCAAGAACAAATCAAACCCAAAATTATCAGAAGGAAATAAAGACCTGAACAGGAAAAAAAAAAGAAATATAGATCAATAAAACAATGTAAAAGGTAGATGAAATAATTTGTTTTTTAAAAAAATAGACAAACCTTTACCTAGTCTAAGGAAAAAGGAGAGAAGACTCAAAATCATAGATAACACAGGAGATATTACAAGTGATAGTAAAAAAATACAAAAGATTGGACTGTTAGGGACTGTAATATAAATCTAGAATAAGTGGATTAATTTCTGGACACACATATCCTATAAAAACTGAACCATGAAGACAGAAAACTTGCACAATTCACTAATAAGTAATGAGATTAAATCAGTTATAAAGTCTTCTAGCAGAAAAGTTCTGGGCTGGATGGTCTCACTAGTGAGTTTTACCCAACTTTTAAGAAAGAACTTATTCGAATTCTTCTGAAACTATTAAAAAAACTGAAACATTGGGAATCCTTCTAAACTGATTCTTCAAAGCTAGAAAGCAAAATCAGATAAGGACCCAACAAAGAGAGAAAGCTATGGACCAATCTCCTTGAAAAACACAGATGTAAAAATTCTTGGCGGGGCTGGTGCCATGGCTCACTTGGTTAATCCTCCGCCTGAGGTGCTGGCATCCCATATGGGTGTGGGGTTCTAGTCCTGGTTTCTCCTCTTCCAGTCCAGCTCTCTGCTGTGACCTGGGAAGGCAGTGGAGGATGGCCCAAGTGCTTGGGCCCCTGCACCCACTTGGGAGACCCGAAAGAAGCTCCTGGCTTCTGGCTTTGGATCAGCACAGTTCCGGCCATTGTGGCCATTTGGGGAGTGAACCAATGGAAGGAAGACCTTTCTCTTTCTCTCTCTGTCTATAACTCTACCTGTCAAAAAAATGAAATAAAATTTAAAAAATTCTTGGCAAAATCCTAGCAAATGGAGTCCAACAGCACATCAAAAAGATCATGCACCATGATCAAGTGGGATTTATCCCAGGAATGCAAGGATGGCTCAACATCAACAGAATGAAGGATAAAAATTATATGCACATCTCAATAGGTACAGGAAAAGCATTCAATAAATATCAACATCCATTCATGATAAAACAATAAATCAGGTATAATAGATTCTTACTTCAAATAGTAAAGGCTATATGACATATGTACAGCCAATATCATAGTGAATGAGAAAAGCTAAAAGCATTTCCTCCAATATAAACCAGATAAGGATGTCCACTCTCACCTCTCTTATTCAATATTGTACCAGAAGTTTTAGCCAGAACAATTGGGGAAGAGAAAAAATAAGAGGCATAGAAATAGGATGAGAGGAAGTCAAAGTGTTCCTATTTGCAGATGATAGGATTCTTTAGAGAAACTATAAAGACTCCACCTAAAGGTTATTGGAATTGACAAACATGTGGTGTACAAAAATCAATAACATTTTTTAAACACCAATAGTGAACTTACTGGAAAAGAAATCATAACAGTAGTCTCATGCACATTAGCTCTAAAACAAACCAACTGACCTAGGAATAAACTTAAACAAAGATGTTAAAAATCTCTGTGAAGAAAACTATGAAGCATTGATGAAAGAAATTGAAGAAGGTACTCAAAAATTGGAAAGACTTCCCATGTTCATGGATTAGAAAAATTAATTTGTTAAAATATCTATACTGCCCTAAACAAATTAGGGAGTCAATGAAATTCCCATCATAACTCTTTAAAGAATCAGAAAAAAAAATCCTAAAATTCTTATGAAAGGACAAAAGACCCTGAATAGCTAAAGAAAAAATAACAAAGCAGGAGGCATCATAATACCATATTTCAAGATACACCACAGAGCTACAGAAACCACAACAGCCTGATACCATCATAAAACAGATACATAGGCCAGTGGGACAGAATAGAGATGCCAGAACAAGAGCCTCGGGTGATTACTGACGTCATCAATAAGAGTGTCAATTGTTAAATCAACAATGGGAGTCACTGTGCACTTACTCCCCATGTAGGATCTCTGCCTTAATGTGTTGTACTTTGTGAATTAATGGTAAAACTAGTATTCAAACAGTACTTTATACTTTGTGTATCTGTGTGGGTGTTAACTGTTGAAATCTTTATGTAGTATATACTAAGTTGATCGTCTGTATATAAAGATAATTAAAAATGAATCTTAATGAAGAATGGGATGGTTTGTGGGTGGGAGAGTGGTTATGGGGAGAAAAACTGCTATAATCCAAAAGTTGTACTTTCGAAATTTATATTTATTAAATAAAATTGAAAAAAAAGAAGTGCCAGAAACAAATCCATGCATCTACACCCAAATAATTCTCTATAAAAGTCCCAAAAACATATGCTGGAGCAAGAATGGTCTTCAAAAAATGATGCCAGCAGAAATGTATGTCCATGTGAATAAGATTGAAACTTGATCTTCTGCTACTTCCCACCCTACACAAAAACCAACACAAAATGGATCAAAAACTTGTTGTTAGACCTGAAACTGTGAAATTACTAAAGCAAAATACAGGGGCAATGCTTCAAGACATCAGTGTAGGTAATGAATTTTTGAATAAGATCCCCAAAGTACAGGCAACAAATGCCAAGCAGACATGTGGAATTTTATCAGACTAAGGTGCTTCTGCACAGCAAAGGAAATACTCAAGTGTGAAGAGACAACCAACAGAAGGGGAGACAATTTTTGCAAATCGTTCACCTGATAAAGAATTAATATCCGGGGGCCAGCGCTGTGTTGCAGCGGGTTAAAGCTCTGGCCTGCAGCACCGGCATCCCATATGGGTGCCGGTTCTAGTCCCGGCTGCTCCACTTCTGATCCAGTCTCTGCTATGGCCTGGGATAGCAGTAGAAGATGGCCCAAGTCCTTGGGCCCCTGCACCCGCGTGGAAGACCTGGAAGAAGCTCCTAGCTCCTGGCTTTGGATTGACGCAGTTCTGGCCATTGCAGCCATTTGGGAAGTGAACCATCATTGGATGGAAGACCTCTCTCTCTCTCTCTGCCTCTCCTCTCTCTGTGTAACTCTCTCAAGTAAAATAAATCTTTAAAAAAAAGAAATAATATTAAGAATAGATAAGAAACTCAATCCAGTGAAGAAATACACAAAATATTTTGTGGTGAGCAATTGGCATGCTAGTTAGGATAATAGACATTTATAAACTGGAGTGCCTGGGTTCAATTCTGAGCTCTGGCTCCCATTTCCAGCTTCCTGCCAATGCACATCCTGGGCGGCAACAGGTGATGGCTCAAGCAGTTGGGTACCTGACACCCAAATGGGAGAGCTGCAGTGAGTTCCCCGTTTGTGACTTTGGTGCTTGCAGGCTTCAGGGAGTGAGCCATGGAGGGGAGATTTCTTTCTGCCTCCCAAATAAATAAAAAACAATTGGAAGGCACTATGGAAGTCAGTCTGGAGATTCCTCAGAAACCTGAATATAACCCTACCATTCAGCCCAGCCATCCTACTCCTTAGAATTTACCCAAAGGAAATTAAATTGGCAAACAATAAAAGCTGTCTGCACCTTAATGTTTTTTGCATCTCAATTCACAATAGCTAAGACCTGGAATCAACCCAAATGCCCATCAACAGTAGATGGATAAAGAAATTATGGGACATGTACTCCATAGAATACTATACAGCAGTAAGAAACAATGAAACCCAGTCATTTGCAACAAGATGGAGGAATCTGGAAAACATCATGCTGAGTGAAAACAAAACAAAACAAACAAACAAACAAAAAACCCTAAATGAAAGATCTCTGCAAGTGAGATCCCAGTAGAAAGAACGGGCCATCAAAGAAGGAGGTACCTTTCTCTGAAAGGAGGAGAGAACTTCCACTTTGACTATGGCCTTGTAAAAATAAGATCAAAGTAGGTGAGCTCAGGGGGCTTCCATGGCCTTGGCAATTCATAACTAGAGCCTGGGGAGATTACTGACGCCATAAACAAGAGTGTCAAATTGTTAATCAACAACAGGAGTCACTGTGTACTTACTCCCCATGTAGGATCTCTGTCCTTATGTGAATTAATGCTATGATTAGTGCTCAAACAGTATTTTTGCACTTTGTGTTCTGTGTGGGGGCAAACTGATGAAATCTTTACTTAATATATGCTAAATTGATCTTCTGTATATAAAGATAATTGAAAATGAATCTTGATGTGAATGGAATGGGAGAGGGAGCGGGAGATGGGAGGGTTGCGGGTGGGAGGGAAGTTATGGGGGGAAAAAGCTATTGTAATCCATAAACTGTACTCTTTGGAAATTTATATTTACTAAATAAAAGTTAAAAAAAGAAATTTAGAATATGGACAATCTGAATTGACATTTCTCTGAGGAAGAAATACAAATGGCTAACAAAGATATGAAAAAAATATCATTAGCCATTGGGGAAATGCAAATCAAAACCAAAATTTTTAGGTCGAATGGCTATTATCAAAAAAGTGACAAATGCTGCAAGGATGTGGAAAAAGGGGAACTCTTAGACACTTTTGGTGCAGAGGTAAATTAGTGCAACCACTTGGGAAAACAGTATGGATATTTCTCTAAAAAACTAGAAATGGAGCTGCCAAATGATGCAGCATAGGTATACACTCAAAAGACATAAACAGAGTGTATCAAAGAGAAACCTATACCACTATGTTTATAGCACTATTCATAATAGACAAGATAACATAATCAACCAAAGCTTCCTGCCTCAGATGAATGGATAAAAAATGTATATAAATACACAATGGAATACTCTTCAGCTATAAAAAAATGAAATCCTGTCATTTGCAGCAAAATGAATGGAACGGGAGGACATCATGTTTCATGAAATAAACTGGAAACAGAAAGACAAAAACAGCATGTTTTCCCTTATATGTGGGAGCTAAAATTTAAAACACTCAATCTGAACACAGAATTTCATTCCTAGAGGCTGCGAGGGATGTGAAGGATAAAGGGTTTTGCATAAAAAATAGGGGAAGTTGGGTGTGGTTCATTAAATGTGACAAAATTACTAATATGTTAATGAGTGAGGGGTATATGGGAACTCCTTGTACTATCTCACAGTTCTTGGCTTGTAAATTTAAAATTATTCTGAAATATTCACAAAAAAATCCACCACGAGAAATTCGGGTGAGGATGTAGAAAAAAGGGCATCCTTACAAACTGTGGGAATGCAAGTCAGTATAGCTAGTATAGCTGTTATGAAACCAGTGTGGAGGTTCTTCAAAAACCTAAAAATAGATCTACCATATAGCCCAGCTATCTCGCTACTTTCTATACATCTGTATCTGGAGGTAATTAAATCATGATGTCGAAGAGCTCACAGCACCTCTGTGTTCACTGCCACACCAATCACAATAGCCCAGACAGGGAATCAACCTAGATCCTAGTTCATCAATGGATGAGTGGGTAAAGAAAATGTGGTATATTACACAATGGAATATTATTCAGCCATTAGAAAGTCTAAAATCTTAACATTTAAAGGAAAATGGGTGGAACTAGAGGCCATTATGTTAAGCAAAATAAGCCAGACACAGCAAGACAAATACTCCACGGCCTTGTATATGGGAGCTAAAAGAAAATGTCGAGAAGGGCCGGGGGACAGGTGGTGGGGAAAAGAACCCAAACAAGTTAGAGGTAACAGGCTGTGGTGTTGGAGCAGAGTTCACAATAATGTATTACATACTGCAGGAAGACCTGGAAGAGGGCAGCCGGTAGGCTCCACAGGTTAAAAAAAAAGAAGCTAAGGAAATGGAAATGCTAATTGCCTGATCTCGTCAGCTGATACTGTCTACATGTGTTGAAATATGGCACTGTACCCTGTACCAATGTATAAGTATTACATGCTAGCCTGTAAGTAGGACACACACACACACACACACAGAGATTCTGCATGGTTGTACATAGCCATCCAAGAGGAAATCAAGAAATTTCCTTGAACATTCACTGGACATGGAATTTTTTTTTGTAATGTCACTCTTGAATGCTGTGAGCTTTAGCTCCCCCAGCTTTTTCCTGGGGGCTCTTTCTTGTAACGATTCCCTGTCCCCACAGTCACCTCTTCCCTGAGGAGGCCTTCCTGGGGCTCAGTCTGAAGGGACCCTTCCTCTTGTCTGACCTTACAGATTCCATTTTTTTAAAAGACACAGACAGACACTGCTCCTGCATGTCCTGATTCACTCCCCAAATGTTCACAAATGGCTGCCGCTAGGCCGAGGCTGAAGCCGGGAGCCAGGAACTCCATCCAGGGACTGACATCACCACAGCCTTCCAGGGTCTGTATCAGTATAAGGGTAGAATTAAGGGCTGGTGCCTGGCATCAGACCTAGGCACTCAGATGGGGACATGGGCATCTTAATCTCTGGGACAAACACCTGCCTCAGATGTCATTGTTTTCCTTTCTGATTCCATTAAGAATTAACCCTGCAGCCCAGTGATAGCACTGTTCCTTTTGTCCTGGTGTTCACATCTCTTAGCATTTCAACTTCTCTTATGTTGCAGCTCCTTAAGTGGCCCACAAGGTCCTTGAAGGTCAGAACCACCTATCTTATCCTTTACCACAGTCACCGGTGCACCCAGGAGAGGCCCCTGTATAAGAGGCCCCTGCTGTCACTGCTGTGCAGTGCAGCCCCGGAGAGAACTACAGGGATCCCAAGTTGTTATGGTCTGACTTCCTGTTTCTGGTTGTTCCTGGATCTCTCTCACTTATTTCAGCCTCTAAGGGCTTTGGAATAACTCATTTCAGCAGTATTTTGGGGCATCATGTTGCTGGCTGTAATCAGTAAACCAGAACAAAGACCAGGTCATTCAAGCGAGTGTCTTCATTTTTAGTGGTACTAAGCAATGCAAAGCACAATACATGGAACTCATCTCCTTTCATCCCTCCCTGGAACTCCAGTCTCTCTCCTTCAGTGTGAGTGTACCAGGTTTGATTTTGCTTTTTATTACTTAACAGGTGAGCACATGCACACACCTACTCCCCTGTATGCCCTGTTCCCACTACAAGCAAAGCTTCTCGAATGCCTTGTGGGGAGGGTCTCACTTCTATGACAGTTCCGGGGTCTGTGCTGCTGTTATGATGTCACTGGGATGAGGGAACCCAGGTGGAAACAGTCTCTGTAAAGCAGGTCCCCTATGATCCCAGGAATGCGTTCATTTGTCGGGTGGTACCTGCTGACTCCAGAGTGTTCACCTAATCAAGATCTAGCTTTTGGGTCTGGCATTGTGGTGTAGCAGGTAAAGCTGCCACCTGCCCTGTTGTTATTCCATACAGATGCCGGTTGGAATTCAGGCTGCTTCACTTCTGATCCAGCTCCCTGCTAATGGCCTGGGGAAAGCAGCAGTGGATGGCCCAAGTGCTTGGGTCCCTGCCACCTATGTGGAAGACACGAATGAAACTTCTGCCTCCTGGTTTCAACCTGGCCTAGTGAACCAGCAGGTAGAAGATGTCTCTCTCTGTAACTCTTTCATGTAAATAAATAAATCTTTAAAAAATCCAGCTTTTTACCTGAAATGAGCATTGAGAGAAATCTGAAGCTCTATTTTCAAAGATCGAAATCTTGGCCAGCTCTACAGAAGGGGTTAGCGGAGAGTAAACAATCCAACTATAAATTCTCTAATAGTTTCACTGGACATGTGTGGCTAGTGACTGTTCAGTCCAGGTGTTCCAGAAATAGCCTTGCAAATACTGGAAATGACCTGCAGTGATTATATAAGGAGTTTGGCTTTCATTCAAGACAAAACAGGTTTAGGTTTATTTTTGGATATTACACCAAAAGCACAGACAACAAAGGGAAAAAATAGATAAATTGGATCACATTAAAATTAAAAACTTCCGGGCATGAAAGGACACTCTTAAGAGTGAAAAGCAACCCATGGAATGGGAGGAAATAGTTTCAAATCATAGATCTGAGAGGGCACTAATATTCAGAATATGTAAGGAACTCCAACAACAAAAAATCACACTAACAAATGGCCAAGGACTTGAATACCCATTTCTCAAAAAAAGACACACAAATGGCCAAAAAAACACATAACCAGAGAAACGATGCCTGACATCACCAGGCATCAGGAAAATGCAAATCAAAAAGAAAACCACAATGAGAGAGCACTTCACATCCACTGGGTTGGCAGCTATCAGAGAAATGGGAAATTACAAGTGTTGGCAAGGTTGTAGAACAGTCAGAACTCTTGTGCACTGTCACTGGGAATGCAAAATGGTGAAGTTCTATGGAAGACAGTTATGACAGAGCTTCAAAAAATGAAACAGAATTATACAATTCAGGGGCAGGCATGGTGGTGCAGTGGGTTAACACCCTGGCCTGAAGAGCCAGCATCCCATATGGGTGCCAGTTTGAGACCTGGCTGCTCCTCTTCCAATCCAGCTCTCTGCTATGGCCTGGGATAGCAGAAGATGGCCCAAATCCTTGGGCCCCTGCACCCACATGGGAGACCCCACAAGAAGCTCCTGGCTTCAGATTGGTGCAGCTCTGGCCGTTGCAGCCAATTGGGGAGTGAACCAGTGGATGGAAGACCTCTCTCTCTGTCTCTACCTGTCTCTGTAACTCTTTCAAATAGATAAAATAAATCTTTAAAAAAAAGAATTATGCAATTCAAACCAGGGCCTGAACGGGTATTTGCACACCAATGTTCATAGCAGCATTATTCACAATAACCAAAAGGTGAAAATGACCCAAGTGACCCTAGGAAATGAATGGATAAGAAAAACAGGGTAGGGGCCACCATTGTGATGCAGTAGGTTAAGCTGCTACCTGTGGTGCTGGTATCCCACATGGGTATCTGTTTGAGTCACAGATGCTCCACTTTTGATCCAGCTCCCTGCTAATGTGCCTGAGAAAACAGTGGAAAATGGCCCAAGTCCCTGGACCCCTGCATCCACATGGGAGACCTGGAAGAGGCTCCTGGCTTCTGGTGTTGGCCTAGCCTGGCCCCGGGCTGTTGCAGCTATCTGGGCAGTAAACCAGGAGATAGAAGATACTCTCATTCCTTCTCTTTCTCTCTTCCCTCTCCCCCTCTCCCATAACTCTGACTTTCAAATAAAAGAAACCAGTCTTTAAAAAAGAAAAGAAACATGGAGTATACACATATTAAGACTATTATTCAGCCTTCAAAAATCATGAAATTCTGATATATGCTACATCATGGATGAACCTCAAAGACAGTATACTAGGAGCTGGCCTTGTAGCACAATGCATTAAGCTGCTATCTATGATGCTGGCATCCCATATGGAAGGGCCAGTTTGGGTCCCTGCTGCTCTGCTTCCAATCCAGCTCCTGCTAATATGGCTGGGAAGGCAGCGGAAGATGGTTCAAGTGCTTGGGCTCCTGCCTTCAATGTGGGAGACCTGGATGGAGTTTCTGGGCTCTTGGCTTTGGCCTGGCCCAACCCTGGCCATTGCAGCCATTTGGGAAGTAAACCAATAGATTATTTTTCTTTCTCTTTCTTTCAAATAAATAAATCACACACACACATACACACACAACATGATAGTATGCTGAGTGAAATGAGCCAGACAGATAACTGCTACTGTGTGGCCACCACTTACATGAGGGCAAGATGGTGGTGGTCATATTCACAGAGACAGAAAGTAGAATAAAGGGTCCAGGGGGAAGGGTAACAGAGGTTCCTGTTTAATGGGTGTACAGTTTCTGACCAGGGTGATGAGTGGTGGCAATGATTGTACAGCAGTGTGAATGTATGCAATTATACAGTTAAAAGTGGTGAAAATAGTAAACTGTATGGTATGTGTATCCAGCCACAATAAATATCAATAATTTAACAAACCAGGTTCAGCACCCCAACTTGCTCCCATGCAGGCCAGCAGGGAAGAGACCTATGTGGGCACATGAAGAGACCCATGTGGCCATGTGGCTCTGCTTTGCTCTCATTGGTTGTAGGTCAGTGAAATGTGACATGGTAACAAAAACCTCTCCTCACTAATTTAGTAGTGTTTGCTTTCATCCCCTAAACAAAAGTAACCCTTTTAAAAAACAATGGCATAGAAGATGGTGGAATAGGGACAGGGTGGTCTGATTTACATGGGGTGAAATGAATATGAAAAAAGCGAGAAAGTGCACGCACAGGGTCAAGCTGCAGGGGAACCTGCAGTGGGACATCCAGTGAAGCAGTAGGAACCACCAGAATCTGAATGGGAGAGGACACATGGAGGGGTGCAGCGAGACAGCAGAGCACCCAGCAACTTGGATCTGGGAAGGGGGGGGGGTGCCTGCCAGCCTTGGCAAACCAGGTGAGATCGGACTCCAGGGCCCACACCCGAGAGACAAAGCTTGGTGAACTGCACCCCTTTGTCCATTCGGGATCCCTGGGAATCTCTCCTCCTCCTCCCTCCCACAACAGTAACCTGCAGCCAGCGGCGGGAGAGCTGGCACCATTCTTAGGCACATAGCGGCCACCCTAGATTTTGTGCATGCACCCAGAATTTCTTGGAGTCGCCCTCCCGTCAGTGGGGGCACACACAGCAGTGCAGGAGCAACCTACTGAGGTGGTCTCTGTTGCACCAGCTTCATTCACCTGGCGGTGGGGGAGGGGGGGCAGCCATCCCTACGGAGGAGAGGCACAGCCTGTGGGATTCTCCTAAGCGCCCAGCACAACTGTGAAGTGAGCAGGTCTGCAGCTGGCGGGTATTGTATGCCAGAGACCCAGAGAAAAACCTACATAGCCACTGGCACTGAATCTGGTTGACAGGACAGGACTTCATTTGGTGGGCTGGAACACACAAAGACAGCGGACCCTGGGAGCCCTGCAGCTCCCTGCTGTCAGGATGGGCTAGCTGGGTGGAGTGGCTCCAGTTACACTCCCTGACTCTGAGAGCCCTGGGTGCTGAGACTAAGAAAACACCGTGATCCCCTGAAAAGAGATAGGGTGTGGATGGGTTCTGGGCCATCACAGAGTGCTGCGGCGCGCTTGCAGAGCTCCTTGGTGGCCTAGAGCAGCTCATAGCAGAGGGAACGGTGCTCACAGGAGTGGTAGCACAAATCATATATGCAGTTCTTATGGTGGTGGGGATAAGTGTTGAGCACACTGGAAGCTAACACCTGGGCACCCCTCAGCATTGGAGGAGAAGGAGTGGTTGCAGCAACAGAGGTCACCATTCCTCTCCGTCCAGTTAACCAGAGGAAAGCTAGTACACCCAACTTGGTTGTTACCCCTGATACTTGCCCCATCTTGGAGCACTGACCAGAACTCCCTGGCCACACCCATCACACACCTCTTAGTATTCACTGAAAGCGTAGACATTCCCCTAAACCACATAGACATAGTTCAAAAATAAAAGGCCATCAGAGGAAAGAAAAAAAATATTTTACAAGTGCCTAAAAATAAATTCAAGAAACAAGAATAAGGAAGACACTATGACCTCTGCAAAGGAGTACAACAACATGTTAGAATGTGAAGCTACAAAAAAATTCAAATGCCTTGGAATAAATTTAACCAAGGATGTCACAGATCTCTATGACAGAATTACAAAACATTAAAAAAAGAAATAGAAGACATAAAAAAGTGGAAAAATATTCCATGTTCATGGATTGGAAGAATTAACATCTTCAAAATGTCCATACTACTGGCAGCAATTTATAGATTCAATGTGATTTCAATCAAAATACCAACAACATTCTTCTCAGATCTAGAAAAAATGATGCTAAAATTCATATGGAAACCAAGCGACCCCAAAGAGCTAAAGCAATCTTAAACAGCAAAAACAAAGCCAGAGGCATCACAATCCCAGACCTCAAGACATACTACAGGGCAGTTATAATCGAAACAGCCTAGTACTGGCACAAAAACTGATGTGTAGACCAATGGAGCAGAATAGAAACTCTGGAACTCAATCTATGCATCTATAACCAACTTATCTTTGACAAAGGAGCAAAAATCAATTTCTAGAGCCAAGACAAATGATGCTGGGAAAACTGGATTTCCACATGCAGATGTATGAAACAAAACACCTTACACAAAAATCCACTCAAAATACACCAGAGACCTAAGTCTACAACATGAAACCATCAAATTACTAGAGAACACTGGGGAAACCCTACAAGACATTGGCATAGGCAAAAACTTCTTAGAAAAGACCCCAGAAGCACAGACAATCAAAGCCAAAATTAACAAGTGGGACTACATCAAAAAAATGAGAAGCCTCTACACTGCAAAAGAACAGCTTGTTGGGTCCCTATGTGAGAAGTCTGCTGTGCTCCACCAGGGGCCAGCACACAGGGCAGCTGGATTCAGGAGTGGCCCTGTGGTAGGAGACAGGCCTCTCTGCAGGGCTGCTTGTTCCCCATCGAATGGGAGTTTTGCTCTTAAATTCTAGGTATGGGAACCCCCTATATGGGTGCCCAAGCCAGGCTCCAGGATAGGATGCAGCCACCTCCAGCACTATGTCAAAGGAGCCTGGCTGCCTGATGGAGTGATGGAGGCAGGCAGTCCCCTGCACCTCCCAGGGCTGGTTTCAGAGTCTAGGCCAGTGTAGGCTCCGGCATCTGGGTCAGGCCATTGCCTCCTCTGGAGTGGGCTGGCTGCCCTGTGGGAAGCAGGTACTGCCCTGTGTCTCATCAAAAACCAAGTATGTTTCTCAAAACTCATCTGGACCCCCATACATTAGCATTTGATTGTTCTCTAAGGTTATACTTTAATTTGTTCCCCATCACCATTTGTATAATGAATTCAATAGCAGTCATGGATCTCTGGTCAGTGATGAATATTTAAATCTTCAAACTACATGGTCTGGATGCTGTGGTAAGCAAGATGAGCTCAGTTTCCTTCTAATTTTTTTTTTTTGTACTTAAATTTATTTAATTTCCACTCTGTTTAAGTTTCCTTGCATTACAAGCCTTGTTCGAGATTGCAGCTCCGCCTTCTCGTGAATAAGGTCTATTGTACATTTGAACAACACAAAGAAAAATGACACAATGGAAAGGAAGAAAGTAGGGCTTAAAGATAAAGGGATAATTAGAACATTGGCGAACAAAGGAGATCTAATGAAAGGGTTGTGTTTGAAATGCATTGGCATGTTACTGTATATAGAAGTATGAACTTTTCCTAATTTTGTTTTCAATATTTCCTAGATCTTTCTTGCAAATGTATACTACACTTAGCCAAGTAAAAAACTAAATCAACTCATGGGAATATGTTACCAACTTTAATATCACATTAAATTTAGATTAAGTGGTTAAGTCTGTGAAAACATAAAGAACTCTAACCTATAAGGGGAAGACCCATTGGAAGAAAGTCTTGGGAAGGGAGGAATGTTTGGGACCAAGGTGGCCTGTTTTCTTCTCTTGAATTTATAGTGCCAGGAAAGCCAACAGACGTTGACAAAAACCATAGCCAGCAGGCCAAGTCTGGCCTAATGTTTTTGTGAAAAGTGTTCATTAAAGAAATAGAAGAATGATACTTTGTGACATGTTAGGATTATATGAAATGGTTTAACTAGAAAATGGCAACACACATCCCATTTATGTAGCTCAGGCTTCGATGGCAGAGGTGAGTAGTCACCGCGAGTGCATGTGGCCTACAAAAACCTAAAATAGTTTATGTGGCTCATTATAGAAAAGGGTTGCTGATCCAGGGGTTGGAAGGTGCCTCAGAGATTTAATGACTTTCTGGAGAACAGTGTTGCTTGTTTGTTAAACTATGAGAGTACTTCAAAAGGTTTGTGAGAAATACAATTATAAGACAAGTATATTTTGGTGCAAAAAAAGTCTGAGATTCATGCCTAGTGTTTTCATAAGATGAAATTTCCATGAACTTTTTGAAAACCCCATGTGCATGTGGATTTCAAATTCTTTTGGTAACATTTGTAACAAAAAGAAACTCATCTCTTTTTAAAATTTAGTTTATTTACTTGAAAGATAGAGAGAAAGAGAGAGAATCTTTTATCAGTCAGTTCCATTTCCTGAATGGCCACAATGGCTGTAGCTGGGCCAGGATGAAGCCAGGAGTCAGGAACTCCATCCAGGCCTCCCACATGGGTGGCAGGGGCCCAAGTAATTGGGTCATCTTTCACGATTTTTCCAGGCACATTAGTAGGGAGTTGGATCAGAAGCAGGGCAGCCAGGGTTTACACTGGTGCTTTAAGATGGGATGTCGGTGTTGCAGGCATTGGCTTAACTGCCGCACCACAACACAGGCCTCAATAAACTTATCTTTTAATTCGATTTTCCATAAACTCTTTGAAGTACCCTTGTCTACAAATCAAGGATGTCTCCTGATTTCAGAATTACTGAAAGGAGGGGAAAAGGTCTCCAAATTAAGCAAAGCCGTGACAGCTAAATCTGCTTTCCAATTATTACAGAGATTTTTCCAGCCTTTAGGACATACTTTAGAAAGAATTGTTCGACATCAAGGAGCTGAGCTAGATAATAGACGACACTGTCCAGCTTGAAGCTTCCAGAATTTGTTATTCTAATAGCTTACCTCCCTCCCTCTCTCCCTCCCATCGTCTGTTTTTGGCTATTGCTTCGGGAGCTATTTCACCCTGCGCCTGTAGTCCCCGAAGGTTACGCACAGTCACAGTGGCTGTGTGCTATACAGCAAGGCAAACACTGATGGAGTGAATGCTAAGTGACTGTTCCTAGGTGAGATCCACGGCTAGGTACCCAAAGGATCAGCACATAACCTTGGTTTATTTGTGTTTCGGACACCAGCTTTCATATGCATTGCTGATGGCTGAGCACTGCACCTGTGGCCTAAAGCACTCTAACTTACTTACACCTGACTGAAACGTCACCACGTGTTTCCTCCAGAAGGCACACAGACACTTCTTGTACTCAGGAACCTTAGACAGTGTATGAGCTCTACGCTTGCAGCATCTCAACGGCCCAATAACCAACAAAACCCACAAAAATGTGGCAGGAAATGGATCTTGAAAAGGACACTCTTTTTTTTTTTTTTTTTTGCCAGGCACAGTGGACAGTGAGAGAGAGAGAGAGACAGAGAGAAAGGTCTTCCTTTGCCATTGGTTCACCCTCCAATGCCCACTTTAGGGAAAAACCCAGAGTGCCACCAGGACCAAGCAGGTGGAGGGCTGGTCATGCCACTCCCAAGGGACATCTCCCTTTGGTGCTTCTCCCCTCCTGCATTCCTTCTGCTCCACCTCAGGGACAAACCTGGGAAAATGCACTTCATTACTTTAATTCAGTTTACTATAAAATTGTAAAAAAAAAAACAAAAAAAAACCTGAGTAAATATTATTATTCTCTTTTTACAGAGAAGGGCATAAGACATGATGATTAACTTTAAATAGTAATGTTTACTCATCCTCACCTCATGGAGACATTAGACAGGTTTAATGGCAGGACTTAAGGAGAAAGGCTCTGTGTAAATCCCACATATTATACAGCTATTATTCTACTGTAAGAAGAGGGATTTAGGCTGCATAAGGGGGGCGGATTTACTGATACAGGTGTTAGACAATGAGGTAGCCTTCCCAGCTCTTCCCTAGATACATTTCAGGTTAGGAAGAGAGTTGGTATGTTAGGCTCCACTTAGTTGTCAGCTCTAGAAGCTGGGAAAGAGTGGTGGTTATAAGAAGGAATACTTTTTACCTTCTTTTTAAATATACAGGGATCAGACACAGATTTTAATTTTGCCAGTAAAGGATTAAAATAACCAAACTATGGCCTGTTACAAGTTCAAAGAGAAAAAGGTTTTGACACCGAAAAATCCTAAAAACAGGAATCAGAGAAAATATCTGAAAATCATGTATCTGATAAGGGTTACATCCAGAGTATATTAAGAACTCCTATAACTCAACAACAACAAAATCAATAAAAGTAATTTAAAAATGAGCCAAGGACTTAAGGTGTCGATGTTATGGTACAGAAGGTTAAGCTGTGGCTTCTACTGCCAACATCCAACATTGGAGCACTGGTTCCAGTCCTGGCTGCTCCACTTTTGATCCAGCTTCCTGCTAATGTGCCTGAAAAAGCAGTGGAGGATGGCCCAAGTGCTTGGGCCCCTGCCACCCCAGATGGAGTTATAGCCATCTGGAAAGTGAACCAGTGAATGAAAGATCAATCTCTCCCCCTCCCCCTCTGTAGCTCTATCTTTCAAGTAAGTAATTTTATAAACTAGGCCCTAGTCTTGAATGTACCTTTCTCCAAAGAAGTTATACAAATGACTAAAAAGTGCATGACAAATGCTCAGGATCATGAATCATTAGGGTAATACAAATCAAAATCAGAATTACATACTGCCTCGCATGTATTAGTATGGCTAAAATTAAAAAAAAAGCAGCAAATATCAAAGAGAATGTGGAGAAATTAGAATCCCTGTGCATGGCTCATGACAATATAGCATGGCATAGCTGCTGTGAAAAACAGCAAAAAATGAATGATGGAAATATCATCTGTTCCAATAATCCCATTTCTGAGTATGATTTTAAAGAGACATATGACAGATATTTCAAATTTCCTAGATTGAAGGTTTTTTTCCCTTTCATTTCTCAAAAATCCAGTATAAGTACATCAGACAATGTGGCCTGGCTCCTGACAGTTAGTAAACACTGTCATACACGGTCCAAGAATTAGCCACTCAAACTACTTACATCTCAAACTAACCTTTCCCGAAGAGGGAAGAACTAACCCTGTCTTTGTGTTGTCAGCTACAGAAACCCACGGCCAAGCACAAAGGACTGAAGAGAGAAAGGTTCTCTAAGAGCAAGTAGAAGCAGACTGTCCTTATCATCAGTGTGTACAGTGGAAGTGATGGCTAAGGAAGGAGTCTGGGCTACACCAGGGCTTGAAATGCAAGATCAGTACTGAACCATCATGGCTGCCTTTGATGGGAGGCCCTTTCCTGGTCATATACATGCCCGCCATACTCATTCATATTATAGATGTCAGAAATTCAGATATCCTTGGTCAAAGTCTGGAATAAAGTTTGTTTTAGGGCTATTTACATAGATGGAGTTTACTAAGCTATTGTGATTTCTTAGCCACGCTCCAAGACAGCAACACAAAAATGTCCTCTCCACCACACTAAAGATGTTCATTTACATGCAACAGAAAGACTGGTTCTTCTCTTCTACGGTTAGAGCAATTTTACTAGGGAGCTGCATTGGACAACACTTTGAACATTCTTTTATTAAAATTCCTGGGTGTCCATGGGTGCCCTGTGGCTATGGGCAGGAGTTACTGGAAATCCCCTGAGCATTGACACAGTTGAGTCAACCTGCCTCCCTTAAAACCCCTCCTCCAACTCCAAGTGTTGACACAACACTTTTCCCAGACCCTATGCTGATGACCTTTCTGTAGCTCCTGCCCTTCTGGGCCGTCGCTGTGCAGTGGGGACACACTCTTTCCTGGCTTTTCTGTCCCTAACATTCCCTGTCTTGCCCTCAGCAGGTCCTTCCCAGACTCACTGCACCCACCTCCTGGTTTTTGGTCCATTTGGCCACTGTTTCCCCCGGCTTCGCTTCTAGATCCTCTGTTCATTCTGCACCAATATCAGGCCAGTTCATGTCCACTCCCAGGCTTTGTTGGCCAATCTTATGCTGCCATCCCCCAATTCTACACCAGCATCTTGCTTTCCTCCTCTCCAGCTATAGTAGTGAGATCCTGATACTTCCCCTGAGATGTCCTCTTTAGGATCTGACTTACAGATCTCCAAAGTCATCTTAGACCTGCTCCTCCCTGCTCAAATTTTGCATCTTACTCATCACCAGGAGGCATCTGCACCCACTCTACCACCTGAACAGTGCACCCTTCCGCCTCTGCTCCAAGGTAACCCCATCACGTCTCCCCGACCCTTGCACCTGCACCCAGACTCTCCAGAGTCTGTTAGGTAACATCATCTTGTACAACTTTCTGTGCTGCCACCAGCCCCATGTGGCTACTGAGCACTTTCAATATGGCCACTGTGACCAGGAGACTCAACTTTAAATTTTATTTTGTTTGGGGACAAGTGTTGTGGTGCAGAGGGTTAAGCCACCACCTGCAATGCTGGCATCCCACATTGGAGTGCCAGTTCTAGTCCTGGCTACTCCACTTTCCATCCAGCTCCTGGCTAATGTGCCTGGGAGAGCAGTGGAAGATGACTCAGGTGCTTGGGCCCCTGCCACCCACGTGGGACACCTGGATGGAGTTCCAGGCTCTTGGCTTCAGCATGACCCACCCCTGGCTGTTGTGGCCGTTTGAAGAGTGAACCAGCAGATAGAAGATATCTCTCCCTCTTTCTCTCTCTCTCTGCTTGTCTAATAAATAAATATTTAAAGAGAATCTTTGTTATAATTTAGATGTATGTAGCCCTACATGGCAGTGACTACTGTGTCAGAGCAGCTTGTGATTCTCAATAGATGTAAGTAGACCCCAAGCAGCTTCCTTGACATGACTGAGAGGCACTTCCTTGTCTCCCTCCTCACTCTCTTTATTCTCATGACTCTCTTGGACACAGTGAAATGTTCCATTTCTCACAATCACCTTGCTTCCCTCTCCTTTGGGATAGGAACTCCTCAGACTTAGAGTAGCTTCCGTCTGTCTGTCAAACTCCAACTTGATCCTGGCTTCGCACTTCCCACATCTCATGCCGTGGTCTCCTGCCACTTCCCCTTCCAGATGCTACACTGTGGCCCTTATGGTTCAAATCATAGCACCTTTCACAATGGGGTTTCATCCCAGCTCGCTGCTGTATGCTCTGCATTAGATGTCAGGCTCCATGGGGGCAGACACCAGGGCTCTTTGGTTGCTGTTGCGTCCTGAGCACCACCACAGTGCCTGGCGTGGCAGGGGCCCCACATGTGAGCCTCTCCCGCAGGTGGGTGGGCTCACAGTGCTCACAGGAGCATTGCACACACTCTCAAGAGCAGTGCCTTTGGCAGCTCTTCCTCTACCTCTTCCCCCTTAAAGGTGGCTTAGGAGGGTGTAATTGTAATGGGGAAAGCTCATTTCACAGGACAACATGGCATTGAAAAATATCTTTTCTTCTGTAGTGCCCTGGCTATTAAAAGCCTCCGTCCAGTAGGTTTAGGAAGGACAGTAACTTAGCTATTGCGCTGTGCATCACAATACGAACCAATTACAATGACGTACCTAACAGCGGCACTGACAGGCTCAGGGAGGGCCACTTATGGATTCGGCACTTAAACCGTGAATGTGCTGAGCAAAGAAGGCAAGCACATCAGGACTCCCTTCTTAGCTCTGTGGGCAGTGGCTCTCCCCGCTGGGCTTCAGGTGCCAGCTGCCAGTATGAACACACACCCAGACCTCATCCAAAGTCATCAAGTCCATGTGTGTGCGGGATCGTGAAATCACAGAATATGCTGACCTATTATTTCCCACTTTTCCCTCATTTTTAAATTGATGCTTTTTTTTTTTCCAGTTAAAGAAACAAACGTGTTTTAGGTGGAAATATGCATCCATTGGCACGATTCACCCAGGGCGGTGCATCCTGACCCATGCACTCTGCCAGCCCGTATCTAGTATGGAAATTCAGGAGGATACGATAAACCTTTACTAATCACGCCTGGTTTCAGTGAGACGGAGTCAACTCTTCCATGCCAGCTGCCCACTGAGTTTGAGATCTTTTTCATCTACGGAGAAGCGCATCTTTGTGGATCTGTGTCTTCCCTCTCTGCTGGTGCCTTGGAAGATAAGGCTTGGCTCACGTAAGTTGACTATGGAATAAACAACTCTTCCTTTATTTAGTATCTTTCTTAGTCATGGTCTTGTCAAAGAAGAATCCAATAAAACTCTTCTAAATGATATAGAACGTGAGATAGAACGTGGCTTTGAATCCTGATCTCCCTTACACATACACACACACACACATGGATGCACACACACGCGCACACACATGGTACTGCCAGCAGGGACTTTATTAGAGATGCTAACTCAAAGAATCTCATTTGCTGTCACCCAAACAACAGGACAAGATGGCAAACATTTGTGGGGTGCCTGTCATGTGGTGCGTGCCTCTGGACCTGTGTTATTTCATTCACCTTCCCAAAGTCCTCTTTTAAGATGGGTATTATTCCCATTTTACAGTGGAAAAAAACTAGGGGCCAAAAAGTGTAAGTAAAGCATTCAAGGCTACAGAGAGGAATGGTGATGGAGCACCCTAGGCCATGCTCTTTCTGCCCGTGGTGGTCACATTTCTGAGGCAAGCTCCTGTTTTGGCCTCAGAACTTCTCCCTAGGAGAAACGGATTAGAAAGACACATGAGCTAGAACCCATTGTGGAAGGAGTGGGCTGCCCCAAGAAACGGAGGGAGGAGTCGATCTTGTGGCCTGCATTCTTCTGTACCCCACAAGAGATGCTTAAAATAGGTTGGTGCCTATCTCAAATCCACCTAGAATGTGATTGTGATGGAAATTAGCACTACCGCCACCCAGATGCAAAAGCACCCGTTAATTAAATGAGCAACGAGAATCTCAAAATAATTTGTGCATCGTCCTAGCTGCTTGCAGCAATCTCTCTCTTCCTGGGTATTGTGTTGCTGAAACTGATAGCTCTTCCCACCTTAAGAATGACATCTGGCTGCTGTGCATGGGTGGCATTTACCGGATCACCGATTTCTGTTCCCCACCCTCCTGCAGAATGGAGAACTTAGCTCCTGGAGCCTGGCTACAGGAAGACCTCTTAGTTGTCAAGCATCCCCCTTGGAACCACAGAGAGCAGGTACCCAGCAAGAAGCTGCTCAGTCTTCTGGCCTGCAGAGAAGGGCATCTGGGCGACACATGGCTGTCTGCACAGCCTAGAGGCAGCTTCCCACCCAGGCCTAGGGACCACATGCAGGAACAAAGGCCTCCAAACCAAACCTGCACCGCTTCAGCTGCAACCTAAATGTTTGTCTGGGGAACTGCTGAACATGCATGACATCTTAATATAAAACAGGTTATTGCCTTCAAGCCATAACCCTGCATCTCAAAAACCATGCTGTCCAGAAGATGCTGGGGATGAGTCTGTAGAGACCAGGGAGCTGGAGAGCAGTGTGACTGTTTCTAACATGCCTGAGTGTTGGCTGTCTGCCTCCCTCCCTTCCTCTCTCCTTTCCTTCATTTGAAATGCAGAATTACAGGGTGGGGGGGGGGAGGGCAGAGAAAGAGAGAGAGGAAGAGAGAGAGAGAGAGAGAATCTTCCATCTACTGGTTCACTCCCCAGATGGCTGTAATGTTCAGGGCTGGGCCCAGGCTGAAGCAGGAGCTTCATCTGGTCTCCCATGAGGGTGGCAGGGGCCCAAGTGGTAGGGCCAAAATCTGCTGTCTTTCTAGGAGCCTTAGTAGGAAGGGAGTAGCTGGGCCTCGAACCAGCATCCATATGGGATACCAGCATCGCAGGCAGTGGCCCAACCTGCTATGCCACAAGGTAGGCCCCTACATTACTCATCTGGGAGATTCAGCCCAGCCTAAAAACCAGCAGACACCATCAGCCAGAAGCACAGGACCATCACCGTGGTGGCACCAGGAGCACTGAACAGTGAGTTTAGGAGGTTCCAGCTGCTTCCAGCTACTGAGAACCCTAAGAAATCATGCTTTGGGCCTTTGTTCAACTTCCATTAAGAAAGGATTCTTTGACGCCCCCTTGGAAATCTCCTAACACCTCTTCTAGTACAGCTGGATCACAACTCACGGTGTGGTCACCTGAGCAGGCAGCCCTTTGAACCACCAGATTCTGTTTGTTTGAACTACCTTTGAGTCTCTTCCCCTTAGTACACTACCTGACACTTTATTGCTATTATTTTAATTATTAATTTATTTGAGAGACAGATAGAGCTCCCACATATTGGTTTACTCCCCAAATGCCCCCAGTAGTCAGCACTGGGGCAGCACTGAAGCTGGGAACCTAGGACTCAAACCAGGTCTCCCACATGGGTATCAACAACCCAATTTCTTGAGCCATTACTGCTGCCTCCCAGGGTTCCCATGAGTCAGCAGCAGGGTGCTCTGATGTAGGATGCAAGCGTCCTAACAAGTACCTTAACTGCTAGGCAAAACACTTGCCCTGCTAGACATGTTCAGGCACTCAAATCCTTGCTGAATGAGAAGCATAGCTTCTTCTACCACACAAGTGGGATTTCTAACAAGAGGCAATGTGTTCACATTCATATTTTTGGTGCAAGGTATGGACTCATCAATGAATGAATGTACAAGCACACACATGCTCAAGAGTCCCATGGCCCAGGTGACCAACTTCAGCCTCTGATTACCTTCTGCTTTGCATTAAGCTCCAGCTGTGTTTGTAGAATCTGAGCTAATCGATGGTGCAGGTTGTGTCATTAGTGTATTTTACATTCTCTGTGGCATTTCCATATTGCAAAACATGAACTATACTTTTGCTAAGCGTGTTTACCAAAATAAGATTGCAATTGTATCCTATTTAACAGCAAAAGAGCCATTTTGACCTCAAGGGATATTAATATCATCTTTAATATTTACTAACTGTTCTTTAGACTGACTATACCATAAACATCCCTTAATCTTTAGGGATGAATAGAAACTAGCAATAAATTCATTATATATGTGTTTTTTTCCACCCAGGGAAATTAATTGCTACTCCTGCAGTATCTAAAAGATGACTACTGTCAATTCTTTCGAGTAGAGTAAGGAATCTATATGCTTTGCATACGATACCCAAACATTTACAACACAAAATACATCTATTCCTAGGAGTCTTTCTGCTGCTTTCTTTGAAGCATATTTTTTGAGGAAAGACTGCTGGTGAGAGGGCTTACGATTCATTAAAGTTGTTGACTGATTCGAACACTTAACTGCCAACCTGTTCTTTCAGAGAGTGCTCTTTTCTCCCACCTTGGCACCATTCTGCCAACACATATGTGCACCATGTGGAAGAAGTGCATGTGTGTCCTGAGAGCTGGCATACTGTGCATGCTATTTAAATAGAACTTTGATCTCTATTCAAAGGGTTCTTTTTTGTGTGACCCTTAGAAACAAATGCTCTTTTTTTTTTCCCCCACAAAGTGACAAGAACTAGGCTTTAAGTACAGAGCCAGCGTATTGTGTAGCTCTTTGTTTCCTTGAAGAAAATTCCACAAATGTTGATTCACTAATTTACTCTAATGAAAAAGCTGTAGGCAGTCTCAAGTCTGAGCAAGCGTGAATGTTAGAAAGGTCTCTCTAGACTTACAATGTGGTTTTCAATGTTCTGTCTGGAATAGGAATATAAATAGAGCACGCAAGATGCTTCTGTTAGGACACAGTTAAGATAGAACATTTTTGATACTTGAAAATAAAGGTTTTAGAACTAAAATGATTCCAGAAAGTGTGATTTTCTTCCAGCCAAGGTGGAATAAGAGGAATCGAATTTACCCTTCTGAGACAACCAAAAATATAGAGGAAAAGGCATGAAAAAAATGACTTCCAACAGACTAGAGATCAATGAAGGACAGTGATGCTCGAATTAAACCCAGGAGCAAAGCTTTGTGATGACAGCTTAGACAAGGATTTCAGAGAAGTAGTGAGGAAACCAGAATCTACAAAAGAAAACAACCAATGGACCATTCACATAAACAACTCCTGCTCTTCAAAGACTACTGTTGAGAGAATGAAAAGATAAGTTATAAACTGAGAGAAAATATTTGCAAATCTTATATATCACCTATCTGACAAAGAATCTGTTTGCAAAATATATAAAGAACTCTCAAAACTCAACAATTAGACAATAATTCAATTAAAAAAATAAGCACAGGAGTTGCAGAGACACCTAATCAAAGACGACATTGGGATGGTAAATGAGCATGTGAAAAAATTGCTCAACATCATTAATCATCAGGGAAATGCAAATTACAAGTCACAGTAGGATACTACCACATAGCTATGAGAATGGCTAAAGCTAAAATGATTCACCATGCCGAGGGTTAAACAGGATGTGGAGTAGTCTCTCACGTACTTGCTATGGTAATGTAAAATAAACTACTTTGGAAAACACTTTGGCAGTTCCTGTTTTTTTTTTTTAAAGATTTATTTATTTGAAAGACTGTTACAGAAAGAAGGAGAGGCAGAGAGAGAGAGAGAGAGAGAGAGAGAGAGAGAGAGAGAGAGAGAGGGAGGTCTTCCATCCTGTGGTTCACTCCCCAATTGACTGCAAGGGCCAGAGCTGAGCTGATCCGAAGCCAGGAGCCAAGAGCTTCTTCCAGGTTTCCCAGGTGGGTGCAGGGACTCAAGGACTTGAGCCATCTTCTACTGCTTTCTCAGGCCATAGCAGAGAGCTGGATGGGAAGTGGAGCAGCTGGGACTTGAACCGGCGCAAATATGTCCAGGTATTCAACTACTAGATTTCATCCAAGGAAAGAGAAAGTATATGTCTATGTGAAGAATTGGATGTACAGCACAATTTTATTTTGTAAGAGCTCCCAAACAGGAAACATCCCAAATGTTCATCAACAGGTGACTACCACAAACAAAGTGTGGAACAGCCATACAATGGGATACTACTCAATAGGAAAAAAAAAGGAACTACTCACAGACCCCAAAAGATTAAGTGCTTCATGATTCCAGTTATACAAAATGCTAAGAAATGCAAACTAATCTGTATTGACAGAAAACAATATAGAAAGTAATTGGGGAGTAGGAAGTATGAGGAAAGGTAAAGGAAAAGCAGGGGGAGTGGCTGGCTCTGTGGCTTAGCAGGTAAAGCCACCGCCTGCAGTGCTGGCATCCTATATGGGCACCAGTTCAAATCCCAGCTGTTCCACTTCTGATCTAGCTCCCTGCTATGGCCTGGGAAAGCAGTAGAAGATGGCCCAAGTCCTTCGGCCCCTGCACCCATTTGGGAGACCCAGAAAAAGCTCTTGGCTCCTTGCTTCAGATCCACACAGCTCTGGCCACTGCAGTCATCTGGGGAGTGAACCAATGGATGGAAGTCCTCTCTCCCTCTCTCTCTCTCTGCCTCTGCCTCTCTGTAACTCTACCTTTCAAATAAATAAACAAAACCTTTAAAATAAAACTAAAAAAAAAGCAGGGGGAAACTCTTGGGGTGATAGGAATCTCTGTTATATTGATTTTGGTGATAATTTTATGGGTGTGTATGTATCTTAACACTTGTCACATTGTGCAATTTCAATTTATTCAGTTTGTGGCATATCAATTAAACCTTGATTGCCTTTCCAAAACCCCATTACACTAACTTACTCTGGGATATTGTACAGATAATCAGCATTTATGATACAACTACTCACTGAGCCCCTGTCTGGTGCCAGGCAGAGAAGGCTTTGACTTCTTGGCCACTGGGTGCAACCTCTGTGTTTCCACTGTGCTATGTGGAAGGCTGAAGAACCCATTTTACCATTTCTTGTTGGTCTCACTGCTTGCAAATTGCTTCAGAATATGTCATCTGTATTATTATTATTATTTTTTTTTTTACTTTTTGACAGGCAGAGTGGACAGTGAGAGAGAGAGACAGGTCTTCCTTTTGCCGTTGGTTCACCCTCCAATGGCCACCGCGGCCGGCGCACTGCGGCTGGCACACCGCGCTGTTCGGAAGGCAGGAGCCAGGTGCTTATCCTGGTCTCCCATGGGGTGCAGGGCCCAAGCACTTGGGCCATCCTCCACTGCACTCCCGGGCCATAGCAGAGAGCTGGCCTGGAAGAGGGGCAACCAGGACAGAATCCAGCACCCCAACCAGGACTAGAACCCGGTGTGCCAGCACCGCTAGGCGGAGGATTAGCCTGTTGAGCCACGGCGCCGGCTGTATTATGTTTTGCGATGACAGTTACACATGTGCTAATTTTGATACTGTTTTTTGCCTGCCTATACAAGTAAGGGAATTCACTATGAAGGAAGCACAAGATGGCAATTGGATCTCTACTGGAAGGCCTTTCAGTGAAATCAACAGAATAAGGTTAACCTGCTAGGTGTTCTCGTGTAGATCACCAGGAGCTTCAGCAGAAAACGCACGGGGAGACCCAACTCTAGTTTCCTGTATTTCCTTTTGTGAGAGTCACCAGGAGCAGCATTTGCTGGGTTCCCTGACTCTTCACCTTGCCATCATCTCTTATTTCTTAGATTTTTCACTAAACTGTCCTCTTTAAGCCACTGATAATTATGAAACTATCATGAATTCTCCTTGTCACATGAAAAGATCAGGGAAAGCAAAGATTAGTGATACACACAGTCTCAGTGTAAAGCACTGGAAAGTGACATTTTTTAAATCAATAAACTACATGTCATTAGCATCCCAGGGAGATCACATTCCACTTGCATAAGTGGTCTAAAGGAGGGACCATTATGTCAATAGTAATATTACAATATTGCTCATCAAGCCTGCCAACATTTCCCTTAATGTTAGAGAAAATATTTGCAATAGAATTACTCAAAACATATAGGCTGAACTCAGGCAATAAATTTTCCAAAAGAAAGTATGGAAACCTCACAACTATGAAAAACTAAACTCGCAGGACTATGTACAAGATTCTTTGAGCCAGAATTGGAAAAGCTGCTTGCAAAGTGAAACAAGGAGCATATTTTAAATAACATAAAACAAATTATCTAAATCAATATTTTATAGAAACTGCTAATGCACACGCACACCTTGTAGATGTTTAATTGATTAAATTAGAAACAAGCTCACCATCCACTCTCTCTATTTATACAAGACAAGGAAGGTGACTCCTATGAAGAATAATGAATATAGTATTCAAAATTTGGCAAAGGTTGAGATGATCCATGCTGGCCCTGAACCACTAATAATGTTTTGAAAGATTGGGTTATTAGATTAACAGTTGTAGAAGATGGACACTATTTATGCAATGTTAGAGCAAACATTTTTATTAACCAAACGTTTCCTAACTTGCAAACAAAAATGTGAAACTCAATCTGACACCTGTAGCAAACACGAGAGCCTTCCTTGGTCCAAGGCACAGCGCTATCCCTGGTGCTATAAATGAGATTTGATCCAAAGGTTATCAAAAGAAAAATCTCCTTCTTCCCCTTTTAACTCTTGCTGCCTCTCACCACATACTTTCTTTCCAACGCCCTGAAAACTCTTAGCTCTCTGCTTTCATTTCTTCAACAGCACATGTGGGGTGGTTGATCCTTCACTGAACAAGAACCAAGGGCTCTACTTACATCATGCATGGAGTCCAGGAGCTTGGTGAGTTGGTAGAACCTCTGCCAGCTCTGCCCAGAGTTGTTGGGACACTTGGTTACCATCTTCCTCAGCTCCTTGATGTAGTTTGCTCTCATTTCTTCAAATGCAGCCTGGCTTTTGAGGCCATCTTTTGGAACTGTGTTGAGGAATACAGATATGTAAACCCCAAGGCTGAAAACGGCTCTAGCATCTTCTCAGTCAGGTGGCCTAGAACATTTTGTGGTTATACATTGATGATAAGGTTGGATACCAAATCCCAATTAATTGCAATTACAAATAAAAATGGGTGCTATCAACTGGTAGACATTTGTTCAAGTTATACACAGGAGAATAACTTTGAATTATTGCAAGTGTATCATTATGCATTTTGCATATATTAGCTGACTTGAACCTGTCCCCCATGTTATGACTTAAACATTATATTATTCTCATTTTACAGATGAGGAAACTGAAGGTTGCATGTTGAGAATCTGCCCAAGCAAACAATAAATACACACAGCAGAGAAGGGATAGTAAAAGCTTAAGTCTGTTTCCAAAGCCGGCCTCTGCACCACAGTGCTATAATGTCTGATGGCCTGTCATCAAAATGTTTTATGAATCCTAACTTGCCAATACCTTGGAAAATACAAAAGTATATTTTGATTTTCCATGACAACCAGAAGAGCCACAATCCAAGCTGGGCTAGAGTTGGAAAACTTCGTCTTCATACTCAAGTTCAAATCAAATACGCTCTGGGAAACTGGCCCTCTATGGGAGGTTGCTGCACACCTGTCCAGCCCTTGCTATTCTGGGCATTTGGGGAGGAAACCAGCAGATTGGAGCTTTCTCTATGTCTGTCTGCCTCGAATAAAATAAATAACTCAACACTTTTGAAAAAAGACGACTTTGGAACTCAGCACTTGTAAGCATGTCAAATGCTAGGAGGATCTTTCCCAGGCAGGACCAGGTTTATTGAGAAAGGGTGCAGCTGTGTGCAGGTGGCGGCATGGGCAGAGTTTAGGCTAGAGCCACTCCCTTTGAAAATTTTACGTCTGCTTTGTCACTATAGGCAATAAAAAGGTATGTTTGTGCTTTAACTCTGAGTAATAAAATCACCCCAGAACTTTATTTTCTAGGAGAGGAAGACCTAATGAACATTCATCTTGTGCCACTAACATTCTGATTTTGAAACTGCTCTTATTTTCATTTCTTAATTGCACATATTTGCAGTTTCTTATAATTGGTGTAAATAATAATATGGTCGTCAGCACTTTAGAACGGCTAAGTATATTCATGAATATTATGTGCAACTCTGGGAGCTGGCATACCACAATTACCAAATAAACCCTGCTACTCCATAGAAAGATGTGAAGTATTTTGCAAATTAACTTCTTAATCTCCTTGAGTTTAACCGTTGAGGGTTTTGATTTGTGGTTTATTTAAATCTATTTTTGTGAGGGGGGAGGATTAAGCGCCTAATAGCAACTGCATACATTCCTGAGGCTACCACAGTATTAGTTGTGGTTTAAAATATTTGACATTCATATTAGCAGTTAAATGTATTTCATTATATAATACATAGGGTTTTTTATCTTAAAATGAAAACCTTGTTTTGGAAGTATAAACATGAAAGAGGAATGGTAGTAACCAGAATGTCAATCCTAAAACCACAGATCTTTCTATCAAAATTTTAACATTGCCTTAAAACTTTCTAAAAGAAACAGAAAGTTTGCAAATCTCAGCCTACACTGACAATCCACAAATTAACATTTTTTTAGGTTATGAAATTGGAAAAAGTAAACTTTTAGCTTTTCCAAAATAAGATACTTAAGTGGATGTCACCCTATACACTAAAAAACGACATAACATTAAAATACAGTGAATACATTTTTGGGCTATATTTCAACACATCTAAGATTAACCAAAAATGTTCATATTTCTGATAGTTGTGCTATCAAAAATTCAAGATTATAACAACTTGTATCAAATATTATTACTTGCATTTTGCTGCTGTAACTGAAATATGTTTCACCAGTTTCCTAGCCAGATTTTTTAGAAGTTGAAACAAACCCACAAATAAAGGGAACTTAAGCAAAACCTCCAATTTTGGAGGTTTGCCCAGAATTTCTGCATTTACTTATTAAATGCAGCAGGGCTGTTGGAAATTGTCCAAAAGCTATGGGCTGGAGAAGAGCAAAGAGACAACGGCGGCAGAAGTCTGTCTGTTTTCCTCTGTAAGCACCAAGACCATGGCATGCTCTTGAGGCCATGGCTAAAAACTTTCTTGATACGCTGGACATCAGGTGTGCAATTTAACAGCCTCAAATAAGAACATGTTTCATTCATTGTATCACAAATTAGCAAAATAAACTTATGGAAGGCTGCAGTTTCTAGGACTCATACAATTCTTTACGTATGTTTTCCTGCCTTTTTATATTGCTTTCCCTGCATGCAGAAAAATTCAGAATGGAAAGTAGTGAGCTACTTGGATGCTATTGCATACTTCAGGTCACTTCAGAGTAGTATCAGAATCTATGAATGAGTAGGAGGGTAAGAAAGGTAAGAGAACAATTAGGAATTAGCAGTCAAAATTTATAAAGAATTAATATTACATATATATTTTAGGTGAAAATATTTCATTTAAACTGTCACACATCTGATATGATTTTTTTTTTTAACTAGCAGTGGTTGACAACATAGCTTGGAAAAGGGAATAAAATCACTTTCATTGAATTGAAAGGTGGGATTGCCAAAGTTATACTCCAGAGAGGACAAATTAGGAACATCAGAAACCCTGAAGGCAAGTGGAGCGAGGGGAAGCAGCCTGGTTCTGCTGACCCGGCAAACACGGACACTACAGGAGATGGGCTGTGTGTGATTAGTGAGGAATGGTGAGGCCTGTGGCAAACCAGAGGACATGCCCTGCCCTGGGCAATCAAATTCAATGAAAAGAAAACAAAACAAAAGGCCAAAAGCAACCCCCCAAACGTGTGCTGGCCAAACAAAACACAGCTGTGACCTGCTGGCCCCCCCTTCCTGCCTGCACTGCCTGCCCCTCTGCCATGGTGCCGCCCTGGATTCCATCTGCTCCCCTCTGGGCCTCCCCGACTGCCGTCGGTCCGCACTCTGCTTCTGAGAGCGAGGGAGCAACTGTGATGCGAAGTCCAAAGTCCTGGGGTTGAGTCCCAAGGATTCTGAACCAACAACCACTTAGATGCTTGTTTTGTCAGCTTTGCAACAGGCTTGTCAATCTCCCAGCACTAAATTAAATTGGAAGTATTAATATAGAAACACGCTTTACAAATCGTGAGGTGTTCAACATATGAGGGAACCTCAAAAAGTTCATGGAAAATGGAACTAAAGGATAAGTTTATGTTGGTGCAAACAAAGTGTGGCATCTGGGGCTGGTGCTGTGGCGCAGTGGGTTAAGCTCCTGCTTGCAACACGGACAACCCATATGGGAGTGCTGCTTCAAATCCCAGGTGCTCTGCTTCTGATCCAGCTCCCTGCTAATGTGCCTCTTGGACAGCAGTGAATGATGCCTCAAGTGCGTGGGCCCTGCACCCATGTGGGAGAGGATGGAGTTCTGGCTTCTGGCTTCAACTTGGCTCAGCCTTGGCTGTTGTGGGCATCTGGGGAATGAACCAGTGCATGGAAGGTACCTCTCTCTCTCTCTGCCTTTTAAATAAATACATTTTAAAAATATTTGAAATCCGTGAATAGAAGGAGTATTCAGAAAGTTCATGGAAGATACATATTATCAAAAAAGTATGTATGGATTTCAAATGTTTTTGCAACAAAATAAACTTTAAAACATTTTTTTTTTTCATTTCACTTTAAGTAGGGGAAGAGGGAGAGGGAGGGAGAAGTGGAGAGGGAGGGGGAGGGGGAGGGGAGGGAGATCGATCTTCAATCTGTTGGTTTTCTCTAAATATCCATAACAGCCAGGGCTGGGCCAGGCTGATGCCATAAGTCCAGAACTCAATCCATGTCTTCCACATGGGCAGCAGCCACCCAAATACCTGAGGCATTACCACTGCCTCCCTTGGCGTGTATTAGCAGGAAGTTGGATTGGAAATGGAGCAGCCAGAACTTGAACCATGCACTCCAACACAGGATGTTGGCATCCCAAGTAGTGTCTCAACCACTGTGCCAACTGTGTATGCTTAAATTGATTTTTTTAAATTGCATTTGTGGCAAGCTTTTGAAAGCCCCTTGTATGCGACAGAGGGTCATTATCCATTGTTACCACGGCCTGTCCTCTCCCTGAGCTCATCACTAACTGATTCCAACTCACCCTTCTCAGACCCAGCTCCTCGTCACTGGGGAGACCACCTCTTCTTACCCACTCTATGCTCACCACCCTGGCTGGTGATGCCACTTTCCCAATGATTTTACTAGAGACCGCCCCTTCTCTCAGGCCTCCGACTCACGCGCCTGGCCTGGCTCCTCTTCCCTTCTTCCAGTCTCTGCCAGACAGCCTGTTGTCCCCTGGAGCCCATGCCACTCGCTGTGGCACCCTTGCTGGCTGTTGACATCCAGAACACTTCTCAGTTTCCTTAGTCGCTACAGCACTTGGCCCAGCACCTCTCTCTGCATACTGTCCCAGGTCACCATTCTGGGCATTGCCCTCGTCCGATGTGAGCCTCTTCACATTCTTGCTGCTCGGTTTGGAAACTCCTGTGCCCAAGCCCCTTGCCAAAGCTAATCCTGTCCCCTGGTGTCTCTTCTGGCAGCTTCTGCCATCAACTTCTCTCCTCCCACACTTGGTGCCAGAAGTCTGAAAAAGCTTCCCATCAGTCTGCAAGTCGCTGGCCATCTGGCACTTGCCCGATGCCGACTGGTCAGCTCCAGAAGCCAGCTCCTGGCATTCTCAGCTTTCTCCGTGCAGGCCATGCTGCTGCTCTATCCCTTGCAGGACCCCTCAACTTGGGGCTTCTACTCCCTCTGCCAATGCCGCCCCTCCCCGCAGCCTCCACCATCCTCCCCTAACAGCGCAGCCAGCTCCTCCCTCTTCCCTCTCTGCCCAAGGCAAACCTACTCCCCATCCGAGCGTACAGGGCAATGTTCTCTAAGGCTAACTCCAGATCTAGATCTCTCCGGACTCAAGTCTGTCTTCTAGTACCAACTGCAAAGTTTTCCCTCTCTTTGCTGTCTCTCCTGGGATACAGAGTTAGCCTCAGAAAATTAACCCGTCCAAAAGATCACCCATGTTACCCTGCACGGAATCTGCTCCCCTTTGCGACACGATCATGTTTCTAGTAACGTTCCCGCCACTGTGTTAGTCATCTCTGAGCTCAACACCTGGGTCGCTGCTGATCCAGACCGCTTTTCCTTCCCCCACCCCTGTCAGTCGCTAAGGTCAAGGTTTCAGCTGCGCACTTGTTCCTGCCCATCACACCACCAATCACCATATCCCTGGCCATCATTTCCACAGCCTCTGGACAGCCAGGCTACATTCTCTGTCATTGCCTCTCTCCCTCTGACGCCCCTAGCTCCCCTTTAATCCATTCTTCTGCTGAATAAATCTTCATCAAGCCATAAAACACAGCTTTGGTCCTGTCATCCTTCTGCTCACTGCACTCCCCTTTCTGTCTAATGAAGGCCAGATTTCATCAATGGGCACTGAGTAATCTGGTCCAACCTATAGTCCAACCTTATCCCTCACCACTTGCCAACCCAGTTTAACCCGATGCACCATGAAAAATTCAATGAATACAAATGAATACACAAGGAACAAATTAGAAAACGAATAGGCGAAGCAATCCCCTCACCCCAAGAACTAAGTGCTGTTGTTTACATATGCTCTCCCTGGTGCACACTCATTCACACAGCTCCCTGCCAGAAATGCCATCCCATGCCTCATGTCCAATCCATCACCTGCACAGACCTCCAAGATTGAACTGCACTCTGCCTTCCTGATCCCTAGAACTGAATGTGCCCTTCTCGGAGCCTCTGTGTTGGATAATTACTTTCCGGAATTCATGAAAGTCGTCTTTGAACTTGTCACAGTCTCCCTGAGGGCAGAGACTCTGTTTCATTCTCTCTTGTGCTTCCTGGACTGTCCAGTCCCACTGCACACATAACAGACAATAAATTACTTCCTGATTAAATGGAAAAGGGATATGCTCTTTCATAAGCCCAAAGCTTCATACTATCAACTTAATAGCTCAAAGGCCAAAATGCTCCTCCCAACTTCTAAAACTTTTTTTTTTTAACTTTTGGTGCCAACGACCTGAACAGTCTCAGTAAGCCACTCCTCTATAGGAGAGATGACCTGATGATGTAGAAAAGGTACGAGCATGGACACTGATTTACCTGTGCTTAGTAGCAGCAAGACTTTCATTACGGTGTACTCTTCAAAGGTAAGCTGCAGTCGAACGAACTGAAGGCTGATCTGGTGCATGCCCTGGCACAGCTCATACATGGCAGACTGGTGCATCTTCTCTCTGCAAAGGCAAGGCAGCACGGGTCTGAGAATGCAAGGGTCACTATCCAGCCCAGCCCGGGGCAGCTGAACATGACATCTGGGTCGCAGTTTTCCTTTGGGGTTCAACATGGAGCAGAAAGACTGACTGGATGCCTTCCACAGTGATTGGTAAACTGTTTCTAGACCAACACTGCTGTGCCATTACTGGTACCTTAAGAGAATGTGGCAGAAGCATTGAATCCAGTCCTTTTCAGTGTGCCCTGATTTCATTTTATGTGTGGGGTAATATTAAGTGATTGTGTTGTGTGCTCTACTGAGGTCATTCATAAAACAGAAAGGCCCATAGACTCTTGTTCCTTTTTAGCAACAGGTCCCGGGCACCTCCAATGTCAAAAGGACAGTGTTAGATGGTATGCAAAGAAGACAACGATGACCAATTATTTCTACACAGACCTTCCTTCCAGAGGCTCTGGAAAATATTTGTTAGCATCTTGTTTCAAAAGGAAAACTAACCACAATTTCAAAAAGTGAGAACTCCACATGGAACTGCTCTGTTCAAGGGAAAGATAGATATGAGAGTTTGGCTCCATATACGCAAGTGTTTTCACGTACCCAACTGACCAATCGCCACCGCTCGCCAGGCAAACATTTCCACGAGAATCCGTACTCTACAACAACGGATGCTATTCTTGTCTCTCTCTTTTTTTTATTTATTTGACAGGTAGAGTTAGAGACAGAGACAGAGACAGACAGAGAGAGAGAGAGAGAGAGAGAGAGAGAGAGAGAAAGGTCTTCCTTCTGTTGGTTTACTCCCCAAATGGCCGCTACAGCCAGCACTGTGCTGATCTGAAGCCAGGAGCTTCCTCCTGGTCTCCCATGTGGGAGGGCCCAAGGATTGGGCCGTCCTCCACTGCCCTCCTGGGCCACAGCAGAGAGCTGGACTGGAAGAGGAGCAACCGGGACTAGAACCCAGCGCCCATATGGGATGCCGCCCTCAGGTGGAGGATTAACCAAATGAGCTACAGTGCTGGCCCTCTTGTCTCTTTCTTTAAGAAGAAACCAAGTCATCACAATTTGTTACATGTCTTTCCTCAAAGGAATAATCCTTTTGGGAGGCCCTGGAGAACTACTGATCAGTGATGGCCAGGTTGTAAAAAGTGAAAAAAGAGACAACTGGTGAAAAGTGACAGAGGACTGGACAGATCAAAGAAACAGAAAAGGCAGTTATGATGGCTGATCCACTTCTCATGGTGGCTAAAAGCAGGTAGCATGTGAGACAAAGCAACCTTGTACCTCTCCCAGGATGCACTCTGGGCTCCCTCATTTGGCAGAAATCTGCTTGTCAGCTCTAAATGCCGTTAAGAAGGCACCCGCAAGGAAACAGGGAACATTTTGCTCTACAGTATTATGTTTTTCCTTCATCATGGATACTTTAAGGAAATAATTTAAACACACACATACATACACACACACACAACCACAAGGAGAAACACCTGTAACCTATGGGTCTACCATCCAGGACTAGCAAAGAAAACAATGCTAGTATTTTTGGCAGAGCTGAGGGCTGCTGTCTCCTTCCCTTATCCCATCCATCCTTCCGCATTCCAGAAGGAACACTCAGCTTGGGTGACTGTCATTTCCATCCAGATGTGAATATCGCAGCAGCACAGCAGGTTAAAGCCCTGGCCTGAAGTGCCAGTTCTAGTCCTGGCTGCTCCTCTTCCGACCCATCTCTCTGCTATGGCCTGGGAAAGCAATGGAAGATGGCCCAAGTCCTTGGGCCCCTGCATCCATGTGGGAGACCCTGAAGAAGCTCCTGGCTTCGAATTAGCACAGCTCCAGCCATTACAGTCATCTGGGGAGTGAACCAGCAGATGGAAGAACACTCTGTCTCTGCCTCTCCTTCCCTCTCTCTGTAACTCTGTCTTTCAAATAAATAAAATAAATCTTAACAAAAAAGATGTGAATATCCTATAATACATGTGTGTATCTATAAAACCAACATGCAATACTGGTTTAAGTAAGTTTAAAACTGGATATATAGGTCCTTCTGCAGCTCACTTTTATTCTGAGCTGTATCCATTTTCATGTAGACAACTCTAAGTTAATTAATGCTTAATTACTGCAAGCATCATGTGTTCAAATTTAATCACAATTTACTTATCTGCTCTACTACCAAGGGACACTCGGGTTATTTCCTCTTCATTATTGGAACAAATGATGACCAAGGAACAACTAGCACTTCTACGGGACAGAGAGTTATATCTGTGTATACCTGCATTTCTCCTTCCCACCAGCAGGCCACGGGAGTGGCCTTTCCCTCACATCCCACCAAGGCTTGCCAGGATCCAATTCATTTTTCCCTTTGAAAAGGTAGCCCAGTGTTATTCTCATTTCCACGATCACCTGAAGGCTCTCCATTTGTCGGAGAGTGTCTTTATTTCACCTTTACTCCTGAATGATAGTTTTTTTAAACTATAGATTTGACAGATAATTTCCTTCAATACTTTAAAGATTGTGTGTGTGTGTGTTTGTGTGAGAGTGAGAGTATGTGTGAGGATATCACTATACCTGGGTTTTAAATGTTGCTTTTGGGAAATTTCCTGTTAGACTGTCATTTTCCCAAAAGTAACGAGTATTTTCTCCACGGTAGCTTCAATTTTTAATCTCTATTTGATATCTATAGTTTCATTATGATGTACCCAAATACAGACAGAGTTTTATTTCTTCCTGTTCAGGACTGGTTTTTTTAAAAGATTTATTTTATTTTTATTTGAAAGTCAGAGTTGCAGAGAGAGAGAAGGAGAGGCAGAGAGAGAGGTCTTCCATCCGCTGGTTCACTCCCCAGATGGCCACTACTGCCAGAGCTGTGCTGATCCGAAGCCAGAAGCCAAGAGCTTCTTCCGGGTCTCCCATGTGGGTGCAGGAGTCTAAGGACTTGGGCCATCTTCTACTGCTTTCCCAGGCCATAGCAGAGAGCTGGATTGAAAGTGGAGCAGCTGGGTCTTGAACCGGCACCCATATTGGATGCCAGCACTGGAGGCAGTGGCTTCACCTGCTACGCCACAGTGCCAGCCCCCAGGCCTCAGTGTCTTTATTCAGTTGAAGATGTAGATATTTTTTCAGTTCTGAAATATCCTTAGTCATTGTTTCTTCAATGACTGTTCTTATCTCAATCCCTGTTATTCTTTCCTTTTTGAATCCCTATTAGTAGTTTGTTGGACCTTCTCACTATGTCTTCCACATTGACCTCCCTTTCATAATATTTTTTAAAAAAATCATTAATTTATTTGAAAGGCAAAGAAACAGAGAGAGGCAGACATTAGAAACATTATATGAATGTGTGCAATAGCCAGGGCTGGGCAAGGCTGAATCCAGGAGCCCCGAATTCAGCTTGGGTCTCTCGTATAGCAAGGACCCAAGAACATGAGCTGTCACCTACTGCTTCCCAGGGCACACTTGAGAAGGAAACTGGGCTCAAATCCAGGCACTCTGATAAGGGATGTGGGTGTCCCAAGCAGCCCCCAACCACTGAGTCCAATGCCAGTCCTCTTTCCTATTTCCCATCTCCTTGCCCGCATCTGCTGCATTTTCAATGATTTTCTCAGATCTGTTTTCTAATTAAACATTTTTCTCAGTTTATGTGTAATCTACTCCTTAATGTCTATAATATTTTAATTTCAATGGCAATGCTTTTCTTGTTGAGGGCCTAGAAATGCTCTACTTGGTTCTTTTTAGACATTTCTATTATTTTCCATAATATATTTCTTCATATATTGTTATTATATTTCCCTTACATCTCTGGGAGTTTTAAACATGTCTACTTTATAGTTTCTTTCAGATGTTTCAATTCACTATTTTAGAACAGTAATATGTCTAACATGAATTGTTTGGTGTTCTGTGTCCTGAGTGAATCCTATGGGTAGTAGCTTGTACAAGGAACTCTATAGGAAGTTTTAGTATTTACAGCTGTCACGGGTATATGCATTATATGCATTTCAGTTGCTCTGGACCAGTTTATATTCTAATTTCTCAACTTAAATGCTTTTTGCAAGACTCATGAAGTTTAAATTTAGATTCCACACTTGATGTGGTACTGGCTTGTGTTTCTTATTTCTTTCAGCTTCCCTGCCATGTCCCTGGGCTAGCTGGTTGGTTAGATTTTATTGTTCTTGTTAGTAGAGGGAGAAACCTTCACGGAGGCCTGGATTTTTGCAGCAGGCTCTGTTTCAGGCCCTGCCTTACTGGATTGTTAAGCTCCAGTTCCTGTTTCCTGCTCCTGTCCTAACGCCATCTCTAAAGCCACTCCTAAAGCATTCAAGAGTCTGCAGGCCCACTGTAGCTTCAGCTCTGAGTTAAACTTCTCTGGCTATGATTTCCTTCTTTTTGGACTTTTTTTTTTTAGATTGACTATGTATTTAAGACTTTTTAAAATGCAGAATTTCTCTGAATTTAGATGGGGAAGAGATCAATCCAGGTCCACCATTCTGATTGCAAACTCCAGGCTTCTTAAAGGTAGGGTCCATGTCTGACCAATCTCTCTGCATGTCAAAAAGAATATGACACATAAGTGCTATGTGTCAACCTTTGCTCTATAAATATTTCGTGAGTGAGTGAAAAAGAGAGGGAAGGGGAAAAGGAAAAAGAACAGGTAATGATAACGAAATGGTTGAAGACATCCAGATTTGCATATAGCGATGATAATGATTACAAAGATAATCTACGTGGCTACCAAAGGAGTTAGGGCATTTGTGCAGGTGCAGTTCTGAAAAAGGGTGTTTTTTTTTTTTCTAAACAAAAACAAGAGAGAAAGTTTCAGATTGTGAAATAGGGTAAAGTAGACTGCCTAATCGGGATGTCATGGTGTGCCACACAACACACATTTGACACTGTGCAGCTTTAAGTGTGCTCACATGCATTAGGCTACCTGTGCTGCAGGTAGAACAGACACCTCTGGCTTTGCTGTAGTAGGGCCCGGAGATGCTTACCCTGGCCCTTCAGCGAGCTGGCTCTGCAATCCTGTAATCCTATCACTTCTCAGACTAGGCTTACCAAACGTGAAGCCAGACTAAGGTAAGACTCCAACCTGTCAGGGAGCCAGGAGCCGGTTACAAGGAAGCTCTTAAATTATACAGTGCTGTGTAAATGTTAGCCTCCCTCCCCTTCTCTCCCTACCACTTCCTTTCTTTTTGGGCATAATAGAGAAAATAAAATGCTTTTTGAGAGCCCACTGATGTTTTTGGTTGGAACAAGCCAAGAAAGGATCCAATTTTGAAAATGACTTGTCTAGAAAACAATATTTCTATTGTTGTTATTAGTTCTACATATACGGATGGTAAATCAAGCAAAACCAGAGAGAACACAGATGTCAGAAGGTGACAGTGACTTGTCTGAAGTGGAACCTGACAGCTGCACACCTCCATTTATACCCAGGTGTTTCTGTTCTCGGATGTGTTAACCAAACATCCACACACAGATTCAAGGTGGGTTACAGAGACAGCTCAGATCCCACTTGCAAACAGATTAGAATGTTAACCTGTGACAACACACCTGAAGAAAGCATTTGTGCCAGTATCAACAGCACCGACTTAACCCTTTCCGGAGCTGTGGCCTGTCTTCACAGCCAGTCTTCACGGCTGTGACTTGTGGATTCCCTGCCATGCAACAGGGCCGGGTTTCTTCTCACCAAACCTTACTCTGTCTGAGGAGAGATTATCTTCATGCTTATGAGAAGGAACTCAGGGGCGTGAGGGAGCTAAACCTAGGATATTTTGACTTCAAATTCCAGGCCTTTCCCTCTTTCCATGCTGCTGGCCCAAGTCACAGGTTTTAGCTTTTTTTCTCTAGTTCTACAACTCTAAAGAGAGATTCCTCCTCATAGGCTTTATTATTATATTCAGTCATTTGTTTATTCTCTGCTCCCCATTGTATGGGAAGATTCTGTGTTTTCAAATTCCATGGCTATTTCCACTGCATGAAATGAAGTTTTTTACAAAAGAGCAATGTGCATTCAATATAGCTTGAAATTTCAAGAAAATAGGCTGTCTTGAAAACACCTTTAATAGCACATCATTTTTGTACAATTAGATTAAATGTATGGAAATGTACATCCAAAGAATTTTGAGACAAGGACAATCTTTTTGGCACAATACTGGTATTAATTTTGTACCATTACTTCACAGAAATCCTCTTTGCTATAAGCTTTTGTTCATTTTATAACCTTAACCTCATTTTGAGCAGGATGATGTGAAAATATACTGACTACCTTGGGAAAGAGAAGCAACGTTATGCACCGTTTCTAAAACACAAAAGCAAACACATGACCAAAAGTTCCCCTTGGGCAGTGGGTGAAAACCAAGACCACAGATTATAGAGGCAAGAACGTGCCCTGTGTCAAAGTGAACCCCAGACCTGAGTAACTAACGTTGCTAGTCTCCACTTATAAACCATGGCCACACATATTCTTTCACCCTGCCATCTATTTTTTTTTAAATACACTTAAGAACTAAACATATAATAATTGCACATATTTGTGAAAATAGTGTAACTCTTCAATACATGCATAAAGATGCGGATGCTCAAAAGATTACTGAAAATGCATCTTACCAAGAAACTGTGAATGGATTTTAATACTTTTTGCACCAAAATAAGCTTATCTTTAGGTTCTATGTTTCCATAAACTTTCTGAAGTAGCTTTGTACAATGTGTTGCGATCAGATGAGGGTAACTGACATATCTAGTACTTCAGTCATCTATCATTTCTTTGCATTGGAAAAATTCAAAATGCACTTTATTAGCTCTTTTGAAATGCATAGCTAATTACTGTTAGCCACAGTTATCTTGCTGTGCTATGTAACAGAAGTTATTCCTCCTAGCTACCTGCACCCTTTTACCTGTTAACCCTTCCCAGGCTCTGGTAATCACTGTTCTATCCCCTGCTTCTCGGAGATCAATGTTTTAGCTTTCACATACACATGTGAGAACATGCAGTACTTGTCTTTCCATGTGGACACCGATATTCTTACACATGTCCTCCTTATAAAAATCTTTTAGGTGGTAGGAAGAGAGTAAACTCCACCTCTGGATACATAAATACAACAACCAAAGTGGGCACAGAGGCCCAGTTCCAGTTGTAAGGAGCTTGTGTTAAAAATCTATAAAAACCATACTTCTAAAGTTTTTAAGAGAAATAGTTCAATAGTTTTACAGTGAAATTTTCTCAAGCTGGAAAACCACTTTTATTCACAACTATAACTTTATCGGATCCTCTCAGAATGTCAACTATACTAAAATCAGAATCTTTTGGAAATAGCTTCAAAATACTAAGTTGTAATAATCAAAATTTACGCAAGCCTGATTTCACTTGGAACAAAAGTGAGTAACCAGAATTAGAAAATATTTTTCCCTTGCTTTGGAAGGAATTTAGGGTTAGAAGTAGGGTTTATTTGCATAATAATAGGAATTAGAAAAAGCTCCACTAAAAAATCAGAGTGGGTAGGGCATTCACAGTTCCTATGCAACTTGCCTGTTTTTGTTTTTGTTTTTTTTTTTAACTTAGCACCTAAGCATCTGAACAAGTTTTGCATCTACAGGACCCATGCCATCTGGCCATCATTATATGTCAACAGGATTACTCTATTTTACATTTTTGGAGTGGGTCCTGAGCCTATAGACCAATGGCTGTCAGAGGAACACTTCTGTTCTAGTATTCAGGTTCTTACTGGCTTTCCAAAATACTGCTATAAAAGGAAGGAAGGAAGGAAGGAAGCAAGTAAGCAAGCAAGCAAGCAAACTATACAAAGAGCTTAGTCATTCATCATCTAAATCTCCAGCTAGAAGCAGCTGATTTGAGAAATTACTGCCCCAAACTCAATGCAGTGGTAAATCATATTCATGTTGCGCTCTTACAGAAGTAGATATTTGGTAAGTCCATACTATGAAGCAGCCCAGGTGACAGGCACCTGGAGAACTTGAGAATTCCAAGAATTAGTCTGAGTGTCTCCAAGGACTCCCCACGTGCTGGCCATCCACACGGAGAATGCAACCTAGACTCTTCCATCCTCCCGGGAGTCAATCTGTGTGATAGCCGGTACCCCCCACCTGCCTGCCCCAGGTTCTCATCAGCAATCTCCACTCTAAATTCTCTTTTATTGATCTAGTCAAGGGCTCAGCTGACTTCACCAGTGAGGTGGACAGTTTCAGGCGCTTGCTCCCCACTCACTCCTTACTGGTCTCCTGTCACCTCTGGCGTTCACTCACATGCCTGGGATGTCCCATAGACAGGCCTCCAAGGCAGTGCACTTGACAGAGATCTGATTTGACATGCTATCTCCACTGAACTCTGCCCCAAGAAGCAGCTCTTGATGGGAGGACTCCACATCTGGAAAAACACATCTGCTAAGGATGACATCTTTTTGGTTACCCATCATCTCCACACAAAGACTCAGTGATACACTGCTCTAGAACATGGGTCTTGGAGAAAAAGCTTCTTTCTTAATGCTAACTTCTACTTAAGCACTCTGCAAGAATTGAGAGCAGGCTATTGAAGGGAGAGTTGTATACCCACATTCAGCAGCATTACTTACAACAGCCAAAGGTTGGAAGCGATGCACATGTCCATTGACAGACGAATGGGTAAATAAAACGTGCCATACATATACATCCCTAAAACATTATTCATCCCTAAAGGGGGATTGTGGAGAAAGGCTACCACGTAGATGAACCTTCATGACTCTATGCTAAGTGAAGTAAACCAGGCGCAAAGAGACAAATACTTCATGATTTCACTCAGATGAGGTATCTAGAGTAGTCAAACTCACAGAGGCAAACAGGCAGATTGGTGGTTTTTGGGGGCTGAGGGAGGGGGCAATGGGGAATTGTTTTACAGGTACAAGGTTTCAGTTTTTCAAGATGAAAAAGTTCTGGAGATTGGCTGCACAACAACGATATAGAGTTACTACTAAATGCAACAGTTAAAAAGGGTTCAGATGGCAAATTTGGAGTTATGTGCGTTTATCACAGCTAAAAATCTTCATAGTAAAGAATCATACCGACAATCCGTGATCTTACCTGTTATATGTTGTTTTCAGAGATAAACAAATTAAAGTTTTTGTTTAATTATGTAATCTCATGAAAGATTGAGGTATTTCATTTTTTATAATATATAAAATATCTCTCTGTCTTCTATTTCTACAGCTTGCCCTTCGTCTTTTTGTGCCTTGACATATTTTTAGTCTTACCGTATATCTGTGCTATCCTCTAAAACTGTACTAAGTGCTTTTCAAAGCAGGAAGGGTAAACTGTCTTTAATAAACCACTATTTCCAAAAGGCACTCAGAAACTGCCTCAAAGATCTGTCTGCTGCAGTTTCCATTCCCTATGGGGAGGGAAAAACAGAACCATCTTTATCACTTCTCTCCCCCATGAATTCGTATTTAATAAATGGAATCCTTTCACACTAGCTGGTTTCCCCACGATTCTGCCAATGGGAACCTATGAAAAGCACATTGATGGTTTTTTTCCTTTTTTAACTTAAAACTCTTCAGCAAAACTGCATTAAACTAAACGTTTTCAACTGAACATCTCTGAGACGTGTAAGGCATCACTTCATCCAGGAGAACCACGGAGACCTGTGGAATATTTCACATCAGCCTTTGGATTAAACACGAGGCTCCTCCTATCTTCCTAACGGTCCGTCTTCTGGGTGGAAGGGTACATCTCTTCCATGACTGCAAGCCTGGTGCACAGCTCTCAGTGACGTGAGTGGTCAATAAACAGCTTGCAGCAACTGGAGATCCAGAAATCCAATGGATTATGCAAATTTGGAGTTGAGTAGATACAAAGAAATTAAAGTCATGCTCAATCGGGATCGAACTCGCTAAGCCACTGGAACCTCAAGAGGAGGTCTCTGATAAACATGCTGTGTCTTCAGTAAACTGCCTTCAGGAGTGTGTGTGTGTGTGTGAGAGAGAGAGAGAGAGAGGGAGAGAGAGGGAGAGAGAGAGGGAGGGAGGGAGGGAGGGAGGGAGGCTCTTATAATTTATGCAGCAATAGTGTCAATCTTACAACAGAGAGTTAAACAACTTGAGATGATAGCAGATCTGAAAGAGCAAACCTAACATCTGATCCTGCAAACCACATCATTATGTCTGAATAAATCTAACATCTTGTTACATGGTCAGTGTAACAGATGGTCCTTGTCTCTCTCGGGCTTGTTATTTTCCTAAAAAACAGCATGCAGAAACAGTTTTTCCCCCCTTTCAAACCTTAATTAGAATAAAAATGACCTCAATCTGAGAATTCAAATGATTCCAGTTTACTGTTTTTAAATTTTTTTCATAGTCTTATTAAATTTTTACTTCACTGACAAGCAAGCTATATGTGTATGGCAAGAGGACCATTTTGCTTGTTGCAGTGGCGATGTCTGTTCATTTTTATAGCTTTTATATAATTCTCTTCTAGCCAGGGAAGAATCAGCATTCCGGCCTGGGCTGGCTTGAGAAGGCTGTCTGGTTTGCTCTACTGGGCTCCTGTGTTAGACAGACTGGTCTCCCACTGGTCCCATCCACCTATTCTCTACTAATTGTACATGGTCAAGTCTAGGAATGGTTAAAAACTAATTCCTGTTCTGTTAGTCACCATAATGGACATTTCAAAAGGGATTATGTTTTCAGAGAACTGTCCTTGGCCTTCACCAGTACAATTTCTACTGACTTTAATGAATGTTATACAGATCAAAATAACATGTGACAATCCAAAAATCCAGAAGCGACCTGGTACATGGCAACCATAATTTACCACTGACAGTATTAGAAGTCTGCAAAAAAATCATAGAATACACACATACACACACACATTTTTAAAAACCATCCTTTGGGAGTGGGCATGTGGTATCACAGTTAAGTTGCTGCTTGGGATAGCCACATGCCATATCAGAATGCCTGGTTCAAGTCCCAGCTCCATTCTCAATTCCAGCTTGCTAATAATGCACGCCCTGGGAGGCAGAAGGTAATTGCTCAAGTATTTGGGTTTCTGCTACCTCCATGGTAGATACAGATTGAGTTCTGGGTTCCTGACTTCAGCCTGGCCTAGCCTTGGCTGTTGTAGGTATCTGGAGAGTGAACCAGCAGATGGAAGATCTCTTTTTGTCTCTCTCTGTTTTTCAAATAAAATTTAAATTAATAAACAAAAAATTAAAGACATTTTTGTATCATAGATTTTTAAGTATGCATATAGTCATCAACTTCTTTTGGGTACAAGAATATGCTTTTGGTAAAAGAAAACATGCAGCCAAAACCCACTATGAAAATTCAGATTTTAGAGAAAGTAAAATTGGGAGTATCTGTGATAAATAACATTATAAAAACATGCTTGCTTGACCAAGGATTTAATCTTACCATTTTTGAATTGTGTATTTCCCCAGGCCAGTAACAATATAATCTACTTTAAAAAGTGATTTTTAGGCAACTTTTCATGACTCTACCTATTTTGTCATGTAAGGAACATCTGTTTCTGAGATATGTGACTTGATACCCCACACTAAAATCAGGTAAGGACCACAGCAAACTGCAGAAGATTAAAAAAGAGTAACAGCTCTCTACTTGTAGGAATGGTGGGGGCTTTGGGGGCAGGCAAAAGCATGACTACAACTGGCATTCTTCCTACCAGAAGAGTCTCTGGTAATAAGAATTTATTTTTGCAGTAGGAATTCATTTTTTTGTTTTTGACAGGCAGAGTTAGACAGTGAGAGAGACAGAGAGAAAGGTCTTCCTTCCGTTGGTTCACCCTCCAAATGGCCGCCATGGCCGGCGGGCTGCGCCGATCCGAAGCCAGGAATCAGTGCTTCCTCCTGGTCTCCCATGCGGGTACAGGGCCCAAGCACTTGGGCCATCCTCCACTGCCTTCCCAGGCTACAGCAGAGCAACCGGGACTAGAACTTGGTGCCCCAACCGGGTCTAGAACCTGGTGTGTTGGTGCCGCAGGCGGAGGATTAGCCTAGTGATCCACGGCGCTGGCCAAGAATTCATTCTTTTAGTAGAAAATCTTCATCTGAAGATTTAGTAAACCAGATTTTTTTTTTATTTCTAGACTTTGTTAAGAAAGTTTATATTGGTCCTACAAAGTACAAACTCAAGTTCCTGACTAGACTACAGTACAACTGTGCTTTCCTTAAGAAACTTTTTGGAGAGAAAGTTACACCTCCCTGAAAAGAGTGCTCCAGGATTTGAATCCAGGCAGTCTGCTCTGAGCCTGCACCTCAACTGCTAAACTAAGGTTAAAACAGCCACCAGCACTCCTGGAACCCCATGGGCACTTAAGTACTGCTAACCGCGTCAGAACTCACTGCCAGAACTGCTGTCCCCAGAGACAGGATACAAAAGAGCAATTTTCTCTAAGGAAAAAAATTTTTTTTTATTGTCAAGTCTTGTATTTGCATGTTCAATGCTCAATTTCTGGAACTTTAATGTATACAGACCTCATAGCTAAGTAGAAGGCAAAAAAACCTTTGGCAAACTATTATTGTTTCACTGGGGGGACATTTTGGGTATAAACTTGGCTTCTGTCCAATAATTGACCATAGTTTTTTGGTTGTAAACAGGGGCCATGAAACAGTCAGATTCCTACTTGATAATCACTGAATTCTAAGAAGCTGGACAAGGTAAATACTGATTTAGAAATGTTATGAAACTATTGTTTGAGTAAAGGGTGACAGCCAGTCACTTTTCCTACTGCAGGCAAGTCTGTAAAAACGAGCAACTTACAAGCTCATACTCTTGGAGGAGCAAAAGTCCTGTGCTTCACGTAGCCAGGACCTGGCAGAGTATAAACAGGGCTGCGGAGGTGGGTGGAAGCTGGCATGCAGAGCGTGCCTTGCACTCACAGGGCAGCCTTCAGCAGTGTGAGGTGCTGGGGGGATGCTGGGGAAGGTGGCAAACAACTGTGCTCACTTCACAAGGTCACAGATTCCTCCCTCTAGTGTCAAAGTCTGACTGTGGAAGAAGAAAACAGCTACAGCAGCGTAAGATGTTGCCGGGATGCCTACCTCCCACACTGCAGTGCCTGCAAGTGCAGGCTCTGCTCCCCATTCCAGTGTCCTGTTCCTGTGTAGCCTGGAGATGGCAGGTGAAGGCTCAAGTACTTGGGCCCCTGCCACCCACAGTGGAGACGCAGATGAAATTCCTGGTCTCTGATTTGGCCCCAGCCGTGGTGAGCATTTGGGGCATGAACCAGTGGATGGAAGATCTCTGTCCTCTGTCTTTCTCCCTATCTCTCTGCCTTTGAAATAAACAATGAAAAATGAAAGAAAAAGAACACAGGTAAGGCTGTGATCGTCGACACTATTAAATTCCTTAGCAAACTGAATCCTGGAAAACATTTGTTGGGTTTCAGATTGCTGGAGGAATGGTAGCTTCTTATGTTTGAATCATTCTAAAATACACAGATACACAGTCTGCCTGGATAGGAAAAAAATATGCCGTTCAACTCAATCTATTAGAGATAAGCCACATGTCCCTTCTTATTAGAGATTCCCAGCATCTGTCACAGAGCAGATTTTGTTCTGGACATCGGGAACACCTGCATCATTCATTAAGTGGAACACCACCAGGCCGCTACACCAGCAGTGACATCCACTTCCTGTAAACGTCAACACGGAAACACACCCTACACGTGCACACAAAATGACGTGAATGTGATCCTGGCTCAGCGTATGGTCTACAAACCCATCTTCTTTATCCTCTTACACGAAAGTGCTAGTTAAGACAGCTGAGGTGTACAGCTGACATTTTCTAACCTTCTCATCCACTTTGAAATACTGTGCACCTCCACTACTCAGAAATAAATAGCCACAAAGGTTCTCTTAATGACAAATGAATGACTTGGGGAGAGGGGAGAGGGAAGAAGGGAGTAGGGAGAGGGGAGAGGGAAGAGGGGAGTAGGGAGAGGGGACGGGGGAGTGGGGAGGGGAGAGAGGGGAGGGAGGGAGAGGGGAGGGAGGGGGAGGGAGAGGCTTAAGTCCTTTCTCCCTCACTGTGATGCTCAGTGGGGCGGGGGTTGGGCAGCTGCAGCAATGTTTTCTGGAACAAGAAAGGAAGGGCAGTGCCGTAGTCTGAGTGTGTTCTCCAAATCCAGATGTTGGAACTTAAGGATCAATGTCATAGCATTCAGAAGTATGGTTTTAGGAGATGGTAGATTCTAAGGATGGAATGATGACAGACAGGTGTTCCATCTGTTGGTTCACTCCTCATTAAGAGTTCTCAATAGAATATCTGAAATTATTATTAGACTCCAAAGGTATACACTGTGTGTCAACACCTGAAAAATCAGATTCCACAGCCATTGTAAAAGCCTTGATATAGCTGAAAAATTCAGAGTTTTGGGCTAAGAGACAGCTGGGGTCAAACCTTTCAGTCTTGGTCTCATTTATTACTGTTTTGGAAGATTTATTTGTTTATTTGTAGGTAGAGTTACAGAGACAGAGAGAGGCTGAAAGAGAGAAAGAGCTTTTACATCCATTGGTTTACTCCCCAGATGGATGCAAGAGCCAGAGCTGGGCCAGGCCAAACCCAGGAGTTTCACTGGGGTCTCCCACATGGGTGGCAGGAGCCCAAGCACTTGGACCATCTTCCACTGCTGTTTCAAGGACATTAGCAGGGAGCTGGAATGGAAGTGGAGTAGCCAGGACTCCAACAGGTGCTCATACTCCAACAGGTGCTCATGCCAGTGGCTTAACCTGCTGTACCATAATTGCCGGCCCTTCCTCATTTTAAAAAATAGATTAATTTTACTTATTTGAAAGACAGAGTGACAAAGAGAGAGGGAGGGACAGAGAGAGAAAGAGATCTTCCATCCACAGGTTCACTCCCCAAATGGTTGCTACAGCCAGGGCTGTGTCAGGCTGAGTCTAGAACCCTAGAATTTCATTTGGGTCTCCCACTTGGATGCAGGGGCCCAACTACTTGGGCCATCTTCTGCCTTCCCAGGTGCATTAGCAGGGAGCTGGACTTGAAGTGAAGCAGCTGGGACCAGAACCAGCACTTTAGTATGGGAGGCTGGCATCACAGGCAGCAGCCTAATGCACTGTGCGACAATGCTAGCGCCAGTCTCATTTGCAACATGGACGGGATGATAAATCGCCACCTCCCAGAGTTGCAAAGAGTAAATAAGGTAGCATTTGGAAGATAGTGTCTAACAGAGCAGTTTTCACAAGCTGTCAGCATCAGCCCAGAATCCTTCCAAACCCCCCTCCCCCCAGAAAGCGCTTGGTTGTTACCTACTTTCCACCTGCAGTGCTTGTGTAAACAGAGTGACATCACAGAACTGGCGAGAAGGAAGGGGCAGTTTGTCAATCACCAGTGCTATTGTTTCAAGGAAGAGGACCAACTTCATCTGTGATGCTGGGGTCAGGCAGGGCTGCCACAGGTGTGGCTTGGGCCACACGCCTGCTGCCACACTGAGGACCCACACCCACAGGTGGCTTGGGACTTCAACTGTGATTGGTTTGTTTCCCTCCATCCTCCACTTCTTTCTTTCATCTTAGAAAAATTTGGAGGGGCCAGCATTGTGGCACAGTGGGCAAAGCCGCTGCCTGAAAGTGCCAGCATCCCATGAGGGTGCCAGTTTGTGTCCTGGTTGCTCCACTTCTGATCCAGCTCCCTAATACACCTGGGAAAGCAGAGGAAGAAGGCTTGACATCACTTGAGAGACCCAGATGAAGCTCCTGGTTCCTGGCTTCAGTCCTGGTCATGGTGGCCATTTGGGGAGGGAATGAGCAGATAGAAGATTCTCTCAGGACACCACCATCTGCCGTTTCACTCCCCAGATGCAAACAATGGCTAGAGCTGGGCTGGGGCCAGAGCCAGGAGCCAGGAATACGACTTAGGGCCCCACGTGGGTGGTGAGGATCAGTCACTCGAGCTCTCACCTGCTGCCTCCCAGGGTCTGCACTGGCAGCAAGCTGGGGTCAGGAAGTAAAGGTTGGGAATTAGTGCAGGCATCTCAATGACCAGCCTAAACGCTCATTCTTCTAGCTCGAAAGAAAAGTCTCAAATGCTAGAACCATGGGAACATTAACCTCTTGAGAGAAAATTAGCCCACACAACCCTATTAAATTAGCTTAGAGTTCATGGGTGGGAGTGATGGATAACAGGTAACCAACATCACTCTCATGAGTGATTGAAAAAGAAAAAAAGAACAATCATGGGGCCCAGTTTGGCTTCTGAAGTATCCAAAGACACAAGTTCAGAGACCACTTTATATATCAAGACCCTCCAGTGTGATCTTTAGTCCAGAGTGGTGCCATCAGAGCCATCACCTTTGGTCTCCCCTTGTCATGGGAGGAGGCCTGGAGCCCTTCTTTAGGCTGTAACTGTCCCACTCCTCACTACCTGACTCAATCTTGCAATAGAATCACAGCATAAAAAATAATTACCACTATTAAACTTTCAATAAATATATTCCAATAATGTTTGAAATTTAAGATTATATTTTTCTGCAGAGACTAAAACCCTTAAGTACATTAGCTGAAATAAAAAAGCAACATGCTAATATTAGCCACACTAAGCTTTTAAGGATAACATATGATCTTAAACTGGTTTGGATTCTGATTCTAAATGAAAAATAGCTTCCTTTGGTTAGCCAGAGTAAAGCTTGGATATATTTCTTGCACCATCACTACTCTCTGTTCCCAGGAGAGTTATATATAGTTTAAGCCATTCACTCCATTTGCAGTGTTGTATTTGTTTTGTTTTCATTTCATACTATACTGGCAATTACTCAGCTTCATTAATTTCTTAGGAAATCTCTAAAGTACACCACAAGAAACATCATGCAAGAAATGTTAATATTCCTGAAGTAAAAATTCAAAAAAACTACAAAATGAATCATTTTCATTAACTTTCTACCCTCAGCCCCCAAAAGCATTGAATGGTAAAGTTACATCAGGGACCTTGTCTCTGACCCTTGCACCAGAAACAGTCTCATTAACAAAACAAAAGAGTTTCTTATTAGGCCAATTATAGATACACATAGAGCATTTTGTTAGACACTATGGATAATTTTTAAAACTTTACTTTCTGTGTTCTAGGAGTTCATAATATATCTAGAGTGATGAATGCATGTCGAACACAAACACTGCTACCTGATCGATACTGAAAGGGAGTGGTATAAAGAAGGGGTATGAGGAGTTCTGGGGGGGAGTCACTCTTTAGGGGTAGGAGAAGTCACCACGAGGAAGCATCATTAGGGGTGGACTTGAGACAATGCTAGGACCAAGGAAGAGAAAGGCTGATTCGGCTGGTGCAGAGGTTCTCAGATAGACAGCAGCAAATAATAGCATTTTAGACAAATTAGCTAATTAAGCCCTTAGAGAATGCCAGACAGTATTCTGGGTTCTGGAATGCCAAGGTTAACCATCTGGAATGCCAAGGTTAACCAGATGGGCCAGGTTCTTGTCCTCCCAGAGCCAACATGATGGAGGCAGGAGACTCTCCAGGAAGAAAATAAATGTGTGACAAAATGGTGAGGGTGTGGGGGCAGGGCGGCCACTCTAGCTGCGGTGGTCAGGGGCCACCATGTGTTTGCACAGACATATTGTGAGCTGAGACAAGAAGGTGGGAAGGGGCCATCTTCCAATACAGCGCAAGTGGCAGGTGCGAAGGGCCTGGGTCAAAGATGAGCTCAGGGCTTCAGAGGAGTCCTCTGGAGGACTTGATTAGCACTGCACCTGCTCTGGGAGGCATCACTTCTGCCGCTGTACTCAAGGATGACAGTTTGTCACCCGAGTATGTCACCTGGTGATGCTGTAAGGTGGCATTTCTTCTCCATGCTGCCCTACTTCTCTGCTCTCCCACGCACCTATCTGCCAACCAGTATGGTGTAAACTCCATGAAGGAGGGGAATGTCATGTCATTCATTGTTGTCTTCTAGTGCCTAGAACAGGGCTTGGTATATTCAAGTTGCTCACTAAATATTTCCTGAATGAATGGACAGAATCAATGTCCCTTATCACCTTCTCCGAGGAGCGGGCTGGAAAAGAGGCAGGGGTTGGTGAGAAATACAGCTTATGAAGTGACTTAGAAAACCCATGATGGGGCCGGCACTGTGGCACAGCAGGTTAAAGCCCCAGCCTGCAACGCTGGCATCACATATGGGTGCCGGTTCAAGTCCTGGCTGCTCCACTTCCAATCCAGCTCTCTGCTATAACCTGGGAAAGCAATAGAAGATGGCCCAAGTCCTTGAGTCCCTGCACCCATGTGGGAGACCTGGAAGAAGCTCCTAGCTTCAGATCAGCTCAGCTCTGGCTATATCGGTCATTTGGGGAGTGAACCAGCAGAATGGAAGATCGATCTCTCTCTCTCTCTCTGGCTCTACATATATCTGTAACTCCTCTGTCTTTCAAATAAAATAATTCTTAAAAAAAAAAAGAAATCTACCCACAGTATTAGTCTTAAATGAATACATGGCATAGTCAAAGAGTTTGCGGAAAATAGGTACTATGAAAAAGTTATATATGGAATTTCAAATTTTTTGTACCAAAGTAGACTTATTTTTTTAAATTGCATTTCTTCACAAAGGTTTTGGTGAGCCCTTTGTGCTACTCTCTTCAGTGTGTCCACCTTACTCAGGTAAGGGCAGTCCCTGTCTTTTGCAGGCTCAATTTGGAAGCCTTTGTTAATGTGAGCAGTAACTGATGGCAGCATCACAGCCAAGCTACCTGTCTCTTTAAGAACTTCCCTCCTCTTTACTCCTCTGCTGTGAGACCTAGAAGTGACTTTTACTCCAATCCCATGGCAGGCTGATAAAGGGGAGGAAATACTGTAGGGTTTTTGTTGTTTTCATTGAAGATAGGAGAAAAGAGGGAAAGAAGAAACTGTTGGGGACATTGTATCTGCCCTTCCTCTGTCCCCATGTGCCACTAAATGACTACCTGTGGCTTACAAAACTTGCTCAGGCCCACCCACTTCCCCAGGAACTCCTCTGCCCATCTGCTCCTTGGTGAGGCTGTCGGGCAATTAGGTGGCATTGACTGAGAAGGACCCACAAAACCCTCATCCAGGGGAGGGGCCGGGGTTCCTGCTCTTTGTTGGAACCCACTCAAGTCAGCCTACTTTGCGGTTTAACTGTGGCTAAAGAATCCTGATAAAATGGGAACTCGGCCAAGTCGGAAGCCCAGAGAACACACAGAGGCTTGCCACTCCCAGACGGCGGTCACAAATGCCAATCATGAGCATCACGACCACATCGCACTAGTCAACGCCTTTCATACTTTAGGGATAAAAGCCCCAAACCAAAAACGACAGGTTGCCATGTGCACCCTCTCCTGGTGCTACCGTTCCTCCCTTGAAACATATTTCAGTACGCTTTTGCTCTACTGTCCTTACTTTCGTCTTTCTGAACTGTAATTTGTTACTCCACTGGAGAAAAGGAACTGAGGCAAGCTGGCCACTGTGACAAGATGGTATCTGTGCCTCCCCTTTGTGCAAACAGAGGAGATTCCATCTGCGGGGCTTCTGTTCTTTGCAGACAAGGATAGACCACTCCATTTCCCACTTATGACACTGCTTTTCCTTATTCAGGGGCCTCAAAGTGCACCAGCTCCAAGGTAAGCATGGAAAGCCAGGTGCAGAAGAGCTCACAGCAGAGGAGCTAGGCAGCACCTGGCAGCGCCCGCACTGCCACCCACAGGGGGAGCTGCTGCTCTTGTCCCACAAACAACAGATAACCCTCAGGAGTTGGCTGGAGCAGGCCTGGGTTTTCACAGGGCCCTGCATACAGTACTCACCTAGAGGTTTGCAAAAACTGGAAATTTCAGAAAGCAGCTGGCTTTTCAGTGGCAGGAAGGAAAGAGGTCATCTTTGTGTGACTGTGTGTAAGAGACAGAAGAGAGGAGGGTGCTAGGGAGGGCTGGGGAAGGCGGAGGAGAAGGAGGAGACCATGGACATCTCACAGACTGTCAGCCAAGGGAAAGTAAGACATTACAAGCTGAGGGAAGTAGAAAGGGAAGCAGCCTGGGGACAGAGGAGGTAAAACAAAAGGAGCATGAGCCATCCCAAGTCCCCAGCTCCTCTACCATCTCCTGGCCCTCACCTGTCACTCACCCTGGCACTACCGGGGTGAAGGTTCAGGCATGGAAGTTACCTCCGGTGGCTCAGGAATATGTATGTATGTGTATATATATGTATACATATATATGTATATATATATATATATACACACACACACACACACCACATACACACACTGAATTGATAAGCAATGCAAATATTTGCAATAATCTAACAATATGAAGGGTTTAAAAAAGTCAATGGGAAATGCATATGATGAAAAAACAATCCACAAATTTCAACATTTTTTGCACCACAATAAACTTATTTTTAAATTCCATTTTCCATGGATTTTTTTAAAGTACCCTCTCATATGGTAAGCTGTTTCAAAGTAAAATTAAATAATTAATCACTTAAAATATATTTGAAAGGTTTGAGTTCAGGATAAATACTGTTCTATATTGAAGTATTGACTCATTTATTAACTCCCATATTTGATTTAAAAAAAAACTAGCAAGAATGCTTCTTTATCTTTCCCTACTTCCCGACTTTCCTCCCTCATCAATATTGCTAATACACAGCTGAGAAAGTCTCTGAGACTTTTCAGATCCATTTCAAAGTTGAAGGCAAACACAGATGATCAACTATTCAGGTTTTTGTTCCCAGTTTTAAATATAACAATGTCTTTGTTCATGAAAACAAAGCCTCCCCACATCACACTCCTTTTTCATCAACTTCATCTTCATAACTTAAAAGGCCCCTTCCAGACTCATTGATCAGTAGTATACGGTTTGGTTCATTTGTTCAATAGTTCATTTATTGGGCTAATATGTATGGTGTACTCACTCAGCCCCAGGCACAATGCGAGGTACTGGAAAGGTACCAGTCTGGGACTTCCACAGGCACATACCAATGAGATTTTCAAATATAAAATGCTTTCCCCTGAGTTTCATTTGTTAAAAAAGACTATTCTGCATATGTACTTTGAATTCTTAATAGTCAAATGTTTACAACACAATTAAAAATTAGTAGATGACACCAAAAGCAAAGGCAACAAAAATAAAAATTATATTGGAGTCCATTAAAATTAAGAACTTTTGCACATCAATGGATCATTTTTTGAGTGAAAAGATAACCCACAGAAATGGAAAAAATATTTAGAAATCATATATCTGACAGAGGTTTAATATCCAAAATATAAGAACACCTATAATCCAAGAACAAAAGGATTAACCATTCAAATAAAGAAATGGGCAAAGACCTTGAACAGACATTTCTCCAAAGAAGATTTACAATAAGCATATAAAAAGATGTCCCAACACCACTAATCATTAAAGAAATGCAAATCAAAGCCATGATGATATACTACCTCAAGCCCACTAGGGTCACCATGAAAAAGAAAAAGTGTTGGCAGGAATGCAGAGAAAACTTGAACCCTGCTGGTAGAATAATATGGTTCAACTGTGGTGGAAAATAGCTTGGCAGTTCCTCAAAAAAGTTCAACACGTAATTTCCATATGCACCAGAAGTTCTACTCCTAGGAGTATGTTCCCAAGCACTGAAAGCAAGATGTGGGCAAATTCACAAATACGGAATCGCCACATAACGAGGATTGGTTCTATACTCACACAAGGAAATATTACTCAGTCAAAAAATTAGCGTGAAATTCTTGCTCAAGCTACAAGATGGATGAAGATTAAAAATATTCGGCTCAAACAAGCCAGACACAAAAGGATAGAGGTTGTACATGTATGAAATTTCTGAAGTAGCTAAATCCATAGACTAGAGGCCATCAGGGGCCTGGGGGAGGGAACACCGGAAGTTTTGATTGAGTGGGTTCAGAGTTTCAGTCTGAGATGATGCAAAAGTACTGGAGATGATGAGTGGTGCTAGGTGCACAGCAGTGTGAATATGATCAGGGCTATGGAACTGTGCAGTTTAAAAGGGCAAGTTCTGCACATATATATTTTATGAGAAAATTTATAAATACACTAAGATTAAATGGATTGTTTTATTTTTCTGTTAAAACAAAGCCAGACATGTGTACACTGATGACACTAATAGAGACTCTTATTTATCTATATTTCTCCCTTAATATGTTTTTTCTTTTGGTTTAAAGAACATATTTAAAAACAGACTTGGTAGTTAATAATATCAGCTGATAATCAAAGGAAATAAGTCTATTAGAATTTGCATGACTGCTGTTCAGCTTTACTACACGCTTTTAGTGCAAATGTATGCGGGGTACCAGAAGTGGTCTTTCTGATCGCCAAGAGGGTCTGTCTAAAAAAACCCACAACTGTTATTTCTCATTTATGTTTTGGAAAAAAAAAAAACTGTCTCCATGGTGATCTGGTACTCTCAGGTAAGTTACTACTGAGACATCTTGGCACTACTATCTTTTTTTAATTTCTTTTAATCACCAATCTAGTTCTCCTCTCTTCTTCTCCTGAAAACCCTATTTTCATATCTCTAGAGAGAGCCATCTGTTAGAATATGGATGTGGTTACTATCATAATTCAAATGTTCCCTTTTTAAGGATTTCTTGACCCAACAGTCACAAAGAAGCACTGCTGGATATCAACATAAATGAAATGTGTTAACGTGGAATGCACACAGTGTCCAAATGTAAACAGAAAGTAGGAAGGGATTCCTGCCCAGGAAAAATCTATGACAATTCTTTTGAGCTTTTAAAATGCATTGTGAAACTAAAAACGTTTCACTACAGAATAACATTTTGGCTTCTTTTATGATTGCAAAGAAGGGTAATTATGATTGTCATGAAAACACACTGAGCAGCTGTATACTGCTAACAAAAGCAGCTTTATAGGATGCTCACAAAAACTGGCACTTTACACATTCACATTTCCTAGAAATTAGATAGTCTTCCCAATTGGAGGAGATACCAAAAGAGACTGTTTTCTATTAATTGTGGCTTTGTACTGGTCAACTTTTCAGAGCCAACTGGATCATCTTTTCTTTTGGGACAATTCCCACAACCTATTATGTGGGATTTATATATACTGCTTTATACACACACCCACTCACACACACACACACACACACTCACTCACTTAGAAGTGTACATCATAAACTTACAAAAAGTCATTTTTAAGCTCTCAAGAAATCTATAGATTTTTCAACTCTTAAAAAATGCCCCTATCAGTAGATTCTTTCACAGGCGTATGCCTGTTTAGAGGTGATAAAAATGCATCACAAATAACTGTGCAGGGTGTTTTATGAAGGCTAATTAATAGGTACTTACTCATTAAAGACGAGGTCTGGTGCGAAATAGAGAAATTGGCTGTTCGTATGTTTGTACGATCTCCAGCTCAAGGCAAATGATGACAGACACATCCAAGAATACTGGATTAGGGTAATTTGGTCCTCAAGAGGCAAGTTTTTAAATCCTGAAGAACAGAACAATTAATCACAGAAATACACTTAGCATTTACGCACGTTCTAGGAGGAAGTGGCTTCAGTCAATCCCCAACAGCTGCCTTTCTCTGAGAGACACAGTGCACCCACCACTGCCCAGCCCTGTTCAGGGATTCACTTTTAATTCACCCTCCATGCTTCGTGAGGGTCAACCACCAGGGCAAACTCATTCTAGAGGCCTCTGTGGGCTTCAGTGTGGATGACAGCCCAAAATTCACCGTCAGGATGAAATAACATGTACCTAGCTGTAAAATTTGCTATGTCCTACTTAAAATTAAAGACATCCAGATAAACGGAGATTTAGTAATTGTCAACACCTATCTGCAATAATGGTAACAGATTTTAGTTTTCATGAGTGCATGGGCCTTAAAAATATCATCCCGTGCTTCGTGTAGGCTGGGGTAAGGGCAGAGGTTGACAGCTGTGTCTTCCTCTTGGGGTCCCTGTTCCTGCTCTCGGCAGCTGCATTCTCATGGCATCATGCAGATCATCTAGGCAAACTCCTTCAGGGAATCAGTCCTCGGAGCCAACCCTCCCCCAGTCTTTTTTCTTACAGCTTTTGGTTGACCCCAGGTAATCTAAGAAACTGCTGTAGATAAGTGAGCAGAGACAATGGGCTAATGTTGCTGGATGATGTTAATGTAGAGGGATAGGGTCCTTGTTAACAAAATTACACAGCATAAGAAATTACTATGGGAAGAATTTCAAGAATGATTTCCAGGGAGCTGAGGCTACACTGACAGTTTTTTTTTTTTTAGATTTATTTTATTTATTTGAAAGAGGGTAACAGAGAGGTAGAGAGAGAGGTAGAGAGGAAGAGGAGAGGGAGAGAGGTCTTCCATCTGCTGGTTCACTCCCCAAATGGCTGTAATGGCTGGAGCTCAGCCAATCTGAAGCCAGGGGACAGGAGCTTCTTCCAGGTCTCTGCTACTTTCTCAGCGCATTACAGGGAGCTGGATCATAAGTGGAGCAGCTGGGACTGGAACTGGCGCCCACAGGGGATGCCAGCACTGCAGGCTGAATCTTTAACCCCCTGTGCCAGAGCACTGCCTCCACAGTGTAGTTTTTAGATAGATGAGTCTTAGAGTCTCTTAGCACTGACTTGATAGGCCTTGGCTTCTTTGGCCTGTGCTTATATTAGCCTTGGTTATGAGTTGCTAATAATGGGCTCAGCTTGTCCTGTCACAGATATGGTATTCTACTTGATTGATATTTTCAGGATGATATTTTCCACATCAGCTATCCACCTAAGAAATGTCTCTGGGCTTGTGTTGTGGCATAGTGGGTAAAGTCATTGCCCGTGATGCCAGCATCCCATATGGACACTGGTTCGAGTCCCAGCTGCTCCACTTCTGATCCAGTTCCCTGCTAATGGCTGGGAAAAGCAATGGAAGATGGCCCGAGTGTTTGGGCCCCTGCCACCCACGGGGGAGACCCGGATAAAGCTCCTGTTTTCATCCTGACCCAGCCATGGCCATTATGGCCATCTGTGCAGTGAAACAGCAGATGGAAGCTCTCTCTGCATCTCTGTCTCTAACTCTGCCTTCAAATAAATAAATAAACCTTAAAAAAAGAGAAACGTCTCTGTATATTAACGACAGAATCCTGAACTTTTATATTCTCAGAAAAGATAAGCACGTTAAGCAGATTTTCCTGACCCTTGGGATGGATGTCATCTGGACTGAAAAATTCGTGACTGGGATTTAATAGAAAGCGAAATCCAACTGGACCGTCCAACGTGGTGTGGCCTGTGGCCCTGCGTAGTGCAGGGCAGGCTGCAGAGTGGGTGGGAAGGGAGGCGTGGTCTTACCTGGAAGTACCTTTGCCCACTTCACCACTTGGATCATCTGTTTGCCAGCCAAGCGGTTGAGCGTGGAGAGCAGATTTTCGGCGGTGTCTGGTTTGGAGCTGTCATAGCCAGCATACACAACTTCAGGTTCAATGCTTTCGAGGACCATGGCAGGGGAAGGCGTGAGTGCTCGAGAGATGGTGGAGAGCTGAGGAACCAGCGCGCTGTTGACCGAGGGCTCCTTGGCCGGAGCGATGTACGTGGTCCCTTCCTCGGGGCTCTGCGGGGGCGGCGGCGGGGGCGGGGGCTGCTGCGGCTGCTCCTCGTGAATGCCTTTTAACTTGCCCAGCTTCTTGGACTTCCGAGCTGTGAACATTCACAAATGATAAGCCCAAGTTACAGCTATCTTTGGAACACACGCATCGTCCATGAGATGTATTACAAACACTGATTTATATTGGTTTAAGTATTCTTTTCCTCTAAAGACCACTTGATGATACCATCAGGAACATGACCTTCCACCTATTTTTCTAAGAGAAAAACACAGCTCAATTGTTATTACTTTGTCGTTGGGAGCATGGATTCCTCCCTCCTTTCATTCATTCTATAAGTCGTCACTGCTTGTCTCCTGAAGACACTGCCCAAGCTGCATAGGAACCCTGCTAATAGCATCACTAGGATCAGGCCTCACCCTGTCCAGAGCCAGGAAGGAGAAGTGCTAAGATACACATCGCAAAATGAAAATGCTAGGACCGAATGCTTACTATGAATCCCTACTGTTCTAAATGCTTCAAACCATTAACAAATTTAACAGCGTTATGAGCAGGAGCTACTAAGATTTTCACTTTAGAAAAATGAAGTTGACACCAGAGAAGTTAACAATCTGTCCAAAGGGCCAGTGTTGCCGTGCAGTGGGTTAAGCCGTGTCTTGTGTCACCAGCATCCATACTGGAGCGCTCGTTTGACTGCTGATGTGCCTGGGAAGGCAGCAGAAGGTGGCCCCAGTACTTGGGTCCCTGCACCCAGGTGGGAGACTTAGATGGAGTTCCGGACTCCTTGCTTTGGCTTGGCCAAGCCCTGGCTGTTGTGGCCATTAGGCGAGTGGACCAGTGGATAGGAGATCTCCCTCTCATTCTTTCTCTCTCCCTCTCCCTCTCTCTCTTCTTCCTTTGGTGTCACTCTGCCTTTCAAATAAACAAATCTTTTTTTTTTTTTTTAAACAATCTTCTCAAGATCACACAGCAAGTTCATGTGGAGTAGAGTTCAAAGGAAAGATACATTGCTTCATATGCTATCATAATGGGAGATGGGAGAGTTGGGGGAGATGGGAGAGGTGGATGAAGACAGGTGGTTGGGAAGATAAATGGGTGAATGAAAAGTGAAGTGAGCTCAGAAGCGCCACACTGAGTTTAGAACTGTAGGAATAACTTACTTGGCAATTGCAACTTTTCAATTTATTTTAAAATTCTTTAAGAACCAGATACCTTTACTTAATCCTAACATATGTGACTAATTTACAGGATCCAAATTTAACATAAAGTAGTGCTACACTATACCAATTAACTGGATTTAAAAAATAACCCTTCATGCTTACAATTATGTTCATTAATATTTATCACCTTCTTCAGAGAAAAACTTAAAAGATAAGTTATTACCAACAACAGATATGTTATATCTGCTACACAGTCATTACAGATTTGAATTGGGCTTAAAAGATGAACAAGACATAAGTCCTGCTTAAGGTATTTAAAATTAGCAGAATAATTTTTAAAGCTCCATCAATAATTTATATTTATAGACTCTTCCTTCAATAAAAGGTCAGAAGCAGAAAAATCTGGTTTTTAGAATTATTTTAATGAAAAGCAGATAAGCAGAATTCATTTATGGTAACGGGAAGCTGTTGACAAAGTACTGCCCTGTGGTGCTGAGCAACAGCAGAAGCAACTAATGTGCTTCTGATGGATGACTGAGCAGCTGAACACAGGAAAACATAATCAGCAAAGTACCTCGAAAATTAGATGAAACTGAACAGAAACAAAGCACGTAGATAGTCCAAAATGCGAGTCAATGGATGATTCCGTACGGGTTTGAGAAAAATCCTCAGCAGAATTAATTACCCATTTGGGCGGTTAGACACCTTGGACTGCTTCTGTGCTAAATGTACTGTCCTCTAAACCTCAACTGATTCATCTGAAAATTGGGGACAAGGTTTCCCCACAGAAGGCTAAGTGGAAATCGCAAATAAAAAACATGTTGGCATTATTACTAGTACCTGAAATAACATTTCAATGTTCTTTCTTTCTCAAAGTTGTATAAATATTTTTTTCTTTCTCATAGTTGTCTAAATGTTTTTTAAAAAAATTCTAGTTCATTACAATGTTCTCACTATTTATAAGACTACCTCTTATGTTATGATAACCATAATTAGATTGACTAGAAACAGCCGAGGGTGACATTTTCCAATTTTATTAAAAGTGGTATTTGCTTGCAAGTTAATTGCAAAATTCATCTTTGTTTTAAGCTTTAGGTCTACAATGCTGTGTTTATTCTCATGACTGATTTAAGGTCAATGCTATGAAATATCACAAGGAAGAATACTTATTTTCTCTAGTGGGTCTACGGAAGTCTATGGTCTATGGTATAACGTGGTGAGCAGGTTATCAACATCACTTTCAGCATTTAAGTTGCATTTAATTTAATGTGTGACTTTTGTGAATTTATGTGAAATACTTGGAGTAATAATCTATATTTATTTGCAGTTCCAGGTAATAAATATCTTCTGCGTGCAGATTCTGCAGTCAACTGTATTTACCCAATTATCCTTTCTGAAATCACAGGGAATATAGCTACATAAGTAGGCAAAGCAACATTTCTGAAACACTTGAAAATTTTATACTGTTCTAATACATAATATGGTCTCACATTGAAGCTCTCCAAAGTTGGTAATAATGTCTTACATAATCAATCCTGTAACACCATATCACTTCCCATGGTGCTTATACATGCTCGGTAAATGCTGAATACATTATTTCATTTTAAAATTCATCAAAGTTTTTAAAAAAGATTTACTCATTTATTTGAAAGTCAGAGTTAAACAGAGAAGAAGACAGAGAGAGAGAGATCTTTCATCCCCCGGTTCACTCCCTAGATGTCCATAATAGCCAGGGCTGTGTCAGGCCGAAGCCAGGAGCTTTATCTGGGTCTCCCATGTGGACACAGGGACCCCAGCACTTGGACCATCATCTAATGCTTTCCCAGGTGCATTAGCAGGGAGCTGGATTGGAAGTGGAGCAGCTGAGGCACAAAGCAGTGCCCACATGGGATGCTGGTGTTACAGATGGTTGCTTTATGGAGTATGCCATAATGCTAGCCCCCAAATTTTAATAAATTACTACATATACAAACTAGTAATTTACTTCCCTGTGGGAAATACAGGCAAGCCTCTGAGATTTTAAGATAAGATTTCTGAATTGTTAATTATTATTCCCTTTCAAAATTTCTACTGTGCAATGAGCCATTTGTGGAGTCGCTCATCTTAAAATGCCATATCTCAAGTAACAAGCAGTAAACTAAACTTCCTGAACACTTAGGCTCCATGCAGAGTTCAAAGTGCTTTTTATAGGTTGTGATTATTCCAGGGCTCACCACGACCCTAGGATCAGGCACTATTCCACTTTACAAGTGAGGAAACTGAAGTACAGAAAGCTTAATCACTTTCTCAAGGTTGCAGAACCAGCATATACCAGGGTGAGGATTTGAATCTAGGGCTGGCATTTCTCTTTGTTTGATTTGTATTATTTGCATGCTTTAAGGTTAGTGCAAGTTTCAAATCCAGGTGTATAATTAGGAAGTTTACTAACTATACAGATAGATATTTGGCTAAAGACATTTAAGGGGCATGTTTCTAGTAGCCACAGCATCAGTGAACAAATTTTGGGTCTTAGTACTCTTTAGCACTTTACTAAGTTAACATGGCATTAACGGCCACTGAATTTTGAGATTTCATGTTCCCAGGTAACCAAAGCCATGTTCCATTTCTCAGTTGCCAGCAACTGTAGCTGTGTGTGTGTATGTGTGTGTGTGTGTGTGTGTAGGGTGCATAAATGTGACTTTCACTAGCCCTAGTTTGTCCTCAACTCATTTGAAAGAACAGTGTCCCTTTATCTGGAAGGAATAGCCACTAGCATGTGCCTAGTGGCAGCCCTCAGGCCCCAAGTCCTTTGTCATTAGCAGTGTCTTGGCAGTCACCTCTCCTTGGCACTGAGGGGAGACAGAACTCCAGAGAGAGTCTCCACAAAATGTTCTGGCCGAGCTCAGAATGGAGGAGCTCTGTCTCCGGTTCTGACCTGTACGTGCAACAGAAAGCAGCGAGCACCTATAAAAATTGTGAAACTTGATCCCAAGACACGCCAAGGCATTGACCCATGGCCTGGTGAGAGCTCCTGTTTCCTGTTTGGTTTGCTCCCCTCCTGGAGGCTGATAGGACCTGCTACCTGCCCTTTGCACAAACCACTGTGTGACAAGATGGCTGGCCAGGAATGATATTATGCTTGCAACCCACAGTAAAATGATGAGTGGATTCACCTGGTACCTGCATCGCTTAAAGACTGTCCAGTCTGAGAAATGGTAATCAGGACAGCCCTTTCATCCCTCTGTAGAACAAAAGACAGGCATCTGGAGTGAAACAAGATTTTTTTGAACCACAATATTTTACTAGAAAAAAACTAAAGTGAGAATTCTGTCATTAGAGAAATGCTTCATGCCAAGTGTTGAAATTTTAGTTTTGGAAATAAATATGAGAGTATTTCAGAGAGTTTATAGGAAATGGAATTTAAAAAGTTATTTTGGTCCAAAAAAATCTGAAAACCATGCATAGCTTTTCTCATGATATGTATTTTCCATGAACTTTTGAATAACCCTGTTACATGGATTTCAAAAATTTTTACACCTAAATAAACTTTCCCATTTTCCACAAACTCTTTGAAGTTCCTTTCTATTAGATGGGATATACTGGGATTATATTGAAAAATTTATTTTTCTGTTCACAGGTCAAATGTAATTGTGACCACAGGCCAATTGTAATTACAGCCTACAGAATGGTATCAGTGATTTCCCATTCCCTACCCCCATCCTCGCTAACAGTACATTTCTCTCACTGCTCTCATACATGGGGCATTGATTTCAGTCCAACAACCCTGATGGTGCTTTCTGTGCAAGCCCTCTGTGTTTCTGGTGTCACAGGAGGGATATCCTGGGAGCTAGGGGACAACTATAAGTATTTTTGTGCCCTGAAACCAAAGGAAGGGATGTCTTCTGTCTACAGGTTTAATTGGTTGGGCAGCAAAACTGCCCTAATTTGTACTAATAGGAAAAAGAACATCTAAATGGATCACAAAGTAATACAACTAATAGGATAGGGGTCAGGGTCCAAGGGCAAACTGACTTCATGAATAAATAATCAGCTTCTCAACTGATTATATTAAAGTGGCATTTCAATTGTTTATAAATCTGTGAGAGAGGTTAACACAGTTGAGAACAGGGTGTTGTTAAAACACATCTATAAATGTGCTCAGATTAATGTAAATAAATTAACAAATTAACATGCATTATTGATTTTATTAGCATAATAAAATGGTAAGGCAAACGCAAACCCAACCTTTAACCACAGTAAAGACATCCCCAATTAGTGGATCCCCATGTATTAAGTTTTAATCTGTATGTAAAGTGATCCATCAATAACTTTATCTGTACCTAACAAATAGAATTCAATTGTTATTATTGCAGAATGTTTATCAATTACACAGCAAAAAGCTACTGTCTACTTACTATACATAGAAAGTAATGTGGTTTGTGAGCAATGTCATATTGACTAACAAGATCTGAATCCTGATGAGGGATTTTCATCCCAGAGTTGGATTAATGCATACTAAAGTCATTAGGCTGTGGCTGAACTGTATGTAGAAAGAAAGATAATAGCATGGAGAAATCGTTTGCTTTTTCCACAGGACTTTATGCTTTCCTGTCCCTTTACGTAGTTTCCACCATGCCGTGGTCTGCTTTTGGTGTGACCCGAGGCCCATGGGGAGCAGGCCACTTGCCTGTCCACCTGAACCTTTAGGCAGGTGCCACTGACTCACCTAAGAGCAGGGCCCCTCACTGGAACCGAGCAGAGAGGCTCATGGAGATCTCAGAACAGGGTTTCTCTGACTTTACAGGGAAAGTGACGGGGTTCTGGAAGAGGATGACCCCATGAGACAAGAATGATGCCTTTCCTTTGTGAGACAGACAGGAGTCAGGAAGGGGCAAAACCAGAAGCCCCTTGTGAGTTACTCTGGGGCTAGATGGATGGTAAACGTGATTATTTTTAGGACATTTGTATTTTTCTGTATTTATATATTTTCTTCTCCTCTGCTGCCTTGAAGTTTTCCATGCCCGTTTGTCTCTGCATGCCAGCCAGACTCAGGAATGTGTACACACATGAAGACATGTGTTGTGTGGGCTCCAGCTCAGCCACCGTTTTAAAGGTGAGACAGCACAGCTTCAGGCTCTGGCCAGGCTGGGGACTGCACTAAGCCAGGCCACAGCCTCACGGGAAAGGGCGGTTCAGCGTGCCAGAGAAACAGATTCTCAGTGATTGATGGGAAGCTTCTGGAGCTTTCTTCTGCTGAAATCTTAGCTGGTATCAGATTCAAACAAGACAGGGGCTAGTGTTTGGCACAGTGGTGAAGACACCACTTGAGATACCTACATCCACATCCCACTATCGGAGTACCTGGATTTGAGTCCTGGTTCTGCTCCAGAGTCCAGCCCTGCCAATGTGCACCCTGGGAGGCAGCAGGTGATGGCTCTGGGACTTAGGTCCCTGCCACCCAAGTGGAGAACTGATGAAGTTCTGGGCTCTTAGTTTAGGCTTCATCCAGCTTTGGCCATTGTGGATAAAATCCCCACATTGGCGACTGAGACACAGAAGGAGAATTCTGTTTGCCTCTTTGCCTCTCAAATAAGCTAAAAAAATTAATAAAAATTAAAAAGCAGACAGACCGAGCAGCAGGGGCTGAGCAGACCCTGCAATTCGGAAGCCCCCTGCATCTCTCACGGGAACCATAGGCAATAGCAGACCAGTGAGGAGAATGGAACCTTACAGCCAGGGGCCCCATGGACAGAGGGTTAATTATTTGTGCCAACCCCTGCCTGGGCCCTGTCATTATTGTGCCGGTATTCACTTTGAGGAAGGATCCATTGGGAGCAACAAAATGACAAGTGCCACACACTCAAAGTCCTACACAAAACCTGCTTATGAAAGAAAGAAGGTGGGTTGACTTATTCCAGGACAGGGGCTGGACAGCCATGAGAAGCCAACGGCAACTGCGAAGACTGAAAGAAGCACTTGCCAAATCATGGTGAGTACGTGTTTTCTTTTTATTAGCAAGGTCAAGGTAAGGTAGACCAGGTTTAAGGGGCGGAAGGAGGGATTCAGGTCAGAGGTTAGGAGAACTTCCTCCGAGCACTCTGGAATGTGTTATGGGCAGAGCCCAGAGTGCATTATTAGCAACAACATGTGATGTTGGTTTCTAAAAATGCTAAAGCTGAATGGGTGGGCAGTGGTCTGCTTGCCTGGGGTGCTTCTTCCTTAAGGCCGAAGAGAATGAATAAAGGAATTTTGGATGGAAGCGAATAAGATCCTCCAAGGTACATTCCAGCTTTACATTTGTCTGCAAGGCCCTTCTCTGGTTCACATTTGTCTGAAAACCAGGAATAAATCCATGACGCTTCTCAGTGTGGTAAGAGATAATTTTAGAAATATTTTTCCAAAATATGCACTAAGGACAACTAGTGTGATCTTAGACTTCAAGCTTGAAAGAACGTCCAGCACCTGGGGAAAAACCCACCTAAAATCCTCTGTGCTTCCTTCCCTACCCCATTGCCCCCTGTTTTTGGAAAGTATCTTTGGAAAGTATTTTTGGAAAGTATCTTTGGTGCAGCGGGCTATGATACTATTTGGGATGACTGCATCCCAAATTGGAGTGCTTGGCTCAAGTCCTAGCTGCTCCACTTTGGATCCAGCTTTCTGCTAATTTACAAGGGAAACAGCAGATGATGGCCCAGGTATTGGGACCCTACTACCCATATGGGGGACTTGGATGGAGTTCTGGCTCCTGGTTTTGTCTTGGCTCAGCCCTGGCTGTTTTGAGCATTTGGGGAGTGACCCCTCTTTTCTTCTTTCCCTTTATGTCACTCTGCCTTTTAAATAACTAAACGGATATTTTTAAAAAAAGTAGCTTCATCATCATAAGTTACAAGACTGCTTGCTCAGTTCCATATTTCAAAGGTAATCACTAGGGACTGTCATTGTGGTATAATGTGTAAAGTTGCCTGCAAAGCCGGCATCCCCTATGGGCGCCGATTTGTCTCAGCTGCTCTGCTTCTGATCTGGCTTCTTGCTAATGGCCTAGGGAAAGCAAAAGATAGCCCAAGTGCTTGGGCCCCTACACTCATGTGGGAGACCCAGAAGAAGCTCCTGGCTTCGGGCCACCTTGGCTTTGGTTGTTGTGGCCATCTGGGGAGTGAACCAGCAGATGGAAAATCTCTCTCTTGCCCTCTATCTAACTCTGACTTTCAAGTCAATAAATAAATTTTAAAAAACCACACTTACTGGTTTCTCCTAACCCTGAAATGATCTACTTTTACTAGAGGGGAAATAGTAAAGAGCTATCATTAATGGAGTATCTATATGCCAGGTAGTATGCTTCTTTTAAAAATATTATCCCATTTAATTATCGTAAGCACCCTGTAAGGCTGGTCCTGTGTTACGACTACTATACAGAGGGGAAAGTGATTTGCAAAAGCAACGAGGCTGGCACTTAACCGCTACTGTGGTAGTTTGAGTCGGAAGGAAGTGCTTCACTGTTACGACATGGGGAACTACGACAGACACCCACCCTGCATTTGCACATGATGTCTATTCCAGAAGTCAAAGGAGTGAGAAGAGACTCTATAGCTAATACAGAAGAGTCGCTTTGGCTTTAAGGTCCCCACTGGATCACTTCCATCGATAAATTACTCTTTTTTTTATTTTTTTTTTATTTTTGACAGGCAGAGTGGACAGTGAGAGAGAGAGACAGAGAGAAAGGTCTTCCTTTTGCCGTTGGTTCACCCTCCAATGGCCGCCATGGTAGCGCGCTGTGGCCGGCGCACTGTGCTGATCCGATGGCAGGAGCCAGGTGCTTCTCCTGGTCTCCCATGGGGTGCAGGGCCCAAGGACTTGGGCCATCCTCCACTGCACTCCCTGGCCATAGCAGAGAGCTGGCCTGGAAGAGGGGCAACTGGGACAGGATCGGTGCCCCGACCGGGACTAGAACCCGGTGTGCCGGCACCGCAAGGCGGAGGATTAGCCTGTTGAGCCACGGCGCTGGCCCGATAAATTACTCTTTAATAGGAAGTGTGTAACAGCAACCTGAACCAACACACAAGAAGTTTCCTTTCCTAATTCCCTGGCAACAGAGTCAGTCTCTGTGCACTTGGGGCTATTGCTGTTGTCAGGCCACCCAGGCCTTTTCTTTGGCTCTGTGTTACAGTACCTTGATTCCAAGTGCAGAAGAAATCTAAGGCAGGCATCTAATGCTTCAGTCTGGACAGAAAGCAGAATTTACTGGGGAAAGAACTTGTGGCTTTTGCTAAGAAAATAAAGTTCTTAAATTCTGTTGCAAATGACAATTGAGTTCTTCAGATATACATCTTTTCAATCAAGTTATTCCTTAGGAAATACAGATCATTTATCTCCACATATTGTTATACTCTGGGAGTAATTGTGCTGAGGCTCAGTACACATGTGTATGCAAAACGAAACAAAAAAATCAGAGAGAAAAGCTTCAAGTAGTTTTACAGACACTTAAAATAAAATTAAAAAAAAACAAAACAGCACCACCATAGGTGTGGCCACCCAGCCACAGGGCCCTCCCTCAGTTAAAAAGTTAATTCTTTAACAGCTGCGAGGGCTGCCTCCTTGGCCCGTGTTTGAGCAGAGAATTTATTGCACGCAGCACGATCTCCCTGGGTATGCAAGGTAAATAGACTCATTAAGAGTGTTTTATGAAGAAACATTACTGTTCCAACAAGGTCATGGGGTGAACAAGGTATAAGAGAGAAGCAAAAGGCAATGACCTGGAAACAGACAACAGCCCCTGGCCTAATTTACTGGGCCTTCCTAAGTTCCAGCATTTTCCCCTATAGCCTTGGACTGGAGAGGACACGAGGCAGGAGTTGGAAGCCCCAGGAAGGGCCCTGTGTACCCCGTCCTCACAGTGGAAGTCAGCAAACATGACACATTAGAAACAAGAGTTTACCGAACAGAGGCACGAGGGGGAGATGTGCAGAATTACTTCTCCTTGAAAGAATTTCAGTAGACGACATTCAACATCAAGTCACTGTGCTGGTGTGGTTCAGGGAGTCTGATCGCCAGCTAGGCATGTGTGGTCGGTCCACCGCAGTGGTTTCCACACCGTGGCCCCCTTATTGCCCCCAGTGACCTTACAGCTCAGAAGCATCTCAGATTCCAAGGCAACCTAGGAAGCTGCCCCAGTTCAACTTCAGAACTCTTCTGATGGCTCATACCAGTTGTGTACATCAGAAAAAAAAAGGATTAACAAGAAATGAAAGAAAAATGCTTATTGGGAGAAGAGTTTTATCTCTGATACTAATTTTATTCAAACTATTTCTTCCCTCTTAATTTAATATTCTTTCTGCAACATAATTACTCAAAGCTACATCATAATTTTAATTGTTTTTTCAAAGACCATTACCTAATAGCATATCCTACCAAAATCACATTAATTTTAATCAAATCGTAAGTAAGCATTTACATTATTCATATGAAAAGTAAAATATGAGTTATACTTGGGCTTACCCATACTGAGATGAAAAGAAAGATGAAAAATTATTGAAATAGCTTTGTAAGGTCTGATGAGTCAGAAAAACAAACAACAGAATAATTCTTTGAGTTGACACAAAAAATACACTATTTTAGACAAGTTGAGAATGATCACTTTCTTACTAAGAACATTTTACCCATGCGAGACAAAGAAGCCAGGCAGAGTTTTAAAAATCTTCATGTTAAGACGCAACCACTAATCTAAAAGAGATGAGCACAAAAAGTAGATATCAATGAGTTAACAGGATGCCACATAAATAAGTCAGGGCAGGGAGGGAATTAAAAAGGCCCTGGGAAAGAGAAAACAAATGCTAATGTTTACAGCTTTTATGCATTTTAAGTAAATATTACTCCACATTGTATTCTACTGATATTATCAGAATGGGCCTAAATTAAGAATTAATAGTGGCCAATGATGCATGTACTTGGAAAAAAAAAGTTATTTTTCTAGGCTGGGTTCTCTTCAGGATACAGGCTGCATGGGTTGGAAACTCCCAGATACAGTGGAGCCAAACCAAATGGCCCTTCTGGAGTAAGAGATTGTCTTGCAGTTGCTTCTCACGTCTGCATGCCAGCTTCCCTCTGCACCCAGGGTCAGGCCGGCAGCATCCTGAGCCCTTTGATGGTGTCTTGTGCTGGCAGGTCTCCTGCGCTGCTCCCGACCTGGTGGCTAACAGAGCCACGCCAGGCTGGGGACACACAGGCCTGCCCGGCCCAGCTCTGCTTACAAGGCTTGCTTCTGTTTTCTCATTTGGTATTCTGCCACAGTGTACATTCCAGAGCTTTCCTGACCCTCCCAGAGCCTAATTCAGCACAGCAGGGTGAACAAAAGCTTCTTTAAAAGAATGATGCTCTCCATGTTAGCTTCAAAAGGGTTCTTATTTGTATCATTCACTCTTCTGCCACTACCACCAAAGACGTTCCCAAGGTCCAAGCCAGAATGCAGGAAAGCTTTCAATCAACTCATTGAAAAGAGCTGTCTTTAGGAGGACATTGACATCAGAGGGGTCCTTATCATCAGTGATTCATCATCTGGATTTGCCTTTTGCCCAGAAGATGGAGGTATAGGCTTGGATGGACACCAGCAAGCTGTTCGGAGGGGTTGAGGGTGGCTGCTCAGAGGAGCACTTCTGGAGGGTTTGCTCCCAGAGTGCAGGAAGCAGGACTGGGCCATTTCTGTCTTGACTGGTTTTTTCAGAGGGCCACAATGCTCATTTAAGTCACTGTTAGTAATTCTTAAAGTCACATCACATTTACAGTAAGGAAATTAAAAACAGTGCTCGTTTCTTTTCTCAAACCGCTTGTCATTTCCTTCCCAATGTTCTGCTGATGCTGCCAAGGTAGATTTCCCTTCATTTAAAACAAAAATCTGCCGGGATGTGGTGACTCCAACACCCCGTGTTGCTCTGAAGAACGGAAGGATGGGGTCTCTGATGGGTGGCTTTCGCTGATGGCTGCAACAGTGTTAAGAACCAGCCCCTCCCTGTGTCACACGGTGGGCCCCGGGTGTCACCCCCAAGTGCAGCTCTTGACCAGGTATCAGTTCTTCACTTCTGACTTACTTAGATTAAGGCCAACTTTATGCGAGGATGTTCAAATGGATGCCATGGTTCAAAGTCACAGGACTTATAAAACACAATTTTTTAACCCCTATAAAATTTTTTATCCCCATATTTGAAAGGAATGACACACACTTATGACCTTCCCTTGTGAGGACCTCTATCCTTGAATGGCATTTATTTATTTATTTATATTTTGCATCACACGATTAGAAGTTCCTTGTTCCATACAGATATTCTCCCTTCACAGATGTGACTATAGAGGACGGAGATCATGAGACCCTGCCCAAAAGAAAGATTTATTTGATACACATTTCTCTGGATTCTGGAACTTGTATAGGTATTTTATTGTATGGCACACAGTAGGCCATATTTACGTAGTAAGTAAGTATGGACTTACTAAGCAAGGACTTACTGGACAAAGGGAAAGAACAAATAAACAAGTGAATGAATGCATTTCTCCATAATCGGTTAGATTACGGCCACTATTCTCTGACTAAGCTATGAAAGCAAGTAGACAGGATGTCAGATTCTACATCCTATCCCAATGAACTGGGCAAATTCTACCTAAAAAGCAACTCCTGCTAAGATTTAACCCAGCCTCAGTTCACTAACAGGAACAGGTCTAGCTGAATATAGTAGCAGAGGGCCCAGCAGCCCTGTGGCCAGGCAGTCCTGCTACTGGTTTCTCTGGCTGGGCAGCAACCAAGCAGGCATCCCTTCTAGCCCTGAGAGAGTCTAAAGAAGGATGAAAAGGAGAGACGCCAAACAGAAAGAGGCTTCTACCTCCTTCATAGAAGAACCACCTTGTAGAGATGGAATCCAGAGCAGAGGCAGACACGACCCCTAGTCTTACGGCCCAGTAAGCAGCCCTGAATGGGACACAGCAGGCTGGGCTCCTTTCTGTGGGTGGGGAGAGGGGAAATGTAATTGCTCCTCACCCATCCCATCCTTGGAAAGGAGTGGAGAATGCAGAGAAAAGCTGTGGTCTTCTCCTGCCCCAAATGACCATCATCAATGGAAGCTTTTAGTACTCAAATTGTGAGCAACCTCAGAGGAGCAGCTTTCTAGAACTAGAAGAGAGCTCGCAGAACAGCCCGCTTAATCCCATGAAAGCTCAGAGGAAATGAAGTGTCAGAGAAAGCACTTGGCTTGCCTAAGATTCCAGCTGGTACTGTTGGTGATATGCTGAGCCCCATCATTCCACGTCAGTGCCTGTTAGCAGTATTAGCACTGGAATTTTACAGGGTGGGGGGCTTAGAGAAATGTATGGAAACATTCACTTAAATTTATGGTAGGTTAGAAGCATCTGATGAAAATTCTGAGGAGGGCTAAGGTCCCTTTCAAAGCTATCTGACAGTGAATGTAATGTCTATTTAATTTGGTATAAATCATAAACCTTCCAAATGGAAACCTGCTTTTTAAAAAATAGTTTTTTTTTCAGAATAATCATGAGAAGTTACTAAAGTTGGATGACAAGTTTCTCATGACCCTTGAAGGTGAGCTGGTCAGCAGACAGCCAGTGTGTATGTGACTAGGAGCTAGCTCACCTGTGTGGAAGGGTGTCTAGGATTTGGTGATGATATGTCTAATGCTATGCCTCAATAAATAACTCAATGGTTGCCATGGATTAATTTAATCATGAATTTCAAGAAGGCATTCTATACCTGCTGTTGACCTATCGAAGCCCTGTGAGCTGAAATTAATATACTAATGGAATATTAGGCATGAATTGAACCCCTGAAGGCAGGTAATGACTATGACATAAACATGAAGGTTTCCCAAGTTCCAAGCAGTATTTGGATAAATGGCTGTATATGCCTATGACTACTCTTATCATACATATTGCTGTCAGGGAACATGGCAATCCAACCTCTCTGGGGAGTTCATCTTTTATATCATTTCATTTACATCAGCTGGGTTAGTAATTCACTGAAGTAGGTTATTCGCGATATCACTCATGTAGTCAATGATTCTTATTTCCCCCACTTGGTTCATATGCGTAAAAATAACATTTTAACCTTATAATTGTAGGGAACCACTATCACCTAGCTTCTTAGGGGGAATACATATGATATATTACAAAAAAGATGATGAAAAAAAATTAGAAATTTGGGAAAAATTCTATAAGATATATTAGCCAGAAACTTGGGAGAATTTATAATAACCAAATGTGATAACAGGTAAGTTTGGCTCTTCATCTATAACTCCATTTATACCTTGAAAAGTATAAAATAATTACTTAAAGTTGTGCATATTTGAAGGACTTAATAAAAAGTAACAGTATCTGAGAAGTTCACATGATAAAGGATCTAGAAAATGAAGAGAAGCTTAAGGCCAGAGCTCACAAAAACAAGGATTATGGATTATCATTCTGCTTCTCAAACTGGTCCCTGGACCATCTTCCTGAGAACCAGCCAGGGCCTTATGCAGGATACAGAATCTCCAGCCCCTGACCAAGGTCCATAGGTCAGGAGATGAACACATGGAGGCTGGAGTCATGTTTAACACACCCTACCGTGTGTTTCTTCCAATACTTTGAAATTAAGAACTACCAACTTATAGATTCTGAATGAGGTTAGAAAAGGAGAGAGAGACAGAGACTACCCGGGAAAGAGGGTTCTTGGGGAGGGGGGAGGAGGGAGGGAGGGAGGGAGGGAGAGAGAGAAAGAAGAGGAGAAAAGAGGCAAGGCAGAAACAGAGAGAGAGGGGGCAAATGAGGGAGAGAGTGACATTAAGATCTGATTTACACTAGGGGTTCCCAACTTTATGGACAGTTTGAGCTGGATGGTTCTTTGCTGTGGGGACTCTCTTGTGCACTGCAGGATGCTTAACAGCATCGTCAGTCCTCTACCCAACAGAGAGAGTTGCCTAGTGCCCTGCTGTGATAACCAAAAATGTTTCCAGACTTTGCCAAATGTCTCTCCTGGGTGGTAAAAAAATCACCCCTGCTTGAGAACCACTGGTCTATACCAAGGAAGTTGTTAAATGCAAGAACATAAGCTAGAAAGATAATGAAATCCCTTGACTACATAAAAACAATCAAAGGAGAACTGAAATAAGGAGCCTGCTAATTCGTTATGCTCCTAAAGTTGGTTTTCTTAATAGCAGGAGTCATCAACTGGAAAGTGATCTAAGCATAACAAAAAATTTCATTTTCATCTTCAAAACTTGGCATAATTTCACAAGAAAGAATGCATTTCTTATATTTCTTGAAAGAAAATGCTTGAAATGCGGTAACACTTGCCTGTTTTCTTTTGGGTCGCAAAGAGCCAGAACTGAGCCTCCTTTTGGATGGAGTGTTGACTCTGCCCCACAACCTTTACAGACAGGCGAATTCCGTGTAAAATTCCTTGAATATGTCATTAGTGTCCTGAGAGATCAGATCTTATTCACGTGTTTAAAACTTACATTTGGTTTCCAGGATGCCTAAGCTTACACTACAAACATAATTTACAAGCAACACAGGCACACATACACAGCCTACTGGAGACATATCCAAAGCTGAGTATAACCATAACATCAGGTTTATAATTCACAAGGATGGCCAAGTTCCCTGCCACACCCAAAGGGCGTATGTACTGACTGACAAGTGTGTATCCTGTATGCTATTACACCCATAAAGAAATGAGCAATGACTGATTTCAACATTTGTGCTCACATTAAAATTCAAGCTGTGCCTTATACAATAAGCTTCCTTACTGGCCATCCATTAAAAAGATTATTTGTTCTGTGATGAAACACGGCCTCCCCCACACGCTTCCTTCAGCTGGGTGGCTGGTCTGCTCCCTGTGGTCAACTTCCTGCTGACACCATCTGGAGGTAAAAGGTTCCACACCCCTCAATTTACAGCCTATTTCTCATCTTCCAAACTTGCACCTCCTTCCTGGTCCCGTAGGCAGGAGCCTTGCACCTAGCCAATGTCAGGGTAAAAGTCACTATGACTCCAAGGTGAATGAATTTGCAGGTATCCCTTGTGCAGAGTTACTTCAATCTTGAGTACAGTATCACACTCTCAGTTATCTGGGCACACATTTTCCCCATAGATCAATAATGCCAGACAGGACCTCCTTGATAGAGAGTGTGTTCCCTTTTTAGCTTGGAGGAGTCTCCATTTCCCCAAATTGGGACTGGGAGACTGTCTTTGCATTTATGATCTTGAACACAGCATGGCTTGTTGCAGCTCCACTCACTTGGCCACCCTCACATAGGCCGAGCATTTCTGTCAATCTGGAAGTTCCCTCCTGAAATCAGCACATATTCCTGACTTTGCCCTTGGACTGTAACTGTTCTGGAAACTGCTGATTCCACTGATTTAGTAGATAGCCCCAGTGGTTTTCCCACACTAAGCTTCTCAATTAAATCTTTACCTTATCCTGCTCTTCTTGGATTTGTTTCACTCCTTTGTTTTTCTTTACCATTTCTTCTTATCCTTTTTAAAAATGATGTATTTATTTATTTGAAAGGCAGAGTTACAGAGAGGCACAGGCAGAGAGAGTCTTCCATCCCCTAGTTCACTTTCCAAATGGCCACAACTGCTATAGCTGCGCCAATCTGAAGCCAGGAGCTTCTTCCAGGTCTCCCATGTGAGTAGAGGACCAAGAACTGGGGCTCTCTTCTACTGCTTTCCCAGGACATTGGCAGAGAGCTGGATCAGAAATGGAGCAGCCAGGACTTAAACCAGTGCCCATATGGGATGCCGGCACTGCAGGCAGTGGCTTTACCTGCCAGGCCACAGCGCTGGCCCATATCCTTGCTTTTTTACATGGATTTTGGGGCTCATGTCTGTGGCCCTTTACTCTAGGTCAACTTGTCCTAATTTCTTTAGCATTGCATTCAATGCTTTTCTATAGAGCATCAGGACCAGGGCTAGCATCCACACCTTCCCAGCAGCAGTCTTCTCAACACCTCATTCTCCCAAAGTGGTGCCAAAGACTATTAAACAGCATTGTCAAGAAGTCCAGCCATCACTTAACATTCCTCATCAAGGAATGAAGAGCCGTGCTAAACCTCTTCTGCAATACATTAGCATGGAAGGGCTTGCCAAGTTATACTATATAAGTCAACATGAGGATCAAGACTGAGCCCATGTTTTTTGGACAATGTACCTTTCTGGTTCAGGGATAGAAAAAAATAATATTATACTAGAACTCTGTTAAAATACATCCTTGGAATCTTTGTTACAGGACTGGTTGTAAAATAAAGTCCTTTTGGTCTTCAATGACTACATAACAAAATACAGGGTTTTTTTTTTTTTTTTTGTTAACTTTAGTTTCATAGTATAAGGGCAAAGTTAGACAATGTATACATTCATTCACTCATTTATTTAATAAGCATTTATTAAGCATCTACTGTAATAAGTGCCCTGGGTATAAAGACAAAGGAACAATACTATTCCTGAGCTGTTCAAAGACTTCTTGGCAAGGAATGCCTATAAACAAATAATTATAATAAAATGTGATGTGCTATGACAGAGCCTTGGAAAGCACAGAGGAAGTACTAATCAACTCCATCCAAAGAAATATTCAAAAGTTTCACAGGAAGAGTCTTAATAAATTATATACACATTTAACATTTATTTTTAACTGTCAAATCACTGTTTTAATTTGAAACATAGAGAGAGGAAGAGAGAGAGAGAGAGGGAGACAGAGGGAGACAGAGGGAGAGAATGAATATCTCTTCCATCAACTGGTTCACTACCCAAATGCTCACAATAGCCAAGGTTGGGCCAGAGTGAAGCCAGGCACCCCACTTCAGCCATCATCTACTGTCTCTCAGGGTACACAGTAGCAAGAAGCTAGAAATGGGAGGCGAGTAGGGAACTGAATTGAGGTTCTCTGATGTAGGGTGCAGGCATCCCAAATGGCTTCTTACCATCATGCTAACCACCTGCCGAACATACAACATCGAAAATCTGTCTACCAGGGTGTGGCACCCTCCCTACTGCGTGGGAGACTGATTTCTGAGGACCACAGTTCATCTAGAGGTGATGAGTTTGTTGAGCTAAGTTCAAAGTAGGAAACAGGAACTTATTAGCATACGGGAGGAATATGTATGTCATTTATGCACTGCATGGACAAAGACACAACCAGAAGGTTTTGAGCAGGAATTCAAGAGTGACATTGTGGGAGGAGCAGGTGGTGTCAGGGAGTAAGAGGACAGGGGAAATGAAATCAGTACTTGAAGGAACAGAATAAAAAAAGGCACCCAGAAATCACAGAGGCAACATGAATGTTGCAACAGAATGTTGGACACAGCTCACTGCATAATGTGCCCTTGAAAGATGTTCATCTCTTAATCCTTGGAACCAGTGAATATGTTCTCTTAGGTGGCAGAGGGAATCTGCAGATTTGGTTATGAGTTTTTTTCCAAAGATTTATTTGAAATCCAGAGTTACAGAAAGAGAGGAGAGACAGAGAGAGATCCTCCATCTGAGGACTCACTCCCCAGATGGCTGCACTCAGGCTGAAATCAGGAGATAGGAGCTTCATCTGGGTCTCCCATCTGGGTATGGTGACCCCTCAAGCACTTGGGCCATACTCCACTGCTTTCCCAGGCACATTGGCAGTGAGCTGCACTGGCAGTAGAACAGCCAGGACTCGAACCCACATCAGTAAGAACTCATGCCAGCATTGTAGGCGGCACTTAACCCACTATACCACAATGCTGGCCCATACGTGAAAGATTTTAAGATAGGAAAATGATCCTGGATTGTTAGAGTGTCTAACATAATCAAGGCTATTTAGAAGTGAAAGATGAAGACAGGATGAAGGAGGGGAAGTGATGTCGTGATAGAAGCAGAAGTAGCAGCGACCCATTTAACTGGGCTTTGAACATGGAAGGGGCCGCAAGCCAAACAACGTGGGTAGCCCTAAGGCTGGAAAAGCCAAGCAAAGTTCCTCCGGGCGCTTTGGGAACACAGCCTGCTGACACACTGATTTTAGTGTGGGAGACCCATTTTGGACTTCTGCCCTGTAGAACTACAGGATAATAAATCCATGTAGTTTGATGCCAATAAACTTGTGATAACTCATTACAGCAGCAATAGGAAAGTAGTACACGGAGCAGTCCGGATGCCCCCCTCTTGCATGTCTGGGGAAAATGGGAACCCCTTGTTGTGGATTACACAGGAGCCCTGTCACCCAAACCAGCCATGCTGACTCAGCAGAAAGATGCCCCCAGCATGGAGCAGAGGGAGTGTGAGCAGGGAAGTAAGTCACTGCCTGTGAGGAGGGCCCACGGGAGCAGGTGCAGGACAAGGCACCGTGGAGGGTTCCAGGGTGTGGCCCAGAAACTTTTAGGGCAGGGACAGAATGGGGTGTATATGTTTGTGGGTTGAAAACAAAACTTGCATTGTGTTCATTGCTTGATATTTAGCTATAGGATCCAGTATATTTTACTTTCAGAAAACTCAAGGGGAAACTTCAGATTGTGTTTATTAAAGAGAAAATGTAAGTTAGAGAAAAGCTGACCCACTGGACATAAAACCTTGTTAGGGGAAAGTTGGTGAAGCTGAGCCTAGAGAAACCAAGATTCTCTTTTAAAGTTCGCTTTTGTTTTAGATACGCTTCAGCTCTCAGTACGTTAATTCAATCTCTCACATATGATATTTAGAAGTCAGATACGGATTTGTTTTTTTTACCCATAAAACAACTGGAAATCCAGCAGCAGTGTCACCACTATGGTCATCTGAAAAAATGTCATGGTATCTTTCTCTGTTTCTATGATTTATTTACTTATTTGAAAGTCAGACTTAAACAGAGAAAAGGAGAGGCAGAGAGAGGTCTTCCATCCACTGGTTCACTGTCCAACTGACCACAGTGGCCAGAGCTGCGCTGATCTGAAGCCAGGAGCCAGGAGCGTCCTCCAGGTCTTTCCAAGTAGGTGCAGGGGCCCAAGGACTTGGGCCATCTTCTACTGCTTTCCCAGGCAGAGAGCTGGATCAGAAGTGGAGCAGCCGGGACTTGAACTAGCACCCACATGGGATGCTGGCACTGTAGGCGGTGGCTTTACCTGCTACACCACCACACCCCCCAAACTCTCTCTTGGGAGCCAACACAGCAAAGTGAGTCCTCTAAGTTACTTCTTGAAGAACAAACAGTGCCGGACAAACCAACCTGCTTGAGGGGACCCCATATAGAGATGCCCCTAGGGAACTCTGGCCCCCAGGCTGGATAGGACCCATGAATCATTTGTCTGGCCCTGCTAAGGCAACCGCAGGTGGGACCTGAAATTCAACAGATCTATAGCAGGCTCATTTTTAGGCTAGTAATTTTGTATGGCCTGTGAATGACGTTATAAATATCCAAATGGTCCTTGGCAGAAAAAAGGTTCTCCACCCTTGGATGAGACAAGGCACCCAGGCTGGAGCCTGGGAAAGAGCGAGGTGGCAGGAGTAGGGGAGGGGCAGCCCCAGCTCCCTGTTGTCTGTTCCCACCTCTCCCCAGGAGTGCAAACGTCTCTGCACGAAAGGTCTATGGTGGGAGGCAGACAAGCAGAGGTGACACTTGTGGTGGTATCTCCAGGTTTGTTTCTTCCTCTTACTGGATCACAAACCACTCCCGGGCCCCTCCAGCTTCCCTGAGTTTTCTTCCTGAGGTTTTTCCCCCTCATCTCACCTCTGCCCTGTTCCTAACTCCCCAGTACCAAACAAACGGTACCTACCCCATCTTAGGATATAAAACCCTCCTTACTCGTCAAGTCTTGTCCACCCTGCCTTAAACATCTGTAGCATTTACATACACAACTTATCAAGCTTGTTTGAAGTTACTGCTTAGTGAGACATGAAACAAGTTAGCAGACTAAAAATATTAACAAACTCCTTTACAAGGCTGTCAGGGTTGGCAGGGAAAGCAAAATACATTGACTTAAGATATCATTTTCAGGGACTTCTTCCAATGAAGAAATATTTACCAAATGTTGATCAGTCATATCCTTGGGGAAAAAAATCACAACAACACTAACTGGGCAAAAAGTTAAAACATTAAAACCGGGGCTGGCGCGGTGGCGCACTAGGTTAGTCCTCCGCCTGCATCGCCGGCATCCCATATGGGTACCAGGTTCTAGCCCCGGATGCTCCTTTTCCAGTCCAGCTCTCTGCTGTGGCCTGGGAAGGCAGTAGAGGAGGGCCCAAGTGCTTGGGCCCCTGCACCCACATGGGAGACCAGGAAAGAAGCTCTTGGCTCCTGGCTTCGGATCGGTGCAGTGCTGGCCGTGGCGGCCATTTGGGGAGTGAACCAATGGAAGGAAGACCTTTCTCTCTGTCTCTCTCTCACTGTCTCTAACTCTACCTGTCAAATAAATAAATAAAAATCTTAAAAAAATTTGTATGCTAATTAAAAGAGAACTTCATTATATAAAAAAAGACATTAAAACCAAATGGCCTTAAAAATAAAATGCTTTCTAATTTTAATTTCTAATTTTCTCTGAGAAATGTTGCCAGCATTAGCAATCCCTGGAACAGTGTCTTCAGCTCTAGGGAACAGGCAACAAGCACAGAATCAGCTCAGATGTACTGCATGAGACTCTACACGAGCAGGACACGGATGAGTATGTGTATTTTTTAAAAAAAATCTTTTAAATAATTTTTATTTATTTTTCAATTTATTTGAAAGGCAGAGAGAGACAGAGATAAAGAGAGAGGTCTCCCATCCAATGGTTCACTCCCCTTTTGGGCTTTTTGTTGCAGGCTTTTGCCTGCAACAGTCAAGACTTAGCTAGGCAGAAGCTGGGAACTGTGAATTCAATCCGTGTCTCCCAGATGGGTGGCAGGGACTCAGGTACTTGAACCATCAGTTGCTGCCTCCCTGGATGTACAGAAGCAGAAAGCTGGATTGGAGGTCAAGTTGAGTCCTAAGCCCAGGTACTCTGATTTGAGGTGTGGGAGTCTCAAAAGGGTCTGTTAATCGCTGTGCCACACGCTCACCCAGGGTGATTCAACATGGGATTCTCATAGGCACTGAGACCCGAGAACACCCAGCAGGATGACCTGAAATCACAGCCTTCCTAACCCAGCCATTCCCCTCTGTCATCTTTTGAGTCAGCCTTAAAAATTTCTAATCAGAGGCAACTTTATTCATTTAAAAATCTGAATATATATTCAGGATGGGAAAAGTCTTTTTATACCGTGAGATATAAGTTGTTTTCTATATACACTCACACATATATAATTAACAAACAAATGTTTCTAAGCAACTAACATGAAATGTCTTTCACTGATCCTTTCATTTAATGATTTTTTCCAACTGTGATATTTTTATGCCTTCATATGTATAGGTAGTAAATAACAATGAAACTATTAAAATTTTGGCTTGTGAACTAGTCTAATTTTAGAATTAAGAAGAGATCTATTTGAAGATTGCTAGAATAAGAAAATTTTGCGTGGTGGGATCTGTGCTGTGGCATGGTGGGTTAAGCCGCCACATTGGATACTGGTATCCCACATCTGAGTGCCAGTTCCAATCCCAATCCCATCTTCTCCACTTCTAATTCAGCTCCCAGCTGATGTGCCTGGGAAAGCAGAGGAAGATGACCCAAGTGCTGGGGCCCCTGCATCCATGTGGGAGATACGGATGGAGTTCTGGGTTCCTGGCTTTAGCCTGGACCAGCTGTGGCCATTATGGCTATTTGGAGAGTGAAACTCTGTCTTTCCCTCTGTTTCTGTCACTCTACCTTTCAAATACAATAACTCATTAAAAAGAAGTTTTACATTGAAATAAATCTTCAGGAATGAAAAAAAATATATAATTGTTCCTAACGCGCTTGCCTCGGTTTCTTTGATGATAATTGAAGACCAGTGGGGGAAACAATTTTGAGTCAAGCTGATTCAACAGCCAGAGGGAGGTGACAGGCGGAGGCTACCCTACGTTTGGTCTCACAGGTGTTTCCCAGGATCTGTCACAAGAGTTGCAAGAGATATGGACATGGCCAGAATTTTCAGCAGAGTGCACAGAGAAGCCTCCATTATCCTCAGACCAGGAGCAACTTACATCCTGAGAAGGTCAGAACTCTTTCAGAAAGTTGGATTCAGTTATTCAATGTGAACGTGATAGGGCAGATTTTCATCATCCCAAGTTCAGGAAGCAACATCAAGTAGAGAATTTTGTTGTGGTTGCGGATATCGGAACAGAATGGTCTACAGTGAAGGGGCGCTGCAGGCCCTCTGGAAGTCTTGTTGATGCTGAGCTGCTGTGGTGCAGACAGTGCCTTGGCAAGGCTGGGTAGATGCCACAGGCCTATCTGAGATGCACAAAGGAGATGCCTGGGATGAAGCAGTCAAAACCCTGAGGGACAGAGTCACAGGAAGCTATCCTGAGATGCCGCCCCCTTGTTTCAGTGTAGCTGACACCACTCTAAAGCCAAGAACTCTGGACATTTGGGTCACTGTCCATAGTAACAGTGCTGTTCAGTTACCCTTTTGTTAGATTTTTCATGCTTATCCACCTACAATAAACTTCTTCCTTCTCAAAGATCAACTCCTTGAAGTGAGGCCAGTGTGTGCCTTTTCATTGTTGTACTCGAATCACTCCATGGAATGTCTGGTATCTCAGATGCATGCTGTGGACATTTGGTGAATGCATCAATAGATTATAGATGCAATTTTTAAACTGCACAAGCCCCCATACACAAATTAATACAAAAGTAATTATGATAAAATGAATATTTATTTCATCACTACTTAATGATGGTTCACGTTATTTGACTCTCAAAACAAATACTGGGAATGGGAGTTGCGGTGCAGCAGGTTAAATCACCACTTGGGACATTCGCACTCCATGTCACTAGGTCTGGGATTGAGCACTGCCTCTGCTTCCAATCCAGCTTCCTGCTAATGCACCTGGGAGTCAGCAGGTGATGACACAAGTGCTTGAGTTTCTGTCACCCACATAGAAGAGTTCCTAGTGCCTGCCTTTGGCTGGGCCTAGTCCTAGGTGGTGTGGAAATTTGGGGAGTGAATTAGCAGAAGAAAGCTCTCTCTCTCTCTCTCTCTCTCTCTCTCTCTCTCTCTCTCTCTCCCCTCTCTCTGTTACTCTGCCTTTCAAAAACTAAACTTCAAAAAAAAGTCAACATACTGCACAAAACCCTAGAGGAATATAAAACAATTACACTTTGGAATTTCTTCTTTTCGTGACCTAAGTCAGCAATTGCCTATATGTGTTGTTGACAAATCTTCCTTTCAAAATAATGAGGCAGCACATTCTGAGATCATTTTTATGAGCCCTGCTAGTTCAGCTTTTAAGCATCCCTTCTCAAATAGTAAATCATTATTTTTTCATCAGCAAAGGTTCAGCAAACATTTTGACTCTGACTCCATCTTCATCTCTCCCATTTATCACAAGGAACTTTTATTCTCCTTTATTAGTCATTGTAATGCGTATATATTTTATAATTTGACAAATCAATAAAACTATTTTTAAACTATGTTACAGTTGGTTTGGTCTTTAAAGATATTCCATCTATCCAGAAAAATCAGAACCTGGAAAAGTACTAAAAGGTATTAACTACCCTAGATAGTTACGATGGAAGACTGAAGGAGGGTGAGTTGAATGGATTTCTGTATATTCTAGAGGTAAAAACAGAGGGCTTCATTGTAACACAATTAGCTTCATTTTTACAATCACATATTTCACTGTGGAGATGGCCAGAAGAGGATGTTTATTCAGAGAGCCAGTAAGAAGCAAATTATTAGTTCCTAGATTTTCAAATGAAAAAAGGATTATTATAATCCTCAGGGGGCACCCTTCTTAACTGGAAGTCAATGCAGTCAACTTTGCTGATGGAGATCACATTGGAGTCTGGGGTTGAGAATACAACCGAGTCCACAGAGACCACACAGGTACTTCACCTAGAGTATGTGCGGATGACGGAAAGCCGTGCATCTGCATGGCTGGGTATCAGTGCTTTGTTCTACTTTTCCTAACATAAAGGTACTTTACAACTTGCTGGAAAACAGAATTTAAGTTCATTTTGGTGCAAAAGAATTTTGAAATCCATGCATAGTTTTTGTCACTAATGTGCATTTTCCATAAACTTGTTGAAGAGCTCTCAGATTTCCATATCTCTCATCTCTATCTGGCCCCAGAACTCACCCCGAAGTCTTAGGGCTGAGATCAGAGCTGGCATTTAGGGACAAAGAACAGTATGGCTATAGAGAAATATTCTACAAGAGAACACCTACCTTATATGTTAGTTGATGACTTTTAAAAGTTTAAGGTTGGCTATACTTGTGCTTTTTGTATTTTATTTTGGTTCATGTAAGATTTCAAAGCCAAGTCTTCAACTCCAAATGAAAACCTTCAGTAGCTCAAGTACAAAAAGTGTGAAAGCCTATTATTTTGTTTGACAGTCTGCTTATTAAAAACTGACACTGTTGCCTTTTGGAAAAATCTGGTCAAGGTGTTACTTTCATAGGTCAGCATGCTTTCTTTATAATTTTTTCTTGATTTCTCAATTTAGAGAGGCAGAGGCGAGAGAGAGAGAGAAGAGAGTCCTTCCATCCACTACTTCATTTCATAAATTCCCAGGACCCTGGAACTCAACTCATGTTTCTCATGCAGCTGACTGGGACCCAAGTACTTTAGCCACCATCACTATCTTCCAGGGTGTGCATTAGAGGAAGCCGGGTCAAGAGCGGAGCTTAGACTTGAATTGAGGTACTCTGATATAGGTTGAGGGTCCCCCGAGGGGCATTTTTACTGCTGCACCAAATTCCCACCCCTTGTCTGGTCTCACCAGACTGGGTAAGGAAAGGGCTGGGGGTAGGGGGAAGGCAGCCTTTCATTCCTACCCTCTGGAGGATTCTACACAGTCAGAAACTGTACTGGATAGGACCCAACCAACCCACCAGGACCCTCTTGGAAACTTGCATGCAGGCCACTTACAGGGCACAGGCAGAATGGAGGCACAAAGTAGAAATGTATAGTGAAAACCATGGGTAAGCAAAAGCAACAAGGTAGGACAGAGGGAGTCAAGTGTGCTGAAAACATAAAAGAACTAGGTATAAAAAGAAAAAAGAGAAAAGTCCTAGAAATTGAAAGCATGTTATATCCTAAATGACATCCCAGTACCTCACAAAGACAAGCCTTGCAATTACTAATAATCTAAAAGAGTATAGCAATAATGTAGGGTGCCATGAATGAAAAAAAAAAAATCCCACTATTTTAACCAAGGGAGAAGATAGTTGTTTATTACAGAAAATACCAGTGACCATGGGCAAGGGGGAGGCTCCTGGATGGAGCTATGGTCCACAAAGAGCTGTATGAGGGGATTTCTGAAAGTTTCTGCAAAATGTAATTAAAACAAGTTTATTTTGGAAGAAAGAAAGAGAGAGAGAGAAATAGAGAAAGAAAGAAAGAGAGAAAGAGAAAGAGAGAAAAAGAAAGAGAGGAGAGAAAGAGAGAAAAGAGAAAGAGAAAGAAAGAGAAAGAGAAAGAAAGAGAAAGAGAGAAAGAAAGAGAGAGAGAGAGAGAGAGAGAGATTGATTGATTGATTTAGCTTTCTGAAGAATCGCCATACTGTTTTCCATAATGGTTGTACCAATTTGCATTCTCACCAACAGTGTATCAGGGCACCCTTTTCTCTATAATCTCACCAGCATTTGTTTATTTTTTTGATTTTGGGATAATAGCCATAACTAGGGTGAAGTGATACCTCATTATAGTTTTTTTTTTAATTTCAAATTTTTTTTTTTTTTTGACAGGCAGAGTGGACAGTGAGAGAGAGAGAGACAGAGAGAAAGGTCTTCCTCTGCCGTTGGTTCACCCTTCAATGGCCGCCGTGGCCGGTGCACCACGCTGATTTGAAGCCAGGAGCCAGGTGCTTCTCCTGGTCTCCCATGCGGGTGCACGGCCCAAGCTCTTGGGCCATCCTTCACTTCACTCCGGGCCATAGCAGAGAGCTGGCCTGGAAGGGGGCAACCGGGATAGAATCTGGCACCCCGACCGGGACTAGAACCCGGTGTGCTGGTGCCGCAAGGCGGAGGATTAGCCTGTTGAGCCACGGCGCCGGCCTTCATTATAGTTTTTATTTACATTTCCCTGGCGGCTAATGCTCCTAAGCATTTTTTAATGTGTCTGTTGGCCATTTATATTTCTTCTTTGAAAAATGTCCAATCATATTTTTTGTTCATTTCTTGACGAGGTGGCTTGGTTTTGGTGTTATTGAGTTTCCTGAGCTCCTTTATTTTTAGATGCATAGTGTGCAAATACTTTCTCCCATTTTGTTCCTTGTCTCTTCACTATTTTACAGAAACTTACTAGCTTAATATAATTGACATAATCCTATTTGCCTATTTTTGCTTTTATTCCTTGTGCTTTTGGGGTCTTACTCAAAAAGTCTTTGTTAGACCAATGTTTTGCAGTGTCTCCTCTATGTTTTCCTCTAGCAGTTTGATAGTTTCAGGTTTTAAGTTTAGATCCTTGATCCATTTCACATTGATTTTTGGGTAGGGTGTAAGAGAGTGGTCTTATGTCAAACTTCTGCATGTGGAAATCTATTTTCCCAACACTGTTTGTTAAAGAGACTGTCCTTTCTCCAGGGAATGTTTTTAACATGTTTGTTAAAGATTACTTGTTTGTAGATGCACAGATTTACTTTTTTTTTTTTTTTTTTGACAGGCAGAGTGGACAGTGAGAGAGAGACAGAGAGAAAGGTCTTCCTTTGCCGTTGGTTCACCCTCCAATGGCCGCCGCGATAGCGCGCTGCGGCCGGTGCACCGCGCTGTTCCAATGGCAGGAGCCAGGTGCTTATCCTGGTCTCCCATGGGGTGCAGGGCCCAAGCACTTGGGCCATCCTCCACTGCACTCCCTGGCCACAGCAGAGAGCTGGCCTGGAAGAGGGGCAACCGGGACAGGATCGGTGCCCCGACCGGGACTAGAACCCGGTGTGCCGGCGCCGCAAGGCGGAGGATTAGCCTGTTGAGCCACGGCGCCGGCCAGATTTACTTCTGGGATTTCAATTCTGTCCCATTGGTCTACTCATCTATTTTTATACACATCCAAAGTACTATGATGTTTTGGTTATAACAGCCCCGTATGTCTTAGAATCTGGTATTGTGATACCTCTGGCTTAGTTTTTATCATTTTGTTTTTTTTTTTTCCTAAGATTTAATTTTATTCGAAAGGCAGAGTGATACAGAGAGAGGGACACACAGACACACACACACAGGTATCTTTCATCTGGTTGGTTCACTTCCCAAATGGCTGCAAGGGTCAGGGCTGGGCCAAGGTGAAGCCAGGAGAAATGAGCTCCATCTGGATTTTCCACACAGGTGACAGAGGTCCAAGTGTGTGGGTCATCTTCTGTTGCCTTTCCAGGCATATTAGTAGGGAGCAGGATTGAAAGCAGAACACGTAGGGCTTGAACCATTGCTGATATGGGATGTTGGCATTGTAGGTGGCAGCTTAACCTGCTGTGCCACAACACTGGCTCAGTTGTTAGTGCTTAAGATTGTGTTGGCTATTTGTGGTCTTTTGTGCTTCCACATGGATTTTAGGATACCTTTTAGTTCTGTGAAGAATGTCACTGGAATTTTGATGAGGATTTCATTGAATCTGTAAATTGCTTTGAGTAGAACGGACATTTTGACAACATTAAGTATTCCAATTCATGAATATGGGAAATTTTCCCATTGATTGGTGTCTTTTCTTTCATTAACATATTATAATCTGTATTGTAGAGATCTTTCATATACTTGGTTAAATTTATCCCAAGGTATTTACATTTTTCTTTAGCTATTTTGGGTGAGATTGTTCTTCTAAGTTCTTTCTTAGTCACATTACTCTTGATGTATAAAAATGCTATTGATCTTTGTGTGTAGATGTTGTGTCCTGCAACTCTGCTGAATTCTCTTATCAGTTCTAATGTTCTCTTGGGGCTTTCTTTTACCTTTATACCCATATATAAAGAATCACATCATCTAAAACGGGGGTAATTTGACTTCTTCCTGATTTCTATGGCCTTATTTTCTTTTACTAGCCTAATGGCTCTGGTTAAAACTTCCAAAACTATATTGAATAAAAGTGGTGAAAGTGGGCATTTTTGTCTGGTTTCAGATCTTAGTGGAAATGTTTCCCCATTCAAGAGGATGTTGGCTGTGGACTTCTCATACATTGCTTTTTTTATGTTGAAATATGTCCCTTCTGTATTCAAATTTTAAAAGGTTTTTTTGATTTGCTAATATTTTGTTGAGGATTTTTGTATGTATGTTCATCAGAGAAACTGGTCAGTGGTTCTCCTTTTGTTGCATCCTGGTCTGGTTTTGGAATTATGGTAATGCTGGCCTAATAAAGAGTCTCGTCCCTCCCAATTGTTTGGAATAGTTAGAGATTTGGTGTTAGTTTCTCCTTAAAAGTTTGGTAGAATTCAGCAGTGAAGCCATCAGCCTTGGGCTTTTCTTTGTTGGCAAACCAGTATTGATTGACTCTCAGCTGTATTTATTGGTTTATTCAGGTTTCCTATGTCTTTGTGCCTCAATTTTGGTAAATTATATGTGTAAAGAAATCTATTAACTTCTTATAGATTTTCCATAGTTGTCATAACAATTCCTAGTGATTCTTTGTATTATTGTCCTATCAGCTGTAATATTCCCTTTTTCATCTCGATTTTATTAAGTTTTCTCTTTTTTTTGATTAGTCTGGCTAAATATTTGTCAGTTTTGTTTTTACAAAAAATCATAGCTCTTTATTTCATTGACATTTTACATTTTTTAAAACAAATTTCTGTTTTGTTTATTTCTTCTCTAATTTTTATTATTTCTTCCTTCTACTAATTTTGGGTTTGATTTGTTCTTGTTTTTCTAGGTTTTGAGGTGCATTATTAGATTAGTTGAGACTTTCTCATCTTTTGATGTAAGAACTTAATTGTTATAAACTTTCATATTAACACTATTTCTGCTGTATCTCATACATTTTGACATGTTATGTTTTCATTTTCATTAGTTTCAAGGGATTTTTTTTTAATTTCCCTTTTTTTCTATGACCCACTAATCATTCAGAAACATGTTGTTCAGTTTCCAAGTATTTGCATAATTTGTAGCATTTCTTTTTTTTTTGTCAATTTTCAGATTAATTTCATTGTTGTCAGAAAAGATACATGAAATCATTTCAAGTTTCTTGAACTTATCAAGACTTGTTTTATGGCCTACTCTATCATCCATTCCCAGGGAATGTTTCATACACTGATTAAAATATTGTGTATTTTGCAGATGTGGGATGGAATTTTCTATAGATATCCATTAGGTACATTTGGTCTATAGTGTATGTTAGCTCTGTTGTTTCTTTGTTGATTTCAAGGTTATTATTCATAAGTAATGACTTGATCCTGCCATGTTACCGTAAAATTTCCTATTGTTTGTTTGAAATATCCTTTTTTACTAGTAGGTTTCCTGTGTGTATATTCTTTTATGATGCTGATTGTCTTTGTTTCTGTATGTAGTGCATTCTTAAGTATCATTTGTAAGGCTGGCTGGGTGTTGATGAAGTCTTTCAATTTTTGCTCATCTTGGAAGGCCTTTATTTTACCTTCACATATGACTGAGATCTTTTCCAAAGGTATTCTGGATTGGTAGATTTTTCATTCAGAACTTGGAACTATATCCATTCTTTCCTGGCTTGTACAGTTTCTGTTGGGAAATCTGTTGTCAGTATGATGGGCACTCCTTTCAAAGCACTTTTCTTTTGCTTTTTAGGATATTATTTTTATATTTTACTTTTTGAAAGATGGACTATGATGTGTTAGGGTGAGGTTCTTTGTTAAAACAAGATTTATTTATTTATTTATTAAAGGAAGAGTTAAAGAGAGAGGGAGACAGAGAAAGCGACCTTCCATTTGCTGGTTCTCTCTCCAAATTGCTGCAATGGCTGGGGCTGGGATAGGCCTGGAACATCATCCGGGTCTCCCATTTGAGTGGCAGGGGCCCAAGTTCTTGGGTCATCTTCTGTTGCTTTCTCCAGTGCATTAGCAGGGAGCTGGATTTGAAGTGCAGCAGCTGGGACTCAATCCAGGCGCTCATATGGGATGCTGGCATTGCAGGCAGTGGCTTAACCTGCTGTGCCACAATGCTGGCCCAAGGATTTTCTGCTATTATTTCATTGACTAGGTTTTCTAAACCATTCTTTTTTTTTCATTCCTCAGAAATACTCAGTAATAATATATTTTTTCATTTGATGGTATCCCAGAGTTCTCAAACACTATTTTCATTCTTTTTTAAAATTTTTATTTAATACATTTAAATTTCCAAAGTACAACTTTTGAATTATAGTGGCTTTTCCCCCCCATAACCTCCCGCCCACCTGCAACCATCCCATCTCCCACTCTCTCTCCCATCCCATTCACATCAAGATTCATTTTCAATTATCTTTTAGAGTCAAAGGGATCACATAAACAAGACTAGTGTCTGCAAATACTAACTGATAGAATTAAAAAGGAGAGAATGGTAGCCTTTTTAATTCTATCAGTAATTGCAGACACTAGTCTTGTGGCTTAACAGGCTAATCCTCCGCCTTGCGGCACCGGCACACCAGGTTCTAGTCCCGGTTGGGGCGCTGGATTCTATCCCGGTTGCCCCTCTTCCAGGCCAGCTCTCTGCTATGGCCCGGGAAGGCAGTGGAGGAGGCCCAAGTGCTTGGGCCGTGCACCCGCATGGGAGACCAGGAGAAGCACCTGGCTCCTGGTTTCAAATCAGCGTGGTGCGCCGGCCGCAGCGGCCATTGGAAGGTGAACCAACAGCAAAAAGGAAGACCTTTCTCTCTGTCTCTCTCTCTCTCTCTCACTATCCACTCTGCCTGTCAAAAAAAAAAAAAAAAAAAAAAGGAGAGAACCATCTAACATGGGAAGTGGGATCACAGCAGACTCAGAATGGCAGATGTCCTAAACAGCACTCTGGCCTCAGAATCAGCCCTTAAGGCATTCAAATCAGGCTAAAAAGCCCATGAAAGTATTTCAAGCATGGAAAGCCAAGACACTCTGGCAAAAAACAAAACAAACAAAAAAAAAACAAACAAACAAACAAAAAAAACTAAATGAAAGATATCTGCGAGTGAGATCCCGGTAGAAAGAATGGGCCATCAAAGAAGGAGGTACCTTTCTCTGAAGGGAGAGCTTCCATTTTGACTATGGCCTCGTCTAAATACGATCAGAGTTGGTGAACTCAAGAGGCTTCCATAGCCTTGGCAGCACATGAAAAGAGCCTCAGGTGATTACTGACATCATCAATAAGAGTGTCAATTGTTAAATCAAAAATGGAGTCACTGTCACTTACTTCCCATGTAGGATCTCTGTCCTTAATGTATTGTACTATGTGAATTAATGGCATAACCTAGTACTCAAATAGTACTTTATACTTTGTGCTTCTGTGTGGGTGCAAACTGTTGAAATCTCTACTTAGTATATACTAAATTGATAATTGATCTTCTGTGTATAAAGATAATTGAAAATGAATCTTGATATTTTCTTTTTTTTTTATTAAACTTTTATTTAATGAATATAAATTTCCAAAGTATAGCTTATGGGTTACAATGGCTTCCCCCGTCCCATAACTTCCCTCCCGCCCGCAACCCTCCCCTTTCCCGCTCCCTCTCCCCTTCCATTCATGTAAAGATTCATTTTCAATTCTCTTTATATACAGAAGATCAGTTTAGTATATATTAGGTAAAGATTTCAACATTTTGCCCACATAGCAACGTAAAGTGAATAAACTACCATTGGATTACTAATTATAGCATTAAATAGCAATGTACAGCACATTAAAGACAGAGATCCTACATAATTTTTTTTTCAAATTAATTAATTTTCTATGCCATTTCCATTTTAACACCAGGTTGTTGTTGTTGTTTTTTTTTTTTTTTCATTTCCAATTCTCTTTATGTACAGAAGATCAATTCGGTATATAATTAGTAAAGACCTCATCAGTTTGTGCCCACACAGAAACACATAGTATAAAAATACTGTTTCAGTACTAGTTATAGCATCACTTCGCTTTAGACGACACATTAGGGACAGATCCCACATGGGGTGTAAGTACACAGTGACTCCTGTTGCTGATTTAACAATTTGACACTCCTGTTCATGGTGTCAGTAATCTCCCTAGGCTCTAGTCATGAGTTGCCAGGGCTATGGAAGCCTATATTTTCTTTTTTTAAATTTCTTCAATTTTTTTTGTCTGAGATATTTCAAAAGACCTGTCTTACAGATTAGATTTTGTTTTTTTCCACCTCATCAGGTCTGTTGTTAAAGCTCTCCACTGTATTTTTTATTTGATATTACTGTCTTCATTTCCAATATTTCTGTTTGATTCTTTTTCAATCTCTATCTCTTTGCCAAATTTCTCATCCATGTCAGGTACTGTTTCCTAGTTTTGTTTAACTGTTTATCTCTTGTATTTCTTTGAATAACCTTAGAATCCTCTGAATTCATTCTCAGGCATTTCATCAACCTCTCTTTCTTCTCAGTTGGATATTAACACATTATTGTTTTCCTTTTGGGGAGTTGTACTGCCTTGCTTTTTTATATTTCTTGTGTTTTTATGTTGATTTTTGGGGCATCTGAGGGATTTGTCGTTTATATCACTTTTAGAGGATGCTTTTGTTGATGGGAGGCTTTTCCGAAAGATGTGCTTCTGGATATTGGTTTGATAGACTGATTTAGCTTTAGTTTTAGTTAGGCTTTGTAGTATAGTCAGTTTTCCTGTGCCCCTTTATTTGCAATGGTTGAGGGTGGTTACAGCAGGGATCTCAGCTGTTCCTGTGGCTCTATGTGGTCACTGCGATCCTCATGTAAATCTCCAGCCGCCTCCTGAGGGAGGGACTTCGATGAAGAGCTTCTCAGTTGTTGGGAGTAAGCCTTGCTGGTGCTATGGTGGTGCTTGGCACACAGACTCATAGCCAGTATCCAAGGCAGGAGCTGCACTTGCAAGGTCAGTGCTGGCTCCAGGAACCAAATGATCTTACAGATTCCCAGGTGCTGTCCAGATCCAGAGCTCCAAGTGTCACCCTGATCCTGGGTGGAGGAGGCAGGTCCCACAAATGCTGTCTGTGGGCATGTCTGGATCTGTGAGAGTGACTTTGGCTCTGCGACAGCAGGACAAAAACTTTCTTGGGCTACTCTCCATGAGCTGCTTGCTGGGCTGAGTTTGGTGCAGAGATCTCAGGCCCAAGCAACAACTGAGCTGCAGCACCCCAGAACCTGGCATCTTCCGTGGGAAAGGCTGGAGTCCTGAGCCAAACACCCCAGCAAGCAGGAGTGATGTGTGATGCTAGATGGGGCATGGAGAGAGAGCAAGGTGTTGCTGGACTACTTGGCACAAATAAGGCATAAGCCAGAGCCCCAAAGGCATGTTCTGGGTAGGGTCAGAGAGCTCTGGCTGCTGTTCATGGCAGGGGCAGGATTCTAGAGTGACACTGGAGATGGGCATGGTGTAGCACCTCTGGCTACTATTAGTGGAAGGGGCTAGTGCCTACTGGTGTGTAGTTTAGTTCCCTAGCCCTTCACTGCAACAGTGGGAGCAGGCTGATTCACTGTTCAGACTAATTGCACAGTCCCAGTCATCTTCACCTACCCAGAAATGCAGTTTCCAGAGCACCAACATACCCCCTATTGTGCATTCTGACGCTATTTCAAGACTCATACCTACTACACAGAGAGCTCTGAGCCTCCACTGGCAGACTGGGCAGGTGCATGGGATCCTTGACCAGGTGCCCCTATGCACAGGTTCCAGTTGCAACCTGCAATATTTCAAGTGATCAGGGAAGGAATGGAGAGGGGAAGATGAGCCTCAATGCTGGGGGGCCAGGGTTCCTTGCCTCCAGAGTCCTGAGGCCTGGCTATCCCACTGGCTCGTTCCCAGTGTCAGTGAGGCACATAGCACTATGTGGGCAAGTGTGTTGGGGTCACAGTTGCTCTGTTGGGCCCAAGGGAACCTGTGGGCTCAGTCTTCATTGCAAGAATGAAGGAATGTCCTTAGAGCCCCTAGGAAGAAGTTAGGCATGGGCTTCTGTCTCCTAGCACAGCATGGACTGGGGCAGTGACTCCCCTCACTGATGACTGCAGCCCTTGCTCTGAGGGGTGGGGAAAGGGACAATGCCAGTTTCTTCTATGCAGCAAAGAAGCAGGGAATTTGCCAAGGAGCTCTCCTTATTGGGTTGCCGGTCTGTGATAGCTGGATTCATGTCCAGAGAGGGTTGCCCAGGTAAGGGATTTGTGCTGATGGACTCTGCTGACCCTCACCTTCTCACCCTTTCTCCTGCACATGGAATCCTCTGGCTGTGGGGTCAGGTTTCAGACACACAGGCTTGTTTTGTTCCTCTTCCTCTTCTCTGTTGGTTGTTCCTCTTCCTCTGCTATTGGTATCCTACTGTGTTCCCACTGTTCTCTCCCTGCATTCAGCTGCTCCCCCATGGGCACTCGCCTCTTAATGAAGCTGCTTTGGGTTTTCATGGTGGAGGAGTAGGCAAATACTGGGCTTTCGTATACAGCCATCTTGAACTTCCTCCATATTTTTAAGTGATCCAAGAAAAGCCACCTACCCAGGTAAGTTCATCAAGGTGTGAGTGAGTGCACACACATGTGTCTTTTTTCTGGGGAGGGATTGGCTTTTATATTTAATGCCTGCATTGCTCCTTCTCTAAGATGTCATGATTATAAAACAGACACGAATTAAAGATTTGAAGGAAACAAAAATTAAATATATATACTAATTGCAAATTATAATGCATAGTTAAAAACTGAAATAAAAATAAAAATAATTTCTTAAAATTGAAGAGATAAATACTTGGATCCAGTCTTAAACTTTCCTGAGTATTTATATCATACAAATGTCAGTTGTTAATTCAACAGTTATATTACTATGATAATTAATATGGGTGAACTTGTAGGAGGGCACTTCAAAAGATTCATGGAAAAGGAGAATTGAAAGTTATTCAAAACATTTTGAAGTCCATGCACAGGATGTCTATAATATGCTTTTTTCATGAACTTTTGGCAGTCTCCCCGTATATGAAGATTCCAAAATCACACCCTAAACTTTCCTTTTATGCCTGTGATGCTGGGATCCCAAACAGGTATTGATTCATATCCTGGCTGCTCCATTTCTGATCCAGCTCCCTGCTAATGGTCTGGGAAAAACAGCTGAAGACGGCCCAAGTGCTTGGGCCCCTGCACCCACAAGGGAGACCCAGAAGGAGTTTTTAGCTTCTTGGCTTTGGCCTGGCCTGACCCCAGCCATTGAGGCCAGCTGGGGAGTGAACCAGCAGACGGAAGACCTCTCTGTCCTTCCTTCACTCTATGTATCTCCTTCAAATAAATCTTAATTTTTTTTTTACTTCTTTATTTGAGAGAGAGAGGGAGGGAGGGAGGGAGGCAGGAAGGCATTCCCCCATCTGCTGGCTCACTCCCCAAAATGCTCATGACAGCCCAGGGCTGGGCCAAGGCTCAAGTCAGGAGCTGGAAGCTGAAACCAGGTCTTCCACATGGATGGCAGGGACCCAACTACCTTGAGCCATCACTGCTGCCATTTAGGGCCTGCTTTAGCAGGAAGCTGGAGTCAGGAGTAGGAGCCTAGCATGGAGCTTGGGCATCTTAGCTGCTGTTGTCAACTGCTAGGAGAGAGCCCGCCTTCAAACACATACTTTTAACTGACATATAAAACTATGTCATTTCCTCATTTATGTTACTGTTTGAAACTCCTATTGAAATTCTTATTGTCTATAAGCAAGAGGAATGGCAAGAAAAAAACATGGGGAATAGCATCTCTCCATAAAACTCAGTACACTTGGGCTTTGCAAACCTCCACAACTACTGCATATGCTGCCTCGTGAGACCCCTACAGATAGAAAGCTCATTTTTCTTACTGAATTCCAGATATTAAACCTACTCTCTCACTGGCGCTGATTCTGTGGTTTTTCTCATCAGGCCTCCTCTGCATGTGAGTTTTGCAGGTGACCGTGTCCACTAGTTGCAAAGCTGCTGGCAGGGGAAGCGATTTCCTTAAGTAAAACACTCTCTCTCTCTCTCTCTCTCTCTCTCTTTCTCTCTCAGGGTTTGGAGTGTCTGTCAAAGTCTGTTGTTGTTTGGCCTCTATGTCTCCTATTTCCTGCCCATGTTAATTTCTCCATTTTGGTTTTTGAAGTATTTCACAGTGACTAGATGTCTCCAGTCCTTTTTCCTCTCGCTCCCTTCAGCTATAACTCCTCTGCATGTTTCATTCCTCACCTCTTCAGCTCAGTCTCATGCATCTCTTCTACTCATTTCAAAATTCTGTACTTAGGACTCTTCATAGTTCTGCATTCTATTTTCTTTACATTTTACTATAAAATGTGCTCATATTATTAATGAACTAGGAAAGAGATTAAAGGAAGCGTATTCCTAATCTTCTTTCACTAACGAACGTTTTCGGTATCCTAATGTTTCTACCAATCTCTTGACACAAGCAAAATTACTGAAAAGGTAACCTAAATAATTTTGCATACTAATTTTTATTATTACTTTCTTCAGAAAGTCTTCCATGTGGTTATAAATTTTCACAGCCATCATTTTATTGGCCAGTTAAGTCTGCATTATGTGGATGGATTCCAAATTAAGTATCTTTCTTGCTTTGGTTCCATTCTTATCAGTAATGCACAAGAGTATGAGTTTCTTTGAACAGTTCCCAGTATTAACATGACATTTTCTTAACTTTGTCACCTAGCTGCCTTCTCTCTATCCCCCAAACAGCAACCGTGCTGTCTGCTGCTGCAACCCCTGGCTGTGGCTGAGCCTCTGGTCTCATTCCACATGGCCTGTCCCATTCCAAGCGGGGCAGGTGGACCCTTTACAGCCACATTTAAAGGTGCCTGCTAAATGAACACAAGGATTTCTCGGATTAAGGAAAGCTTCATATCTGAGTTGGAAGTCAGTTGGAACCAGCACTGGTTCGGAACCAGCTTAGAGATATCCTGTGGCTTGCAAACTCAACATTTTGAAGGCTACAGGAAGCAAGATTTTAATAGTTTAGAGTCTTCATTAAGGGAATGTGAAAGAGGAGAGCTGAGCATATCTATGAAAAGATATGGGGGCAGGCGGTTAGGAAGAGAGGAAGGCAGGCTGAATTAAGAGCTTTGCGTTGCATTCTTCTGGTCTCTAATGACATGATCTTGAACCCTAAGTTTCTCATCTGTAAAATGGAAGGACTGGAATAATCTCTACTATGACCATTACATTCTATGGCCAGAGTGCAGTCAAGCTAGAAAACACTGCGAAAGACTCATTTTTGGCCTGGAGACCGGTTAGCTTTAGCGCTATGCTTCATATATTTTAGGAGAAACTCTAAAAGACATATATAGATCGCTGTCTCCAACACTGGCATGTGAAAGTGAGGTGATTAATTCCTTTGGAGAAGACTGTTCAAGCAGCACAGTCTCTGGTTTATAGAATCATGACTTTTTTAGATCTGGTAATAGGGGCTGTAGAAAGAATGGCAGGCTCAGCTTGGGGCCAAAAGAGCTGTTATTTTCCTTTCAGTCTCTCTGTTGACATTCTCACATCTTCTGCTGTATTTTCCTTTGCATGTAGCTGAAAGCCCAGCAGGATTTTAAAGAAAAGGAATAGTACGTGTAGGAGGGAGTGAGTGGGTCCAGAGAAAAGGGAAGAGGTACATTTCATAGCTTTGATTTCTGGGAAGTACAGATCTACACACTCTTCTGCCTTTTTTCCTTCCACTTTATAAGGGTGAGGCCACTTTGGGGACATGGTTAGGATTCCACAGTCAACAGGTAGTACAGGAAGTGCTTTGGATTTTGTTCCTTGGGGTCATAATTATTTGCTAAAAGGAATGGTTTTCCAAGTAGGACGTTATACTCTCATCCGCCATACCTCCTCAGAAGAGGCTTTAATTTAGCTCATAATTTAATTTTAGAAATGGCTTCTTCCATTAAAGGTTAAATTTCACATTATGTATTTTTCAATAGCACAAAATTGCTTGTCTTTTTCCTAAACTGAAACTGAAAGCAAGGCTTCAAAAAAAATTACAAAAGAAAAAAGCGTAATGTGCATTACCTCAACTGAGCAATTAATGGAAGTTATTTATTTAACATGGAACAAGAAGTGGTTAAATCAAAACTCGAACCTAAATAAAATGTAGATTCTATAAATATTAGTTTCTCCTAGGCCTGTTTTTGACTATTTTCAATGGCCTTAAGCTTTTAAGTATGCCTTCTTTCTAGTACCATTTCTGCTGAAAACCACAATCCCTATCCTGCAAGCACAGACACCAACAACAAATTATGTGAATTTTGTTATCCTGAGCTGTGCCAAACCTCACTTACAGGTAATTACAGATGTAGGTAATAAAACACCTGTGCGCCACAGCTGCCATCTGGGCCTGGCCACACAGTGGCTACTCTGCCATGCTGAGTATGGGTTTTGGTGCCAACAACAGAGACTGGGTTCTGGTTTTGCCCACCCGACTCCTCTAGCTTTGTGACCCTGGGCCAGCTCTTTAACCTCTCTGAACCTATACTCACTCACTTGTATAACAGGCATAGTAATAGGCTCAGACATTGGGACCCAAAGGATGGCGCCTTGGCAAGCTCAGCACTGGGGACCCAGATGTGGCTTCATAGTCACGCCTCTCTGACCTCCTCCTGCCCCGCCACCCCTCCAGCGTCTTGTTCCTTTTTCTCTTCCAAGGCACAGGGAGGGTCTTCCCCTGAAATCCCTCTACATCTGCTGAACACTGGATCTGCCCAAAGGGGACACAATGGACTTTGATTCTCTCCCTGAGAAATCATTAGCCATGGAATAGTCATCACAGGAAAGAGAGACAAACAGCACATTCAAAACCAAGACAAACTCTGTGCCAGGCCATTGTCTGTTCTCTGTCCCTGAGATGATTTGCTCTTCCTCTAAAATTGCCTACTCGCCTCACTTCTTCTCCCCTGGAAGAGGGTAGTTAAGTTCTAAGCAGCTGCCTGTCTTCAGGTTTCATGCCTTGGGTGCTCCCTTGTGCTTGCAGGTTAGCAAATGTGTATGCTTTTTCTCTTGCTAACCTGTCAGTTGTCAGTGTGTTTTATAAACTCAAATTATCAAACCTTCAAGGGGTTGAAAGAAGGGTCCTTTTGGCATTACAGTGGTTAGAGCACAACAATCTCTCAAAAACGCCAGTTATTCATTCAACAAACAGCCAACTGAAGAACTATTGAATAGCTACTCAACAGGTGTTTATTCGTTATTTAACACCCGTGTGCCAGGCACTGTACTAGTTCCTGGGGACAAAGCAATGATCAGGGGGGAGGAGAGGGGGACAAAATTCCTGCCTTGATGGGGCATATAATAAAGCAGAAAGTGATACTGACCACTTAAATTGTGTTTACTATTATTTTCTGTTATTGCTAAACCAATGATCTCAATGCCCCCCAGGGGACATCTGGCATAGTGTCGAGATATTTTTAGTTGTTACTACTGGGGGAGAGTGGATTGCAACTGGCATTCACTAGGTAAGGGATGTTGATAAACATGCTACCCTGCCCAGGGCCCTCCTCTACAACAAAGAACTCTCTGGCCCAGAATGTCAACAGTTCAGAGCTTTTGTGTACACAACACATGCTCACAGTACAATGAGAAATTCAAAGGCAAAGAAGCGAATGATTATAATTAGTTTGCTACCCATCCCCATCAAGTCCTCTCTATTGGGATAGCCACTACTGTCAGTTTCTTGTGTATCATTTTGGAATCTTCTATATATGTTCTTTTTCTAAAATAGATATACAACTCAAAACATTCAGCATATAGGATTTTGCAACTTTTTTTTTTGCTATACAATACATTGAAGATCAGTTCACATTGGTGACATATACATTTCCATTTATTTTTATTAATATCAAAGGGTATATTTATTTAATCATTCCTGAACAAATGAATATTTAACAATGCTAAAATGAATATTTTATGTACATATCATTTCTTACATGGCAAGAATATACTTAAATTCCTAAAAATGGAATTGCTGAGTCAAGGGGGTATGTGTCTTGTAACATTTTATTGAACTAACTAAATTGTCTTCCATACGGTTGTACCAATTTGTACTCTCACCAAAAATGCATGACATCACCACTGAGTTTGACTTTATTTCTACACTCTCAAACAATCTTATCAGAATGGTCTATTTTTTGCTAATCTGTAAAAAAACTTTATTACATTTTTAATTCCTCTTGCTTTGATTACAGAGTCCTGTTATGTGTTTTGAGAATCAATTGCTTTTATATGTGAACGTTCTGTTCATATTAATCACTTTTTCTACAGAGTTGCTTTCTTTTTCTTATGGAACTGTAGGAAGCCTTCATAGATGACAGAACCCAGTCCTTTGTAAGTTACAGGTGTTTCCCACCAGTTATTTACTGAATATCTGATTTGTAAGTAGGGTTGATTTTCTCAATATTTTACTTGCATATCTTCTGGCTTTATTTCATACTTAGAAAGGTCTTCTAGACTTAGAATAAAAAAGTCCAGGCTTTCTTTCAGTACTTCTGTGGTTATTTTTCAAAATTTAAATCTGTGTAGCACCAGAATTTATTTTGGTGTGTAGTAAGAGTCTAGACGCAACTTGGTTTGTTTTCCAGATGGGTAGCCAGTTGTCACAATACTTTTATTGGATAATCTATCTCTTCCCTACCGATCTGAAATGTTAGCTTTATTACATACAAAACTCTCTTATTACTTGGATTTATTCTTAGATTTTTATGTTGATGTGCCTGACAAACATACACCACAGAATATTTTAATTACTGTAGTAAGACAGTTTGTTTTACTCTCTGGTAAGGCAAGTTCCCCACATTATTTGTCTTTTATAGAATTTTTCTGGCTATTTAGGCACTTAGAATGATTAGTTCTTATTTTTCTTAGGATTGTGTTATATTTACAAACTACCCTAGGGAAAACGTATACCTTTAGGATGTTGAGTCTTCTCATCCATGGATATTAAACCCTTTTGCATTAGGTTCTGTTCTCTTACTCTCTCCCCTCTTTTGGTGAACATAACATTTGAAAGCGTTTTTTTTCATACAGGTCTTCTTTTATTACATTTACCTTGAAAGTTAGAAATATATTCCTATCTGGTTAACCCATTATATCCCATTATCCTATACTTAGGATACCAACAAAAAATATACAATTTATAGTAACTTTGAAATAACTACTATGTTTTTAGAATTCTATTCTTTTGTGAAGAGTAATTGGTGAATGATTAGAGCACTTGAAAATGTTAAAATTCATTGTGAAACTGATACACTCTTCTGCAAAAATTAGTTTTACTAACTGTTCAACTAAAGATTATGTATATAGCTGCAATGTAATAAGAAAAGCATTCATGAGAGGATTTTCTAAAACCATGTTGTCATTTTATTTCAAAGAGTGCACCGTATTCCAAATTATCAATGTTCTAAAGTAGCTGTCGTATAACTACGACACTGGGACGATGTCTACTGCATAGTGGTATACACTGCACTGCTGCCTGATAAACACTGATGTGCTGCCTATGGTGGTTATTTGTTGACAAGTTGTGACCTGTGTGCTTGAGAGTGAGACAGTTACACAAGTGGTAGAGCATCCACAATCAGACTGTTTTCCTGACAGTCTATTCATTGGTTATGATTTGCTTGTATATCTTCAAAATATTGGATTCCAAGTTACAGGCATCATGAGGGAAAACAGGGAAGTGTTTTCTAAAATGGACAATACTGATGAAAAAACAAGCAAGAGGATCGTACCATCACAGATTTGATACACATAATGAAATTCTCAGGGTAAAATAGCTTAATACCCACGTCACTGTTGGAATGAACTATGATACAGTGGAAGTATTTGGCAAAGTTCAATAATGAAAAAAGGAAACAAGGTCAATGGTGGTGTGGATAAACAGGATTGGTTGATTTCCAAATATTCTGCTTCTATTAGAGGTAAAAAAAAATGGTATTGGCCAGTGTTCACTTGAATAATTAATATGTGTGTCATGAATGCATGGATTATTCACAAATTTGTGAACAAAGACAAGGAAGATCTCATAAACATGACAGATCTTAAAAGGGACCTCTGCTTAGCATACCTAAAATGATGCAATAAGAAGTCCTCAGGAGGAGGAAAGCATAACACTTCCAGACCCACTACTGGCCAAGATAATCCAGGCTTTGAGAGACGTCATGTCAGTCTCCAATGGTGGAGATAATGATGTCGAACAAACCGTGTTGTGTGAAATTGACACCGTATTGTCAAAAACGTAACGTAACCCTCTGAAGCGTTTTGCTCCTTTCCACCGAAGGTAATTATGAGCAGTCATGAAAGTCACTTCCTTGTCCATTGTGAAACGTATGAAAGGACGACATATTTGCGCAAGGTCCTATTTTCGGCCGGTTTATATATACACAAAGGATACCATCGCATCCCATCCCAGGTACTACTTACACGACAATCTGTGTTTTCATCCTCAACATTCATCAAGGACACATAGGCTCTGGATTATGATTTACAGCCCATGTTAATGCAGCTGTGCCAATTTCACCATACTATTCACAGAATCGAAAATTTGGGACTTTTTAAAAAATCACATATAGGTCTTATTTCTGAACAGACAATGACAATTAAAAGAGCTTTGGCTTTTGGTTTTGGCTAAGTGCCTAGTTCTTGAAACTGAGCAAACTTGGGCTTACAATTTGGTTCACTAGACGACAGCCATACAATATACCTCTTTTCAGTTGTTGCTAAGAAATAGTTTTCTCCTAAAGCGTTTTAGTATGAAAACAGAACTTCTATGATTTGCAGGAACCTTTGCTCCATGATGGCTTCAGCTTCAGTTTTGGAAGTATGTATATCCTGGTGGAGTTACAGTACACAGAAAATTTTTATTAAAATAAAAACACAAAACTTACCTCCTAAGTTCATTCCAGCTTGGAGACATTTCTGAAGTCTGCAGGCAGGACAATTCTTTCGCCGAATCTTATCAATGATGCAATCATTTCTTCCAGCGCATAAATAGTTGTGTTGCCCTAAATTAATAATAAAAAGCAATTGTTAATATAAATGACTGTTATACTAGTGTAAAACATAAATTCACATAACCAGCATATGAAACTTCCTATTTCTTAATCCTGAAAATCTCTTCAAAAACATAAAAGGCAGGGCAAGAGCTGCCACTTGGCACGCCCACACCCCACATCAAAGTGCAGGGTCACATCCTAGCTTCTCTGCTTCTGACCCAGCTTCCAGCTAATGCACACTGGGGAGATAGAGGATGATGCCAAGTGCTTGTGTCACAGCCACCCATGTGAGAAACTCAGATGGATTTCTAGGCTCTTGGCTTTGGCCTGGCCTAGCCCTGGCTGTTATAAGCATCTGGGGACTAAACTAGCCGATGCAAGATCTCTCATTTTCTGCTTCTGTTTCTCCCTCTCTCTCTCTGGCTCAGCTCTGCCTTTCATGTGGAAAAAAATGAATAAATAGATAAGTAACATTTACAAATGAACCAGGTGCTTTGAAAATATGGGAGGGGGATGTGATTTACAGATAATCTAGACAAGGGTATGGTCAGCTCCATGCAGCTGAGACTTCTGATTGCACATGATAGCCCTACATTTGATTCTACAGAGCTTTTCCTATAAGTAGAGTTACATTCTCATGGTTTGGATTTTGTTGATCACTGTATGGATTTCTGCATTGGTGCAATCTTCCCTCAGACACTAATACATCACCATTGCACACAAAGGCTCTGCAGTGACTTCTTAAGCTACTATGCCTGCCCATCATTGACATATATGATTTCACTGGGAAGACTTTCAAATTATACAATAGGAAATGTTTTGTTTCATTATGCACAGCAATCTGGAGCTAAAAAAATACCCACAATGCAGGTACAGCATTAGCTTAGAAAGTAGCATCAAAATATGAAATCTGTGGCCTAGCTCTGCTATTCATTTTTTTATTCAAAATATTTGCTGGACGTCTACTAGGTCCCAGGCACTAGTAGAATCACTGGAGATACAGCAATGCACAAGACAAAGATTCAGTTCTTGTTAGTTTTCTATTTTGGGAGAAAGAGACAATAGGCAAGGTAAGTAGATATAATGTATAAAATGTTAGAAAGCCATAGTGTTGGGGAGAAAAAGCGAAGGGAGAGGGATTTAACATAGTGGAGGTGGACGAGGGTGTAGAAATTTCACAGTACATATAGCAAGGGCCTCAGAGGAGGCGAGATGGAAGCTACCAGATTTGAGTTTTAAGCAGAAGTCACTTGATGCGATTTTTACTGAACAGGATCACTCTGTTGTGTTGAAAGCACGGCAGTGGACTAAGGACAGAGGCAGGGAGAGCAGGGGAAGGAGGCTGTCATTATGACCCCCAGGAGAAAGGGAAGTGGGTTGGGCGAGTGGTCAGAGTGCAGATGTAATGTGAAGGGCTGCTAGGGTATGCCGTTTGATCAGAGGAAAAAGAGAGTTAAGAGGCACTGAGATTTGTGGGCTGTACACCTGCAAAATGGAGCTGCCATTAATTAAAATGGGGAAGACCAGAGGACCCTGTGGTTGACGGAGAATTACCCCAGCTCAGTCTAGGACATGTTGCATCTGAGACGGCTGACAGGTATCCCTGTGAAGTATGGAGAACTAGACTCCCCAGGTCTGGGCAGGAGATGCAATCAGCTATGGTTGCTAAGTCATAAGACTGGGTGAGAATACACAGTGGGTGAGCACAGATGGCAAAAGGAAGAGGTCTGAGGACCGAGTCAGAGTCACTGAAAATACGCAAAGGACAGAGGGAGTCTCACAGTTCCTGTAACACAGTGAATGGACTAAAGCATTCTCTCTGCCCAGTCCCATTGTGTCCCCTTAGTGGAAAACTACTAATTATGGTCAATACTCCATAAAACTAATGCGTGTCACTTCATATAATTCAATAATTTAATCTAGAGCACCTGCTCTGTAACATTGTAGCAAACCTCAGTAATAAAATTAACAATAAAACAACAGTAATACAATAGGGAAACCCATATCAAAGTGAAGAAATGAAATTCTACCATAATAATTTATGCTTTTTTTTTAAAAAAAAATTGAAGGCTCTGAATGAATATAGGTAGATGTAAGTAATTATACGACTATAACCAATATGCCTGGGAAAGAGGGTAAATTATTTCTGTAATGTTTTATGATGCTGTACAATAACTCAGAGAAGACATCCCCACTTTTAAAGCAAAAATGTTAAGGTCCCACTGGAGAATTGTCTTATTTAAGCCTTACAACAACTTTACAAAGTCGGTGAGGCGACTATTATTATTGTTCACAAGGAGACACTCACGTGAGAATTGGTAGGCTAACTTCTCCCTAAAAGGGTAGAGTTGGAAGCAGAATTCAGATGGTCTGAGTATTGCAAAGGCTCAATGCCTAGGTTTTTCTAAACCCCAAGTTTCACTATAATTTACTGGAGGTCCCGTAACACTCTGCAAGTACTCTTTGGGAACAAAGAGCAAAGGAACGTTCTTTGGGTGAAGCACATTTATTCTACTGGAAATTTTTTCTACTGGCACCAGTATCAATGTGTCTCTTGCATGTTTTGAGATTAGATATAAAACCACAGACCTCATCCTTAACTCACACTGAGTTGAACAAACTTTGAAGTCCAAAGAAATAACTAAATGCAATGCTGTTTCAATTCAACAAGTATTTATGGGGACCCTTCCATGTTGTACAATGCCATAAAACATTGGCAACAGGGGTTGGTCTGATGTAGTCTGGGGTCCTTTGCACATTTGTGAATGTATGATAACAGTAACTAAGCTGTTTAGATTGTAGGCATGAATGTGTTAAGAAATAGTCATTGTCATATACATATAGAAAGATTTTCTCTTCAAGGGGTTCAAAAACAGAGACATGCCGAGGTTGAAGTTGTTCTAGAGATGGTTGTTTTTTAATGAATACCCTTTAAAAATCCACATTATGGTAACAACTGTAGAATAATTTCTTTCCCATTACAACATTTCATTTTCCACAAATAGGATTGATGATTTCGAAGAGACTGTACAGATATGTCATAACAACTTTCAGAAAATTCTGTCATCTATATTTTTGGTTGTATACACTTTAAAGGTTAAACTTTTAGAGAATATTTTGCAGTACTTATAAAAGTTTTTATTTTGTATTTGAAAGAAGTGGGAGAAAGAGGGGGAGGGGGGGGGAGGGGGAGGGAGATCTATTGATCAAATGATCTCCCATCTGATGATTCCCTCCCCAAACACCTGCAACATCAGTGGCTGGGCCAGGTGGAAGTCAGGAGCCAGGTACTCCATCAGGGCTCCCACATTGGTACCAGGGACCCAAGTACTTTAGCCAACAGCTGCTGCCTGCCAGGGTACACATTAGCAGGAAGCTGGATAGAAAGTGGAGTAGCTGGGACCTGAGCCAGGCACTTTGATATGGATGCAGGAATCCCAAGTGGCAGCTTAACCTGCTGCACCACAACATTTGCCTCAATTTCAAAAATTTAAATTGCACTTATACGATTATGCAATGTATGTCACATCCCTTAACTCACAGAAAAACTGTAACAGTAATAAATACAACAGAACCACAGGAGGTTGCATCTAGAAGACTTAAGAACCCTTTGATCATGTCCTTTTAAGATACTTTGCTCCCGTAGTAGTGTTAAGTTAGCTAGTCCAGAACAAGTTACATCTTAAAGGTTTTTGGGTAAGTGATTTTCTACTATAATAGGGCAGACAATCAGAATGCTGGGGACCAGTGTGGGGGCCTTAGGTGACAGCCAAGGAACTCAGATTTCATTCTAGAGACATGGGGATTTCTCTGCAGATCGCTGCTTACTGAGTGCTCAGAGTTTTGCTTTAGAAACATTAATCTGAAGGTTATGTAATAGGCAGGTAGGACGGAAGTAGGGGACACAGTTACTGCACACTTGGAAGCTCTCAGAGATGGCCTCTACAGAAATGAGGAGTTGCAGACCAGCCAGAATGTACAGTCACATTAAAAAAATCTCAGTGTGGAACAAAGTTTTATTTTTCACCTACGATACAGGTCCACTGTGAGAACTCTAGTTCTACTAATGGTAGAACAGCTCAAATCAGATACCCTTGGCCCTAGATGATTATATACTGGCTCACTAACCAAAGGGGTGGGGAGGAAGACATGAAGGCAATGGGGAGTGGCCATTGTCGGGAAGAAGTAGGGAAAACAGAATCTTGAAAATGGAGACTTGCCCTAGACTGGTTCGAATGGCTTTTTCCCAAGGGGCTTGTGCTCTATGTGGAGACGAGGGGGTAGAGAACCAGCAGAAAGCCTGTCTCACTGGACTAAGAAGCCAGAGAACCGGCACCAGTGTTGTGGCGAATTGGGTTAAGCCTCCGCCTGTGGCACGGAAGGCTAAGCCTCTGTCTGCAGTGTTGGGATCCCATATGGAAGCCAAGTCAAGTCCCAGCTGCTCTGCTTCCCATCCAGCTGCCTGCTAACGCACCTGGGAAAGCAGGGGAAGATGGCCCAATTCCTTGGGCCTCTGCTATCCAAGTGGGAGACCTGGATGGAGATCTAGGCTTCTGGCTTTGGCCTGGCCCAGCCTTGGTTGTTGTGGCCATTTGGAGAGTGAACCAAAAGATGGAAGATCTCTCTTCTCTCTCTGCCTCACCTTCTAATTCTGCCTTTAAAATAAATAAATAAATGAATAATAAGAAGGCAGAAAACAGACTCTTGGGTTGCCAGAGAGGTAGAAGCTGGAAGCGGAAATTCTAGAAAGGTGAATGTTGGTGGGAGGTGAGTAGAAGGAGACAAATCCACCTAGCAACCCCCCTCAAATTTTTGGCTGATGCTTGAACGGTTCTAAGACACCAGAGGCTGAAGGCTGGAAAAAATGCTCAGATGTTTCAGCTGCTGCCCCCCAAAGGTCGACAGGGCTTGAATCCCATTAAATTGGAAAGTTTTAATAAACACCTCAGCCTTTCCATTAAAATTCCAGAAGGTTCATGCCACAGGAAGAAACACTATACCCAGGATTAAGGGAAGATCAAAATAGACCCATCCTAAAAAAAGCAAAAAGCAAAGGCTCTACAAGTTCATGGTGACCTCTCAGTGATTTAATTGACTCCTAGATCAAAACTCAATACCTTCAGAGAAATATAACAGAATCCAGGCTCTCTGGAAGGCCCACAGCACAATGATAACTATTACAAATACGTAAAAACAGAAACATGTAAGCCAAAGTCAGCAGAAAAAGCAGTACAAAGATTCAGCAATTATCTAGAATTAGCAGCTAACAATTTTTAAGATGATATTTTAGAATGTACAAGGAACAATGATTAAAAGGGTAAAGAAATGTGGGCTGATAGCCTTGAAGCTGTAAAAAGAAAAACATAAAACAAGCAAATGGTAATCTAGTAAGTAAGCAATGCTCATAAAGTAAAATATTCACTCGTTAGAATTAACGATATATTGGATTCAGAACAAGAATGAATCAAATAGTTAAATAAATGTAAACAGAAATCATCCTAACTGAAACAAAGAAGGCAAAGCCATTTAAAAATAAATGAGTGAGGCCTCAGTGGCCAAGAAGCTGCACTAGCAATTTGATTTACATGAGGTAGAAATTCCAGAAGGGGATTGAGAAAATAGCTAAAATAAATAAACACACCAAAAAAAATCCCAAGTATTTTTGAATTTAATATTTTAAAAAATTCAAAAAGAATAAATACAAAGAAAACCACTGAGGTAAAGTATAAATTGCTAATACACAAAGAGAACATTCTCAAAAGCAGCTGGGGATAGGGATGGGGATGGGGGAGGGGGAATTACATTACATACTGAAGAACAAGGGAAAGGTAGTAACTGTTTCATAAATCCAAACACTTAAGGTCAGAAGACAATTTAAAGACATTTTTAAAGACCATCAACCAAAAAGTCTATAGCTAATGAAAATATTTTTCAAAATAACAGTGAAATAAAGCTGTTTTTACATAAATTAACACTAAGATAATTTCTGCTAGCAGAATAACATTAAAAAAAATGAAAAAAGGAGTTCTTCATGCTGAAGAGAAATGACGCCAAATAGGAAAGAACTTAAAAATATGGAAAAAAATTGGGGCTGGCGCTGTGGCGCTGTAGGTTAATCCTCCGCCAGTGGCGCCAGCATCCCATTTGGGTACCGGTTCTAGTCCCGGCTGCTCCTCTTCCAATCCAGCTCTCTGTTGTGGCCTGGGAAAGCAGTAGAAGATGGCCCAAGTCCTTGGGCCCTTGCACCCACATGGGAGACTGGATAAAAGCACCTGGCTCCTGGCTTCGGATCTGCGCAGCTCTGGCTGTTGCAGCCATCTGGGGAGTGAACCAACGGACGGAAGACCTTCCTCTCTTCTCTACCTCTCACTGTGTGTAACTCTACCTCTCAGATAAATAAATAAAAATCTTTAAAGAAAATGGAAAAAATTAAAAGCATTTTTTCTTAATTCCTTTAGTAGTCAAATGGCTTTAAAGCAAAAAATAATGTATTATGAGGTTTACAAAAGGTACATACAAGGTATCTGTCAATAGGTACTTAAACAGGATTTATATAATTCTGCAATATGACTGTAAATTTCTTACATTATCCTTGAAGTGATGTAAATTAATTCAAGTTAGACTTTGATAAGAGTACATCTTAGAATCTCTACAGCAAAGTTCTCAAAGCATGGCCCCTGCACCAACGACATTAACATCAAGAAAAAAATTACCAGAAATTTAACCTAGGAACTCAGAAATTCTAGGATGATACCTAGAAATGTGTATTTTTTTTATATAACCCTAATTCTGACACATGTAGATGAGAAACACTGCAATGGAGCAAGCACTGGAAGAACTGCATCAAGAACTGTATCTTCAGAGACAACAGAGGTATAAAATGGTAATTCAAAAATTCTCAAAATAGAAAAGATGGAAAGGAGAAACAGGTAAACAACACAGGGGAAAAAAGAAAACAACTAACAAGGCAAAAGATACATCTAAGTAGAGTAAAAATTACAATAAATATAAATGATCTAAATACTCCAATTAAAAGTCAAACTTGGTAGACTGAATCAAAAAAAAGCAAGATCCAAGTTTGTGCTAAAATGCATTTTAAATAGAAAGGCATCAACAGGTAAAAGTTAAAAGGTGGAAAAACAATATATAATACAAACAGTAAGCATAAGAAAGTTGATGTGACTATATTAAAATTAGAAGGGAAGACATTAAGACCATGAGTACTATCAAAGATCTAAAAATTCATTTATATTGATCAAATTAACAAATAAAAATTCATAATTTTTAGGGGTCCAACAGCAGAGCTTCAGGTGAAGACTGGCAAAACAAAAATAAAAAAGATATATTCAAAATCATAATTGGAATTTTAACTACTTCTTTCTCAGTAGTCAAAACAATTACTATGTAGAAAAAAATCAGTACAGATATAAAAAATTTGAATACTGCAAACACCTTTTTAATTAACACTCTAGTTATGCCACTGTGCAATACACATGTTCAAGAGCATGTGGGATATTCACCGAGACAGAACATAGCCCCAGCTGTGAAACAACTCTCAAGCTTCAAAAGGACTGAAATCATGCATAATGCTTTCTGTCCACAAAGGAATTAAACTAGAAATCGGTAACAAAAACATAGCTAGCAGAACCACATATTTTTGAAAATTAAGCAAATGATTTATGGCTCAAAGAAATCATAAGGGAAATGACTGAATATTTCAACCTAAATGACAACAATATCTCAATATATTAAATGTGTGGGATATAGTTAAAGCAGTATCTAGTGCAAGTTTATCAGCCTTATAGAAAGGATCTCCAAAAAGCTCATGGAAATGCATATTATAAAAAAAAGTATATGGATTTCAAAAAAACTTATAGCAAAATAAACTTATATTTTAATTCCGTTTTGCACAAACTTTTAGAAGTACACTAAAATGCTTGTATTAGGAAAGGGGGCTGGTGCTGTGGTACAGCAAGTAAAGCCACTGCCTGCAGTGCCGGCATCCTATATGGGCACTGGTTCAAGAACCGGCTGCTCAGCTTCCAAACCAGCTCTCTGCTGTGGCCTGGGAAAGCAGTGGAAGATGGCCCAAGTCCTTGGACCCCTGTACTCACGTGGGAGACCCGGAAGAAGCTCCTGGCTTCGGATGGGTGCAGCTCTGGCCCTTGGGGCCAACTGGGGAGTGAACCCCTGACGGAGGACCTCTCCTGTGCCTCTCCTTTCTCTGTGTAACTCTGACTTTCAAATAAATAAAAAAATTTTAAAAAGAGAGACAGGTTTAAAATTGATTCTATCCTAAGGGGTTAGCAAAAAGAGGAACTAAATCCAAAGTAAATAAAAGGAATGAAATAATAAAGAATGGAAATCAATGACAAAAAGTCAAGCAATAGCAATAAACAAAGCTAAATCTTGGTTGTTTGTAAATATGAATACATTAGGCAACTGCAGACAGGCTGGGAATTCTGTTCTCCATCTTCTCACTACAAGCCTCAGGGAGATGGGAGAGCAGCCTTGCTACTTATTGTTAGCAGATCTGTGGAATCTGGTTCCGGAAACAACAAAGCTCTAGCCAAGGAGATAACTAGTGCAATTTTCTGACCCAACCACAAGGGGGCCTGAAGTCAAAGAGCCAGAAATAGATGTGGAGCCTTACAGAAGCCAACCTCATGGATGGGGAAATGAGAACATCAAACTGAGCCCCTAAACAGAAGTTCCTCTCAGAGTAGCAAATATTTCACATTACTGCCTTTTGGGGACAAATTAATTCCAACTGGCGAAGTTGAGGACAATTGCCATAAACAGCACAATTTTTCAAAATGTTCATAAGCTACCAGCACCTAACACATTCAACCTTTTTGAATAATCAGTTGTGGAATGTTTCAGTAAAGAATGTAATTCAGTGATAAACTTACTCCCCAGCTTAAAAAGTCACAGTCTGTTCTGCCAATATCAGGATACTACATGTACACATACTCAAGAATGTGTGCAAGGGACTGGTATGATGGTGATGCTAGCATCTCATGTGAGCCCAGGTTCATGTCCTGGCTGCTCCACTTCCAACCCAGCTCCCTGATAATGGCCTGGGAAAGTAGCAGAGGATGGCCCAAGTGCCTGGGCCCTTGCTACCCTCTTGGGAGCCTAGATGGAATTCTAGGCTCTTAGCTTTAGCCAGGGTTGTAGGCATTTGGGGACTGAACAAGTGAATGGAAGAACACTCTCTCTTGCTCTCTCTCTCTCTCTTAACATCTATCTATATATGTATGTAAACTCTGCCTTTAAATAAGTAAATCTTTGATAAAAAAAAGTGTGAAAAAATGGAAACTAAATTAATTTAAAGTTTATGGAGAAATGCAAATGCCCCACAGTTTTCAAATAGATTGTAATTATTTCTCCTCATAAAAATTTAGAGAAAGTTCTGTCTAGGCAGCTGGTATTATAATAGACATGGCAAAGAAAAAACATATACATTTCTACAGCATATAGAGAAATAATAGCTTAAAGTAAATGGGGCATGATTTAAACATTCCAAAAATATTTTTTAAAAATAAAACTTTTGTATGAAATTTGTTGAGCCTATATCCACAGGCACTATGGTTCTCTACTAGCAAAGCATATGGGGAATCCATCCCAGGTTAATGGATAAAACAGAGATGGCACAAACAGCATGCTGCCTTGGACCTAGTTAATACAGAACGATAAACTAAAATACACATATAACATAGGTAAGTTTCGAGCTCATACAGTGTGTTGCATATAGAAATACCTTTGGTAAGCTATGTTCACACAAAGCCCAAAGGCTCCTCAGTAACTAGTGCTTACAAAAGATCCACCCAGACAACTTTTGTTCATCTCCAGCATTCCACCCTTGGGACTACTCCTCCACACACATGGCCATTCAGAAAAAGAGCTCTATGTATTGGCATGGAAGCCAGAGATGGTTCTGTGAAAGAATGAGAAACAGCTTAGGACAGAGGCAGGATCTCAAGTTGGAATTCTGTGTCTTCTCGATTCCCTGGGTTGTAAGTCCTCTCCCCACACAGCCCACGTCAGTCCCCAGCCTACCAGCTGGCGAGGTTGCCTTAAATCCTGGCCGTCTCAGAGCGGAAGTAAAGAATCTTGTGCTACAGATGAAAATTTGGCTAGCAGAGCTCAAGAATAGTCGTTCTTCCATCTGAGTGCACTAGTTCAATGTACATCTTGTGGGAGGCTAAGAAAATACAGGTGTTCTAGAGCACCGAAGGTGTCTAAGGTGAGGATAAACCTGGATAGAGTACACAGATGCACAGTTCAGTTAGTACACATGTAACACAAACTCTCAGACTTACAGGGAAACCTGAAGTCCTCCAAAGTGTTCAAAGGGAAAACACATTATGGACTTTATGAAGACCATCAGTGTTGAGTCAAAAAATAAAAGACAATTCAAAAGTATCTTTTTTTTTTTCCTGTTGTCTATGCTTTTGCTATTAACTGTGGAATAACTCAGTGTTTAAAAGCTAACTTCATCATTTTAAAAGTCAATGAAAGAAACGAAAACGATTTCTTAAAATTTTATTTTGAAATCAAGTACCGACTTTTTGCTATACTTGGGCTGGTGCCAAAAGAGAAAACAGGGATTGGTTGACATGAATATTGATTTACACAAAGCCAGAATAAATGTAGAAAAGTGGAGGCCAGTGAGAAGACACAGGTAGAAGGCACTGGCTTTGAAATCGGACACATTTGGGTTCCAACATTAACTCGTCAATAAAGAACTGAGAGACTCTCACCCACACTGCTTCATATTACTGAACCTCGGTTTCCCAATCTATAAAATGGAGACAGTAAGGTCTGCTCTGTAGGCTGCTCTATGGACATAGGGACAGCAAGAAGCACGATATCTGGTTTGAAGGCAGAACTAAAAAATAAAATAAAGATGGTTGTGATGTTATCATTCATCGTCTATTTGGTTAGCTCTTTCTTCAAAATAAAAAAAAAAAGATGAGAAAATTCAAAGAACAAATACACCAAACTCTTAATTAAATAAAGTAAGTAAAAGGCTTCGTGTGGGAGCTGAATACCAGCGTGGAGAGAAGGAGGCATCTGGTTGAAAAGGGCCCCCTGGAGACAAGACCAATGCAATTCCGTGCTGATACCATCTCCACATGTGAGCTCTGGCTAAAAACTGGCAAGGATGGCAGAGTGCTGAGCTATATCCTTAGGATAAACACATGACACAAGCCTGGGACTCTCCAATCCGTAACTCAGCTAAGAATCCTTGACTGAGGGCCCCACACCACAAGAGTGTTGTAAGATACTGCAAAGTCAGAACTTCCTTGTATCGTTGCTGTTGGTATCCTCTGTCCACTTCCTGCTGTGACTTAACATCCAAACTCTGCAGAGTAGGATGGCACACCTGGATGGAGGACAGGAGGAAGTCATCGTGAGCTGGGGAGACTGAATGTCACTCTGTCTAAGGGAAATTTGTTCCAGCGGAAGAGGGAAAGTAAGAATAGCAGATATGTGCATAATTCAGAATGTTTATGGCAAAAAATGGAATTAAAATCTAAGTTTATTTTCATTCAAAAGGAATTTGAAATCCATGCATAGCTTTTTTTGTAATAGACACTTTCCATGAATTGTTCAGAAGATCCCTCATATACATCGATTAAAAATTTTTTTGTAACACAATTAACTTATTTTAAATTCCACTTTCTACAAACTCTTAAAGTGTCTTCATATTTACAGACAAGCAGGCTGAGGACCAACTCCCTGGAAAAGAAGAGAAAATGTGTTCCCAGAAATCTGCAAAGATTTCTGAAGCACAACTTACAGAGGCAAGATATAGCTCATTGACTCTAAGCCCTTCCTCTCTAGGGTGTGGGATGAAGCTGTGGGAATAGCAATGATGATGATCAATCATGCAGCATTGATAGGGCATGAACTGAAAGGAGACAGTGAGTCTATCTGAGCAGAGTATAGGACACTTTTATGGAGAAGCAACGTATCTGAGATAGGCCTTGACAAATGTTTTGGGTTGGGAACATGGAGAAGGCAGGTGCTCAGGCATCCCTGGCCCGGGATTAGCTAAGGGAAAGGCAGACACAGTGAAACAAGCAGTGACCTACCAGCTTCAGCTGAAGCCCAGACAGGCAGGTGCATGGGGAGGAGTCAGCAGCATCTGTAGCGCTGTAACCCAGGGATGTCATGGGCTACTGGTGCCTTGTGGGCTCTGAAGCGCTTCTGGGTTTCAGACCTACTCATCCACCTCCTCACTGACTGTCCCTGAAACACCAACTCTCCATGCTCACAAAGCAGATGTGATGTCCCCACCCCATACCCAGCCCTGTCGCGATTCCTTATATTTCTGACCTTAAAGCTAAAACCAGTTGACGGTATGCCTCACCCCACCCCATCCTTTGTGCTGAGCTGGCCACTGCAACCTGATGATTCTTGCTCCCGAGTTCCTCTTGAATCCCATCTGTGTCCACCTTAGTTCAGACTCTCTTGCTCAAACTTAGGAATCATGGAGTTTGAATCTTTGCTTATTATTTAGGTGAACTTAGATAAACTACTTAACCTTTTTGTAACTCAGCTTTCTGACTTACTCAATGGGAATTATCCAAGAGTTATCATGAGGAGTAACAGACCATCTAAACCATTGAAACTGCTGCTGGCATTAGGAAGGATTCAATTATTATCATCGCACATTGTTATCACTGTATGCATTACTACATATTATCATTTCAATAAACTTGAAATAGTCCACCTGCCTCTTTACTATTTCACTATTTCTTTTTTTTAAAGATTTTTTATTTATTTGTTTGCAAGGTAGAGTTACAGACGGTGAGAAGGAGAGACAGAGAGGAAGGTCTTTCATCCACTGATTCACTCCCCAATAATTGGCTGCAATGGCTGGAGCTGTGCCAATCTGAAGCCAGGAGCCACGAGCTTCTTCCAGGTCTCCCATGTGGGTGCAGGGGCCCAAGGACTTGGGCCATCCTCCACTGCTTTCCCAGGCCATAGCAGAGAGCTGGACTGGAAGAAGAGCAGCTGGGACTAGAACCGGTGCCCATATGGGATGCTGGCGCTGCAGGCGGAGGATTAACCCACTGCGCCACAGTGCTGGCCCCTTCACTATTTCTGAATTAAATTATTTTCAAACTTTAAAAAGCATTTTTAAACAATTAACTCTTTTTTTTTTTAAAAAAAAAGATTTATTTGAAAGAGAGAGAGGGAGGGAGAGACAGAGACAGGTATATCTCCCATCTGCTGGTTCATTCCCCCAATGGACACCACAGCCAGGGTTGGGCCAGGCCAAAGCCAGGAGTCAGAAGCTTCATCCAGGTCTTCAACGTGGTGTCAGGGGCCCAAGTCCCTGGGCCATCTTCTGCTGTTTTCCCAGATGCATTAGCAGGGAGCTGGATAGGAAGTGGAGCAGCTGAGACTTGAACCAATGGCCATAAAGGATGCTAGGCAGGTGGCGGCTTAACCCACTGCGCCACAAAGCCAGCCCCTAAACAATTCATTCTGCAAAGCAAAGCAAAGCAAAGCAAAGCAAAGCAAAGCAAAGGAAGAGCTCTTCTGATTGAAATGCACCTTCAGTGGCTCAGGAGCCCTGTTCAGGGAACAAGGCTGAATGCATCCATCTTTCTGAGAGCCTGCACAGGATCTTTCTCAGCCATAAATCCCACGTGTCACAAGGAGTTCCAGGGTTCTTCACTCCTTAAAACTTGCAGGTCCGAGCTCTTCAGCACCATATCCGGCAACACAGTGAGCCACCAAGGCACATGGAGGAGGTGGGCAGGTCAGAGCTCAAAGGGGCAGCCTTGGGGGCAGCAGTGAAGTCACTGCTTGGGATGCCTGTAACCCCTATCAGAGTGCCTGGTTCTAAGTCCCAGTCACTCCACTTCTAATCCAGCTTCATGCTAATGTGTACCTGGGGGGCAGCAGATGGGAACTCAAGTACTTGGGTCCCCGCTGCTGGGGTGGGAGATTGGGACTGAGTTCCTAGCTGCTGGCTTTAGCCTGGCCCAGCTCAGGCTGTTGTGGGCATCTGGGGGAGTGAACCAGTGGATGGAGGTTCTCTATCTGTTTTTCTATTTCTTTGCCTTTCAAACAGAAATAAAAGCTAAAAAAAAAAAAAGGATATGAATAGCAACACTTAATACAATTTCAGAAACACTAATTAAAGCATTCATTCCAGTAACATTGGAGCATTATTATTGGTGTTTTTATTATTACTGGTGTTTTAATCTTCATATGGTATGATGGACAATATATCTGTGGCTTATTTTAATAAAATAAAAAAACTTAGAAGATTCATCCTTTGTATATTTGTATCTTATATTTGTATCTTTATCCACAAGTACAGACACTTGAGTTGGCTCTAAATCTTAAACTTCACACTCCTATACAACCCAAGACTGGATGGGTAATGCAGCCTGTAGCCCCCCTTGCCCAGGCTGTCTGACCTTGGCTGGGCTGTGGCCACACTTGGGACACATCTTCCCCATTACCTGTTTTTTGGATCAGAGAAAGGAGTCCTATTTCTGCTTTTCTCTGGCTCAGCGAATTTTGTACTCAGTGAAGTCTACAGATACATGCATCTCCTTCAACTTGCACAAATGTTCTGCTCTCTAACTTCAAGTGGAAAAATACTGTATGCTCAATAGGCATGGTGGATAATGAGGGAGAGACTCTTTAACAAATATAACACCAATGCTCTTGGAGAAAATTAGATGTGAAAACCACCAGGTTCTAGAAGCTCTCAAACCAAGGCAAACACCTTCTAGTACCCTCTAGAACATTCATAGACGGGTTTGCAAAGAGCAGGTGCTTGAACCAGACAGCAACAACAGTGATTCTAGATGGAATAGAATGCCCCAAATTTTACTGTGAAAAACTGACTTATCTGGGTGGACACTGGGCATGAAGACTTCAGCTGGGACATTTATATCCCAGATGGGTGGTCCTGGGTGAGAGTCCTGCTCTGCTCTCATCCCATCTTCCTGCTAATGAAGACCCTGGTCGGCAGCAGATGATGGCTCAGGTAGTTAAGTCCCTGCCACCCACAGGGAGGACCTGGATTGAGTTCCTGGCTCCAGCCTGGCCCCACCACAACCACTGTGGGCATTTGGGGAGTGAATCGACAATGTGAGCTTTCTATCTCACTGCCTCTCAAAACAACCAACAAAACACAGACTTATCTTATTTTGAGAGCAGCGCCCTTTACATATGAAGGTCTGGCTGCAGCAAATAAGAAAGGCGCTGAACGTTGGCACTGGCTCCTGGCCCAGTGCTCCAGACTCTTTCCCATCTCCCCAGAGCAGCAGTGTTGGGGCCTCAAATTAAGCCTCCTAAGGGGGGAACATTTCTGCTCCACCTGTGACGTTTCCCTCCAGGTGGAGGGAACTCCAAGATGCCACACCCTCCCTGTAAACCCTTGGTTATATTATCCCCCTGCTCCGGTTAGGACAGCTGAAGACAGGAAGTCTTGTTGGCTTCCTTCATCCTCTGTCTGCAGCCTTGAGAAGGCCTGGCCTGCCCTGGTTGTGCCCTGCCTGTGCCTAATTCTGTAGCTCCGGGTGCAGCTCCTTTGGATCTTGCCACTAAGTCGTAACCTTCAACTTACTTACCCCAAAAGGCTGATAATATATTGTTAAATTTGTGTTTAAGTTATACAAGTCTCACGTATTTCCCATATTCAGATTTAGGAACATAGTGATACTTCCCATCCTACCCTCCCTCCTGCCCATGTTCCAAGCCTTCTTCCTCCTCCCTCTCCCATTCCCACTCTTAATTTTTACAAAGATCTATTTTCAGTTTGCTTAATACTCATAAAGTTAACCCTGCACTAAGTAAAGAGTTCAACAAATACTATGAAGAAAAAAAAAAAAAAACAGTGGAGACAAGGGCTGTAAACAATCATCAAATCCCAAAATGTCCATTTCACTCCAATATATAATTTATTTATTTATTTATTTAATTTTTTTGACAGGCAGAGTGGATAGTGAGAGAGAGAGACAGAGAGAAAGGTCTTCCTTTTTGCCGTTGGTTCACCCTCCAATGGCCGCTGCGGCCAACGCATTGTGCTGATCTGAAGATAATTTTTTTTTAAATCTTCTGTCAGCTACTCTTTTATTACTGAATATGTTCAGAATCCAGGTGGGGGAAATGTGGTGCTATTTAGCAGGTCCTTAGAGTGAGCCCAATGCCAGGGGCCCAGGATGCGGGTCTCACTGACCAGGATTGCACACAGCCTGAGTCCTTCCACCTGCCTCGTGGCACCAGGCTTCTCTGTGCACTCCAGCCCACCTTCCCTGCATCCTGGTCCTTGCATGTCAGCTCTCCAGAGCCAGAGCTCATGAAAGGCAGGTCCCCCACGGCACGACGGGAATGCAAAGGTTGCGGACACCAACCTCCCTATTGCGGGGAAGGGGGGAAGGCACCTTTACATCCCCTCCTGTTGTGCTTTTCCTTTTGAACAACAATCATGTCAAAGACATTTCACGACTTGGTCATGTTTTCCTCTACGATCATTATTTTTATTGTTTGTTTATTGTAGAATGTGAAACACAAGTTTCTTTTTCACGTCTTGAAGCCATAAGAGGTTTTAATGAAACAAGACGGTAACTTCTAAAAGAGTTTATAATCAAAGCCTATTTTAATGTAGCATGCTTAAACACTTGTTCTATGCCCACAGTCAGCAACTCTGAGGGCTTGGGTGTTGTTGCTAGTCATTAAAACACAAGAAGGATGTGCCAGTGGGGAGGCACCAAGCTTGCTAAGAGCTCCTCTCCACTTAACCAGCCCTGGTGGGGACTCTGGAATAGCTAGACCTCATGTACAACGTACGTTTCCCAGAGGGAAAAAAAAAGCATTCATTTTTTTTTTTTTGCATCAGAAAGGTGATGCCACCGGAAACTCTGAAAATTAACTTTTTGCTTAAATCTCTTTTTTGAATTTTAAAGGTCCATTTGTTGTCCTGCCGGAGGATTTTTTTTAAAAGCAGTTGACAACTGCCCAGCAACAGCAGCTTGTGTTTGCAGTCACTATTTTGGGCTACATCACATGTCACTTACATAACCTTGTTTAACTGCTCTTGAACTGGTTCAAACAACCTGGGAAACAGATTAGGGCAGTCCCAGCAAATTCCCGCATTGCAGATTCTGATGGGCGATTTCCCACCCCCACCCCCATTTTATAATGTTGCATGGTGAGTAAGCCGCTGACCAACAAGGACTGGTTATTCATTGTCAGAGCCAACTAAAACATTGGATAATTAACTTCCTCTGCTCAGTTTAAACCAGTCCGGGCTGCCCATAATAAACCAATGAACAATGATCCCCTGCCGCTGGGGTTTATGAGCCAGCCTGGATTAGCATGCTTTAAAATGCCAGGCTGGGGGGGGGGGGGGTGGAATGGGCTTGGGGAGTAAGCACCTTGCCACCTTGAAACACAAACCTTTTGAAGATGCAGTTTTAGGATTCTAAGGTTTTAAAGTCAGTTTGGATTTCTTTTTCCTTATTATGTTTTAAGAGTTTTTCCCATGTGGGTAAGTACAACATTTGTAGGTAAACTTTCTTGCTGGTATGAAAGGTGTTAGCTTTTCATTAAAAAAAAAACCCAAAACCTGACTTCTAATTATTATGACTTACATGTTAGGCATATTCAGGAAAAGATTAAAAAAATCTTTTATGAACAATTCTAAGTGCTGTGGAGAGTTTAACCTTGAGAAACACATACTGTGATGTGCCACAGAAAAAAAAAGTAAGTTATTGCCAAGGAACAAGAAACATTTTTTCGGGAGGAGTGACTTGGGTCTTACACACATCCACTACCAGGAATTTAATGTAGTTGTACTTCACTATGCAAAAACATCTGTTATCTAGATAAACGAGGGAGTTATTCAGAGTAGTGGGCAGGGAACTTGCATGTGCTGAATTCCTATTATGTGACAGGTGCTTCGCCAATCATATAGTTTAATCTTTAAAAATCCAACCAGGAGGAACCTGTGAGATTGGTTATATTATTCCCGTTTTGTCAGCTAAGACGAACTCAGAGACTGAAATGTGTGGCTAGCTTAGCTGAGATTCCTACTTTGAGCTCCATCATGTGCTTACTCTTTCCATGGCTCCATACAGAAATGTCCTCAGGGTAGTTACACGTAGAGGGCAAAATGGCACGGAAACAAGAATCTTCATAGTGAAAGACATGGGTAGGCAACCTTATAAAGGAAAAATAGTAGACGAAAATATAAATGACCCTCTGATGCTGAGTTGAAAAGGGAGCCATGTGGATTTTGGCATACTTAACAGCTTGAATGATGTCATACACAGGATGCCAAACTTAAATGAGACTAATCCTCCATTTTTTGCCTGATCCAATATACTTCTCAATCCCAGGCTTTGAGGAAGCCATGAAGACAGCCCTGCAATAATTGAAAAATTCTATGGACTGAGTTCTCGCTGATCAGATATCATTCATTTTTGCCAGACCAGCTAATCTTCCAAGATCTCAAAAGGAGAATTGAGGTGACGCTAGCGTAGAGAGCAGGGACCCTTGTTCAAGCCCTCTGGCCTCAATACATTAAGATTTGAAGGCTTCAACACAAGGGGTGGGTCACTATTTGCTCAGTCTATCTTTCTGAACACCATCATAGTTCTAGACCCAATGAAATCCAGAGGAGAGCTGATTTTGTTAACAAGGGACAAATACAGCATAGACTTCTACCAACAACTTTGCTAGAAACGAAATATGAACTCATGTGATATGAGATTTTTGCTATTCCCACATACATATTAAATTAGACTAGTGGGGCTGGTGCTGTGGCAGAGTGGGTAAAGCTGCCGCCTATAGTGTTGGCAACCCATATGAGCGCCAGTTCAAGTCCTGGCTACTCCACTTCTGATCCAGCTCTCTGCTATGGTCTAGGAAAGGAGCAGAAGATGGCCCAGGTCCTCAGGCCCCTGCACCCATGTGGGAGACCTGGAAGAAGCTCCTGGCCCATAGCTTCGGATTGGTGCAGCTCCTGCCGTTGTGGCCATTTAGGGAATGAACCAACAGATGGAAGACTTCTCCCTCCCTCCCTTCTTCTCTCCCTCTCTCCCCCTCCACCTCTGCCTCTCTGTAACTCTGCCTTTCAAATAAAATAAGTAAACCTTAAAAAAAGTTAGGCTAGTTTGGGGAATAAAATGATATAATGCATGTATATGGCACAAAATTCAGCAGGCATGATGGGGCATATTGTGAAAAGGCTCCCTGTTCCCCTTCTATCTTCTAACCACCCAGTTCCTATCCCCAGTGTCTCGGTATGTCTCCAGAAGTTTTTCTAGGATACTAGCTTTTTTTTTATGAGAGAGAGAGGAGAGAGGGAGGGAGAGGGAGGGAGAGGGATGGAGAGGGAGAGAGAGAGAGGGAGGGAGCCAGGGATGGAGGGAGGGAGGGAGGGAAGGGAAGGAGAGAGAGAGAAAGAGCTCTTGATCATTAGCCAAATGTCCATGAAGCCGAGGCTGGGCTGGGCTAAAGCTAGGAGCTAGCAACTGAGACCAGGTCTCCCACAAGGGCAGCAGGAACTCTCTTACATGGGACATTAGCACTGTGTCTGAGTGTCTGCATGAGCAAGACACTGGAGTCAAGAGTCCCAGTTAGGTATTAAACTCAGATACAGCAATATGTGAGGCAGGTATCTCAGCTGGTACATTAACTGCTATGCCAAATGTTTGCCCTGGGATACACATTTTATAACCAGTAAGCATGTTCAGTTTTTGAATTTAGGCATTATTAATTCAGTATACCTGTTTGCTCTTTTGTTAATTAATATGACAAATAATTCTGGGGTGGCAATGACCTGCTAGTTATTATGATCAGCACTGGGCAGAGAGATGAGTGAGACCAGGCCCGTGTCCTTGAGGCACTCATGACTCAGTGTGGGCAGAGAGATGCCTGTGCAGATTAAACCTGGGGCAAGAACAACCCAGCAAAGAGGGCTACAAAAACACGGAAGAGGAAGCAACTGCCCTCACCTCTGAAGTCAGAGAAGGCCTCACAGAAAACAAGGAAAGCAGATTTGCAGCTACTGGAGAGTTTGCTGGCTGGGAAGGAGGTAGAAGAGCTTTTTAAGCAGAGATACAACATAGTAAAAAACCTGAGTGCTCTCAGAAGGAAACATGGTGGCATGGCATGGCTGGAACCTGGCAGGTGGGGGCGTGGAGGGAAAATGCGTAACATCAGGGGCTTATTATGCTTCCCTGCATAGGAGTCTCCAGGAAATGGGGAAGCCAGGCCAGAGCTGACTTGTCTGTCACAAGTTCACTCTGGCTACCCTGGGGAAGATTTCAAGGAGTAATAGTAAAGGAACTGCGAAGTTCAGAATCCAGACCACTCTTTCCAAAGAGGATGGTGAGGAGAGAGAATGATATCTAATCCTCTTCCTCATCTCTGTTGTTCTCTTTAGCCCTGGATCTGCCTCCCCATGTCCTTTTTTTTTTTTTTTTTTTAAGATTTATTTATTTTAAAGGAGGAGTTACAGAGGCAGAGAGAGAGAGAGATCGATCGATCGATCGATCGATCTTCCATCCGCTGGTTCACTCCCCAGATGGCTGCAATGGCCAGAGCTGGGGCAATCTGAAGCCTGGAGCTTCTTCTGGGTCTCTATGTGGGTACAGGGGCTCAAGGACTTGGGCCATCCTCCACTGCTTTCCCAGGCCATAGCAGAGAGCTGGATGGGAAGTGGAGCACCTGGGACTTGAACTGCTGCCCATATGAGATGCCAGCATCACAGGAGGCATCTTTACCTGCTATGCTACAGCACCGACCATTCCCCATGTCTTGACTGCCTTGACACCCAAGCCCAGGCTGTCCTGAACCATTTCTTTCTGGGCCACTATGCAAACAGTTTACACTTTCCTAATTTTGTAACTCAGGAGTTGTTGACTTGTGCCTCCTTGATCTCATCATTATCCCAAAGAAGCAGATAGCAGATATCCTGGCGATAAAGATAGCAGCATTGGAGGTTTTTTTTTTTTTTTTAACAGGCAGAGTGGACAGTGAGAGAGAGAGAGACAGAGAGAAAGGTCTTCCTTTTGCCATTGGTTCACCCTCCAATGGCCGCCGTGGTTGGCGCGCTGCGGCCAGTGCACCGCGCTGATCCAATGGCAGGAGCCAGGTGCTTATTCTGGTCTCCCATGCAGGTGCAGGGCCCAAGCACTTGGGCCATCCTCCACTGCACTCCCGGGCCACAGCAGAGAGCTGGCCTGGAAGAGGGGCAACCGGGACAGAATCTGGTGCCCCGACCGGGACTAGAACCCGGTGTGCCGGCGCCGCAAGGCGGAGGATTAGCCTAGTGAGCCGCTGCGCCGGCCAACATTGGAGTTTTTTATCTTGCCAAAGCAGAACAGGTATCTCCTGTTTGGACTTTGCAAACTTGCTGGTTCTCTTTTTATGCAATTATTCCTATTAGAAATAATGCTCAGTTTCCATATATTTGAACCAAAGTTATTCTTATGAGTCACCCAGGTTGACAAAACTTGTGCTCATCAAAGTCTCTCAGGCAACAATGAAATCTTAATGTGCAAGTTGCTTTCTAAGAAGGCTTCAAGAGTATACACCTTTTTAGTGCTGTACCCTTGATCATTTGACTATACTCTAGTTTCCCACCTAGAAAACAGCTCAGTTCTTACTTCACCTTAAATTCAGGATGAGCCAGATCCCTAACATAGTTCCTAATTTGGAATGGGCCTTGGGGTCAGACACAGTGGGTGACAACCTGACCCTGTCATTTACCAGCTAGATAACTCTTAGTTAGTCATCTAATCTTGCATTTTCTCATCCATAAAGCCGGAGTAACAAAACTTATCTCACAGGGGGCTCATAAACATTAAATGCGACACATTTCAAACATGCAGCATGCACGCCTAGAACACAGTAGATGTTCAACAACCTTTTGCCCTTCTTCCTGGTCAGAGCCCTGGTGACCAGACAGCACTTTAGCACAATGGCAGAGGACTGTCCCTGGAGCAGACAGGTTGGTTCCCACATGGTTTCACCATTCACTGTGACTGTGAGAGACGAGGTTAGCGTCTCCATCTATAAAATGGGCACAGTAATAGCAATCAAAGGTGGCATTCAATCCAGCCAAGGTCAATCCTAACTCTAAGCAGAAGGACCTTGTTGCTCTACTCTTCTAATGATGTTTGTGTATCAGGTTTGATTTGTTCTGGGCTTGTGTTTCATTCCCTGTTTTATTGCCTGCATAGTCCTAATTCCTACAGGACTAGTGCCTAACACCCTGTCTCCCTCCAAAGCCCAATTGCCAGGCAGGGGTTCTAACACCTGCTTTGCTCCTGAGCGTGGCTGTGGAGATCATCAAGGATGACCACTCTTGAACCCTTGATGTTCTGATGTCCTGCCCAGGCCACCATGGCTTTCTGTGCTCTGCCTTGTGGGCTGAATTTCCTTGTGGCACCTGTATCCGCACTTCCATTATCTTCCCATCTCATTCATATCCTACACCTTTCCAGTCTGCCCCATTATTACTTTAATTTTCAAAGATTATTTGGAAATGGATTATTAATTATATATTTCCTTTCTCTAAATTCCTCTCACCCTGTTATACAGAAGAAAAATACAATAAAGATAACAAGTTGGTTTATTTGCAAGTATATTATATTTTTCTTTCTCATAAAGCAAAGGCTTTTCATGAAGAACATGCAAAAATTGCTTTCTTCGACAATTAAGAAAGTACATATGAGACAACTGATTGCCTATCATCATAGTCATTTGCAAAAGAGAACAATTCATTCATTTTAGTGTTCTAACTAATTGAAAAGTGCCAGCTAATTTTCACCTTAAAAGGAGAAGCTAACTAGGTCTGGGATGGGATGGTACCTTCCTCTGCTCTTCCAGGTTCCCATTTCCAGTTCCAATCCAGTCTCAGGTGATGGGTTGATCTTTCCCAGGGCCAGAGGTTCCTTGAGTGTCCAGCCCCCTTCCCCATTCTACCCTCCAATTGACAACGCTGGCCTGATGAAGTTGCTTAGGGCTGCACTGTTTCATTTCTCCCATCTCCTACCCTGCCCTTGCTGTACAGCCATGTTCTCCTATATAGGAGCTGCCCAGACTCAGTCTTTCCTGTGGGATCACAGGTCACAAGTCAGCAAGGTCTTTCCATTCTGCACCCTTCTCACCTTGGAGTAGGGCCTGGATGGATCAGTTTCTAGGGGTCAGTCCTTTTTGCCAATGAGAATAAAGGAAGACAGAAAGAGGTCTGCTTGGGTGTGACATTTCCCAGAGTTCCTAATATCCTCTCCAGTGGGGACTAGATCCACGCCCAGTGAATTACGACAAGGCCATTCACTTTCCCACTTGTCAGTGTTCCTGTTGGTTAGGCTCCACAAACCAGGCAAGAATCCAACAGGCCAACTGTCTACGTGGATTCTTATTCACATGCCTTATCTATCCATTTGGCGTACCACCAGCCACTCACCTAAACTGCAGCTGGAGACAAGCACACCCTTTCCACCCTAGACCTTATTCTCCCTTATCCTAGTGCTTGCTTTTTAATCTACAAACATCAATAAATGATTACTTTCATACAATTAGTGTTTTCATTTTCATATATAAATTCCTCTACAATCTGTGAGTCTCTAATGTACTAGGTCATCCTGGTCAAGTTATAGTCTTTTTTTTTTTTTTAGATTGATTTATTTATTTGAAAGTCAGAGTTACAGAGAGAGAGGAGAGGCAGAGAGAAAGAGGTCTTCCATCTGATGGTTCACACCCCAACTGGCCGCAACAGCCAGAACTGTGCCGATCCGAAGCCAGGAGCCAGGAGCTTCTTCCTGGTCTCCCACATGGGTGCAGAGGCCCAAGGACTTGGGCCACCCTCTACTGCTTTCCCAGGCCATAGCAGAGAGCTGGATCAGAAGTGGAGCAGCCGGGACTTGAACCGACACCCATATCGGATGCTGGCGCTTCAGGCCAGAGCATTAACCCACTGTGCCACAGTGCTGGCCCCAAGTTATAGCCTTTCTATGTCTCTTCCTTCACCTGGACCATGTAGAGATGGGTTTAGATGATCTCTATTTCCCACGTGCCTCTATCTCTTTGCTTCTATGGTCCCTAAGACAGAGGATTACTGAAGAAGATATAAGTTATCATTAGCAGGAAGAGGCAGTGGTGGCCTTGCCCAGTGGCCTGTGCAACTACATGGTAAAGTCCAACTGAAAGCAAATAGCTCAAGACAGGAGAGCATGCTGTAATCACTGTCCTTATCCTACATTTAGACCTGCAAATTAGTTAAAAGAATTCAAAAGCAGTCCCTATGGCCTTCCGGGAGAAAGGCAGTCAAAGATAAGAGGAATTACTTCTTTGAAAATATTTCTAAGGAAAGCACTCCAGGGAATAAATAAAAACAGAGCACCATAAGACCGTGTGTCTGTATGTACAAATATCTATTCAGACACATACTTTAAATAGCTCCAACAGTCTTGAAAGCTAAGCAGCGATCACACTAGAATCTTAAAAAAGAGCTAGGATTTTTCACTTGGTATCCAAAGTTAAGATAATAAAATGCAGAAGTGGAAGGCTTTCTCCTCTTCCTTTTCTCTGCTCACTGCAGTCCGAGACATTTTTAAGGAAGCTCCTTGTTTATGTATTTGTTTTTATGTTGCAAAGTTGATAAAAAGTCTGGAAAGCAGTATTGTAAGTCAAAGCGAAAGGGGAGGGGATTATCATACAGGACAAACTGTGGCTTCACTGGAAGCATATTAAAGACAGAAGTACTCTGGGTAACACCTTAGATCAAGTTACGTGAAATAATGTGCCTGGATGAAGCAGGACGAAGATAAACAAAATACAGCTTGTACCCAGAAATAGCCTAGTTTTCCCCGCTCTGCATTCCCTCTGGTAAAGCGCAGTAGATGGTGGTCATCAGATACCAGCAACTGGCAGAGAGCTGCACTGATCCAATCATTTTCTGGTGGCTTTAGTTTTATTACCCATCATAATAATCAACCATCAATTAATGGAATTTGTATTAATGTTTACATAATGGAGCCTGTGGCCATTATCATCAGCCCATTCCCCCTCCCCTTCCCGAGATTAAGGGCAGAAACTTTCAAATCCTCTGGGTACAAGTCTAAGGCCTGCCTAAACCTCAACGTTCTCTGAAACCTTTCCTTGACCTTGGACCAAAATATTTCCTTTCTCTGAACTCCCTCTAAATTTTATTGAAATCTCAGGGATCCAGCTAACCTTGGCTGAGCGCTGTTATGAGTTGGGTCCCATAGCACTGCATTCTATTCTAAAATTATTCCTATTTCATGTTATTCTTAAGGTCCTGGCAAGACAATACCAGCAATTATGGCTTTCTTCCCTCTGTGAAGGGTGGGTGTTTGTATGTCATTCCTTATTTCTGTATCATAGCATCTTCAAGGTAGGGATCAAGGAACACCATGGTGCTCCAGTAGTTATCTCTTCATTCTCAGGGGACAATGCTGAGCTGGCCCGGATAGTGTGGTCCTCTTGCTTAGTAATAGGCTAGTGTCTGGGGAAAGATTGCCTTGTTCCTTCTCAGCTGAGGCACGAAACCCTGCATTGTGACCCTGGAGTTTATTTCCTAACCTCTCAAAGCCCAGTCCTGCAGGGCACTAGGAGTTATTGTTTCAAATTTTGCCCCAGAGGATTCTTTTTTTTTTTTTTTTTGACAGGCAGAGTGGACAGTGAAAGAGACAGACAGAGAAAAAGGTCTTCCTTTTTGCCGTTGGTTCACCTTCCAATGGCCACCGTGGCCAGCGCGCTGCGGCCAGCGCACTGCGCTGATCCGAAGGCAGGAGCCAGGTGCTTCTCCTGGTCTCCCATGGGGTGCAGGGCCCAAGCACTTGGGCCATCCTCCACTGCACTCCCAGGCCACAGCAGAGAGCTGGCCTGGAAGAGGGGCAACCGGGACAGAATCCGGTGCCCCGACCGGGACTAGAACCCTGTGTGCTGTGCCAGCGCTGCAAGGTGGAGGACTAGCCTATTGAGCCACGGTGCCGGCTGCCCCAGAGGATTCTTTAGCCAACCTACTAGCCTATAACAAGGCAAAAATACCATAGGCCAAGAAAATATCTAAAAGCAAATGAGAAATTTAGTTGAATGAAATAAAAATTTAAAATGAGAAGGACTTTTTGACTATTTTTAGTGGTCTGCAACTAGAGGAAAAAAACAGATTATTGTCTAATCCAAGTTTAACCTCGACATGATAAATGTATTTTCTATGGGTTTAATCTGTGCCCCTTTATAAGTACTGACCATGGGGCCAGGCATCACATTTACTGAGCATATGGAAGCATATAAGAAAAAAATAATCTGCTTGCAAAGAGTTCACAGAACTGCCCGCAACTACCTACAATAAAATGTGTTAGGTACATTAAAGGTATAGAAAGCCAAGAGATCACAGAGGAGGAAGAAATCAATAAGGGGAGAAGGGATGGGTATAAAGTCATGATCAGAGAATCTGTACCTTAAAGGATCAGTGTACTTTCTCCAAGCCAAGAAAGGAGAAGAAATGTCAGCAAACCTTTCTTTAGACAAAGCTGTACCCTCCTAGGTGGGTCTCAGCTGTCTCAACACAGTCCCATAGTACCTGCAAGGCCATCTATGTAGGTCTTAGAACAAACTGGTTACCTAGGACAACAGTACAATTCAGTGGAGTCATAGAATTCATTCTAAAATCATTATGATAAAAATAGACATAAAAAATCTTAGAGACAAACATTTAGCTTAGTGGTTGAGACATCAACATCCCATATCAGAGTACTGAGATCTGATCTCCAGCTCTGGCTCCTGACTTGAGCTACCTGCAAATGCACACCCTGGGAGGCAGTGGTGATGGCTCAAATAGTTGGGTGCCTGCCATTCTCTGAAAGACCTGGATAGAATTCCCAGCCTGGACCTGGCTGTTGTGGGCATTTAGGGAGTGAACCACTGGATGGGAGCTCTGTCTCTCAAATAAATAACTAAAAAGTAACTGAAAAATTTAAAAAAAAATTAGAAAAGATAATCATACTGGCAAACCTAAGGAAAAGCTGAAATCATTAGTGATGACACTAAAGTCAAAGGAATGCCGAGGCAAAGTTGTGAGACTGGCCCCAGACAATAATGGGAGTCTTATGTACATTTGGAGTTGCATGCTAACTTAGTCACAGATCAGCTTTCCACTTTAATATTTATAGTATTCCAAACTGCATGCTTTATTTCCTATGAAATTAAGAATGAGCATTATCATGTAGCAGCTCTAAAGGGTACGCTCTTTCACGCGGACTCAACCTTTAAGTCAATACAATCTAATAGTTTAAGAAGACATTACATTTCAGACAGCCATTTCGCCTAAAAACACTCTAAATTATTTAAATTGAATTCGGATTAAAGGGAAAATAAAATTTTCTTCAATAGGGCATGCAAGGTTCTTAGAACTTCTGCAAATGAGGGCTTTGTAAGCTGATTCTGCCACACCTGGTGAAGCCACAGAATGAATAGGCCATGAAACTGCAGATACCAGGGCTGTCCGTGGAACAATCGTGAACCTCGGCTACCTTGTGCTCGAATTCTCAATAGGCAGGCAGGAATGCTGCAGATGCTTCTCCTCGAAGTCTGAATATTATGCACTACTGTGAATTATTAAACTGCGAGTTTTGTTCCTTACAGAAGAAGAGAAAGGTTTTTTGTTGGTTTTGTTTGGAATTTCACAAAATTATGTTACTTCAGAGCTGGAAGGAAAGTTCATTTTGACCTAGGGAGTACTCTGGCTCGGAGAGGTGACAGACACCGTGGCTTAAACTAAGCTCATCTATTCTCTGGCTGAGTGACGTGCAGTAAGTTACTTTACTTCCTACAGGTCGGTGTCCTTACGTGTACAGTTGTAAATTGACTAAATCATCATGAACGATGAGAAAAACCGAAACAAAGGCACCAAGGGTGGGGAGTGGCAGGACAGGCACCCAAAGAATGTGGATACTGATGTCGATTACAAAGTTGAGCCTTCAATTAATAATAATAAACAAGGCCCACCATACTGTGTAGGCAATTTCTATTTTGCTTTGTTGCTGAGAAACAAAAAAATACAGAGAGCCAGAGTAATATGACGATATTCCACAAAGTTTTAAAAAAATGGAATTAAAAGGTAAATTTATTTTGTATAAAGTCTAAAGTCCATACATAGTTGTTTCAAAACATGCATTTTCCATGAACTTTCTGGAGACCACTTTATATAAAAACTTCATTTCCATGCTCCACAGTTTGTCTTTTCAACATCAAAAAGAAAACAAACATCCAAATCATAATCTAAATCTCAGTGACTGTATTTGGCTCTGTGACCATTTAACCTTTCCAATGGACAATCCCAAAATTGCCTCTAACTAAGAAACCAGGAAGGAGAAGCCCTTACTCCCACGGAGCTACCTGAGTCACGTGTGGGAAATGTGGGGCCAGAAAATCGCACAGGGGCTGGAGCCGTGAGATAATGACGGGGTGAATCAGCGGGAGCCCGCATGCCCTGGCTCAGGCCAAGAGCAGCTGCCGCAGCTGCTCCTCGGGCCTGCCAATCCCTGGCATGCTGGAATGCACACCGGGTGCCTGCTGCCAGCTCTCCCACGGCTTTGGGGCAGGCTGGACGTTTGGACTTTATATCAGTTTCCTGGTTTTTCAATATTGACAGCTGATTTTCAAAATTTAAAACCAAAACTGTCCAGGCTGAACGACACACCTCAGCAGGCTGGCTTTCCACCTGGAGAAATCCAACTAGGCATTTTGAGAGGATGGGAACCCCCATGTATGGGGGCTGGGTGACGAGCAAATGCTGGGGCGAAGCTCTCCTGGGCAGGAACCTGGCCTTCTACTTCCTCCTGGGCTGGGATTCTGATTCTTATGTTTCCAAACTGAAATCAAATCCGGGAAAACTGGCATTAGGAGAGGGGCGAGAGGGCAGAATGAGGCACCCGACACGCAGGCCTGTCCCTGACAAGGGTCACCCCCGTGCCCTTGGGATTCACTGCTCGATGCCTCTGGTGTTTCATGGAGTGTAGGGGAAAACATTCAAATCGACTCGCAGTTCTCTGGAAAACCATTCCAGTTCACTCAACTGCAAATGTTATTAAATGCCCTTGAGGCATTTATCCGTGCACCGCTGTGTGCTGGTGGTGACTGCGCTGCGCAGGCCGACAGACGCTGATCCTCGCCTTTCTCATGAGGAAGCAAGTGCTGTGGACAGACAATATGGCAAGGGTGGAGGTAACTTATTAACCTGTATCACGGCAATGCCACATGTGACCAAAGGTACGCATTTATATCATCAGGGTTGAAACAGGTACTCCACTTGAACTCCCTTCAACCCGCTCTGGGAAGGTGACGCTGGGTATCAGAAACAAGAGAACATGAAGGTAAAGCAAGGCTTCCTCATTCTCTGGTCCATCCGAGAGAGGGAACAATTCAACCATGGGGCCAAGCACTTTGGGGATCAAGAGCAGGAGACGGCAAGCTTTCTGTAAAGGGGTGAAATTCCCAAGTATTTTAGGCCTTGTGGGATACAGAGTTTCTGTGACAATTACTCACCATGCCACTGTGATGGGAACGCAACCACAGGTGATATGTAAATGAATGAGCATGGCTTGGTTTCAACACAACTCTATTTATGGACAGTAAAATTTTATGTATTTTTAAGGCATCACAATGTATTGTTTTTCTCTTGATTTTTCCCCCCAACAATTTAGTTTCCAGACCATGCAAAAATAGTCAGTAGGCAGATCTGGCCCCTGAGCTACCGTAATGACCAAAGTAGAGAAAACATCACTTCCTGGTCAGTCACCATAAACCAAGACCAAGACACCTCCGGGATCATTTCATGCAACCATGACAACAATCCGATTACTGAGATATCTTTATTCTCTCCACTTTACCTTTGAGAACACTGAGGGTTGGAGCAGTCAAGTAACTAGCTTAAGTGTACCCACAGAGAAAGTACAGAAGCCAGGATCTGAACCCAAGAAGCTGACTCTAGGCCTCCTTCTACAGTCTAAAGGCCACAGTGCACTCAGTGGTTCTCAACCTTGGCTAAGATCAGAACTTACTGGATACTTTTCAAAATATCAGTTTACTAACTCAGAATCACTGGCATCTATCTCTACTTAAAGGAAAAAAGTCCCCTCTAATTGCTCCTGGAGAATATCTTGGACCTCCCATATGCCCACACCTTTGTCTTGTGAAACCAAGTGCCATCAGACATGGTCCTGTTGACAAAGAACTTTACGTATCTTGAATCCAGATCACTCTGACATTTTGGCCTGATGCTTGGTTGATGTTCACATCTATAGGCAAGTTCTTTAAAGGCATCAAACAATACATCAGGCCCACAAGAAGCTAAGCCCCAGATGGTAGGTAGAGTCCTCTTACCAAAGCCATATTTGCTGAAAACCACCACCACAGAGCTGGGGATGAGCCAAAGGTAAACAAAACCTGGATGCCCCACACTATATCAAGAGCAAAAAGCAGCAAGCAAGACAGTGAGAAGAGGCAATACCAATCAGGTAAGACCCTTAAGCAATACACTTAAGCAGAATAAGCATAGATCAACCAACCTGATTTGTGGCGAAGTATTTATCTGCATGACTGCAGTGGGTTGCCAGCTGCAGCTCTGGGGAGTATTTCAATCTCTGACATGGAGAAAACTCACCATACAACCCTCTTGTGATCTTTCTTACTAGACCAATGCAAACCACACGGGAAGGCAACCTACCCAGAGATCGTGCTTCTATCTGAGACACAGATGCAGGTAGCTCTTAGGATGTGAGCAGGAAAAATCTGTCATGCCTCCCAGATCCCCACCTGGCACTCCTTCCACCTCAGCGATTTTCAACCAGAGAACAGGGCCAGTCACATCTTCCTGAATGTCTCTGGGTAACAGGCCATTCATGCAACAGGTTATTTTTTGAGGTGATTGCCCCCAGTTAAGTCTTTACAGAACAGACCTACTCTGCTGCTGTGGTTTCATCGTCCCAGTGGAGTTTGTCTTCTTCCATCTGTCTTCTTTGAGGACCCAGACTCGTCTGTTTGCTGCTGTTTCTGCTAATGCCAGTTCATCTTCCCCTCCTCTGTCCACTTGCATGCTTCTGACACCAGACATAGATCCAGAGCCCTGTGACTTGGAATAATCTAAAGTTTTCCACCCTATGACTAGGCTTGAGTGCTTGCTGCAAACTAGGTACTCAAGAAGCCTGGAGCTAGAAATGAGAGAGTGAGAGGCACTATATATCTAAAGGGCAGACATAACCCACGTGCAATAGATTGCAGCCCTTGTAATGAACATCTGTAGCCACTAGCGAGAACTTTGAACATCAGTACCTTTGAACATAAGGACAATGAAAGTCTCCAAAAACCAGGGAAAATCCAGTACAGCTACATGTCGTTATTTGCTGGGAGGTTTACTCAATCAGATAAATGGCTTTGTTGCCTTGTTTTAATTTTCTAAGGAATACCATGTAACTTCAGCAGAGTGGCACGAAAGGAAATAACCAATGTTTGATCTTAACATTTTGAGACACTAGGAGCTCAGTGTCTGGAGTGTATTAAGGCTGTGAATTTGCTACAAGCTGAAGTACAAAAACAAGGATAAACATAGCTACAATTAATAGCTGGTACAGTAATGAGAAAAAAAATGGAAACACGAGAAGATATTGCTGATGAGAATTCATGAGTACCATTGGCAATACTAGCGAAAAGCATAATGGTAAAAGCAAACTGCTTTGAGAGTGTGGTCCAAAGAGAATCCTTAAGTAAAATCCATGTGTTGCAACTGAGTATTATAGAGCACAAATGATGCAAGTTGCTATAGTGTCTTAGGAACTGCTACTCTTCTAAGGGATCTAAAGGCTATGGACACAAGCACCTGTTCTCTCAGCAGTGCTAAGAACTCAACCCTCCCCTCAGTGGTTTAACTGCTTTGTTTTGGTTAACATTTTGGTGTATTTTCCCTATTTTGCAACTATACATTTTTTGAAAACACAGAAGTTCGTTCTCCCTCACCTATTTTAATTGTCAAATTCAGTAATTATTAGCCAACTTACTGAGTTGTGCAAAACCTCCACCGCAAGCCAATTTTTATATTTTTATTATCCCAAAAATATTGCTTGTGCCCACAGGTAGTCAATTCCTGTCCCATCCCCAGCTGGCTTTCTGTCTTTGGGTTGGCCTTTTCAGGCATTTCACATACACGGAACCATAGAACGTGCAGTATTTTGCCTTTGGCTCTTGTGGTTCCTCCACACTGCAGCACAGACATGCAGGCAGGTCCTTTCCATTGTGCAGCAGTATTCTATGATGTGGGTAAACCACATTATCTTTTATTCCAGAGGATCAACATTACATTGCTTCCATGTTTTTCTTATATTGAATACTGATCTTATGAAGATTTGCACGTAAATCTTTGTGTGGGTGTATATTTTCATTTCTGTTGGAGAGACATCAAGGTATGGAATTGCTAGGACTTAAGGCAAGTTTATGGTTAACTGTTAAAGAAACTGCCAAACTATTTAAGTTTGTGACACTATTTTACATTTCCACCAGGAAATTATGTGGCATTTTTACATATCCTCATCAACACTGAGCACTGTTGGTATTTTGAAATTATTGTTCTAACCATTTTAGTGGGTGTAAGGTTATAGCTTGCTATGGTTTCAATTTTAATGATATTGAATACCTTCTCATGTGAATATGAAACATTCATGTATTTCTTTTTGTGTATGTCTATGCTAATATTTAGTTTATATTTAAAAGCGTTGTTTTTCATTTTATTATTGAATTCTAGGAGTTCTTTATTTATTCTGAATACAAGTACCCTAATCACAGTTGTTTTTCATAAAAATGCATAATTAATGTTAACCTGTAATGGGTTTCATTGTTATTTTTAAAGTAAAAAAAACCTGTTACAGTTATTTTTCATAAGAATGTATAATTTACATTAACATATAATGGACTTTTTTTAAAGTAAATGAATGACTATGTTCTAGTTATTTTTCATAAAAATCTATAATTTATGTTAACACAACAGGTTTTTATTACTTTTAAAAGAATTATGTTTAAAATGTTTATTTATTTAATGGGTAGGAAGACACACAGTGAGATAACCACATAGACAAAGAGGACTCTCTGATCTGTGGATTCATTCTCCAAATGATTGCAATGGCTGGGGCTGGCCAGGGTGAAGCCATAGCTGGGAGCTCAGCCCAGGTCTCCCATATGCAGGGAAGGAACCCAATTACTTGAGCCATCATCTGCTCCCTCCCAGGCTATGACTTAGAGAGAAGCTAGAGTCAGGAGCTGGATTTGAGGCTCATATCCAGTCACTCCAACGCAGGACATGGGTGTCTCAACTGGCATCTTAACCACAAGGCTAAATACCTGTCCCACAGAATTCAAATATTTTCTAAATGTCTGTTTTAATTCCCAATCTGAAGAATATTGATATTTGTAACTCACATACACAAGAGTCTGGGATCTTCAATACTTTTTAATAATGTGAAGGAATCTTGCTATCAAAAGGCTTGGCAACTACTGAGGCAGAAAAAGTATAAGCTAAGGAAATACTGGGCTGACATGTGATAGCAGAGGGCATTGGAGAGCATTTCCACACACCACAGTGAAGCAAACAATGACTGTGATAAAAGCAAAATTGCCTCCTGGAACCCAACTAGAGATGCAGTGCACCTGCTAAAGCAGCCTGGGTGCTCTCATGGGCACGTGTGGGCCACAGGGGTCTGTTCCTCCTGTGGGCAGGGAGAGAGGGGTGGGGAGAGTGCACTTTGCTGGTGCATGAGTGTTCATGGAGTGGGTTCTGCTGAATCCCAGGTTTAACATCTGCTTCTTTACTTGAAATTCAACAAACATTTTAAAAGTTGCAAGGCCTTTGCCATCACATGTGCAGGAGTAAAATGAAGACGTTTAGCAAGAGAGAAACATGCACAAAAAATGGCCAGAGGTAAGACTAGAGAAAAGGGCTGCGTGTATTATGAGTCTGCAACAGAACGCCTTGGGGGTGATGCATCCCCCTGCAGAGGCAGGCTTTTCAACTCCCCCCTGGGCCACTGTTGTTTGAAGACAGTGGCAGAGGGCATCGAAATGCACACAGGGAAAGTCTTGATTATTAAGGGGAGCTAACGATCACTTACTGTTGAAGACCTCTGCTAAATCTCAAACAAGACTTCCAGTGGAGTAGTACTGTGTAGTTCCACCAAGTGGATACGCAACCATTAAACTCATTAAACAATTCTCTCTCAATCACTGCATGTTATTTTCAGGCAGAAAAGACTATTTGTCTAACTGCTCATCATAATATGTCATGAAACATTACATATGAAAAAGAAACAATGAGAAAAAGAGGAAATGACAGAGAAAATTCGATTAGCTTCTTCAAAACAAGTTAATGAACATAAAGATTTATTTATTTATTTGAAAGGCAGACTTATACACAGAAAGGGGGGGAGGGAGGAAGAGAGGAAGAGAGAGAGAGAGAGAGAGAGAGAGAGAGAGATCAATATCTTCCATCTGCTGGTTCACCGGCCAAAGGGCCAGAGCTGGACCAGTCTGAAGTCAGGAGCCAGAAGCTTCATTCAGGTCTCCCACTTGGGTGCAGGAGCCCTGGGACTTTGGCCATCTTCTGCTGCTTTCCCAGATACACTAGCAAGGAGCTGGATTGGAAGTGGAGCAGCTGGGATTCAAACCAGCATCCATATGGGATGCCAGCATCGCAGGTGGCAATTCTACCTGCTATGTCACAGTGACAGTACCATATTTATTTGTTTGAAAGAGTCAGAAAAAGAGAGAGATCTTCCCACATGGGTGCAGGGGCCCAAGCACTTGGGCCATCCTCCACTGCTTTTCCAGGCACATTAGCAGGGAGCTGGATTGGAAGCAGGACGGGCTGAGACACAGAATAGTGCCTGTATGCGATGCCAGCATCACAGGCAGCATCACAGCCATGCCACAAAGCTGGCCCCTGAACATTTATCCTTTCATATGCACATATTTATTGAGACTATAAATAAGTAAAATGTTTAATAAGACTTAAACCAAAGGTAAAAACCAAAAAAAAAAATCTTTATTATAAAGTCTTTTAAAAAGAACTAAAATCTAAATACTCGGCTATGGAATAATCATAGTAACCTAATATATGCACGCACATGTGTGTGTGTATTAAATGAGTTAATATGCAAAGAGTTATAACTGTATCTGGCACAACAGCAAGCGATTATTAAGTGCTAGCTATTAATATTTCTGCTATGGATACAAAATAGAAGTGATTGATAGCAAATAGGATTCTTGTTTGTTTATTTAATCTAGGGAACACCATCATTATATCACCATGAAATTAAATGAAACTTCATTGGAATTAGGACTTATTAAGCCATAAAACACTATCAAAAATGACAAATTTTCTTTTTGCAATTATGGGGAATGAAGAGGCCACAAGAAATTAAACTTCTTAACAGATTTCTTACTTAGGAGGGGTCCACATGCTAAGTATTCAATACTGTGCTGGCTTCATAATTAAGTTCAAAGCCCACATTGGCCTATGTGTGCCTGAAAGAAAATCACCTTGGTTATTCAATGGTACTAATAGGAAAATAAACAAATTCGTATTTTCTTCAATACCATCTCTGCTCTCCTGTCAAAATGGCAGTAATTACTAAAATTTTCCAAAGATAATAGTTGAAGGGGAAGCAATGTACCTACTTATGTATACGTCCATTTACCGAAAATTAAAGAATTAGAAAATCTCAGTAAATTTTGTTTTTTCATTACAGTTGGTAGCACGTGGGAATCAGCAAAACATAAGAAAAGCAACACGGTTTAAATGCAAGTTATACATTGTTTTCTTGGGATTCCTATTTAATAAAGACAAACTTAGTGCTTGTCATTCGAAATGTTTAGGAGGAAGGAGTAGAGAAGGTTAAAGCTTGCGATTCACTTTAATGTAGCTCCATTCAACAGGTGTTTATTGATCATGTATTATGGGCCTATGCACTTCCTAGAGGGATTATCTACCATTCAGGTAACATTTTATGTTCTTGGGATTTCAAGGAATAGATCGGCTAAGATAAGACCTGTGCACATAAATGCATGGATGGGAAGGGAGGAAAGAGGGAAAGCTATCCAGGTAAAAATGTTTGCTAGAGGCAACTGGGCACAAGGAGACAAATAATATGAACTAGAATTCTCCAGAAACACTAAGCAAGAATATGAACATAGACATATAAATGGAATAGCAAAAAAAAAAAAAAAAAAAAAAGTATTCTGGTTCCAGTCTCCCTTTCTTTCTTCTTTTTTCTTTTCTTTTCTTTTTTTTTTTTTTAAGACAGGCAGAGTGGATAGAGAGAGAGAGAGAAACAGAGAAAAAGGTCTTCCTTTACCGTTGGTTCACCCTCCAATGGCCGCTGCGGACAGCGCATCTCGCTGATCCAAAGCCAGGTGCTTCTCCTGGTCTCCTATGGGGTGCAGGGCCCAAGCACTTGGGCCATCCTCCACTGCACTCCTGGGCCATAGCAGAGAGCTGGCCTGGAAGAGGGGCAACCAGGACAGAATCCAGCGCCCCAACCGGGACTAGAACCCGGTGTGCCGGCACCGCAAGGTGGAGGATTAGCCTAAGTCACGGCGCCGGCCCCAGTCTCCCTTTTCAACCTTACCACCTATTCTGCCAAACACTGACACTTCCCATTAGTAATAGAGCTGACTCCAAGTCTTCCTCCACAGCTCTGTCATTCTTTCTGCCTGGTCTCAAAGGAATCCCCACTTCTCTGCCTACAGAGTTGTTAGTCTCCAAGACTCAGCTTTAGACCCGTATGGACCTACTCTTCTGACCCTCACTAAGCACTACTAAGTATTGGTCGTGTCTTCACCCATATGGTTTGATAAGCCAACTAGACCATAAGCTGGTGGAGTACACAGGCACCGTATTATATAACTGTGTCTTTTCTATATGACACAGACGCAGGAGGTCCATAAATATTTGGTAGTCGATAAAGATGGAAGCTAACTTAAGAGCAGACAATGTCAGACTGTTGAGCCATTATAAGGTCATAGGAAAGGAAGACCAACAAAAAGGAGCATTGGCAAAAATACCAGCTGAGCATTAATATGGTTAATTTTATGAATAGGAAAGACTCTATCAAGTAACAGATAACAAATAACTGCATAGCAAATGGAAACACAGAGAAGAGCAGACATATTTTGGATGAAGAGTTAATAAGACTGATTTTACAGAAGAACTGATTTAACAGAAAGAATGAGGCAAGAAATGAATCACAAAGGACATTAAGGTTATCAACCCAAAGGCCTGAAACACCCACAGGAAAAGTAATGCAGAACTTAGAACTTCAAAGTTTGTAGAGGGTTTGGAAGTCGAATGTTCATCCTATGTTTTCCATATCTACAAAATATAGGAGTAGAGAGAATCTATTGGCAAGCAAACATTCAGCATCAACTTGGAACTGAGGTTCAGGAGATTTTTGTTTGGGAGATACTCACAAACGTACTGAACAGAAGGCAGCAAAGGGATTAATTGGAAAAGGAAAGAGACCAAGAACCTCAACTTTGATGTGAAGAACATGAATCAAAGAAAGAACATACAAAAAAAAGGCAGAGGAAAAAGAATGAATTGACCTGGTCGATATTAGATGACATGGAAATTCCTAACTTTGGGTATAGCAAGGCTATTTTACAGTAAATTAAATGAGCTAAATGGCCAAGGATTATCTAGGGGAAAAACATAATTTTAAAAATTGTATATAAGAATACCTATGTACATGCATTCATACATTAATTGAAACAAGGCATTATAGTATTTTATGATCTGACATTTGAAACACTCATTTTCATATTCTATAGTTTTTCTAAAGAATTCTAGTTCACATCATTTGTTCCCTTTTTGCCCTTCTGCCCATATCATCTCTACCACACTATTTTATCCCTGACATCTATTTTATCCCCTCAGCCTTAACACACAGTAAGGTTCAAAGCAAGCACCAAGTGAATGTTTATCATATAAATGTGTGAAAAGTTGCTCTGTATTCAGAGTGAGGCAGCACTGCACAGTGGAGACAGTGGAAAATGAGACTCTCCTCCACTCTACAGTGAATTCAGTATTTATATTCCGCATATATATTCTTCATTTTATGGATTTCAATAGATTCTAACCTTTAAGAGAGTGCAGTATGTGTGAAAAGGCTTTGGAGTAGACAAATAGAGGTTTGAATTCTAGTTCTGTGAAGCTTCTGGAAGTAATAGCTTGAAAGTCTTCACTTTAAAAATGATAATCATGAATATAGCATCTACTTACAGGACTAATATGAGGAATAAAAGATAAACTGTAAATGATATGGCCTGACTATGTGAAGGAAATCAACAAGTGTTATTTTTTCTCTATTTTAGGAAAGTTACATTCAGAAAATACTCAGACATTTGAAATTTCAGCATTTCATTTTCATTTTATTCAAGTAGTTTCACTTTGTCTTAAGCAAGGCAAAACTGATGGACAAAGAGGAACTAACTACTACTAGGAGTTAAGTATTCAGGAACCATAATTTCAGCAAGGATGTCAGGTACAAAACTGGAATCTTTTTTTTTTTTTGACAGGCAGAGTGGATAGTGAGAGAGAGACAGAGAGAAAGGTCTTACTTTTTGGCGTTGGTTCACCCTCCAATGGCCACTGCGGCCAACACACCGTGCTGATCTGAAGCCAGGAGCCAGGTGCTTCTCCTGGTCTCCCATGGGGTGCAGGGCCCAAGCACTTGGGCCATCCTCCACTGCCTTTCCGGGCCATAGCAGAGAGCTGGCCTGGAAGAGGGGCAACTGGGATAGAATCCGGCACCCCAATCGGGACTAGAACCCGGTGTGCCGGCGCTGCAAGGCGGAGGATTAGCCTGTTAAGCCATGGCGCCGGCCCAAAACTGGAATCTTAATCCTTCTTTGGGTAGACCACAAGCCATGAAGATACTGTTGATAAACTATTCATTACTTCCCTCTTTCTCCTGTAGGCCTCTTGAGGTAACCAGAACCCAGTCTGCAAACGCCGATTAGGCTGACACAGACTCCAGAGAATCCAGCCACCAAATCCGTGTGGGTCCAGGTGGACTTCAGGAAACATGTTGGGGTGTGGACAATTTGACAGGATCTTTCTGCTGCCTGACAAACAAAACAATACTCTATAAAACACTGAGTTTATAGAAAAGTTTATCAGGTCGGTGCCGTGGCTCAACAGGCTAATCCTCCGCCTAGTGGCGCTGGCACACCGGGTTCTAGTCCCGGTCGGGGCGCCGGATTCTGTCCCGGTTGCCCCTCTTCCAGGCCAGCTCTCTGCTGTGGCCTGGGAGTGCAGTGGAGGATGGCCCAAGTGCTTGGGCCCTGCACCTCATGGGAGACCAGGAGGAAGCACCTGGCTCCTGCCTTTGGATCAGCGCAGTGCACCGTCCGCAGCGGCCATTGGAGGGTGAACCAACGGCAAAAGGAAGACCTTTCTCTCTGTCTCTCTCTCTCTCACTATCCACTCTGCCTGTCAAAAAAAAAAAAAAAAAAGTTTATCTACCTACGTATCAGGAGATTTGAGCTAATGTTTGCCCATACAATTCAATACCAAGCCTCAAAAGATAGGTATAAAAATATAAATTCTCTCATCTCCAGAATTTCATTTTCAAAAGTTTATATATAACATTATGAATTTTGTAGTTTAATTGTTTCTCTGCTGAAACTGACACAAATATCCATGTATAAAATTTCTTTATTATCATCTGCTAATGAATTACATGTAATTTATGAATATTGAAATGACTAATTTTATAATAATTAGAGCTCTTACAAAATGAAATTTCAGTATCTTCTTTATTCCACCAATAAATTAACTCAATTCTAGAAGAATGTCACCAAAAATGTATTCGAAATAATTTTATTAACAAAAACCTATCTCTTAAGGAAATGAAATGTATGTAAGGTACTTAATATAATACGGGAGATTATAATTCTAGTGTTTTTACAATCCTATTTAAGCTGAACTCGAACGTCAGGCGTTCGGTTGTATTATGCATTGGACCATTTTTCTCTCTCAGTGAGCACTTCATAACTTAATAAAAAATGTCCTTGCTTTATACGGAAGTTAAGAGTAGGTATTTTTAGATGTCTATAATCTATAATAAAAATATATGTCTTTATACTTTTTCCTAAGATATGTCTAATCAGAAAATAATATATAGCTAATTTTCTCTAAGGCATCTACCACAGAATACTCCCTGTAAGTTTTATATACACGAACTTCAACACTTCAACATGAAACAAAGAGCTCTTTGAACACAGAGCATTCTGCTCTCCCCTGGGCTTTCTGTTTAATTGAGATGAAAATTTATTGCATGACCCAATAAATCTGGATAAACATCTAAACCCATCAAATAAAGATGCAGACTATCTCCATCCCCCCAGAAGGCTCCCTGGTGCCCCTTTCCAGCCAATCCCCACCCATCCCTGGGTAATTACTAACCCAATTTCAACCACCGTTGTGTGGGGTTTGCCTTTACTTGAACTTCATATAAACAGAACCATACAGTAAGCATTCTTCTGTCTGGCTTTTTTTAGTCAACATAGTTTTAAAAATTTATCCATGTTGTTCGCTGGTTTTCATTACTGGGTAGAGTTCCATTACAGATATTCTATAACTGATGATGTGGTTACCTCCCAATAAGTCTATCCTAATTCAAAAATGCACTTAAAAGAAATAACCTATCAAACACCATAACAGAAACACAGCACACAGCGTGGACTCTCGGATGTTCCCCACTGTGACCATGGGGCTACCTGGGAACTGTACTCACTGCCTCTGGCCTGCATCATGTTAGAGAATTATATTACATACTTCTCGCCAGGGAAAACAGCCAAATTCATTTTTACTGAATACACACAGCCTTTGCACCATTGTAAAGCTGAAAAGCAAAAACAAATTATCTTAGATGGAGGACTGTCTGTATGAGGATATAGTCTTTCCATATTATGAACAAAGATGCTATGAGCGTGTACACACACATATTTCTGTGGATATGTGTTTACATCTTCTGGGACAAGTACCTGAGAGGACAATTCCAGGCCATAAGGGTGGGTATGTACAAGGTAATCCTAGGGCACATACATATTAACTTAATAAGACACAAACTGTGTGCCAATGTCATTGTGCCACTTGATATTCCTACTGGCAAAGCATGAGAGTCCCACCTTATCTGCATCCTTGATGATTATATGTTGTTACCTATCTGGATTGTTAGTTTTTGTAGGCATCAAATAGAATCTCATTGAGGCATTTGTAATTCTGTGACTACTAATGATATGAAGCATCTCTCTGTGTGTTATTGACTATAACTTTGGTGAAATGTGTGTTCAAGTCCTTTGCTAATGTTTCTAACTTTTAATTGCTAATTAAATTGTCTTATAAAAAAGATGAAAAAATTGTATATTCTTCAGTGTGCTTCTTCAAATGCTGATTTCTTAGACAATCATAATACGATCACTGAATTATGACCCAGTACTATTAACTAACCCACAGACCTTACTCATAAGGGTGTCAGGTGTCTACTGTAAATATTTTCTTCAGTCTGAGACTCTCCCTTGCATTTTCTAATAATATCTTTTGGTGAACAGAGTTTTAAATTTTTACAAAGTTCAGTTTCGGCAACTCAAATTTGAAAAGATATACAGATGAAGGTAATTGAAAGTGAAACTCAATGAAGGGTGGGATGGGAGAGGGAGTGGGAGAGGGGAGGGCTGCGGGAGGGAGGGAGGTTGGGGGGGGAAGCCAGTTGCACTTTGTAAATTCACATTAATTAAATAAAAAAAGAAAAGATATACAGAAAAAGGTGATTTTAAAAAGTCAGAAGAACTACTGAAATTTGAATATCTACTTTTTAAAGTAGCTCAAAAAAATGTGAAGCCAGAGACCAGAGCTGAAGGAAACCTTATATTCAAGCCTATATAATACCAGTATTCAGAGACACAGAAAGTATTCTTGCACTGCAGCAGAGTGTTGGCAGGAGAGAGGGCATGGCATCTTCCAAACTTCTGTGTGATGCCAGTGAAAGAGTTGGGAGGCATAGAAGAGATAAACACTTGTGGTCAAAGAGCTGGGAATGAGGAGAAACATTTTATCTGGGCTCCATGAAAAAGACTACTGAGCAAAGAGGCAAGACATAGGCTAAGGACCTTTCCTTTAAAAGTTGAACAAAGAAATAAAATTACAGACCCAAGTATCTGGCCAATTACAGACCCAAGTATCTGAGACTGAAAAGGGTCTCTGATCATGATTCTGGAGAAGGACATGCCATCTGGGCTGTGACCCTTCTGGCAAAAAAGTGATGAGTTATGGCTACAGTACTGACATTGCATCCCACAGATCCATGCAGTGATGGGCCACATGATATCCAGGTCTTGCTAAAGCAAGAAAGCAAAAAAGCCACCAAATGAGAATCATCAGGGTGACATCCAGCCAAAGATGCCAATTTAAATGGTCAGAAGAAAGCATACGTTTTCATAAATTGCTTGAAATTAAAGAGGTATTGTGGTAGACATCATTGTAGCTACCTACCAACCATTTCCTCCTCGCTCCCCAAAACAGCTCCACGATTGTCTCCTTCCCACTCCTTGCTGCACAGTTTACGTACTTTGAAGGTGCTAACTCTATCCTCAACTCCAAGTAAGTGCTTAATTCTCCAGGGTAGTACCATTCTGCCTTTCAGTGACTGTTCACAAGTGACCATCTAAGTCTAAGGCCAAAAGTTTGCTGATGACTTGTGGAACAATGATATTTTTTTCTTCATTGAGAAAATTCTGTCTCCCCCTGTACATAAATGAGAAAGCACATAGCTCCAGCACTGGCAGCCAGCTTTGGGGGTAAAACAGGCACTCTTCAGGGAAAGCAGAGAAATGAAAAGACTCTGGATTATGGTATTGTTATTCTCTTGTATTAGCCAACCCTCATATCTGCCTCCCCTCTGAATTTGCAATTATGTGTATTAGTAATATTGTATACAACTGAAGTCAGTTTGTGTTGGGTTTTTTAAAAAATTAATTATCAATAAAGCCAAAGCATCCTAACAGAATACCCTGCTTAAATCCAATGCCTTTGCCTTAGCGCTAACTAAATTTTTTCTGTGTTTCATTTAAACTTGCATGCTCAGTGATAACCGTGCAGTGGGATAAAACAAGACTAAGCACAAGTTCCATACAAAAAAATGAGAGAATGTAATGTTTAAAGTCTTAGTTCTAAATTCAACAGACCATGCGGTTTTTTAGTATCATATTTTAGTTTAGCTACGCTTAAAGAATGAGAAAGAGCTACCCAGTAGTTTTTAAAATTTAAATATTGATTACTGAAAATAAGCCCTTGTAATATAAACTCAAAATGAACTCCAAGAGGTTCATAGTAGTCATATGGCCTAGCAGGTAAGATTTGGTTTTATTTTAGTACCATCTAAAGCATGGCTGTGGAATGTCCAGCCTGCAGGCCAAATAGCACCCAAAAAATCATCCGGCCTGGCCCTGCCAAGGCAACTGCAGGTGGGACTCGGGATTCAGTAAATCTATAGCAGGCTAATTTTCAAGTTGATCGTTTTGTATGGCCTACAAACGCTGTTATAAATATCCAAATGGCCCTTGGCAGAACAAAGGATTCTGGCAACTCATGACTAGAGCCTAGGGAGATTACTGACGCCATGAACAGGAGTGTCAAATTGTTAAGTCAGCAACAGGAGTCACTGTGTACTTACACCCCATGTGGGATCTGTCCCTAATGTGTCGTCTAAAGCGAAGTGATGCTATAACTAGTACTGAAACAGTATTTTTATACTTTGCGTTTCTGTGTGGGCACAAACTGATGAGGTCTTTACTAATTACATACTGAAGTGATCTTCTGTATATAAAGAGAATTGGAAATGAAAAAAAAAAACAACCTGGTGTTAAAATGGAAATGGCATAGAAAATTAATTAATTTGAAAAAAAATTATGTAGGATCTCTGTCTTTAATGTGCTGTACATTGCTATTTAATGCTATAATTAGTAATCCAATGTAGTTTTTTCACTTTACGTTGCTATGTGGGCAAAATGTTGAAATCTTTACCTAATATATACTAAACTGATCTTCTGTATACAAAGAGAATTGAAAATGAATCTTTACATGAATGGAAGGGGAAAGGGAGCGGGACGGGGGAGGGTTGCGGGCGGGAGGGAAGTTATGGGAGGGGGGAAGCCATTGTAACCCATAAGCTATACTTTGGAAATTTATATTCATTAAATAAAAGTTTAAAAAAAAATAAATATCCAAATGGCCCTTGGCAGAACAAAGGATTCTCTACCCTGATCTAAAAGATGCCTTAGTCTCTTCACCCCTTGGTGACTACTCCAATTTCTATGACAAATTAATCTATGACAGATTATTCTGTTAAGAGTGCAGGGCTCTAAACTGATGACTGGATGTGCCATTTTCTAAGAGAGACATAATTCCCTAATCCAATTAAGGACTTAGGTTTTAGATTCAGACCATAAAAAAGCTAATAATGATTTTGTATAACCATTCAAAACATTTACACTTCAGCTCTTTTACACCAAAAACAAAAGTTAAACAAGGCTTAGCACAACTGCTGATGAATTCCAGTACATTCATTGTCAGGATAAAATAACATCCCTATAAATAATCTGAAATTAATGATGGTGAGTTAACCGTCAACCATAAGCAATCTCTCAGAAGCAGTTTCCAAGTGTAGGTTTGGTTTTGACACACATAGTCAAGAGTGCTAGCATGAAGAATTCTGCCTGCGAAATACATTACAGTAATATCCTCAGTCTCACCATGCTACATTTTTGGAAGTTGACATATATCCGGTGACTTTTAAAACAAATGGAAGGGGCCAGCACTGTGGCGTGGCAGTTGAAGCCACCACCTGCAGTCCTAGCATCCCATATGGGCACAGGTTTGAGTCCCGGCTGTTCCACTTCTGATCCAGCTCTCTGTTATGACCCAGGAAAGCAAAAGTTGGCCCAAGTACTTGGGCCCCTGAACCCGTGTGAGAAGACTTGGAGGAAGTTCCTGGTTCCTGGCTTCCAACTAGCTGTTGCAGATATTTGGGGAGTGAACCAGAGATGGAAGATAGTCTCTTTCTCTCTCTCTCTCTCTACCTCTGCCTCTCTGTAACTCTGCCTTTCAAAGTAATAAATCTTTAAAAAATATATACGTAAAACAAATGAGAAAGATCAGGATATTTACACTAAACTGTATCTTCTGTTTTACCACATTATATTAAGAAAATATTTAGAAGAGCTTTGGTATGGTCAGTAAATCGCATTTAAAATCACAATTCCTAGCCACTAAGATCCTAGTTATATGCGATTTACAAAATTTAGATTTGTGAAGCTTGCTGGGTTCCTGACTTGAACAGTTGGAAAAAGACATGAGTCGGCAGTGTAGAGGCATAGCAGGTTAAGCTGCCAATGCCACCAACCCTTTTGAACACTGGTTCTAGTTCCAGCTGCTCCTCTTTCAATTCAGCTCCCTGCTAATGCAACTAGACAAGCAATGGAAGACAGCAGGTGCTTGGGTCCCTGCGCTTACGTGGGAGACCCAGAAGGAGTTCCCAGCTCCTGGCTTTGTCCTGGCCCCACCATCGTCATTGCAGCCATTTGGGGGATGAACCAGCAGAGGGATGATCTCTCTTTCAAATAAATAAATAACTGCTCTATTAAAAGTGACATTTATGAGATGGTACTGGGGAAATTTTTGATGATAATTCTTTCAGTGATAATGGAATTCAAAATTTTTAAGTGACAATTATATTTCCAAAGAGTCCTATGTCCTAAAGATACTGAAGAATTCATAGATGTGCGAGACATGCTTTAAAATCATCAGGGAGGGCCGGCACTGTGGCTCAATAGGCTAATCCTCCGCCTGCGGCGCTGGCACACCAGGTTCTAGTCCCGGTGCACCGGTTGCAGCGCGCTGGCTGCAGTGGCCATTGGAGGGTGAACTAACGGTAAAGGAAGACCTTTCTCTCTGTCTCTCTCTCTCTCTCTCACTGTCCACTCTGCCTGTCAAAAAAAAAAAAAAAAGAATAAAAGCATCAGGGAGGCAGAAAAGCAGGTGCACTAGTATTGGGAGATGCTGGTGATGGACACAGGAAGGTTCTGTTTTACCAACTTTTGCGTGCTTTTAAAATTCTCCAAGATTAAACAAATAGCTTTTTAGGAAATACGTACAAATTAAAAACAGAACAGCTCAGTGGATGTTTTTAAGTTTAAAATATAACACAGCCATTGTGAAATTTTATTTTTCCCCTGTTTACTGAGGCTATACTCACAATCACATAATTTACCCATAACTCATTGATTTTTATGAGTTTATATAGTTGTACAACTATTGGAAGAATGATTTCATGTAATTTTTAAAATTTTATTTATTTATTTACTTGAAATACAGAGACAGAGAGAGCTCCCATTCACTGTTTCACTCCCCAGATGTTTACAGTGGTTCAGCCTGGGCCATAGCAAATCTGGGAGTAAGGAACTCCATGTAGGCCACCCATGTGGGTGGCAGGGAGCCAATTCTTGAGTTTTCACCTGCTGCCTTCCAGGGTATGCTGCAGCAGGAAGCTAGTATGTGGAGCAGAGCTGGGACTGGAAGAAGGCACTCTGATGTGGCAGGCAGGTGATCCAGGACGGCATCATAAGCATGGTGCCAGATGACCACCCTGATTTAATTTTAAATCAGAACAGTTTATTATTATCGGGAGGGGATTATTTATTTATTTTGTTATTGTAAGCTGGGTTCTGTTTCAACAATTGCTGGCATAGCAGCTCAGTCTAGCTATAGGCTGCCAATGATCCTAAAGCCAGCATTTGTCAGCAACTCTATTTTTCAACTGAAATGATCTTTTTTCTCTCCATCCTTATTGCCATGCTATGATGAGGAAACACACACTTCTTCCTTTCCATAGTCCTTCTCCCTGGTGGGCGGCACTGCCAGTAGCAGCAGCAGGGGCTGAGCTCTGGACCCGCACAAACCCTTCCATGTGTCTCAGGTGAGACCACAGGAGCTCCAAGGAAAGTTCCCATGTCTCCAGCCCCCAGGGACCCTGGGGGAGAGTAGACTTATAATTTATCTCTCCCATTTCTGAGGAAATGGGGCAACAAATACATACAAATCAGATACACTAAGCAGGACTCTCAGGCCAACAGGTTCCTTGATGCTGTCACTTCTACCAAGGCTTCAAAGGGTTGGGCTGCTATCAGCCACCTAACACCAGCTCCTGGTATTTGTTCCTACAGAAATCGATCTGTGTTAACTCAAAGTGACAGCTCTAGGAAGCAGCATTTGTACTTTCATTTTCAAATTTCCAGACTCATCTGAAAAAGAACAGTTGATTTTTTTAATGAAATCCTATAAGCACTTCATATGGGTGAAAAAATGTCATGAAAATAATTCACTTTTTAAAAAAAGATTTATTTATTTAGTTAGTTAAAAGGCAGAATTACAGAGAGGCAGAGGTGGAGAAAGACAAAGGTCTTCCATCTGCTGGTTCACTCCCCAGATGGCCCCAGTGGCCGGAGCTGCACCGATCTGAAGCCGGGAGCTTCTTCTGGGTCTCCTGTACTGGTTCAGCAGCCAAGGACTTGAGCCATTTTCTACTGATCAGGAGATAGAAGAGAGCTGGATTGGAAGTGGAGCAGCCAGGACTTGAATCGGTGTTCATATGGGATGCTGGCACTGTAGACCGGGCCTTTAACCTGCTGCACCACAGTGCCGGCCCTGAATAACTCACTTTAGGCACATACCATTAATGTATACAACTAAAATAAAACTAGCAATTATATTATATAAATATTAATATATCCTTATATAAACAGGCCAGGAAACTTTTGTTTGAAAGTTTAGTTATAAATAAAATATTTGGGTATACAAGCAGAAAAATGTTCATATTTCACTGTTTTGGGTATTTAAAAAGTTAAAGGTTTTTGAGAAAATATTTATAGCTGGATACTCATGGTCATAATTAATAATTCATCTTAACACAGAGTAACCACAGATTCTACTATTCACACTTTTTTTAAGTGTGAAAGGTGTTATTAAAAATTACAACGGGACAACAGGTATAAATCAAAACAATAGGCAAAGTGGGATATAGTTTCACTCTACTTGTAAGCTAGTCAATGCAAATACACTTTAGATTAATGTAAGAGTTAGCCACAGTTTCACAATTAATTCTTTAATATTTACTGTGAAGCTCCTACTCTGGGAAAACTTTAGCCATCAGTAAGGGAAAAGTTAAAAGAGAATCTTATTTATAGCCTCATACCTGATACTGTGATATTAGGTTACCTTTGTAACATTTACATCCTTAGCTTCACATTTATTATAAATATCACTGAGCTGTGAATTTTAATGCACAACACTGAATACGGTAAAATAGGTTATGTCAAATAAAAATCATGGCAATCACCAAACTATCACATTGCAAAAGACATACTTTTATTGTCAACTGGATAAGTGATAATAAACATTGCCCCAAAAGCCCATTATCACTATTAAATAACAACAGCTCTTTTGAGACCAGCCTTATACACTTAAAGTAGAAATACAAAATAGAACCCAGAGTTGCTCCCCCAAACTAAATCATTTAGACACTCTTAGAATCTGAATAACATTTCAATTTCCTCTAAGGTCTCATCACATGAAAAATGCCACAATTAAAATTCTCAGCAGCACTTCCATCCATGAATGTTAAACCCAAGTCAAACTGAAAAATTAAAAACAGCTGGAATTTATAAACCAGAAGGATTTTCTGCTTTGGTAAAGAGATTATAATGAAGTATAGCACAATTTTATGAACTTATTAGTCCTACTAAATGAATCTACATTCTGTAGCACATTAATAGTTTTGTAAGTTGGAGCAGAGCCCAAAAATGAAATAGGATTTCTTTGGGTTGCTTTTGATGCAGAAGCCAAAATGACTTACATTTGAAAATTAAATTACAGTTTAAAATACATGGCTTGAAATTAAAATGGTCTATAATTGGTGAATAGTAGCAATGTGAATGTACTTCTTAAGGAATAAGCAATGAACCTGCTAGAATTATTTCTGAATGAACTTCTCAAACTACTGATGCCATTAATTTAAATACTCTGATATTAAGACGATAACTTAAATATCTGTTCTGACACTTATTCCACTGATAGGTGCTGTCACAAGGAGAAATTTGGGAACATTCTGAGGATTTCAAATGAGAAATCTCAACATAACTTTTCTACTAATATAGAGAACAAACCTTCTGAGGATAGAGTACATTTCTGAATGTTTCCTAACTCATCACTCCTATTACTATCATGATTATTTTATATTTTTATTTAAAATTAGAAATTAATTGCAAAATCCGTTTTCAGGCTTCCTTGCTTAAGCAACCCGCAGCAGGGAAGACTACACAACCACAAATGGAAACGACAGTCAAATTCGATATTTACTTTCCAAAGCCAAAACAATGTTTTCCCTCAGCTGAATTTTACCACTGGATTTATCCTTAAGACAAAAACAACTTTTGTTCTGCCATCCCGAAGAATGAGAAATTTGCGCAAATCGCTATGACGAATGCTGGCAACAAAAATGTCATTTTTCCAGACAAAAGAGAGGTCAGAGGAACCAACACAGAAATGGAACTGAAGTGAGCTATCAGAAGTGTGAGAACAATTTAAAAATAGTAATAGATATAAACTGCATCAAAAGGCTATCATTAAATGTGGAATTACAGTGCACTTAGGAGACTCAACTCAAAGATAAGCCACTTCTGTTTTTCTCCCATTGTTCAATTTGAGGATATCTTATTTTCTAAAATCTGCTACAAGACATATAATAATTATCTGACATCTACCTATGACTTTGAGGAGGGCTGGCATCTGGGTTTGGAGCTCATTCATGTATTCATTACCTAGGCACCAGGTACTATGTTCTTTGTAGCAATAACAGATTGACAACACAGAGTCCTTCCCTCACAGTCCAGTCGGAAGAAATACACAGGAAATTTCAACATCAGTGATGCGGTGCTGGGGCAGGTTCGATTGCCAGGGAAACAGGAGTTAAGGAGGCTTCCCAAAGGCGGCTAGCTCCTGACTGAGTACTGAAGCCCTAGGAGGAGTTAGCTGGAGTGAAGAAGGACAAGAGAGAAGTCATCCAGAGGGACTCCAAGTGCCAGGGGCAGGACAGGCAGCCAGCCACACAGATCAGAAGGATTGGCACCTTCAAAAGCTAATTCATTACATCTGAGGAAGAGATGTGAGTGGGCACTTAGTCTAGTGGTTAAGATGCCTGCATCCCATATCAGAGTGCCAGGGTTTGAGTCCCAGCTCCACTCTCAACACCTGCTTCCTGCTAACACACATCCAAGATGGTAGCAGTGATAACTCAAGAAGTTGGGTCCCTGCCACTGGCATAAGCAACCTGCATGATGTTCCTGGTTCCTGGCTTTGGTCTGGCCCAGCGCCCACCATTGCAGGCACTGGGGGAATGAATCAGCAAATGGAAGATCACTGTCTCTCAAACAAATAAATAAAACTTTACATAAAAGGGGAGTGGTTGCCAAGAGCAGGGGGCATGGGGGTGGATGGTGGTGAGGTCGGGGAGGAATGGGGAGTTACTGCTTAGTGGGTGCAGACTTTCAGTTTTGCAAGATGAAAAGCATTGTGGAGATGGATGGTGGTGAGGACTGCACAGCGGTGTGAAGGTATTTAGTATGGCACATGTAATCTGTGCATTTGAAAATGGTTCCTGCTAAATTTTGTGTTACGTGTCTTTCACCACCATTTTTAAAAGCAGCAACGATGTACACTCAGCAAAGCAGCATCAAGTAAAAAGTGTGGTAGCATCTGTAGAGGGTGGGGATGGAGGAAGGACATTCAACTACATGACTGGCAGAAGAGTAAATGATTTCAATCTTTGGAAGTAATCTGGCTACAATTCTTTTTTTAAAGTTAATTTATTTATTTGAAAGGCAGAGAGAGAGAGAGACAGAGACAGAGACAGAGAGAGAGAGAGAGAGAGAGAGAGAGAGAGAGAGAGAAAGTCTTTCATCCACTGGCTCACTCCCCAAATGGCTGCAATCCGAAGCCAGGAGCATGGAGCCTCTTCAGGTCTCCCACGTGTGTGCAGGGACCCAAGGACTTGGGCCATCTTCTACTGCTTTCCTAGGCCATAGCAGAGAGCTGGATCAGAAGTGGAGCAGCCTGGACTTGAACTGGCACCCTTATGGGATGCCAGCACTGCAGGTGGTAGCTTTACCTGCTACACCATAGCGCTGGTAGGCAACAATTTTTAACATTAAAATGCTATCTGATTCATAAATCTTAGTCTAGAACATTATCAAATGTAACAAATACAAGAAGGTGCACATATCCAAAGTATTTCTTTGGAACGACAGAGTTACAGGGAGAGAGGGAGAGAGAGAGAGATCTTTCATCTGCTGGTTTACTCTCTAGATACAAGGGCCAGCACTGTGCCAGGCCTAATCCAGGAGCTTCATCCAGGTCTCCCCCATGGGTGGCAGGGGTTCAAACACTTGGGCCTTCTTCTTCTGCTTTCCCCAGGCCATTAGTAGGGAGCTGGATCGGAAGTGGAGCAGCTGGAACACGAACTGTTGCCCCTATGGGATGCAGGCATCACTGGTGGCATCTTTACTTGCTATGCCATGAGCCAGACCCTTTCCAAAGCATTTTCTGAGAGGCACTGTCTTTGCTCTAGACTGTGAGCATCATGTGTGTGGGCCCCATAGCATGTGTATATGTGTGTGTATGTGTGTGTGTGTGTGTTATTCCTATGGACCTGAATTTACTGGACAAGTGCAACAAACATCACAAACACAAAAATAGTTCTCATATAGTTCTTTGCTATATTTAAAGGACAGATACTTTTTTCCTTCCTCCTTTTTAAAAAACTTTTACAGAAGTTGCAAGCAGGGCTAAAAACTGCTTATGAAGAAACCGGCTAACCAATGCGGGCTTACCATCAAACTATCATTAGCATCAAAAGTTTAAAAGTCTACCACAGAGTAGAGAAAAACAGTCCCCACATGTAAAAAGCTGAGATATGTAAGTGAGCTGCTATCAAATTAAGCTTCAAACATTTGATTTTTCCAAAACATTTCGTCAAGTCAAAAATCTGTGCACCCAATAAGGCTAACGGAAGGCATTAAGGAAACACTGTTAAAATGATTCTGATAAGGAGGAACAGTATTGGGCTGCAAGAAGGTTAACATTTTAGGTGGCGGTGTTTCTTCACATTTCCAGGTTTTTTAAAATTTTAATAAAATAGATAGTTGGATATACACATGGTTCTTTAACTTTGAAAACGAAGGTCTCGTGAAAAATAGGATCTCTTCAAGAACCACTATCATGCTAATTATGATTACAAAAACAACCCTGAATAAAGGTAGTTTTACTTCATTTAACTGCCTCAATGACTAGCTTCTCAGAGGATTTCACTCGGCATGCGTTTTGAGTTCTGAGACCAGATTTACTTCCCTGGCTTTCAAAGGACCACATACACCAGCCTATATACTGAGGAATGAATGGACACTACTTGAAGACTTTTTTTTTTTTTTTTTTTTGACAGGCAGAGTTAGACAGTGAGAGAGATAGAGAGACAGAAAGGTCTTCCTTTCGTTGGTTCACCCCCCAAATGGCTGCTAAGGCCGGTGAGCTGTCCTGATCTGAAGCCAGGAGCCAGGTGCTTCCTCCTGGTCTCCCACGCCAGTGCAGGGCCCAAGGACTTGGGCCATCCTCCACTGCCTTCCCAGGCCACAACAGAGAGCTGGACTGGAACAGGAGCAACTGGACAGAATCTGGACCCCCGATCGGGACTAGAACCTGGTGTACCGGCGCCGCAGGCGGAGGATTAGCCTAGTGAGCCACAGCGCCGGCCTTGAAGACTCATTTATACAATCTTCATCTTAACAGATATGAACAGCCACATCATGGACTTTCTTTAAATAGCAGTAAACTTGAAAAGCTCAAAATAGTGCTTACAAGTAGCTCCCCTACCCTGCTGTCCCAGAAAATAGATGCTGACACATTCAAGGATTGCAGATGTGAAGCTGTTCTGATCGCCCATGATAGGAAAGAGCATCTCAAATTCTTGGAAAGCAGAGAATCTGTTGGTTTCAGCATTGTGCCAGGTATGACTTTGGTCCCACTTTATTGAAGAAAAGCACTGCATGGTTTCTGTTTTATTTTCTGCATCTGAAAAGTTTCCTGGGATTAGATCACTTACCACTGGCACTATGTACAAAGTTATTAAGACAAGTTAGTTTGCCGGGCAGACGATTGTTTACACAAGAGAATGAGTTTATATCACGATGTGTTCTGGGTAATAGGTACCCACAGGGCCAGCATGGGCAAAGGCGGAGCCGCACTTGCCCCTGACAGATGGTGCCTGTAGTCCTCACCTAAGCCATTTATTGCTTCCCTTGTCTTAGGCACAGTGACACAAAAGCCATCCTCAGTACATGCTATCTGTTTAAATCTTAGTTTACACGTTAGCTTCCAAAGGGTCAATTATAGGTTTTGAGATCAGAGGTGTATGCACGCCAGGTGTTTCCAGGGGAAACTTTTAACATTGAAAATAAATGCTTTCGCTTAACATAAATCAACTGCAATTTAAAATTTTTGTCAAAGTGACATGCCCTGCCTCCTTTTCTCCAATATGACAAAGTTGTAGCAGCTTTGTCAGGGTAGAGCAAGAACTGTGAAGCTTTGGCACTGATTAGCTACGAGGACTTGCCTAAGTCACTTAGGTGCGAGTGCTCACCAGTATGAACATGTGTACAAATAAAAGCTGTCACTACTGCACACGAAGAGATGTAGGTGACTTTCACTGTGGAGAAGGGACCTTCAGAAAACTCACGGAAAGGGGCTGGTGCCATGGCATAGTAGGCTAAGACTCGACCTGTGGCACCCACATCCCATGGGGTGCCAGTTCGTGTCCCGGCTGTGCCTCTTCCCATCTAGCTCTCTGCTATGGCCTGGGAAAGCAGTGGAAGATGGCCCAAGTGCTTGGGCCCCTGCACCCATGTAGGAGAACTGGAGGAAGCCCTGGCTCCTGGTTTTGGCCTGGCCATTTGGGAAGTTACCAGTGGATGGAAAACCTCTCTCCTCTCTGTCTCTTCCTCACTCTGCCTGTAACTCTGCCTCTTAAATAAATAAAAATCTTAAAAAAAATTCATGGAAAAGTGGAATTCAAAAATAAGTCTATTTTGGTGCAAAAATAAGTTTGAAACACCAGGCATACTAGGGATTTTCAAAAAGTTCATGGTGATGTGTATTATGAAAGGATTAACACGTGCATTTTAAAGCATTCTTTCATTGGAATAAACTTATCTTTGAATTGCATTTTCCAAGAACTTTCTAAAGCCCCTTTGCATTTCTTTCTAGGAGAAAGGCCAGAACATCCTAGCTCGCACTGTTATCATCTGTCAGTGTATCAGGTTATTGAAGACCTGATCTTGAAAGGAGAGACACTGCCAAGTATTTTTATCAATTATGGCATTCCCAACTCATTTTTCTGAAAGTTTTTTTTTTTTAAAGGATACTGCCTTATAAGGCCTGTGTGGGCAGTATTTTGGTGAAACTTTGTTTGCAGTTAAGAATGTAAATGACTCCTTTTAGGAAAACCACCATTGAGGACTTCGGATCTGTGCCCACACCTAGAATCCATGCAGAGAATCTCTCCTACAAAACAGTATGACAGCTTTTAATGTCATCCACCATCCTATTTGATAATCAAACAGAGCTATTTGAACAATTGCAAAAGCTGTTTGCCCTGGGTCTACATCCAATTTCCATTTTTTTTTCCCTCACCAGGGTTCAAAGCAGTCTCTATTGGATCCAAATACATATTTTATATTTAGTGTGTGGGACAGGGGGCTGGGTGGCACTGGAATCTGACACATGAAATTACAGGTCCCTGACATTTCCTATACCATTCTGTCAAATAACCACTTAGAGAGCTTTGTGTACCACGTGGATCATGTCCACCCTGAAAAGAGGTAAGTTGTAATTTATGTAAAGGTCTACAGTGGGCCAGGGACTCTGCACACAACATGTCCAGTTGCTGAAACTCCATGATAAGCTTGGAATCACCTCATCTTTGGCTGGGCATCTTGACCAAGGATCTAGGGCCAGGAGTGTCACATAATAAAGTAAAATAAGGGAAAGGTTCAAGTCACAAAGACCTGCATACGATTCGCAGCTGTGTCCTTCTCTGTCGGCCTATGGGTTGATTGCTTAATTTCTCTAATTAATTTCCTCATTGAAAATTAGGATACAACCTTACACCTACAGGAATGCTACAGGGGAAAAAAAAAACACAGAGAATTCATTTTGGTGCCTGGCCCCCAGAAGTATTCAGTAACTGTTAGCTCTAATGAATACTACATAAATGGTGACACTAAAATTTACACACAGCCTCCTAAGGTGATGCTGCTGACTCCAACACAGGACTTGCATATTATACTGAATCTGAAAAATGAGACACTTTCAGCTTATAACTAAAATGAATAAAAAGCATATGCCAAACAAAACATTTAAACATTATGCTTTATTAGACTGAATCTAGAAACAGTCTTTGATGGAAATTTTGTATGAGAAAATAGAATTACAATCTACGTCACAATCGTAAAGAATTTTTCTACTATCTGATTTTTAACAGAATCTTAAGCAGTAGGAAGAATATTTATCCTATGATTTACCTGTATAATATAAATAAATTATTTTCTGGAACTGGTTTCTCATTGATTTCTTACTTAGCCATTCATAAGAATGGGTGGGGTGGTACATGCAAGATGTTTTAGAAACCCAAGTGCAAGATGATGCTTGGTGTGCCCTGGTCAGCAGAGGTTCCTTTCTGAGTCTGTAGGAGGCCATTTGTATTTTAAGACCTGTCTACAACAGGCAGCATGACCGCATCTCAGGCCCACACCTCTCTGTATAGCATTTCCTTTAGTAATTGTTTTTCCCAAAGCAACAACAAAATCCGGGTCACTTGTAAAATGGATAGAATGATGTCATAATGCAATTACTAAGGGAAAAATTACTTATCAGGCAAGGAATGTTCGAACATGGCTTTTCCTTCTAAAAGTCTTATTAATGTCCACTAACTTTTGACTAATGTTTCAACTCCAATCTTCAACATATTTTAGTAACTAAAAATAGTTAAGGATAAAAAAATTCTTCAGTGAAAGTCTTACAAATCTGCAAGAATTAGAAATCACATTCTTTCAGTCTATTTAGCAACTGAGTATCTTAAAATAAATCATGATCAAGTATGTTAAGAGTACATTTAATTCAAAGGAAAAGTTGTTTGGAAGGACTATCTAAAGCCATTTAACAATGGTATGATATTCCTTTCTTTTTTAAGACTTACTATTTAAAAGTCAGAGTGTGTGTGAGAGACAAAGAGAAAGAGAGAAGGGTGGATCTTCTATCTGCTGGTTCACTCCGAAATGGCTGCTATGGCCAGGGCTGGGCTAGGCTAAAGCCAGGAGCTTCTTTCAGGTCTCCCACGTGGGTACACAGTACCCCAAGCACTTGGGCCATCCTTCCTTTCTTTTTTTTAAAGATTTACTTAGTTATTTGAAAGGCAGAATGACAGAAAGAGAGGGAGAGACAAAGAGAGATCTTCCATCTGCTCATTCACCCTGCAAATGGCCACAACAGCCAGGGCTGGGTCAGACCAAAGCAAGGAGCCTGTACCTCCATCTGGGTCTCCCACATGGCAGGGGCCCAGATACTTGGGCCATCATCCGCTTCCTTCCCAGGCATATTCTCAGGGGTCTGGATCAGACACAGAACAGCCAGGACTTGAACTAGCACTCTGATATGGGATGCCAGTGTCACAAGCGGTAGCTTACACCACTGTGCCACAGTGCCGGCACCAGTCTTCCTGTTAAGTATTTTTTGATCTTCATGTCTTTTAGACTTTAGAAAGTTTTTTATTAATGTCCACTAACTTTTAAAAATTATATCCTTTAAATGTAATTTTAGGTCATATTGGATAGCAAAGAAAAAGGAAAAAGCACAATTACTATTCATGTGATGGTTACTTATGGCAAAGACAAAGTAGGTATTTTCTTTCTTAAATGAAGAAGCCGACTTCTGATGTGCTCCCATGCTATAAGAAATATCACTTGCTCAAAATTTTTCAAGTTATTTTAAGAGTCCAATAATGTTAGGATGGTTTTTCCTTCTAAAATGGCTTCTTTTTTTCTTCACACATACTCCCTGTGGGTCACTACTATAAATTACAACTTAGTCTGATAAGGAGAAGAGCTACCACTAGCGGAAAACTCCAATTTTCTGCCTAGTGAACTGAATTCAATAGTGAGCAACACTGTGAAAGAGAATGCTTTCCTAGTTTCCTAGGTATTTCCACAGTTTGTATTGCTTCACTGCAAAGACAAAGCAAAGTCCTGAGTCTCCATATGATTTTTCTGCTTTTATAGATAATTTTCAAGACACAGATGATTAGAAACTGAGATAAAAAGGCAGACAGTGCTGCCCAGGGTGCTCTCTGGGATCCTTGTGTCTGTTCATGGAAATGGGTCTGCAGTACAGAGACAGAGCCAGTGCCTCATACCTAGTGGGCACCCAACAGATGCTGAGAAATAGGACACACATGCTCAGTTTCTGCCTGGTTTCGTACTGCAGGCACTTGAGATGTGATTCCCTCTTCATTTCCACTGACTCCTGTATCCCAAATTGTCTCTACCCATGCTGGTATGTTACCTGTTCATGAGTCTTCCTAGTACTTGCTCTTGGCTTACTTCTCTTAGATCTGAACTTTTTTTTTCCCTGTCTTTTAAAAAATTTCTATTTAAGTTACACAAGTTTTATGTATCTTATATGTACAGATTTAGGAATATAGTGACACTTCTTCCCGACCCATGCTCCAACGCTTCCTCTTCCTCCCTCTCATATAAAAAACACTGTTCCTCAATGGAAGAGGCAAGGGGTCAAAAAAAAATAAAATAAAATAAAATAAAAAGAAATCCTGCCTTTTGCAACAAGATGGATGCAACTAGAAACCATTATACTTAGTGAAATAAGCCAGTCCCAAGAAGACATATGTTTTCCCTGATCCAAGGTAAATAATAGAACACCTGAAATGTAATGTATTGGAGTGAAATAGACATTTGAGATTTGATGATTGTGAACTTGATTTCCTATGTTTGAGGTTTGACCTTAGTCACTATTATAACTCTGCTCTTTGATTGCTATTTCCATTAGGCAATTTAGGAGATGCAGCATAAATATTTTGAATTTCAAGTAACACCAATTATAGCAACTGAAGCACTTCAAGTAAACCCTAATCAGATGTGTCCAAAGTACATTTAATTTAGGAAATTGAAAGGGAAGGCTATGTGAAGAAGTTTTGTTCCAATATCATTTTAGTAATGGCATTTCTATCACAATTTTTCCAAGTGCTCTCCTTCACAACCAGTGGCCTTAAGATTTTTATAAATGTCTACAAGTAACTTTTTCCTATTCTTTTTTGACTATGATTTTTACTGTATGTTGGAGAGTAAAAAGTAAAACAATGAGTATGTAACTAACTCTAGTAATATCAAATTGCTGAGCCTGATTCAACAGGGAAAATGTTATAGTGTAGGACAATTAAAAACAAAACAATCAACCTGGACAAAGTCTGCCCTGATTTTCCAATGAAGCTCTCCAATGAGAGGGGGAAGGTAGGAGAATTCGATGTGCTTTAGAAATCTTGGTACCTTTAGTTAAAGAGGTGAAAAAAGAAGTCAAAGTAGTTGCAATTTTCTAAATCATTTAAGACATAGAAAGAGTGGGTGAGAACTGCCTTGTTCTTTCTCTGGTTGTGTCCTCAGACACATCACATTTAAATTCTGGGCTTTAATGCAAACTCTTGCCTACCTGCCTAGTAGTGCAATACTTGTGAACATTACAAATCTAAGGCAGAGATAAGGATGTCAAAACTCCAAGTCTGACCCAAAGTCATGTCTGCTTTTCTACAATTTTTACTCCTTTTTTCCTTCCAATAAAATATTTAATAAGGACATAAAGTAGCTACAGTTTATTCTACCTTTTATTGAGCACCAGGGCATGCTGCTTAAGTTACTCCAAAGAAGGGGAGACTCCTATTAAATGTGAGGTGTACAAAGGAATCCTTTGTTGCTTCCAGAGCAGTTTAAACATGAGTGTACCATCTTTTACCTTCCTAACTCAGAGACAGTGTGCAGATGCTTTTAATATTTATTCTCTGTTCTTTATAGAAGAGGAAATAGACTTTCAGTGATTTGCTCAGTCTCAAAGAGTGGGTAGTGATATTCTGTCCACCTCTATATAAACATAATACTGGAATAAACACTGGTAAAGCCCACTTGACAGCTTCTTACTGGAGATTTCTCATAGCAAAGTTTCAAATGGTTGGGTAACAGCCAAGGAGCCTTGCACTAAGATTTTAGTAAATGGGCAGCATGACTTCTAAGAGGGCCATATAAATCTCCAAACTCCAGCCCTGGCTCTTCATTCTCAATTGGAGAAGATAATAAAATATAAGGGATTATGAGAAAGGAGGCAGCAGGTCTTTGCTCATTCTTTTTCAAGCATTATAGCTTTGATTCCACTGAAACAAATAAGGCAAGACTTTAATAAGCCAGTACTATACCTACAGCGCTGAATATAAGTATGAATTTATGTCAAATTTCTTTCAAACTTCACACCATCTACTCCTCAGCTAATCTGTTGTAACCTCTCAATTCTCATTATGTTATCATGCCCTTCTAAGAGTTGTACTTTTTCATCTTTTTAATGATTTCATGTTTTTTTCCCTTAAAAAAGTAAACACAACCTTTTTATAAATATGGATTACACTGTCAAATGTCAGTAATTTCATGGAGCGATAGGCTCTATGGAAGACATTGAAAGCACTTATTGTATTAAAATGCACTTCTCTTTCTTCCTTAGGGACTGCTCTTCACTATGTGAGGTAGAAGAGTTCATTGCTAATTAGCAACACGGGACAAGCTTTTATAAACGTTAGACTCAACAAATTCCAGGAACAAGCATTTATGAAAGAGCTTTAAATAGGGCCAACTGGAGGCAAGATGGAAACAATCCACTGTGCTTTGGGGGAGTTGTGAGCTTCATTCTTAGGTGTCAGTCTGCTTTCTTCTTGGTATGGATTTGGTCTACAACACTGGAATGATGTGCAGCGAGAAAGCGGGAGAATGCGAGCCTGGGCATAGAAGGTTTACACTGATTTCAGGCGGCTCTGGCGTCTTCTCACTGACACAGTTTGGTCCTGGAACAGCGATCATGACTGACTAACTGGGGTAGAACAGAGCTTTTAGCAAATGTGTGCATATAAATACACCTATCTGTTCACCTCTAGGGAAGACAGCGCCCGCTCTCTCCTTCCTGAGAAGTCCGGATGGGGCAGTGAGTGCAGACAATAAGGACTGATCTGACATCAAAGAATTGCTACTTTATATATGTGTGACTTTAAAGAGTAAAACACAGGCATTACATGAAAAGTCTGGAGAGCTTGAAAGACTGGCATTGTTTTTGATTTGCTGCAGGGTTCTTCTGCCTTCTCAGTCATGAATAGCTTCCTACTACGCCTCCCTGTGAGGTCATAAACTGCTGAGATCATCAGTTGGTACCTCCATCAGGAGTAATAGCACACAGTTCTCCCCAGTGATCACAACACCAAGCAGATCTGCTCCACTGGTGCTGGGGGCCCAATACCTTCGTATGCCTTTCCACTTCATTACATAATTTCCCCCGCGCATGCACCAAGTAGCCACAGCAGCGGCTGACATCTGGCTTTGTAAACTCCTGTACTGCCAAACTGCCTAGTCCCTAACTATGCAGTTTCCTCTTTTTGTTTAAAAGGTTTGCAGAATTTTATTATTTTTAAGTTTTTAAAACTTATTTGAGGCTGGTGCCGTGGCTCAATAGGCTAATCCTCCACCTGCGGTGCCGGCACACCGGGTTCTAGTCCCAGTTGCCCCTTTTCCAGTCCAGCTCTCTGCTGTGGCCCGGGAGTGCAGTGGAGGATGGCCCAAGTGCTTGGGCCCTGCATCCCATGGGAGACCAGGAGAAGCACCTGGCTCCTGGCTTCGGATCAGCACAGTGCGCCGGCCGCAGCGGCCATTGGAGGGTGAACCAACTGCAAAAAGGAAGACCTTTCTCTCTGTCTCTCTCTCACTGTCCACTCTGCCTATCAAAAATTTAAAAAAAAAAAAAACTTATTTGAAAGAAAGGTGAGGGGGAGAGATGGAGAAAGAGAAAGGATATAGAACTCTTGCATCCTCTGGTTTTACTCCTCAAATACCTGCAACAGTCAGGGCTGTGACAGACTAAAGCTGGGAACAAGAACTCCATCCAGGTCTCCCATGTGGGGAGTAAGGACCCAACCACTTGAGCCCTCATGGCTGGATCTCAGGATGTGTATTAGCAAGAAGCTGGAATCCACAGTGCAGCTGGAACTCAAATGGAGGCACCCCCACGCAGGATGATACTGTCTCATCCCACATCTCAACCACTAGGCCAAACTGCTTTCTTTTCAAGACCCTGCCCAAGATCACCATCATTGACCAGAGCCACTCCACCAAGGCCTGCCAAATCCTCCTTCTCACCTCTTAAGTCAGGCTTCCCTCTACTTGAGGTCAGGCCCTATGTATTCCCTTGTCCAAAGCCCCATCCCCGCTCTTTCCCTCCTATAGGGGGACCCTCCAGGAGCCACTGCATAGCACCAAAGGATCCAAGCCACTGAGTCTATTTTTTTGTTGTTTGTTTTTTTCTATTATTAACAACCTCAATAAAAGACTGACTATATTTAAGAAAAGGCCTCAGATTTCTCATTCCAGTATCAGGGTCTCCCAGTTCTTTGCTCAGTCTCTTCTTCCAGGGCACTGTGGTGCAGTGGGTTAAGCTACACCTTCTAAAACTGGCATCCCATATCTCAGTGCTGGTTCAAGTCCTGGCTGCTCAATTTTCCATCTGGTTTCCTGGTAATGTGCCTGGAAGAGCAGCAGCAGATGGTCCAAGTACTTGGGCCTCTGTCACCCATGTGGGAGACCCAGAAAGAGTTCCTGGCTCCCGGCTTCAGCCTGGCCGGGACCCGGCTATTGTTAGCAATTGGGGATTGAACCAATGGATGGAAAAATCTTTCAGTCTCTGTCCTTCCCTCTCTAGTGCTCTTTTAGTTAAATAATAAAGAAATCTTTAAAAGCAAGCAAGTAAGCAAACAGCTCCTTTTCAAGAACCCGAGGGCAGTGACTGCTCCAGTCAGGCCAGACTTTCAAGGGACTAGTCTGCCCCTTCCTGTTCCTCCATCATCTCCCCTCCAAGTCAAATGAAGTGCCAATCAGTCCTTCCCAGCTCTCCAGGGCTTGCTTTTGGTATTTGATTGCAGTCAATTTAGCAATTTTCATGTTCAGGGTCAAATCATTCTCAAGATATCAAATCACAGGAGCTGTAGGATCCTAATTACCGTATGAGAGCAGGTTTTGTGAGGCCAGCGTTGTGTCCTGTGGCTTGGGGATGTTGTTGAGCCACTTGTCATAGAGCAGACTTCAGAAAGCTGAAGAGAGGTGTGGTAGCTTAGCACTGCCTGCAGTACCGGCATCCACATGAGTAGCAGTTTGAGTCCTGGCTGCTCCATTTCCAAAACAGCTCCCTGCTAATGTGCCTGGGAAGGCAGCAGAGGATGGCCCTAGTGCCTGAGACCCTGCCACCTATGTGGGAGACCTGGAGGGAGCTCCTGGCTCCTGGCTTTGGCCCAGCTATGATAGTCATGGCCATTTAGGGAAGACCTCTGTTTCTCCTCCCATCTCTGTCATACTACCTTTCAAATGAATAAAACAAATTTTTAAAATAAAATAAAGAAAGCTGAAGAGTTAGCAGCTCCCAGCTTTGTATCAGGAAGATCACACTCCCCACGGTTCCCCAAGCTTGACAGGCTACATCTAATTTCTATCACATGCAGGAAATGAAACACAGGAAGATAAAAATTTTAAATAAAGCTTTAGATTAAATATCAAGATGTTAAAGAGGTACTTCAGGATGATCATGGTAATTTTTTTAAAATACTTAGTTCGTTCTTTAGGAAAAAATAGAGACTACCCAATTTCTTTTCCATTAGGGCAACAGAAATTCAAATTAGAGTTTCCACTTGGAATGGCTGGGACTTAATTATTTAGAGTATGGCAAGATAACTGTTAAACTATAATGTGCTCTTTCTACATACTCTAAAGCCAGAGCTGTTGCCCTTTTTTCAAAAAAACTCATCTTCTAATTCCATTTTCCATACATTTAAACATTATTTACTTGAGAAACAAAGTACATACAAACACACACAGAGAAAGAGAAAGAGAAAGAGAGAGAGAGAGAATGAATGAATCAATATACTCCCATCTGTTGGTTCATTCCCAAAATTCCTGTGATGGCCTGGGGGCTGAATATAGGAACTGGGAACTCAGCTCAGATCTCGCACATGATTGGCAGGAGGCTGATTACTTGAGACATCACTGTTACCTTGCAGGGTCTGCATAAGCAAGAAGCTAGAATTGGAAGCCAGAGCAAGGAGTCAACCGCACACTGTGATATGGTATATGGGCATCTCAACTGCTACCCTAACTGCTAGGCTGAATGCCAAACCTATGCTCTGGAACGCTTCAGATTTTATAGAGCTCCGTGAGAGGCAGTAGGGCTTATCTGTGAAGTACGTAGGTATCAGAGTGCCTGGCTAGCTGGGTTCAAATCCCAGCTCTGACACTTCCCTCTAACAGGGTCACCTCAGCAAGTCACTTACCTCTTACCTGACTCAGTGAACTGATTTCAACACGAGGATACATAATAATAATCCTATTTGATAATTATGAAGGTTAAATGAGAAAATACAATAAAATTCTAAGCACAAAATAAGTACTCAATAAATATTTTTAAGGAATAAAGAATCAGAAAATTCAGCTTTGTTAAAAAAAAATAAACAATGTTTTCCCTCGTCTCAACAATTGCTTAGAGTTCAGACTAAAAGATAATACCTTCCAAACTCACAGAACTTTCTGAGTTAAGAAAGCTGTTATGGGACCAGCACTGTGGTAAGGCAGCTTAAGCCACTGTCTGCAGCAGCAGCATACCATATGGGTGCTGGTTCGGGTCCCAGCTGCTCCACTTCTGATCCAGCTCCCTAGTACTGTGGCCTAAGGAAAGCAGTAGAAGAGGGCCCAAGTGCTTGGGCCTCTGAACCCATGTGGGAGACCTGAAAGATGCTCCTGGCTTCAGTCTGGCCCTGCTCTGGCCATTGTTGCTATTTGGGGAGTGAACCAGCGGATAGAAGATCCCTCTCTCTGTCTCTCCCTCTCTCTCTCTGTAACTCTGAATTTCAAATGAACAAATAACTCTTACAAAAAAGAAGGCTATTACAAGGAATAGATGAGAAAATATGGAGTACTTGGCACCTAAAAAATGCTCAGTTAATGCTAGTTACTATTCTGTGAGAGAGGGTCAACAGAATAAACCACCCATTTAGCACTATGCCTTAAATGTAAACCAAACCACCAAACCACTTTACTAGAACCAAGGGTGAATTGCCATTTTAATCTCATGCTACAGATCAGAGGCAAGGATCAGGCACATTAAAGTCAAAGTAGCTCATGAAAATTTTCTTATAAACAGTTCCCCACCCACATCGTGAGTCAGGTAGCTTCCTACTGTCTTTAGTTTGGATGTTGGAAAGCTGAGGGCCAAATAAATCGTCCACCTTTGCAACAGCCTTTAGATATGCATCACGGGCCTTCAAAAGTTCATGGGAAATGCATATCGAGCTACAACTATGCATGGACACCATTTTGTACCACGATAAACTTATCTTTTAATTCTATTTTTTCATGAATTTTTAATCGCCTTTCTAGTCTCTACACTATCTCCATTTCTCATCTGTCTCCTTCTCCTACACTTACTCCCCTTTCCCCTGCATTTTTTGTTTATTTCACTTGGTTTAAATCTCACTTTAACTCCTGGAAATCCTGAGCTGCCTTGGATGGTTTTTTGGGAACAGGATGGGCTGTACACGGAGGAATAATTCAGAAAACAACTGATTTATACTTTGCATCTGATTTATACTTTTCAAATTTGCCACATGAAGTGTACGTTGACTTAACATTTTAAGCCAAAGAGATTCTCTTTGGCTAATACCAATTACTTTTGTCTCACATGTCCCTATTTCAAAGCATTTTCTAATAATTACCTGAGCGTATTTTCTATTTCAAAGAAACCAATAAGTGGCACGGATACAGAAACAAGTGTGAATTCCACACATACACTTAAGCAGTTACCAACTGGTGTGGTACAAGCAACTGCTCCATGCTGGGCACTGCCTCTGCACCTGTTAGTGAAGCCAATCCCCGTGATAGCATGCTTGGTGCGGGGCTCTGGACTGGGAAAGTTCCTGCAATAATTAAAGTTTTGCTGAACCAAACACCGGGGCTGAAAAATCCACAGACCCAATAGTGCTCAAGTTCAGCAAATGCTCATGTAACCAGAGGCCCAGAAACAGACTTTTCTGAGAACAACTTAGAGTAGAAAGGAGACAGATTCACACACACACACACACACACACATGTGCCATGAACACACTCAACATCCCAGATGTACATTCTTGCAGATTGTAAGGTTGGCCTGTGCTGTTTCTCTAACGACTCATTTCTTAGGCAATGGCATCTACTTTCACGGATAAGAAATCTAAAATCTTTGAGTCTTTGTTCTCCAAGCTTTGGAATCTCAATTCAACTTCCTGTCAGGCATACCTACAAGTCTCAGACATATCAAACTCTACCTAAACCAAGCCTCATCTCAGGCCCTTTATCCTGGAAAGCCTTTTCTTTTCTTTCTTTCTTTCTTTTTTTTTTTTTTTTTTTTTTGGTAGACTACCTATCAGCTTTTCATATGCTGTTTGAATAGCTCATTTATTATGTTTAGTTTCCACCCCACTCCCTACTAGAATATAAGTGGCACCAGGGCAGGCATCATGGTCTACTTCATTCACTTGATATCTGTCCAAGCTATCCCTCGATATTCCCAGAACGGTGCCTGGCATTGAGTAGGCTGTGAATAAAGGCTAAATGTGTGCACTGCCCTCCCACGCCCCTAATGCTGCTGCTTCTCTGGGATTCCTGATCTTGGCAAATGGCATCGGCAGCCGAGAGTAGGGACTCGCCCTAGATTTCTGCTTCTGCACCTCCAATGTATAGCAGCCAATATGACTTAGCGGACAGTCTTTTCACCTGTTCCCTCCTCTCCATCCCTAACACCACCAGCCAAGTTTTGCACTGGTTCATCCCTTCCACAAATCTTGGAAACAGCCACTTGCACCCCTTTAAATCACTGCACCTCACTATGGCCAAGTCTCAAGTGCACAGCTGAGCGTACCACTCTGCTGTGTGAGAGGATTCAGAGGGTCTGTTTCAGCCACAGATGAATTTAGGGTCCTCCTTGGCATCCAGGACTTGGTCCAGCTTGCTCATTTACCTTCCAGCTCACAGGTCACACAGAGGTGACAGGAATCTGCTGCAGGTGTCCCTCCAGACAGTTCATCCTCCCACCCCCTCCCACCCTTGCTGCCCCACCGCTGGCAGTTCCTATATTTCAAGATTTGGTCTTGGGGTCAATTCTCTGAGCAGCTTTCCTTGATCTTCCAGAATGGCCTAAATGTCATGGCTCGGTGTGTTTCCATAGCAACCAAATAAAGGGATCAAAAATCTGGGCAAGCACTTGCCATTGACACGAAAGTCTTACGCTTAAGTAAGGAGGAAAAGAAAGCTCATAAAAGCCATCCACACAACCTGTTGGGTAGGTACATATTTAATGCCCTACAAGGAAATAATTTGAAAGGATCAGATTACCTGGTTCCTAATTTATGATAAAGGGGGAAAACCCACAAAACATCAACTTCTTTTCTAAAATGTTTCATGAGAAAATCGTAAGCCATAGTAGTCCTTGCTTTTCAACTTCTGAGGGAGCAGGTATTGGGGCAGTGACAGTGGACTTGGATTCCCGTTCGTTTCTTGTACATGACTCACAGGAAAACTAGAGGCTGTGTCTTACATTATTAACCAAGTCATCCAATAAATACACATTAAATTATTTCATCACTTTATCATTTCCTTAATTTTATATTTCTAGCTCGAGGGGTTAGCTATATTTGAATTAGTATATAATTCTATCCCAATTTAGCTTGTATCAACTAAGTTGCAATGAGAAAAAGAGAGAGAGATACAGGGAAATCTCCAACTTACTGGTTCACTTCCCAAATGCCCGTGACAGGTGGCACTGGGCCAGACCAAAGCCAGGAGCACAGAACTCAATCCAGGTCTCCCAAATGGGTGGCAAGGACCCAACTACTTGAGCCATCGCCTGCTTCTTCCTAGGGTGTGTATTAGCAGGAAGCTGGGCTGAGAAGTGGAGCTTGGACATGAACCCAGGTGCCAGGATATGGGATGTGGATATCCCAAGTGGTGACTTAGCTGCTGTGCCAAATGCCTGCCCACAGTTCTCCATCTCACGGCACACTTCTCCATCCTCCTTCCCCTGCAACACAAACTCAGTTGCTCATACCCTTGCTTGCTCTTCTGCTACAAGCATGCAGGTACACCTGCAGCACTAATGGGGAAACATGGGTTTATGACGCGGTGAAACACTCCTTCCTCTGGACCTGTCCAGTTTACTCAGGAGTTTTAAGCCAGCAAGGAAAATGAACTACCCTCCACTCGTTCCACTTCCTTAAAACATCTGCAGGAATAATAACGATAATTAATAAATTTAAAGATTTTTGACCTGTATGCTGTGAACTACACATGGAGGGAACGAGGTACACGTTCACAGGCCTGCTGCCTTAAAATATTGCATACTTGAAAAACACCAAGATTAATCCACAATTCTATCTTTAAAGCATTTCAAGAAATAGGCTTAGATGTCTCTTCCTTCAACAGCAACATGTGATTATGGAAATGGACATATGGCTTGGCTGACCTTACTATGACGGCGACTCCTGGGCCTAACTAGTCTGCTTACAAAAATATAAATCCAGGTGACTTTACATGATAATGAACTCACTTCCTTTTTTACAGCCTTACAGCCAATGATTTGCGGGAGCTGTATCTTCCAGACACTGCTTATACACTGAGTATCCAGAAAGGAAATTAGGTTGTAAAATAGCATGTGCTGAATCTAGTTAACTCTGTTCATTGAGAGATCACAAAGTAAAATACACAGATGAGAGGAGACTAGTGGCATTCTATAGCTGGAAAGAGATGAGATAATGAAGACTTGGGAGAAAATTAGAAACGATAGATTAGAAGTTGAAATGCCCACACAAATTCTTGAGCTAGTTCCACTGGTAATTTACTGGTCTTGGGGAAGCTATTTAACCTCAATTGCTCTTACGCCACATAAGGTACATTCCTGTGTACATTCAAACATTTATTTAGTGTCTACTCAGAATCTATGGCCTTGTTAAGTTCTGGAGTAAGATCCTGTCTTGTCCTATATATAGGCTTCTAACAGAAGAACTAAAAATCGAGTTAGTGGCTCTCACATTCTCAACCGCTCAGCTCCCAGTGGTTCACTGTGGAAGTGAACCTCAACAGTTCAGTCCACACTGGAAAAAAGCATCTATAGGCAATTTCCATTGTCCCTCCATTCATCTGCTTGCCCCAAACACTCTAGGAGAACCGTTAATCTAGAGGATCTTATCACCTTAAACAGCAGCCATAGGGAAAAAAATGACATGTGGCAGGAAAATGAAGGGCTGAAGAACGACAACCCAGAGTGCAATGTATCATTTATATCATCTCTCTGCAGAGGCATCATCTGGGAACTTCCACATGTGTTCTTAGAGAGTAATAATGACCTAATGTGTTGATGCCACATAAAATATGCACTTACATGGTATTTTCAGGTAATTTTTTGTAGCAATGTTCAAGAAGGATGACACTACTTTTCCCATTTAGAGACAAGCAAAATGAAACCCAGTTAAGTTAACTAATTTAGTTTCAGAAAGTAAAACAAAGCTTTTTGACTCTCAGGCCAGTCTAGTTTCCACAAAAGAGAACCTAATGTTTAAAACAAACAAAACCCAACACATGTTCAGTTATTCCTTTTAAGACGGAAAGGTCCCTAAAATCTTCAGGGCAAGTAAATGATTCAAATTCAAAACTAACATTACAACCTTCCATTTGTAAGGTACAACAACATGGCTATTAACTGACATTATTGGCAAATAAGGCATTCTGGGAAAAGAGTTCTCAGTGTTTTATATTGAATGATTAAGAAGGAGGAAAATAAGCACACATATACATCCCATTAAGCAGAACACAAAGAACACAATTTACACTTAAAAATAATTTCTCGTCTCCATACACGGCTGCTTGCCACTATGCTATTACACGTTTTTGAGTGACGTCCTTTATAGCACAAAGCGTTCAGACAACAGCCTCACAGCTCTGGCTGTTGTGTTTCTTTTCCTGTCTGCTCTCTAGTGACCACCTCTGTGCCTGTCCTCAGCTAGCTGTGCCCTTCCGCCTGAACTGACTCTCCTCATCTTAGTTCTCTCTTCTCACTGCTGCTCTGGATTCTCTGCTTTACAGTTTAAGAAAGAACTTAAAAATATTAAAAAAAACAACAACTAAAAACAACAACAAAGGGTAAACATTTAAATAAACATGTGAAGGGACTTCAAAAAATTCATGGAGAAATAGGATGAAAAGTATGTTTATTTGGGTGCCATAAAATTTTGAAATCATATATTTGATTATATATACTTAAATGTAGATGTAGAAACTTGCACAATCATATACACACCTGCTAAAGGGAACAAATGATATCTCCTCATTGCTGGGGTTACTTCCTTCATTTTTGCCAAATGAGCATGAACAGACTAACACATAGGGTAGAATTTTCATGAGCTTGGTAACATATCACAAAACAGAAAGAATAGATGAAGTTTAGCATTGAGATTTTAGTTACAGATTTGGAATCATAAGACTTTAGTATGGGCCTAAGATTGATCTTATGATTCAGAATAGATTGCTAGGTTTGATTCTAAATAGCTTCCTTTGGAAAAAGGAAATAAAAATAACACCCATATCCCATAAATTTTGTGATGTGACCACTCAAACTATGTAAACCATTATGAAAATGTCCTGTTAATTCAATATCTGTATTTCTCCCATATGTATAATTTCTCTATCATATACAAACACAATAAAACAGTAAATGCAAAATTTACAATTATAAAAAAGGTTTAACTCTCATGAATTTAATATTATAAGTTTGTTGAAGCCTTGTATTATACAGATGAACACTGAAAGACAGATGCTCAAACACATAGGGAATAAATCGTTTAATACACGTCTTCAAAGGCACTCACCAAATTTCGTTATCCAGTTGTTGATCACTTTCCAATGAAAGAAAATATCAGTACCAACATTTAGGCATTTCCATGTTTATGTATATTAAGTTACCAAACAGTTCTTCTCCTCAAACAGAAACTACTTGAAACAATAAAAGTTAAGCAAGAACTTTCAGAAAACCTTTTGCTTCAGAAGCAGAGAAAGGCAGGGGTGGGCATTTGCCTCACTGGTAAGCCTCTAGTCGGGAGGCTCACATCCTATACTGGAGTCCCAGCTCCAGTCCCAACTCTAGCTTCCTGCTAATGTGCATCCTGGAAGGAGGATGATGGCTCAAGGACCCACACAGGAGACCTGAATTGAGCAGTTCCTGCCTCCTGGCTTTGAGCCAACCCAGATCTGGCTGTTGAGGACATTTGAGGAGTAAACCAGCCAGATGGGAGCTCTCTCTCAAAATTCTCTCTCAAATAAGTAACTAAAATTTTAGTAAAAAGAAAAATGAAATAGGGAAAGGCTGATTCTGCAAACAGTTCCAGTGGGCTGTGACAGGAGGCTGATCCACAGGTGGGGCCAGCTGCCCAGCGTGGACGCTCTCATCTCCCGCTCCAGGACGCCCTTGTGCACACTGCTGTACTTTAACAAATCATTGTTACCACTCATTAGTGGGCTGCAAAAAGGGAGTTCTAACATGGGAAGGTGCAGAGTGGTCCTAGACAGGAACTCAAATTAATATTATCCTACACAACTTCTTCTGAGCTGATTGTAGAATTAAGGAAAGGGGGAGGGCATTAAAAATATACTGACTTCAGTAGTGTACAAATTAATTTTTCCTACTTTCCGGAAACCAGCCGTGTTTTGCTGAGGAAATCACTTTTTCCTGCTCTGAATCTACTGGTGCAGGTTGTCTGGTTCGCCCAGAACTAGCGAGCCATTTGATAACCACATGCCCGGCCACAGGGACTACAGCATAAGTGGACATGTGGGCCAAATTCAGTCTGAGGAGGTTCCACCGGGGATTTCGACAGGAATTGCTAGGAGCTGAAAACCTTTTTTTAATGGAGGCCTGGTAGCCAGCTATCTCAGCACCACGAGAGAACCTGCATGAGAAGAGACAGAACAAAGCTGAGCGCTCGAGAGAGTGGGACAGAGTTCTGGAGGCCTGGCTGAAGACTGCAGTTTGCCTGGAGCCAAGTCCACACTGGGACTTTCCAGTGTGCAGGCCAATGAATTTCCATGGGTGCTTAAGCCAGTCTGTGTTGAATTTTTTGTCACCTGAAACCCAGAGCCCATACCCTGAGAAAGTATTCCTGAACTCCTACTACCAAATGATTGCTGGGCTTGGGGATTATCAAATAACTAATAGTATAAACAATGTAAAATCATATAATATCATGGAAATCATGCAAAATTAATCCCAGAAGCAAAGAAGTAACTACTTGGCTAAGTTTTTTCATCCCAGAACTAAGGATACCACCATGTGGTCTTGGCGAAATGAAGGAGAAACATTCAACTTGCTTTTTTTGAAGTCTCTAAAGCACCGGATCATTTCTCTGGACACTCCCCTAAGAAACAGCACTTACAGAGTCTTTACGTTGAGCACGTTAGTGAATGCAAATGTCAACAACCCAATAAAGCTTGTAACAGTGGACATCCTATACTTTCCCCAGGCACCACTCTCAACGTTAGTGAAACCATCTGGCCAGAGGCTGATGTCAATGAATTACTTATAAGTGAAGACAGAAGAAGTCAAAAACAAACTGAAGATTATTTCTCCATAAGAGGTACAATTACATGGACAGAAGCAAAAGCTGGCCTAAATGGGCAGAGCAAATCTCCGTCAAATTTCTCATTAAATAATATACTCATTTGGAAACTTTCAGTAGGAGTAAAGATAGGACACAAGCCGAGACAAAGAATTTGAAGTCGCTGATAAATAGGCCTGCTCTGTAGGGAACACAACTGAAACCACAGGGTTGATGTCAATATTAACATTTTCAATTGCCAAAAACCTCTATTCATAGACAAACAGGGAAAAGGCAGACTTGATATATTCTGTGTGTTAATAAAAATGTCATTCTAGATCATGCACATTAAATGTACAGCAACACAATTATTTTTCTATTTTAAGCCCCACTCAAAAACAGAGACAGCAACAACAAGTCCCCTTGGGTCACTGCTGCTAACAATTTTGAATTTTGCTCATTAAATATTGCTTAGTGGAAAATTGTCACATACTCTTAAGATAAAGCATGATTACTATTTATCACTGACAGATGATATCAAATGTGTCACTGAAGTTCATTTCCCAACCACAAATACAGCATTAACTGTGCACTTGAACTACCCACTAGGAAAAATGCGTAAAAGGAACACCCACATGAACATTTACCTTCCACTGCTCTTTTGAAGAAAACTTTGCAGCTGCCACAGGTTACTACCCCATAATGACATCCTGAAGCCTCATCCCCACACACCAAACATATTTTGGAAGGTCTTGAGGATCCAGTAGAAACACTTCGTAAAGTAGAGCTGGGGAAAGAAAGTAAGATTTCAGTAACTACACTGTAATGGCACATTTAATACGCTGTACAGCTCAGTGCAACATTGTCAATCAACACAGCTCCACGAATGAATTCCGGAGCCTTAAGAAACGGAAGGTAAAACCCTGTCAGTGGAATAATGCCCTCAAGCATGTTGTACAGCAAGACCTGCAGTCTACACTGGGACATGAGAAATAATCACGTTAAACCTCTCCCCGCCTTTTTCTATTTTTGAAGAAAATTCACCAATAAAACCCACAAAACATGATTTGCACTCTGAGCAGAGAGGAGAAAAATCTTGAACGAGGCCATCACGGGAGTATTTGCTTTGGCATCAAGCAGCTATTACAACACTTCTCAACACCCTTCAGTCAGACTCAGATTATAAATCTCAATTATGCCCGGTTCAAAAAAATTCTTTCTACAACGATCCACTAATTTAAAAAAATGAGTTCCCTTGGCTGCCTGTCGTTTTATTCCTCAACCTTCTTCACGTTTTTGTGTTACCCTATATAGTTATGTTAAAATTAAATTCATTTTGCTTACTATTGTAAAAGGGCACTATCAATACTGAGACAAAAAAGTCATATATGATGAATAGCACAGGTATCTTTTATGGTAAGAAACTGAAGGGCTCTGGGTAACAGTTTTTAGGGACAAATGCAATTCTTCAAGCAATAATCTGAATATATTTTTAAAGAGAACCTTCTCAAGGTGTGTTTCACTGTGTTAGCTACTGGCATGCTCTGAACAAAATGTTTTAAATTCTAATAAATTATAGTTCAGTGACAGTTTAGATTATACTGAGTAGGCCAGAAGAGTTGATTTTTTTCATTCCTAGCCCACAGGCATTTACTGAATATTAACACATAGATCTTGTACAAGGTACTGACGACATAAATATACAAATGTGTTCTCTGCCCTAATGGTTGGAGGGACACAGACTACTATGGTGAGTGCTATTGTGCAGGGTAATGTGGCGACAGTGCAGGCTCAGCCCTCCATTCTGGGAAGGCCAGGTAAACAGGAGTCAGCAAACCCTTGCCCTGCTATCACAGTGGAACTGGGTTGTGAAGCATGACCACGCACAGCCAAAGAAAGCGAGGGGAGAAAAGCAAGGTGTGTTCAGAGAAATGCGAGCTACACGTGTGCAGAAAACCCTGGGCAGGGCTGTTGGATGTCAAAGCTCTGTCATCCTGTGAAACAACAGGTAGGTGGCAAAGAGATCCAGAGAAAATACTACAAAAGGGTAAAGTGGTTACATCACGGTGATGAATCCTTGGTGTTTCAAACAAGCTAAAACCCAATGATATCACATTGATGATTAAAAAAAAAATTACATTAAATGTTGGCACTACACCCGCACCAAAAAATACATGAAGGAATACACAATTTGGCTGCTCAGGGCACTGTATGACTGACTTTCAAGAAAATGACTTCTTAAATCAAGGACTGCAACAATGTTCTCCAAAGCTGTTTTTCCTTCTGAGAAATGAGCTCTTAATTATTTTTATTAGTGTCCTTTGACTTCTTTATAGCATTCAAAACATTCCATCAGCATCCAGCATCAGTAACTTCTTCAACATGTTAGCCAGGAAAACTCAATCCATAGTCTGTCTGACTCACCCTACACTTCACAGAGAAACTCCGCGACTTTGTAAATATTTGGAATATAACTTAAAATCGTCATTAAAATGTAATTGCTTTTTCACAACTACAAGCATACATGAGATCTTTCGTCAACATTTTTGTGGGCCTTGGTCTTGGTCCCAGTGCTTAATGGTTTCTTAGCTTCAGTCTCTGGAACTCTCCTCCTTTTCTATCCAAATTTATTTTCTCAGTGATTGCTTCAAGTCTCACGTCTTCAGATGTCATCAATATGCTGGGGACTCCCAGACGTTTATCTCTAACCCTGGCCCCTCCCTTGCATGGCAGGCCTACTTGACATCTTGGACATCTAACATGCACCTCACACTTCAAATACTCAAAGTTTGGCTGGGGGTCAGGGTTGTGGTGCAGTGGGCTAAGGCACCACCTGCAATGCTGGTATTCCAAACAGGTGCTGGTTTGAGTCCTGGCTGCTCTACTTCTGATGCAGCTCCCTGCTAATATGTCTGGGAAAGCATTGTAAGATGGCCCAGGTGCTAGGGCATCCACTTGGGGGATGCGTATGAAACTCCTGGCTTCTGGCTTCGGCCTGGCAAAGCCCTGGATGTTTGTGGCCATTTGGGGAGTAAATCAGTGGATGGAAGTCCTATCTGTCTCTCCTTCTCTCTCTGTAATCCTACCTTTCAAATAAACAAGTAAATCAAAACAAAACAAACTTGGCTGATCTTCTCCCTGCCTTTAAACCTGCTCATCTCACACACTTGCTCCTCTCCCTTAATGGCAAATATTATAGATTGAACTGTGACCCCAGCAAAATTCACAGGTTGAAGCCCTAGCCTCTGATACCTCAGACTGTGACTGTAGGATTGTTGCTGGTGTACTGAGTTAAGATGAGGCCATAGTGCACTGGGGCAGGCACCTAATCCTATCTGACTTGTGTCCTTATAGAAAGGGGAAACTGGATTACAGACACTCACACAGAGAATGCCATGCTTAGATGAAGGCAGAGACTGGGGGATGTTTCTCTAAGTCATGAAAGCCAGAAATTTCCAGAAAACCTTCCAAAACTACAAGAGAAGCCCAGAACATATCCTTCCATCACAGTCTCAAAAGAAACCAATCCTGCCAGCACCGTGACCCTGGACTTCCAGCCTTCACAGCTGGGAGAAGATGAGCTTCTATAGTTTGAGCTGCCCGCTGTGTACCGCAGCACTCCTCCCGACGCCCCTCACTGAATGAGACCTTTTGCAGTCTCGTTTACCCTTGGACAACTCCAGTCTGAAAATAGTGATGGAAAAATTCAGAAGTAAGCAATTCATGAATTTTAAATTGCTGTTCTGAGCAGCATGATGAAATCCCACAGTGCTACAGGGATGTGAATCATTCCATTGTCCAGAATATCCACACTGTATATTCACGACTTGCCCTGGGGCAGCTGAGAGCAAGGGCAGTGAGAGATAGACCACATCCACACAACTTAAAAAAAAAAAAAGATTTATTCATTCATTTATTGAAAGGCAGCACAACGGGGTGGGGGGAGGGGAAGGAAGTGGGGGAGGAGGAGGGAGGAAGAGAACTTCCACCCACTGGTTTACTGGCTCACTCTCCAATTGGCTGTAACAGCCAGGACTGGGCCAGGTCAAAGCCAGGAGCCAGCAACTCCATCCTGGTCTCCCACAGGAGTGACAAGGGCCTAAGTACTTGGGCCATAATCTTGCTGCCTTCCCAGCTGTATTAGCAAGAAGCTGGATCAGAAGTGAAGTATCTGGATTGGAACTGGTGTTCCTATTTGGGATGCTGCCATTGCAGGTAGTTCTTTAACTTGCTGTGCCACAATGCCAGCCCCCAAACAACTTTTATTATAGTATATTGTTGTAATTATTCTATTTTTAGTTATCATTAATATTTAAATTTTTTAAAGATTTATTTGAAACACACACACACAGACGGAAAGGACAGAGAGAGAGGAAGAAAGAGAGAGAGAGAGAGAATCTTTCACCTGCTGGTTCACTCCCCAAATGGCTGCAATAGCCAGGACCAGCCAGGAGCCTCATCCAGGTCTCCCATGTGGTTGTAGGGGTGCAAGGACTAGGGCCATCTTCTGTTGCCCTCCCAGACAAATTAGCAGGGAGCTAGACTGGAAGTGGGGCAGTGAGGACTCAACTCAGTGCCCATATGGAATGCTGGCATCACAGGCAGTGGCTTAACCTGTTAGGACACAATGCCAGCACCCACTGATAATCTTTTCTGTACCTACTTTGTAAACTAAATTTTATTGTAGGTATGTATGCTTGGGGAAAATCACGGGTTTTACAGAGTTTGTACTATTCGTGGATTTGGGCATCCACTGACCACTCAGTGGCTCTAAGACCACTGGGGGTCTTACAAGGAATTCTCCGCAGATAAGAACAGGCTGCTGTGCTTTGTTAGCAAACAACTGCAATGATTTCCTTCTAGCTGCTCCGGCTGAAGGACTTGGACACATCACGATTCCTCCCTTTCTCCCACACAACTCATCTACTTTCTGAAATTCTATTCATTTTCCCTGCAAAACACATCCAGATTCTGGTAACTTCTCACTACTCCTGTGCCCCATGCTAGTCTAAGCTGACAACACTTTATTTTTTATGAGTTGGGGGGAGAAAGAGAGAGACAGAGATAGATGGAGAGATAGATGGAGAGGGAGAGATAGATGGAGAGGAAGAGGGAGAGGGAAGGAGAGAGAGAAGAGGGAGAGAGGAGAGGAAGAGGAAGGGAGAGTAAGAGAGAGAAGAGGGAAAGAGAGGGAGAGGGAGAGAGGGAGAGAGAGAGATATTCTCCATCTGCTGGTTCACTCTCCCATATGGCTGCAACAGCCAGAGCTAAGCCAATCTGAAGCCAGGAACCAGGAGCTTCCTCTAAGTCTCCCACGTGGGTGCAGGGGCCCATGCACTTGGGGCATCCTCTGCTGCTTTCCCAGTTGCATCAGGAGGGAGCTGGATCAGAAGTGGAGCAGCTGAAACATACACCAGCACCAATATGGGATGCTGCACTGCAGGCAGAGGCTTAACCTTCTACGGCACAGCGCCAGCCCAGCAACACCTCTTGCTTGAGATTTTGCAAAAAGCTTTCTGGTTCGTCTTACTGTTTCTTTTTGGTCCCTTTCCTCTCACCTATAACCAGGATGAACCTTATTCCTTCCTTATTTTCCCCTAAACCCAACTAAGGTGTTTCCTTACCCTGGAAGTCAAAGCCAAAATTATCCACATGAACTCAAGGCCATAATCTAGTCTGAGACTTTTCTAAAATAAAAGAGTTAATGTTTGCTTTGATTTTGCAATTTGACAAATTTATTATTTTAATTGGGATTTCACAATGCGTTTTGTTATGCCACCTTTCTCTTCAACTTCCCCCAACTGGGTTCAGCTACATACCTTTCCCTCTGTGGACAGTCTGTTAAAAGCAAATCATGTTCCCTCACACAAGGACTGCAGGGCAGTTGATGGCATGGTGGGTTTCAAGGTGACTATTGTGACAATGCCGTTGATCTGACTGCTCATTTAAGTGTTGATCAAATGCCTGCCCTGTGCTAGGCACGTTCCAAACATGAGAGACCCCAGTGAATAACATGAATGAATTTTCTGGCCTGTATTGAATTCACTTTCTTTTACAGACGAGAAAAAACAATAAACAGACTAAAGAAAACAGCATCTTAGCTGGTAATATGTGGATTCGCAAAAAAACTTCATGGAAAGTGGAATTAAAAGATAAGTCTACTTTGGTGCAGAAATTTTCTGAAATCCAAGCATACAAAGGGTCATCAAAAATATCATGAAAACATGTACTATGAAATTGCCATACATATTTTTCAAGGTTTTTTTGTACTAAAATAAACTTATCTCTGATTCTATTTTTCCACAAACTTTTTGAAGTCCCCCCAGTTTGTGGTCTCCTTGGCCTCACTAAAGTGCTTTGGGGACCCTGGAAAGCAAAATTAGGGTTACTTCAACACAGGCTTCTGACACTGCAACAATTCATCTGATAACTGAGTTGGCTCCCAAGTGACTAACGAGCAGGTAGCTTATACAGCATGGATACAATGGACAGAGATGCTTCATGTCTCAGACAGGATGCAGCAGGAAAGCACAAGTTTTCATCATGCAATTCAGAACAGTGCACAATTTAAAACTTTTGAATTATTTCTGGAGTTTTCCATTTCATATTTTTGGACAATGGGTAATTGAAACCAGGAAAAGCCAAACTACATGTGGGAAAGGGCTACCATACTCCTCAGCTTTTCAACCCGATTGATTACCAAGTCCCACTTATTCCAGCTTCACACATTTTCACATCACTTCTCTCCACCCCATGGTTGGCAACACTGGCCCAGGAATTTGCTATTTCCTCATGGTTCATCTTAGCCTTTCCTCCCTCCAATTCATTTTCTAGTGACTGACAGATGGATCTGATGATAAAGATAGCTCATTGTATTACTTCCACACACAGAACTCTTCAATCTCCCTTATTGAGTGACACCATAAATGAAAACCTTTGGACATTTAAGTGCCTCCTTCTGTAACCAACCTTCTCTCACAAGGTCTCCCCATGATGTCTAACCTTGCACTCAGCACACACCAAGATTCCTGTTGAGGTGTTCTGGCCAACACTATTTATACAAATGAGTATTTCTTCTCCCGGACCCCAACTCCTAGAAACCCTATGCTTCCATAAATGCCCTGGTCTTCTCCCACAGGAAGTGCCACCCTCCCTGCTCCTGATGCCCTAGCATTCTGCTAACCCCTCTCCTTCACCAGTCATCCCTTTGCCCTTGTGTTAGTGACCTGTGTGCTTATCCTAATCCCCTGAGGGCAAAAACCTTATCACATGGATCTCTGTGCTGCCCCTGCCATTAGTCCTATGTTGGGACTTCTAATTGAATGAATGAAACCACACTCTCAATCTCATGATAGTAGAACATAACTTTACAAAAGGCCACTTTACAGAAGGCAAATTAATGAGGCCAAGGTTATAGGTTCAATTCCCATATGGTTCATTTAGCTTGGCACAGAGGGGAAAACAAACCCAGGGATACAGACTGTTCTCAGACGCTCAGCCAGCTGTCTCACACATGCCTACTGATGAAGCAACAAGCCACTAAGCGTGAATGGCTTCAGAAAACTCCAGTCTCTATCGATACTTCATCATGTGGTTATCTTTGAAACTGGAAGATGGCACATGGAAGGTTATATGTGTGCAATGGAGGAGATTACATTTATACATGTTACAATGGAGAGAAGGAAGGAGGAAGGCAGAGAGAGAAGAAAGAGGGGCAGGAGCAGACCTTGAACTCACAAGGTGTTATCAAAATATTTAGTGACGTAAGGCAGAATGCATCTTCAGAATAGAATCTATTTCTCAAGCTTCTACATAGGAAGTGAGGCCCAAATTGAAGGGCCATGCATTCAGGGGCCAAAGAACAGAACAGAGGCTCACTAAGGAGGTCTGGATTCCAGCTCCCCCCGAGCCATTAACTGGTGAAACCTTAGCAACAAAATCATACACTTCTTTGGGCCATAATTCCCGTCATAAAGAGGTTGAATAGATGATCTCTAAGACCCATTTTAAGACGTCTTCTTAAAATATAGACAGGTATGAAAGGTATCAGGTCAACAGGTCATTATCAAGTTTAATCTGAGTTTTAAGCTCAAAGATAATGTATTATGACATAAAGTAAATAATCATTTGATCTGGATCAAGTATTAAAATATCAAAACTATTCTTTCTAGATCAGCTGATTATATGGCACTTTAATGCAAAGGATCTGCAGTTGTTTTCAGTGCCAAACATAATAGTTCTAATGATCCAGGAAAGAGACTGGACACTTAATCAAAAGTTCATGCTGATTTTGGTGACAACTGGGAGAGGCTGAATTAATTGATCATCAAAAACACTTTACCCCCTAAAAGAGGTAGGTGCTTGGGGAGAAGCAAAATGAAACTGCATACGCACACATAAAATCATTTTACTGATGAAAACAAAGGAGAAACTGGCTCACTGAGAAACTATAATGAACCATGTCATCCTAGCAATTACCATGTGCAAAACTGCCTTTCTCATCTTTGTAGTAACCTAACAGAATAGCAATGATGGATCTATTTTCATCAGTCTGAAAATCTTCATAGAAAAATACTTTATCTCATTTCTTAAACTCGCTGTGAACTAAACACACCCATCCTTTGTATTATGATGTAACCAGTTGTAAGCTTCTATCACCCACTGCCTGCTTCATCCATTCAGCAATGCAGAGTGGAGCAAGAATTTGGAGGAATATATATATACCTTCCATCAGTATTCTGACATACTCACCTGAATATGCTGTGTATTTTAACCAGTCATTGAGCTATATATTGAAAACTTACTGCAGGCCCTACTGTTCTAGACACTCAAAAAAAAAAAAAAAAAAAAAAAAAAAAAAAAAAAAGGCAGGATAGGCATGTGGGCAGCCATTATGATACTACTTGGGACACCTACATCCCATGTCAGAGTGCCTGGGTTGGAGACCTGACTGTACTCTCAATTCCAGCTTTCTGCTAATATGTACCCTTAGAGGCAGCAGGTGATAGTTCAAGTACTTGGGTCTCTCCCACCCAGGTAAGAGACCTGGGATGAGTTCTTGGCTGCTGGTTTTAGCCTGGCCCAATCCTAGCTATTGTGGGCTTTAGGGAAAATGAACCAGAGAATGTGAAATATCTTTGTCTCTCTCTTACTGTCTCTTCTGCCTCTCAAATAGATACAAAACAGGAAAGAGTTCTTACTGTCAGGAAAAGACAGATGATATAAAGGCAAACAAATAATTTTAGATAATGATAAGTACTAGGAAGAAAATGAGATGAGATTGGATAGATAAGATTCTTTAGATAAGGTAGCCAGAGATGCCTCTTTGGGGAGACCGGAATGACAAAGCAGCCAGCTATGTGAGAAAAGCAAAACAAAGGGGGAGAGCAAGTGCAAAGTCCCTGAGGAAGAATTGAGTGACACTTTTCAGAGAGAGAAGGGAAGGGGAGATGAGAGGTGGCAGGATGTGAGGTCCAAGGAGGTAGGGCTGGATTATGTGGGTTTTGAAGGCCAAGGGGAAAGAGGCAGAGTGCTATTCTAGGTGCCTGTGATGTGAACACTGGAATGTTTTCAGGGAAGAATCATGACTTAGATGAGGGTTAAGCAGTACCAACAGTGAGAAGTGGATGACTCAGAGATTTCTTTTTAAGTAGATAGTACTGGCAGGACTTGCAGAAAAACTGGATGGCGGTACATGATTTTCTGAAACCCAAGACTGGGAGAAAAGCAGGTCGGGAGTCAGGAGTTTGTTTCAGACCTGATCATTGTAGATGGTTCATTCATATTTTTATAAAGACTATATTGACAATAATACTAAACGACACTCTAATCACAGGAAAGAGCAACTGATATGGGGCTCACTTATGCATTCTGTGCCAGTAGTAATCTACAAAAAAGTAATAACAAAGGTCCTACCTGATAGGATGCTGCAGATTAAATTATTCAACATACACAACACATTTAAGAACTCTTAGAACAGCGTCTGACACATATATGGTGTTATGTACTCTCGCTATTATTAATTATATTGCTGTTAGATCAGTAACTCTTAATGGAGGTTGTCATAGAAATGAATGACACATAATTCTACCTTTCTATATTGTATTTTTTCTGAATCACTTTTGATTTGTTTAAGCATGTATAAATTAGTCAACTAGCCATAAAATATGCTTAAAAATCCCCTACTTGCAGATGATTTGCTTTAGTTTTGGAAAGCTTAATGTGAAGGAGCTCATCCAAAATATTCGTTTGTTTAGGAGTTATTTTTGTGGTGTATTTCCTTTTATGGAATGATCTCTGGTGACTCAGGAATCTTTAATGTCTTCAGGGATAATACATCACTACATAAGGTTCATCCTATTAACTGATGTGCATTGTACAATATGAGCTGCATGAATGAAGATACAGCTGAAGTTAACCCAACACGGAGAAAGTTCAAGGACGTAAATCCCCTAGAAAATAAAATAAATTCTCTGGAGAAGTAAACCAATTTATTTTTTGGTTTGTTTGAAGTTGTAGGGGCAGTTGAAAATGGAGTTGGGTCAAGAAAAATGACCAAAAGTCGAGACAACAGCAAAACACAGTGGGATCCTGAATCCAATAAACTATACTTCGGAGAGAAGCAGAGAAAAAAAAAAAAACAAAAACAAAAACAAAAAAAACGGCCCAAATCAGTCTCCAACTCTGGGCTAAGCAGTTAGAAATGACTCTAGGACAAAGAGTTGAACCCTAGCAAAGAAAATAAAGAAATCTTAAGGACAAATACATCTTGAAGTGTGAGAAGACAAAACTAAAATGACTTCTTTACATTTTGGTGTGTACAATACAAACCACAAAAGCAAAAAGGCCTGATGGACTCAAAGAAAGCTAAGGACCCCTGCACAAGCATGAAAAACACATTCAAAAAGAGAAAGGTCCAAATGCGACTGAAATGATCGGTTACCCTCAGAGAGCAAAGACTCCAGGTTTTATTCATAGAACAGTGAATGAGTTTACCTGGGGAAAAGTTGAAATAAGGAAGAAATAAGGTCCTTAATGGAAATCTACAGAGAATCAGCATTGCTGAGTAGGTAGGAAAAGACAAATTGGTAACAAATTTGAAGAAGAAAAGACAAAAAGATGGGAAAGCAAGCTAATTGCAGAGGCCTGGAATCAAAGGAGGGAGAGTGTCAATGACTGACTGCAGTTCAACAGTGTCAAAAGCCACCAAGAAAACAAGATTCGAGGTGGTCCATTGGGATGTGGTGATTGTTGACACTGCTGATCTTACCAACGGTTTTTATGCATGTACATGCACTTGTAAGAGGCTTCTGTCAGCTCCTGTGGAGTGAAAAGCACTCCATGTCTTCTCTATTCAGGAGTTTACATATTCATTGAAGTTGTCTTGGTCATAAAATCAACCCTGGCAGTATTAGACACCTGAGCAAACCGAGATTCTAAGGAAATCTAACATGAAATCTTTCCCGGGAACAATTTTTGCATGTGTATATGCCAATCAGTGCTTGCTAATATGGTGACCAGTACATACTAAAAACTGTGGCCACATTTTGTTTGCTTCTGCAGTCACTGGCATGTGGACTTTTATGACAGTTTAAGTTACTCAGAACGCCCCGGGAAGGAATCATGAAATACCGCCTCATGTGTCAGTCCGTGCGTTCTCAGATTACGTCTACATGTTTGACTGTTTGCTTCTGAAATTACATACTGGATGTATACATCTATCAAAAATAATTTAACTTTTTCCCCTGATTATTAACCACCCTTATGTTAAGATGAAACTCAGACACTGATACAGATGGTGTGAGACAGTGGGGCCTAAGGATATTAGATGGAGCTGTGGACTTTGAATCTGAGTTACTTAGAAGTTACTGATTTCAGTGTGTTTTGTGTACCACATTTACAAAAAGTTGACAAAATGTGCTTTACTGTGGCCTTTCTGAGCAACAGAACAGGGTTTCTTACAGAAATTATGGTATATATACACACTATGGATTACTACTGAGCTATAAAAAATAAATGAAAACCTTTCCTTTGCAACAAGATGGACCCAGCTGGAAACCCTTAGACTTAGTGAAATAAGCCAGTCCCCAAAAGACAGATCTTATAGGTTTTCCCTGATCTGTGGTCACTAATAGAGTACCTAAAATGTAATGTTTAGGATTGAAACAGACGTTTTGAGATTCGATGATTGTTTATAGTCCTTCTCTCTTCCATTGAGGAACAGTGGCTTTTTTTTTTTTCCTTCATACTCTTTGTTGAACTCTTTTACTTAGTGCAGGGTTAACTATACGATCATTAAGTAAATCGAAAATAGATCTTTGTAAAAATTAAGAATGGGAATGTGAGAGGGAGGAGGAAGAAGGGTTGGAGGTTGGGTGAGAGGGGGTGGGGGAAGTATCACTACGTTCCTAAATCTGTGAATATGAAATACATGAAACTTGTATAACTTAAATTTTAAAAAATTAATCAATGAATTACAGCTTCAAACAGCATTTTCCCTGAGTGGTTTCTCTTGCATTGAAGAAGTAATTATTTTCATTGCGACTGGTATTGCCTTCCAATTTGACAACACAATTCAACTATTACTGCTGGTGCGCATGATTCAACGTAAGACCACAGGGGCTCTTCTGTCATCTGGCACCCTCTCTCATATTAAGTTTTTTTCATGTAGGACACAGGGATATCTTTTATTGCTTTGAGAATTTATATTTGGGAGGGCTTAGAGATGTTCACTCCAAAATCTATAACTAGTTCACAGTCATTCAAGACAATGACATGGTACTTTTGTTTTCATGACATTGAGACACGTTTCCTTGAAATCTAATCAATATCTGACTCTGATCATCCCTCAAAATATTAAAATTATCGGCCGGCACCGTGGCTTAACAGGCTAATCCTCCGCCTTGCGGCGCTGGCACACCGGGTTCGAGTCCTGGTTGGGGTGCCGGATTCTATCCCGGTTGCCCCTCTTCCAGGCCAGCTCTCTGCTATGGCCCGGGAAGGCAGTGGAGGATGGCCCAAGTGCTTGGGCCCTGCATCCACATGGGAGACCGAGAGAAGCACCTGGCTCCTGGCTTTGGATCAGCACGATGCGCCGGCCGCAGCGGCCATTGGAGGGTGAACCAACGGCAAAAAGGAAGACCTTTCTCTCTGTCTCTCTCACTATCCACGCTGCCTGTCAAAATAAAAAATAAAAAATAAAAAAAAAATACTAAAACTATCATTTACTGTAACATCACAAGTCTTCAGAATGCCTACATTTATGAGATCAGATGAATTCCTTCTGTAACATTTTAGTTTCTGAATAATCATTAAGGGGTCACTCACTGGAATTGAAAAAAAAAAATGAGAAAGAAATCACCCAGGCAATAAACTTATTTTCTTAGGGCTCATTCTATAATTGTGGAATAACCTGTTTTCAGATCTGCTGAATGTTCTGAAATAGTCTTTCAGTGAAGGCAAAAGGAATCTATTGGAAAGCTAGATATTAGGTATCTGCTGGTGGTAGGAGTGGAAGACAGAGAACTCATGAGGGCCCACGTTTCTTCTCACAAGTTCCCCTGCATCTCCCTCCTCACTGGGTCTTTGTGGCTGTCCCGCTATTAACAAACAGCAAGATTTACCTCTTAATATCCCTCTAGGCCTGAAGATTACATCGCAAGCAATCAGCAGCAAGGGACAACTGTCTTGTCTCTCTCTTCATTTAGTCAGCACAATGCCTAAGCACCTAGCATATCCCAGGCACAATTTTTGGTCTGTGGTGTGTGTATTAACTAACAAAACACACTAAGATCCTGACACTACAGACTGGTGCTTTAGTGCAGGGAGGAAAAGAGGGGTTGGGGAGACAAACCCATTCAAAAAAGTAAAGGAATATTAATACCGATTGAGCATTCTTCCAAAAGTGTTTTGTATTTTTTCCAGTTTTAGAATATTGCATATACAAAATGGGATATACTGGAGAGGGGACTCAAGTATAAATACAAAACTCATTTGTGTCTATACACATATCCCAAAGGTAATTTTGTGCATTTTTTCTAATTTTGTGCATGAAAAAGTGTTGCACAGTGTGGAATTTTTCATTTGTAACATCAAATTGGTGCTGAAAAATTTTCAGATTCTGGAGCATTTGGCAGTTTGGATTTTTGGAATAGAGATGTTCAACCTGGATGCACATTAACTCCTATAATAATTTTATATTTCTTTCCCGAGTCTGACAAAGATTTATCAAGCTTGCTTAAAACAGTCTTTAATCTAAGCAAGAAAAACCAAAATAAAAGTTCTAAATTCAGTTAACTCAATGCAACTTCTATTATAAATGAGATGAGAATCATGGAGATTAAAGAAAGTACTCCCAAGAGAAGGAGTTGGGATTTAAATACTTACATACTTTGAGGGCTTAAGCCTGTGCTGTGTGCGGGAATGCATGTGAAAATACCCTCAGAACTCATTTAAGTAAATATTCTGAGATTTACTTGCTTTTAGTGAAATGTAGTAGTCCTTGAAGTAAAAAGGTATATTTTCATACCTCATATTTTCACTCCTGGGTTTCATGTTCAATTTAATTATTTTCCAAGGTTACGAAAATTAGTCCATAAAAAAAAAGACAATTTCTAATTTCACCAAAATAACTTTTATCTTTCCCCTCACATTCTTAAAAACATTAACAGAAGCTTTTCTCAAATGTTTTTAAAATTAAAGTTAGGCTTTTGCCTTTGGAATAGATCTGAGAAAAGATAAAAAAAAAAGGTTCTAAAACAAGGCAAATGGCGAGGATATCAAAGCAAGCATGGCATTGGTTAGTGGTCAGAAGCAGGTAGTTCCATTGGGGATTGTGTAAAATGGAACACATTTCAATGTACCTATAAATAGTGATGAAAGATGGAGAAGATGTGGAGGAAGGCCCCCCTTTTTTTTTTCAAGAAAAAAAAAAGATTATTTATTTGAAAGTCAGAATTACAGAGAGAGAGGGAGAAACACAGAGAGCGAGACAAACAGACAGAGAGGTCTTCCATGGCCTGTTTCACTCCCCAAATGGCCCCAACAGCCAGGGCTGACTGGGCCAAAGCCAGGAGCTTTTTCTGGGTCTCCCACGTTGGTACAGGGGCCGAAGCACTTGGGCCATCCTCAGCTGCTTTCCCAGGCACATTGCAGTGAGCTGGATTGGAAGTGGAGCAGCTGGGACTTGAACATGTGCCCATATGGGATGTTGGCACTGCATACTGTAGCTTAACCCAGTATGCCACAGTGCTGGACCCCCTTTCTTTGGTTTCAACTGCAACAAGGCAAGAAGCAATGAAGTCACTTAAATGCATTTTGCTTGAGAATTGTATGCCTGTCGCGTGCTACTGTGAGATGGGAAAAAGGACAGCTCTCTGATAACCACTCTGCCACGTGCCACCAAAGACACAAGTGAGCCTGACCTTTCTGTTCCCACCGCATTGAATAGAAACCTATCCAAAATAAGATTTATAAAAACAGCTATGTTTAATTTCAATGCCATAAAATGTATACTACCAGATGTTCTAACTTGATTTCAAGTTATAAGAAGGTACTTCAAAAAGATTATGGAAAGTAGAATTAAAATATAAGTTCATATGGGTGCAAAAAAACCCTTAAATCCATGCAGATTTTTCATAATATGTATTTCCATAAACTTTCTGAAGACCCCTCATAAGGATGGATTTCATTTGTTTTGCAAATAAACTTCTCATTTAATGCTATTTTCCATGAGCTTCCTGAAGTATTCTCAAATATGTCCTCTAATAAAATCATACTATCAATACCTGTTTGCCATGAAAACTTTGAAATCTATAGCTAGGTTGTCTCTCTAGTGTTTGAAACAATGAATATGGTATGCTCACTCTTTAGTGGAAGGTGATTAATAGAAAATGTTTTCAAATGTAAGGAATCACCTGCAAAAATGTCTACATACATGTATATATCTAGATAAAACTGATCAGGCTTTAAAGAATAATGTCAGCAGTATACTTTTTTTTAATACAGCCAAAAAAGTATTCAAGAGTCATGATAGCATCTTGGCCTCATTTTACCTCCTTAATTAGCAAAACTTTGATAATTTTCGAAGTGCCACAAAAGAGGAGGGAGACACGCTGGGGGTGCTGGGCTATGTCTCCAGCACAGTGAGTTTCAGGGCAGGAGGCATTTGGAAGGCCCAAGAGAGACACCTGAGAAGGAACACTTGGCTGGGACAACAGGGTGATCAGGAAGCAGAAACAGAAAAATGAGAGGTAGAGAAGGCACACAAGGCCAAGGCTAGGCAACTGGCTACAGCCGGTGAGCACAGAGACACCCAAAGTTATGGCCCAGGCAAAGTTCCAAGTCAGCAAGGCAACAGGATCACAGCCATCCTCCAGTGGGCACAGGGTCCGGCCCCAGAGCAAGAGACAGGCAGCTAGTACAGGCTAGGGTGGAGCTGGGGGGCTGATGCAGATTACAATGTCAAGAGCAGATAAACTCTGAGGTCTGCAGGAGCTGGCTTCATGGGAACTGGGAGTGCCAGCACCTGTCCCTGGCTGACAGGTCTGCTCAGCCTGAGCCTGTCACATTCGGCAGAAGAGAAGCCAGTGTGATCGGCAGGTAACAGGTAGTTCACAGTGCAGGGGTGGGGCAGATAGTTACTGCAGGCAAGAAATGAGAGGGGCAAAACGAAATTTTTTAAAGAAAATTTATTTATTTGAAAGGGAGAGTGACAGAGAGAGGGAGAGTGGGAGGTGGGGAGACAGAGAAAGAGATTCTCCATCCACTTGTTCACTCCCCAAATGTTTCTAACAGTCAGGGCTGGGCTGGGCTGAATTCAGGAGTTTATCCAGGTCTCCCATGTGGGTGCAGAGGCCCAAGTACTTCACCCAGGTTCTGCTGCTTTCCCAGGGACATTAGCAGGGAGATGTACTGGAAGTGGAGCAGCGGGGACATGAACAAGCAACCACATGGGATGCTGGTGTTGCGGGCAGCTTAACCTACTGCGTTGAACTTTTCCAATATGCTTAGTGTTTTATGGGAATTGCCACTGGTGTTTAAAGACACAAAAGACAAATAACTTACAGGAGTCTTGGAAAGACAGATGTGTACAAGTTTATTCATAAAGTTTACTAAAAATTGACATGCATGTCAAAAGAAGAAATAGCTCAAGGATGTCACAGATTCAAGAGAGAACCTCGCAGCTCATTGCTTTATCTCCAAGGTAGAGAACTTTTACTAAAATAATCATAGCCAACCCCAAATGGACAGAGCCATAGAAACCTGCTTATGAAAAAATCAGAGGGCTCACGGCCTTGAAGTACAAGGTGCTTTAAAAAGTGCATAGAAAACAGAATTAAAGGGTAAGTCCATTTTGTTGCCAAAAATAGAAATCTATGCTTAAGAAGGGGTTCTCTCAAAGTTCATGGAAAATGTACATTATAAGAAAAGTATTCTAGGATTTCCAAACGTTTTACACCACAATAATCTTTTAATTCTACTTCCCACAAACATTTTTGTATGAAGCATCTTCATATACATATAAATTGATAATTTTTTTTCTAGTACATAGAAGTAAGAAATTAAGGTATAAAGAAGAATTTGTGAAGGTAGAGGGAAACTTTCTACCCCATATTTGTAGGGCACAAAGATAAATTGTAGATATCTAAAGTAAGCTTAAAAAGTTTTGTTTATTTTTGAAATGTGAACTATAAAAGCAAAGTAAAGTTTATAAGGAGTTCAATTTACTACAAAGTAGATAAAGCTAATCCTGTAAACTATACGGAATGTTATCAAAATTATTAGTATTCTCATATGCTAGTCATACAACCATCAGGAAAAAAATATCTGGAGTTTGCAAGAGTTAACAGATACCTTGCACTTAGAACAAGTTTCTAATTTAGCTTATAAGTGAAGAAAAAATATTTCAACTTAGGCATACTTAAATTAATATATTACATATAATTAGCATAAAATGCCATTGTAATGAAAATGGGATTATCCAGTTTAGGAAATTTCATGGTGCTGTTTTTGAGTATTATTCATAAACTTTCCTTCCCTTACAATGAGCATCATGAGCCCAATGCAAGAGTTTCACTTCACTTGTGATCTTACAATCCTTCTTGTGAAAACTTTCTGAAAGCCTTAAAATGTCTGACCTCCGAATATTTCCTGGGATGGGGGAGAGGGAAGCATGTGCAGGTGGCGACTCCACAGGAGCGAGGTGTTACTGTGTTGATGACTTCCTTTTAAATACTGAAATTCTGTATGCAGGTTAGCAACTGTAGGTTCTGATTAATTTGGATATATTTACCTGTGGTTTTGCTCCATGCTATTTAAATACGTAAAACTCTGACGTAATAAGTCTTGTAATTTGCACTTTATAGTTCTACAAGTCCACCCAGATAACCTGATGATAAATGCCCTTTATAAACAGCTGTATGAATATTGACAATTGTCTTTTACTCTAATTAAAATGTCTTGTTACACTTGTTTGTGTATTATTTCATGTTAAGACTGAACATAATTTAATACGTGTTCAGAGACATTTCATAGCATTTGTTGCACTTGATTTTTAGAAGTAAACTTTCAATTAACAGAAGGAACCAAAATACTTTTAAATGCCAATGGGTACTATTCTTTAAAAATCAAATGTTAGGAGAAACAGACACATACCAATGACTTAAAAATCAGCAACACCCCTGTTTTTTTAGTTAATATGCATGTAAAACTGAATAATTCAGAATATTCTCACAAATAAAAGCTTAAATTTTAGCTCTAACAAGGTTCAAGTCTGTTATTCTGTAACATTAAGACAACAAAGAGAACATTTAAAGATTCAAGTAGTGGGATGACTACAGCTCACAATAACCTTTACATATTTTAGGAGCAAGTAGAAGTGAGATACTCCAAGGATTCAATCATAAAGCTCTGTCAAACGGGGGAGGGTGGTCATTACCTGGATCTGATCAGGACATACTGTATTTACATGTCTTGAAATGTTGCACTATATCCTTCAAGTCTGTACAATCATTGTTAATAATGTTTTTAAAAATAAAAACATCAAACAATATGAACCATCACTGCATAGAAACTAGTAAGTCCTTGAATCCTCATGGATAGTGGCTATTCTTATAGGTATATGAAGTACTATATGATTTACAATATTATATAACTATCTAAATCTTTAACAAGTTAATCTGTCAACATTACATGTTGCAAAAATTATTCTCTTTATATTAATACAAAATTTTAAAAATTTACATGTTGCTTTATTTGCATCATGTAGTTCAAGTGAGTAACAGGAAATCAAAGTTTTACAAATGGTGCCCAAGTTTAAAATAACTCACATCTCATCTCAGGAAGCCTGCTTCTATTACCCCTGCCAACCCAGCACTTAAGCCAGAAACCTTCTGGCTTTGTGGCAGCAACTGGACCAGTCATCAGCACCCAAAGCCAACCCAGAAGCACAAGATGGCTTTGCATGTATAGGACCTCACAGAAGGAATGGTTTTCATTCTGTGCAATCACTGTGTTATTCTCCAGGAGAAAGTGAAAATATATTTCTAGTATTCCAAGATGGAGCTCTAGGCTATTAATAACATTATTTCATTAGGGAAATATTTTTAAGGAAACTTCAAAGGCCTTACAGAATCAAGTTTTGAAAAATACAAGCTATTTGTAAATTGAAGACAGCTTGCATTCAGATTTGCTAAAAGACGTGTGAAACTTTGAGAGAACCTTGGTCTGATTACAATGATAACTTGGAAGGCTAAATAGGAAGGCAGGGCCATCAGTCCAACAAAAGACGTTTCAAGTTTTAAATAATGCCTGGTCCTTCTCCCCTACCACACCTTCAATCCCTTACTCCTCAAGCAAACTCTGCCTGACTCATGATTTTGTCAAGAAACAGCTCAGTAGGAAACTCTCTGGTAAAAGATGGACTGGATTTTTAAATTTAAAGCACACAGTACCCCCATGCATAACATCCACGGATTTCCATATTTCACACTACTCAGAGACACAGTATGTATTCTCTAAAAAAAAAATGCTAACCATTCCATTCTGCACCTCCTCCCCCTTTTAAAAACATTTTGGCTTTGAAACCAATCTTGATTTTGAACCCAAGTACAGTAAAAGGAAATTACAAAATTAACATGGGATTTCTGCCTTGTAGTAGGTGAATTTCAACTTGCTGGTGGAAAAATGGTCAAAATTATTCTTCCCAGGTAAAAATAATAAGTGATTACATGAACCCAAAACTTGGTAGAAAACAGAACAGTAAATGAGAACAATCTTTCATTTCTTTTCTTCCTGTTTTTGGGAGAACTGTAACTATCAAGAATATGCACTTTACGCCAGGCCCAGGGAAAGAGGAAATAAGACGCTCAAAAAATTCCTAACAATTCAAAAATAAATATGAGCAAAGCCAAGTCCAAGGCCCTCCAGTTCACAGTATCAACCAGAAGGGTTCAGAATCTTTACAAAAAAAGCAATGTGTGTGTTACAATTTTGTGTATACACATCAAAAGCGCCTATTATCCTTGACACAGGATGAACTAAGAACTTAATTTTAATCAAATCAAACACTGCATGTATTCCTTACCAGGCAGTAATTTTAGATTTTTTTTTTCACACAACAAAATCTTATTTTTACCCTGAAGTAATCAGTTTACTTCAGGAAAACATAAACTTAATAACAGTAGATAAACATAGCCTTTAATAGAATTGCACTGAGTTCTTACGGGAGAATAAATCTAGTTTTCAACAAATGTTCACATAAGTTTTAAAACATAATATATTCGGAGGATTTTTCTGAAATGCACTTTTTGTTAACCACTATCAGAGTCAACATGATGCTATTTCCCTGAAGAAATAAAAATGACTAGTTCTGCAATTTTCTGGGTTATAAATACAGTTACCTGTTCACCTAGAAAGAAAGTTATGAGCAACACCAAGAAGAATGTCAATGATAGCAAATAAAACAGCCAGTGTACTGAAAAATAACAGAACGGGACTTCCACCTTGCCTTAGCCTCTCTCTCTCTCTCTCTCTCTCTCTCTCTCTCTCTCTCTCTCTCACACACACACACACACACACACACACACACTCTTTCCTCAAGCAAACCCATGTAAAGGTAAGAGAAACATTCATATGTGTACTAATTCCCTTTTCACTCCGACTTGTGATTGCTGACGTGTTTCAGAGAATGGGTCTAGGATGGACAGGAAAAGCAATGAGAAGAAAGGATGGCCCTCTCTGCTCCCGAGGCCAGACTTGAGCGCTGCACTCAGCATCACTCCCTACATCTGCCACTGACACTTCGTTCCCTCTTGCTCCCCAGTTCTCTCAACTGAAGCTTAATGGATTTGGCTTTCCCTCTGTCTTCTCTTGTATCCCCTTGCTCTCGAGCAACCTTAAAAGGGGAAGAGACAGCCTGTGGCACTAGCTAGGTGGCCCAACAGGGAAGAAAAGTGCTTCTTAGTCTGACAAAACTAGTATCTGCAGCTACATGCAAGAGCAGGGATAATCATTTGAATTCTAATAGATGATACTTCATTGAAACAAAAGCATCTATTCATTGAAGCATCCCTCAGCACGCTGTCTATGGTACTATGTGCTATCACAATGATGTGTTATTTGCTAATAAAAAATTGAAACATTTTATATACACATTTACATGCTTGTAGTAGTCATTACCATGTATTTTTATTTATATTTCTTCTTCACAAATTAAGTAAGTTGAATTGCAAAACATACAAATACTCGTTATGTATTTTCTTTTTTTAAACTTTATTTATTTGGGGTACAATGGAGAGAGGGAGAGAGGTCTCCTATGCACTGGTTCACTCCCCAAATGTCTACAGTGGTATGCTCCAGACCAACTCAAAGCCAGCAGCCAGGAGATCTCAAAGCAGATCTCTCAGGGGGGTGGCAGGAATCCCTCTACTTGAGTCAACACCCACTGCCTCCCTGAGTGCAGGATGTGAACCTAGGCACTCTGATATGGAATGTGGACATCCTAACTGGCATCTTAGTGGCTGGGATGAGTGCCTACCCCTTATTATGTACCTTAAAGCTTTAAAAATCAGTGTTTTCTGAGTTGTGTCCTGTCCTTTCTGCTTCTGAACTTAAAGCAGGTCCAATCTTTGCCCTGTGTCCCACCCCCTTCTTTTTGCCTAGACACCTGGCTCGCTATTTTTAACATTCTCTGAACTTTCATTTTCTACCCTCATTGTATCTCTCCATTGAGCCTAACCAATACTTGACAGTATTTATGCTATGCAGGGCATCATGCTAAGTGCTTTGAGATATAGAAAGATGACTCCTGTCCTTAGGAAGCACACACATATTTACAAATGAAATGTGTGTAACTGGTGTCATGGAAATGAAAGAGGAAGAGGGTCATTCATTTTAGAGGTGGCGATATTCCAGGTGGGTCTTGAAGTGTAGGTTAAGATGTTATTATCTAAAAGGCTGCATTAATGATTCTGAATAGCTCTTGTCGATTTGTTTACCACATGGCAGGCTCAGACAGAAATTAAAAATACAACAATTTTATGTAATAAAAAATTAAAAGGAAATTTGTTCAAGATAAATATTGCAGGCCAGTTTAATATACCTTATAGCATAAGAGGACATGCAGCAGGGATAAAAGCAGAAAAGTCAAATAGACTATTCCTTCAATAAACACTCATGAGCACGTTGTGTTAACAGAATGCAGAGGGGATGGGGATGCCAACAAAATCCCTGCTGGGAAGGAACAGGGAAACAAAGGATAAAGTCTCAATTAATACAGTGTGTGTGTGTGTGTGTGTGTTGGGGAGGGAAGACACCCAAAGGAACAGAAATACCAAGATAATGTTTAAAACTCATTTGGGGGACAGACGCCGTGGCATAGCTGATGAAGCTGCCACCCACAAGGGCCGGCATCCCTTTTGGGTACCGGTTTGAGTCCTGACTGCTCCATTTCTGATCCAGCTCTTTGCTATGGCCTGAAAAAGCAGTAGAAGATGGCCCAAGTCCTTGGGCCCCTGCTCCCACATGGGAGACCTGGAAGAAGCTCCTAGCTCCTGGCTTCAGATTGGCACAGCTCCGGCCGTTGCGGCCATCTGGGGAGAGTGAACCAGTGGATGGAAGACCTTTCTCTCTCTCTCTCTCTCTCTCTCTCTCTCTCTCTCTCTCTGCTTGTACCTCCCTGTAACTCTACTTTTCAATTAAGTAAATAACTAAATTTTAAAAAATTCATTGTTCTAAGAATTCCAGCAATGGTGATGAGGGAAGGAAAAGAAAAGTCATGAGACCACTGGGGTTGAGGAAAAGACAGTGCAGCAAGAAAGGACACAAATGGACTTAAGAGAAACGTGGCATTGCTGGATGAGCAGGACTCACAGGACTGAGAAGAGAAACAGAGGACATGGGCCAGAAAGAGGAACGTGGAAGGACTCTGTAGGGAACAATAGTAAACAGCAAAGAGTGAGAGACAAGGTGAGAAGGAAAAGGAAACAGCTGAGCAGTCATATTGTATATAGCAAACCACAAGAAGTTAAACCGTTCTGCCTGCTCCGAGTGCAAGCAGGTAACACTTTCACGGAATCAGTCTAACTGGCTCATTTTAGCATCTGAGTAAGACAAACTTTAAGAAAAGTGAATAATGAAAACAACCTTACTTAAACCTATTACTGAGCTATTACATATTCTGAAAGGATCAGAAAAAAATATAAGCACCATGGGTCAGTCTTACTCGTAAGGAGATGTCAGTATTACAGACCTGAGGAGGCTTTTCAAGTGAATACTACACTTTTACAACCCTTGGGATCCACAAGGGCCATCCTACACCAGAAGATATTTTCCTAAAGAACCGAGTGATAAAGGAACACGAGGGTGACATCCAGCCCACAACTCCAGTGTGTCTCCCACTTTGACTGCCACACAGGAGTGTTTGAAGAATCCTGAAAGTCATTGAGAAACTGAAAAAGCATGAACAATCTCAAGTTCGCGTGACTGCTAATGATTGTATTAACAATCACATATCCAGGGCCTTGTTCAGCCTTTTCCGTGACTCAATAGGCAAAAGGTCCAGCTTTTCTCTCCACTTTCAGAATATAGTAAGAAAAAATGCTTAAAATGATACAATCTATACAACAGGAAACACCACCTTGAAACTTTTGGTTCATTCCCATGTGCTGTTGAGCCTAATAAGTTCAACCATTTATATTGGATTCCATTTGCTTCTGGCAAATCGTTATTTGATGTTTAACAGTGGTTAGGATAGAAATCCAAAAGGATCTGAACTGCACAGGAAGGAACCGAGGATGAGGGTGATCATCAGCCCCTTTCCCATTGCGTGAGTTATTACAAGTTCTAAGGTTACCCCCACCAACTGAATTCACTCCAGGAAATCTTGTCTTGACCTGCTCCCCTGTACCTCATCACACATGACAGAGAAGGCTCTAAAGACAGGGATGATGCAGCAGGAAACGGGGTGGGGGTGGCTGAGAGAGCCAGGGAGGGCTGGTCTGCAAATACCTCTACTGCCTCTCTTCTGGCTGCCCGTCCATATACAAGTATCCCCAGTGAGCCCAGCAACTCCTTCAGAGCAGAGGGTGGCCCTTGGTATCCCAGGATTGCCAGCAGCAGGACTGGTGTTTTGTTTTTTTTTTGGTACTCAATTCATGTTTTCTGACATCATGGCATGCATGAGTGCACCAGCGGACAGAAGACCATGTCTGAGTGCTCCTGGGTGGCTCAAGGCAGAATCTCGTCTAGGTGTCATCTTTACATTAACCTAGAGGAATTGTGGATTTGGGTCTTTTTTTTTTTTTTTTTTTTTTTTTAGATCAGGTAAGTGAATCAATACTCAGGTTGTTTTTAGGGATCCTTGATTGTCCAGCGTGTTGTCAAGTGTCTCATGGTAACAGCTTCTTTCCAGCAAGGAACTAGAATGACCCCCAACTTTGAAGCCCCTGAGCCAAGCTTTACTGTATACTGACATGCAGAGTTCCACTGGGTGCTTTCTGCTAGCAGGTGGCTCCTGGGCCCACGGCACTAATTTCCCAGGCCACTGTGCAAATCTCTGACCTTCAAGGGGAGAGGAAGGTACGGAACACATGCTGACTCTAAAACCACCAAGGGGCTAGGGTCTTCACATGCATCATTTTATGTAATCTTATGAAAAAGGCTTCCTGCTTTAGGTCACTGCTCTCGTTTCATTGATGACAGACATGGGTCCAGAAAAAAGCAAATCATAACTGGTTTTCAGTTCCAGAGCAGGGGCAGACTTGAACTCAGGTTTGTGGGGCCCAGAAGCCAGTTTTCCTTCCTTGGACTATAGGCAACATAGGGTTCATTGCCTGAGCCCAGAGCTCATGATGCCAATCGCAGCAGCTTTGAGGGTCCTGCACTGGGACTGTCCTGGGTTGACTCGTACTCAAACAGTGAATGGGGTCTCAGAAAAGACCAGGTCCAGAATGTTTCCTGCTGCAGGAAGACGTTGTTTTCCCCTGATCAGGGGAACAAACACACTGAGATACCCAGGGTCTACTAATTGGTAACTTGGATGGTGGGAGACAAGGAAAAACTGACTCTTTCTCCAACAGAGGCTGAGATGGATGGATGCTCACGCAGCGACGAGAGAGGCCACAAACCTAACGACATGGAGGGCCAGACAGCATACTGTAAACTCCCTCCACAGGCACCTTGGAAGCTATTTCACTCACCTTTCCTTGTGTAGACAGGTCAAAGGAATTTCCATCACAAATAAACTGCTGTCTTAATAAATGTGATGTTTTCTTGTGTAATTCCTACCAGTGTGGTCTGTCATAAAACATGCACATCTTTTTTTTTTAAGATTTATTTATTTTTCTTGAAAGTCAGAGTTACACAGAAAGAGGAGAGGCAGAGAGAGAGGGAGAGAGAGAGGTCTTCCATCTGATGGGTCACTCCCCAGTTGGCCGCAACGGCTGGAGCTGCGCCAGTCTGAAGTCAGGAGCCAGGAGCTTCCTCCGGGTCTCCCACATGGGAGACCAGTTCGAGTCCTAGCTGCTCCACTTCCAATCCAGCTCTCTGCTATGGCCTGGGAAAGCAGTAGAAGATGGCCCAAGTCCTTGGGCCCCTGCATCCACACGGGAGACCCCAAAGAAGCTCCAGGCTCCTCGCTTCAGATCAGCATAGCTTTGGCCGTTGTAGCCATCTGGGGAGTGAACCAGCAGACTGAAGACCTCTCTCTCTCTCCCTGCCTATCTGTAACTTTGCCTTTCAAATGAGTAAATAAATCTATAAAAAAAAAAAAAATCTTAGGCCCTCCATGTTACGGGATGTGGGCATTGCAAGCAGCATCTTATCCTTTCTAGACGAACCACCCACCCCAGCAGTGCATATATTAAAAGACAAACAAATAAAAATCTTGTAGATCATTTGTTTTGTAATTAATATGTAACTAGGAGTCAGGAAACAGTGTGTTGACTAGAAATAACTGGAAAACATTTGCTTTATGTAAAGTGACACTGTGGGGGCTGGCATTGTAGTGTAACAAATTAACCCATCAGCTGCATTGCTGGCATCCCATATAGGAGTGCCAGTTCAAGCCCTGGCTGCTCTGCTTCTGATCCAGCTTCCTGCCAATGCACCTGGGAAGGCAGAAGAAGACGGCTCAGGTACCTGGGCCCATGCCACCCATGTGGGAGACCAGGATGCAGTTCCTGACTCCTAGCTTCTGCCTGGCCCAGTCCTGGCTGTTGTGGCCATTTGGGGAGTGAACCAGCAGATGGAAGACTGATCTCATTCTCTCTTTCTTTCCCCTCCCACCCCGTGTATGCATGTATGTCTCCCACTCTCTGTTGCTTTGCCTCCTAACTAACTAACTAAATCTTTAAAATAATACACTGACATTGCAGGACAAGCCTGGGTGTATGACACAGATACTCCTGCTATGAAAATTCCTCCAACAGTTCAAATTCTATAAAAGATTACAATGAACAGAAATACAATTTTCCTGAGACGTGCTCAACTGTTAAGACATTATAAAGTCTCGATAACAGAAGCCCAGAGTAAACCAAACATTGTAAAAACCCAGCTCAGGTTCCAGGCTTTTGAGTCCATCTTCATTGTCTTCTGGGGGTCTTCAACTTAACTATTCATGAAGGAATGATAGGATACTAAAATCAGGTTGTTCAGAGCCTGAGGAAAATCATCTGAATCAACTGCTTGGATTCTACAGCAGTAAAAATCCTCCGTGATTCACTTCTACAAAGAAGTGCATGGATATTCCCAATGGCCATACGGTCACAGAAGAAAAGAAAGCTGTCAAATCTGTTATTTCATTAAGGAAAATAGCCCGAGCAGTCATTCTTTGCTCATCCAAAGGAATCTGGATGAAAGAGAGGAGAGCCTCTTTCCTGAACAAACCCAAGAGACAGCCACTGGTTCATTCAAGATAAGGAAATCATGTCACTGTCAAGCACAGAAATGTTTTCTAAGCAGTGAGACTGTCTTTTCTAGACATGAGTGGAATAAAGGGTTAAAGAAATCCACGTCCAATCGTGGAAGCATTTTAATACATTCAACCTCTTAGAGACATCAACATAAATACAGCAATTGAAGGCAATAAAGGCAAAAATCTCATAACATAATTTCTGCCCATTATTGCTTTATAATCATGTACAAACGGAGTCACGATTCTTTTCTCACTGGGAGAGTTGTTAGAGTCAAGTGCTCCAAACCCTCCTGCGACACATCTTTCTCATCCTGCATCTGTATTTCCTGCTCCGGAGAGGCAGAATACTAATTCAAATGAAAGCCCCACATAATGTAGCTCTTTCATTTTATTTAAACAAAAACTAGAGATAAGGGGCAAGGAAGGGATGGCCCACGAAGCTGCTTTTCATTATTTAACAGTGAATGATGAGCTGTGCCTGCTAACCATTGGCTGTTTCTGAATTCTGAGCAGAGCCGTTACTACTGTTTCTAACTTTGCACCCTCGTTTGCAGGCTCACAAGCCCCTGATTAAAGCCCTGGAAGGCTTCCTATCTGATGCTCTGCCAGGCACTGTCCTCTTGGACACAATGCGTTCAGGTTATTAGCTTGATGTGCATCATTCAGCAAGCTGTCTTACAATTTCAGTGATCACCGTCTAGCAAGACTGAATTGCTGCCTTGCCCATGGCTTTTAGATTTATATAATTAACCAAAATTAGCTTGATGTTTAAAACACAATGCCAGCCCACTCATTTATTTTTGGAAGAACACTTTAGTGAACACAATGAATGGGCTGATTTGGAAATGCCAGCTGAAAACTGTCAAAGTTTCCCTATAAAATTACTATACTTAAAAAAATTCAAATTCTATTAAAGCAAATACCATTAAACAAAAACTACATGATAAACAGGTACCATCTTATTTTCATTTTAGTTCATTATTACAATTAACAAAGCTCTAGCAGGAAATATTTCCTATTGTTCCTTCACACAGTAACTCCTGGAAAAGTTATAGAATGGCTTTTAGTTACAAAGTCCTGCAAAAGCATAGCATGCACACTATGACAATGCGTAAACACCATCATTCAGAAGTTATTAATGTTAAACAAAATATAGAAAATGCCAACCACATATTAAACATGATAGCAGATGACAGATAATATCTTGAGGTAAAGCTTGTTTTTTTTCCTAAAAACCCTTTTGCTTACATTATGTCACATTTACTTTTATAATGATCCATGAAAGCATTTAATTAACTACATTTTTCATAAAGTAACTGAAGAACAGCAAATCAAAATGACTTCATAAACAGCATATAACAAAGGCTAAAATTAAGAACTTGCTCTCATTACTCCTGGCTATTTCTAGTTCCGTTAACTTCACAGTACAAGGACTAGCAAAACTTCGACAAAATTCTAGACAAATGCAAACTGCTGTGTAGCTTGGTTTCTTTCTATGTAAGACGGTGACAATAGCACTCACTTCATAAAGGCCTAGGAGTACATGAACATCTTAGTAATTACGTGAACAGCAAAGGCAGCACTGAATGAGATGGGTTACTTCACTCATACTTTATTCATTTCTCAGTTCATTCAACCAATGTTAGTTCAGCACACCTACAGGTCAGGCACTGTGTTAGGCACTAGGTTAGATAAAGCAGCAGCAGTCTCTGCCCCCTAGAGCTGTCATCCTAGAAGGACTCATCAGGGAGAGTTTGGCTTGTGGCGTAAATGCCAGTGAGTGGTAGCTCAGTCAAGCTGTTCTCTCCCCTGCATCATGCACATGGCTGCCGGGTGCCAGCCAACTGCTCTGCAGCTTACGGAAAGTTTTAAGATTGGGATCCTGTCCAGCTGCTTTACTTTCTCTCTCCTACTCACTGGCTGCTCCTTCCTATCGTCCAGCCCTGTCTTCCAGTGCCAATCATCTATGAGGGGTTCTCCAAAAAGTTCATGGAAAATACAACTAAAAGATACTTACGTTGATTTCACTGCAAAATATTCTGAAACCCATGCATACGCTGAGCTTTTAAGGAGCTCATGAGAAATACACATTATAAAAACACTATGCACAGACTTCAACATTTTTGTTAAAAAGAGTTAACAAATGCTGATGAGGATGTGCAGAAAGGGGCACTCTTATACACTGTTGGTGGGAATGTCAATTAGTGCAGCCACTGTGGAAAACAGTATGGAGATTTTTTTTTAAAAACTAGATATGGAACTGCTATATGATCCAGCAAGCCTACTACTAGGTATACACCCAAAAGACATGAAATCATTGTATCAAAGAGATACCTACTCCAGTATGTTTATAGTAGCACTGTTCACAATAGCCAACATACAGAACCATACAGGGTGTCCATCATCAGATGACTGGATAAAGAAAATATTCTGGATATAGCCAATGGAATAGTATTCGACTATAAAAAAGAATGAATTCCTGTCATTTGCAGCAAAATGGATGAAACTGGTAGACATCATGTTGAGTGAAATAAGCCAGACATAGAAAGATAAATAGTGCACGTTCGTTCTCCCTTATACATGAGAATTAAAAAGAAAACAAAAACAAAACTCAATTTGAACACAGGGTGTTGATTACTAGAGACTGTGAGGGGTGGGAGGGATAAAAGGAGTTTGGATTAAAAAAATAGAAGCTGGGTTTTGTTCATTTATTGTGACAAAATACCAGTAAGAGATGTTAATGATGGAAATTGGCATTATGTCAAAATTTCTATTCCGTAAATTTAAACTATTCTGAAATCAAATGTTTAAAAAATTTTTGCACCAAGATAAATTTATCTTCTAGTGCCACTTTCATGAATTTCGTGAAGCTCCCTGATGTGACATCACACAGCACACTCCACATTGTGCCAAACACAGTCAGTCAGAAAAGTGGCCACGAATGGGGATGCAGGTCTCTGGGGAAAACCGTCACTCAGCCATGCCCGCATCAGAGCAGCTGCCTCTATTCCACTTGTTTTCTGTCTTCCACTTAATACACTAGACTTTGAGTACAAGATGCGGGTATCAATAAATAACAGAACAGTTGGTGGGGAAAAAATCTCACCGATTTAAAATACAACTCATTCTTTAACAAGTTGATAAAAGGAAAATGAGAGGAGGTTGGGGGAATCTAGCACATTAAAAGAAACTTAGGCGACATAAAAACCAAATGGAATATGTCTGGTTCTTGACTGGATCCTTGTTTGAACATGTCAACTATAAACAAGGCCCTTTAAGACAACTAAGGGAAATTTTTCAATGAGCAGGGTATCCAATATTTGTCACTTCTATTAGGTATTGCTAGGGCAGCAAGTATGTGACAAACTTTTTTTTTAAAGATTTATTTGAAAGGCAGAGTTAGAGGAAGATGCACACACACACATACACAGGGAGGGAGAGAGGGAGAGAGGGGAGGATGAATCAATCTTCCAGCCAGTGGTTCACTCCCCAAATTACCACAGTGACCAAGCCTGGGTCAAGCCAAATCCAGGAGCCAGAAACTTCATTTGGGTTTCCCACACAGATGGCAGGGGCCCAAGTACTTGGGCCATCTTCTGTTCTCCCTAGGTGCATTAGCAGGGGGCTGGAAGGAGTGGAGCAGCCAGGACACGGACCACTACCCATATGGGAGTCTGGTTTCATAGGTAGTAGCTTAACTTGCTATGCCACAATGCTGCCCACCCCCCCCCCCCACTTTTTAGAAGATAAGACTATGAAAATATTTCCAAGTATAAAAGCCAGGATGTCTGTAATTTTAATATTTACAGGCAAAAAAAAAAAAACCAAGATGGTATAACTATGATAGTCAACAATTATTAAATCTTGATGAGTATACATTATATATTTCTCTTGACTTTGTACATCTGATTTTTTCATTTTAAAAATATGGTATGTTCAATACCTATTGGCATTTATAGACCTTAATATGCCTTAAGCCTCCTTTCAGCTACATGAGTTAAAACCACAAATAAGTTGTTAGTCTTCAACTTAAAAATTACATAATCTCATTATGTAATTTTAAAAACATGATTATCTTATTAGAATTGTACCTATGAAATACCTGAAATTTGTTCTCTTTATATACATAAAAATTGTTAAAAAGCAATAAATAAGAAAGGAAGGAGGAGGAAGAGTGAAAGGGAGGGAGGAAGAGTGGAAAGTATTATTATGTACTTTAACTACATATATGAAATACATAAAATCTGTCCCCTTTTTATAAATAACTAAATAAATAAAATAAAAATACATTATTCGTGAAAAAAAAATCTCAAAATGACTCATTAATAGCCATAAAGACAGTAGTTGGGATCTTAGTCCTTTCAGGCTGCTGTAACAAAGTACCTTAGATTGGGTAACTTATAAACACAGAAATTACTCCCCTGCCCTCAAATGTTATGCTGGATCTAGAGACTTGCTTCTAGCACAGGACACAGCAAAAGTGATGTCAATTTGCATATGAAGTTTTAAAAGATTGTGGCTTCCTCACTCTATCCCTCCTTCTTTCTTTGCAAATTTTTTTTAAGATTTATTTATTTGAAAGGGTTACAGAGTATGGGGGGGGGGAGAGAAAGAAAGAGAGTGAGCGAGCTTCCATCTGCTGGTTCACTCCCCACATGGTTGCAACAGCCAGGGCTGGGCCAAGTCGAAGCCAGGAGCCCATTTTCCACTGTTTTCCTAGGTGCGTTAGCAGGGAGCTGGGTTGGAAAGTTCAGCAGCCAGGACAGGAGCCGGTGCCTACAGGGGATGTCAGTGTTGCAGGTGGGGACTTCACCCACCACGCCACAATGCTGGACCCCCTCTTTCCCTTCTTGCTTGCTGGCTCTGATAAAGTGAGCTGCCACGAGCCACAGAAGCTTCCCCTGGGACAGCTCAGTGGGAAGCACCAGCACTTCATGAGAACCCAGGCCTTCAGTTCACAGCCTACAAACTGTGAATCCTGCCAACGACCCACGAGAGTGCCGAAGCTGACCCTTCCCAGGTGAGCCCTGGGACAGACCTGGCAGTGAGGGCCGTTGTGACTTCAAGGACCAGAGCACAGGCCTTCAAGAACAGAAACACCTTCTGGAGGCTACAATTCCAAGGTCAAGTTGTTGGTGAGCTTGGTTTCAGGTTGTGGCAGGCCTGCTCACTTCCTTCCCGTGCCCACACATGGCCTTTCCCCAGCACACAGAGGATGCATTAGTCTGTGTGAAATTTCCTCTTCTTAATAGGACACCAGCCAGCCTGCAGCAAGGACCGCCCCCCCCCCCCCAAATGGCTTCATTTTACCTTAATTATTTCTTTAAAGATAGTGTTTTTGGGGCCACTGCTTTGACGTAGTGCAGGCATCCCATGAAGGCTCCAGTTCAAGTCCTGGCTGCTCCACTTCAGATCCAGCTCTCTGCTATAGCCTGGGAAAGCAGTAGAGGATGGCCCAAGTCCTTGGGCCCCTGAACCCGCGTAGGAGACCCAGAAGAAACTTCTGGCTCCTGGCTTTGGATCAGCACAGCTCCGGCCAATGTGGTCAATTGGGGAGTGAACCAGCGGATGGAAGACCTCATTTCTCCCTGCTTTTCCTTCTCTTTCTAACTCTGACTTCCAAATAAATAAATAAATCTTTTAAAAGAAAAAGACTATATCTTCAAATACAGCTATAAACATTCTGAGTATTGAAAATTATGGCTTCAACATAGGAATCCTGGGGGGTGAGGGAAACAATCCACCCCTAACAGATGCTAGAGCAAAAGCCCAGTTAACTTCCTCTTGGATTCCTTACCTAAGAAAATGTGGGTAATAAAAGTTGTTTTGAGTCACCAACTTTTGGGGTAATTTCTTACACAGTAACAAGTCACTAACACAGCACATAAAACAGTTATGACCATTCACTATCTAGGCCAGTGAAAAACAATTTTATTACAACTTTCCATATGAATTTAAACATAACAAACCCACATTTTTATTCCATGTCTTCCTGGTTTCAGAGGTATGCATACTCCTGAAATGTCAAGGTCCTCTGAGTGCAAATAATTGCTGTTAATAACTGTCATGCATGAACTTGGAACATGTCCATTCTTTAAACCTCAATTCCACACTTCAAATGCTCCTCTTCTAGGTTCTAGTTTACTATTATTTTTGGCAGTACTGATAGTTGCATCACCAAACTGTAGTATTTTGGAAACTCTGAAAAAGTTTGAAGGGAGGACAGTCATCTTCTCTATTCTTTATTTGCAAAATATTTTGACTTTTATATTTATAGTCACTTGTTAGAACGAGCAATCCAAAGACAGTTTTATATCTTCTATTTCCTCCCATTTAGCCTTGCACACAAACTTGCTTTCAGCATTTGTCCTTTTACAAAGCATAACAATTAGCATTTTAAAAAATTTATTTGAGAGAGAGGGGAGAGAGAGAGAGAGATTGAGATTCTATCCACTGGTTCATTCCCCAAATTCCTGCAACAGCCAGGGGTTGGGCCAGGCCAAAGTCAGAAGCCCAGAGCTCTATCTCCCCCACAGTGGCAGGAACCCAAGCACTTAGGCCATCATCTGCTGCCTCTCGGGCACATTATCAGGAAGCTGGACTGGAAGCAGTAGTAGGAAGTGACTGGCACTCTGTTATGGATGAGAGCATACCAAGTGGTGGCTCAACCTGCTGTGCCACAACACGCACCCTGAGATTGTTTTCATTGCAAGACAGTATATATATCATCTTTAGATGGATTTTTTATTTATTCTATTTATTACTTAGAATGTGCGATCCATGGTATTTAAAATTGAAAAAGTCCTTCCCTCTCATTTTTATTTCTCTGTAATTGTAAACCTATAACTGGATTATGACTTGGGATTTTCTTCCTAACCATTCCAAAAAGGCCATTACCACTTAAATGTTTAAGGTCAAGGATTTCTAATGTGATATATAGGAAAACATTACAAATGTTCCAAATTTAGTCTTTAAAATACTATTTCCCAAAAATTAGGACATGAAGTACATCTTAAAGGATTGCTTTGTACACTAATTTTCAATTGCATTCTTTTTTTTCACTGCTCTTACGTCAGTATTTGACAAGGCATTTGTATCTTTTCCTGTTACTATCAATATTGGTGTATCTCTGAACATCAGTCAATGAAATCCAATTCTTGCCCCTAAAGAATTACCTTTCATTCAGATCCCACCAGTACGTAGGTACAGTGAAGAGATTTTGTTCACTGTTTTTTCCTTTGACCTATAAGTACTACACGTGATATTTAGTTTCTTAAAATGTTTAAAAACATTGAGTTCTCCATTGAGCAAACACAACAGAAATATTGCCACGTCCAACTTTATTTTCATTACTAGTAACATATCTTCTTCCTATTTAAATTTGGAGTCATCTTAATTTCCCTTAAATATATTTTCCTATTATGATTTTAACATTGTATTTAAGAATAGTTTTTTTAAAGGATTTATTAATACATTAAATTCTTGGGCTCAAAGCAAATGCATGATAATTTCTTAAACATGATATCATCAAATCTCATGTTAATGTGATATTAATACAAAGAGAACAGATTCCATGTAATTCATAGATACAATTCTAACAATATAATGATGGTGAGGTAGTAATACAAAGAGCTCTCACATACACCTCACCCCTTCTCCAAATAACATATTTTTTCCAGCTTTTCCTTCTTTTGCTCTTTATTATTAGCATTATCTTTGGATGTAATTTTTAGCATAGATAAATGAGTTTAAATGCATAGCGTCAGTTGTCATCCTGATAATTTAAGAAACTGCAATCTTGATTCTTGATTCACTTCTCTAGGCATTTATTTATTTTTAAATTCAAGGTTTCTTAACTGAAATGCCATCAAGCATGTAGCAATACCCACTAAATATCTGTCGCTTTATATAATAACGTTACTATTGTTAAAATTTATTAGAATTTTATTAGAATATACAACCAACATCATAAAGAGACTTTAAAGAGAAAAACGTGAAAGTTTCACCTAACATTTTACTATAATTATATACACAGCTAGAATATAAAGACCTGCATTTAACAAAAAATATCAGACTAGTTCCCTCCGTCCTTGTCTGACCATGGTTAGAGTTCAAAGCAATCCAGGTTGGTGGCGAGTGTTTGAGGTGTCCCTCAGACTGTGGTTAGAAGGAGAGTGAAGGATCAGGATACAGAAAATTTTATTAAGTTCTCTAAAAGTCAAACAGCTGAGTTCTTGACTGTCTCCCAGCTACAGCTGTCGAAGGTCTTTGGACCTCTCAGGGTTATTACCAGAAACGGAGCCACAGGAGTAGCCATCATTCTGATATGATAAGGTAAAGTCCATCGAAAAATAGAATCTCACAGATAACCATTTAGAATGTTTCTATTTTGCACACTCTTTTAAAAAAATGTTTATTCATTGCTTCCTAGACATTGGGGCTATGACAGGGAAAGAGGATGTTGAGTATTAGCTGCACAAACGCTAAAATATATATATTGATTCAGACCCTTTAAAAGAATTCATGATATGAAACAAGGTTAACGATTAACTTCCCAGCTAGAAGACCTTGGAAAGCCTTAAAATAAAAACATCTGAATTCATGGCAAACATTTCTCTGTCTTTAAATTTAATTTAGAATGATAAAGAGGGGACTTTTTTTACCCCTTTCCAGCAACTACAAAATCATACACGCCCATTTATAATAATACCAGAATGCTGGCCCTAAGGGAAACCAAACTAGATACAAACACTTCTCAAAAAACGCTGAGTCATTTGGCAACCCTTTATTCAGAGTTGAAATCCTTCACCAGGGCTCATATAGGGAAATGGAAATGACTCTGCTATGGGAGTCCTTAAGACACGCCTCAGCGTGAGACCGAACTGTCACTGTTCAGAACGACAGGCAGTGGCTCTGCCACTCCAGAGAAGGGAGTACGGTTGGTTCAGTGTGGGTGTGAGGGTGCTGTCCCCCATGGCAATCGGTAACTGGCTGAAATGCCTTACCAACAGCCTATGTGGGGATATACACTACCAAAGCACTGGTGTTTTGAGTCATTTTCTTGCAATCACAACTGGTCTTCCTCTTCACCACGAGACATCTGTACTCCCTGGGAACGCTTGTCAGAAACCACCTAGAGTCAGGCCTGTACATTTCCCAAGTTTCAAAGGCAGAGGAGAAGCAGGAGAGTAAAGAACGCGACACAGGACTTGCTCACCGCCCCACCAGTGTCCGGGCTCAGCTGGTGACCTCACTGCTATGTGTCATCGTTTCAGATTTTGCAGAGGTAATGGTCACCAAAGTCCTCCTGGTAACAAGTGTTGCCACTCACCAGTGACCTGCTCACACAGGACGTCGGCTTGCTCAGTGCCCCTGACCTGCTGTCCACAAGGAAGCAAAATCTTCTCTGTGGGAACAGGGTCCAACTTCCATACAAAGGCATAGAGTTGTCTTTGGTCCTCAAAGCATCTTTTTGCAACAAACTCTTCCTCTAGATGAGGGGTTGGGCCATGTCGGGCATCTTCCTAAGTATTTGCACACTCTCTGAAATACTAGTTAGTACTTGAGGTTACAAGTATTCACTCTACAGGCAAACAAAACTAAATTCAAATTGCAGGGTCCCATGAGCAACTTGAATTAAGTACGTACTGCCTTAGAGCCACAGTACCTGCTTCACAGTTGTTTGCTTGGCACAATCCTAAGAACATGCATGCTCAGAACTCAGTTTTTTCTTTTATTTGAGACATACAGACAGACAGACAGCTACACACACACAGATTTTCCATATACTGGGCCACTCTCCAAATATCTGCAACAGCTGGGGCCCAAGTCAGGAGCCAGAAACTCAGTCAAGGTCCCCCACTTTTCAGATGCCCATTATTCGAGTTAGCACTGCAACCTCCCAGGGTCTGTGCCACAGGAAACCAGAGTCGGGAGCTGGAGTCAGCAAGAGAACCCAGACACTCTGACACAAGGCACTGGCATGCTAACTGCGAGGCCCGAGGCCCATCCCCCGCACTCAATAGTGACATCCCCACATAGACGTCATGAACCTGAGCAAGTTCTACATCTTATCTCTATAATAGCAGCTTGTGTGTTGCTACTTTTGTCAGTGTATTATTTAAATTATTTGGAAATATTTAACACTGCTCTCTCACAAAACAATCCTATATCCTATGTACTATTATACAATAATGCAAGTATCCCAACTGTGCCTAATCAAAATTTCAATCTAATTCTATAGTACCTAGCTCTTCATTCTAGCTCAAATATTCTTTTTAGAGTTACTCATTAATATATAAAAAAGTTGCATTCTAATACCATTAAATAATGAGAATTTTATACTATCTAAATATTGATAGAACATTAAATATTTAAAAAAATCCATTTACGCTATCCACACACACCAAAAAATAAAAACTAGGGGGCAGGCATTTGGCTTGCCAGACAATGTATCAGAAAGCCCACTTCCCACACTGGAATGCCTAGGTTTGATGCCTGGCTCAGGCTCCTGTCTCCAGCTTCCAGCTCATGCAGGCCCTCGGATGCAGCAGCGATGGCTCTAGTAGTTGAGTCCCTGTCATCCATGTAGGAGTCCTGTCTCCAAGCTTTGCTCCCATTCTCAGCTACTGTGGGCATCTGGGGAGCAAACCCATGGATGGGAGCTCTCTCCCTTTTTCAGCCTCAGCCCCCTCTGTCTCTCTAGCTCTTAGATAAATCTGAAAATTTTTCAAAAAAGCAGAAAAGAGAGATGGAAGAATATGAAATTTTACCTGATTTTAGATAACCCACAAAATGAAGATATATTTTAAGATTATTCTGGAACTCAATATTTAAGGATAGTATACTGATACAGTATGATAAAGACAAATTAAGAAAATATGATAAACTGAGAGGTGTATTTAAATATAAAAAATAAGCATTATCCAGATGAAGGTCCAAAGCCACAGAATTCTGGCTGAGTACTCTCATAGTCAGGTGCAGTAAGTACCCCGCTCCTTCCATCCCCACGCTACCTGTCTGCACACACCCTAAACACCAGAAACTAAATGCAGACATACTTCTTCTTTTATTTTTTAACTTATTTAATAAATATAAATTTCCAAAGTATAGCTTATGGGTTACAATGGCTTTTCTCCCCCATAACTTCCCTCTCACCCGCAACCCTCCCATCTCCCGCTCCCTCTCCCATTCCATTCACATCAAGATTCATTTTCAATTATCTTTATATACAGAAGATTAATTTAGTATCCATTAACTAAAAATTTCAACAGTCTGCACCCACACAGAAACACAAAGTGTAAAGTATTGTTTGAGTACTAGTTATAGCATTAATTTGCATTTTACAACACATAAAGGACAGAGATCTTACATGGGGAGTAAGTGCACAGTGACTCCTGTTGTTGACTTAATAAATTGACACTCTTGTTTAAGGTGTCAGCAATCTCCCCAGGCTCTAGTCATGAGTTGCCAAGACTATGGAAGCTAACTCCGATCTTATTTAGACAAGGTCACAGTAAAAGTGGAAGTTCTCTCCTCCCTTCAGAGAAAGGTACCTCCTTCTCTGATGACCTGTTCTTTCCACTGGGATCTCACTTGCAGAGATCTTTAATTTAGTTTTTTTTGTTTTGTTTTGTTTTTTTGCCAGAGTGTCTTGGCTTTCCATGCCTAAAATACTCTCATGGGCTCTTCAGCCAGATCTGAATGCCTTAAGGGCTGATTCTGAGGCCAGAGTGCTGTTTAGGACATCTGCCATTCTATGAGTCAATGTAGACATACTTCTGATATTTATGGTCCCTGGGCCAGAATCCATGTTATCTCCTCTATCAAGAATGTCATTTCCTGCTATGTCTGCCCACCAGAGATCCTGCTCCACCACCGGGCCATGCCCAGGGGCCAGCACCTTCCCTTTCCTGTCCCTGCTCTTTCAAGCTGGATGAGCTCGCTTTCTGCCAAAGCCTCCCTGGCATTAGCATGAATTTGGCTAACACTCTCCCTCCATTGGAATCTAAGCTTGACAAGGTTGGGAATTAGTCCACAAGCATGAATGCATCTTCACTTCGACATGCCCCCAGCAGAGGTCTTTGCCCAAAGAATTGGCAAAAGCACCCTGAAGGGGTTTCCACAATGGCACATCTGCAAGGTGGCTTCTGACCTCCAAGTAACTCAAAGCACATACACACTGCAGCCCAATGGGAGCTACCAAAGTTGTATTTTTTTAAAATTATAGAATTGAGCCATTTCATCTAGAAATATAGCAGGCACAGAATATGGATATAACTTTTTTATTCACATTAATACTTATCATAAAGCATAGAGAGCCTAAAGAGAGGGAAGGAGAAAGAAGGGGTGGTAGGAGAGAGAGGGCGAGGGAGAGAGGGGGAGAGGGGGAGAGGGGGAGAGGGAGAGAGGGAGAGAGGGAGAGAGGGAGAGAGAGAGAGAGAGAGAGAGAGAGAAAGATATCAGAAGGATCATGAAGACAGGGCTGGTCAGATCCAGGATGAGCTTAGGTAGCACTCACAGGCTCCTTAAGTCAATGATCAAAACATCTATTGTTCAAAATCTATTATTTTAAAAGATTATTTAGAATATGAAGATAGTGGGTTTTTTTATGTCAAAGCCCCATATGCCCCCCTCCAAATAAAAAGAAGTATTCAGTTCTCCCTAAAGCTCTATAAAAGATTTGATACTGGGAAAATACAGAAACAAGTGATATTCATTTTGTGCCATTATATTCAGCAGTAAAATAGAACACTGTCTAATTAGAACCTTCCTTTTCTTTCTTCACTCTGAGACATACCTTTCATAATCACATAATCATTAAAATCTGACAACTTAATTCTTAAGAAAACTGGATTTTTTAAGGATTCATTGTCCTTATGATTTCAATCTGCTCAGTAGTTATCTGGCCAATTAAGAAAGCACAGGTGCCTGGAGCATCAGTGGAGCACCCGAGAAAGCGTCCTACCACCATAAACAGAAAGGTCTGGAGCAGCTGCCCATTTCGTTATGCACAGACCCTGCTGGCCAAGGACATGCACGTTTTATGGGTGACTCTAAGCCTTAGACCAAGTACATACATAACTTCATGTTTGTGGGAATTTTATGTTTAAAATTCCAAGTATCAGTTAAGTCACAGCAAAGGAGATGACTGCAGGCAGAAGGTTGTGCTTTCTAGTATAGAAATAACAAAGACACTTTGTTTTTCAGAACACAACGGAAGACCAGATAACACCTAAATATATTTACTTAGACATATACTATCCCACTGAGTCGCCAGTAGACACAATACTTAGGCAGTAAAGTTTGAACTTGAGTTGTTCAGTTACATTAGTCACATCTGAAGTGACATGTTGCCACTGGCTACCATGCTGAATGGCACAGGACGACCATTTCCATCAACACAGAACATTCTATTGGACAATGATGCTAGCCATGCTGAATGGCACAGGACGACCATTTCCATCAACACAGAACATTCTATTGGACAATGATGCTAGCCATGCTGAATGGCACAGGACGACCATTTCCATCAACACAGAACATTCTATTGGACAATGATGCTAGCCATGCTGAATGGCACAGGACGACCATTTCCATCAACACAGAACATTCTATTGGACAATGTTGTTAGCCAATCAAAAAATGTTGCTTACAAGTGAATAAACAAGTGGCTTAGCTAATGAAAAAATGAACCCATTAAAACATAAATTTCCACATTCAGTGTGAGAAAGGCTCAAAATTGTCTAGTACCATCAACTGATGACTGGATAAAGAAAATGTGGTATACATACACTATGGAATATTACTCAACCATAAAAAAGAATGAAATCCCATCTTTTGCAACAAAATGGATGCAACTGGAAACCATTATGCTTAGCGAAGTAAGCCAGTCTCCAAAAGAAAAATACCATATGTTTTCCTTGATCTATGGCAACAGAGTACAAAACGTGTAATGTATAAGAGTGAAATTGACATTTTGAGATTTGTTTCCAGACCCTGCGCCTACATTTGAGGAATAATGTTTTTGCTTCCTACTATTTGTTGAACTCTTTATTTAGTGATGGTTTAAGCTTATGACTTACAGTAAACTGAAAGCATGTCAAATAAAAACTGAAAGAAAGAATAAAAAGGGGAGGAGGAGGGAAAGTGGAAGCATGGGCAGGATGGAGAGCACGGTGGGAAGTTTCACTCTGCTCCTAAACTTGCATATATGAAATACATGAAATTTTTTCACTTTATAAGAATTTAATTTTTAAAAAAAATTGTCTAGTTGTCTTTTATTATTTTTATCCTAAATCATTATTGTCATTAATCATTAAATTTCTCCTCTCAAACAATGAACTAGTGGTGCAAGTTTGAAAAAAGTCCTTATTTTCTCATTTAAAGAATACTAGAATATAGATACAACTTGGAATAATTCATGTTATTCAAATTAACAGAATTCTTTAAACATAGACCGGTATGTTAAAAAATCACACACTATACATTGACAAGAACAGTCAAAGTGAAGAAGATGGACAGCCAAAATGGCACCAAGGCTGACAACCAATGGGAATGCTCAGGATTGTTGCTGGGAGCGTAAAAGACTGTAACTGCTTTATAAAGATGTCTGGCAGTTTCTTCTAAGATTGAACACACACTTGGCCTGTGGTCCAACACTGCCCCATACAGATGTTTATCCAAGAAAACAAAATATCTCCATAGAAAGTCTTACAGTTGAACCATCAGCCTACCAGCAACCAAAGACACAAACTGGCATGGTCAGACAATGGACTACTATCTATGCAGCAATAAAAAAGAACAGTTTTACACATGATATGAATAAATCTCAAAAACATACCAAGTGAGAAGAAGAACATAGGATAGGATTCCATCTACAGGAAGTTTTTTTTTTTTTTAATTTTTATTTGACCGGTAGAGTTATGAACAATGAGAGAGAGACAGAGAGAAAGGTCTTCCTTTCATTGGTTCACTCCCCTAATGGTCGCTACCCAGATCCGAAGCCAGGAGCCAGGTGCTTCCTCCCGGTCTCCCATGCAGGTGCAGGGACCCAAGTATTTGGGCAATCCTCCGCTGCCCTGCTGGGCCACAGCAGAGAGCTGGACTGGAAGAGGAGCAACTGGGACTAGTGCCCGGCGCCCCAACCAGGACTAGAACCCGGGGTGCTGGCGCCGCAGCGGAGGATTACCCAAGTGAGCCATGGCGCCAGCCAAGGAAGTTCTAGCATATACAAAAGTAACCCACAGTGACCCAAAACCAGAAAGTGTTTGTGCTAGGGGGTGGGGTATACAATTGGGGTGATAGGGATATGTTAGACTTTAATTTTCTATTTTTAGGATTTATAAGTTTTGTTTTTCAACTAAGATAAGGACATGGTAAAAACTAAGAATAAATGAATTGTTAGTCTCTTCTTTCTTAGTGAAATCACAGATAATTTAAAAATCAATGATGGCAGGGCTGGTGCTGTGCCGTAGTGGGTAAAGCCACCTCCTGTAGCGTCATATGGGTGCTGATTGGAGACCTGGCTGCTCCACTTCTGATCAAACTCCCTGCTAATGTGCCTGGGAAAGCAGTGGAGGATAGCCCAGTACCTGAGCCCTTGCATCCACGTGGGAGACCTGGAAGAAGCTCCTGGCTTCGGACTGGCCCAGCTCCAGCTGGTGTAGCTGTTTGGGAAATGAGGCAGCAGATGCACGCTTTCTCTCTCTCTCCCTCCCCCTCCCCTTTCTCTAACTCTCCCTTTCACATAAATAAATCAATCTTTAAAAACAATCGATAGGGGCAAATTGAGGGGCCAGTGTTGTGCTACAGTGCCACCCATGATGCCTGCATTCTATATGAACACCAGTTTGAGTTTCAGCTGCTCCACTTCCCGGCTCTGCTTCTGATCCAGTTCCCTAATGTGCCTGGGAAGGCAACAGAAGATGATCCAGGGACTTGGGCCCCTGCCACCCACATGGGAGACCTGGTTGGAAGTCCTGGCTCCTGGCTTTGGCCTGGCCCAGCCCAGACAGTTACAGCTATTTAGGAGTGAACAAGCAGATGGAAGATCTCTTTCTCTCTGTCTTTTCCTGTCACTCATCCTTTGAAATAAAGCAAAATAAAACTTTAAAAAAATTACAAATTGAGGCACTTAAATTTGACAAAGAGATCAAATGATGTATGTAGGTGTCTTAGAACAGAGAGCAGAGTAATCCTTAAGGAGTGCTTCCTGCAGAACTACTACTTACTAGTCTCTCTTCCTGCAATGTGAATCACACTCAAGCTGACCGGAGTTCAGCAAAAAATTCTAGCTACCCTGCTGCACAGAAATGATAAATGCGGCCGGCGCCTTGGCTCACTAGGGTTATCCTCTGTCTGCGGCACCGGCACACCGGGTTCTAGTCCTGGTTGGGGCGCCACATTCTATCCTGGTTGCTCCTCTTCCAGTCCAGCTCTCTGCTGAGGCCCGGGAGTGCAGTGGAGGATGGCCCAAGTGCTTGGGCCCTGCACCCCATGGGAGACCAGGAGAAGCACCTGGCTCCTGCCTTAGGATTGGCACAGCGTACCGGTAGTAGCAGCCATTTTGGGGGTGAACCAACGGAAGGAAGACCTTTCTTTCTGTCTCTAACTCTGCCTGTCAAAAAAGAAAAAAAAGAAATGACAAATGCTACTGAAAATATGCTATCTTTTATAGAGCTCTCACATTTCAGATTTACTCGGAATGATTAAGCAGTATGTATTTGGTTTCTATGCAATTTACCATCTTTTGCCATTCTTGAGTGGTCAGTGAAATGAAAACACGAAAATTTCCTCATTTGCAAAATACTGGAGAAAAGGCGCACAACATAGTTGTATAATAGAACTAATGAACAATTCTCATACAAACACCTTGAAAAGGGAAGTACGAAATTCATATTCTAGTTTCACTTTTGTTCTAGGCCATTATCCTTTGGCTCTAGGAAGAAAAAAAAACAAAACAAAACTTTGTCTTCTCTATCCAGCTCCATATGAAACACAGTTGTCATTGAAAGTCTTTGAAAAAACAGGAAGCCACAAGCATCAACAGAGCCTTACAAAGCTGAGGGATGGCTTTCCCCAGCAGAGCCAGAATTCTGCAGGTGGACTCCGGGTCCTACCTTTCAAGCTCCTTTTTGAAGGCCTGAATGCCCAGGTGAGGCAGGGGCACAGCATCCTGCTTCAGGATAACACAGGCCAGTTGGTCATGTCTCAAGTATTGCGTTTTTTTCCTTTTTTTTTTCTTTATAGAAGGTGAACAACCCTCATGTATTTACTATATACAGATGGAGGAACATAGCAATACTTCCCACCCACCCTCCCTCCGGCCCATGTTCCCACCCTTCCTTTTTTCTTTCAATTTTTACAATGACATACTTTCAGTTTATTTTAAAATCATAAGCTTAATCCTCCACTAGGCAAAGAATTCAATAGTAAGAAAAAGGGGAAAAAAAGCAACAACACTGTTCCTCAACAGTAGAGACAAGGGCTGTAAACAATGACAGCTACAAAATCACAACTTGTGAAATTTCCCTGAAAACTTCTAAAATGAAACCAAGCTTATATTTTTGGAGAACTTTAGGGCAATGTTTCAGTGGCTGGGCACATAATAGGGCCTTTCGGTTTATGCATGCATGAAATCCTATGACTTAAAGCTAGGGAAATGTGGGACACATAAGTATTAGCTTAATTTGGGGACACAGAAGTGAAGAAACGTTGCTACTATTAAAACAGCTGGGGCAGGCATTTGGCCTAGTGGTTCAGGGACACCTGCAGCTCATATCAAAGGGTCTGTTCAGGTCCTGCCTTGACTTCTGATTCCAGATTCTTGCTCCTGCACCCCGTGGGAGGCAGAAGGTGATGGCTCAAGTACTTGCATCCGTATTACCCACATGAAAGACATGGATTGAGTGCCTGGCATTGGCTTGGCACAGCTCCAGCTATTGCAACCATTTGGGAATGAACCAGCAGATAAGAAGTCTTTGTTTGCCTCTCTGCCTTTCAAAAAAAAAATAAACCAGTAAACAGGTGAACATTCTTTCAGGAATGTGAATGTTTTACACAAACTTGTGGAAGTTACAGATTCGACAGGTGCTGCGGCCCTGAGAGGCTTTTGTGTGTTTGCAGCTTCCAGACCTGCAGGAGCTAAGGCACCAGACAAAGCATTCTGAGGACGGACTGATGAGAAGGACCAAAGCTGATTCTATTTTAAAACAAAATAGTTGGGCTAGCACTGTGGCATAGCAGGTTAAACCACCACCTGTGATGCCAGCATCCCATATGGGTGCTGGTCTATGTCCCGGCTGCTCCACTTCCAATCCAGCTCCCTGCTAATGTGCCTGGGAAAAGCAGTGGAGGATGGCTAAGTGTTTGGGCCCCTGCCATAGATGTGGGAGTCCTGGATGAAGCTCCTGGCTTTGACTTGGCCCAATGCTGGTTGTTGCTGCCATCTGGGGAATGAACAAGTAGATGGAAGATCTCTGTCTCTCCCTCTTTCTCTGTAACTCTGACTTTCAAATAAAGATACGACTCTTTGGAAAAAAAACCACCATGAAATAGTCTGTGACAGCATTCAGTCAACAACGTGTATCATCACTGCCTCATGTTTACCTGCACGGTATTCATACTTGATGTCACGTTTTTCACAAATTGAATTATTTTTCTGCTGCACATCAGGCACTGTCCTAGGCAATCTTACCTACATTACTGAGAAATAAATGGAGTCAAACCAAGGAAGTAACCAAGGAAGAAAGAGGTAGAGCAGTGGGGCTCAGACGTCCTTGCCTTTGAATTTCATCCCATGCCCAGTTATGAATTACTTGTGCTATTTTCTAGCTCAACTTAGTTTCCATGAAACCAAGGACTCTGCTGAATCCATTTTCAAATCCATGTCTTATTCCACTTTCTCTAGCTGGGTGGTTATTTTTTCATGCATTAAGTCATGAGTTTAAGTCACTGGGTGACATAAAACAGGAGGAAGGCATTCTCACAGTTCTAGAATGTAGACATCCAAAACCAAGGTGTGGCAGGGAGGTGCTGCCACTGAAGGATCGAGGGCAGCCTCCTGCTTGCCTCTTCCTAGCTCCTGATGGCCCCTGGTGATGCTCAGCTTTCCCTGGCACGAGACAGCACCTCAGGGAAGTCTTCACAGTATGTAAATCAGGGTGTGCGTTGCAGCACAGTGGGTGAAACCACCCCAGATGAGCATCAGCTTGCTCTACTTCCAATCCAGTTCCCTGCTAGTGCACCTGGGAACGCAGCCAAAGATGGCCCAAGTACTTGGCCCCTGCCACCCACATGGGAGGCCCAGATGGAATTCCTGGCTCCTGGCTTTGGCCTCGTCCAGCCACGACACTGCAGCCATTTGGGGAGTGAACTAGCAGACAGAAGATCAATCTCTCACTGTCTCTTTCTGTAACTCTTTCAAATAAGTAAATCTTGAAAAAAAAAAAGTATGTAAATCAATTTATCACTCCTCTGAGGATGTATGTTAAGTCTATTTTTCCAACATATTCTGAAGTTTAAAATACTAAACTACTATAAAGTGGACATTTGTTTTTCTGCCTCAGTAGACCACAAATGTTTATTTTCACAACACAAGAAATCTGAACCACGACAGACTGACTGCAAGGCAGCAAAGACTGAATCCACCTCTGTGAGCACAGCAGAACTCATTCTCAATAATATTTTTCATTCTTTTAGTCCTATAGTAGGAAGGATAAGATAATATTAATTGTTTACATGCCAAAAATAAAGGAAACCCACGAATGTATAAAGCTTCCATTTTCCAGTAAGTTGTAACAGATGGATTCCAAACACATACCATAGAGTTAAATGTATAATTTCACTCTCTAAATATGCTATAAAACATTAAAAATAGATGATAGCCCATATAACTTATGGAGCAAATAAAACAAGAAAAGGAATTTTATAGTAGATAAACTCGGAGTTAAGAGATAATAGTTACTTAACCATGTGTCTCTTTTAATATGTTAATAGGTTAAAAAGTTACAACATTAAAAATAACACTTCAGAGTATCTCCTTAATTTACATCTTAATATCTTAACATAGTAAGAAGAAAAGCTTTCCCCTTTGCATGAATATTTTCCTGACAGTTTAGAAGTTAAAAAAAATTTTTTTTTAGTTCTATCTCACTAATAAGAAACCCAGATATATTCACACACCAGGCAAGCTAACTATTCTATTACATATTAGGCAAAAAATGCCAAAGGATAAAACTTGGCAAAGAGAAATGACAACTATCTTCGAAGGAATTTTTCTACTTAAGACACTTCTCTCTGTTGAATGCTCTTGTGGGTCATTTTTGACAATATCAGATCTAACTTAGCAGCAGTTAAAATATGTTATGTACTACATGATGAAAATGAAATGGTGAGAGGAGGAAATGAATCAGTTATTGCACATTATATTTTGGTTATACTTTATAATTTTCATCCCAATTACCCAAACTATTAACTCCCAGGTTCATCTGAGGATCCAATGTGACTGGGAGGCAATATTTGAGAAATGAACATGGGGATGTATGTGTGATATGGAGCAACTACTAAAATATCTTTTATAGCTAAATCATCAGAAACTGTACATTACGAATACTTTCATACAAAAAGCATACAGCCAAATATGTCTGGGTCTTCATTTGGTAGCTCATATTTGTCTTTGCTTAACACACATAATGATGTTGAGATGGTGCTGATGCTGCCTTGGGATGAAGGCCTGAGGTCACTGGGAAACACTTAGAACATGCAGCTTCCCCAGAGTGAAGAGGAAAACCACAAAAGATGACCACGCACATTCCTTCTAAGAATAGTGGGAGTCTGTGTAAGGGAGAAGAAATAGTAGTATAAAGCGAAGCTCGGCATGACTGAGGGAAAGGGTATTTGAAGATACTCTTAAAAAAAAAAAAAAGAAAAAGAAAAAGAGAGAGAGCTGAGTCACAGAGAAACTAGACAGGAGGAGCTCCCCATGGTGCAGGATCAGACACTGGATTTCTAGGCTGCCTCCTCTGGGGTTTGTGGATACAATGTGCATCCTATCCCCTCACTACAAATACATGTAGGAAAATTTACACGGCTTTGGTTCTAAACCTACTAAGTTCCCTGCCCAAGTGTCTTGAGGTTGGCAACAGTTAATGGATAGAGACAAGAGGCCAGTTTATTGCTTTCTAGAATGCTACAAATTACACACATGTTCAAACATATTAGTAGCATCCATATCAAAATGTGTGCTTTTATGCATTATGGGGAAATTTTCTAAATAACAAAGTCCCAAGGGTTCTGAAAGCTAGAAACATGGTAAGAAAATGTGTTGCCTATAAAAATCCCAGGGGCTGGCGCTGTGGTATAGCGACTAAAGTCGCCCACTGTAGTGCTGGCATCCCATACAGGCACAGGTATGAGTCCCGGCTGCTCCACTTCCCATCCAGCTCCCTGCTACGGCCTGGGAAAGCAGTAGAAGATGGCCCAAGTCCTTGGGCCCCTGCATCCACATGGGAGACCCAGAAGCAGCTCCTGGCTCCTGGCTTCAGATTGGCTCAGCTCCGGCCATTGGCGGCCATATGGAGAGTGAACCAGCAGATGGAAGACCTCTCTCTCTGCCTCTCCTTCTCTTTCAGTGTAACTCTGTCAAATAAATAAATAAATAAATAAATCTTTTAAAAAATCCCAAAGATTCTTAGTATTTTTTTCTATTTGCAATCCATCAGTATATGAAATGAATATATTTATTATTTTAATCCACATGAACAGTAGCAACATCAATTTTTCCATAGAAAGAGGAAAGAATGTCAGCCTTTATAACTCTTTGCTGGAAAAGTAATACATTAGTTTTATAACGAGGGTGGCCTAGAAAACAAAGGAGATGTCAATTGCCTAAAGCCCTATGTTTAAAACTAAAGTTATTTAATAAATATTGAATATAGTTATGAATAAAATACAACTTTTTCTTGAAAGTTTCCACAATTTGTACAAAAAGGCACACATACATCCGATTAAAAGATACAGTGTTTTTATGAACAGAAGGAGACCTTGGAAGATTACGGGAATTGTGGAAGTTTGCATCAGCAACAGTACTGATGTAGTCCATGAACATAAGTCATGGCCCCCTTATATATCTCTTATCATAGGTACTATAAAATTTCTAGAGTGTGTGGAGTGAACCATGAGATGAAGATACCTGACACATCATAGGCATTTTAAAAATATAGTGAATAACTGACAAACGGACAAACAAAAATAGGAGGGTTTTCCGGGGGGCGGGGGGTGACAGACAGAATAAGTAATCACATGACATAAATAAATACCATGATTTTTACTGACAACTATAAATGAATATCATACAATTGTTTAATCACAATAACAATTATTCCTACAATGAAAATTAACAGAAAAGCTTTGAGAAGTTCCCTGTTAAGATATTTACACAGACTTATGCTGGAATTTAGATAATTTTATTTTCATTTGTTTTAATCACTGCTATTATAGATACTCTCAATTCTTCCTACTACTAAGTGATCATTTCCTCATACATGCCTGGTGAAAACTCAACTATACTTAAATCCAAGGCCCTACCTGCACCATACCTACAGCCACACAGCTGAACATGGTTAGATAAAAACTCCAACAAGCTGATGCTGAGAATTCTTATTTTTAAGCTCAAGATCAGCAGATCCAAGTAAATCTTTGGGACTGCCCAGAAATCTCCCAGGCTTCACAGTCTGTTTTTCTGGTTGATTTATTATCACATGGACCTAGACAACTGTTTACATCTTTCCCTTTAATTGAGAAATCAAAAGTGATCTTTTGGTTACTTTGTGATACTTTGGTTAAGTATCTGGCAGCACGACAGCCTATCTGCACCTGGGTGGCATAGTCTGCATTCCCTTGAGTTTCTATGGTTGACCCAAACATGTTCCTAACTACTGCTTTCTGTTCACCTTCTGTTCCCTACACCCTCTGCCTCCTCAAAAAACAGTACTCCTTAGGGCTGGCATTGTGACACAGCAAATTAAACTGCCACTTGGAATGCCCACATCCCTTGTTGCAGTGCCTGGTTCAAGTCTGGGCTACTCCACACTTCTGCTCTAGCTTATTAGAAATGCACCTGGCAGACAGCTGATGATGGCTCAAATACTTGGGTCTGCGCCACTGACATGATAGATCAGCATGAAGTCCCTGATTCCTGGCTGTGGCCTGGCCTAGCCTAGGCACAACTGTTGAGCGCACTTGAGAAATGAACCAGCAGATAAAGAGATTTCTCTCTGCCTCTCTCTCTCCTTTACCCCCTGACATTCTGCTTTTCAAATAAATAAATATATTTTTAAAAAAGATTTATTTATTTACTTGAAAGTCAGAGTTGCACACAGAGAGAAGCAGAGGCAGAGAGACAGAGAGGGGTCTTCCATCTGCTGGTTCACTCCCCAGTTGGCCGCAATGGTCGGAGCTGCGCTGATACAAAGCCAGGAGCCTTGAGCTTCTTCAAGATCTCCCAGACAGGTGCAGAGGCCCAAGGACTCGGGCCATCTTCCAATGCTTTCCCAGGCCACAGCAGAGAGCTGGATCAGAAGTGGAGCAACTGGGACTGGAACTGGTGTCCATGTGGGATACTGGCACTGCAAGCAGCGGCCCCATCCACCACGCCACAGCATCAGCCCCAGTAAATACATTTTAAAAACTGGTGCTCCCTTGGTGTTCTGGCTCATTTCCTTTTGCCTATAAGCATCTTAGTTTCTTTAAAATATTTTTTTTAACAAAGGAAGAAAAACACCTTGACACCACTCTCCCAGACAACTACCACCAATTGTTTTTATTTGTAGTCTATAAATACACAATTATATTTAAAAAGGTAATAAGTAATCAAAACGTCATTTCCTAATCACCTTACTACATTTCTTTTCATGTTCTTTAGGTTATTTACATTTTCTTTATCAGTATGGGAGGAAAAACATACAATCTTTTCTCAACCTGCATTCAGTAACATTGCATTGGTAGCTTGAACTTGGTTGGGTAGGAGTATTTACACTCTAGAAATCAGTAAACAGTAAAAATCAGGGCCTTTCTTTCCTTCCAGAGGGCTAGTTCTTAAACATTTACCATTATAAACACAGCCAATTACCTATCCAATTCTATGTTATAACCCAGCACCTGGTATAGCAGCTGGCATATACCAGTAGCAGGCAAACACACACACACACACACACACAGCTAAAGGAATGAAAGCCTGAATGTCTGAACATTCGCTAGCCAAACTATAAGGAAAAGGAGGAGTCTATAAAATTATACTGCATTTTCACTTGATAAGTCACATTTAGTTTTATATTATACTTTTCCTATTAAATAATGTCCTACTAATTCAAACACGTCTCATAAAATGATTCAATTTAGCTACAACTGGCATTCTCGCAACAATTGGGCTTGTCAGCTGATACATTCATGCTGCAGAGTTACGTTTAGTTTCATATTTCTGTAAATTTATCAAAAGGTTTATTTCTTAAAAGCATGTCTTTATGGTTAAAAATCAGTAACAAATATTACTGAAGAAAACTTTTATAATGATTCACCTTTGAACTGTTAGAAACTGTAAGCAGAGATAATAAATGCAACACTAACCCACAACAAATAAAATTAACACTTTTCAAAGACAAGAAATTGTAAGTGGTCCTCTTAATTACTTGTTTAAATGACCAAGGACTGTTTTTTTTATTACTGACTATAGGGAATAAGGCATACTAAAATGAGAAAAAACAAGATAGATAATTTACCACAAAATGGAAACATTTCACGATTTAGCAAGCCCTCGGGCTACAGTCCAACATTGTTTATCTTGTTGAGTATTAAGCAGGTTTATAGAAATCCATTAACACACACACCAAAAAAAAAGAGGGAGGAGAGATCACTTTCAACTCACTTAGGTCCTGAAACATTTCAAATTTTTAATAAGTCCATATCATCCCATGTACATTTTGATGAAATTAGTTTTAAGCCATTTACTGCTATATTTGAAAGGAAGTTTATCTGGTACATGACAACGAATGACATTTTGTGCATAGAAAACACACACTTTTAAGATACTTTGGTATGGGGGCCAGCACAGTGGCAAAGCAGGAAAAGCCATCGCCTGCAGTGCAGGCATCCCTTATGGGTGCTGGTTTGAGCCCCAATTGCTTCACTTCTGATCCAGCTCTCTGCTATGGCCTGGAAAAGCAGAAGATGGCCCAAATCCTTGGGCCCCCGCACCCGTGAGGGAGACCTGGAAGAAGCTCCTGGCTCCTGGCTTTGGATTGGCACAGCTCTGGCCACTGTGGCCATCTGGGGAGTGAACCAGTGGATGCAAGACCTCTCTCTCTCTGGCTCTGCCTCTCTGTAATTCTGCCTTTCAAATAAATTAAATAAATCTTTTAAAAAAAGATACTTTGGGGCTGGCGCTGTGGCTCACTTGGCTAATCCTCTGCCTGTGGAGTCGGCACCCCGGGTTCTAGTCCCGGTTGGGGCATCAGGTACTAGTCCCAGTTGCTCCTCTTCCAGTCCAGTTCTCTGCTGTGGCCTGGGAGGGCAGAGGAGGTTGGCCCAAGTGCTTGGGTCCCTGCACCCGCATAGGAGACCGGGAGGAAGTGCCCAGCTCCTGGCTTCGGATTGGCGCAGCACCAGCCATAGTGGCCACTAGGGGAGTGAACCAATGGAAGGAAGACCTTTCTCTCTCTCTCTCACTGTCTATAACTCTCTCTGTCTCTCTCACTGTCTAACTCTGCCTGGCCAAAAAAAAAAAAAAAAAAAGATACTTTGGTATGGTCTTTATTATATCTTGTATTGATCAAAAAATCTTTTTTGATGAACATTTTATACACTAAAAACAACTAATTTTAAATTTGGCAAAATGCTAAAATCCTTGTGAAATCTGAGGACAAACCCTTAAGCTGGATACTACTGGCCTTACTTTAAAAATAATGACAGACCTCTGAAGGTGGGCAGCTTGCCCTCCACTGCAGTTAGGAAGGGGGCGAAACGGGCCCTATGTTTGACTCTGAACTCTCTCACTCAGAGAACGGACCATGCTGAGCTTCCGCGCGTTCTTCAGATGTCATTTAAAAGATTGTATTTGCTTACAAGTGTGTTTTCCCCTTCCTGTGTGCATTCTGTCTTGCAAAGAACAGCAAACACAACCCCAGGCGAAGCAATTCTCTGAGTTCAACAGGGAACACGAAGATCCCTAAATCCCTCAGCAATCCTCTCTTGCTAGCACAAACTCGTGAGTTTTATGAAAATGGCTATGATGACCTGTGCGTGACATCTTTTCTAGGAAGAAAGCTGGCGATGGAGGGGTCTCATTGGCGGAGGCTGTGAACGTTCCAACTTGCATTTGAAAGAGGTGTGTTTTATTATCGCATGAAGAACTTGCCCTGCAATTTCCAAGGAGACTGAGGGAGCACAGAGTCTACTGAGAGCGACTAAGGATGGAGGAGGAGTCCGTTAGAGGAAACAGCGGGAGGCCTACAAGGGGGAAAAAGATCTTCAGGAGTAATCTGCTCTCGCCCGCTTGAGGTGGAAAGAGAAGTGCAAGTGTGGCACGAGGGAGAGGAGGTGTCCACCTTTCCACACTTCACCAGAAATCAGCAGTTTCTGAGGCAAGCACACCATTTTCAGTTCAGGATTAAACCTGGCCATTTTGTAGGTCTGGGAAAAAGATGGTCAATTTTCCTGGCCTGTAACCAGGCCTGAAACACAAGTCCTTCTTGCTTAGGGAGTTTTATTCACTATCGGTCATGGGAAAGGTGTGTATTTACACTGCTTGTTTTTTTTTTTTTTTTTTTTTTTTTTTTTTTTTTTTTTTTTTTTTTTTTTTTACCAGTAAATGGCCTACTTGGCATAAAATTGTATTTTTCCATTTACATTTTGTAATTTACACGGTTTCGAATATTGACTACCTAATGCTTCCATTTAACACAGTCCTTAAATAAAATACTATTAGACTATGTGCATATCCGAGTTGGAAACACAACTCTGATGTGGTTCAGAATCACCAGCAAACAGTTTCCCACCTGTCTAGAAAGGCTAACTCCAGGTGGAAATATCCAATGTCCACATGGGTTCTGCACTGAAAACTAAATATCTGGCTTCCAAGAACCTGGAAGATTTTAAAGGGAAAATTAAAATCTGAAGCCCTTCATTACAACCTATCTATTACCAAACTAAACTACGCCTATTTCTGATAACGTAAATTAACGTTATTTTCATAACCAAGAAAACATATTTAATGGTTACATATGCATCTTTTTCTTTTTTTAATTTATTTGACAGGTAGAGTTATAGACAGTGAGAGAGAGACAGAAAGGTCTTCCCTTTATTGGTTTACCCCACAAATGGCCATAATGGCTGGTGCTGCGCTGATCCGAAGCCAGGAGCAGGTGCTTCCTCCTGGTCTCCCATGTGGGTGTGGGGTCCAAGGACCTGGGCCATCCTCCATTGCACTCCCGGGCCATAGCAGAGCGTTGGACTGGAAGAGGAGCAACCGGGACAGAATCCAGCGCCCCGACCGGGACTAGAACCATGCACTCATATGGGATGCTGGTGCCACAGGTGGAAGATTAACCAAGTGAGCCATGGTGCCGTCCCCTACATATGCATCTTTAACATGGTAAATACTTTGAGAGTTTTATGCCATCAAAATGATGTAAATCTCTACAGTGCAAAATCCCAATACTGAAAACACATTCTGTAAATATTAAAAGCACAGAATTGTCATTTATTGTGTAATGTTGCACACTCTTGATTATCTGTAATACTGGCAAATGGAAGTTTTAAATAACCAGTGTTTTGACAGTATCAAAGTTGCTATGAGAATTTATTTTTAAAAACCAGCTTTTGCAGTATGTCATAGGACCAGAATAGTTTGGGCCAGCTCTCCATCTCCTCCTACATTGAGGGCTCCCTGTTCAGCCACTTTCATATGCCAATTATCCACATAGCCCAGCAGGGTCTTCCCAGGTTGACTGTACCCAGCACTTGGTTACAATCATTCCATGGCAAACCACAGCATTCAGGGTGGTTTGAAGCTGTCATTGTGCCCATGCCCACCTGTCACGCAAAATGATCTGTGGCGTCATCTCCAAGCTACCATGTTAAGTTGTCTTAGTATTCCTGACTATCCAACTCCTAAATTAAGCTTGAGGAAGATAAAAATAAACTCTCCTGGAAAACTCTGAGGCTCCCATCTCTTTCTAACCAGTAAGTAATGTTCCTTCACCATGCTATCAGAAAGGAAGTCGCTACAACACCTTTGGAATATTTTTCTTTATGCATCTTATAAAGATTTGCATGTTTGTATACGTAACTGTGAAAATCAGGCTTTTTTAGATTTTTCAATTATCAACACACTTCATTTGACAAACGCTCTAAGGGAACTGAAGTATTTGTGAGTAACAGAATAAAACACGACTTACCTTGACTGGCATTACATGCTCTACTCCATAGTCTTCAGTATTCTATTAAACATGTACAAGAAAAGTCTCCAACCAAAGAAGACTTTCAGGATCCACCTTTAGGAGCCTTACACAGATATACTTCTATAATAAACTAAAGCTTCAAAGTGTTACCATGTACACTTCAGGTTGCATTCTATGACAGTAAGTTCCTAAAATTTATGAAAAAGGGTAGACACAGTTTCTGTCATGCCAACAGTAATGTAAATTCTTGTTATACATATGAAAGCAGTCTTATGACATATACTTTCAAAAATTCTTATTCTTTGCCTTTTAATTCCACCTTTTGAAATCCATCTTTAAAAGTCAAAATTCAGGTAATAATTTATATACAAATACAGTACAGGAATTACATGAAAAAAATACCATCAACGTAAATGGTTAAGAAAACATATATTATGAAACATAACATCTTTTTCTGCAGCTAAAAGTTTCCATATTGAAAATATTTATGATATCCTATATGAAAAATCAAGAAGCAATTGTAACATAAAATACAATCGGGGCCCACTCCGTGGCACAGTAGGTTAATCCTCTGCCTATGGCACTGGCATCCCATATGGACACCAGTTCTAATCCTGTGGCTCCTCTTCCAATCCAGCTCTCTGCAATGGCCTGGGAAAGCAGTGGAAAATGGCCCAAATGCTTGGACCCCCGTGCCCGCATGTTAGAAGAGGTAGAAGCTCCTGTGTCCTGGCTTCGGATCGGCGCAGCTCCAGCTGTTGTGGCCATTTGGGGAGTGAACCAATGGATGGAAGACCTTTCTCTCTGTCTCTCCCTCTCACTGTCTGTAACTCTAACTCTCAAATAAATAAATAAAGTCTTAAAAAAAACCCAATCAATTATATTCAATGTGTGTGTTAGTGCACATACACAAACACAAAAGGTCAGAAGGAAGTATGTAAAATATTCATAGTGGTCATCTATTTAGTGCCATGGAATAACTTCTGTTTGCCTATGCTTTAGATATTTTTTGCATAGTTATTTATTCTGTAAAATTATAAAAATAAAGTATAATTCTATATTTACATGGAACACACTTATTCTCTTCATTCCCTGTGTATTATTTAAGGTGGAAATGAGACTATTTACTTGTTGGGAAGCTGTAACCCATGTTAAGGTAGCTTTAATTGTCAGTATATAAATTCCTATACTTTAATGATGTAGCCCAAGTTTGTGTAGAATTTAGGGGGAACATACTAGTTTACCCATTTCTACAAAAGTGACGGGATGGAGACACTGGTATAATTTAAGATGCTACTTAGAATTTTGAGATACAGGCCAGCGCCGTGGCTCACTTGGCTAATCCTCCGCCTGTGGCACCGGCAACCTGGGTTCTAGTCCCGGTCGGGGCGCCAGATTCTGTCCCGGTTGCCCCTCTTCCAGGCCAGCTCTCTGCTGTGGCCCAGGAGGGCAGTGGAGGATGGCCCAAGTGCTTGGGCCCTGCACCCACTTGGGATACCAGGAGGAAGCATCTGGCTCCTGGCTTTGGATCTGCGCAGTGCGCTGGCCACAGTGCGCCAGCCATAGCGGCCATTTGGGGGGTGAACCAACGGAAAGGAAGACCTTTCTCTCTGTCTCTCTCTCTCTCTCTGAATCTGCCTGTCAAAAAAAGAAAAAAAGAAAAAAAAGAATTTTGAGATATAAGACTCAACAGGTATCTGTAAAATTCTCCCTTTTCAAGAAACACATTTTTATAATCATAATTATGCTTAGCGTTATACAGGCTTTTGATCTCTTTGTGGATGTGATTCTAACTGGATATTCTGTATTTATGCTTTTATTATTTTATAAAGCACATATTCTGGATTCTAATATTCCATTTAAAAACTAAGTGTCCTCCATTAGTATATTTGTGTAGGAAAAATCATAGCCTTATGAGTACTTAGAAATGCACTGACCCAAGACCCTAGAAATTCAATCCATATATTAGAAATATTTCTATAAAAGACAAGCTGAATAGAAAAAAAAACTTTCAAATTTTGTAGTTATATGGACTGGCATTGTGGCATAGCCAGAAAGTTAGGCTGCTGCCTGAAAAGCCAGCAACCCAAATGGGCACCAGTTTGTTTTCTGGCTTCTCCACTTCTGATCCAGTTCCCTGCTAATGGCCTAGGAAAGCAGCAGAAGACGATTCACGTGTTTGCCCCCTTACCAACCACATAGGAGACCCAGATGAAGCTCCTGGCTCCTAGCTCTGGCCTGGCCCAGTGCCAGTCATTGTGGCCATTTGGGGAGTGAACCAGCAGATGGAAGACTGATCTCTTTCTGTCTCCCTCCCTCCCTCCTTCTGTAATTCTGCCTTTCAACCAAATAACTAAATCTTGTTAAAAATAAATTATTCCATCTTACTATTTTTTTTCACAACTGAAGTATCCCAAGTAAATATAACTAAACCATACTGCTTTGCACTCATTGGAACAACTTCAAAGATTCAGAACTTGCTACGGTTTGAACAAGATTTGACTCCCCACTCATGTAGATGTTTAAATCTAAAAGTCATAAGTCAACAGCATTAAACAGGGTAGAAGCTTGACCCAATTATGGTGCCTGAAAGTGAGACCTATGGGAAGTGTTTAGATCGGATTACAAGGTGCTCCATGAGGCAGCCCTGAGGGCCTTGTAAAGAGAGAACACATGGAGGAGCCTGTGCCCTGTCTCCCCTCTGCTCCTGGTTCACCCCATGATCCACCACCCTCATCAGATGCCAGACTGGTGGGACTGCCGATCACGGCTGTGAATCTCCAAAACTGAGTAGAAATAACCTTGTCCTTTCTAAGAGAGCTCCTCTCAGGTATGTAAGTGACAGTGAGGGAAAGCTGACAAATACATAAGCTACACAAAAGAACATAGAATCGGCATGGTCAGACGATTAAGCAAAGGGAGTGTGAGGATTCAAAGATGATAAACACTGAAGCAACCCAAAATGATCTTAAAATACACTCTAAATCATTTAGGCATTATTTTAAATCGATATACAAATGAAAGAGATACTATAGTAAAAAAAAAAAATTGAAAACCTGGTAGCTTTGCAAGAAAAGTTAATAAAGAAAAAAAAAGAAATTAAGTCCACCTCAATTTTTTTTCAAAAAAAGGCTTCAAGCTTTTCTAAACATCATGTAATCTAAAAACATCTGCAATCTGTTTTGATTTCACAAATTTTTCACCTCTGACCCCTACATGGTTCTATTAAAAACAAATCCAAATCCCAGTGCAAGTGACAAGCAGCTGGTGAGACCATCACCCACAACCACGTCATTGTCCTATGTGTCCCATTATTAACCAGATAAGAGAGCATGAGCCAGAGAAAAATCAGCCATCTCTAAGTGGATAAAGAACCATGCCACTTTTTTTAATTTTATATTCAAGTGGGATCATGCAATATGTGTCTTTGTGTCTGTCTTAATTCATTTGGTATAATATCCTTGAGATTCATTCATGTTGTCATAAATGGCAAGATTTCCTTTTTTTAAGGCTAAAAAAATAGTCCATTGTCCACACATATATGTGTGCATGTGTATATAGATACATATATGAATACACAGATATACTCATATGTAGACATCCACATTTTCTCTACCCATTTGTTCATCAATGGGTACGTGGTTTCCGTATCTTGGGAACTGTGAATACTACTGCAAAATTACAGAAGCAGGAAGTAAAATGGTAGTTGGCCTGGCTGAGCAGTGGGGGAATGGTGAGATGTTGGTGAAGGGTACAGAGTGTCAGAATGGAGGATACTTAAGTTCTGTAGATCTAATGAACAGCGAGGTGATTGTAAATGGTAACTGTAACCTTGACATTTGCTAAGAGAATAGATCTGAAAGTTCTTATCACAAAAAAGACTATGAGGTGACAGATATGCAAATTAGCTTGCAATTGTGGTACCCATGTCAGGATGTGTATGTATAGCTAGTGCCATATCGTACACCTTAGATGTATAGAATTTTTATTTGTCAATTAGATCTTAATGAAGCTGGGGGGAGGGAGCAAGGGAAGAACCATCCTTCTTGCCTTAATAGCTGTTGTACAGGTCCTTGTTATTGCTGGTATTAAGTGTCACAGGACAGCAAATGAGACATAACAAATTATCTGACAAGAGCCAAACACTACTTAACCAATCACATGGGTACAAGAGAGAAAACCAGTATTATGTTGCAAAAAGATGTACAAATAATTGTATAAGCTTTTATATAAGCAAAAATTCATCAAGACAATTCATAATTTACATATCACAACATCTGTTGCTGATATGAAGTAAGGTATACAGCAGTGTGTATGTGTATATGGTGAGGTGGGTGTAAGAATGAACGGAGAGTTTTGTCATACAAAGATCTTAGTTCTGCTACCAAATCACTTTTTATTTATCAATAAGACATGTTAGGTCTTGGTATCCAATTCATAAAACAATATTATTCCTATATCACACATTATAATTCACCAAATTTGCAGGAGGTGGGCGAAAAACAAGCAGACTAGCACTGCAAAGCAGCTCCAACACCTGTGTGTGTGCAGGCATGTGTGCATAGATGTGTTTGTAACTAGTGTGTGTGCAGGCATGTGTGTGTGGATGTACGTGTTTGTAACTACATTCTTTTCTATCTTTAGTACTTGGACCCTATTGTTTGCCTCAACACATGGGTAAATTGTAGACCAGTGAGTAAAAGATGGCTGGACTTGACGCTACCATGAGCTCATAACAGATAACTTGCAATAACTATACCCGAAATCTGGGTTTCTCTCATGATAGTAAAGGTGGATGTCTCGCATATGTGATTGTCGTCTATCAAGTGGTTAGCACGTAAAACAGATCTAAGCAAGGATTTACTCACTAGGGAGAGGAAACTCAGACTCATACTACAGGGTTTAAGTATGCAAGCTGGTAGAAAATGGCAAAGAAAAAATTTTCCCAATGTTGTATCAACAAAACCACACACCTCTCCCTACCTATGCAATTAAACAATCGAAAATCATTTACTATATTCAAAGGTGGATCCTTACAGTAGATGTTATCTGAGATCTTATTTTATTTTGCTCATTAAGTTAGAGACACATATACACATGCATGTACTAGTTTCCCGGCATTTATTAAGATAGCGTAAGTTTTAGTTTTGATTATTTTGTTCTTTGAATTATACCACTGCGTGGACAAATAAGTTTATTTTTTAAAAAGATTTCTTTATTTATTTGAAAGTCAGAGTTATGCAGAGAGAGGAGAGGCAGAGAGAGAGACAGAGAGACAGAGAGGTCTTCCATCTGACGGTTCACTCCCCAGATGGCCGCAACAGCCAGAGCTGTGCCGATCTGAAGCCAGGAGCCAGGAGCTTCTTCCGGGTCCCCCACACGGGTGCAGGGGCCCAAGAACTTGGGCCATTTCTACTGCTTTCCCAGGCCATAGCAGAGCTATGGATTGGAAGAGGAGCAGCTGGGACCAGAACCGGCGCTCATATGGGATGCCAGTGCTTCAGGCCAGGGCATTAACCCACTGAGCCACAGTGCCGGCCCCAGACAAATAAGTTTAAATCCTCAAAAACAGATGTAATCTCTATATTACAATTAAATTTCAATGAGAATTTAAGCCAGTAAGAAGCTCATGTGACCCAGGTTGGAAGAGAATCTAGTGTTGAAATGTTTCATTTTTTCAAATGTAACTTTCTCACAGTATTTTATAAGCTTTACATAAAATTTCAAGTTGACAATATGAATTTTCCAAGATGAGAGAGTTCTTTAGGGGACAGAATTAATGAGAAAGTTATACACAGCTAGAAGTGGTGCAGGCAAGTGTTCTATCTATCTATGTATCTAAGTTATACAAGTTTCATGTGTTTCATAGATATAGATTTAGGAACATAGTTATACTTCTCCTTGCTACCCTCCCTCTCACCTAAGCTCCAACAGGCAACTGGTTTATTACTATATGATATTTTATTTTTATTGTTTCATTAGCAGCTGTCAATCTTTCAAAGATGTGAGATACTCAAGCTTTTTTTTTTTCCCTGCTCCTCCAGGGTTTGAAGGATTTGGACACCAATTATTAAGAACAGGGTCTGGGGGCTGGCGCCACGGTGTAGCAGGTAAAGCCTGCAGTGTCAGCATCCCATACGGGTGCCTGTTAGAGTCTCAGCTGCTTCTGTTCTGATCCAGCTCCCTGCTATGGCCTGGGAAAGCAATGGACAATGGCCCAAGTGCTTGGGCCCTTGAACTCGTGTGGGATACCCGGAAGAAGCTCCTTGTTCCTGGCTTTGGATTGACCCAGCTCTGGCCCTTGCGGCCATCTGGAGAGTGACCCAGATGGAAGACCTCTCTCTGCCTCTCTGTATAACATTGCCTTTCAAATAAATAAATACATATTAAAAAAAAAAAACCCCGCAAAAAAAACCAAAAATAGAAGAACAAGGTGTGGCAGAGTTATCCTTTGTGGTGATGCAGCTTCACCAGTACTAAGAATGCCCACCTGCTACAAATGAGGTTTTCACCATGGTGCTGCAGGATCCCACTGTCTAATGCTTATGACCACGTTTCAATATTATAATCTTTTCTTTAAAAGTCTGCTTTGTAAACATAAAGGCAATAACGATGGGAAGTAAAAGTTCAACAGTTCAAACACGACTAAAGATATATCTACAAAACAAATGATCTAAAATATGGCTTTCAATAGGAGGGTATTCCAAAAAGTTTGGAAAAAATGGAAGTACAAGACAAGTTTGGGTATGGGCCTTTGGCCTAGTGGTCCATAGGCCAGGTAAGATGTTCATGGCTCTCGTCAAAGCACAGTGGTTCCGTATCAGGCAGGTTCTGCCCCTGACTCCCGCTCCCTGCTAATGCAGACCTAGTTAGGCAGCAGGTGATAGCTCAAGTAATTGGGTCTCATCATCCCCCTGGGAGACCTGGATTTCGTTCCCAGCTCCTGGCTTCAGCTCAGCCGAATGTCTGTGAACTTAAGTATTTTTATTTATGTGAAAGACGGCTGTCCCCACAGTCACCAGCAGTAATGAAGGGACAGCGTCAGCCACTAGAAGACTCCCTAGCCCCTCTGCAACCATCTCTGATGGCTTTGCATGAAGGAGTGGCACGAGGGTTGGAACCAAGGCGGCTACCCTTGGATGAAGGGCCGGGGTAGTGGGCTCGTTACAGAAGTCCTCATTCTTGCCAGAATTTAACACACTACTGTTGCCAAATTGGACAAGACCGTGGTATGTCTGCTCAGCAAAGACTGACCCTGCAGACCTCACTTCATTCTGTTTCCTTTATGTTTGTGCTCAGACACACAAACTCCTACGTGCAGAGCTCCACAGTGGTGTCAGACAGCCGCACGTGACCCTGCACGCCGACGGAGCCACGCTTCCCCATCCCTGGCCCCCAGCGCCTCGCCCTTCTTGGGGGATTTTGCTCGTTGCTGTTGTTCCTGCTCGCCTTCATACCATGCCCCAGCTTGTCCATTTCCAGAGGAAACAGTGGGGCCAGGCGCCCAGGGTACTTATTTCAACACTGGCGTCCTGCCAGGGCTCTGCCACTTGGAGCCAAGGCTGCGTTTGCTGTAGAAATGACTGGAGTGACGAGGAAAGAGGGGGCAGCAGCTGAGGGAGGAATGAATCCTTTCACTTCCCTTTTTGTCCATAGCAACATAAACCCACGCAGGGCAGTGGCATGTAGGGGCTGTGTGTGGAAGATTCTAGCTCTCACTGTAGAAGGAGGGAAGAAGGAGGGGAGAAGGAGGGAGAGGAGGAGGAATCAACATGGGAAAAAAGGGGCGTACAAGAGAAAGAGGAGAATTCACTCGGCACAAAACAGACCTGCTCCCCACCTGAATACCGTGCAAATTCTCTTGCTTGCCATGCGGACACATACCATGCAGCAAAGGGAGAAAAGACACAATGCCAAAGCCCTGATTCTGACATAGAGCCCAGAACCTTCATCTTCCTCTGCCACAGGAACAGAAATGGGCAGAAATGGACTCTGGACAGTGTAAAGGGAATGAAATAAAATAAATAAAATAAAATAAAGCAGACTTCTACTCTGTAACAGCAACCAAGCTCCTTCTCCTCGATCTTTAGGGCTTCCCCACCAGCCAACCCAAACTTTTTTTTTCTTTGACAGGCAGAGTTAGACAGTAAGAGAGAGACAGAGAGAAAGGTCTTCCTTTTTCCATTGGTTCACCCCCCAAGTGGCCACTACGGCCGGCGTGTTGCGCCGATCCAAAGCCAGGAGCCAGGTGCTTCTCCTGGTCTCCCATGCGGGTGCAGGGTCCAGGGACTTGGGCCATCCTCCACTGCACTCCCTGGCCACAGCAGAGAGCTGGACTGGAAGAGGAGCAACTGGGACAGAATCCGGCGCCCCGACTGGGACTAGAACCCGGTGTGCTGGCACCACAGGCGGAGGATTAGCCTAGTGAGCCATGGCGCCGGCCAACCCAAACTTTCAAACTGGTATCTTTTAGTCGGAATAGTTGAAGAGAACCATTATTAAAGAAGTATCTTCACTTCTGTATCAACCAAGGAAAGAAACCAATAACAAGTTGCCCACAACCAGTGAGCCAGGCACTCAGTTTCTCCAAGATCAAACAGTACAAAAATGGCAGAGTACAAATTCTAACCCAGACTTTCCTGGTTCCAAATGAATCCCCACTTATAGTCCTGTGCTGTGTAACTGTGCTTCAGCTGAGGACAGAATGCATAGCTAGTGCTGATCCCCAGTGAAGTCTCAGCTCTCTTCAGCTTGTGGTGAGTACAGTACGAGACGCTCGGTGACACACTGCTCAGATGTAGCTCATCATTAAGTAACTCATAACTGCACCAGGTCATGGCAAGAAAGTTCATTGAAAATGCATAGAAGGAAGAAAACTGTGTGTGGATTCCAAGACAACTCCAAGACAGGCAAACATCTTGTAATCTCATTTTCCCACCGAGTACCCTCATGTTTCACAACTTCAGAATGTAGCTCTCAGCCTCCAACCATGCTTCTCCCAGATTTTGGAAGGCAAAATCCTATATTTCTCCCTGTCCACTGTCTGTACCTGTTGAAACCTAAATCCAATAACTTATGGAATAAAATGTTTGCATAACTGCAAATGTCTTTTGGAGCTTGGTAACTGCTCACATAAAGAAAGAAGCCTAGCTTCATGACTGCAGATCCTGTGGGCCCCGTGTGAACTCAGGGGCACCAGCCCTATTTCCACAACATCCAAGGACTTAGGCTCTATGGACTATTATGCTTTTTAATTATTATTTTTTATTTGAGAGGGAGAGGGACACTGACAGAGCTCACACCTGTTGGTTCACTCCCCAAATGTTCAAGATGGCCAGGGACGGCCCAAATTGGGATCCAAGAATTGAATCCAGATCAAGCCCGTCTTTCCTGTGGGTGGCAGGTATCCAAGGATGCTGCCCCCCAGGATGCAAATTAGCAAAGAGCTGAAGTTTGATGCAAAGCTATGATCTGAACCCAAGTACTAAGATCAATATGGGATGCAAAAATCCCAAGCAGTGTCATAATAGCTTTGCAAACACCTACCCTCACCTCCTCCACCATTGTGATACAGTGATTGAATCTTAGCACTGTATTCAGAAAGTAAATATACACACACACATACATATATGAACAATAGCTGTGGATATAAGTATGTATTTATACATGTATGCTTTAGCTTATTGTACTTACTCTACTAATTCCTAATTAGTATGAATCATTTACAATGGAACATTTCATCTTGCAAGTCATTCAAAGGATTAGATCTCTTTCATCCATACTGTTCACAGCTTCTATCCTTTTTGGTTTCTTCTTCTAAAACTTCACATTCCTTCACAATACCTTTTTTTTTTTTTTAAAAAAAATCATTTATTCATTTGAAAGGCTAACTTACGGGAGGGCAGGGGGGGGGGAGAGAGAGAGAGAGAGAGAGAGAGAAATAACAGTTGATTTTCCATTGATTGGTTCACTTCCCCAAATGGCTGCCAACAGCTGGGGCTAGGCAGACTAAAGCCAGGAACTCCATCCAGGCTTCCCATGTGAGTGGCAGGAAGGAGCACAAGCACTTGGACCACCCTCTGCTGCTTTCCCAGGCATATTAGCAGAGTGCTGGATTGGAAGTGCAGCAGCAGCAGAAACCAGCGCTTACATGGGATGCTGGTGTTGCAGGCAAGCAGCTTAACTCACTGTGCCATAATGCTGGCCCCAACATAGTAGTACCATTTTTTTCATTACAAAGGAGTTCTCTGTTAAACAATAATTATTTTAATTACCAAAAAAAAGGGGGCAAAGATGACAGCACCATGTGGCACACTAGGAGATTTACATATACCAACCTCGCGCAACTCCTGCAAAAACTTTAGAAGTTTTAGAAACTTGCACATTTTACAAGTAAGGAAACTGAGGTTGAAAGCAACTTTCAATAACTTAGCCAAAGCTGTAGAGGGCGGATTTGAATTCTGATTATTTTTTTTAAATATTGACTTATTTATTGAGAGAGAATGAGCTCCATCCACTGGTTCACTCCCCAGATGTCTAGAACCGCCAGGGCTGGGGTTACAGCTGGATCCAGGAACTGGGAACACAATCTGGATCTACCATGTGGGTGGCAGGAGCTCAGCTAACTGAAGCCATCACTACTCCCTTGCAGGATGTGCATTAGTGGAATATTGGGAGTAAGCGGTCAAAGGTGGGAATCAAATCTGGGTACTCGAATGCGGGTGGTGGGCATCTTACCTGTTAGGCAAAACACCTGCTCCCCTAAATGCTGAGCAATTGTAAAGGCAACAATTTACCCAATTAAAAATAATGATCCTTTTATGACTTTTACTCTATTAACTGGGAAAAGTTTTATTCAACACATTAAATTGAAACCTAAGTCCCAAATTGGTATTTAAGGGTTTTTCACTCTGATCACCTGCTACCTTTCCAGGCTTAGAAAATGATTAGCTCTCTATTTCCAGCCAGTCAGGGAGGCTGTCCTCCAACAATGTAAACATTTCTGAGATACTAATTTGGGGGCAAGCTGTAAAAATGGGTGATTGTGTTGAAAATTCAATGGTGCCTTTCTAAGGTTAATCTCATTATCTAGAAAATATTTCAGTGTGAATGTAAGTGGAAAAATATTAATATGCCTCTTAGCACCCAAACGTGCATTTTATCTCCATAAAGCTCAGCAAATATTAGCTAATTAATCCTAATGAAAGCCTCACAATACACACGGGGTCACATTCACTCTCAATAGGCATTTATCAAGTAGGCCTCTGGCTCTTACACATCATGAATTACAGCCTGAGACCCACAGCCGGCCCATCTGAAGTCCTAATGAAAGAGCAAGCGCTATCTGATCTATTTATAGCCCACTGTTTCCTGGGGTTCCATTAGGCCACTGCTTTGCCCTTCAATTGCACTGCATCCCAGAAAACAGCCCTCTTTGTGTGACAAGCAGGGACCACTTCATTTAGTCACCAAAACAATCTTTTTATACCTTATTAATGCAACTTTTCTTATTTTAGCAAGTACAGATTGAAGAATAAGACACATGGTTTCCTTTTTTAAGCTTTAACCTCTACGTACATGCTAGGTACTCATGGGAGACGCCCTATAACTCTTATTATCTTACTTAACTTTATTTTCAAAGGTTTACATGGTAAATACATGACATACATACATTCTCCAAAACTGGCTCCAAAACAATACTACATCTAACTGTAACCTGCAGCATTTATCAAGATTCTTAACAAATGCAAAAGAAAGAAAGTGTGCATAATGCTGATCACTACAGTTATATACCTAGACATCTTTGGAATTTTCTCCTTATGTGAGAAAAGCAGCTCGTGGGAAAACTACTGTGAAGTAAGCAAGTGCCTCTTGTTGGTTGATGAGTTTATAATTTTAAACATGGCGACTTAAAGTCTTTTGTCATCCACAGTTATATATGATTTGCTGCTCATAAAACTAAAGCGTTGTTGGTTCTGTGTTTAGCTGTCCTCCTATAGGTTCCTATGGACTTTTTCCAGCCACTTTTATTGTATTCAGTACTTTGGGATGGCTCTGTAAACAGATGAAGCCAATAATGTATTAACAGTACCAACTGAGAGAAAGTATGGTTAACTGAGGTTACTAAAAACAAAAAGCAATTCAAATCAATTGGCAATCTAGAAAAAGAGTTAAAGATTTTAAAAGCTATTATTAAAATTGCTATATTGGTCTATTATGCTATGTTATATGTGTGTACATATTGTATGTCCACATGGGGAAATTTTATTAAGAGTTTTATTTTAAATGGCTTATAGATAAGATTGTCCATAAATTTAAGCTGCTAAAATCAAAGATACATTTTAATTTGTGTGACCTGAATCTGTGTATCATATGTTTTAAACTTGTTGGTAGAAAGAAACTAAAAACATTTTAGATGGTTGTGCTTAAGTTTACTGGTTAAACAAACTACACCATGTTAGATATTTAAGAGGTGTTTTCAAATACATGATTCTTAAAATTTATAGAAGGCATTGGACCTTCTGGTAAATGTTTTCTTAAGTTGTTATCTAATGGTTGAAACTGTTTGCTAAGTATTCATGTAATATTGCTATTGTCAGCAAGTGATCTAGGACTTGCTCCCTCATTTCTCTATTCTAAGCCCAACTTGTTCTTTCATTTCTCTATTCTCTTCAAGGTAGGAAACTAATTCTATTATGAAGGAATCTGTAGGATGCACAATTTAATCTTTAGACCTTATAAAAGAGATGGCTAACATTTTTCTGTAATAGCATAGCCAAAATAAGAACTTAAATAATAATCTCATAGCTAGATTCACTTCGCCATCAGCGAAGTAAACAGTAAGTAGAAAAAACCTCCCTTTCAGACCAAAGGGATAGAAAGTTTTAAAGTGAGAATATAATTTTCCTCATGGGCATTGTCTACCTTAGAAAAACTACTACAGAACATGCCTGTGACTATAGACTTGTAGTTCAGGCCACCGAAGATTAGAGATGGGACACGGGCACTCCCTTGACTTGAATCCTCTGGTCTGCTTTAACACAAACCAGGAGGAAAAGAAAGCTCGGCATCAGAAGCAATGGGTGGCAGGCCTATTAATGGCTGATCTGTACAGTGATCTGCCCTCAAGGAGACCCAACAGGCCAGTCCACTGCAGTGGCTTTCAATGTGGTAAGCCTGGGCTTCAGCAGAAGTCAGCTTGTGAAGAGCCCTGGCAGCTCTGCCAAGAGTTGGATCACTGGAAATGGACCTGCCCTGGAGTCGAAGGATGCCCACGTCAGAGCCACAGATCTTATTGGCTCTAAGCTGAAAAGCCCTTCACTCAGCCCAACTTCCAAAGTGACCACTGCAGCTGAGGGGATGGTCAAGTAGGGTCAGCAACATTGCAGGCAGAACTGTAAATTTCTTGTTAGAGATGCCCCCTGCCTTTACCTGGCCAGCTCTCCTCCCAGGCCAGCCAAGTAATGAAAGTCAACAGAGTGCCTTCCCCTAGGAGGTTCACACCTCCCTTAGGATATACCCCATGTGAAGAGATAGATAGGTCTGGGCCTCTTAACTTACAAGGCCTAAAGCCCACCAGATTATTATCAAGCCCCTTCTGTCAGGTTCTATTTGCCTCTCAATCAGAAAACTTAATTGTAGCTTAGCACCTTTCTTAGCTCCTCTAATAATGACACTGTCCTTTGTTCTAGACCCTGTCTAGTGTACTTGGGCCTCATTCCTTCGTAATTATAACCTCTACCACCAATGGCTCTACTCCCAACCTGTGTGTACTGATGGTCCTCTTCCCCACTTAATGCTGTATAATTGTTCAAACCTGGTAAATGCCACTCTTAGGATCATTGGTTACTATCCTCACTCTGTCTTTTATGACCTTGTCTAAATATGATCAGAGTCGGCAAACTTGGAAGGCTTCCATAGCCTTGGCAACTCATGACGACAGCCTAGGGATGGTTACTGGCACCATAAACTAGAGTGTCAATTTGTTGGGTCAACAACAGGAGCCACTGTGCAGTTGCTCCTCATGTGGGATCTCTGTCCTTAATAGGCTGTACATTTTGATTTAATGCTATAACTAGTACTCCAACAGTATGTTTCACTTTGTGTTTCTATGTGGGTGCAAACTGTTGAAATCTTTATACTAAATTGATATTCTGTATATAAAGAGAATTGAAAATGAATCTTGATGTGAATGGAAGGGGAGAGGGAGCGGGAGAGGGGAGGGTTGCGGGTGGGAGGGAAGTTATGGAAGAGGGAAGCCATTGTAATCTATAAGCTGTACACTGGAAATTTATATTCATTAAATAAAATTAAAAAAAAAGAATTTACACATTAAAAAAAAAAATTAGCTCTCTGCTGTGGCCTGGGAAGGCAGTGGAGGATGGCCCAAGTGCTTGGGCCCCTGCACCCGCATGGGAGACCAGGAAGAAGCTCCTAGCTTTGGATCTTTGGTGCAGCACCAGCCGTAGCGGCCATTTGGGGAGTGAACCAATGGAAGGAAGACCTTTCTCTCTGTCTCTCTTTCTGTCTATAACTCTACCTATCAAATAAAAAAAAAATAGCATAAGTGCAACATATCTGTATAAAACTACACAAAAAAAGTAAATGCTGTGGTGATGAACATACTAAAATCTTGGAATTAAGTGAGTGAATTATATCTAAACAAGATAAAGAAAGAAAAGAAAGCAAGCTATATCCTCAGTAAATGATAATCATGGCGGGGCTGGCACTGTGGCATAGCGGGTTAAAGCCCTGGCCTGCAGCGCCGACGTCGCATATGGGCGCTGGTTCTGGTCCCAGCTGCTCCGGTTCTGATCCAGCTCTCTGCTATGGCCTGGGAAAGCAGTAGAAGATGGGCCAAGTCCTTGGGCCCCTGCAACCATGTGGGAGACCCGAAGAAGCTCCTGGCTCCAGATCAGCACAGCTTTGGTCCTTTCGGCCATCTGCGGAGTGAACCAGCAGATGGAAGACCTCTCTCTCTCTGTTTCTACCTCTCTCTGTAACTCTTTCAAGTAAATAAATTTAAAAAAAACTTAAAAAGATAATCGTGGCAAAAAAAAAAAAGCTGCAAATAAAAATAACTACTTCACTTATTTAGTCCAAGATTATAATATTTGCAATGATCACGGCCACTGGTAAAACAAATAGATTCAATGTTTTGGGAAGCTATATTTTTCAAATGTTTTAAAATTCAAACATTATAACCTTTGATACAGAATGCCACTGGGCACATCCTGTTTTCTTAATGCTTAGGTGACATGAATATGAATGCACACACCCTCCCATTCATCAGGGTTGGGAGCATACACACAAACAGTGATTCAGTGGCTGTAGTTCTCTCTCAGCTGTTTATGTTAAAATGCCCTGTATACCCAAATGGCTGTCAGACTGTTCTTAGTATGCGCAGGTCTGTAGCAAAACATCCTTGTCAGGGTACCACAGCAAGACCAGGGAGATGCTGTCATTTGACCCTAAAGGCCTGAGTCTCTCTCTGGGATGCTGCTGACCCCTAGGGCACACAGTGCAGTGGAAAGTTAGAGAACCATGGGGTATAGCTAGCATGTCTTTGTGGGATATCAGTTTTATTCAGTTTGGGAGAACATTTTAATTTTCTTCCAAAGTGTTGTTTTGGAGTACATGTGTACGTTTAGATTCAAGGGCAAAACATCTTACTTTCCTTTATGTTCTATCTTTGTGTGTTTTTAATTAAAAAAAAAAAAAAACCTCATGGTAAAAAACAAACAAAACAACCCCACCATCTTTATATGTCATAACAACCAGAAAAGTTAACATTTTGTTAGTGTCCCTTTCTTAGTGAAAGACTGATTTTTCAACTGGCACACTGCTATCTACCTAAAGGAATTAATTTCCCAATATCCTTTTCAGCTAGAGGTGAGCATGTGACCATGTTCTAACCAATGACATTGAGCTGAATCTAATTCTAACAGATATACACTTAGGAAAAGCAAGGAAGTATTCGTGTGAGAATTGTTGCAAAGTGAACCAGATAGGTTTTTGCTGCAAGAACATACTATGTCCATGACTCTTCCCACTGGATCAGTCCTGGCCCACCAGACACAAAAAGGTGGAATTAGTCATTTCAAGGCCAGTTTTATAAAGCCCGCACAAATAGCTGTCTTTGAAAAATGGATGAAAACCACATTCTTCTCCTTTTGATTACATACTGATTACATTTCTGTTCAACTGGGAATATGGCTTGATGATTAAAAAGCAACAACCATTGAAGCAACAGAGCGCACACAAAACAACAAGGTGAAAATGCAACAACTGGTAGTTATCAAGTGCCACAACTGACATGAAAAGTGATCTCTGTTAAATTAAGAGTGGGAATAAGAGAGGGAGGAGATATACAATTTGGGACATGCTCAAGCTGACTTGCCCCAAGTGGTGGAATTAGAAATGTGCCAGGGGATTCCAATACAATCCCATCAAGGTGGCATGTACCAATGCCATCTCACTAGTCCAAGTGATCAATTTCAGGTCACAACAGACCATAATGATAGGTCTAAGAGTCAAAGGGATCACACAAACAAGACAAGTGTCTGCTAATACTAACTGATAGAATAAAAAAAGGGAGAGAATGATCCAACATGGGAAGCAGGATACACAGCAGACTCATAGAATGGCAGATGTCCTAAACAGCACTCTGGCCTCAGAATCAGCCCTTAAGGCATTTGGATCTGGCTGAAGAGCCTATGAGAGTATTTTAGGCATGGAAAGCCAAGACACTCTGGCAAAACAAACAAACAAACAAAAACAATAACAACAACAACCAACCAACCAACCTAAATGAGAGATCTCTGTGAGTGAGATCCCAGTAGAAAGAACGGGCCTTCAAAGAAGGAGGTACCTTTCTCTGAAGGGAGGAGAGAACTTCCACTTTTACTGTGACCTTGTCTAAATAAGATCAATGGCCTTGGCAACTCATGACTAGAGCCTGGGGAGATTGCTGACACCTTAAACAAGAGTGTCAATTTATTAAGTCAACAACAGGAGTCACTGTGCACTTACTCCTCATGTAGAATCTCTGTCCTTAATGTGTAGTTCAATGTGAATTAATGCTATAACTAGTGCTCAAGCAGTATTTTGCACTTTGTGTTCTGTCTGGGGGCAAACTGATGAAATCTTTACTTAATATATACTAAATTGATCTTCTGTATATAAAGATAATTGAAAATGAATCTTGATGTGAATGGAATGGGAGAGGGAGCAGGAGATGGGAGGGTTGTGGGTGGGAGGGAAGTTATGGGGGGGGGGGAAGCCATTGTAATCCATAAACTGTACTTTGGAAATTTATAGCTACTAAAAAAAAGTTAAAAAAAAAATAAGACTGAAAACGAAGGCACCGTTGTCTGAGAGGGAATGGCTGGCAAACTACAGTATGCCACAGTAGCATGACACAACTGTGAATCCAGAACGGAGGAAGCCATTGGTTTTTGGTTTGTGACCCTCCACTATCTGCTCTCTCCCCAGCGGCCAAGCATGGTGTGTGCCCTCCTGCCTCAGGTGAAGCTATCACAGAGAATCAGTGGGAAACAGGGCTTAGAGGCGCGCTGACTTCCTGGTAATTAGAAGATAGCTTCTGGAAGCCTGTGCCCAGAGAGGGGATTAGGCCAGGTGTTCCTGTGGGTGGCAAGGGAGGAGTGAGGCATGCCTCTGAGAGCTGCAGGATGATGATAGCACAAAAGAGGTCTGTCTAAGCCAAGAAAAGGGCTGGCCTGGGAGAGTGGGTGGTATGCTGGCTCCACAGTCTATGCAGGGAATGCCCCAAGCAAGAGGGGCCACAGCCCTAACAGGATCATGGTCAGTGGGGCCCTGAAGGAATACAGGCACCAAATTCTGAAATTTTGGTGGCTTGGATAAGAGGACCCACAGCTGGCAGACCTTGACTCACCTGCCCACACACCAGAGAATCTTTGCAAGGTTCCAGGAGGAGGAACCTACAGCTGAGAAAACGAATTTCTTCTTAACACGACAGAGCACTTTGTCTTAGGCTTAGAAGAAACAAAGTGTAGGTCTCTTGAGCACTCTAATTTGCAGATTAATAATCATATATAATCTAGCCATTAAAATGCTAGTATAATTATATCAGAAAGTTTTTATAATGTTATAGAAAAAAGAGAATACAAAAATTTATGAAAACAGGATCTCACACACACACACACATACACACATACACATTATTTCAAAGAACATAGGGAAAAAAAGGATGTCAGGAAATATATCAAAATGCTGCTGTTTCCTCTTTTTTCAGTGGCACTGGAAGAGGAATTTTATTTCATTTTTCTACAGTACGGTTACAATTAAAAGTGGAAAAACAATTCCAATGAACACATATGATTAGAATCCTTGAAACCTAAGCCAGGTTGATTTTTGCTCTTGTGGCCTTCTGCTTTCAAGGCATCCCCTTGACACAGCACTTGCAGCTTAGTGGTTGCTTCGCTGTATTTCAGGGATGCACAGCACAAAGTGGAAGGAAGAGGAGGAAAGGGTCTTTTTTGTTAATGTTTTATATTTGGCTCCAAATATATAGGTATTTAATAATTGGAATTTGATGCTGGTGAGTTTAAACATACTATATCTGTTTGGGTAAAGCATTCAATTTGTTCTGAAAAAGTCTTGGTTTCAGTATTGGGTAAATATTTAGGTTTGATTACCTACTCTTTTGACTACTGAAAGCAAAATCAACGTTAAAAATGCTTCTTTGGATGATCGGAAACATGAGAGTACTTAAAAAAACTTTGTAGAAAATGGAATTAAAAGATAAGTTTATTTGGTTGTAAAATGTTTTTGACATCTGTGCATATGAGGGGTCTTCAAAAAGTTCTTGTAAAACATCTACTATGAAAATAAAGTGTGCATGGGTTTCAAAAATTTTGCACCAAAGCAAACTTATTTTTTTAATTCCATTTTCCACAAACTTTTGGATTATCTTTCCTTATGTTACATTTCCAAAATTAAGCTAACTTGTTTGGACAACAAAAATCAGAATTCTAACACTTATAGCACAATAGTTGCAATATGCAAAATGAACATTATTAACTTTTTGTTTGGAAAGGGAAGGAAATGAAGGAAGGGGTGTTTCTCTTTTTGATTTTGAAGAAGTGGCACAGCAGGGTGGTGAAGAGCTCATAAAGACAGCAACCTCAGTTTTTATGGGGTGTCTCATCATCTTTGTGATTCAGAGTCAGTACTATAAACTGCACTCCTCACTCTCCCTATCTGTGGCACTGGGATTACACGAAAAATGTGGCTTCTCTAAAGGTTTGTGAGGGTGAAATGCTATCTGTAAGTATACAGGCACACAGTGGGCACAGCACAGGGCTCTTCCTTCATCATCATCATCACCATCACCACCACCACCAGCTTCATGATCCTCTGGGTTTGTTCTCAAGTAGGAAGGTGACCCTTAATCCTGGACAGTGGCAAAACTACAGTGTAAATCACAAAACTCACTTTCTCATTAGATATTCCAGTTGTTCCTACAATGCCAGTAACCTCCTAAGAAGAAAACACACTTTTAGACTTGTTCCTCTTTACCAGACTACTATCTTTCATATCCAACTAACCAAGAAAGAAAAGTTAAGTGGGAAATTAAGCAGGTCCATTGCTCCATAAATTACATCTATAATATCAAAATTATTAAATTCAGACAACTCCTTTATAGACTAATCAAAATATGATTTTTAAAAATTATCCTTTTAAAAACACAATCACACTGTTTTTATTTTTAAATAAAAGATGATGGAATCTTACTATGCACTTTGCTAGTTGTGTGCAAAAGCTTTCTTGTGACATATCTAGAATTAGCATATTCATATAAAAATCAAAGTCAGAAATCCAGGGTTTATAGGGGATCAACAGAGAAAACAAAGGAGGGGAGCTGTCAGTGGAGGACTGGCACACTCTGAGGGTGACAACACCCAGTACCTGGTCTCTGCACAAAGGAGCAACAAGAATGGGGCAACTTCAGACCCCCGGGGACAGGGGCCTACCAGGAGAGGGCACCTGCTCTGGGCAACAGGAACTCCAATCCAGGAATGCCAGGCAGTCTGATCCCCACCTCCTCCCACCCCCAAAGAACCAGAAATAACTCTATGTTAAGACTTTGGGACTGATTTAATTAAACACAAAGTGCAGAGGACAGGCAAAGCACATGTCAGGATCAAATGCTTGTGTGTAACCTATGACAGAAGTGTTCCAATCTCTTAAAACACTGTCAGTAGCATCATTTTTGGTGTGTTTAAAATTGGGGGAAAATGTTGTTTAATCCCTTGCAGTATATATGCCCAGATATATTTGAATATATCCAGTTATTTTAAGTCAAGAAAAAGTGCCTGCAAACTAGAAAAGCAGCTCACATTTCTGTAATCAAGATCTCTCCAAGCGCTGCTGATTTGCAACCCAGTCAAAGCCAGGGGAACAGCCAAAGGAGCAGAAAACACTGGGGTCATAATGTCACACATTGGATTTCCATGGAAGCCTCTGCTGCCCCTTTCTAACTTGTCTCCCTCTGGCTTTACATGTTTTGTAATCAACTTGAAGGAATTGTGCAGGTGCTGAAGAAGGTCCCACTGGCAACAGGAGACTTAGTAGTAAGAGAGAGATGGCAGGAAGACCAAGGGAGCGACCAGGAGTCAAGTGTCAGAGGGCTGAGGACTCCTGAAGGGCCCTGTGGTCCATTCGGGCTTACAGAGCTCACTGTATTGACTGGCACTTTACCAAAGGCTCCTTACTTCTCTCCCCAGCACAGCAGCTCAAACGCGTACCATGAGTATTACACAAGCCCAACACACTCCAATCATAGCCCTGGGTTCCAGGACGGAAGGTCGGTAATGCCCAGCGTGCTATTTCAGAAACATGGCTGTTTAATTCAACAAACATTCACTGGAAATCTATTAGGTGCCAGGCCCGGGGCCGTTATAAACACTTACTAAGAAATGACCTAAAAAGCTGTTGTTTTCTTATAGGTTAAGGCTAGATCTCTGCAGTGCCTTACCACTCTGAAATCAGCCTGTGCTTTGCCCCGAAGGGTGACACATTCAAGCTGTCCAGAAAATTGCATCTGAACTCTCACATTTCTGAAAACAAAACCTTGTTCACCTTTAACTCGGAATTGTGACTGTAGATAAGTCATTTGAGAAAACAAACCCTCTGATTTATTTTTTTGTGTGCTGAAGGATTTTTACTACGAATGGATTGATCAATTTTGTTCCAACAGTCACTCAAATAATGTTTACCCAGTAGCTGTGATCTGTATGGGGACTAGGTTTAAATGCTGACTCTGTCATCAGTGATGGCACGTTCCAGAGAAAGACAAGAATGCAGGGAGCAGCAATTAACTTCCAGCTCAACACATACACGCTTTGTTCTGCTGAACTTCTAGTGAGTTCACACTTGAGAGCTGATGCTGTATGAGTTTTTGTTGTTGTTATTTGGCTGCAGTTATTTATTTCTATGAGATACATAATTTCTGGGGCCGGTGTCATGGGGGTAGTGGGTCACCTGCAATCCATACATATCCTGGCTGCTCCACTTCTGATCCAGCTCTTTGCTAATGAGCCTGGGAAGGTAGAGTAGGATAGTTCAAGTCCTTGGGCCCCTGAAACCATGTGTGAGACCCAGATGAAGCTCTTGGCTCTTGGCCTGCCCAGCCCTGGCTGTTGTGGCCATTTGCAGGAGAGAACCACTAGATGGAAGCCCTCTCTGACTTTCCTTCTCTCTCTGTAACTCTGCTTTTCAAACAAACAAACAAATCTTTTTAAAAGATTTGTAATTTCAAAGACTACAGAAAATGAGCTATTCAAAATTTTAAGCAAAACATTTTAGTAGCTGACTTTTTAAATAAATTATTGAAGCATTCACCACTCAATATTATAGAAATTCTTTTGCATTTTAAACTGTTGTACTTTTTAATTTTTTAACTCCAAAGATTGAGTTTTAAAATAAAGTATATATTAATACGAGGAAAACCTACATTTCTTATGTCAATCAGAACAACTCCAAGTTTGGTGTTCAGGAGCCTAAGAGCAAAGATCATAGACCATATGTTCCCTGAAGAGTCTGCTTTGTGACCTATGCCAGGAGCCATGGAGAACAGAGTGTGAGCATCTAGCGAGGGGGTGAGTTAGTCATAACATAACAGCTCAGTCAGTCATCACCCAGGAGGCCAGAATCCCATGGGAGTGCCTCTGCTGGAGTGAAAGGCAGTAGTAGTAGTGTATTTTCTTCTAAGGTGGTTACTGACATTGTAGAAACAACAGGAATATCTAATGGGAAAGTGAGTTTTGTGATTTACACTGTAGTTTTGCCACTGTTCAGGATTAAGGGTCACCTTCCTACTTGAGAACAAAACCAGATGATCATGAAGGTGATGGTGATGGTGATGGTGATGGTGATGGTGATGGTGATGGTGATGGTGATGGTGTTGAGTTCCAGGCTCCAGAGTTCAACCTGATCTAGCACTGGCTGTCATGGGAAAGGAACCAGCAAATGGAAACTGTTTCTCTAGTCTCTCTGTTTTTCAAATACAACAAAAATAAATAGCTAAAACATTTGAAAAAGAAAATTGCAATTCATGTGAGGAATGAAACAAATTGCAGCTCAGAAAGTGAGAGAGGAGAACAGCTTGTAAGAAAATCCATTGTATCGTTTCCATCATGGCTACCCAAGAGCACCACTGAGCAAAGGTTGAAGGGTTAGAAGCACAATGGAAACTCCTCTGTTGGGAGTACCATGCATGGATTGTGACAGGTATCAAGTGGCACCAAGTAAAACAACTCTGAGAATGCACCTGTATTTCACACCTGGTGAGGCCCCAGTTGGCTGATCTGTAATAAAGCCCCTTGTGAGCTAAGCTGAGCTTTCCCTATAATCCTTTCCCACATATCTCAACCTGCTGTGGGGATTTTCTTAAACTGCTATTAGCAGTGACTAAAACTCCTAATCCCCTGCTATGCCTTTATTATTAACACATACAATTATCATGCTGTAGCATTAAAGAACTGTGAAAAACTTTATCTGATTTCTAAATCTCACCTTGTTTTTTTTCCTAAGAATAACTGAGATTTTCACAGAATTACTATTTCCGCCATTCTGTCTGTATTTTTACTGGAAATTACTGTAGTTGTAAGGTTAATAATTGACATCTCCTACAGGGTAAGAGGAGCTTCCAAGTCTCTGGAATGAAGCCACTGCTAATGCAACTCCTTCAGATATCAAGGAATCTTTCTTCAGTTCATTAAAGACAAAAGCATATTTTCAGCCCATTCCTGGAAAAGTATAACCCACTTTGAGATCTGGTTGCTGGATGCAGAATGGAATTCATCTGACTTTATAGTAATTATAAAATGAACCATCAAGGTATCTTTTCCCTAATCAAACTTTGGAAAGATTACTAGAAATCCCAAACCCTTGAAATGACAAATCAAGGATATGTGCTCCTCACTCTGGCTGCTAAGGACTCTGAGGCCACAATGGATCTGTCTTGCTGTGCCATGTGAAGTCTCATATCCCCACCTCCTCTCTCCACTCCTTCAGCCCTTGCTATTCTATCTGAAGTTCGTCAGTTTCTGTGCCATTGGAAGAGAATTGTTAAGTAAGAAATAATTAGACCCTTTGGGCTGAACTCGGGCTGCCTCCATCTCACCGAGTGAAGCATCAGTGCCTGCTGCCTGCTGTAGAGGAATTCTTTTAATTTTTTTTAACCCACCTCAACCTCCATGAGAAAGAGTTTCCAACACTGACTGCCCTGTTTTCCCCAAGCACTTACTCTCATCGGCACACTTTGGGTTCCCCAGGATCTTAGTGAGTTCATTATTTCTAATCCTTGATGTTTGAGGAAGGGTTGCACGATACAAAACCTGATTTCTCATAATATTTGTAGGCAATTCCAAGCTTTTAGAAAATAGGACAAGAACATCCAATAAATGTGAAATAAAAATAAAACGTGTGAGAAAAGGTAAAGTTAGATTAAGGAGCAAACATCACTCAGTGACATAAACCTATGCACACAATTGTACTTCCTCCAAAAAAAAAATCACACAAGAAAAAATATAATAAATACTATTATGAAGCTTGAAGATTTTGAATTTGGAGGTTAAATCCCTAGAAGACAGATTACAAGAGTGGCACTGGGTTCAGCTTAAAGATAAGGTTGGTTGCATTACTGTTTGATGAGCCTTGAAGATCATATGCAGAACTGAAGTGGTGGACAATTCCTGATGGAGCTTTAAGTTAACTGTTGAATCCCACAGAGACATAAACTGTATCTAGAGAAAGTATAACAGTCTATGTTTGATTCAAAACTGTACCAAGAACAGTTCTGAAGACCTTTTTCTTTTTTCTAGGGTTGTCTTTACTCTAATAAGGAAAAGAAACTTAACAAATTTCTCTCTTAGAGTGTCACAAAAGGCCATTTGTAGGTTTATAATTTCAGAAACATCAATAGCCAGATTTTTTTTGAAACTTCCTGAAAATACTCAGATGTATTTATACTCAGTTCAATCACAGTATTATTCTATAGAATGAACTTTTAAATATTCAGGGGCCAGCACTAAGGCATAGATGGTTAAGCCTCTGCTTGCACTGTTGACATCCCATATGGGAGCCAGTTTAAGTCCCAGCTGCTCCACTTCTGATCCAGTTCCTGCTAATGTGCCTGAGAAGGCAGCAGAAGATGGCTCAAGTCCTTGGGCCCCTGTACCCACATGGGAGATCTGGAAGAAGCTCTAGACTCCTGGCTTCAGCCTTGCTAGCTCTTACCATTGCATCCATTTGGGAAGCGAACCAGCAGATGGAAGATCTATTGATTTTCCCCATACTTCTGTGTCTCTGCCTTTCAAATAAATAAATAAATCTTAGAAAAAAAACTTTTAAACTTTCAATAAATAATCTCAACTTGCTTTGTTTCTTGCTTCTAAATACTGTAAATGGCTAGACTCCAGAGAGTAGTTATCCTCAAATGCCTTCCAATAATGTCTGCCAGATTCTGTGGTTCAGAAGTAATTTAAAAGTAGAAATGTGTAACAAATGAGATCTAGAGGAAAACACTGGATGTTTTATCACTAGAAAAACTTTTTTGCAGGGAGAAACAGCACATACATACATACACATATATATGAATGCATACACACAGATCCACATAAACAAGACAGAACATGAAAAATGAATTGAAACATTTTATTTCCATTATAGGCAAACTGGCCAGAGTAAAAAAGATATAAATCACTCCATTTTTCAATAAAAATGAAATTCATGATGCAATTATTAATCAGATTCAACAATGACACTAAAGTTAAAACAGTACTTATCATATGCGGTTTGTTTTTTTGGAGGGGAGGGAGGCAATACTTTAAAGTTTAGAAACCACCTTCTTATGTAAGACATACTTTGTACATTTAACAAAACACTTTTTAAATAATGAGTGGTTCAAAAGAAGAAATACCCATCTAGTTATTGAGTTTTTCAACACTTGGTATTCAAGCCTTGGCTGAGATGGTCCAAAGGTAATTCATGTGCTGGGTAAAGGTTAATTAAACCTAGAGACTTCAACACTGTGTGCTTGGTGGATTTATTCATCCATTCATCCTTCCAAATATTCATGAAATGTTACTTAAAGGCCAAGTATCTTACTACATACTATACATACAGAAGAGCAAAGGACAGATCTGCTCCTTGCCTTTCCAGAGCTTATATCCCAGTAAGCAGACAAAATATGAGGGTTTACAATCATGTCGAGATCTACAGGGGACACGAGCAGAGAAACCTTGGCCTGGGGCAGTGATAGACTTCTCTACTGAAATCATCCGAGGGACAGAATCAACTTGGCTCTACAAGGAGAGGAGGTAACAGTGTGAGAGAGAAGTGAAGGGAAGATGGGATGGCTACAACAAAGACAAAAGGAAAGGAAGGCAGGGAAGTGACTTTGATGGACAAGAGGCATGGATGGACTTTAGCCTGAGGGAAAAAGGGAACCAAAAGTGCTTCAGATTCCAGATGTTTTTCAGATTTTGGGAATATTTGCATATACAAAATGAGATATCTCAGGGATGGGCTCCAAGTTGAAATATAAAATTCATCTGTATTTCATACATACCTTGTATACATAGCCTGAAGGTAATTTTATACTTTATTCTTAATGCACTTATGCTTTAACTGAAACTCATCACATGAGGTCAGGTGTGGAATTATCCACTTGTATTGTCATGTCAGTGTTCAGAAAGTTCCAGATTTCAACACATTTTGGTTATCAGATCTTTGGATTAGGGGTGGTTAACCTGTATTAAAATCATGCACAGGGGTAGGAGTTGCAGCGCAATAGGTTAAAGCCACTACTTGCAACACCCACATCCCATATCAGAGTGCAAATTTGAATCTTGGCTACTCTGATTTCAATCTAGCTCCCTGGCGATGCAACCCCTATGAGGCAGTATAGGATGGCTCAAGTCCTTGGGCCTCTGCTACCCACATGAACAGTTAGGGTGAAGTTCCAGGCTCCCGGCTCCATCCTGGCTCAGCCCTGGCTGTTGTATGCACTTGGGAATAAGACATCTCTCTTTTGCTCTGTACTTCAAGTAAATAAAAATAAATAAATAAAAATGTTTAAAACTCATGCAGAAATCGTGGCCGACACTGTGCCGTGGCAAGGATGCAAATTGGAAGCCCCTATAGAAATGACAGTGAAGCAGCCCAAGGAATTGGCTCAGTAAGCAAATCTAAAGATATTTGGTTGTAATACAAGATAGGATTGGATGCGTGGGTGAGGGAGAGAGAGATCAGTGTCAAAGAAAACACAGCATCTGCCATGGACAATTTAGAAGATGAAAGTGTCTTCATAGAATACACTATGAAGCAGAGCAGGGTAGCAAAGGGAAGGGAAGATGATATGTCTAGTTAGACAGGCTGAGTCTGAAACACGTCCTAGGCAAATGGCTAACAGATCCAGAACACTGGGAAAATCAGTAGTTAGAGACAAGGAGTGGGTATTTATCAGTATGTGGGTCTGTAAAGAACCAATATGGTAGCCACCAACAACATGTGGCCGTGGAGCACCTTGGCAGGGTGTGGCTGGGCAAACTGAGCTGTGCCACTCTTCTGCACACAATGCATGCTAGATTTCAAATTGGTATGAGCAAGGAACGTAAGATCTCCAGAATTTTTATACTGATAATGCATGGAAATCCCATTTTTGATGTATCTGGTTAAACATAACTCATTATAAAACTTGATTTCTCCTGCATCTTTTTACTTTTGTAATGTGGTTACAAGGAAATTTAAAAGTACATATCAGGTTTGCACTGTGAATCACATTATGTTTCTATGGGATAGTGCTGATGGGACAGTAAGAGAATTCTGGAAGAGCACCAAAAAAAAAAAGATAATTTGGGCTCTGACAGAGCTGTGGAGTTCAACACATGTGGGCTGGAGAAGCAGGAGCTGAACACATGAATAAGCTGATACAGCCAGACTATATGGAAACAGCAGAAGACAGGAAAAGCTCCACACAGCCAGTGAAGGGACAACAGGGTCAAGTTCTGCAGGGAGGCAGACTAAGAAAAGGACAGCAAAGCATTTATTTGAACTTGAACATAGGTAGAGCATAAATGGCTTCCAAAATAGCAATTTCTGAAAAACCACAATTAGATTACTATAATTTAATTTCCTGTGCTGTATGTATATTTCACTACAAATTTCCAAATTCATGTCGTGTTGCCTTTCAACTGACCTATTATTTTAAATCCATTTCTTTTACCTTATATTAAGCCATGCTTCTCACTACCACCCCAGAAATGCTCCTCGAGTATAAATTGCTAATAAATATCATGACTCAAACCAAAGGACAGGAAAAGAAAATACTGTCTTTAAACTATATATATTTTCATATATTGTTTTTGTGGGGTCCTGAGTGTTTACTACTATAGAAAGCTCATTTATATAATCTCTCAAATCTTAAAATTCTAAAATTATGTTGATTACTTATTTATTTATTTTCATTCATTTGGAAGGCAGAGACAGGGATTTCCCATCCACTGGGGCTGGCCCAGTCTAAAGCCAGGGACCTGGAACTCAACCTGAGTCTCCCTCTGGCAGGATCCCATGGACCTGACCCATCACTGCTGCCTCCAGGATGCACCTGTCAGGCAGCTGGAAGCTGGAGCAGAGCTGGGACTGAAACCTAGGAACTCCCAATTGGGATGCGTGTGTCACAAATGCATCTTAACCAATGCACAGAACGTCTACCCCCAAATTCTAAAGTTATTTATGTACATCATTATCAATTTTCTTATAATTCTTCATCTCATTCTCAATAAAATCTGTTCTTTCAAGATACAGCAGCCTCACTGAATGTATCCACCATGTGCCCAATTACACCCGGGCACATTGTTTCCCTACCAACTTTCCTTAAGCATTTATTCATCGAATGCTTCTTGAGAGTTCATTTTGTGTCCCACCTGGGATGCAGCATGACCAAACCCAAGTCTCTGCTCTCTCCTGATTACAAACTGGCAGCACAATGATCAATAGCATGGTGTCATAGCACTAACAACCACCACTATCAATAGCGATTCACCTGGCTTACAGCTGCCCTTGGCCACACCTGTGAGCTCTTCACACTGAGGACTTCATCTGAGGCTCACGACAAACTCCTGAGTTAGGTCATTCTTGTGCATCTACTTTCAAGTGACATCAAGGCAAAGAAGAAGTAAGAGATATCTCACAGGCTACATGGTTTCCAAGTGCCTTAATCAGGATTACAAATTCTCCCAGCATCATGCACCTCTTCTTGACTTGACTTCCACTGAGTGTTTCTGAAGAGAAGAACAGGAGCGTGCACAGCTCCCGTTACTCTTGCTGGGCCTCAAGACACACTCTTTTGGTGAAACTGAATCACTTGGTCGATATCTGAGTTAAATTCCCCATGAGCTGTGTCAGCCATGAACCAACTGTACATTCTGTCTGGTCCTCCAAGAGCAGCACCTGCCATGGTGGTCATCTACACAGTATGACTCATGACAGACTCCCCTGTTCTAGACACTCTATGAATGCAGTGAGTCTATTTTTCATTCATTCATTCATTCATTCATTTGAGAGACAGAGGAGAGAAACAGGACTTTTCCATTACTTCTATTTCCCATTAGACAATTTTTCATTGTTTGCTACCTTTTCTCGTTACCCAGAAAACTGCAAACAGAAAGGTTTATGACTTGTTGTTGTTGAAATCAATCAACACTACAGCATATTGACCCCATGATAAAGTTTTGAAGCCAAGGGAAAATGTCTGGAGAAAGAAACAATAGATAGATGTAAAACTGAGGAAAAGTGCAATCAAGGTTCCTATTATACAAATGGCAATATAAACCAGGCGGATCCCAAATTACAATGTAGTTTTCTTTCCTGAAGACAAGTACCTTATAAATAAGAAACATGTACTGATTGTCAAGGATTAGAGATAGTATTGTCCTAAGTGCTTTACCTTGTTATATTATTGATCCTCGGTAGCTCCACAGGCCAGGGAATCGGGCATCATCTACATCTTACAGCTGACAACATTAACACTGACAAAGGTTAAATTACCCAAGCCAAGGTATACAACTGCAAAGTGCGGAAGAAGGCCCATTTGACTCCAAAGTTAGTGCCCTTACATGCTGGTCCCTATGAAATCAAATGTATACTGAACTTCTACTAAATATGGGAGTTTCTGAGAAATCTGGGGTGGTAGGATTGGAACTAATGGGAATATGTTCAAAATATATGAACAAGATATTTGACATGTATTTAGATAGATAAGATCAATTACATACCATGTATTTTTTAAGTAACTTGTACTAATACATTCATGGAAAGAGGCCAAAGGTTTAGAAATATGCCTAAAAGGCTATTTTCATTTCTTTCCAAATACCCTGGCTTAGGCCATATTTTCTCCAACTACTAGAGTAGCCATCTAACCAATCCTCTCAAACTTTTTTCACAAAGTCACCATAGTAAAATACCTACAACACAAATTTAAATATGCTCTTCCCTTACTTTTAGTATCCTTCTGTTATCTCCATTATCTTCAGAACACACGCCAAGGTCACTGGCAAGGGACACCCTAAGAGAGCCCTCAGTGGCTTGCACCTGTGACTGGTGTCTTAAATGTGACTGAGACCTCAAGGCCAAGAAACAAGATTAATAGTTCCATACATGCTTATTGAGATGAATTAATAGCCTTAAACTTGGCCCAAACATCCTATCATTCTGTTGTTCTCCTTTGTATTTTATTCTTTTTATGCCACCTTGGGAGAACAACACTGTACTGTACACACCTCTGAAGGGCAAAATATCAAACGTGCTGTGGAAGGTGTCCAAGAAAAGCTAACTGATGGCAAAAATAAAATTCTCAGCCTCATCTGTTCATGTTTAAAAAGCACTGCAGACACGATTCAAACTTTCTGTTCAGGATGAATCTCATATCCAAGGCTAACTTGTCTTTACTGATAGCTTTGGCCTCTTTCTTCTCTCTGGTAATTCCCCGTCTTTCCATGGACGCCCCACTCCACCTTTGTCAGCACTGGAACAGTGGGCAAAGTACTACAGAGCCCACAGCAATACAGACCACTACGTGGACCACAGCGTAGTAACTGCCTGGGTTTAGTTGCCCATGACCTTAGAGTGGGACAAGGGTGGTGTCTTCCCAGGACAGGTGGGCAGGTGATCAGTCAATGCTTACGGAGTAAATGAGTGAAGACAAGAGCAAAGAAATGGATGCACAGGGACAAACTCTGAGCCCAGCTCTCCTCTGTCACAAAACAGGGTGCCGACGGCCTTCACGGCCCCTGGCATGCATTCTCATAATCCAGTCTCCATTCTAATCTTACGCCTTGGCTTGTCATCTACTGCAAGGTGTGTCTCCTCAGCATAAACTCTGGATACTGAAAGGGGGGATGAATGCTGAGGCTGAAAAACAAGGAATTTTGGAATCTTAAATAACCATTGAAATACAGATGATTTCATTCCCTGACGTGCTGGAGGGAGGAAGTTAGATCTCTTCCTTTGGTGACTTTTAAACCAGGGAACTGTCTTTCTGAAACACTGGTTCTCAGAAAACAGTGTCCTACCACCTGCCCAGCATTGAACCATTTGCAAATATTTTTCCGATTTGTCTCTCAATTTTTGGAAGTCATCTTGAGAAGAGATGATTTGTGTGGTAAAATTTATAGGGTGTTACTTTAACTTTACTTTTCAGGTCACTCGAGTACTTGTTTTCTCTTTCCTCTATTAATTAAAATAATAAATCTTAACTCTATGTAGAACACCAGCAATATATATCTTTGTTCATTGAGCCAAAATGATGCTTGGCATCTCTGTGGTTCTGTCTGGCCAGTTGCAAACCACATGGTGATTCATGGCAGGCTGCTGCTCAGATGCAACCAAAAGGCCCTACCCACTCCCCTACTACATCAGCTGGCTGTTGGGAAAAGATGAGAAGCGTGAGCATTTGGATACTGATCTCTGTATTCATCTTATTCTTAAAATTGGCCAAGTTCAAGATTCAACAGCCACCTCTTCCCTTCCCAGTGAACCCAGTAGACAACAAACTATAGAGTTCTGAGAGTTCTAAAGTCATATTTTAAATAAATGGGAAATTCTAAACAATTAGTTCTGCATCTTTTAATGTACACACATGTAAATAATCTGAACATTATTCACAAAACAAGCCCCTAAAGAACAATCTTCTATAATATGATTTGAAAAGGTCACTAAGAAGCTACTTAACACTTTTTCTAAAATAATAAGAAATATAAAATCAAACAGTGAATGAACATGAATGAGAACAGCAGATGTGACAAAGCAGACCTTAACATTTGTAAAAACACCTCAAACACAGTCTTCATAGATCCCAGACAGCAAAAGAGTGAGGCACTTAACTTTAGCGCAATGCATCCTTTTAAATAAGGCTGTAGAATCCTATCTTTATGCTTAAATAAGTCTGATCTCAAAATGCTCCCAAGATAGGATTAATTCAGATACTGTATTTTAATATTTACTTATGTCTGCTTTACTTCAAAAAATGTGAGGAGGCTTACAATAAATACTCTACAGTTAATTCCAAAACCCTGATAAAATATACAACTGAAATATAAATATATTTTCATTAATTCATTTTAAGTTTTAAATTATGTAAATCCAAGAGTCTATGCTGAATTTACAATTTGTCAAAACCATCCTAAAAAACAGCTTGTCTAATAGCAGACTGTTTAAATATATAAATATGAGATAGTTATATATACATGTTCTACATTTACGTTTAGTCATATAATATACAAAGGAGTACTTCAAGAAGTTCATGGAAAATGCACATTATCTCTTTTTATTTTATTTGAAAGAGTTACAGAGAGAGGTAGAGACAGAGAGAGTTCTTCCATCCGCTGGTTCACTCCCCAGATGGCCACAACGGCTGGAGCTGTGTTGATCCGAAGCCAGGAGCCAGGAGCTTCCTCCGGGTCTCCCACATGGGTGCAGGGGCCATCTTCTACTGCTATCCCAGGCCATAGCAGAGAGCTGGATCAGGGACTAGAACCGGCGCCCAAATGGGATGCCGACGCCTCAGGAGAGGGCTTTAACCCGCTACGCCACAGCGCCAGCCTCTGCACATTATCTCTTAATTCTAGTTTTATGTGAAGTGTCTGAAGTACTTTCTCATACGTGTATTTTCTAGAATATGTAACAACATTGGAAAATACAAGATACAGTAAATGCAAGTGGTGACAAAAAGACAACTGACAATTTTATCATTTTTACTTTTAAAAATACAAACATAGCTAAGCATAGAAGAGTGAAAGTAAAAGTTGGAATTTGAAGGTTTCTACAGTAACATTTTTACCTGTATAAGATAGAAAAGTTTTTATTCTTTAAGATAAACACATATCATTCCTATAATTTTATTCCTATATGAAAACATCATTACTGCTACTCAAAACAACAAACTGTGCAGGTGAGTCACATTCAAGGAGCTAACGCCACTTTTCTTTCTGACTTCACGTTTTATCAAGCTTTTATTGTTTTATAGGATGGAGTTTCGACTCAGGTCAGCCCATGCACTGTAAATAAGGAACCATAAGGAGCCATATCCTCATGACGTTCCTCTGCACACCAAAGGATTCTACCTACGGAGTCTTTCCTTTAAAAATGAAAACCCCTTTCACCATTCCTTAAAGATTGTATTTAGGGGTTTCAAAATTGTTATACAAATCACAGGAACCTTAATCTACATCTACACATGTAAAAAAAAAATTACTCTGAGTCTAAAACAATCTTACAAATAGCCACACATCTAATGAAGAGAAATAATGGGGAAGGAAAAAATTTAGACTTTCTAAAGGTCTCTATTACAAAATGAATTACTACGTTATTCAACAGGTTAGATACCTGTCAAGAAAAGCATAGGGGCTGGCGCTGTGGCGCAGCAGGTTAAAGCCCTGGCCTGAAGCACTGGCATCCCATATGGACACCAGTTCTAGTCCCGGCTACTCCACTTCTGATCCAGCTCTCTGCTGTGGCCTGGGAAAGCAGTAGAAGATGGCCCAAGTCCTTGGGCCCCTGCACCCACGTGGGAGACCTGGAAGAAGCTCTTGGCTCCTGGCTTCGGATCGGCACAGCTCTGGTCGTTGGGGCTAATTGGGGAATGAACCATCGGATAGAAATCTTCTCTCTCTCTTTCTGCCTCTCCTCTCTCTGTTTAACTGTGACTTTCAAATAAATAAATAAATCTTTAATAAAAAAAAAGCATAGATTTTTTTTCAGGCCCATACTAAATATTCTAAAATAACAAGATCCTGTGTAAAAGATGATGACAGAAATCTAATTATACTAAACTATAGATTTTTTTTTCAATGCTTTGGTGCAAAAAGTATCTACAAATGAAATAAATGTCATGAGATTATTTTAATGATAAATATCATAAAACTGCTTCACATCCAATTATGAATGATACACATTCACCTAAATTAAGAATATTTTTGTTTTGGAGGGATAAAATTAACAGACACAAGGTAGCTAGGAGAAATATGAAAAGAGAACAAAAGCATTACCCTCCAAAGTAGCAATGGAAATGAAGAAGCGATTTAATTATTTTATGCCAATTATTTTATGCTATTGTTTTCAAAATAAATATTATCACATAACTAATATCCCCAAATTACTTCAAAGAAGGGGAACAATAAAATAACGGTTTTTAATAGAATTGAGCAAAATTAAATTACCAATTGTTTACTGAACACTCAAAGTTTAAAATGAGCTGTTCTCATTGTCAAAGACTAACTGTAGCCATTCTATCAAGAAAGCCTTCCTCTCTTGCTCTCCTAACTCCTCCCCAATTTACCGGCAGGATTATCTGTACCAGGCTTCTCAAGGTGAGGCCCACAAGGCTCCTGGGAGGGCGGGGTGTGCCGGAGATTAGAAGTCCCAAGAAATACTACGGCACGCAACTGAAGTTTACTTTACGCAGTATATGCTTCTCTGATACAGAGCACCAACACGCACGGAGGCCCAGCACTTGTCATCATATTTCTGTCTCTCCCTTCTTCTTATTCTCTTTGGCCCAGAATATCCAACCATATCCTCCCCTCCTCCTACCCTGCTTCTTTTCTAGATCAAAGACCGTTTAACTGGTGTAATATCCAGAAGGAAGCGACCCTGAATTTCCCAGGCAGTGCAACCTCTGTCTTCCTGGGGCACCTGGGGACGATGCCAGCACACCTGCCACACTGTAGCATCTGACACACCCTCTCTTCACCCCTGATCCCAGCCCAGGAAGGGCAGGGCAGCCATCTATCATTTAGCACATCATGGGCAAACAACAGATGTCCTGGACGCTGATCTGCAGTCTGGAGTTTGCAGAGGATACTGGCAAGCTAGCTACTAACTCAGCTCACAGACAATGTTAGGAATAACACCTGCAAAAAAGATGCTTCTTGTCAGAAATCTAAAAAGGACCAGTAAAGTTTCGGTTTTGAGAGCACATCCTGGCCTGGCTACCTGACCCTGGCCAAGTTCCTTAACCTTTCTGGGCCTGTTATTTCCTTGTTTTTAAAATGAAACATGGCTCGCTTCCACAGCTTGGGGTTAGCACATATGAGATGCACAAACTTCTCAGCCTACTACAACCTGACCAGTTGCTGGTGCTGACTGAGTGCCACTACCAATTAAGACCCTAAAGGTGAAAAAAAAATCATGTTAATTTCTACATGTAGACTTCAGATATACAGAACAAAACTCTCATTATGCAGTTTATGAGCAGGAAAAGGGACATATTACACATTACATTTATCAAACACACAAAGGAAGGCATTGTGGCTATAATAAAGTATAATGTCAAAGCAATACAAAGTTTATTGAGTTAAGATACCTATGAGAACTAAAATCTGATGTAGATGCACAAATGATTTGGCCATTTCCATTAAACTGTGTGTGTCTCTCTCTGTATATACATGCAATATTACAATTTTGAATAAATTTGAAGACAGACATCTGTGAAAGACATCCAGGTGGGAGAAAGGAATTTTTCAGTAGTTCTGTCTATAAATAAGGTATATCTATACAGTAGCTTATTAAGCTACAATTTCCTACAAGTAAATATACTGGGGACTTAATATAGAACCATCCATCATAAACTGGAATTTGCTAAACAGATACTTAGGATCCATTTATAACTATGAAATTAGTTCACTGTCAAAAAGGCCACTACTTAAAGTAGCCCATGTGTGAGGCACATGTCCTCAAGACAAACTGATTTACATAAACACCATCCCAGTAGCCTGTGTGTGTGTGTGTGCAAAAATAATCTTGTTAAAAAAATAAAGCTCTCCTCTTCCCACAACTCTCTCATGCAAGAAATCCTTGGATATTAACGTCTATAGAGTAAGTAAGTCTACTGAGTTAAGTAATCCAAGGTTGAGGAGGCTTTCACACATATATTTTCAAAGAACAAAAACACAAATATGCAAGACTGGAGGGGGAGGTGCTTTCTGTCTGTGATCTAGAAGGCATAGGGCTACTGGGTCCTCACATGAATAATTATCATCACAAGAGAAGAGACTGTAAACCTTACATGATAAGCTAATGCAGTTTGAAAATTCTGAATCAAAAATACCCTAAAAATCCATAACCCTATTGTAGATAACAGAGTTGTGTATGTGCATGCATGAGTGTGCCTTCACAAATCCTTAGCAAACACTTTTGAATCAAAAAACAATTCTTGTTTTGTTTTAAAATGACCTTACCAACACGGTTGTTAAATCTTCATTTGCAAATCTGTAAGATCAGGATCCATTCATTTATGTACTGAATGTGGTAGTATAATCCAAGACAAATCCATTGCTAATACTGAAAAGATACCTATACTTCTTAATATCAAATTCTTTTCATAATGCATATTTTCCAATATAAATTCAATTTATAATTAAATGTCTAGACTATATTTTATATTTTAGGTATAACAAGGAATTCACCTCCAAGTCCTAACTTCACCAGAGCTAAGAAAATATAATGCATACACAGATTCCTCCAAATATAAAATATAAAAATGTATTCCTAGTAGAATCTAGCCAAATACGAATACAACAATTATTGCTGCTAAAGTAGATGTACTTATTTTGTCTACTGTTCTGTTGTCAATCCCCATTTTATCTTCTCTGCTTCAATTCTCATTTAGCAAGAAAGTAGTATAGAGGTTTGGGACACTTTACATCCTGGCGTGTGAAAATCCAAAACCAAACAAAGAGTGTATAGATGAGGAGAGTCAAAAAAAAAAAAAAAAAAGGCTAAACATGCTGTGAATATAAGTTTTATATCTCAATTTAAAGTGTATTTGTTATAAGGGAAAATAATAGGCAATCATCTTTAAATTATGAAAATGTGCTGAAAGCACCCTCTTTCAAAGGACCCTATTAATTCAACCATGTGTTCCTAACATCAGGAAAACCCCTTATTAAAACGCCATGCCTCAGTTCTTTGTTTGCTATATTTAAATTATATGAAACTACTTAATCACTGAGGTTCCAAGAGTAGCAGATCCAAGAATCTCTAGAAGAAAACAAAAAACACTTTCCATTTTCATGATTTGCATAGCTACGCTTCTAACTAATCCATTACAGTATCTGGCTAATAAGTTAATATTTAATTTTCAGTTTCCTTAAAGTGCAATAATAGTATACCAAGAAGAGTATTTCTGTAAGCCAAGTTCTATCTTGCAAAATCAAAACATCTACAAAAACACTAAGGAGCTAAGCTGAAATTTACAAAGAAAAAGACAAGCAGACTGCCTTTTTTTTTTTTTTTAATTTCCAAAATGCTACACATGAGATTCACTTGCTGGGTCACAGAGCAGATACCTATTTTTCAAGCATCATACCTTTGCATCATTTTAACAGAAAACAGCTGTAAAAAGGAAGAATTCATGCTAGAATAAACTAATAAATGAATTGCCTCTGCTAAACTACAATTTTGGTCCAAATTCCTTACACAGTTCTATTAATTTTCTCTTCTGGACCATTCAACTTGGGCATTTTCCAAATAGATCAGAAGCCAGTTCTCTTAAACAACTCCACCCAACATTTGACCAAAGGCATTTAGTTTCTCTGCCTTGCAGAGGTATTTAAAGGAAACGAGAAGCCCACAGTTTGAACAGCTCAGAACCTAGAAAAACTCTGCAGACAACTCTGCGCTCTACACATTCCTGACAGAACAGTTCAGCACCTGTAAGTGCCATCCGTGCACTTGGGTTACACACAGAAGCTGCACCTCCTCCACAACCAAAGGATTCCACTGCCCTCTGCTTCCACTTGCAACTGGCACATGCCAGAGGACTCCAGTTAATGGAAAAACAAGATTACCATAATCCCACTTGGCCATGGGCTTTCTGAAGTCCTCTCATATCAACAAAACTATAGGGGAAGAAAAAAATCAATGAATATCAATAACTTTTATATTATAAATATATATTTTATATATTCATATATTATATGTTTATATGTATATATTTTAATATATAAATATATATTTTACATGCAAATATATATTTTACAATATATATTTTATATAAAATGTGTTTATATATAAATATATACATATAGCAGAATAAATTAATCATCATTTCAGCTTTCATTGCTGTTCAAGGATCAGTCTTTACAGAGTTTTGATTTTTAAATAAAGAAGATATAGTGATATTCATGGAAATGTAAGGGCCAGCTCCCACTGTTGTCATATTTCTGGTGTCCCAGACCCCTTTGAGAAACAGACCAGAGCTATGTGCCACCACTTCTATATATACATATACAAAAAAATTACATATAACTTCAACAGGCTCAGAGACACCCCCAAATTGAGAATGCATGTAAGACTAGTGAATGTGAATACTAACTGATAGAATCAAAAAGGCAGAGAACGATCCAACATGGGAAGTGGGATACACAGCAGACTCCTAGAATGGCAGATGTCCTAAATAGCACTCTGGCCTCAGAATCAGCCCTTAAGGCATTCGGATATGGCTGAAGAGCCCATGAGAGTACTTTAGGTATGGAAAGCCAAGACACTCTGGAAAAAAATAAATAAATAAAAGACCTAAATGAAAGATCTCTGCGAGTGAGATCCCAGTGGAAAGAATGGGGCCATCAAAGAAGGAGGTACCTTTCTCTGAAGGGAGGAGAGAACTTCCACTTTGACTATGACCCTGTCAGATTAAGATCGAAGTTGGCGAACTCAAAAGGCTTCCATAGCCTTGGCAACTCATGACTAGAGCCTGGGGAGATTGCTGACACCTTAAACAAGGGTGTCAAATTGTTAAGTCAACAACAGGAGTCACTGTGTACTTACTCCTTATGTAGGATCTCTGTCTTTAATGTGTTGTCCAATGTGAAGTAATGCTATAACTAGTACTGAAACAGTATTTTACACTTTGTGTTTCTGTGTGGGTGCAAACTGATGCAATCTTTACTTAATATATACTAAATCAATCTTCTGTATATAAAGATAATTGAAAATGAATCTTGATGTGAATGGAATGGGAGAGGGAGCGGGAGATGGCGGGGTGCGAGTGGGAGGGAAATTATGGAAGGGGGGAAGCCATTGTAATCCATAAGCTGTACTTTGGAGATTTAGGTTTACTAAATTAAAAAAAGCAGAATTCAATAAATCAATAAAAATAAACCAGAAACAAACAAACAAAAAAAAAGAGAATACAGGTAATGGGGCCAGTGTTGTGGCTTAGCAGGTAAGGCATCCCATGAGGCTATCAGTTCGAATCCCAGCTGTTCAACTTCCCATCCGGCTCTCTGCCAGTGACCTGGGAGAGCAGTGGAGGATGGCCCAAGTACTTGGGTCCCTGCACCTGCTTGGGAGACCTGGGGCAGGGTGTGGAGGGAGCTCCTGGCTCCTGGCTCTGGATTGACACAGCTCTGGCTGCTGCAACCATTTGGGGAGTGAACCAGTGAATGGAAGACCCCCACCTCTCAATCTGACTCTGCCTCTCTGTGGCTTTGCCTTTCAATTAAATAAATAAAATAAATCTTAAAAAAAAAAGCATGTATATACTCTAAAAATGGCAGTACCATTTACAGGGGAACTAAATCTTTATACACAATCAATTAGATTATCCTGTGTAATAAATCATAGGGGCCATAAGGTGAGCTCTAGGGATGAGAAGACCAGATGGGTAGGTATGAATGAGGAGCTGGTGCACAGTTGGGGAGGGGAGTCCCTGGGGTTTGCTTTGGTCACTTTTTTAAAAGAAGATCTATTTCTTTATTTGAGAAGTAGATACACACACACACATGCAGAGAGAGAGAGAGAGAGAGAGAGAGAGAGAGAGAGAGAGAGAGAGAGATAAGAGGAAGAGAGAGATAAGAGGAAGAGAGAGAGAGGTCTTCCATCCTTTGGTTCACACCCCAAATGGCCATAATGGCCGGAGCTGGGCCAATCCAAAGCCAGGAGCTTCTTACAGGTCTCCCATATAGGTATGGGGGCCCAAACACTTGAGCCATCCTCCACTGCTTTCCCAGGCCATTAATTAAAAGGCAGCTGGAGAAGAGGAGCAGCTGGGACTTGAACCAGCACTGCAGACAGAGGCTAACCTACTATGCTAGTGTCAGCCCCTGCTTTGTTCACTTCTAAGCAGGAAGAAAAGGTAGCAGAACAAAGGCAAGGATCTTCTTAGTGATGGTAGCTGGGGAGAAATGGGATTTTCTGAGGCAGTCTGTTTAAGCACAAAAATACAGAAGAGATAGCCTAAGGTATTTAGTAAGATTTTGGCAATATAAAGGTATTTTTCATCTCTGCCTACTTGATAGTTCATTATAGTTTTGCTTATTTAGCATCAAACATTGTAGAGAAGAACTTTAGGAAAAGAAAACTAATTATATAACATGGTTAATTTATGCACACATACACATAAGTATGCTGTATATATGCTTTTTGTCCTACATAACAGTGTGTTCTTTCTTAAACAAAATAAAAAATAAGCTTCAACTGAAATTCCATCATAGTGACACAATCCAAGATCCATTTAATGTGTAGTTGTGACACATGTGCTCATTAATTTGCTACTCCATGTCTGTGTGATAAAGGGTCATACTCAACTCAGAAAATCACAGAAACTGTATTATGATTAGAATTATGTATTCTTCCACAATGAATCCATTTTCCCCTAAAATATCTTTTCCCCTAAAATATCTTAAAACAAATCAGTGCAATGGGTCGTTAAGAAGTTCATGAAAATGCATAGTATGAAAAAAAAACTATACAAGACTACAAATTTTTTTTAAAAAATAAACATTTTAAAATTCTATTTCCACAAAGTTTTTGAAGTATAAGCACTTAACATATTAATAAAACCATTATCATCCATATTTGGATTTAGGATGTGTTTGAGTTATAAACAGAATCATGTTTTTTGAATTACTGTTTGAAAAAGGAGTTCTTAGATTCCGGAATATTCTTTTTTTTTAAGAAAACTTTTTTTAATAAACATAAATTTTGAAAGTACAACTTTTGGATTATAGTGGTTTTCCCCCCTATAACCACACTCCCACCCACAAACCATCCCATCTCCTACTCCCTCTCCCATCCCATTCTTCATTAAGATTCATTTTTAGTTTTCTTTATATACAGAAGATCAACTTAGTATATACTAAGTAAAGATTTCAACAGTTCGCACCCACACAGAAACACAAAGTATAAAGTACTGTTTGAGTAGTAATTTTACCGCCAATTCACATAGTAAAACACATTAAGGACAGAGATCCTACATGGGGAGTAAGTGCACAGTGACTCCTGTTGTTGATTTAACAATTGACACTCTTATTTATGATGTCAGTAATTACCCGAGGCTCTTGTCATGAGCTGCCAAGGCTATGGAAGCCTCTTGAGTTCACAAACTCCGACTTTATTTAGACAAGGCCATAATCAAAGTGGAAGTTCTCTCCTCCCTTCAGAGAAAGGTACTTCCTTCTTTGATGGCCTGTTCTTTTGATTCTGGAATATTCTAATTCAGAGTAATTAACTTGGCATATTAAAGAATTCTTAAAAAATCTTTAAATGCAGGCCGGCGCCACAGCTCAATAGGCTAATCCTCCGCCTTGCGGCGCCGGCACACCAGGTTCTAGTCCCGGTCGGGGCGCCGGATTCTGTCCCGGTTGCCCCTCTTCCAGGCCAGCTCTCTGCTGTGGCCAGGGAGTGCAGTGGAGGATGGCCCAAGTCCTTGGGCCCTGCACCCGCAAGGGAGACCAGGAGAATCGCCTGGCTCCCGGCTTCGGATTGGCGCAGTGCGCCGGCTGCAGCGGCCATTGGAGGGTGAACCAACGGTAAAAGAAGACCTTTCTCTCTGTCTCTCCCTCTCTCACTATCCACTCTGCCTGTCCAAAAAAAAAAAAAAAAAAAAAAATCTTTAAATGCTATGTACCATGTATTTTAACAGGAGCTTTCATTAAGTTTCAATTTATTTAACATTAACACCACTTACAATAAAATCATAAATATGGGTTGACAAGAGATAGTACTGGTGCATTATATTTTAGAACCATTTAGTCCGAGGCTCCGAGGCAGCCAGTAAATGTCTTTGGCCAGGGCTGTCACCCTCATGGTTAGCCTTCTCAGTATAACATACACAACCCTCTGTGGTATCTGCACCCTGGACTGTAACTACCTTTGTATCTTTCTCCCACAGTAAACTGTAAGCTCCTTGAGGACAGAAACTATTTACAATCATGTACCACGTAGTGACATTTTGGTCAACAATGGCCCACACATAGGGGTACAACAGTGGTCCCATTAAGATCATATTGCCTAGCAACATCATACAATGAAATGACTTAACACATTTCTCAGAACATTCCCTCAGTGTTAAGCTATATAGGATTGTATATAATTCCCATGCAATTTCAATGTAATGAGTAATGCATATAACCTCATTTTCCCAAGAATCAAGTCAATATATTCTGAGATCAACACACTTAAATTTCGCATTCTCACAAGAAGGGTGAGTAGAGTACAATAAAATATTTTGAAAGAGAGAGAGAGAGAGAGGAAGAGAGAGAGAGAGAGGAAGACCACAATCACATAACTTTCATTCATTCCAGTCTATTGTCACACAGTCATGGTCACTTAACAATAGGGATACATTCTGAAACATGTGTTGGGCAATTTCCCTGTCATGCAAACACCAGAGGTGTTACACAACCAAGACGGTACAACTTCACTAGGTGATGTATATTAACCACTGTTGCATATGTGGTCAGTTATTGACCAAAACATCATTATCTGATACAAGACTGTATTCATCATGGTACATGAGTATTCCAGCACCTGATTATGTATCTCTGCTGAATGACAACAATGAAGTGTTTGCTTACAGATGTTCTCCTGGCAGAAGCCAAGGAATTTAAAAATGCACAGACAATACAAATAAGAATACATCTCAAATGAAAACAAAGAACCTCTAAATCAATAGCCTGTATCTACTAACCAAGATCGATTTAGACATGAGAATCTTCAATGATAGAATTAAAGAGCTAAACTTTTAATCACCTGGACTAAAAATATCTAGGCTATGATATTATCTTTTTTTCTCAAAAGTACTATAATTCAACATTTAGTCAATGACTCAGTAATTGTACTGAACATCCTTATTATACAGGACTTTGGAGGTAGCACTAATGATAAACAGAATGAGTCAAAGAATGAGGGAGCCAGACTGAACCTTCCCCAGCAGGAGCTCCACATGCAGGAACCCACAGAGGCCCCCAGAGTGTCCATCATGCCCCTCCGGCACTGTGCAATTAATGGGAAATCATGAGCTCTGGTTTTAATCTCAGCTCTGACACCTGCCATGAGAATCATAGACACACTGCATCTGTCTGGTCCATCATCTCTTCAATTGTTCAACTGGACTTAATGTCACCTAGGAAGGGACTACTGTGGTGGACCCTGCCCTCTTCCATTCTGTAACTCTCCTTTACCTTTCCTGGTTACTGGGACACACTCAGCTGCATTTTCTGAATGAAAATTTGAGGGACATAAGCAGACAACTAGAATAAAATTCAATACACAGACTTCCTAGAAAACTCAGGATCCTGGCATATTCCAGGATAAGGCTGAACGGTGGCCAGACTGTGAATTAGAAGACCTTCTGCCGAGTCTCATCTGGACAAGTGCAATGCTGCTTCACCTTCCTCAGCCCCTCAGATGGAGCGGGGATGCTGCCTTACTCCACACACCCACTCAGAGGTCCTGCGAATGACCTCAGTGCAGGTAATGACAGATGCCCAAGCTCTCAGTGACCAGAAGCTAGTCCATGTGGCAGCCATAGTTTTCCTATTATATTTTTCTTTATCTTTCTGATTTTAGTGGTCCCTTTGCAACTGTCAAGAGTTTTCTAAAAAGAAGAGCTATTTTCAATCTCCAAGGCAAAGTCTTGCTTTTTGTTTAGTCAGAATTTCAGCCCATCACAACACAACTTCCTTTCATTTTTGGTCACTATTCACTTTAGCTGACTTTCAAAATATGTTTCTGCATTAAAGTTAGAGTAGGAGTAAGATTTTAAAAATGAAAATAAAGTACTACTTCCAGTTTAGATTTTTCCTGTAGCTCTAAATCAAGTCTCACCTATACTTTCAAAGGGTGTGAAAATGCTCTTCTGCCCCAGGTTCATCTTGGTCTCAAACATCAATGAGTAAATGAATTGTACATTAGAGACAGAAAATTCTACAGAAGGCCAGTGCCGCGGCTCACTAGGCTAATCCTCCGCCTGCGGCGCTGGCACCCCAGGTTCTTGTCCCAGTTAGGGCACCGGATTCTGTCCTGGTAGCTCCTCTTTCAGTCTAGCTCTCTGCTGTGGCCCAGGAGTGCAGTGGAAGATGGCCCAAGTGCTTGGGCCCTGCACCCGCATGGGAGACCGGGAGGAAGCACCTGGCTCCTGTCTTCGATCGGTGCAGCGCACCGGCAGTAACGGACATTTGGGGGGTGAACCAATGGAAAAAGGAAGACCTTTCTCTCTGTCTCTAACTCAGCCTGTCCAAAAAAAAAAAAAAAAAAAAAAATCTACAGAAGACCTTACATTTTAAAATTAAAGCCTAATTTCTCTTACTTAGTAATTATGTTTTAATTAAGTCACAATGCCTTACAATTAATCTTGAACCTGAATCTACATTTTGTAACTTCTCAGAAAAGTGAACATTCATTAAACTGACTACTGATTTCAGTTCACTTGCCTGTCAAATGGCATAGTACTTATGAGCTGTCCAAGGTTGTTGTAAAAACTAAACTTTTGTGAAATTCCACATACAACGTACAATGTGTTCTTCCCTCCTCCCATTTCCTATATTTCTTGATTAATATCATTTAATACATAGAGGACCTTCACCACCTTATACAACTTTGGAGTTTGGAAATAAAACATGCATTTTTCTCTCATGCTGTGCCTGACTGACATATTGCTTCAGAGAGCACTAACGCCTATCAGCTTGGGTTAGAGCACTGGGGAACAGAGACATCGATTTTAAAAGAAACTTTTGGGGAGACATAATCCTCTTTGCTCCCATGAATGGCAATGTTGGGGGGCTCCACTTGAACTGGTATGTTTCTGCAGCAGTTCACCGTAAGGAATAAGATACTGAACCGTTCTCCAAATCATGCGGTTAAAGCAGCATTTAAATGAGTTGCCTTAGTCTCAGGAATGCTTCATAACATGTGCCATGTCCTTAGGTGCACAAATGCAAAAAAGAAATCCACTTAATAACATTTTCCTCATATATAATAATACAACGTTTCCAAGTCATTTTTCTTGTTTTAATTTTATAATAATCTCATTATTAAGCAGCACTCTGGGCTCTATACACCTAGCTGCCGGGCTCACACGCTGGTACTGGCAAAAATTCCCTCGCTAGAGCCCAGCTCATTTTTCCCCACCTTCCCTGCTCTGGGTCTTGTTTTGTCCGCTGAAGTCTATGGATGCCTGCTCAGAGCGATGTTTTTGAAGGGCTATAACTGGATTACATAGAAACCAATTAGATTGACAGTTATCAAAATATTTTAAAATGTGATAGAGTAATTAGGTGCTTTATTAGTGCATTAAACAAGATGTAATTATAGTTAATACTTGATTTTCAAGTAGTGAGGAGCTTTAATTTTGATATTTCTACAACAATAATGTGGCATGAAAATATCTGCAACAATGTGACATATTTTTAATCAATGGAAAAGTCACAGGTTCTGTCAATACAACTATTGCCTATATTCATTATTGAGAGAAATGTTAAATTTCAGTGAGCTGTTAGTAAGAATAAAAGGACAATTTCCTCTCATTCATGTTCATAAACTCTTGGAAATTTAGGTACTGACTGCACTGAGACCCCTGCCAATTTATAAGACAGTCACAGGAAGCTTTAAAGTACATCAATCTATGATAAGAGTTGTCTAAAATACCAACATAAAATCTCAAAAGCAAACAAAAACTCAGAAAATTCTATTTTTTTAAATTCAAAGCTTTTATTTCCCACCTTTCACTAACCTTCACTAATCTTCACATTCCAAATATTTATATAAGTTTCTGAAAAGATTTTGGGAAATGAAGATTTTTACTGACGCCATAAACCAGAGTGTCAAATTGTTAAGTCAACAACAGGAGTCACTGTGTACTTATTCCCCATGTAGGATCTCTGTCCTTAATGTGTTGTTCAATGTGAATTAATGCTATAACTAGTACTCAAACAGTATTTTACACTTTATGTTCTGTGTGGGTGAAAACTGATGAAATCTTTCCTTAATATATACTAAATTGATCTTCTATATATAAAGAGAATTGAAAATGAATCTTGATGTGAATGGAATGGGAGAGGGAGCGGGAGATGGGAGGGTTGCAGGTGGGAGGGAAATTATGGAAGGGGGGAAGCCATTGTAATCCATAAACTGTCCTTTGGAAATTTATATTTACTAAATAAAAGTTTAAAAACAAACCTAGTCTTTTGAAAATGTATAATGCTGGATAAATTTACACTGGTTTCCAAATCAAAGAAAATTATAATACAACAGATAAATCCACATCCAAGGATGTTAAAAGATAAAGGGTCTATTTCTTTCCATGGGTTTTTCTAAATCTCCTCCAGTACCTTTCCCTCCAAGAACTTTGTGAATTCACTCTTCCCTGGCTTCAATGTGATCCTTATTATAAGCCTTTACCAACAACAAGGTACCCACTGTATGTAGGCAGTCCTCAAAGAGACCCCAAATTCACCCCTCCAGATACAGAGGCCACAGTTTCTAATCTCGAAACAAAGAGACAGGGTTTGACAAGTATGTGTAGTCTTGTGATGACAACCACACAAAATACTAGGTATCACAGGATTTCTGGAAAAGGCACATAGGGATGAGTTTTTTCCTCTCCCAAGGGTAATGGTGACTTTCCTGAACTCTACACCTACTATACACTGCACCCTGAAGGGAGATTTAATAATTCTTTGACAATTATGTCATTGAAATGCTTGGAATTTCCGAAGCTAATTTTTAATTACTTTTTAATACATTTTTAGAAAATTAAGATGCTAAAAAACATAATACAAGGGGAAAATAACTGGCTCTAGAATATATTTATACATTTCAGGACACAAGTATTAATTCAATAAAGCCTAAAGTGATGCACGAACATTCAAATGAAGTGAATGTCTCTTTTCTTTCTTATCATTCACAAGCCTCTTCGTATATGAAGCAAAGACTTATAGAATCATTAAAAACATGGTATTTCCTCTTTTACCACATACTTAAATCCAGAGTGCCTAGACCCCATACTGAGTATCAAAAGTTCAAATTAAAAAATGGAGATCTCTGCAAGAACTTTAATATAAATGAATTCCCAGATCATATCACCAAATACTAAAATGATCTGCCATAATATCTGGATTTTCTTAAGCAATGGCTAAATATATAATTGCACTTGCAATGTGATGTAAGCAATGCCAATATACAAAAAAATGCTTCACTCATTATTTAAGTATGGTTACTTATTTTCTACATGGTATGTAAACACTGTACAATCTTTTAATAATTAAAAAAACTCATCAAGGCAGAAAGAGGTATGTTACATTCTATGAATCCAGCAACATTTTTTGTTACTTCCAGGGTTACATTTTTTTTTTAAGAATATCTATTTACCTGAAAGGCAAAGTTTTTTATATATATATATATATATACACACACACACACACACACAGAGAGAGAGAGAGAGAGAGAGAGAGAGAGAGAGAGAGAGAAAGAATATATATGGAGAGACAAAGATCTACCAACTGCTGGTTCACTCCCCAAATGACCTCAAGGGCTAGGGGTAGGCCAGGATGAATCCAGGAGCCTGGAGCTTCACCTGGATCTCACGTGGCTGCAGAGGCCCAAGCACCGGGGCCATATTCTGCTGCTTTCCCAGGTTCATTAGCAGAGAGCTGGATTGGAAGTGGAGCAACCTGGACAACATAGGTGCCCATGTGGGAGGCCAGCCTTGCAGGTGGTGGCTTAACTCGCTACACCACAACACTGGTCCCCAGGGTTACAAAGTTAAACAAATGTCCATGTCACCTGAAAAATTCCAAGAAGGTTCCAGCACCTCTACAGGTGAGTCGCTGCCCCACCAAATCAAAAGACAGTAATAAAACGGACGTTTCATTTTGTTTTTGTTTTGCCGCATTTCAAAAGCTTTGCACGAGGGGTGTGCCTTTGGCCTTGAGGTTGAGATGCCAGATAAGACACCCAGGTTCCACACTGTAGTGACCGGGTTCAATGCCTGGCTTTGGCACCAAGTCCAGCTTTCTGTCAAATGCAAACCCCGGGAGGCAGCAGTGATGGCTCAAGAAGATGGGTCCCTACACAGGAGACCGAGACTGAGTTCCCAGGTTCTGACTTCAGCTTGGCCCTGTTTTGGCTACTGCAGGCATCGGGAGAGTGCACTGGTGGATAGAGCTCTCTCTTTCTCTTTACTTCTTTAATACTTTTTGCCAAAAAGCTACATAAAAATTACTAGGTGGTTTCAATGAAAGCAAATGCTTTAGTTGATGCAGCATCTCAAATATTATAAACAAATTTCCAGGATATTATAATCATTCTATTGGTCTGTCATATTATATAAATAAAACTGTAATGTTATAACAATGCCATTGTTTAAGTGAAAATTATAAATATTAATAAGTTTAAAGGTATTCTCAAATAGACTAAAAAGATGTCTATTAAAATTCAGCTTGGGTTTAATATGAAAAATGTGAACGTACCGAAAGGATTCTAGCTAAGCAATCATGTATAAACATAGATATTAGCCTGAAATTCAAGACAGGCTGCTGAATTGAATGATGAGACCATCAGCTTGAGTTCTTCAGTTCATTAGCTTAACCAGAATCCCAACCTAATATCCATAAAGTCACAAAGGCAAGTGTAATATACCTCCCAAGTTTAGAGAACTACACAAATTTTTCATTATTCACATCATGAAGGATTTATGTCCACTATTACTTTGGTGACAGTGAAGACAGAACTAGAATAGTCTTTGTGGAGAAAGTTAACTTAAAAAAATAGAAACCTGTGTTTTTCTTAGGTTCAATGCCAAGATCTCAGAAAAATGTCCTCCCTTAAAATTAAAAACTGGAGGGGGGCAGAGGGGAAACCGTTATCCCTTAAAATTAAAATCTGGGGGTGGGGCATTACACTGTACCCTATAAAAATATACAAGTACTTCTTTCTAAAAATATGACGCAGACAAGTAGGTACCTAGCAAGGAGGAGCTGAGGTCACCAATCCCCCGCTACAGCTCCTCCTGAACCACCCACACGCTCTGGACTTCTTTCTGTGCAGTGGAAAGTGCAGCTTCTGCGAAACCATCACTCAGAACTAGCACCGGCCAAAAACCATCATCATGGTGCTGGCTATGTCCTCACAATGATCCTTATTTAATTATAAGGTAATTATCATAAAATTACATTGGCTGACACTCCTTACTCCCATTATGCACCTGACACCATGACACTTCTGAAATACCCAAAAATGGACAAGAAAATAGATGGCACTCAAGATCTGCCCTACCCCCTGCCACTTTTGAATATTCAGACACCACCCCATAGTGCCTCCAGATTATATAAAGGGCTATCCCCAAACCTTACTGAGTGCAGCTCACTTAATAAGGGAGTGTGCACACTTCTTCTTGGGGGTCTACTTCCAGTTTGCATGCAAATAAATCTCATTTCTCTGCTGACCTTTATCCTAAGTCTTGTTCTTGAATGCTTTCATGTATTGGAGATAGAAGCTGGACCCAGCTACTCCATGACAAAAGGGGGGAGGGGGAGGACTTAGTAAATTATTCAGTCTCCTTCCAGCCCGAGATGGCTCAAAGCAACATTCCATCTTCTTCCAGCCCCCAGCTGTGTCTCCTCTGCTATCTACCAAGATGCCCAAGGCTGGTTCCCAAGCATCTTCTTAAACTCCTCCTTTCTGCAACCCCACCATCTATCAATTACCAGCCTCCTTGATGCCACCTGCCAGCTTCTCAGACACATCACTTCTGACGTCCTTGTGACAGTGGCTCCACTACTGTCTACGTAAGAACAGTCACCTGTCCCTTTTCCCTTCAGACGTGCAGCCCCAACAGCCTCGATATCCTTGCTGATTCTTGCTACCTGTGTTACCACTGAGCTTTTGTGCACTTGTGGCTTCAGTTGCTGGGTCCTTAGAGTGGGAGGAGTCATGTAATAACTGCACAGCTCCACAGTTGGGATATGCTTTATTACTGAGAACCTGGTACAACGGCACTGCCACCTCTTCAAAGGGGAGAACAAGGGAAGGGGACTAGAGTCTTGTGCTGGGCAGTGGTGCTGTTTTTAGCCTTCCCATTCTGTCTCTGTTATTGTTATTATACCATCATCATTAGTAGTAATAGCTAACAGCGGCGTCTTATTATTATTATTAAAAAAATTAACACGCTATATTGACATATGCGATCAAATATGCAATCCTCTGCTGGCCCTGGGTACACCCAGCACAACAGGAGTCCTGTGCATCAGTGTATGATACTGGCTCACTGAATTCTCAATGTAAGTGACAAAGGAAGCCGCAGGACTGATTTGAACAGCAATGGGCATATGGACAGGCCCTGGAGAATACTGTGAGTAAAAGATAGGGAAATAGGGGCCGGTGCTACAGCATAGTAGGTTAAGCCTCCACTTGCAGCATCTGCATCCCATATGGGTGTCAGTTCATGTTCGGTTGCTCCTCTTCCCATCTAGCTCCCTGCTGGTGGCCTGGGGAGGTGGTGGAGAATGACCAAAGTACATGAGCCCATGTACTGGCTCCTGCTTTAGATTGGTCCACCTCCGCCATTGCAGCCATTTGTGGAGTGGACCAGGGGATGGAGGATCTTTCTCTCCCTCCATCTGTAACTCTGACTCTCAAATAAATAAATAAATATTCTATATAAAAAAAAGACAAAAAGATAGGACAATAAAAAGTTATAAATGAATATTTAGGAGCTAACTAAAGGGAGATCCCAGGGAGTGGTTAATCTCAATTCCTAAGTTTCTTGCTATGAATGGTCCAGCACCATTTCCCAAAAGACAGCCCTGCCGAGACAGAACTAGTTTACGATATTCTGGGGATACCCTCCCTGGGCCTCACCAATTTGCCCTCCTGGCCTTGCTAAATGTGCTACATTCAGCTCCTTTCTAGCTTCTCTCCTTCCTCCCCTTTGTTGCAATGAACAACACTCTGCAAAAATAGTCTGCACTTTACAATTCATGGGAAGTAGTGGGGTTGGTCATTCTTGGCAATTACTTGTCAGCAGGGATAAAAATGACTTCCCTTGGTGTAGTTTATGCAAAAATAATCCCAAATGGATTTACAAGGACACATTTCTAAATTGTGATTGCAACATGGCATTGCATTAGTGATTTTTTGTGATTTAAAATTTTTTGCTATAAATGGGTAAAAAGAAGAGGTCTTTAATGCAGCCTTACCATGAGTTACAAACAAACTAGAAGACAACTTCACATTGGTATGTAGAAGCCATTTTACAAAGTATTTAACTATACTCCCTCGCTCGCCCCTCCATTTTATGACTACAGTACTGGCTCATAGAGATGTAAATACCCACAGAAACACACACTTGACTTTGAAGCATGAAAAATTAATGTTGGGCTAAAAAAAATAACCAGTAAACTTACTGAGATCTGAAAGCTGACACTTAAAATTCTTCAGCACTTGGAGGATTAGCATCATGCTCGCCCTTTCTCTTAAAATATTGATGGTTTCTCTTCATTTCAAAGCATAATCTGCTATTTCTCTACAGCAAATGAACGGCGCCCACTTCCCTGTCATAAGACAAATCTTTATTCAGAGATACCTATCATCCCCCGTGGCGGGATCTTAATGAGGAAAATGAGACAAAACAAGCACAAGTGGTTTTGTAGAAGTCAGAGATGCGCAGGTGCACAACGAGCAAGGCTTGCCGCTGAGCTCACAGCTGGCTGGCTGTCACCGGCCCTCTGTCTGCCACAGAGACCCGGGCACCCTCAGCGGGCACTGAGGGGCTGGAAGCAAGCCCCACCTTTGCAGAAGCAGTAACTTTCTAAATCAGTGACAGCCAGGCTTTCTTGTTGTATCCTGAGAAGATGCGGGCAGCCTGTGCATAGGAGAGCGTGCCCTTTGAAGTGTTTTTCCAGCCATGGTGATGAATGGTAAGATTTGTCCCTTGGGGATAGATGGCCACTGGCAGGTGCAAGACAACTGGCCAGAGCGAGTCATGCAATCTGACCACAGAACAAAGCAGGGCTCCTGCTCCCTATGGGAGGAAACCTGCACTTTGGGCCCCAGGCGTCCTATAAGCCTCTTGAGTGACTGGTGACACAGACTGCAAGGCAGGCATCAATCCCAGCACAGGCATTCAGGAGACTTTGCTGTCTATGAAACAGGTGGGGTCTTCAAAAAGTCCATGGAAAATACATGCTATCTTTTCATTCCATTTTCCCACAAACTTTCTGAAGTCCCTTATATTTATTTTTCAAAGGATCAGCATTTGGAGCAACTTCATTGTAAACCCATTAAAAGAATTCAACAATAAATAAAAATATAAAGCAATGAAAAACTTGTTATTCAATTTTATTTTGCTTGTTTTTTTCCCTTTGAATGAAATCATGAACATGGCATAGCTAGAAAAAACATATAATTAGCCTTCCTACATAACTTTTTCTCAAATACTGTGTGTGTGTGTATGTGTGTGTGGCAATATACTTACACATAACAGAAACAGAAGTGTATTGTTTGGAGTAGAATTACAGGGAATGATGTAAAAAAATTAAGGACTATTAGGAGAAGCTTCTCCAACTATGTAGTTTATAAGAAATTAAAATGGATGGCAGAGGGTGCTGAAACTTAGATATCTGTAAACAAGACATTCTCACATTTCATAGTCTGCTATACTTTTAAAGAAAGACAAATTAACATCACCAATAAACATGTATTTAAAGAATTATGAAGTTCCTTTCATACTTTTAATTCTTCTAATCATTTGACAGAAAGAGGAACAGGTAACAACTACAGAGAAAGATAACTCAATAAATGCTCAAGAACCCCTTGATCTGTTGATTTTTAATTTCATAGTTCTGTAAATTCAAGGGTATTTTAAAAAGTTCATGGAAAGTGGCCATCTCTGTGGCTTAGTAGATAAGGTCTCTGCCTACAGTGCCAACATCCCTTATGGGCACCAGTTCAAGTCCCCGGCTGCTCCACTTCCCATCCAGCTCTCTGCTATGGCCTGGGAAAGCAGTAGAAGATGGCCCAAGTCCCAGGGCCCCTGCACCATCATGGGAGACTAGAAGAAGCTCCTGGCTCCTGGCTCCTGGCTTCAGATTGGTCCAGCTCTGGCCATTGCAGCCATTTGGGGAAGTGAACAAGATAGAAGATTTTCTCTCTCTCTCTCTCTCTCTCTCTCTCTCTCTCTCTCTCTTCTGCCTCTCAAAATAAGTAAATAAGTCTTTAAAAAACAAAATTCATGGAAAAATGGAATTAAAAGATAAGGCTCTTTTTGCTTACAAAATCATTAGAAACACACACAAAGGATCTTCAACTAATTCATGGAAATGTATATTATAAACAAACTATGCATCAAAGTAAACACCTTTTCAATCCATTTTTTCCAAGAATGTTGAAAAAAATTTCTGTGTACATAGGGATAGAAGAAACTGCCAGAGACATTATTACACCAAAGAATTAAATAAACACAATCTGTCTTATACAGTGTAAAAATGCTATATCTAATAACATTGTACATAAGCAGCTTCTAATTCACCAGAAAAAATATTCAAAATCAGCAAGAATTTAGAATACATAACAAATGAATTTACACAGCATGTTTTAAGCACAATTTTACTAAATGAAAATAAGATCATCTAATTTAATCCTCAGCAACCCAAGAGACAGGTATTATGATAGAAATTTTACAATTGGAGAAACTGAATATTAGAAACATTAAATAGGGTTGCTGCTTAAGGTCACAACTAATGAGTGACAGAGCCCAAACTGTACCATATTAAAAGGAACGGTGGTGGGAACTTCTCAATCTTTTGTCATGAAAATGATTATTTCTTTGCCCTTGTTATTTATTTATTTATTCATTATGCTAACATCTGTTACTATCATACAACCACCACAGTTGGCCTCCTAGTCAGAAAAGAAGTAACGGGATAAATGAATATTGCTCATGCATACAAAAAAAAAAAAAAACAAAACACAATTTTAGTAGACTAGAAGTAACATACACCAGTTAAAGGTTTAACATGTAAAAATTAGTCTTTCAACCATAATGTATTTAAATTAAGAGGCATTTTCTCAGAGAATTTAATCATGTTAACTACCATCCTCTGTCTTTAAAAAATAGTCCATAGATAAATAAGGCAGGAAGGTGTCTTCCTTCTGAAAATCTCCTAGTGACTTAATGACAATGGCAGAAACAGCTAGATACCATACTCTCATCTCCTGTTTTAAAAATGTGTTACATTTGGGGGCCAGCATTGTGGCTTAGTGGGTTAAGCCCCTGCCTATGATACCAGCATCTCATATAGACAGTTCAAGTCCCAGCTGTTCCACTTCTAGTCCAGATCCCTGCTAATGTGCCCAAGAAAGCAGTGGAAGATAGCCCAAGTCCTTGAGTCCCTGTATCCATGTGGAGGACCTGGGAGAAGCTCAGGGCTCCTGGCTTTAGCCTGGCCCGGCCCCTGCTGTTGCGGCTATCTGGGGAATGAATGAGCTGAGGGAAGATTTTCTGTCTTTCCCTCTCTCTCTGTTACTCTTTCAAATAAATATTTTAAAAAATGTGTTATATTCATAAGCCTCATTCATCTTTCTTTCAAACAAAAGCTCTAGCATTGACCATAACTTCCTAGTGACTCTAATTTAGATTCTTGAAGGTAAGGTGACCATCAATTTCAGCATCTCCCAAAGTGAAGAGATGAAGTCAAACACTGAAAAAAATTTCTTAACATGCACTAAAGTGGGGTGGGCATTTGGCCCAGCAGTCAAGACTCTAGTTAAGATGCCCACATTCCATATCAAAGTGCCTGGGTTCAGTACTTGCCTTTGCCTCCTGACTGTAGCTTTCTACTGATGGAGATTCTGGGAAGCAGCCACTCATATGGGAGACCAGGATAGAGTGCCCAGTCTAGCGTTTGCTGGCATTTGGGGAGTGAAGAAGCAGTTAGGAGATCCCTCTCACTTTCTCTGCCTTTGAAATAATTCTTAAAAAAAAAAAAAAAAAAAAAAAAAAAGAGGTCATTTAATACTTAAGTATTCACAGAATCAATTCCGAACCAAAGTTGAGAAGTTACAGCATGATTTTAAGGGAAAATATGTTGAGACTCAATATGCCAATCCTTCACTAATTTCTGACTATCCTTAACCCCTTTCAAATAATTTTTTCTAATTAGTTCAAAAACCAGCTTGGTACTCTTACTACCTGAGGAATTTGTATATTATTTGAAATATAAAGATGTTTTCAACAATATCTGTTTATAAATGAGGGTGCAGGGGGGTTCCAACTGAAAAGGAAACAAAGTTGCTAAGCCTTCGCTCCACAAGGCCTCTAAGCCTTTGCTTGAGTTTGCCGCACTTCCGCATCTCAGTGACTCAGCGTTTCCAAGAATCCAAGATGGCCCCCGGGGGAGGTACCTAGCCTGACAGGAGACTTCCGTATTCGTGAACAGTATGTGTCCTCAGCTGTGATAGGCCCTTGAGGGAGTGCCCGGCTCGTGTCCTGCCTTACCTTTCAGCTGGTTGGCTCAGTTCCCTTGTGCCCTGGACAGCCCCCTTGCTGTGTCTATAAAAGCTCTTCCCCTCCCAATAAAGTCGAGAACGCAGCTGCGCGCTGGGCATTGACTGATCTGCCGGCTCTGGTGTGGTTCCTTTGCCGTTGACACTCATCATCCCACTCGGCCCCTGAGCTCCCCAGGCTGGCCCTGAGGAGCTCTATCAGACCTGCTGCCCCGTGAGGAGCAGTATGAGGGTGCCTCAAAATGTTTTTAGATAAATGGAATTAAAGGAGAAATTCATTTTGGTGCAAAAAATATTTAGACACACTTAGAGTTCTTTCATAATATACATTTCCCATGAATATTTTGAAGACCCCTCATATATCTTGGTTTTATGTAGAGATCTTTGATAAGACATTAGAATAAACCAGCCCTTTGTGGAAGGAGAATCAATTTCTAGTGAAATTGAAAATTACTTCTTCCTACATAAAGCAATGCTACACTTTGATTTCCTCTTGAAATAACTCCCATTTGCTTGTGTTTCTTTGTAGGGGAACCCAAGTCCCATCCACAGATTGAGTTATTCAACACTGATGGTATTGTTCCTACAGTTTTTTACTCTCTCCCTTCTCCACCTGAGATAATCCTGCATTTTTCAACCCAGTTCACATGCACTTTTCTCATGCAATTCTGCAGTTAAAACAAATCCATTGTCCCATTTACCTAACACACTCATTCACTGGGTTTACACCTGTTTTATATCACGCCTTGCATTCCTGTTAGCTGTGTGTGTGTGTATCTCCCTGAGCATGGAAACATAGACACTCAACAAAGGTTTGTGGACTTGAGCTAAAAGATCACATCTTCTTTTAATATGGAAGCTAGCTATAGTCACTTATATAATCTAATTTAAACTCAGATAATACTCAAAAATCTGGGAAACAGATTTTCATTATCCTCATTTTAAAGACAAGGAAACTCAGGAGGAGAACATTGCTGATGAATTATTCTAGGATAAAAATTCCTGGGCAATAGAACCAGGACTCAAGTACTGAGTCTGGCTCCAGATCTCACAGCGCAGTGCTCTGTAGATGTCTCTCATGGAAAGAAATGGAATTCTCTACCTAGAAGATTTTAACTTCTCTGAAATATCTTCAAATACCCTAAAACACGTAAGCACCTTTTTTATATGTGATAGCCTATCATAAAAGAAAAAAATGATTTTATAATGAGTGGGAACTAAAGACATAAGACAAATGTCTCAAGTTATGCAACATTATAAAATTCTATACCTACATTCATTGAATGTAAACTCAATATTCACTCTATTAGAGCATCATGTTCTCATTATTGGCAAATTCCAGTCTATTAAAAAAAAAGGTCAAAGAAGCACACAATTTTGTCTAGACTCTTCATGGTGAAGGAACCCCCTAAAAGTCCCTAGTTGGAGCCATTGATCCAGAGCAATCCAGTATCCTCTGGGTCATATTGTTATTCAATGAAGGCCAGTGTGAGAAGCTGGCCTCCTAATCCTAGTCCAATTACCCCTATACAGTCAAAACTATAAACAAAATTTCTAGAGGAACCCTGAAAATAAGATTTACCAATTACATGTGTCAAAGCATACAAGACCCTCCTGTGTCATTAGACTTTGGTCTAATGACCTGAATTTTCAGATGAAGGCATAGAGAGACAAGTAATCAATATATTTGCCCAAATTTTAAGATTATTTTCAATTAGTCCAATGCAAAATACCCTAAAATGAAAACTATATTATGCTATCAAGAGAATTCATCATAGTAACTGGCAAAGCATCTCCATAGAAGCAGATTCCTCTTCGTTTTCAAGATTTATTTATTCATTTGAAGGCAGAGTTACACACAGAGAGAGGGAGAGACAGAGAGATCTTCCGTCTGCTGGTTCACTCCCCCAAATGGCTGCAATGGCCAGGGCTAGGCCAGGCTGAGCCAAAAGCTCAGTTTTACCTGGGTCTCCCACGTGGGTGAAGGGGCCCAAGCACTTGGGCTGTCCTCTGTTGCTTTCCCAGGAGAATTAGCAGGGAGACGGTTTGGAAGTGGAGAGGCCAGGGCTCCAACTGGCCCCCATTTGGGATGCTGGCATTGCAGGTGGTGGCTTTACCAGCTCTGCTGCCACAATGCTAGTCCCTCAGACTCCTTGCTTTTTTTTTTAACATTTATTTAATAAACATAAATTTCCAAAGTAAAACTTTTGGATTATAGCAGCTTTTTCCCCCCATAACCTCCCTCCCACCCGCAAGCATCCCATCTCCTACTCCCTCTCTTATCCCATTCTTCATCAAGATTCATTTTCAATTATCTTTATATACAGAAGATCTACTTAGTATTGCCTTTGGTTAGTCATCTATACTTTCTGAGACTCCTCCACATCTCCCAAAAAGACTGATTTCAAATCTGATTGCAAATATCATTCCCCTTACTATTAATTGTAACTGAAAATAAGACAAACACCCTCTATTGACATCCTAGTGAAATTTCCTTTTTGTTAGAAAATATAGATTAATGAGCAAAATGAAAAAGTAAACATGTTGGCATATCTATTGCATAAAATAATGTTAATGTCAACTAAATAAGTAAAGACAATATATACAATATTAGCTTGAATGTTTTTTGGAAAAATAACCCTAATATACATTTAATTTCTACTTGGGTCTAGAAAAAATTTCTTTGCACAAAATTAATCAAGAAAACTGCAAATTTTAATACCAAGATGATATTTATACCAAGAAAGTAATGTTTTGTGACATCTCTATGTTAATAATCTAGCAAATATTCCTTTTAGAAACGCAAAATTTCCCAGGTTTCTATTAAATTAAAAGAAAAAAACCTTTGAAGAGAGACACACCCTATGTCGCTGAATGGCAGAGCAACACACCCCTCCCTGTCCCTCATTCAACTCAGCTGAGCCACATGAATTCCAGCGCAAGGGCAGGGGGCAACCTAGCCACGTCTGAAATAAAGCAGGCACATTCGAAATGCAATCTAAACCCAGAAATACTCAGACAACAAGAAGTAAAGCCAGGACGCCATCTCTGAAACTGACAAAGCGAAATTGGAAAAAAAAAAAAAAAACAACAAAACACATGCACACAGAATCCGATTTTAAAGGGGCTGGTATGAACACGCATTCCAAGTTCCAAGTTCAACCCAGCTGAGGCTTGTCTACCTAAGTCCTTTCTCCCTGGCATGAGAGAGCCGTATTCTTTTCAAATGTAGAAGCAACAAAGTTGTTAGGCTTATTTCATCAGGCATCTACTCAAGGTTTGGAGCATGACAGAAAGAGAGACAGAGAGAGGGAGAGAGGGAGAGAGACTGAGACTGTTTGGGCATGTTTTCCCGACCACAACAATTGTTTTTCTCTTACGATAGATGAACCTCTTCAATGTTTCAGAAGGAGAAAGTAAATAAAAGGAAGAACTGTAATTCTTGAGCCTGTGCCAGTTTACAGTATTTAAAAAAAAGAATGTGCGCCACAGCTTGGCGGGCGGCCATATTTACAGTAAGCGCCCTAGTGTCTTGCCCAACAGGAAGAACAAAGGGCGCAGTGTGGTGCTGCTGGTTTTGTGTGTTTCAAATACTGCAGGAAGGAGGAACGGAGCCCCGCGTGCAACAAACCCTGGCCTTTTCTACAGCTCTCTGCTCAATGACTCTCAAAACACGGACAAACAGGTCTTTAAAAGGGCAAAAGAGAGCTTACTCTCTAAGAGGTTTAGCTTCAACTTGAAGTGCCCATTTATTTTACTTACAAAAATGAAACCTATTTCTTCTTTAGGTTTTAACTTCAGAATTTCAGAAATTTAACAATCTAGGTAATTCTGTCTCCCAAGAACAGCTAACCCTGAAACAAGAGCCTGAACTGTAATTTTCCTGAAGAGATTTAAAATATATCCTTACATTGTATTATTAGAAATCCTTAACAGATTGGATAACATCAGGAAAAATATCTTAGAGATTTGGTTATTATTTTAATATGGTATATTCCCAATTTATTTCCAGAAGAAAATAAAAATTTAAAGTTACAGTTTTATGATCAACATATTAGAACCAAAACCCTTTCCCCCTAAACATATGCTAATTTTGAAACTATACTTAAAATAAAATGGAAATTAAGTATACTATTTCTATTTCTTTTTATATATATCTGAGGTTATATATCTGACACTTGCGCAAGTCAAACTTTTTTATCTTAACTGCCTACATAAAAGATAACACATCTCTGACTTTGCTTTTATTTTTCTTATTGACATTTTGCTCTGGAGGAGGAGGCAGACAAAGACGGGTTTTTCTTTTTTTGTCTATTATTAGACTATTAGTGGTAACTGCTCAAGAGAAGAAAACAAGGGAGGGATGAGGGGCTGCGAGTTGGGGCAGGAAGAAGACAGTGCCATTCATTCAGGGCAGGTCTCTCTGGCAGGCGACTTGGGAGCCCGCACCTGCATGGGATGAGGGCAGCCCACAAGGACAGGGACAGGGGAACCTCAGCTCTCCTGATGGTGAATGATGGATTTCCTCTGGAACGAGTAAGTATTCCAAACTACTGTGAAGTCCTCCCAAAGCTGCAGGCCAGCAAAGAGAGTTTTCTTTCTTTTTTTTTTTTTTATCTTTTATTTAATGAATATAAATTTCCAAAGTACAGTTTATGGATTACAATGGCTCCCCCCCCCCCATAACTTCCCTCCCACCTGCAACCCTCCCCTTTCCTGCTCCCTCTCCCCTTCCATTCACATCAAGATTCATTTTCAATTCTCTTTATATACAGAAAATCAGTTTAGTATATATAAAGATTTCAACAGTTTGCCCTCACATAGCAACACAAAGTGAAAAAATACTGTTGCAGTACTAGTTATAGCATTAAATAACAGTGTACAGCACATTCATGACAGAGATCCTGCATGATATTTTTTAAAAATTGATTAATTTTCTATATAATTTCCAATTTAACACCAAGTTTTTTTTTTTTCATTTTCAATTATCTTTATATACAGGAGATCGATTCAGTATATACTAAGATTTCATCAGTTTGCACCCACACATAACCACAAAGTGTAAAATACTGTTTCAGTACTAGCTATATCATTACTTCACATTGGACAACCCATTAAGGACAGATCCCACATGAGATGTAAGTACACAGTGACTCTTGATGTTGATTTAACAATTTAACACTCTTGTTTTAGGCATCAGTAATCTCCCTAGGCTCTAGTCATGAGTTGCCAGGGCTATGGAAGCCTTTAGGGTTCGCCAACTTCGATCTTATTCCGACAGGGTCGTAGTCAAAGTGGAAGTTCTCTCCTCCCTTCAGAGAAAGGTACCTCCTACCTTGATGGCCCCGTTCTTTCCACTGGGATCACACTCGCTGAGATCCTTCATTTAGGTCTTCTTCTCCTTTTTTTTCCCCCCCCAGAGTGTCTTGGCTTTCCATGCCTAAAATACTCTCATAGGCTCTTCAGCCAGATCCAAATGCCTTAAGGGCTGGTTCTGAGGCCAGAGTGCTATTTAGGACATCTGCCATTCTAGGAGTCTGCTGTGTCTCCCACTGCCCATGTTGGATCCTTCTCTCCCTTTTTGGTTTTATCAGTTAGTATTAGCAGACATTAGTCTTGTTTGTGTGATCCCTTTGACTCTTAGGTCTATCAGTGTGATCAACTGTGAACTGAAATTGATCACTTGGACTAGTGAGATGGCATTGGTACATGTCACCTTAATGGGATTGTATTGGAATCCCCTGGCATGTTTCTAACTCCACCATTTGGGGCAAGTCTGATTGAGCATGTCCCCAATTGTACATCTCCTCCCTCTCTTTTTCCACTTTTATATTTAACTGGGATCACTTTTCAGTTAAGATTTAAACACCTAAGAATAATTGTGTGTTAATTACAGAGTTCAACCACTAGTACTAGAACAAAAAAAATACTAAAATGGATAAAGTATTACATTGTACATCAACAGCACAAGAGCTGATCAAGTCACTGTTCTCATAGTGTCCATTTCACTTCCACAGGTTTCCCCTTTGGTGCTCAGTTGGTTGTCACCGATCAGGGAAAACAAATGATATTCGTCTCAAAGAGAGTTTTATTTCAACTCAGATGCTGTCCACAGACTGAGGGACACAGAGCCGTGGGCCAGAACTTAACAAGAGAAAGGTGAGGCAGGACAGATGGGTGAGGGGGAAGAGGCAAAGCAGCAGTCAGCTGGGAACTGATGAGAAAAAAGGCACAGAGCTACACACTGGGCAGCACACATGTGTGGAGACTGAGTTCCTAGGGATCTTTTTTTAGAAGATTTATTCATGTATTTGAAAGGCAGAGTTACAGAGAGAGAGAGGAGGAGACACAGAGAGATCTTCCATCATCTGGTTCACTCTCCAGATGGTCACATCAGCCAGGGCTGGTCCAGATCAAAGCTAGGAGCCAGGAACTTTGTCTACATCCCCTATATGGGTGGCAGGGGCCCAGGTTACTTGGCATCTTCCACTGCTTTCCCAGGTGCATTAACAGGGAGCTGGATCAGAAGTGGAGCAGCTGGTCTCAGTGTTCGAATGGAATGTTGGTATTGCAGGTGGTGGCTTAACCCACTGTGGGCCAACACCAGCCCCAGGCTCCGAGTTTCTAAATGCTTAGGGGCACCCAGGGAAGCTTGAGCAGCAAAGGAGAGGAACCAGTGAAACAAAGTGAGGCGCGTGTACAGCAAGCTGGTTTCTTGAAACCTATTTGCTCTATTTCCATCATTCTGTTTTGTTTCTTGCCTTACTGCAGCAGAAGGGGTGTTGGGAGCTTCTCTGAGGTCCCAGCTATAGCAGAAACTGGGGAAGAAATGCATGTGTGGCACCAGTGAAGACCCCATACATGGGGTGTGAAGTCTCAGTGCCACTATGGGAACTAGCAGGACTGGGGCCACAGATGTGGCAGACAGACAAGGGGGGAGTGGAGTGACAGCCAGAGGGATCTCCCACAAGGTTCCCATGGGCCAAAGAGGTGGTTAGAGGAATAAAAATTGAGTAGGAGCTGGGAAGATTGTACTTCCCAACAATCTGGTTGCCTAGGGGGCTCTCAAGAAAGAAGAAACAAGAGTAATTTAAAGATGACAATAAGGAGACATTCATACCCATCAGAGGAGCAGAAAATTTAAACTCATTAATGAAAGTGTTGTCAAGAATGGGAAACAAGGAGGATTCTCTACACACTGCTGGGAGGACCATCAATTGTGAAACCTGGCAACAACCAGGGAGCAATCACCATATGCACAGCTTCTGCCCTTTCAGTTTCCTTGACAGGAAAATGCCATCAGAAATTCTTATATCTTTGTACACACAAACATACAAACGTATCCTTTGCCCTCTGATTTGGAAAAGAGAGGATTTAAAAAAAATTCATCAAAACAAGGAAACAAAAGATATTCACAGAATACTAAACGGCAATGAAAATGAATTCACTAAATAAATCCATACCAGTAAAAATCTAAAAAAAAAAAATGAGCCAACAAAGTAAGTTACAAAAGAGTATACAATATGATAAATTATATGAAGATTAAAAGCTAGAAGATAATACTAGAGGGAGGTTAAGAATCTAATTGAAAAAGATTGAGAATTAAAATTTATTTAGCTACATATCTGAATTGTCTCTTAAAAATAGCTACTTCTTTCAGGGCATACAAATTGTTATTTTAGAATATTTTTCTTTAATGATTCAATTTAGGGATGTTAATCTATGCTTTTATTTTCAATACTAGAAACTCTCAAATCCAGGTGGTTAAGAATTCCCACCTTCCTGCTGAGAAGAGAAGAAAGGGTTTGAACCTTGGCGTGTAAACGGGCAGAGCAGAACCATGGAGCATAAGAGCAAGGTGCACGGCAAGCTCGCCTCAGCCGAGAAAGCCCACGTCATGGGGAGGCATCAGTCAGGCATGCGGAGATTTCTAAGCTCACTTTCCAACGGGGTCTAAGAAACCATCATTTGGGAGCAGTTAAGCTTCCATTCAGAAATAAGAGTTAACGAGAAACAACAGGCCAATTTTGAAATAAAAAGAAAAACAAAATTGTATAGTACTGTTTCGTTTCGTCCCCAAAATAAGCGACTTCCATTTCCTAATGATGCCAATGATAAAGAGAGAGATGAGACATAGCAAAGGGTGCAAACCATAACTAGAAAAGATATTTGCAAAGCTTTGGCTAAGCAGCAGCACAGCGACATTATACCTGCTTATGTGCATGGGAAAGCAGAGGAAGAGAGCCCAGGTGCTTGGGCTCCTGCACCCCTGTGGGAGACTCAGAAGAAGCTCCTGGCTTTGGATCAGTCCAGCTCCAGCTTTTGCCAGCCATTTGGGGAGTGAACCAGAGGGTGGAAGATCTCATTCTGTCTCCCTCTCTCTAACTCTCTGCCTTTCAAATAAATAATTAAATCTTAAAAAAAAAAAGTGTTCTGAATTTGAAGGGCAGAAATACACAGAGAGAAACAGACAAATGCAGACACAGAAGACAAAGATCTCATATCTGCTGGTTCACTCCCCAGAATGCCCACAACGGCTAGTACTGCCTGGGCCCGCACTGGGAGGGAGGAATTCAATCTGGGTTTCCCATGTGGGTGGCAGGGACCCGACTACTTGAATTATCACCTGCTTCCTCTCAGGGTGAGAATTAGCAGGAGCTGGATATTGAGTTCAAGTACTCCGATGCCACACATAGGTATCCTAACTCATGTCCTAATTTCCCATTCTTGGCCACTTTTATTAATGAGTTTAAATTTTCTGCTCCTCTGATGGGTATGAATGTCATCTGATGGGTATTATTGTCATCTGACCAAAATGTAGCCATTTAGTATCTAGTGGCAGCAGTACCATAAAGCCACACATTTTTCTTTTGCTTTGATATATAAAATTCAGATACCATAAAATTTATGTTTTTAAAGTATACAAATTGAGTGATTTTTAGTATGTTCATAAAGTTACACAACTCTTCCTATCAACAGAATCAGAGAATACACAGCCTTTTGTTTTGTTTCCATGTTTCCAAAGCTCATCCATGTTGCAACATGCATCAGTACTTCATTCATTTTTATGGGCCCAATAATATTCCACTGTATAGACATACAACATTTTTTCTATCTATTCATCAGCTGGTGGAAAGTTGGGTTATTTCTACTTTTTGGCCATTATGAATAATGCTCTTATGAACATCTGTGTGAATGTATACTTTCAGTTCTTGTGGAATTACTGGGTCATACAGAAATTCTATGTTTAGCCTTTTGAGGGACTGCCCGCCTGTTACACAAAGCATCTGCCCATTTCACATACTATCAGCAATGCATGACAGTTCCAGTTCTTCCACCTCCTTGTCATCACTTGTTATTGTGTTTCCTGGATAGCCACCTTAGTGGGCGTGAAGTGGTACCTCACTATGGTCTTGATTTACATTTTTTTTTTTTTTTGCCAGGCAGAGTTATACAGAGAGAGAGAGTTATAGACAGTGACAGAGAGACAGGAGACAGAAATAAAGGTCTTCATTCCGTTGGTTCACTCCCCTAATGGCCGCCACAGCTGGCACTGCACCAATCCGAAGCCAGGAGCCGGGTACTTCCTCCGGTCTCCCATGTGGATGCAGGGACCCAAGCACTTGGGCCATCCTCTGCTGCCCTCCTGGGCCACAGCAGAGAGCTGGACTGGAAGAGGAGCAACCGGGACAGAACCGGCATCCCAGCCAGGACCAGAACCCGGAGTGCCGGCACCACAGGTGGAAGATTAGCCAAGTGAGCCACAGCGCTGGCCCGATTTACATTTTCTTAATAATTGACACTGAGCATCTTTTTAGTTCAGCCTTTGAGAAAAATTGTTTCATATAGTTCAGATTGTCCTAATAATAGACCAACTTGTGTCTGATAGAACAATTGCCATAACAATGAATTAATTTCTAAATGTCCTATGCATGTTTTCCTATATTTAGAATTCATTAAAAATATATTCAATTTATAAGCATTTATTTTGTGAATAAGAAAACTACCAGAAAATTTAAAAAAATTTTAGAAATTACAGTAATATTAAATTGTATACACTTAACTTAGATTACAACCTATGTCCTGCTTTACCAAAGTGGTTGATCAAAGGAGCACTAGGCTATGAAGAAAATTTAGAAAAAGCACTTCAGCAAAGCAGTAAATGGTGTTAAATGAGCTAGCCCAGTTGTTCAAGTATAATTTATTATTTCTCTTGAAAATGTACTGATTCTAAAGAATCACTGAAGTTTCACATGACTTGTTAAAGTTTCTAAATTGCTTTAAAACCTACTTCCATGACCTCTGTATTTTCTGGACCAAAATAAAACATTAAATTATATTCAGAAACATCATTAAGTGCTAGAAAGTATACTTTGCCAATTGACAAAATGCATTACTGCCCACATTCCGGACATATAAGACCCTTCCAGAATAATGGTATGGCTAGTAATTTTAGATAGCAAATTTTGACAGGCAGAGTGGACAGTAGAGGGAGTCTTCCTTTTCGCCGTTGGTTCACCCTCCAATGGCCGCCACGGTAGGCGCGCTGCGGCCGGCGCACCGCGCTGTTCCGATGGCAGGAGCCAGGTGCTTCTCCTGGTCTCCCATGGGGTGCAGGGCCCAAGCACTTGGGCCATCCTCCACTGCACTCCCTGGCCACAGCAGAGAGCTGGCCTGGAAGAGGGGCAACCGGGACAGGATCGGTGCCCCGACCGGGACTAGAACCCCGTGTGCCGGCGCCGCAAGGCAGAGGATTAGCCTACTGAGCCACGGCGCCGGAGTCAGCGAACTTGGAAGACTTCCATAGCCTTGGCAACTCAAGACGAGTGCCTAGGGTGGTTACTGGCACCATAAACTAGAGTGTCAATTTGTTGGGTCAACAACAGGAGCCACTGTGCACTTGCTCCTCTTGTGGGATCTCTGTCCTTAACGTGCTATACATTTTGATTTAATGCTATAACTAGTACTCAAACAGTATGTTTCACTTTGTGTTTCTATGTGGGTGCAAACTATTGTAATATTTATTTAATATATACTAAATTGATCTTCTGTATATAAAGAGAATTGAAAATGAATCTTGATGTGAATGGAAAGGGAGAGGGAGCAGGAGAGGGGAGGGTTGCGGGTGGGAGGGAAGTTATGGAGTGGGGGAAGCCATTGTAATCCCTAAGCTGTACATTGGAAATTTATATTCATTAAATAAAAGTTAAAAAAGAAATAATAAAAAAAGAAATAAAATAAAAAAAAAATAGATAGCAAATTTTGCAATTACAATGCTCCTATTTTTTAGGAATAGACTTTGACCTAGGGGTTAAGTCACCAGTTAGGATACCCGCATTCCACATGGGAATTCCTCAGCTCAAGCCCTGCTCTCGCTTCTGATGTCAGCTTCTTCCTGATGTGTACCCTGGAGGGCTGCAGTGATGGCTCATGTAATTGGGTTCTTGCCACCCATGTGAGAGAGCTAGATTGTAGTTCCAGCTCCTGGCCTCAGCTCCAGTCCAGCCCTGCCCACCGGAAGCATTTCAGAAGTGGAACAAGCAGGGAGCCCTCTCTGTCTCTCATATGAATAAGTTTCTAAAATTCAATTAACGTGTTCTTATTTTTTAAAACATGAACTCAGTAACCAAAACCTCAAAGTACTGTTTATGGCTACAGTGAGCACATTCAGACTATGAGCACTGTCTAACTCACTCAGCGCCTGCCCACTTTGACTTTCAGCTAGTGGTACCATCATTTTTGCCACTAAAAGGACCATACCCACTTTGTGAGCTGTTAACTTTGTGTGTGTGTGTGTGTTTTAGCTGTTCTGTTCTAACCACAAGCCCCACAATACACGGACTTGCAGCCTGTATACATTTCCTCATGCTACAATACCCAAGTCTAGAAGTTTCTTTTCTCCAGCCCTCTTCCTACACCACTGCCATCCACCTAGAGCCAATACAAGTATTTATATAAATCGTTCTCTGACGCTTCCCTCCGCTAAACGGCTACAGCATATATCAGTACTGACAATTACATTCACAGGCAGGTAAAGGCAGCTTAAATATGAAAAAATAAAGGATGACAACTCCCCCCCACACACTGGCTCTTGGATTGGCTGACTGCATTCCTTCCACATAAGCCTTTATGAAGCAAAGCTGTGCACCAAGTCAAAGAGAATAATCTCCAAATTAGAAGGCACACAAGAAGTTGTAGCCATTTCTACGACTCTAAAGGAGTTAATTATTTATTTACTCATTCATTCAACATTTATTTCTCTTCCTCCTAAGTGCCAGACCCTAAACGAGGTGCTAACAATAAAAAAGGAGATGACCCATGTACTTAACAAATATCTAATATTAATCAAGTAATTACGATGCAAACTTCACTATGCTCCACATGCATGTAACTTTCAAACTTTACAAGATCTTACTATTATACTACTGCATAAAGAAAATAGACTCAGAAGTTAAGTGGCCTACTTAATATAGAGCCATAGTGTAACAAGAAAAAACACCACAGTGAAGAAACCAAATATCTCCAACATGCCAAACAACAAACGCAAAAACCAAGCTAACAAGAACAAGGAAGAAACTATGACGCCCCCAAATGAAAAAGACACCCCAATTCAAGATTATGAAGATGATGAGATCGAAGAAATGCAAGAAGCGGATCTCAAAAAATTGATAAGAACATTAAGAAGTTCTCAAAAACAAATTCTTGAACTACAGAAATCCTTCATAGACAAGATAGAAAATCTCTCTCATGAAAGTGAAATATTAAGGAGGAATCAAAATGAAATGAAACAACTAGTGGAACAAGAAATTCTGATAGTGACTAGAAATCATAATGAAATGAAGAGTTCAATAGATCAAATGACAAACACATTAGAGAGCCTTAAAAACAGAATGGGCGAAGCAGAAGAGAGAATATCAGACTTAGAAGACAGAGAACAGGAAAGGAAACAGGCAAACCAAAGAAAAGAAGAAGAAATTAGAAATCTAAAAAATATTGTCGGGAATCTACAGGATACTATTAAAAAACCCAACATTCGGGTTCTAGGAGTTCCTGAAGGCATGGAGAGGAAGAAAGGATTAGAAGGCGTTTTCAGTGAGATACTAGCAGAAAATTTCCCAGGTTTGGAGAAGGACAGAGGCATCTTAGTACAGGAAGCTTATAGAACCCCTAATAAACATGACCAAAAGAGATCCTCACCACGACATGTTGTAATCAAACTCACCACAGTGAAACATAAAGAAAAGATCCTAAAAGGTGCAAGAGAGAAACGTCAGATCACTCTTAGAGGATCTCCAATTAGACTCACAGCAGACTTCTCATCAGAAACCCTACAAGCTAGAAGGGAATGGCGAGACATAGCCCAGGTACTAAGAGAGAAAAACTGCCAGCCCAGAATACTATATCCTGCAAAGCTCTCATTTGTGAATGAAGGTGAAATTAAGACTTTTCATAGCAAACAGAAACTGAAAGAATTTGTTGCCACTCATCCTGCCCTGCAAAAGATGCTTAAAGATGTCTTACACACAGAAACACAGAAACATGGTCACCAATATGAAAGAAGGTAAAGGAAGGAAACCTCACAGCAAAAGATCACAGGAAGCTCAATTTCTCTTTGACATAGAATTAAACTCTGATGCTCTGTTAAAGCAATGTGTTAAAGTAATCTATTATGTTCTCTTGATGTCTGTTAAATTCTAATTGTTCAAAAACAGCTGAATTTTTATTAAGAGCTATGGGTTATTTAAATATGTGCTTTTTTCAAAAATTTGAATAATCACCTTGTAACAATGATCAAATTTGGTCTATGTTATGTCATGATTTTAAGAAATCTTATTTCAACCAGATATTTTGGATTTTGAGCCTTCTTGGCATTCTTGACAGGCATTCAAAAAATCAAAGTTTCAAACAATCTGGTCTCTAAAATTTCCAGTAAATCCTGGACTTTGGTTTTTCCAGTTTGGGCCCAACTGAAAAAATCGAAGGACCTATGTCTCTCATCTTATAGAGACACCAACTAATCAGTCTATTTGGAGTATATTAGAAGGACTGTCAAGATGTGATGTGGTACCAGACTTTAAGTTTCTATAATGGAAAATGCTATTAATACAAATGTTTGAGAATTAAAAAGTCTAATGATCTTGTGTTACTAGACATGATAGTTATCTTAATGAGAAAGCCCCAGAGGCTTAAAGGGTTAAATACTTGTAAAATCCTACAGGTGCTTTCAAAAATACTGTGAAGTAAGCAAGTGCCTCTTGTTGGTTGATGAGTTTATAATTTTAAACATGGCGACTTAAAGTCTTTTGTCATCCACAGTTATATATGATCTGCTGCTCATAAAACTAAAGCGTTGTTGGTTCTGGGTTTAGCTGTCCTCCTATAGGTTCCTATGGACTTTTTCCAGCCACTTTTATTGTATTCAGTACTTTGGGATTGCTCTGTAAACAGATGAAGCCAATAATGTATTAACAGTACCAACTGAGAGAAAGTATGGTTAACTGAGGTTACTAAAAAGAAAAAGCAATTCAAATCAATTGGCAATCTACAAAAAGAGTTAAAGATTTTAAAAGCTATTATTAAAATTGCTATATTGGTCTATTACGCTATGTTATATGTGTGTACATATTTTATGTCCACATGGGGAAATTTTATTAAGAGTTTTATTTTAAATGGCTTATAGATAAGATTGTCCATAAATTTAAGCTGCTAAAGTCAATCAAAGATACATTTTAAATTGTGGGACCTGAATCTGTGTATCATATGTTTTAGACTTGTTGGTAGAAAGAAACTAAAAACATTTTAGATGGTTGTGCTTAAGTTTACTGGCTAAACAAACTACACCATGTTAGATATTTCAGAGGTGTTTTCAAATACATGATTCTTAAAATTTATAGAAGGCATTGGACCTTCTGGTAAATGTTTTCTTAAGTTGTTATCTAATGGTTGAAACGGTTTGCTAAATATTCATGTGATATTGCTATTGTCAGCAAGCGATCTAGGACTTGCTCCCTCATTTCTCTATTCTAAGCCCAACTTGTTCTTTCATTTCTCTATTCTCTTCAAGGTAGGAAACTAATTCTATTATGAAGGAATCTGTAGGATGCACAATTTAATCTTTAGACCTTATAAAAGAGATGGCTAACATTTTTCTGCAATAGCATAGCCAAAATAAGAACTCAAATAATAATCTCATAGCTAGATTCACTTCGCCATCAGCGAAGTATACAGTAAGTAGAAAAAACCTCCCTTTCAGACCAAAGGGAAAGAAAGTTTTAAAGTGAGAATATAATTTTCCTCATGGGCATTGTCTACCTTAGAAAAACTACTACAGAACATGCCTGTGACTATAGACTTGTAGTTCAGGCCACCGAAGATTAGAGATGGGACACGGGCACTCCCTTGACTTGCATCCTCTGGTCTGCTTTAACACAAACCAGGAGGAAAAGAAAGCTCGGCATCAGAAGCAATGGGTGGCAGGCCTATTAATGGCTGATCTGTACAGTGATCTGCCCTCAAGGAGACCCAACAGGCCAGTCCACTGCAGTGGCTTTCAATGTGGTAAGCTTGGGCTTCAGCAGAAGTCAGCTTGTGAAGAGCCCTGGCATCTCTGCGAAGAGTTGGATCACTGGAAATGGACCTGCCCTGGAGTCGAAGGATGCCCAGGTCAGAGCCACAGATCTTATTGGCTCTAAGCTGAAAAGCCCTTCACTCAGCCCAACTTCCAAAGGGACCACTGCAGCTGAGGGGATGGTCAAGTAGGGTCAGCAACATTGCAGGCAGAACTGTAAATTTCTTGTTAGAGATGCCACCTGCCTTTACCTGGCCAGCTCTCCTCCCAGGCCAGCCAAGTAATGAAAGTCAACAGAGTGCCTTCCCCTACGAGGTTCACACCTCCCTTAGGATATACCCCATGTGAAGAGATAGATAGGTCTGGGCCTCTGAATTTACAAGGCCTAAAGCCCACCAGATTATTATCAAGCCCCTTCTATCAGGTTCTATTTGCCTCTCAATCAGAAAACTTAATTGTAGCTTAGACAGCACCTTTCTTAGCTCCTCTAATAATGACTCTGTCCTTTGTTCTAGGCCCTGTCTAGTGCACTTGGGCCTCATTCCTTTGTAATCATAACCTCTACTCTACCACCAATGGCTCTACTCCCAACCTGTGTGTACTGATGGTCCTCTTCCCCACTTAATGCTGTATAATTGTTCAAACCTGGTAAATGCCACTCTTAGGATCATTGGTTACTATCCTCACTCTGTCTTTTATGACCTTGTCTAAATATGATCAGAGTCGGCAAACTTAGAAGGCTTCCATAGCCTTGGCAACTCATGACGAGAGCCTAGGATGGTTACTGGCGCCATAAACTAGAGTGTCAATTTGTTGGGTCAACAACAGGAGCCACTGTGCACTTGCTCCTCATGTGGGATCTCTGTCCTTAATGTGCTGTACATTGCGATTTAATGCTATAACTAGTACTCAAACAGTATGTTTCACTTTGTGTTTCTATGTGGGTGCAAACTGTTGAAATCTTTATACTAAATTGATCTTCTGTATATAAAGAGAATTGAAAATGAATCTTGATGCAAATGGAAGGGGAGAGAGAGCGGGAGAGGGGAGGGTTGCGGGTGGGAGGGAAGTTATGGGGGGGGAAGCCATTGTAATCCATAAGCTGTACACTGGAAATTTATATTCATTAAATAAAAGTTTAAAAAAAAAAAAAAAGAAGTTAAGTGGCCTAAGCTCACAAAACCAATCAGTAGGTAAGCCTATATTAAAGCACATATCTGCCTGGGGCAGTACGGTGGGTTGAGCTGTTGCCTGCAATGCTGGCACACTACATGAGAGCCAGTTCTTGTCCCAGTGCTCCCTTCTGATCCAGCTCCCTGCCAAAGCATCTGGGAAGGCAGCAGAAGATGGCCCAAGTACTTAGGCCCCTGACATGATTGTCTAAGACCAGGATGAAGTTCCTGGCTCCTGCCTCAGCATGGGCAGCCCTGGCTGTTGTAGCCATTTGGAGAGTGAATCTATAGATTTAATACCTATCTGTATCTTTCCCTCTTTTTCTCTCTTCCTCTCCTTCTGTATTTACCCCTCTCTCTGTGCATTTGTCTCTGTCTCTCTGCCTTTCAAACAAATACATGGATCTTAAAAATAGAAAGACATAGGTCTGCCTAACCCTACAGCCTCCCAAACACAATGCCTCAAGTAGCTCAATCAGTGAGGAGTATATGAATGGTATAAAATGTGTTGAACCTGAGTTCAGGTCTTAGCTCTGCTCCCAGTCCCAGCCTCCCACCAAAACAGACCCTAGGTGGCAGTAGTGATGGCTCAAGAAGTTGGATTTTTTTGTCACTTAAGTGGGAGACCTGGATTAAGTTCCCAGCTCCCAGCATGGATGTGGCTAGTTCCAGCTATTACTGGAATTTGGGGAGCATCTGTCTGTCTCTCTCAAAAGAATGGAAGCAATGGAAGGCAAGACAAGGGAAGAGAAATGCTCTATGAATCTATGAATAGCAGTAATGACTTCAGCACCAATATTCTGTAGCACAACTCATTTGTAAGTTACTGACTTCCTACTGTCAATCAATTAATCTGCTCTGGAGAAAAGTAAAAGTCAATTTAAAGAATATTAAAAGGTAGAAGTAGTTGTGATTTTATAATCAAAGTAGCATCACACAGAAAGTAGTAAAGGGTACTTACTATCTATTCTCTCTAAAAGAAGACCTGCCCCCCAAAATATCCTTAAGGAAAAAATTAGCCTCAACTTCAGTAAAGAAAATATTTCCAAATTCAACTTACAATCATGAATAACTATAATTTATCCAAAATGAAAATAAGACCTCTAAGTTTTTCAAAATTTATCTGACAAAATACACAATAGACACAACATGCTATTTTAACATGTAGGAAAGCATGAAGCATCATGGCACTGCATGTTTCATTATACTTTATTCAGAATAGCTGTAATAGTAATTATAGCCACAATTTTGAATTATTTTTCTAGCATCTTCCTTTCTGAGCTGAGAAAACCAAGTTTTAGGCATAGAGGGGGAGACACAACTACCAGGAGTCATTTGATCTTTATGTAAATTAAAAAAAAACTGAAACTATATTTTCCTTATGTTCCAGTTTGTTGTTTTTTCTTTTAGAATGATTTCATAGTTTCATCATTGCTTAACAATAACTTTTTCTTTTTTTTACATTTTGAATGTTTCCAAAATAAGATATGACACGAATGCTGCGATTTCAGGAGGGTTTCTAAATGTTAAGCAGCTGCTGTTTGACTAGGGATTTACCACACCAAAACAAGAACTCACATCACCAGCACACAGGGTCTAAACCTACAACTGTTAACACTATCATCCAAGACAGAGTTTGACTTCACAGGGTCATAAACAAACACCTTTTAATAAGCAACTTCACTTGCCAACATGGTGGGAGTCTTGTTGGTTTCTAAAAACCAAAACTCATTGGCAATTTCTGAGAAGGAAAAGACAACACATTTCATGTAAAATATACTTGGTACCTATTTTTCTACATATTCAAAGCAGAATTCAAATAATTTATGATAAAAATATTCTATTACCAAAATACTAAAACTATGCAGTTATCTATACAATAAGAACTTAAACTTTTCACATCAATATGGGAATATTTGCTAGTAATTTTGTTTCTTCTTATATATGATGCTAAAAATAAGTTGTTACACAAAAAGAATTAAAAACCAAGTTTTTTATGGTATAAAGTATTTGAAATCCAGGCACAGTTTTGTTCATAAAGTTTTTAAAGACTTCTCATATGTCTCATATATAGCATGAATCTTTGTATTGATCTAAAAACACATTGGATTTTCTGTATCAGTAATAAAGTATTATGAGAATTTTATTAGTACTTTTTTTTCTAGATGTTGCTGAGAGAGAAATAAAGCCATACCATATGGTATAATCAACCGAATAAGAGTTATTTTTTCTCCAAATGGTATACATAAAACCCACTAATGTTATGCATATCAACACCACCTGGTTTTGAACTTAATACTCAATTCTAAGATTCAGTGCATATTCCAAACAAGAAATTATATTTGCTAACTTTAATTCCTCCACTGAATACAATAGTTGTGTGTGTGTGCACACATATGTGTGCTCTATTTGGTAAAAACTATAGATTTTTCCTAAGCTTTTATTATTTTGCAACCAAAATGTTCTATTCTGTCCTTCATAAGATGCAGCATAAATGGAGAAATGTGAATTAAGTCTAAAACACTTAATTGCATTTCATTGTTTCACTTCAAAATCTACTGTATATCTAAGTAGGGATACTGTAGTTAGTAGCTATCAAGCACCCTGGAAACCACTCTGCAATTATAGGGTCTATAATAAATGCAAAGGCTATATAACTAGGCAGCCCTATGCCAAATTAGCTCTACTTATCAAAGAATGACCTTCCAGGTTGCCATTTTCCTAACAGTAGAAATGGGATCCTAGTAGATCCTACTATGTCTACTGATTTCACTCAAGTGGCCAATCATTCATTGGGTGCTCTCAGACCCTTAGAAGTTAGCTGTTAAGTAGGAAACAGCCTCAGAAATTTGCATCACGGCCTCGGAGATTTTCCTGTAGGGCAGCAACCATGAGATTGCTGGAGAAAGGACCTGAGGAATAAGCTACCATCCAAATAACAGAAAAAATGCCCAGGAAAGCAGACTTATCACAGCAGCATTATATAACAGGAAGAAACTCTATGCATCATGTAGCTTGTGCTAAAATGCTTAGTGATCTCATTCTTACCATAACAAATTATCTGCCAGAAAAGACCTTCAAGGTCAACCCTGGCAACAATTAAAAAATAATGAAAAGCATTCATCCCTAAGGCAGAATGCTTTAGTTAGAATGTTTCAGTTTGAAGCGATGTGCTGTATATTTTATTAGCTATAACTTGTTTAATTATTCATTGCCACTCTTCTTATTTTCCATACAGAAACCTCAGGTTGCTCAGATTTCTATCTCAAATCTCCCCCCCCCCCTTATTCAAGGGCAAATGCCTCAAGAGACCAAATTTTCTTCTTCTTCTTTTTTTTTTAAAAAACACCGAATTTTCTATCCACCATTTTCCACTGAATACAAAGATGTATTTGCTTAGAATAAAATACTAAAAATTAAACCTGAGAGGAGGGGAAGGGGATGCAGAGCAAGACAGAGAGACAGAAGTGGGTGTGTGGGGTAGGGAGGGGCGAGAAGGGAAGAGAAGGAGAGAGAGAAAGAGGAAGAATCACAGAGACAGGGAAAGGGGAGAGGGGACAGGAGCCACACAGAGGCAGTATCTCACCACGCACAAGGAGGAAACCCCGAGGAAGACGTGGCACAGCAACCCTCCCTTTTCACCTCTGCGTGTACCCCTTCCACACCACTCGCCTGCCAGAGACCCTGTGCTGCTCCCCATGCCCAGGACCCTCTGGGACTCGAGGCTGACTGAAGTGTGCCCGCCCAGGGCATTTTCCAGAACACCCACACTACCTCCCATCATCCTCGGGGATCAGCTGAGGGCTGCCACTGTGGGTTGCGTCTGGCACATTTTGCCTCTAAAGAGAAAGCTATGGTCATCGGTTTCATCATCTATTTCATATCCGCAAGTGGACTAAGGTACTCACTTCTGGGGAAGCTTACAGAGGGGTGGGTGACCCAGGGCTGGCCTTGTACTGGACGCCAACACACCAACAGAAATGCTATCGGTCTTTGCAAGTCAGAAGTCACTCTCAATCCCTAGCCAACTCCCATGCCCAGGAGAGGTGCTACTTGAACACCAATGCCGACAGGTGACACTCCTGAAAAGAGCATCCCATAGCTTTTGGTACAAACAACAGACCAATGAGTAAGCTGACGGTAACTTTTCACAGGAATGACTGCAGACTCCATGCTCAGCAGCTGCACATACAGTGCTAGACTTGGAGTCTAACGGAGTTATTTGTCAGCAACGGACAGAGATCATCGGAGTCTGCCACTGCGGAGTGCTCACAGCGAGTAGCTCAATGCCCTCATTTTGGAGAAACGGAAGGAAACTTTTGCCAAGAATGAATTGATTTGTTGAGGGTAACCCAGAGAGAAAGTGGCAGAACCGGGGCCACATCCCACAGCCTCCTCACTTGGGGTCTGTAGGGTTTTCATTACCCTATGAATTGCTGTCATTGAAGAACTCCTGTGATCATGCCACAAGAAAGGGTTCTAGGATGTTAGCTGCTTTGTGTCCTATGTCCCCAGCAGTGGGTGATAAATGCTAAATCAATGATAATTCTCTCACGGGTGCCCTCTCTGGGGCTCAGTCTCAGCTCCCCCAACATGGCAGTCTCGGGTACATCCTTACACGGCGGATCCTCCTGTCTGCCTCATCTATGGTCAACTCAACTTTTCCTTCTTAGCTATACAACCCATTTTAGGGAGAGCAGCCATTCCCAGCAAGAAATAACATATCCCAACCTTGGCAGTAGCTGTGGATGGCAAAGAAATCTGGTGATTGCCAATGAAATAGGAAGGTATTTCAAAAAGTTCATGGAAAATATAATTAAAAGATAAGCTCATTTTGGTGCAAAACAAATCCAAGCATAGAACTTTCATGATACTCATTTTCCATGAATTTTTCAAGTTATACACACAGACCACCAGGTGAATCTTACAGGAAAGCAGGAAGCTTTCTAGCAGATTTGACTGGCTTGTGCCTTTCGGCCCTCACAAAAGGAGACTTTTGCCTTTTAAAAAATGTTTCTTACTTATTTCTGATCTTATTTGAAAGTAGAGAGACAGGGACACACATGCACACACATGGTCTTCCATCCATTGATTCTTTCCCCAAATGCCTGCAACAGCCAGGGCTGGGCCAAACCAAAGCTGGGAGCATGGAACTCAATCTAGGTCTCCCATGTGGCTTCCAGGGACCCAAGTACTTGAACCATCACTTGTTGCCTTCCCACATGTACATTAGCAGGAAGCTGGATCAGAAGTGCAGGAGCCACGGTGTGAACCGGCTACGTTCCAGCAGTCCCAAGCAGTGATTTAACAATATCAAATGCCCACTCCATTCTTGCCTTCTTTTGCAAACCCTGAGGGGGTACAGCCGCCACTTGCCATCATGAGCAACAAACAAGAGGCTGGCCAGAAAGTCAGAAAGAATCCCAGATCCAATGATGCTGTGACTCTTTGTATCTGCCTTGAAAAAGCACTAGAGGAACTAGTGGAAACTAGTTCTGAACTAGAGGAAAACACACACCTAATTTGATCAAGCATATGAGACTTGAGATTTCTGTTACACACAGCTGGAAATACTCCAGATTGATAGACCGGATCTTAATGGATGTCACCATGAACATCAACAAAATCACAACGGTGGCACTTCAACTGCACACTCCCCATGTTTGAGGGTAACATCCAGGGAGCAGTGATCTAAACACGCTGACTTCTTTGGAGTCACAAGAGGATGCCGCTCTGGAGAGCAGCAGGGAAGATGGCCTGTAAGGTTGAAAACAGTTTGTCCTACTGTAAAAATGGTCACTTCGATGCAGATATCACTAAAAATGAGTCGACCACATCAGTAACTATGCTAATCTCTAACAGTGGAGGAGAGATGGCACAAAATGTGACGTGGGCATGCTGTTTTCTCTGGAGGGTGCGTTTTTTATTTCAAACAGCTGATTCTTCAATGTCTTAATTCTGAAATTTGGCACAGGAATATTTTATAGGTGGTACAGGGACCATCGCGGCAACTGCTACCCATTTACCATCAAGTATTTTGCGACCAGAAATATAGAAAATGAGCTCATCAATGAAAACCCTGCCAACTCCACTGCATTTCTGTAAAGTTATTTTCTATGCCCAGGGTCATTCCTGAGATGACCCGGGAATGCTGAGTCTCTGCCAGACACATTCTCTTCTCTTCTTGTCCCATTTGGAAATTCTAATATAACCAAAATGAGAAAATAGTTTCAGAAGAGAACTTCTATTAAGCTATAATAGTTTACTTTCTTTCTGAATATTAGGTAAGCAAATAGAAGTCCAATATGTTAGGCAAAATAATAAATTATGGAGAGAATGCATCAGTGTTAGCTAGTTACTGTCCTAGACTTCAGATTACATAAATTTTACTCTCTAAAAATGTATATTTGCCTCTCATAACATCATATAAAACGATAACCATCAACAGCAACACATAAAACCGCACAGAAAATGAAAAAAAAATGTTTAGCTGTAAGTTATGGAGAACATTAAATAGTCATTTGTTGGGAATGAAACCACCTAGTTTTAAAGTATTGTTGACCATACTTTGTCTTGCCTATGTGCTGAGAAAGGGGCAATCCTGGAGAAGGACCAGTAGGAATGGCTGACAAGGAAAAGTATTCCTTGTCTCAGGGCTTGCAGGAAACCCAGATGAGCAAGTGGTGTTTCCCTGGCTCCTTAGCTGATCAGCCAACTTCACTTATGGGACTTAGGTGGCAAATGGCCATGGCAAGTGGGCAGGCAAAGGACAAACACATTCACATACATTGCCTTCGCAGGATATCCTACAGGATGCTGGCTCACAAGAGAAAGCTTTGCCTGGCTGGTGGGTCATGTTATACCTCAACTGACTCAGTGTTAATGTTCAATTTACAGGGCTCCCTTGCATCCCAGAATTCAACTCCCATCTACCAAAGCATTGCACAGGGCTCTTCCAAAGAGTAAAGGAAGGCCCCTCCAAGCCACACCTCATTTTGCTGAAGCAATCTGACTTGCAGTTCACAGCAGTGAGGAACCTGGGCAGATCTTGCAGCAAGAGCACAGCCCTGAGTCTAAAAGAGCTCATGGGAGAGAACTTGATCTCCCTGTGTTTGAACAGAAGGATGGCAGGTGCTTTGCCGTGATTCTATAGCACACAGATAAAAAAGGGTGCAGCTGCTGGACTTACCACAGAAGAGCCTCAAATGTAAACACAATGTTTTCAGGTAGCAATTTGGTAAATTTACCTGCTCCTGCCCTATTCAGAATGTTTTATTTTTTTAACTTTTATTTAGTAAATATAAATTTCCAAAGTACAGTTTATGGATTACAATGGCTTCCCCCACCCCATAACTTCCCTCCCACTCACACCCCTCCCATCTCCCACTCCCTCTCCCCTTCCATTCACATCAAGATTCATTTTCAATTATCTTTATATACAGAAGATCGATTTAGTATATAGAATGTTTTTAAAAAACACCCTGAGTTTTGTAGTTTTGGAAGCCTTTCTTCCCTTTGTTCTTTTCTTTCCTTGTCCGACTCTTATCATTACTTCTTTTTAAACTTTTTATTTATTTTTTATTTATTTAATTTTTTTTGACAGGCAGAGTGGACAGTGAGAGAGAGAGAGACAGAGAGAAAGGTCTTCCTTTTTCTGTTGGTTCACCCCCAATGGCCGCTGAGGCTGGCACGCTGTGGCCGGCACACCCCGCTGATCTGAAGGCAGGAGCCAGGTGCTTCTCCTGGTTTCTCATGGGGGTGCGGGGCCCAAGACTTGGGCCATCCTCCACTGCACTCCCGGGCCACAGCAGAGAGCTGGCCTGGAAGAAGAGCAGAATCCGGCGGGACAGAATCCAGGACAGAATCCGGCACCCTGACCAGGACTAGAACCCGGGGTGCCAGCGCCACAGGCGGAGGATTAGCCTAGTGAGCTGCGGCGCCGGCCTCTTAGCATTAATTCTGTGAAGTGACATGGGATTCTTCTCTTCATAATTAACACCCCCCAAAAAATCCTCATTTAGAGAAGGTGCCAGGTTAGCTATTACCAACTGACTCTGTAAAGAAGAGAATTAGAAAGCTAATTTGTACCTAAAATGTGCTCTTTTTTAAACTGATAGAAATACAGTTTGTGTTTCTTAGGTGACTACAACATCAAGAGCATAAAATCTTAGAAGTATCTCATTCCATTGAAATTTATGGAAGGCATTCTTTTTGGTTCCTATAATAGAGCATTAAGGATGAAAAATACTAAAAGAATAATGGAAAATGAATCATGAAATGTAAGTTCTAAAGAACCTCAAATGATTAATAAAACTTTACCTGTAACACTAGACATTAATTTTTACAGACACAAATTCAAGAATGTGTAATACAACAGTTTCTATTGTTTGTGAATGTATAGGAATGTGGTACCAAGATAAAACATGGACTGGAAAGGGACTGGTGATACCCAGGGAAGGAGGGAAAGTGATGTGATGGGATACCCTCTTGGGCACACCTTCTGTTCCCAAAAAACATTCTCACTGAATACGCAAAAAATAAACCCGAGAATATGCTATATATGCAGGAATGTTTGTTCATTTGTTCTAATCTTTTCTCATCTTTTCCCTATGGAAAAATAAATACCTCAGGGGATGGATATAATATTCTCAGGTGACAGCATGCCCAATTGGGGTTCTGACTCAGGTGAGAATTCAGACTGAGTTTTGGGAGAGTGGCAGGCAGGAAGTGTATTCCCAAGGGCCAGATAATGGTACCAGAAGCACGTGATGAGAGAACAAAGTAGGATGGCTGGGAAGAGGCACAGCCCAGGCACCGTGTGAATGGGAGACACAATAAGGTCCCATTCACCCAGCTACTATTCAATGGCAACATGTGACCCAACTTCAGCTCTGTATACATCTCCTTAGACAATCCAAACAGGCACAAGACAGTTGATATGCTGCTTATGCTTAAAACAAATCCTTAATCTTAAGTACAGAGCAGACCATGGAAATAATGTTAGGAACAAGAATCCTGAACTAAGATTTTGATAGCACACACACACACACACAAATTACTATAAAATATATGCTTACCTATAACAGTAAAAAATTATGCCTGCTCATAATATGACTTTTAAGAGTGAAGTCAGGGATGTATTTTATCTGGTACACCACAGTAATTTGCTATAAAGCTTTATGAAACAGCTCAAATAATGTTGCAGCCAGAAACCAATTGTTGCTAAAATGCATTTGGTTAAAATGGAAAATATAGGGAAATAAAACACTGTAATTGTCTCTCAACCCACATTGTATATTATGTTGCTAAATTATATACTATTATATTTTCTACATTTTAATATGCTTTCCCATAGAGGAATTGATAACATAAGAAATGAGTCTCTGCTTTTATTTCTGAAGACCTAAATAATATCCCACACCTATTTATAAACCAACCCGGGTCTCAGCCTCCTATTAGATCCCAAGGCTTGCAGAATCTATTTCACAAAACCACAACATGTCACAATGCATGAAATAACTAACACAAGTGGCTTTCTGTTCTATTTCTTGCTTTGATTCACAATTGGGAGTTACATATTTATATGGAGCTATAATAATCAAGGAAGAAAATCAAGGTTTTCTTAATTTTAGAAAATCTTTTAATAGTGTATTGTATAATGCCTGCAAATATTGTCTTTGGCCTTGATAATATTTTTTGTTTAACCTTGCCCATCCTTTGAATAGTTGGTGTGAGTAAAGCAGAGACTTCTGCTCCCCAAAGCTGGGAGAGAATTCCATGGCTATGATCCAAATTTAGCAGGATGTTGACAAACCACATACTAATAAATAATATGTGTAGCACTTAAATAAAATGCCAAATGTCTCCTCCACAAAAGACTGTGGGAATTTTTTTTAATGTAATAAACCATTACAATTAATGGAACACTCTTAACAAAACCTTGGGGGAAACAAGACATTTTGTGTATTTTAAGATGGTGAATAATCTCCTATGTACAAAATTAACAACTATTACGAGATGCTTGGTTTAAGCACAGAGTACTGCACCCAAAATCTGGGGTAGCATCTCAAAGGCCTAGAAAGAACGTTGGCAGTCAAACACACTGGAAGTACGCAGCTTCCAAAATATGGTTAAGAGATACGAGAAGACAAAGAAGGTGCATTCACCAAATAGTAACACGGAAACTTGAGTTACAAGAGGTCGACCCAGAGTAGACATTTTACAGAAGCCATGTTATGACCCTTTTGGGTCACACTGCCAATTCAGATTTTATATTAACACTTTAAAATATGAAAAAGGAACGATTATAGCATGCCAAGAGCCTTCCCAAGGTTCAGAATGCACTACAAGGCTCCAACGTGTTTCTGAAATGCTTGTTACAAGCACGATTTAAATTGTGTTTTTCCTAGGAACTTTGGGAGCAGCTGCTGGGAACCTTTGCTTAGGGCATTTACCATGCCCTGGAACTTCTCCCACCCACCCCCTGGCTGCCGAGGTCCTTGCACTCTCACTGGGGCTAGGCGTGCATTTCTGCACTCTGCACTACCCAGTCCAGCACTTGCTTACTGCTCCGTGAACCTGAGGAGAATGGGCTACTGATATTAAGAAAGCAGGTAAGGAAAACAAAGGCTGACCACCTTAAACCATGGCTCTTTAGAAAGAATCTCAAAGTATTGGCCCCATATAAAAATGATTACTATAAACTAAAATTATTTTACTGAAATAACATATTGACCAAAAGCTGCTTTTTTGAAACATGTACATTCTATAAAGATACTTCTTTAATGGAACTTTAGTAGTGGGTGTTTGGCATGGTAGTTAAGATGCCTGTGTCCCATATCAAAGTGCCTGGGTTCAATTCCTGACTCTATCTTCCTGCTAATGCAGATCTGGGGAGGCAGCAGTGATGGCTTAAGCAATTAGGTCCTTGCCACCCATGTGGGAGACCTGGTTTGCTTATCAGCTCCTGGCTTTAGCCTGGTTCAGTATAGGCTACTATGCACATTAGGGAAATGGGCCAGCTGATTAGAGTTCTCTGCCTCTCAAATAACTAATAGATTTTTTTTTCTTCAGAAAAAAGTAAATTACAGTTTCAGTTGAATTACAAGGCAAATGGTACCATCTCCACAGTATCTTCCGTAGGTAGTTAATAGAGGCTCATGTGTAATTCTCTCATCATTATAAACACATCTTTCAATAGGTAGCGACTCTGGTACTCAGAAGAGGAACATCACTAATACAAATGGTTTGACATGAATTTTCCATACATGGAAGATTTCTCACAGCATTTAATACAGGCTGAAGCTTTGTTTCTTTCAAATATGGAAAAGGTAGAGTTTCAGGGGACAAAATGAGATTTCCCCAAAATTCACAAATAAATTTCCCTATCTTAGTTCATCACATACTTTCCTCACAGAGAAGTTAGGGAGAGAAGTGAAACAAATGTTAAAGCACACGAAAAAAAATTAACAAGTTGAAAGTCATTTCTCAAAAATTTATATTAATCTTTGAGAACAATATCCACTGTCTTAGTGTTTTGTGGCTCTTTCCATAAAAGGGTGGAATCTGTTTTCCCAGCCCTTGAATCTTGGCCATCCTGCTGGCTTATTTTGACCAGGGAAGCCATCAGCTTACCATAGCTGACTGAGTGGGCCTAGTCCAAGACCAAAAAGTTGCCCAGCTGAACTCAACCCAAACTGTAGAATCATGAGAAGATATATATCTGTTGCTTGAGCCACTAAGGTTGGAGAGGTTTATTAAGCAGAAATGGAAAGCCAGTACAAAAACTGAGTGCAAAGTACAGCAATACCATAATAAAAAAGCAAAAACACATGGCATCAGTTTGGGAAATGGGTGCTGGACAGAAACAAGGAAAAATTATAAGGAGCTATGTAAAGGCTGGAGAAAAGGCAGCTTGGTGTGGTGAAGTTAACTGACAACATTTTTGCCCACAATGGCTAGGAAGATGGAAAGGTTACAAAATGAACTAACAGGCATGGCCAAGCAGATTCCCAACACAGGGTGCTGGAAAGAAAATGTATTTTTTGCTGGTGTTAAAGGCATAGGGGTGGGAAGGTTAGCGAAGGAAGGAATTGTTCAATTGGCAAGCAGCACACAGGGGAAAAAATAGCTTGAGATTTGATGGACTGGAAATAAACTTGCCTCTCATCCTCACAGCTTGAAATTTTGAAAATCACAGGTAACCAATGTGTGTTGTTGGTGGTGGTGGGGTTAATACTTGGAAAAAATCAGGTTAATATGTACTTCAATGTGCGTGTATGGAGAGAGAATATTTTTCTACTAGTTAGCTTAAAATATTGTTTTGCTTTCAAATAAGTATGAATCTAAGTGCAAATTCCAGATTGCCATTCAATTTGAAGACAGAATGTAATATTTCATAGAAATTTTACTCCTATGTTGGTGGTTTGAGGTTACGCTGCTACATCCACTGAGGCAGGCATTTCTCTCTCCCAATATTAGCAGTGCTTGGCAGAAAAGGTGGGGCAGCAGGGAGCTGAATCCCCTCTCTGCAACCCTTTAAGATCACAATAAGGTGAGAAGCTTGGCAACAACGAGCCAAGGGCCACAGTTGTGCCCCAAGGAACATCCCAGGCTCCCAGACCCACTGCTCACAAGAAAAGCACTAAGCAAGAGGCAGAAACAGTGAGTGAAAGCAAACCTCCGTCATTAAAGTTGATGACACTGAGTTGGTGGGGGGAAAGTGCTCATGCATATATACAGTCAGGTACTTAGACTTTATTTGCTCTTCCTATGTGTAATACTGAACCATACTCACTGAGTACTCAAGAGCGAGGAGGAAGGTATTTCGGTAGACCTATACAAACCCAAAAGGATTTCAGCCAAAAGGCAGGAAATAGTGTCAGAAGTCTATTATGATGGAAAAGTTCTCTAAAGATATCAGTTGATCATAAGGGTATCATGCTGTGGCGGAATGGTTTTTCTTTTTTTAAATATTTTATTTGAGAGGTAGAGTTACAGTAAGTGAGAGGGAGAGACAGCAAGAAAGGTTTTCCATCTGCTGGTTCACTCCCCAAAAGCCTGCAATGGCCAGAGCTGGGCCTATTGGAAGCCAGGAGCTTCTACAGGATTTCCCATGCGGGTGCAGGGGCCCAAGCACTTGGGTCATCTTCTGCTGCTTTCCCAAGCCATAGCAGGAAGCTGTATTGGAAGAGGAGCAACTGGGACTCAAATCAGCACCCACATGGAATGCTGGCACTGCAGGCGGAGGATTAACCTACAGCTCCAGCCCCCAGAATAGTTTCATTCACTTAATAAAAGGATGGACTATGTATTGTACCAGGTGTGCCAGGAATCACAAATTGTTAATCAGGCCCTCAGTGTACTTACAAGCAGATAAAAATAGTTACACTGGGAACAAGCATTCCACTACTCCTACAAAAGCAACTCGGCTCCTAGGGAGCTTAAACTAAACTTCAGTTTGATCACTCATTAAGGAAAGATTTTGGTCAGTATGATCTGTTTAAGAAGACAGGAATATGGGCAATTTGTTTTAGACAGATTTCTATTCCAAGTGTCTAAAACAAAACACTGTTGAATTTTTGAGCAAATTCTCAGCTCTCTGGAACCATTCCAATGCCAAAGTTGTACTGAACATATCCTATGCAATATTTCACGAGACATCACATAAATATAAAGCAGCACATAAAGTAAATTACATATACAAATGAGACTAAAAATTCACATGTTAGTACTTAAGAGTAATAAAACTTGAAATGTTCTGTTTTCCCTGGGGCAGTGTTTCTTCATTTTATCCATTAAAAGTTCAAGGCAATTTGAGAAAAATTTACATCCAGTCACTCTGTGCACATCCAAATTACCCTGAACATTGTATCATCAGCACCTCTAATACAGGCTTTCCAAAAGTAATTGAAGCCTAACTTAATTTTTTTATTGCAAAAACATATTTTCCTTCCCCAGTCAACTATCTACATTGAGGAAAACAGTTTCATTAAGCTATGAAAAATAAGTACAATAGTTATACCATGACTTTGATATGTTTCAGCCAAAATGATAATATAGGGACAAAAATCTATTAGTCCCTTGAAATGAGTTCCTATGAAGCTACTTTCTTTGAAAACACGGTAGGCACTGAAAGATATTGTTAATTCATTTAGAAATTATACAATGGTACATTTTAATGTAGTTTATAAAGTAAAATTTATTATTGATTGGCTGAAAACATACACTAATAAACTTTGAATAATTCTAAGGCAATTTTGAATCTTTTCATTAACCTTCTAAGCTTTTCCTTACAAATAAGTGCATTACAAAAGGGAACATGGTTCTCTCCCATCCCTACTTCTGAGAGATAATTTGATTTCTGGATACTGCCATTTTGCTCATTTCTCCCCTCTTAAAAATCTAAGAACTTTGCTTTTTGATGGATTCCAAGACTGAGTATTAACTATAAACTGACTTTTACAAGTATTTTCTGGAAGTTCCATCATCAAAATTTGCCATGAACCTCTGAAATTTAAATTCTTAACAGCCACTATGGAGTGATACCTCACTGATGACACTGTGTGGTGAAGCCGTGATTTCTCTTAACATCCTGCTGGCCCCAGGATGGGCAAAGGAGCAGCCCTGTGCAGCGAAAACAGCAATGCTTTTGGGGATGGAGAGTCCTGGGTTCTAACCCTGACTCTACCAGCTAAGAACCATGTGAGCTTAAGTGAGTCAGATCATCTCTGTACAATGGTTTGGAGGCAGAGTTACCAATCTCTCAGCTACAAATCCTATACTATCACACCTTCAGCACAGACAAAACCCAAACAAAATAGGTATCTTCCTTATGAAGTGTTATTTGTTACTTTATAGCTATCATTTGTTGTCAGTTCCAACGCAAAAGACAAAAACAGAAAGAAAACCAAAAAACTCCTTTCTTTTTCCTAACCCCTAATGCCTTATTTTATTTTTAACTGAAGGGATCCTTGTGAATGTGAGCCTGCCCCTTGTACTCTAATTGGGAGGGAGTGGGACGTCATCAAGACAGTTGGAGCTCAAAACTGGAAACCAGCACCTTAACTTCTCTTGGATTTTCACTGAACCCCATGTATCCAGGATACTGTATTAGTTTCCTAGGCCTGACTTGACAAAGAACTACCAATTTGGTGGCTTGATGCAACAGAAATGTCAGCTCTGGAGGCTAGAAGTTTGAAATCATGAAGAAGAGGCAGAGAGAGAGAGGTCTTACATCTGCTGCTTCACTCCCCAAGTGGCTGCAACGGCTGGAGCTGTGCCAAACCAAAGCCAGGAGCCAGGAACTTCTTCCAGGTCTCCTATGTGGGAGCAGGGGTCCAAGGACTTGGGCCATCCTCTACTGCTTTACCAGGCCATACCAGAGAGCTGGATTGGAAGTGGAGCAGCCGGGACTTGAACCGGTGCCCATTATGGGATGCCAGCACTGCAGGCAGCGGCTTTACCTGCTTTGCCACAGTGCCGCCCTTCCATGTCCTTCATTCCTGACTGATATTCCTAAAAAGCTACTCAAGTCCAGGGACAGTCAACTCAGGTATAAGAGCTAACACACGTCTAGTGAGATCTAGAAATATAGCAAAGTTCACTGTGTGACTATGAGAATACAAACTCTAGGCTTTTCTATTTTAATGTCTGCCAAATGCACCCATTATAGATTTAACAGTGAGTTAGAATGTAGCTGGATTCAATTTATCTTAATTTTTCAAGAAACTATTTGTATTTTAAGCCAAATCACTTCAAGTCATGCTTCTCTGCATAGAGGAAAACCATACTGGCATTTGTCAAGAATTGACCCTTTTTAAAGACTCAAGAAATTTTTCATATGTCACTAATCTGGGATTTTATTAAGAGTCCTGGTCTACTTTTTTCACATTCTAAAGGCAAATTACAAAAACCTAACCATACTGTCCAAGGGCTGGGATGGCAGTGCACACCTGTGATGTGCACTACCGGGTCACAGGCACAATGAGACCATCTTCTACGTCATCTTCAGTCTTCCATAACTTACGCTAACATCTGCGGCCTGGGAAGGAAGACCCTCGCTCTGTGGAAAACCTAACAAATTCAGCGAATTAGTCTGAGTTTTTGCTGAGATTATTCTTAATCCATTAAAGAATGAGAGATCCAAGACTACATTATAAATAGATAGATAGATAGATAGCTTGGCATAAAAATATAATTTAGCTTCAGTAATTTTAGAATATAACTTTTGGTTCCTTTATTCTGTAATTTGGGGAATTCCTACCTATCACATAGCATCATGCTGTATACCTTAAATATCTATATTTATAAATTATATTTAATATAATATAAATGCCTAATATTTTATTATCATTTAGCAAATATTATTTACCAATATATTAGCCTATTTTCTGTTGCTGCAACGAGATACCTGGATCTGGGTACCTATGAAGAAAATATGTTTATTTAGCTCACATTTTGCTTTATTTTTTTTTTTTAAAGATAGCTTTCTCTATCTATCTCTATATCTACCTACGTACCTACCTATCTCTCTGAAAGGCAGAACAATAGAGGGGAGGAGACATCTATATATTTAGCTAGCTACCTACCTACCTACCTACATATTTATTATTGGAAAGGCAGAATGACAGAGAGAGAGGAGGAGACAGACAGTAAGACAGAGATCTTCCATTCACTGGTTCATGCCCCAACAGCCAGGAGCATGGAGCTCCATCTGGTCCCCCATGTTGATGGTAGGGATCCAAGCACTTCAGCCATCATTTGCCACTCTACAAGCATATTATCAGGGAGCTGAGTCAGAAGTAGAGCAGTTTGGATGTAAACCAGTGCTGCAATATGGAATGATTGCATCAGAAGCAGCAGCTTAATCCACTGCACTGCAAGTCAAGCCCTAGCTCAGTTTTTGGAAGTGCAAAGCCCAACATCGGGCAGTCTCATCTGCTGAGGCTCTGGTGAGGGCCCCTTGGCTATGGCATGCACTATGGAGAGATGGAAAGGGAACTGGCTACATGCCAAAGAAGTCACATGGTAAGACAGGAAGCCAGAGAGAATCAGGACCAGCTTTGCTCCTTTAGTAATTACCTGCTCTTGTAAACACTCGCTCACATCCTCAACACCAGCATTAATTCCTTCTGAGGGCCATACCTTCAAGACCAAATTCACTTGTGCTTGGCCCCACTATCTCTCAAAATCATCACACCAAGGACACAGACTCTGGCACATGAACCTTTGGGAGACACATTTATTAACATTTAACACTGTGGATACTCATAGTTACCTAAGCAGGCTGCTGGCAGATGCTTTACACATTGCCTCATTTAATTCTCTCAGAAATCCCACAGAGCAAGCAGGCATCATAACCGTTATGATGGCGATATTCTGGTGTGACCAATGGCATATCCACCACAGGAGAAAAATGGGGCTGTTTCCTTCACAGCAAATTACCGTTAGGTGGGGGCTTCTGACTTCCTAAGCAGTGGAAGCTCCATTTTGTTCAGGGTGGCAGTGTGTTAAAACTTGAACTGCCCTTGCCCTGACTGTTGGTGAACAGCTTAATACGTTATCCCCCTTAGTATTTTTTGGTCTGTTCTACTTAATACTATTAGTTGAATTCTGTAATTTATACACAGTTATTAAGTGTTGAAACTTAACTGAAAAGTGATTCCTGTTAAATATGAGTGGGAATAAGAGAGGGAAGAGAGGTACAATCTGGGACATGCTCAAGCTGACTTGCCCCAAACGGTAGAGTTAGAAACATACCAGGGGATTCCAATTCAATTCCATCAAGGTTGCATGAACCAATGCCATCTCACTAGTCCATTTGATAAATTTCTGTTCACAAATTGATCATAATGATAGGACTAAGAATCAAAGGGATCACATAAACAAGACTAGTGTCTGAAAATAATAACCAATAGAACAAAAAAGGGAGAGAATGATCCAACATGGGAAGCGGAATACACAGCAGACTCATAGAATGGCGGATGTCCTAAACAGCACTCTGGCCTCAGAATCAGCCCTTAAGGCATTCGGATCCAGCTGAAAAGTCCATGAGAGTATTTCAGGCATGGAAAGCCAAGACACACTGGAAAAAAAAAATGACCTAAATGAAAGATCTCCGCAAGTGAGATCCCAATGGAAAGAACAGGTCATCAAAGAAGGAAGTACCTTTCTCTGAAGGGAGGAGAGATCTTCCACTTTGACTATGACCTTGTCCAAATATGATCGAAGTCAGCGAACTCAAGAGGCTTTCATAGCTATGGCAACACATGACAAGAGCCTAGGGTGATTACTGATGCCATAAACAAGAGTGTCAATTTGTTAAGTCAACAACAGGAGTCACTGTGCACTTACTCCTTATGTAGGATCTCTGTCCTTAATGTCTGTACATTGTGATTTAATGCTATAACTAGTACTCAAACAGTATTTTTCACTTTGTGTTTCTATGTGGGTGCAAACTGTTGAAATCTTTACTTAATATATACTAAACTGATCTGTATATAAAGAGAATTGAAAATGAATCTTGATGTGAATGGAAGGGGAGAGGGAGCGGGAAAGGGGAGGGTTGTGGGTGGGAGGGATGTTGTGGGGGGGAAGCCATAGTAATCCATAAGCTGTGCTTTGGAAATTTATGTTCATTAACTAAAAGTTAAAAAAAAAAAAAACCTTGAACTGCATTTCCCAGCTTCCCTTGCTGCTAGAGGTGGTCATGTGACACAGTGTGGCCTACAGGATGCAGAAGCCCACGGAGGACTTCTATTAAGGGCCCTCTCTTCTAAGAGTCAACATCCTTTTCTTCGTGACTCCTTTCTTGTTTCTAACACCAAAAAGAAAGGCCAAGATTACAAAGACTCAGTCCTGACGCCCTTGAGTTTCTAAAACATTGCCAGCTATCAGCCTGTGAGCATCTTGTTAGGCTAAACCCAGAAAATCCTAAATCCTTTGTAAGCCACTCCTTCACGTCTTTGTTATCTGCAGGTTAGGGTAGGTCCTAAAAGTTATGGGACAAATGCAAAAATCAAGCTGCAGTAGAACTGTGGTGCATTGTCCCAAGTATGGAAGTAACTCCTGAGGCTACAGATTTCCAAACAAGGAACCGAAGCCAGCCTTTATGTGGACTGTTACTCTCAGATGAGTGGAGTGGTCAGTGTTGTATGTCATAAGCCTCATAGACAGAAGGCGATCATCCCAGTTACCTTCCAGGCTTTGAATTTTTAACACTAAAGTGCCAGATGAAATTATGTGTGTCAGTATTCTGAACGAGAAAGAACCGGAGGTGGGGGAGGGTGGGGGAATGAGTCAAGGTGATGCACTTCGTAATAAAGCCATTCCATATTCAATAAGGAAAACATCACCAGCAAGTCTATCTGTACTATGGCAAAGGCCATAGGAACGTGAAACATCTGGCCAGGACATTTCCTCTTAAATTCCAATCAGTAATCGGATATTTGCTGTGTTTCAAGTATTGTTAAGACATAAATTCACACAGCTCTCTGTTGTCAAATGTGATTTAATGCTGTAACTACTACTCAAACAGTATTTTTCACTTTGTGTTTCTGTGTGGGTGCAAACTGTTGAAATCTTTACTTAATATATGCTAAACTGATCTTCCGTATATAAAGAGAATTGAAAATGAATCTTGATGTGAATGGAAGGAGAGAGGGAGCGGGGGTGGGTGGGAGGGAAGTTATGGGGGGGGGGAAGCCATTGTAATCCATAAGCTGTACTTTGGAAATTATATTCATTAAATAAAAGTTAAAAAAAAATTTAAAAAAAAAGGGCCGGCGCCGCGGCTCACTAGGCTAATCCTCTGCCTTGTGGCACCGGCACAACCGGGTTCTAGTCCCGGTCGGGGTGCCGGATTCTGTCCCGGTTGCCCCCCTTCCAGCCCAGCTCTCTGCTGTGGCCCGGGAAGGCAGTGGAGGATGGCCCAAGTCCTTGGGCCCCGCACCCTATGGGAGACCAGGAGAAGCACCTGGCTCCTGCCATCGGATCAGCGCGGTGCGCCAGCCGCAGCGCGCTGGCCGCGGTGGCCATTGGAGGGTGAACCAACGGCAAAGGAAGACCTTTCTCTCTGTCTCTCTGTCTCATTGTCCACCCTGCCTGTCAAAAAAACAAAAAAAGTGCCTACCATATGCACTTTTTTTTTTACATGGACACAAAAATCTCTATGAGACCTTAAGGTCAGAGAGATCTACGTCTTCACTCAGTGTCCCTACTACCTGTGTGTGAAATGACAGGCACTCTACAAATATTTACTACATGAAAGAAGTGCTTCAGATTTATTTCTTCAAAAGCTGTAAGTTTAAAATAAATGCACACAACAGGCTTAACATAGAAATAGGACCAAAACTCATCAGTAAATTACAAAGGCAAGTTGTAAACAAGTCAATGCATAGAAAGATCTCTGAAAGGATATATACTAATTAGTGGTTCCCTTGGTTTTAGTTTTTATTTTTTTTAGTAGTGGAGAGCAATTCTATACAGAATTTTGTATTATTTTATATATTTGAATTTGTATATATGAATACATATAAGCACATATGTATGCATATTTATATCTTTATGCATGTATATAAACATAAAATATATAGCTTAGCGCACATTTTATAATAAAGCACCTAACATGATTTTTCAAATTACCTGATGAAAGAGTATGGCTCAAATAGCTCATTCAAGAAACTGAAATCCCAAAACTAAAAGGGGTCTGCAGCATAAAATCCTTGCATTTCCCTTCTCGTGTTGTTATAAACCTTCAATTGTATATTTCTATTTGAGATCCAAATCACAGATGGGATGCTAAAACAAGGAAAAAGAACAAGTTTTCTCTATATCACAAGCCCCTAATATTTTACGCTTTGTCACTGGTCTGCTTTCCATTTACTGGACAATAATATCTTTATTACAGACTAAATCCTTCCAGGTTTCAAGAGGAAATCTCCTATTAAAAAAGAGTCAAGTGTTGAAAGAAAGGTGATGAAGTCCATAAGAAAACAGAAGTTGAAGGGAGTCTATTTCCAGCAGATTTCAAGGCCTACTCCCTCTATATATTATTCAACTTTTATTTCCTAATAGCCTTTACAAATTACTCTCATGCTTCAGAAAATGTAGAGCCAGATATTGATTGAAAAATGAGTCCATAAAATGATTAAGACAAACGTTTTACTGTGCTAGGTTTGGTCACAGTAATTTAAATGTTCTAAATTCTCCTAACACAGAAAGGAAAGCAAACGCCAGGGTGAAAGTTCAAAATTCTAAAAATTATCGGTACTTTTTTCTACTTCCTTTGATAACTAGTTTATGTACGGAGTATTTTCTGAAATATTGCCAAATATGTTCGAGTTTTCATTTATGCCCTGTTTTAGGTGTACGAGAGGAAATATGTGAAGCTTCACACTCCACTACATATCCCACACTGTCTTCTGTCTCCTGCTTTTGACAGGTACTGCTCCCATTACTTGGATGGAGAGTAGCTAAACATTTTGCTCAGGCAAAGGAAGCTTAGTCAGAGGATAAACTCTTAATGCATCTGACTTCAAAACATCTGTGCTGTTCACATGTGGAATCTAAAAAATTAGGTGGTCTCATAGAACGTAAAAAATATAATGGTGGTTACCAGAGACTGAAGAGGGTAGTGGGGAGGGAGAGTTGGGGAAGGGTTGATTGCCAGATACAAGGTTATAACTAGATAAGAGTTAGAAGTTCTGGAGTTCTATTGCACAGTTGGGTGGACATAGATAAGGTTAATATACTATGCATTTCTCTAGAAACACCCAAGAGGAATGTATTCATGCAATACAACATCACAAGGTATCCTATAAATAGGTACACATTTTATGTACTAGTTGATAAAAAAAAATCAACTAAACATTTTTGTGCTGCTATTGCTTTTTATTTAGAACTACTGTGTAAAGTAAAAATGCATGTTCAGTGTGTCTTCATTTCACGTCACAGACTGGGCTTAAGGCCCAGCACACCTGCACAAAATAACTGAAAACTCCAGCTTATAAAAATTAATATTTCAAAACAGAAGTTGTACATTCATTCTTTACATTAGATAATGTTTTTTCTTTAGAACAGGATTCATCTACAAGCAAAGTTCTTCTGAATAAATTTTAATTACAGTATATGGAACCTACACAAAGAAGGGATAAGAATACATGCATTATTGACTATTTAATAGCAGAAATCTCACTGTTGGCCAAAGGCCGTTCCAGGACTCCCAGGGTCTTTGTCTTGTGTTTGTTGCCTACTGGTGCTTGTCGTGGCGAGGAGGGAATGATGTGATGGGGTAGGGATAAGTAAAAATACACAAAAATAAAAACAAAATAGCTTAGGTCTCCAGATGTATGCCTAAGCTTAATGCTAGTGTAATGCTGTGTTAATTCCAAAAAATGGTTTTCTAACACTTACGATCTACCATCTCATCTAGAAATTCTAATTCAAGCTAATATACATGATCATGATGAATTTTTTGGAAGAGAAATGATAAAATGATTTTAAAGCGTATTATCAATGCACAAGAAAACATAATAGAAACAGAAGAAATGTACTTAGGGGCATACTTTCAGAAATGATGAAAGTCTGTGTAATGTTTTTCATTTATATTCACAATTTATTTGTAATATGTGCTTCTGAGAATGTTACCTGAAGGAAAAAATTATAATCAGATTTAACAGAGTTAAAATAACCAGAAATAAAAGCATAAATTTAGCAGAATCTTCTAAGCTTACAAACTTGAATGCATGTAGGGAATTAGATGCTTCCAAATTCATATATTGGATTTTTAGCAAATTATGTCAGTATACAAAGTCACTGATCTGTTAAATTTAAAATATTTTATATTACTGAGGTTTAATTTCTAGTAAGACAGTGTTTTTAAAATTGACTTGTTTCTTACAACTTTCAAAAAAACCCAAAATAGATTTATATTCCTTAAAGTAAACACTGTAGAAAAAGATAACAGATTACACAATGACAATTTGACATGTAGCATAGAACACAGAAATATAGAAAAACATGCTATTCTCACCATCAACCCACACAAAGAGCCCAGATACAGTTTCATCAAGGTGAGAAAATATCCAGCAAATCTTTTACCAACTACACATATATGCAGCACATTGTGTGTACACACACACACACACACACAAACATGCGCATGCCCCTGTCCCTCACCAAGACCACAGGACCTCTTGTTGCATGCATACTCATAGCAAAGGCACAGACCTCACTCCTTCCCAGGGAGGGATTTCACTTTTGGAAGTTACCAAGTTTAACAAAACTCCACTGCAGTAAAATACTGACTAGTTCATGAACTAGTGGTACATGAGTTTTACCATACTAAGAGAAACTGACCTGTTTCAGCCCAACTAAGAATGCTTTGTGCTGATACAAAGGGGAGATACCTTTGGAATTTCAAAGCACTTTACCAAGGCAAGTTCTCCGAGTGGAGATTCGAGAAGGTTTTTTTTTTTTTTTTTTTTTTTTTTTGACAGGCAGAGTGGATAGTGAGAGAGAGAGACAGAGAGAAAGGTCTTCCTTTTTGCTGTTGGTTCACCCTCCAATGGCCGCTGTGGCCGGCGCATCGCGCTGATCCGAAGCCAGGAGCCAGGTGCTTCTCCTGGTCTCCCATGCGGGTACAGGGCCCAAGGACTTGGGCCATCCTCCACTGCCTTCCCGGGCCATAGCAGAGAGCTGGCCTGGAAGAGGGGCAACCGGGATAGAATCCGGCGCCCCAACCAGGACTAGAACCTGGTGTGCTGGCGCCGCAAGGCGGAGGATTAGCCTGTTAAGCCACAGCGTCAGCTGAGAAGGTTTCTGAAGGAAGTCCTTGCTTCTGACTCAAAGGGGAGGCAGTAGGGGCACCTGTGTGTCACTCAGCCTCGGAGGCCCCCACTGCCACTCTGGATGGCCTTGTCACTGTTCTTCAACTCTGAACTTCCCACGTTATGAATGCTAACCTCAGTAAGGAGATAAAAATAAATCTTTCACATATTAAAAAAAAAAGAAATGTTTAAGCTGAACCCTGGGGTCCTGACAGGTGGTGCAGCATGGGGGCAGGGGTGGGGTCAGGGCGTGCAGTGGGGGTATGGAAAGAGAAGTGCCCCAGAGGAGAGCACACACTGTTGGAGACTTGGGAGAGATTCCGCACAGCTAGAGCTATGGTATGACAGAGAAGGTAAGAGATGAGACAAGGGCTCTTTGTGGCCAGACAAGGATCTTGTGGGCTATAACAAAGCATTTGGACTTCTTATCCTAAGGACAATCAGTGGGAAACCATAAAAGATTTAACTAAAGGATCATGTTTGATCAGATCCTAAACATTTGCATTTTGGATTTTTCAAACACTAACCTCTAAGAACATCAACATCAATACAAGCAATAACAAACCTTTTCTCCGATTTCTGGGCCATCAGAACATGTACAGTTTAGAAAACATAAAATAGGTATAGATCTCAGTTTTGAAATGTAACAGTGGGCAGTTTCAGGGAGATGTGAATTTAAGTTGCATAATTATTGGACTCACATGTTTCAATCTAAGAAAATGTAATTGCAAATAATTATAATAACTCTTTATTAAATAATGCCAACAATTTGCACAGAGCTAATACTTACATAAGTGCCAGGAAGTGTGGCTCTCTGGCTAGTATTAAACTTCACAGCTACCCAATACATTAAGCAGATCACTACCCATGGAGAAACCAAGGTTACAGATATGCGTAACTTCACTAAGGTCTCCATGCTAACAACTGTCCAGAGCCAGAACCAACTCCAAGGGGCCTAATTTCAACATCAGCCATTGCATAGGACCCAAAATCATAGGTCCTTTTGGACGATGCCCACCATACACTAAGAGGAGTGTGGTCCCATAATAAACACTCTACTCTGTGTAGGGGTTACCTGATTATATTTTACTGAACTAAAAGAAAAAAAAATCCTTAAAATCTGAGTGCACAACCATACATGGCTTCTCAGGGCATAAAAATGCAACCCTTTTCATGTAGTTTCTCATAGTAAAATGATTTTTATCGTGCCACCCAAACATACAATTAGTTTTGATTGAATGGTTTACTTTTGTGAAATGTTATTGATCCATTCATTAAACAGCTTATTCTTCAAATAAAACAACGTTAAAGCCTGCATAAATTACCACTGACAGACAGGATTTCACTGGACTTCCAAGTACGCCGAGTAGCTTCTTTCATAGTTTTAGAATATGATTTGCAAGCATATGCACATAATGAATCTAAATGGATATAAATCACTCAAATCTATCAGAGATCCCGCTTCATTAGGAATACATCCTTCTAAAGAATTTAGCTCACAATCCCATTTTTACAAGTCGGTAGCTCTTTTAACTATTCTTGTCTTATTGTAGTACTATTAAATATCACATGTATTTCTATAAAAGATCAATATCCTTGTCTCATCACTAGTTACCACTAGAATGGCATAGGGTATCCACCCTTCAATTTTAACTCTGATATCTATTCCTTCTAATATTAAAAATTAGCAAGTTAATGGAAACGGACATTCATTAATCCGCTAAGAGGTCTTCAGTAAAACCTTCCTGGATTCAAGGGAAATGAGATCAGGCCACTGAAGAGACTCCTGCACTCCCATGTTTATTGTAGCACTATTCACAACCGCCAAGCAAGGAAAATAACCAAAGTGCCCATCAGCTGATGAATGGATAAAGAAAATGTGGTAAAAATACACAATGGACTACCAGTCAGTCAATAAAAGGATGAGGCTACAGTAATTCCACTTTTATGAAACTATATTTTCCCAGACTATCGGCGCACGTCCTCACTTTCTGCCATCTTGGCTCCGCCCCCCGAAATCTCATCATTCCCAACATGAATGGAACTGGAGGCCATCATGTTACATGAAATAGGCCAGTCACACAGACAAGTGCTGCATGATCTCACTCATAAACAGCACGTTAAAAAGTTGATGTCATGGAAGTTGAGGGTATAATGGTGGGTACCAGAGGCAGGGGAGAGAACAGGGCAGGAAAAGGTAGAGAAAGTTTGATTAATGAGCACGAAGAGTTAGATAGGAGAAAGAAGTTCTGGTGCTCTGTTGCACAGTACCGTGCCCATAAGATAATGATAAAGCCCTGTATGTTTCTACGTGGGAAAAAATACCCAGAAGAAGAGATCTGGCATATTTTCATCATAAAGAAATGCTAACTGTTTGAGGAGATGAGTAAGTATGCCTTTATGGGACATACTTATTACAGTTTATACATGTATAGAAATAGCACATTACCTCATAGAAATGTATACTTTTTATTTGAAATGAAAAAAGCAGTGATTTTTAGATTAAATTTGCAGAGCACACCCAAACAAAAGCAGAAAAACACACTTACCCTTTGGAGAGACCTCCCTCCCACCAACCTATTCCTGTTATTTTACATAAGCAAGAGACAACCAACCCATGGCCAAATTGATATCCTTAGCTCAGAAGCAAAAGGTTCTTTATCAGCTGTCACATTTGAACGTACACACACCCAAAGCTAAGTACAAAGGATCTTCAAACAGTTCATGGAAAATGCATACTATGAAAAACTTCATGGATTTTGACTTTTTTATACCAAAATACACTAATCCTTTAAAAGCCTGTCTTTATCCATTAGAAAGGCAGAGGGAGACAAGCAGAGAGGGATGAGGTAGAAGTTCTCTCCCTTCCACTGATTCACTCCACAAAAGCCCCAGAGAGTCAGGGCTGGGCCAGGCTGAAGCCAGCAGCTGGGAATTCAATCTGAGTCCCCCATCTGAGAAGGAGGGACTCATGGGCCTGAGCCACCATCTGCCGTCTCCCAGGGTGCATTGCAGCAGGAATATGCAGAGGAGCCAGGATTGGAGCCCCAGCACTCTAACACGGGATACAGGCATCCTGGTGTCATGACTGCTGTCCCATGTTTTAAATTAAACATAGCCACTGGGAAGAGGGGTGTGTAAAAGGTGGACCAAACCAGACCTTAATGAATTAAATGATCAAAATAGTTTTATTAGTTAATGCCTGTTATCAGGTAATACACAGGTAAATAACAAATATACGACTTCTGAGTGCATAAGAAAAGAAACTAGATTGCCATCTTCTATTTTAATGTAACTGTAGAGGGAGGTTCAGAAAAACTCAGATACCCAATTTGTAAGATTCTTCAGCAGTCTCTCCTTGCCTCCCACCCTGCTGAATTCATCCTGGGAGGCAGAGACAGAGATCAAGCTAAATTTCTTTACAGAGCACAGCAGCAAACTCAGTGAAGTAATCAAGTCATCCATAAAACTTTCACAATTCAATGTTTGGTTTTCCTTATCAGCAGGTAACTATTTGTTTACAAAAATAAACTATACAAAATATAGGAAAAAAAGTGTTGAGAAAAATGAAATCATCCTAACACCAGAACCCAGAGAAATAAATTGGCATTTAATGCATTTCATCTATAAATCTATTTAATCTAACTCACCTGTGAATATGTCTATGAATGTATATGTTTTCATATGAAGATATATGAAAAGGGTAAGCTCATTTGTTGTATATATTCATGGTTTTATATTTGTTTTTAAACTCAGTATTATAAGAAACCACATTTTTCTATGTCTTGAAACTTACTAGAAAATTAAGATAGCTACATAGTTCTAAGCAATAGCAATGTACCAAACTTCACTGAATAACATCCCTCTCAGTTGTTTTCTAGGTCTTGCTATTGTAACAAATCTTTGTAAATGTTTGTCCATGTTTCTCATATTCCCTTAGGATAGTTTCCTAGAAGTGGGATACTAGGTCAGAGGGTGAAAAAACAAGGCTCTTAACAAATCACCAAGCTGCTTGTCAGAGAGGAGATCCCAGTTCATACTGTCGTTGGAACATATGTGCATCTCTCAAAAAAAAATTATCTTTAAAATATTGTCAACATGGAAAGCAAATAATATTTTTATTGCCTTTACATTTCTTTGATTTTAAGTAAGATAAAACATCACATCATATGTTTGTTAGTCATTTTTCTTTTTTGTCTCTACAAAAATTTCTTGGTGGTTTTCCTCATCAAATTGATGGAACAGATTCAAATCTCAACAACCTGTGAGCTGCCATCTTTGGGGAGAGCTACAAATTTCCGAGTCCATCCAACAGCCTTATCTTGCCACAATTTTCTCTTTGTTAAAACATTGTTTATAAGTTTTATTTATTGGTTTATTTATTTGAAAGGCACAGTGACACTGAGAGACAGAGACACAAAGAGAAACAGAGAGTGAGAGCAAGAGCGAAAGCGAGATATCATCCCTGTACTGCTTCTTCCCCAATTGCCTCCCACAGCCAGGGCTGGGCCAGACCAAAGCCAGGAGCCCCATCCAAGTCTCCCACATGATTGGCAGGGAGCAAAGACTTGGGGCCATCATCCACTGCCTCCCAGGCACATTAGCAGGAAGCTGGAATGGAAGTACAGAGTAACTGGGACTTGAACTGGCATGACCATATGGGAGGCAGGAGTCTCAAGACGTGGCTTAACTCACTGTACCACAACACTCACCCCTTAAATTGTTTTTAACCAGTAATTTTCTTTAAAACTTTACTTTCTCTTTATTAAAAATTCCCCTATACATAAAAGAGTTTGAGAATTTCCCTATAATCCCATGAGAAAGATGTTATGAGTCTATGTGACACAGTATCTATAGAGCCTTTTAAACTATCTTATTAAAAAACACAAATTCTAGCATGCATTATTACACATGATGTTTTCTATAAAAACTAGTAAGAACAAGTCACATAAAAAAGCAACTCTCTTTCAAGGACTACAGATTTTTAACAAAAAGGAAAACACTTTAAAGAGCAATATGTTTCTATTTTGAACTGTCAATTTTAAAATCCCTATCAGAAGTCTTAGAAAACAACTCTTAGATGTGTCAACTTCCCATTGTTAGGAAACATAAATTGTAATCAGAGGCGGTCTGAACTGAGCTCATCTCAAACCAGTTGGCCATTTTTCATCTGTGCCATTGCAAGTCAGGCCACCCATGTTCCCGATAAATGAAACAGTGCTTAAATTATCAAACACAGTTTTCCAGACAGGTCCATTCTTGAAATGAGGCAATGAGCAGCAGAAGGTTCCAGAAAACTACATCAGATTCCAAAGATAACAGAGCCAGACTCTCTCATATCCTTGGTTCACAGCAGATTCCTCTCGAACTGCACATCAACAGTAGTTTATGGGCTTCAAATTTATAGAGACTTACTTCTGGAAATTGTTAACACTACATCCTAGTTTAATTGCAGAAGCTTAAATCAAAGTTTAAGATACAGAAATAAAATTAAAATACAGCTGACATCTTGTGACCCATCTTCACGACTCGGGACCTTTCACTATAACTCAGAGAGGCAGAGCCTAAGAGAATTTATTTTTCCTACCTCTCTGTGAGTTAAGTGGTGCATCTCAGATGGGGGGCGGGGGGTGAGGTCACTCCCAAGCGGTGAGTACCTGTATACTGGCCATCCAGCTTTCTTTCTTACCTAAAATAATTAGGGCCATCCTGCCCTGTGCCCCAGGAGCACATAAATTGGAGCTTCAGCAGGCCAGGATTAGCAACACAGGTGTGTTTTACACAGCATTGCCAGGGTTCACAGATACCCAGAACACATAAGCCACCAAAGCCATAAACCAAACCAACTCACACCAGGAAGCCCCGGGCAATCTGCAGTAACCCAACCCTCCACTTAGTGTCACCTTCCACGGCCTGAGAGACCTAACTGGCAGTTTCTTGTACAACCCAGTCGCAGTTGTGGCAAGAACGGCATAACGCCTTTTGGGGTGGTGGGCAGGTTGCATGGGGTGCTGCTTTGTTCAATGGCTCAATGAGAACTCACAGAAAATCTTTAGTTTTGCATTCCAAATATTTTTATTTGGGGGCACAGCAATTAGTAGCAATCCTCCTGGCTGTGACCACTTTTTGTTGCTGTTACTTGGTAAGGGGTAAAAAAGTAGAAGAAAGACTATAACACATAGCAAAGCATGCTGGATTTAAAAGATGTGAGCATTTTGTGGAGTTAAAATCATTTTAGCTCTCCTTCAAATATGAAATGAAAAGATTACAGACACGGGTGATGTTTCCTGTGTCCTACCTGTTCCTCCTTTCCCAGGGATATGTCCTAACTTATTGTTGGTTAACAGCTCAGTTCTGTCTTGTTATACTTTATCATATACATATTATTTATATAAATAATATAGTGGGCATACTTTATGTTTCAATATTTTATGTAAATGGCATTTGCATGGTATATATTGCTCTACAAGCTGCTTCTCTTTCTTCTTCTTCTATTTATTTATTTATTTTTAAAAAAATTACAATGCTGTTGAGATCTATTCTCAAGCCTTCAGGACAACAGGGTCCTAGCCATGTCATTGTCAGACAAGGTCCTATCAGGAGACAGATCCAGAGCATGCTGGCAGGTTAACTGCTGAACACACAAAGTTTTGCCTTCAGTGTGGCCAGAACGAAGGGTGGCAGTTGCTGACCCCGTTCTATCTGCAGGCATCTGCCAAGGCACAGGAAGCCCTAGCTCTTCCTCTCCTGCGCCACCCCTTCTCCAGTAAGCAATAAGAAAACCCACTCACACCTAAAGCACAAAGTCATCGCGTTATCAAACACAGCTGCTCACTTTACATAGGAAGACAGTAAAAAGACTTGAGAGTCGGTCAGAGCAGGGCTGTAATCACAGGAGTGACGTTTACTCACAGCCATCACGGACACGCTACTCCATCTCTCAGCAGCATCAGTGTCCTCATTAGCAGAGCCTGGCTGTCACATGTGCCTGGCAGGGTCACACAGAGCATGTCACAGCCACACTGGCGCACGGTGAGCACCCACGGCTGAGCACAGCTTCCTGTGCAGGCACTCATGGGCTGCTTTCTTTCCTCTTTGCAAGGAGGGGTGGATAGAGCAGTGCCTATCAAGAGAGCCATCAATTCCCCATATTCCATCCCTTATTTTTTAGGACCTGAAAGTATACTTCAAATTAGTTAAATTTCAGAACACTGAAATTGTGTCCGAACGAACAAGGGAAATAAACAAAGATCAAGCTGGAATTCTATCTGGTTTTTTGGCAAAGTATTCACAGTTTGGGGATTCAGATTTAGCCTTTCAATGATAAAACGCAGGCAGTGTCTATCAGTAATTTAAACCCAAGAGAGGCAGAATTGACAAAAATAAGGACACTGAAGGAAAAAAAAAGTTCCTTTCTTAGGAACAAAGAAGTCTCTTCTGAGACCCCTACAATGGCAAAACCAACCGGATCCTCAAAAACTCCACAGCCAGCACTGTCTAGGTTAATAAACATTCTTTCACTTCTATTTTCTAAAAGCAGGTCATTTCTGTCTTTTTAATCTGTGGCTGAACCTTTCTCTCTGGCCCAAATCACACTGCTCTATGAGGATACTTTGAAAAGTTGGTGGAAGAGTGGAATTACAACGTGTTTATGTTAGTGCAAAAAAATTTTGAAATCCATGCATAGTTTTCTCATCATACACATTTTCCCATGAATTTTTTAAGATCCCTCGTATGCATGGAGGAATCAAATATTTCATGCACCGAAATAAACTTACCTATTAACTCCATTTCCCTTGAACCTTCTGAAGTACCTCTCCCATGTAGATGTCTTATCTGGGGATCATCCCAAAGGGAAAGCTGAGTGTCCCTGTCACACTTCTGGTGACAAACCGTGTGGCGCAGAGAGCACCAACATCTGTCACTTCAGCTTTTCCAATCAGAGTGGCATCGTATTTACTCCCCAAAGAAGTTTAATAATGTAAAGCTACACTGAATAACCATAATCAAACACTAGAAGTTCCCTCTAGTTCATTTTGCCTCACCAGCCTGAGATTTACAAGTATCTGAGCCTCAAAATTGCAAGAAATAAACACCATTTCAACTTCTATTTTAGCTAGCAAGTACTGAGAGCACCTAAGTAGATGGGGAGCAGTCACTCCCGCTAAGTCACAGGGTGGAACTTGTTTCTCTTCTTAGCCCTTTCAAAACCATAGGAAATTATTCCTATTGCTGTGAAGATTACTTTAGAGGTTGGTGGTAGCAGTACATCATTTCCTAAAGCAACCACGTTTCTTAGAAATATTTTTTTTTATCAACTGCTATAGGAAAAGCTTTGAAACTTAAAAACAGAAATACTATTGGAAGAAAACACTGGAAAAACATCTTTATGGACTCAAGGTAGGGAAGGCGCTCTTGGGTTTGGCATATGAAGTACAAACCTTAAGTAAAATTAAAAATTTGATTGCAAAATGTAAAAGCATCTGTGTGGAAAAAAAACAACAACACATGATAACAAAGTTAAAGGACAGGCCACTTTTGCAAGATCATATTTCCAAGCCACATAATCAAAGGTTTACTACATACATTTGTAGACTGAAACATCTCTAAAAAGGAAACCTGAAATCTGAATGCTCCAGTCTCCAATTTTGGGCTGGTGACATGATGCTCTAAGTGGAGATTTCCATACCTGATACCGTGGTCACAGTCAAATTCAGACACACTAAATATATTTTACCAGATTACTTTCAGATAGTGGATATAAGGTACATTTGAAACAGAAATGAATTTCTGTTCAATTAGGTCCATTCCCATGATATCTCATGCACATGTGAAAATTTCAAAATCTGAAAAAAACCCGAAATCAGAAACACTGAACACTTCTGGTCCCATGCATGCCAGATAAGGGATCTTGAAACTGTAATAACTTGTACAAATCAATAAATAAGACACGAGAAATAGAAGTAGACTATGAATAGAAATTTATTGTAGTGAATCCCAGTCTGATAAACCTTTGCAAACATGCCCAACTTCACTAGGAATGAGGAGAGTCACATTTATACCACAAATGATATATCCTACCCTTCCCACAATACAAAGTGTCATCAAGAGTGTGGGAAATTGATACTCACACATACTGTTGACAGTGTAAACCGGCACAAACATACTGGCAGGCACTCTGCAAAACTTGTAAAATTTAAGATATATATATATATATATATATATATATATATATATACACACACATTTCTCTATTACCAACAAATCTCTACTTCTAATTATATATTCTAGGGAAAATTTAGTTTGTGTATCCAAGGAGTTATTTACAAAACTGGTATTTGCAATGCTATTTTTATTAGCAATAAAACTGGAAACTGCCTAAATGCACATTAATAGGGAGCTAAATAAGTGATAGAATACTATCAAGCAATTAAAGAATATACTAGATGGAAACGTACCATCACACAGAGAACTAAAAAAATTATTGGATGTTTTTGCAAGGGTAAGAGACCATGTTTGTAAAACTGTTAAATGTATACACCTGCCTATATATAGAGAATAAAAATATTGGCCAAGAATACGTAAGGCTTTCTAACTCAGTCTGCTTCTGTAAGTCAAAGGGGTAGAGAAGAGATCCAAACAGGACTTGAAGTGCAGCTGCAATTTTTTGTCTCATTTAAAGAAAGAACCCTATCAAACGACAAACTAACATTTCTTAATCCTGGGTGGCAAACGATGGATATTAATTACTGCCTTTGGTAATTTAATTTAAAAATGAGGAAAGGGAAGAGAAAGAAAGAAGATGAGCGACAACTCCTAACCCTGTCTGGACGATGTGGTCCTGTGTACCTCACCTGATCCCGTTTCCCATGGTTATAAAGGTCTTCTGAAGGGGCTGGAGCTGTGGCACAGTAAGCTAAGCCTCCACCTGCAGTGCTGGCATCTCATATGGGGTCCTGCTGTTCCACTTCCAATCCAGCTCTCGGCTAATGGCCTAGGAAAGCAGCAGCCCAAGTGCTTAGGCCCCTGCACCCACGTGGGAGACCCGAAGAAGCTCCTGGCTCCTGGCTTCGATCGGCCCAGTTTTGGTGGTTGCACATCTGGGAAGTGAACCAGCAGATGGAAGACCTTTCTCTGTCACTCCCTCTCTCTGTAACTCTACCTCTCAAATAAATAAATAAAATCTTAAAAAATAAGGTCTTCTGGGAAATGAGTTGTCATACATACTGACATCAAACATGAGAGCTTCTGAAATGACGTATATGAACAAATTAATTTTCCTTTAACTTATCTGGTGAAAGTTCAGGCTTTACCATAATACTACTTAGCAACAACAGTTGAGAAAATTATAAATGGAAATTTGGATAAGTCATCATTCCCACGGTCATCGGAGCCTTCATGAATATAATTCTCAGTCAATAGGCCATCTGCAAACCGTGGTTATTAACAATATCAGGGTTGTTAACAATATTCCTTTAACAATAGTAAGCAGGTTATGAAATACATAAATCTTTAAAATATTTTGCAATTGATAAGCCTATAAAAATCTATAAGGTTCAAAAATTTTTGAATACATCACCTAATACCAATTTGTAAATAAAATTTCCTATTTACTCACATTTAATTAATCTTTTTTCTTCATATCATTAAGCTAAGGGCTCATTATATGAGAACAGTGCAACTAAAATGGAAAGGAAAAGAAAAAGCAAATGATTGTCTGTCTGATCTATGTAGCAAAAAAGAGTAATTCTCCAAGAAGATTGCAGGAATTCAATGGGTCTAATTTCAGGCCTGATAAAATGGTGAATCAGGAGGAAAGATCATTAAGGTTGAGGAGAAATAAATGTGAGGATAATGGCTTTTTTATGTGATATTTTTATTCAGCCCTAAGAGCTCTTAAAGTTACTTTATAGCTTAGGAAATAAACTATTTTATGAAAACCTACTTATTCATCATGGTTGCTTATTCAGATAATTATAAAGATTTAATTTATTGCCAAATAATTTGAATTTAGATGTTACAACAAATGGTCCTATATCCTTAAAGATGGTAGAAGCAGGCAAACAGCTGAAATAAGCAGCAGCATTGGGAGGGGTACATGCAGGGCCACCCACCTGCTTCTCTACAATCCTGCACTCACCTAGGTCTTCTAGGGCTGTTCTGGAAGGGAAGGCAAGCATACCTATCAAGATTAGATCAGAACTGCACAGAGTGCCCATCAGCCCAGAATTCTTCACTTCTTTCTGAAAAGGGTAGTGCCATCTGGAGGCAAAGATGATCCTGTTCTTACACAGCAGATTTATTATACTCGCAAAGTGAAGTCATTACTGGTATTCCGTTAATATTTTCCTCTGTAGAATTAATACATTCTCATTCTAAAAAATAATAAAAATAAATTTGTCTAGATTTGGCCAATTACCAACTCATTGGGAGAAAATTCTAATTTTCATAAATTAGGCTAAACTGAACACTATTAGACCTGAATCTATGTCCACATGTATAATTATTTTCTGATGACACATTCCTAGAAACTGGATCATTTGCAGTAAAGACAGTGATAAAAATACAGCAAACATACTTATGCAGAGTTTACTATGGGACAAGCACTCTACATATACTGACTTAATAAGCCCTTATGACAATTCTGTTTGGTATCATCTATCATTATCCCAATCTTACCATAAGAAAACTGAGTCATACAAAGGTCAAATGACTTGCTTAAAGTCACACAAATAGTCAGTGGTAAAGCTGTGGTGCATTTCACAAAAGATTAGTTACTTATTTGAAAGACTGTGACAGAGAGCAAGCGAGAGTATTTACATCTGCTAGTTCACTCCCAGAATGGCTGCAATAGCCAGGGCTGGGAATTCCATCCCGATGGCCCACACGAGTGACAGGGACCCAAGTATTTGGGCCACTGTCGGCTGCCTTCGCAGGTACATTTGCAGGAAGCAGGATCTGAAGAGAAGCAGCTGGGACACGAACCAGCACTCTCCTATGGGATCTACAGATGTAAACCAGGACTTAACTAGCTGTGCCACAACATGGGCCCCAAAGCTACAACTCCAACAAGGCCTTCTTGGCTAGGGGGTCCATGCGCTGGAAGTACCACATTACACGGTTCCTGATAAAACAGGCTGCTGAACCACTTGCGTCTCTTCATGTTCCCCATTGGCATCTAAGAATGATATTCAATGCCCTGTACCCACCAATGTTCTTTCTGAAAATCTGATGCATTAAAGATTGTATGTTATTTCTGTTGTCATCTCTATTTCTCTATTTACTGGCATGGCTAGCCAGTCCAGAACTCCAAACACTCCGTAAGTGTCTGTGTTTCTATGACTCTATTCATGTCCTTTGCTTGTTCCCCCCCAGCCCTTCTTACAGTTCTACTACCTGTTATGATAGAGACATGAACCGATCTACTTTTCCCATCTTCTGTCTTCATTTTTGCTTGGCATATGGGCATTTGGTTATACAATCAGAACGATCAGTCTCTGTGTATTTTCTTCCACTGCTCTATTATTCTAAAGAACTTCGTCCACCTAAGTGTTTTCTACTGAGGTTCTCTTTAAACCATCTGAAAAGTATTTGGTGTAGGTTGTTGTTAACTGCAATGGAACGGTAAAGATACAATGGAACTTGATATAATAGACAACTTTACATAATATTTTTATCTCCCGGTACTTTTTTTAAAATCTTTTATTTAATGAATATAAATTTCCAAAGTACAGCTTATGGATTACAATGGCTCCCCCCCCCCCTTAACTTCCCTCCCACCCGCAACCCTCCCCTTTCCCACTCGCTCTTCCCTTCCATTCACATCAAGATTCATTTTCAATTCTCTTTATATATAGAAAATCAGTTTAGTATATATAAAGATTTCAACAGTTTGCCCTCATATAGCAACACAAAGTGAAAAAATACTGTTGGAGTACTAGTTATAGCATTAAATAACAGTGTACAGCACATTCATGACAGAGATCCTGCATGATATTTTTTTTAATTGATTAATTTTCTATGTAATTTCCAATTTAACACCAAGGTTTTTTTTTTTTTCATTTTCAATTATCTTTATATACAGGAGATCGATTCAGTATATACTAAGTAAAGATTTCATCAGTTTGCACCCACACAGAAACACAAAGTGTAAAAATACTGTTTCAGTACTAGCTATATTATTACTTCACATTTTTCAACCCATTAAGGACAGATCCCATATGGGACATAGGTACATAGTGACTCTTATCTCCCGGTACTTCTTAGACTGTGGGACAACATATGCTGACTTATTACAACAGAATTACTTAGTCTGAGAAAAAGTCATACTCTAAGACACTTCTGTTCTAGTTACAGCCAAATTAAAAGCTTCTAAAATATGAAAATTATTCCTACCTTTAAAAACCCCAGAGTAAAATCTCTCAGGGCCTTCCCTAAACAGTACTTCTAGCTCCATGTTTAGCAATATTAGAAAGTCACCAGATTTCTCATAGATGATCTAAATCTCTAAAGGCATTTCTCTTTTTGTTTTGATCTGCTATTCAAAAAAGATAACAATACATTTTTCTTTCATCTGCTTTACAGTTCTTCCTTCAGAACAGGATTATATGTTTAGTGATTTTAGCTGTGTGGGAAAGAAGAGTGGGATTTTTAAAAAAAAAAAAACATTTATTTATTTATTTATTTATTTGAAAGTCAAAGTTATAGAGAGGCAGAGAGAGAGAGAGACTTCCATTCGATGGTTCACTCCCCAAATGGCTTCAATGGCAGGAGTTGAGCTGATCCCAAGCCAAGAGCCAGGAGCTTCCTCTGGGTCTCCTAAGCAGGTGCAGGGGCCCAAGCCCTTGGACCATCTTCTTCTACCTTCCCAGGCCATAGCAGAGAGCTGGAGCTGAAGTGGGGCAGCCAGGAAGTGAACTAGTGCCCATATGGAATAACAGCACTGCAGGCGGAAGCTTCACCTGCTAAGCTGCAGCACCAGTCCCAAGAGTGGGATTTTTTTACATTTTCACTGACTTCTGGGGCTCTCTGCTAAAATGTCCTTCTAATCAAAGTACCACTCAAAAGGCACAATTAGCTGTGAGCTGTGTGCCAACTAATTTATTGACAACAATAATATCGATGTTTGTGAGTGATTTACTTTTTAAAAAAAATTTATTTGAAACGTAGAATTATAACTTCCCTGTAGTATGTCCTGAAATCTGGTATTGTGATGCCTCCAGTTTTGTTTTGATTGTACAAGATTTCTTTAGCTATTCGAGGTATCCTGTGCCTCCATATGATTTTCAGCATCATTTTTTCCAGATCTGAGAAGAATGTCTTTGGTATTTTGATTGGTATCGTATTGAATCTATAAATTGCTTTTGTGAGAATGGACATTTTGATGATATTGATTCTTCCAATCCATGAGCATGGAAGATTTTCCAGATCTGGCTAAAATGCCCATGAAAGTATTTCAGGCATGGAAAGCCAAGACACTCTGGCAAAAAAAAAAAAAAAAAAAAATTACCTAAATGAAAGATCTCTGTGAGATCCCAGTGGAAAGAACGGGCCATTAAAGAAGGAGGTACCTTTCTCTGAAGGGAGGAGAGAACTTCCACTTTGACTATGACCTTGTCTAAATAAGATCGGAGTTGGTGAAATCAAGAGGCTTTCATAGCTATGGCAACACATGACAAGAGCCTAGGGAGATTACTGACATCATCAATAAGAGTGTCAATTATTAAATCAACAACAGGAGTCACTGTGCACTTACTCCCCATGTAGGATCTCTGTCCTTAATGTGTTGTACTATGTGAATTAACAGTATAACTATTATTCAAACAGTACTTTATACTTTGTGTTTCTGTGTGGGTGCAAACTGTTGAAATCTTTATGTAGTATATACTAAGTTGATCTTCTGTATATAAAGATAATTGAAAATGAATCTTGATGAAGAATGGGATGAGAGAGGGAGTGGGAGATGGGATGGTTGCAGGTGGGAGGGTGGTTATGGGGGGAAAAAGCCACTATAATCCAAAAGTTGTACTTTGGAAATTGATATTTATTAAATAAAAGTTAAAAAAAAAAGGTAGAATTACAGAGAGAAAAGGAGAGTGAGAGCGAGAGAGAGAGATCTTCCATCTGTCACAGATGGCCACAACAGTCAGGACTGAGCCAGGCTAAAGCCATCCTGGTCTCCTACATGGGTGGCAGTAGCCCAAGTACTGAGGCCATCTTCCACTGCTTTTCTCAGGCCATCAGCAGGGAACTGGATTGGAAGTGGAGCAGTGGGGACATGAACTGGTGCCCAAATGGGATGCCAGCATCACAGGCAGTGTCCTTACCAGCTATACCACAACACTGGCCAGTGAATGATTGACTTGTCAAACAGAAGACAGAATGGGTTCATGATCCTTCTTATAACAAAGACAAGCTCTCGTTCTCATGTTGAAGGTTTCCCTAGGTGAGAGAAGAGGTGGGAATTAAAACCATCGCAGGACAACACTACATGGCCCCTTCTATCCTCCCCAGCATCCAGGAGAAGCTGGTCTTACTGAGCCATATTTGTGTGCCTCATATTGATTCTTATGAAAATTTAAAACCAAAAAAACTTACAGTGTTATTTGCTCCACTGCCTACACATGCATACCCACACAATGTTTTTAAGTCAAATCTGCCAGGGAGGTTGTGATATACATTAATATTAACCTTCATCTGTATTTCCTCAAAAAGGAGTCGAGAAATCACTAATCTGTTATCTTTATAATACCTATTTTGAGAAGTTAGAGAAGAATAGAGTTCCCAATTAAGGATCTCACGAGGGTACAAAAAACTGGAAGGATTTCCTCTCTCTAATATTAGTTGTGTGGTTAGATTTATTAAAATTACATTGTTCATTCTTTTCACAATGGAATCTTAGGTCATACTCTCATGTGAGTAATTATTTACCCACTGAGTTCCTATTTGTTCTTATTCCTCTATTTTAATTCTGAAACTGATAACCACCAACTATAATAAGAAGTAAGATTTTTATCAAGACTTTCTATATGCCAGCACTTTACATGAATGAGCTCAGATACATTTTCCCAAAGCACTAGGAGGTAAGACCTATTATCGTCACTGATTAAAGATGTGGAAATTCATTTTTAGAGGGTCAGGTTATATGCTCAAAGCCATACAGCAAGCAACTGAAGTGGAACCCCAAAGCTGACCTTGCTATCACAACTATTGCCCTTCATTCTTTTTTATTTTTAAAGATTAATTTATTTATTTGAGAGAAAGAAACGGAAAGTGGTCAATGATCATCCATCTACTGACTCACAAATGAACACAATGACCAAGGCTGACCCAGGAGCCTGGAACTCCATCCTGGTCTCCCACATGGATGACAGAGGCCCAAGTACTTGGGCCATCTTCTGCTGCCTTCCCAGGTACATTAGCAGTGAGATGGATATAAAGTAGAGTAGCCAGGGCCTAAACTGGCACCCATATGGGATGCTGGCATTGCAAGATGTGGCTTAACCTGTGGCACCACAACACTGTTCCCCTTCATTTCTTTTATTTCTCCAATTATATTTCTCTAAGTTTACCCTGACTCCTGATTATATCCTTCCCAGAGAACTCTCTCTCCCAATCTCTCAGTATCTGCAAACTTTCTAACCTCACCTTTTCCAAATATATTTCTGGTCTACTTATATTCCCCATTTCATATGATTCTTTTGCCCCATCTTGCATAAATATTTACCATGTTATAAGATGATGAACAAATGTATAATCTAGCACTGCTGTTGAACAAACATGTCAAATTGCATTCTCAACTATAAATGTTCTATTGGTAGTCAATCACTATGGTCTTTTTCCTGCTACATAGTTATAGTTTAACAATGACAAAGAGGAGTAGACCTTAATGTGGAGTTCCTGGGTTCATGAAATGGTTGGTGGAGGAAGAGGTTCATGAATCTTTTGAAACCATATACAAAATTATAATCATAAATAAATATGATGAATGGGTGAGCAAGTATCAATTTATTTTGATGGTAATCCTCCCATACTCAGAAATGATCATGTATATCATGAATGGCATAGGCTCTCAATAAACCAAAGAGAACCATAAGACAAAAAGAACCTAAGACACTTCTTAGGTACTCCCATGAGGACAATGTTGATGAGTTCTGAATCATGCAGGAGCGGGGAAACTTTTTTTCTGTCAAGAGCCATTTGGGTTCAAGGGCCATACAAAATGATAAACTTAAAAATTAGCCTGCTCAGGCCCAGAGCTGTGGCGCAGTGGGTTAGGCCACCACTTGCAGCACTAGCATCCCATGTGTGTACCAGCTCAAGTCCCAGCTGCTCCACTTCTGATCCAGCTCCCTGCTAATGTGCCTGGAAAATCAGTGGAGGACACCCAAAGTACTTAGGCCCTTGCACTCACATGGGAAACACGGATAATACTCCTGGCTCCTGGCTTTGGCCTGGCCCTGGCCTGGCCCAGCCCTGGCCATTTGTGGAGTGAGCCAGCAGATGGAAGACCTTTCTTCCAAAAAAAAAAAAAAAAGCCTGATTTATCTGATTTATTGAATTTTGAGTCCTACCTGTGGTTGCCTTGGCAGGACCGAACCAAATGATTCTACACACCTGTACAGCCCATAGGCAGGATGCATCCCACCCCTGGTACAGGGCCACATGGACTCACAGGGCTGATTTAATGAACCTTTTAGAGTTACACTAATGCCAACCATCTCTGTGTTTCAGAAAATGAGATCAGCTGTTTTAAAAATCAAGGAATGTGGTTAATGTTTCCATTTAAACAAGGAATAATTAGTAACTGACTTATGATCGGTTTTTGAAACTATGGACATAGAATATAATTGGTGTTTCCCTAGACTTTTTGAAGAACCATCTTCCTGTGTCTTTAACCCATGGGGTTAGATGAGGTCAACCATGCACCACCCACATACATGAGATATAGGCAAACACATGAATGCAAACATGTACCATCACGACCCAAGGCTAGGCATGTGACCCAAGCAAAGTCAATCAGAATCTATCAAGAGACACCCTACTCCTTCTACTGGGATCAGGAACTAATGAAATATAAGCCCATAGGGATGCCAACTATAGTCCCTGGCACTAAAACTGAATGAAATGAGAAAAGCATCAAAAAGCAGAGTGACAAAGAAATGTATGTCAGCATCATTTGAAACCTGGGATCTAGCAAGCCTGTGGTTTGTCCCCTTGAATTTCTCTTACTTTGTGAGCTGAGAGATTCCATTTATTTTAAGTTGGTGTGAGATGGATTCCTATGCTGCTTGCATACTAAGTACTGACTAATCATTTTAAAATCACTAATGGCCATGATGAAATTGATTTAAAATAAAATGTAATTTGTGTTTCCTCCCCATGTTGTCAAGACATTATTGGTACTTCTAGACCAATACCTACCAGTATCTACTTTGTAATGGGATCTCGAATATATTGAGATCAGGTGTCCCCAAGGGATGGGGATTTCTCACTTCTTGCTCTGACTACATACACACGAGTATGCTTTTCCTTAAAGATTTATTTTTTATTGGAAAGGCTAAGGGGGAGGCGGAGAGCGAAAGCAAAATAGAGCTAGATCTTACATCTGCTGGTTCACTCTCCAAATGGCCTCTGCAGTTGGGGTTAAGTTTGGATCAAGCTAAAGCCAGGAGCTTCTTCTAGGATGGCCACACAGGTGGCAGGGGCCTAAGTACTTGGGCCATCCTCTGCTGCTTTCCCAGGCACATCAGTAGGCACCTGGATGGGCTGTGGGACAGCCAGGACTTGAAATGGCATTCAAATAAGATGCCAGTGTCACAGGTGGTGGCTTAACCTGCTGTGCCACAGTGCCAGCCTGCGATCTATGCTTGGACAGAATTAAATGCTTAATAAACACTTGCATAAGGAAAGCCACTTCTGGACAGAGCGCATGTATGACACTGCACTTCTAATACAATGTAGAAGAGTTGGAGCTGAGCCCTATCTTAGCCTCTGCTTAAAGGCGCTCACACAGGAGTTTCCTACACCTTGGCTTCTTCTATCATGTGCCAAACTTCATCCATGCGAGGCACTCCATCTTTCAAAACTGTCATTTTTATTTTGACAAAATATACATAAGACTTACCATTTCACCATTTCTAAATGGCAATAATGACATGCACACTGCTTTATCAATAACTCTTTTGGACTAAGCACTTTTAAAGAATATGCTGTTTGTACGGATCCCAGGGAACTTAGCAGATGGAAGTTAGTACAGTTAGTTGTAGGTATCTGTGCGTTCTTCTTTCAAAACTCCAGTGTCTTCTATCTTAAAATAGTCTCCTTTCTTCTTGTGGGGAAGGCCCAGGGAAGGGCACCCCTTTTTAAAGTCAAATGACTGAAACACCAAAAGCATCATAGTGCACTAAGAATAGTATGACGAGAAAACTCCCGTCATCCCTCATTGGTTCAAAGCCCTGAAACAACTCGGGGCTGGCATGCTCAGTACCACTGCAGTTCTGCAGGAGATGGCTGTGGACAACTCAGCAGACTGGAAAGTCTGGACACTTTCCTTATGAAGTTTTTTAAACTTGATTTTTATCTGCTTTCCTTTAGCCTCCCAGAGTACTACATTTGTTTACTGCTATTTAGGGTACATGTGGAAAGAATTGAGTTTTTTTAGAAGAGTATTTCATCAGTATTATTTAAAAAAAAATCATAGGAGTTGGCCACATCCACGGTTAAACGTCTGTGCTTCTTCCATGCTTAGGTATTGGCAACAAACAAATCCTTCAAAAAATGCACAATCCATGCACCTATACTTATTTGGAAAACTTGTTGACTTCTTGAATGAGCAGTTCCTCAAAACTAGGAGACATCTAAGAACCATGAGTGAAATTAAATGTTTTGGAAATCATATCCATGTAACAGCTATCCGCTTGTGTTTCTCACAGTGAAGGAAAGGTTGCTGAGTTTCTAAGCCCTCCTTCCCCTACTCTAGGCATATGTCAATTTCTTCCGTTCCCAACAAACGGTATTTAGAAGGAGTAAAAAAAAAATTATATTTTCACCTCAATCATAGCAACCAAATCCAAAATACAGGGTATATGTCCACAAAATTATCATATTTCTTTCACATATACAAGACCCAAAATGGTGCCAGAAGTCTCAAAGGAATAACAACTCACTTGTACATTGACCTCTGTTGGATATAAAAATGATAGAGAAATGTAAAAAAAAAAAGTTTGTATCCTATGACCATAAATTCTTCAGTCATATCTCAAAGTTTCCAAAGAACAAAAGCCTCTCTGATTATAATTTCTATTTCAAAATAATGTGAATACGAATTAGTATAAAGAATATCTGCTCCCATTCCATCTCTATGCTCCCCAACTCTGTACCCAGAATCTCTTCTCAAGCTTATCAGAAAAAATATTTTTTAAGCAAATATCAACTCTCCCAGATGATGGAAGAAAGTAAGCACCCTTCCACTTTTGGAGAGGGCACTGTGAATTAAAACACCAGTTATTTGAGGACACAATTAACAGACCCCCAAACAAGCTGAGATTTTGTTCCTTTATATCCTTGAATGTGTATCATAATTCCATATGTCACCGTTTGCAATTCACTTATATAATCTTTCATCAACTTTGCCAAACCAGTAGTTTGTTCTTCCTGTTCCCATTTCCTGGGGGTGTTTTTTTTTTTTTTTTCAGGACTCTAATAAAAAGTATTCTATTTTGGTATTAAAATTGTCAAGTTTTACCTTCATCCAAATAACAAGGCTATTAGTTCCTTTTCTATTAGAGTCATAATTATGCTTAAACTTTCTGTTTGTACCTATACATCTGAATTTTTTTCCTATACTCTGTAACAATCTACTTTTTCTGGTGCCGTTAACACACATGGTTTAGTGGCATAGTGGAGAAGGAATAGACTTTGGGTCAGATGAATTGGCATTCAATTGCTGCTTTGAAAGTATCCCTAGTTTCTCTCCATTACCCACCATTGTCTGTACTCAGGCTTTTACTGTGCCTGCCTTCGCAATGGGACAGCTCCCAATTGCCTTTCTGCCGCAGTCACTTTTTCCTATCTGAACCCCTCTACCTTTTAAACCAGTCCTAGGTGTAAGAAATTGTTGGACAGTACTCTAAGAGTGTCCAGCACTGTATTTCAGCAGTCACGATTTCTATAACCCAGATTTCCCTGATTATCGTTAAACCCATGCCAACAGCCTCCTGTCTACACAGTTCAGCTTGTGTGCTACTGCTTATTCCCCCAGTACCCCTTCACTCCCCATATCACCAATCTTCAAGTGTCAACTAAAATCTCACCTCCTGCACAAAGCCTTCCTTGACTATTCCAGCCCACTTCGAAATCTTCCTTTCCTAATCTTTGGAAGCAGCACTTAGTAGCATGAAACAACTAAACACTTTATTAGGGAAGAAAAAAAAATACACGCATTCATGTGAGTCATCTTCCCCAGCTAGTTGGGAATACAGTAGGGACATATTCATTTGGTTTACTCACCCACATTAAAAACACAGAGAGTACTAAATAATTTGAAAATTGCCTACTATTTTTCCCTCTATCAAAACTGAATTTTATTTAGATATTTTTCTCTTAGTTCTAGGTCTTCTATCAAAAAGCTTAAAGTGCACTGATGACAGACAGAATTCTAAAAGAAGAAAATAACCCAATTAAAATAGCCAAAAGAGCTAACAGGCATGAAAAGAAGGCATAAGGATGGCAAATAAGCACATGAAAAGATGTTAGTGTTGTTTAGGCATTAGGGAAATGCCAATTTAAACCACAGTATTACTATACAAGAATTATGTCTAAAGTTAAAAAGAATGACTCTGTTGCCAAAAAAAAAAAAAAAAAAAGTAATGCACTGGTAATCTCATACACTGTAAATGAAAATGTAAAATGTTACAACCACTTCAGAAAACAATTTGATAGTTTCATAAAAATTAAATCTGCAACTATCATATGATCCATTCTATTCCTAGTATGTACCAAAGAAAAAATAATGCATTTTTTCCATGAAGAAATTTATGTGTAAATAGGTACATCAGTAGCAGTCCAAATGGGAAACAACTCAGACAGGCACTAACAGGTAAACAGATGAACACGATGTTGTACAGCCCTAAGTGGACTACTATGCAACAATAAAAAGAAACATAATGATACATGGTATAACATGGATGAACTGCAAACATACTACGCTAAATGAAAGCTAGATGTAGCTCAAAGGCTATGTAAAGTATTACTCTTTTTATATGACAATCTAGAAAAAGCAAAATTAAGAAGACAGGGAGAATATGCAGGTACTAGAGTTTAGGAGTGAGGAGGGTTGACCCAAAGGGCCACACAAGGTAACAGATAATAGAACTATTCTTTATCTTGATTTGGTGGTGTTTACATGCTTACATATTTCAAAAAATAGGAAGACTTGCACATCAAAAAGAGTGAACTTTATTTATCAATCAAACAAGCTCATAAAAAAGACTAACAATGTAAGTCACCATTTAGCTTGGAATACACCATTACCAACTAACTACTCCAATAAGGTGAGATAAGAAAAGGCAAGAGCATCACTTACTGATGAATTATTTTATGAAAATCCTAAAAAATATGCTGTAATAGGTCACGTTTTTTAAAAGACTGATTTATTCATTTGAAAGGCAGAGTTAGAGAGAAAGAGAGAGAGGGAGGGAGAAGAGGCAGAGGTAGAAAGAGATCACCCACCCACTGGTTCACTCCCCAAATGACTGCAATAGCTAGGGCTGGGCCAGGTCAAAGCCAGAATCCTGGAGCTTCTTCTGGGTTTCCCACATGGGTGTCAGGGTCCCAACCTCTTGGACCATCTCCTGCTGCTTTCCCAGGCACATCAGCAGGGAGTCAGATCTGAAACTAGCACCCATATGGGATGCCGGGGTCAGGCAGTGGCTTCATCGCTATGCCACAGGATCAGCCCCAGTAGGTCACAATTGTTTGCTCACCTCAGTAGAACTCTTATTGAACAATTTTATGTCTATTACATAATCATCAATATTGATCTAGTCACGCCAGATGCATACTCATTCCCTAATCCCATTCATCGTTCAGTCATTATTCACTGGATATCAACAGTACACTTGGTCCTGTTTTAGGTATGCCAAATGTCCCAGTAATCACACAAGGTCCTTGCTCTCATGAGGTTTACATTCTAGTAAGGGGATCGTGCCCAGAACTATGTGCTATGAAGACAACCAAAGAAGGCACTGGTAGAAGGCAGGAAGTCACCATTTACCTGAGCAAGTCAGAGAAGGCCTCCCTCAGAGCGGGACATCTGAGCTAATTCTAAGTGACAAGAGGCAGACAGCAGTTGTAGGAAGAGCCTTCGTGACAAAGGGGCTACTAAATACAGAGACCCCCAAAGGAAGGAGACTTGGTTCCCCAAGTCACAGAGGCCAGAGTGGGGAATGAGCAAGGAGACAGTGCTGAATATTATGTTCATGGCCTGTAAAGGAGTGCCTTGCAGAACCTAAATTACTTTACTTTATGCTGCTTACAATGAGAAGCCATCAGAGGCCTTTATAGCAGCCACATAATCTGATTTATGTTTCTAAAACATCCATCTGGCTGCCGATTTTTGCAGGACATTCAGCTTTCTTTTCTCTCCCTCAAGTATTTATTTCTTCATTTACCTTAGCTGTGTGGCCTTAGGCTAATCACATACACTCTCTCAGTCTCGGTTTCCATATCTATGAAATGGTGACACCAGGTACCAGCACCTGCCAAAACAAACTGGTTCAGTGTGGTGGTTAAACATTAGACTGCAGCTCACTGTGCTCTCACTTCCATTCTCTCCTTCCCAGGACCCTGCCTTGTCAATTACCTACTCTCCCTCTTGCATTTTCAATTTCAGTCTCAGCACAAGGCCACCGATGTCTTCATGTTTTACCTGTTCGACAACACCCTTACTCTACTCTGGCTGCTTTTCTGCTACCATCTCTTCCCTCCAGCCCTTTTTCCACATCACCAAAACAGTTACCTCCCAAGAGTAAAGACTGTGCCCAGACCCCCTACGTGGCTGCTCTCCATTGCTTACTCCTTAGCCTTTCACAATCCAAATCTCATTCCCATGTCTACAGAATCCCTTCTTGAAAAGCACCAGCACCCATCTGTTACCCGCTGCGAGGTGTTATTCCTGGGATTCCCAATTCTATCAGCTCTGTGCCATCATCTTACTGGGAGGAGGGATAACATAACCAAGGACAGTCGTATGGGATTCTACTCTCACTCTGTGACCACGATACTGGAAAAGACACTTCCCTGGGCACTATTCCAGTATCCATGGCTACAGCTGGTTAGATTTATAGAGAGGCTTAGAGCCCTTCCAGTTTGGAAATTTTAAGACTATATTATTTTTCGCTTGGACATCCATAACTCATCATTGTCTTGTTTCTGTAAATTATTATATTTTATTAGGATGTATTACTCATCATCATTTTCTTAAAGATTTATTTACCAGTTAGTTGAGAGGCAGAGTGACAGAAACAGAAGGACAGACAGGGAGAAAGAGGTCTTTCATCTGCTGGTTCACTCCCGCAACATCCAGGGCTGGGCCAGCCTGAAGCCAGGAGCTTCATCTGGGTCTCCCACATGGTTAGCAAGAACCCAAGTTCTTGAATCATCACTTGCTGCCTCTCCGGTAGATTAGTGGGAATGCTGGATCAGAAGCAGAGTAGGCCAGGTCTTGAACAGACACTCTGATATGGGATACGGGCTTTCCAAGTAGCAAGTTAACTCACTGAGCTACAATCCCCACCCCTGGTCATCTTCTTAATGGGTTCTGCTTCCCCCAGGTTCCTAGCGAAATGCTCTTTAGACCATGCTCGAGTCCCTACAAACACTCTCAGCTTGGGAAATGGGGTCCACGTTGACCCCCTCAATTTCAACGTCTAGGAAGAGGCCTCGCACGCCTTCAGAACAACAGGACCACCTGCATGGAGAATGCTTCCTATGAGACCAAGAGGACACCACTTTATCCAGACTGCACTTCTTTCCTTCTCCCTTTCTCTTGGCTGCTCATCATTATCCAGGCCAGGGAGGCTCAGACTGGGCAGCTTTTGCTTGCAAACCACATTCTTTACTCCCTGGTTCAAGTCAGAAGTTAACCCTTCCCCCTCCTCTCCCTTCACCGTGGAGTCCCCAAGTCATTATGTAAGCCACAGCAAAGCAGTATCCCGAGTGGGGACTCATGGGGGACAGCTGTGGTAGCCTGTAGTGGGTCACGCAGCCCAAGCATGGCTCAGATGCCTCATGTGGAGGCGCACAGACAGGAAGACATGCATGTGCTCATGTGTGGTCCAGCGTAGGGCATCAGACCCCAAGCAGAGAAAGACCTAGCAGGTAAGGAGGGCATCCAGCAGGTATGTGTGTGAGGCCCAGGGGAGGACACCTTAAAGAAATGACTGATCCCAGGTCTGGGGCAGGAACAACCCAAGATGGGTCTAAAGCATGACAGCAGGCAAGTGCTCAAAAATGATAGAGACATGGTAAAGGGACACAGAAACCCGCTTGAACAGGCCTCTCTCCCCTCCCCCACTCTCCAGCTTAACCAGAGCAGTCTGAACAAATGGCCCGTAACGCTACAGCCCTGAAGACCTGAAGCCATGTCCACCAATGCAGACATAAGTAAATGAATAAAGTTAGATGAAGAAGTTATATGAAAACCAACTCCTACAAAGACTTCTTCTGTACTACCTTGTCTCCTTTCTGCTCCCCTCGGCATCCTTGCTCCAGGGCCTAGTTCCTGCATGGCTGAGATAACTGCCTCACACATTTCTGTAAGTGCCTATCCACCCCTCAACCAGCACACAGGACACAGCACAGTGTCCCCAGGTGCACACTGGCTCACGACGCTTCCCAGCCCAACACTCCAAAAGCTCCTGCTTATTAACGAAAGTAAGAACAAATGTCTTATTTAACTTTCAAGTTCAACTCCCTTCTAGTTCCAACTAATTTCTTCCAGGCCTTCTGCCTTCCAAGCTCCATATCACAGCAGCCGCCCAGTTGTACACCACACTCACTGCTTTCCGCTCACCTCCACGGTCGGCTTTTCTCACGTAGCTCCCTCTAAACAGGATGGGCCTATTCCCAGCTTCCTATAGCACATCCAAGGCCAAGCACAAACACCACATCTCATCGCTCCCACCTCCCTGCTTTCTAAGACCTGCCCATATAATCTCCGCCTGTCCGAATACCCAGAGTCCAGGGCAGTGCTTAGACTAACGATTAAAACATTCATGTCCCACACTGGAATGCCTGGGTTTCATGTGTGGTTCTGGCTCCTGCTACAGGTTCCTGCTAATGCAGGTCTTGTAAGGCAGCCGCGATGGCTCATTCCTGCCACCTACATGGGAGAGCTGGATTGAGCTCCTGGATTTGGCCAGGACCAGTCCTGACCATTTCAGGGATTTCTGGAGTGAATCAGCACATGGGAGCACTCTCTCCATTTGTCTGTCTGTCTTGCTCTGCCTCTCAAATAAAATGTACAAAAGAAAATAACCAAAGTCAACTTTGTCCCTTCCAAATCCTATTTCATTCTGTTTTACATAGAAATTTTTGTATATTTGTGTTAATAGTTCACAATGTATGTGGTAAGATTTCATAGTAATGAAGAATTCATCGGTATTAAAATTAAGTCATAGCCACAGTTATGAACCCAGAAGGCCATACTCTCCCTAAGATAACAACTTTTCAGGACTCAAATTACTTTTTGTTTGTCCTGTTTCTTTCCATAGACTACACATTTCCATTTCCAGCATAAAACAGGCAATTTCTACTTCTTTCTTACATAGAAATTTTGGCCTTGGCTGTACCACAAACAATCATAAATCCAGAGGATTCTGAAGCATCAATTAAGTAACAAGTCCTTACATGCAATTGCATTTTAACTTCATCATTACCTTACTATATAAAGAATAAAACTCTTAAAACTAAAGCTGAAGTCTATACTTCACAAGTTTAACACCAGAAACCCTAAAATGCAAAATGAAGACACTCTCCATGAAACACACTTTTATCTGTCCTTGATTTTCAACCACACATTTTGGAATGTCATCCACACAGCTATCCAAATTAATAGCTACGCTTAAATGCAATCAAGAAGCCAACGTTCTTCCCTCGATTTGAGTTTTATGAATGAAAGAAAATGATAAGTTATTTAGCAGGAGAGCTGAAATTCTATCAGCAGAGGAGTAGTAAGAAACTAAAGCCACAGCTGAAAGCCAGGAAAAAAATATTATTTCAGAGGGGGGGAAAAAAGGGAAATAATGACATCAAAGTATTACGGGAAGCAAGGTGTTGCTTGAGATCAATTTAACATCTGCTATGACTACGATACTGCAAGGACAGAAAAGGTCAGACACACCCAGAATTTCAATACTGTAAAAGGTGTCAAATCTATAAATGATAAATCACCAGGGCCCGGCTTCAGCATGTGATCAGTATGGAAACTGCCTCATGTTGAATAATTTGAGCTGAATGAACTGAAACCATATCTTTCGTCTCAACTTTAGTTTTTAAGTATAGACAGCTCTAAATAAACTAATTTCTACATGATAAAAGCGGAAGATACTGACATATAAACCTAAGATACTTATGATGTTAAAAGCAAAACGTATAAATGTACTCTTGTACAAGGTGATTTATGTATTATGAGGCCTATCATTTTTCAATAAAATTGCCACTCTTCCCAGAAATATGGTAAATAACTGATAGTCAGGAGAAGCAAGTCTCATTTTAAAGTTATTTCTAGTAATATTATTTGAAATGCAGTACTAACCTGAAGAAATTCTAGGTAGTCATTTAAAAATCAACACAAATAAGAAACACAACACAAATAAGAAAAAGAAAGCTATAACTTTTTATTCCTAAATGACCTAACCAATGCTGTAACAGATTTGTTAGAGAAAGCACCAATACACAATAGCTCTGTGGCTCGCTCTCTCTCTCACCTCCACAAACCCCATCATTCTTTCACACTTTGTATTACTTAGAAAAATAGTACTTACATCTCAAAAATACAGTCAGGGACTTTACTAAAAGGGTAAGCCTTATCCAAAATCCCTAAATTCTGAAGCTTTTAGTTTATCATATGTGGAGAGCTCTGAAAAACATCAGCGAAAACTGAAAAATAACTGTTGGTTATTAAATAAATTGTTCCATTCTGCCAGGAAAGAGATTCAGCACCTATTAAGATGAACACCTAAGTGCTTGTCGTGAAATGATATGCCACAATATGCCCTTTGAAACAGTGAACTTTAATATTCAAAAGTCTAGGTCAGCGTTGGCTGCATGTTATGATACTATCAAAGCGACAGTGACTATCGCCATAAACAGCCACTGTTGTCCACAGAAACAGCCTGTTGCCATCAGGAATAGGGTAAATCAACAGAAGAAGGACCTCATAGTAAGTGTCAGATTTTATAAAAGGAAAACAAAAAGCATTCAGTTTTCTCAAGTAGAGCGAAACGCTAGTCCTCCCCACTTTTACTTTAAAGTAGCAAACAGCAAAATGACATTATTCTCTCCAGGTGACTCTGAAACAATGGAGCTAGATGTGTGATAAAAAAAACAAAAAACAAAACAAAAACCTTGAAATCAGATTAGCAGATCTGTTAAGGATTGTTTTCATTCTTCAAAGGGAACGACAGAGCTCGTCAGTAATTTATAATTTACAGGCAGACCATAAGGAGCATGTAGTTTAACTTACTCTCTAAAAAAATGAAGAAACTGAGGCAGCTAGGAGAAGCTGTGTGTCCCCTGAGGTCACAGGGCTTTTGCGTGTGCGAGCTGACAGGGGAACTCCAATTTACATGACAAGGCCGGGTCCAGCGTCCACCCAAAGGCCTTTACATTTCACTTTGTCATAAGTTATAATTTGGCACTCCGACAATCGCTGCACTAGAAATGACTAACACACAGGTGACTTCGGTCACCACTCTCACAGAACGCATGTTATGACATTCAGTTTTCACTGAAAAAGACAACACACACCTCCTAACCACGACTCGCTTCTGTCCACCTGAAAGAGTGATGCAGGTGAGAATCGTTTTTACGATTTGAATAGACACACCTCCCTCAGGATGGTATTCAACAGGACTAAAACAAACAATGCAAAATGCTCTTCTCCATTAACCTCCCAAACACACCTAGACTAGAGCAGACTGGCAGTTCTCAACTTCTGGGCCTCACAGCACCTTTTCACTCATAAAAAGGATTGAGCATCCCAAAGAGATTCTGTTTATGTGAATTACAGCCATTGATACCTAGCAGATTAGAAATTAAAACACTGACTCAATTTAAACTAGACACGAAAACATTTTAAACCAAGTAACTAACACATCACTGCTACGTGCTAACATGAACATGTTTATAGGAAAAAACCCTATTTCTCCACATGCACAACTTTAGTGAGAAGAGAGACTCTGCTTACATGTTTGTGAGTCTACTGTCTTGCTTAATAGAAGACAGCTGGATTTTCCTATCTATTTTTGCGTTCAATGTGTAGTGACATGTTTTTCAAGCATACAAAGAAAATCTGGCCCCATACACATATATTGCCAGAAAAAGGGGAACATATTTTAATGGTGTTTTCAAATAATTGGAGCTGTGATTCTCTGAGTATACATTGACAACTGATAGAGTAGAGGTTAGATGCGATGTGGAATCTGACGCAGCGTCTATGAGCTTTTCATGCACTATCACTCAAAAATCCACTGACCGAGCTTCCATTCTGAGTTGGGCTTTTGCCAGTGTATGATTTCTGACTTTATAGACCTTTCTATAAAGGTCTCAGGGACCCCCAAACCAACTTTGTGATCTATTGGAAAACAGGTCCTTGTCCAATCTAAAGATGATGGGTACTTTCAGCCTAGAAACAGTTATACCTAGCCTTGATCCTTTACAATCTTTAATTCATTAGTGAATTCAACATCTCACAGAATGAGATATTATCATCATCAACTAAGGCAAAAATATTGAATTGTGGTATAAAAATACAAAATAAGAATCCAAGGATGAAGCTTGGATGAGGTTAAGGATGATAACATATAAATGTAAATCTAGAAAAACTAGATATCATCTGATCATTGAGCCTTTTTTTCAGAAAATGATCAAAACAAATAGGTTTGGATAATATTAATGGGGGATGGTCATAGAGTATTAATATGTACAGTTTCAAATAGCACTGAAACTTTGACAGTAAGATCCTTGGGAAAGTTTTCTTAACTGCACAAAACCAAGAGCCGGCGTTGTGGTGCAGCAGGTTAAGCAACATCCCACCTCAGAGTGCAGGTTTGTGTCCTTACTACCACACTTCTGACCGAGCTCCCTGATGACACACCTAGAAAAGGAGCGGTGATGACCCAAGTACTTCAGCCCCTTCCAACCATGTAGGGAATTGGGATGGAATTCCTGGCTCCTGGCTTTGGTCTGGTCCATACCTGGCCATTGCAACCATTTGGGGAGTGAACCAACAGATCAAAGTGTGTTCTCTCTCTCTCTCTCTCTCTAACTAGACAAATCTTAAAACATAATTAATCCCTTCTATTTTAGCAAAGAGATGAAGAATTTCTGAATATTCGAGAGTAGGCATCAGACAGTACCCGCAGGACCCATGAAAGCAGCATAAGGTCAAAGTTACTGATTCATACTAGTATTTCTAAGGCTATGGGTCATTATATCATCTGGAGGCACTTCATGAGTTCAGTGTGAAAAGTACAATTACGATACTAGAAACAGACTACAGAATATAAGAATCAGCGATTTTAGATACTCTGATATTTCTATCAGAAATAACATTAGCCAAAGCAAACAGTCCTCAAAATTAAAAAAGTAGAATTATGGGATTAAATGTGTAGTGTCTACACACTTAAAAAAATCTGAGTTTAATTATAAGAAAATATTAAATATTTAACAAGTATTCAAATACTTTAAATATTTAAAATAGTTTGTGAAATTTCATGAAATGAAGGAAAACCAAAAGAAATGGAAACATGAAACTAATAGCTTGAATGTATACAAGGCATACTAATATATCAGATGATAGTCAAAGTACTTCTCCTAAATTAACTTACTTAAATTGTCTCAACCACCCTTGAGACGAAAACTGTTTAAGCCCTTTTACAGATAAGAAAACTAAAGTTCAGAGAGGTAGAGAGATGTGTACAGACATCCAAAGTAATTAAGTAGCCCAGCGGAAACCATCAGGCTATACTATCTCATCTTAACTCACTTATCAAAATAAGTGCAAAAGTGTTCCTTCTATAAAAGTAAAAGTACAAGTAGTAAAACATGTTACATTTGGTTCTGAGGGCAACTGTGCTATTTCATGACCTGTGTCAGAGTTTACATTTTAAGGGAGCACTGGAATATGACTAAATAGCTCATGCTACTGAGAACTATAAGAACATATGGTTTATGGAATGTTTACTTCCATAAAAGCAAGAAGAGTAAGGTCTGAGCCCAGGGAAGAAAAGAATGCACAATTAAATGGCTTTGAGCCTGGGTTTCCAAAAGAACATAATGGGAGGATGATATAGGAATACATATAATGGAATGGACATATTTCCCACAAAAAATTCTTTTAAGAAAAATGTCCACATATTCCTAAATGCCAAATAAAAGGAGTATATCTATAAAATGTATTCTTTATATATTCCATAAAGGGATCATTTATCACAAGCAATACAGAAGCAAAGTCCAATGCAAGAACTCATTGCATAACTTAGAACCACCCTTTATAGTCATCTGAAACCTCTTCCTTGTTTTTTTCTAAATATATACAACACGTTATCTGCAACACAGAGAGCCAAGAGATATTTTACAGTAAATAAAGTATGCCTTCTTGCAGATACGAAAAGTTATAAATAAACCAACAAACTGCAGTGACATATTTCACTTCCAATATGAGTAAGAAAGCAAGATTGTCCACTTAGTAATTTTAGATGTGCTGAGTCTTTAAAAGCCCTCAACAGTTAAGGAAGTGATTTATTTGTATTGAAAACCACAACTTTCATATGATTAACCCACCCAAAAATGGGTGAGGGGGAGGGAAGCTGGTGGTAAGATTTGGGGTTCAATTTTATTTTTCCCTACCAACGAAGTCATTAAGAAAATGAAGGGGAAAAAGACTAGAACCACAAAGAAACTAGAACACTTTTAGCAAACCAGCCAACAACGAAAGGAAAAAAAGAAATCTAGCACTAGTCTACTAAAGTAAATATAGTAACTGGCAGTAGAAAATAAATACTTTCCAAACACTTAAAACAGGCATTTGGAGGAATCAGGGCTTTGGGTTGTAGGGGGTGGAGTGGATACATATATGTTCCTTCAAAGTCAACACAAACATTTTCAGATATATTAAGAATTTTCTGTTCTTCTAATTCTAAAAAGTAGCAACACTATGGCAACAAGGGGGGGGGGAACTAAATGACCATCCTATTTATAGCAAAAAAACAGTCAGCTGAAATGTATCTAACTTTATCAACTGTACAGATAATGCTACCCTTCAAAATCTTAGGAAGCCACAATTCTTTCCACGACCTTCCAACATTTTATAAAGTCATGACTTTCAGATAGATAGATAGATAGATAGATAGATAAGAGAACGGAAAAAAAAAGTCAAACTTACCTTGACACGTTTTCTGGAATGTATTCTAGGACCGGATACCCATCACTTCTTCTAGATGACAGGTCACCGTGCGATTTCCACGACTCCACTAAGGTATTGACAGGAGGAAAGGAACTCAAGTGTTGGAAAGATTGGTCTCTAGCCGATCGTGATAAAGATATTGTACCTTGAGCACCAATCCTGTAGTGAAAAGACTGTCCACCTGAATTCACACCAACTATGGCAGACGAAGGGATGCTGGCCTCTGGGTAGTAGCTCCCATCATCCGGTTCTTGTTTAATCCCCATGGGGAATCCACTGCCTTCACAGGTACCATCAAAGCCCGGCACAGGTGGTCCTAAAATTCCTGATAGAGAGTAATAGTCTTTATCATCCATAAAGGAAAAATACGAGCCATCCATAAATGGAAATGGGTTTACTGTTGGATTCCCTTTAAAAGAAGTGCCAGAACACGAATGCTTGGTTGATTCTTGCTTGATCGGTACTGAGAATGGAGAATCTGGATTTATTTTGCTATTCCCTCCTAGACATGAGCTGCTGAAGGCTCCATCTGGTTCTGGTTTTATGTACTGGACAAGGTTAAGCTGGCCCGACACACCGTTGGACATGGCACTGTCGACTTCCTCAGTCTTGGGAAAAGGGACCTCTTGAGCACCTTTCTCGTGTGTGTCTGGACTTGGAACCACATCCCGGCTTGCACTGGATCCAGTAGAGGAGCCAGAAGCAGTGTAGCTGAAGGCATTGTTTATAGGGCTACAGATAGATCCCACAGTGCTGGCTGTTGGGCTGGAAAGCGTGGATCTGTTATTTGTGTTGGAAGGGCTGGAAACAGAGCACCTTGAGTTGTTGATATTTGCAGGGCTAGACACAGAGGATCGCAGAGTGACATTATTAGGGCTGGAGACCGGAGATTTTACACTGCAATGGCTTGGAGGGCTGGAAATCGGGGATTTCATGCTACTTAATGGACTTGAGAGAGGAGAGCCCACATTGCTAGCGTGTATGGGGCTGTGCGACCTGGAGCCTCGATTTTCCACGTTAGGAGAGCATGTCAGAGGAGTTCCCTGGGTGATAGGGCTGTGCACTGGGAAGTTTCCAAAGCTGGCTGTGGTGGAGGATACAGAGTTGATGCCAGCAGGGCTGCAGACCGAAGACGGCATGTTCAGAGGGCTGCAAACCGAGGGGCTCTTCTCATGACACATGATGGGGCTTTTAACAATGGCGCGCATGACCCCACCATTCATGGAGCTCCCAGAGTCAGGCATAAATGACCTCAAGGGTCTGCTCACACTACTGAGAGTGGAAGGGCGATGGCCGTTTTCTTTGTAAAATTTTACCAGCTGCTCAACATTTTGATAAATCTTGGCTGGACTCACACTGCCTTGTTGGCTCTGTGGATCATATGTATAGTCAGCATCCCTTATGGAATCCATGTATAAACCCATAGATTCAGCTACAGTTGCTGAAAGTTCCTTGGCCTCCAGCTCAGTTTTAATATCAGATGTTACAATCCCAGACCGATTACTGTCTTGCTGAAGGCAGTGGAGTAGTTCGTGTTTTTCTTTGCTGCTTCCTTGAGTACTGTTGTTTGGAATAGCACCGGAAACACAGCTCACATTGACAATCTCCATGTAGCTGTTCTCATCGGTCCTCTCTGTAGATCCCAGGGTAGATTGCTCCACAGTCTGAGAAACTTGACCCCACCGTCTTTCCATATCTAGACCTTCAGGGAGACTGTGGTAGCCTTTGGTCTCCATAGCTAACAAATAAATTTATATTAAAAAAAAAATAGTCAGTTACAGCAATAGTACTTGAAAAGATATTCCCAAATTTCATTTATTAAGCTACAAATACAGTCTACTTATTAGAAGCAATACTTGTAGTTGTAATAAAACCGTTACCTTCTTGAGTGCTGATATAACAAATTATTGTCTACAACTTGTGGAGAGGCCAGGATAAGAGAAACAATCACATAAAACTATCATAAGAGAATCACACAAAACATGTTTGCTATAACACAGCCTTTAAAATTTGCTAAGAATAGTCACAAATACTTATTTAAAACTCAAAATAATCCTGGCCATGGGTGAGCCAGGCAAAAGAGGAAATTGAGGACTTAGTGAGGTGGGTGACTTATCCAAGGTGAAAAGGCCAGCCCATAGTCTTTGGGGTCTTTAGATCACACAGTTGTCCATATCTAGTACACGGCCTTGTTAAAGAGAGAAAACCACATGGAGAGCCAGCACTGTGGCACAGCGGGTTAAGCTGCCACTTGTGACGCCAGCATACCATATTACAGTTCGGTTTTAAGTTTCAGCTGCTCCACTTCCTATCTAGTTTCCTGCTAACGTGCTTGGGAAAGCAGCAGATGATGGCCCAACTACCTGGGCCCCTGCCACCTCCATGAAAGGCCTGGACGAAGTCCCTGGCTCCTGGCCTAGCCCAGCTTTTGCTGTTGCAGTTATTTGAGAAGTGAACCAGCAGATGGAAGATGTGTGTGTGTGTGTGTGTGTCACTCTTCCAATTAAATGAATCTTTAAAAAAATATGGAAATGCAACCAAAGTTACCATCTTCATAGATAAACTTACCGAGTGATTTATCATATAAGAATAGGTAGTTTTTAAATAATAAGGCTTCAGATAGATTAGTGATGAAGATACTTCAATGTCAGGCAGATCAGGACTCTTCTCTGTAGTTCAATACTGGCCAGGACTTTCATGTGCTCCCTGACCAAGCGGTGCCTCTGCTAAAAAGACGCCCAAACTTCAGCCAGTTTTTATCTTTGATAGCAAATGGAGCAGGTTCAAAAGGGAAATTTAGCTACGCATTCATTCAAAAATATTTGCCTTGCTTCATTGTGGGCCTAAGTCACTTAATCTGTAGTGACAAAATAGGCGCAGTTCCCATTCCTCAAGGGACCCATACTATTGCTTTAGATATTTGAGATCATTTCAAAAAGTTAGTGGAAAAATGGAATTCCAAGCTAAGTTTATTTTGCTGCAAGGTAACTTTGAAATTCACCCACAGCTTCTGCATAATATCCCTTTTCCATTACCTTTTGGAAAACCTCCTGTACAACCATATCCATAAACTCTAAAATTTGATAGACTGTTTAATTATAATAGGCTCTATTTATATAACCCTTAAACGTTACACAGTTCAGTGCAGCATTATAAGCCTTTTACATATATTAACACATTTGTCTTTACAAACAACTGTATATGTCAGGTACAAGTACTATCTAATTAACGCAACGGGAAGAACTGAGGTACTGCCACCCAGCCAGCTAAGTGGCAGAGCTGGAATTTGATCCCCGGTTTCTCTCTACCCCAGAGCCTGTGGACCCTGGCACCACTGACTTTGTTGTGGAGCTCTGCCTGTGAGAGGATTAAGCAGCATTCATGGCCTGCCCCACTGGGTGCCAGGAGCACCCTCCCTCCCCAAATGGGGCGACCAAGAATGTCTCCAGATGTCACCAAACACCCCGGGGGAGGCAACATTAACACATTCTCAGTAAAATTGTATTTGTACATTTTAATATTTTCAACCCCCCCCCCAAAAAAAAAAATCTGCCTGCATGCACTGCCCAAACCCATTCAAGTCTGTAAACACTCTGTGATCCAGTAAAGCTGATGCTGCTTCTGCCGTTCTGTCCAGAAGCATCGCCCTGGGCCTTGCATCCTTGTTCCACTTTGCAACTCACTGCCTCCATCCCCAAAACTTCTCCCTACTGAAAAAAAAGTGAGGCTGGGAAATCTTTTTGCAACAGAATTTATATTAACACTGAAAAATAATATAATGACTCTACTAAATAAAGCGGGATAGGATATCACAAGGTCCTATAATGAAACTTAATGTCCAACTTGCCCAAATATTATAATTACCTCTTATTTTTCAGTATTCTACACTAGATTTTAAGTTCTGAGAAGGCAGAATCTGTTTCACCACTGTATCCCAAGTGTACAGCATAGTACAAATGAAAAAGTTTTAAACTATTGTAATCAATATTCAATTTGTGAACGTTAAAAACTACCAATTAGGTAGTATGTTTCTACTTAAAGAACATTATTCTATGAATTCCTAGTCAAAAGTAAATTTTAAAATATTGGAAAATAAATGAAATCACAAAGATTGAGGTGGCTATCTAGTAATTCCACCCAAAAAATTGATGTGGATGAAAGTCAGGTGAAAGCTGGGGAAAAAATAATAGAATTGGCCTTTTTTCTACTTCACTGGAAACCCATTTGGCAACAGGTGCATATTGAGAAATACAGTAAATGTTATGTGCTTCTACTTCTACCTAAGAATGCTGTATCTTTCCTGTGGCAAAGATGAGTGAATATATAGTTAAGGTAGAAATGTTTCAGGTTCAAATTCATTAAACACCACAAGAAACATGTCTATTTGTGTTCAAAACAGAACACCTTCTGTGTATCTCACCTTCCCCTACCCCCAACACACACACACATCCAAACTCACATTCTCTCTGGAGACACACTGCCTCATCATCAACCCAAATGTCCCACAGTTACTCTGGCCTCTGTACCTTATCAACCAAAGGGTCTCCATTGGTACGCTCCTCTGTCTGAATTGTGAAGCAACAGGGCTCTCTGCTCTAACTCTAAAGGCAGAGCTGCACATAGACCTCTCTCCAAAACTATCGCTCATTTGTCTTTTTGGGAAGAGTATACACTAGTTTCCCACCCTACCACCCCCCAGGTTTTACAGTGTACATTTGCATGCTATACCCCTAGAGGAGTCTCTAGTGCCCAAACCAGTTTACTTTGTAACCCAGCGCCCACTACATAACTTGGGCAAGGCACCCTTTTCACCAAACACTTACTAATAGTCTAGGACACACTTTGCCTTGCTCTGCTCTCCAAAGCCTGAACCATATCCCAGATCTGTGGAAGACTGTGAATGCCAAGGCACCTTATCAGCTAATATCATACAGCTGATCACAACCTTCCACGCTCTGGTTAGCCAGCCTGGAACTCTCTCACTAACAGCATACATGTGACATTATTGACAGCATCACTGTTCAGGAATTTGCAACAGGCTTTGCTGAAATCCAAATGAGCCTCATTTCAGGTATTCTCATTTACCAACCTGATACAGCTCTACAAAGGGAAGAATGGAAAGGCTGGAGACAAATACAAAAGAACGGAGGACATCTACCATCTATGTGGCTTCCACGACAAACACTGTCACAGCCAGACTATTTTGGAAAAATAAAAAATAAAAAGAACTACTGAAATACTTTATGCTGAATTCTCCCTATTCTGTTAATGAGCCTTTTCTGTAAACAAATAGATCAGGTTAGAAATGTATTTCCTATGTTGTCCAGGAAACCAGGACTGTCTTTTTGGAATTGGCAAAATGGCCATGGCTTGAGCAGTATTTCAGTCAACTGGGACTTGCTAGTGAATACTGAAAATACTAGTTGATGAATATGATCGTTATAGCACTTAATATCCAGAGAGTAAAGGGGAAGTTTTTGTTTCTCAGATGAGCAGACAGTAGTATAAAAACCTATCTCACGTACAATTGGTCTTGTCTGCCTTATGATGGAAAGTATTCCAGAGATTCTCTTGGGATGAAGACAAAAACCATTATGAATCCTTAATTTTCTTGCACATGGCCTCTCCCCCAAACATAAAGGATATTCACAGAAGGGAAAGCTCTGATTGAGATTCTACTTTAAGCCACAGGCTCATATGTGCTCTGAAACACTATTTTTACAAAGGAAAACTAGACTAAAAATTTATGTTGTATACTTTGTGTTAAAGTACCCTTTTCCATAAGGAAGTAGTTCTGGTTTGTTGTCTTTTTTTGAGGAATATTAACAAAGGCCTTTCCAAATCTGCATTTTATCTGAAAACATTTTCACTTTTAATATCCCCCAAAGCACAGTCTCACATTAAAAGCATCATTTTCAACAGCTACTTCACCGTAATATGGCACCTTAAAAAAGAATTTCACTATCGTCTCTACCTTTCAGAGCTGCAAAAGTTCATTGTATGTAACTTTTAAGTTTTTTTTTTGTCCTTCCCGGCTACGGAACTCTGATATTTCTCTTTTCTAACGAGGTAAATGACAGAAATCTGCCCCAAGGTCACCTAAGGGTGGGAGAACCAGTCAGAACCCAGCACACCTGATTTCTATTCACTCACCTAATTCACTGAGCCACCGGATCTTTCCAAAATCCCCAAACAAAACTCTGGCTCCCTTGGAGTGAAAAGCTCCACTTCAGCTTGTTTAAAAAAAAAAAAAATCCCTCCTTAAGCGTTTCCATGATAGCAAGCCATTATGTCAAACATAAAATTAAAACTTCACAGCCAGATTTCACAGATGGAGAATGCTGTTATCATTACTATGTAAATATCATCAATAACAGCACCTAGAGAAATGGCAATACACAATGTCTAGAAGCGATTTGCTGCATCTTAATATTCGGCCGTTTCAGAAACTCGTCTGCTATCAGAAGTTTTCCTAACTCCTGTGCTACAATAGACCATCACAGCTGATGGTGCCATAAACCACTATGATTTCCACCTGGTCTTTCCAAAGTCAGAGGAGCCACGCACCTAAAATTCACCAGTAGGCTAAGGATGCCACCCAAAGCAGCTGCATCCCTGCTCACATGCCCTGAGAATTCCAACTGATGACACAGAAAGCGTAGCCTCTCTCCAGAGTTTGCAACATTCGGGAACGGGAAAGGGAAGGCATTCCCACCGCTCGCCCGCCCACCGCACCTAGCAGAGGTACCTCTTCTCCAGCTGCCCCTACGCCGCTACACCTCCCGCCGCGACGTGCGAGCTCCGGCGACGGACAGAGGCCAGAAACACTCAATGCAAACGTCCTTTAAAGACTGTACAGGGAAAGACTGTACCCGAAATTCATCTCTGGGAAAAGGGCAGGGCGACAGACCTCCCACTGCCAGCGGCGGCCGAAGGCTGCTCGTTAGAGGGCATTTCTCCAAAGTGGCCAAACTTTCCCAAAATAGTCCTCTGGCGGCCAAAGGGGGGGAAAAAAGTGGGAAACCAAAACAAAACAACTAGCGCACGGCGCGGTGCCGACCGTGCCTCCGGATTACGCAGCCGCTTCTCCCTGCAAAGTGCACGCTCCCGCGCCGCGGCCGCACGCCCCGCTGCGCACCCCTACACACCTGCCTCGGCCGGGGTCCGTCTCTCGCCGTCTACCTGTTGCAGCGCTTGCCACCGCCACGACACCCCTACTGCGGAGCCCCCCGAGATCCAACCACATCCAGGCCAGCGAGCGCCGCTCTCCCTGCAGCGGGAGAGCCCGAGGCAGCTGCGCTCTCGCACCCAGGTGACTGCACGGGCTTCCTCGGAGCAGCCTGAAGTTGGCTCGCGTCTCCCGGGCCCAATGACACCCCGGGCGCGGAGGGGCTGAGAGGAGGGGGCAGGGGCAGGGCCAGGGCGGGCAGAGGAGGGAGGGAGGGAGGGAGAGAGGGCGGGCGAGAGCTCGGAGGGGGAGTGGGCCAGCTGGAGGGCCGGCCCTTTTAAAAACGGGTCACATGTCCAGATAAAGTTCAGGTTGCTATCCCGCCCCCCTGCGCCCTTCCCATTGGCCCGGAGGGAAGCAGGGCTCCACGCTGCTCGGGCCAGGCGGGCTCCTCATTGGACAAGCCGAGCTGTCAGTCACCGGGCGGGCGACATGACTGATACAAAGTTGCTGCGACACAGCCTGGACCCGGCAGCTTCCTTAAAGCTGCAGCTGCGGCGGGCGCTTGGGGTGCCGGGCGGTGGCTACGACACCAGGCACCCTGCGCACGCCGACCTCCGCCCCCTGTCTCTCCGCTGCCCCAAACTTGCCCACGCCCGCCCCAGCTCTCCTGCCGGCCGACCCCGGAGAGCCGGAGGGCTGCGGGAAGTGTGGCGACGCGGAACAAGTCCGATTTTTTTTTTTTTTTTTGGCCGCGAGCAGTCAAGGTGGTGTCCCCTCAGGCTCTCCACCTGCAGCGCCAGGTGAGCGCCAGCCAGGGCCCCCGGCGCCGCGCCCAACGTCCGCGCGCCCGGGGAGAACTCCGGGTGGGCTTGGCCGACCCCCGAGGTCCGTCTCCCAGCCCCGGGAGTTACCTCTCGGCGGAACAGCCATCGCCTCTTCAGCCGGCGAACGAGAGGATCGCGTTCGCACTCGATTTGAATTTCCTGGTTTGAACCGTGCAGGAGAACCGGGTGATTTCCGCGCAGCCAAAGCCCTTTAAACACGGCCTTCCTCCTGCCCCCACCCCCGCCGCCACCCCAAAAGCCAAAGAAAAAGTGCCAGGGTCAGAACAGCCGCGGCTGCCCCCCCCCCAAATTGTTGTCGTACTTACTACTTTAGTATTGGATTTTTCCACTAGTTCAATTCAACCAAAAAAAAAAAAAAAAGCTTATCACCGAGGATAGTCTACTTCATAATGGGTGGAAGGGGGCGGGGGCGCGCATAATTGGGAGAGAGACGCGGGGAGTGGGGGAGGAACCCAACAGTTTTCTAAGGATCGAGTGTCTGCACGCAGAAATTCCGGTTTCCCTCCAAACGCCCCCACCCCGATTCTCCGCCCGCCCACCCCAGCGCCGCAGTTACTAAGCAGAAGCACAGGCTCCGTAACTTTGATGTCAGGGGACTTTGAGGCTCCGCGTACGAGGCTCCGTTTCAGGCTCCCGCTGGCCCGGAGTCAGCAACCGTGACGTACACCCCTAAATCTGGTCCCCCTCTGGCCCGCGGCGCCCCGCAGGCCGGCGGCCGCAGCTGTGCGGCTCCCGCCTCGCCCTCGCTGGGCGCCCGCCGCCGCAGCCCTCCGGAGCCGGGGCAGGGGAGGGGTACCCTAGCCCCAAGGCCCCTCCTACTCCTTACAGCTAATCCTCGGGATCCCCGACCCCAACCCCAGGGAGACGCGAACTCTCCGCTGCCCGGGTCGCCAACTCCCTGGCTTTTGCAGGGGTGACGGCGGCGGCGCCGGCGAGCGGATCCCGACCCCCCCCCACCACCACCACCCCCGACTCCGGCGCGCCGCAGCCCCCGCGCCCGGGAACACCCTCAAAGCGTCCCAACTTTCCCGCGGGGCCCGCCGTCACGCGCGCTCTGCCGGCCAGGCGGGCAGTAGCGCATCGATCGCACACGGCAGTGCGCGGGCGGCCGGCGGGCAGGAGCCAGGGGGGGAGTCCCGGACCCAGCGCCGGGCACGTGAGGCGCTGCCGAATTATGCATTATTAAAGGCCTGGACGTGTCTCTTGGACTAAGTTTTTACCTCCTTTGGGGAGGGCCGGTCTCGCCCTGGGTCTCAGGTTCTAGCCAAATCTAGGTTAGAACGGTGCAGGGGCAGCCACCGCGATCGCTCGCTCGCTCACCCGCCTGCCCGCCCGCCCGCCCGCCGCCCAGCACCCCTGTCCCGAGGCGGCCCCGCTGGTCCCTCGCCTCTGGGCCCGCTGCCCACCTCTCCCCGTGCGCCCTCTGCGCGGACCCTGCCTTGCCCGGGGCCGTCAGCGCAGAGTGACTGTCGCTGCACTCACCTTTTCTAGGACATGGTGGGGAGGCTGGGGCGGGGGAGGGGGCAGCGAGACTCCCGCCGCCGCCGCCGCCGCCGCCGCCGCCGGCGAGTCCGGTATTAGCGGATCGGCGGCGAGGATGGAGAGGATGAGAATCCCGGCGGCGCCCTGGAGACGGTGGGTAGAGCAGTAGAGCAATCGTGTGTTGTTACCCCCGCGAGAGGCGGCGAAACGGCGGCGCCAAAGCGCGCAGAAGGGACCGCGGGCACCCGCCCGCCCCCAGCAGCGGCGGCGGCGGCGGCGGCCGGCCGGGCCTCAGGCGGGCTCCTCTCCCGGGGTTGCGCGTCCGCGGGGCGTGGAGCGGCCCCGGGAGCCCGCGACTCCGGCGGGATGGACGCGCGCCGGCCGCCCCGCAGCGCGGCTCTCGGCGCGCCCCTCCGCTGGCCCTGGGGTGGCGGGTGACAGCTCGGGCGGCCCGCTCGCGCGTGTGAGGGGGCGGCCGCAGGGGGAGCCCGCGGCACCGCGGCCCCCTCCTCGGGTCACACCCTCGCCAGTGGGAGGGGGGCAGTACGCGTCGGGCCGGCGATCGGTGGGAATAGGGGCTGGGGGCGCCCGCGGCTGCCCTCCTAACCGAGGCCACAGCCAGCCAGCCTAGAGGCTGAAGGAATCGGGGACCCACATGCAAGGATCGTCTCCAGTCCTCTCCACGCACCCCCCCTCCCCTTTCTAAGTCCGGCCCTGCCTTCGCACCCGGCCTCAGGTGCACTTGCCACCCTCGGGGGCGGCGGGGGGCGGTAGGGAAAAGTTTCAGTGCCTGCTCCCCCACTGCCCACCCCACCAGTCCGCTGCTCCGCCCGCCTCTCCCGGGCTCGCCGAGCCTCTGCCCCACCCCCACCGTGGGGGGGCGTCGCGGAGGGGCCGGGTGTCTGCGCAAGGGGGCGTGCAGGGAGAGTGGCTAAGAGCGCGGCGGTGACCGGTCCCCGGGCTCCGTGACAGCGGCTCAGACGCCCGTGGCGGCAGCTGCCCGGCCGCGAACGCCGAGCACCCCCCCCCAACCTTCCCGCGCCGCGCGCCCCCGCGCCGCCCCGCGCGCCCCCGCGCCCTCGCGCCCGCCCGGGCAGACACCTACGCAGACGCGAAAGTGAAAGGGGGCGGCGGAGCCCGGCGGGCGGCCGGCGGCGCGCCGGGCGCAGGAGGATGGAGCGGGCAGTCGCGGTCCGGGGCTTTTCTGGCTGCGGGCGCTCTGCGGGGCTGCCCGCCGCCCCGGGGCGCCCGGAGCGTCCCGGAGTCCCGCGTTCTTGACCCCGCGGCACAGCGATCACAGGGGATGTGCGTGCCTCTGTGTGTGTGTGTGTGTGTGTGTTTGGGCGCGCGCGTGTATCCATGTGCACTCGCGGGTGTGCGTGGTTCGCTCCTGCCCCACACGCGGACACCCTCGATGAGGAGGACGATTGGGGGGCGGTTGGAGGGCCTGGGCGCCTCGACCTCTGACAGCCTCCCTGGCGTGCCGTCCTTCGGGGTTCACCGCACACACCCCCTTTCTGGCTTAACACTTCTCTTCCTACAGTTTCCTACAGAGTCTGTTGACCCCCTCCCTACCTCCACCCCTGCTTCTCCGGGGTCTTTCCCGCTTTGTTCCTAAATAGCTGTGAAAGTTGCTAATCCCTTCCCACACAGAGCCGTGTTAAACACGGAGCTGCCCCGTTAGAACAATCTCTCCCATTCTTCAGCCCCGTGCCGCCATCCGAACACCCGGCTTCCCCTTGCCCCCGCACCCACGCAGTGCTGGCACCACTCCGTTTGCAGAGGGCAAAACTGCCTTTTGCCCGAGTCTTATTTATAGGAATGGCACCTTAGGTTCATATTTGGGACTTTTTCCCCTGTATCTTAGGTGAGATCAAAAAAATATTTAAATGATCTATTTTCATTTTTTTAAACATTAACAATGAATATTCGGTGAATTTTAAAAGAACCAAATGGGCACTATGCCGATGTCTCCAAACTGAATTTGGAAATGCATCAAAAATAACGTGGGCTGACATGGGTGGATTGATAAAAGGGACAGAGGGATAGATTTGTGACAAAGATCTCTGTTATCATGGGTATATGTAATAATGTGTGTAGTTCGGTGTTTATGGTAGAACCTAGGTGGTGGGTGTTCAGGTGTTCACTGAAATTTTAGCAACTTTTGATATGTTTGAAACTTTTCATGATAAAATATTGGATAAAAAACCCACACATCTCTATTTTGTGCTTTGAAACACTTTGGTATTCTACAGCTGAGACTGGGTTTTTCAGCAGACAGATATGGTATGGCTTTTGAAACTTTTCATAGCAAAATAGTACTGGGGATAGGGGAAACTACATGCCCATATAAACCAGCCTCTCTTCTCCTTTGGGAAAGACCTTAGGGGATTTGGTAATTATTAACAGGCAGAGCTGGTGTTTTTTATTTTTATTTTTTAAAAATCTGAGTCTTTAGAGACTTGTGCAAACGTTCGGGTGATTCAGTTTCCCACAAGTAAACAAGAGATGATGCTTGGCACCCTGGAAGGGGCAACCCCAGGATGAGATCCAGGGCTCCCCCGTCTGAAAGGAAGGTAACACAGGTGATGCCTCTGAGAGACCCCATCAAAGAGGAGGAGCGGTCATTGCAACAAAGAGCCCCATGAGCCTAAACAACTGTAGGTGCCTAGCCTTGCTTGCTTCCCAGACTTGCTCTTAACAAAGTTTATTTTTTTTCATCCTTTTAGATAAGTATAATTTTTCTCTGCCAAAGGATGGAAATTTCTTTTTCAGACAAATAAAAATTAAGGCAGGAGAGGCATGGAAGAGAATCTTAACTTCTGTAGTGCTGCCAAATAGCTTTAAAGCTTGAAGCAGCATCTCCCTTGTGACAATTGTTCACCCTCTGTTCACTGTCACTGAACCTGGGGACACCTCCCTCCCCCATCCCATTAGTGTCAAACTCCCTGAGGTCTGCCACAGCAAAGTGCACGACTCAGCGTTTGCAATTTACATGTGTGACATCACATCCTCTATTATGTAACTTCAGATACAAAGCCTAATATCATCTCAGTTTGTGTTGGAAAGACTCCTCCCTGGCTCTCTGTTTTAGCTTTAGCAGAGCCACCCCTTCATTCCCTGCTCCTAATCCCATTTCTTCACCAGCTGCCACTGAAGGGAAAAAAGAGGCATGGAGTTATTTAGGCTGGGAAATTTTAAACCAAAAGACAAAAGAATGGAAAATATTTTGAAATGTGTTATATACCTCTCCTTTATTACTTTATTTATTGACAAGAAAATAAAACCCATTGGGTGTCATATAATTTAATTGTACTCAGTAATTTTTTGAAATGAAAGTCTAAGCATTTGGCCATAGTTAACTTCATTAATAAGCCAAGCCATGTTGGCATTTTTTTCTCTTTCTACAAAGCTGGGATTTTTTTCCCCCCTGTCTCTTACCAGCTGTTGGAAAGACTTGAGAAAGAGAGGGAGAGTCAGAAAGAGAAAGGAGGGGGTTGTTGAAGAGACAAGATGAATAGGGGAATAATATAAGATAGAAATTCTTTGTTGATTGCAAAACACACATGTTACAGTTTATAAACACTGCAAGCAAATAAGAAATTGCGGACCAAAAGATAAATACAAAACATATCAGGGTTTTTGTTAATATCTGTAATAGCCCAAACTCTGTTTTCTGGACTACTTGGAATATTTTTATCAGCTTGGGTTATCCATTGTTTTCTGTATTTGTTTACCTAACTATTCATTTGTCTACCTTATTTCCATGTGTAGTCATTTTAAATAGAAAATACACAAACGTCATACATTTCTATGGCCAGATTTTGAGATGACAGAGCACCAAACAGCACATGCATCACAATTAGGATACTATATTATTAGAAGCAAATCAGATTTCACTGTGCCTACACTGATGTTCTAAATTTAGAAATAATGTACAGTAGTTGCAAGGGGAGGGGAGGAGACTTAGAGCAGTATATTTTAATAAAAATAAAGACATTTTCAATTCTTTCTCTTTTTCTCCTACATTCTTGGTTTAGTACAGGAAATTCATCACCTTTAAATAACTGTGCTAATCTTACATAAATAACTGCCTGGTTTGTGGGCTCAGTAGGATTATGCATGGAGCCTGCTTCTCTGATATTAGGTACAGGAACGACCACAAAAAGTGAAACAATCCAGTTTGCAGGCTGGAACCTAAGTCTCTATTGAACTTGATGAAAAACTCATTTAGAATTTCTCATTAGGACTTCACAAGAGCAGTTAGCTTTTCAGTAGCTGGTGCTATATTTTTAGCAACATTTTAACAGCTGTCAGTAACAACGAAGACAACATTTTGATCAACACTTTTTTTTAAATTCTAACAGAGGCAATTGCAAAAAAACCAGAATGCTTCAGAACTGAAGCGTTTCGCTCTAAGAAAACCACGACCCCACACAAAAAAAGGAAATAATTTGTTGTGATATAAAGTGTTTTTAATGCACTGGGGACAGGTAAGGAGACATCCACATAAAATGAGGTCATGTATATTTTTAAATTTTAATTTTCTGATGCCTAAGTACACATAATAAAGATGATCTTTCTCTAAAAAGTGTAGGTTCAGTGTCAGAAACAGAAACATCAGAAGAAGAGAGTGCACAGTGTGTCTTGTCATATATTTGCAAGTAGGTCAAGAGCAGCCAAGTGGGCAGCCAGAGTGAATAAAGTCTTCCCCAACTTTAGAGTATGTAAAGGGAGGTTATCACATGTCAGATACATGACACTGGAAACAGTGGACAGAAAAATGTAAGCAGCTCCATGACAGATGTCGTCGTTATTCCTAAAGATAGAGGTAAATTTGCTATGGGTAATACATTACAAAGCCAACTAAAACTAAATGTCTGCAAGTGTCAGATTTCCCTTTCACCTGTAGTCTCCCCAAAATGAGTTTTTTTTTGTTTTTTTGTTTTTTTTTGTTCTAAGAGACATGGGGTAAGAGCTTGGAATTAACGCAGCCTACTGGATCATCCTCTTCAGAGGTCATGTGCTCATTTCAAGGCCCAAGTCCAAGTTCTGAGTTTGTCCCAACCAAGGTAGCTGAGTATTCCCCACTTCGTCAGGCTGGCATGATGAGGAATTTATGCATTCTTATAGCAACCGATATTTTTATTAATCTGCGTCTGTGTTCTCTAATCCTTTTGGGGTTACTGATCTATTAGCTCTTCCAATACATTTTTAATTACTTCATAGATCTCTTTTCAATGGACACCTGCAGATTTACTAAAACTTCCATTTTTTTCTAACACAAGCTCCCTGTCAGGTAAATCTTCTTGTGTCGGTAGCTTTTCCATAGAGAATTAGATCATTTTACTAAATTGTGCATTAAAATTTTTTTTATTTATATAAAAGGTGGAGAATTAGAGAGTGATCCATCCATTGATTCACTCTCAACAAGCAGGTGTGAAACAGGAGATAGAAGATTTGTGTAAAAAAATGAATTTTTTAAACTTATAAATATATGAAAAATGAAGTATGCATAGATACTTGCTATATGGAGTATATATAAACACTATATGGAATATATATTCCATGCCAATTAGTAATATTTAAGCAACTATGCATTTTGAAGTATTTAGTGTTAATTATAGCTAGACCTTAATATTTTATCAAGAGAAATAAACGTGCTTCCTTTTATCCTAGTTGGTTACTTTATTTTTAAAAATTTTAAAAAAGATTTTATTTATGTATTTGAGAGGTAGAGTCACAGACAGTGAGAGGGAGAGGCAGAAAGTTCCCAAGCACCCGGGCCACCCTCCACTGCGTTCTCGGACCATAGCAGAGAGCTGGATTGGAAGAGGAGCAGCTGGGACCAGAACTGGTGTCCATATGGGATGCCAGCGCCACAGGCGGAGGATTAACCTACTGTGCCATGGTGCCACCCCCCCCACACACACATACCAGTTGATTACTTTAAAACAAGAAAAGCTCTTCAATGTCAAGTTGAGATCATTTTTCTTCCTCTACCTTCAGTGTATCAGAAGGATGGGCTCATCACTGTTGGGGTAAGTTTTTAAAGTTTTTAAAAAGATTTATTTATTTATTTGAAAGGAGAAAGAGGGAGAATTCTTCATTCACTGACTCACCCTCCAAATGGTTGCAACAGCCATGGATGGGCCAGGCTGAAGCCAGGAGCCAAGAACTCCATCCTGGTCTCCCCCATGAGTGGCCAGGACTCAAGCACGTGGGCCTTCTTCCACAGCCTTCCCAGGCACATTAGCAGGCAGCTGGTTGGGAATCAGAGCAGCTGGCACTCCAATCAGTTCTCCAATATGGGATCCTGGCTTACTCCTCTGCATCCCAAGGCCAGACCTGTTAGGGTAGACTTAACTTGTGCTTCTTTTTCAGTTCTCATCCAGTGGGAGTGCAAGATTAGATCAATCAGATGTGATAGCCGTTTTATAAAATGTATTTTTAAGATTATTTATTTGAGAGGAGAGAGAGAAGGAGAGTGTTCCCATCTCTGGTTCACTCTCCCAAGTGCCTAGTGAAGCCAGGAGGCAGGAATTCAATCCAGGTCTCCCATGTGAATGGCAGGATCCCAGGTTCTTCATTGGCAGGAAGTTGGGTCCCAGAGCACAATCTGATGTCGGACTTGGGCTTCTTAACCACTAGGCTGAACACCCGCCCAGTGTGAGGACCTTTCAATGAAGGCATCATTTTTTAAAATTTTATTTACTTTTTAATTGAATAACCCTTTTCTAAAATTGTGGTAAAACATACAAAACAAAATTTGCCATCTTAACTGTTTTTGAATGTATAGTTCATTGGTATCAAGTATATTCAACTTGCTATGCAACCATCGCCACTACCCATCTCCAAACTCTTTTATCTTGCAAAAGTGAACATTCTTAGTGTTTGATCAATTGCTCTGTGAGAGAATTTCCAATATTTTTCTCCAGGGCCCAAGGCTCCCTGTTTACTTCTCTAGCAGTTTTATCTCTTCGTTAAGAAACAGCATTTCGGCCATAGGATTTACTTCTTGAAGAAACTGACTAATGAAATTCCATCCAGATAGGTGAAATTACTGTATTTATGAATAATCAAGGAATTGCAACAGAAATGAAGCTACATTCTTAGCCTTCCTTAGAATCAAACTTGACCTGCAGTTAGTGAAATAAAAGGGGGGCAGTGCAGGATCTCCTATGATGAGGAAACTTGGTGTTGTACTTAGAGGTAGACTCCTATTGAAATGTTGTGTTACCCATTTACGGGGAGACAGCTCAGAAAGAAAGACAAACGTCATGAACAGTTTATGAAAAGAAGATTCGTCTGAAAAATCAGTTCAATTTCTTTAACCAGGTAGAAAGTGACATAGAAAACTAACCATAACAAATCAGATGACGTTGAGTTTACTTTCATTTTTTGCAATGGTGAAACTCATTTAGAGTTTCTGTGTCTTTTAAAATATTGTTATGTTAATAATTCATTATAAATCTTATTAAACATAAAATATTTCACGTCTATAAAAGTTTCATGAAGTATCTCAAATATTCCAAAATTGAAAAAGAAAACCACAGGCTCCAATATAGTGAAGCTTACCAGGTGTGAACATTTTGTCATGTTTGCTGTGGGATAAAAACTTGCATGGAAGTGATCTACTCCCATTTCTTGGTAGTGGTTACTGTTGGAGAGGGATGGGACCAAACCTATCATCTGCCAGTTTACACCCATTGTTACAATCCCTGAGTATTACAGTCTTTCTTTGATCCAGGTGTAGAAAAGACAGAATCAGTTCTTTGTTTAAAATTATTTATTTTATTTATTTGACAGAGAGAGAGAGAGAGAGAGAGAGAGAGAGAGAGAGAGAGAGAGAGGCCTTCCACCCGATGGTTCACTCCCCAGTTGGCTGCAATGGCTGGAGCTATGCCGATCCGAAGCTGGGAGCCAGGATTTTCTTCTGGGTCTCCCATGTGGGTGCAGGGGCCCAAGGATCTGGGCCATCTTCCACTGCTTTCCTAGGCCACAGCAGAGAGCTGGATCAGAAGTGGAGCAGCCAGGTCTTGAACCAGCGTCCATATGGGATGCTGGCACCTCAGGCCAGGGCATTAACCTGCTGTGCCACAATGCCGCCCCCCGCCCCAAGAGCATCTTTATCACTGCATAAGATGCCTGCCCCTGAATCAATTCTTAATACCTTCATCTCTCAGTATTCATGGAAGATTGGCTCCAGGACCCCCCCCCCCCTCCTGCAAATACCAAAACCTGAGGATGCTCAAGCCCCTTATATAAAACTGGGTAGTGGTGCTGGCACAGTGGGTTAAGCTGCCGCTTGCAATGATGACATCCTGCATCTGCATCTGAGAGCTGGTTCAAGTACCAGCTACTCCTCTTCTGATTCACCTTCCTAATAATGTACCTGTTTAGGCAGCAGTAGATGGCCCAGGTACTTGGGTCTCTGCCATCCATGTGGGAGACTGGGATGGAGCTCCTGGCTTCTGGCTTTGCTATGGCCAAGCCCTAGCTGTTATAGCCATTTGGAGAATGAACCAGCTGGTGGAAGATCCCCCCCACCCCGCCTTTCAAATAAGTAAATAAATAAATCTTTAAAAGATAAATGAAAAAAAGTGTAGTATTTGCATACAGCCTACACATATACTTTAAGTCATCTTTAGATTACTTACAATACCTAGTACAATGTAAGGCTATGAAAGTAACATTTACATACATGGTATTGTTTAGGAAACAATGGACAAGGAAAACATCAGTACATGTGCAGTACAGAGGTAATGTTTTTCTGAATATTTCCAATTTGTGGTTGGCTGAATTCATGGATGTGGAACCTGTGATGGACACTGTGGATATGGGGCCAACTCTATATCCAAAACTTGGGATGGCCTCCAGGCATCCAGGTCCAAACAGCACTCTGAGAGGGGCTGTTAGTTAATCCAGTTCATGGATTCGGCTGAGGGCAGGGATTTGAAAATCAGCAGTTCTCTATGAGAGCCTCAGGAATGGAGTCTCAGGCAATGAGAACTGCCTATGAGGTCCTTGGAATGGAACCATATCCATTCATCTCACTCCAATGGTACTCCTTGAGTCACTCTCCAATCTTTCTTCTTAGCCTAATTCATTCTAACTATCCTTGATTCAACCAAATGCAGAGATGCTACAGATCACTGCATGCTAATCTTTTTTTTTTTTTTTTTTGACAGGCAGAGTGGACAGTGAGAGAGAGAGACAGAGAGAAATTGCATGCTAATCTTAAGTCATTACCACAACTATTCTGATTGGTCAGCTTAGATTGTATTTATTGCTAAATCTTTTGATTCTCACCCTAGAAGAAAAGCATTCAGTCCAGATTAGACAAGGCTTAGGAATTTAGTGATTCTAACTACTCACTGTATTTGGCAGTGTGGTGACCACTAACCTAGAAATAATCTTCAGGTATTTCATATACACTGATGTATTGGAGACAGATGAAGCCCTAGTACACACACACACACACACACCAGAGGCTCAAACAAGAAAGAAGTCTAATTCTGTCTCACGTAAAGCTGAAGAACATGAATGTGATCAAGCATGGGCAGGTAATAAATACTATTCCGTAGACAGCCAAAAAAGCACAGATCTTCATCTATGCCTGTCCTGGGAAGAGAGCGGGTACGTGGCGCTCCACGCGTATTTTGGCACAGGAGAGAATGTGCAGAAGGTCACAGCCTCCATAAGCATGGCTGTCACAACACCATCACCACAGCACATGGTTAGGGCAGGCAGAGGTTCAGTTGGTTGGGACTGGGAAACCCCATGCACTGCTTACAGCCAGTGTCCATTCTGATTGGCTGACATCTAGGCTTGATTGATCAGTGCCACTGTAATGGTTATTAAACATGATCAATGTTATTCCTGCTTCCAGAGGCTATTTAGAATGTTTTAAAGACATGTTTAGGCCACAAAGTACCTGGGAAGAAGGATTCCCAAGATAAAAACGAATAGCTTCTTCTCCAGTATGTAAAAACTCTGCCTATGGGAGAGATGACAATGAGTAAGAGACAACACCCAGGTTTATGCCAGCCCCTCATTGAGGTGAGTGTGCAGGGTCTTCAGAAAGCATATTGTGTGTCATTTTCTGGTTCATATCTTATATAGGAGTTATTTTTCTTGCTGGAATTTTGATGAAGGATTGTAGATTTCCCATACATACCAGATGTAATATATCTACTTACAACTTGCTAAACATTGAGATAGATTACAAAGGAAGTAATGAACTTCCTACCCTGGAAGAATTTAGAAGTAGGATTTCCTCTGATCTGAAATAGCAAAAGCATGGGTCTATAATCAGGGTGATGGAGTAAGGTATCTATCAGTTTGCTTTAGCCTTTTGAACAATTACTTTGCACAGAGGAAATGAGATCAGGAAGTAAGAAAGGCTCAAGATAGCCTGATAAACCACTGAGTGGTAAAGTACACTCCAACTTTGACATCCAGCCCCCCCCTTTTTTTTTTACTTTTTAAAAATATGACTCTTTGTCATATACCAGGTATTACATAAAATAGGAAATCCAAAAGTGTTTTCCATTTAAAAACATTTTTTAAAATGTTTGTCTTTAGAGTGGCAATAAGGTAGGAAGGTTAAAAAAAGATGCTGGAGTCAGAATTATCCTGTGTTTGCATCCCACATCTGCAACTGAGAATCTGTCTGATTACAGATAAATTACTTAAATGCCATATCTCAGTCTCATCATCTGTAAAATGGGAAAATTCACTTATCTTTATAGAATTGCCATAGAGATTAACAATCTATATAGTGGTTGGTTTACAGTAAACAATAAATATTACCTAGAATATTTTACATACCCTTAATCCTAAATCATCCCTCTTCCCATATTCCTTCCTGCTCTCTATACAATGGGTATCTAACCTAATCAATCATTTCTTTCTTTGTGTGTGTGTGTGTTTCCTTAAAGGGACTATTTGATATTCAGGGCTGTTTGCCCAGTGTCCTCTACTAACATCCAGGTATATCCTCTTTTGATGTCTTAAGGCACTCATTGCAAATGTGTTATTCTCTTGTTCTACCCCAGTGTTCCATGAACTTGAAGTCAATCTTTAGATAATATTTGCAGCTTGCTTTTGTATTTGAAAAAGCAAACTCTCTTGGACAATGTGGAACAGATCAAGTGTTCACCAAATTTCATTTTTCTCTTTCTGGGCATACACGATGGCTATCTACAAACATTTATATTGGGTCCATATGACTGGGTCAGTATCCTCATGTGTTGATGGAAGTGTGTACTTCTCTTCCAGGATTGGTCATAAAATCTCCTGAGTAATTGTCCGAGCTGTCTTCTCCCTGTCATGAATGTCTGAGAGGTCTTGATGGTGGCACCACAGTATGGAAGGAGATTGAATACCTAAGTCACCTCTTGTGTGACAGCTACTACAGAGAATTTTCTAAATTGCACAGGACTGCGATGTGCATTTTATTGTGTGCATTTCATGAAAATTAGGGGCTGATATGTTACTATGTTATACTGATTAATATAGATGGTACAGGATAGGAATATTTGGACAGCTATATCATAAGACAGATAGGCTTATAATATATAAGCCTATCATGAACTGTATTAGATGAATGTCTCTATACTAGAAAATAATACTTCTTAACTAATGGAATTTTAAGTAGCTGAGTGGTATATTGCACAACAAACAAATGCACTATAGAATCCCACAGAACCAGGTTCAAATTTTATCCCAAACATTTGTGAGCTTTGACTTATGTCCTAGAATTCAAACAATCATTTATCATAGTGTTACTGGCCAAGTCAACTAAAGTCTGTAAGGTTACATTCTTCTGTTACTAAACTCTTTCCGATACTCTTTTTTTTTTATTAAACTTTTATTTAATGAATATAAATTTCCAAAGTACAGCGTATGGGTTACAATGGCTTCCCCCTCCCAAAACTTCCCTCCCACCCACAACCCTCCCCTTTCCCGCTCCCTCTCCCCTTCCAATCACATCATGATTCATTTTCAATTCTCTTTATATACAAAAGATCAGTTTAGTACAAATTAGGTAACGATTTCAACAGTTTGCCCCCATATAGCAACACAAAGTGAAAAAAAAATACTGTTGGAGTACTAGTTATAGCATTAAATAAGAGTGTACAGCACATTAAAGGCAGAGATCCTACATAATATTTTTTTAAAAATTAATTAATTTTCTATGCCATTTCCAATTTAACACCAGGTTTTTTTTTTTTTTTCATTTCCAATTATCTTTATATACAGAAGATCGATTCAGTATATAATTAGTAAAGATCTCATCAGTTTGTACCCACGCAGAAACACAAAGTGTAAAAATACTGTTTCAGTACTAGTTATAGCATCACTGCACATTAGACAACACATTAAGGACAGATCCCACATGGGATGTAAGTACACAGTGACTCCTGTTGCTGACTTAACAATTTGACACTCCTGTTCATGGCGTCAGTAATCTCCCTAGGCTCTAGTCATGAGTTGCCAGGGCTATGGAAGCCTTTAGGGTTCGCTGACTTTGATCTTATTCCGATAGGGTCACAGTCAAAGTGGAAGTTCTCTCCTCCCTTCAGAGAAAGGTACCTCCTTCTTTGATGGCCCCGTTCTTTCCACTGGGATCTCACTCACAGAGATCTTTCATTTAGGTCTTCTTCTTTTTTTTCTTTTCCATGGTATCTTGGCTTTCCATGCCTATAATACTCTCATGGGCTCTTCAGCCAGATCCGAAAGCCTTAAGGGCTGATTCTGAGGCCAGAGTGTTGTTTAGGACATCTGCCAATTCTATGAGTCTGCTGTGTATCCCACTCCCCATGCTGGATCTTTCTCTCCTTTTTTGATTCTATCAGTTAGTATTAGCAGACACTTGTCTTGTTTGTGTGATCCCTTTGTTTCTTAGACCTATCCTTATATTAATTTTTTAAAATATTACTTATCTGTTAGGTAGAAAGACACATACAGAGGTGGTGGGGAGAGATATGCTTGTAATTTGGGATTATTTCCCAAATACCTAGGGCTGGGCCAGGCTGAAGCTGGGAGGCTGGAACTGATTCTGGGTTTCCCAAGTGGGTGGCAGGGACTCAACTGCCACCATCTGGTGCCTCCCAGGGTGCACATTAGCAGGAAGTTAGGATTGGGAACAGAGTTAGGACTTGAACCCAGGGACTCCAATATGGGAACCAGGTATCCCAAGCAGCGATTTCACTGCTGCATCAATTGCCAGCCCCTATCCCATTATTTCTTTTCCAGCGTTGTTTCTATGATTCTACATTCTAAACTGCTTTTCGTAAATTTGACTTTATAGAAGCACCAGACCACGGTCTTGACAACAAAGGGTAGCAATTTGATCCAGAGAAAGTATCCATATCCTGAACTTGTGCACGAATAAAAGAAAATCATTATAAAATTTTATGTGTTGGAAATAGTACTTAATAAAAGAACAATTTTCTTTTTATTTAGTGCATTATTCAGAAAGTTCCCAAGTTAGAAAGCCTATGCAATGTACCATAGCACAATCTAGAAAATATTGTATTTAATTAAATAGGGATCTCTGAAATGATTGCTATAGCATTTATCTTTCAAACCCTCACATACAATTTTTGACCCATGCAATATTTATAAGTTAATTTTCCCGTTCGCCATCTGATATTAGCAATGGGAAAAATAGTCTCCATTTCATATGAGTGAGGGTGGGCACTGGCAAAATGTGCACCAGCAAAGTGAAAGACACCTAGTGACCACTCATTTTTCAGCTTATTTATATACACAAAGCCACTTGCACACACAGTAGAAACACCGACTTCAAAGGCACACCTGCAAGAGCTGCCATTGTCACTTGCTGTTTAATATTTAAACAAATTGTTTAGAATTTATGACATATACTTGGTGGCTTTTTTCAGTGAAAAAATAAGCTGACATATTATTTATTAAGTTCACAGACAACTAGGCTTAGCAGCCAGTTCTTTAACCTTAGGCACACAGGAAAAGAGAATTAAGGATTCAACAGGTATTACATTGTAAACTCACAGACCTTGATGCTACATTGCAAGTGGTAGCTCTGAAAGATCACTATTTCAACCACTAAGCTCTCTGTGGTGCAGCTTCACTTTCATAAAGTTAATAAACTTTTACTTATCAAATAGATGCCCATGAAAAGTGATGGAGTAGTGATGGGCTGTCTTGGCTCTCTTTGGCTTTCTGATCTTCATTCACTATTTCATCTTTTCTCATCTTCTCATCACCTGTCATACCCTTAAGGCTCTATCCCAGTGCCTCCCTCCATTTCCTACCCTCCAGCCCTTCTACATCCCTAATATGGACTTGCATTCCACATACAGTTCTGTTCAAAAACCATTGAGTATGGTGAGGAAAAAAAAAAAAAAAGCCCACATCTTTATTCACCACTCCAGTCGCCCAGACAGGACAATTTTATGCAGCACATTTGAGGCTGCTATCCCATCCAGCTCAGCCAGTTTCTCCTCCAGCGTTAGAACAGATTGCTGTTTTCTCAGCTCAACACCTGATGCAGTAGTTGGCTTGCATTTAGGGGGCCATGTTGTACCAAAAAAATGTATCTTTAAACACTTGAATCGCACTCAGCATGGTGAGATGCTCATACTATGAGAGCGATTCAGGAACCGAGACCAAGTGAAGGAACATGAGATTCACAGCTCCCGTCTGCGCCTCTGGGGCATATGCTTGAGGGGAACGTGGGCCACAATCTCCCACACTGTTTACATTATTCTCCTTCTCTCTTTCTCTTCCTGGCAGCATGGCGATGAGTGAGTATGGACGACAGCTTCTTTCTCTATGTATTGAGCAAATTCCTATTTAAAAATACAACTCTTTCTAGAAGGGCAGTTCTTGGTAAAGGAAGTTTGGGGTACTCAGTTTGTTCTTGCAAGCCCCAACATGAACCCCCTTTGATGAATGTAGTTTACACCTAATAGGTTAAAATGATAGGGATGGGGCTGACTGTGTGTGTCTGGGGGAATGGAGTATGGGGGTGTACATCCTGGCTTGCTGTACATCCTGGTTTCTCAGTCTTGGCTCTATTGACATCTTGTTTGGCTAGTTCTCTGGTGTAAGGGCTGCTCTGTGTCCTGTGGGATATTTAGCAGCATCTCTGGCTTCAACTGTCTCTACTAACATCCCCAGGTTACGAGAACCAAAAAGTGGGCATTGCCAAGTCATCCCCGCAGAGAGGTGGCAAAATCACTTTTGATTCAGCAACATTGCTCTTTCTAGTAGAGTGTGGAAGTTTGAAACTCGTAGGAAATCCTGAATGGAGAGTGAGAAGGAAATGTAGAATCGAGGTTGGAGCAAGGCTGGGCACCATGATAGGAGAACCTGTCTCTGAAGAATCCTTAGTCATGGGGCGTTTGAAGGCTTTTTAGAATTGGTGTGTCTAAGATGGCATTTGAAGTTGATTTCTGTTCCAGAAACCCTCTTCTCATTGAAATCTTCAGGTAGTCTTCTGTATCCACTAAGACCAAGTGTGAGCAGTTAACTTGTAGCTGTCAAGTGAGGGCTTGGTCCCCGATCTGGGCTGACACGGTGTGGGAAGTTCACATCACTCAGAGGAAACAGCATCGTGGAAACAACCTCAACCAGCATGCATCCTGTGCAAATCTTTGGATTCCCATGAATGCATTATGGTTTTGAACAATTATTCTCTGGCTCTTTCAGGGTGGAGGCCTCTGAGCAGCACCATCAGTGGTACTCAACTTTGTTAGGGCTGTGGGTTGCGCAGACCACATGGAGTCACCACTGAGCCCAGATAGGGTGGAAGGAAATGAATGTGCTCCTCTTCTCTTCCCACATCTCTTATGGAATTAGGATTGGAACTTGGGGCGTCCACAAATGGAAGGGGATCGTTTCTTGTTGGAAACATGGTCTTTTCTGTGTAACCTAAGTCTGCCCCAGGTTGCTGCTAATTACCTTGCTCCTCATACTCAAAATCTTTGTCTTTTTCATTTCTCATCTTAGTTGCTTCTTGTTACCCTGTCACAATGGCCAATAAACTTTTCTACAAAACTTTGGAAGTATCTCTTGGCACCTTCCCAAAGCTACCTCACTACCTGAACACATATTTGGAAAGGTTCCATTTATATCAGCCCCTCCCCTTTTAATCCCAGGTGCATCCTGTCATAAATAAACTCTTTCCTGAACACATTTACCTCCATGTTCTCATCTCAAACAACTCCCTCTGTTTTACCTTTTGTCATATGTTTAGGTCTTTAGCTCTCTTCACTGGTACTATTTCTTTCTTTTCTTTTTCTTTTTCCTTTTCCTTTTTCTTTCTTTCTTTTTTTTTTTTTTTTTTGGACAGGCAGAGTTAGACAGTGAGAGAGAGAGACAGAGAGAAAGGTCTTCCTTCCATTGGTTCACCCTCCAAATGGCTGCTACAGCCGGTGCGCTGCACCAATCCGAACCCAGGAGCCAGGTGCTTCCTCCTGGTCTCCCATGCAGGTGCAGGAGCCCAAGCACCTGGGCTATCCTCCACTACCTCCCTGGGCCACAGCAGAGAGCTGGACTGGAAGAGGAACAACCGGGACAGAATCGGCGCTCCAACCGGGACTAGAACCCAGGTGCCGGTGCCACAGGAGGAGGATTAGCCGAGTGAGCTGCGGCGCCGGCCTCACTGGTACTATTTCTTATAGTAAGTGTATTAATCAGCTTTCCATTACTACAACAAAATACCCAAGGCAACTCATTTACAAGGAGAAATGACTTATTGAGCTTACAGTTTTGGAGGTTCAAGTTCAACTTCAGGCAGCCTTGGTAGCTGTTTGTGCACGTGGTATCTTAACTCTAAGGCTCAGGGCTGCTTGAGAAATGATCTATGATTTAACATAATAATTGGTTTGTAATAGCTGTTAAGTAATTATTTTTTCTATTTTTTTGTCAACAAGAATTTAAGATGGTTTCAAAGGACACATAGTACATTGGCTAATGAATTAAAATACAAGACACCTAGAAAGGATTTTTAAAGTTAGGGAGGTGGCCGGTGCTGCGGCTCAATAGGCTAATCCTCTGCCTGCGGCGCCGGCACACTGGGTTCTAGTCCTGGTCGGGGCTCCAGATTCTGTCCCGTTTGCTCCTCTTCCTGTCCAGCTCTCTGCTATGGCCCGGGAGTGCAGTGGAGGATGGCCCAGGTGCTTAGGCTCTGCACCTGCATGGGAGACCAGGAGAAGCACCTGGCTCCTGGCTTCAGGTTAGTGCGGTGCGCTGGCCACAGCGGCCATTGGGGGTGAACCAATGGAAAAGGAAGACCTTTCTCTCTCTCTCTCTCTCTCTCTCTCTCTCTCGCTATCCACTCTGCCTATCAAAAAAAAAAATAAATAAATAAGTAAAAAGTTAGGGAGGTAATAATAGAAACTTAAGAATAAGAGGCCATCAGCAAATGATTGCTGGAAAATAAGTATTTTCCTTTCAGAAGAACTGTCCCTGGGTTCAATTTTAGACATGAACTGTGTCTGTTTCCTTACTTACAACTCTTCCCGCAATGATGCGCATGCCTAACTCCCTTTTGTTACTCCTCACTTTCTGTCTTCTCTCAAACTGGCCTTAATTACTTTGTGGTCCTCGACTGTACCTTTCTCACTATAGTGGTGGTTCTGGATAGGGGCGCTGTTTAGGCCAAGCCAAATAGAACCCTTTTCTTGGTTTTTGGAGCTAATCAAGAGGTAGCAGCTTTTCCCCCTTGGACTGTGAGCCAGGAATCGGCCAGATCACTCTAGAGCTGGAAGATTTTCGCTAGAGGAAGTTGAAGCCAAACTACACAAAGAAGCAGATATCAAAAACACAGAGAATTCTGATGGCATTCGGACCCCTGATTCTTGTTTCTGAGGTCCTTCCCAAAGCTGCTGTTATTCTCTGCTTCTCAGAGGATATTTGCTAAAATTTTCTTTTCCTTTCTTTTTCTTTTTTTTTTTTTTTGTTCTTCCTGGATTAAGTCCAAACGCTTAAGTCTGACATCCTGGCATTTCCAGCACCCAGTCAGCCTTATCTTGCTTTTAAATTCCCAGTGGAGAGTTGCCTTCATCCAGATGCCAGGTTCATTTTTTCCTCCGTGGTTTTCTGAAAGTTATTTCCTTACCTCGAATGACCTCTTACTTCCTCGCTCTGTAATAATTCCAGGCTTTCTTCAGGGTCTAGCTCAAGATCTATCTCCTCCATTGCAATCTTTCTGGATTGATCTTTTCCTTCTCTGAACTTCTGTAGCCCTTACATCCCCAGATTTTACCAAACTGTCTGAAATACGTTTATCTTTCTGTATCTTTATTTGTTCTCTTACGTGTTTTCTGTGTAAGAGAATTATTTTGGAGAGTTTATTTACTTACAAACTTAACTGCTGTTGAGAAACAGTCTTTTCCTTTGTTTGTCAGCACTTTGATTTTTTTTTTTTTTTTTTTTTTTTTTTTAGATATGACAGCTTGGGGTGAGGAGTAAGGGAGCACGGAATTGGTCTATATACTAAACAGTGCAAGGTACAAGCCCCTGAAAACTTTCCAGAAAATGAGACATGTGGAGCAGATACGGGAGGCTGGGAGGAAGGAGGACAGCAGAGCAGCAGAGCGAGGGAAGGTTGTGCATAGCCCAAAATAATCATTCTCCCTGTTCCCAATTCCTCAGGAAATTAAAACAAACTCATAAAATGCTTGGAGAGCATGTATAGTTTATGGAAACTGATGAATGGATAGAGTTTTGGGTATTGATCGTCAAGGGGAAAAACAGGCAGCACAGGGCTGCAGGTGCTGTAGGCGGAATGAGTGTGGAAGATATGAGCCCCCGCAGATTTGCAGAAAGCAAGAGGAGGTCTTGACTTCACCAGATCTGGATTTGGGGGTTCAGGCCAAGGGGCAGGAGGTCTCCGTGAACATCTGGGCCACAGGCATTATTAGTTTAGCATTAAACACATTAGTCCTGCTTTCCCATGTTGATTCTGTGTTCCATGAAGCAGGGACCATGTGGTGGTCTCTGGCTTCAAGCTCTCACACTGGGTCAGGCTCCAAGCAACTGTTTCCATCCCTTGTCTCTTCATTTCAATTGCCTCCTGTATAACAATTTTGCTCTGATTTGGCCAGTTCCAGCCCTATATAAAAAGAAGAAGTATTGGGGGCCAGCACTGTGGCATAGAAGGTTAAGCAGTAGCCTGCAGTGCCCACATCCCACGTGAGCACTCGTTCCTGTTCTGCCTGCTCCAATTCTGACCTAGCTCCTTGCCAATGCACCTGGGAAAACACCAGTAGATGGCCCAAGTGCTTGAACTTCTGTACCCACGTGAGATTCCTGGATGAAACTCCTGGCTCCTGGCTTCAGCCTGGCTCAGCCTTGGCTGTTGCTGCTACTTGGAGAGTGAACCAGCAGGTGGGAGATTTCTCTCTCTTTCTCTCTCTCTCCTTCTCTCTCTGTATCCCTGCATTTCAAATAAATAAATAAATCTCTCTTTTTTTTTAAAAAGAAGAAGATAGCAGATGAGAAAAGTCCTTTCATTTCTTTCTGTTGCCATATTGAACTTTGCTGGAGTAGTTGGTTCAACTCCGGCATTTTCTGGTTTCATTCAATTTATCCAAACCCATCTCTTTTTACCAAACATGATCCTCTTTTTCAGAAATGCTGAGTTCCTTTCTTTCTGTTGCGTGGACAGTCTCATGCTGCCTGTCTTTTGTGATGCCTCTGTTCTCATCTAAACATTCTCTTCTCTGCCTATCAAATCCTATTTGCCCCCAAATTCAGCACAAGAAAAAAATTCCTCCAGGAAATCTCTTCTGCCCATCATAAATCTACAATTTTCTTTTTGCTCAGAATTTTGATTGCATTTATAGTTTGCACTATGCCACATGACATTTGTTATTATTTTCTTATATTATGGCTAGTTTCATATTTCAGTGAAATAATGATTTGTAGTTTTTATACAGAAGGTACTCAGTACTTACTGTTTAATAAGTGCTTTCTCTAAATGAATTCTTTAAGGGTAGGAAATTTATTTTGTTCCCTACTCTCCCTTTTGTACCAGAATATTACCTGGAAAATAGCAGGTACTCATAGAATATTGAATGAATGAATGAATGAATGAATATTGGTCTGTCAAACTTGGTGACTCCAGGAAGTGACTGCAGTCTTTTTTCCATTGTCTTCACCACAATTGTTTAAGACCTTTTCATAACTCTCTTGAATGTAATAACTAAACTTCTTTTGTCACATTTCTCAACCTCTTAGATAATTTCAAACGCTACTACCTTGTTCCACAATGTAGCATCAATCATTTTTAAGCACTGCATTTATATCAAGTCACACTTGTGACAAATTTAATCTATTTATACTGAAAGAGAAAACAGAGGAGCAATACATATGCATAGTCTACTCCTTCAATTCCCTGATCTCTTGGGTGTTTCACAGCACTGAAAATGTGGGGCTTGGGCATGTATATGGTAAAAAAAGAATCTCTCTAGTGGCATGCTGTTTTCATGAGTGGAAATGTTTAATACCATAATGGTATCTATTATCCTCAAATTAATATATTAAAATCTGATATATTTCCAATTAAAATCTCAGCAGAGAGTTTCATTTGGTAGAAGTTAACAGGTTTATCTTCAGATTCACTTCAAAAAAAAGTTTGAAAGCAACCAAGGATATTGTGAGTAAGAATAAAGGAAAGGGACTTTGTTTTACAGATATCAAGATTTATTGTAGAGCCATATTAATTAACTCAGAGTGATGTGATTGCAGGGATAGACAAATAGACTAATTAAACAGAACAGAGGGCTCAACAAATATTTATATATCTATAGAAGTGACATTACAGATTCATAAGAGATATCCAGTTGGAAAAAATCGTGCCAGAACAATTGGTTGAATTTATAAACATAAGTATATTTACTACATCATGTACAAAATAAAATAAATTCCAGGTGGTTTGATAACTCAACTAGTACCATCTAGTAAAATATAGAATATTGTCAAATATTCAAAACAATACAGAAAATATATAAAATCTTCTAAACAATACAGAAAATATATAAAATCTTCTAAACAATACAGAAAATATATAAAACAAAGAGATTTTATTGCACTAAAATAAGCCTTATTTATAAAAGAAGGCATAATAAAGAAAGTTAAAAGACAAGTTACAGACTGCAAGAAGATATTTCAAATATCTTAGATATATGTATCAGACAATCAACAGTTTGAAATTTGATTATTGCTTATAACCCTCATTTCTACTCCTGAGGAACCATGGTCTTTCTACTTACTACTTGTTGAATTCTTTATTTAGTGGAGGGTTAATCTTGTTAACAGAAAGTAAATTGAAAGTATGACATTGCAAAAATTAAAAGAAAAATAAGGAAGGAGAAGGGAGGGTGGAAGCAAGGGAGGGAAGTATCACTGTGTTCTTAAAATTGTATTTATGAAATACATGAAATTTTGTTCCCTTTATATAAATAAAAGAAAAGAACATACAAGATCAAGAGTTGAGTAGGACAAATGGGTAAGGATATGAATAGGTAATTCACAGAAAAGGACAAGTAAATGATCATTTATGTTCATGCTACTAATATTCAGGGAATTGCAACATCTAAAAAAGTGAGTATATGCATAGCATATTCTGTTACAATTCTTATTATAAATAAATGTGTATTTAGAGCAGCTCTTGCATATGTGAATAAGCAATATATGCAAGGAATATAAAAAAAATTGCAATTGCAATTTCAAAAAACTTGGACAAACCCAAATCCTCATTAACAGAAGAAACTTATGATATTTTCTAAAAAACAGTGGAAATAAAGTAATTAGAGCACATGAATCAATAGAAATAAGCCTCATGCATAATCTGAAGAAGAAACACAAATACTAAAACATGACTGCACAATACCATTTATGCAAACTTTAAAAGCACACAAAGTAATATATTATTCAAAGATATATATTGTAGAATATGGCAGACCAGGTTCTACCAAAGGTTTCTTCTGAGATAGAAATGACCAAGCAGGAGTGCTTTACTGAGTGCTTTTGGGAAGAGCATTTTGTGGAAGGAGAATGATAGAAGGAAGACTGGGCAGAAGGAGTCTGGACCATGATGAACTCTTTTATAAAACGATTATTCTTTTGAGAGGGAGACAGAGATCTCCCATCCACTGGTTCACTCCCCAATGCCCACAACAACCAGGATTGGGCAAGGCCAAAGCCAGGAGCGAGGAACACAATCCAGGTCTCTCAGTGGGTGGCAGCTACCCAAGTACTTGACTATACTGCTTCCAGGGGTTTGCATTAGCAAGAAGCTGGAATTAGGAGTAGAATCTGGACTGAAACACAGATTCTCTGATAAGGAATGCTATGGTCCTATGCAACATCTTTACCGCTATGCCATAAGCCCACTCCCATGATGCAGTTTACGAAATTCAGTCATCCCCTGGGAAATCCTATGAAGCTTTGATTCCCCACAGAATCACCATGAATTAGGGGGCAGGCCCTGCCTTTACACCCTGCAATTATCACTGGGTAATGGGAACGACACTGGGGAGGCAGCTCTCCTCAGCCTCTAAGTATTTATTAGGAACATTCATGCCAATGTTCTGTTGTTTTTCTCCTGCAAATACAGTATTGTTATAATTTCCCATGACTTTTAATTTACATATGACCTTGGAACTTGCTTTGGCCATTGGAATGTGAGCAAAAATTGACTGGGTCACTTCTGGTAGAAACTTTTAATTATCCAAATAGAATTCTCTAAATCCCTTCCCACTGCCATGGTTGCCTGTGATGTTCTAGATGGTGGAGGCTCTTCCAGTTACATCCCTGAATGAAAACTTCATGGATCACTGCACCTAGTTGTCCTGTAATCAGCTTGAGGCATGAGCAAAAAGTAAAAGTTTTCTGTTGTAAATCCCTAATATGTTTGGATTGTTGCTATAGCATAGCTCAGCTATTCTGACTGATACAATCTTTTTTTTGTATTTATTTTATTTATTTGAAAGGCAGAGTTACAGAGAGAGAGAGCAAGAAATAGAGAGAGACCTTCCATCTACTGGTTCACTCCCCAGCCAGCCTAAAGTCGGGAATCAGGAGCTTCTTCTGGGTCTTCCATGTGGGTGCAGGGGCTCAAAGTCTTGGGCCACTTTCCACTGCTTTCTCAGGCACATTAGTAGGGAGTTGGATTGGAAGTGGAATGGCCAGGATTTGAACTGGCACACATATGGCACCCCTTTTGCCAAAACCCTGACCCCCTGAAATAATCTTTGACTCCCAATATCAATTTTACCATCTTTGATCCCTTGTCATTTTCCCATATGCATTTACTTAATATTCTTTCTTATCTTGTTCAAGATCAGGATTTTACAGAGTGAAATTAGCCATGTGATCTTTTCTCTGCGATCATGGTTTTTATGGTCAACGAGGTAGGAAACCACATACTTTATACCTCTCTCAGGGATTTGTAATTACTCATTAGCATATTAAATTTCCTGAGCAGTCTTCCCATTAAAAAATCTGTTTTAATTAATTCTAATCTTCCATTTCACAAACTCATACGATGATGGAACCCTAAAAATAACATCTATTAACATCTGACGGAGGACATTTTTAGAAACTGTGCCCTAAGCAATCTTCTTTCTACTGCAAATTAAACATATCCAGTGGGTCTACTTGGAAATAAAGAGAATAGAACTGCGGCTTATTTACAGGTAGTTCTAGAACTAATAGCCTTGTACAAACATAGAATTTCAATAGAATTGCTTTGTAGGAAAAAAATACATTTAACTGGCTTCTAAATCCATCAACCAACTTAGGTAAGGCTATACAGAATAGGAAACACAAATAGTTTTGGGTGTGGGTGCTTAATCATCTCACAGTTGGTAATATTTTTGTAAAGATGATGTATAGATAGGACATAAGTTATAATATTTTGTAGAAAATCACTGTGGATAAGAGAGTATAGACAGAATATGGAGGTTATCCAAGGTCACACAGTGAGTGAAGGCCAAAGTTGGTAACTTACATGTTAGATTCCATAATTAAGAATTCACTGAGTCATGGAATACTCATTCTTTGATACTGCTTGAATCTCTTACTTGAAGAGTAACGTATAAGAACTTAAATCTTAAGCACAAATAATTAGGGTGATTAACATCTCTGTATATTTCTATCATGGTCTCTAAAGGAAGCTTGCGAGTTTCCCAATCTAAGTCCAAAATATATGTGCCTCTTGCCTTGTTGTGGCAGCAAAATAGGACACTGCTTTCTGGTTGGGAGAACGACCCACTCAAAATGAGGAGGCCGGGCAGACAATGGTGTGTGCCTTTATAAAAATTTCCTCTAATGATAGAATTTAGGTAAGAGTAAAAGGATCACTTTTTTTTTTTTTCAATGAAAACTCCATGTTTTAAGAAGCTAGAGAGGTTGGCAATGTGGCATGGACAGAGCGCAATGTTATATGACCTTTAGTCTCTTTCTTTCTTATGTGTTTGACTGAAGAGAAAACTATTTAAGTTGACAGAAGAGACAAAAACATTAAGGGAAACACAAAACTACCAAGATCTTGCCTTTGCTTATGCACGTTAGAGTTACAGATAGGAACAAAATTCGTGGTGTAATGTATTAGAGACTCAGAATCCAGATATTTTGGGAGTTGATGGCTCAGCAAAAACACAAATTACTTTTAGACCCAATCTATTATTTATTATTTCAATTTATAAAAAATGCACCCAATGCATCTTTGGGATGAAGAGTTGAAAGTCACTGTGGTTGTGCAGTTGGCTTATCTCTTGCATATAGAAATCTGCATATTTTATATGGACTTACAGATATGTTCTTTAAGAGATCATCATGTCATGAGAACAAAAAGTTGATTTTGAAGAATAAAATTTACCATGTCATCATAAATATATTAATTGCCTCTATGTTATATTTCTAAGGATGATTTCCTGTCAATAAGAGGTTTTAATTAAATTATGAGAAATGGCTACGAATTTTTGGAGGACGGCATTATTTTTAAGCACTATATTTAGTTGTTCCTATTGCTTCAAAGTCAGAATAAAAAGTCTTCCACAGAGTTCAAAGTGAATCGGTTATTTGTAAGTTGAAGTAATTCACTTATTCATTAGATTATCTGTGCATACATCAAATCACCATTTTTAATACTCCCAGATTCCTCTTTCTAAAGCTTTCAAAGCCTCTCCCATTCTCACTTCCAAAAGATTTTAGTCTCCTAAGTTGATCCAGTTTTCCTGTTTGAAAATGAGAAAGTGTTTATGCTGTGCTCAAATGTTTCCTATATCACTTTAGTTTGGGACTGACTGGTAACAGTTCTTACAAAGTTCTAATTCTGGTTCTGAGACTCTTCTTCCTAAAAGAATTTATAATGATAAAAGTAGTGTTTTCCATATGAAAACTCAATTTCAACTGCCATATTTAATTTTAAAAATATTGCTTTGAATTCAATTTCTTGCCTTTTACTTAAAATACACTGTATAAAACCAGATAAAGAAAATTCAACTGTCTTTTAAAAGCTGAAATTGTAGACACCTATATAGAGAACAATCCAAACATTCGGTCTGAGTTTTGCTTTCTACTTGATATTTTATTGTTCCTTTCTGTGGAATATTATGTGTCTGATGGGGTACAATTATTTCCAAATAAAGTAAAGGTAGTTGAGGTCTAGTGATGCAAAAAATACAACTTATTTCTCATAGTTCCCATTTCACTTAACCAGGTTTCCTTTTTGGTGCTTGGTTAGTTGTCACTGATCAGGGAGAACATATGATATTTGTCCCTTTGTGACTGGCTTAATTCACTCAGCATGATGTTTTCCAGATTCCTCCATTTTGTTGCAAATGACCAGATTTCATTGTTTTTTACTGCTGTATAGTACTCTATAGAGTACATGCCCCATAATTTCTTTATCCAGTCTACTGTTGATGGGCATTTGGGTTGATTCCAGGTCTTAGCTATTGTGAATTGAGCTGCAATAAACATTAAGGTGCAGAAAGCTTTTTTGTTTGCCAATTTAAGGACACTATGAGAAACAGTGACTTGATCAGCCCTTGTCCTGACTGTTGATGTACAATTTAATACTTTATCCCTTTTAGTGGTTTTTTTTTTTTTGTTCTACTTAATACTATTGGTTGAACTCTGTAATTAACACACAATTATTCTTAGGTGTTTAAATTTAACTGAAAAGTGATCTGTGTTAAATATGAGTGGGAATAAGAAAGGGAGGAGATGTACAATTTGGGACATGCTCAAGCTGACTTGCCCCAAGTGGTGGAATTAGAAATGTGCCAGGGGATTCCAATACAATCCCATCAAGGTGGCATGTACCACTGCCATCTCACTAGTCCAAGTGATCAATTTCAGTTCACAATTGATCATCCTGATAGGTCTAAGAGTCAAAGGGATCACATAAACAAGACTAGTGTCTGCTAATACTAACCGATAGAATAAAAAAGGGAGAGAACTATCCAACATGGGAAGTGGGATATACAGCAGACTCATAGAATGGCAGATGTCCTAAGCAGCACTCTGGCGTCAGAATCAGCCCTTAAGGCATTCGGATCTGGCTGAAGAGCCCATGAGAATATTTCAGGCATGGAAAGCCAAGACATCTGGCAAAAAAAAAAGAAAAGAAAAGAAAAGAAAAGAAAACCTAAATGAAAGATCTCTGTGAGTGAGATCCCAGTAGAAAGAACAGGCCATCAAAGAAGGAAGTACCTTTCTCTGAAGGGAGGAGAGAACTTCCACTTTGACTATGACCTTGTCTAAATAAGATCGAAGTCGGCAAACTCAAAAGGCTTTCATAGTCTTGGCAACTCATAACAAGAGCCTAGGGAGATTACTGATGCCATAAACAAGAGTGTCAATTTGTTGGGTCAACAACAGGAGTCACTGTGCACTTACTCCTCATGTAGGATCTCTGTCCTTAATGTGTTGTTCAATGTGAATTAATGCTATAACTAGTACTCAAACAGTATTTTACACTTTATGTTCTGTGTGGGTGCAAACTGATGAAATCTTTACTTAATATATACTAAATTGATCTTCTGTATATAAAGATAATTGAAAATGAATCTTGATGTGAATGGAATGGGAGAGGGAGTGGGAGATGGGAGGGTTGCAGGTGGGAGGGAATTTATGGGGGGGGGGAAGCTATTGTAATCCATAAGCTGTACTTTGAAAATTTATATTTACTAAATAAAAGTTTAAAAAAAGAAAATTAAAAAAATACAGTTTATTGTTCTGTTTATTTAAAGTGAAACAGTTTATGGGCCAGTGCTGTGGTACAGAGGCCTGTGGAGCCTGTATCCTATATGAGAACTGGTTTGAATGCCAGCTGCTCCACATACAATCCAGTTCTCTGCTAATGGTCTGGGAAAGCAGTGGAAGATGTCCCAAGTGCTTAGGCTCCTGCACCTGTGTGGGAGACCTGGAGGAAGCTCCTGGCTTCATATGGGCCCAGATCCAGCTGTTGCGACCATTTGGGGAATGAAGAGTTCTTTCTTTCTCTGTCTCACCCTCTGTCTGTAACTCTGCCTCTCAAATAAATAAAATGAATCTTTTTTTAAAAAAGGTTGCAATATGTATTTAAAAAAGTGAACCAGTTTAATACATTCATAAATTTGTAAAATAGAAGCCAGTATGGCAAATTTGTATTAAATTAAATGACATTAATCTTTTAATTATTCAGACAACTAGACAAATGAATGAGATGCTAATTAAAACCCTAAATTTATAATTCAGGGTCCATCAAAAAAGTCAAATAAAGGCCGCCATATCTCTTCACAACTGAACATTTAAGAGAGAAATTTGTTGAATCCCATGTCATTAGATCTAAATCTGAATATTTTCAAAAAGCATAGAAAACAAAAAAGCAAAGCTAGAAAAAAAAAACCAATAGTGGTTTCAAAAATGACAGGCATATAATTCAAGGCACTTACAAAAGGGCATACACATTGTGTAAGAAGTGAAAGCAACTCAGCATTTTCAAATGCAGGCAAATAGACATCTGTAGTATTGCATTACCAGTTCAACACTGCTGTTAGGGCATCAACAGGATTCATAAAGCTATATGGCATAGAAACGGAGTCTTAAAAATTGAGTTCAAGTTTTATCTTGTTCATGATATAGATGTGAATGAAAACAGTTCAAGAGCTTAATCTGAACAAACTACTTATCATGTAGCACTTAATGAAATACTGTTTTCAAACAGTGAAGAATCAAAGATCCTTTTTTTCCTGGTACAGTGAATTATTTATGAAGGAACTTTAGTTATTCAACATCTAGTTGACAAAGATGATTGCACCACCTTCCATGAGGAGGCTGAGTGAGTTGCTATGAGACTGTCTACCTAGAAATTTATAGAGCCTAATTAATATCATATCAGACGCTGCTGCTACTTTCTCTGCATTGCATTCAGGAAAGCATTAGCAGTTCCACAGTCTATTGTGAAATGCCAAATTTGCCCAAAGTATAAAGAATGGGAATTGAAAGGATCCAATATATTTTCTCTAAAATTTCAACTTTGAATTGTATTTATAAACTAGAACCTATTACTAGTGAATAATTTATTTAACTGGTTCACCTGGTTAGGTAGATACCCCTAGATTGTAGGGCCATTCACATTTATTGAATTAATCAGCTAAACACGTTTTCAGTAAGCCCAAGCACTGTGTTAGGTACATACAGTGGTCAGAATGATTGTTAATATCCTCCTTCCATACATGTTCTTAGTATTGTGATTTTGAAGTTCTGTTCATCAAGGGTGGAGTTCACCCCTTTACCTTACTATTTGGGGCCAATCATTAGTAAGGAGATTGAATGAGTAATAAATAAATAAAAACAACTCCCATCAAAAAAAATTCCAGGACCTGACGTCTTCACCAGTGAAGTCTACCAAATATTTGAAAACCAAATACCAATTAGTTTTTTTAAAAAAATTGAAGAGAAGGGATAATTGCAAACCCATTTTACAAGGCCAGCATTAACCTGATACTAAATCCTAATACCAGAGAGATTATCCCTGGGATGCAAGGATGATTCAATATAAACAAATGTGATATACCACATTCACAGAATAAAGGACAGTGTAATTGTCTCAATAGATGCAGAAAAACTTGACAGAATTCAACACACTTTCATGATTAAAATTCTCAAAATGTAAGTATAGAAGGATTGTACCTGATTATAACAGGCATGCAAATATATGACAAACTCGCGGATAATATTAAACTCAATGCTTAGAAGAAAAGTTGAATGCTTTTCTTCTAAGATGATGAACAAGACAAGGATGCCCACTCTCACCTCTCCTATCCAACATAATACTGGAAGACAAAGCCACAGAAATTAGTCAAGAGAAGGAACTAAAAGGCATCCAAATGCAAAAAGGATGAGTTAAATAGTCTCTCTTGTAGGTGACATGATCTTATATATAGGAAACCCTAAAGAAGCCAACAAAAAATCTGTTAGAACAATGAATTCAGTAAAGTTACAGTGCACAAAATTAACATATATAAAATCAGTGGCATTTATATACACTTAACAATAAACTATCCAAAAAAAGATATCCAGAGAGTAATCTTATTCATAATAACTACAAAATATACTTAGCAATAAATTTAACCAAGAAGGTGAGATATCTGTATATTGCAAACTAAAGATATTGAAGAAGACACAAATATATAGACACATATCCTATGTTCATGGGTTGAAAGAATTAAGACCGATAAAAATGCCCATACTATCTGTGCAATATACAGATTCTATGCAATCTATGAAAATTCCAATGACAATTTTCACAGAAATAAAAAAAAAAAGATAATCCTGGCATTTGTGTAGAACCACAAACAACTCTGCATAGCCAAAGCAATCTTGAGCAAAAAGAACAAAACTTAAGTCATCACCAAACCTGATTTCAAAATGCCAATCAAAGTAATAGCAGTCAAAACAACACGGCACTGCATAAAAATAGGCAGACACATAAAGATATCAAGAGCACACATTAAGGGAAAGACAGCCTCTTTAACAAATGATACTGGGAGAACTGGATATTCATTATTTTTCTTTTTTATTTATTTGAAAGACAAGGAGATAAAGACAGACACAAAAAACACATGTAAACACACACTGAGAGCAAGAGTGAGAAAGAGTGATAGTGAGGGCTCCCATCCTCTGGTTCATTCCTCAAATGTCCAGGATCCAGGAACTCAATTCAGGTCACCCACATGGCTACCTAACACTTAAGCCTTAACCTGCTGCCTCTCATGGTTTACATTACAGGAGCAAGGAGTGGGTATCAAACCCGAGCACTCTCATAGTAGACATGGGTGTCTAACCACAAGACCAAATGTTTGCCCTAGACAATAGTTTTTGATCCATAAATGACTTCTTTGTGTTTGAAGGTAATTAAAAAATAAGTCCTCTTTGCCTTCTAAAGAATGGAGAAAAAGAATTGAATTACAGAGAAAAATAGAGAGGGTTTTAGAAATGCCAAGTGGGGAACAAGACAGAAGGGAGATGTCATAGGCAACAGAAGTCTAATGCGGGGAATTTGAGAAATTTTATTTTGTGTGCTGCATGAATTTCCCCATCAACATTAGCAATATTTTCAGTTAGAATATTGGGGCAGCTTGGGAAAGGTATGAGACAGATGTACAATCAAGTACATTTTGGGACTCAAACAAGGGCCAGAAGTAAAAACCAAAATTGCTCCCAGAAGTCCAGTGGTAGTCAGGTTACATAAGATTTCTTGCATGTCTCAAAATCTCTGCCTGTGAAAGATAATCCTACTTCACGACAGTTATCTTGAATAATAGTTAACTTTATTTTAAATTTTCTAACTCAGATTTTTTATGAGCCATTTGGAATCTGACTGATGGATAACTCTGTGATATATATATATATATATATATATATATATCTCCGACTGATAGATAACTGTGGTATATATATATATATATATATATATATGTACACATATATATATAAAGGATTTGTCTAAAAGAATAAGTGGCACAAACAAGATCATAAAAATGACACTCAAAATACTAGAAAGAGCAGTTTCAAAACAGTTCCAATACTTCAGATGCATGATTTAATCAAATGTCTTGCATAAAATACACGAAAGCCATGACTGAGCATCTAAAAGGCTGTATCTATATGTTTTCTCTAATTTTGCAGAAAGATAATTAGAAGACATTTTTCCTTTAATGTGTGAATTATAACAAGATTTAGGGAAATTGTCTAATAAAATGGCAGCCTGAGAAGATGAATTAGTAAATTAAGCCAAGCTGTTACTGTACACATGTAAGTCCTCTGAGATGGGAATTTTTAATTGGTTCCTCAAGGGTGCTTGTTAACTGGCAAGGTGGCTGTTTGACTTTTAGTGTCCATTCAAAAAAAGAAACTACCATAAAAAGAAAACACAACCGTCAATTGACCTCCATATTCATGGTAATGGTCTTTACAGACATCCAGTGGAGATTCAGAGCTACTTAGTATCATCCGCTCTTTGTGTTGACCTCCCAACTCCCTACATCTCCAATCCCATCCAAGAGTAATGGCAGCTCCCTCTTGTGAGCTACCCCTGCCCATACATGCTCCAATCTCTGCTCTTCTCCACACCCCCCCACCCATTTTTTGCCTCTGTCTTCTACTAGTTGTGCATTGTTCTCATGTTTATATCCTCACTGCCCCTCTGAAGAACTAAACACATAGTGATTTAATGGCATATTATGTAATGGAAAAGGAAGAAGGGATTTGATCTGCCTGAGTTGGATTCGAATCCTGCCTACTCTGCTTAATGACTATAACACTTAGAGTCTCTGTTTCTTCTCTTGCAATTTGAAGATAATAATGCCTACTTGGCATGGTTGCTGTGGCAAGTCAAATGATATAGATAAAGCTCCCAGGATTTGCTACTTAATTAGTAGCTGAAGTGGTTTTCTCTGTTTCCTTTTATTGAAACCCAGCTTTATTCCAAGTGATGCTACCTCCCCTACAACTTTCTGGGTATAGATCCTCTATTTTGGCTTCTTAAAGAGGACTCAGCATTATCCTGGTTCCCTGCAACTTCTTGACAAAGTCATGTAATTTTCTTGTAACCATCTCTTCTGCTCTGAAGAACACTTGTGTCTCCTCTAAACAAGCAAAATCTGTACAATTATTTCGATTTTTATAAGAACTTTGATTGGTAGGGAGGGCCCAAGTTACCTCAATGACACATTCAGGTTCTTATCAGTGTTACCTGGGGATCATTTTTCTTAATTCCAATGGACTTTGGAACTCAGTTCCTATTTTCTCTCTATACCCAGCCACTCTTGGCATCTTATCTGATCTCATGATATCTACTGTTAAGCCTTCTAATAGCTTCCCTCCCACCGGCCTTTACCTCCATGCTGCTTTACCAGTGCCACTCACAGGAACACATTTGGGAACTTGGAATCACTTGGAATTGTTCCTCTGAAAATTTGAATTTTGAAAAGATTCTCTCTGCCCACAGCCTTGTGTTCTTTCTCTTCCCAAACCCTTTCACTTCCACAAAACCTGTTCTCCTGCCTCCTCACAGACTCTTGCTTCTGGAATCCTTTTTCGTCTCTCAGTCTACGAATGTCCTCCCACTTCATTTCCTGCATAACCAGCTTGAATGTGAAGCCTGCACGTATTCATTCATCCATCCAGTCATTCAGTCATTTCACATTTATGGAACACCCTTCATGCAGCACACACTGTGGTAAGAACTGTGGTCTGTCATGACCTTGACCCTGAGGTGAGTTAGTCCTTCTCAACATAGCCTCATCAACACTTCCACTTTCGTCATCCTCTTTTCTTTCCTTGGTTCCCACCAGGCCAGCTATCTGCTTCATTCTCTTGTTCCCCTGTTTCTAGATATTCTGGCTCTACAGAACATTCCCTGTCCTGGTAACTCCCTTTCTGATTGGGCCTTCAGTGAAAATCTGCGTATTCACACATCCTGGACAACCTTTACCTCTGCAGCCCCATTCCCAAACTTTACACCCTTTCAAACCTATATATCATCCCCATTCACTCTTACACTGAATTGCTCAGCCTGGCTTCACTAAAAAATATAGGCCATCGGTTAAGTATCAGTATCACAGTATGCTTCTATACTTTATCCATATTTTTCTCCGGTTTCCAAAAATAAATAAATAAATAAATAAATAAATAAATAAAAGGAAAAAGGCAAGATAAGCCCTGTGATCAGAATGCTTCCCCAAATTCCTTTGTTGAACCTTAATTGTTAATGTGCTAGTATTAAGGTGGATCATGTAGGAGGTGAAAAGGGTTATCAACCTTGCAACAGGACTGGTGGGACCTAGCCAGGTCCCTGTTTGCCCTTCTGCCTTCTACTATGTGAGGACACAGTATTAAGGTACCATCTTGGAAGCAGAGAGCAACTCTCACCACACGTTGAATCTGCCAGTATCTTGATCTTGGACCTCCTGGCCTCTGGAATGGAGGAACAAATTTCTAGGTATGCACAAATGACCCAGACACAGGTGTTTTGTTTTAGCAGCAAGAACCAACTAAGACATGAAGCAGAGCAAGACATCATTTCCACAACTAGTTTGTTTATGCGTGCTTTAGTCCCACCTCCTCTGACTTCTACTTTGATTCCTTAAATGATGTGCACTTTCAATCTTCCATTTCTCCTTCTTCAGTCAATTCCCACCCTTAGCCTACAAACATCAGTAACAGGTTTTCTCTTCACTCTGCTTCCTACTCAGGGTTCAGTACAATGTTCCATTAACATTCAGCTATGTTAACAAGGCACCTTTACTCACTCCTTCAATAACTAATGCCTCCTGCACTTCAGTGCGATGGGGCATCTCCCTCTAAATCTTACAAAATTGCTTGAACACTCACTTGCAACTCCTCACTGGTCCTCTGCTTCTCTTGTTCCTGGAAACAATGGACCACTGCTTGTGTTTACCATTTGGCCAGCACTTGATAAGTAGCAGCTCTGGCAAAAGTCCTGGACCTTTTCTGCCCCTTTCCAATCTCCATCCTCCACCTCCTGGGTCCTGCCCTGACTTGCAGCTTGACCTCTTGCTCCATCTCTGATTTCCAGCCAGAACTTATCACTTGAATCTGATGACAGAATGGCATTCTCTGGCAAATCTTTGGAACATGCCCTCAGTATCTGACATAGTTCCAGGCTGTGTAACCCTGCTCTGCAGCTAGTTAGCATATCTGGTTTCCCTGCTGGGTCTGCTTGACCTCCTCTGTGTGGGTGAGAGTCTTCACATCTCTTCGTCTTTGGTTTCATGCTACTGTCCTCTCCTGATGCTTTTTATACAACTCTAACCAGACTTTCAAGTGTCCTGTGGAAACTCTTCTTTCTTTTCTTCTCACTCTCTACTCTCTACTTGGCAGATCTCATGCAATCCATTGGCTTAAACACCATCTCTGTGTTGCCAACTCCCAAATTTATGATTCTAATTTTGAATTATTTTTCTACATTCTACATATGTAATGCAAACTGCCCAGTGGATAACTTCTCTCATTTGGACCTCAAATTCAACATATTTAAAAGCAAATTTATCATGGGTTTCTTCTAACCCTCATCTTCTCTTGTGTTCTCTACTTCAGTTAATGTAACTTTTAACTCCTTACCCCTAACAGCCACTTGAACATTATATACTTTCTTGTTTCTTTATCAATGCTTTCTGAAATGGCCTAGGTCAGCCCTTGTATTGCCTGGACTTTTCTGAGTCTCATAACTAGTCTTTCTTACATTTGCTTCTCCTTGAAGCTATTTTCCACATGGCACCAGTGTATGTCTTCCATTGGGCAGTTTTGTTTGTATGACTCTCCAGTTTTAAAACCTTTCCTGGGGGGCTGGTGCTGTGGCTCAGTGGGTTAATGCCCTGGCCTAAGCTCCGGCATCCGACATGGGCACTGGTTCTAGTCCCGGCTACTCCACTTCCTATCCAGCTCTCTGCTATGGCCTGGGAAAGCAGTAGAAGATGGTCCAAGTCCTTGGGCCCCTGCATCCATGTGGGAGACCTGGAAGACGGCCCTGGGTCCTGGCTTTGTATCGGTGCAGCTCCGGCCATTGCAGCTATTTGGGGAGTGAACCAGCGGATGGAAGACCTCTCTCTCTCTCTCTGCCTCTCCCCTCTCTGTGTAACTCTGACTTTCAAATAAATAAATAAATCTTAAAAAAAAAACCTTCCCTGTATACTTCTGCCTAAAGGACAAACGAAATTCTCTACCCTGGCATGTAAGGTTCATAATCTGATTGTACCCTAGCTTTTATCTCAAGACTAAAACCTTTGCCTAAGTTTCACTCTTTTCTCCAAGTTGGTTTCTGGAACTTACTTCACATCTAAAGCTTGAGGTATGTACCCTCTTCTGTCAAAGGAGATTTTGCTCTTTCTCTATTTTGAATGTTAATTCAATGTCCATCTCTGATCCTACAACTTCTGAAAAGCTGTTCCTAGGCATTCAGCATTGTTCCCCTAGCATGTATATCTCTCTCCTCCAAGTAGAACTTGGGGACCCAGGCTCCTTCTGTGTTGTGGCTCTGCCTTCTTCTGGAACATAGTATCTCCTTAGCCCTGCATCTGGCTGGAAGACAAGGGAAATACTCAATCACATGCCAGAATTTGATGACATGGCTGCCACTAACTGAAATGGGGGCTGAAAATAGTAATTTCTCTGTGCCCAGGAGAAAAAGGGAAATAGTCTGAAGAACTGTCAGAGAATGTCCTTCGTTCTGGCACATGGAAAATGGTTACTATGTATGTTCGCAAAGTGAATGAATGAATGATTATAGACTGAGCATTAGCTGGGATCATTCTACTCGAGTGTTCCAAACTTTCAGATTCTTCACTGGTTTGCAAAACTGTAATTCAAGAAAAATAAACATTATAGTTTTAGGTTTGGCCATGAAATTGATTGTATTCATTAACAAAATATTTTTGTTAATGACATTTATTATATATAACTGTCAGTCCATTTTCTGTTGCCATAACAGAATGTCTGAAACTGGGTAATTTATAAAAGATTGAAGCTTTTTTTGGCTCATGGTTCTAGAGGCTATGAATTGTGAGAGCATGATGCCAGCTACTGTTTGGTTTCTGGTGAGGGCCTCATGCCTCTTAAATTCATGATGAAAAGCAGCAGGGAGGAAAGCAGGCACATTGGAAGGGGCAAAACACAGCTTTGCTTTGTAACAACCCATTCACATAGTAACTGCTCCTGTCTTGCAAATGTGAGAACTCACTCACTGGAGAAAAACAGTAATCCTTTCTGGTGATCTAATCACCTCTCAACACCACCATGTTGGGAACCAAATACCACCATGAGTTTCAGAGGGAACAAACACCATAAAGCCATAGCAATGATCCTTACAGACATTACACATTTCCAAACATTGCTGTCCAAAGAACACTAATAGTGTAATGAACACCACCTAGTGTGTGTTCCTTAGTATAATGTACAAATCATCCTGAATTACTTAATGATGTTTCTTGCCTTTGAGGCCATTAATTTCAAAAGCCATCCAGTTAACAGTTTGTTGGATTGGCAGACCGCATGCAAAGTGCAGTCCTACTGTGTGGGGCATAAAGACGCGCGGATGCTATGCCCAACTGCACTATTTGCTGGCTGAGTGTAACTGATAAGACACTTTGACCCAAGTTTTCCACATCTAAAACAATGGACTTTTAAGAGATGAGCTCTTAGGCCTTCTGCAATTTTAACATTCACTTCTAGGATGTGTTTAAAAGTGTTGGTTGATAGAAGGTAGCCTGATTAATAAACTCATAGAATGATGGCCAATTGGGGAGTTTAATATTTCTAAGTAAGTTAGATTCAATTAAATTGTGCTTAGTATTAGAAAACTGTTAAACTTAAAAGCCAAGTGAACGTACTATATAAAATTATGTGAGGTCTTCCCTATTGTTGTCTTTAAAATCAGACTGAAGCACAGCAATTATCTGGCCCATTTGCAAGGGCTGTTCCCTTCTCCAGTGCTCACAGGATATCCTGTACCTGTCATATTGCTAAATGGTCCACCACTGAGAGTAGCCAATGGCTTTTGCCATCTTAATAGCATCATCTCTCAAGATGTTATTATTGTAGCTGAAATAACTGTTTGCTTATTGAAAAAGAGTATTTTGGAATGATTTTCAAGGGGCTTGTTTGGGACCATGGAAATAAGAATGGCACCCATAGAAATATACATCAGTTCTCAGTCTTGTGCAATTGCTCCACCTATACCATGGTTTAGATGTTTTACTACTATCCTATTCAGTATCAGTAAATGCACATTGCTTCAGTTTCAATTTTTGCACTGGGTAACACTCATGAAATAGTAAAAGAATGTTCTAGATCTCATGTTTTTCCAGAAATTAATACTAGTTGAGTTGATTGTATACACCAAGTTAGCAGTTTCTTAGCAATGCTCTGGAAAATATAGGATGACTTAGAATTAACATCTTTAATACATAACCTAATCTACTGCTTGTTAGATATGCTACATTGTTCAATTCTCTTTAAATTACTGTTCATGACTTTTTATGAAATGGAAATAATTCATCTGTTTACAAGGCATATTTGTTGAGCATCTATTGTGCGCTATATACTCTTTGGGGCCTGGGAAAATAGTATCAAAATAAATTCTCACCTGTGTGGAACTTCCATTTGAGTAGGGAAAACAAACAAAACCCACGTTTTGAGGCAGCAAAAATGCTATCAAGAAAGATAATGGAGAGTAAGAGAGACATGAGTGCAACTGGGGGGTGGGGTTAAATTTTATTATATTCAAAGAGGGATTCTGAATGAGGAATATCTGGGAAAATACTTGGACAAGGAGTGGGATGAAACTTCTCAGATATCAGATAAAGGTATGTTTTTGGAAGAAAGGATGGTGCATTCAAAAATCCTGAATGAATAATAATTGCTTCACCTACAATAAAGGGTTGCATGGAGCAAATGAAAATAATGTATGTGATCTGTATATTGTTAAATATGGAATTCATTTTCACTGCTTTTATAGTTACTATTTTTATAGGTCATTGTTGCAAAGTGAACTATTTTGTGTTGCATTAAAAGAGCAAAATTCTCTGAAAGAGAACTTAACAGAAATGTAGCAACTGCCATAGCCTTCAGGTTCACCACCACAAATATGCTCAATCTGCACCTCCAAAGGACTGATAAATGACAGGAAGATGTCTGTATAAAAAGAGCAGCATGTAGGAGAAAATAACGCCAGGTAAGTGTCGGGTTGATGTAGTAGCCTGGTGAATCATCTCCAATATTTGAGACTTCAATGACTCTTATGACACAGGAGAGACATTTTTCTATTTAGGAATACATCTCTTTATAGCAGGCTTCCTTCTCTCTCTCCCCTTCTCTTTCCTTTCTTTATTGTTTATTCCTACCCTTTGAATGCAAACATTGTGATGGTTTGTATGAACACAAACAAGTTGTAATTGAGAAAGAGCTTTTAACATTCACATGCATATAGCTAAGGATATTTTTCTTCCTTTTAAAAATTTATTTATTTGCATGGTACAGCTGGGGAAGGAGAGAAGGAGGAAGAGAAAGAGAGAGAGAGAGAGAGAGAGAGAGAGAGATCTCGTCTCATCTGCTGGTTCACTCCCTAAATGTTTGCAATGGGCAAAGAGGCTGAGTGGGGGCCAAAGCCTGGATCTGGGAACTCAATCCAAGTCTCCCATATGAGTGGCAGGGACTCAACTTCTTGCACTGTCATTGCTGTCTCCCAGGGCCTACATTGGCAGAAAGCTATAGAGTTAGGAGTTGAGCCAGGAATCAAACCCAAGCACCCAGATGTGGGACACAGGCATCTCAAACACTAGGCTAAACCTCACCCCAAGAGCACATTTCTTTTTTCTTTCCCTTTTAAAAAAATGCTGTTTAAGTTATACAAGTTTTATGTATTTCATATATGCATATTTAGGAACATAATACACATTTCTTAATATCAAATCCAAACACCTGTAGAGTTCCATAACAAATTAAATAGCAGACAAGTAAAATATTTTCTCAGATAAACAGAGGTGGGCCAAGGAGTGTCTGCTTCTCTAACATTGGTGAACAGTTGATTTGAGTCTGGAAACACTCCTGTCACCTATTTGTATGTATGTATGTATCTATTTATTTTAAAGATTTATTTGGAAGGGTTGGAGGAGAGAGAGATAGAAAGAGAGTAAAGGGAAGGGAAGGGAAGGGAAGAGAAGGAGAAAGAGGAGAGGAGAGGAGAGGAGAGGAAAGGAGAGGAGAGAGAAGATATATCTGTTAGTTCATTCCTCAAATGACAGCTACAGCCAGGCTGGGCTAGGCTGAAGCCAGGAACCAGGAACTCTATTTAGGTCTCCCACATGCGTGGCAGGGACCCAAACACTTGGGCCATCATCTGCTGCTTTCCCAGGCACATTAACAGGAAGCTGGGCTTGAAGCAGAATAGCTGGGACTTGAACCGGCACTCTGATAGAGGATCCTGTTGTTGTAAGTGAGCTTAACAGAGCATAACACCGGCCTCTATTTGTATTCATTTCTATATTTACATGAATAATACTCAGAATTCTTTGTGAAATGAAGCAAGATATGTAGAAAAGATGAAGATGTTTCAACAAATTTGTGGATAAATGGAATTAAAACAAACATTTGGGGTAACCATTTGACCCACTGATTAGGATGCTGATTAAGAGACCCATTTCCCATATGAGAGTGCTTGCATTTGACATTCGGTTCTGACTCTTGATGTAGTTTCCTGCTCTTGTGGATCCTGAGAGGTAGTAGTGATGGCTCAGGTAATTGGGTTCCTGCCACCCATATGGGAGACCTTCACTGAATTCCTGGCTCCCTGTTCAAGCTCTGGGCCAGCCCCAGCCATTGTGGGCATTTGGAAAGTGAAACAGAGATGGAAACTCTGCATCTCTCTCTCTCTCTTTCTCCCAAATAATAATAATAAAAACTAGCACAAGAAAAGTTTATTTTGGTGCAATTTGAAATCCATGTATGGTTTTTACATAATGTGTATTTTTGCATCAACTTTTGAAGACCCTTGCTGTTTTCCCCAGGATTGACAGTACCCACACTATGATCTGAAAATCAGAATCGTTTGCAATGATTTTAGACAATTTGTTCTACATTCTTTCATTTATTTTATCATCTTAAGCTTGAGATCTGCTATGCTTTCTGAGCATCTGCTGTATAACTTTGGGGTCACCATTTTAGAGTGCTGGGAAACAAAGCATGGCTGGAGATACAGAACACCGAGGCTTTAATTGTTTTAGTTGGCACAAAGAAAAGGATTTCTGTCTGAGTTCTTCCAGGTCTCTTTTCTCAAGTTTACACCAAATGTCCCCTCTGAACCACCCCCAGCATTTTTAGGAGACTCACGAGTATTAAATACTACAAGCTTAAGGCGCACCTGAAGAACTTGCTCCAAATGTAGTGATCCTGATTCAGCATGTCTGGGGTGATGCCCAGAATATGCATTGTAAATAAGAACCCAGGTGCTTGGAATGCAGGTGGTCACTAGACCACACTGTGAGAAACACTGTTTAGACAAATTTCCTGAAAGGTAAAAAAAAGTCTTTAGAGAACCTGAATGTTGTACTGAATGACAAATGGTTGACAGGTGTTTCGTTTGAGCAGGAGATCTGGAGTCCTGTGAAATTGATGAGGGCAGAGAAATTATATTTTAAAGAATTTTATAACCTTTCAATAAAGAATGATGCGTTGGTATGGTTAGACGGGCTAAGGTGAGCATAGAAAGAAGGACAAAGATTGATCAGCATCATAATAGCCTTGACAGCCAGCAGTTTTTTCCCAGGCTGATGTGAGCTCAAGAGGAGGCATAATTCCCTAGGAGATTGTTTTGCTTTCTATAGCTGTACAACAGATTTCCCCAGAATTAATTGTTGAAAACAATACCCATTTTCTTGTGTCCATCAATTAGGAACTAGGTTGGGCACATGAGGAATCACTGCAAAGTGTCCAGGTCCTCAGCTGGGAATGCCCACAGCCCAGGAGAGACTCAGTGGATAGGTCCAGAAGCAGCAGGCTCTCTCACTCATGTGCCTGTTCCCTGCTCTGCAGTGATTTCAAGACTAGGATTGTGGGGCTGGCATTGTGGCGTAGTGGTTTATGATGCTACTTGCAACTTCAGTATCTCATACCAGAATGCTGATTTGAGTCCCAGCTGCTCCACTTCCAATTCAGCATTCCGGCTAAGGCACCTGGGAAGTAGTGGATGATGGCTCAGGCACTTGAGTTGCTGCCACCTCTGTGGGAGACCATGTTGGCATTTCAGGCTCCTGGCTTCAGCCTGCTTGGTCTTGGCTATTATGGCCACTTGGGAGGTAAACCAGGAGATCTGTGTGTGTGTTGATCTGCCCTTCAAAGAAAAAAAAAAGAAAAAAGAAAGTAACCCTTTTAAAAAAAAAACAACAAAAAAAGGATTTACTTATTTATTTGCAAATCAGAGTTACAGTGAGAGAGAGGGAGATACAGAGATAAAGCTTCCATCTGCTGGTTTACTCCCTAGATGGCTGCAATGAGTAGAATTGGGCTGGGCTAGGCAAAAGCCAGGAGGCAGATTTGTCTGTGTTTTCCATATGGGTGCAGGGCCCAAGCGCTTGGGCCATCCTCCACTGCTTTCCCAGGCACATCAGCTGGGAGCTGTATTGGAAGTGGAACAGCCAGGACTCCCAACTGGTGCTGACATGGAATGCTGGTATGGCAGACAGCATCTTAACCTGCTGTGCCACAGTGGTAGCCCCAGAAATCTTTTAAAAAGGATAAGAGTAGGATTGTTAATTGGAATGCCCAAATATGGCCTTTCCAGGTAGCCAGGCTTCTTTAAAATATGGTGGCCTCAGGGTAGTTTAACTTTTTACTTGGTGACTCAGAGCTCCAAGCCCCAATGTCCCTGTGAACTACATAGAAATTACATTATCACAAGATTAGTGGCTGAGCCTTAAAAGCTACATACAGTGTCATTTCTTCCATACTCTGTTGGTTGAAGCAATCACAGCTCATGCAGATTCAAGGAGAAGGGAATCTAACTCTACTTCTTGATGGCATAGTAGCAACATCACATAAGAAAAGAGTATGGGTATGAGGATATTATTGTGCTGTCTTTGGAAACTAAAATTTGTCATGGAGATTATAGAAAGAATTTAGCAAGTTGGATAGCTTGAAGGATGGGAGGAAAATGAATCAATTAATTGTGGTAAGTTTACTCAATGCAGTACAATAGAGCAGTGAAAATGCTTGAAGTGTGGCTGCCCACTCTAACATGGATGAAGCTTAGTGTCCTTAAAAGTGCAAAGTACAGAATACTCACAGCTTGCTATCATTTTTATGAACGTCTCTTGTTTAGGGACACCTACATATGTAGTATGTCTCTAAAGAAAAAGCAAGTCAATGAGAAAAAAAAAGCAAAATTTGGAATATTGGGGATCTCCCGGGGTCATGGTGGCAAGATGAAACAACAGAGCAGAACACAGTGGGGACTTTGAGGCTCCAACATCGCTCACCTTTAAAATGGAGAGAAGTTCATCCTACTCTCTATTCATTTACTGCTAGTCTATTCATGTTAAATGAATGATGCTTGCTCACCCTAGAAATGTATATTGAGAACATTGAGAACTTAGCATGTGCCCAACACGTGTTAGACAGTGAGAAGTGAACATAAATAAGATAACCAAGGTTCCTCCCTTTGCAGCAGAGATTTATGACAAAGAACAGAGTGCAGCAAACAAACAAGAAGTGACATACACTAAGTCCTCCCCTAGGAGGACAATAGTTGTGAGAAGCACACAACCCAGACTTAGAAGTCAAGAAAGGTCACTTCAAGGACATCTCTTAATAGAGAACTCAACGATGAATAGAGAAAGAGAAGAGCATGTTCAAAGGGTTTGAAGATGAGAGGGGTCTAACACGTTTGTGTTCTTACTACACTTGATCTTAGCCAAAAGGCCAGAAGCAATGTGTTTGTGTTGTTGAATGAACATGGAAGATGAGATGAGAAGTAGAAAGAGGGTCTGGACCATTAAATGGGGTCCAGATCATGAAAGGCCTTGTAAAACTATTTGCATTCATAAGGACCCTTGGTTACAGAATCAGAAGAACACCTTCACCAGCTCAAGTGAAAACATGGTTTTTGTTAAAAATATAAGGCATCATCTACAGAATACAAGGGTAGAGGTGAGGCTAATTTCCAGAGATGTCTGAACTGAGATACCATCAGCATTCTCTGCTCTTGGTTCACTTTGTGCAACTGTGTTTTTTTGCTCTGCAGACACAGAAAACACAAGCACTGATTCCCTCAGTCCCAAGTCTGAAAATATAGGAGAAGAGATCTATTGACTTTGAATAGAGTAATAATGCATCTTTCATGGAAGCCATGTACAAGGATGGGAACAGTAACTTTAGAAGGGATCCTCCAAAATCTAGTGAGCATCCAACGTTAAGGACTTGGGCTTTTTGTTTTTTAAATCAATAGAGTTTTAGTAGGGTGATAATAGAACCTGCGATGAGAATTAGATAGCTTCATCTAGAGTTGCAGAATAGCATAAAGGTGTGGATGGTGACAAGGTCAGAGAAGAAAGTAAGTTGGGATCTTGCTGTAGGTGAGACACAATGCAGTGTGGGTAGTGGCAGTGGGATATTGAGGACATGTGGTTTTCATTTCTGTTTATTTTCTACTGGACTTGAATGCTCCAAACTCGTGTCATTGGAATATTTTTCCAAGAAATCTGGCACTGACAGAGGAGTGGAAAATGTTTTTGTGCCTTGTCAACAAAATGACCTTCTTTAAGAAATTAATCATGGAAATGTAAATTAGCATATCAAAGGCTGGAAAAATTGTGGGCTGGAGAAACAAGTTCCTTTTTCTCTGACCCAGAATTTCCCACATGCACTTGTCAGGGAGGGTCTCCTTTCACACAATACCTTTGTGCAGCCCATGGAATCATGTCTTTGCAGTTTGGAGGTCCATACAGAAGGCCAGGAGAGGGAGCAAGTGGCTGTTGAGGCTGACACACTCCCAAACAGCGCTTCAAGACCACCCCAGGGCAGAGGCTGCTTCCGGTAGTTTTCCCATTGCCTCTTTGTCTTGAGCTCCAGTTCCCTAGGAGTTGCTCCTATTACACTCCATCAAGTGAACCCAGCAGGTCTCAAAACCAAATGCAGATGATGCCTTCACTCCTACAGTTATCCAGTTTAGGCCTTTTCTCTAATCATGATTCCTGCATCACAAATTGGGTTCACTAACATTGTGAGTTTTCCTTAACATATCTGCATATGTCTTTTTTGTTTCACTCTTGTCATCACAACCAAGGAGGTTGATCCAGGCTTAAGGTGTCCTCTTTAAAAAAAAAAGTCTATCTGTATACACAGTTAGGCCTGAAAGCTAATTTTTATTTAGATTGGGAAAAGAAACCGTAGCTGACAAACACAAACACATGTACAAAATACATGGGAATAACACAATATTTTTATGAAGTCACGCTGATAGTGCTCAACACCATTCATTTCTGATTTTATTTTCTGTCTGTATACTTGTTGTTCATCTCCTTTTAAGTGAAAGATTGTGCAACATTTCTTTGTAGTGAAATGAAAGATACCTCAGTCATTTCTCCAATGTGCTGGATTGACATCTTCTAAAAAATTACTAACAGTTTAGAAAAGTTTCTTTCAACATCACAGTTCACTTTTGATAATGCCATGGAAATTGTTCTCAAATCTTTGTAAAAAGCTATCAATTTTTTTTGTCATAAATAAGCTGCTTTAGACTCACTGTGAGATAGAATTAAATGTTTGTGTTCCATAAAGTCAGGAATTCTGAAAATTCAAGCTTTTATAATTCCAACATAAAAAGGAACAAAATACAGTATGCTTACTTGCATTATTATAACACTCCTATACAATTTGAATGCATATGAGGCACTGTTGAATAAATTCCTGACAGGACAGAACAGCTGTTTTGATTAGCCATCCATGAGAACCAAATCATCCACTTCCAATTTTATACATCGAATGGTGGGAAGAATTTTCTGCAAACTTGCTCTGGTCCCATACATTTCAAACCATGCTTCTCCTCTACCACCCACCACCTTTGGGGATTGCGAGTATGTATGTTGCAATACCACCTATGGCTCTGTGTCTTCTTGTAAGTTGACCTGGGGACATGGGAGTAATTCTGGAACCATCTCTGTATAGGCAAATGTGGTAATAATGACACAGGGAAGTGACTGAAAACCATATAAACATACCTCACTGAACCTAACCTAAATCTCCAGCTCAAATTCCCCTGAGTCTGATTCCCAAAGTGCCTACTGTAGCTCCAGAGTACAAAAAGAAGAAAGTGATTTGGAGGGAAAGTAGGAGTAGAGACAATGGTCTCAGCCAATGAATAACCTCTTTCTGTAAATTTGACAAAACCATAGGACTATGTGGTGGTGTATGTAGGGTCTTAACTGAGATCTTGGAAGTGGCCCATGCAAGTTTCATTAGCTCATGCTAAATTCATCTTTGGCCGCCACTCCAGTTTTAGGCCTTAATACCTTGTGCTCAGACCATTCCATTAATCTCCTAATGTATTTCTCTGGATCAAGTCTCCATTCTCAGGCAGGTTGCATAACTGCTGCAATAATCTTTTCCAAATGCTGCTTTCCCCATGACCTTCTCTGCTTAAAGCCACTGGAAATATATAGAATCAAGTCTAAATCCCTTAGTCTGATACTCAAGGTCTCTACAATCTGCCTGCAATTTTTGTTTATAGATTTTTATCCTGTGGCCTCCTGCACCAAGAAAAGCAAACAAACAATTATCAGGGGCCTATTTAGTTACAGGCATTTCCTCAAATGTTAATATTCTAAATCCTTATGACAACCGTGTACAATTTACACAGGAGAGAATGGAGGCTCAGAGATAACAGCTGGACGTGGAGAGCAGATGTGTTTGACTCACTTTTTACCCTCTACTGCACCATGCGTCTCTAGCTTACTCCTTGAGTCCCATCCTCTCTGGGAAGCTTTTCCAAATTTCTTCCTCAACGATGAGCCCTGCCTTACTACAAGTTCCTACTTATTTGATATCCTTGTTATTCAGTTGGGACATTTCCCACTCTGCCTTGTGTTTTTAATTTATTTCACTTTTATGTCTCCTAACTAACTTGGTGGAGAGCCCTTCAGTGCAAGAAAGAATGGTCAATGCTTTTCTGCATCCCCTGGAATACCTGGCAAGATTCCCATGTCATTTCGTAGATGATTCTAGAATGAGTATGTTTATTTAGCACTTGGACCCAGAAGATTAAAGTAAAAAGAGGGGGAATAACCAGCATTGGTTATATGTTGATTAAGGTCAAAGGAAGGGCCGGCGCCGTGGCTTAACAGGCTAATCCTCTGCCTTGCAGCGCCAGCACACCGGGTTCTAGTCCCGGTCGGGGCGCCGGATTCTAACCCGGTTGCCCCTCTTCCAGGCCAGCTCTCTGCTATGGCCCGGGAAGGCAGTGGAGGATGGCCCAAGTGCTTGGGCCCTGACCCGCATGGGAGACCAGGAGAAGCACCTGGCTCCTGCTATCGGATCAGCGCGATGCGCCGGCCGCAGCGGCCATTGGAGGGTGAACCAACGGCAAAAAGGAAGACCTTTCTCTCTGTATCTCTCTCTCTCACAATCCACTCTGCCTGTCAAAAAAAAAAAAGGGGGGGGGGGACTCTCCCAGGGCAGAGGGGCCACAGGGGCGGCCACGAAGCAGAGCAATGTGACGGGGAAGCTGCCCAGGCACTGACCTCCCTGCTCTGCCCTGGGGTGGTGGCAGGAGTGGGCTCAGGCTCAGGCACCCCCTGGGGGGGAGCTCTGGGGGGACCCCTTTAAAAAAAAAAGGTCAAAGGAAGGTAAAATAGGCAGTGTCTTTGCCTCTTGCTAATTTTCTACCCATTAGATAATTAGGGCAAGGACAGTTGTCATTGTTTGGTTTTAAATTCTTCTCTGAGGCTGATTGACAAAACCTGAGAGAATACTAAGCACAGCACAAGTACCAGTTGGCACCAGCTGACAGGGGCATGTTGTTCCCCGACATGCCACTCTTGGGGGTGACTGACATACCCATCAGCCCTCACTCTCATGACAGAAAAACACAAAAGAGCTTGATTCCCTGGGATTCTATTTTTTAAAAAAAGAAAAACAAACAAACAATTTATTTATTTATTTGAAGTTCAGAGTTATAGAGAAGAGAGAAGCAAAGGCAGAGGGAGAGAGAGGTCCTCTATCTGCTGGATCGCTCTCCAAATGGCTACAACAGCCAGAGCTGAGCGGATCTGAAGCCAGGAGCCAGGAGCTTCTTCCAGGTCTCCCATGTGGGTGCAGGGGCCCAAGCACTTGGGCCATCCTCCAAAGCTTTCCCAGGTGCATTAGCAGATAGTTGGCTCAGAAGTGGAGAAACTGGGACTCCTGCTTTTACCTGCTATGCCACAGTGCTGGCCCCTTCCCTGGGGTTCTGAACACTTTAACTGGAGATGGGATTGAAACCTTCCTAATCACTCTGATGCTTGTCCAGTGTTCTCCAGTAAAGTTGTATGTTTAACTTTTGGTGATATGTATCATTGGTCCTCATTTTTTGTAAGGAGTCCTGAATTTAATTTTGAAGTTTCGCCTCTTATTTTAAACATTTTATTGTGAAACAATTAAAACATATGCAAAAGCAGACAGAATAATATAACAAATGCCTATATATTCACCATGAAACTTCCTTTTTTTATTTGACAGGTAGAGTTATAGACAGTGAGAGAGAGACAGAGAGAAAGGTCTTCCTTCCATTGGTTCACTCCCCTAATGGCCGCTATGGCCGGCGCTGCGCCGATCCAAAGCCAGGAGCTGGGTGCTTCCGCCAGGTCTTCCATTTGGGTGCAGGGACCCAAGCACTTGGGCCATCCTCCACTGCCCTCCCGGGCCACAGCAGAGAGCTGGACTGGAAGAGGCACAACTGGGACTAGTACCCAGCGCCCCAACTGGGACTAGAACCCAGGGTGTTGGTGCTGCAGGCCAAGTAAGCCACGGCACCAGCCAACCATGAAACTTTTCATGAACATCCCATGGCTAGTCTTGTTTTTACCCCATCTCCCAGCATTAGTATTACCCTTCAGCTCTGCATGATTTTGAACTGAATACCAGAAATCGTATTATGTCACCCTTGACTTCTTTTAAAATTATGACAAAAGTCCTTGACACAAGAAGCTTCATGTGGGGAAAATGTAGTGGTTATACTTTTAATGTGACAAATAAAAAAAGACATTTGATTTATATTTTAATGTAATTTGATATAAAATAGCTGTGCAAAGCATCTATTATCAAAGCCCTGAGTAGGGGCCAGCATCGTGGTGTCACAGGTTAAGCTGCCACCTGCAGTGCCAGCAAACACATGTGGGCATCTGTTTGAGTTTGGCTGCTCCTCTTCTGTTGCAACTCCCTGCTAATGCACCTGGGAAGGCAGTGGAAAATGGCTTGAGTCCTAGGGACCCTGCACTCACATGAGAGACCCGGATGAAGCTCCTGGGTCCTGTTTTCAGCCTTTCCCAACCCTGGCCACTGTAGCCACTTGGGGAGTGAACCTGCAGATAGACCTTTCTAACTCTCCTTCTCTTTCTCTGTAATTCTGCCTTTTAAATAAATAAAATTAAATCTTTACACAAAAATGTCCTGCTCTTGGAAAAAAAATATCCTTGGTAATATCAAAAAAGGCAGAAATTAGTCTTTCCCCTCTTGCTGAAATATTGGGAGGTAGCTAAGAGGAATAAATGGAATAGCCAGCTAGTCCCCACGTTGACCAGGTGTCTTAGCCAGAACAACTTGATTTGCTTCACTCAGGCAATATTGTAGCAGGATGGGTGTGATTCTTCAATGGTCACTGGATTATTGAGATTTTACCTAGTGTATAGTTTAACTGAGTCTAGGATTAAAGTAGAACAGCAGACTCATACGACATGTGGAAGACTATGTTGGGGGCAAAAGTCATATTTGTCCCTATGGACTCTCTTGATATCAGCCTTCATCCTGCCTTGAAAAAGATCAAAGTTCATTTTTACACTCCTGGGAAATTTAGAAGGCAGGGCAGATGAGGACAGTAAAACACAGACCACTTTAGACCTCTCGGGAGACTGTGATGAGGAGACCTGCAACATGTTTCTTTATCTTTTCTTTTATGATGCCTCATGTTCTCCTCCTGGTTGCTATTGTGAGACAGATGTGGAACTTTCCATGAATTGTGTGGACTTCAGTGGGGATCTCCACTGAATAAATCAGCCTGCAAGCTACCTTGCAGGTAGCTCAGTTCAGGCTTTTTGTTGTTTTTATTTTTGTAATAGAAAGAAATGATGGATGTCAGAAGAGGACTGAATTTCTAAGTCCCAGTGAGGGCACTCCACAGACAGCCTAATGCTGAGGGGAAAAGGAGGGAGGTACAGGGTTTGTCTCTAACTCTGAGACAGGAGGGCAAGCGGTCAGTTTGGGAGCCCCAAGAGTAGCAGAAATCTCTGTTCTGCTCTGTCCCCTCCTCTCACACTCTTAGGGAGAGCGCCCCAGGTGCCAGACTCCTTGGCTCAGTAGAACCCCAAAGCTCACTTCAGCACGTGAGCTCTCAGACAGCGGGGACCAGGGAAACAGCCTACCAAGCACCAATGATGAGCAGTGTAGACTGAACGCTGGGGCTTTCTTTGTGTGTTCTCAATTACGTAAGGGTTTCAGGAGCTACACTGGACCTACACGAAAGGAGTGATCTAGCCCCAGGAATTATCCAAATTGGTGTTCCCACAGCTTCTTGCTCAGAACAAATGCAATTTAGAGAAAGGTGTGCTATTTCTTACACCTAAGATGCGGAGTAAAATTCATGACAGCAGCATTTTATACGTTTCCTACTACACTTTTTCAGATTTTGGAAGAGTCATCAGAAGTACTAAAGGGAGGTTCTTTCAGTAGGATTACTTATATTTCTGGTTTTGAAGATTTTTTTCCAAATGTTATGGACTGTATTTTGTAACCTCCCTCAGCCCTCCACTTATGTTGAAGCCCTTATGTTGAAACCCAGTGGGGCTGTATGTGGAGATCAGTCCTTTAAAGAAGTAGTTGAGGTTAAAGGAGGTCCTAAGGGTAGGGCTCTAATCTAGTCTGACTGATGCTGCTGCCGTAAGAAGAAAAGACATCAGAGCTCCACATGCACGGAGAAGAGACCATGTGAGGACACGGGAAGGGGCAGGCCATTTGTAGGGAGAGAGACCTCAGGAGAAACCAAACCTGCTGACACCTTGGTCTTGCACTTCAGCCTGTAGAAGCGTGAGAAAATGCATTTCTGTTGATTAAGCCCCCCCACCCCCCCCAGTCTGTGTTATTGGTTCTGGTAGCCCCAGAAAATTATTATAGAAGCATTGAATTCTTTCATGTGTAGGTGTTTATGCTCAGAAAGTCTACAATTTTGTACTCTGCTAAACATGTGATAGCTGTGCGGAATTTATTTACACTTTACTAGGTGAAATGATTCACTTTCTGAAAAGTGTATTGCGAGGGGCTGCAGGATATATGAGGATGCCACTGGCCAAACACAGAGAAAACCATTGCTGCTCAAACAGTGAGTAAAAATAATAGCAGAGGAAGTGCATATGCAGAGTGGGGAGCTCAACTACTGTAAGTTAAAACAGTTAGTACGCTTCCCAGGTACCGTGGTAATGCAAGCATCACATTAGCGTTTGTTAATATGAAAATACTGAATTCCTGGTAGTTAACTAGGGAGATGATATTTAATTAGAAAAATTATTTTCTTACTCCCATATTTTTATGGCGCTATTATAATTCGGCTTGAAACCTTTAAAGACTAAGACTCAATCTACTTCAGATTTATAGGCCTATATGACTGCTAGAAAAAAAATTTCATAAGCTGTCACAAAGAGGGCTAGGAAAAATACATTTATACATTAGTAAACTATAAGTGACTAGAAATCATGGGTGTGTGTTTGTATCTTTGATTGCTTTAATGCATTGCAATAAAGATAAAGAAATGCATATACTGATAGGACTGTAGACTAATGACTACATTTTGCAATCAACATATTAATTGTATCACTTTATAATTATATACTGTACGTGAGTGGAAACATGCAAGCAGATTTAGTTTATACTTGCACTGATACACTGACAAAAAATCAAAACTTTCCAAATATCTAGATATTTCTGATTATCTATGATATTAAATATTCTGAAGAACAAACAAATCAATTGTTCCAATTGGTCACTTTTGATTTCCCCCCTTGTTTGTAGTAATAATTGATGATGTCTAAGTTTCCCAAATATGTCAATCTGACAATGTGATCATTTTATTTATAATTTATCATATATGAGAGGCCTTCAAAAGGTTCATGGAAATGTGTATGATTAAAAAAAAATGTGGATTTTAAATTTAGTTTTTGTACCAAAATCTTTTAGGGGTAGGTTTTCAGCCGACTGGTTAAGACTTTGGTTAAGATGCCCATGTCTCCTGTCAGAACACCTGGGGTTGAAATTTTGACTCCATCTTCCCACTAATGCAGACTCCAGGAAGACACAGTGATGACTCAAGTTATTGGGCTCCTGTTAGCCATGTGAGAGACCTGGGTTGAGTTTCTAGCACCCGACTTGGACCTGACCCAACCCCAGCCATAGTGGACACTTGGGGAGTGAACCAGTGAAAGGGAGCTCCCAGCCCTGTATATCTGCCTCTCACATAGGTAATTTTTTTAAAGATTTATTTTATTTATTTGAAAGACAGAGTTACAGAGAGATGTAGAGCTAGAGAGAGAAAAAGGGAGAGAGAGAGAGAGAGAGAGAGAGGTCTTCCATGCACTGGTTCACTCCTCAAATGGCTGCAACAGCCAGAGCTGAGCTGATCCAAAGCCAGGAGTCAGGAGCTTATTCTGAGTCAGACATGAAGGTGCAGGGGCCAAGGACTTGGGCCCATCTCTATGCAGAGAGATAGATCAGAAGTAGAGCAGCTAGGACTTGAATCGGCACCCATGTGGGATGCCAGTGCTGCAGGCCAGGGCTTTAACCACAGCATTGCCCCCATAAATAACTTTTCAAAAATATATTTGTTTATTTAAATATGGTTATTTTAAAAAATAATCTTTTAATTCCATTTTCCATGAACTATTTGTGGTACCCTCATATTAGTAGCTAAAACAAAAAGAAAGCAATTAAATTTATGTACCCATAAACATAGGGTTATAGCAGAAGTCAATGAGAAATAAGGAAAAATACATAGTTCTACATTGCTATAACTAGATGGGTGGACACTCTGCCTTCATTTATGTATCATGCCACATCCTACAAAGTATTCACCGTGTGTTAAGGTACAGTTGGAAGGCAGGTGCTGCTACAGAAATCCCATGTGTCTGTGTTGGCTGAATGTTAGCAGCGCTCTCTGTGGGCTTGGAAGCTTAATCATAGCAACAACAGAATCAGAAAGCATTTGTTAGGGCTAGACAAAACAGATATCTCTGTCCTAGGTGGTTTAATTCATTATGTTTAATCCTAACAAAAATACAGAGCAAAAACAAAGCAGCATTTAACTTGGTTTGCACCCATAGGGAAAAATCTAGCCATGGGGGCTTTCTTCTCCAAATGATGTGAAAAGTGTTAGCGTACGCCTGTCTATGGATCAGTCTTGAATTAATTTCACCTGTACCTAAGGCTGCTCCCTTGAGATGGTCACATTGGTGGAGACCTTAAATGATGACTCTAACTCAGCCACTGGGAGAAGAAGGTTCTGTGCATTCACAGCACAGCAAACGGACTTTGAGAAGAATGGAGGCATGAAGCTGTGTGACACATTTAGGGACTAATTCAAACACACCTCACAGTTCCCCAGAGCCCCAGTACCCTCTCTTGTTCTTTGCAAAGATAAAGCAAAAACAAACACACACCCCACTGTTGTGCTTGCACTTTATTGAACCCTGTCTATCGGCTGTTTGACTTAGTATGATCTGTTTAAGAGACCCCAACAGAATTCTAATTTCTAAGACTGCTGGTGTATAGAACTTTTCTGTTCTATCTTGGAATATTCCAGTTAAGGTCTTTGTAATCCTGTGGTCTTTTTTTAAAAGCATTTATTTCTTTATCTGAAAGAGTGACAACAAGGGAGGGAGATACAGAAAGAGTGAGAAAGAGAGATCTTTAATCTGTTGGTTCACTCCTGAGGTAGCCACAACAGCCAGACCTGGGCCAGGCTGAAGTCAGGAGGCTAGAACTTGTTTCAGGTCTCCAAGGTAGGTGGCAGGAACCCAGTGCTTGTGCCGTCTTTAGCTGCCTTCTGCGGTACATTAGCATGGAGCTAAATTGGAAGAAAATACTTGAGACTCACATATGAGATGCCGGCCAAGTAACAGCTTAACCTGCTGTGACACAATGTTGGCCTTGATCTGGCGGTCTTGGTCAAAAGGCTATTATATTTTCTCAAGATTTATTTATTTGAAAGAGACAGAGATCTTCTCTCCACTGGTTCAATCCCCAGATGGCCACAATGGCCAATGCTGGTCCAGACTGAAGCCAGGAGCCAGGAGCTTCATCTGGGTCTCCCATGTGGGTGGCAGAGGCCCAAACACTTGGGTCATCTTTCTTTCTCTTTACCAGGCCATTCACAGGGAGCAGGATCAGAAGTGGAGCAGCTGGGACTAAAACCAGCGCCCATATGGGATGCCGGTGTCTCAGGTGGCAGCTTTACCCACTACACCACGATACTGTCCCCTATTATATTTTTAAAGCCACTATTTATACTTAAAATACATTGGTGATACTTTTTGTATTTATATAATTCATTTCCATCTGTAATTTGTGCAAGTTCTAAAGGATAACAAACTTTGATTATTTTTAAGATAGCAAGAAAGTGAGATGATAATTTGACTTCTGAAGAAGAACGAAAATCTAGAAATAATTATAACTATAAATTATTGATGTTCCTCTCCAGATCCAACAGAGGTAGTAGCATCTAGCCTTAAACTCTTTAGCCACACCAATATGCCATAAATAATCAAGTGTATTTAATAGAATCTATGACTCACAGTTGCAACCAATAATTTTATTAAATCAATTAGGGAAAAATCCACCTTCCACTTAACTTCTTATGTGAACAAGTCTGAATAACTCTGTAATTTTTATGTGAAGCTGGAAGAAGGCTCAAGAAAGAGGCAGTGGAGACTTCTGGCTGTTTTGCATGTGACATGAGTATAACTAGTTGTCCTCTCTGGAAGAATATGGTACAACTGCAGTCATTGTGCAATATCTGACTTCTCCTTCGCCTAACAGGATTTTCAGGCACCTGTCCCTTTAAGTAGTTGTAGCCTCAATGAATTGTATGAGTGCAGCTTGACCTACAGGATTCTGCATTATTGAACCACTCTCCTTTGTCTCTTGGCATTTTTCTCATTCCCAAAGACTCTACCTGCAAAGAAGGGATTTGTGGAAACCACAGCAGCCTGTACTTCCCCAGCTCTGTTTCTGGGAGAGGGTCAGGGTCCGTTTCTAGCTATAAAATCATAGAAAAAGGTCAGTTTCTAGCTGACCTCCCAACCAAAAGGAAGTACCAGCTGTGTAATTTGTCCAGGAAACTCTAATCTGAATATTTTAAAGATGTACAAGCTTGATAACCTCATAAATATCAACTAGGTCAATGATGTTTTCTGTGCTAACTACTGTGCATGTTTCTACGATTAAATGTACTTTTAAAATTACTGAATCAATGGAAAGAAAAGATCAGTATCATCTAAGCAGAATTTCACATTGCACCTCAGAAATTCAAAACTGATTTTAATCATCAGTGGAAGTCTATCCAGGACATATGTCCTGGTTTACATAATATAGTCTGACATAATATAGTCAAGGGTATTAGTTTAAATAAACTTTCACGTAAATACAGTTACCTATGAATGCCCCAAAGATTGGTGCTTAGCTTTCTTGGTCCAATCAATCTGTCTGATTCTAGAATTTACTTGCGGCTCCAATAGTATAAGTTGGAGTATATATAAGTCATGCTATGCCACCCCCCCCCCCACACTCCGCCTTGGGAATCCAAGTTATTTTCAGATTTATAACATGGCCTGAATGACATAGATTCCTCAGTTACAAGCTAGAAATCACCTTCTCAGTTATGTAAAACCACATGAACCATATATGGCAGCACTTCCTAACACTTAGGGTTGGGGTACACTGAAATTTGTCTTTTCTTCATAGCAACCTGCAGCAAATGAAAGCAGGTGCACACATTGATGGGACCAGGGATTTCTGCTTTCCCCAGCTCCTCCCACAAACCTGAGGACTAAGAGTAGCAACATCTTGGTACACTGAGGATCTACTCTCAGGCACATAGGTTCTTTATTTTAAGCTATTTTAATAGCTCATCCAAGCAGTCCATTAAGTGACCCAGATTCTCATCACCTGTAATCAACCATCACATGTTATGGTAGAAGAAAATCCTTGGAGGGACCATTCAATTCACACATGAGACAACTAAGAGGGAAGCAGTAGGGAAGGGAGGGACTTTGGGAAGAGCAGTAGGTTCATTTTGGGGCTGCTGTTGAGTACATCCATGACCTCAGGCATGTACTAAGCCACTTGGAGTCTCCCCACCCTCCTTTGGAAAACGGGGATAATTATACTACTGTGGGGTCATATTTTAAGATTAATGTGCCTGAATAGCATCCCTGGTGTGGTATGGCACATGTAATTGATCGCTAATTTGCTAAGTGATTGACTCATTTAAAGAATGAGATGTACAGCCTGAACTAGAGATCTCCACCCAGTGCATTGTTCGTGTATTGTGATGAACCTTTCCTTCTAGGTGACCCTTTCCTTCCATGTACTTGAGTCCACTTGTATCGTAGCTCACCTCTTCAATGGTTTTCAGTTCCCTTGCTACTTTATCACAGCAAGGTAATCTGGGGGAGAGAGATTCTTTCCTAATAATCCTAAACACAGTATGTGTAGATAATTTATGGTTTCACAGCACTTTCACAGAGTTGGGATCTCTGAAGAACCTTGAGGAATTTCTACAGATAGGTTTTGTCCACCTTCAATATGTAGATGAGGCAGCTTCAGCCAAAGCTAAGTTTGGCAAAGTCCCATTGCATGTTTGTGGCAGGAGGCAAGCAGAGATCTTCGGTCCCCAGTGTTGGGCTTCAGTGCTTGAAGTGTGTCACTGCTGCATCGTGCAGCTGACTACAGATAAACGTGCTGATGGATCATATTCCTAGCCACACATGTTGGGTCAGGATGTCAGTGATTAGAGAAGCAAGACAGAGACATGAGCTGATGGTGGAAAAGTTAGCTGAGAGGTGTGGTGGAAGCAGACATAACAAAAAACTGTAGTGCTGGGAGCTAGGAAGGCTTCTCCAGATGTTTTCAAGCCATCAAGTATAATTTTAATTTTCTAAAAGAATCATGTGATGTGAGGCCTCTGTGAAGTGGCAGGATGCCATCTAACAGTATCATACTTTGCCAGAGGCAGATCACATTTTTCTAGTGTTTAGAGAAGGTGAGAGAGTATTTTACCAAGGCTTACTTACCTCTTAATTAAACTACAAGTAGAAGTGAAATATACACACAAAGTTGAAATGATCAAGTTTAGGCCGGCGCCGTGGCTTAACAGGCTAATCCTCCACCTTGCGGCGCCGGCACACTGGGTTCTAGTCCCGGTTGGGGCTCCGGACTCTATCCTGGTTGCCCCTCTTCCAGGCCAGCTCTCTGCTATGGCCCGGGAAGGCAGTGGAGGATGGCCCAAGTGCTTGGGCCCTGCACCTGCAAGGGAGACCAGGAGAAGCATCTGGCTTCTGGCTTCGGATCAGCGAGATACGCCTTCCGCAGCGGCCATTGGAGGGTGAACCAATGGCAAAAAGGAAGACCTTTCTCTCTGTCTCTCTCTCTCACTATCCACTCTGCCTGTCAAAAAAAAAAAAAAAATCAAGTTTAACCAGATTTTGAGATAATCTTAATTAATATATGAAATAAAAATTTAAAAAGAATAAAGGAGTAAGCATTTGGTATACTGGTTAAGAGGCTAGTTGAGATGCTCACGTCCCATATTGGAGAGTTTGGGTTAAAGTCTGGGCTCCACTCTAGATTCCAGCTTCTGCTAATTTATATACGGGGAGGTAGCAGTTCATGGCTCAGATAGTTCAATTCCTGCTACCCATGTGGGAGACCTGGAATGAATTCCTGGCTCTTGAGCATCTGGGGAATGAACCAGAGGATGCAAGAGCTCTTACTAGCCCTAACCCTCTTTCTTTCCCTGCCTTTTAAATCAATAAATGAAAATGAAAAAAAAAAACACTAATACATGCTATAATCGTTTAGAGAACTGATTTACCCTGTAAGATTCCCAAATTTATTTACCTTGTCTTACAAACAGAGGAACTGAAAAAATGAAGTTAAGGTTAACATTAAAAACATATTGCCTTATTTTGGGGAGTCTATGAACCAAGTTGAATTGTATCAAAATCGATGTGCAATTAAAAGTTGAGCCTTTGGGGTGGTGTTGTGGCCTAGCAGGGAACCTGCCACTTACAATGCCAGCATCCCATATGGATGCTCATTTGAGTCCCCGTTGCTCCACTTTTGATCCAGCTCCCTGCTAATGTGCCTGGGAAAGCAGTGGAGATGGCCCAAGTCCTTGGGCTCCTGCCACCCATATAGGAGGCCCAGATGAAGCTCCTGGCTCCTGGTTTTGGCGAGGCTCAGCACTGGCCATTATGGCCATTTGGGGAGTAAACCAGCAGGTGGAAAATCTCTCTGTTTCTATAACTCTGCCTTTCAAATAAATAAAACAAATCTTTAAAAAAAATGTAGAGGGTTGACTTAGTGAGTTGTCCCCAAATCCGTCAGTGGGAACTGGCAAGACGCCCCCTGTCCTGGAAAGCACTGCTATTTATTTATTTATTTATTTATTTTTATTTGACAGGCATAGTTAGACAGTGATAGAGACAGAGAGAAAGGTCTTTCCTCCATTGGTCCACCCCCCAAATGGCCACTAAGGTTGGCACACTGCGCCGATCCAAAGCCAGGAGCCAGGTGCTTCCTCCTGGTCTCCCATGCAGGTGCAGGGACCCAAGCACTTGGGCCCTCCCACATCAGAGAGATGGAACAGAAGAAGAGCAACCGGGACTAGAACCCGGCACCCATATGGGATGCCTGCGCCGCAGGTGGAGGACTAACCAAGTGAGCCACGGCACCGGCCCCAGAGCACTGCTTTTTGATCAATAAATTACTCATTTGTTCAAGGATAATTTTTGTCATGTATGAGAGGTTGTAGTAGCCTGTGGCTTAACTTTTTTTTTTTTTAATTTACTTTTGTGACTTTAGTAGAATATCTACTAAATGTAACAAATGGTAATAAATAGTAAAAAGTAAAACCCTCACATTATTGAACCTATGTATATATCAAATACTATGCTGGATGTTGTGTCTGTGCACGTGCACATTAACTGCAATCTATACTACCACCAAACAAAGTGAATATTATAAAGTTTCACTCTATTGTTCTATTTTATTTTTAAAATTTATTTACGTATTTGTGTGACAGGCAGAATGGCAGGAGACAGGCATGGCTCCCATTCACTGGTGCACTCCTTGAATGATCACAATAGCCAGAGTTAGGCCAGAGTAAAGCTGGGAGCCAGGAACTCAATCCAGGCCTCCCACATAGGTAACAGGAACCCAGGTACTTGCACCGTCACCTGCCACCTCTCAGGGTGACCATGAACAGGAAACTGGATCAGGAGTGGAGCTGGGACACAAATTCAGGTAGTCTAATAGAGTGCATGGATGCCTCAAGCAGTCTTAATCGCCAGACCAGATGCTGGTCGCTGTGAGTCTCATTATATTTAAGGGGGAGACTGAGGCTTGGTTCATTGTGATTGGCCAAGATTATAATCCTGTCTTATTCATCTCTAACCCCTGTGTTCTTTTTTTCATGATACATCTTTTGAAGGAATATAGAGATGTTTAACATTCAACAAGTCCATTTAAATAACCATGTAACTCATTTATTCCACAAATCTTATTGAAATTTCATTATGCTTTGGGTATTGTTAGAAGAGCTGAGTCTACATTGATGAATAAAACCAAAAAAGGGCCCTTCCCCTTAAGCAGTTGTATTATTTTGCAGTACTTTGTTTGGTAGTACTTTGGTAGTATCAAAGTAAGGAGAAACACAAACACGTTCTTGATACCCTGTAAGCCCTCAAATGCTCACTGTAAGAAAAGAAAAATAATAATGTGGAAATACGAACAGAATGGGCCTTTCTCATTCTGGCATTTTGTCTCTAGGTTTGTAAAGGCATTTCTTATGGAGACATTGTCTTTCAACTCCTTTGAAAGAAACAAAGTCAGTCCTTCCCAGATGGTCTTATACATGGAAGACTGAAGAACCAGCATAGGTGATCTCTCTGAGTTAGCATTGTCAACCACACAAAAGACTTATTTACATTAGGAATAATGAATATGAGAATATGCCCACCTTTGCAATGAACCACTTAAAATCCTGATGGCATGAGAGGCACAGATATGCTCTATATCTAGAAATTGACTATTTTGTGATTAATATTTTTAAATATTATTAGTCAACACAGGATTAAAAACATCTCTGAGCATTTACTTTGGAAAATGTAATGTAAGAGTGATTAAGAATAACAGTTAAGTATCTAATTAATAATAAACACTAGTACTCATTCCCCCAAATATGCTTTTTTTTTTTTTTCATTAAAAATACAGTTGAGTAAACTTTGCAAACTATTGTCCTGGGATTTCTGTGTTTAGTCTGTGCTTGAACTCATCTCTCTGGCAGCCTCTCTGTCATGCTAATCCTGGTCAGTTTTGGAACAGTCACTATCATTTCTCCCATTCATTTCTAACCCTGACGTGGCTTTGATGCACCTGTTCTTACTACACATGAATCTCTGAGTGAAAGATAATCATATTCAATTGCCACTCCTTCTGACAGTGAAGAAGCTCTCTGTCAAGTGGAGAACTTAGCTGTGGAACGTTCAAGTTCTTTTAAACTGGGTTTAGTGTAACTAGACTTGCCCATATATGCCTGAAAAAGAGTGTCGAAAGGAAAAGATCAAAATAAAGGCACAAATGAAGCCAAGAATAGTCGCCCATTGTTCGTGACTCTTAGATCCTTTTTTAAAAAAATGTAGTGACTGACAAGGTTTCAAGTGCTCGCCTTTCTTGAAAAAGGCTAACTCAGTGTGTTGACAGAATTGTGCAAAAGTGCCTTACTGTAGTGCCAAATAAAACAATAAGATATAAGCCCCAATTAATGTTGCGTTGACAAATACAATTCAATATGTCTCAGGCTTTCTTTATTTGGGAGCCAATAAAATTATATCTAGCAGAGCTGAACATTCAAATTAATTCAAATTACCCAAGACAAATTTTTTCATTTCACTTGAGATGTTCATATTTTATACTTGTCTTTTAGACATCTTCTACTGCGGTATCATCAACTTTCTCATTATTTATTAAACTCTTACTGACATTTTTGTCCCTCTCTTTATCCTATTTTACTTATAGCCTGAGGTTTGCAGAGCAAAGCCTCACATTCAGACTTTGCTAAGGGACAGTTCACTTGAAGAAAACTGTCAATAGCTCAAGTTTCTGACTTGCAGGTTGGAAATTACTCTACCAACTTAGTTCAAGTATTAAGAAATGAGTTTAGATGGTAGAGGCCATGCCAATACATAAAAATAGAGGCCCACTTGTGTTGCATTTCCAGGATGGAGACTTCCTTCCTTCCATGATTCCTCCCACATAGGTAGAACCAAGGGTCATCCTTGGACTCCTCTGTGACTTCAAAGGAAACATTATATTCCTGACTCCCTAATGTTTGGATCTGGTAGAATTAGTGAATTTTGGCAGACAAGTCTCTCCTTTCCAGAAATGTTTATAAGGGTGCTTCAAAAAGTTCTTGGGAAGGTAGAATTAAAAAATAAATTTATTATTGTGCAAATAATTTTGAAATGCATGTGTATAAATTTGTCAGCAAAAAGTTCATGAAAAATGCATAGTATGAAAAAAAACAATGCATGGATTTCAAATTTTTTTGTAGCAAAATAAACTTCTTGTTTAAATTCATTTTTCATGAACATTTTGAAGTATCCTTGTATTCATAGCAAACATATATATACATAAACTTATGTAGATTTCTATATGTAGATTTTCATATAAATATTTAGATTTCTATATATATAAACTTATTTAGAAATATTTATCTATCTTGAAATTTTGAAAAAAAAATATGGCAGTAATTCAGTTTGTATGGTAGAGGAAAGAATACTAGACTCCAAGCTGAAAAACATGGCCACTTATCAGTCATAAATTTCTGAACAACACATGCAATATGTCTATACTCAAAGTAGTTTACTCATGGTACAATAATGATGAAAGTAACTCCTGTCCTACTAAGTAGATTAATTGTGATCATGAAATTAATTTATGTTTAAGTGACTAAAAACCTGTGAAGGATACAGGAAGACAAGTGGCAGAATCAAATCCTTCAGTGATCATATCCCCACAGAAACATCAATTTGAGCAACTGTGCATGCCTGGAAATGCTTTCACCAGGGCTAAGGAAACAGGTGAGAGATCATAGTATCTGATTTCCACATAATAATAAAACCTGCGAAGCCTCTGTAACAATAAATTATTGTTACTAAATATGACACCTTCCTTCTCTTGTCTGCAGTAGTCACTAACTTAGCTTACCTGCTAAAGGATCTCTTTTATAAAAGTATTTTGGAAGCAAAAGGAAAATTCTGTTTGATCTGTGAGAGTACTTCAACTAGTTCATGGAAAAGGTATAGTATGAGAAAAAACTGTGCATGGATTAAAAATATGCACAATAAACATATCTTTTAATTAATTTTCTATGAAATATTTTAAGTATCTTTGTATAAAAATTTTATAACAATTACAGCTAACCAAGCAACAAAATGAATTGGGTGGATAATTATGCATGGAAGAATGTTTATAGGAGAAGTAAATGAAAGTTAACATTATGCTCTAGCCAAAGGAGTAACGGCATATTTCAGGGTCAAGAGGATGAGTTGGGGGAGATCCCTGTTCTTCACTGCCAAGACAGTTGTGTATTTAGGATGGCAGGCCAGCCAACAGGTGTCAGCTTTGCTATCTCAGACCAGCACTCCTTCCTCTGTTGTTCTGGAAAAACCATAGAGAATCTCAGCATGTACCTACAGCAACCTGGAGTTGGGATCTTTTCCTATCAGTATACTGACAAGCTGAGATGACCTCGATTAAACCCAAAATTGAGGCAGAGTTATTTATCTGAACTGGTTAGTATTCACCCCTTGGGTATCAGGATTAGGAGCTATTTTCATGGCCTACTGGATTCAGCAAGAAACATGCAGGTCTATCTCTCCTGAAATAAGCAACGCTCCTTAGGTGTGTCAGCTTTCCTCATCTTGCTTTCTTCCTTTGACCAAAGAGGTTCAGATGTGTTTGCTGGTGTCTCCACATTTCCCTGATCAACCTGCACATGCATGCACTGCCCACAGCTTACACTCTGACACCTGATATTTTGCAGGTGACCTAGCCTCCACCCACAAATGTCGGTCACTGGCTCTTCTTCAGCGCCCAGGTCAGAATGGCTGGGAGCCATGGTGTCTCTTAGTTTCCCAGGAGCAGCCAGTTCGTGCTATGTCACACATTGGTGTGAGTTTGCTGAAAATCTGTCCACCTCCCTCACTTACAGTGCTTCTCAACTGTGATTTCTGGGTCGCATTCTGGAGCAGAGCAGAATTCCTTGTATTTTTACGGTTCTGAAACTCCTGCTCCAAAATCCAGTTGCATCTTTGTATTACTCAGTCACTATGTATCCTAGCTTGTGGCATTCTCTGTGTCTAGTAGTTTCATAGCTCTTTTCTGAAAGGAGGTATAAAATATTTCTGCCACAAATAAAAGTGCACAGACCACTGGAATAACTTTGTGACATTTTCCTGCCAAGATGTCCTATATTAACTGTTTGAGATTGGTAACGTCATTTCAGAATTAGCAGAACAACAGTAAGTAATAAAATTACGGCAGTGTTTTGGTGTATTTTCTGGTTTTTATATATTCACAGGCACATGTTAAAAAGGTGACTTTATCTGTGATATATTAATCATATTTATGTTCCCTAAAACCAAATTCTGGTCCAATTACACTTGGGTAAGTCTTACATCTTTGGTATAAATAATTTATATTTTCAAAAATTTGCAGGTCAGAAATTTTGCTTAATATTTGAAAAATTAATCTGTATTTCATATGCAATTAAAATGCAGAGGAAATTTTCCAGAAGAGTTACATTGCACTTGAATGATCATTGATAGAATTTATGGAATGCTGTTAAATATCTTAAGATGTATTTCTTATCAACATATTAAATATGCATACATTTGGAGAATTTAGTTTAGAGGGAAAATTAAATGTTAGAAGGAAAAACATTCTCAGCCATAAAAAAAGCCTGTTTTTATACAATACTTGCATTTCTGAATTCACATATTTCTAGAAGTGCAATATTTTTTAATTGATGTACTGACAAATTTAGACATATGCTTTCATATAGATTTATCTTGCAAACATCTTAAAAGCCACTTTTGAGAATATGATAAACTTCTTTTCTTCTTCACGCATTTATCTTTTAAAAGTCTATAGTGAATATTATTTGCTTTAATTAACATATTTAATGATGTTAGGAGTTTTATAAATTTCAAGAAATCTAAATATCCAACACAAGATTAGTTAATTAAACCAACCAAGTTTATGTTTTTAGAATGGATTCTTGGTTGTATTGTGAAAAATTAATTTGGGGGTGCAGAAATGTGTGCAGAAATCTTAGTATCTCTACTAAGTTGCAAAGTTGATGGGAATTAAGATAACAGCAATAAGCTTAGAGTGGACATACAAGAGAAAAATTCATATTCTAGAGCAAGCTTAGATGTGCATACGAAAGCTATTTTAGACATTTTGAGGTAGTGGTGAGTTATTTTGATGCCATTGGTAGAAGGTTGTAGAGCAGTACTCTCCAGAAGAATTTTCTGCATTGATAAAAATTTTCTGTATTTAGCTACATGTGGCTAATGAGAACTTGAAACTGAATTTAAAATATGTCAAATTTTAATTAATCTATCCAGTGTTTTTTCATTGGACATCACAGCTCCAAGTATTTATTTACTTATTAAGGATTTATTTATTTATTTGAAAGGCAGAGCAACACAGACAGAGGAAGAGAGAGAGAGAGAGAGAGAGTGAGCAAGGAGGGATCTTTCACCCATGGGTTAAGTCCCCAAATGCCTGTAACATCCAGAGCTGGGTCAGGCTAAAGCCAGGAGCCAGGAGTTCCATCTTGGTCTCACACATGGGTGGCAGGGATCCACGAACTTAAGCCATCAACTTCTGCCTTCCCAGGCACATTAGCAGGAAGTTGGATTGGAAGTAGAGAAGCCTCAACTCAAACCAGTGCTCTGATTATGAGAAGCCAATGTCATAAACAGTGGCTTAATTTGTTGCACTACAGTGCTGGCACTGCTGTAGATATGTATCTGCTAGGGATGAGAGAGGCATGTGTTGGAGATGTAGTTTTTTGAGGTTTTAGTTATGTGCTGATTTATTAGATAATTAGCTAGTGGGGCTTGCATAATGAGAAGATTGGCAGAGCGAAGTCTGAGAAAGAAAACCAGCGATAAGCCAAAGGGTGTCGGGAGACCCAGGAGAGCAAGTTAGTTTGGGAATCAAAGATATTGAGAGTCAAGGTAAGATTAAGTCAAGAGTCAAGTAAGATTAAACATTCTGGAAAGGTTGAAGTGAGGAGACAGGGGTTGAAATGTATTTGGGTTGGATTTGGAGTTGACTAGATACAGATGTTCTAAGAGGCAAATATAGTTTCTTCCTGTCAGAGTGAAGTTGTGTAGTCTGTAAAAAGCTGAAGCATGAAAACTCATTCTGTCCCCTTACTACTGTGTCCAAATCCTTGATGCAGCTACTTTTCATAAGAATTGATGGCTTGTGCCAGCCAGGAAGGAAACCTATTTTACAAGTGCAAGGAACTGCCTTTTTCCCCCCACTTTGATGATATCAGTCAAGAACCTGAGATTTGTTTACCATTTCAGTAGGGCAACTCCAGTGAAGGGGCAGAGATGAAAGAAAGGTGGAACCCGAAAAAAGGAAGACAGACTCAAAACATCCTCTGTCTCTCCCATATCCAGCCAAGAAGAATGATTATTAAAACGAAACTCATAGACACAAGCCTATTTTAGGAACATTAAGACTAGGAAGATGCAAATAGTTCTGTGTTTATCTATAAATTGTGCTTTTTCAGGGTAAGCATGATGTGGTGGAATGAACAATTGAACTGATATTCCATCTGATAGACTTGGGACTTGGGTGGCTGTTTCTATTGTTAACAAATTATTTAACCTCAGCGAGCATGCGACTTTAGCTATACTGGTTACAGTTAATATTAGAACTAGATTAGTGATCATGTTTATGTTTTCACCTTTAACATTTTATTAGTATAAAGGTCAACTTAAAATAATATCTGACATGCTACAGTAGATCTGGATGCATGAATCCTGTGATGCATTTTGTTGACCTGCCTCGCAAAAATTCACTCACTATTTCAATAAATACATTTTAAATGACTTTAATGTTTGTGCTGGTCATCTGTATACAGGAAAACAATATTAAAATAGTACAAATGAGCTATGCAAAATTTAAAAAAACAGAAAATACATAGTCATTTTCAAATTCTATGCCCCCATCACAAATGATGAGGTTGGTTCTAGGTTGAGAAACTGTATGACAAGTTTCATTTAAAAGAAACTGTTAAAGGCTTCTTAATGGTGCTGGCAGGTAGACAGTGCAGTGGGTTAAGGTGTGCAACACTTCATCTTTGCTTTCAATTCTTATTCAGTGAGAAGGAAGAGAACATTAGGGTTTTCCAGAGAATCAGAACCAGTAGGATGGGTATAGATATACAAGAGGAGACTTATTATGGAAATTGGCTCATGTGATTGTGGAAGAAGCCCCATGATCTGTTGTCTACAAGCTGGAGTAGCAGGAATGCTGATGTCACTTAGTATAAGTCTACAGGTCTGAGAACCAGGGAAGAGTCCCGTGGAACAGTGGGTTAAGCTGCCACCAGGGAGGCCCACATCTTATATCAGACTGCCTGATTCAAGTCCCAGCTACTCAGTACTTCGGGTCCAATTTCCTGATAATGTGCCTGGGAGATAGCAGATGATGGCCTAATTGCTTGGGTTCCTGCCACCCATGTGTGAGATCCAGATGGAATTCCTGGCTCTTGGATTTGGCCCTTGTTCTGACTGTTATGAACATTTGGGAAGTAAACCAGTGGATGGAAAGTCTTACTCTCTTTGTGTATCTCCTTTCTCTGCCACTCTGCTTTTCAAACAAACAAACAAACAAACAAATCTTTAAAAAAATAAAAGAGATCTGAGAACCAGGGGAATCAATGTGTAAGTCCTGGATGCAAAGGCTGGAGAACCTGGTGTTTTGATGTCCATGGGCAGGAAAAGAGAGACCTCTTAGCTCCAGAAGAAAGAAGAACTTTGATTTTTTTTTCACACTTTTATTCTATGCAGACACTCAAATAATTGGATGAGGCCCAACTACATTAGGTAGAGTGAATCTTTTTTACTCAGATGATACATTCTGATGCTGATCTCTTCCAGAAACACCCAAACTAACACAGTAGAAAGGACAGAAGGGAGGGAGGGAGGGAGGAAGGGAGGGAGGGAGGAAGGAAAGAAGGAAGGAAGGAGGGAAGGAAGAAGTGAATGAAACAAGGAAGGAAGCAGAGAGAGAAGGATGGAGGTAAGCAGGGAAAGGAAGAGGAGAGGGAAGGGAAAGAAAGGAAGGGAGGGAGAGAACCAAGATGGCTGAATAGGGAAAAGACATGCTGATTTTGACCATGGGAAGATACCAGAACTGGTAGGGAATTGCATTAACAGATGACAGTTGGAAATAATTTTGCACTGGAGCATCCATGGAAAGAAGAGAGACTCTGTGGAGCAGTGGGGACTGCAGCACCGCACAGCAGCTGGTGGGTAGTGACTCCCACAGGTGGTGGCTGGTGGGGATGCTAACCTCTCAGAGCAAAGTGAGAGGAACCTGCAGCAGCCCAGCTCCACCAGTGATATTGTCTGAGGGGGAAGCTCATGGTGCCTCCTGGCTTTGAGTATGACCCAAAGCGCTGGTGGTGGGGGGCAGGGTATCCACCTAACCCTATGAAGGGAGAGCACTTTGCTTTCCTCCTCTCCACCCACCAAAAACACTAGCCACCAGCAGGAAGGGAATGGCATTTTGATAAGGTGACTGGAAGCTATTGCAACCCATGTGTCACTGATGGATTATGTCAGATGGATAACTTTGCAGTCTCCACTATAAGCGTGGCTTATACAGCTGGCAGAGGGTAGCATGCCTACTTAGGTGTGTGAAGTAATGGCACATGACTCCCCTCCTCTCCAGACTCAACTTACCAAGGCAGAGCACTGATCAACCTCTGTTGGGTGGGCAGCTGGCTCCAAGAAGGGAGTGTGGTTGTCTCTGCAGATGGGGGCAGAGGCTCACAGGACAGAGAGTGGATCCCCTGCTCCCTCTGACTGTGGGAGCCCTGTGCCCTGTGACTGTGGGAATCCTATGACTGTGTTCTAGGGCATGTGGCTAGGTTTTTGGGCAATCACTGGTCCCAGTTCCAGAGTCTTAGTATTCACTGAGTACTGGGGAGGGCCATCGAAGATGGCTCTGCACTCACATGGAGGAATGCTTAGATCATTTGTATGCATCTTGTACCTAAGTGGGTGGGGTGCACAGATACTGTGGGTTCACCCTGGGCAGCTGGTTCACTTTGGTGGAGAAGGGCTGGAGCTGTGAACATTCCAGCTGGAGTGATCATACCCTCCCCCATTACTTTTGATAGAGGAGATCTATCATGCCCAATCTGGGTGTCACTCTGGACACTTGCTCCAACCTTGAAAACTGGCCAGAGCTCCCTGGCACACCCTGCACAGCACACACCCCTGGATATCTCCTGAAGGAGCAGCCACACCACTTAGTCAAAGGGACATATTTCAAAGAACAAAGCCATCAGAGGAAAAAAATCCAACAAATGTTTCCACAAATGCATAAAAACAAATGTAGAAATACAAGAAACATGAACCAGGAAGACAATATGACTCCCCAAAAGGAACACAGTTTAATGTTTCAATATTAGACTATGAAGCAGAAGAGTTGATGAAATGCCTGGAAAGGAATTTGAAAGAATAGTCATAAAATTACTCAAAAGACACAGAAGCAAATACATAAGTTAAAGAAATCCACACATAAGACGATTGAGTAATTCTGCCAGGAGATGGAGATAATTATTAAAAAATCAAAATGAAATATTAGAAATGAAGAATTCAACATGTCTAATAAAAATTTATAGTGGAAATACTTAACAACTGTCTCAGTGAGGAAGAATAAAGAATATTTGAGCTAGAAGACAGATCTTTGGAAATATACCAAACAAAAAAAGAAGAAGGAGAAGAAGAGGAGAGGGAACAGGAAGACAAAGAGGAGGAGGAGGAAGAATGAAAGAAAGAAGGAAGGAAGGAAAAGAAGAAGAAAGTAAAAACAAACAAAAAACAAAAAAGAAGAAGAAAGTAGAAAAACCAAAAAGAGTGTTCAAGATTTATGTGATACTATCAAACAACAAACTGTATGTGTCTTAGGAGATCCAGAAGGTATGGAAAGACAGAATGGATTAGAAGACCTATTCAGTGAAATAATAGCATAAAATTTCCCTAATTTAGAGAAAGATATATACATTCAATTGCAGGAAGCACACAGAATTTCTAACGGACATGATCAGAAAAAATCTTTACCACAATGCACTATAGTTGAACTTTATGAAGTAAAATGTGAAGTAAAGATTCTAAATTGTGCACAACAGAATAAGAAATTGTTTCAAAGGATCTCCAATGAGAATGAAAGCTGATTTCTCATCAGAAACTCTAGCGTCTAGGAGTAGACACTGAATAGATATAGTGCAGGTCCTAAAAGAAAAACACTGTCAACCTAGCATAATGCAAGCAGGGACGCTATCATTTATAAATGAAGGTGAAATAAAGATCTTCCAAAGAAAACAGAAATTGAAAAAAGATTTGTCACAACCTAGGCAGTCTTCATGATACATAAAGATGTGCTACACAAAAAAATGGGGAAAGATAATCAGCACCATTAAAGAAAGTAAAGGTAAAAAACCCACAAGTGAAAGCCTAAAGGAGGTTCAAAACAAACAGTATAGATACTTACAGAAAAATGGCAGGACCAAGTCAAGTCATTACTTATCAATAATAACCTTGAATGTAATAAATAACCTCTCCAATTAAAAGATACAGACTGACTGAATGGATGAAAAAGCAAGACCCATCTATATGCTGCCTACGAGAAACAGACCTCATCAACAAAGATACACAGACTGAAAGTAAAAGAATGGAAGAAGATATTCTCTGCAAACAGAAATAAAAAATGAGCAAGAGTAGACATCTTAATATCAGACAAAATATACTTTAAGACAACAGATGTTAAAAGAGACAAAGAAGAGCGTTATGTAATGATTAAAAGATCTACTCAACAGAAAGAGGTGACCTTAGTAAATGTATATGCACTCAACTTTAGACCATCTAACTATTTAAAACAGGGATATGGTGTCCAATACAATAATAACGGAGGACTTCAATATCCCATTATCATCAATGGACAGATCAGCTAGAAAAACAAGTCAACAAAGAAACGTAAGAGATAACCTATACTATTGACCAAATGGAGCTAACTGATATCAACAGAACATTTCATCCCACACAAGCAGAATACACAATCTTTCCATTGGTGCATAGTACTTTCTCTAGGATAGACCATGTGCTAGGAAATTGAAGTCAGCAAACTCAAAAGGCTTCCATAGCCTTGGCAACTCATGACTAGAGCCTAGGGAGATTACTGACGCCATAAACAAGAGTGTCAAATTGTTAAGTCAACAACAGGAGTCACTGTGTACTTACTTCTCATGTGGGATCTGTCCTTAATGTGTTGTCCAATGTGAAGTAATGCTATAACTAGTACTGAAACAGTATTTTACACTTTGTGTTTCTGTGTGGGTGCAAACTGATGCAATCTTTACTTAATATATACTAAATCGATCTTCTGTATATAAATATAATTGAAAATGAATCTTGATGTGAATGGAATGGGAGAGGGAGCGGGAGATGGGAGGGGTGTGAGTGGGAGGGAAATTATGGGGGGGGGAGCCATTGTAATCCATAAACTATACTTTGGAAATTTATATTTACTAAATAAAAAAATGAAATGAACAAAAAAAACCCCCAAATTTAAAAAATTGAAATCATAACATGTTTATTTTCTGACTACAATGGAATGAGGTTGAAAATGAACATCTTAAGAAACTCTGGAAAATATACAAGCATATGGAGACTGAAGAAAATGTTCCTGAATGAATACTGGGTCACAAAAGAATAAAAAATTCCTAGAAATGAATGAAGTTGACAGCATAATATATTAAAATTTATGAAATACAACAAAAGCAAAGTTAAAAGGGAATTTTATAGCAATTATTGTCTACACTAAGAAATTAGAAAGGCATCAAATAAATGAGCTAACAGTCCATCACAAGGAACTAGAAAAAGAAGAAACCAGGCCCCAAATTAGTAGGGGGAAAGAAATAATAAAAATTAGAGAAGAAATGAACAAATTGAAATAAAAAATACAAAAGATCAGTGAAATGAAGAGCTGATTTTTTTGAAAAATAAGCAAAATTGATACACCAATGGCCAAACTAACTAAAAATGGGGGTTGGGGGAGAAGACCCAAAGTAATACAATCAGAGATGAAAAAGAAGATGCCACAATGATAACACAGAAATAAAAGAATCATCAGGACTTGCTACAAACAGCTATCTTTCAACAAGTTGGAAAATTTAGAAGAAATGGAAAGATCTCTGGACACATACAATCTACCAAAATTGAGGCACGAGAACATAGAAAACCTAAATAGGTCAATTACCAAGATGCAGATGGAATCAGTAATAAGGACTCTCCCAACAAAGAAAATCCTGGGACCAGATTGGTTCACTGCCAAATCTACAAAAGTTTAAAAGAAGAACTAATCCCAATTCTCAATCTATTCAAAACAATTGAAAGGGAGGAAATCCTCCCTGACTTCTTCTCTAGGTAAGAATCACCTTTAATCCCAAAATCAGAAAAAGATTCAACAAAGAGAACTATAGACCAATATTCTTGATGAACATGATAAAAAAATCCTCAAGAAAATACTAATTAATTGAATCCTAATCAACATATCAAAAAGATCATCCACCCAAATTAAGTGGGATTTATACCTGGGATGCAGGGATGGTTCAATACATGCAAGACAATAAGTGTGACACATCACAGTAATAAACTGAAGAATGAAACCCATTTGATTACCTCAATAATTCAGAGAGCATTTGATAAAATACAACATCCTTCATGATAAAAACCTTAAGCAAAATGGATATAGGAGGAACATACATTGCCACAATCAAGGCAATTTAAGACAAACCCTTAGGCAGCATTGTATCGAAAGGGGAAAACTGAAAGCATTTCCACTGAAATCCAGAAGCAAACCATGATGTCCACTCTCATCATTACTATTCAATATAGTTTTAGAAGTTTTAGCCAGAGTCATTTTACAAGAGAAAGAAATCAAAGTGATACAAATGGGAAAGGAGGGAATCAAATTATCCCTGTTTGCAGATGACATGATCCTTTATGTAGGAGAATGAAAAGATGGCACTAGGAGATTATTGGAACTCATAAGAGAGTTTGGCAAAGTTGCAGAATATAAAATCAACACACAAAAATAGCATTTGTATATACAAACCATGCCATGGCTGGCAAAGAACTTGTGAGATCAATCTCTTTCACAGTAGGTCCAAAAAATTTAAAAACGTTGGGATAAATATGTCCAAGGACATGAAAGATCTCTACATTGAAAATTACAAACCATTAAAGAAGAAAATAGAAGAAGACACACACGAAAAATGGAAAAAGTCTTCCATGTTCATGGATTAGAACAATTAATATTATCAAAACGTTCTTATGACCCAAAGCAGTTTATGGATTCAATGTAATCCTAATCAAAACACCAAAGACATTATTCTTAGATAAAAAAAAAAGACCCTCAAATTCATTTGACAATACAAGAGAATTCAACTAGACAAAACGCTCTTAAGCAAACAAGCAAATAAACAAAAACAAAGCTGAGGGTATCAATAGCAGATTTCAGGACATATTACAGGGCAGATATAATCAGAACAGTGTGGTACTGAAACAAAAATAGACATGTGGACAAATAGAACAGATGAGGGACACAAGAAATTAATCCACACATCTAAAACCAACTAATTTTTGACAAATGAGCTAAAATTACTCCCTGGGGGAAGGATAGTCTCTTCAACAAATGGAGTTGGGAAAATTGTATTTACATGTGATGAAATATGAAAGAAGACCAATGCTTTACAAAAATCAACTCAGAATGGATGAAGGATCTAAATCTAAGATCTGAAACCATTAAATTAATGTAGGAAAATAAGGGAAACATTGCGAGATATTGGCATAGGCAAAGACTTCTTGGATAAAACCCTAGAAGCAAGGCAATAAAATAAAAAATAGACCAAGGCATTAGATCAAGCTAAGAAGCTTTGCACAACAAAAGAAACATTCAACAAAATTAAGAGGCAACTGATAGAATGGGAGAAAATATTTACAAATTATACATCTGATAAAGGATTAATACCCAGCATACATAAGGAGCTCAAGAAACTCAACAAAAACAAAATAGTCAAGAAATGGGGTAAGGATATGAAAAGGCATTTTTCAAAGGATGAAATACAAATGATCAATAGACACATGGGGGCCAGTGTGGTGGTGCAGTGGGTTAATCCTCTGCCTGAGGCGTTGGCAACCCATATGGGCACTGGTTCTAGTCCCAGCTGCTCCACTTCCAATCCAGCTCTCTCCTGTGGCCTGGGAAAGCAGTGGAAGATGGCTCAAGTCCTTGGGCCCCTACACCCATGTGATAGACCGGAAAAAGCTCCTGGCTCCTGGCTTCGGATCGGCACAGCTCCAGCTGTTACAGCCATTTGGGGAGTGAACTAGCGGATGGAAGACCTTTCTCTCTGTCTCTCCCTCTCACTGTCTGTAACTCTACCTCTCAAATAAAGAAATAAAATCTTTAAAAAAAATTGACACATGAAAGGTTGTTCAAGATCACTAACCATCAGGGAAATACAACTAAAAACCATGTTGAAATTTTACTTCACCCCAGTTAGAATGGCTATCATACAAAAATCAGTAAGTAACAAATGCTCATGAGGATGTATTGGGAAAGGTACCCTAACACACTGTTGGTGGGAATGTAAACTAGTACAACCATTATGGAAGAGAGTATGGAGATTCCTCAGAAATATGAAAATGGATCTGCCATATGACCCAGCCATTCCATTCCTGGGAATCTATCCAAAAGAAATGAAATCAGCATATGAAAGAGTTATCTGTACCCTCATATTTATAGCAGCTCAATTCACAATAGCTAAGATATGGAATCAATCCAGATGTCTATCAGTGGATGACTGGTTAAAGCAGTTATAGTGTACATACATGATGGAAGACTACTCAGCCACTAAAGAGAATGGAATCCTGTCATTTGCAACAAAATGGATGCAATTGGAGACCATTATGGTTAGTGAAATGAGCTAGTCTCCAAAATGATGAATATATATTTTCACGAATTTGTGGTAACTAATATTTAGAGCACAAAAAGTATACGTAAGTGAAATTGGCATTATGAGATTTGATTATTGTTTATATCTCTCAGTGTTTTTTCTACTTAATACTTGTTGAATTTTTCATTTAGTGGAGGATTAAGCTTGTGATTATAAAGTAAATTGAATGCATAGCATTGCCAAAATTAAAACAAAAATAAGAAATGAAGAAGAAGGGTGGGTAGAGTGAGGGAGGGAGGATAGGGTAGGAAGCATCACTATATTTTTAAGACTGTATATATGAAATCCATTAAATTTCTTCCCTTATTATAAATATTTTTTTTGAAAAAGAGAGAAAAGGAAGGGAGGGAAAGAATGTAGAAAAAGAGAAAGAGAGAGAGAAAGAGAGAGAGAGAAAGCAAGCAAGCAAGCAAGAAACAAAGGAAGAAAGAAAGAAAGAAGGGAAGAGAAAGAAAGAAAGGAAGGAAGGAAGGAAGGAAGGAAGGGAGGAAGGAAGGAAGGAAGAGAGAAAGTTTGATTCATTGATATATTATTGCAAGAAAAATTTGGTGTGGTAGAACATAACTAGAGTTTTATCCTGCATCTTCTAGTAACTGTGTGACCTTGAGCAAGTAATTACACATCTCTGGCCCTATATTTTCTCATCAGAACCTTTTAAAAGTCCCCTGCAATTCCACAGTGTTACAACATCGATGATGTGACTCACACGGCTCCGGACTGCTGGCTTGTAATGTTCAGAGAACAATAAAACATAGTTTTAGGAAAGTCCCTTATTCATTATTTCACCTTACTGCACATACTCCACTACAAAAAATCGTTTTCAGCTTGACTGAGGTGAAAAATACGAAGTCCTGAGATCCTGCCGCTCCTATTCCCTGGGCAGCCTGCTCTGCTCCCATCACATTAGCCCTGGCTAGGAGATCTACTTAGAAGATAAAACCAAACTTGCTCTGGGGGAGCAATGCAGGGAAAGTTACAAAATACCCTGTAACACCAGACAGGTTGAAATTCATGTGTTTTCTGCATTTGATAAGTGCTCAATAAAGACTTTCATAATGAAAAATACCTTTCTGTATTTGGATAGCTTCAGGAGTCCTGTGATGCCCCGGGTCACCTCTGCAATAACTGGAGGAACACCTTTGTTAAGGAGATACCTCGTGCCAAACTCCTTAGACTAAAACCAACCAAAAAGAGATTTTCTTTGAAGATACTGTAAGTTTCTGAGACACAGAATGTTTTCCCCAATGGGCTCTTCTTCTAGAAATCTTTCCCTTTGGAGCAGGATTGGGCAATCGTTTCACTGAGAGAAGCTCCAGATTCATGCAAGTGCTCATTGGTGTCCTGGAATTAGGATGGGTCTACATGTGTGACATTTCCAGAAATCACAAGTTCAGCCTGTCATTAAAGACGGTGAGGGTAACAGGAGTTCACTGTGCTGGGTTTCCCAGGGTGCACATTACTTCTTTGTTTCATGTAAACATAGCTAGAATGGCTGTATTTTTTTTTCTTTTATTACAGAGATTGGTAAAACACTTTAAGTGATAACGAGGGACCAGAAGAAAAGCTCTGCTTTCTTTTACTGTAATGCCGCGTGGGACTTTAAATACAGGTTTTAGGAAGAAGGGGTTGTTGTTTGGATTGTAGCGTCCTTGACCTTTGGATGCTAGAGCAGGCTCACCGGTAAGGACTTAGATTGTTTATCCTTTTCACATCTTGATTATTGAGGCTACAATAAAGAACTTTCCCTCTTTTCACACAGAGGTATTTCAAAGCCCATAGCTATTCAGTATGTACATTTCTTTGACGGCTGTAGAAACAATCCATTACCCTCCTATTCTAGCTAGTTATTTCCTCATCTACATCTACTACTTTACTGAAACTACTCTCTTAACTGTTACTCCAAAATGAGTAATCTCAGTCAATCCTCATTCTCCCAGACAACTACTGAAGCTGAGTGTGACTGCCCCTTCTTCCTTCTCCAAACCCTCCTCCTTTGCTGTGCCTGGCACTGTAACACTGCTTCTTCCCCTTTCCTGTTTTATTTTTGTTACAACAATCTTTCCGCCTTCCTCCCTCTTTAAACTAGACATTTTCCACCCTCCACATTTTTGTTTTCTGGACTACGAGCTCTTTCCTATGGTTTCATCTACTGTTTCTGGGAACTAAAAATCTGTTTCACTCTGATTTGAGGTGTGAGTTGAACTTGTGAGCTTCCAATTGCTTTCTATATGTTTATAATGTGTATATTTGGTGCCAGGTGAGGTGAAAGTTGTGTTTGCAGTGAGCATATTTTGTCGAAACATTACTGGTAGCTTTTAGCTATGAAAGTAGACATTCCCTTTGGAACAGATCTTTGCTTTCTTAAGCTGTACAGATATAAGGCTAGTATTAATCTTGGGGTAGTTCGAATGATGGTAAAGCTATCTAAGACAGAGCTGTCAAGTGTTCTGTTTAAGAAGATAAAATATTCTCATGTATCTATGTGGACACTACAGGTTGTTTTATGACAATAAATTTGAAAATTCAGATGAAATAAACAAGATTTGAAAACCACAGCTTGTAAACATTGATGCCAGAGAACAAAGTCTTTATTGCTGTATTAAAGAAATTGAATTCCTCATTCAAAACTTTCTTAGAAAGAAGTATCCAGGCCTGCTGAGTGCTCCAGATATCTAAGGAAGAAACACTACCAATGGCCAGTTACCAGGCTATTACATAAAAGGATCTGCAAGCTAATCTTACGCATGAATAGAAAGGCAAAAATCCTAACTAAACTATTAGCCACAAGAATTCCACAATATAGTAACATGCACACCATAACACCACACACAATGTAAATTCCAAATGGATTAGAGCCCCAAATGAGAAAAGTAACTTAATAAATCTAGATAATAACAAGAACATTGTAATAACTAAGATATTCTTGAACAGGCAAATAATTTTTTGAGATTGCTTTCCTTCTTTCTTTGAAAGAGAGAGAGAGAGAGAGAGAGAGAGAGAGAGAGAGAGAGAGAGAGAGAGATATCTTCTATCTGCTAGTTCATTCTTCCAAATGACTGCAGCAGCTAGGTCTGGGCCAAGCTGAAGCCAGGAGCTGGGAATTCTGTCCTGGTCTCCCACATGGGTAGCAGGAACCCAGGTACTTGGGTCATCTTCTACTTTCTCAGGCACATTAGTAGAAGTTGGATCAGTAGCAGAACAGCTGGAACTTGAACCAGTGCTTTGATACAGGATTCTAGCATTGCAGGAGACAATTTAATCCACTCACCACAACACTGCCCTGGGCAAAGATTTCTTAAGGAGGACATAAGAAACTCTAATTATAAAAGAAAAGATGGATAAATTAGACTACATTACAAATTAAGATTTTCAATGACAAGAAGGTAAGAACACTTATTACCTTGATTTGATCAGTATAAATTATATACATGTATTAAAATATCATGCTGTACCCATAAATATATATCATTATTGTGTTAATTTTAAAAGAAAAAAGGGGTGGACATTTGGTCTAGTGCTTAAGTTGCCAGTTAAGATGCCCCTATCTGGCCGGCGCTGTGGCTTAACAGGCTAATCCTCTGCCTTGTGGCGCCGGCACACCGGGTTCTAGTCCCGGTTGGGGCGCCGGATTCTATCCCGGTTGCCCCTCTTCCAGGCCAGCTCTCTGCTATGGCCCAGGAAGGCAGTGGAGGATGGCCCAAGTCCTTAGGCCCTGCACCCACGTGGGAGACCAGGACAAGCACCTGACTCCTGGCTTCAGAGCAGCAAGGTGCGCCGGCCGCAGCGGCCATTGGAGAGTGAACCAACAGCAAAAAGGAAGACCTTTCTCTTTGTCTCTCTCTCTCACTATCCACTCTGCCTGTCAGAAAAAAAAAAAGAAGATGCCCCTATCTGACATGATAGTAGCCGGTTTGAGTCCTGGCTCCAGCTCCTAACTCTTGTTTCCTGTCAAAGCACACCCTGAAGCATAGAAGTGATGGCCAGGTACTTAGGTTGTGGCTACCCTTGTGGGAGACCTGGATTGTGTTTCCAGCTCCCAGTTTTAGCTCTGGCCAGTCCTGGCTATTGTGAGTATTTGGGGAGTAAACCAGAAGATGGAGATACTCTTGCATCAATCAATAAGACACATTTTAAAAGAGAATAACAAAAACCAAAAAACTAAAATTTTGTTTTTATTTTATTCCCTAAAAGATGTCTTTTATTCCCTAAAAGATATATTTAAGAGAGTACCAAATAATTGTTATTAGCTTTAACATAAAAAATCATAAAGAATGATAGAGAAAACATTTCTTTTTCTATGACCCAACTTAAGAATAAATGAATCTTTATGTGGTGTGTATTACAGGTATAGCTGTTGCCTGCTGAGTCTCCTGTTCCCATTCTCCAATCTAATTTTTATCTCATGCCTTTCTGTTCCCCAGGACTAACCACTCTCTCTCCCTGCAGGTCTTTATATTTTATAGGTGATGTAATTCAAAATAAGAGCTTCTTACTCAGGGTCCCCACAGGAATGTGGGGGCACACTCAGCAGCTCTGTGAAGGAGAGCTGCCAAAGGAGCTATTTGCAGAGGAGTGGTAGAATGTGGAATAGAGACACTGAAATGAGCAGGGCTCTAGAACTAGTTTGGAGTTCCATTCCCCTCTTGCCTAAAGAGTCAAAAAGGCACTCAGAGAAGAACATACTGGGAATAGGCTACCTGATGGAGCTAGACTTTTGGCCATGGGAGGTTTCAGCCTATGAAGCCTTGCAGAAAGGAGTCAAGGGAATGGCATCGCTGATATCACATTGCTGCCTCAGGCTCCTCATTTGCAGAACTCAGTTGAGTGCAAAAGTCAGAGAATCCAGTGCTGCAGTGGACAGAGTTCCATGTGTAGTACAGCTAGGTACAAGGCAGGTGTGCTCCCCTGTCAAACAGCCCACATTCATGCTACTCTGTGTGTTCTACTGTTATATAAAATTTATCATGATCTCTCTCTATACTTTTGCCACTTGTTTTCCCCCATACTTTTCCAGAACTTTTTCCAAACTTGGTATTTTTCCTAACATATATTTTTCCTTTCTACCTTAGATAAATTTAAGTCAAGAAGCACATTTTGCTCTGTTCAGTCTTGTAGCCAGGAATGATCTCCAAATTTCAACATTGTACTGCTCTACTGGACAGCTTGCTGCTGAGTCTAGGCTCTGGCTTTTTTGGGTATACCAGAGCTAGGATGATTATCACAGCATCTGATGGTAACTGCCTTTGCTACATCCCTGCATTCTCTTCAGCTGGTTTCAAACTGTATTTTAACATGATTATATTGCATAAACCCAGGTCATGAGGCTACACTGTATTTCCTAGAGATGCTTGGGAAGCAAATTTCTAAGTGTCTATTTTGGAGGGGTACAAATTCTATAACAGAGGAAGGGTTAAAAACACCTCAAAGACAGCCAAGGATGCGTGACAATGCTCTATATCTCTCTGAGTCCATTTTGTGTTGCTATGACAAAATTCTTATGACTGAGTACTTCACAAGGAAGACGGCTTGTTTGGCTTACAATTCTGTTGGCTGGAAAGTCCAAACAATATGGCTTCTGGCACCTGGCTGTGGGACAACATGGTAGAGAGGCAGAAAGAGAAACAGCTGCATGCAGGAGGGGCACATGTTCACATGAGAAGCAAGAGGAAGAGCCAGGCATCCCTCCCACCAACCCCCCTTTTTAAAGCTGGTATAACAACCTGCAGTTGTAGGAACTAATCCATCCCCAAAGACCTGATCCACTCCCATAAGACAACATTAGTCTATTCATGAGGGCATGTCCCCATGATCTAATTACCCTCTTTTAATCCCAGAGGTTCTACTACCGTACAACCGCCACATTGGAGACCAGTTTTCAGCATGGGTACCTTTGGGGGACAAACATGTACAAACCAGAACTGTCCATCCCCTACTAGCTGCCTCTTTCACTCGAATCCCCATCTTAACATATTATAGTGTTGGTTCAAACACAGGGCCCCAAGCCTGAGTCCAATCTTGGAAATTCAGCCCGGAAGCCCTTCACTGAGAGTGCTTGCCTTTGAGTGAAGCCCCTGGACTACCCAGAATCCCCTTTGACCCAAGTTTCTTTGATGCTAATCAATGCTACCATTGAATTAGCCATTGGTTTTGCCTTTGATGCCTGGGATTTTGCTAAAATAATATGAAACAAAATTTTGTTGTTGGCCATCTCACATTTTCACTCCATTATTTTGTCTTGTCTCTTTATTAAAATTTTAGGGATCCTTAGAGGAGCAAGTAATACTCATTTTCATAGGAACTAGCATGTTGCTATGAACATAGGAAGTGTAAAACTTTACTGTTTGGTAATTCCATGGTTTCAAATTTGAGGGATAATGATTATACTCAAGTGTAGTTTTAAAAATAAATACACATGCAATCTGCTGTACAGGCCATGATACAAAACAGTTTACGCAGACCCAATACCTAGTGCTCTAGGAGGACATTTATTACTTACTAATATGTCTTACAGTTCCCTTCTTCCTCCCGTCCAGGTTTGTCTTAGATTGTATAGAGGATAAATTCTGGGAGCTACACGATATTCACAAAAAACCAAGGGGAGAAGAAACTTAGGTAATGCAATATTTAATCTTTTTGAAACAAAGAATATAGCTAAAAAGTCTTCTTTAGGGAGAATTTACACCGAGCCAGATACATAAAATTGGGTAGGTAAGACCTCTCAGGGAACTTTTGCAGTTGGAATATATCTGTAGCTCCCTTGGAGATTCCTAAAATATGGTCTTGGGAATGACCAGCTGACCAACAATGCTTGAGCCCGTGCGGCACAGGAAGTGGGTAAATGAATGACAGTCTTATGTCTGTATTGACTACTCACCATTTTCTATGCCTTGCTGAGGTGGGTATGGTGATGAATACTGGTGTTTGAAAAACATCCATGGAGAGAGGGTGAGGCAGCAGATTAAGCCACAGAGAAGTCTCTTTACATCCATGCCATGGCCCAGTTCCTGCAATAGGATACATTTGGGGTTCTCAGGAAAAGTACCAACAAAACCTATGACAGCTTAGCAGAATAAATATAGGACCATAAGCCTTTAATAAGTCTAGGAAGAAAAAAACCATATCCCAGCTTGTATAGAGGAAGAGGTATAGCAAGGTAATTAATTTCATTGGTGATTGAGAGCGGAAATGCTGGTGGTTTGTGTTATGCAGGCAGCATGGATATCCAGGAGTTGCAGCGAGCAGGATTGGAAATGAAATCAATCAGAGCCGGTGCCGCAGCTCACTAGGCTCATCCTCTGCCTGCGGCACTGGCATCCCGGGTTCTAGTCCTGGTCGGGGTGCTGGATTCTGTCCTGGTTGCTCCTCTTCCAGTCCAGCTCTCTGCTGTGGCCCGGGAGTGCAGTGGAGGATGGCCCAAGTGCTTGGGCCCTGCACCTGCTTGGGAGACCAGGAGGAAGCACCTGGCTCCTGGCTTTGGATGGGCGCAGCGTGCTGACTGTAGTGGCCATTTGGGGGTGAATCAACGGAAGGAAGACCTTTCTCTGTGTCTCTCTCTCTCTGTCTAACTCTGCCTGTCAAAAAAAAAAAAAAAAAAATCAATCAGAAACTCAGTATAAATTGCGGTTTCCCAGAATACTATCTTGTATATTAGTATTTATTAAGCACTCATTAGGTGTAAATGGAGGTCTCGGTGGCATCAAAACAGAGATGCTCTCTGTGCTCTAAGAGAGTAATGTGTGGCACTACAATAAAAGCTCCATGGTGGCAGTGACTGTTTATTGCTGTATTGTCAGCACCTAGAACACTGCCCAGCACTTCAATAAATATGCAGTGAGTAAATGAATAAATTATCTCGTAAGTGGTTTTGTCAGTTCCTTTTGTCTGCAATATTTAACTTGAAATAGGCAAGTCAAACCGTGAGGACCTGGATTAGCTTGTGGATGTATAGTCTCACTGCAGCATGAGGCTTTGAGATTGGGCAGGTGTGAAGAATGGATGACAGTTGGAGGCTCACATAGATTCTGTTTGCTAAGCTGAAGAAAGGCAAGGGGGAACACGGTGAGCAGAAGAAATGCTATAAAGATTTCACAAAGTAAAACTTTTCATGACTCAGAGTAACCTGGGAATTCCATGTGATAATAGACAGATCCATTTTACTTGTTTTGGTTATAAGTATAGCTATTTATGAATAATGGTAATGAGCAGAGAATGATTTTAAATGGCACAGTCACAAATAGCTGTGGGCTCTGCAAATAGGGTTACAGCTGCCAACCATAGCATAGTTCTTCTGTGTGTACAGTGTGGCAAGAACAGTTGGCCAGCCACAGGTTTTTTTCAGCCACACCTGTTCACCCAGATAACAATCACCAGCAGCAGTACCTCTGAGTGTAAAGATAAATATATATTTTGTATGTCTGTGTTATCAGTGTTTATAACTATACACACAATTTGTAAATTAGGGAGTGAGACCAACTGATTTTGTTAGTTTGAAAGAAGAATATGACCCATTGTATATCCCAGGTGGTAACTGACAAATCTTACTTAAATAGATGGATCTCTTAGTTGGAATGATGCCTTCTGAGTCATTAGCATGGTTTCATTTATGTGCTCAATACTGGGAGAACCTTGGTATGAAATGACTCATTAATTATATTAAGTCAGTTATGTCATGGGTCAAATCACAGCTCCTGAAGTACAAAACCCACATGTAACAAAGCCTGAAACAATGCAATTGCCCCATTAATCATTCACTCATTCAATAATTCATTCATTTGCTCATTCAACAAATACATATCAAGTGCCTCCTAAGCTGGATGGATTATGGGTAACGTGAATATGAATAATTCATAATCTTTGTCTATAATTATCCTGAGAAAACTAGATTTATCTTATGAGACTGGTATTCTTAAAACATCCTATTGAATTTTTGTGGCAGTAATATTAGCTATTATAAAATATTTTCCCATTAGGTTTTTTAAAGAATTTTTGTGGTATCCTCTAAAAGTATGTTTTAGAATATCTGAATTTTTAAACAAAAATAAAATAAAGGGTCAGCCCTAAGTATCAGTGTGCTATTTGGATTTAACAAACCTGTTATATGCCTTCACTATAATTATAAAGTTTAAAAATGTGTACCTACAGGGTAAAAACTTGTTAGAGCTGCTTGTCTCTCAGCTCAGACTTAATCCAGGCTATTAACTATGATTAAAATTTAAGGTGCTTAATTGTCATGGTTTAAGATATGTCTGTGCACACTAAAACATGCTTAAATATAGTAGATTTTTCTGGTTAAAGTCACAGAAGAGGTAAAACTTGCCTGCTCTTCTCTTCATATTTGAGAATAAGGGGTTACTAGGTTGAAACTATTTAAACAAATAAATGATTTCTTATTCTCCAGAAGCTGAGAATGTTAGTTATTCATTGCTGCTTACCAAATCACTCCATAACTTTCCAACCTAAAATAAGAATTGCTTAATTGGATCACAATTTTCTGGAGCAGTGGAATGGCTCTTGCATTCTGAGTCTGTTTTGTTCATGTTGACTGTCTCTTTGGCAGCTCAGCTGAAGCTGGGTTGTTGAGAATGTTTTCATTGTATGCTTGTTGGATGGAAGATTGGCTGTGTGTAGAGCCCTTAATTTGGGGTGGCTCATTTCTGTCCCTCATGATCTATCATTCTCTAGTGGGCTAGCCTGGGCTTGTTCACACTGTGGTTGAAAATTTCCCAGAAGCACATAAGCCCTTTTAAGTCTCTGCCTGTATCATGCTTGCTAATGGCTCTTTGACCAAACCAAGTTCAAAACAAACAAACAAACCTCCCAGGATTTAAAAAGCTGGGTATAGATTTTCCCTCTTTTTGGGAGGAAGAAAAGGTCATATTGCATGGGGATATGCTTGTGCTTAAAGAAATTGAGAAATTGATAGTCATTTATTTGCAATACGCTTTAAAACTATGCTTTATTTTTTGTCAATGAGTGTCAGTGAGCATACTATATAAATAGTAAATGATCAGTAGGTTGCGTCAGGTTTTTGAAGTTTTTAAAAAGAGAAAGTATCTCCAATCTAGTTTTCTGAATCTAGAAACTTTTTAGAAATGTAATATTTACTTACAATTAGAGATTAAGAAATAGTTCCTCAGAAAGATCATAAAATTTTAAAAATTATTTTGAGTAGATTTGTGTTGATTGGGATAAAGACAGACAAAATTCTATCTCAGCCCTAGCACTGTGTATAGGTCGTTGTGGGATTACCATCTCCCTCTTTTCTCAGCTGATTGCTTTTTTGTTTGCCCTAGAGCCATACCCCAAACCCGCTTACATGGTGGTTCTTCCAAATGTATATCTGCAGCTTTGATGCCTTTCCTGAGCATCAGGTCTATTTTATTAATCCCTTTCTTTGTTATCTCTGCAATGGTATCCTCACAGACATTCTAAATGTGGAATACCAAATCTCAATTTACTGCCTTCTGCTCAAAGCTACTTTTCCTGCTAAGTCTAACTTAGTGAGACATAATGCCAACATCCATTCTATGTTAAAACTAGGAACTTTACCATAGGCTCTTCCTTCTCTACCACCTTTGCTCCCTTTGCATCAGCCACTTTAATATTTTTGGATTTCAGTTCTTCTGTTTCCACTCCATCTGTCTAGATTGGACACCTTCATTGACTTTTGTATTTCAAGTTTAGTCCACATCTCTTCTATCCATCTAGAGTAAGCGTTGTAAGACATGACTCATAACGTCATTGCAAACCTTCTATCAGTAAATGCTCATAACCTTCTGGAATGACCCATATCCTTATCTTGGCTTATAATTATCTTCACAATTTGACCCTCTTGCTCCAGCTGGAGGAAGTTACTTTTTTGTATGCATCATGACATCTCTGATCTATTTATCCAAACTGATTCCCCAATTGGCTGCAACAGCCAGGACTGTGCCGATATGAAGCCAGGAGCCAGGAACCTCTTCCTGGTCTCCCATGTGGGTGCAGGAGCCCAAGAACTTGGGCCTTCTTCTACGGCTTTCCCAGGCCACAGCAGAGAGCTGGATTGGAAGTGGAGCAGCTGGGTCTTGAACTGGCGCCCATATGGGATGCTGGCGCTTCAGGCTAGGGCGTTAACTCACTGTGCCACAGCGCTGGCCCCCTTCCTCATTCTTTAAGAATGAACTCAAATGGCCTCTTCTTAGAAAGCATTCATAAGTTAACAGTAGACTTGGGTGGGCAGTCCAATACTTTCCCTTATAGTATATAACCATCATAAATGACCCTCCATAGTTTTTAATTGGTGTTCTACTTATGCTACAGTTGGGATATGAATTTGAGCATCTCTGAAATGCCCATAGGTTGATGGCTTGGTCCTCAAAGTCTTAAGTTAATGGTTAATGGATGAATGTTAATGTTTAATGGATTAACAGTGGAGACTTGATCCAATTAGAGTCTGGGAGGTGGACCCAGTAGAAGGTCTCTGGGTCCTTGGGGTTGTGCCCTTGGAATGTAATTGATGAGTATGTGAGTGTGGTTATATAAACTGAATCCAGCATAGCGATGTCTATGCTTCTTTAGTGTGGGATCCTTCCTGTCTACTTCTTCTGCCACCCACTGCCCTCATCAGACTCTAGACCAATGAGGCCACCTGATCTTGGATTATGATCCTCCAAAATTGTGACCTGAAATAAACCTTTCTTCATAAGTAGTTTTTCTCTCAGGCATTTGTTATGGTGACTATCCTAATACACTTACACTGTCATTGACCTGTGTGATATCAGCAGTTAGCTCAGTCTCTGCCACATAGTAAAGCTCTCAGCACTTGAATGATTACTAAGATTGAATGAATTGATTAAATGAATAAATGAATGGATAAAGGATGTGAGAAGAGTTAAACTATATTGGAGCTTGCCACGTGTCCTGGCAGCACTGCCATTCGATGCACACACATGGCAGAAGTATTTATTACTGAGAAGTAATTTAGGTAAGCATTGGTCTTGGAAAGATTTAATTTGCATTTAAGACAAGATTCAGCTCAGGGTAAGAGTGAGATCATGCTGATAATGGTAATAACTCTGACTTTAAAAATTTAGGGATAATTTATTTATCAATTATTCTATTATTGGAAAAAGCACTGTTAGAAGCCTGTTTAAAAACATTTTAGGAGATTCATTTTCTTTTTCATGTGTTATGCTTAATCTCTGGGTTCTCTCTCAACTCTGATCATTTCCTATTATTTTATATCATTGTCTATGTTCTCAGAGAATTAAGAATAACTTTAATATTTGCATAAGTGAAACAAATTAGGAAGGTAAGTAATCATGTTTTTCAAAACACAATTGAAATTTTAAAAAAGTGGAAAGAGTGCAGTCTCAGGGAAGAGTTAAGGAGAAAACAGCAGAGAAAACTCTATGTAAATTGGAGGAACACAGTGGACCTAAGAGGAGGGCAAAGATGCGCACATATGTAACAGCTCTACCAGCTTGTGTCTGTGCCCAGCAACGAGCCAAGCAGAGACTCCTGAGTCTGGTGGGGAAAATAGACAGGGGGCTGGGTGCTTATGACTCTGGGAGGATTGTGAACAGGGACTGTGAAAACATTGAGGCTCTGTAAGAGGACTGTGGGCAGTCACTGTGGGAGGCTCCACACCATCAGGGCTCCGTTGTTACCTGGTGAGAGACTTTTCTGGGTAATCTGAACTTATACTGAGGACTGCACAGATCCTTTGTGTGATACTTGTGGCAGAGTGGACGAATAATATACTCAGGGTTAGCACCCAGGTTCTGGTCTCCTTCAAGGAGAGGAGCTCAGCTGAGTCTATGCCAACAGACAAGAAGAAATCTCCCCTCTGATTTAAAAAAAATAGAAAAGGAAAGGAGATTCACCACACCAAACCTGGGTTTGTCACCTCAGACATGCCCTTCACCCTGGAGCACTGACAGAGCTCCCTGGCCACTCCCACCACATGCCTCAAGGTATTCCCGGAAAGCAGGCACTCCACTAATACAATCACAGCACAAAATAAAAGCCACCACAGCAAAAATCAAAGAAGAAACCAATGAGTATTCCCAAAAATGTCGAATAACAATTGCATCAATCCAAGAAACAAGAACAAGGAAGACAATATGACACCCCCAAAAGAACAAAACACCTCAATCCTAGATTGTGAAGAGATTGAAAAAATGCTGGAAATGGAATTAAAAAAAAAATTGATCATAGGATTACTTAGAAGTAATCAGAAGCAAATGCATGAACTAATGAAATTGATACATGACATGAAAGAAAATTTCTTCCACGAAATTGAGATCTAAAAGAGAAATTAAAATGAAATCTTAGAAGTGAAGAATTCAATAGAACAAATAAAAATACAATGGAGAGCCTTAACAATAGAATTAATGAAGCAGAAGAAAAGAATATCTGACTTAGAAGACAAAGCACAGGAAATTATACAGTCAGACCAACCATAAGAAGAATAAATTAGAAAACTAAAAAACAGTATTTGGAATCTACAGGATACTATCAAATGACCCAACATACAGGTTCTAGGAGTTCTTAAAGGCATGGAAAGAAAGGATTAGAAGGCCTTTTTAGTGAAATAATAATAGAAAATTTCCCCAATTTGGAGAAAGAAAGGATCACCCAAGTATAGGAAGCACATAGAACTCCTAATAAACATGACCAGAAAAGATCTTCACCATGACACATTGTAATCAAACTTTCCACAGTAAAACATAAACAAAAGATTCTAAAATGTGCATGAGAGCAATGCCAGACTCATAGCTGACTTTCTTATCAGAAACCCTATAAACTAGGTGAGAATGGTGAGATATATTCCAAGTCTTAAGATTAAAAAAAAACAAAAAAAACAAAAAAAAAAACTATCAACCCAGAATACTATACCCTGCAAAGCTCTCATCTATGGATGTAGCTGAAATAAAGACCTTCCATGACAAATCAAAATTGAAAGAATTTGTCACCATCTGTCCAGCCCTGCAGAAGATACTTAAGGATGTGCTACACACAGAAATACAGACATGGTCGTCACTATGGAAGAAGGTAAAGGAAGGAAAACTCCCAGTAGAGCTACAAAGGAAATCAAAGTAAAAATGAAGAATATTTGTGGAAAAATGGCAGGGAAAAATAGTAACTTATCAGTAGTCACCTTGAATGTAAATGGCCTTAACTCTCCAGTTAAAAGACACAGACTGCTGAATGGATGAAAAAAACCAAACCCATCTATTTGCTGCCTGCAAGAAACACATCTCACCAACAAAGATGCATGCATAATGAAAGTGAAAGGATGGAAAAAGGTATTCCATGTTAATAGAAACCAAAAAAGAGTTGGTGTAGCTATCCTGATATCAGAAAAAATAGACTTTATTACAAAAACTGTTAAAAGAGACAAAGAAGGGTACTATGTAATGATTAAAGGATCAATTCAACAGGAAGATGTGATTAGTATAAATGCATATGCACCTAGCAACAGGGCACCTGGCTATTTAAAAGAAATGATAAGGGATATTAAGGGAAACATAGATTCAAATGCAACAGTAACAGGGGATTTCAATGGCCCACTTTCAGCAATGAACAGATAAACCAGACACAAAATCAGCAAGGAAACAGCAGATTTAATTGACACTATAGACCAAATAGACCTAACAGATATCTACAGAACTTTTCATCCCACAGATAGAGAATACACATTCTTCTCACCTGTGCATAGAATGTTCTCTAGGATTGACCACATGCTAGGCCATAAAACAAGTCTCAGCAAATTAAAAAAAATTAAAATCATACCGTGTATCTTAGACCACAATGCAATGAAGCTGGAAATCAGCAACTCAGGAATCTCCAGAACATATGCAAACACATGGAGACTAAACAGCATGCTCCTGAATGAACAGTGGGTCATAGAAGAAATCAAAAGAGAAATCAAAAATTTTCTGGAAACAAATGAAGGCGACAATACAACTTATCACAATTTATGGGATAAAGCAAAAGCAGTGTTAAGAGGAAAGTTTATAGCAATTGGTGCCTACATCAAGAAATTGGAAAGGCACCAAATAAATGAGCTATGAATGCATCTATCTCAAGGACCTAGAAAAGGAACAGCAAGCCAAACCCAAAACTAGCAGGGGGAAATAGATAATTAAAATTAGAGAAAAAAATTTAAGAATTGAAACAAAAAACTATAAAGATTAGCAAAATGAAGAGCTGCTTTTTTCCAATAATAAACAAAATTGACACACCACTGGCCAAACTAAACAAAAAAAGGAAAGAGAAAACCCAAATAAATAAAATGAGAGTTAAAAAGGGAAATGTAACAGCAGACACCACAGAAATAGAATCATCAGAAATTACTACAAAGAACTGTATGCCAACAAACTGGGAAACCTAGTAGAAATGGATAGATTCCTGGACACATAAAACCTACCTAAATTGAGCTCTGAAGACACAGAAAGCATAAACAGACCCATTACCTAGATGGAAATTGAATCAGTAATAAAGTCCCTCACAACAAAGAAAAGCCCATGACTGGATGGCTTCACTTCTGAATTCTACCAGACATTTAAAGAATTAACTCCACTTTTTTTCAAGTTATTCAAAATAATTAAAAGGGAAGGAATCCTCCCAAATTCTTTCTATGAAGCCAGCATCACTCTAGTTCCTAAACCTGAAAAAGATAACAACAGAGAAAGAGACCAATATCCCTGATGAACATAGACACAAAAATCCTCAACAAAATTCTGGCCAATTAAATCCAACAACACATGAGAAATATCATTCGCCCAGAATAAGTGGGATTTATCCCCGGAATTCAAGGATTCTACATTCTCAAATCAATCAATATGATGTATCACATTAATAAACTGAAGAACAAAAACCATATGATTATCTCAATAGATGCAGAGAAAACATTTGATAAAATATATTACCCTTTCATGATGAAAACTCTAAGCAAATTGGGTATACAAGGAACATTCCTCAACATAATCAAGGCAATTTATGACAAACCCATGGCCAACGTCCTATTGAATAGGGGGAAACTTGGAAGCATTCCCACTGAGACCTGCAACCAGACAGTGATGCCCATTCTTGCCATTGCTATTCAATATAGTCCTGGAAGTTTTGCCAGAGCCATTAGACAAGATAAAGAAATCAAAGGGGTTTGAATTGGGAATGAGGAATTCAAATTATCCCTATTTGCAGATGAAATGATCTTATATATGGAGGATCCAAAATACTCCACCAAGAAACTATTGGAACTCAGAAGAATTTGGAAAAAGTAGCAGGATATAAAATCATTACACAAAAATAAACAGCCTTTATATACACAGACAATGTCATGGCTGAAAAAGAACTTCTAAGATTGATCGCATTCACAACAGCTAAAAAAAATCAAAGATCTTGTAATAAATTTAATTAAGGATGTCAAATATCTCTACATTGAGAACTACAAAACATTAAAGATTGAAGAAGATTAAAAAAAGGAAAAATTTAAAAAATAATTAATTAAAAATTAGAAAAGATTAAAAAAAGGAAAAAGTGGTTAATGGATTAGAAGAATCAATATCATCAAAACGTTCATTCTTCCAGAAGCAGATTCAATGTGATAACAGTCAAAATACTGAAAACATTCTTCTCATATCTAGAAAAATGATGCTGAAATTTATATGGAAACACAGGAGACCTCAAATAGATAAAGCAATCTTATATGACAAAAACAAAGATGGAGGCATCACAATACTAGATTTCAAGACATACTACAAGGCAGTTATAATCAAAACAGTCTGGTACTGGTACAAAAACAGATGGATAGACCAATGGAACAGAATAGAAATTCCAGAAATCAACCCAGGCATCTACAACCAACTTACATTTGAACAAGGAGCTAAAACCAATCTTTGGAACAAGGGCAGTCTCTTCAACAAATGGTGCTGAGAAAACTGGATTTCCACATGCAGAAATATGAAGCAGGACCCCTACCTTACACCTTACACTAAAATCCATTCAAAATGGATTAAAGGCCTAAATCTGCCTCCTGATATCATCAAATTACTAGTGATCATTGGGGATACCCTGCAAGTCATTGTCACAGGTAAAGAGTTCTTGGAAAAGACTTCAGAGGCACAGGCAATCAAATTGAGAAGTTTCTATACTGCAAAAGAAACACTTAGGAATGTGAAATGGCAACTGACAGAACGGGAGAAATTATTTGCAAATAATGCAACTGATAGAGGAATTTATAAAGGGATCAAGAAACTTCACAATAACAACAACAAAACTCAGTTAAGAAATGGGCCAAGGATTTAGGCAGACATTTTTCAAAAGAAGAAATCCAAATGGCCAACAGACATATGAAAAAATGCTCAGGATCACTAGGCATCAGGGAAATGCAAATCAATACCACAATGATGCTTCACTTAGCTCCAATTAGAACGGCTTTCATACAGAAATAAACAAATGCTGGTTAGGATGTGGAGAAAAAAGTACCCTCATCAACTGTTGATAGAAATGTAAATTGTTGAAACCACCATGGAAATCAGTTTGGAGATACCTCAGAATATAGACCTACCATATGACCCTGGCATCCCACTCCTGGGAATTTATCCAAGAAAATGGAATCAGCAAACAAAAGAGTTATCTGCACCCCCATGTTTATTGCAGCTCAATTCACAATAGCTAAGACATAGAATCAACCTAAATGCCTGTCAGCTGAATATTGGATAAAGAAATTATGGGATATATACTTTATGGAATACTACACAGTGGTAAAAAAGGAAATCTGGTCATTTGCAGCAAAATGGATGTATATGGGCAACATCATACTTAGTGAAAAATGGCAATCCCAAAGGGACAAATACCATATGTTCTCCCTGATTTGGATAATAGAGAGCCTAAAAGGAGATCTGTAGAAGTGAAATTGACACTTTGAGAAGCAATGACTTGAACAGTCCTTATCTTGACTTTTGAGGACCAGTTTTTTTCTTAATGGTGAATGGGACTGGGAATGGGAGAGGGAGGATGAAGTGTGGTGGGAGTGGGGGTGGTAGGACAGTAGGTATGATGGGAAAATCACCATATTCCTAAAGTTGTACTTATGAATTTTGTACTCATTAAATAAACAGTTTCTTTGGGGGAAAAACACTATTGACATCATTTTGGAATTTCTTTTGTTTTGGATTTTTCACATCAGTGCTTCTGGTCTTGACTATGGCACAGGACTAGGACTGCGTACCTGATTCTTTGCCTGTGTAAGCTGTTGGGTAGTAGCAATTGATTTTCCTAAAGTGTCATTGTGTAGCAGCCTGCTCTGCAAAGGGATTGTTCTTTTGTAGATTAAATTTTTTTATTCATATCATTATAACACAGCAAAAATGATGTTAAGAAGATATTTCTATAATCACATATTGGTATATGTGATTACAAATGTGACCCCATGTAACATTAAGGTCCCTACTCAGTGAAAATAAGAGCATATCATTAGCACTTTGTCCTATTTTCTCTCTTTCCCAGTCATACTAGATTTCATGACAACTTTCTATCCTTTCCAGCAGCTGATTTCTTCACCATTTCCCTTGAACTTCTGACTGCTCCATTTCCCTTTTTATGTTCAGGTAATTATTTTTCCTCCTATTTTTTAAGAAAGTGAGGCCATTAGACCTAACCCTTTCAACTCCTGCCATGACATTTTAGCAACTACACCCCTATGGTCTTCCTCATTCCTCTTAAAAGCAGGAGAAATCTATCCTCCCCAAGGGTTTGTCCTGAAGCCTTTCTGTACACCACCTTTTCTCACTTTCTACGGACTTCAGTACTTCACCACCAGCATTTAAACACACTAAAGGCTGTCCTATTAAAAACTGTTTTAAGTGTGGGCATTTGGCATAGTAGTTAAGCAACTACTTGGGACATCTGTATCTCATATCAGGGTGATTTGTTAGACTCCCAGCTATGTTCTACATTCCAGCTTCCTGCTAATGTGTACTCTGGGAGTAAGCAGGTGATGGCATAAGTAGTTCGGTCCATGCCACTGACTGGGGGACCTACAGTGAATTCCAGGCTCCTGGTTTCAGCCTACACCAGCCTCAGCTACAGTGGGCATTTGTGGAGTGAAGCAGCAGATGGAAGATTCTCTCTCTCTCTCTCTCTCTCTCTCTCTCTGTGTGTGTGTGTGTGTCTTTGTCTCTGTCTCTCTCCCTTTCAAATAAATACAATAAATGAATAAACATTAAAAGAAAACCCATTTAACAAGTCAAACAACTCAGTAGCAAAAAAATCACCCCCATCAACTTAATTACAAAATGGGGTAGGGTGGGAAGGATCACTATGTTTCTAAAATTGTATTTATTAAATGTGTGAGGTTTGTATACCTTAAATAAAATTTTTCTGGGAAAAGTTAAAAAAAAAGAAATGGGGAAAGGACTTGAAGAATCTGAGTAGACATTTTTCAAAAAGAAGACATGCAAATCTTCAACAGGTTTCTGAAAAACACTCAATATTACTAATCACTAGGGAAATGCAAATCAAAACCTCACACCTGTTAGAATGACTATTATCAAAAGGTACATCTTGTAAAGGATCTAGAGAAAAGGGAATTCTTGTAGAGAAAAGGGAATTCACTGTTGGTGGGAATGTAAATTAATGCAGCATTATGTAAAACAGTAGAGATGTCGCTCAAAAAATTAAAAATAGAACTGCCATATGATCTAGAAATCCTACTTCTGAGTATATGTCCAAGGGAAATGAAATTGATATCTGCACCCAGTACAATTAGCAATGGCCAAGATATGGAATCAAACTGAGTGTCTGTAGAACAATGAATAGAAACAGAAAATTCCATATGTGTGAAACACACACACATTGGAATATTATTGAGCCTTAAAAAAGAAGGAAATCTTGTCATTTGTGACAGTATGTATGAAACTGGAGAACATTCTTTTAAGCAAAATAAACCAGGTACTGAAAGAAAAAAAAAAGGCATGATCTCATGTTAAATCTGAAAAAGCTGAGTTTGCAGAAGCAGAAAGTGGAATGGTGGTTACCAAGGGCTGGAGGCAGAAGTACAAGGAGTAAAATGTTTCTGTTACACAGGATGAATACTTTCTGGAGATCTAATATTCAGCATAATGATGATAGTTTTGTGTACTTGAAATTTGCTAATCATTTCACAATGTATGAGTGAATGTATATCAAAGCATCATTTTTATACATTAATCTTTTATATTTCATAATTTTTATATTTCAATTATTCCCCCGATAAAAGCTGGAAAGTAAGAACTATAAGTGATAGGAACTGAAAACATTAAGGAAAAGAAAGGACAAATTCTTTCTAAGCTCACATTCTAGTCCAGTCTTTACATTAACTCTCTCCTTTGTTTCAGTACCAAATTTCTCCAAAGGGTTGTGTACACAGATTCATTGTCTCAATTCATTTTCTCTGATCCACTTCCTATTTAGTCCTCATACATTTTCATCACCCCAAGAGAAACCCTGTATGTATTAGCAGCCACTCCATCCTTCCCTGGCACCAGCCCTAGGCAATCACTAATATGCCTGTGTCTTAATGGACTTTCCCATTCTGGGCATTTCATGTAAATGGGATCATAGATATGTGGTCTTTTTTGACTTGCTTCTTTCCTTTAGCAAGATGTTTTCAAGGTTTACAGGTTCACCCATGTTGTAGCTTATAAAGTACCTAATTCCTCTTTGTGACAGAATAATATTGCACTACATGGAACAGAATGATGGATAATTCCTTAATTTATGGACATTCAGTTTGCTCCCACTGCTTTTTGTGATAATGACATCCTAAAACTGATTCTTGTCAATTTTGTGTTTGTTGACTATGGTCAATTTTGTGTTTGTTGCTCTAGGGAAAAATGAGAGAAAATACTCTTATTTTAATAGTGGTAAGACTTCAATTTACTTTTAAAATGTCTACGGATCCCTTGATTTATCCCTATTTTTATCCAAAACTTTTCTTTCACCGTGACAATATCAATTCAAGAGTTATATTGAATGCTGATAAGCACCTATAGATTTTGTGAAGCTGTATCATTCTGGGATGTCTCAGAAACTTTAAATCTGAAAATCTGTGGCACATAGAGCTAGTGTATTTTCCATAACCAGTGGAAATATTGTAGATTTGAGCATCTGGAATTGATTATGCTTTTTGACTAGCACAGTTATGTTGATGGTGGGTGGTTGGAGTTCTTATGTTATACAGTGTTTTTGTGTCATATATTCTAATTTGGTCTGGAGATGATTGAACCCAGGGAGGCAAACCAAAAATATAAAACCAAAACATAGCAAGGCAATAATCAAGTCTTCACAGACTCTGAAGTATAATTTTCCAATCAAAAAATCAATCTTGTAGAAAAGGTGAGTATCTGAAAATTAACACTGAGTGCTCACAGTCAGAGCCTCTGGATCTTTTGCAGGATCAGGTGGAGACTGCATCCTGGGGAATCATTTTAGCCTGCATTATCACTAGCCTCATTTGGGCCTACTGTGCATCCTTGAAATTGAGCAAGATCTGGTTGTGTGTGGGACTCAATTGTGCACGGCATAGTGTCAACCTGGGCAACCAGAGGACTGCTTCTTCCACCCCTCCCTCAACTATGCCATACAGCAAGGAGTAAGGCTTTAACCACTGGAGAATAGGGCAGGAAAGTGAGCTCAGGTTTTGGCTTGAAGCTCAGTGCCGGTTCTACTACAATGAGACCCAGAAATACACACAGCCCAAGGCCTCTATTTCTAGACCACTCCTTGCAAGTGGAGCCTCTGTTCCTGCACTGGCATCAGATAGAGACCTGTGCCCTGGCAGGATAGACCTGTGTTTTGGCTTGCATCACCACCAGTCTTGTACAGATGTGGCCTGCATCTGTAAGGTAGAAAAGGGCCCTGTGGCTAGAAGACTCACATGCAACCCAACATAGTGTCAGCATTGTTGGTGAAGGAGCTGCCTATTCCACCTCTCCTCCAATCACGGGCAGACATTAATAAAAGGTATGTGGGTGTCAACCTATTGCCTAGAAACTTGGAGCTGGCACTCTATGGGGCATGTGCATGTCCACTGGGTTGCAAACCAGTGCTACTGTGACTCTGGCCCTGCTCCTACCACCACAGGTATAGGAAGTACCCTTCCAGGACTCCAGGCTGGAGCGTCCATGGTCCCAGTCACTGTGGACTGAGGGATGATGCCTTCACACCTCAGCCCTTTAACATGGGCTGCCATACATTTCTGCTGGAGTGCCCAGTGCTTCTGACTTCAGTGAAGGAAGATGCAGGTATACATGCAACTGCAACCAAAGCCCAAATAACTTACCAAAGTGACACCAAAAAGGCATATTCAGGAGAAAGCCTTTATCATTAAAGCCACTCTTTAAAAGAGAGAGACAATTGAATTTCCCGATGTGCAAATATCAATGTACAGAAGGGAATTAAGGAAAAGAAAGGCACATGATGTCTGCAAAGAAAGACAATAGCACTTTGGCAACAGACTTAAAGGAAAGGAGACTGACAAAATGCCTGATAAAGAATTCAAAAGTATGGTGATAAGGAGGTTCAAAGAGAAGTAAGAGAATACAGATACATAGTTTAACAAGAGTAGAACTATGTCTAATATGAATAAGAAATTCAGCAAAGATACAGAGATCTTCAAAAAGAACCAAACAGAAATCTTTGAAGTGAAGACCTCAATAAACACATTTTAAAGTGCAGGTTGAAAGCCTCTAACAGGTTAGATTGTGTAGACGTAGAAGAGAGGATATGTGAACTTGAAGTTTTTTGAAATATCTTAGACAAAAGAAAAAAAAAGGAGAAAACAAAGAAGATAGCCTCTGAGAACTTTGGGACGCCACTGAATAAACAAATATTCAAAATTATGAAGTTTCTGAAGAATAAGCCAATAAAGGCACAGAGAATGTATTCATTGAAATAATATCAAAACTTCACTGATCTTGAGGTAAATATGGGCATCCGGGTACAAAGGTCCTTAGGACCCATCCAAACATGACTAGAAAACATTCCTGCCAAGATACGTTATAGTGAAATTCAAAATTACAACATGGGGAATTCCAAAATCTACTGGAGAAAAATGTGAAGTCACATTGTTATTCTAATTGGAGCCCCAATTAGAATAACAGCCATTATTATTATTATTATTATTTTAGCAGAAGTGTTACAGGCCAGGAGATAATGGAAAAATACATTTCAAGTTCTGAAAGAAAAAAGTCTTCTAATGAAAAAAATATAACCAGCAAAACTACCTACCATCAATCAAAGAAAAGTAACAAGTTTCTAAAACAAACAAAAAGTTAGTGAATTCATCACTTTTAGGCCAGCTTTCTGAAAGGTACTTAAAGGAGTCCTTCCTAAGAAGGGTAACTGTCATGAAAACACATGAAAGTATCAAACTCACTGGAAAAGCAGTACATAAAAGAGAAATATAAAAGTATTAAACCTTACCAACACAGTGAACCACCAAAGCACAAAAGACTAACACCAAAAAAGGAAGACAAGAATGAAGGCTATTAAAAAAATAAGTGAATATGTATTATTTTAAAATAACATGACTAAGACCATGTGTGTCAATAATACCATTAAATATAAAAGGGCTTACTCTCCCAATTATGCAAATGATGCCAGAGAACATAATTTTATAAAACAAACATTGTTAGATCTCAAGGTAGTGAGAAACTTCAATAGAATGATAATGCAGGAGTTCACATTCCACTTTCATTAATGCACCAATCATCCAGACATAAAGTCAACAAAGAGAAGTCAGAACTACACTTTGCTATAGACCAAATTGACTTAATAGATATATCCAGAATTTTTCTTCTAGCAGCATTAGAAACTCATTTTTTTCCTTAGCTCAGGGAACATCATTATCAATAGACCATATATTAAGTGACAAAACAAGTCCCAGAAAACTAAAAATATCAAAGTCATATCATATATCTTCTCTGAGCACAATGGAATAAAACTAGAAATCAACAACAAAATAAATGTTAGAAATCATACAAACACATTGCAACTAAATAGCACGCTTCTGAATGAACAGTAATCCCTGAGGAAATCAAAAGAGAAATTAAAACATTGCTTGAAACAAACAAAAATGGAAACACAAGCATTTTGTGGAAACACAAAAATTTTGAGGTATAGTACAAGCAGTACTAATAGGAAAGTTCATAGCAATAAGCATCAACATGAAAAACAGAAATACACACACTAAGAAAATATAATACATTAAGAAAAAACTTAGATATGCACTTTAAGGACCACAACAAGGAGTAACAAATGAAACTCAAAGACAGTAGAAGAAAATAGATGGAAAACAGTACAAATAAATTAAATAGAAACTAAAAAAATCCAAAATCAATGAAATGAAAAATTCACTTTCTTGAAAGACAAATAAAATTAATAAAACTTTAGCCAGACTATTGAAGAGGTAAAGAGAGGAGGCTCAAATAAATAACAGCATAGATATTAAAAGAGGATATTACAGCCACTAACAGAGAAATACAAATAATTTTTGGAGACTACTATGAACAGCACTATGGATACCTAGAAGAAATGAATACATTTCTGGAGACATGTAACTTACCAAAATTGAAACATGAAAATATAGAAAACTTGTACATTCTAATAAAAAGTAATGAGAGTGAATCAATAATAAAAGATCTCCAAAAAAGAAAAGCTCCGGACCACCTGGATTCACTGCTGAATCCAACCAACCAAAAAATTGAAAGTTATGGAACCCTTCCAAAATTATTCTAGGAGACCAGTCTTACCTTTACTCCAAAATCAGATTAGGACACAATATCCTTGATGAAAATATATGGAAAAATCCTCAATAAAGTATTAGCAAATGGAATCCAACAGAACATAAAAAGAATCACTCAACATGATAGTGGAATTTATCCCAGGGATATAGGGATGGTTTACTTACACAAATATACATAAATGTAACATCACATCAATAGAATGAAGGATAAAATTCATTCATGTGATTAACTTAATAGAAAAGGCATTTGATAAAATTTAAAATCTATTCATTATAAAAAAATCTGAAAAAATAGGTGAATAAGGAATATATTTCAACATAATAAGGGCTATAATGACAGACTTATAGCCAATATCCTGCTGAAAAGGCAAAAGCTGAAATTGTCTCCCTTAAGATTGGGAAGCAGAAAAGGATGTCTACTCTCATGGTTCTTAACATAGTAACAGAAGTTTTATTCAGGGTAATTAGGAAAAAGAAAGAAATAAAATGTATACAAATTTGAGAGACTGAACTAAAATTATCATTGTTTGCAGAAGAGATGATTCTAAATAGAGAAATCTAAGGACTTCAAGTGACTATAAGAACTGATAAACAATTTAATAAAGTAGGAGTATACAAAAATCAACATAAAAATCGGTAGCATTTTTATATTACAATAATGCGCTCACTGAGAAATTAAAACAATCCAATTCACATAGCTATAAGGAAAATACTGTGGAATAAATTTAACTAAAGATATGAAAGTTCTCTATAAAGAAAATGACAAAAACTAATGAAAGAAATTGAAGAAGACACACAATAATAAATGGAGAGATCTCCTATGTTCATGGATCAAAAAAAGTTAAAAACATAAAAATGTTCATACAACCCAAAGTGGTTTATAGATTCAATGTAATCGCAAACAAAATACCAAAAACATTTACAGAACTAGAAAAAAAATTCTAAAGTTTATACAGAAGCCCAAAAGAGCCTCAATAGCTAAAGCAATTGTGCACAAAAGAACAAAGCTAGAGGTAGCACAACGTCTGCTTTCGATGTACCACATGGCCATTTTAATCAAACAGTGTGGTACTGGCATAAAAGTAGACTCATAGACCAATGGAACAAAATTTGGAACCCAGACGCTAATTCATGCATCTGGAGCCAACTGATTCTCAGCAAAGGTGCCAAAAACATGCACTGGAGAAAGTACAGTTGCTTCAGTAAGTGGTGCTCATAATGCCAAATATTCATCACCTCTAACTCTCATCCTGTACAAAAATCAACTCAAAACGGATCAAAGATCTGAATGTAAGGATTGAAACTATGAAACCTCCAGAAAAAAACATAGAGGAAACACTTTAAACAGTCATATAGGCAATAAATTTTTTATTAAAAATATTTATTTGAAAGGCAGAGAGAGAGAAATAGAGAGAAGGAGGGAGAGAGAGACAGACCCTCACTACCCCCCTGACACACAGATATTTTCCATCCACTGACTCACTCTTCAAATGGCTGGGATGGTTGGGGCTGGGCCAGGCCGAATACAGGAGCCAGGAACTGCATCTGGTCTCTTACATGGGCAGCATGAGCCCAAGGCCTTGGGCCATCTTCTGTTGCCTTCCCAGGCACATTAGCAGGATTTTGGATCAGAAGCAAAGCAGCTGGGACTCAAACTGGCACTTTGATATGGGATGCCAGCATCACAGGCAATAGCTTAACCCACTGTGCCACACACTTGTTGCCCTTTGGCTATAGTGTTTTGGTAATATCTCCAAAGTATAGGTACCAAATGCAAAAATAGACAAATAGGATTATACCAAACTGATGAGCATAGGAAAGAAAATGATTGACAAGGGTGAAGAGACAAGTGGCAGAATAGAAGAATATATCTTCAAACTATTCATCTGGGATAGGATTAATATCTACAATAGGTGAGGTAGTAAAAAACTCAACAAGGGACTGGCATTATGTTGCTGTGGGTAATGCCACTGCCTGTGACTCCAGCATTGCATATGGGTACTGGTTCCTGTCTTGGCTGCACCATTTCCAATATAGGTCCCTGCTAACGACCTGGCAAAAGCAGAAGATGGCTCCAGTTTTTGGGCCCTGCCATCCATGTGGGAGACCCAGAAGAAGCTCCTGTCTTCGGCCGGGCCCAGTACTGGCTGTTGCAGCCATCTGGGAAGTGAATCAGGGGATGGAAGATTCTCTATCTCTCTGTCTCTATCTCTCTGTCTCTGTCTCTCTTTCTCTCTTTGTTTTTCTCTCTCTCTCTCTCTCTCTCTGTGTGTGTGTGTATGTGTGATGTGTGCCCTGCTCATTAACACTGATGTTTAAAATAAATAAATAAGCAAACAAACAAACACAGGAAATCAAACCATTCAGATAATGAACAAGATTTGAAAAGACACTTCTTGAAAGAAGTACAAATGGCCTATAAGTATAAGAAAAAAATGCTCAATACACCTTAGGCATTAGGGAAATGCATAAAGAAAATTATAATCACTCTAATTATGACAGCCATTATGGACAACAGTATAGAAGTTTCTCAGAAAACTAAAAATAGATCTAATCTGACCCAGTTATGCTGGTTCTAGGTATATGTCAGAAGGGAATGATATTAATTTATTAAAGAGATACCTACACCCCCATGTTCGTTGCAGCATTATTCTCAATAGCCAATATATGCAATCAACATAGATGTCTATTGATGGGTGAACAGATAAGGGAAATGTGCAAGAGATACACAGTGGAATATTGTTCAGCCTGAAAAAGAATGAAATGCTGACATTTGCAGTAAAATGAATGGAACTGGACATTATTTTGTTAAAAGAAATAAGCCAGACACAGAAAAACAAATATGGCATATTTTCATTCATAAGTGGAAATTTTATTTATTTATTTACTTTTTAAATATTTATTTCATTTTTATTTGAAAGACAGAGTTACAGAAAGACAGAGGGAGAAATATTCATCTGCTAGTTTACTCACCAAATGGCCACAATGGCTAGGGCTGGGCCAGGGTAAAGCCTGGAGTGTGGCACTTTTTCTGGGTCTCTCACTTGGGTACAGGGGATCAAGTACTTTGTTCATCTTCCATTGCTTTTCCAGGCACATTAGCAGGGAGCTAGATTGGCAGTGGAGCAGTTGCAACTCAAACTGATGCCTATTAAGGATGCTGGCATTGCAGGTGGTGGTTTAATCTTCTATGCCACAATGCCAGCCCCCATATGTGGACATTTTGAAATGTTTGATGTGCTTATTGAGCTAAACAAGTCTTGGTGATTGAAGCTAACTTGTCTCAAAGATCAAAATTGTGTTTTCCGACTACTGTGTAGCAGTTGGGTGTTCCACACATGGTGGCTTTTTCTCTCTTGGGGACACATAGGCATAGGATGTGTTGATATGTACTCTAAACTGCAATTTTCTTGTAACTTTTGGAAAGAAGCATGTTTCTAAAGTTTGTTATACTTGCACATAGTATGGTTGGTAGGTTTTCTTTTTTTTTTCAAGGAAAAAAAATATGGTCTGAATTTTTTTTTTAAAAAGACCTACAAATACAAAATATAAAAAAGTCACACACAAACACACACAGACACACACACAAAGTGGATCTTGGGAAGGGTGGGGAGTAAGATAAATAGAAGGAGTTTGGATAGTGGATGCCAAAACACAGAAATAAAAAATTTCCAGCATTCCACATCACACTGTGGGTGACTGCAGTCCAGAATAATGTAGCATATACTATGAAATACTATGGAGAACTGGAAGAGAGCATGTGATATGCTCCAAACATAAGAAAAGCTGAAGAAATGAAAATGGATATGTAAACTGGTGTAGACTATGACCTTGTCTAAATAAGATCGAAGTCGGCGAACTCAAAAGGCTTCCATAGCCTTGGCAACTCATGACTAGCGCCTAGGGAGATTTCTGAAGCCATAAACCAGAGTGTCAAATTGTTAAGTCAACAACAGGAGTCACTGTGTACTTACTCCTCAGGTAGGATGTCTGTCTTTAATGTGTTGTTCAATGCGAATTAATGCTATAACTAGTACTGCAACACTATTTTACACTTCATGTTCTGTGTGGGTGCAAACTGATGAAATCTTTACTTAATATATACTAAATTGATCTTCTGTATATAAAGATAATTGAAAATGAATCTTGATGTGAATGGAATGGAAGAGCGAGCGGGAGATGGGAGGGTTGCGGGTGGGAGGGAAGTTATGGGGGGGGGGAAAGCCATAGTAATCCATAAACTGGACTTTGGAAATTTATATTTACCAAATAAAATTAAAAAAAAAGAAAATGGATATGTAAACTGGTGTAGCCGCTATGGAAGATAGTATGGAGAGACCTCAGAAATCTGAATATATACCTACCAACCCAGCCATCCTAATACTGGGAATTTACCCAAACCAAAAGAAATCAGCATATGAATGAGTGATCTGTACCCCCATGTTCATTACAGCACAATTCACAAAAGCTAAGATATGGAATCAACCCTGATGTCCATCAACTGTTGACTGGCTAAAGAAATTATGGTATACATACACTATGGAGTACTACTTAGCTGTAAAAAAAATGAAATCCTGTCTTTTGAAACAAAATGGACACAACTGGAAACCATTATACTTAGTGAAATAAGCCAGTCTCAAAATGACAGATACCATAGGTTTCCCTGATTCAAGGTAACTAATAGAGTACCTAAAATGTAAGGTATTGGAGTGAAATGGACTTTTTGAGATTTGATTACTGTTTATAGCCCTTGTCTATTGTGTTGAAGAACAGTATTTTTTTTCTTTATATTATTTGTTGAACTCTATATTTGGTGTAAGGTTGGTTAATCTTCTGAGTATAAAGTAAACTGAAAATAGATCCTTGTAAAAATTAAGAGTGGGAATATGAGAGGGAGGAGGAAGAAGAGTGGGAAGTATCACTATATTCCTAAATCTGTATATATGAAATACATGAAATTTGCATACCTTAAATAAAATTAAAAATAAATCAAAATATGCAACAAAACTTCTAGAATATCAACTCTTTTTGAAGTTGGAATGATGTTGTCTTCATCTGTTGGTGGTATAGCTTTGAAAGTTGTGCATTGAAGCTAGCATTGTGGTACAGTGGATTAAGCTGCCTGCTGCCACACTAGCATCCCATGTGAGTGCTTGTTTGAGTTCCAGTTATTCCACCTTTGATCCAGGTCCCAGCTAATACACCTGGGAAACAGCAGAGGATGGCCCATGTGCTTGGATCCCTGCCATCCACGCGGGAGACCTGGATGGAGTTCCAAGTTTTCTCCTGGCCCAGCCCTGGCTGTGGTGGCCATTTGTGGAGTGAACCAGTGAGAGAGAGAGAGGGAGGGAGAGATCCTCCATTCACCACAGGTATCTTGTTGGTATCTTTTAAAATATTCTTAAAGTTGATGTTCAAGGACCAAACTAATAGATACTTCTGGTCCACTAAGCTGTGTACTTGCTGTCCAATTTTACATTAGGGCTCACTGAGGATTAATTGTCTAGAATCCTGTATGTTTGATTTTAGTGAATCTAAAATTGCACCAATTTTGTACTATGAAGAAAAAAGAAAGAGGCTAACTAATAACAATAAATTGTAAAGTATATACTGACTTGATATGCAGAAATAAGGAAACTATACATTTTAATGTTAATGACAAGTAATGGCACTATTGGAAGTATCTAAATACTCAGAAGGCAGTCATTCTCCAAAATAAATAAGGCAATGGTTTAATGTCATGGAGTTAAAAATTGAATCATTTAATATAAGGGAATCCTAAAAAGTTTATGGAAAAATTAAAAGATAAGTTGATTTGGGTGAAAAAAATAGAAATTCATGCATATGAGGACTTTTCATAAAGTTCATGAAAATGCATTTTATGAAAAATATATGCATGGATTTCAAATTTTTTTCACCCAAATCAACTTATCTTTTAATTCCAATTTACATAAACTTTTGAGTACCCTCATATATGCTTAGCTCTTGGCTGAATCCTGATCTAATAATTAGCTAAAATATTTGTTAATATTTGTTAATCATATTCTTTATGTACCACATTTTATCAAGTAGAGTGGGTGGCTTCCAGTGAAGTTTGGGATAAAGTTCTCTGGAAAAGTAGTCAACCCCATAATTCTCTTGTTGATGTCAGAAAAATCTGTTTTCTTACTCTGGATTCATGTGGATCTTTCTAGAAGGATGCATTGAGTTTTTTTAATCATGAACTCTCCTGTGTGTATTCATTGATCACATTTTCCCATTATGATAGCAATGAAAACATTTTTTTAAAGCATGTGACCATACCTGATGAGATTCAGAGAGCTGTTGCAAATTGTCAGGAGTGCACAGCATGAGGCTGGTTTTGAACTATGCTTCAACTCTGAGCTGTTCACTGGATCAGTATGCCTTTCATGAATATCTCAAATACAGAGAAATTAAGTCTCCAATTTAGCAGAGCTGTAGAAAACTAATAGCATAAAATGAAAATTTGAGAACTTGAGGTATTGCCTAAGAGGATAAGCCTTAAGTGAGGATTATATTTGCTAAGGGGAGATGAGGGACATGGCTTGGGCAGTGAGAAGGGGAAGACTTCTCAAAGGGGAAGTAGAAACAGGCCAGAAATAAACTTGTTGGTTCACCATTCTTTCCCTGTGCTAGCATCAGAGTCAGTGATTCCTAGAACTAAGCTCATCTACCTTTCACAACCACTATGTTTACTTCAACTCAGTGTTCTGTTGCAAAGAAAGACTCTTGGATTCACTTAGGAATCTTGGAAAAATTTTTGTCTTGAATCCAGAACTGAAATTGCTACATTTTAAAATCAGAATTGAGTATATTTTTTTGAGTAGTGTTTATGACTTTAGGGGATCTTTTCTTCATTTTTGTCATGATAAAGATGGGAAGACAATTGATAAGCTGCACTCTGTACTAGTGCATGCAAATTTGAACATGGCCACACCCAAAGCCACATCTGTATGTGTAGCTGCATCTTAATGGCTGTTCATAATGCTCATAGAAAGACAAGCAATATTAATGCAATGCAACTTTTTCTTAACATAGATAATATTCATTGTCTTTTTGGCCCTTATTAACACTGCAGAATAATCCATTGCTTTCAATGTGAACACAAGGACGACACGTGCTATTATTTGTTTAATAAATTCTTGAAATGCATAAATTAAACCTTCAAATTTAATTATCCAATTGAACTTACCAATGATCCTGGTTGTAAGCCCTAAGTTAAAAATATCAGAGCTGTTGAAGTTTATTCATTCATTTCACAAATATTTAGAGTCCTTTCTGTACACCAAGGCATATCCTCTTTTCTAGGAGGTGAATCTATAGCATTGCACTAACCAGACAGATTTGCTCTTATTTTAGTGGAGGAATAAATGAGTACCATGAAAACAATTAGTTCTTTGTGGAATATCACAATACAGACTTTGGCTAACTTCTGTCTACCCTTTATCTCTTCATCCATGTAATGCTTTGTCTGGAGTCTGTCTTTGACTCACTAGGCCTTTGCCATGTGCTCTCATGTTTATCTATATATTTTGTTTGAAAGAGAGAGGAAAGTGAGACCCACAAAGGTTAAATAACTTGATCACATAGTGAGTAAAGGAAGTCGAAGAGGATGTGAAGTCCAAAGCTTGGCTCTGAAATTCGTGTCCTTAACTTATATACTCTACTCTTTTCTTTGGAAAGAAGGGTCTACTGATCTGAAAAAAAAAATCAACAGAATTGAAAGAATATGGCAGTTAAAGGAGTATCATCAAATTGGATGAAGTCATTCTCTTGATGTATTAACAACTGATACATAAAAAATTACCACTGATGCTTTTTTTCTCAAGAGAATTAATTGCCTATTAGACAGATGGAAGAGTTCAGCCGAGGGGAAGAATGCTAAAGTATGTAGCCTATGTGAAAGAAAGGACAAGCTTAGTGTTCAGTGATATGCCAAAAATACTTGTAAAAATATGTCAGCAAGATAACAGGCAGGTGATGAGTACCCCAAAGTCCACCTGACAGAGACCAACGCGGGAAGTCAAGAGCAGGCAACGAAGACAGATGACAGGTGAACAAAAACCTTTTCTCTTTTGTACGAAGTCTTGTGCACTGGCAAAGAGATGAGTCACAGCACTGTAATTAGAGAGGCTGTAAATCGCAGATGATTGGTAGCCTAGGAATCTTCATGACTTAACCAATTAACACGTTAATGTTTGTAAGAAAAATTATTTTGTTGATCAGTACTCTTTTGGTGATTTAAGAAAAATGATTTTTTTTTAAGTACACTGTTTTGGTGAGCGCTCTATAGCACCAAAGTAGATTTATGAACATTGGAGGGCTTTCCACAATGCAGGGTTAGATCAGGTTTGGGGTAAAGGGGGAGAGCTTTGTCAATGCCTAAGGGTGGTGAATCAGAAACAAATATGTATCACATATTAAAGCTTGGACATAACAATAGTTTTTAGGATAAGGATGAAATGTTTTGTTGAGAAATTCTAAAACAGAATACAAACATTTCTTCTATTATGATCTATGGCTTGCTGAAAAACCTCATGTTCTGGAAAATCATGTCTGAAAAATAACCTCATGAAAACAAAACTGAGGCAGGCTATTTGAAACAGTATGTCTCTGTAAGTAATGTATAACAAAAAAAAATCTTAATTTTTAATCCTAATTCACTTACAAAGAATGCAATATTCCTAAACATTAAAGGTACAATAAATTTAGGATTTCACTCTTGAGGGAAAAAAAAGTAATATTGTTAGATGGGAGTGAAATAAAGGGTTGAAGCTTTTGAGTGAAAATAAGGCAAGTGGAGACAGAGAAGTTGCAGGGAAGGGGACAGTTTTGGGTTTTGCACACAACACATCAAGGCGGGAAGCCTTCTCATCAAGCATTGCCAGGAGAGTGTTAATTTCACTGGGCACTATACTGTGTCTGAGTGCTGCCTGCCACAGGGAGCTGTGTTTTTATATTGCATTCAGTTGTCTTTTACTCTGTGGCCAAAAGCATTGAGGGGCTGGGAAAATGCATGTAGGAACCAAGGTGACTTTTTTGTGTGAGCAGCCACATTGCAGAGAATCAGATTAAACTTAAGTTTCTATCTATCTATCTATCTATCTATCTATCTATTATCTACCAATCAATCATTTATCTACTATCTACCATCAATCATCTATCTATCTGGGTCTGAAGATGTTCTTAGTCATCCTCACAGTGCCCAGAAAACTATGAATCCCTCCTATCACTGTAGCACCTTAGAAAACTCCCATGTGCCAGAAATTACACAGATTTTAAAAATTAAAATATATTAAAAATTGATATTCTTGGGTCAAAATGTAAAAATCTCTAAATGCTGATTACAATACAATTAATCTTTTAAATTCAAAAACATCTTCAAAAAATCTGGCAAATCTGAAATATGTATTTATCTTGTGAAATTAAACACAAGCAATTTTCTCCTTTGTATTGAACTAAATTGCTGTTAGTGCTTTTTCAGTTCTATTTCTGTACTGAATACTAGGTTATATGAATTTTTATTGCATGCTACTTCTTTTGCATTAGTAAAAATCATTTTGAGTGAAGAATTACTTCTCTCAATATAGGTTAATTATTTCTGAGGAGCTGACAGAAGAGAAAAATGATAGGAATATTATTGCTTGTGTTTAGCTTTTAGCATATTTAACATGTGTAGTTGAGATAATTAAAATGAAAAAGAATGCTCTTTTGATTTAATGAATTAATGGAATGGGCATTCAGAAATTGCATTTTAAAAGTTCAACTGAAACAGCTTAGACCTTCTTCCATAAATCCACTGGGTTGATTCCATAATTTCATAGCCAATAAGATAATAATGTCTTCTTTTCCCTTGCTTTTGTCTTCCACACTCAAGTCATATGCACACACTCATTTGATATACAACTTAACTTTAAAGTTTATGTGAAAGGTTCAACATAATTTGATTCTAAATATGCACTTGACAATATGGATTCAAATTTAAATCACTGATGTGCAAACTTGTGTGTGTTATCTGCAACCAGAAATTGTCAAATGGTATATCAAACAGGTAAATTAGCATTTGCTCAGTGCAACTTGACATGACAGATGGGTAGGAGGGCTGTTATCCCTGTGAAGAGACTAAATGTATTTATAATTTGGATGTATACACAAACTGGATAAAGATTTTTATAAAAGAATTTTCAGTGCAAAATCTATTTTCCAAGTCATAATAATCAGAAGCTTCCCTAGCATCACTTACTTCTTTCTATGCTTCTGTGAATTGCTTTGCAAAGCATCCATGCATGAGAAATATTTCATAAGTCTGTGCCTATTGAGAACATATTAATTTCAAGACACTATGCTATGTTAGTATACTATTAGCAATAGCAATAATAAAAATCAAACTAATGATAGCTAGATAATTAAATAGTCACCATATGCAAGGCAGTGTTCAACTGCTTTATGTGTACACATATTCTGGTTCTCTCTCTTTCTCACACACAAACACACACACACACATACACACACACACCACAGTAAACTAATTAATCACGAGTGAGTGATGTTGGTAAAATTTGTTCTTAGCTATCAGAAGAGGCTTAACACCTAAAGGAAGAAGGTTGAACACAGCAAAGACCTGAAATGGGCAAGGGTTGTATAGAGGGGGAGGTGAAGACATTCTTGGGCAGGCAACTGGGAGGCAGGTGATGAGTCAGGTTCCCCTAATGTCAGATGGAGCTAGCAATGAGACATTCATGAATAGAGGGTTCTAGAGCATGACCTGGACCTAATTTAATGGAGAGGTCTAGATTTTTGCAGTCACCATCCTAGAGCTAGGAGTTGAGTTGCAGAATGGACAACTTCTGTTTTCAAGAGATATAGAATAAGAAGTGTATAAGGCTAAGAAGAAAATCTTAGTAATGGGGGAGGCAGAAAAAGAGCCAAAGAGAGCATGGGAGAAAGAATGTTTAGAGATGGGGAACTGAGACTAAAATAACAGGAACTCCAGGGCAGCAGTGTGTGTGTGTGTGTGTGTGTGGGGTCTGAAGGGAAGGGGTCTTCAACGATATCTGATGCAGCTAAGAATGCAAAGAGAAAGACCAATGAATAGTAACAACAAAGTCACCACCAATAAGATTACAGTTTTAGTGTACCAGGGGAATGAAGACTTTATTTTTTTTGCATTATTTATGTAATTTATTTCAATTGACAAATTATATATATATTTCTCATGTACAATATGTTTTGAATGTATATACATTGTAGAATGGCCAAATTGAGCTAATAACAGACTGTATCTCACATTTTTTTGGTGAAATCACTCAAAATCTATTTTAAGCCATTTTCAAAAATACAATGTATTGTTATTTTCTATACTCACCATGTTGTATAATTGATCTCTCCAAGCTATTCCCCTTCTAAAATTTTGTATGCTTTGACCAACATCAACACTGGGGCAGGACTGGGAAGAGTCTATTTTAGACTGTGTTGTTTGTGCTGATCACCAGTCACTTCATGTTTCAGTTGCCTGCATTTTGATCACGTTTAAGTAGGTTAAATTGTCTAGCAGACAAAATCATTTATGTCTTCGGGCTTTCAACAATGACGTGGACAAGAAATAAAAGAAATGGCACTCTTGGGCGTTCTTAATGTTCCCAAATAAGAGAAAGAAAATAATGTAAGAGTCCTAGATTTATGTATTAATCTGCTTAGAAGTGTTTTTCCTGAGAGAGCTAGAGAGTATATGGAGACTGTTATCAAACTGTATATTCAGTTTTTGAGGAAAGCTTGCCTATTTAAGGGACTTTTAGTGTTTATTTGTTGAAATTATTCTGTTTAAAAAATGTTTAAAAAGGAACTATGTCTTACAGCTCTGGAGATGTCAATAATCTTAAGTGCATGGAAATATTTCTTTCTTTCTTTCTTTTTTTTTTTTTTTTCTTTTTTTTTTTTTTACATGCAGAGTGGACAGTGAGAGAGAGAGAGAGAGAGAAAGGTCTTCCTTTGCCGTTGGTTCACCCTCCAATGGTCGCCACGGCTGGTGCGCTGTGGCTGGCGCACCTCGCTGATCTGAAGGCAGGAGCCAGGTGCTTCTCCTGGTCTCCCATGGGGTGCAGGGCCCAAGCACTTGGGCCATCCTCCACTGCACTCCCAGGCCATAACAGAGAGCTGGCCTGGAAGAGGGGCAACTGGGACAGAATCAGGCGCCCCAACCAGGACTAGAACCCGGTGTGCTGGTGCCGCAAGGTGGAGGATTAGCCTATTGAGCTGTGGCGCCGGCCGGAAATATTTCTATATACTAGCAATCACACTCACATGGGTTAACATTTAAGTATCAGTGGTCCCTGAAAAGGCATAATTCTGCCAATCTGAACCACTGAAAAGCAAAAGAAAACAAAAGAAAACAAAACAATAATACAAGAAGTCTTCCTAGGAGACACAGGTTTAATTTCTATAATTGGTGATGACAGCATAGGCTTCTCTAAAACGGTGGTAGAGAGTAGCCAAATGTGGTTCTTTAACTTCGAATTAACTATAATCAAAGGAACAGAAAAGTTTAGGACCTCAGTTGCTCTAGCTACATTTCAAGTGCTCAATGGCCAGCACAGATATAGCACCCTTCCATCACCCTGGAAAGTTCTATTAGACAGCAGTGGTATAAGCTCTGAAGCCATCAAAGCACAGTGTGGCATCATAACCAGATGTGGAGCGCCATATATAGACAATAATCTTATTTTACAGGATACAACAATATTTCAAGACTGCTCTTGTGTTTGTTAAATCTTGTTACAGTGGGGCTTATTTGTACACGGTCTAAGGTTAAGTTTTCTTTGATAGTATGAGTGGTTTTTTTCAAACAGCTTTGAGCTGTTTTCCAAACAACTGTGAATGAGAGAAGAAGGCTGAGAAGCGGCAGGCATTCATCTCTGGGGACGGTAGCATGTTGCTGGGTCTGTTTCTCCTTTCAGCTCTTTGTACTTGAGTGGGTCCCACATTCTTATTTTGTACAGATAATGAAAGCTCCCTGTGAACACTGAAGAAGAGTCTGCGCCTGGAAGCCCACAGCGCGCTCCAGCATATTTTGCAGAGTAGCTCAGTGGCAATGTAATAGTATTATGAAGGGGGTGGAGCTAGCACATAAAGGAAGAAGTAGGGATTGGAGATCTAAGAGCAACATTGTAAGGCAGAGACTTTCTGTTGAGTAGCAGAGTGGGCAGGAGCCAAGAGAGGAATTAAATTGTGATATAAGCCACTGGCATAAAATGGAGTTGCATTTGTGAATTCTTGCAGAGCAATGGGATAATAAGGGACTTAGGAATGCAACCAGCACTTAATGAGAAGGAAACACATGGTTGAGGGCATGAGGACTGGACATTTCATTAAGTCATTTGTCAGATTTTAAAATTCAACTTTCTGTGAATAGCTACTGTTTTTGCTTGGGTTCTTCTGGAATGGGGCACTGGGATAGACAGTTTGGGGGGTGATCTAAGGAAGCTGAAGAGGAACAATAAGGAGCATTGTACTGGAGAAACGGTAGAAGTATGTGATATGTTATGGTGATAGCTGCTCTGAGCAAGGGGCCTCTATTTTGGTTAGAACCTCCACAGTTCTCCACCCGAAGGAAAAGAAGCCGGTTGCTATGCAGCATCTGTTGAGGATAGCGTCAGGGCTCTTTCCTGTCCAATGTTTCTAAGCTACACTTTCAGTCGGCACAAGAATTCCCCCAGGCCAGGGGCAGAATACAGAAGGATCAGGGGCACATGCTTGGGATAGCAGGCTCTCAGTGTGGCCTGAGTCAGAGACACAGTCTAAGTGGATGTGACACAGGGCACAAGAGGCACAAGATACTGTTGCCTGAGTATACCCGTTATGTGTCAATCATTGTGCTAAGGGAAGGCATATGCATTTTCTCACATAGCCACATAGCTCCTCGTGAAGAGGATGTTATGTGCCTGCATTTCCTAAAGAATATGGAAGCTTAGAAAAAAGGTTAAACAAACTATCAAATGCCTAATTCACAGGTGGCTACCACTGGATTCTCAGCCCAGCCTTCATCCCAGCTTATCCACACTTTACTCCTCCCCAAAGGCCCTAAATTTTACCCTCTATTTTCTTTATATACTTTTGTAATAGTTCTCCCCAAATGTTATTTTTTCCCCATTTACTCCTTGAAGTATAGCATTGCACAAATTTTGAAGAGCATATATAGCCATGTAACCACGGCACCACCATACTCTGGAGGAGTGTCTGTGCCTCCACAACTCCCCTACTACTCCTTGCAGAAACCCCCTCTCACTACTCCCGTCTCTTGCAACTACTACATTTGTTTTATTTCCCTATAGTTTTTCCTTTGCAAGAATGTTACATAAATGGAGTCATACACATAGCTTTTGAGTCTGATTTTGCTTCTTAACATTTATATGGGGTTGCTCAAAAAGTTTGTGGACAATGGAATTAAAAGATGAGTTTATTTAGGTGAAAAAATTTGAAATCCATTCCTAGTTTTCTCATCAAATGCATTTTCCATCAACTTTTTGAAGTACTCAGGTATCTGAGAGTCACTCGAGCTGTTGCAAGAATCAGTAGTTCATTCCTTTCATTTACTGAGTAATATTTCATTGTATGGCTGCACCGTAATTTGTTTATCCATTCCCTACTTAAAGGACATTTGGGTTGCTTCCAGTTCTTGGTAATTTTGGAGGAAGTTGCTATAAGCATTTGCACAGATGTTTTGACTGCATATAAGTTTTCATTCCACTGGAGTAAATACCCAAGAGTCAAATTACTGACTTACTTTAAGTATATGTTTACCTTTTTAAATAATTGCTGAACTGCTTTGGAACTTACTCTGCCATTTTATAATCTCACCATTAATATTTTTTGCCATACTTTGAGTTATTTGGTGGTATCTTATTGTGGTTTTAGCGTATTTCCTTAATGACAAGTGATGTTGGCCATGTCTTCATGTGTTTACTCACCATGTGAACATATCCCATGGTGAAGTATCTGCTCATTTGTTTCATTGGATTGTTTGCCTTCTTATTATTGAATTTTAAGAGGCATTTTAATACTATGTATACATAGAGTTTTAAAAAATCAGATATGTGTACTGCAAATATTTTCTTTCGGTATGTGTGATTAGTCTTTTCACTCTTTTAATAGTTTCTTTTGAAAGCACTTCTGAGTTTTTATGGAATCAAATTCTCCTATGGCTTGTGCTTTTGAGGTCATGCCCAAGACATTTTGGCCAATTCAAGTTCACAAAGACTTTCTGTTGTTTTACTGTAAAAATTGTGTGGTTTTATGGGTAGGTATATAAACCATTTTTACTCACTCTTTGTGTGGGTACAAGATTTGAACCTATATATATATATATATATATATATATATTTACCAGATCTGGATAGCTAATTGTTTGAGTATCATTTCTTAAAAAGCTTATACTTTAGCCATTGAACTGCTTGTGTAACTTTATTGAAAATCAATTGACCATGAATCTGTGGGTCTATTTTTGGACTCTCTACTGTGTTCCATTGATGTGTGTATCAATATTTCTCCGATACCACACTGCCTTGATTATGGAAATGTCATAGAAAATCTGCAAGTAAGATAGTGTTATTCTTAAAATTTTGCTCTTCATTTTTCAAAAATTATTTTTTGCTATTTTAATGCCTTTGCCTTTTCATGTATATTTTAGAGTCAACAGGATAAATTACAGAAGACAACCTTGCTGGTTCACATTATAATTCTGTCATAACTATATATGCGGCTACTCAAAAAGTTCATGGAAATGAATTGAAAGATAAGTGTATTTTGGTGCGAAGGAAATAGAAATTCCTACATATAACTGTCTTCAAAAAGTTCATGGACAATGATTTAAATTTGTTTTGCAGCAAAGTGAACTTGTCTCAATTCATTCTTTACATATTAATCGAAAAGCGTGCACAGAGAGAGAGAGAGAGAGAGAGAGAGAGAGAGAATCTCCTACTTGCTGATACTCTTCCTGAATGCCTATGATAGCTGGGGCTGGGCCAGTTTAGAGCCGAGGGCTTGGAATTCAGGGGCTTGGAATTCAATCTCAGTCTGCAATGTGATTGACAGGGACCCAAGCATTTGAGCTATCATCTATTGCCTTCCAGGGTGCACATTAGCATGAAGCTATAATTGGAAGGGAAACCAGTACTTGAATCTATGCACTCTGAAATGGGGTGCAAGTGTCCCTACTGATGTCCTAAATGCTGTGCAAAATGCCTATCCCTTACTTCATCTTCCATGATTTTTCTGAGGTAACTTTCTATCATTTTGGGAGAGAATTGAGATCTTAACAATATTGCTTTTTTTTTTTTTTACAAAGTAGTAGTCACACAGAGGACTTGAACATAATAATAATGAAGAGAAGACATATTTATTATAGTGTGACTGTTAGGAGTTGTGATTAGTTCTGTTCCCCAAGTTTTTGGGTGATAGAAATATCAACAAAACAATGCTCCCTTGTATGGTTGGCTAAGAGAAGACAATCTTGTGTGTTGATCTGGACAGAACAGTGACATCTGTCTTGTTATACCTCTTCTAACTTCGCTAGCTTCCCATGTGCCTGAAATATCTATATCTGCCAAGTATAATTTTGTGCCACTTGTAGGTCTTCAGGGAATCTAGTAAGTCATGAAAAAGTCACTTTTAAAACTGTATTTTAAACCGTATTTTAAAAGTGAAATATCCCTTGCCCCTCAGACCAAAATGTGAGAATCTTACAGGAAATAAATCTAGTTTATTATTATTGTTTTAAAGAGATAGACCAGGAAAGCAGAATTGATTTAATGCAGGTCTCTAGCATCAAATATTTCAACATTTCTTGAAGCTGCATGTTTTCAGTGCCAGTTCTAGCTAATTGCTGAGATATTCTGAGTGTCTATGAAAAGTTCTTCACAGATAACTGAAAAAGTTGCAAGGGATCTTTACAGTAGACAGAAGGTAGGTTTTTTTTTTTTTTTTTTTTTTTTTTTTTTTTTTTTTTTTTTTTTTTTTTTTCCAACACTGATAACATAGATTTTTCCACATTTGCTTCTGGGCTTCAGTCCTCCTTTCTGTTGTTCATGTCCCAAATTCAACTTTCAGGATTCTGCTAGTTGCCAGCTCAGATTTTTAACCTTCCATAGCCTATTGCTGGCTTCTTGGCAGAGAGTCAAACCTGTCCAAGCAGGACGTCAGACCAGTCCAGATTAAACTAGCTTGATCTAAGAAACAAGCCGGTGCAAAACAGCAAGATCCTCGTTAATTTTAATTAACAGTTCCAAACAGAGTTGCACAACAAGGTCATTTCCCTTAATGAGTTATTAGAGATAATATAAGAAATGGACTTCTCCAAGCAGTATTTTTAAACACTAGGAGTTGGCAAAAAGGGTCCTGGAGAATGAGAGGACTTCAAAAAGTTCATGGAAAAGTGGAACCAAAAGATGTTTATTTTTATTTTGTTGCAGAAATGATTTTGAAATCCACACATAGTTTGTTCATAATATGCTTTTTAATGTAGCTTTTGAAGACCCCTCATATGATGAATTTCAGTTCTCCTTATGAATTGAGTGTCCAGGATCTTCCAAGGAACTCTAAATAGCATCGTTTTCAGATGTCTACTTGCTCATTCATTTTATTGACTTTTTTTTTATTAAAAATGAATTGAGCACACTTTTTATGAAGTAGGGCCTTTAGTTTTTTCATCTTTTTTTCTTAATATACTTGTATGTAAAATCATCTCTCTCCAAAAAGGTAACAATAGTATTTCTATGAAAAGGCTTTACTTTATGATGAAATAAACAGAGAATAATATTTTATAAGTATTTGAATCCAAGTTGCATTGAGATACTATCCAAACATCCAAATAATATTATCTAAAAAAATGCTAGAAATTAAGATAATATAAATATCGCACTAGGTTGACAGTTTTTCAAACCTAATAAAACTGTTGGAAAGTATTTATAAATCTTAATTGTATATCTAAATTCATACAAATGTGCATGAATGTCGTTGGCATCTTTGGCAGTCTGGTAGCCTAAAGAAGTCATAAGAGCTCTTAGCCTAAAACTTTATCTAAGAAACTCAGACCTGGAGTTACTGTAACAAGTGAAAAATCGAAACACTGCCAAACGCAGCTGAAGCCGCTGACCTAGCAGCTTGTCTGGAAGAGGCATGCATGCACTAAAAGCTGTAGGGGTTGAACCAAACATATGGTATTCGATTACTATTAATCTAGAGAAACAGACCATCAGCACATTGAGAAAAGACTCTCTGCTGTAGTGATCTATCAAGCCTTTGTGTTTTCATTTTCACTCTTTCTTTCTGATTTCTCTTCTGGTGCTTGTCCTATTGTCATATGGGGTAGTAGTTTTCATAACCAATGGATTCCCCACACAGATGTTTGCAGGCATGTTCCCACCAACAAATTGTCAATTTTCAAGCTGACACTGACATTATATATATATATATATATATATATATATATATATGATGAGGTCTCCAAAAATTTGTTGAAAACATGTATTCTGATAAAACTATGCGTGGATTTCAATTTTTTTACATCCACAGACTTATTTTTAAATTCCATTTCCATAAACTTTTTGAAGTTCATATATATTTGCAGTTATTATTTTATATATAAAATATGCTTATTGTGTATGAGAGAACTCCCAAAGTTAATGGAAAAATGGAATCAAAACATAAGTCTAAACATAAACAATACTAGTGTCGAGCCGGCGCCACGGCTCAATAGGCTAATCCTCCGCCTTGCGGCGCCGGCACACCGGGTTCTAGTCTCGGTCGGGACACCGGATTCTGTCCTGGTTGCCCCTCTTCCAGGCCAGCTCTCTGCTGTGGCCAGGGAGTGCAGTGGAGGATGGTCCAAGTGCTTGGGCCCTGCACCCCATGGGAGACCAGGAGAAGCACCTGGCTCCTGCCATTGGATCACCACGGTGCGCCAGCCGCAGCGGCCATTGGAGGGTGAACCAACTGCAAAAGGAAGACCTTTCTCTGTCTCTCTCTCTCACTGTCCACTGTGCCTGTCAAAAAACAAACAAACAAACAAACAAAAAAAAAAACAATACTAGTGTCTGAAAATAAAAAAGGGAGAGAACGATCCAACATGGGAAGCAGGATACACAGCAGACTCATAGAATGGCAGATGTCCTAAACAACACTCTGGCCTCATAATTAGCCCTTAAGGCATTCGGACCTGGCTGAAAAGCCCATGAGAGTATTTCAGGCATGGAAAATTAAGACACTCTGTCAAAAAAAAAATGACCTAAATGAAAGATCTCCACGAGTGAGATCCCAGTGGAAAGGACAGGTCATCAAAGAAGGAAGTACCTTTCTCTGAAGGGAGGAGAGAACTTCCACTTTGACTATGACCTTGTCTAAATATGATCAGAGTCGGTGAACTCAAAAGGCTTCCATAGCCTTGGCAACTCATGACAAGAGCCTAGGGTGATTACTGATGCCATAAACAAGAGTGTCAAATTGTTAAGTCAACAACAGGAGTCACTGTACACTTACTCCTCATGTAGGGTCCCTGACCTTAATGTGCTGTACATTGTGATTTAATGGTATAACTAGTACTCAAACAGTATTTTTCACTTTGTGTTTCTGTGTGGGTGCAAACTGTTGAAATCTTTACTTAATATATACTAAACTGATTTGTATTTATGTATTTATTTTTCTATTTATGTATATAGGCTTATGTAAATATACATATATAATATCAGAGAATCTTTTTCCCTTTTTAAGTTCATATTTACTTTATTAAACAATTTGCTCAAGATGAATGCTAATAGTCTATGCAGACTGCAAAGAGATGGACGGTGTGTGAGCCTAGATACAATTTGATGATCATGGTTGTTTATTGTACAAACTGATTTACTGATACACGAGTAGAACAAGTTGATTATATTGTGTCTGGATTTTTGACTTCATTAGATGTAACTTCTAGGGTGAGACTTTTGAAATATACAGAAATATAAGGATGTGAGAAGAAAAGAATGGTTTGTTAGCTCAATTTTTTCATAAAATGACATAAGAAAAAATAGTTTTATTCCCTATTTAAAGCAGGTACCCATATAAATTGTATGAATCCTCTGTATAGTTATGAGCCACTACTTGAGTGAGTATACACACTTCTCTAGAGAATGAGTGAATAGAAAACTTATCAGAGTTAGGAAAAAAATCATTGAAGGAAAGAGGGAAACCATTACAGAGAAAGAAGACAATACAACAATCTATGATGAGGAAGTATTGTTTGCCTATATAAACTTAGTTGTTTAATTAATCGGCAAAGGGAGAAGTTAAATAGTAGGAAAAATCTCATGAAAATTGAATGGATACAATGAAAGACAGATATCTTCACCCAAAATTCAGAGATTAAGAGGAGGAAAATTAGAGACATAATGACTAAACCAAGAGATTAACTTATATGAAACAGAACCTCTATAATAGAAAATGGAAAGAATGAATCAAAAGCAATGGTCAAAGGAAAAAAAAATATATTACTTGGAAATAAGGATGATTTAAGCTTCCAAAGTTAGAATGTACACTGAAGTGCAGGGCAATTTTATGAAAATAGAAACACATGTAGACATGTTCTTATGTAATCTTTAAAAATCCAGCAGCATGTAAACATCAAAAAACACAAAGAATTAAAAAAGAAAAAAGTTAATAGAGGTTCTCCAAGTTACCAACAAAAGACATAGATTTTCCAGATTGAAATTGGAATTGAAATTCCAAATTTTTAAAAAAGATTCATTTATTTATTTATTGAAAATCAGAGTTACACATTGAGAGAAGGAGAGCAGACAGAGTGAGATAGCTCAATCCCCAATTGGCTGCAACAGCCGGAGCTGTGCTGATCCAAGGCCAGAAGCCAGGCTTCTTCTGGGTCTCCCACGCAGATGTAGGGACCCGAGGACTTGGGCCATCTTTCACTGCTTTCCCAGGCCACAGCAGAGAGCTGGATAGGAAGTGGAGCAACCAGGACTGCACACTGCAGTGCCGCCATATGGGATGGTGGCACTGCAGGCGGCAGCTTTACCCACTGCACCACAGCGCCAGCTCCCAAATTCTGGAATTTAAAGGAAGTAGTTAGGGACAAAATCATAGATGGGGGCTGGTGTTATGGCACAAATGGTTAAGCTGCTACTTGTGCACAGCATCCCATATGAGAGCAGGTTCAAGTTCTGGCTACTTCATTTCCAGTCCAGTTCCATGATAATGCCAGTTGGAAAGCAGAAGATGGCCCAAATACTTGGTCTCCTGCCACTGATGTGGGAGACTTGAATGGAGTTCTTGACTCTTGGCTTTGGTCTGGCCCAGCCTCAGCCATTGCAGGCAACTGGGGAGTGAACCAGTGGATGAAGGATCTCTCTCCTTCTCTCTACAACTCTCCCTTTCAAATAAATTGTTAAAAAAAAACATACAGAGGCTGCCTGGCTTTGAAAGCACAACTGCTTAAGAATTAAGTTACTGAAGTATGAAAGTCTCATTCCTTTGTGCTGGATTTTCATCAGCAGTACACTATAGATAATAAATCCACATGGTAGATGTTGGGATGAAATGCATTAATGTGTCTGAAGTATTTGGAAGGCTGCCAGAAACACAGTGAACAAAAGTTCCTTTTCTTCTGTGTCCTCTCTTTTCTCCTTTCTCCTCCTATTAGCATCACTGTTAATGTTTTTATTATGGAATTTCAAAATAATTTTATGCTCAACAATGTTATAGATTTGTGAAGGTAACAGAAACAGATTCTTTGATATGTATAGATATAAAAAATGTATACAGACAACTTAAATAAAAAATTTCAAAACATGAGTTATGGCAACACAAGTTGCATTAAAGACCAGAATTCTTGACAAAAGACATACTGGCTGCCAAATGTCACAAGAGTAATTATTATTTTTTAAATTTTTATTTATTTATTTTTTTGACAGGTAGAGTTAGTGAGAGAGAGAGACAGAGAAAGGTCTTCCTTTTTCCGTTGGTTCACCCCCCAAGTGGCCGCTAGGGCTGGCACGCTGTGCTGATCCGAAGCCAGGAGCCAGGTGCTTCCTCCTGGTCTCCCATGCGGGTGCAGGGCCCAAGAACCTGGGCCATCCTCCACTGCACTTCCGGGTCATCGCAGAGAGCTAGACAGGAAGAGGAGCAACCGGGACAGAATCCGGTGCCCTAACTGGGAGTAGAATCCAGGGTGCCAGTGCTGCAGGCAGAGCATTAGCCTAGTGAGCCGCGATGCTGGCCTAGAGTAAATTATTATTAAAAGTTACTAAATTATTAGTCTACATATTTTAAAGGGCTGCATAAATTAAAAATTTCCAATTAAATAAGTTATTTTTATTGTATAAAATATTTAAAAAGGAGAAATAACAGTATAAATACCATAAATTAACTTAAAATCTAGCAACTGGAAAATATTAAAAAGCAATGGCACATGTATTCATTTTCCATCAATAGAAAACAAAAGATTATGTTGCCTTTAACACTTTTGGTATGTTTAATTTAGTTTTACCTACTTAAATTAAGCCATGAAGACATAGAAAACCTAAACAGACCCATTACCAAAATGGAAATTGAATCAGTAATAAAAACACTCCCAATAAAGAAAAGCCCAGGACCAGGTGGCTTCACTGCTGAATTCTAGCAGACATTTAAAGAAGTTAGTTCTTCTCAAGTTACTCAAAACAATTGAAAGGGAGGGAATACTTCCAAAATCTTTACATGAAGCCAAAATCACCTTATTCCTAAACCTGAAAAAGATACAAGAGAGAAAGAGAACTACAGACCAATTTCCCTGATGAACACAAAAATCTTCAAAATTCTGGCCAATTGAATCCAACAACACATCAGAAAGATTCATCTGGACCAAGTGGGATTTATCCCTGGTATGTAAGGATGGTTCAACATTTGAAAATCAATCAATGTGATACATCACATTAACAAACTGAAGAACAAAAAACATATGATTAGCTCAATAGATGCAGAGAAAGCATTTGATAAAATACATCACCATTTCATGATTAAAATTCTAAGCAAATTGGGTATAGAAAGAACATTCCTCAACATAAAATAGGCAATTTATGACAAACCCATGGGCAGAATCCTATTGAATGGGGAAAAGTTGGATGCATTCTCACTGAGATTTGGAACCAGGCAAGGATGCTCACTGTCACTACTGTTATTCAATATAGTCGGAAGTTTTAGCCAGAGCCATTAAACAAGAAAAAAGAAAGCAAACGAATTTGAATTAGGAATGCGGAAGTCAAACTATCTCTATTTGCAGATGACATTATTCTATATATAGGGGATCCAAAAGACTCCACCAAGAAACTATTGGAACTCATAGAAGAGTTTGGAAAAAGTAGCAGGATATAAAATAAATACACAAGAATCAACAACATTTATATACACAAATTATGCCACAGCTGAAAAAAAAAAAAAAACTTCTAAGATTGATCCCATTCGCAATAGCTACAAAAAAATCAAATACCTTGTAATAAGTTTAACTAAGGATGTCAAAAATATCTATGATGAGAATTACAAAACATTAAAGAAAAAATAGACAAAGATTAAAAAAAAAGAGGAAAAATCTTCCATGTTCATGGACTGGAAGAATCATATCATCAAAATGTTAATTCTTCCAGAAGCAATCTACAGATTCAATGTGATACCCACCAGAATGCCAAAGATATTCTTCTCAGAGTTAGAAAAATGATATTGGGCCGGCACTGCAGCTCACTTGGCTAATCCTCCGCCTGCGGTGCCGGCGCACCGGCTTCTAGTCCCGGTTGGGGCTCCGGATTCTGTTCCAGTTGCTCCTCTTCCAGTCCAGCTCTCTGTGGTGGCCCAGGAGTGCAGCAGAGGATGGCCCAAGTGCTTGGGCCCTGCACCCGCATGGGAGACCGGGAGAAGCACCTGGCTCCTGGCTTCGGATGGGCGCAGCGTGCCAGCCATAGTGGCCATTTGGGGGATGAACCAACGGAAAAGAAAGACCTTTCTCTCTGTCTCTCTCTCTCTCACTGTCTAACTCTGCCTGTCAAAAAAAAAAAAAAAGTAAGAAAAATGATGTTGAAATTCATATGGAATCATAGGAGACCTCAAATAGCTAAAGCAATCTTATACAACAAAAACAAGCTGGAGGCATCGCAATACCAGATTTCAAGACATACTACAAGGCAGTTATATTTAAAACAGCCTGGTACTGGTACAAAACAGATGGACAGACCAAAGGAACAGGAAATGCTAGAAATCAATTCATGCATCTACAACCAACTTACATTTGAACAAGGAGCTAAAACCAATCCTTGGAGCTAGGACAGTGTCCTCAACAAACGGTGCTGAGAAAAGTGGGTTTCCACATGCAGAAGTATGAAGCAGGACCCCTACCTCACCTTACACTAAAATCCATTCAAAATGGATTAAAGGCCTAAATCTGCCTCCTGATATCATCAAATTACTAGAACACTGGAGAAAGCTTGAAGCAAAACATTGGCACAGACAGAGTTCTTGGGAAAGACTCCAGAGGCACAGGCAATCAAAACCAAAATCAACAAATGGGGTTACATCAAATTGAGAAGCTTCTGTACTGCAAAAGAAATACTCAGGAATGTGAAATGGCAACCTACAGAATGGAAGAAATTATTTGCAAACAATGTAACTGATAAAGGATTAATAATCAGAATATATAAAGAAATCAAGAAATTCCACAACAACAAAACAAACAACCTAGTTAAGAAATGGGCCAAGACTTAAACAGACATTTTTCAAAAGAGGAAATCCAAATGGCCAACAGATATATGAAAAAATGCTCAGGATCATTAACCATCAGGGAAATACAAATCAAAACCACAGTGAGGTTATACCTCACCCCAGTTAGAATGTATTTCATACAGAAATCAACAAACAACAAATGCTGGTGAGGATGTGAGGAAAAAGGTGCCTTAATCCATTCTTAGTGGGAATGTAAACTGGTAAAACCACTATGGAAATCAGTTTGGAGATACCTCAGATCTGAATATAGACCTACCATGTGACCCAGCCATCCCACACCTGGTAATTTATGTAAGGGAAAGGAAGTCAGCAAATCAAAGAAGTATCTGTACCCCATGTTTATTTCAGCTCAATTTACAATAGCTAACATATTGAATCAACCTAAACACCTTCAACAGAAGACTGGATAAAGAAATTATGGAATAATGTACTCTTTGGAATACTACATAGCATTAAGAAAAACAATGAAATCTATCATTTACAACAAAATGGATTAATCTGGAAAACATCATACTTAGTGAAATAAGCCAGTCCCAAAGGGACAAATAGAACATGTTCTCCCTGATCTGTGATAACTAATAGCACACCTAAAAGGGAATCTATAGAAGTGAAATTGACACTTTTCTTGACTGTCAAGGAATAGTTTTTTTTTTTTCCTTAATGGAGAATTGGACTGAGAATGGGAGAGGGAGGAGGAGTGGGTGTGGGGATGGGAGGGTGAGTATGATGGGAAGAATCTCTATATTCCTAAAGTTGTGCCTATGAAATTTGTACTCATTAAATAAATGGTTTTTTGGGAAAAAATAAAATAAATAATATAATGAATAAGTTATACAAAGTAGGAACTAAAAAAAAAAAAGACCAAAAACATTAGGGTACTTACCTCAGGAATAAATGTAGGATGTCTCCTGTCCAAACTAAAGCCAATAAATAATAGCACCCTCCCAAACAACAGGAACAGCAACAAAGTTTCTATCCAGGAAAAAGAAATAGGAAAAAAGCCAGCAAGCAAATACTGAAAAAGGATGAAAAGGAAATACGTGGAGAAGCATAACCAAATATTTGGTTAGGCCAACCAATGTGTGTAAATTCAATATCTCAATGAAAGGGCAAATCCACGGACATGTTAGTTATACTACACTATTCTCATCTACAACAATATTGGTAAACAGATACAAGGCATATATAAAATCAAAAGAAAGTTTTATTAGTACTAGATAAAGCTGTGAAAGGGTAATTGAAATCAAAAGATGATAAAATTGATAACAAAGATAATACATTCCAATAGAATAATATAGATGGTGAAAGTGTTTTAGAAAAATTTAGTTGCTGTGAGAGATTTTTAACTACCACAATAAATCAATTATACTTATAAATTATTAGGCAAATACTTAATTTTAACATCATTAGATGTAAAAAGAAATAAAATTGAAATGAGATAATGACTTTTATCTATCAAATGAGTAAAAAACCATTTTGGAAGATGTAATAGAAAACATTAACAAGTATGTATTCAGATGAATCCTCTTCATGGCTGGGTGGATATTAACTGACATAATTTATGAGGAAAACAAGTTCTTTATATATTTGAGAGCTTTGGTAAAGATGGTATTCTGCGTCAGAATATTTTCATCTCTTGGCGGGAGAGTGGACTAGGGTTTATATTTGTGCATTTTGATGGCAGAATTATTTGACTAAATAACAACGTAGATAAAATAAATAAAATATCCACTAATAGAGAAATGCCTGGATAAATTACTTTTGTCATTAATCAAAATAGTATATTTGAGGGGCTGGTGCTGTGGCATAGCTGGTAAAGCCGCTGCCAGCAGTGTCAGCCTACCAAATGGGCACTTTTTCGAGTCCTGGCTTCTCCACTTCAGATCCAGCTCTCTGCTATGGCTTGGGAAAGAAGATGGCCCAAGTCCTTGGGCCCCTGCCCCACGTGGGAGACCCAGAAGAATCTCCTGGCTCTTGGCTTCAGATCAGCACAGCTCCGGTCATTGTAGCTAATTGGGGAGTAACCTAGTGGGTGGAAGACCTCTCTCTCTGCCTCTCCTTCTCTCTCTGTGTGTAACTCTGATTTTCAAATAAATAAATCTTTAAATAAATAGTATATTTGAGAATATCTATGACAACTTTGGTAATTAGTTCTTTTGAAAAAAAATTTATTTTTTTGTAATTTAATTTTATTTAAATTTTATATATTTGTTATTTTTAAATTGCATATATTTATGGACTACTGTAATGTTTCATTACAGGTGTACATTGTGTAATATCTACTCTGGGAAACATCTTTATTGCTTCAAGCATTCAATAGTTTTTTTCTAGTGAAAGCATACAAAATCCTATCTTTATTTTTTTAAATAGAAACGCATGCAGTACATTATAATAGTTACCTTACTGTACAATAATATTGCAGTATTTCTTACTCCTATCTACCTATAACATAGGAGAAGTCAATCAACATTTCCCTAGCTTTCCTTCTCCACTTATCTCCCAGGCCCTGGTGACCACCACTGTATTTTTAACTTCTATGAGATCACCTCTTTTTTAGACGTCACATAGGATATTTTTTAGACTTCACATGTGATATTTGTCTTTCTGTGCTTGGCTTATTTCACTTAACTTAATGATGTCCAGTTCCATCCATGTGGTTGTAAATGACAAGGTTTCATACTTTTTTTTTTTGATTGAGTATGATTCCATTGTGCATATGTACCATATTTTTTTATCCATTCATTGGATTGATGGACACATAGGTTGTTTCCATTTCTTGGCTACTGCAAACAGTGCTGCAATAAATGCAGTGGTGCAGATGTTGCCGTTGAATTCTCCACAATGTTGCAGTTGGTTCGTTTCTGAGAGGAGCAGCGTGGTGGGGGCAAGAGGCGCGGAGTCAACACACAGACCCCGGGAGTTGGGTGAAAGCAGGCTTGAGGCGAGCAGCCGGCAGACTCGTTTATTACAGTTGGTACAACAACTTATATAGCCAAGACCAGCCAATCTGGTCAAGGGGTGGTCTATACCCCAACCAATCACAGCCTGTTGCCAGGCAGTTTCCAGAGCCATCCAATCACAGCCTGTTGCCAGGCAGTTTCCAGAGCCATCCAATCACAGCCTGTCACCAGGCAGTTTCAAAGCCATCCAATCACAGCCTGTCACCAGGCAGTTTCCAGAGCCATCCAATCACAGCCTGTTGCCAGGCAGGCTCCATTGCCAGGTGGGTTTCAAAGCCATTCCTGACTAACTGACGCTCGCTTGCCAGTGGCCACCTTTGCATGGCCTTCTCATTCCACCACATGCAGATGTCTCTTTGACAGATGGATTTCATTTTCCTTGGGCATATACCCAAGAGTAGGATTGTGAATTACATATTTATGGGTACAGTGTAGTATTTCAATACAGATATACACTATATACTGATCAGGTTAATTGGTATTTCTATCACCTAGGATGTATGTCAACTCATGTTGGGAATACTCAAAATAGTTACCCTCTATTATTTATCCTGAAACATTCAATTAATTGTTGTCAACCATAGTTATTCTACTGTGTATAGAATTTTCTAATAATTTTTTGAAGAATAATTTTTGATACAAGGAAAAGGAAATGAATCATAATATTATCATGAAAGAAAAGTCATAACTCATGTTTCAGTCAATGGCATCATCTAATTTTTTTGGTAAAAAAGAATTATACAGAAAATATTTTCTAAGAGTTGCATTTATGAAATATAAGAAATCTGTTCATTTTATGTTAATAAAAATTTAAAAAGAAAACATTAAACACAAATATTATTAAGCATTAATGGTGCTTAGGTCTGTTGTTACAGATAACTTTCATGCCTTTTTGTATATTTTCTAACTTTTTCACTAAGTATGTACTACTCATAATGAAAAAAAGAATATTATGTAGAAAAGGAAGAGCAATGAGAAACCTGCCCAGCAGACACAGAGGATAGAATGCTTTGAAAAATTTTTTTTCTGGCATGTTTTCAGTCATTACTTAATTCTTGAAAGAAGATAATAACAGTATTTCCAATGTACATATGGAGGAGATACAGAAAGATAAAAATTACTTGCCCAAGGACACATAGATAAAACTCTGAGTCTTTCCAGCACTCCACCTACACTGCTTACACATACTGATATTTGAAAGGACAACCTGATGCTCAATTAGAGTTTTTATTAGGATCCTGATATCATTGGGTATTGCTGTTGTGTTGAAATAACATATGTTAGATGGAGGGAAGTTTTATTTCTAGCAATAACATATTATACAAAGCTAAGTTAATGAAACTAAGTTATGGCTAACGAGAAAAACTCATAATTATTTCATTTTTTAAAAGATTTTATTTATTTAAGAGTTAGAGTTACAGACAGTGAGAGGGAGACACAGAGGGAAAGGTCTTCCTTCCGTTGGTTCACTCCTCAAATGGCTGCAATGGCTGGAGCTATGCCGATCCTAAGCCAGGAGCCAGGTGCTTCTTCCTGGTCTCCCACGTGGGTGCTGGGGCCCAAGGACTTGGACCATCCTCCACTGCTTTCCCAGACCACAGCAGAGAGCTGGATCGGAAGTGGAGCAGCTGGGACTAGAACGGGTGCCCATGTGGGATGCAGGCACCTCAGGTGGAGGATTAACCCACTGTGTCATGGCGCTGGCCCCAACTATTTCATTTTTATTGGGCTACCAATTTTGAAACACACAGAATAAATCTGATTACAAATTTACACCTATTATCTTGATGTCCCTGCACATGCCCCAAATCACATTGGACAGTTGGGATTTTCAACACTAAATCTAACATGTAATTGTTAAGGGGCTTTGGTCTGCATGCTAGTCCCTGTCACCTCAGGCACTAAGGGGACAGCCATTGCGTTTTGAGGCAGAGTACATTCAGCATTTGCCTGGACTGGAAGTCAATCAGAATGCAGTCATTCATTAAGACTCCTGCAAGCAGCAGTCGCTGTGCAGTGCCAGCATTCATCACGCTAAGGGCCAGGAAATGTGAGTGCCAGGGGCAGATCTCACACAGACTGCACAGAAGTCAGCTCGTCTCGGTAACAATGCAACAGCGGAATCGCTCCTCAGAACTCCACTCTCAGAAGGGACTCTGAGAAGCTATGCTGAACATTTTCATTGGGGTCACCCTCAACAGGACTACCTGGCAGGAAACAAAGTAGGATACTTGTTTTCTTCTCTTGATGGTGCTCAGAATGTTTGAAATGCAGTGCCCTTGCTTGCTGACTCAGGTCATCAAAGAAGCAACAATTAAGAGGAGCAGTGAGGACTTGGTGTCACACTGAAGTGGGGAAAGTGCACAATATTTTAGAAAGACGACCGAAACCTTAACTCTATCTCTTGCTATGCACCCTTAGGCAAGCTCTTTAATTTTTCTAAGTTTCAGTTTCTTTATCTGTATACTATTTACCCCCAGGATTTTTATAAGAAATATGTAACTGATAAAAAGTATACAGTAAGTAGTAGTTCTTGCGATGAAGACAAAATATCACCATGCTGATAATATTATCTTTCATTTGGGATTTGGATGCGTGTTTATAAATTTTTGTTTATTTTAAAGGCATAGAGACCAAGACATATCTATTCTACCTGCTGGTTCGCTCCCCAAATGCCCACAACAGCTAAAGCTGGGCCAGGCCAAAGCCAAGAGCCAGGAACTCACTTCAGATCTTTTATATGAGTGGCAGGGTCCCAAGACCCAGGGTCTGCAGGTAGAGGAATCAGAAGTGAAGCTGGACTCAAACCCAGGCTTTGTAAGATGGGATAGAGGGCATCCTAAGCATTGTCTAAAGTGTTGCACCAAAAGCCTGTTGCAATACTTATATATTTTTTTAACTTTTATTTAATAAATATAAATTTCCAAATTACAACTTTTGGATTATAGTGGCTTTTTCCCCCATAACCTCCCTCCCACCCACAATCCTCCCATCTCCCGCTCCCTCTCCCATCCTGTTCACATCAAGATTCATTTTCAATTATCTTTATATACAGAGGATCAATTTAGCATATATTAAGTAAAGATTCCAATAGTTTGCACCCACACAGAAACACAAAGTATAAAGTATTGTTTGAGTACTAGTTATACCATTAATTCACATAGTACAACACATGAAGGGCAGAGATCCTACATGGGGAGTAAGTGCACAGTGATTCCTGTTGTTGATTTAACAAATGATACTAATTTATGGCGTCAGTAATCACCTGATGCTCTTGTCATGAGTTGCCAAGGCTATGGAATCCTCTTGAGTTCACCAACTCCGATCTTATTTAGGCAAGGCCACAGTCAAAGTGGAAGTTCTCTCCTCCCTTCAGAGAAAGGTACCTCCTTCTTTGCTTCTTTGATGGCCCGTTCTTTCTTTCTTTCTTTCTTTTTAATTTTTAAAAGGCAGAGTGGACAGTGAGAGAGAGAGAGAGACAGAGAGAAAGGTCTTCCTTTACTGTTGGTTCAACCCCCAATAGCTGCTGTGGCCGGTGCACTACGGCCGGCGCACTGCGCTGATCCGAAGCCAGGAGCCATGTGCTTCTCCTGGTCTCCCATGTAGGTGCAGGGCCCAAAGACTTGGGCCATCCTCCACTCCACTCCCGGGCCACAGCAGAGAGCTGGCCTGGAAGAGGGGTAACAGGGACAGAATCCAGCGCCCTGACCGGGACTAGAACCCAGTGTGCTGGCACCGCAGGCGGAGGATTAGCCTATTGAGCCACGGCACTGGCCATGGCCTGTTCCTTCTGCTGGGATCTCATTCACAAAGATCTTTCATTTAGGTTTGGTTTGTTGTTGTTGTTTTGTTTTGTTTTGTTTTTTTTTTTTTTTTTGCCACAGTGTCTTGGATTTCCATGCCTGAAATACTCTTATGGGCTTTTTGGATCTGGCTAAAAAGCAGTAGCTATATTTTCAATAGTCAGACAAGTAGTTAAACCTTGGAAGACAATGATATTGTTCAAGGATGTAAAATAAGTCCTCAGAACTCCACTGGGTCTCATTATGAAATAAGCATGATGCTTGCTGCTCACATGAGCCTATGAAGATGTGTGAGGCTCACCTGTCAGGGTAGCGACATTGGGGATAATTAGGGAAAACAAATGGTGCTGTTACAAGTCCATGATGTTTTGACAGTGCAGGAAATAAGTAGCAGTAGGCTTGACTTTTTGTAGCACTTGTCTTCCTTGTTTCTAGCGGGTGCTCCTGCATATGTGTGTGTGTATGTGTGTGTTTGTGCGTATATGTCTGTTATGTGGAGATTGAATTATAAAAACTCAGCTATTCATTTAATTTTCCCAAAATTCAATGCAAATGTATAGAGTTCTTTATAAATTAAAATTAAACATGTGATTATGTTAAAACTGTTACCAAGATATTGGCATATATTACAACTATTTTCACTGTGATTTACCACATATGAAGATACTTCAAAAAGTTTGTGAAAATGGAATTAAAAAGTAAGTTTGGTGAAAAAATTTTTAAAAAGCCATACAATCTGGAAAGTTTTCAAAAAGTTCAGGAAACATGAATATTATTTAAAAAAAACCTCTTTCTGGATTTTAAAATTTTTTGCACCCAAGTAAACATGTTTTTTAAAAATTTCTATTTCAAAACTTTACAATACTTTTGCAAATAAAGATGTGAATACACAGTCCCAAACACAGCAGATGACCACACACAGTGTTAACCCCTTACAAGGAAGTAAGTTGACAGTACCCACCAAAGTAACTTAGGAAGCCTCATTTTAGAAATTCATCCTTGCTATTTCTATCCAAAAATTTAAAACTATGTGTACACAAGGCTCTTCTCTGTGGATACTGATCATTCATTGTGGAAAATCGGAAACAACCTAAATATCTGTCCACTGGCTCTGAGTGCTGTCACTGTGATTCTTATATTTCAGCAGTGCCTTTGGTCTCATTCGGATTTCTGCTATTTTTTAAGAATTACCAGGCATAGAAAAAAGTGTATACAATGACGTTTCATTGCATGTACACATAGTGTAATATCCAATCATGGTGAATACATTTATCCTTTCAAGTATTTAACGTTTCTGTAGAGTGAAAGCATCCCTAATCTTATTTTCTAGTTTTTTAAATAGGGAAATATAGGGTACATTATCTGTGGTCACCCCACTGTGTAATAGAACCTTAGAATTTCTCACTCCTATCTAGCTGTATCCCTTAATACTATTTCCTCCTGGGTGTTTTGAAGTACAGTTGTGTTGATAGAGGCCAATGGCGCTGTCCCATCCCGGGAGCAGTACCACTGCAGTGAGAACTCTAGTTGTGCTCACATCGTTTCTACCCCCACGTGTGCGGGGAGCCCACTGTGCGATTCACAGGCAGGGTTTCATCTTTCGCTCAGAAGCCCATGGCAGGGGAGCCTGTCTCTCTGGAATGCATGACCGCATGCATGAGGAATCGGAGTCCCGTCAAGGGTTGGGTGCAGTATTACTGTACAGCACATGGCCGCAGTGTTACCCAGCAACAGGGTTTGTTGTCCCGTTGCTGGGCTTCCCAATCTGCTTTCACAGAAGCATATTACATAGTTTATCTGTGTGATGTGTTCTAATTCTGTTTAAGAAAGCTACTGCCAACCATCCAAGCTTGGCAAGGAGGGACTTTGGTTATATAACATCTGTCTCTTTTATTACAAGGTTATGGGCTCATATAAACCTCCCATCATAAAGATGAGCTTTCCTGATGCTGTTGTCACACTTCGCTGTGCACCTCCTGTTCAAAATTCTCCCTACCCTGACCCCTGTCCCATTATTCTGTTGATGAGCCAAGTTTTTACCTCGGAGGAGTCTGTGTGAACACGGTGAGAGAGGACAAAGGCATGAGGTGTGTGTCAGCAAGAGTGGTATTGAATGGACATTTATCTCAAACTAGTCTGACAGAGGAATTGGCTGACTGGTTCAACCTGGATGTGACAACCCACTGTAAGACATTAGTCATGTCCATCTGAAAGACATAAGTTGAGAGCTACTGTCCCAATCTCACCTATGGGGAATTAGTATGAGAGAATTTCAGAAAGTTTGTGGAAATGGAGGAAAGGAGGAAAAAGATAAATTTATTTTGATGAAAAACAATTGAAACCAATGCATATGCAGGGTTTCTGAAAATATCAGATAAAATGCATGTTATGAAACTATGCATGGATTTCAATTTTTTTGTATGTGTGCCAAAACATTTAATTTTAATTTCATTTTCCACAAACTTTTTGAAGCATCTTCATATTTCTACATGATGGGATTAGGGGTAGTTATGGTTAGAGAAAAAGTTATCAGAACTTTATACTACATACAAACAATTGTATCACATAATTGAAACTTATCGTCATTACCTCTTCAAGTTACCTAGAAAATACTGTAAATGGTTTGACCTGCTTTCATATTTCAACACTTGTACAACACGACCTTTTTTTTTACTCTTTCAATTTTTAATCTCATTTCTTCTCAGTGTTTTGAAAAAAAATTTGTGATTAAATTTTGGTATTTTGGACTAATAAAATGTTGATTTGCATTATCAAGTAGGAATACACAAATTTAAAATTAGTAAGAGCTACCAGATTCTAGTTAAATGAAGTAATATAGAGCAAGATTTCCCCTATGTCTTATGTAGATGCTGGATCTGCTATGGTGCCCTGGAAAATATGCAAAAATGGGCTGGTTGATGATGGGGAGGGTGGTAGGTATAAGTCTTGATTATTTGTGATTCCTAATTTCTATTCTACATTTATACAATATTTATTCCTGCCATGGCTGATTTTGAGCTACCAACCCAATGTCACTGAAATGCAAAGTTGGGAAGAGATGTGCACCACTGGATCTCATAAATCAAGTGACAGGTCTCCAACACAGACTGCTAGATGCTTTAGTTTTGTGAAGAAAGCATTCATAGTTTTTTTCTTTTAAATGGAAAACACTGGGTGAAGTTAAACATGTGGGAATTCTTACAACATTCAAAATAATAATTTGCATTTTGAAATTCTAAGATGTTCTTTATACATTTATTTGACTACTAAATTTTAATTGGAATGCCTATTAACATCTTGTGGGATAGTATTCCAGGAAACATAATTTAGAAAACGTTTAAGCCAAATTCTTATTTTTTGTGTTCTTCATTGTTTAAATTGCAATCTTTTTAAGTTACAAGAGTGATATTCAACTTAAATTAACATCAGCAACATAAAAGAATTTAAATAAATTAAATTCTTTTGATTCTCTCTCCCTGAGTTACTGTGGAATATTTGAAATATATGATTTCACACTTTTTCCATACAAACATACAAAAGTTCTATATGCGATGCATATATAATGTGTATATTATACATATTAATGTAAATACTACATATTTAATATGCATATTATATATGGTTTGGAGGTTCACCATTGCCTTTATAAGAACCATGTTACACTGCAACTGTTAAAAGATGTTTAAACTTCTTGAAGAATAAAACATAATATCAGCAATCTACACAGAAGTGTAGGGCTTAGTGCAGTGGTTCTCCTAAGTGTTGTGTACATTGTGATGACCTGGAGGATTTGCAAACACAGACTGCTGAGTCCCACCCAGAGACTCTCTGATTCATAAAGTCTGCGCTAAGGTTGGAAAATGTGCATTTCTAACGATTTACTGGATGATGCTGATGTTACATTAGTGGCACCACACTTGGAGAACCTCTAGCTTAATGAATAATTGATAAGATGAACACACAGCCACAGTGCAGGAGAAGAAACAGGATTTTGCTGCTGCTCTGGAAGACCTTCTATGGGGCCCATTCCAATGAGTTCTTTCTCTTCCTTAGTAAGTACTAGCTTGATTGTTGGAGTCACCACTTCATTGCACTGGATTGTGTTTTTCTTACCCAAGTGGGGATCCCTAGACATGTAGACTAATCTTGCCTATTTTGCCTGCATTTTTAAAGCATCTGTTGAAGAACCTGACCAGTTGACCTGCAGAATTTCATTAAGCTGGGTCTTGTTGATTTCATTCTCCTGATACAGTTGAACACAATCACAAGTCCCCTGTCTTTCCTTCAGATTGGCAGCTGGATTCAATGCCTAGATTCATGACCTTGAAATTTGGCAAAAAATGCGGACAGTTTTAAGTTTTTTCAGTAGAAGATATAGGTCTGGATTTGCTTTGTTTTAAAATCAGTTTTATGAAAGTATAACTAATAAACAATACAATTATTCATTTTAAATGTTATATTTGCTGAGTTTTGTGACACATATGCAATCAAGAAGATATGACAGTAATAGCAGATGAGATTCTCATTATCCTAGAAAGTTCTTACATACCTCTCAGCAAAGTCCTTTGCCTACCCACTAGCTGTTGAAACCACTGATTCCCTTTTTATCATTACGGATTTGCCTTTTCTAGAGTGTCAAGCAAATGGACTCAGGGGTCATTGTCTTTTATATCCTGTTTCTTGTATGTTGCATAATGCTTTTCAGATTCTCCTGTTTCTGTGTGAATGGGTAGTTTATTTATTTTTCTTTATTTTTATTTTTTTTACAGGCAGAGTGGACAGTGAGAGAGAGAAAGAGAGAGAAAGGTCTTCCCTTACCATTGGTTCACCCTCCAATGGCCGCTGTGGCCAGTACGCTGCAGCCAGCGCACTGCGCTGATCCGAAGCCAGGAGCCAGGTGCTTCTCCTGGTCTCCCATGCGGGTACAGGGCCCAAGGACTTGGGCCATCCTCCACTGCACTCCCAGGCCAGAGCAGAGAGCTGGACTGGAAGAGGGGTAACCGTGACAGAATCCGGTGCCCAGGCCAGGACTAGAACCCGGTGTGCAGGTGCCGCAGGCAGAGGATTAGCCTATTGAGCCACGGCGCCGGCCTAGTTTATTATTTTTTAAAATTGCAATGTAGTAATTCCACTGTGCGTATTTGTCACAATTTGCTAATCTAATCACCAGCTGATAGACATGTGGGCTGTTTTCAGTTTTTAGCTGCTATTAATAAAATTATCTGTATGTATCTTCCCCCTCCACTAAAAACTCATGAAAACAGAAATTAAGGGCATCCAATCCTTTCCTCCTAGCATGGATGACCCACTAAGATACGTCAGCTTCCTAGCAACGCTTTCAAGTAGCTGCTTCTTTCTATTACATCCAGAGTTTATAGTTGTTTTCTCATCTGTTAGCTTCTTTTTTAATTTATTTATTTGAAAGGCAGAGTTATAGATAGGCAGAAGCAAAGAGAGAGAGAGAGACAGAGGTTTTCCATCTGTTGGTTCACTCCCTAGATAGTCGCAATGGCTGGAGCTGTGCCGACCTGAAGCCAGGAGCCAGGAGCTTTTCCGGGTCTCCCATGTGGGTACAGAGGTTCTAGGACTTGGGCCATCTTCTACTGCTTTCCTAGGCCCTAGCAGAGATCTCGATGAGAAGTGGAACAACTGGCACTCAAACTGGTGGCCACATGGGATGCTAGTGCTGCAGGTGGCAGCTTTACTCACTATACCATAGTGCCAACCCCCTATTAGCTTCTTAGTTTGCCATTACCCAAAGCATTTGTCCTCAAAAGGGCAATCTTATTTTTCTATTTCAATTTAAGATATAATTTTGCTATATTTCCTAAGATGACAACTCCCCTATTTGTTATTTAATTTAAAATGGGTGTATTTCATATGGGAAAGACAGAATCAGTGCTTCATCTCTTATTTATTATCTTCCTCACCTTGAAAATAATTGGCTTCAGTCATCCTCAGAAGGTGACACTTTATTTTTTTATTTTTATTTATTTTTATTTTTTGACAGGCAGAGTTAGACAGTGAAAGAGGGACAGAGAGAGTTATAGGCAGTGAGAGAGAGACAGAGAGAGAGGTCTTCCTTCCGTTGGTTCACTCCCCTAATGGCTGCTATGGCCAGCGCTGCACTGATCCAAAGCCAGGAGTCAGGTGCTTCCTCCTGGTCTCCCATGCAGGTGCAGGACCCAAGCACTTGGGCCATCCTCCACTGCCTTCCCGGGCCACAGCAGAGAGCTGGACTGGAAGAGGAGCAACCGGGACTAGTATCCGGCACCCCAACTGGGACTAGAACCCCGGGTGCCGGTGCTGCAGGTGGAGGGTTAGCCAAGTGAGCATGGCACAGGCCGTCACTTTAGTTTTTTAAAAATATAATTCTTGGCCGGCGCCGTGGCTCAACAGGCTAATCCTCTGCCTTGCGGCGCCGGCACACCGGGTTCTAGTCCCGGTCGGGGCACCGATCCTGTCCCGGTTGCCCCTCTTCCAGGCCAGCTCTCTGCTGTGGCCAGGGAGTGCAGTGGAGGATGGCCCAAGTGTTTGGGTCCTGCACCCCATGGGAGACCAGGAGAAGCACCTGGCTCCTGCCATCGGAACAGCATGGTGCGCCGGCCGCAGCGCGCTACTGCGGCGGCCATTGGAGGGTGAACCAACGGCAAAAGGAAGACCTTTCTCTCTGTCTCTCTCTCACTGTCCACTCTGTCTGTCAAAAAAAAATATATATATATATATAATTCTTATTGGTAATTAATAAACCTCCATAGCAGAAGACCCAGATGAGTTCATTGGTAAATTCTAACAAATATTTAAGGAAGAAATTATAGTAATTCTCTATAATTTCTTACAGAAGATAGAACAGAGGGAATACTTCCTAACTCATTACTTAAGCCAGTATAACCCTAATTAAAAAAAAAAACCTACAAAGATCGCAAGAAAAGAAAACTACAGATCAATATCTCTCATTAATATATATGGAAAAAGTCCTCAGCCAAATACAGATAATTTTTGACCAAACAATGGCTTTACTAACAATTTTTTTGGTTTTACAATGGAGCAAAAGTGATACATACTCAGTAGACACTATCCTTTGAATTTTGGTTTTCCTGGGGCTAGTGATATGCTGAAACATACTTTCTTGCAATACTAGGATGAGGGGAGCTGCACCCTTAGTCAACTAAGTGATCCTTAGGGTAAACAACTTGTTTTCTAGAATGTGCTGTGTTATTATCTAATTTATATTAAATGCATTCTTGACATATCATTTTCAGCTTACAGTAGGGTCATCCAGATGTAACTCTACTGCAATTCAAGGAGCATCTAGTAGAAACTTGAATCCAACAATTTGTAAAAAGAAGTATACATCATGATTAAGTGGGATTTATTGCAGGCATGCACAGTTGGTTTAACACTAAAAAACCCATTAACAGGCTAAAAGAGAAAACCACATGATCCTACATGTCAACTGAAGGAGAAAAGGACATTTGACAAAAATCCAATTCTTGGCAAACTAGGAATAGAGTATAACTTCCTCAGCCTGATAAAGAACATCTATAATACACATACAGCTAAAATCGTATTTAATGCAGAGAAACTAGAAGATTTTGTGCAAGTTCAGGAATAAAGCAAAGATGCTCTCTCTCTGTTCTTGTCAACATTTTCCTGGGAATTCCAGCTAACACAATAAAAAGAAGATAAATATTTATGAAATCATGGGCCAAAACATACTTGTTTGGTTATGATACACTGAAAAATTCTTATTCTTACTGAAATTCAAAATTTCCATCTTTGATTATTTTCTGCAAGTTGATACTTGAGGGTTTTTTCAAATGACACTAACAAGCTTTTTTATTATTTTAAAAAATTATATTGATTGACTTATTTAATGAGAGAGAGAGAGAGAGAAAGAGAGAGAGAGAGAGTGAGAGAGAGAGAGAGAGAGAGAGAGAGAGACCTATCCACATTTACTCCACAAATGCCTACAACAGCAACAACAGTCAGGGTTGGGCATGGCTGAGACCAGAGTTGGGAACTCAGTTCTGGTGGCAGGAATGCAAGCATTTTAATCTATCATCTATTCACTCCCAGGGTGTACATTAGCAGGAAATTAGAATCGGAAGCAGAACTGATAGTCAAACTCAGGCACTCCAATATGGCATTGAAGTGTCCCAAGTGGCTTTTTAGCTGGTACACAGAATGCCTGCCTCCAACAATAGTTTTTAATACATTTTTTTTAAAAAAAGTTCCACATCATCTGGTGCATCAAGATATTACATTATCATTTGTTCTTTCCCCTTGCCAGACTCATATCAGTTATTCTTCAGGAAACCTTTTCCCACTTCACATGTTTGTTGGGAAATTGTAACAGAGATGAAAAAGGAGATGTTATAACAGATACTACAGAGATAAAAGCGTCATTAGGAAAGACTATAAACAGCTATATGTCAGAGCTGGGAGAATTTCCACTAAGATTCAGAACCCGATAAGGATTCCCGCTCTCACCATTACTATTCAATATAGCTTAGAAGTTTTAGCCAGAGCCATTAGGCAAGAAAAAGAAACAAAATGGAGACAAATTAGGAAGGATTCAGTCAAATAATCTCTATTTGCTGATGACATGCTTCTATATATAGGGAGACCAAAACACTCCACTAAAGGATTATTGGAATTCATAGGATAGCTGGGAAAATTTGAAGGATATCAAATCAACAAACAAAAATTAGTAGCATTTGTATACACAAATGATGCCATGACTGGTAAAGAACTTGTAAGATCAGTCCCATTCACAATGACTACAAAAAATTAAATACCTTGGGATAAATTCAACCAAGGTTGTGAAACATTTCTACAATGAAAACTGCAGAACATTAAGAAAGAAACAAGAAAACACCAAAAGGAAACATAAGAAAAATCTTTCATGTTCATGGATTAGAAGAATTAATATCACCAAAATGCCCATACTACCCAGAGCAATTATAGATTCAATGCGATCCCCCAAAATATCAAGGCCATTCGTCTCATATCTGGAAAAAATGATCCCAAGATTTGCATGGAAACTAAAGAGACACAGAGTAATCTTAATAACAACAAAGCCGAAGATATCGCAATACCAGATTTCAGGACATATTACCGAGCAGTTAATAACCAAGATAGCCTGGTGCTGGCACAAAAATAGGCCTGTGAATCAATGTAACAGATTAGAAATCCCAGAAATTAATCCACAGATCTAAACTAATAATTGACAAATGAGCAAAAATCACTCCCTGAAGAAAGGACATTCATTTCAACCAATGATGCTGGGGAAAATAGGATATTTGCATACAGAAATATAAAACAGGTCTCCCATCTTATATCCTGTACAAAAATCAACTCATGATAGATCAAGGTTCTAAACTTCAGACCTGAGACCACCAACTTACTACAGGAAAACATATGGGAAACACTGTAAGACATTGGTGTAGGCAAATACTTCTTGGATAAGATCCCAGAAGCCAAAGCAATAAAACAAAAAACAGGCAAATGGAATTACAGCAAGCTAAGAAGCTTCTATAGCAAAGGAAACTCTCAACAAACTGAATAAGCAACCAATGGAATGAGAGAAAATATTTGCAAACTATACTTCTGATAAACGACTAATATCTAAAACATATAAGGGTCTCAAGAAACTGCAACCACCAGGGCTGGGCCAGACTGAAGCCAGGAACTTCATCTGGGTTTCCTACAAGGGTGCAGGAACTCAAGAACTTGGGCCATTTTCTGCTCATTTCCCAAGTCTATTAGCAAGGAGCTGGAAGGGAAATAGAGCAGCCAGGACTCAAACCAGTGCCTATATAGGATGCTGGCAATGTAGATGGCAGTTTAACCTGTCAAAGAATTAAATACAAATGACCATCAGACAAATGAAAAACGCTCTGGAGAACTAACCATAATGGAAGTGCAATTGAAAATCACCCAGTTAGAATGGGTTTGATCCAAAAATGAAAAAATAACAAATGCTAGTGAGGATGTAGAGAAAAATGTACCTTAATACACTGTTGATGGGAATGTAAACTAGTACAACTATTGTGGAGACAGTATGGAGATTCCTCAAAAATTGAAAACTGATCTACCACATGATCCAGTTAACCTACCACTGGGAATTTATCCAAGGGAAATGAAATCAGCATATAAAAGTGTTATCTGTACCCCCATGTTTATTGCAGCTTAATTTACAATAGCTAGGATATGCAATCAACCCAGATGTACATCAAGTGATGACTGGATAAAGAAAATGTGGAATATATACTTATAGAATACAACTCAGTCATAATAAAGAATTAATTTCTGTCTTTTGCAACAAGTGGCTGCAACTAGAGACCATTATTCTCTTTGAAATAAACCAAACCCCAAAATACAACTATCATATATTTTCTATGATTTGTGATAACTAATATATAGAGTACAAGAAAAGTAACATATGTGAATAAAATTAACATCTTGAGATTTGATTATTATTATATCCCTTGTCTATGTGCCTGTGAAATCGTTGTCTTTCTGCTTTCTACTTGTTGAACTCTTTAATTACTGAGGACTATGCCTATGAATTATAAAGTAAATTAAAAGTATGTTATCACAAAAATTATAAGAACAAAAGAAAGGAAGGAGAAGGGAGGCAGTGAGGATGTGAAGCATCATTATGTACTTAAAACCAAATACATAAAATACATGAAACCTGGCTGGCGCCGTGGCTCAACAGGCTAATCCTCCGCCTTGCGGCACCGGCACACCGGGTTCTAGTCCAGGTTGGGGCACCGGATTCTGTCCCGGTTGCCCCTCTTCCAGGCCAGCTCTCTGCTGTGGCCTGGGAGTGCAGTGGAGGATGGCCCAAGTGCTTGGGCCCTGCACCTCATGGGAGACCAGGAGAAGCACCTGGCTCCTGCCATTGGATCAGCGCCGGTGGCAGCGGCCATTGGAGGGTGAACCAATGGCAAAGGAAGACCTTTCTTTCTGTCTCTCTCTCTCTCACTGTCCACTCTGCCTGTCAAAAAAAAAAAAAAATACATGAAACCTATTGTCTTTATGTAAGTAAAAAAAAAAAAATTTAAAGGCCCACATCTGGAGCCCTAGTAATACTCATTGCTGTTGAATTGACCCTTGTTTCTAGGTATGTTGATTTAGGGCAAACCCACTTTAAATACTACCCCGTGTCCTTACTGATATTTCTAATTCAAACTCAGAATTAAGGGTTTTACTTAACTTTGTCTATCTTATATTACTATTTCCTTACCTTCTAGGAATCCTGACAAGTCATAGGAAAATTTACAATTAAAAAAACACCACCATTAATTGTTTGTGTTCTCATTTTCTACATATAAAATTTCATAACAATAGAAATACTACACCCTCTAATTATGATTTTTGAAAATATTCAAATCTTTATATGCTATCCCACTATCCCTCTATTTATAGTTACAGTAAATTTACATGTGAGATCCTATAATCTCTGCTTTAATCCTTAGTTAGAATGATTTTTATGTGTATTTATATATTTAATTTTCACCAGCAATTCTTAAATAAATATCTCTCTGGTCATGTTGGTTGTTTTTGAGGTAGTTTTTTAAAGTACTCAGGAAACAATATTCCCTGAATTCTTCATGTTCCTAAGGGCTAGTATTCTGTCTTTCTTAAAAAAAAATATTTACTTATTTGAAAGGCAGAGTTACAGAGTGGCAGAGAGACAAAGAGAGAGAGGGAGGGAAGGAGCAAGGGAGGGAGAGAGAGAAAGAGAGTCTCTTCCATCTGCTGGTTCATTCCCCAAATGGCTGCATTGGCCGGAACTAGACTGATACAAAGCCAGGAGCCTTGAGCTTCTTCAAGATCTCCCCTGTGGGTGCAGGGGCCCAAGGACATGAGCCATCTTCTATTGCTTTCCCAGGACATTGCAGAGAGCTGATCGGAAGTGGAGCAGCAGGGACTCGAATTGGCACCCATATGGGATGCCAGCACTGCAGGTGGCAGCTTTACCTGCTATGCCATGGGCTGGCCCCCAGTATTCTGTCTTCTTAAAGTTCCATTTCACTGGGTAAAAACACTGAGTTCACATTTTTTCCCTGAGCTAAATTAAACATTTATTTTATTTTTGTCTAGCATAATGATGTAAAAAAATCTGATAATTTTTTTTTAAACTTTTATTTAAAAACCTAAATTTCCAAAGTACAACTTTTGAATTATAGCGGCTTCCCCCATTCCCATAACCTCCCTGCCACCTGCAGCCATCCTATATCCCACTTCTTCTCCCATCCCATTCTTCATAATGATTCATTTTCAATTTTTATACACTTTGAAAGTCACATGTTCTTGTCTCCTAAACACTAAAGATTTTTTATTTTTCTTGAGAATATAGCAATTTCATTAGACTGCCTTTGTGTTTGTCATTCCATTCTATATTATCATGTACACATTATACTTTTTCTTTTTTTTAAACTTTTATTTAATGAATATAAATTTCCAAAGTACAGCTTATGGATCACAATGGCTTCCCCCCCATAACTTCCCTCCCACCCGCAACCCTCCCCTTTCCCGCTCGCTCTCCCCTTCCATTCACATCAAGATTCATTTTCAATTCTCTTTATATACAGAAGAGCAGTTTAGTATATATTAAGTAAAGATTTCAACAGTTTGCCCTCACATAGCAACACCAAGTGAAAAATACTGTTGGAGTACTAGTTATAGCATTAAATCACAATGTACAGCACATTAAGGACAGAGATCCTACATAATATTTTTTAAGGATTAATTTTCTATGTGATTTCCAATTTAACACCAAGTTTTTTTTTCATTTTCAATTATCTTTATATACAGAAGATTGATTCAGTATATATTAAGTAAAGATTTCATCAGTTTGCACCCACACAGAAACACAAGGTGTAAAAATACTGTTTCAGTATTAGTTATAGCATTACTTCACATTGGACAACACATTAAGGACAGATCCCACATGAGATGTAAGTACACAGTGACTCCTGTTGTTGATTTAACAATTTGACACTTTTGTTTATGGCGTCAATAATCTCCCTAGGCTCTAGTCATGAGTTGCCAAGGCTATGGAAGCATTTAGGGTTTGGTGACTTTGATCTTATTCCGACAGGGTCATAGTCAAAGTGGAAGTTCTCTCCTCCCTTCAGAGAAAGGTACCTCCTACCTTGATGGCCCCGTTCTTTCCACTGGGATCTCACTCAGAGATCATTCATTTAGGTCTTCTTCTCCTTCTCCTTCTCCTTCTCCTTCTCCTTCTCCTTCTCCTTCTCCTTCTCCTTCTTCTTCTTCTTCTTCTTTTTTCCAGAGTGTCTTGGCTTTCCATGCCTAAAATACTCTCATGGGCTCTTCAGCCAGATCAGAATGCCTTAAGGGCTGATTCTGAGGCCAGAGTATTATTTAGGACATCTGCCATTCTATGAGTCTGCTGTGTCTCCCACTTCCCATGTTGGATCGTTCTCTCTCTTTTTGGTTCTATCAGTTAGTATTAGCAGACACTAGTCTTGTTTGTGTGATCCCTTTGACTCTTAGACCTATCAGAGCCATCAATTGTGAACTGAAATTGATCACTTGGACTAGTGAAATGGCATAGGTACATGTCACCTTGATGGGATTGTATTGGAATTCCCTGGCACATTTCTAACTCCATCATTTGGGGCAAGTCCAATTGAGCATGCCCCAAATTGTACATCTCCTCCCTCTCTTTTTCCACTCTTAAATTTAACAGGGATCACTTTTCAGTTAAAATTTAAACACCTAAGAATAATTGTGTGTTAATTACAGAGTTCAACCACTAGTACTAGAACAAAAAAAAATACTAAAATGGATAAAGATTTACATTGTACATCAACAGTCAGGACAAGAGCTGATCAAGTCATTGTTTCTCATAGTGTCCCTTTCACTTCAACAGGTTTCCCCTTTGGTGCTCAGTTAGTTGTCGCTGATCAGGGAAAACAAATGATATTTGTCTCTTTGGGACTGGCTTAATTCACTCAGCAATATATAGCTGCAAAAATGCTTTTTAAAATTTTTTTTATTTGACAGATAGAGTTAGACAGTGAGAGAGAGAGACAGAGAGAAAGGTCTTCCATTGGTTCACCCCCGAAATGGCCATATGGACGGAGCTATACCGATCTGAAGCCAGGAGCCAGGAGCTTCTTCCTGGTCTCCCATGTGGGTGCAGGCGCCCAAGTACTTGGGCCATCCTCCACTGCCTTCCCAGGCCACAGCAGAAAGCTGGACTGGAAGAGGAGCAATAGGACTGAGCCCATATGGGATGCTGGCGGCACAGGCGGAGGATTAACCTAGTGAGCCATGGCGCCGGCCTCTGCAAAATGCTTTTTAATAATTCACTATATAAAATGATATTCATTTTAGTTTTAGTTAGCTTAATTTCAATTTTAGTTTTGTTATGTTGATTTTCCACTTTAGGATTTCCATTATCCATATATTAGATCTTCTTTGCCTATCTTTAATAATGTCATTCATATTCTTTTATTTCTTGTTTTCATTTGTTTTTGATTTAAAATATACTTTTACACCCCTTCAACAGTTATGTTTCTAATAGACTTAGTTATTCACTTGAGAGGCAGAGTTACAGATAGAAGGTGAGACACAGAGAGAGAGGTCTTCCATCTTCTGGTTCACTCCCCAAATGGCTGCAACAGCAGGTGCTGGGCTAATCTGAAGCCAGGAACCAGGAGCTTCTTGTGGGTCTCTCCATGGTTGTAAGGGCCCAAGCATTTGTTTTTCTAAGCCAGAAGCAAGGAGCTGGATCAGAAGTGAAGCATCCAGGACACAAACTGGTGCCCATATGGGACGCTGGTGCTTTAACCCATTGCATCACAGCGCTGATCCCTTCTTCAGTTGTTTTTAATGTAATATTAATTGTGTTTATTAACTCCTGTGTTTTGTCTAGGTTAGTCTTGATTTCTAAAATGATTTCGTCGGCCGGCGCTGTGGTTCACTAGGCTAATCCTCCGCCTTGCGGCACTGGCACGCCGGGTTCTAGTCCCGGTCGGGGCATCGGTCCTGTCTCGGTTGCCCCTCTTCCAGGCCAGCTCTCTGCTGTGGCCAGGAAGTGCAGTGGAGGATGGCCCAAGTGCTTGGGTCCTGCACCCCATGGGAGGCCAGGAGAAGCACCTGGCTCCTGCCATCAGATCAGCGCGGTGCGCTGGCCGCAGTGCGCTACCATGGCAGCCATTGGAGGGTGAACCAACTGCAAAAGGAAGACCTTTCTCTCTGTCTCTCTCTCTCTCTCACTGCCCACTCTGCCTGTCAAAAAAAAAAATATGATTTCGTCACTTATCTCTAATTCTTGAATTCCATAATCTGTTTTGAATTTTTGTAATTTTGAGATATTTTGTTTTTTAATGTTTTACATATTTTCCTAATGCATTTTGTGATTTTTAGAAATAATATTTAATCATTTTATCTCTGATTTTGTCTTTTTGTTGTGCTTTTATTGGCTATAGAGATTACTCTCTGGTTCTTATTCTTTTTCCTATAGTAATTTTGTATGAAATTTTATTTCAGTGCTTTTATACTACTCATTTTTGCATGCCTTTAGTTCATCTAAATTATGAGAAAGAATTTGGTTCATATAATTTCTATCTTAAATTTTCCTTTCCTGTTTGCTTTTTGAATTGTTAGAAATATAGCACATTGCTTTTTATGGTTTCATGGTTTTAATCACATGCCAAATTTTATTTGGATCCTCTCTATCTTTTGTCCTGCTTATACCAACCCTGCTAGTTTTCACTTTGCTCCCTGCATTTTTCTTTTGGGAAAAAATTCTGTGTTACTCAGTCTTACAAGGGAGCTCTACTGATTCAGTTTCAGGAGTTTGTGGGGCTAGCCAGTTCCATACTCTTTAGTCTTACATGTGTCTTTGAACTGACTCATTATTGAGGGAGCAAAACACTTCCTAGAAGCAGGTGCTTTTCTGTAATTGCCTGGCAAGTTTATGGTGATTATTTTGTATTACTCTATTCTTAGGTCAGTTAGGCACTCCCCTCTGCTTACTCTCAAGGAAATATCAATAACATTTAGGTTTCCTGACTGTTAGTGGTATTTTGTGGTTCACCACAGTACCATCTCATGATCAACTTCTGATATATATATATATATATGTATATATATATATGTTAATATCTATATCTATCTATCTATCTATCTATCTATCTATCTATCTATCTGTCTATCATCTATCTTTAGCTTTGCTCCCTAGTTGGTTTGACTATTTTTGGTGACTCAGGAAAGTCCAAACAGTACTGCTGTCATAATCTTTCCGGAATGCAGTTTTTTTTCCATTTTCAAAAGTATAGTTGGGTGGGGCATGTGGTACAGTGGATTAAGTTGCTCCTTAGAATGCTCACATATCATATTAGAGTGTCTGATTCAAGTCCTAGCTACACTTCTTCTGTTCCAGCTTCCTGCTACTACACACATTGGGAGACAGCAGATAATGGCTCAAGAACTTGGATCCTTGCCACCCATGTGGGACACCTGGATGGAATTCCAAGTCCTGGTTTTAGCCTGGCCCAGCTTTAGCTATTGTGGACATTTTGGGAGTGAATACTTCAATGGAGACTTCTCTGCATTTTCTCTATTTCTGTCTCTTTGTCTCTGCTTTTCAAATAAAATTAAAATAAGTAAATAAAAATATTTTAAATATGTCAATTTTTCTGGTCAGAGCAAATATATTTACCTTGTTCTTTTTGATACTTGAGTAACATTTAGGTTTAAAACATAGTTTAGTCAGTCCATTTTATTCAGGCATTTTCTTTAATCATAACCTTTGTCATATGTATTGAAAATATTTTCTCCTAGTCTGTCTTTGAATTTTGAAAAGAAATTTGAATTTTTATGTAGTCAAATATGTTGATCATTCTCCTTATGTCTTCTAAGCTCCAAAATGTTCTTGTTAAATCATCTGCCATTCCCAAAGTCATACAAATATTCTTTTAAATACGTTACTAATGAACTTATATTTTTAACATTTAGTTTTTAAGTTAATGAGCATTAAGAGAGAGACAGGGAGAAAGGTCTTCCTTTTCCATTGGTTCACCCTGCAATGGCCGTTGCCCGGTGTGCCGGCGCCGCAGGTGGAGGATTAGCCTATTGAGCCACGGCGCCAGTCAGCATTTTTATTTCTTTGTGAAATATCATATAGGGTATAATTTCATTTTTTTCTGGATGGATAAGCCAATTACTCTGGATGGATAAAAATATAATATTATTTATTTCTGGATGGTAGACATTGTATATATTTCATTTGACCTAAAATACTGTAAAGCTATATTTTTTAGATGTGATGTTCTTATGTTGTTGAATTGATTTCTATATTCTATTTTCATTTATTTGATGATTCCTATATTAACACATCCTATTAAGATTTACAGCAACTTGATGGCAGAGCATTGTATGTAGGATAAGCATCCCTTTTTTATTTTCACTTTTTTAGATATTGCCAACTTTTTATAACTCTATGTGTATGAAATTTTTAATATAGTTTTTACATTACAAAATACTTCATTCTAACTTATTTAGAAATGTATTAAATTTCTGTATTAATTTGAAGAAGACTGAAACTTGTAAGTTATTGCCTTTGCATCTGAGAATATGTGACTAAGATATTCAGTTCTCAGTTTGGTGAATGAGTGTGTATTTAAAAGCAAATGTTATACCTTTTCTCTATGCACATGGAATATTTTAAAAAGTTGTTCTTGGTTATAATAAATAGAATTACCCTTCAAAATAGAGGTTTTTTAGAGTATTTTCTTTGAATATAATAAAATATAATCAAATAAAAAGAGAAAAATGACACTAAAAAGTTACCCTGGGTAATTTTCATGTATCTCTGCTAAAGACATACATTGGTTTAACAGCTTTAAAAACTGACCTGTTAGAGCCACACACTGAGCATACCCACATCTACCTAGTAACAATTTCATAGCTATGCACAGAAACCCTAAGCACAGCTATGCACAGAAACAACACGAGAGTGTTCATGGTAGTAATATTTGTGATAGCCCCAGGCTGAAAACAATCCAAATGTTATTCAATAGTCAACTGAATAAATTGTAATACATTCAAACAAGAAAATACAACAATGAGGAAGAACAAGCATAGAGGACTCTCACTAGACAATAAACCAGAAAAGAAGGCATACATGCAGTGTACCATCACTTGCATGGGAAAGCTACTGAATGGCAGTTAGGACGATGGTTCCCTTGGGAAAACAACAACTGGGAAGAAGTAGAAAGATACTGGGGCGGTCTACTGACGCTGTCTCTTTGCTGATGACTTTGTGCAGTGCATCAAGCTGTACATTTGTGATTTATGCTAATTTTCATATGCCTTTTCCATTCTAATAACAAAGTCATTTAAAAATGTGTCCAGGATATATTGTTAAATGTATTTATTTTCCTACACAAACAAGCAGAAAGCTACTGCCAAACCCACACTACCAAAGAAACACATATATCAATTTCAGTACACAAACAAACATTATTTTCCTAGACGGAACAGAAGGTTTTTGTTGTTATTCATCATTTTTTTAAACTTCATTCTTTTTTATAATCAAAAGAAGTTTTGACAAATGACTCTGGAAGAATTACGATGTTGGGAAAAGATGAATATTAATGCGCAGGAAGAAAATGCCTGCTTCCAACTGCTTCTTTTAAGGTTATCAGGCTGGGGTGGGAGTTTCTCTAGTGTTTAAGATGCCTGTATCCCATGAGAGTGCCTGGGTTGATCCCTGGCTCTGGCTCCTGAATCCGGCTTCCTGCTAATGTGCACCCTGGAAGGCAGTAATGGTGGCTCAAGTAACCTGGTTCCTGCCAGGGTCATGGGAGACCTGGATTGGTTTCCTGGTTCCCAGCTTCCGTGCCAGCCTGTGAGTGATGGAGCACACTGAGGGCACTGGGGGCAGTGAGTCTGAGGAGGGGAGTGCTTTCTCTGTCCATAGAGCAGAATTTCCAATCACCTCATGTAGTTTAAATCTGAATGCTGTTCTAATGCATTTTATACCCTCATTCTCTATTTCTTGGAAATCTGAGCAGCTCCTGAGCCCACAATTTTTCTCACATTCAGTATTCTTCGCACCTTGTGTACCTCTTACTTCTTGAGCACAATTTCCATCATCCTACTAAGTCTGCCTACGGTCAACCAGAGTACACACAGCTGTCTCCCGAAATCCACGTCGTAGTGCTGTCCCCTCTTTGCCTCTGTCCATGTCTCTGGATTGTTCTTGGGCGTGAAAGAACAGCCTGCACCAAGGGTGAAGCCTTTTGTTTTGGTTTTTAATCTTTAAGCTTTGTCTTAAAATTCAGACTTAACAAAAAAACCTACAAAAATAATAGAAAGAATTCCTTTATATTTTCTTTAATTCCCCAAATCAACATTTTATCCCATTTGCTGTATTACTTCTCTCACCATCTTTCATATCTTTTCCTGTTTTCTTGTTATTTGTGGGAATTCTGTTCTACACAGTCCCTGCAAACACTGAATTGGCAAACACTGAGGGCAATGCAGGGTTAGGCTCCCATGAGCCTTTGGTCACATTTTTCTCAGCTCATCAATGCATAATTTAATTTCATGTGCATTTGTGTTTAAACACAGCTTTTAGACAAATATGTTCTGACTGACATGCAACTCATGGCCAATGGCACTGTAGCTCAGACCCAACCAGATTGTCTACCACACACGTTTATTCTCCATGGGCACATCACAGCCTTCTTTCACTTAGGGACACTACATGGTGATTTAGCTCTCTGTTTGGGGACATTTTAAACAGCATAAATCAGCAATAAAAAAGCATGTAAATGTGAACAAAAGGGCTCTGGTTAAAAGTATAAGAACTGAAACAAAAAAAGGCAGAGAGTGGTTAGTCTGACCTCACATGGGAATGTATGCTTTTAGCAACTCCAGTTTTCACCAATCTGTGCATGTTCACAAATGGCTGCAAAAGTGACATGGGTATTGATTTGGTGATTACAGATCAAGTTCAGGGAGTAAATGAATTTGCAAATAGGGATTCTACGAATAGTGGGTATTGACCAGATGTATGCATATATATCTACAGATGCTCCTTGACTTCCAACAAAATTATGTTTCCAAAAACCCATCATATGTTGAAAATAGCATGAGTTCAAAAATGTGTTTAATATACTTAACCTACCAAACATCCCAGATTAGCCTGATTTACCTCAGACATGGTGACAACACTTAGATTAGCTTAGATTTGGACAAATCATCCAATGTAAATCTATCTTATAATAAAATATTAATCCCTCTTGTGATTTATGGAATGCTTGTATACACACACACAAACACACACCACTGTCCACACAGTGCACCATACCATAAGTTGTTTCCCCTTGTGATCGTGAGGCTGACTGGGCACTGCAGCGACTGCCACTGCTCAGCATCATGGAAGAGGATGTACTACCTATCGCCAGCCCAGGAAAAGAAACCACAACTGAAAATTCAAAGGATAATTTTTACTACATTCATATTGTTTCCACACCAACTTATAGTCAAAAAATTATAAGTAAAACTGTCATAAGTTGGGGACCATCAGTAGATGTATATGTTTATGTACACATATACACACACATTTAGATGTATACACACAATAAATTTTGTGAACCATTTGCAAAGAAGTTGCCTGATTGGTCTTAAATACTTCAATGTATATTTACTAAAAACAGAAACATTATTCCACATGATCACATTATAATGATGACTAACAAGAAGTCAACCACCATATATTATTATTATTATTATCACATTATTATCACAGTTGTACCTTCTGTTTACATTTCTTTTTATTTATTTATTTTTTAAATTTTTTGACAGGCAGAGTGGACAGTGAGAGAGAGAAAGAGACAAAGGTCTTCCTATACCGCTGGTTCACCCTCCAATGGCCGCCGCGGCCGGCGCACTGTGGCCAGCGCACCATGCTGATCCGAAGCCTGGACCCAGGTGTTTCTCCTGGTCTCCCATGGGGTGCAGGGCCCAAGCACTTGGGCCATCCTCCACTGCACTCCCAGGCCACAGCAGAGAGCTGGCCTGGAAGAGGAGCAACTGGGACAGAATCCGGCGCACCGACCGGGACTAGAACCCGGTGTGCTGGCGCCGCAAGGCGGAGGATTAGCCTACTGAGCCGCGGCGCCGGCCACATTTCACCCATTATTTCACTAATGGCTATTACATTTCAGTATGTGACCCAGAATCACATGTTACACATAGTCTTCATGTCTCTTCATTCTCCATCAATCTGTAACAGTTCCTTGGTCTTTATCTACTTTTTCTTTTGTTGTATTAGTAAAGGAAGTAATCAAGAAAAATTTTAAAAATCACAGTGAAGGAAATGCCAGAATATTCTTTATTAAAAATTGTTGGATTCTTATGAAGTAATATGTAGGAAATATAGTAATGAGAAGCAAGAATTAATGTGTGATAGCCCACTTCATTAGTTTCATTTCATTCTTTGTGAATTTATTTCATGTGCTGCTGCCTTTATGCACTTGAGGACACTGAGGGTTTGAAAAATTAAGCAATGGTTAGAAGGGTATAAAGGTACTAGTGGTGGGATTAGAATCAAGCAAGATTAGTAGGTCACTGAAATCAAAATATACATAATATAATATAGTATCATTATGATACTATTTAGTGAAACATCAAGTAATCTCATGAAGTTTATTATTGCTTTGCTGCCCTTATTTTTTCCACTTCTATTTTTGAACTCCCACAGGTATGAACACAAACACACACATACACACAGCCACAAAACAGGGTCATTGTAAATCAGAAGAGAATCATTAAAAAATTCCATTAAGAAGTGGCTTATAGGCAATCTCATGATCACTTTTACCATCAAAATCTCCCATACATTTAATTTCATTGGTAAGTTTGACTTATAATTTTGTAAAAAAAACAGTATTTACAGTTGTTAGCAGAATCTCCCTTAAGATGGGAGCTATATAGATTTTATTGGTCTATGTTCCCAGGCATGTTGGAAAGGGATATATACTAGGGGTTAAGGTTGAATTTATGGACATATGTCTAACCCAGGAAGCTGTCTTCTCAACGAGAGTACTTGATCTTGCCCCCACTGGTATGTAGCTTTATATGCTTTATATCAGCTGAAAGTGACAGTGTGTGAGAGCTCCGTGCGGTGGATGGGATATTTAGTGGCATTTGAGCTTCTCCAGAAGAGCCAAGCATAGAATGTTTCCTTGGTTTCTCTGCCTTCAGTTGGAATCCTATTATCAGAAACCCAGAACTGGCAGTTAAGAAATAATCTTGTCCAAACCAGAACTGGCATTTAAGAAATCATTTTGTCCAATTCTCTAAGTTGGGGGATTTGTTTCCTATTAAAATAGATTTGGGGGATTTGTTTCTTATTAAAATAGATTTTAGGGATTTGTTTCCTATTAAAATATTTTTTCCCTGAAAGTTAACATTCAAAGCCCTTATTATGGGCTGGATATTGTGTTAGCTATATTGTATTACATAACATTTACAAGAATATTCTGTTTACCGTTATTTACAGTTTACAGATGGTAGAAGTGAGGCTCAATAACTTGCCCTAGGTCATGTGACCATCAACTGACTGGCTGAAATCTGAAGTCAGATCTAACCAATCAGTCTGTGCTCATTTTATAATACCACTCTGAATCCTGGGTATGATGTTTTCATTATCTCTGAAGGACTGTTGCTATACTAGTAGTTGTCAATAAACACTACGAAGAAAAATTGTGAATTAGGTGAAATCTACTCTTAGTACCCCCTAGTCATCATGTTAGAGATTCCCTTACTTATCTAGCTCATATTTCATGGTCTTATTTTCCTTGAAACTCGATTTCTACTCTTTCTATTGGTAAGATTTTTCAGACTGATTCATGGGAAGTTAGATGGGGCTAGGTCTGCTAGGAAGATAGAAGAACGTCTGTGAAAACATGTTATTAATGCTCAATTGTTGCATTCATTTCACAACTCCTGATGGGTTCACACAATTGGTACGGGAAATGGAAATAGCATGCCAGGGAATGTAAAGGAAGCCTCCGTTGTTTAGAACCAATAAACATACATTGAAGTATTTGGGACCAAAAGAAGACCATGCAGTCAACTTGCTCTCAAATGGTTCACAAAATGCACAATGAATACATCTAAATGTGTGTGTGTATGTGTACATATACATATACATCAACAGCTGGTCCCCAACTTATGACAATTTCAATTAAAAGTTTCTGACTTTACATTGGTGTGGAAACAATATGAATATGGGAATTTGTTGTTTATTATTATGAAATAAGGCATGCTTAAGATCATGAACACTGTGCTAAATGGCTTTAATTATCTTTCAGATTGAAGTTTGGAAAAAAATGCAAAATGTAGTAGTAGAAAATATCAAAGTCTGATAGCTTCAATTCTATGTTGAAATCAACCAGCAGTCTCTAAGCCTACACTGTGGCAAGCATTTCATTGTGCGGAGGAGCTGCAGTCAGCTGGAAGGTTTTATGATGGCTTTATATGTGGAATGGAAATAAAGAAAGGTTTTTATTCCAATGAAATTTCTGAAGATTATTTATATCAAAGGAAAATTCACTAGTGAGCTCCATGTGTTTAATATTTGCAGAAGTGAGAAAAAAATGTAAAAAAAGACCAATTTGTTTAAACTATCTAGATGCAATTAGTGTACTCTTTTATAGAAACATGAAAATTTAGGAAATGAATTGAAAAATTATTATAAAATGCATTTTATGGTTGGAAATTTTCAGGCAAAAATCATACATACACATACATACACACGAGGCTACTTCAAAAAGTTCATGAAAAAGGGAATTAAAAGACAGATTTATTCTGGAGAAAAAATCTTGAAATCCATGTATACATGGAGTCTTCAGAAAGTTTTTGAAAATGAATACTATGAAAAAATTGTGGATTTCAAAAAATTTTACAACAAAAATAAATTTATCTTTTAATTCCATTCACCTATAGATTTTTGAAAGTATTGTCATGTAAATAAAAATATATTTATATACAAATTTTCTGTTATATAGTAATAACCTACATGTAAAATATAGTAGAAGCTATTAAGTAGCTCCAATGCAGGATAGTGAAGGTATAAACTACTATACTTGCAAAGAAAAAGTAAACTGCTTAAGATATGTGATTTAGAAATGGGAAGACAATTTTATTAAATAAATAATTGCTTAATAAATTACAGAAATTTCTTTGGTTAGCTCCAGTAAGGAGATTGTGTTTGGCACAGTTACTATGATTGGGGCTCTCACCTTGTTAAGGTGAAATAGTTCATCTGCCATGGGTGTTTGTGAATGTCTAGGTGAATTGACAAAGACATGATGCACAAAAGCTACATCCTGCAATTCTTTGATGTTAGTATATATCTTTGTAATTGCTTATGAGTTACGGCATTTCTTTTGATTTATTTAGTTTAATTACTTCTGATTATTTATCTTGACCAGGTGATGCAAATTTCAGAGCCTTCCTACCAGAATATCTATTACTCCTGCCAGTTTGAGCTGCTATATAAATCTGTGTCAATTATATATTTAGATCACCCAGGAAAGGGACCCAGGGGCCCACAAACAGATGATCCTCCACTATAGCTGCATTGGCTACCAGGCTTCTGGATGCCTCCATTCAAATTTGAGGACTGAGAATGTAGTTTGCGTCACCTTGGAAAGTCTGGGTATTATTTTTTTCCAAATGGTCTTAACCTTAGAAGTTGCTTTAAGTTACTTTGGAGCAAGAAAGAAGGAATATTTACTCTGCAGATATCTATTGGCATTGTGAAGCCATTATTCAAAGTGATCTATCCTCTCCTTCAAACAATGTTGATAGATGTGTATCTTGGAAGAGGGTGAAGGTGAAAATTTTCATTAGAGTTTACCTGACTACACATTTTCTCACCAGGTCTGAATTCTTTTTCTTTTATTACACAAATCAAACACAGGTGTTTACATTTCAGCTCCACAGACATCAGGATCTATTTGCTGTCACTGGAGATAACCAAATACCTCTCTGGTCTTGATGCCATGATATTAATTACATTTACCTTGACTCTGCTAGTTGGGTTTCAATGGACATCTGCCATTCTGGAGCTTAGTTATATGTTAGAAGCCAGTCACCACTGAGCTTTACAAAATTCCAATGCACTCTAACAACAAAACATAGATCTCTGGGGTTGTCTCAGGCATTTACAAATAGATGAGAGAGCCCGGAATTAGACCCATCTGGGGAAATTGGTATAAAACAGCAGTAGGCCGGCGCCGCGGCTCAATAGGCTAATCCTCCGCCTAGCGGCGCCGGCACACTGGGTTCTAGTCCCGGTCAGGGCACCGATCCTGTCCCGGTTGCCCCTCTTCCAGGCCAGCTCTCTGCTGTGGCCAGGGAGTGCAGTGGAGGATGGCCCAAGCCCTTGGGCCCTGCACCCCATGGGAGACCAGGATAAACACCTGGCTCCTGCCATCGGATCAGCGCGGTGCGCCGGCCGCAGCGCGCTACCGCGGCGGCCATTGGAGGGTGAACCAACGACAAAAGGAAGACCTTTCTCTCTGTCTCTCTCTCTCTCACTGTCCACTCTGCCTGTCAAAAATAAAAAATAAAATAAAAAAAAAAGAATAAAAAAAAAAACAGCAGTGACATTTCTGGTCAGTGGGGACTCAACGAGGAAAAGATATAATACACAGGGCTTTAAAAGCTGGCTTAATTTGAGAGGAAAGAATATGTTCCTAAATTATATGCCTATTTCACACCATATAAAAGTAAATTCCAGATAGAAATATCTTAAATATGGAGGACGAAACTCAAGAAAATTTCACAAGAAAACATAGGACAACAACTTTCTGATTTCATGGTAGGGAAAGATAAAGATATAAGACAAAAATCACCTGTAAGGGAAATATTGATAAATTTGACAATCTTGACATTAAAAATTGATCCAAAAGGAAAGTTACAGATTTAGGAGAGGATATTTGCAATATTTTAGCACAAGATTCACACACAGACTATTCAAAGATCATCTACCAGTAGTTAAGAACAAAACCTAGTATATTTTATATTATAAGAATAATCATCTTACAGAAGATGCAATCCAAATGTCAAATAGCATTGAAAATTACAGTATGATGTATTAATATTTTACATACTGCAGACTTCCACAAATCTAAGTATCTTATGCTCCAAGAGTTAGAAAGGTTAAGATGTGATAACAGTTTCATATACTGCTATTGGTAAAATTACTAGTAATAGCTAGTAAAGCTGAATGTGTTCACCTCCTATGATGTAGCGATTCTATTTCCAAGATGAGTATATTTGGATTCACGTAGAAAATGTCTTTTTCCCAAATTTGTCATATTTGAAAGTCCTAGAAACATATTCATGCCTTTAGATTAAAGTTACTATTTATAAAATGTTATAGTTCATGTACAGGTATCTATCATTACAGAAACAAATGATTAGTCAACAACATGGACTGTTTTATGAACTCAGCTTTTATTTCTTCGACAAGAGGATTAAGATTAACAAAAAAGGAAAAAAATGTATTAAAAGTTTAAATTCATATTGTCTAATGGTAACATGTAAGTTTCCATCTTTTCTTGGCTGGTCAAGTTTGATTTATCTGTGTTTTCTCACTTCAACATGCACTGAGCTTATAGGCTTCCAGGTTCAGCAAGGCCTTTCATTGTTCTGTAGGAACATCAGTGGAGATCACTATGAGGGGCTTTTATGCGGTGAACTCATGAGCACTTGGGGATCAGCATGGGAGCATTGGGATAGGGATCACAAAGTGAACAACTCTGGACCATAGTTTAATCTATTAGCCCTATAGATGAGGGTTATAGGAAGAAAATGATGTTGACTGTATATTATGAATATGCTGGGTTTTCCTGGCCTCCAAACAGGAAGGAATGGATGAGACAGTCATCCTTGAGCCTGACGGAACAGGAGAAACAAGTTTCATTCAGGCTCCTCAGCAGAAGTCTAGAGGCCATAGCAAAGGACAGTGCTTAACTCTCAGCCACTTTGAAGAATAAGACCCAGTTAAAAACAAATTAAAAACTTGATGCATATAGAATCATCATTGTCATCATTTTTGCTGTTACCATCATCATCGTCATCATCTTATCAAGTTCAATAGCCCCAAAAAAGTTATCTGAGAAAGAGCCATATGCCCATTGAATTAGAACAAGTGAAACAGGCAGATGACAATACGAACAGAAGAACAACAATCACATTTGATGGAATTCAAATTGAGCTGCATACCCAGAAATAGATTTAAATGCACTAATAAGCCTAAACCATAAATTTCCCAGTAAATAGATCAGTAGATAGACTTTCTGCTGCGAGTGATAATGCAGTAAATGGAACTAACTTATCCTCCTGCAGTAAACAACCAGGAGACTGAACAAATATGTGTATGAGAATTCTTCACAGTGAGCCCAACAGGCAGTGGAGACAGTGATCCAGGAGAAGACAGACAAAAGAGGTGAGTCCTATAATGACACTAGTTTGTTGTCTATAGGCATTTTCCAGATCAGTGTATGCATGGCCTTCCAAGCAGAACCCAGTAACTTCACTAAATTGAATTGGGGCGTTCAAGGTAGCTAAATATTTGGGCTGAGTATCATGGTAAAGAGAATTATGTAGAGAGGAGCTCCAGACATTAGTATAAGAGTTTCCTTGAATCTATTGCATTATGGGATCAAACTTGATGATAATTCTAGAAGCTCACATAGATTGGGAATATATTTGAGTTCTGATCAGGCAGACCAAAGAATCTTTTTGAAACCACGAGGCATTCAGTGGAAATCCTGGAAGAGTCACATCTTAGTATTAAAATAAATCTAATTCCAACATGAAGACCATTCAAATCCATCCTAAGAAAGATCCTCCAAAGGATCAAGCATGCCAAAATGTAGACACTTAAGTACACGTCAGAAAGAAGTCCACTACTCTTTAAAAGAAAACATAATGCAATATATAACTATGTAAACTTTGCAATAGTCAACATCAAATAAGGTCACCAGATATTATAAGGCAGGAAAACATACTCATAGCAAGGAAAAAAATCAATGAATAGAAATAGACTTGAAAAAGATGGAGATGTTGGAAATAACAATCACAGACATTAATTCAGCTATAAAAGGGAAAGGAAACCATGAATATAACTAGCAGAGAAATAGAAGACATATGCATAACAATTGGTATTTCTGGAAATGAAAAACGTAATATCTGAAATGAAGATTTGACTGCATGGAAAAGCAGATTTTTTTTTATCAGAAATTCTCAGTAAACTAATCTATAGCAACAGAGGCAAATCAAGCTAGAGCAGAGAGAGAGAGAAAAGAGATTGGAAACAATTAATAATTAACAGAATGTACAAACTTAAGGAAATAAATGAAACCAATAGCTTGGTCTTTGAAAAGATTATCAATAATTGGTAAACTCTAGAAAGATTAAATAAAAAAGAGAAAAGCACAATTACCAAAATCTGGAATGAAAGAACAGCTATTACTACAGATTCTACAGGTATCAACAGGATGATAAGGAATTATTATATAAACTTTAGGCCAATTTTAATCAACAAATTATAAAACCTGAATATCTTTATCTAGCAAATGAATGGAATTAATTTACTAATACAATCATAAATCATTTAATTAGATTAATTATTCACCTGTCCCTTAGTCTAGGTATATGTAGCTCACTAATTTGATGAAGCACTTCAGGAAGAAGCAATATCAGTGCTATGCAGATTCATAAAACTGGGAGAATAGAATATATGCTAAGTTATATTAATATTATACTGATACCAAATGTAGATGAGACATTTAATAATAAAAAAATTGTAGGCCAATATCCTTCAAGAAGATACATTTTAAAATCCTTGAGATATACTAGCAAATAAAGGTAGCAATCTAGAAAATAGATAATACATCAGTGTTAATGTGCTTATTCTCAGGAATGTAAACTTGCTTCAACTTTTGAAAATCAGTCACTGCATTTTCCAGTATTAAGAGACTAAAAAAGAAAAACCTCATGAGCATATCAATAGATCAAAAATGACAAAGTTCAACAGTCACTCACAGCAAACACATAGAAGAGTAACAACAAATCGGTAATAAAAGAGGAGGGTTACTATTCATATACAAATTAGTGGCTTTGAGGACTGATTATGTGAGCCAAAATTTGAAGAGTTGGAAGCAGTAAGGGAAAGGCTAGAAAAATAGTATAACTTCTGAACACCTAACACACAACTAGGCATTTCAGAAGGGTGTGTAGCTCATAAAGGCAAGCAATAATTAAACAAATAATACAGGAATTTTTCCGAAGTGGAAAAATATTTAAATTCAGTCTCATTCAATATTGAGGACTAAAGATATATTTATAGAGACATATTCTTATAAAATGTTTTTAAAATATTGAAACGGTACAAAGAGAATAAAAGTTTAAAAGAAAATAATGTTTTTATACAAGCTGAATTGAGTTAAAATGTCATCAATAACTATTTGCAACAAAAGAAGGCAGACAACTGTGGAATAATATTATAGATAACAGAAAGAAAAGAGTTGTAACTCAAGAGTTCTCTACCAAGCCTAGATATTATTCACCTGTTAGGGAGGATGAAAAATATCTGAAGGCTGTCTAATAAATCATTAAACTTTTCACAAGCATGCTGTATACAAGGACTCTGAGAAAACAGCAAAATCTGAAGAGATGTTGAAGTCGGGGATGAGGAGGAGGGAGGGAGATAGTGGTGAACATTTAACCTTTCTTATATACATATTGATTTCTAAGTAGATAAAGATCCAGTAGTTGGCATTGTGCAAGGAAATTTGAATAATAACATTGAACTAAAAATATGCAATAATCTTAGCAGCACTAGAACTTGGGAAAGAAATTATAACTTGACAGCTGGTAATGAAGCTCTGGGGGAATTAAATTTGATAAGTAATGGCTATCTTATTTTCTAATTAATATTAGAGAAATATAGATCTGGTAATGAGTACCATGAAAGGAAATTTCACCATAATTAGGATAGAATAGTCTGAGTTTTGATGTTAACAAGAGGGAAAAATAGAAAGACTAGGAAGTAGATAAAATGAAAAATAATAAAAATATAAAGTAAGTAGTAATATGAATGAATGCATAACAATGCTGTGTCAGGTATAAACAAACTGATTTTATTTATTATAGGTTGGTTTCAAGAAATATACACCAAGTGATCCAAAAAGATTGGGAATTAGATAAAAAGACATTAAACTTTTAGGGAAAAATAAGAATCTAGGAATTATCAGACAATGTACTATATGTGGTGACAGAGGATTTGCATTCTGACACAAACACACTAGAAAGACATTCTGTCAAAATAATATTCTATTAGTATATGAATAGACAAGACAGTACCAAAAAAGACAAATATCATGTTTTCCCTGATTTGTGGTAATATACAGAGTACAAAAAAATTCAATGTATGTGAGTAAAATTGACATTTTGAGATTTGATTATTGTTTACAGCCCTAGTCTATACTCATGAGAATCAGTGCTTTTTCTATTTTCTACTTGATGAATTCTTTATTTAGTGGTGGGTTAAGCTTGTGATTATAAAATAAACTGAAATTATGTCATGGTAAAAATTATAAAAAGGGGCTGGATCTATGGTATAGTAGGCTAAGCCTCCAGCTGCAGCGCAGGTATCCCAAATAGGTGCTGGTTCATGTCCTGGATGCTGCTCTTCTGATCCAGCTCTCTGTTATGGCCTGGGAAAGCAGTGGAAGATGGCCCAAGTTCTTGGACCCCTGCACCCATGTGGGAGACCTGGAAGAAGCTCCCGGCTCCTGGGTTTGGATTGGCTCAGCTCCGGCCATTGAGGCCATTTAGGGGAGTGAACCAGTGGATGGAAGACCGTTCTCTCTGTCTCTCCCTCTCTTTGTAACTTTATCTCTCAAACAAATAAATAAACTTAAAATTTAAATGAAAGAGTAAGAAATGAAAGGATATTGGAGGATGGGAGCATGGGCAGGAGGTAGTTTAGGGTGGGAAGTATCTCTATGCTCCTAAATCTATATATATATATATGAAATACTTGAAAGTTATTTACTTTATATAAATAAAAAATTTAAAAATTGAATAGATGTATGCAACTGAAGAACAGACAGCATGCAGATACTTAGAAAAAGGATTTATTTATTTATTTGAAAGGCAGAATTACAGAGAGAAAGAGGGAGAGACAGAGAGATCTTCTATCCACTGGTTCACTCCCCAGATGGCTGCAACGGTTGGTGCTGGAGAGGTCAAGCCAGGTGCCAGGAGCTTCTTTCAGGTCTCCCATGTTAATGCAGGGTCCCAAGGACTTGGGCCATCCTCTACTATTTCCCAGGTGCATTAGCAGGGAGCTGGATTGAGAGTGGAGCAGCTGGGACTCAAATCAGTGCTCATATGAGATGCTGGCACTGTAGGCAGAGGATCAATCTGCTGTGCCAAAGCAGTAGTCTGTGGATAAGTTGAAATATATGAGGAAACGTAGCAAAAAATAATGGGAATCTTTCACAAACTGTTTGGAGACCCCTCACGTATGACAATTTAACACACAGGAAAAGTCAGAGTTAAAAGTGGTGGGAAATAAATTACATACTGAAGGAGAATGGCTATCATCTGGCAGAAAGATGTGATTTCGATTCCTCTCTTCAGTTTATACACAACTAAATTCCAAATGGATTAGGGAATTAAAAGCAAATAGTAACCTTAACACACAATATAGACATGCAAAGAGAAAGGAAAATGATACTTATATTCAAGAGAGGATATAGTGAACAGAAGCCAACTTACACATGATTCGGCAATGGAATGAAACTGGAAATCAACAACTCAAGAATCTCCAGAACATATGAAATCACATGGAAGCTAAGCAACATGCTCTTGATGAACAGAAGGTCATAGAAGAAATCAGAAGAGAAGTCAGGGACCAGCGCTGTGGTGTAACGGGTAAAGCTACCACCTGCAGTGCCGGCATCCCATATGGGCACTGGTTTGAGGCCTGGCTACTCCACTTCCAACCCAGCTTTCTGCTATGGCCCAACTCTTTGGGCCCCAACACCCATATGGGAGACCCAAAATAAGCTCCTTTGGATTAGCCCAGCTCTAGCCATTGCTGCTATCTGGGGAGTGAACCAGTCGATGGAAGTCCTCTCTCACTCTGTAACTCTCATTACTTGGTTAATGCCAGTCTTAGGATCATTGGTTGCCGTTCTCACCCTGACTTTTATACTACAGGATCTGTTTAAGTGTTTACAGCAGGCCTTCAGCAACCCAGCTGTCAACCAAATGCTGCTAGAGGGATAACTCAGCTCCCCACCCAGGAGACAGTGGCTTGAGACATGCCCCATGCCAGCGAAGAGTGCCTCGTCGCCCCATGTCAGCAGGAAGTAGCTCTAAAGAGAGATCATCATCCCTCTACCTCTCCTGGACTTTTGAGACTAATGTAATCCCATACAACTCCTGCTTTATAAAAAACAAAAGGGGGGAATGTCAGGAAAATGGCACAGTCTTATATATGGTGCAATCTACACCCTGACACCATCCTAGGCTCCAGCCCCCGCTGCCATTGCTGGAAGCCAGGTGGTCACATGGCCCAACCACCGGTGTCAAGCTCCATCCCCACCCTAATGGGATTCGCTGCTCCTGCTTCCCTGCCTCTGGCAAAGTTTTAAAAGCGCCTGTACTTGAACATGTGGCTCTCTTGGCTCCTCTCTTCCTCTTGTCTCTCTTCTCTCTGCTCTCACTTTCCTTGCTAGCTCCTCTCCTCTCTCTCTCTTATACTCTCCTTCTCTCTTTTCCCTCTTCGCTCCTTCCCTCCAGTCTGCTGGAATTTCCTCAATAAACCCTTTACATAAAAAAAAGTGAAATCAAAAATTTTGGGGGAATGAGTGAAGATGACAATACAACATGTTAGATCTTATGGAATATAGCAAAAGCAGTGTTAAGAGGAAACTTTATAGCAATTTGTGTCTACATCAAGAAATTGGAAAGGCACCAAATAAATGAGCTATCAATGCATCCCAAGGATCTAGAAAACAGCAAGCCAAACCCAAAATTAGTAGGGGAAGAGAAATAATTAAAATTAGAGAAGAAGTAAACAAAATTGAAATAAAAAAAATACAAAAATCAGTAAAATGAAGAGCTGGTTTTTTGAAAAAATAAACAAATTGATACACCATTGTCCCAGTTAACCAAAAGAAAGAGAGGGGGAGACCCAAATAAATAAAATTAGAGATGATAAAGGAAAGGTAACAACAAATGACACAGAAATAAGAAGAATGATCAAAAATTACTACAACGAGCTGTATGCCAACAAATAGGAAAACACAGAAGAAATGGATAGACTCCTGGAAAAATATAACCTATCTAAATTGAGGCATGAAGACATACAAAACCTAAACAGACCGATAACCAAGATGAAAACTGAATAAGTAACAAAAACCCTGCCAACAAAGAAAATCCCAGATGGATTCATTACCAGACATTTGAAGAAGAACTAATTCAAATTTTTCTCATGCTACTCAAAACATTTGAAAGGAATGGAATCCTCTCAAACTTCTATGAAATCAGTATCACCTTAATTCCTAAACCTGAAGAAGATACAACAAAGAAATATAAACAGACCAACTTCCTTGATGAACACTGATGCAAAAATCCTCAACAAGATACTAGCCAATCGAATCCAACAACACATCAGATGATCATTCACCCGGATCAAGTGGGATTTATCCCAGGTCTATAGACATAGTGCAACATTTGCAAATCAATCATTGTGATACATCACATTAACAAATTGAAGAATAAAAATCATATAATTATCTCAACAGATACAGAAAAAACATCTGATAAAATACAACATCCTTTCATGATGAAAACGTTAACCAAATTGGGTATAAAAGGAACATTCCTCAATAGAATCAAGGCAATTTATGATAAACTCACAGGCAGCATCCTATTGACTTGGGAAAACTTTGAAGCATTCCCACTTCCACTAAGATCAGGAACCAGGCAAGGGAGCTCACTGTCACCATTGCTTTTTTTATATTTTTGACAGGTAGAGTTACAGACAGTGAGAAAGAGAGACAGAGAGAAAGGTCTTCCTTCTGTTGGTTCACTCCCCAAATGGCTGCCACAGCAGGCGCTGCGCCGATCTGGAGCCAGGAGCCAGGTGCGTCTTCCTGGACTTCCACGTGGGTGCAGGCGCCCAAGCACTTGGGCCATGCTCCACTGCCCTCCTGGGCCACAGCAGAGAGCTAGACTGGAAGAGGAGCAACTGAGACTAGAACCCAGTGCCCTTATGGATTGCCGGCGCGTGCCACAGGCAGAGGATTAAACAAGTGAGCCACGGCACCGACCCCACCATTGCTTTTCAATATAGTCCTGGAAGTTTTAGCCAGAGCCACTAGGCAAGAAAAAGAAATCAAAGAGATTGAATCCAGAATATCTGAAAAAAACCTTAAAAATCATTAAGACAAATCACTTGATTATATAATACTGACATATACAGTTCTTGATTTCATGTAGTTTTTTTTTTTTGACAGGCAGAGTTAGACAGTGAGAGAGAGACATAGAGAGAGAGAGAGAAAGGTCTTCCTTCCGTTGGTTCACTCCCCAAATGGCTGCTAGGGCCGGAGCTGCGCTGATCCGAAAGCAGGAGCCAGGTGCTTCCTCCTGGTCTCCCATGCGGGTGCAGGGGCCCAAGCACTTGGGCCATCCTCCACTGCCATCCCGGGCCACAGCAGAGAACTGGACTGGAAGAGGAGCAACAGTGATTTTATTATATTTTAAAGGATAGAAGTTAAGTTTTTTTATTGTTTTCATATATGAATGTCACACATTTTAAGATTTAGTTCTTTTAACTTTGATGCTACTCTGAACAAAATTGCTAGGATTATTGTTTTGTATATCTTTTGATAGATACATATAATCATTTCTCTTGAGGATATACTTACAATGAAAATTTCTGGGTCATAGAGTAGATATATGTTTAGAAACTGCCAAATAGTTTTCCAAAGAAGATAAACTGAATTAAACTACCACCAGGTTGCACGTTAAGTTCCAGTTTTCTTACATCCTAGTTCTCATGTAGTATCAGTTCTTAGCATTTTTAATTTGGCCATTCCAGTGGGTATGAGATGGAATCCCTTTGGTTTTTAGTTGACATTTCCTTGTTTGAGTATGACATAGACCATTGTTGTTTGCCATTTTTAGTTTTTGTGAAACCGGTTTATGGAGTACCTATTCAAATGTTTAATCTATTATTTAATCATGTTATTTGTTTTATTCTTGGTGAATTATAAGGTACTTAATACATTCTAGACTTAATCATCCGTAGCATTTTTTCCAAAGATTTATTTTTTATTTGAAATTCAGAGTTATATATAGAGAGACGGAGAGGCAGAGGGAGAGAGAGAGGTCTTCCAACCGCTTGTTCACAACCCAGTTGGCTGCAAAGGCCAAAGCTGTGCCCATCCGAAGCCAGGAACCAGGAGCTTCTTCTAGGTCTCCTACATGGGTGCACGGGCCCAAGCACTTGGGCCATCTTCCACTGCTTTTCCATGCCGTAGTAGAGAGGTGGATCAGAAGAGGAGCAGCCAGGACTTGAACTGGTGCCCATATGGGATGCCGGCACTGCAGGCAGCTGCGTCACAGTGCTGGCCCCTATTTGTGGCATTTATGTCAAATTATGTTTTTGTGTGTATGTGTGTGTGCAGATATCTGTGTGATGTGTATAAAAAAATGTAAAACTAGCATTTGTTTATAAAAATTCCAAAAATTAAAAATCAGAATTATTTCATAGGATGTGAAAGTATTTTTACTTAGTAAATCTATTGCTTCATTGTTGTGTTACCTTTTCCCTGTTACATTACTTGTAGACACTTCTTTTGTATCTCTATGACCTTTATGTTTTTATATTTAAATGACTTCATATTTCATTCTAGATGATGTATAATTTACTCATTTTCTGGATGCTGAATCATTTATATGCTTAAAATTAGAATTATATTAACATTCTTTCAATAGCTATTTTTGCCCAGATAACATTCTTTGCTCGGCTAACAACAATTATATCACTAGTTTAAATTCCTGGGAATGTAGTTGTTGGGTCAAAGGTTATTGATATTTTTATGACTCCTGGAACGTTTTGTCAGATTTTATTCCAGAAGAAGGAAATAATGCACTCTACTATAAGAAATGTGTCTCCCTGATTTTCAAATCTTTCCTCTTTTTATTTTTGGCAATTTAATAAATGTGAAAGGCATTCTTTGCTGCTTTTGAAATAAAGACTGATTTGTTTTTCAATGCTGAGATAATATTGTCATCCATATTTGTTGATGTCTTTTAACTATGTTTCCTGTTGGGCTTCCATGTTTTTCTTTTTTTTTATATTTTTAAAATTGTTTTTTAATTTTTGATTTTTTTTGACAGGCAGAGTGGACAGTGAGAGAGAGACAGAAAGGTCTTCCTTTACCTTTGGTTCACCCCCCAATGGCTGCTGCGGCTGGTGCACCACGCTGGTCCGAAGCCAGCAGCCAGGTGCTTCTCCTGGTCTCTCATGCAGGTGTAGGGCCCAAGCCCTTGGGCCATCCTCCACTGCACTCCCGGGCCACAGCAGAGAGCTGACCTGGAAAAGGAGCAACTGGGACAGAATCCAGTGCCCCGACCAGGACTATAACCCGAGGTGCCAGTGCCGCAACGCCGGCCCCCATGTTTTTCTTTTTAAACTGATATTTGACATGTTTTCCTTGAGTAGTTAATATTGTGAAGGCATATGGGTTCTATGAGGAATAGCAGGATTTGGATTTGTGTGAATGAGGCCTTGCCTGGACACCTTCATTGAGGGACAAAGTGAGGACACTGGATGATAAAAGTGAGGACAGAAATCTGCAAAACAAGTAGAATGAGTGACAGCTGAGTAGCGGGATTTAAAGTCTATCATTATAGGAGGCATCTCTTTCTTGTCTAGTGCTTAGTCAGCCTTCAGACGTTGCTCCCTTGAGAAGGCTGTCCTGACATTTTCACATGGAAACTTTCAGTTTGTGCAGCTTTCAAGAATGTTCCTATCACTTTCATTTAACACCCTGCTTTGGGATGTTTCTGTTACTTGCTTTTCTCCTCATTGTATTTGAGAGCTTTAGGGACTGACACCATCCCATGATAGAATAGCTAGCACATAATAGGCAGTCAATAAATAATGCATACAAATTAATTGCAAGCAGGAAGTAACTGTTATATTTGGTTTTGTTGATCATTAATATCATAATTATGATGAAAATGTTGGCAGGAATGAACATGCTTCTTCCTTTGTCATTTAAAAAATTAAAAATTTTGGAAAAATCTCAAGTAAACACTCACATACACAGAATTATACATAAGCCATCATTGAAGAAATTTCTATAATTTTCTATCTATAAAAGTGCATTCTAATGTGTAGCCAGTAAAAAATTATGTTTTAGAAAAATGCCTGTTACAATCACCATGGGATTCAACAGAAAAATTCTAAAGTAGGTAACATCACTTCATAAAGTGATATGTGGCATTGACTAGCTTCTGTTTTCCATATTTTAATTACTTTCAATGTTTTATTTACAATAGCTACCTATCTAGTATCCTGAGCCCTAGCCAAAAAAAAAAAAAATCAATGTAAAATTGTCATCAAGAATTAGGATCTAGAACACACACATTCCATCACAGCAGGTTCCTAACAGTTCAAATATAGTCTCTATATAAGAAAAAATAGCAGTATCTACCACTTATATTACAAATACTCACTACATACCAAATTGTTTTAAATGCTATATTTTTAAGTTCACTTAATTTTCACAATAACCCCATGAAGGATTATAAGTAAAACATGTTGGCACTCCAAAGAAGAGAACTCTTTAATTAATCCAGTGTGATGAATGAACTTGGTCACATAGAATTCATGTGATTTTAGCCAAGCCTTTGTTATAGTAGGGCCAATGCTTGGTTATAGATTTCTCAAGAATGCATCAAGTCTATTTTCCTTCTACTAGACTTTATGAGACATTTGAATTTTATGGATTGGTAGAAATTAAACAAAAAAGGAAGAGTTAGTGGAGAAAACTTTTTTCTTATTCAGAATGAAAATGTTGAAAGTTACATTTCTATTTAGAAAACAGCATCAGTAACAATAACACAAAAGCAGAACCAACAAAAATAAATGGATAATAATAGTAATAAGCATATCTGAAATCCATTATTCATTTTCTATTAGACACTACCAGTTTTTGAAAAAATCATACTCTTTAATTTTTACACAATTTCATAAATTAAGTATTTTATTATTATTATTACCATTTCCATTTTGCTATTGTAATTTAACAAAAGAAAGGATATTTTTACTGAAAAATAAAAATAGTCCTTTAGGGTAACATTAGCAAGGTGGTACAATAGGAAGCCCAGAACTCTCGTTCCCAGCATAGACACACTGATTAAGCTATAATATTGACAAGTTATTTTTGTGGAAATTCCAGAAGCTAGTTGAGAAGCTTTTCTATGCTGCAGGCAAGCTCAAAACATGTCACATCAAAGCTGGTAGGAAAATTTGAGATACTTATCACAGTCCATACGCTTGGCATAATGCCATATTATCGTAAGAAAACCTGCAAACTTCCAGATTTTCCCTAGGAAGGGAAAGAATTGCACTGTGGATCCAATGCTCCAGCTATTCTTGGGTCTTTCAAAGGTTTTGACTCCTGTATTATTTGTCTCAGAGTGCTGACAGGTCCTGACATACTCTAATTGCCTAGGGGCCACTGAGAGCAAAGATAGCAGTTTGAACTAGCCCATAGGTACTTACCAGAGTCCCTCTACCTGGCTTAGCACAAAATGCATGAGAAACACACAGACAAGCAGACACACACACACACTTTCTAGATTTCAGCTTCTCTTTGCTGGAAAAATCATTGGACTCTGTATCCAGTGTTGCAAATTTTCTGGGGTTCAACTGAGGGAATGACTTCTATCCAGCATGTCTTAGAGAACTGATGAGACCCAGCATGCTCTAGATGCCTGGAAGCTACTGAAAACAAGATAGTGCTTTAGACTAGCACAAAGGATTGCAAGGATCTCATAATCTCTGACCACATTGTTGATGAAGGGGTTTTCCTTTATGAGGTCAGTCCATGAAAACTGCAAAGATGCCTAATTTTAAAATAGATTTGTTTTATTTATTTGAAAGGCAGAGTAAGAGAGAGAGAGAGAGAATCTTCCATTTTCTGGTTCACTCTCTAAATGTCCCCAGTGGCTGGGGTTGGGCCAGTCTGAAGCCAGGAGCATGGAGTTCATCAGGTCTCCCACTGATTTTCTTTATTTGAATAAAGAAAGTGTAGTACAAAGAGGTAACAAATACTATTCCTATAAAAAGGATGAAATCTTTTTTTTTTATTTTTATTTTTTGACAGGCTGAGTGGACAGTGAGAGAGAGAGACAGAGAGAAAGGTCTTCCTTTACCGTTGGTTCACCCTCCAATGCTCTCTGTGGCTGGCGTGCTGCAGCTGGCGCACCACGCTGATCCAAAGCCAGGAGCCAGGTGCTTTTCCTGGTCTCCCATACACTTGGGCCATTCTCCACTGCACTCCTGGGCCACAGCAGAGAGCTGGCCTGGAAGAGGGGCAACCAGTACAGAATCCGGCGCCCCAACTAGGACTAGAACCCAGGGTGCCGGCGCCGCAAGCAGAGGATTAGTCTATTGAGCCACGGCGCTGGCCAAGGATGAAATCTTGACACTGGCAACAATGTGGATGGAACCGAAGGTCATTATGTTAAGGGAATTACACTAAGCACAGAAAGACAAGATCACATGATCTTACTCAAATGTAGAATCTAAAACCGTTGGTCTCCTAGAAGTTGAGAGTATAATAGTGGTTACCAGAGACCCCTAGGGAGACTCAAGGGGAGGGACGAGAAAGGTTATATAATATGTATGAAGTTATAGTTAGGGGTTCAGAAGTTCTCATGTTATATTGCATAGTAGGATGACTGTAGATAATTAGAAAGTACTGCATATTTCTCTTTTTTTTTAAACTTTTATTTAATATAAATTTCCAAAGTACAGCTTATGGATCACAATGGCTTTCCCCCCCCCATAACTTCCCTCCCCCCACAACCCTCCCCTCTCCCACTCCCTTTCCCCTTCCACTCATATCAAGATTCATTTTCAATTTTCTTTATATACAGAAGATCAATTAGGTATATATTAAGTAAATATTTCAACAGTTTGTACCCACACAGAAACACAAAGTGTTAAATACTGTTTGAGTACTAGTTACAGCATTAAATAATAATGTATAGCACATTTAGGACAGAGATCCTACATGAGGAGTAAGTGCACAGTGACTCCTGTTGTTGAATTAACAATTTGACACTCTTGTCTATGGCATCAGTAATTACCCTAGGCTCTTGTCATGAGTTGCCAAGGCTATGGAAGCCTTTTGAGTTCACCAACTCTGATCATATTTAGACAAGGTCATAGTCAAAGTGGAAGTTCTCTCCTCCCTTCAGAGAAAGGTACCTCCTTCTTTGATGACCTGTTCTTTCCACTGGGATCTCACTTGCAGAGATCTTTCATATAGGTTTTTGTTGTTGTTGTTGCTTGTTTGTTTTTGCCACGGTGTTTTGGCTTTCCTTGCCTAAAATACTCTCATGGGCTTTTCAGCCAGATCTGCACCTTAAAGTTTATTGCAGCTCAATTCATAATAGCTAAGACCTGGAATCAACCTAAATGCCCATCAACAGTAGACTGGATAAAGAAGTTATGGGACATGTACTCTATAGAATACTATACAGCAGTAAAAAAAAACAATGAAATCCGGTCATTTGCAACAAAATAGAGGAATCTGGAAAACATCATGCTGAGTGAAATAAGCCAGTCCTAAAGGGACAAATATCATATGTTCTCCCTGATTGGTGACAACTAACCGAGCACCAAAAAGGAAACCTGTTAAAGTGAAAGGGACACTATGAGAAACAGTGACTTGATCAGCCCTTGTCCTGACTGTTGATGTATAACTTAATACTTTATCCCTTTTAGTATTTTTTTGTCCTACTTAATACTATTGGTTGAACTCTGTAATTAATACACAATTATTCTTAGGTGTTCAAATTTAACTGAAAAGTGATCTCTGTTAAATATAAGAGTGGGAAAAAGAGAGGGAGGAGATGTACAATTTGGGACATGCTCAATCATACTTACCCCAAATGGTGGACTTAGAAATGTGCCAGGGGATTCCAATAGAATCCCATCAAGGTGGCATGTACCAATGCCATCTCACTAGTCCAAGTGATCAATTTCAGTTCGCAATTGATCATAATGATAGGTGTAAGAGTCAAAGGGATCACATAAACAAGAGTAGTGTCTGCTAATACTGATAGAATTAAATCTCTCATTCATAAATGAGGGTGAAATACAGACCTTCCAAGAAAAGCAAAAATTCAAAGAATTTGTCAGCACTTGGCCAATCTTACAAATGATACTTAAGGATGTACTACACACAGAAACAGAGAAGGGCAATAAGTATTACGAAAAAAACGTAAATGTTGAAAATATCTTTGTAAAAGAATAAAGGAGATTGAAAACAAACAATAGGAATATTTATGGGAAAATGATAGGATCAGTTCATTATTTATCGGTAATAACCCTGAGTGTAAATGAACTAAATTCCCCAATGACAAGACCCAGACTGGCTGATGGATAAAAAGTAAGACCCATCTAAATACCACCTACAAGAAACACACTTCACCAATAAAGATGCACACAGACTGAAAAATGACAAAATGAAAAAGATATTCTTTGCAAATGGAAATAAAAAGCAATCAGGAGTAACTATACTTGTATAGACAAAATAAACTTTAAGTCAAAAACTGTTGAAAGAGACAAAGAAGGTCATTATGTAATAATCAAGGGATCTATTCAATAAGAATATGTGGTTATAGTAAATGTATATGCACACAATGCTATGGCACCCAGTTTTGTAATATAAATGTCACTGAAAGTAAAGAGAGGCAGAAGTCCACTACAATAATAGCAGGGAACTTCAACACCTCACTTTCAGAAATGGACAGATCAATCAGACAAAATCTTAACAAAAAAACAACAAAATTGACCCTCACTATGGACAAAATGGACCGAATATCTGTATAACATTTAATTCCAGAGCTGTAGAATATACATTCTTTTTACCAGTGCATGGGGCATTCTCTAGGTTAGACTATATAGTAGACCATAAAGCAAGTTCCAACAAATTTTAAAAATACTGAAATCATGTCATGTATCTTTTCTGACCATAGTGGAAATGAAACTAGAAGTTAATAAAAATAAAAACAAAAACTTTAGAAAATATACAAACACATAGAGACTGAAGGACATGCTCCTGAATGAACAGTGGGTCATAGAAGAAATCAAAATGGAACTAAAAATATCAAGAAACAAAGGAACATGAAAAATAACGTATTAAAACTTATGATATATGTAAAGGCATTTTTAAGAGGCAAGTTATTAGCAGTAATTGTGAAACACTGGAAAAATATCAAATAAAGGATATAACAAAACATCCCAAGGACCTAGAAAATAAGAATAAACCAAACTGCAAAGAGTATATGGAAAGAAACAATATAAATCAAAGAAGAAATAAATAAAACAGAAATTGAAAGCCTATGGAAAAGATCAATGAAATAAAAAGTTGCTTGCTTTTGAAATAGTAAATAAAATGATGAACTATTGGCCCAATCAACCAAGAAAAAAATGGAGATGATCCAAATTAATAAAATTAGAGATAAAAAGGATATATTACTACTGATACCACAGACATAAAAAGAATCATGAAGAATTATTACAAATAGCTAAATACCAACAAATTGAAACATCAAGAAGAAATGGATAGACTAATGGACACATATAATTTATCAAAATTGAAGCACAAAGACATAGAAAACCTGAATAGTCCAATAACCAAGGCTGTGATTGGATTAGTAAGAAAGGACCTCCTAAGAGAGAAAAGCCCAGGATGGGATGGCTTTAGTATGCTGAATTGTACCAAATCTTAAGGAATAATTAATACCAAATTCTTCTTAAACTATTCAAAACAATTGAAAGGGAGGGAATCCTTCCAAATTCATTCTAGGAGTCCCATATCACCTTTATTCCTAAACCAAAAAAAGATAAAATAGAGAAAGAGAACTATATACCAATATATTTGATGAATATAGATGTAAAAATCATCAATAAAATACTGGCAAATCAAAACCAACAATACATGGAAAAGATCATTCACCAAGACCAAGTGGGATTTACCCAGGAGTACAGAAGAGGGGTCAACATATACAAATCAATAAATGTGATACATTGCAACAGCAAAATGCAGGATTAAAACCAATTGATTACCTCAACAGATGCAGAGAAATCATTTCATAAAATATAACATCCTAGTTTAAAAAACCACACATTTAAAAAAATGGTATTAGAAAGAACATACCTCAACACAATAAAGGTCGTTCATGTGAAACCAACAGCCACCATTGTACTGAACAGAGAAAAACTGGAAATATTTGCACTATGATATGGAACCAGACTAGGATGTGCTCTCTCAATCTTGCTATTTAATATAGTTCTGGAAGTTTTAGCCAAATTTATTAGGCAAGAAGGCAAAATCAAAGGGAGACAAATTGGAACGGGAAAAGTAAAATTATCCCTGTTTGTAGATGACATGATCTTTCATATAGCGGAACTCAAAGATTCCACTAATGGATCGTTAGAACCCACAAGAGAATTTGGAAAAGTTGCAGGATATACAATCAACACACAAAAATCAATAATATTTTTATACACCAACAATTCTCAGGCTGAGAAAGAACTTACAAGATCAGTACCATTCACAATAACTAAAAAAATTTTAAGTATCTTGGGATAAATGTATCCTATCATGTGAAAAATCTCTACAGTGAAAATTACAAAACATTAATGAAAGTCAAAGCAGAAGACATACACACAAAAAAGGAAAAATCTCCCATGTTCTTAGGTTGGAACCATTACTATCCTCAAGATCTCCACAGTAAAGAATTATTTATTTCTTTGAAAAGCAGAGTTACAGAGAGGAAAGGAGGGACAAGAAGCAAAATATCTTCTCTGCTGGTTCAGTCCCCCAATTGGCTGCAATAGCCAGGGCTAAGACAGACCAAAGCCAGGAGACAGGATCTTCATCTGGTTTTCCCACATGGGTGCAAGGGCATATGCACTTGGGCCATCTTCTACTGTGATCCTCACCAAAATCCCACTGACATTCTTCACAGGTCTAGAAAAACCCTAAAATTCATGTGGAATACATTGGATACATATTGCAATACATTGGCATAGACTGAGAATTCTTGGATAAGACTCCAGAAGCAGGGCAACAAAAGCCGAAATAGACAAATGAGGTTACATAAAGCTAAGAAGGTTCTACATGGTGAAGGAAACAATTAACAAGTGAAGATGGAGAAAACATTTGAAAGCATGTATCCAATAAAGGATTAATAACTGGAATACATAAGGAGCTCAAGAAACTCAACAACAAAACAAACAATCCAGGTAAGAAAAATAACGGGAAAAATTAAAAGAAATGAATAAAGTCCTAGAAACATTTAATCTATCAAAACTAAATTGAGAAGAAATGGAAAATGAACAGACCTATTACTGGTAAGGAGAACGGATCACTGATCAAAATCTCTTAACAAGACCCAGTATCTGATTGCTTTGCCTTGACTCTTACCGAACATTTAAAGAACCATTAATACTAATCTTTTCCAAACTCTCCCAAGAGTTAAATAAGAGTGAAACACCAAACTCATTCCATGCATCCAACATTACCCTGATATCAAAACCAAACAAAGATATTAAGAGAAAACTGTAAACCAATATCCCAAAGGAACATGGATGCAAAAATCCACCCAAAGTATTAGCAATGTTAAAATAATCATAACTTGTGATCAAGTGAGATTTATCCATGAGATGTAAGAATAATTTAACACACCACACACAAAAATCAATCAACATGACACACTACACTAAAAGAATGAAGGAAAACGATACATGATCATCTTAACAGATGCAGAAAGATCATTTGACAAAGTTCAACACTCGTTTACAGCAAAAATTCTCAACCAACCATGAAAAGAAGGAAACTACCTTAACATAATCAAGCCTATATACAAGAAGCCCATAGCCAACATCATACTCAATGGTGAAACTTAAATGTTTTTCCCTAGGATGAGAAACAAAAGAAGATGCCCACTTTCACCATCTCTATTGAACACAGTACTAGAAGTCCTAGCCAGAGAAATTAGGTAAAAAACCTACGACTTAAATCAGACAAGAAGAAAAGATATTATCTGTGGTTGTAGATGCATGACCTTATATGTAGAAAGCTCTAAAGATGCTACCAAAATTCTATCAGAGCTAATAAACTCAGTAAAGTCACAGAATATAAAATTAACATACATAAATCCATTACGTTTCCATACGTTAACAATAAAACATCCCAAAAGGAAATTAAGGGAACAATACCACTCACAACAGCATAAAAAAGAACAAGATTATCAGGGCAGGTGTTGTGTTGGAGGAGGTTAAGCCACCGCTGGGGATCCTCACATCTGTACGGGAGTGTCCGCTTCCTGCAAATGTGCATCTTGGGAGACAGGTCTACTTGAGTCTCTACCACGACCCATATGGAGTTTCTCGCTCCTTGTTTTGGCCTGGTGCAGCCCCAGCTTTAGCAAGCATTTGTCACTGTTTTTCTTTCTCTCCTCTGCTTTGCCTTTCAAATAAACAAAAATAAACTAGTAAGTATTTTAAAAAAGGAATAAAATCTTCAGGAGCAAACTTAACCAAGGCGATGTAATATTTATTTATCCTAATCTATAAAACACTGATGAAAGAAATTGAAGCAGATACAAATAAGCAGAAAGACACCCTGTGTTGCAGATTGGAAGGTTTAGTATTGCTAAATTCCATACTACACAAAGTGAGATACAGATTCAATGCAGTGTCTGTCAAAGTTGCAATTGCACATTGTCTCACAGAAATATCAAAGCAAACCTAAGATTCTTATGAAACTACAACAGACTCTGAATAGCTAAAGCAATCTTGAATGAAAAATAAATTTAGAGATATCATACACCCTCATTTCAAAATATGTTATAAAGCTGTGATAACTAAAACAGTGTGGTACTGGCATACATATTGACTACAGACAATTATATTAATTTTGATTAATTATATTAATCAAAAATATTGATTAATATAACATGGCATAGAGCCCCTCCAAGAAAACTTGTAAATAACATTTACAGATCTTTCACAAGGGCACCAATGGAGAAAGTCTGTTCAATAAATGGTATAGGTAAACTGGATATTTACACAAAGAGGAACGAAATTAGACCTTTTCTTTCATCATTCACAAAAGCCAACTAAGCATGGATTAAACAAATATAAAAGTTGAAACTTTAAAATCCCTAGAAGAAAACATATAAGAAAACTTCATGATACTCCTGGAAAGGACACCAAAAGCAAAAATAGACCAGTGAGACTGAACCAAACTGAAAATCTTCTGTATAGAAAAGAAAACTGTTAATGAACTGAAAAAGTAAACTATAGAATGGGAAACACTTATAAATCATGCATCTGATAAGGGATTTGAATTCCAAATATAAAAGACATCCCTACATTGTAATAGTCAACTCCCTCCTCCCATATAACCTGCTTCAAAATGGGCAGAAAAATTACATAGATATTTCCCTAAAGAAGGCATACAAATGACCAAAATATATATGAAAAGATTTGCAGCATTACTGATTATCAGAGAAATGAAAATCAAAACTTACATGAGATGTCACCTCATATCTGTTATAACTGTTATCATCCAAAAATAAAACAGGAGACAAATGTCGGCAGGGATGTAGAGAAATTGGCAATGTTGTACATGGTTAGAGGGATGTAAAGTGTTGCAACTATTGTGGAAAATACTACACAGGTTTCTCAAGAACTTAATGGAACTTGAGTATATTCCAGTAATCCTACTTACGAACATTTATCAAAAGAATTAAATGCAGGATCTTGAAGGGCTACTTTTATTTCCACATTTATTGATGTGTTATTCACAACAGCAAAGACAGGGAAGCAATCTAAATGTCCACTAATGGATGAATGGATGAAGAAAACATGGTATTGACATAAAATGGAATATTATTCCAACTAAAGAAAATCCTGTGATACGCAACAACATGGGTAAACCTTGAGGATATGCTAAGCAAAATAAGCCAGTCACCAAACATCCTGAATGATTCCACTTATCCGAGTGATCTAAAATAGTCAAACTCACAGAAGCATAGGGCCTGAGGGGTCATTGCCAGGGGCTAGGGTTAGAGGGAAAATGGGAAATTGCTATTCAATATGCATGAAGTTTCAGTAACAGAAGATGAATACATTTTAGATATCTTATAATATTATGTCTATAGTTACTACAATGTTGTATTTATACACTTAACATTGAAAGGAGTGTATATCTCATGATTTTACCACAATAAAAAAATTCAGTCATTTACAGGGAATAAATTTAGCTTTTGAAAAACTTGCAGAAATCTGTATGTGCATTTTTGGTTTATTTGTTTGTTTTTCTATAAACTGTAAATCATATCCATGGATCAGTATTTGCTAACCCTGCTTGATTCCATGTTACTCCTACACCAAAAGATGCAAAAACTTTAGTAGTTCTGTGGAAAACTGAAACAGGAGAGGACTGCAGACTCCAGAACAAGAAATGTTAACTTGACATCTTGAAATACAATTTAAAGCCTTGCTATATTGTTAAGATATTCTGGGTATAAGCAGCAGCCAAAAGACCCACTTGGCAGTGAGCAAATCCATGTAGCTCTTTTAGAGCAAAGACATTGGTAACCCATTGAGCAAAGAGACAGTCATAAGAAATGATTTGTTCTAAAATGGTCTCTAGAGCTACAAAAATAGGACAGTTCTGCCATACATACTTCTGTACATGTGGAAAGACTGTTAGCCTCTGAGACTTTTAACCTTACCCGTGTACATGGCTCACAACTCCATTAGTAGTGTTATCTGTGAATCAAACTACAACAATACATTATATATGTGCACTAACATATTTGTTGAATTTTAAAGTATGAAGCAATGTAAGTGTTGGAGTGAGGCTGTTGTTTATAACGTATATCATGAAATGAAGAACAGATGATCTAAGAATGAACATTTGTTGGAATGATCTCTCTGGGCTTAAATATTTATTTTACTTCCTCCAACCCCCTCCTTTTTTGACAAAGTATTATGTTTGCCAAAATCTACAATATGAAACCATGGAAAGTTTATGACAAAATCACCTCAAATTGCTACCATAAATTATTACACCATACATAGTCTTTTTTTCTGCAATGTGCAATTAATCAAGGAAACAACTTATTTTTTCTAATTAAGGAGCTGGTTCAGAGTTATTTTTTTTTTTTTTAGGTGTGAGTAAGGGTGTTGATTTCTGGAGAAAATAAATGCATGGTTGTCTTCTAAAATTCCTTGTACTTTCATTTCTCTTTCTAACGCTTAATATTGACTCCAAGGAAGGAAGAGCCCTTGTCTTGTTCCTTGGGCATAGAAATTCTGTAGCTATAAAAGAAATCAAGATTTAGAAGATTGTCCTGAAGGAAACAATAGCTCAATGGCTGGGTGGCATGGGAGACTTTGGGGAAACACACTTTTAAGAGTCATCAAGAGCCAGGTGACAAGAGTTTCTTTGAGAAGATAAAAGGTTTTGTTGTTGTTGTTGTTGTTCTGTTAGCTCCTTCAGGGCCTGGCCAGCATCCCTTGCCTTGCATACTTGAGAATTTTCCCAGGTTTTTTCTTCTTCAGAGAAATTATCTTACACAAAGCTGATTTACCGACATGACACAATGATACATATGTTATTCACCATTTTATCCATTTAGCCTTCCATACGCTCATGCATCCAATCATCTTAATGTATGCAGGTTGAGGTCCTGGGAGTTCAAGTATGAGAGATCTCTGACACTGAAGAGCTCACGGCTCAGGGTAGACATGCAAAATAATATTCACTGCACTTCTTGAATTATCTTTCTAAAATTGGATCATGTCAAGCATCTTCAATGAGCATCATTGCTATCAGAATAAAACTAGTCCAGACAAAATTTGAGATCTTTTTCTGATTTCATCCCCAATTATTCCTGAGAACCAGTTCCCTTTAGGGCCACACTTGGGCCCCAGTCCTTTACTTTCTGTTCCTTATACAATTGGTAATTGAAGCTTTCTGTCTCCTTAACCTTGTTCATGTTGTTCCCTATGTCCTGAATTGCTTTTCTCTAATTCCAGGGCCCAGGTCAAATTCTGTCTCCTTTAGGGAATTATTCTGTTTTTCAGAACCCAATGGTATGTTCTTATACTACCAAGAGGCTCCAGCCTCACTCTTCTACAATTTTCACAACTTTCTTTCTAAAACACAGACTTGATCATACCACCCCTCTGTAATTCAATGGCTTTCTCTAGCCCTTAAGAGAAAATTGCAGTTCATTGGCAGGACATGGAGGGTCCTTTATGGTCTGGCTCCTGCTCACCTCTCTGGGGTTGTCTCACAGCTCTCCTGCTCCTACCACACCAAATCATGTGAAATTCCTCCAGCACAACTTGTTCTTCCCTGTGTGCAAGCCTGAGCTATTCTCTCTCTCTCTCTCTCACTCTCTCTCTCTCTTTTAACATCTATTTAATTATTTTAAAGTCAGAGTTACACAAAGAGAGGAGAGGCAGAGAAAGAGAGTCTTCCATCCGATGGTTCACTCCCCAGATGGCTACAACGGCCGGAGCTGCACCAATCCGAAGCCAGGAGCCAGAAGCTTTTTTCTGGTCTCCCACGCAGGTGCAGAGGCTCAAGGACTTAGGCCATCTTCTGGTGCTTTCCCAGGCCATAGCAGAGAGCTGGATCAGAAGTAGAGCAGCTGGGACTCGAATCGGTGTCCATATGGGATGATGGCGCTTCAGGCCAGGGCTTTAACCAGCTGCGCCACAGCGCCAGCCCTCTGAGCTATTTTCTTTTCCAGGAATACACCCATTTCCCTTTCCTGCCTGGTATTCCCTGCATCTTCTTTTATGTCTCAATTTTGATGTCACTTCCTCCTGGAAACCTGATTCTCCCAAGAGTGAATAGGATGTTTCTTGTGTGTTCCCATCGTGTCTTTGATTTCTTACAGCAAAGCATGGCGTGTTCCTTCTTATGTTCACATGTATTGGGGACTAGCAATAGATAGTCCATGAATGTTTGTGTAGTTAGGAATATCGAGTCGAGCTGATCTAATTTCCCTTAGGACGTGTAGAAGTTGGTTATTTATAGTAATGCTTTACTGGGGGATGAAACAGCATGTGGGACTCTTAGGGAGGTAGGTGAGTATTGAAGCTAAATATTCCCCCTCCAAATACATGCCCAACAATTTTTTAATGCAACTTTATTTGAAGCATTGCTTTCCTGGAGTAAAAATAACATTTTTCTGTCTATAAATACAGTGAGTATGAATTCAAAGAGCCAAATCATTAAGAGCTATAAAACTGATAAATGATTACAGCCCTAGGCGTTCTCTTTTGATTCACTTCATCCCTGAAGGAGCATGTCTCTGTCTCAAGAAACTAGTAAACTCTAGGTTAATCAACAAAACTCTTCCTTAGTAGCTGTGAAAATAGTGAGCGTGGCCTTAGGGACAGGGTCGTTTCTGCAGGATTTTCTGGTTCTAGTAGTTACTGTTAAAGCAATCTAAGGATGCCAAGGTCAGTGGGTCTGCTTCTCTGGAAATTACCAGGTGTGGAGATCTGCCCAGGATGTGTCTGATCCACAAACCGGCATCAACAAATCTGGAAATCTTCTATAATACGCATTTGCATGGCGAGAGGGGCACCCATCACTATATTCTGGAAGAGGGAAATGAGGGTCATTTTATGTTGGGTTTTAATGGGAGTGCAACCAAATTTTGTAATCACAGTTTGAAGAGAATTGGGGCCTCCTGGGTTACATAACATTAGTTGAGCCATATAAAATTTCCTCTTGTTTTAAAGATAATTCATAGTTTGCACATTTAAAAACCGAGTTAATATAAAATTATAGAGCATAGAATCATAAAGAATTGCAGGTTAATTTCTCTGTGCCCAAACAGGTCTTCACTGAAGGATCTACCTATTTCTTCAATGTCTTCAGAGGGGAAGATTCTACAATTTCTTTGGGTAACTAGTTTTCTTGTCTTCCTTAAAGTCATTTAGTTCACTTCTATAATGGTCTCTCTTGGAGCAATTTAAAATCCTGCTTTCTTTTTGTGTTCCTTACTTAAAATGACACATTTGCTTAGTGTGCTAGGATAAATGAAGCAAACTTTCAATTATCAGTGCTAATGGGGTGGGCAAATGTAGAAGGGCATGAATAAATGAAATCTAACATATTCTCCAAACCTCATTTTAGCCATTAATTTGGAGTCATTCTCCAAGAAACTTTTGGAAGGGTCTACTAAAAAACAACAAGCTGATTTGAATTTCATGCCCTTTTTTTTTCACTTGCTTACTCTCTGGTAGAGGTGATAATGATCATTGAGGTTCCCAAAGGAGAGGGAGACAGTAGGAGATGGAGTTGCCAGGGATGTGGATAAATTGGAGGCTGCACTTACGCATTTATAAAAGCTTTAAGGTTTTGGCTTACCAAGCTGCTTTCTCCAATTGCTCTATGACTTCATTTAGCATTGTAAGTTGTGAAATCATTGTGCATGCATGTCATTTTGATGTGCAAAATGTAGTCTTTTAAACAGTATTCTGCATTAAGAGATGACAATATAGCCAATTTGAGTTCAGAATTGATGAGTGATGTGACAATTAGGTGCCACTAGGGAACCTTAACTTCCTATTTTGTATAAATGGAACAATAAAATAATAGTTGCTGCTTAGTAATTAAAAATGCAGCCAATTAAAGGCATACAAATTTACATAAATGGAAAAACCTTCAATTTTGCATTTCCTGACTGGTAGGATTAAACTTCCAAAGAAAGTGTGAATTAATGCAAATGTTAACATGGCATCTCCTAAATCCTTTTCTACTTTTACCACCAAGAACAGAATATAGAAAAGTAAAAATACATAATGATAGGCCAGTCTCCGCTTGTTTTGTCATTTACCCAAGAAATACTAAGCAAGCTTAGAAACCTTGAGAAAGGTAGCAAAATTTCAGGTAGACTCAGAAAGACCAAAGACAGAGTCCCTATTCCTAATCAAATTGCTCTTTGCTGTTCTTTAGAACATGATTAGAGGGAAAGTTGTGGATGATACTGTGACCTGCAGGCTTAATTTTTAAAGAGAACCTATTTGAACATGAGTTCTAAACATGCCAATGTGTTCATGCTTGCACATATTTTCATGTACATACTTATGTACATATGCGTATGTATATATGTGCCTTAGTATGGAAGTACATGTGAGCATGTGTGTATGTGCACACATATATATGTATATACATATATATGTACATACACATATATCACACACACACAAATCCTAGAGTACTTTAACTTTTTTTGAAAATGGAATTAAAAATGAATTTATTTTGTTGCAAAAAACTTTGAAATTATGGCAAGTTTTCAAGGTATGCACTTTCCTCAAAGTTTCTAAGTATATCTCATATGCTTTGATTTCAAATTTTTGTACTACAGTAAACATCTTTTAATCCCATTTTTTCTACAAAATTTTTTAAAGTGTCCTTGAGTACCTTGTGTGTGTGTGACATATAAATTTCAGACTCCCCGATAGGAAATTTCTGACTTTCTCTTTTTAGAGGTGGAGTTGTCACTCCTTTTACAAGACTGCCCTCTCTCTTATCTATAGGAGTCTTTCTTGAATAGCTACCTGGTATCCTTGGATCCCCAGGAAAGACTTCCTGATTTCCTTCGTTGTTCTTCTGTTTGCTTCCTCTCTCTGGTGAGATTAAGCCTCCACAATGGCAGTCAGTCCATCTTCTGCAGGTACCTCTTTTTGACTGGGCTCCCGCATTCACAGCCTTAGCCTGGAAAGTATAGGTCTTTATGGGGTTGCCCATGAGTAACTATGGGGTCAGGTATGTGCAAAAAAATAATTGAAATTGGATTGAGCCAATCCAAGCTGGGTTTATAGTTGCAATTCTGACTTTATTGATTGTAATCCTTGAGGATATTTAGATATTTGAATTCTAGATTAGTGCTTATTTACTGGATTTTCCTTGGAGAAGGGTATAGGGAACAACACTTTAGAAGGTATTTCCTTTTCTCTGCCTTGTTTGTTTGACACTCCAAATACACATTTGTGTGGATTTCTTCTCATCTTTAGCTGTTCAATTATTGACGATTGCATTGACTTCTTTTTTCTAACAAATGAAAACAGCCTATAATGATTTTCATAAACATTCATTAAACATACAAGTTTCAAAAATATTTAGCATTGTAAAAGCTGGAATCATCTGCCAAAAAATAAATGCCTGTTCATTAAACCAAGGATAGGTAAAATACACCGTGACAATACCGTATTTGCACAATGAATTTCTGTAAGAACACAAGTTTTCACGACCCACAAGACACACCACTTTGCAGACCAGTGTGTGCAAACTCTTGATGCGGTTTCAAAGAATTTTTCAATAGTTTCTGCAGCTCGTCATCTCCTGACAATAAGTATATTAATTTTTTCCCTCACATTTGAAAGTCACCTGTGATACTCAAAGTTTTATGGCTTGGTCATTTTGGGCTTCCTGGTCTGTTGGTTCCTGGCCTCACTTTCTTGCAAGGTGCTGAGGAGTGTATTCCCAGGTATGATCCTAGTTGACTTGCGTCATTGGCAGAGTTTCTGAGCATCCCACCCATTACAACAGGGGCCTCTGGTCACACTCTCTTCTTAAGAAGACTTGTAAATGTTGCCAAAGATAACTTGGTCTAGTGAAGGAGAGGCGAGGAGCTGTCCGGGAGAATCAGGGTCTGGGATCTCAGCCTCTTGGAACAATTCAGCTTCTCTCAGTACTTGTTCAATGACAAAATACTCTCTCTTATATGGTATGTTGGATACTTCAATCATTCTTCTCAGAGGTTGTCCATCCAAAGGAGTCTTCTCTTAGGTTGGCTTCTTCGGAAGCAGATGCTGAAGCAGAGATGGTGAGAAAGATGCACATTGTGAGTCATGATCTCTGGGAAGAAGGATGAGGTAGAGAAAAGCTGAATTACAATGCTAGCTAGACATCCCATGAGAGCTCGGCTGTGTATATATCCCATCAGAGTCACCCCTTGGTGGGCTGAAATGGTCAGGATCTTTTGTTCTTGTTGCAGTCAATGGTTGTGGTCCACCCCTGGAAGGGCATCGTCTTTGCTGGACAGGTCCCTGCAATCTAATAAAGTTTGCAGAAGCAAACCTTGACGAATCCAGCAACTAGAGACTATTTGCTGATGGATTCTAGCAGCTGGGACACTGATTCTTTCCTCTAAAAAGAAACTGAGTATTGCATCTCCATGTCCATAGTCTGTGAATCTGGGGCTCAGAGCAGGTGGTAAGTATCCCAAGTTCTCTGTAGGTAGACATGTGAACTTGAATACTGACCCAATAATTGCTTTGGAAGGCAGGTTTTGGAGGAGGAGGAAGCACTACATTTAGTAGCTTCCCTACTGATGTCAGTAGTAGCTCCCTGACTCTCAAGTGTAACAGCTGAAAATGTCTCTATGCATTGTCAAATGTCTCCTGGGAAACAAAATTGTCTCTGGTTGAGAACCACTGTGTTACATGGACAAAAGACAAACATAGGATTTTGTTATAATTTCACTTAGCTGATAGAATTTAAGAGGAGAGAGAAAAACCCATCTTTGATAATATGAAAAAGCAGTCACAATTATAGCACCAGAAAAACAATTATTAAAGGAATTAGGAAAACAATTCTGTACTTAGGGTCAGAGATTACTAGGCATTTGTGTGTGACTAGAATGCTGCATTTTCATTTTCCCCATGTGTTTTGAGAGTTTGTTAAAGTTTTTTTGGATTCTCTTTCTCTCACTTGATGTGCTTATGGATTTGAGATTGCGACCGTCATCTTTTCCTGGGCTTCTTTGACCTGGCTTTTGGTGTACCATGTGCCCTGGGCCAGTACTCTTCTGGGTGAAGGTATTTGGTGGGGGTCATTTCTAACTAATTTAGATAGTTGTAGTTGAAGTCAAAAGAAAAAAGAAGTTCATAAAATTGCTGTAAGAAACTTTTGCTCACCTCCAAATGTGGATGATTTCAACTTCTATTTAGGCATCACTGAAATAGTCGATCTAAAACTGATGCTGCTATCATATATATTCGTCCAAGGTCGCTCTGGGTAAGTAGTTGATGTTTTTCTCCTTGTCAGGTGTAGAAGAATGAAGTACGCAAAGCAAGAACATAGGTATGTCTCAACGTGAATGTTTCCTTCACAATTGCTGAGTAACTGATGATTAACACACAGCATGTTTTATGAATATTTCAAATAATGGCATGAGCTAGAAGCCGAGATATTTTCCCAGAAGGGAAGGAACAGGAATGAATGAATTGTATTTTAAATGTGTGCATGAAATAGATAAGCCTTGGCACTTTCATTTTGGAACAGAATACTTTAAGGAGTAAAGAAAAGAAAAGTGTTGTAAATAAAGTAACTGTGAAGATTTTTTATTTAGTAGAAAAAATAGATTTTAGAAAATATACCAAATGATTAATAGTGAATTTTGAAACATTATGTATTTGAAAAGTTGTGAATATGCCTTTCCATGTTTGCCCCTTTACAATTGTTGAAGGGTACTACTTTCCTTTTGTGATTTGTGGTTCTTTGTGTTACTGTAATCCATTATTGCAATGTTATGTTCAGAGTCATGTTATCAGACTAAAAGAAAACACAGTTACTGTTATGTGGTAATTAAACATTTTTTTTTGTGCTAGAAATGGTCCTGATACTAAAAAAAGGTTGGAACTTCACAGAGATTAATGTAAAATTTGAACATTATTAAGCTAGAACAATAAATGTAATTTCTCTCTATGGATGGCTTGCTAGGAGACACTGAACATTGGGAACTGGTTTGTACAATGGAATCAACTAGTGGTCTCTAGTATGGATGGTACCCTCCTCTGAGGACCCTGTGAGGACCCTCCCCTCACCCTGTTCTACAAACATCTTCCAGACCCAACATGCTGAAAGCCCACTTGAGTGTGGTGAGTGCATTTTTACAAAACACTTCCCAGTAAGAACAGACTGAGTAAAACAATTTTCAAAGGACTGATATTGATAGCATTGTCAGATGTCATTCTACTTTTTACTTTAAAGAATCCACACAGTGCTTATTATATTTTGAGTTGTTCAGAATCGCTTCAATCTCTTGTGTTGTGTCATTCTTAAATCCACTATATTTTAACGTTTCCTTGGCATGCTGTACATACACTGAAGTGCACTTATTGTAAGCATATAATACAGTGTGTTTTCACTGAGTGCACTCATGAAACCAGCACTGGACCAACAAACAATAAATGATCAACACCCAGAAGCTACCCAAGTTCCCCTCCCACCAATAACCATCTACTTATGGGTAAACTCTGCTCTGACTTCTAACCCAATAGAATTGCCTTGTTGAGGCCACCACAGTGATTCCTTAAGCTTTTGTTTCTAGATGCTCATGTTGATTTTACCCTTTCTCTTGCCCCGTGTTCTGCGTGTGGATAAGGTACTGCCTAAGGAAGCACTTCTTGAACTGAACTACTCCATCAGTACGAGAGTGCACTCTCCACCACTTGAGTATCAGTGGAAGAATGAGATGTGGGCGGTGTGGAAGTCATAGGAAAACGCAGGGAAAAGTCAGAAAAAGTGAGATGATCTGAGAATAAAGAGAAACTTGCCTGTCCTCACACCTTTGCTTTAGAAAAATCTCAGAAATGAGTTCTTTCTTTATGCAACTCTCTTTCTTTTTGAGACCTCTGTGTGGTTCTTATTGTTGACGTTGCCATTCTTTTTTGGGGGGGAAGATCAAATGTAGCTCCTGGTACAAGATATTGTGGTAAGTATCTAAGATATAAATACTGAGATTTGCGGCCTGCGCTGTGGCTCAATAGGCTAATCCTACCCCTGCGGTGCCGGCACACCGGGTTCTAGTCCTGGTCGGGGCGCTGGATTCTGTCCCGGTTGCCCCTCTTCCAGGCCAGCTCTCTTCTGTGGCCCAGGAGTGCAGTGGAGGATGGCCCAAGTCTTTTGGTCCTGGTAGACCAGGAAAAGCACCTGGCTCCTGGCTTCGGATCAGCGTGGTGCGCCAGCCACAGCGTGCCGGCCACAGCGGCCATTGGAGGGTGAACCAACGGTAAAGGAAGACCTTTCTCTCTGTCTCTCTCTCACTGTGCACTCTGCCTGTCAATAAATAAATAAATAAATAAATACTGAGATTTGCAAGAACTTCGTGCTCACATGATCATTTTATTTTATTGCATTTCCAGGGGATATCTTTTTTAGGCCTGGATAGAACCTGTGTTTTAAATTCATCACTACATCATTAGTCACTAACAAAAGGTACAAAAATAAGTCAAAGCAGAAAGATTGCAAAATTAATGAGAAGGTAGAAAGTGAGGAGGAATTTGTGTCTGTAGGCATGGATTCCTTTTGACCAGCCAAAAAATGCTGAGAAAAATCACTGAGTTACAGGACTACTCACCAGCTCTGACTTGCTAAGGGCTGAAGTATTTCTTTGTTCCCTTTTCTTTCTCTTAAAGAACATCAGTCTACACCCACCTCATGTTACTGAAGATTCTAACCAGAAGCAGTGTGACTTACCTAACTTAAGGGTAGACTGGGAGGAGGACTACTGAGTCTAATCCATCATGGATCCCAGGAGATCTGCTTCAAGGAAGAGCCCAACTCAGCCAGCTCCTCAAGAACTCCAAATGCTCCCTTTCTCTTTGATTTGGGGCTGGCCCCATCCATCCAAATGTAACAATTGTCTCAGGGCAGAGTGAGGACTTGGACTGGAGCCAAGGTCATGGAGTGAGATGAGGAGAGCCTAGATACTAGCTACTAGGTTCCTCTAAACATGGGAGAAAACTGTTAACTTGTCAGCTGGAAGTGGGCTTCCCATAGCCTGTGAAATTTTGGTAGTTCCTAGATTGAAAATAAAGGACTCCTAAGGTGTTAGTTTGAGATATTTCTTTTAAGTCCATTCTGAGCTCTGGGAATCACAGTGGAAAGCATACAAAAAAGAATGTTTTGAAGTGTATCCATTTTTACAGCATCCATAATATCAAGCTTTCTTTTCTAGAACCTCAGTTCTCTTTGCTTTTTCAATTTTCATTCCTTTGTGTTTTTTTTTTTCCTCCTATTTTTATCCCTACTCAAATTCTCCTCTTATGCTCAATAGGTTTCTTTTGACTTCTGATCTGACTGTTTTCCTGGTATTCAATTTATCTTCCACTTTGTGAAGTCGAGTCTACCAAGGACACTCTGTCTGGCAAATCCTGGTTATCCCAAAGAAGAATAGCCCACACTGCAGTTTAATGCTGGGTTCTTCCTCTTCCTCTTCAAGCTCTCTTGCATTTTCCTTATTCCGTCTGTGGTATGGATTAATTTATAATAAGACACATATGTCAAATTTACTTCAGGGCCTATATTATTAGATTGGTATATTCTTCCCCTGTGGAAAAATGAAATTTGTGTAGTGAGCATTGAATCAGACATAGGGCAGTGGATTCTTATCTAATTGTTGATGACAGGCGATTAAGGGCAGTCAGCCACATATCTCTGAAACATGGGATTGCAGTCACTTGGATCAAATGCTTGTGCTTGAGAACTGGTCCACCATTTTGAATGGTGCCAGTATTGTGTGTATTCAGTGGCTCTCAGGGACCCTTCTCTTCCAAGTACCATGCGGGCAGCCTGTGTAGCTAAAACTTTGGCTTCTTCTGAACGTCTCTTGGTCTCTTGGATTTCTTTTTCTATTGATTTATACTTCCATACATTTCTTTTTCTCTCAGCTTCAAAAAGTTCATGGAAATGAAATTAAAACATAAGCATACAGGTGCAAAAATTTTTGAAACCAAATATATAAGGGGTCTTCAAAAATTTCATGGAAATGTGTTATGAAAGACTATGCATGGATTTAAAAATTTTTCATCAAAATAAATATCTTTTAATTCCATCTTCCATGAACTTTTTGAAGTTCTCTAATGCACTCTGACACTTGCACTCTCATCTTTGTCTTCGGCTTCTGTTTTCCTGTGGTGGAAGGAGTTCTCATTTGCCACAGGAAACCATAATCATCACTGGTGAATAAAGGCAGATTATCTGGAAGAATCTATGTTTCTTCAGCATTTCCTGGAAGTAAAAGCATTGTCACTATTCCTTTTTGGTGTCTATTACTTTAACTATGTGGCAAGGACCAGGATACAGCAAAGGCTTTTGGACAACCTTAGCTAATTGTCAACCATGGCAGTGACCCATAAAAATTACACTTACAGCTTTTAACATGTTGTTGTTTATGGTGAATGTTTGCACAATACATTTATCTTAAAAAAATCTTATCTCTTTATGTTGCCCATTAAAAAAACTCTTATCTGTTTCTATTGTGACTGGAAAGGGACATTGATTTCTTCTTAGGTTGGATTAGTCTCTGAGGGACTTGCTCCCAGTAGGACTTCTGCTTTATAAATTAGTATGTCAGCAAGTACATGGAGAGATCTGAAACCCAATGGAAAAAGGAACCCAAGAAGAATTAAGGATGAATAATAATATCTTTCTTTTTGGCTTTCAGTTGTCTACATTCTACATGTTCATTAACTAAAATGAAGGCCATGTAAATGAATGAAACTAGAATGAAAAATTGGCAAGGTAGAATATTGTTAAAGAAAACCTTTGCTTTCATTTTTAATAATATGAATTAACATCCATTAGTTGTTTACAACGTGTTGCCAAGTAAAACTCCTACTACAACTATTTTAATGAACAACATAGACTTATTTATAAGTAGTCATTTTTCTCCAAGGATACTGCAAAAGCATATTTTAGTTGGTTCATCATTCTCCTTGCAATGTTGTTTATACTGATTGACTCAGATTTTGGCTACTAGAGGTAGATTTGTGGACTAGCTGTGTAAGTATCACCAGAGAGCTTGGTAGATATGTAGACCCTTGGGGTCTATCACTGAATCAGCATCTGCATTTTTACCAATAGCTTCAGTAGATCCCTATGGACATTTAAGTTTGAGACACAACTAGTAGGTCTTTCATCCCACAAAGATTAATTTTATTTATGCATCATGAACTTATCTTAAGTTCTGAATTAGTAGAGTTGAGCTTTTTATTAAATTTAATTGTTATCTATATATTACATTTCACTTTTTTAAAGATTTATTTTATTTATTTGAAAGACATAGTTACAGGGAGAGGCAGAGGCATAGAGAGAGAGGTCTTCCATCCCCTGGATCACTCTCCAAATGACCACAATGGTCAGAGCTGAGATGATCTGAAGCCAGGAGCCAGGATCTTCTTCTGTGTCTCCCACATAAGTGCAGAGGCCAAAGGACTTGAGCCACCTTCTACTGCTTTCCCAGGCCATGACAGAGAGCTGGATCATAAATGGAGCAGCTGGGACTCAAACTGGCACCCATATAGGATGTTGGCAGTGCAGGCCTGGGCTTTAACCTGCTACACCACAGCGCCGGCCCCAACATTTCACTTTAAATTTCACTTAAATTTTCATTTTCTACTATTTTTTTTTTTACTATAGGTTAGAGTTTTTTAATTTTGAGGAGAAACATCTTTAACGTTTAAAGGTTTTCTTTCTATTTAGCAAAGCTTGGCTTTGTGTACAGGATTTAATATGATGGAGATTTTGGCATCTTGACATTTCCATTTCTCTGGAGTAGTGTACTCTGTTTTTTTCTAATTCTTTGTTGGATAATTTCCTCTAGTCCTCAGTAGAAATCTATGTATCATGTTTTTATTTCCTGAATTAAGAACCATCAATAATGTAGATACCTCAGAAATCTGAATACAGACCTAACATATGATCCAGCCATCCCACTCCTGGGAATTTACCCAAATCAAAAGAAATAAGTACATGGAAGAAGTATCTGCTCCCCAATGTTCATCGCAGCACAATTCACATTAGCTAAAATATGGAATCAACTCAGATGTCTATTAACTGCTGACTGGTTAAATAAATTATGGTGTATATACACTATGGAGTACTACTCAGCTATTAAAAAATAAAAAGTGAAATCCTGTCTTTTGCACCAAGATGGAAACAACTGGAAACCATTATAGTTAGAGAAATAAGCTAGTCCCAAAAAGACAGATATCATGTGTTTTCCCTAATCTGAGGTAACTAATAGAGTACCTAAAATGTAATGTATTGGAGTAAAATAGACATTTTGAGATTCAATGAGTATTTATAGCCCCTCTCTCTTCCATTGTAGAACAGTGTTTTTTTCATCATACTATTTGTTGAAATCTTTTTTAGTATAGGGTTAACTTTACAATCATTAAGTAAACTGAAAACAGATCTTCGTAAAAATTAAGAGTGGGAATGGGAGAGAGAGGGGGAAGAAGGGTTGGAACATGTGTGGGAGGGAGGGTAGGGTAGGAAATATTACTGTGTTTTTTTAATCTGTACACATGAAACTTGTATAACAAATAAAATTTTTAAAAAAGAAACAAAAAAAAGAACTGTCAATAGACTTTTAGAATCCTCTTGGTATATGTTCAGACGCAATATTTGGAACCTGTGTGATGAACAGAAATCTCTTATGTACTGTTAAAACATATTCATAGATCAGTAGCTTTTGGTATATATAAGTGTGAATTTATAATGTAGCAGAAAAAATTTGCTTACATGGTGTATGTCTTAAATTTCTTCTGTCAAATTTGTCATAGTTTTGTACTCCAAACAATAGCATTAAGTAGTTTGAACATGTGTAAGTCAACAATGATAAAGCAAAATGAAAATACTACAGGTCACATTTGTCTCACATCTCTTTGAAAGAACAACTGATAAATCTGGGAATCCACATTCTCTCTTTCAAGTTACATAATACACTAGCTATCTGGATAGCATCCTTACTCCCAATTATTTATAAAATCTCCCCTGAATTTCAGAATAGTCACTTTATAAAAATGAGGTGTTTTTGGCTTTAATTTATTTGTAGATGACTCTCCAGTTATTTTAAAACTAGAACATAAACTCTCTGAAGGCAGCACTTTGTGTCTGTTTTATTCCCTGGTGTATGCTTCTGCACTGGGGCAGTACTATACACTCAGTGTGTGATAAACACTTGTTAACTGAATGATTAAATAGATGAAACTAAAAATGTAAAGGGTCTTTAGGATTAATTTAAACAGTTGGGATTTACTCTTCATTGGTGGCATTTGCTGACAGAGTTTTTGTGTCAAGAGATTCTCCCTAGAAACAAGGGACATTTAAAGCCTATCTAAGCCACTAAATAATAGATGCCAAGGATAATTGTGATTATTGAAAGCACTGTGTGGGAATGGCCCCAATAATATATCTAGTTTACCCAAAACACATTGAGTATGTGGATTTTATCTGTTAGGGTATCACAATCAAAGCAACCTCCCCTTCTCATTCCTTACTTGGCCTGTCACACTGGCTTCCAGTAACAAAGCTGTCACTCAGAGTCCTTATCCTGAGAAGGAGTCATTTTTCTCTTACCCTTGGATCTCACACCCTTTGGTCTAGAAGGATGCCTGCCAGTGTGGCTGTCTACTCACTTTGTCTGAGAAGCTCATGTTCTCTCTCCTTTCCCTATGGGATAATATGCTCTGGGATGATGGTGGGATGTATACACAGGAAGACAGGAGATGATCAAGTGATATTTTCCCTTTGGGGGAAACTTTGAGGTCAGAGTAATTTCTGTTTGCTCTCTTTTTCTCTGTGTGTCTCCCAAAGGCTCCAAACTAAAATGGCCTTTCCACATTCCCACTGATTTTTACAGCTTTCCAAAATAATTAAAAGTATTTTAAAATGTATTATATATATATATATATTTTTAAATGAAATAGATTATTTGAGAGGCAGGGGGACAGAAACAGAGACAGACAGACAAAGAGAGCCTCTATGCACTGGTTCACTCTCTCAGTATCTGCAATAGCCAGCACTAAGCCAAGGCCAATACTGAGAGCTGGGAACACAATCTATGCAGTTGGCAGGGCCAGTGACTTGAGACATCAGTGCTGCCGCTCAGTGTCTTAGCAGGAAGCTGGAGTTGGGAGCTAGAACCAGGAGTTGAATCCATGTACTCCAATATGGAACATAGTTGCCCTAACTATAAGGCTAAATGCTTGATCCAGTATTTAATAATTGTAAAAGGAAAAAGCCACTCTGTATTTTCTACTTAGGTTTAGACTGAGCTACAGTGTTTGGGTATACGATCAGCAATTTCACATTTTTTTGTGGCCTGCCCTAGGTACCTACTACTACCATGTCTAACTTAATTCTTATGGGGAAATACATTATATTCAAAAAGCATTGCAGCTCCATTCACAATAGCTAAGATATGGAATCACCCAGATGTCTGTCAACTGAAGACTGGATGAAGAAATTATGGTATATATACACCATGGAATACTACATAGCAATAAAAAGGAAAAGAAAATTTGACTGTTGAGGAATATTTTTTTTCCATACTATTTGTTGAACTCCTTATTTAGTGTAGGGTTAGTCTTATAAGTCTAAAGTTAACTGAAAATAGATCTTCATAAAAATAAGAATGGGAAAAGGAGAGGGAGGATGAAGAATGGTGGGAGTGTGGCGAGAGAGAGGGAAGGGTAGGAAGAATCACTATGTTCCTAAATTTGTACATATGAAATGCATGAAGTTTATATATCTTAAATAAAAGGTTTCTAGTTAAAAAGAAGGAAAATAAATAGGATCTTAAAAATTAATAAATAAAATAAAACTGGTTAAAACATTAGAATTAAAAAATAAGATTTTTAAAAATTAATTTGGTAGGATGTTGATTTACATTGTCTGTTAAATCAATTTTCACCCATATTTGATTTTATGGCATTATATTATTTATATATTTCCAGAATTCATTCACTAATGTTCTGTTAAGGAAACATATGCTCATATTCATGAAGAGTACATGTCAGTATTATTCTTAACTTGTGAGTTGTATTCAGCTTTATTATGAAGAATAAGTAAATCTCACAAAATGAATTTAAAAAGTGTTCATTCCTTTTTTAACTCTGAAAGATTTATGTTATTCTTTATAAATATTTGATATAATTAATCAGTAAAAGTATTGCAGTATGAAGTTTTCATTGTGGGCATAATTTCACCATTTGAATTTACTACTTGTTTGAATGCCTTCATATTATTATTTTTATTTCATCTTATGTCATATTTGCTAAGTGCTATTTTTCAATAAGTTTGTTCATATAGGTTTTACTTGTTGGCATAAAAGTTAAAGTATATGCGATTCTTATGTGGCCTTTGGTGCAGAATTGTTGCTTTGGGGGGGTTGATGTGATAAAGATGCATAATCAATTCCATTATTGATTTGATGTTACTATAGGAACCATGCACTAGTCTTCACACATTTAAGAACTGAAAATGAAAATAATAAAAACACAAAAATGTATAGTTTTTTAAAATTACTAATCTCTCCCCCCGCAAAGCATTATTTGCTAATGAACTTTCATAAGCTCATGTGTTGGGAAGTATAATATAAAGAAACACACACACACATATATGTATATATATAAACATAAAATTAAAAAATTATTGAATCAACTGAGAAAAAAGATAGTCATTCTTCAATTAATTGTAAAAATAATGACTCATCCCAATGTTAATTATAAAGACCATGGGTAGTCTTTAATGCAAGAAGTATATTCATAAACAAAGTGTACAAGGGGGCCTTTACAAAGTTCACTGATTATTATTGAGAGACTGATGCATGGATTTCAGATTTTTTTGCATGAAAAAAATATGTTATTTCCATTTTTCCACAAACATTTTGGAGTCTCCTCATATATGTGGCTTCAATAGAGCAGGAAGATATACAAGTGTGGACCATGCAATCAGGATCTCAGTTTGCCACTTCCATGTTGTCTGGTATCAATGAGCTCCTATACATACTAGTGTCTGTTTTCTCTGCTGCAAAAGGGGTATAGTGATATAACCCACCATATAGAATTTTTGTAAGGCTTAATTAAGTTAATGCATGTAAAATGTGAGTACTCATTGGTATACATTAAGCTCAAATTTATTAGTTCTGATAGTTTTATACATATCAATATTTTATGCTTATATATTTAAAAACCCAACTTTTTCTGATTAAATTTAGTAATCAACATCATGTTAAGGCATATAGAGGGAGAGTTTGACATCACATGCTTTGGGAAACCATGGTATATGAGACTGGGTTATCTAGCTAGTGAGGGAGCTTAGCTCACTGTAGCATCCACATGGCATTGCAATTTGTCCTCTTACACTGGATGCCAGGTGCAACTTACAGCCCCCATAAGGAAGCCAGTGCTCATGTAGGTGATAGTATTACTAAATTTGAAGATGCCATGAACAATATCTTTACAACCACTGAGGATCTGCTTGTGTTATATCAAAAGTATTGGCTATTAATTTTATTGCTATTTTGCAAACCAATAAAATTCAAGTTAAATAGTCTATACCTTATGGTTATGCTGCACTGATGGTGAATTAAACATTCTAACAGAAGTAGTTCTGATTGTGGTTACAGAAGCAAATCCCCAGGAGGACAGCTAAGAACTTCAGGAATGGTGACACCATTCAGGTAAGCAATGCTGTTAGAGCCAGGCCTAGAATACCAGGGAGCAATGGAAAGGAGGAATGACACTATTTATTTTAAGAGTAAGAATTTAGCATGAAGAATTGTTACTTAGTGAAGAATTGATGAGACAAAAAGAGAACACAAAGATATCTCCAGGTTAACTACTGTAGGAAGCATTGATCACCCCCATCCCCAGCAGGGAGGGCCTGAAAGTCCAGGGGAAGAGCATGGAGTTAAAAGCTTGGAGAAGGGATTGGCAGGACTTCAACCTGATATCTTCAGGAAGCTGCTGCTGCTTAGCTGATGTTGGTGCTTGATGGCCAAAGGAAGGACCCAGGGTCCTGGGATCCAAATTTCTAGAGAATGGACTCTGCTATTGGTGTTTTATTTGGGGGCACAGAACAATAAAATCAGGCCAAATAACTGTCAGTTGGGTACAATGGTTGGTACTGGGATTAACTGGCATGACGCTGGTGAAGAAGAGGCCTTGCTGGTTCATGCTGTCAGGAATAGAAAACCTCAGGTGTGAAGAGAAAAACACAATCTCTTTGTCCTCCACCCGCCCTACACTCCGCACTCTGACACTCCCTATAAAAAAGTCCGGCAGAGCCAAGCAGTGAAGCAGAAAGCACTTTGCAGAGTCCTTGTTTATACATCATCACAAATCAGAGTAGCCATAGGCTAGTATCTTGCACAAACAGAGCTGCTATGATGGTAGTCCGAGACGGGGCGATGATGTAGAATCTGTGACTGCATGAGATGGACCTGTCCTTCATAGGAAAATGGGGCACCTGGATAAGATTGCCAGGATGACGCCTGATGGAAGCATGAGCTCTGAGCAGAGCTGGGATTCAGAGGCAGTCTTTGAGAGGATGGGGATGTTTGTCCCTGGAACTTAATGTTCTAGCTGCCAGCTTTGTGGACTGTCATAGTCTGGTAAGTGTTGGGCTGTTGTAATTTTTGCTGCCTCTGTCAAATGACTCAGAAGCCGAAGGGGGCCTGGGCTCTAAGAGTGAACTCATCAGTGACTACTATGTCAGTAGAGAAGCTGACCTGGGGAAAAGGGGTGGATAACTTATTTTAGTTTGAAGTGGCTGAGTCGAAGGGAGGGGAAGAGAGGAAGAAGAGAGCAAGAGAGAAAGATGGAGCTTTTCAGTATTGCATATCTTGACTTACAGCAAGCAGTCCCCAGGACCCTCTGTCATTTCACTGTGGGAAATTGCTACACGTTCAAGTTTTCCAAGACCCTCAGTCAACCAGAGAATGCAAGATGAGGGATTTGGCTTCAGAGCAAGTTGGTCCCTCAGTTTCTTTGGGGTGGCATTTGTGCAGCTCTTCAATCTGACATTTACTCATTCCTCCAGTGCTGCCCACCACCATTCACTGCCAACATTATCATCCCCTGGAACACTGCAGACAATATGCTGAACTATCCCTAGACTAATTAAATGACATTATCTGGAGATGGAGCAGAAATGTTTCTATTTTTAAAAACCCACATGATGTTTGAATATCAGTCATGGTTGTGCCCATGTGCTATGAGAATCTTATGTTCCAACTAACATAGTCTGTCTTTTCTGTTTTTTTTTTAAATTTATTTATTTATTTGAAAGGTAGAGTTAGAGAAAGAGGGAGAGAAGGAAAGAGGAAGAGGGAGGGAGAGGGAGAGGGGGAGGGAGGGAGGGAGAGAGAAAGAGAGTCAGAGAGAGAAATGTTCCATCTACTGGTTCATTCCCCCAAATGGCCTCAATGACTGGGGCTGGGCCATACCCAGCCAGGATCCTAGAGTGTCATCTGGGTCTCCCACAGGAGTGCAGGAACTCAATCACTTGGGGGCATCTTCCATGGCTTTCTCTGGCACTTTAGGGTGGAGCTGGATCATAAATGGAGCCACCAGGACTCAAACCAATGCCCATATAGGATGTCAGTGTTGTAGGAGGCATCTTAACCTGCTGTGCCACACTGGCCCCTAATCTGGTCTGTTTTTTTAATTCAATTCAGTTCCAAATTTGGGTCACTCATTAGGCATCTGGCATATTGATGGTTGCTGGAGATAATAAATGAGACAAGATAAGTATCTCATGATTTGGTAAGACACATTAAAACATGAGAATACATGAACTCCATCTGCTAAGTACTATATTGTGAGTAATTAGGTAATGAGAAGGAGGTCGATCAAACCTACTTAGGTGTATTTGAGGACCTGGAATGGGGAAGCCCTCACACTTGAAATGAGACTCCAGAAAGAGTATCAAAGATTGGTGTAGATTGAGTTGATTCTTAGAGAATGAAGAGGGCTCAACCAAAGGAAGGAGCATGACAGCACCTGAAACCTTTAGTCACAATGAATAGTTTAACTACAAAACTGGCTGAATTTGGGGAATCATTAGAGAATACAGGGAAAAAAAAGTGGGAGCCCACTGTGCAGGGTTTTGAATATCCATGAGAATCCAAGCCCAAGACTATGGTTCTGAAGATACAAGAATGATTAGAAGTCAGGATAGATTTTAGAGATGCTCTCGGTTACAAGAGTGAGTCAGATATGAAGAGGGAAAAGGAAGCATTGCAGTCAGGGAGAACTACAGAAGAGGCTTGAAAATGCCTGGTGATTCTGAAGGACCATGGTAGGCCAGCACTGCTGGTATGTGTGCTACAGATGGTTGGAGAGTGTCTTAAAAGGCAGAGGGAGATGAAGTTGGAAGATCATTGTATACTGTATTCACAAGTTAGGGTTTTATATTAGAATTAACAAAGGAATATGAGGATTGTTTCATTTCTGACTTATACTTCATCATTTTGATGGTATTGCAAGAAATGTGATTGATACAAAGGAGAAAGTTGAATTGAAAACTTAAAGATCAGATACTAAGAATGTTGACGTGGACCAGATAACAGAATCTCTGGTCTAAGGCTGCTGGGATTTGTCAATAACAAGGCCCTGTAGATATATTTTTTTCCTTTCTTGTTTTTTGATGTGAGGGAGGAGACACCTTTGAGAGTCTGGGTTGTCCAGTTGGAACAGTGGACAGTAGAAAACGTGCGTTTAAAACACAGAAGACTACTCTCAATTGCACAGCTTGTTAGAGGTTAGGTAAAGCCATGTAAATGGTCAGAAACAAACTGACTCTTGGGGAAGGTCAACATTTGGAGATAAGTGAAAGAAAGGGGCTAAGGGAGATTAACAAAGAAATCAAACAGGATGAGTATTTCTGAGGTCTAGACTCTTACTAGATTCTAAACAGAAGATAATTTCAGGAGGAAACGATGTTCAAGAGTTTCAAATACTGGGGTGAGTGTTTGGCCTAGCTGTTGAGCCACTGGCTTGGGGTGCTAGCATCCCACATTGAGTGCCTCATTAAGAATCCCAGCTCTGCTTCCAATTCTAGGTTTCTGCACATCCAGGGATCCAGCAGGCAATGGCTTAAGTAGCTGGTTCCTTGCCATACCCATGGGAAACATGGATTGAATTCCTAGATCCTGGCTTTGGCCTGGCCTAGCCCTGTCTGTTATGGGCATTTGATGACTAAATCAGTAGATGGAGGAGCTCTGTGTCTCTCCATCCATTTATCTCTGTCTCTCTGCCTTTCAAATGAATAAAATAAATTATACCAAATGCTGCAAAGATGTCAAAGAAGATTAAAGCACAGACAAGAAGAAAAACTTCCAAGCAAAGTTCCTTGGGGGAGGGAAGGACCATATATGTGATTGACACTTATTAGATGCTCAATAAATATTTATGGAATGAATGAATGGGTCTATATTATGAATTTGCCTTGAGGGAGGCATACTGCTTCTGTTCTCCAGTGTACTCTCACTTGTATATAGGTATACTTATTCATAATGTTGCTCATATTAGATATGGATAAATCTCTTCTTTTCAAAGAATACAAACAAAATTAATCTACAAAGAATATGATGATTTTTCTAATTAAAACTGAACATTATTCTGTATGAAAGTACTTTTTCCTTCATCATTTTAAATAAATGATATATTATGCATTGAACAATGGAAGATGAAATAGCACATATTTAATTTCCTTTGTCATCAGAAGTATGTTCCTTTTGACCTTTACAAGTTACAATCAAAAGTTAATTCAATTTTCCCACTAAAGGCTATTAAAGTTCTGAGGCAAGGATTTAGGTTGGATTTAGAAAGACTCTAATGAGCTGGAAGTGGGTCAAAAAACATTTACAACTCATTTTTAAGAATGCTCCTGATTTATCATGACTTTCTCCCTAACTTTCCATAATATGTCCTCTCTCAAAATTAAATCCCATTACTGAAGAACTCTTATATTAATTTGAATGTAGCCAAATCTCTTTCAAGGTGCATAAAGAAATAATTTATGGGTCATTTTTTAAAAAAGTCACTTCAAAGAAATTTTAAATTTTTTATTAAAGAATCTCCATATACCGTTATACAGCAAAATATGACTTTTCAATCACCACTAAGCAGCACTCTTCTGATTTCAAATTTGGTATTCACATGCAATAGGATGATGTATAGTTTTTATATTTTCTTTGGAGATGAGACAGTTATTGGAAGGGATTTATTTAGTATACTATGTGGAATTCTAGTCTGTTAATTTGAATGTTTTCAAAAGTTTTTATTTATTTATTTATTTATTTATTTTTTGACAGTGGACAGTGAGAGAGAGAGACAGAGAGAAAGGTCTTCCTTTGCTGTTGGTTCACCCTCCAATGGCCGCCGTGGTTGGCGTGCTGCGGCCGGCGCACTGCGCTGATCCGAAGGCAGGAGCCAGGTGCTTCTCCTGGTCTCCCATGGGGTGCAGGGCCCAAGCACTTGGGCCATCCTCCACTGCATTCCCAGGCCATAGCAGAGAGCTGGCCTGGAAGAGGGGCAACCGGGACAGCATCTGGCGCCCCGACCGGGACTAGAACCTGGTGTGCAGGCGCCACAAGGCGGAGGATTAGCCTGTTGAGCCATTGCGCCGGCCAAAAGTTTTATATAAAATTAAATTAAAAGGTAAGCTTATTTTGATGCAAAAATGTAGAAAAGCATGCATTTTTATGATATGCCTTTCCTGTGAACTTTTAAAAGATACACATATGAGAATACCAGGAAGTTTTGTAGCAAAGATACATGTATTTTAATTTAACTTTTCCACAATTTTTTAAAGGACCTTCATAAACTAGTTCTGAGAAAATTCTGTTTGTGAACAGTGCATATGTACATACAAGTATACTACTAATTACAGATGAATAAGGAATGTAGATGGCATTGTTTTATTAGTGGTTCTGAGTGATCTAGTTTTAATTTCTTAGGGAAAATCTCTCAGGTTGCTCAGAGAAGAGGATTTGTGACCAAGTGGTGTATGAAGATGCTACTGCCAGGAGATGCTGGGCAGGGAAGTGGGCTGGCCTGGCAAAGGCAGGATTTCATATGCTGTTTTTCTGAATTTCAGCCTGATCTCAAAAGAGAGTCATCCATCTGAATGTATTGAGAATGCAAAAGTGAGGTAACGGGCTCTGGTAGTCCAAAACCATTTGCTAAGGGCTGTGGGGAGTGGGTGGGGAGTGGTGGGGAACAAGAGGTAGGTAAGAGGAATATATTCCAAGAACTTCCTTCTGCTGTTTGAGGGCAAAGCAGTGCTTCCAGTTGCCTGAGGACAGGCTCTGAGAAGAGCCTGAGGTGTTGGTCATTGGGGGCAAAAGGGGGTGAGTATGGGGAGAAGGGATGGATTGACAAAGAAGTGGTAAAAGGGAACCCAAGTCGTAAAGGCCCTTTATGAAATTCAAGTCCAACTTCCTTGAACATATTGTGATTCCAAACTTCTCTAATTTTAGTTCAATTTCTAAGAGTCCACACAAACAAGTTTCTATATAACTAAGGGCATATTTCTAACAGTTCTTGGAAATGGGATTAAAATATGAATTTATTTTGGTATAAAAAGTTTTAAAATCCATGCTTACAAAGGGTCTCTGCAGAGTTCATGAAAAATGTGGATTATGTAAAAGTTATGCATGGATGTTAATTTTTTACACCACAATAAAATTAGCTTTTACTTCCATTTATTTTCCTGAGAACTTTTTGAACTATCCTCATGGTTCTAACACATTTATTGCCTAGTAGCTAAGTTAAAAATGTCCTCTTATCTCTATAGACAGAGAGGCAGAAATGCACTTAAGAGACATACAGCTGTCCAGAAGGCAATGTTCTTCACTGCTCCATTTTGTGTCCTAGCACAAACTATTCCATGTGACGTGTTTCCATAGTTGAAATAGGTATGTGATTCACCAAAATAACTTCCAAGTCACATTTGACAGTGGCCATTTTTCTCATTCAAAAGAGTTTTTGAAGATCCACACAAAGCTTGTTTTGTTTTTGTTATGGGATGCCGCTTTTCTTATCTTTGCCTTGCTATGTTATTTACTGGGAAAAGGTAAAGAAGCCATATAAATGCACATAGTGATTTTGCTCAAAAACACATCATGAAATCTGTTAGTTTATGAGTTGATACAATAACTCCCTCATCATTGGGAGGAACTGACGGGAGGAGAGGCTGTTTCAGTGTGTTACCTGGCTTTTTGGGAAAGAGTGATAGCATGGGCTCTAGAATATTCTGAGAAAATTCAAATTTTGATGGAAGAAAATATCATGCTGAAGATCATAAGGTAATAGCTGGTATTTGTTACTCCAACTGAGAACACTGATTTCAAACATGCCACTATTGTGTTGCCAAGCCATGGTCAACACATAACCAATTAAAGAGATGGACAGCCATTTCCATCACAGAAAAACATGGTCACCCTTTTCACCTTAACTTACATAAAATGAATCTACATGGCAGGGCTGATCTACCTTTCTGCATCTCTTATTTACTCCTTCTACACTTATTCACCATAAGTAGAAGGAAAGAGATGGAGGTGGTATGACCTCACTTTTCCTGGAAAATTGACCTTGTCTTAGCTACTGCAGTACTTACTTTTTCATCACTGTAACAATTTTATAAACAAACAACAAAAAAGGTTTATTTAGCTCATCATTTTAGAGGTTGAAATCCAAGGTCAGTTGGTCCCATTGGTTTGCATCTGGTGAGAGTGGTGTGTGGCAATGGCAAAGCACATGTACAAGAATGATGGCACAGTGAGCCCGGAGGCAGAGTAGTTGGGCCCAACTCGGACTTTCATAACTCTCTCACGAGAACTACATCCAAGGGCACGAGTCAAGTGACCTAAGTGCCTCCTGTTTGGTCCACTTTCTCAACACCATACCTGAGTAATTTTTTTACCCTCTTAGAACATTTATCTTACGACTTTGGCATTTAAAGTCTCACATGTGTTTAGGAGCCAAATCATATTCAAACTATAGCAGCTACTTAGAGATTTTTTTTTCTAGTTTGTTTCATAATAAGTAATAAGGCTTTTTAAAAAATCTTATACCTATTTTTCTTCAAAAACTCATATCATCTTAATGTAAGATATTTAGGGACAGAACAGAACAGTTGCAAGGTAATAGAGGAAGAAGAGAAAGAAAATGCTTTGAGATATCTGAGTTGAGTGATTCGTTACATCTGGTTCATTCATTTCACTTCAAACTCCAAATCACTTAAGGGAAAAGGAAAACATGATGGGTTCTGTACTCGTGTGGCCTTAATATCAGGTTGTTGTGATCTGGAGGAATGGTCCACAAGTCAGAAGGAGGTTGGCCTAGTTTATCCCCATCAATTCTATACTTTCCTCTCCAAATTTCAATCTGAAATGACAGATTTCAGAGGAAGTTTTTATATATGAAATATTCATATATGCCATTTAATTGTCTGGGGACTGAGGCCCAGAAATGATGGGACTACCAAGGACTATATGGAATAATGGAAGTGGACTTAAGACAACCTTTTTTCCCCATCCAGCACATTCTTGGACAACTTTAATTATCAACATTGTACTCTCATAGTAGAGTGAAAATTATGCAGGTAATGATAGTAGCTACCCAGTGCTCTGAATATAATGGGAGGGCAAGTAGGGTGTCAGGCAGAAACCAGCATCACCCGTCTGCTTCTTTTTGTCACATTCTTCATTCTTGTTGATCCAACTGTCTTATTTCTCATTCTCTTACGTGATGTTTCTGGGAGATATTTTGTGTGGTGCAACATCAACTTCTGTGGCGGTGTTGCATCTTGATAGCAGACAAATCATGTCTTTCATGAGCCTGTATCTGCCACCATAAAGCAGGAGGCTAGTTCTGATTTTCTTGCTGTCTCATTAGAATTGAATAAGCAGAAAATGTGCATGGGATATTCTAGACATCCAGGGAAAAGATACTGCACACCAAAAGTCATCAGCCTATCTCATGCACTGTATGAGCTAAGTGAGATGATATGTAAAAACCCTGCAAGACATTGGCACAGGCAAAGAGTTCTTAGAAAAGACCACAGAGGCACAGGTAGTCAAAACCAAATTAACAAATAGGATTACATCAAATTGAGAAGTTCCTGTACTGCAAAAGAAACACTCAGGAGAGTGAAGAGGCAACCAACAGAATGGGAGAAATTATTTATAAACTATGCAACTGATAAAGGATTAATAACCAGAATCTACAAAGAGATCACAAACTCTGCAACAACAAAACAAACAAACCAGTTAAGAGATAGGCAAAGGACTTAAAAGATATTTTTTCAAAAGAAGAAATCCAAAAGTCCAACAGAGACATGAAAAAATGCTCAGGATCATTAGCCATCAGGGAAATGCAAATCAAAACCACAATGAGGTTTCACCTCACCCCAGTTAGAATGGCTTTTATACAGAAATAAATGAACAATAAATTCTGGTGAGGATGTGGAGAAAAAGGTACACTAATCCACTGTTGGTGGGAATGTTAATTGCTACAGCCACTGTGGAGGAAAATATGGAATTACCTTGAAAACCTGAATATAGACCTACCATATGACCTAGCATACCACTCCAGGGAATTTACCCAAGGAAAATGAAATCAGCAAATAAAAGAGTTATCTACACTCCCATGTTTATTGCAGCTCAATTCACAATAGCTAAGACATGGAATCAACCTAAATGCCCATCAACCAAAGATTGGATGAAGAAATTATTGGATATGTATACTATGGAATACTATACAGTGATAAAAAATGAAATACGGCCATCTGAAACAAAGTGGATGAATCTGAAAAACATCATACTTAGTGAAATAAGTCAGTCCCAATACCATATGTTCTCCCTGATCTGTGAGAACAGATCACCTAAAACAAAATCTGTAGAAATTAACACTTGAAGAAGGGATGTCTTGAACTGCCCTTGTCTTGACTGCTGAGAAACAGTTTCATTTTTTTTATTTCTTTTCCTTCATACTATTTGTTGAATCTTTACTTAACATAGTGTTAATAATATGTGTATGAAGCAGTTGAAGATGGAGCTCAGTAAAAAAAATGAGAGTGGGAATAATAGAGAGATGAGGAAGTTTTTAACTGTAGAGCTGTATAGTTCTGCACACATTCCTATGGAATTATTTCTAAGAGCACAGTTTAAAAACTTGTCATGGGACCCCAAATCCCATTAAGCTGGTTGTTAAAAATGCAATCTTAAGCACTATAGTGATCATATTAAGTGTTAAAGTGAACATGTAAATAGGATTAAGTGTTAAAGTGATCATATAAATAGGATCACTTTTCTGCTAATTATAATAGATAGAATTAAAAAAGGAGAGAATGTTCCAACATAGGAAGCAGTCCACGCAGCAGACTCATAGAATGTCAATCACTTTAAGTAACAATCTGACCTCAGAATCCCTTACGTCATTCAGATGTGGTTGAAAAGCACATGGGAGCATTTCAGGCATGGAAAGACAAGACACTGTGGTAAAAAAAATTGTCTTACATGAAGGATCTCTGTGAATGAGACCCCAGTGGAAAGAAGTGGCCATCAAAGAAAAATGTACATTTCTCTGAAGGGGGGAGAGAAATTCCACTTTGCTAATGGCCTTGTGCAAATACTGAGAGATTTTGTGGATTCAAAAGCCTTCCATAGCCTAGGCAACTCATGTCCAGAGCCTTGGATGGTTACTGACATGATACATGAGTGTTAATTGTTAAATTAACAACAGGAGTCAGTGTTCTCTAACTCCCAGTGTAGGACCTCTGTCCTCAATGAATTGTATTATGAGAGTTAACTGTAAAAACTTGTTCCCAAACAGTGTTTTTGTGTTTGTGCATGTGTGTGCAAATTGTTGAAATCTTTAATTAGTACAGAGTTGGTGTTCTGTGTACAAAGTTAGTTGAAAATGAATCTTAATGGAGAATGGGACTGGGGATGGGAGACGGAGGAAGAGGAGGAGTGGAAGTGTGAGTATGGTGGGAAGAATCACTATATTCCTAAAGTTGTACTTATGAAATTTGTATTCCTTAATAAATAAATAAATAAATTTAAAAAGTGAAATATTCTGACTTCCATAAAACACAAGCAGCATTTGTGCTATTATGACTTCTGTTGAACATGGCTATAGTAGGATTTTACTTCTTAATGTCTTTAATCACTTAATTAATTTCTGTAGCAGACTCCAGATGGGCAGTGACTGAATAGCTTGAAGAAGAGAAAGCTTTCCTGAGAAAATATATTTGCACAATAAATGTTGACCCTCTGTCTGCAGGAGATCACCAGGGTATCCATTGTGATTTATGCTTTCCTTACATTGATGATGGAGGAGGGAGAGGTGTGAGTAAGGAGCAAAGGAAGACATCAGAGATGCTCCTATCCCAGCAACTCCAGATCTCCTAACACTCAGAATGCTGAATGTTCTTAGAAACATAAAGACACTGGTGGGCGGAGCCAAGATGGCGGATAGTGAGGATGTGCACCAATAGTCCGGGAAAAGATAGTTTAAAAAAAGTGGAGTTACTGTAGCCTCAGGAAAAGACGCAAGAAAAAACTGCAGAGGAAACGCTTCCGGATCTAGTGGATGTGACCCAGAGGACCTACGGGGAGCCCACCGCGTGGAAACCCAGCCGCGGGAGCCGAGCCACAGAATCTTGCCAGCGCGGGAACAGGAGGTAAGATAAAAACCTCAGAAACCCGAGACATTGGTGGGGAAAGGCAGAACGAGGCCTGAGGCCCCACTGGGGAAAGTTCACCAGGCTGACTGGAGGAGAGAAAAAAAAAAACGAATAAATAAGGGGAACCAGCACGGACACTAGCCTCTCTCTCCACTCACCTTACAAAGCCGAGCAAGACAAAGAGCAGGTGCCATTTTACATATGAAAAGCAGCAACCCTGAGAAGCCAAGCAGAAAAACTTGACTCTGGTTGGGAGAAATAACAGGAGGTTAGAATCTAGTGAAAGTAGGTGGAGCTAACGATCTGAGACTGTGAAAATCCTATGGGGGGCGAGCGAACTCACCAAGTACAGAAACTCGGTAACCTTGGGACTGTGGAGAAATTGAGGTTTGCATAAACTCTTTGTGTGGTCCCAGGGGTAGATCAAACGAATACCCACAGAGGCCAGATTTCAACTACCCTCAATTCCACTCAGTTGTGTGGAATTACTTCCCAACTGAGTCAAAAAAAAAAAAAAAAGAAAAAAAAGAAAGAAAGAAAAGAGAGAGAGAGCGAGCAAGGGAGAGAACAATCTGGGTGAGTCACCTTTGCAACACCCTTAAACCTGAAGAATCAAACAGAGCTCTCTGGCCACACCCATCACAGCCTCTAAGGATCCATCAAACCAGACAGCCCACTTAATCTAGAGGCATAGTATAACGAGAAAAAAACACCACAGCAAAAAAACCATAAATTATCTCCAAAATGCCAAATAACAAATTCAGAAACCGAGGTAACAAGAGCAAGGAAGTCACTATGATGCCCCCAAATGAACAAGACACCCCAATGCAAGATTATGAAGATGAAGAGATAGAGGAAATGCAAGAAGTGGATCTCAAAAAGTTGATAAGAACATTAAGAAGTTCTCAAAAACAAATTCTTGAACTACAGAAATCCTTAATTGACAAGATAGAAAATCTCTCTTGTGAAAATGAAATATTAAGGAGGAATCAAAATGAAATGAAACAGCTAGTACAACATGAAACTGTGATAGTGACGAGAAACCATAATGAAATGAAGAATTCAATCGATCAAATGACAAACACATTAGAGAGCCTTAAAAACAGAATGGGTGAAGCAGAAGAGAGAATATCAGATTTAGAAGACAGAGAACAGGAAAGGAAACAGTCAAATCAAAGAAAAGAAGAAGAAAACAGAAATCTAAAAAATACTGTCAGGAATCCACAGGATACTATTAAAAAACCCAACATTCGGGTTCTAGGAGTTCCTGAAGGCATGGAAAGGGAGAAAGGATTAGAAGGCCTTTTTAGTGAGATACTAGCAGAAAATTTCCCAGGTTTGGAGAAGGACAGAGATATCCCAGTACAGGAAGCTCATAGAACCCCTAATAAACATGATCAAAAGAGATCCTCACCATGACACGTTGTAATCAAACTCACCACAGTGAAACACAAAGAAAATATCCTAAAATGTGCAAGAGAGAAACGCCAGATTACTCTCAGAGGATCTCCAATTAGACTCACAGCTGACTTCTCTTCAGAAACCCTACAAGCTAGGAGAGAATGGCGAGATATAGCCCAGGTACTAAGAGAGAAAAACTGCCAACCCAGAATATTATATCCTGTAAAGCTCTCATTTGTGAATGAAGGTGAAATTAAGACTTTTCATAGCAAACAGAAACTGAAAGAATTTGTTGCCACTCATCCTGCCCTGCAAAAGATGCTTAAAGATGTGTTACAAACAGAAACACAGAAACACAGTCACCAATATGAAAGAAGGTAAAGGAAGGAAACCTCACAGCAAAAGATCACAGGAATCTCAAAGCATATATTAGAAAATATCTTTGGCAAATGGCAGGGCAAATTACTCCTTCTCAATAGTCACATTGAATGTTAATGGCCTGAACTGTCCAGTTAAAAGACACCGATTGGCTGATTGGGTTAAGGAACAAAACCCATCTTTTTGCTGCTTACAAGAAACACATCTTTCCAACAATGATGCATACAGACTGAAAGTGAAAGGCTGGAAAAAGATATACCATGCCAACAGAAATGAAAAAAGAGCGGGTGTAGCCATCTTAATATCGGACAACATAAACTTTACCACAAAAACTATTAGGAGAGACGAAGAGGGGCACTATATAATGATTAAGGGATCCATTCAACAGGAAGATATAACGATTATCAATGTATATGCACCTAATCCCAGGGCACCAGCTTATTTAAAAGACTTGTTAAGGGACTTAAAGGGAGACTTAGACCCCAATACAATAGTACTGGGGGACTTCAATACTCCACTCTCAGAGATAGACAGATCAACAGGACAGAAGATCAATAAGGAGACAGTAGATTTAAACAAAACTATAGCCCAAATGGATCTAACAGATATCTACAGAACTTTTCATCCTACACATAAAGACTTTACATTCTTCTCAGCAGTACATGGAACCTTCTCTAGGATTGACCACATACTAGGCCATAAAGCAAGTCTCAGCAAATTCAAAAGAATTAGAATCATACCATGCAGCTTCTCAGACCACAAAGGAATGAAGTTGGAAATTAGCAACTCGGGAATCCCTAGAGCACGTGCAAACACATGGAGACTGAACAACATGCTCCTGAATGAACAATGGGTCATAGAAGAAATTAAAAGAGAAATCAAAAATTTTCTGGAAGTAAATGAGGATAACACCACAACATACCAAAACCTATGGGATACAGCAAAAGCAGTGTTAAGAGGAAAGTTTATATCAATAGGTGCCTACATCAATAAATTAGAAAGGCACCAAATAGATGAGCTTTCAAGTCATCTCAAGGATCTAGAAAATCTGCAGCAAACCAAACCCAAACCCAGTAGGAGAAGAGAAATAATTAAAATCAGAGAAGAAATTAACAGGATTGAATAAAAAAAAATTACAAAAAATCAGCCAAATGAGGAGCTTGTTTTTTGAAAAAATAAACAAAATTGACACCCCATTGGCCCAACTAACTAAAAAAAGAAGAGAAAAGACCCAAATCCATAAAATCAGAGATGAAAAAGGAAACTTAACAACAGACACCACAGAAATAAAAAGAATCATCAGAAATTACTACAAGGACTTGTATGCCAGCAAACAGGGAAATCTATCAGAAATGGACAGATTCTTGGACACATACAACCTACCTAAATTCAGCCAGGAAGACATAGAAAACCTAAACAGACCCATAACTGAGACAGAAATTGAAACAGTATTAAAGGCCCTCCCAACAAAGAAAAGCCCAGGACCAGATGGATTCACCGCTGAATTCTACCAGACATTTAAAGAAGAACTAACTCCAATTCTTCTCATATTATTCAGAACAATCGAAAAAGAGGGAATCCTCCCAAATTCTTTCTATGAAGCCAGCATCACCTTAATTCCTAAGCCAGAAAAAGATGCAGCATTGAAAGAGAATTACAGACCAATATCCCTAATGAACATAGATGCAAAAATACTTAATAAAATTCTGGCCAATAGAATGCAACAACACATCAGAAAGATCATCCACCCAGACCAAGTGGGATTTATCCCTGGTATGCAGGGATGGTTCAACGTTCGCAAAACAATCAACGTGATACACCACACTAACAGAGTACAGAAGAAAAACCATATGATTCTCTCAATAGACGCAGAGAAAGCATTTGATAAAATACAACACCCTTTCATGATGAAAACTCTAAGCAAACTGGGTATTGAACATTCCTCAATACAATCAAAGCAATATATGAAAAGCCCACGGCCAACATCCTATTGAATGGGGAAAAGTTGGAAGCATTTCCGCTGAGATCTGGTACCAGACAGGGATGCCCACTCTCACCACTGCTATTCAATATAGTTCTGGAAGTTCTAGCCAGAGCTATTAGGCAAGAAAAAGAAATTAAAGGGATACAAATTGGGAAGGAAGAATCAAACTATCCCTCTTTGCAGATGGTATGATTCTTTATTTAGGGGACCCAAAGAACTCTACTAAGAGACTATTGGAACTCATCGAAGAGTTTGGCAAAGTAGCAGGATATAAAATCAATGCACAAAAATCAACAGCCTTTGTATACACAGGCAATGCCACGGCTGAGGAAGAACTTTTAAGATCAATCCCATTCACAATATCTACAAAAACACTCAAATACCTTGGAATAAACTTAACCAAGGACGTTAAAGATCTCTATGATGAAAACTACAAAACCTTAAAGAAAGAAATAGCAGAGGATACCAAAAAATGGAGAAATCTTCCATGCTCATGGATTGGAAGAATCAATATCATCAAAATGTCTATTCTCCCAAAAGCAATTTATACATTCAATACAATACCAATCAAGATACCAAAGACATTCTTCTCAGATCTGGAAAAATGATGCTTAAATTCATATGGAGACACAGAAGACCTTGAATAGCCAAAGCAATCTTGTACAACAAAAACAAAGCCGGGGGCATCACAATACCAGATTTCAGGACATACTACAGGGCAGTTGTTATCAAAACAGCATGGTATTGGTACAGAAACAGATGGATAGACCAGTGGAACAGAATAGAAACACCAGAAATCAATCCAAACATCTACAGCCAACTTATATTTGATCACAGGTCCGAAACCAATCCCTGGAATAAGGATAGTCTATTCAATAAATGGTGCTGGGAAAATTGGATTTCTACGTGCAGAAGCGTGAAGCAAGACCCCTTTCACCTTACACAAAAATTCACTCAACATGGATTAAAGACTTAAATCTATGACCCGAAACCATCAAATTATTAGAGAGCATTGGAGAAACCCTGCAAGATATAGGCACAGGCAAAGACTTCTTGGAAAAGACCCCAGAAGCACAGGCAGTCAACACCAAAATTAACATTTGGGATTGAATCAAACTGAGAAGTTTCTGTACTTCAAAAGAAAAAGTCAGGAAAGTGAATAGGCAACCGACAGAATGGGAAAAAAATATTTGCAAACTATGCTACAGATAAAGGGTTGATAACCAGAATCTACAAAGAAATTAAGAAACTCCACAACAACAAAACAAGCAACCGACTTAAGAGATGGGCCAAGGACCTCAATAGACCTTTTTCCAAAGAGGAAATCAAAATGGCCAACAGACACACGAAAAAATGTTCAAGATCACTAGCAATCAGGGAAATGCAAATCAAAACCACAATGATGTTTCACCTCACCCCCGGTGAGAATGTCTCACATTCAGAAATCTACCAACAATAGATGCTGGAAAGGATGTGGGGAAAAAGGGACAGTAACCCACTGTTGGTGGGAATGCAAACTGGTTAAGCCACTATGGAAGTCAGTCTGGAGATTCCTCAGAAACCTGAATATAACCCTACCATACAAGCCAGCCATCCCACTCCTTGGAATTTACCCAAAGGAAATTAATTTGGCAAATAAAAAAGCCATCTGCATATTAATGATTATTGCAGCTCAATTCACAATAGCTAAGACCAGGAACCAACCCAAATGCCCATCAACAGTAGACTGGATAAATATAAGAGTGGGAAAAAGAGAGGGAGGAGATGTACAATTTGGGACATGCTCAATCGGACTTGCCCCAAATGGTGGAGTTAGAAACGTGCCAGGGGATTTCAATGCAATCCCATCAAGGTGGCATGTACCAATGCCATCTCACTAGTCCAAGTGATCAATTTCAGTTCACAATTGATGACTCTGATAGGTCTAAGAATCAAAGGGATCACATAAACAAGACTAGTGTCTGCTAATACTAACTGATAGAATCAAAAAGGGAGAGAACGATCCAACATGGGAAGCGGGAGACACAGCAGACTCATAGAATGGCAGATGTCCTAAACAACACTCTGGCCTCAGAATCAGCCCTTAAGGCATTTGGATCTGACTGAAGAGCCCATGAGAGTATTTCAGGCATGGAAAGCCAAGACACCCTGGAAAAAAAAAGAAGACCTAAATGAAAGATCTCAGCGAGTGAGATCCCAGTGGAAAGAACGGGACCATCAAAGAAGGAGGTACCTTTCTCTGAAGGGAGGAGAGAACTTCCACTTTGACTATGACCCTATCAGATTAAGATCAAAGTCAGCGAACTCTAAAGGCTTCCATAGCCCTGGCAACTCATGACTAGAGCCTAGGGAGATTACTGACGCCATAAAAAAATTGTAAGTCAACAACAGGAGTCACTGTGTTACTTACATGTCATGTGGGATCTGTCCTTAATGTGTTGTCTAATGTGAAGTGATGCTATAACTAGAGCTAAAACAATATTTTTACACTTTGTGTTTCTGTGTGGGTGCGAACTGATGAAATCTTTACTTAGTATATACTGAATCGATCTTCTGTATATAAAGATAATTGAAAATGAAAAAAAAAACTGGTGTTAAATTGGAAATTGCATAGAAAATTAATTAATTTTTAAAAATATCATGTAGGATCTCTGTCTTTAATGTGCTTTACACTGTTATTTAATGCTATAACTAGTACTGCAACAGTATTTTTTCACTTTGTGTTGCTATGTGGGGGCAAACTGTTGAAATCTTTACTTAATATATACTAAACTGATCTTCTGTATATAAAGAGAATTGAAAATGAATCTTGATGTGAATGGAAGGGGAGAGGGAGCGGGAAAGGGGAGGGTTTTTGGTGGGAGTGAAGTTATTTGCTGGGGAAGCCATTGTAATCCATAAGCTGTACTTTGGAAATTTATATTCATTAAATAAGTTAAAAAAATAGAAACATAAAGACACTGAAATGTCACTTTTGGAATGACTGAGCTGTGGAATGTATTTGCATTTCCCTGTTTTTTTTTTTTTTACTGAATAAAATGATTTTTTTAAATCATACTTTCATAGAAATCTATTTTAAGAAATGTTGGCCCATGCGGATCAACTCCTTCCAAAGCCCAGTCACATTCCAAAGCACCATGAAAAATGGCTGTTTATTGAATGTTTAAAGTTTTCTGTAATTAGCATACTACTTTTAGACAGGCTAGCAGAAAACAACACAGGCTAACTTAATCAAGAAAATATTTTAGGGGGAGGCTGGGTAGCTCACATAATTTAAAAAAGAGATGAATTGGCAGATTTGAAAAAGATAGGAATGTGTGCTCCAGCAGTCCTAAGAGCAGGACCTTGGGATTCTCTTGGTTGGGACCCCTACTTCAAGTCCTTGGGAGAAAGTGGTGGTGGTGACTACAGAGGAGTTTGTGAGTGTAGCAGCTCCCCCCACACAGCATATGAAGTTAGGGAGGGGAAAGTCCCCAAGGGAAAGAGGTTGGGCAGACAAATACCCAAGGATTCCACCACCCCAGATCTGCGCTGTTTTAAAAAATACACGACAAGTGTAATAGGTCAAAACACCCAGTGGTACTCCATTATCTACAATTTTTTGTGTCATTTAAGCATAATGGACTCGGTTTTTATGCTGTGGTTATATAGGTGTTGTTTAAAGCTTATATCAAGGAAACAAGAGAGCAATGTGATCTGTGCATCTGAGTTTTACATTGGCATGGCCACAAATTAACTGTATGATATGGAAGGGTGTTTAACCATTCAGCGTCTCAGTTCCAGGTGAAAAATGAGAAGACTTATAGATCTGTATTCTATATTTTGTTTTCCTTTTCTCTTTGTTTTGGTTGTTGATCTGAATGACAGAACTAAAGTAATTATACACCTGACTATTTAGGATACCATGTACGTGCTGTCTAGTATACTGTATGCATTTTTCTGAGCAAGGTCCCTTCTTATTTCCACATTTTCTTAATCTCCAGTCTCATTATTTTCACCCTATAGACAACCAATTTAATATTTTTGATGCATTTTCTTATATATGTAGAATATATATTATGGTTTTATATGTGTGTACCTATACCCATATACATGCACATTTTTAACAGTTTGCAATTGGTATAGTTACTGATCTTATTCTGTTGCTTTAGAGAAATACCATATATTCTCACATATATATGGGAGCTAAAGTAACAAGAAAGGAAGGAGGGAAGGAAGGATGGAAGGAAGGAAGGAAGGAAGGAAGGAAGGAAAGAAGGAAGAAAGGAAGGAAGGAAGGAACGGAGGGAGGGAGGGAGGGAAGAGGGGAGGGAGGAAGGGACAGCCAAAAAGAAAGAAAAGCCTGAGTTTTGTGAAACTTTGTTTCAAGTCTTTCTCAAATTGTTAAGAATGATTAACTACCACAGTTTTAGTAATCTGTGATTATTTTAAAATTTACTGTATAGGAGTGAAATTGACATCATTTGATTATTGTTTATACCCCTTGCCTATATTCCTGTTGAACTATGATATTTTTATTTTTATTTGTTGAACTCTATTGGTGGTGCTTTAAGCTTTGACTATAATGTAAATTTAAAATGTTATCTCAGAAAGCATTTTAAGGGCCAGTGCTGTGGCGCAGTAGGTTAATCCTTCACCAGCAGCACAGGAATCCCATATGGGTGCCGGTTTTAGTTCCCGCTGCTTCTCTTCCGATCCAGCTCTCTGCTATGGCCTGGGAAAGCAGTAGAAGATGGCCCAAGTGCTTGGGCCCTTGTACCTGTGGGAGACCAGGAAGAAGCCCCTGGCTCCTAGCTTTAGATTGGTACAGCTCTGGCCGATGGAAGACCTTTCTCTCTGTCTCCCCTTCTCACTGTCTATAACTCTACCTATCAAATAAATAAATAAAATCTTAAAAAAATTAAAATGTTTTCATGTGGCATTATGTTTTTAAGAGCTACCCACATTGGCCCTTGTCCATCTAGGTCGTTATTCCTAACTACACCATGGCATCCCATAATAGACATCCATTAGTATTGTATTTATTTATTTCTCTAGTGATAAGTACATAATGCAGCTCCATATCTCAGTACCACTAGCAAATTGCCTTCTTGTCTATATTTCCTGTAGGAGTTTCCCTGGGATATATCCCTATAGTAGGATTGAGGTATAAAACCTCATAATTTCACTGAGTAGAGTCACATTGCTTTAAGAAAAGATCTTACCATTTTCTGCTTCCACCAGTTTTGTGTTTAACTACCTGTATATATGAAATATGCATTTATATTTGCCTTTTTCCTCCATGACCGTGCTATTTCTCTATTATCTTCTATTTTTTATTGTTTTAATTTTCATAGCTAAGTCTTTATCTATTTGAAATGTATCTTTGTTTTCCAATTAATTTCTCTTTGTAAACTAATTTCTTCAAGGCCATCTTTCATCTTTTCTCACTTATTTTTAGTGTCAACCTTACAAAACAGCAAGATAGGCCTGTTTTGAGCTCCCTGTTCTGTTCCATTGATCTCTCTGGTTTTGAACCAATGTCACCCTGCTTTAAATTGCTGTAGCTTTGTGGCATGCCTTAATATCGGAGAGGTTAAGTCCCTGGTTTTTTTTCTGTTTTCAAAATTGATCTAATAACAAACTGGCTATTCCTATGGAAAAAAATAAAAATGAGTCCTAGTATACAAAAATAAATTCCAGATGAACAAAGGGTTATAAGTAATAAAAATAAAAACTTCTAAAAGTTGATGTGGATAAATCTACCACAGTTGAATTTCTGAGATCTTTCTGACAAAATGGGATATCAGAAGTTACACTAGGAAATAGAAATAATTGACTATATTACAATTTTTCATGTATAAAATCATTCTATAAAAATCAATGGGCAGAGGGCTGGCACTGTGGCACATTGGGTTAAAGCCCTGGCCTGAAACGCCGGCATCCCGTATGGGTGCCGGTTCTAGTCCTGGCTGTTCCATCTCTGATCCAGCTCTCTGCTATGGCCTGGAATAGCAGTAGAAGATGGCCCAAGTCCTTGGGCCCTGCACCCACGTGAGGTACCCAGAAGAAGCTCCTGGCTCCTGGCTTCAGATTGGCACAGCTCCAGCTGTTGCAGCCATCTGGAGAGTGAACCATCAGATGGAAGACCTCTTTCTCTGTCTCTACCTCTCTCTGTAACTCTGTCTTTCAAATAAATATTTTTAAAAAAATCAATAGGCAAGAATGAACAAGAAACATGTTTATAACTCAGATGATAATGCATTAATTTCTGTAATTTTCAAAGATGAAAAACCCTATTGAAAATATATATATGAAAAGATAAGTAAGAAAAGAATAAATCTTAAATGTGAACAAATGTGTAAAAGTTCACAATTCAAAAGAAAACAGAAAAATTCACATTATAATAATGAGCTTTGACTTCATGCTCATTGGACAGAGATATGAAGGAAAGCTTAGTATGATACATATTAGTAGTGGAAATGTTAGAATTTATAGTGTTTGGGGAAGAAAATCTTGCACTATCTATGGAAATTAAGTATGTATGCTCAATCCCTTTTGTAGAAATAAAAGTACAAATTATATCCTTAAAAATACAAGTACAAATTTAAATGAACTTGTGATATATGTGGTCCTTTATTACAACATTGTTTATGCTCACCAAAAACTGAATGTAAAAAACGTGCTTAATGAGATGAATATAATTGAATTACGGTTCAAATCCTATGTAATGTTCCACAGCCACAACAATTATTTAGAAGAGTATATATGTATGGGATATGCAATTACAGAGAAAATAGAATGCTAGCATAGCTACATGAAACTGGGGAAGACAATGGAGAAAAAGTGTCCATCATAAGAAGAGAATGTATGATCTGATCTTATCTGTATAAAACTATGTATGCGTAAGGCAAGAGTGAATGGTTACTGAGTATGAAGGGTGATTATCATAAAGTAGTGAGATTCTAGGTGACTTCTTGCCTACTTTTTATATTGTTCTAGTTTTTCCAATAAACTTTTTATGCAGTTAGAAATAAATAACAGAACTATTTTAATTGTGGAAATAAATATGTAACAATTAAAAATCAAATAATTCTAAAATAAAAATTTGCAGTATTAATTAACTTTAATTCCTCCATAGAAATATCAGAAAAGTTTTGTCCTGGTTATGAAGAAAATACTATTGGAATGTTTACTGGCTTTCATTTAATAAGAAAAATTCTGTGCAGATTTTGTGTCTTTACAATATTATGTTGTACTATGTATTTCTTTAGTTCTGCTCATGTTTTTTGAATCCTTAAGTGAGTATAAAATTTTCTCCTTGAAGGTGTTTTCCAATTTTTGTTAGGTACCTTTTTATAGATGTTATTTTATTTTTTAGTTTGTTTTGGGCTATAGAAGGACCCTTTTCACTTTCTTAAGTAAGTTGATCTTAATCTTGTAATTAAGGTGAATTATTAGTTTGTGTGATGTTTTTATTCTTTTGAGTTTTCACTTTTAATTTTTTAAATAAAACTTTTATTACGGTGAGATACATACAATATGAAATTTATCATTTACCCATTTTTAAGTTCAGGATAGTAAGTAAATTCACCTTGTTTTGTGACCATTACCACCATCCAGCTCTACGACTCTTTTCTCTTGCAAAATTTTTTTTAATATTTTTTTTAACTTTTATTTAATGAATATAAATTTCCAGTGTACACCTTATGGATTACAATGGCTTCCCCCTCCCATAACTTCCCTCCCACCCGCAACCCTCCCCTCTCCCGCTCCCTCTCCCCTTCCATTTGCATCAAGATTCATTTTCAATTCTCTTTATATACAGAAGATCAATTTAGTATAAAGATTTCAACAGTTTGCACCCACATAGAAACACAAAGTGAAACATACTGTTTGAGTACTGGTTATAGCATTAAATCAAAATGTATAGCACATTAAGGACAGAGATCCCACATGAGGAGCAAGTGCACAGTGGCTCCTGTTGTTGACCCAACAAATTGACACTCTATGGCGCCAGTGACCATCCTAGGCCGTCGTCATGAGTTGCCAAGGCTATGGAAGCCTTCCAAGTTTACCGACTCTGCTCATATTTAGACAAGGTCATAAAAGACAGGGTTAAGATAGTAACCAATGATCCTAAGAGTGGCATTTACCAGGTCTGAACAATTATACAGCATTAAGTGGGGAAGAGGACCATCAGTACACACAGGTTGGGAGTAGAGCCATTGGTGGTAGAGTAGAGGTTATGATTACAAAGGAATGAGGCCCAAGTGCACTAGACAGGGCCTAGAACAAAGGACAGAGTCATTATTAGAGGAGCTAAGAAAGGTGCTGTCTAAGCTACAAGTAATTTTTCTGATTGAGAGACAAATAGAACCTGATAGAAGGGGCTTGATAATAATCTGGTGGGCTTTAGGCCTTGTAAATTAAGAGGCCCAGACCTATCTATCTCTTCACATGGGGTATATCCTAAGGGAGGTGTGAACCTCCTAGGGGAAGGCACTCTGTTGACTTTCATTACTTGGCTGGGCTGGGAGGAGAGCTGGCCAGGTAAAGGCAAGGGGCATCTCTAACAAGAAATTTACAGTTCTGCCTGCAATGTTGCTGACCCTACTTGACCATCCCCTCAGCTGCAGTGGTCACTTTGGAAGTTGGGCTGAGTGAAGGGCTTTTCAGCTTAGAGCCAATAAGATCTGTGGCTCTGACCTGGGCATCCTTCGACTCCAGGGCAGGTCCATTTCCAGTGATCCAACTCTTGGCAGAGCTGCCAGGGCTCTTCACAAGCTGATTTCTGCTGAAGCCCAGGCTTACCACATTGAAAGCCACGGCAGTGGACTGGCCTGTTGGGTCTCCTTGAGGGCAGATCACTGTACAGATCAGCCATTAATAGGCCTGCCACCCATTGCTTCTGATGCCTAGCTTTCTTTTCCTCCTGGTTTGTGTTAAAGCAGACCAGAGGATGCAAGTCAAGGGAGTGCCCGTGTCCCATCTCTAATCTTCGGTGGCCTGAACGACAAGTCTATAGTCACAGGCATGTTCTGTAGTAGTTTTTCTAAGGTAGACTATGCCCATGAGGAAAATTATATTCTCACTTTAAAACTTTCTTTCCCTTTTGTCTGAAATGGAGGTTTTTTTAAGTATTCATGTGATATTGCTATTGTCAGCAAGCGCTCTAGAACTTGCTCCCTCATTTCTCTATTCTAAGCCCAACTTGTTCTTTCATTTCTCTATTCTCTTCAAGGTAGGAAACTAATTCTATTATGAAGGAATCTGTAGGATGCACAATTTAATCTTTAGACCTTATAAAAGAGATGGCTAACATTTTTTTGTAATAGCATAGCCAAAATAAGAACTTACATAATAATCTCATAGCTAGATTCACTTCGCCATCAGCGAGGTATACAGTAAGTAGAAATCTCTTGCAAAATTTTAACTCTGTGCCGACTGGACAATACTTCTTCACTTTTTTTTTTTAACTTTTATTTAATGAATATAAATTTCCAGTATACAGCTTATGGATTACAATGGCTTCCCCTTCCCATAATTTCTCTCCCACCCGCAACCCTCCCCTCTCCCGCTCCCTCTCCCCTTCCATTCACATTAAGATTCATTTTCAATTCTCTTTATATACAGAAGATCAATTTAGTATACATTAAGTAAAGATTTCAACAGTTTGCACCCACATAGAAACACAAAGTGAAACATACTGTTTGAGTACTAGTTATAGCATTAAATCAAAATGTACAGTACATTAAGGACAGAGATCCCACATGAGGAGCAAGCGCACAGTGGCTCCTGTTGTTGACCCAACAAATTGACACTCTAGTTTATGGCACCAGTAACCACCCTAGGCTGTCGTCATGAGTTGCCAAGGCTATGGAAGCCTTCCAAGTTCCCCGACTCTGTTCATATTTAGACAAGGTCATAAAAGACAGGGTTAAGATAGTAACCAATGATCCTAAGAGTGGCATTTACCAGGTCTGAACAATTATACAGCATTAAGTGGGGAAGAGGACCATCAGTACACACAGGTTGGGAGTAGAGCCATTGGTGGTAGAGTAGAGGTTATGATTACAAAGGAATGAGGCCCAAGTGCACTAGACAGGGCCTAGAACAAAGGACAGAGTCATTATTAGAGGAGCTAAGAAAGGTGCTGTCTAAGCTACAAGTAATTTTTCTGATTGAGAGACAAATAGAACCTGATAGAAGGGGCTTGATAATAATCTGGTGGGCTTTAGGCCTTGTAAATTAAGAGGCCCAGACCTATCTATCTCTTCACATGGGGTATATCCTAAGGGAGGTGTGAACCTCCTAGGGGAAGGCACTCTGTTGACTTTCATTACTTGGCTGGGCTGGGAGGAGAGCTGGCCAGGTAAAGGCAAGGGGCATCTCTAACAAGAAATTTACAGTTCTGCCTGCAATGTTGCTGACCCTACTTGACCATCCCCTCAGCTGCAGTGGTCACTTTGGAAGTTGGGCTGAGTGAAGGGCTTTTCAGCTTAGAGCCAATAAGATCTGTGGCTCTGACCTGGGCATCCTTCGACTCCAGGGCAGGTCCATTTCCAGTGATCCAACTCTTGGCAGAGCTGCCAGGGCTCTTCACAAGCTGATTTCTGCTGAAGCCCAGGCTTACCACATTGAAAGCCACGGCAGTGGACTGGCCTGTTGGGTCTCCTTGAGGGCAGATCACTGTACAGATCAGCCATTAATAGGCCTGCCACCCATTGCTTCTGATGCCTAGCTTTCTTTTCCTCCTGGTTTGTGTTAAAGCAGACCAGAGGATGCAAGTCAAGGGAGTGCCCGTGTCCCATCTCTAATCTTCGGTGGCCTGAACGACAAGTCTATAGTCACAGGCATGTTCTGTAGTAGTTTTTCTAAGGTAGACTATGCCCATGAGGAAAATTATATTCTCACTTTAAAACTTTCTTTCCCTTTTGTCTGAAATGGAGGTTTTTTTAAGTATTCATGTGATATTGCTATTGTCAGCAAGCGCTCTAGAACTTGCTCCCTCATTTCTCTATTCTAAGCCCAACTTGTTCTTTCATTTCTCTATTCTCTTCAAGGTAGGAAACTAATTCTATTATGAAGGAATCTGTAGGATGCACAATTTAATCTTTAGACCTTATAAAAGAGATGGCTAACATTTTTTTGTAATAGCATAGCCAAAATAAGAACTTACATAATAATCTCATAGCTAGATTCACTTCGCCATCAGCGAGGTATACAGTAAGTAGAAATCTCTTGCAAAATTTTAACTCTGTGCCGACTGGACAATACTTCTTCACTTTTTTTTTTTAACTTTTATTTAATGAATATAAATTTCCAGTATACAGCTTATGGATTACAATGGCTTCCCCTTCCCATAATTTCTCTCCCACCCGCAACCCTCCCCTCTCCCGCTCCCTCTCCCCTTCCATTCACATTAAGATTCATTTTCAATTCTCTTTATATACAGAAGATCAATTTAGTATACATTAAGTAAAGATTTCAACAGTTTGCACCCACATAGAAACACAAAGTGAAACATACTGTTTGAGTACTAGTTATAGCATTAAATCAAAATGTACAGTACATTAAGGACAGAGATCCCACATGAGGAGCAAGCGCACAGTGGCTCCTGTTGTTGACCCAACAAATTGACACTCTAGTTTATGGCACCAGTAACCACCCTAGGCTGTCGTCATGAGTTGCCAAGGCTATGGAAGCCTTCCAAGTTCCCCGACTCTGTTCATATTTAGACAAGGTCATAAAAGACAGGGTTAAGATAGTAACCAATGATCCTAAGAGTGGCATTTACCAGGTCTGAACAATTATACAGCATTAAGTGGGGAAGAGGACCATCAGTACACACAGGTTGGGAGTAGAGCCATTGGTGGTAGAGTAGAGGTTATGATTACAAAGGAATGAGGCCCAAGTGCACTAGACAGGGTCTAGAACAAAGGACAGAGTCATTATTAGAGGAGCTAAGAAAGGTGCTGTCTAAGCTACAATTAAGTTTTCTGATTGAGAGGCAAATAGAACCTGATAGAAGGGGCTTGATAATAATCTGGTGGGCTTTAGGCCTTGTAAGTTAAGAGGCCCAGACCTATCTATCTCTTCACATGGGGTATATCCTAAGGGAGGTGTGAACCTCCTAGGGGAAGGCACTCTGTGGACTTTCATTACTTGGCTGGCCTGGGAGGAGAGCTGGCCAGGTAAAGGCAGGTGGCATCTCTAACAAGAAATTTACAGTTCTGCCTGCAATGTTGCTGACCCTACTTGACCATACCCTCAGTTGCAGTGGTCACTTTGGAAGTTGGGCTGAGTGAAGGGCTTTTCAGCTTGGAGCCAATAAGATCTGTGGCTCTGACCTGGGCATCCTTCGACTCCAGGGCAGGTCCATTTCCAGTGACCCAACTCTTGGCAGAGCTGCCAGGGCTCTTCACAAGCTGACTTCTGCTGAAGCCCAGACTTACCACATTGAAAGCCACTGCAGTGGACTGGCCTGTTGGGTCTCCTTGAGGGCAGATCACCGTACAGATCAGCCATTAATAGGCCTGCCACCCATTGCTTCTGATGCCGAGCTTTCTTTTCCTCCTGATTTGTGTTAAAGCAGACCAGAGGATGCAAGTCAAGGGAGTGCCCGTGTCCCATCTCTAATCTTCGGTGGCCTGAACGACAAGTCTATAGTCACAGGCATGTTCTGTAGTAGTTTTTCTAAGGTAGACAATGCCCATGAGGAAAATTATATTCTCACTTTAAAACTTTCTTTCCCTTTGGTCTGAAAGGGAGGGTTTTTTTTTTTTTCTACTTACTGTATACTTCGCTGATGGCGATGTGAATCTAGCTATGAGATTATTATTTAAGCTCTTATTTTGGCTATGCTATTACAGAAAAATGTTAGCCATCTCTTATAAGGTCTAAAGATTAAATTGTGCGTCCTACAGATTCCTTCATAATAGAATTAGTTCCATACCTTGAAGAGAATAGAGAAATTAAAGAACAAGTTGGGCTTAGAATAGAGAAATGAGGGAGCAAGTCCTAGATCACTTGCTGACAATAGCAATATTACATGAATACTTAGCAAACCGTTTCAACCCTTAGATAAAAACTTAATAAAACATTTACCAGAAGGTCCAATGCCTTCTATAAATTTTAAGAATTATGTATTTGAAAACACCTCTTAAATATCTAAGATGGTGTAGTTTGTTTAACCAGTAAACTTAAGCACAACCATATAAAATGTTTTTAGTTTCTTTCTACCAACAAGTTTAAAACATATGATACACAGATTCAGGTCCCACAAATTAAAATGTATCTTTGATTGATTTTAGCAGCTTAAATTTATGGACAATCTTATCTAAAAGCCATTTAAAATAAAACTCTTAATAAAATTTCCCCATGTGGACTTACAATATGTACGCACATATAACATAGCATAATAGACCAATATCAAAATCCAAAATATCTGGTTGAACTAAGATTCCTTAAAATCATGACATAACATAGACCAAATTTGATCATTGTTACAAGGTGATTATTCAAGTCTTTGAAAATAAGCACATAGTTAAATAACCCATAGCTCTTAATAAAAATTCAGCTGTTTTTGAACAATTAGAATTTAACAGACATCAAGAGAACATAATAGATTACTTTAACACATTGCTCTAACAGTGCATCAGAGTTTAATTCTATGTCAAAGAGAAATTGAGCTTCCTGTGATCTTTTGCTGTGAGGTTTCCTTCCTTTACCTTCTTTCATATTGGTGACCATGTTTCTGTGTTTCTGTGTGTAACACATCTTTAAGCATCTTTTGCAGGGCAGGATGAGTGGCAACAAATTCTTTCAGTTTCTGTTTGCTATGAAAAGTCTTAATTTCACCTTCATTCACAAATGAGAGCTTTGCAGGATATAATATTCTGGGCTGGCAGTTTTTCTCTCTTAGTACCTGGGCTATGTCTCGCCATTCCCTTCTAGCTTGTAGGGTTTCTGATGAGAAGTCTGCTGTGAGTCTAATTGGAGATCCTCTGAGAGTAATCTAACGATTCTCTCTTGCACCTTTTAGAATCTTTTCTTTATGTTTCACTGTGGTGAGTTTGATTATGACGTGTCGTGGTGAGGATCTCTTTTGGTCATGTTTATTAGGGGTTCTATAAGCTTCCTGTACTAAGATGCCTCTGTCCTTCTCCAAACCTGGGAAATTTTCTGCTAGTATGTCACTGAAAATGCCTTCTAATCCTTTCTCCCTCTCCATGCCTTCAGGAACTCCTAGAACCCGAATGTTAGATTTTTTAATAGTATCCTGTAGATTCCTGACAATATTTTTTAGATTTCTAATTTCTTCTTCTTTTCTTTGGTTTGCCTGTTTCCTTTCCTGTTCTCTGTCTTCTAAGTCTGATATTCTCTCTTCTGCTTCGCCCATTCTGTTTTTAAGGCTCTCTAATGTGTTTGTCATTTGATCTATTGAATTCTTCATTTCATTATGATTTCTCGTCACAATCACCATTTCTTGTTCCACTAGTTGTTTCATTTCATTTTGATTCCTCCTTAATATTTCACTTTCACGAGAGAGATTTTCTATCTTGTCCTTTAAGGATTTCTGTAGTTCAAGAATTTGTTTTTGAGAACTTCTTAATGTTCTTATCAATTTTTTGAGATCCACTTCTTGCATTTCTTCTATCTCATCATCTTCATAATCTTGAGTTGGGGTATCTTTTTCATTTGGGGGTGTCATAGTGTCTTCCTTGTTCTTGTTACCTCGGTTTTTGCGTTTGTTGTATGGCATGTTGGAGATATTTGGTTTCTTCACTGTGGTGTTTTTTTTTTTTTTTTGTTCTTGTTATACTATGACTCTAGATTAAGTGGACTGTCTAGATTAAGTGGTGGAGCCTTAGAGGCTTGAGATGGGTGTGGACTGAGAGCTGTGTTTGGTTCCTCAGGGTTGAGGGTGTGTCAAGATGACACTCCCAGGTTAGGTGTGGTAAATGTCTTTCTTTTGTTGATTCAAAAGGGAAGTAATTCCGCACAGCTGAATGTAATTGGAGGTAGTTAGCAGGCAAATGATATACCTACAGGAGCCAGAGATCGGAAGCTCTTTCCCAAGGACCACACAGGGAATCTCTGCTGCCCTAGGTGTGGGCTCCAATTCTCCTGCAGTCTCCCACTGGGTTGCCAAGTTAGATGCTAATCTCCAGTTATTTCACCCCTCCCCCCAGAGTCAGGTTTTTCTGCTAGGCTCAGGGCTGGTGCAGACCTGAGGTCGCCCTGCTTATGACGTATGTCCAAAATGGCGCCTGCTCTTTGTCTTGCTCGCCCTTAAGGGGTGAGCGGAGAGAGAGAAACTCGTGTCCGTTTCGGTCACTTTTTTTTTTTCCCTCTCTCTCTTCTAGTTAGCCTGGTGAACTTTTCCCCACGGAGTTTCAAGCCTCGTTCCCTCTAGCCTCCTCTTTCCACTTGCCCGCTGGTGTCTTGGGCTATGGAGGTTCGGCTCACCTCGCGTTCCAGCGCTGGTGCGTTGAGTCTGCTGCTGGTGTCCCGAACTTGGGCTCCCACGCTCTCCACGCAGGTCCACTGTGAATCACTAGTTCCGGAAGAGTTTCCTCTGCTGTTTCTTCCCCTACTCTTCCTTGACCCTGCAGTATCTCCACTTTTATTAACCTGTGTCTTGCCGAAGAATATCAATGTGCTCCCTTCCTATTCCGCCATCTTGGATTCTTCAATACTTCTTCACTTCTTTCTTCAAATCCCTGCCAACCACCATTATACACTTTGCTTGTATGAATTTGACACTCTAGGTGCTTCCCATAAGTGGAATCCCACAGTATTCATCATGTGGAGTGATTGTTTTGTTTCACTTAGCAAAACGTCCTCAAGTTTCATCCATGTTGTAGAACCATGTCAGAGTTTCTTTTCTTTTTAAAGACTCAGTATAAATCCATTGTAAACGTATAACACATTTTCTTTCTCTAGCCATCTGTCAATAGACACTTGAGTTGCTCCGTATTTTAATTATTGTGAATAATGCTGCTATGAACACGGACATGCAAATACCTGTTCAAGACCATGCTTACCAAAAGTGGAATTGCCAGATCATAAAGTAACTCTATTTTAAGTTTTCAAGGAACCGTCATATTGCTTTGCACAGTGGAGGCACCATTTTACATTCCCACCAACAGTGCACAGTTTCGATTTCTCTGCATCCTTGTTAATACTTGTTTTCTGTTTTGTTGACAACAGTCATCCTCATAGATGTAAGGCATCTCATGGGAGATTGGTGTGCATTTCCCTAACACTTTGTGACATTCACTGTCTTTTCATGTGTCAATTGGCCATTTGTACTTCTATCTATTTTTAGAAATGTTTATTCAAATCCTTTGCCCATTTTTGAATCTGGTTGTTTGGTTTTGATATTGAATTTTTATATGCTCAGGGTAATAATACCTGATAGATAGAAGATTTGAAAACATTTTCTACCATTCTGTACATTGACTTTCCCCTGTGTTGGTAATGGTTTTGCTGCATATATAGTTTTTAATTTTCATATGGTCCAACTTATCTATTTTTTAGTTGGCTCTGCCTTTTGGGTCTATGTTTGAGTCTTGTTTCCTCAGTTGTCATCCAGTGTTCTTTTATCAATAAAGGAATTAATCTAAGATTTAGTCTGGCTTCTCTTGGTTGTTACATTTTATTAAGCTTTCCTGTTTTTGATGACAGTGGCAGTTTTGATGAATACAGGTCAGATATTTAGTTGGGATTTGTTAGATGTTTTCTTGTGTTGAGCCTCGATCATGTGCTTTGAAAGGAAGATCACAATGATAAGGGCCAACTAAGTTCAATAGAACTTATTAATATTGATGTTAACCTTTGTCATCTGCTTGAATTAGTGTTTGTAAATTTTGTCCAATATTAAGTTACTCTCCCTGCCCTCATTGTCCATTGCCTTTCCATATTTTACTCTTTGGAAGAAAGGCATTGTGGACACATCACAAGTAAGGAGTGGAGACTTATGCCCCATATCCTTATGGGTAGAGTATCAAAATTAATTATGTGGAATTCTTCTGTTTAAGAGACTTGTGTGTTCTCTATTTATTTATTAAATTATTTATATTACTGTGAACTCAGGGATATTCATACTTTGGGTTATAATCCAATACCATTTATTTATTTTGCTACAATTGCTCTAGCCTTGGCTATTGGGAAACTTTCCAGCTGACTCCTATATTCCTTTGACAATCTCATTATTGCATGGCTTCTTTAAACTGGGCATTTTCTTACTTTCTAGAACAATGAGTTACTCTAGAGTTCTCTTATATATTTTTCACCTCAGCCCTAAAATTATTAATTTTTCTTTTTATGTTCAGGGATATTAGAAATCAAAATCCAGGTGGTAGTTTTCTGGTAACTAATGGATGTTATTTCTTCTGGGCCCTCTCAGTTGACAGAGAAAAGAAAATATATGTATGATAATAACACCTGTGTTCACTTATTTAAATATTTCTATGTGTAACAACCTATATCTATGAGGAAACTACAAAAAGTTCATAAAAAAGAAACTGAGGTTTATTTTGATGCAAAAAATAAATTCGTGCTTCTTTTACCTAATAAATACCCTCATGGACCTTTTGAGGTCCCATGCATGCATGATTTGAAAAGATGTTTTCAGGGATTCCAAGTGGAATAGGGAAAGGACATACTGTGTTAAGCTAGGGCAAACACATTTCACCAACAAAGATAGAGGCAGCCTGAAAGTGAAAGGATGGAAAAAGACATTCAATGCAAAAATGAGCAGGTGTAGGCCTCCTAGTGTCAGATGAAATAGCCTTTAACATAAAAACTGTAAACAGAATCAAAAAAGGACATTATATATTTTAAAAATGATCAATTCAACAGGAAGATGTGACTATAATAAATGTATATGCATTCAATGCCAGGGTGCCTGGCTATTTAAAACAAATGTTAATAGATCTAAAGGGAGACATAGATTCCAATACAATAGTAATGGGGGACTTCAACAACATACTTTCCTCATTGGACAGATGAACCAGACAGAAAATCAACAAAGAAATAGTAGAGCTAAACTACACTATGGACCAAATAGACCTAACTGCAATCTATAGAACCTTTCATCCCACAGTTGCAGAGTACATATTCTTCTCACAGTGCATGGAAATTTCTCTAGGATAGACCATACACTAGGCCATAAAGCAAGACTCAGCAAATTAAAAAAAATCAAATTATACCATGAATCTTCTCTGATCACAGTGGAATGAAGCTGGAAATTAACAACTCAGGAATCTCCAGAAAACACACAAACACATGGAAACTAGACAACATGTTCTTGAATGCACAATGGATCATAAAAAATCAAAAAGGAAATCAAAAAGTTTCTGGAAGTGAATGAAGATGGCAATCCAAGATATCAAAACTTAAAGGATATAGCAAAAACAGTGTTAAAGAGGTTTAGAGCAATTAGTGCCTACATTAGAAATTGGAAAGGCATCAAATAAATGAGCTATCAATGCATCTCAAGGACATAGGAAAACAACAACAAATGAAAACCAAAATTAGTATGAGGAAAGAAATAATTAAAATTAGAGGGGGCTGGTGTTGTGGCATAGCAGGTGAAACTACTGCCTGCAGTGCTGGTATCCCATATGGGCACTGGTTCAATTCCTGGCAGCTCCACTTCTGATCCAGCTTGCTACTATGGCCTGGGACAGTCTCTTTAACAAACGGTGCTGGGAAAATTGAATCACCATGTGCAGAAGTATGAAACCAGGCCCCTACCCTACACATTATACAAAAATCAACTCAAAATGTATCAAAGATCTAACTCTATGACTTGATACCATTAAATTACTAAAGGAGAACATTGGGGAGACCCTACAAGACATTGGCATAGGCAGACATTGCCAGAAACATAATCAAAGCCAAAATAGACAAATGGGATTATGTCAAGCTGAGAAGCTTCCATACTGGCAAAGAAACATTCAGCATACTAAAGAGGCAACCAACAGAATAGGAGAAAATATTTGCAAACTATGCAACTGATAAAGGGTTACTATCCAGAATCTATATAGAGCTCAATAAACTCCACAACAAAAAAACAAAGAATCCAGTTAAGAAATGGGCAAAAGACTTGAACACATTTTTCAAAAGATGAAATTCAAATGGCCAACAGACATTAAAAAATGCTCAGAATCACTAGCCATCAGGGAAATGCAAATCAAAATCACAATGAGGTTTCACTTTACCCCAGTTAGAATGGCTCTCAGAAGAACTCAAAAAACAATAAATGCTGGTGAGGATATGGGGGTAAAGGTACACTAATTTACTATTTGTGGGAATGTAAACTGGTGCAGCTACTGTGGAAGATAGTATTGGGATATCTCAGAAAGCTGAAAATAGATATATCATATGGCCCAGAAACCTAGTCATAAGAATTTACCTAAGGGAAATGCAATCAGCATGTAAAACAATTATTTGCTCCCATCATGTTTATTGCAACTCAATTCACAATAGCTAAGATATGGAATCAACCCAGATGTCTATCAGCTGTTGACTGGATAAAGAAAATACATCATATATATACTATGGAATACTACTTAACCTTAAAAATTAATTAAGTACTTTCTTTTGTAACAAAATCGATAAAAATGGAAACTATTATATTTAGTGAAATAAGCCAGTCCCAAAAAGACAAATACCATATGCTTTTGCTGATCTCTGGTAACTAATAAAGTACCAAAAATGTAATGTATAGGAGTGAAATTGACATTCTGAGATCTGAAGATTGCTTATAGCCCTTGTCTCTACTGTTGAGGAACAGTGTTTTGTTTTTTTTTTTTCTTTTTATTATATGTTGAACTTCTTACTTAGTTTAGGGTCAGTCTTGTAAGTATAAAGCAGACTGATAGTAGATCACGATAAAATTCAGAGAAGGAATAAGAGAGGAAGGAGAAGGAAGGGCAGGAAGGAGAGTTGGTTGGGAAGAATCCCTATGTTACTAAACCTATAAATATGAAATTTGAATACTTTAAATAAAATTAAAAAATATTTTCACCAAAATAAACTTACATTATTTCCATTTTCCAAACACTTTTTGAAGTACTTGAATATATTATGCTAAACATGAGTTCATTTTGATGTGTGCAACAATATTACACTATCACATGGATCATTCTAGAAACTAACCCTTGCTTACCACACTGTGATAATGAGAAACTTGGCTTCTACCAATCACCACCTTTGCCTTGTCTTATAGTTTTAGGATCAGCTAATCTGTTATCTTAAAAAGTAACTTACTAAGATTTTAATTGCATAAATCTATTTTATTTGCTACAATTACATTAAATTATTTATTTAAATCCTGAATTTTTAATCAGTAGCTTGTAGTTTTCCACAAGTGGATCCTGGATATGTTTTATTATATTCATATCTAAGTATTTAAATTTACTATTGTAAATGGTATATTTTTAAAATTTCAAAATCCTAATTGTTTATTGGTAGTGTGTAGGAAAAATTGACTTTGGTATTAATCTTGTGTCCTGTGACATTGGTGTATTCTCTTATTAGTTACATGACGTATTTGGGGTTAATTTTAGGAATTTTCTGCAGAGAATCATGTCATTTATAAATAGTTATATTTCTTCCTTTCCAATTTATGTGAACTTTTTATCCGTTTCTTGTCTTATTGCACTAGTTAGGTCTTCTAATAAAATACTGATTAGGAATGCTGAGAGAGGACATCATTACCTTGATTCTGATCTTAAGATTGAAACATTCATCTACTTACTATTTAGTGAGATGTTTTTGGTTGAAATAGATGTTCTTTATCGAATGAGAAAGTTTTCCTCTTTTCTTAGTTTGATAAGGGTATAGGTGGAGGACCTTGTCAAATAATTTTTTTGGTATCAGTTGATATTTCATATGACTTTTCTTTGTTAATATATTCATGTGGATTACATGATTGATTTTTAAATTCTAAACCCAAACTGTGTAATTGGAATAAATCTCATTTAGTCAGAGTTTTGTTTATTGCATATATTCCTGCATTCAATTTGGTAACGTCTCATTAAGAATTTTGTATCTCTGTGTTAGAGACATCAGCCTGTTTTCGTTTAATGGTTGAATCTGAATTGGCAGCAAGATGATGTGGATAATACAGAATGACATGTCCTTCTGAGAAGTCCTTCTGCTTGTATTTTCTGAAAGAGCATGGAGAACTGATATACTTCTTTCTCAAATATTTGGCAAAATTCATTAGTGATACTATCTGAGGCAGCTATTTTCCTCTTAGGAAGTTAATCAATTATTAATTATTGATCTAATATGTTTAATGTACAGAGAGCTACTCTGGTCCCTGTTTCTCCTTGTGTGTGTGGTTTATCATTTGTGTATTTATAGGAATTGTCATATAAATTATCAACCTTGTGAGCATAGAGTTGTTTGTAATATTCTTTTATTATCATTTTAATGTCCATACTATCAGTAGTGATAATCTCTCTTATACTTGCTGTTGGTAATTGTGTCTTCTCTCTCTCTCACCTTAGTTTATTTTGTATCTTGTATTAAGAGTATATTTATTTCCTAAATTTCTTTTTTTTTTTTTTTGACAGAGTGGACAGTGAGAGAGAGACAGAGAGACAGAGAGAAAAGTCTTCCTTTTTTCCGTTGGTTCACTCTCCAATGGCCACTGCGGCCAGCGCGCTCCGGCCAGCTCACAGCGCTGATCCGAAGACAGGAGCCAGGTGCTTCTCCTGGTCTCCCATACGGGTGCAGGGCCAAAGGACTTGGGCCATCCTCCACTGCACTCTCGGGGCACAGCAGAGAGCTGGACTGGAAGAGGAGCAACCGGGACAGAATCCGGTGCCCTGATCGGGACAAGAACCTGGTGTGCTGGCGCTGCAGGCGGAGGATTAGCCTATTGAGCCGCGGCACTGGCCTGTTTCCTAAATTTCTGTGTGAATTTGATGAGAATGCTCTCTCTGCCATTGTTGGATGGAATGATCTACAAACGTCAGTTAGATCAACTTGATTGATAGTGCTGTTCAGGTCAACTGTATCGTTATTGATTTCCTGCCTGCTTGATCTATTAATTGCTGAGAGGAGGCTGCTGAACTCTCCTACTGTAATTGTGCATTTGCCTACTTTCAGTTTTACCAGTTTTTGCCTCACAGATTTCGTTGTAGGTACATACACATTGAGAATTATTAAGTCTTTGGGGGAGAGTTTAATTCATTTTCTATTATGTGGTGTTGCTTCTTATCTTCAAATTTCTTTTTTTTTTTTTGAAGTCTGCTTTGTTTGAAGTTAATACATCTACTCCAGCATTGATTTGATCATTTTCTTTCCCTAACCCTTTGCTTTTAATCCATGGCAGGGCTGGCAGTTGGTGGAGTGGTTAACATGCTGCATGGATGCTCAAATCCCAAATCACAATGCACGTGAGTGTAACTCCTGGCTTTGCTCCCAAGTCTAGCTTCCTGCTAATGTGCACCCTGGGAGGCAGTAGGTGATGACTCAAGTACTTGGGTCTCTGCCACCCACGTGGGAGACAGAGATTAATTTCTGGGCTCCAGCCCTGGCTTTTGTGGGCATTTGAGGAGTGAATAAGCAGATAGGGAGATATCTGCCTGTATTTTTCTCTATGTCTTGAAATAAATAAATAAGAGTTTAAAAAGTGCAAAATCAAATCTACTTGTGTCTTTATATCTAAAGTAGGTTTATTATAGTCATTATATTGGTAGGCCTTGTTCTATATATCTACTCTGACATTCTCTTTTAATTTGTGCATTTGGACCATGCATATTTAAAGTGGTTATTGGTATATTTGGGTTAACAGCACATTTGTAATTGTTTCTTTTATAAAATACTTATTTGAAAGGTAGAACATCAGAGAGGGAGATTTAGAATGATCTTCCACCTACCAGTACACTTCCAAAGTGACTACAATAGCCAGGGCTAGGCAAAAACAAAGCCAGGAGCCGAGACCTCAATCCAGGTCTCCTATGGAGGTGGCAGAGACCCAAGCACTTGGGCCATCTTTTGCTGCCTTCCCCCGCACATCAGAAGAGGATGGATTAAAAGATGGGTGCCTGAGACTCAAACTGGCACTTTGATATGGTATAACAGTGTAGGCAAGTGGTATCTTAACCTGCTGCGCTACAACAATGGCCCCCTTGGTTTATTTTATATTTGCCACCAGAAATTTCTTTTTAATAGTTATCATTTTATTAGTCATTTTATATGACCCTAGTTAACTCTTCTCTTGTTGTATACAGTATCATTCTCTAAAAAATATTTTTATTTGCTTAGATTATATGATGCATATTTTTAACTAACCACATCTGCTTTATAACATTCTTTCCTTTCATATGCAGTGTAAGTACCAGATAACATTATTCCCTTCCCTGGTAGTTTTCCTATTCCTCACTTCACTTATGCATATGCTATAATCATGCTATATTGTTATCACTGTTATTATTATTTAAAAATATATATGTATATATATGTATATATATATTTGAAAGGCAGAACAACAGAAAGAGACAGAGAAAGACAGAGACAGAGAAATCTTCTACTGGCCGGTGCTTTTTCATGTTGGTATTTACTTTGCATTCTTTGAGCATTCTAGATCTGTGGTTTGGTGCCTGTTGTTAATTTTGGAAAGTTCTCAGCCATTAATACTTCGAATATTTCTCCTGCTTTTTTATCTGTCTTCTTTCTATAATGTAATTCTGTTGTATTTTGCTCTAATTTGATATTGACACATATTTCTCTAAAGAGTGGATATAAATTGTAGTCCTGCCCTGCTGGGAATTCAAGGAGTTTGGCATTGATTTCACAAAGTGCCTTTCATGGTGTATTTCTGCATCCTGAGTGATGGCCCAATGCTGAAATCTGACCAAGACTTTGTGTCCCTCTCACAGGACACTTGTTTATACTGACAGATGTCCCTGTGGCTCTTCCTAATCTGTCTACAGTTTATTCCTACCAAGATAGGTTCTCTCAAGAAGAGCATCGACAGGAAAGAAGGTAAGTTCAAGGGTGTTGATGAGGTGAGACACGAAGGAGACAACAAACACATGAAACAACAGAAACACTTCATTACCTATAGACCCCACCTCAATGTAGTCAAGGATGCTTCAACAGCAGGTGAGAGCAAAAGAGAGGGACCTGTGGGATGAAGACTGCATTGAGCAGGGTCCAGGTCATTAGTGAAGAATGTTTCTAACAGAGTTCCAATTGGTGGGTTTAGAGCAAGCAGGCAGGAGATCCAAGAAGTCACACTGTGACTGACAGGTGCTCACTGCATCTTATAAACATAGCCTATGGGAATTGTGGCAATCAGCCAAGTAAGCCAAGTAGGCTAGGTGTCCCATAGGAAAATGGTCATTAGCAAGCAGCTGTTTAAGGCAGATCTCTGCATCCGTCGCGTTGGAGCAGTGGGTGGGGGTAGAGAACAGGGAACCCTCTCAAAGGTTATTAGGCTCTGCTTCTGGTATAGGAAAATCCAATTTGTATTCACAATGGATATTGAGGCAATGTAAAATTATAAGAATTCACTACAAATTCCTTCCAAAATTGCTCCAATGTTCTTGAATGTTATGTGTTTTGTCATTTGTGTTTCTGTTTGCATTTCAGTTTCTGAAGTCTGTCTTGTCATGTATTCAACCTCATGGATTCTTTCCTTGGCTGAGCCTAGTCTACTAATTGGTCCATCAAAGGCATTCTTCATTTCTGTTACAAATGGTTTTGATTTCAAGCATTTGGTTTTGATTTTTTTCTCTCTGAGAGCCTCCGTCTCTCTGCTGACCCTGCCCATCTCATCTTGCATGCTCTCTGCTTTTGCCATTAGATCATTTGTCATAATCATCATGGATATTCAATTTCCCTTTCTTCTAATTCTAAAATCTGTGCCATATCTCACTCTGGTTCTAATGATTGCTTTGTCTTTTCAGATTGTTTTATCTTGCCTTTTGGTGGGACTTATAATTTTTCTGTTGAAAGCTGGACATGTTGTAACTAGTTATAGGAAGTGAAGTAAATAGGTCTCTGGTTTATTAAGGGTTTATGTTCACCTGACTGGGATGAGTTTTGTTAAATGTTTTCTGAAACTACATGTGTCAGAGGCTTCCGTTTTTTCTGGTGTCCTGGTTTTGACTCCACCACCTCCAGCTTTAGCTTCCGTAAGTATTTCATTTAAAAAAAAATCTCTTTCATACATTTTAAAAAAATTTGTAATTCACTATTACTCTACTGGAAACCTGTTGACATGTTAGTAAGGTGTGGGATTGGGGGGCATTCTGTAATATTCCAATTAAGTATCAGTTTGTTAGTTATTATGTGTCTTTGGTTTGTGATTTTTCACAAGCACCACTTGTATATCTCCTAACCTCACTCCATAGGTCAAGCAAAATGACCAGAGGGGGTTGGAGTAGGAGTCCTCCCCCACAGCTACTGGACCATGCTCTGATGCTAGTTTTTGCTTGTTTGCTTTTTTGAGTGGAGATGGCCCTGGAAGCATATCCCAAGAATGATTCTTCCCATCATCTGCCAGACACACAGGGGGGAATTTTCTCCGTCTTCACTTTGAAACCCTGATGGAGCCTGGAGATAAAGCCAGTGTGAGCCTAGCAGTTTCCCAGCCTCAAGCTACTGCAAATTCAGCCTCAGAAGCTCATCATCCTCTTCTCTCACCACCTTAGGATCATTGTCATGAATCCCTCACCCTGTGGGATTAATATATCTGCTTTCAAGAAACAGTAGTACATATGTGCATGTATGCAATGTCTGCATTTGAAGTCAATGTTAAAAAAATTAAATTTAAGAAAATTTCATCAAAATTGCCACTGAAGTATTCCTACCAGTTTGGGCACCAGAGGTTTCTCTTCTAGCTATATAGGTCTTGGCTGGGAGTTTCTGAATGTTTCTGTCTTCTAGACTCCAGGGAGGCAATTTTCTCTGCAGACTCAGTTCACCGATGGGTTCAAGGTACATCACTGATTTTTCATTTGCTAATTTTATTCTTCTCGCAAGTGCAAGACTTGGGTTTCCAAGGATTTGACATGTTGGATTTGAAACTGAAAGCTCAGCCTTCATCTTACATCTTTATTTGACATATCTTTCCCCCCATTCGAATGCTTTTAGTTTTTCTATATCTCCTTGCTCTTAGTGTCCTCCCACATTCAATGTATTGCTGGATCTTGTCCATTTGAGTTTAATCTGAAGGTCTTTATTTTGATCTATAGATTTAAATGATTTTCCTTTATTATATTTACGGTTAAAATATGTTTTTAGGGACTGGCGCTGTGGCGCAGCGGGTTAAAGCCCTGGCCTGAAGCTCCGGCATCCCATGTGGGCACTGGTTCTAGTCCTGGCTGCTTCTCTTCCAATCCAGCTCCCTGCTATGGCCTGGGAAAGCAGTAGAAGATGGCCCAAGTCCTTGGTTCCCTGTATCCACGTGGGAGACCCGGAAGAAGCTCCTGGTTCCTGGCTTCAGATCGGCTCAGCTCCAGCCGTTGTGACCATCTGGGAAGTGAACCATCGGATGGAAGAACTCTTTCTCTGTCTCTACCTCTGAAACTCTTTCATATAAATAAAATGAATCTTTGAAAAATGTGCTTTTAACAGCAAATATTGTCATATTGTCTTATTTTGCTTACTTTTAAGGTTATCTTACTTTTTTATGTTTGAAAAAAAATTTCTTCCTTTTCTGCCTTGTAGCGCACCTATTGTATTTTCTTATGACTTCAAAGTTACATTTTCAGGCTTTCAATATGGCTAAATGGAGGTATGTAACATTTACCTCCTTTTACACTTAAAAGAACCCCCCCCCCTTAATATATAAATATGTACATTTTGAAGGGAATTCTTAAACTCTATAAGGGAATAGCAGAAACTTAGTATGATACAGAGATGCTGGATGGTAGCACAGAGAGGAAAAAAGCCAACTGGCAACTAGGACCCTGGCTTTACTGCTGGGTAGGCATGGCCATTGCAGGGGAAGGGTAAACTGGAGATCCTCAGCACAGCTACTGGAGGAATCCATAGCAGTCACAGAGTGGGAGTCCAATAAGTAGAGGTAATGGGAGAACTTACATCACTTTGATTCAGAGAAGCAACTTACATTGTATCCTCTGCAACCTTCAGAGCACAGGCTGTAACAGTGTGGTTCTATCTTGAGGAAGAAGTCACTGTCAGAATCCATACTGCCCCATGGGAGAGGAGCCCTTGCATATCCCCATCTCTGGGGACTCACAGACATTCCACCACATTAACAGAGACTGCAGCCTCATAATCCCATCTAGATCCAACAGACCAATGGCGATCCTAGCACTATGTCCCTGAAGTGCTCTGCATTACAAGGGAGAGATGACACAGAAGAGCAGGGGAACCCTTCCCCCAGGACCCTAAATATAGGAGGAAGCTTCCTCTTAGTCTTAGGGCCTAACATTCTCCACTCCACTAGCCCTTCTACCTGGAACATCTCTTGGTGCCGCTGGGATCTGCTCGTACTGGAACTCTCAGCTAGGACTCCTGCAACCCCTGAATGGTCTTCCCATCACTGCCCAAAAACTGTGCTCCTGCTTGAATCTATTCATGTATCCTGCCCACTCTCATGGCCCCTTTCATGGACAGCAATGGTGGGTCTCCACACCCACCAACTCAACAGTGCCAATCTCGTCAGCCCCCAAGACCAGTGCTGCTCCTCTGAATCTGGTTCCTCCCTTGAGATGTTGCTGGGGGATTGTGTGTTAGGGATTGTTAGGAATCCAAGCAACCCTTGTTGGACCCAGAAGTGCCCACAGCAGTGTAAGAGTAATTGTCAGACAGCCTACACTGTGCCAGCTGCACCCACCTGGCAATGGGGGGGCGGTGAGCCATCCCTAAGGAAGGGAAGTGCTGCCTACAGGACTCTTCTATGTGCCCAGCAAAAATTGTGAAGTGAGCAGGGCTATGGCTGTTGGGTATTGTTCATGCCTGTGATCTAGAGACCTTACCAGAGAGAAAAATCCACAAACCCCCCACGCATCAAGTCTGGTTGAGAGGACAGGACTGTATCTAGAGGGCTGGAACACAGCAGACAGTGGCCTTGGGAGCATCTCAGTCCCCCTGCTGTCATGATGCACTAGCAGCAGAGTGGCTCCACTTTCAGTCCTTGACCCTGAGAGCCCTGGGGGTTAAGACTGAGAAAAAACAATGATTGCATGCGAGGTGACAGGCTGTAGCTAGGTTCTGGGCAATCACAGAGTGTTGTGGCACAGCAGAGGAAATGGTGCTCACAGGAGTGGTTGCACAGATCATATATGCAGTTCATATGTAGTGTGGATGAGTGTTCAACATACTGGGGCCTAACACATGGGTGATCCTCAGCTGGGAGAAGAAGGGGTGGTCACATCAACAGAGGTGATCATTCCTCTCCATCCAGTTAACCAGAGGAAAGCTACCCAACTTGGGTATAACCCTGGATACTCACCCCATCCTGGAACTCTGACCAGAATTCCCTGTCCACACCCATCACACACCCCATGGTAATCATTGAAAGCATAGACATTCCACTAAGCCACAGAGGCATAATCAAAGATAAAAAGCCATCAGAGGAAAAAAGATTCTACAAATGCCTAAAAATAAATGCAAAAAGTGAAGAAGCAAGAATAAGGAAGACATCATGTCATCTGCAAAGGAGTACAATAACACTTCAATGTTAAAATGTGAAGATGAAGAGATTGAAGAGATGCCAGAAATTGAATTCAAAAAATTAATCATAGGATTATTCAAAAGTAATCAGAAGAAATTCCATGAGCTAAAGAAAACCATACATGATATGAATGAAAATTATGCTAATGAAATTAAGATTTTAAAGAGAAATCAAAATGAAATACTAGAAATAAAGAATTTAATAGATCAAATGCAGTGGAAAGCCTTAACAACACAGTTGTTGAGGGAAAAGAAAGAATAGCTGAGCTAGAAGACAAATTACTGGAAATTGTACAGTCACATCAAAAACAAGAAGAAATCAGAAACTTAAAAGAAGTGCTGGAGACATATGGGATACTATCAAATAACCCAACAGAGAGGTCTTAGGAGTGCCTTAAGGAGTGGAAAAAGAGAAGTAATAGAAGGCCTATTTAGTGAAATAATTACAGAAAACTCCCCTAACTTGGAGAAAGAAAGGAATGTCCAAGTACAGGAAGCACACAAAACTCATAACAGATATGACCAGAAAGATATTCACCATGACACATTGTAGTCAAACTTTCCATAGTAAAACATAAAGAAAAGATTCTAAAATGTGCACAAGAGAATCACCAGATTTCCTTCAAAGGATCTCCATTTAGACTCACAGCTGATTTCTCATCAGAAACCCTACAAGCTAGAAGACAATGGCATGATAGAGTCCAAATCTTAAGAGAATCAAATATTCAACCTAGAATATCATGCATTTCAAAGCTTTCATTTATGAATGAAGGTGAAATAAAGACCTTCCATAACAAACAGAAACTGAAAGAATTTGTCACAATGCATCTAGCTTTACAAAAGATGCTAAAGGATGTACTACACACAGAAACACACACAAAAAGTCCCACCATCATGAAAGAGCGTGAAGAGGGAAAATTCTCCAGTAAAACTGCAAAAGAAATCCAATGTAAATAATAGTTGTATTCATGAAAAATGGTAGAGCCAAATATTTACTTATCAATAGTTACCTTGAATGTAAATGGCCTCAACTCTCTAGTTAAAAGATACAGATTAAAAAACAAGACTCATCTATTTGCTGACTATAAGAAACACACCTCCCCAACAAAAATACATGTAGACTGAAAGTGAAAGGCCAGAAAAAGTTATTTCATGCAAATAAAAAAAGGGGAGTGGCAGGTGTAGGCATCCTAATATCAGATAAAGTAGACTTTTTTTTTTTAAGATTTATTTATTTATTTGAAAGTCAGAATTACACAGAGAGAGGAGAGGGAGAGAGGTCTTTCACCTGATAATTCACTCCCCAGTTGGCTGCAATGGCAGGAGCTGTGCCAATCTGAAGCCAGGAGCCAGGAGTTTCCTCCGGGTCTCCCACATGAGTGCAGAGGCCCAAGGACTTGGGCCATCCTCCACTGCTTTCGCAGGCCATAGCAGAGAGCTGGATAGGAAGTGGAGCAGCCGACCCAAACTGATGCCCACATGGGATGCTGGTGCCCCAGGCCAGGGTGTCAACCCACTGTGCCACAGTGTCAGCCCCAGACAAAACAGCCTTTAACACAAAAACTGTTTAAAAGACAAAGAAGGACACTGGTAATGATTAAGGGATCAATCCAACAGTAAGACATCACTATAATAAATGTACAGCACCCAATTACTGGATGCTTGGCTATTTAATAGATCTGTTAATGGATCTAAAGGGAGACAGACTCTAATATAATAGTAATGAGGGACTACAACACCCCACTTATATCAATAGATGGATCAACCAACAGAAAACAAAAAAAGAAACAGAACAGCTAATTGATTCTATGGACCAAATGGACCTGATAACAAAACTTTTTGCTCCACAGTTGCAGAACACAAATTCTTCTCAGCAGTGCACAGAAATTTCTCCAGGATAGAACATATACCAGGCCATAAAGAAAGTCTCAGCAAATTCAAAAAAATAAAAATCATACCATTTACCTTCTCTGATCACAATGGATTGAAGCTGGAAATCAACATTTACCATTTACCCAAGGATGTCAAAGATCTCTACAATGAAATTACAAAACATTAAAGAAATAGAAGAAGACATAAAAAATGGAAAAATCTTCCATGTTAATGGATTGAAAGAATCAACATCTTCAAAAGGTCCATACATACTTAATGCAATTTATAGATCCAATGTGATACCAATCAAAATACCAAAACATGCTTCTCAGATCTAGAAAAAATGATTCTAAAATTCATATGGAAATACAAGAGACCCCAAAGAGCTAAGCAATTTTGCACAACAAAAACAAAGCTGGAGACTTAACAATACCAGACCTCAAGGTATACTACAGGGCAGATATAATCAAAGTAGTACTGGTACAAAAAAAGTGGTACTGGTACAAAAACAGACATGGAGAACAATGGAGCAAAATAGAAACTTCAGAAATCCATGCATCTACAACCAACTTATCATTGACAAAGGAACAAAAATTAACTCCTAGAACAAATGCATTCACTTCAACAAATGGTGCTGGGAAAACTATGTATTTATTCTTAGTGAAATATTATTCTTAGTGAAATAAGCCAGTCACAAAATGACAAATACAATATGGTCTCCCTGATCTGTGGTAACTAATAGAGTACTTAAAATGTAATCTATAGGAGCCAAACTGACACTTTGAGATGTGATGATTGTGAATAGCTCTTGCTTGACTGTTGGGGAACAATATTTTTCTTGTTTTTTTTTTTTGTTCTTTACTTCTGTTTTTCTTTATACTAATCAATGAACTCCTTACTTAGCAAAGGATTAATCTTATGAGTATAAAAATTAACTGAATATCGATCTTTGTAAAAAATAAGAATGAGAAAGGAAGAGGGAGGAGGAAGAAAGGCAGGAGTATGGGTGGGAGGGAGTTAGGACATGCAGTGTAAAAAAAGGATAGAACTGAGCAAAGTGGAAGCAAGAAGCACATCCAGGGGCATAAGTACTGGAAAGTGTAATGGGAATATAACATGCTTTTGTTAACAAGATTGTCATGGGGGCAAATATACATTTAATTGTTTTTTGGTTGTGTTACTGAGAATGCCACTCTGCAGTCACAAATTCTCATTTAATGCCCCTCAGGCATACAGTTGTTCAACAGGGTTGAAACACATGAATCTAGTGGAGATCCAAGATGGCTGGATAGGCAAAAAGATGCTGGTTCTAACCACAGGAAGATAACAGGGGAAAAGGGGAGGTGTGGGGAAATAGTTACATGATGGTGCCCAAAGGAAGTAAGGTGGGTGGAATCCAAAGTTGTTTACCACTAAAACTAATTGGCTGCGCAACATCAGGGGAGGTAACAAAACTAGTAACAAGTGTATAGACATATGGCTAGTCCTATAGAAATCCCCCTGTAAAATGAGCGTTTAAGTGATTGGTTGGTCCTTAGCCCTGCCCCAATGACTCTGCAGTTTTGTGCTATAAAAGGTTCTTTTTCACACGAAGTAAATGAGTCCTGGCTAGACTTGGCTCCCCGCTGCGTCCGATTGTCTCCGGGACCGGGAGGCTGGGGAACGGGTAGACAGTGGAGAGAAATCTGCAGCGGAAATTCTGCTAAAAGAAGAAACACCATGGAGCACCAGAGACAGAATAATTATGCAGCAATGAGCAGGACATCTCTGGCAATTCCTGCAGCTGATGGCTGGAGGTGACACCACCTTCTTGGAACAAGGCATTCAGCAATCAGCAGGGAGGAAATACCATGGGCTGATATGGCCCATGTGCAACTGGGAGATTTTATCAGAGAGATAAATTTGAGGTTTCCAATGCCTGAGTCTGTCCTAGGGGGTTTGTAGGGGGCAAGGTGCCCATTTAGGCCAATGAAGCACATCACTACCACCATTTAATCAAGGTGCCTGGACTTTGACAAGCCAAGGTTGAGCACTGACCAACCTTTATCTATTAGGCTGACTGTGGAAATTCTGTGACTGTGCAATAGGGCATGAAAAAGGGTGTGGCTGGATCTTTGGGTAATCACTGTCTGACATCAGAGGCTTAGAGTTCTGAGCTAACACTGATGAGTGCAAAGATCCTTTGTGTGGTCTGTGTGCCTGTGTGGGAGGTGCCTAGGTACTGTGGACTCACACTAGGTAGTTGGTTGACCTTAGCAGAGAGGTTCTAATGCTGTGATCTCGCCAGCCAATATGATCATACCCTCCCTCCTGCTGATAATAACCTTGGGTGTCACCCTGGACTCTTGCCTCTTGCTTGAGCACTGGCCCTGACCAGAGCCCAGAGTCCCCTGGCCACACCCAGCATATGTCTCTGGATATCTCCTGAAGGAGTAGACACTCTACTAAACCAAAGAGGCGTATTTGAAAGATAAAAGCCATCAAAGGAGCAAACCAACAAGTGTTTCCACAAATGCATAAAATTAATGTGGAAATACAAGAAACATGAACAAGGAAAACAATAAAACTCCCTTCCCCCAATTCCACAAAAATATATCATTGTGAAGACAAACAGATTGATGAAATGCCTGATATCAGATTACAAAATATGCTTAATGTAATAAAGCACACAGAAACCAAAGAAAGGTATCAAACATCACAAAAACATGTAAAAGTATAAAACCTACGAGAAAAACAACAAAGTGTATTCAAAATATGCACAAGGAAAATAAAACATTATAGAATTAAGCTATTGCCTATCAATAATACTCATGAGGGTGGGCATTTCACCAATAATTTAGATATTGGTTAGGATGCTACCATTCCATGTCTGAGTGACAGGGTTCGATACCTGACTCCAGATCTTGACTCCAGCTCTCTGCTAAGTCAGACCATAGTAGGTCAGAGTAATGGCTCAATGACTGGGCTCCTGCCATCTATGTGGGCGACATGGCTGTCACTCCTGGATCCTTGCTTTGGCCCAGGACAGGACGGCTATTATAGGCATTTGTAGAAATGAACCAGTGAATAGGAGTTCTCTCTGTGTATTGTCTCTCTCTACCTCTCAAATAACTAATAACTATTTAATAATAACCTTGAATGTAAATGGTGTATATTTCCTAATTAAAAGATACAGACTAACTGAAAAGATAAAAAAAAGACAATTGGCTGTTTAAAATAAATTTATCTCACAATTTAAGATACACACAGACTGAAAATGAAAGGATATAAAAAGATATTCCAAGCAAACAGAAACCAAAAGCAAGGGGACAAGCTATATTTGTATCAGACAAAATATATTTTAAGGAAAAATCATAAAAAGAGGCAAGTTCAGTATATAATGAGGTGATTAATTCAACATCATGATATAATGATATAAATATAAAACTGAAACATCCAATTTTATAACAGATATTACTAGATCTAAAAGGATAGATAGTATCCAATACAATGTTAGTAGGGGACTTCAACACCCCACCTTCATCACTGGACAGAACATCTAGACATAAAATTAAAAAAGAAACATTGTAGTTAATGAATAAGGTAGAGAAAATGGACCTAATAGATATTTAGAGAACATTTGGTTCAGCAACTGTAAAATTCACCTTCATTTTTTCAGCACACTAAACATTCACTGGAGTAGGACAGGTTGAGCCACAAAAGTCTCAACCAGTTATAAACAATTGAAACACTATCATTTACTTTCTTTGATCACAATGAAATAAGACTAGAAAACAACAAAAGACACATTAGGAATTACCTAACCACATGGATACTGAATAACATACTTCTGAATGAACAATGGCCTTTCTTGAAATAGAAAGTAAAACTGAAACATTTTATTAATCAAACAAAAATGGAAACACCACATACTTAAACAATTGAGATACAGCAAAAGCTGTACTAACAGGGAAGTTTATAGCAATAAATGCTTACATCAAAAAAGGAAGAAAGTTCACAAGTAAATAGTCTAACAAAGCATCCCAAAGAACTGAAAAAGGAAAATGAAACCCAACAAAGATCAGATAAGAAGGAAATATAATATTGGGTATGAAAACATTTAAAAAGTCAATGAAATGAAGATGAAGAGTTGGTTTAACAAAATTGAGAAAATCTCTAGCTAGACTAAGGAAGAACAAAGAAGACTCCAAATAAAATGAGGTGCAAAAAGAAACATTACAACTGATACCCCAGAAATACAAAGGATCATAATAAATTACTATGAACAATACACTACCAAATTGGAGAACCAAAAGAAATGCATAAAACCCTGGTCACATACAGTTAACCCAGACTGAACCATGAAGACATGAAAGGCTGAACAGACCAATACCAAGTAAAGAGATAGAATCAATAATAAAAATGTCCCTCAGCCAAGAAAACTCCAGGACTGCATGACTTCCCCGCTAGGTCTGACTGAACTGTTAAGGAAGCACTAACACTAATTCTTCTGAAACTATTCTAAAAAATTGAAAGGCAAGGAACCCTATCAAACTCATTTTATGAGGCCAGCATTACCCTGATACCAAAACCAGATACAGAGAAAAAAGAAATGAAAACTCTAGATTAATCTCCCTGATGAACATGAATGAAAAAACTCTAAAAAAGTACTAGCAAGTAGAATCCAATAGCACAATAGAAAGATTGCTCACCATAATCAAATAGTTTGTCTCAGTAATGCAAGCATGATTCAACATATACAAACTTATAAATGAATGAGAGATAACAATCAGATGATCATCTTAATAAATGCAGATAAAGCATTCAATGAAATTAAATAACCATTCTTAATTAAAAGCCTAAACAAATGAAGTATAGAAAGTTTGTGCTGAAACATAATAAAGATTGTATGTGACAAGCGCATAATAAACCTCATACTGAATGGGAAAAAGCTACAAGTATTTCATCCAAGATCTGGAACTAGGCAAGAATGCCTGCTTTCACCATCCTTACTCAATATTGTATTGGAAGTCTTAGCCAGAGCAATTAGGTATAACAAAAATGAAAGGTTAAAAAATAGGAAAGGAAGAAATCAAATTATCCCTCTTTGTAGATGACAGGATTTTGTATGCAGAAAAACCTAAACTATGCCAAAAGACTATTAGATCTGGTAAAGAAATTCAGCAGTTGTAGTATACAAAACAACATACAAAAATCAATAGCATTTTATACACCAATACCAAACTCACTGAAAAAGAAATTGTGAAAGCACCCCCATTGACAATCATTAAAAAAAAAAAAAAAAAAAAAAAAAAACCTTAGGAATATATTTCATCAAGATTGTGATAGACCTCTATTGTGAAAATTATAAAACATTACTGAAAGAAATTTAAGACACATAAAAACTTGAAAGTCTATCCATATTACAGATTGAAATAATAATCAATATTGTTAAAAGATCCATACAACCAAAGTGATTTACAGATTCAGCACACTCCTCATCAAAATACCAAGTACTTTTTTGCACAGAACAAGAACAGTCTTAAAGTTCATAAGGAAGCATAAAAGTCCCTGAAAAGCCAAAACAATCTTGAAGAAGAAAGAAGAAAAGCTTGAATTATCACAATAGTAGATTTCAGCAAATACTATAGAGCTAAGTAAGTCATGGAAAAACAGACACACAGACCATTGGAAGAGACTCCAGAATGAATTCCCATACTTACAGTCCACTTACCCTCCACAAAAGCACTGAAGACATACCCTAGAAACAGGCTAGCCTCTTTAGTAAATGGAGATGGGAAAGCTGGATCCCAATATGTTGAAAACCAAATCCTGACCCCCTACATCTTATTCTATAGAAAATGTCCTCAAAATGATTGAAAGACCTAAATATAGGGCCTGAAATTATAAAATTGCAAGAAAAAAACTCCAGGGAAAAAACTTCAAGACATCAGTATAGACAATGATTTTTTGAGTAAGACACCAAAAGCACACACAACAAAAGCAAAGCTAGACACACAGGATTATATCAAACGTACAGGCTTCTTCACAGAAAAAGAAACCCTCAACAGAGTGAAGAGACAATAAATAGAATGGAGAAAGTATTTGCCAACTATTCAAATGTCAAAGTGTTAATAGTGAACTCAACAATAAAAATACAAAGCATTCAGTTAAGAAATGGGCAAAAGATCTCAATAGTTACTTCTCAAAAGAAATAAAAATGACTAAGAAACATGAAAAAATGCCCAACATCAACAAAGAAATGCAAATCAGAACAATAGCAGGTATCTCATCTCACTCCAGTTAGAATGACCATTATCAAAAAGACAAAAAATATCAAATGCATGCGAGAATGTTTAGAAAAGAGAAACCTTATGTTCTGTTGATGAGAATGCAAATTAGTACAGCCATCATGGAAACAGTATGATGCTTCCTCAAAAAACTGAAAATAGAACTGCCATATGAGCCAGTAATCCCACTTCTGGGTATATATTTGAAGGAAATGAAGTCAGCATATGAAAGGGACACTTGTACTCCTATTTCATTGCAGCACTAGTCACAATAGCTTGAATATAGTACTGCTCTATGTTTCATTGATGGGTGAATGTTTGAAGAAATTAAAATATATATACATAGTGTAATATTATTCAGCCATAAAAGAGAATGAAATCCTCACATTTGCAACAAAATGGATAGATCTGGAGGTCATTATGTTAAAGGAAATAAGCCTGATACAGAAAGGCAAATACTGCCTGTGCTTTCTGATATTTGGAAGTTTTGCAAAAACGTCAGCTGGAACTTAGAGTAGTGGTTGCTACAGGCAGGGAAGGGTGGGAAGAGAGGGAGTGAGAGAGGTTGGATAAAGAGTAACAAAGCTCAGATAGAAGTAATAAGTTCCAGTGTTCCACAGCAAGCTGGGGTAACTGTAGATCACAATAACGTATTATATGCTATGTAAAGAATTAAAAGAGGAAAGCTGGTGGTTCCAAAAATGAAGGAATGGTGGGGTGGTGGGGATTCCAGTTGCCTAATTTGATCAGTACACACTGAATCTATCTTTGAGATACTGCATTGTGCCCCATAAAAGTGTAAACGTATTACATGTTATCCTAAAATGTTTAAAAATACAATAGAGAAAAAAAGTTCTACTTCAATTTTTATTCTTCCGGAAGTTATGCTTACCTATTAGGGCTTATATCTAAATTCATTTTTTCTTATTCATTTTTGTTTATGTATCCTAACTTCTTTCTGAAAGTACTAAATGTGTACTTTTTCACATCTTCAACCTCTTCTGGTTTATCATTGCTCCCCCCACCCCACCCCAGCTGCTCCATATGCTATGTTGGTGTGTCCCTGGGATTAATTTCAGGCTTCAGTGTCACTAATCTTGCTGGATGCCTTTTTATGAGGTCCTGAAATCTTTGCTCTAACATTTTGTGGTTTAAAACTCCCATTTCCACACTAAGCATCACTTGGTAGATTTAAAAAGAATGCTCTTTACATATTTTGAATTGGTGTTGTGTACTTTTTGTGCTGGGAGTAACCTTGGAGATTATTTAGTTTAGTGGTCATCTCTATTCAGTATGGATTCTTTCTCTGTGGCTCTCCAAACAGGTTATTCACACCATACCCATGATACGAAAAAACAACCAAGTTCATTACCAAGCTTACCTTCGTTATTCTCTACTTTCATCACTCCTACCTCCAAACGAACCTCTAGAAAAATTCAGATAAAAAGCAAATATCACTTCAACATAATAAAGTATATTTGATTTAGTTTGATTCCAAATGGTTCAGAAAAATTAATATGGAACTGAGGATAACATAGGTCCAGGCTATATGGAGTGTGCGAAGCAAGAAATAAACCTGTTTCCAGGTCATATAGAGTTTCAGATGCAGAGGCTGTACTAAATACTGAGTTCCAGCGCCTTGTCCTTGGAATCATAATAGCTCCTAGTTAGATTCTATTTTATGTGGCAGCATACAAGGAAATAGTTACATTTGAGTATGTGAGAATTCTATATTACAATATAATGCTGTGTTATAAGGAGAAAGTAATTTTCAGTATAAGCCTTCTCTTTCAGTGATTCAAAGCCTTTTGGAATAATCTCCTTCAGTTTTAAATTGTCCATACTTGAAAAATACATGATCAAAATCCAGAGATAATTTTACTTTGAAAAATTTGGGCAGGCTCTTTTCAGATACATCAGATTAGTGGAAAGTTAAAGAAAAGAATTAATAGAAAACTCATAGGCTTCTCCTTAGCTTTCATTTTGCTCTCAATTTTCTGAGTTGGTAAATTAATTTTGTTGAAATTCAAATAATCATTTTATTGGAAAAATTATAAGATAGTTGAACTATTAAAATATTTTGGCATGTTAACTTTTTAGTTGCTAATTGAAAACATCGATGAGCATCATAGCCCTTCTTTTTATTCTTTCAGGAAGCACCATTTTTTTCTTGTAAAGCTATCCCAAATACATATAGTAACACAACCATGCACATGAGAATTTTTATTAATAAAAAGTTCAAATTTGTATTTCAGTGGAGCATTTGGCCACTATAAATTCAGGAGCTTCCAAGTTTAAGACTTTGTGTGAAATAAAACATAAATTAAATATTTCTAACTATTTCTTGCTGAATATTCAGTTAGACATTTTTTGGTTGAAAGGAACAGAGAGCCACTCTAACCATCCAAGCAATGGGAGCAATCCTAGACGTAGGTGGTCTGGAACCAGAAGAGGAAACACGGTGAGAAGGACAAATCCTGAACCTTTTTGACCTTGCTCAGGGAGTCTCACTTCTTTCTGGATGTTGTTTTGTATCCTTTTCCATTCTAGATAAAGATGCTTCTCTTTATTTAAAGCTTCTGTTTACTCCTGACTTCAACTTGTACAAGGTTGTTGCAGTTTCTCTGTCCTCTCTATATGTCATGACTATTCATCTTGTAGCTACCCATCTTATAGGTTCAGCTTACCCTAATGTTACAGAAAACATCCACCCACAGGTTGTAATACTGCGCACCTTGATGCACCTGGTTTCAGTGAAGTCATGTGACAGAAGCTATGGCAACAAGGGATATAAGGCAGGATTTGCTGCATACCTTATGTCTGCAGCACAAATACGCACTTTAGATATTTACACATTTACTTAGGGATGTCAAATGGAAACTCATACATTATTACTTTCCAAAGATGTTTATTATGAATATCTTGCCTGGATATTATTACAATATTTTCATGTAATCCAGACACATTGCATGGATCTCAACATATGCAGTTGCTACACATCACCACACCCAAGGAGTTTTCATTTACAGCTTTAATGCAGGGTGGAGTGGGGGAGAATCTATGATACAAAAAATAAACAAATAAAAAAGGAGCAACAAGGAACTTTGGTTATCTACTGCTTGTTCTGTTTGATTGATGTGTGTATACCAAGAGAGAAATATCTTTTATCTTACAGATGATCTTTGAAGGCAGGATTTCCTCCACTGACTGTTCCTATTCTTTGCAGACTTTCATTGCACTTCCCTGCTCTGAGCTAATTATTTTCAACTGACTGGATTTGAATCCTTAGGAAATGGCAGCCTGAACACTGAGCCTGTCCCTGGTGCAGTTATAATCTTTCACTGGAACTCATGGATCTGTTGTCATAACTAGGCGCTATAGGGAAAGAATGAAGGGAGAGAAATGGTTGTGCCCCTGACATTGGATGCTTCCAAGGGCACAGAGCTGCAGAAGAGAGACAGGTGGAAGTATACTTATAAGAGGCCAAAGTTTGTCTGCAATACAAATGTTCCAGTCATAGGGCAGTGGAGGTCAGGGACCCAAGCCATCAAGTCTACATTCTTTCTACTTTAAAGGCCTTGGGCTGCCTGATTAACCAAGTGGTTCATATGCAAACCATTACACTACAGTTTGAAAAGAATCCAGTACGATGCTAATTTTGTGTTGATGTGAATTCACCTCATATTTGCAAATCTTTTTCAACAAAAGAGGCTCTAAGCCACAAGGAAGGTTGACTGTGCTATAATGGGAAAAACTCTTGAACAGGCATCAAAGAATCAGCACCTGGATTTGTTCTAATGAACTGTTTGACTTTGGACCTGTATAGGACTGGGTTCTTAATCTGAAAAATGCAGGTGTCTATTTTTCTGTAACAATGGAACACAAATGAAATTATAAATAGAAACATGCTACAAGCAAGATTTAAAGCTTGTTTGGCATGATCATTAAGCACTCTTTTCATTCCCTGGGACAAAGAAAGTGTTTTGGACATGATTAGACTATCTCTTGGGTTCTGCTGCCAGAGATTCTCATTCACAAATGTGGGACAGTGTCCAGGAATCTGAATTTCAAACATCCCCATCCCCAGTAAGGGATGCTGATGTAAGCCTTGATGATTTAATCACTTCTAAGAGTCTGTTACTTTAGTGTGTGAAATTCCTTTGTGTTCATCTGCAAACATGAAGATTAAAATATCATCTTACTTCAAAAGTTTTTTTTTTTTTGGTGAGGATGAGATAATGTATACAAAATTATGACTTTAAAGTGACATCTGTTGAAAGATGATCTAAATACCTGACAGACTATAGAATACTACACTATTCTAAAAATAACTTCATGTTAAAATACAGTACCGATAGTGTAAAGACATCTTTAACTCCCAAATTTCTATGTTAAGATATTTAAGAAAGAACAACCCTTAGTTTGGGCATTTTTCTTCTGTTAGTAAGAAGAAAGAGGTAAATAAAGAATCTGGTTGATTAAAATTATATGTTCACAATTCTTAAAAGAATAGTGCTTATTTTTACAAATGTTCTCTTTTTTATATAACAAGGGGATGAAGAGAAGATTTTTCCCTATGAAATGTAATCTCACCCAATAACAGATATTGAATTTGTCAAGAAGTGGAGGAGTTACTGCTAATTCTCATTGGATATAAAGAACATTCTTTATTTTGGATGAAAGCCAGACTTGTACCCATGTGAAGTTCAGTTCTTGAGTATGTTATGTTCAGTCTGATACTCCAAACACTTGCCTAATTCAAAAAACTCTGGAACTTTAATCTCTCAACTCTGAAATGAACAGTCAGACGATCTTTCCATCTCTTATCCTAAGTATCAGGTTTTGGTAGTTTATGAACTGTGCTATGAAAGGTATAGCTGACCTCCCAACATCCATGTCGTAAGGAAGATGGTGAAACCATGACTTGATTCACATCATGCTTAATTTATTTTTGTGGCACCCATATTTTCCAAGGAATCTGTAGGTGAATCATTGATATTGATTCAACTTCAATTGAAAGATACACTAAGCCATAAGTCCCAAATAAGACCACTCCCAAACTTACTGAAAACCAGAATTGTCATGGTTAGCAAAAGTTGGAACCCATTTAAGAAGAAAAAAGTTTGTTGAAAAATTTCTTTTCCTAATGAGATACAATTAATTCTACTTTGTCTATCACTTTCAATTATTGCTATGTACAATGAGGTTTTATACAAGGGCTCTTCAAAAGAGTTCATGGAAAAGGCATATTCTGAACAAAACTATGCAAGGATTTCAGGAAATTTGTATACTAAAATAAACTTATCTTATAATTCCATTTTCCCATAAACTTCTAAAGTATTTTCATATATACTAAATCCAGCCACGTGGGTAACCTGGAAAAAGCTCTTGGTTTCAGCTTGGACCAGCACTGGTCATTGTAGCCATCTGGAGAGTGAACAACTGTTCAAATAAATAACTGCAACTGTTTGAATAAATAAAAAGTTATTAAAAATAAATATAAAGCAAAATATAATATTTTTCCATAATATAAATAATATACTACTTGTTGCTATAGAAATTTGAATTTTTAACAAACAATCATGCCAATTTTCTCTTTCCAGTGAGAATTTCCTTTTGAATTAATTTTACATAATAAATGCTTTCTTATAATTTCAGATATTGAGAATTTTATATTAAAGAGAACTATATAAATGAGTAAGTTCATCTTTTATACCAAGATAGAAACAAATGAAAATCCTTCCAGGATTTTGGCTAATATTCCTAAAGTTCTTCAGCCTACACTGGTTTATACAAAAGGAAATATGTATTTTTTTTAATTTTTAAATTTTTTAAAAATTTTTGACAGGCAGAGTGGACAGTGAGAGAGAGAGAGAGAGAGAGAGAGAGACAGAGAGAAAGGTCTTCCTTTGCTGTTGGTTCACCCTCCAATGGCCGTCGCGGCTGGCACGCTGTGGCCAGTGCACCGCGCTGATCTGTAGGCAGGAGCCAGGTGCTTCTCCTGGTCTCCCATGGGGTGCAGGGCCCAAGGACTTGGGCCATCCTCCACTGCCTTCCTGGCCACAGCAGAGAGCTAGCCTGGAAGAGGGGCAACCGGGACAGAATCTGGTGCCCCAACTGGTACTAGAACCCGGTGTGCCAGCGTCACAAGGCGGAGGATTAGCCTGTTGAGCCATGGCGCCAGCCTAAATATGTATTTTTATACAACTTCCCACTGATGCTACATGATGGGTACTGAGCAGTTCAAACATTTCACCTCAATTTTAGAATTTTTTTTTATTTTCATTTTTTTGCAGAAGAGGGAAAGCCTTAAGGGAAATAAAGTAGAAAAGGTGGAGAATAAAAGGCTGCTAGAGAAAGAATTATAAATCAATAGCCTTCTCAGTGAATAATTTTTTAAATATTTGCCTGTGACTCTCTTTTATGTTTCCTCCTACTGCCTGGTCATCTTTCTTGCATTTGTGTGTGTGTTTCTGACTAATTCTTAATTAAATTTTATTTTTTGGGGCTGGCACTGTGGTGCAGCAGGTTAACATCCTGGCCTGAAGCACCGGCATCCTATATGGGCACCGGTTCTAGTCCAGGCTGCTCTACTTCCAGTCCAGCTCTCTGCTATGGCCTGGGATAGCAATGGAAGATGGCCCAAGTCCTTGGGTCCCTGTACCCATGTGGAAGACCTGGAAGAAGCTCCTGGCTCCTGTCTTTGAATCGGCATAGCTCCGGCTGTTGCGGCCATCTGGGGAGTGAACCAGAGATGGAAGACCTCTTTGTCTCTACTTCTCTCTGTAACTCTGTCTTTCAAATAAATAAAATAAATCTTTAAAGAAAAATAAATAAATTTTATTTTTTGATTGACAGATCATCATCATATATATTTATGAAGTATAGTGTGATGTTCAGATATAAATTGTACATACAATGTAAATAAAGCTAATTTACACATCTATCATTTCATTATTTATTTTTTGATGTGAAACATATCAAATTTACTCTTTGTTACACACATTTTTATTGGCCGCACCCATCAGGCTCTGCAATAGGTTTCAGAATCTCTTTCTCTTTCCTGTTTGAAATTGTGTACCATTTGTTCCTAAACTCCCCATTGTCTCCTTCCCCACCCCACCACTAGCCTTTGATAACTATTGTTCTGCTCTCTTCTTTCATGTGTTCAAATTTATTAGGTTCAAGTTTGAATATAAGTAAGATCATGTGGTATTTATCTGTTTCTCAGTTACTGCTCTTAGCATGATGTTCTCCAGCTTCATTCATCATGTCAAATCTCTCTCGTGAAAATGAAATATTAAGGAGGAATCAAAATGAAATGAAACAGCTAGTAGAACAAGAAACTGTGATAGTGACGAGAAATCATAATGAAATGAAGAATTCAATAGATCAAATGACAAACACATTAGAGAGCCTTAAAAACAGAATGGGTGAAGCAGAAGAGAGAATATCAGACTTAGAAGACAGAGAACAGGAAAGGAAACAGTCAAATCAAAGAAAAGAAGAGGAAATTAGAAATCTAAAAAATATTGTCAGGAATCTATAGGATACTATTAAAAAACCCAACATTCGGGTTCTAGGAGTTCCTGAAGGCATGGAGAGGGAGAAAGGATTAGAAGGCCTTTTTAGTGAGATACAAGCAGAAAATTTCCCAGGTTTGGAGAAGGACAGAGACATCCTAATACAGGAAGCTCATAGAACCCCTAATAAACATGATCAAAAGAGATCCTCACCACGACATGTTGTGATCAAACTCACCACAGTGAAACATAAAGAAAAGATTCTAAAATGTGCAAGAGAGAAACGTCAGATTACTCTCAGAGGATCTCCAATTGGACTCACAGCAGACTTCTCATCAGAAACCCTACAAGCTAGAAGGGAATGGCGAGACATAGCCCAGGTACTAAGAGAGAAAAACTGCCAGCCCAGAATATTATATCCTGCAAAGCTCTCATTTGTGAATGAAGGTGAAATAAAGACTTGTCATAGCAAACAGAAATTGAAAGAATTTGTTGCCACTCATCCTGCCCTGCAAAAGATGCTTAAAGATGTGTTACACACAGAAACACAGAAACATGGTCACCAATATGAAAGAAGGTAAAGGAAGGAAACCTCACAGCAAAAGATCACAGGAAGCTCAATTTCTCTTTGACATAGAATTAAAATCTGATTCTCTGTTAAAGCAATGTGTTAAAGTAATCTATTATGTTCTCTTGATGTCTGTTAAATTCTAATTGTTCAAAAACAGCTGAATTTTTATTAAGAGCTATGGGTTATTGAAATATGTGCTTATTTTCAAAGATTTGAATAATCACCTTGTAACAATGATCAAATTTGGTCTATGTTATGTCATGATTTTAAGGAATCTTATTTCAACCAGATATTTTGGATTTTGAGCCTTCTTGGCATTCTTGACAGGCATTCAAAAAATCAAAGTTTCAAACAATCTGGACTCTAAAATTTCCAGTAAATCTTGGACTTTGGTTTTTCCAGTTTGGGCTCAACTGAAAAAATCGAAGGACCTATGTCTCTCATCTTATAGAGACACCAATTAATCAGACTATTTGGATTATATTAGAAGTACTGTCAAGATGTGATGTGGTACTAAATTTTAAGTTTCTATAATGGAAAATGTTATTAATACAAATGTTTGAGAATTCAAAAGTCTAATGATCTTGTGTTACAAGACATGATAGTTATCTTAATGAGAAACCCCAGAGGCCTAAAGGGTTAAATACTTGTAAAATCCTACAGGTGCTTTCAAAAATACTGTGAAGTAAGCAAGTGCCTCTTGTTGGTTGATGAGTTTATAATTTTAAACATGGCAACTTAAAGTCTTTTGTCATCCACAGTTATATATGATTTGCTGCTCATAAACCTAAAGCGTTGTTGGTTCTGTGTTTAGCTGTCCTCCTATAGGTTCCTATGGACTTTTTCCAGCCACTTCTATTGTATTCAGTACTTTGGGATGGCTCTGCAAACAGATGAAGCCAATAATGTATTAACAGTACCAACTGAGAGAAAGTATGGTTAACTGAGGTTACTAAAAACAAAAAGCAATTCAAATCAATTGGCAACCCATGACGAGAGCCTAGGGTGGTTACTGGCACCATAAACTAGAGTGTCAATTTGTTGGGTCAAAAACAGGAGTCACTGTGCACTTGCTCCTCATGTGGGATCTCCGTCTTTAATGTGCAGTACATTGTGATTTAATGTTATAACTAGTACTCAAACAGTATTTTTACACTTTGTGTTTCTATGTGGGTGCAAACTGTTGAAATCTTTACTTAATATATACTAAATTGATCTTCCGTATATAAAGAGAATTGAAAATGAATCGATGTGAATGAAGAGGAGAGGGAGCAGGAGAGGGGAGGGTTGCGCGTGGGAGGGAAGTTATGGGAGGGGGAAGCCATATGTAATCCATAAGCTGTACATTGGAAATTTATATTCATTAAATAAAAGTTAAAAAAAAGAATGAATATCATCAAAATATCCATACTACCAACAGCAATTTACAGATTCTAAGCTATTCGAGTCAAACTATGAACAAAATTCTTCTCAGATCCAGAAAAAATGATGCTAAAGTTCATATGGAAATACTGGAGACTCTCAATAGCTAAAGCAATCTTATACAACAAAAACAAACATAGATTCATCACAATACCAGATTTCAAGATGTACTACATGGCACTTATAATCAAAACAGCCTGGTACTGGCACAAAAAGAGATCGATAGACCAATGGAATAGTATAGAAATACTAGAAATCAACCCAGACATCTACAACCAACTAATCTTTGATATAGGAGCTAAAAGCAATCACTGGAGCAAGGATTGTCTTTTCAATAAATGGTGTGGGAAAACTGGATCTCTTTCTGCAGAAATATAAAACTAGACCCCTACCTTACACCTTATACAAAAATTCACTCAAATGGATAAAAGACCTAAATCTATGACCTGATATCATCAAATTACTAGAGAATATTGGGGAAATTATGCAAGACACTAGCATAGGCAAAGATTTCTTGGAAAAGGCTCTGGAAGCACAGGCAAGCAAAACTAAAATTGACAAATGAGTTCACATCAGACTGAGAAGCTTCTGGACTACAAAAGAAAGACATACCAAAGTGAAGAGGCAGAGGCAGTGATAGAGTGGCAGAAAATATTTACTAATGACACAACTGATAAAGGGTTAATATCTATATTTATAAAGTGTTCAAGAAACTCAACAACAACAAAACAAACAATCCAGTTAAAAAATGACAAATTACTTGAACATGCGTTTTTAGAAAGGAAATTCAAATGTCCAACAGATACTTGAAAAAACGCTCAGGAATACTAGGCATCAGAGATATACAAATCAAAACCACAATGAAGTTACATGTCATGCCAGTTAGAATGGTTTTCATACAGAAATGAACAAACAACAAATGCTGGCAAGGATGTTTGGAAAAAGATCCCCAAATCCAATGTTGGTGGGAATGTAAACTGGTGCAGCAACTGTGAAGAGAGCCTGGAAATACCTCAGAAATCTGAACATAGACCTACAATATTATCCAGCCATCCCACTCCTAGGGACTTACTAAAACAAAAAGAAATCAGCGTATGAGAGTTATCTGTACCCCCATGTTCATTTTAGCATAATTGACAATAGCTAAGATATGGAATCAACCCAGATATCCTTCAACTGTTGACTGGATAAACAAGTTCTGGTATATATGCATTACAGAGTACTTCTCAGCTGTTAAAATAAATGAAATCCTGTCTTTTGCTACAAGATGCATGCAACTGAAAACCATTATACTTAGTGATATAAGCCAGTCCCCGAAAGACAGATATCATATGTTTTCCATGATCTGGGGTAACAAATAGAATACCTAAAATTTAATGTATTGGAGTGAAATGGACAGTGAGACTCAACGACTCTCCTTCTGTTGAGGACCAGCATTTCATTCTTCATACTATTTGTTGAACTTTTTACTTAGTATATGGTTAACATTAAGATAATTATGTAAACTTAAAATAGACCTTGGTAAAAATTAAGAGTAGGATTAGGAGAGAGAGGAGGATGTGTCGGAGCAAGGGCAGGAGGGTGGGTAGGGTGGGAAGTATTACTATGTTCCTAAATCTGTATATACGAAATACATGAAATTTGTATATCTTAAAAATGTACATTAAATCTTGTTTTTTATTACACCAAAAAAGAGTAATTCAAGTCCAAATTTTTAAATTGATTTTCTGTTCAGGTGATCCATACCTTTTTGAAAGTGGCACATTGAGAGCTTCTACTTTAAAGTATGGCAGTCTACCTTACCATTCAGATCACTTAATAGTTATTTTAAAGACCTAGTTCATCTGATACATATTTATAATATTACAACTTTTTGATGAATCAATCCATCTTCTTAAGTCCTTCAGCTCTTTTTGTAGTTTTTTACTTAAACACTATTTTGTCTGATAGTATAATTATTTCTGTTCTTTTTTGGTTTGCATGAAATACATTTGTCCAAACCCATTACTTTCAGTGTATAAGTATTCCTCATGGTAAAATGAGTTTTTTGTAGGCAGCAAGTAGTTGAATCTTGTTATTTCCTTTCAGCCATCCCATATCTTTTTATTAGAGAATTTATTCTATTTACATTCAAGGTAATCATTAATAAGTAAAGACTTGTTGCTGTCATTTTCTTATTTGTTTTCTAGTTGTTTGGTAGGTCCTTTTTTTCTTTCTTCCCTTCTTGTTTTATTTTGTGATTTAATGGTTTTCTGTGGAGGTACATTTTGTATCTTTTTGTTTCACATTTTGTGCAACAATAGATTTTTGCTTTGCTATTGGATGCTTATCTAAAATATCTTAACATTATAGTAGTTTACTTTAAGCTTATGGCAACTTGCCTTGATAGCATATAAAACTCTACACTCATTTTCTCCCTTTATTATTTTGATGTCATATTTTACCATTGTTTTTGTGATTCACATCTTTTAGCACCTTAGTTACAGTTGTTTTTAACAACTTTGTCTCTAAATTCTTCCAGTAGGAATAAAATTCCAATCCATCCTATCCTTATACTGTTGGAGAATTTTGAGTATGACTATGTATTACACCATTGTGTTTTTACTTTCATGCGCTTCTTTTATTAAATAGAAGTCTTTCATTTTAACTTAAGCAACTCTCTTTAGCAATCACTCTAAATCAGGCCTAGTGGTTACTAACTCTACTAGCTTTTGTTTGTGTGGGATGTTGTTATTTATCCTCATTTTTGGAGGACAACATCACTGGATAAACTGCTCTTGGTTGGTAGGCTCCATTCATTGGGCAATCTGAATATATGTCATCTTACTCCACCCTTGCATTACTGGAGTTCTGCTAAGAAACCTGCTGAAAGTTGCATTTGGGCTCTCTTGCATGGTATCTATCTCTTGCTGTTTTCAATATTATTTTGTTCCTTATTTTTGATAACTTGATTACATTGCTTCTTAGTGAATTATCTTTGTATTGCATTTGATTGTTGTTCTCTGAGTTTCCTATATGTGGATGTTCTTGTCTTTTCCTAGATTTATGAGATTTCCAGCTATTATTTCCTTCAAAATACTTTATAGCCCCTTTTCTCTGTCTTTTCCCTTAAGTGCTTCTATTATGTGGTGTTCAGTTAACTTTTTGGTATCTCAGAACTTGAATGGGTCTTCTTCATTTTTTTGTTATTGCTCCTGTGTTTGGATATCTTCAAATGTCTTCAAATTCATTGATTCTTACTATTTTTTTCTATTGAAATTTTCAGTACAGTTATTGTATTCTTTATCTCTAGGATGTATAAAGTGTTCCTTTTTTTTAAAATTAAGATGTTGTAGGGAGGAGAGGGAGATAGAGTGGGAAAGGGGAGGAGATGGGGAAGGGAAAATGGGAGAAGGAGAAGGAGAGAGGAGAGAGACAAGAAAGAGCAGGAGGAGGAGGGGAGGGGGTGAGGAAAAAGAGGAGGAGATGAGGAGGAGAAAGAGAGAGAGAGAGAGAAAGAGAGAGAGATATATATATATATGCTCCTATACACTGATTTATTTTCCAAATGTCCGAATGGCTGATCTAGGCCAAGCCAAAGTCTGGAGCCATGAATTCAGTCCAGTTTCCCATGTGGATGGCAGGAACTCAAATACTTGAGCCATCACTGCTATTTTTTAGGGTACACATTAGCAAGAAGCTGGATCAGGAGCCAGAACTAAGACTCAAACCTTGGCACTCCTATGTGTGACATAGACACCTTAACTGCTAAAGTGATCACTCCCAATTGTTTCTATTTTTTTAATCAAACTTGTTACCTTGCTCATTCATTGGTTTCCAAATTTAATTTGATTTTTAATCTGTATTTTCTTATAGTTCCCTGAATTTCTTTTAGAGTCTTATACTGAATTCTTTGTCATAGTTCTCCATTTCTTCTGAGTCTATAACTGGACCTTTATTAGCATATTTTAGTGGTGTTATATTTCCTTTTTAAAAAAATCATCCTGTGGTCTTATATTGATATTTTCTCATTTGAGATGACAACAACCTTGCCTAGGCTTTGCAGATATTCTTTGGTGGTGGTAGATCTTTATTATTTATTCTAACCTTGGATTCTGGATGGGTAGAAATCTCAGATGGCCAGAACTTGGTGTGTTCTCTACTTGGGTTTGGTTGCTTCCTGTGCTCTGAGGTCAAGTGGTACTGCTGGATGGGCTCTGTGGGTCTGTGAGACCATGCTCAGGACTTTGTTACCAGATGGGTTTGCTGACTGCACTTTGCAATTGTCTCTGATCAGGCATGGCATTATAAATTGTCTGGATGGTACTGTTGTTTGGAATCTGTAATTGAGTAGGCAATGTGATGGGTTCTGAGGCTGAGTGAGATCTCTGAGGTTGCTACTTGAACATATGGTGTGGTCAGAGCCATGCAATATGCTCCACAGGTGCATGTGGATTTGGGCTTATCTTCTGGTTTAGGGTAGGCTTAAGCAGAACACTGCAGTAGATGCAGTCATCATTTTATATTTAAGGATGGGTGGGGCCACATATTTGCTCTTTTGGTTATTACTGGCTTTCTGGCTTATGGAAGACTTAACAAGAGCACTGGGGCTTTGTTGGATTCTCTCTCTGCTGCTAGGGTTTGGCAGGGCAGATGCTCTCATCAGGGTAATGGTTTACCTACAATTGCCTCTCAGTCTGGGGAAGACTGCTAAGAGTATCTGTGCTCTATGTATAGCTGGCCAGAACTCTGAGACTGGAAGTCTTGTGGATTGTTTCCTGCAGCATGGTCCTATTGTCTAGCCTCTAGGACATGGTGCCTCCAAGGCTGGAATGAAGAACCACAAAGATCTCTGGACTGGTCACTGAGTCCCACCTCCATTCTCTGTTTCTAACCAGCCCTGTGTAGTCTAGCTTGGTTAGTAATACCAATACTTTCTATGGGATGAGACCAGAATGAGTCTCCTATGAAGGGTTTCAGAATGGTGGGGAAGCTGAATGCCTACTTTCAGCCTGCTTTTCCCACTGTAGAAACTGTGGGTCCAGAGGAATTCTCTGTGCCCTTGTGCCATCTTGGGAGAGTGGTGGTGAAAAAGGACCATTCGTTTTATTGTTTGATTACTTTTCTCAGTTCAGTGGTCTGAGAGGGTGTCTCAGCCCTCTCAAGTTCTAGGATATTCAGGAGGGTGTTCCTGCCTTTGGATAACTGCTAGTTTGATTTCTGTGAGGGGGAAATGAAATCCTGTCCTCTCTTGCTAGTCAACTCTGTTTTTTTTTTTTTTTTTTTACTTTTTATTTTTATTTTTTGACTGGCAGAGTTAGACAGTGAGAGAGAGAGAAACTAAAGAGATAGTTATAGACGGTGAGAGACAGAGAGAAAGGTCTTCCTTCTGTTGATTCACTCCCCTAATGGCCGCCACGGATGGCGCTGCACCCATCCGAAGTCAGGAGCCGGGTGCTTTCTCCCAGTCTCCCATGCGGGTGCAGGAACTCAAACACTTGGGCCATCCTCCCGGGCCATAACAGAGAGCTGGGCTGGAAGAGGAGCAACCGGGACTATTATCTGGCGCCCCAACTAGGACTAGAACCCGGGGTTCCGGTGCTGCAGGCGGAGGATTAGCCAAGTGAGCCACGGTGCCGGTGTCAACTCTGGTTTTTAAAATTTGTCAGGCAGAGGGATAGGAACAGACAGAGATCTTCCATCCACTAGTTCACTCCCCCAAATACGCACAATAGGCAGGGTTGGGATATGCTGAAGCCAGGAGCCAGGAGACAGGAATCAGGAATTCAAGTCTTCCATGCGGGATTCAAGTACTTGAGCCATCACTTGATGCTTCCCATGGTCTACATTAGCAGGAAGCTGAAGTAAGAAGTACAAATGGGACTCAGATTGGAGCATTCCAATATAGAATGCGAGCATCCCAAGCAGCATCTTAACTGCTGCACCCAATGCCCATCCCTGCACCTGTATTTCTTAATGGCTCTTACAACTGGTTTAGAAAATGTTTTTACTGGTTGTAAGACACTGGGGCCTTTTACTTCATTGTGTTCCTTTTCTGAGCTTTGTTTTGATTGCAACCATTGTTCAAGCTCCACTACTCTGAATCCAGTGCAAATACAGATCATGGGCACTCAGCTAATATATTTGGGTTTAATCAATACTAAATCATAACAAAATGCCTCTATCATATCTAAATATGATCAGAGTCGGTGAACTTGGAAGGCTTCCATAGCCTTGGCAACTCATGACGACAGCCTAGGATGGTTACTGGCGCCATAAACTAGAGTGTCAATTTGTTGGGTCAACAACAGGAGCCACTGTGCACTTGCTCCTCATGTGGGATCTCTGTCCTTAATGTGCTGTCCATTTTGATTTAATGCTATAACTAGTACTCAAACAGTATGTTTCACTTTGTGTTTCTATGTGGGTGCAAACTGTTGAAATCTTTATACTAAATTGATCTTCTGTATATAAAGAGAATTGAAAATGAATCTTGATGCAAATGGAAGGGGAGAGGGAGCGGGAGAGGGGAGGGTTGCGGGTGGGAGGGAAGTTATGGGGGGGGGGGGGAGCCATTGTAATCCATAAGCTGTACACTGGAAATTTATATAAAAAAAAAAAATCATAACAAAATGCCTCTATCTTGTATCTTATTTCTGTTGTCACTAGAATCATAAGGATTCAAACTGAAAATGTAAAATAGTATTGCTCACAGACAGAATGCCTTCAGTTAGTCTCTTTGGCTGCCAGTTTGACAGAGGGACTCTGATTCTTTGGGTGTCGTGTCATCAAGTCACCTTTCCTAGAGCTGGAGATTCGTTGGAAGTAGAGAGCATAAGAAATGATGTGTGGATTGGCATTTTGTGTAAATGGCTATTGCTGCCTTTTAATTAAGGTCTTAGTGCCCTATGTATTTTTTTATTCATTTCCTATGTATTCCCAAGGTTGGAGCATTTAAAAATTCAGATTAATATCTTTGCTAACTAACCAGCATTTTTGTCTTATTATTTGTGTGTGTGTGTGTGTGTGAGAGAGAGAGAGTGAGAGAGAGAGAGAGAGAGAGAGAGAGAGAGAGAGAGAGAAAGTTGGTCTCTAGCCAGATCATCCCAAATTCTTTCCTCTCCTTCTCTGGTCTGTGTTATATGGGTGGTTGATATCTTGGGTGCATTGCCCAGCCTCCCATGTTGGCTCAAAAGATTAGAGAGGGCGTCAAAAGAAAAACATGGTGGTTCCTTCCTCTTTCCTTTCCTTGGGTAGCACCTAGGTTGGTGTCAATGCCTTGTGCCTTGTATAAGGTGCTAACTCCCATGGAGTGTATTTCCAACTTCCTCTGGGCACCAGCACCTGGCTTTTATAAAGATGTCTTCCTCTCATTGTCTTTTTAGTGTTCGTGTAGTAGCAGCTTCCTTCTCTTCCAGGTCACTGAATTGGCCTGTCTATTCTCCCTTTGATTTCTTATATCCTGCCACATCTATATCATCGATTTTTGTTATTAAATTCTTTTTGGTTTAAATCCTTAGAGCGGTTTATGTTTTCTTGCTTGTACCAAGATTGATACAGATTGATAGCCTGCTATCATTTTATGACCGTGTTTGTACAAAGTGTCATGTAATAGTAGGGAAATAGTTGTACTTATTTTTTCTATATAAAAAATAAAAAGACTTTATGAATAGTTTTAGTTTACAGAATAGTTGAGAAGTAGAGGATTCCCACATATCTCTCCCAAAACACACATACAACTTACCTTGATATGAACACTTTATATGATTGTCTTAAATTTGATAAAAGTTTAAGAATTAATACTGATACATTGCTATTAATGAAAGTCTGTGATTTACATTAGAATTAACTTTTTGCTTATGTATTCTATGAGGCTTGACAAACATAATGACATGGACTCCCCTTTCCAGTAACACACAGAACAGTTTCTTTGTTCTAAAACTCTCCTGTGTTCTGTCTGTTCATCCTGCTGCCCCTCCCTCCCTCCACACTGAACTCCTAGAAACTTCTGTTTCCTCGCTGTTTTTGCAGGCTCCACAGTTCTGCCTTTTCAGGATGCCACAGTTGGAATCATACAGTATGTAGTCTTTTCAGATTGGCGCCTTTCACTTCACAACATGCATTTAAATTTCCTCCATATCTTTTGTGGTTTGATAGCTCATTTCTTTTTATTGCTGAATAATATTCCATCACATGGCTGTATCACCACTTGTTTATCCACTCACCTATCGAAGGGTATCTTGGTTGCTTCCAAGTTTTGGCAATAATGAACAAAGCTGCTATAAACATTTATGTGCAGGTGTTTATGTGGACATAAGGTTTGACTCATTTGGGTAAATACCAAGGAGTACAATTACTGGATTGTATGGTAAGAATATATTTAATTTTGTACGAAATTGGTTGATAGTCTTCCAAAGTGACTGTACCATTTTCCATCAAATGAGAATAGCAATGAATTAGAGTTCTTGTTGTTCTGTTTCTTTGCTAATATTTCTTATCCATGTTTTGGATTTTCTTTCCTTTTTTAATTTGAAAAACTTATAACATATAAATATACAATAGTTTAATGTCTTTATGGAGCATAAAATAATTTTTGACACATATATGCAGTGTGAACTGATTAAATCAGACAATCAATATTTCTGTCTCCACACTTTTCCTCCATGTTTGGAGCCAATTAGCTCATTTTGTCTACTAGTGATGATAACCCTCACTTTTCTTTTTTGTTTGTGAAAAGACTGGGTCAGTGACTATATTGGTATTATTTATAGTCGTGTTTTCTTAAGTATTATTATTTCTTAAGGTCTTATCTGTTTTGAAAGAGAAATTGGTATTTATTTACCTCTTTGGTTCCTATTTCTTTTCTTGGGCATTATTATTTTTATTTTGACCTTTGATTGATAGCAAAACCAGAAACCAAAGATAGTGTGTATGTGTGCATCTATACTTGGGTATATAGTTTTCACCCAGGTGTGCATACACAAGGTGGGTGAAGAAAAGACAGCTCCTGTTTTTCTATAAGTCATTTAACATAGTGGCTTGTAATCCACAGAGAAGAAACAAGATTGCATTTTTTTGCTCAAGTAGGACTTGAATGTATTTATGAATTATCTTTTATGTCCACTGTTAATGCTGCAACCTCACCTCTAGCCTTTGTGTCTTGCTTGGGTCACTCCCATAACTTGCTGATGTGTGCTCATTCATTTGGTCCCTGAACAAATCAACACAAAGAACCTCTTGTGTGCTAACATTGTGCTAAGAGACAGGGTACTTATAATGTACTAAGGTACTTACAATGTACTAAGAGAAAATTAGGGAAGACAATAACACAACAGTTTGCTAATTTAAACAGTAGAAATATCACTCAATAAACCATATACTTACATGAATAATTCCCAGATAGTTGGCTTTAGATTGGAGAGTAGTTACCATGCCAGTAATTCCAGCAAATAATGGTGCAGACCTTAACCAGGTCATCGGCAGATTTTTTGAAGGTCACCTGGGAGATTAGCTTCATAAAGCAAGTGCAGATCATGGCTGTTCAAGCTCCTTCAGCCAATTTGCATTTACTATTAAATGAAAACGAAATGCCTTAGCTTAGAAATTCAGGCCACTCATGTCTGACCTCCAGCTCCCTTTCCAGTCTTGTCTTAATTTACTCCTGTAAACATTGTGTACACCCTCGTTGGACCAGTCAACTTACTGTTCCCCTACACAGGCCCCCAGGTGCTCTGCTCATACTGCTCTCTCTGAGGATCACTTTCACCTGATCCTTATCTGTCAAAAATCTTAGCTATCCTTGCAGTTCAAATAACAATATATGCCTATTTATTTGGATTTCTCCAAACACATCCCATTTCCAGCTTTCTTCAACTCATACTTCTCTTTATGTTTTAGCAGTATGTGATTATTTGTATAATTCACATACTTGGTTAGTCTTCTTTAATGATTAGAAGTTTCTTGAGAGCTTTTCCCCACGAAGAATCCAGCACAGGTCTGTGGCCATTGTATGATCTGAATAAATACTTGCTGAATGAGGGAAAGGATGAGATCTTCCTCTCTAGGAACGCAAGCTGGGTCTTGACATTTGCACTTGAGAAGATATAATTCTTAGGAAGGCATAAATCTTCCTGCCTGTCCAACCAAAAGATTCATGTTTAACTGTGGCACAAAAGCACACTCTGTTCCATGGAAAGAAGTCACTATAATATTGATTGTTCTTCTGAAAGGTTTCCATTAAGGTCATATATGATACACGATAAATATTCTGCATTCTGACCTACAAGTTGTTTTCTTCTGTGTCTATTAGAGTTTTATATTTGGGTCTAGAGATTCTTGAGACCCTAGAGAAGCATGTCAGAAGTTTTCATGTTAAAGGGTAAAGGAAAGAGGACTCAATCTCTGCAGCTGCAATGAGGAGGAAGTGGGAAACACACAGAGTTACCACTTGGAAAACGCATGAACAGACACCTGCTTGCAGACCCATATGAGATAGGAAACTGACAAGAGTGTTCACGCAGTCTCTGAGAAATCAACCTGGGGTTGATTCAGGCAGAGGCTGTTTTTGAATAGTCCATATGCCTGGCAAAGTGTTAGATACTTTTACATATATTATTACTTTGCAATAAAACAGGTTACCAAATTATGTAACAAGGGAGGTGGCGTGATGAGAATAGCTTTCAGGAGAGGTGGTTAAAACAAAAGTACTTCACAGCGTTCATGGAAAATTGGAATTAAAAGATAAATTTATTTTGGTGCAAAAATAAAAATGAAATGCACGTATAATTTTTTCATAATATTCATTTTCCATCAACTTTTTGAAGTAGCTCCATTTATGCCTTAGTGCACAGAAGAGGCCCTTGCAGAGAGGCTTATATATATATATATATATATATATATATAATTTATTTATTTATTTTTTGACAGGCAGAGTTAGTGAGAGAGAGAGAGACAGAGAGAAAGGTCTTCCCTCCGTTGGTTCACTCCCCAAATGGCTGCCACGGCCAGTGTGCTGCACAGATCTGAAGCCAGGAGCCAGGAGCCAGGTGCTTCCTCCTGGTCTCCCATGCGGGTGCAGGGCCCAAGCACTTGGGCCATCCTCCACTGCCTTCCCGGGGCCACAGCAGAGAGCTGGACTGGAAGAGGAACAATTTGAGAACAGTAGGTGATAGAGAAATCTGAAAATAGGAAAGAAAATGAATGAAAGCATTGCTTTTGGAAGATTGTCATGGTACTGTTCCTCCCAGTGCAGAGAAGTTGACATGAGAGTAGACCTTAGCAAAGAGGACCTGTACCTGAGGAGAGCTCATTTTCCTTGGATCTCCTGTACCTTGTTCTCCAGAGCATGTTGTAACCCTTGCTGTGTTTAGTTTTTAGTGTGTTCTCCTTCTTTAGTTTGGAAGTTCACTTAATTATCAAAGGTAAAGATGAAAGAGTCAGAAGCACAGATGTGGAAGTTGACCAATGAGGGACTACAGTCAAGACAGACGATTCAAGACCCAGGGGCTAGAACTCAGGCATGTTTGAAGAAACCACAGAGAGTCAGAGGGATTTGTAACAAGCTCAGGAGAGATATACTGAATCAAGTTATTGTAATAGCAGCAAAGTCAAGTGTTTAGTGTTACCAGCAATGGAGCCTGTGAAGAATATAGCGGGCCCCTCCTTCAACCCTGGTTAAGATAGATTACACCTTGATCTCTGTCGCTTTGGGCACTTACCATCTTTTTAAAAAGATCGAATATATAGTTGATAGCATAAGTTTCTTTATACATATTATCTTTCAAGTTGTTTCAGCAGGTACATTAAGTATATATCATCATCACCATCAGGTATTGCAAGTAAAAAACTAAACTCACAGAGGTTAAATAACCTGCCCAAGTTTACAAGGCTAGTTGAGCTTAGATGAAAACTCAGGTATGTTTATTTCTAAAGTTTGATATTTTTTAACCCATATTATTTAATGGAACTTGATTGTATCTCCTCCCCAATAACCCTCAAAAGTTAAATACCGTTTTCTACTGTTTCTTGGGTCTTCACCACTTGGTGCACACAGTAGATATGTTTCATAGATAAACTGACAAATACAAGTAGAAAGACAAAGTATAGACCATTGGAGAGATGATGGAGAGGTAATTCTTATCCACTGAGGTCAGATGTAAAAGGAGTTACCTCTGACCTAAACATGGCTTCTATTCTTTCTGGTAGGTGGTCTGTGGGTAACTCCAGATTCCTATATTGATCCATATTTCCTCTGACTGTTCTGGGAATTATTGTGCATTGTCCCATGACCACAATTGTTAAGCCAAACTTCCTAAATCTCCAATCATTTTTGACATACTGGCCTCTCCAACTTCCTGTGCATGGTATCTATATAACAAAGGTTTTATTTGCAATTTTCAATATGTACTGTATGCTGATATTATTATAAACAGATCTGATGGATATGGAGTGAAATGGAAGCATTTGGCTCACTCTGACATAATATTTGATTTGCCCCTTCTTGTCATGTGAAAAGGAGATCAGCTACAATTTCATGATAAACAGAGAGAAGAAGAACCACAGATCCTCAGATAAACATGATATGCAAAAGGTATCACTGGTCAAATCTGTTTACAGACACTCTGTGCAACTGAGATTTATCCCCAGGTAAGTGATGTTTGGGGATACTTGAAATAGGGGTGATGGATAGCCTTTCCTTCAAGTTATAAAGAAATGGGTACAATAAACATTTAACCTTTCAGTGAGCAGCAGGGATCATTGGATTCCCATTGCCTCTGACAGAGGAGGAGACTAAGAATAGCTGACTTAAAAATGTTAAGACTAGGAAGTGGGGGAGTCCATCTACGGTATTGTCCCATCCTACCCCCTCATTCATGTCAAGCCACCACCCAGCAACCTCCCAACTCCCAAATACTAAACTTTTGATAGTTTTTAATCTTGACTCAAAGAAATCTATTTTGGGATATTAAAACCAGTCTCCATTTCTCAGTGCATATATAATAGGATAATTGGGATAATAAAGAACATAGTTTTGGATCTGGATTGATTCAGTAGCTTAAGAAAAGTACTGAGCTATCGTTACATGCCAGGTACCATGTTCTTGTGCTACACCCCAGTGCTGCACATGTGATCAGGATGTGGGCCCTGAACCTGGGGCCTCAAAAGAGAGTGAAATAGACTTCTCGATCTACTGCTTTGAATTTGACCTTGGATTATTATCAAACCTCTTGGAGCCTCAATTTCCTTGTCTATAAAGTGGGAGTAATACTATCTAAAAGTTATTATAAAAAGGTATGTAGGAAAGTCCCAGTATGCAGGAATTCAGTAAAGAGTAGCTGGTATCAGTAGCTTCATTTCACAGGTAAGGAAACAATGAGCCAGAAAGGCTGAGTGATTGTGAAGTTCACACAGGTGTCAGCTGTGATTCTCCCACTGGTGCTTATTCAGATATCTGGGACTCCTGTCATGCTCTTCATTTAAATTGTGTGGAATAATATCTTTTGTAGTGGTTGCACTCTGTAGTTTTTTTTTTTTTTTAACAATACAACCTTGGAATGTGAGAATAGATAACTGAATGATTTAGCAGGTGTTAAGAAGAAAAAAAAAATCCTAAATTTCCCGAATTGAATTCTACATCTCTAATAATAATAAATGGAACTTCAGAGACCATTTAATGTATCCTCCACATTGGTTCATTCAAATAAGTCTTTGCCCGGGCTTTCCTGAAAGCTATCTGGTGTTCATTTAAAAGGATACACATTAAGCATCAGATAATGATTCTATCAAAGCACACTCATGGTTAGAGAGCTGTCATTTTAGAAAATGAGATATTATAAACCCTCTTCAATAGCATGTCCCTTCAGGCTGGCAAGGTGGGTTTGCTACTGTGTGAAGTAAAGGAAGGTGAAGAGGTAATTGGTGTTCACTCAGTAATATTCATGTGCTTTTCAGAAAGATAGATTTAAGGGCAAATGGAATTTTAATAAGTATTCATATTGTCTTTTACCCCATATGAAACTTTAAGAAAAAAATGAAAATCTGTTTCCTCTTTCAGACTGAATGTTAGTGTGTTCACTCTGGACCAAGGCTTTTCACTGTTAAAAGTTCTGCTTTGCTTCTCTCTCTTCATCCTCATTAGCCATCCATCTTTCCCCTGGGTTTCTCTTCCCTCAGGAGCAGTGGGGCGATTGTGGCAAATGTAGAGTCCTAGGGCTCATCCCAACCAATGGAATCTGATCTTTTGGGGATGGTGTGGGGTGGGTTTGAGAGAATCCACAATTTAAACAAGCTTTCCAGGTGACTTTTATCCATAATATAGTTTGGTAACAACTGCAGTTGTGTCTGTTTATTGTCTTACTCTGATCTTTGTTTTAAACCAGTAGTTCTCAAACCTGGTTCTGGGAAAGAATCACCTGGGAGCTTTGAAAAAATACTGATGCCAGAGCCCTACCCATAGTGGTCCCAAAATAATTGGTCTGAGATGGAGCCAGCCATTACTTTTATTCAAGTGATTTTCAACTGAAGCTAAAGTTGAGAATCCTTCTGGGGTTCCCACCTGAGGCTTTCAGCATATCCTCCCTCTATCCCTGTGTTCTGTTCCCCTTCATACCACTTTCTAAAGTGCAACTTTCTTCTCTTGCTTTGTACATCCCTAATTCCTGACAGATGGGATTCATAAACCATTTGGCATATGGAGAGGGATGTTGTACAGCACAAAAAGCAGGAAGTAAGTCAGCATTTAATATCTGCACTGCTTACTTTCAACTTCCAGAAAAGTTTTGATCCAGTTAACAACCTATCATTGAAATGATGCCCTTTGCACCTGGCTTCATGATTCTTATTATGGAAATGGCACACCTTAAAAATTAAACAATGAAAAGGTGTGATCCTGTGGCTGCTGATGTTTCCATTCACTATTATGACCTGGGGGATGGTCATGGGATGCATACTATTATACCATTTATTGTATCTCCTGTAACTTGAGACTCCAGTTGAAGATTGGAATTGGAATTGAGTTCATTCCATGACCTGGGAACAATTACTTCCTCTTTTAGATTTTAGTAGTTATTATATCATTCATCATTTTCTTTTTTTTTTTTTTTTACAGGCAGAGTGGATAGTGAGAGAGAGACAGAGAGACAGAGAGAAAGGTCTTCCTTTTGCCGTTGGTTCACCCTCTAATGGCCGCTGCGGACGGCGCATCGCGCTGATCCGAAGCCAGGAGCCAGGTGCTTCTCCTGGTCTCCCATGGGGTGCAGGGCCCAAGGACTTGGGCCATCCTCCACTGCACTCCCAGGCCATAGCAGAGAGCTGGCCTGGAAGAGGGGCAACCGGGATAGAATCCGACGCCCCAACCGGGACTAGAACCCGGTGTGCCAGCGCCGCAAGACGGAGGATTAGCCTGTTAAGCCACGGCACCGGCCTATCATTCATCATTTTCACCTACTAAATATTTAGCTATAACACAATGAGATTGAGTGATCTATTAACCACATCCAAAATTGGGGTGAATCTAATTAAAATAATGTTAACCAAAATAATCCTGACACAAAAGTATATATACTCTATGATTTATGTATACTAAAATCAAATCCAAAATTAATATATGCTGTTATAAATCAGAACTGTTATCACTTAAGGGGGTGTTAATTAGATGGGGAAACAATGGAGGACTTCCAGGGAACAAGCAATGTTTTGTTTCTTAATCTGGGTTCTGAATACAGACTGTATTCAATTCGGGAAACTTGAAAGTTAAGCTATATAAGGAAAAAATATTTACTGAACACTGAAAGACACTAGGGATTCAGTGGTAAATAAATCAGATATTTATCTTTCTCTTAATTGCTTCTTGGCCTTTTGGCTAAGATCAAGTGTATCTTTCTCTTAAAATACATACAATCTGGTAAGGGGATATAGGCAAGTTACAGAAAATACGGTAATGCAGGTTTCTTGGAGAAAATGATGACTAAGTTATGTTTTGACGTGTGAGAGGACTTGGGTAGTTTAAGGACTGTGGGATGTAAAGGTGGTCTTGGCAGCAGGAACAGAAGTTTGAGAAGTGTGGCAGAACAGAGAACTGATGCTTTGGCAGAGCTGGGACACAGTGAGTGATAAAGCAGGCAAGTAATGGAAAATGAGAATGGATAGATAATCTGGGGACTCTGTAAACCATTTCAGAGGTGGACATCATGTTGGGGTCATTGAAAAACTTGAGTTGAAGGGAACACAGTAAGGTGGGGAGAGGGCAATTGTGAAGGCTAGGATGCCAATAATCAAGGCAATAGCTCATGCGGGTCTTGCTATGATGGAGGCAGCAGAGAAAAGAGAAGTATTGGCAGGTACTGAAGAAGCAGGCTTGCCAGGACTTGGCACAAGGCTGATGTGAGAGAGAAGACAGGCCAAAGTTGAGCAGTTAGATCAATGGTGAACTCTGGTAGGAAGAGGATGTGATGAGTTCTGGGCCCAAAGAGAATGAGGCTATCCTAACTGCAGCCGAGCACCCTTCTTACAAAGGCAGTTTCCCTATTCTGCCTGTGGTCCACTCCAATAGCAAGAGCTACTTCCCAACAATGGCATTAATGGAGAGATGAAAGGGAGCTATTGGAATCACTCATTGGGCAACAGTGAGGCCAGTCTCTTAACCACTAAGTTTCTCATCTTCTTTGCTTGCTAAATAAATGGCAACCACAATAAGCCCCACCTACAAGGGAAGTAGAAATGATGAAATGAAATCTCAGTTCTAATTATGTTACGTTAGTGCAAGGAAAGGGCTAAAAGAAGTTGCAATTCTAGTTTCATTTCATTTCATTTCACAGCACTTTCTTCTATAACTGATATTAGATGATGTAAAATGTCTGTTTCCTCCAACTTCGTGTTCATATGAAAGGCATTTCTGATATCCAGTGGAAAAAGAACTAGAATCGGACCTTCTTTCATTTTTACCTGTGAGATGGATGTTTTTGTCCCTACCTTTGCCATTTTGGTTCATTCTTTGCTCCACATCAGTTATGCTTGAAATTTTTTACATCTTGGAGCTGCTGCAGTAGGTTTAATGGTATACCTGGTCCCAGCATCCCACAGGTTGTGTAATATGGCCCTGACTTGCAACAAGGAAGCACTCAAGAACCTCAAACTCTAAAATCTAAAGATGAAATTATTCCAAATATCTGCCTCTCTTTCTCTCTAAAGAAGAAAGTTATGGATGTCATTTTACAATGAATCCCAAACATTATTAGTTCAATTTCTAAGGAAAAGAATGAAAATCTTACATCATATGTGCTTCTGTATGAAAGCTGAAATTTATGATTAATCATATTTTATTCTCAATGCAAACTGTATATCACATTGTTAGAGATTACTTGTATGGTTACCTAAAGTTGCTAAGTTATATATAGAGGGTGATTGTTGGATGAGAGGAATTTGACTCAATCATATATACTTTCTAAATTAGAAAGCAATGTTATAATCACCACATATCACTTTGTAACTTTCATAGACTTGTTATTTAAATGACAGGCAAAAATAGGTAATTATCTCAGAAATAGCCAAAAGAAACAATTTATATAGTTCTGTCCAAGAGAAAATAAATAACTTGATAATTGTTGAATATATATTATTAATGGAATTAGAAGTCAATGTGGCTAAAGAATTTATTACAAACTCAATTTATTTTCAGCATCTCTATGTAATTGTGTACGATCCTAAATGTTAAAGTTATGAAATGATACTTATATCAAGGGTTTTCAGATATATTTCATGTCACTTTGTTATATACTTTTTTCTTTTTTTAACTTTTATGTAATAAATATAAATTTCCAAAGTACAACTTTTGGATTATAGCAGCTTTTTCCCCCCATAACCTCCCTCCTACCCACAACCATCCCATCTCCCACTTCCTCTCCCATCCCATTCATATCAAGATTCGTTTTCAATTATCTTTATATACAGAAGATCAATTTAGTATATACTAAGTAAAGATTTCAACCATTTGCACCCACACAGAAACACAAAGTATAAAGTACTGTTTGAGTACTTGTTATACCATTAATTCACTTAGTACAACATATTAAGGACAGAGATCCTACATGGGGAGTAAGTGCACAGTGATTCCTGTTGTTGATTTAACAGTTGACACTCTTATTTATGATGTCAATAATCACCTGAGGCTCTTGTCATGAGCTGGCAAGGCTATGGAAGCCTCTTGAGTTCACCAACTCCGATCTTACTTAGACAAGGCCACAGTCAAAGTGGAAGTTCTCTCCTCCCTTCAGAGAAAAGTTACCTCCTTCTTTGATGGCAGTAGTTTATGGATATGTTCCTTGTGCCAGGCATTGTACTAAGAATTTTGCTCTAGTAGTGACCCTGAAAGGCAACTAAACAAGCTAACAATGATGTGTGTTAATATTCTCATTTTATGGATGGGAAGAAGGGGTTCACTTGCCGAGTGGCAGTTAGACCCCTTTGTAATTAACAGAACTGGATTTTTCACATGCTTCTGTCTTGCTTTCAACCATTTTTTTTTTTTTTGACAGGCAGAGTGGACAGTGAGAGAGAGAGAGAGACAGAGAGAAAGGTCTTCCTTTTCCATTGGTTCACCCTCAAATGGCCACTGTGGAGCCAGCAAGGAGCCAGGTGCTTCTCCTGGTCTCCCATGTGGGTGCAGGACCCAAGGACCTGGGCCACCCTCCACTGCACTCCCGGGCCACAGCAGAGAGCTGGACTGGAAGAGGGGCAACCGGGACAGAATCCAGCGCCCTGACTGGACTAGAACCTGGTGTGCCAGCGCTGCAGGCAGAGGATTAGCCTATTGAGCCATGGTGCCGGTCTCAACCATTTTTTAAGAGGACAAAATTGGGTCGTCTTCATAGAGGAGATGGTAGCTGAGGTCTGTCAAGGATGAGTAGTCTGTCAAGGATTAGCCAGTCTGGGTTGTAGTTGGAGGAGATGTATGTGGAGGATCTGGAAATGGGGAGAATGTTGCTGGGCTGGTGACAAAAGGAATGTGCAGGCAGCGTGGAAATGAATGGAAGAAGGTCTTTGCGTGCTCACAGCCTAGTATCTCCAGCTGTAACACATTACTGGGATTCAAGAGAAGTAAAGGGATTTGGAGGTAGGATTGAATTTGGGGTGAAGGGTACTATTGATGTGTATTGACATAAGGAGACTATAAAGTTAAGCTATTGGCCCAGTGTATGAATTCCCTGCTGCTGTTTGCCTCACAGGCATTTTTGTGTGCCATGGAGCTACTGTAAAAGTTGTGTCTATCATCCTGATGCAGTGTTTACCCAGCAAACACTTATTTCCTCACTGCAATGTTTTTCCCTCACCGCAAAGCATCTGTTTCAGTTTTCTGTTGATTTCCACCTCAAAATTTCAATTAGCAACTTTTTAATGATGTTCCATGGTTGGACTTTGAAAGAAAAAAAAAAAAAACAAACAAAAACAAACAAACAAACAAAAACCTCCCTAAACCTTGGGTTTGGAAAAGTATATGCTCTACACTGTATTTAATGACTTCAGGCAACCAACCTAAATATATATTAAGGATATGAATCTGGCCAGCACCGTGGCTCAACAGGCTAATCTTCCGCCTTGTGGCGCTGGCACACCGGGTTCTAGTCACGGTCGGAGCGCCGGATTCTGTCCCAGTTGCCCCTCTTCCAGGCCAGCTCTCTGCTGTGGCCTGGGAGTGCAGTGGAGGATGGCCCAAGTGCTTGGGCCCTGCACCCCATGGGAGACCAGGAGGAGCACCTGGCTCCTGCCATCGGATCAGCGCGCCGGCCGCGGCGGCCATTGGAGGGTGAACCAACGGCAAAGGAAGACCTTTCTCTCTGTCTCTCTCTCTCTCACTATCCACTCTGTCAAAAATAAAAAATAAAAATAAAAAAAGGGATATGAATCTGTGATAACTTTTAGTGTAGTGCCAGTGATCTATAGTATTTTGTTGTTCTATTGGCACGTGAGTGTTTGTAATCACCTAGGTAGAAGTATTGCCTCTGTGTTAACCATTTTTTAATTACTATAGTGAAATACCTGAGGGAAGACACTTTGTAGAGGAAACAAAGGTTGATTTTGGCTCATGATATTGGAGGTTCAATCCAAAATCAAGTGGTTCCAATGGGTTGGACTCTGATGAGGGCAGCAATGGTAGAACATGGAAAATGGGCAGAGGAAGGAAACAGAAAGAATGGCTGGGCTCCACTCAGGCTTGGTGATCAACCATCTTGTGAGAATCATCTTCTGAGGACCTGCCCCCCACCTTGACCTAGGGGCTCCCAACAGGCCTATCTCCTAAGCACCATCATTAAATGAAGTTTTTTATCCACTTAGTACCATTAACTTAGGACTTTGGGGTTTAAATGTCTACAAGAGATCAGGAGCCAATGTGTTCAAACCGTAGTACCCCTATAATGTGCTGTATCCTGGAGTTTTTAAAATGCAACAGTGACAATAGCTGATGTTTTGGACATGTTGCTGCAGTAACAAAAGTATTGCTGTATTTCACTAGTGTGTACTTTAGAGGAAGTGCAGACATATGATGAGCTGTTTTATTGCACTCTTCGTTGATGCAGATATTTCTCTTTCAAGGGTGTGTGCACAGTGTTGAAAAAGAAGCTAGCTGGGCACATTATTTCATTGGGCATACCAATTAAAGTATCTTATAACTTCCACAAATATAGTATAACCTGTTCTTGGAGTCTCCTATTATCTGTTCCTTTGAATTCAGTGTAGGGCAGTCACTAAAATCTTGTATTTATTTCCATTTTGCCAATTAGCTTAAGTTGTTAGTGCAAATTTATATGTCCTGGTTCTTCTAAGTCCTTGCCAATTACTTTGGAACATTGAACACTTAACTGTGCTTGCTCTTGGGTGCTAGCAATGAAACAGTAATTAACCGAGATAGTTGCCTCTTTTCCTTAAAAGCTAGAATGAGATTATACACCAATAAAAAGATTTAAAAGAATATAATGGCGGCTCTTTGATAACATATTTTTACTCATATTTAACATGTAATTTGTGTTTTATTTATGTTAAATAAACACTACAAAGATGAAAACAAACCAAATTATGGTTTGTCAGATATAATACAGATCAAATCTGGTTTGGCTCAGCAATGCTCGGGAATTTTGATGATGCTTTACATTAATCAGAAAATGTTAATCAAGCAGAAATCTTGACCAAATCCGAGTTATCTGATTCAGTTCTGCTTAGCAATGAAGCAAATGAAATTTTCTTTTCTAATGACTTTTTTATCTTTAAAAAATCTATTTATGATTATTGAGGAAAAGACTTAGAAATAACTTTTAGAAAGTTCTTTAAAATTAGTATCTTTCATCACTTTGAATACTTTGATCATTTTTCTGTGGAGAAAAGTGAAATGGGCGATGACTTATCCCAAATGTAGTGTCAATAGTTAAATTGAAATTCAGAGACTGTTGGGAGCAATCAAAAGATTAGCAACATTTGCCAATTCTATAGCAATACACCCAGATAAGGATGCTAAGGAATGGAATAGATACTAAAGAACAGAAGTGTATATATTTATATGTGTGTATGTGGCAAACACATATATATTTTGTGTATTTGATGTATACATACATGTTGTGTATCTATAATATATGCATAAATATATATGACATTGTATATGTGTGTATGTGTTATGTATATAGTGTATATGACATTATATATTATTTCATATATAGAATATATATGTGCACATATATAATGCATCTATATATATTTTCTCAACTCACTGAGATTTTATAAGCTGCTTAAAATGGAACTAGTAATTTAGAATTTTGAGATTCAGGAAGCATATGAGAGGATTTTTGTGTTGCATGACCCTCAGAAACTTGGTTTGGGATGTAGACTTAGTTGGAGACAAGGGAGATCCAAATTGGGAAGTCCAGACATTGACAAGGAGCAGGGGGGTGGGGATAAGGAAACACTCTGGCCATAGGAAGGCGTGGTGCATTCGATGGGAGTCCCTACATCTTAGCTCCTTTACATCTTAGAACTTGTCAACTCAGCTCATGGGGTGATTGTCATGTAAGTATAAAATATTTTTTAAAAAATTAAGTACCCATTTTTCCTAGCTATTACCTGGGTTTCATAAAATCAGATATTTATGAGGTATTTTAATCAATGAGTTTCTGCTCCTAACTTTAATAGCATTTACTCTTTCATGGTATGTAATATCCACTGCAGATATTACCTTGGTTACAGAATTTGTTTTTATAGAATATGAGTCTCTTGGCTATGAGAATTTATGCAACTAGAGAGCGAAAAGTAGCTTGTGTTAGATTTCCATATCCCCAAGGAAGTTCATTTCTTCTCTTTGTTAAACCTCTCCATGTGTTTTTTAATTTACTTCTCTCTCTTTTAGGCCTCAAGTGTTAATTTTCTATGAAGTTTATTACATTTCTGCAAGTAAAATCTGGTACATTTATTGTGCTGGACATGTTCATACTAGACAAAATGATTCTACTTCATTCATATCAAAAACTAAGATATTTAAAGATGTTTTTCATTAGAAGGCTAATGGTTCATTTGAACATGTGTTTTCTTTGTTTTTCTTTAGGGAATTCCAATTTTCCTACAACCTCTGAATGACAAACATAAGCATTTGGTTGGTTTCTGGAGATATCTTGCAAATAAAATAAAGGACCAGAAGAATAAGGAGTAGAAGAACACTCCTTAATCTTAATGATACCTATTTTTTGATAGATGTTTTATATGTGAGATGTTAGAACTGGTACATCTGGGGAAAGATATTCAGTCTGGTTTTGTGTAAACTTTAGCCGGTACTTTGTGTGACTCTTCTAAGTCAGTATGACAACTTATCGAAAGAACTCACTTCTGATCCTGACGACACTTTCAGTAGATTTTAATGATAAATCTTTTCTGTTTAAATTTATTCAGCCCAGGTATAGAAAATAGGATCAGTTACTTTTTTACTTATTCCTGCCCCAGGATAAGAAAATAAACTTAATTAGTTTTCTTAGAAAAATGCCTTAGGATGTGGGGACAAAGTGACAAGAAAGAAGTTGCAAGATATATAATTTTTTCCATACAATTAAGACAAAAGTATATCGTCTGTATTAGAAAGTATAAAGTTTAAGTTTTATAGTGAAAAGAATATTAATCTTTTAATTTTTCCAGAAGAACCAGCTTTTATTTACTGTGCTTGATTAATATAATCTGTATCTGAGATACATAGTTTTGAGTAATATCAATTTGTTCCTTTTTTACTTTATAGGGCCAGTATGTGAAGTTATATGAAGATCTACTTTAAATATATCTAATAGAAATAGAAATAGAAACAGGATTTTATGAGTACATAACTTCTAGCCACCAGACAATCACACGACTTCAAAATTGGAAGGAATTTAGGGATCCTCTAGTCTAAAAAATAATTTCATATTTGATGGAACGCTAAGAGATGTTCAGTGATTTTCTTCTAAAGGTTTCCCTTCACACAAGCAGTTCAGGACACAGCCAGAGTAGAACCCTGGAGTAATGACCAGCAAAGAAGTTCCTCCCAATATACTAGGTAGTTTGTTTTATATATACTTAATTTCAGCTTAATTTGATTATTAGCATTATCATCAGAATATAAATTCCATCATCTTTAAATGTCATTTATTACTTTTGATATTTAGAACAAAAGCATATTTAAGTTTTTGAATATTTGACCTGCTATTTTCTGATTCCTTGTCTAAACACTCTGTGACTTGTGATGGGATTGCATCCAGATAAGCCTAAAAAGTGTATGTTCAAAATGCCGTAAATCGAGAATACACTTGTTACACTTACCATGCCAAACATCACGGCTGAGTACCGCAGCACACTGTAGAGCATCACGGGTTTCCTCCTGTGCTGTGGGGCTGACCTGCAGCAGTGGCTGTGCTGCCAAGCCCAGCATTAAAAGAAAGGATCATGTTGCACTAGTTCAGAAAAAAGACAAAATTTCAAATTTGAAATACTGTTTCTTCTAAATTCGTATTGCTTTTGCACCATTGTAAAGTTGAAAAATCGTTAACAGCAAATTGTAGACTGTGTATCTGCTTGCTGACCATATATTCAAAAAACTAAACCTTTGGCCAGCACCACAGCTCACTAGGCTAATCCTCCACCTGCAACGCCAGCACCCCGGGGTTCTAGTCCTGGTTGGGGTGCCAGATTCTGTCCTGGTTGCTCCTCTTCCAGTCCAGCTCTCTGCTGTGGCCCGGGGAAGCAGTGGATGATGGCCCAAGTGCTTGGGCCCTGTACCCGCATGGGAGACCAGGAGGAAGCGCAGTGAGCCGGCCGTAGCGGCCATTTGGAGGGTGAACCAACGGAGGGAAGACCTTTCTCTCTGTCTCTCTCTCTCTCACTGTTTAACTCTGCCTGTCAAAAAAAAAAAACAAACAAAAAAACAAAAACAAACAAAAACAAACAAACAAACAAAAAACCTTTAAAAACTAGAAACAGATAACAGTTTATTTATTTTTTTTTTTTCATTTTCCATTTATGGGTTTTTCTCCCCTGGTTAAATTTCCCTTTTCATCTATGCTGTTGCTCTTGACTTACCTGTTCAACCTCTGCTATCTTCATAATGAGTGCACAAAGGACAGAGAGACTTAAGCTACATTTAATTCTGCTGAAGCTGAATTTGGACTAACAGACCTGGCTGGCTGCCTTGGAGCCTGACCTTCTACTTTTGCTTGCCCAAGGAGAGTTTTCTTTATTATCAAGAAATAATTCCTACAAGGAAGCAATTTGTATCCAAGAGCTATCATGTTTCAAATTCCATTTGTGGAAGCATTTAGCATTGCTGATCAATTTGGATAAATTTGGAAGAGAAAAAACAGAGATTTGTTAATTATTATGGGAAATAGAATCTGTGGATTGTTTGGAGGAGGAAAAAAAAAAAAACAAAAAAAAAAACAAACAAAAAAAAAACAAAGGAGGAAGGAAACCACAGTCTGCATAAGACAGAGCCTATGCCCTGGAAGTATACTATAGAGAGAAAGAAAAACTCTGAACTGCTCAGGTATCCTGCTACCTCTCCAGAGGAGTGTGATTTGGGGTAAAATAGTTTTGAGCAGAGAACAAGGGAAACAAAAACCCAAGCACCCAGCAGCATCTGGTTGACAGGGCTCATGGTAATGGAGAAGAAAGACAGCAGGTTTTTCTGGAATCAAGTGGAACCTGTTGTCAAAAGTTGCTGGGTGGTAATGACATAGACGTACATTAAGAAATGAGTTTCTTGAATACACAATGGGGCTTGTGGAGGGGAGAGATATGACAAGGTATATGAGAAAACAGGGAGCTGATCAGCTTGAACAGAGACAGAGAAGTGCTATGTGATCTAAGAGGTCAGTCCCCAGAGGGACATAACCCTCGAGGTTGTGGGGAATGGAAACGAGGTTTGCATGTGTTAGGTCACTCTGGACTTTTCAGCGTCTAGATAGAATGTATCCAGTTGGCATTAGGTGTGTTCATTGTGGCAAATCAGCGCTTAATGCCTGGTCTGTTGTCAGTACATCTGCTCTGTGGCCCTTTTGCTCATTAGATCTGCTAGCTAGAGGAGTGACTGGGAACAGCTCATTGCTCCATGCTCTGACTATCCCACCGCAATTGCACCTCCAGCTCTCTTCACACTCTAGTGTTCCTGAGCTCCCTGCACTGCCCAATTTTTATCTCCTTGGCATTAATCATGATCTGTGTTCCATATAGTTCATTCAAGTTATCATCTGACCCCTTCTTTCTGTGTAAGCCCCATGAGATCAGAGACTGTTGTCTCTTCTCCCTTTCTTTTGTTTCCTAGTGCTTAGAACAGTGCCAGTGATTAGGAATTCAGTAATTAAGTGTGGCAAAATTCACTGATCTCTGATTAAATCTTTTGGGTAGTGGCATATATTGAATATTGTTGTCGTTCTCCGACCCTTGCAAGTGGATTTGCAAAGTCAGATATTTATAAATAGGTCTCTCCTATTCCCCTGTGATTTGAGAACAAACATCAAGACGGGGCTGATCTGGTGCCTAGAAAAACAGAGGCACAGTTAAGAAGGCTTTCTGCTCTGGTCTCCTCTCAAACACAAAGGTCCACATTTTTCTCGATGTCTAACCTACCATTAGGAGACCTTGGTTCTCATTCGGTTTGTGTCGCTAATTTACTATATGGCATTGAAGAAATCACTGTCTTTGTTTCACTGTCTAAAAAAGACATGGGAATGATTGTAGTTTGCCTTTTTGTTTCACAACGTTTTTCAAGGTAACCATACATAAGACTTATTAAAATAGCTCAAAAACCTTGAGATCTGCATAACATTATTATTATTAAAGCTTTATTTGTAAGTATCTTCCCCAAAATACCATATTCCTATGTGTAATTCAAGATTTTAAGGACATTAAATATTATTTTTTTAGCTAATTTTGTTAGCTTTGTTTCTATACAAAACATTTCCTGGTTTTAAAATCAATCTTTTTTGTGAAGTAATTTTTTTTTTTTGGCCCATTCTTTATTTGGGTAGGAACCTACGTTTTTCTGTTGACGATTAGAAAATGAAATTTGTCTCTATGTGGTCGCTGCTCAGGGCTGAGAAAACTCAGGATCTGAAGTGAGAAGTCGGATGGCATTCATGGAAGGCCTGTGGGGAAGGCTCTGCCAGGCAGTGAGCAGGTAGTGAGGAATGAGTTTGTCAGGAACTGGCCCATCAGGTGCATGGGTCATAAAATGTGGCCATGAGGGACACAATGTTCTCGATGACAGTAGTAAATCCGTTTCAAATAAAGTGAACTGTTTGCTTAAACTTTTCCTGTGTTCTGTCAGACCTTTGGCGCTGAGAACCAACTCAATATAGAAATCAGCTCACCCAGAGGCTGCAGCACAGAAACACTCAAAGGACAGATTGTTGCATCAAAATTGTGTTTAGTAACACACAGCTCTCATGAAATATTTGTCATGTTACTTTTTAGAACTTTCTGGTTTGAACAGAATTGCCCCTTCTTCTACTACTGCTCTATTTAGTTTATTAGTTTTGTTCTTTTTGGAGCAAGGTACTTAACTGATTAAAAATATAATCAGCTCTTTGATACATCTATGCTCTTTTAATTTTTTTAGTAAAACTATATAAGGAAAATTGCTTAATATCACAAGGAAGCATTGCTTGTACTTATTCCCATGGATATTTCATTTTTATTTTTATGTGACTTCTCTTTCTACTGCCTTTTCTCCAGTGAAGATTGTTTCAAATAAAGCTGTCTGATATAGAGACACAGTTGCTAGGGAGCCAGAGTCATGATGGCTGATGTTACCAGGGAGGATGCACAGGTGAGTCCCTGATTATAGAAGAGAATCATTTTTCATTCTCCTTGAAAGCAAGTCTTCTTTATACACGGATGACAAGTTCACCAGCTCAGTAGGAATAAGATTTCAGAAGGAAATATGAAATTTTAATGTGTTTTCTTAGAGTGATATAAACCTAAGACATTTCTTCAGGATGAATAAATGGGGTTTATGCCCATCTATATCTTGTTCTGTGGTGAAAATTCTTTTTGGAAAACCAACATGGCCCAAAACTTTTGGTTTAAAAAACTGGGCAAGCTCTCTATGACATGGGTCTTGTCCTTTAGGTGGGATGAGGGATCCTTGTCTAATGTTTCTTCCATCTTCACATGCAGTGAAATAAACATTTATGAAGATCTACTCCATGCTTGGTGTTTTAATAGGAACTTTAATATACCTTCTCATTTAATCCCATCTATCTGAAGTGAGGTATTGTCATTCTGGCAAACAGTAGGAAATATTGTAATCAGTGGAGAGGTAGGATTTGAATCCTATTCTTTGTCACAGAATGATTTCTGTAAAAATAGTTTCTGTAATTCTACAGCAAATGAATAATAGGATACATAAATATGTCAATTTCAAAGATACTTTTCCTATTACTTTTACCAATGTCTGAAAGCAATCCAGAAGTGAAAAAGTTCAATAAAATAATTTTAGGAGATTATTCTGGGTTTGTGGAAAATATGGTAAACGTTGTTTACATTTAATTTTAGGAAGTTTGGTTGCCACTTTATTGTTTGGGTTCCCTTTAGGATATTCTGTAAGTCTACAATATTTAACTCAATTGAAAAAAAAATTAATGAATAGATAGCTTTGATACAACATTGTGCTACAATGGGTAAAACTGTCATTATGAAGATTTTTAATAAAGTGATAATATTACCAGATTATGAAAAGAAAACATTTTCAAATGTCCCTGCAGTATGTGAAATTGATGAACAGTCAATTCTATCAACCATGTATTGCCTTTCAACTTTATATATTGTAAATCTCCACTACACCAGAACTCTTTAATTCTAGTCTCAAGACCAAAGTTAGATAATCTGAAACACCTTCAGAGATAATGGAGTTTTCAATGACACTAATGAAATGATGCTTATGAAATCTAAACAAGGGTATATGGAATTGAGTGACACTCTTTAACAAAAGGGTGTAATATTTTAGTTCGTACAGGGAGAAGGCATGGGCCAAACTGAATAAATTAGCTCTATATTATCCTGAGAAGCCCTATTTTATAATCCAGAAAATCTTTTAAAAAGAATAAGAGGCCTTAAAAAGAGAAAGATAAATTTTTTGGAGAGTAATTTCTGTTACCAAAGTGAGGTTTATTGAACCAAATATTGTGTCTGAACTTACTGCCCATGGGGATTAGGGTTGAAGGTCTTTTTGATGTCTTTGCTTTTTCCTATGCTATATCCTGTTTTTTTTTTTTTTTTTTTTTTTTTTTTAGGGAAAAATAATTAGGAGGATTCCATCCTCTGAAATGCCTTTTTGTTGACCACTATAAGGGACAGGACAATTGATTAGGGGTCCTAGTTGAAGTATACCCAATGCCATCCTACTTTAATAGAGGTTGCTTAGAAACATAGTGTTTTGGGATTACTCCTTTAATGGCTATCTATGAATTTAGCACTGCCAATCTCTTATCTCAGAGGGCATGGGCAAACCTTTAAATGACTCCAATTTCAGAGGTTGTGACACCGTGCATTAGACATGAGCCTTAACAGTAGACTGGACCTTTAACACGAACTGAGATAAGAGATTTATTTAAAACAAGTCTTGTTTCTCAAACCACTGGGTGCTTATGAGACATAGCAATCAGATAGACCTGTATGAGTTTTAAACATAGGAAGAGGGAGAAGGTATTCTTCCCCACCCTTTGTGATTTTATCTATAAGCCAATTCCCAGGATAAACCTTATCAGTAATTGCAGTAAAATGCTACATCTATGTAAGTGCTTAAGAGAGATACTCAAAGCAAATTAAATCATCTATAAATCCTGTTGTTTTTAATTTTTAGCCAGTTTTGACTCTTTTGAAGAATTTGTTCTAGTGAGTCAAAATGGAAAATTGTTTCTGTAAATTATCTATGTTGATATTATCCAGGGATTATATGATCCACAAATCATTCAGTAATTAATAGGTCTGTATACAATATAATGTGGCCCTCCCATATAGAACAGGAAAAGACACATTAATTTCCAGGGTATCAACTGAGTTTGCACCTTATATCAGGCAATGCAGATGTGCCTATGACTGGCTGTGGGGAAAAACAGCTCACTATTTTTAAAAAAATGAATATTTGCTAAACCCAATATTGCTACTGAGACAGTTTATACAAAACAAAATAGGATTATTTGACTTTGGTAGCCATGTCAGCCATCATCACCTACTCAAGAAAATACAGACTATTGGTCCTTCCCAGCAAAGACCTAAGAGACTTGCAAATTTACAGGTTACTATTCATAATAAATAAACAAAATCATTTCCTTAACATTAAAAATCTTATTTGGTCCTTGAACACATACAAATTGTTGCTACCCCATTTTTCTTTCCTTTTCTCTTTTAATAGGCAGTAGCTTCAATTGATTCAGCACGACTTTACCAGAATCAGTAAAGGTCTATTTGTCTTGCATGATATTAAATTAAATCTGTCTAAGAGATAAACAACTTAAATTTTAATGCTTCCCATTCAAGAGTGCATCTGTGCTAATATTTAAATAACACAATACATCTATCTTTCAGATTCTGATTCAGTGTTTTTGTCTTGTCTAGTTATAGGCTTTTGTTGAAAATTCTGAATCTATTTAATATTTCTCTCTTTTTTTTAAAGGTGAGACTATCACTCTAAACATTAAGTAAAAAACTGTGAGAATATTATTTTAGATTCATCTCTTGAATTATTTATTTGGCCTGTTTAGATCAAGGCTTAGTCATAAAGGCAAATAATGTAATTCAGTGTTAGCTGTAATGTTCTTTAAGTATATTTGACAGACGTGTAGGATGATCATGCTATCAAACAAATATTTGCCTATAAAGAAATTTATTCCAAGTCTTTTCTCACCTATTTGAATTCTCCCGTTTCCCAAATCACTCAAGGCAAAGCAAGCTTTCTAGGAGGACTTCTATATGAATATAGATATTTCTTTTTCACTTTTCATATATCAGATGAACCAGTGGAGTGTGACTAGAATACATTTTCCTTCTTAGAAAAATTTCTCTCCTTTTTTATGATGTATACTCTCACTGTTACTTCCTTGTTTACAGAGTCTGTTTTATACACACACATACGTACACACACCACCACCACCACCACCACAGGGGACTTCAACAGTTTATTTTGGTACAATTTTTTTAAAATCCATGAATAGTTTTATCATAATATTCATTTTTCAAGATTTTTGAAACTTCCTCATACATGACCTTTTAGATATAATACATACAGCATATATATTATATAGAGAAAAGGTGTATACACACACACATACACACACCCGTTCTCACTTTGCCTCATAATATAAAGTAGGGTAAGAAAAAAACCTCAGGATTCCATCCCTGTTCCTTCAATGAACTTGGTTGCATTTCTAAATTTTTAAGAATTTCAGTGGCTGGCATTGTGGCACAGTGGGTTAAACCACCATCTGCAATGCTGACATCAATATGGGCGCTAGTTAGAATCCAGGCTGCTCCATGTCTGATCCAGCTCCCTGCTAATATGCCTGGAAAGTTACTGGGATCCTGTCACCCATGTGAGAGATGAAAATGGAGTTTCAGACTTCTGGATTCAACCTGGCCTGACTCTAGGCGTTGCAGCCATTTGGGGAGTGAAAATGTCTCCCTTCTCTCTGCCTCTTCCTCTCGCTGTCCCTCTCCCTCTCCCTCTCCTTCTCTTTCTCTTTCTCTCTGCCTTTCCTCTTTCTCTAACTCACCTTTCAAATAAATAGATAAATCTTTTTTAGAAAATAACTTCAGTATCTTTATTTCCAAGTAGAGCCTATCATATCTGCATTCTTTTGGATTTTATAAAGATTAGGTTAATATTTAAAATAAGGGGTCGGGCCGGCACCGTGGCTTAACAGGCTAATCCTCCGCCTTGCGGCGCCGGCACACCGGGTTCTAGTCCCAGTTGGGGCGCTGGATTCTATCCCGGTTGCCCCTCTTCCAGTCCAGCTCTCTGCTGTGGCCCAGGAAGGCAGTGGAGGATGGCCCAAGTCCTTGGGCCCTGCACCCGCATGGGAGACCAGGAGAAGCGCTTGGCTCCTGGCTTCGGATCAGCACGATGCGCCGGCCGCAGCGGCCATTGGAAGGTGAACCAACGGCAAAAAGGAAGACCTTTCTCTCTGTCTCTCTCTCACTATCCACTCTGCCTGTCAATAAATAAATAAATAAAAATAAAATAAGGGGCCGGGGCTGCAGTGCAGTGAGTTAATGCTCTGGCCTGAAGTGCCAACATCCTACATGGGCGCTGTTTCGAGACCCAGCTGCTCCACTTCCGATCCAGCATTTTGCTATGGCCTGTGAAAGCAGTAGAAGATGGCCCAAGTCCTTGGGCCCCTGCACCCATGTGGGAGACCTGGAAGAAGTTCCTGGCTCCTGGCTTCTGATCCACGCAGCTCTGGCTGTTGTGGCCAACTGGGGAGTGAACCAACGGATGGAGGAACTCTCTCTCTCTCTCTCTCTCTCTCTCTCTCTCTCTTTGCCTCTCCTCTCTCTGTGTAACTCTGACTTTCAAATAAATAAATAAATCTTTAAAAAATATTTAAAATAAGCAGATCTTGACTAACTGTAGGAATGAAAAGTATCAGTGGTTTTCTCGTTGTCAATTGTTGGATACATGAGCAGGGCAAAGCAAATCATTCTTACTTTTTTTTTCTACCATTCAGGAGAAATGGCAAGACACTGTTTTACTCTTTGTAATGTATAAGTTTGTCAATCAGAAGAAACCATATTTAATCTAGGCACTACTTCTGAAATTGTTTCACATCTTTTCTCATATGTAACTGAATACATTCATTGAAATTGTGTAAAGCACTGAAACTGCTCTAAATTTTGACAAATTATTTCAATGAATAGGTTAGTTGGGACTTTGCTTTTTAAAGATTGTGTACAGCACAGATATGCTCTTTTTCAGCATGTATATATTCCATTCACTACTATGCTGGAACGGCATCATGAAGAGTTTTAATAGAAAGGTACTTCAAAGAGTTTGTGGAAAATTGAATACAGAGATGTTTCTTTTGGTGCAAAATTGTTTTAAATCCAAGCACAGCTGTTTTATACATTTTATACATTTTCCATGAACTTTTTGAAGAGTCCTTGTATGCATGGATTTCAAATTTTTTGGTACCAAAATATACTTATCTTTTGACTCAACTTTTCCATGAACTTTTTGAAGCATCCTTGTACAACTTAACTCTCAGGTGCAACAGTTTACATTTAATCTATTAAAAATTCCAGAAGTATTCAGTATTTAAAGTAGATAGTCTCCACTCAACTCCTTCTTTCCTTGTATAAATAGGCTGCTCCTCAAACTAAGAGATAGAGTATGATTTTCATTTCCTAAAATATGGGTTGGCCTTAGTGACTACTGTGACTAATAGGTTATGTTTTGAGAAGTTTCGTAGTTTCTTCATTGATCATTTGGGATGTTTCATCTCAGAATCCATTTAATTTACTATGAGAAATCCAAAAGACATGAAGAAGCCATGTGTAGGAGCTCCAGATGACAGCCATAACTGAGCCATTGCCAACACCAGTAATGAGAATGAGCTGTCTAGGTTGGCCAGCCCAGTCAAAGCTTCATGTGGCTCTAAAGCTAATGACTGTTGAGCTGCAGCCATTAAGAAGCCCCAAGTTATGTCTACTTGTCCTACGGAATCATAAAAGATCATAATAAAGTATTGTTTTAAGGTATAGGATTGTTTGTTTTGTATAGGGTAATTTAAAATATTTGTGGAAAAATGGAATTGACAGATGGGCTTATTTTGGTAAAAAATGTTTGAAATCCATTCTTATAAAAAGAAGTCTTCAAAGAGTTCATGTAAATGTACCTTATGAAAATAAGTATGCATGGAATTCAAAATTTTTTGCACCAAAATGATCTTACACTTTAATTTCATTTTCTACAAAATTTTTAAGTAAAATTTTTAATATAACAGCATTATAAGCAGATTATATGTCTTAAGCAAACAAGTTCACATGAAGATATAGTGTCTGTTATATTCATCCTCAAATATTAAAGTTTATGACCTTAATAAACCCACATCCTGTTTTTATATTTCTATGTGATCAGGTTTCAGAAAATACATGAGTGTTTGGTGTTAGATTTGAAGGGGAGAATGGAAATACAGCATTTGAAAACTAGGAGCTTCAAAGGAATCCATCCATTCATTTAAATATTGATTATGTACATATGCAAAGTAATATGCCAGGTGCTGTGGGGGATCAAAGGATGATTCAGAAAGCTGTACTGATATTAGCATTTTGGAAGCCCCTCCCTTTCCTCCTTGAAGACAATAAGACAGAGTGTTCAAGTTTCCTGCTGGATTTTTATTTGGAATTTCCTTCAGTTTTGTTTTTTCCATTCTTTTGAATATTTTTCAGACTATTGGTCTCTTTGTAAACCAATTTGTAAAAAATAATCTGAAAATGTACAAAGGAACAAAAAATGGAAAATAGCATTATTTATAGAAATCTTAAAACAGAGCAAACAACATACTATCGAAATTTTTGAGGAAGATTTTTAATCTTTTGACTCCATGAAATTGTTGTTGCAATGAGATTTACGTTCATGATATGGTATAAATGACAGGATGGTTAATAGAATTTTTAGGTAGCCTGGATGTTTTAAATGTGATAAAACAATTACTAGTTGATTTCAAGTATTGTGATTTGTTAAGGTCATGCCTTTTGAAGGGAAAATAGCTGAACTCTGCTTCTAATTGTGACAACTACTATCTTCTGACCTTAAATTATTTGGAAAACCCTCTACGCCTACGTTTAACTAGTTATAAAGCAAATGCAAAAGTGGTAGTGACATCCTCGAATTGCAGAGGGTATTCCTGGCAATGATGCATGGTAAATACTTGCAAGGGCTCTAGCATGTACTAAGGAACCCAAATCTTTGCTGATATCATGGACACAGTGGATTACATTCCATTTTCTAGAGGATAAAAAGAAATGTTGACACCAAGAGTTCAATAGAATTTTATTTAGGTTCCACAGTAAGTGAGGCAATTTAGAAATTACCTAAACCTCTTTTTTCCCCCCTTTTTTTCTTTTTTTAATGAGTGGTGTTAAAACTTAAAGCAATCTTTGGAAAAGCCGTGCAATCTTTCTTTATATATGAAATTTCTATGTAGACGGGCCAGTTCTCTGATTGACATGGGAATGGGGAGTAATTTTACTCTGTGCAGTGGTTCTGACAAAATATTAATGATTAAAGTACAGTTTAAAAGCTAATGCTTTTCATAATAATAATCTATTTGGATGTGTGTAGCTCTATCTCGTTCTAGATCTGCTTCTCCACTTTAAGCACTTGAAACCATGTATTCTCCTAAATACCCTATACCATTCTTTGTCTCCATACCAAGGTCATCTTCTCACCTGTGTAGTCCTAACCCGTACCTTTGATTTTTAGAAATAAGTTTCAGTGCTCCAGTTTGGAGTTGAAAGGATATAAGGGAAATATGTTTTAAGGAAAAATGCAAAAGTCCTTAATTTACTATTATAGACCTTTTATTCCAATGATAAAATAAAATCAAACATGTTTCACCTTGATTGCTCAAGCAGAGTAAGCTACATGTTCATGCCGTGGTTTTAAGTTTTATAATTTGGCGTGTCACCACATTCTAAGGAAGTTCGTAAACGCTTTACCAGCTGGTGCACACAGATGCTATTTCATTAACATATTTAGCCAAATCTTGATGTATTCTAATTTGTATTTATTTGAACCAAGAATTATAATCTTTTTGAGTTCATTTTTCCAAAGACTTCCAGAAATCCATAGTGATATGACACTTGTCATTTTCATGAAATTTGCCTTGCCTTAGGTCTTACATCAGTAAGTCCAGTCCAACCTTCACACATCTCAGAACTGTTCCCCATGGCTTTGCTATTGTTGTCACTAACATGGCTCATCAGCCTTTCCATTTGACACAGGGAGTCTTCAATCCTCATGCTATAAAGTATGAATAAGATCATTACTCTGCGCTCAGCTAGAGAGTATAGTTGAAAATTTGGTTGAACAAGTATGTTCCATAGTAGTAGTGATAGCTCTTTTAATTAAAAAATAAAGTTACAAAAATAAAATATGCTTATGTTAAAATCTGAGGCACTATAGTCATGTGTAGGTGAAAAAGGGAAAGTTAAAATCTTCTCAATATATCTGCTTCCTTTGTTTGGTTGGTTATTGTTCTATCATTTTTTAGAGCAGAGTCCCAGAAGAAGAGAAGAGAGAGAATGAGGCAGAAGCAATATTTGGAAATATAATGGATAAAATCCACCAATATTTTCATTAGTGTTTTATGATCTCTTTTTACATGTGCTTTTTTAAAATCTATTTTCCTGTGAAGTTGTATGAGTATCTTACAACTAATATCCAGTTTGAATTTAAAAGATTCAGTCTAAAAATTTGCATCTTTTATCTAGCACAAGTGGTGCATTTAGATTTAGTAAAATTACAACATTTCAACTTTTTATTTTTTTTCTTCATTTCTTTCCTCTTAGGATTATTTTTGGTTATTTTATATTTCTTTGGTACTTTGGGAGTTATGTATTATATGTCCTTTTTTTTACTGATTTAGTTAGAAATTATATTATGAATAACATATGCATCAAGTTTATGTCAAAGAATATCTTTACCTTTCTCCCAGGCAATATAAATCTTAAAATACTTTAATTCCATTTACTTATCTCTTGATTTATGCTATTTTGCTATGCATTTAGTTTTTATCCTCTAAGATACCTTATGTTATTGATTTTATATAATAAAGCCTCAATTAGGCTTAATAAAATATTTATAAATTTCTTTGCTGCTTATTCTTCCTTGCATCTCAGACTTTCCATTGGGATCCCTTTCACTATACCTGGAGAGCATCCTCTGGAATTTTATTAGTGAATACCTGATGGTGGGAATTTTTCTAAATTTTTATTTGTAAGAAAAATGCTGTTATGTTTTCCTTAGAAATCTCTGACAGAATGGGAGAAATGATTTGCAAATTACTTATCTGAAAAAAGATAATTATCCGGAGTATATCAGCAACTTAAAAAAATCAACAAAACAACAAATGCAGTTAAGAAGTGGGCAAAGATCCTGAACAGACAATTTCCAACAGAAGAAATGTAAATAACCAACAAATACATGAAAAATAAAGTTCAATATCTTTAGCTATTGGGGAAATGTGAATCAAACCCACAATGAGATACCACCTCACCCATGTCAGAATGGCTATGATCCAAAATAGAGAGCAATAAATACTGGTGAGGATGTGGACAACAGGGAGCACTGACACACTGTTGGTGGAAATGTAAACTAGTGCAGCCACTGTGGAAAAATAATATGGAGATCTCTTTAAAAAAAATCTAAAAATAGACTTGCTATATGATCTAACTCTCGTACTACTGAATATATACCCCAAATACATTTTATCAAAGAGATATCTGCTCCACCATGCTTATATTGTGATTATGTAACTATTCACAATAGGCAAAATATGGAATCAACCAAGGTGTCTATCATCAGATGAATGGATAAAGAATATGGATAAAGAAAATAAATACACTGGAATATTATTCAGAAATAAAAAGAAAGGAAATTCAATTATTTGCAGCAAAATGGTTGTAACTAGAGGACATTCTGTTGAATGAAACAAACCAGACACAGAAAGACATGTTCTCCCTTACATGTGGGAACTAAAATAAAAAAAAAAAAGAAAAAAGAAAAACAAACAAAAAAACCAAAAATCTAGAAAGTGCCTGTATATGTCAGTTTTGCTTCAAACACCATGTTTGTCAAATTTTGTTTTAAATCTTTATTGAACAAGTTGATAGGAATTGCACACTACAGTAATTTTCATGTTTTTGTGACTATTTTATGATTTATGTGAATGAAATTGACTATCTTTCCATTTGATTGTTGTTTTTAGCCATCGCCTAATTTTCTGCTCAATTACAGTCTTTTTCATTTGTTGAACTGTTTATTTAGTAGAGACAGTAAGCCTTTGACTATGAGGGCAAATAAAAATGTTATCTTAAAACATAAAAAGATTAACTTAAAACATTATTTTTTTTTTTTGACAGGCAGAGTTAGACAGTGAGAGAGAGAGAGAGATGGAGAGAAAGGTCTTCCTTCCGTTGGTTCACCCCTCAAATGGTCACTACAGCTGACGCGCTGTGCCGAACCGAAGCCAGGTGCTTCCTCCTGGTCTCCCATGCAGGTGCAGGGCCCAGGCACTTGGGCCATTGTCCACTGCCTTGCTGGGCCACAGCAGAGAGCTGGACTGGAAGAGGAGCAACCGAGACAGAATCCAGCGCCCCACCCAGGACTAAAACCCAGAGTACTGGTGCCCCAGGTGGAGGATTAGCCTAGGGAGCTGCAGCGCTGGCTCATACAAGTTCAACAGAAAGAAATGCATTTTCTCTGGGTATACAATTCTAGATTGACAATCACCTCTTTCAGTCCCTTCGAAGTATCATTCCTTTATGTTTTGGCTTCAGTAATACTCTTAAGATACCAGCTGCTCGTGTAACTGCTGCGCCTTTGATTTGAAGCATCTTTCTTCTTTCTCTGGCTTCTTTAATAACTTATCTTTGTTTTTGATGTTGTATTTATTGTTCTTTGAACAAGTTGTCTATTATTTCTTTACCATTTCTCCTGATGGGGATGAATTAGGCTTCTTAATGTAAGGATTGATGTCTTTTACAATTTCTATAATATTTCCAACCATTAACTTTCCAAATATTGCCATTACCTCATTCTCGTTCCTCTCCTTCTGATATAAAAATGCATTACACATATGTCATCTATCCTCAATTTTTCATAACCTTTCTTGGTTTTTTCCACATTTTTAAAAATTTCTTCATACTGCATGGGATACTTTCTTCTGACCCATCTTCTATTGCTTAATTTTCTCGTCATTGTGTTTTATCTGCTCACAAATACATCAACTGAGTTTTAAAATTTTAATAAAAGTTTTTATTTCTAGATTATAGCTTAATCTTTTCTAATTCTCTGGATCACTTTTGATAGTTTCTCACAGATATAGGAGTTCTCTTTAATGAGAATCTAAAACATATAGCTATTTATTATAATATTCAAATCACAATATATTTTAGCCTTTTTGTTGCTCTCATTGTGCCTTGATTTGTGCTGTACACAGTTTTAATTCTGACATGATCATTTTACTTGGTCATTATTTATGGGAGTATTTTGAGTCCTAAAATGAAAATAAATATGAAGATTAATTCCTCCAAATATATGGAAATGGTATTGTTTGCTTCTTCCAAATATCTTTGGACGCTGTATCTGGGGCCCTCTCAAACTAAATTTATATGCTCTGGTCTTCTGGACAACACAAATGGTGTGGATTTGAGCTATAAATCTATACAAAGGATGGCTTATGATTGCAGCTTCATAGTGCACATTTATCCTTTTTGCTCTCCTTAATATCAAAGCATGTTTCATTGTGGTCCTTTGTAAGTAGAGAGGGAAAAATGAGCTTACTTCTGATTAGCTTTCACTGTAGCCACTTGGGATCTCAAATTCTCAGTCAGGAAGTTTCTTACAGATTTCCCAACTTGGATTAACTCTATTGGGCCTTAAAACCACATAATTCCATGAGACTCTCAAAATGAACTTCAAGTTTATGAATTTAGACAATGCATCCATGACAGCAAGAGCTTTAGTCTTCTGCCACTATTTAAATTCTTTTACATTTAGCTTTTAATGAAAATATCTTAAAATACCTTGTATTTTGTCGTAACATAAATGTAATTTTATTTAATTTATTTAAAAGAGAAATAGGGGTGGGAAATATAGAGTGAGATAGAGTGAGATTTCCTAATCCACTGGTTCCCTCTCCAAATGCCTTCAAAGGCTGGAGCTGGGGCTGAGCTTATTTTGGGAGGTAGGGTTCCAGCTACTTGGGTCATCACCTGCCTCCTCCAAGAGTACGCATCAGCAGGAAACTGGAGTCAGGAGTAGAATCTGCATTCAAACCCAAGCATTCCATTGTGGGATGTGGGCGTCTCAAGTGAAATCTTAATTGTTATACCAAATGCCCACCCAATAAATATTTTAACATAACAATCTTATACTTAGTCCAGCAGTTTACTTGTTTCCAGAAGTATAATCATTCCTCACAGAGTTCTAGCCACCATGATATTTGAAACAGAGATTCCCATTTTCTTTTTTTCTATACTGGTAGCATATCAATCAAATACATAGTTGTCACATATTTGTTATTAATAACTATTGGGTAATAGAATATTTTATTTGTATGGCTAATGTTTCCAATTACATTATAAAATGTTTAAAATCTCAACAGTTATGTTCACACCCTTATTGTCCAGAATACATTGACTGATTTACAAATGAACCAAGAGGGTTTAATTTCTGCATTCAAGGGGCATTCTGCTTTTTATTCACAGAGTACCACCAGCCTGATAGCAGTACTCATGCTCTTTAAGTTGCTTTCTCCATCAGTAATGACGTATCTTTACTCCTGGATGACATCTTTCAACAGGGTCTTGTATTCATGGGACAGAAGATAGATTAGGAAATGCAAATGCAAGCTACTTGTGAGTATGTGTGAAATGGTAATGGCAGAGATTGTTAGTTTTCTCCCAATGTGGGTTCTATTTCTCTTCAACTACAACAGTGATTTTAGCTACATTTCTAGAACAATGAAAACAGACCACCGGTCAACTTCCTTTGTAGTGAGGTGTGAAATGTGACTATGTTCTGGCCAATGGGATGTACGTAGAAATATCCAGTGACAGTTTCCAGAATCCTTCTATATGAGGCACCCGACATGTACCGGTTCATCCTTTCTCTCCTTGCCCTCCAACTCGTTGCAGACCAGGAGTGAAAAACCATGCCCAGGGAATGCCAAAGGGGAAAGAGAAGGAGCCTGCGCCCCTGAGAGTTTTGTACAACAGGACTGTCCTACTAGCTCTCTGCATTATTTCTCTCTGAAATTTTGCCTGAAAAACATATAAACTTCTAGATTGCTTAAGCCTCTGTTATTTTGACTTTCTGTTTTTCACATCTAAACATATCTAGGGAATAAATAATAATGAATCTAGGGGAATAAATGGTAAATTCCAGAAATTAAAAATTCCAGAGTTTGTTTATAAAAGCCTAGGATCTATGACATAACATTTAGCACACCTGAAAAAGAGCTTTTATCATTCCCAAGAGAAGTAGGATTAAGTGGTAAATGCTAAAAATCAACTTATTAATACATATTATATGCTTCAATTAAATGCATAGCAATGAGGGAGGGGTGAGGGAAAGTTGATTAATAGGAGTTCCTAAATTATAATTTAGTATTAAGAACTTCTGATGTTCTATTGCACAGTAAGGTGACTATAGATATCAATAATATAGTATTTTTTAATTAATTTTATTTATTTGAAAGTTACAGAAAGAGGTAGAGACAGAGAGGTCTTTCATCAGCTGGCTCACTCCCCAGGTGGCCTCAACGGCCTCAGCTGCGCAGATCTGAAGCCAGGAGCCAGGAGCTTCTTCCATGTCTCCCACGTGGGTGCAGGGCCCAAGCACTTGGGCCATCCTCCACTGCCCTCCGGCCCACAGCAGAGAGCTGGATTGGAAGAGGAGCAGCCAGGACTAGGACTGGCACCCATATGGGATGCTGGCACCTCAGGCCAGGGCGTTAACCCGCTGTGCCATAGTGCTGGCCCCTCAATAATATAGTATTTAAAAAAACTAGAAAAAGAGGATTCTGAATGTTTTTACCATAAATTTTAAATGTTTGAGCAGATAGAGTGGACATTATGCAGCATATACATGTATGCAAATATCATATGGTATTCTTAGATATTTATGACTTTTAAGTGTTATTAAAAGTAAAATTAAACCAGACCCAAAAAGTCAAATATCATGTTTTCTCTGATTTCTGTTGGCTAATATATAGAATACCAAAACAAATTTAATGCATGTGAATGAAATCTACATCCTGGGATCAATTGTCGTCTATAGCCCTTACCTATATGCCTGCACAACAGTGGACTCCTACTCTTTATTGTTGAACTCCACTTAGTGAAGCATTAAGCCTGTAACTATAAAGTAAATTAAAATATTATTGCAAAAATTAAAAAAGAAAGAAAGGAAGGGGCCTAAGAGAGGAAGGGGGAATGAAGTATCATTTTATTCTTAGAATTATGTCTATGAACTAAATGAAATCTGTCCTCTTTGTATTAATAAAAATACATTAATTAAAAAGTGAAATTAAGACCCTAGTTCAACAGGGATATAGGCAAGAACTAAAAATAATACTGAACTAAAAATAGAACTTTTCACTCATATACAGTAAATTTTAAAATAATCACAAGTTTCTTTTTACTTTTTACTTGTTGAATTCTCTATTTAGTGGAGCATTAAGCCTTTGATTGTAGTGTAAATAAAATATGTTTTCAAAAATAAAAAAAAGAAAGGAAGATAGGGAAGTAGAGGGTGGGAAGGGAAGAAAGGAAGGAAGAGAGGATAGCAGGGAGGAAATGTTACATTATTAGAATTGTATCTATGAACTACAATGATCTGTTCTCTTTATATTAATATCACATTAGCATGATAATTGCTGAGAATTGTGTTATAATTTTCATACATTTGCTGTAAACCTGAGAATCTAATGCATTAATAACATCCTTAAATAAAAAATAAAAATTAAACATAAAATTTTTAAAAAGAAATAGATAGTAAACTTTACAGTTTTTAATACATGTTTTAGTGTCATGATTCTGTACCTATTCTTTAATGCTTTCAATATCTCTGGTTAAATCTCTTTCCTATATTATTATTGATAATTATATGGAGTAGGTGAAACCTCAAAACAGATATTGTCAATCTCCATTGTACTTTATGTTACAATATAATGGGAGCCTCTGGAGTAATGAGTCATTTTATAGATATAAATGGCTATGTGCTTGTGATTTATAACCAGCTATATACATTTCTGCTGTAAAAACAAAATTAGATGTTTATGGTCATTTCTACAAGGTTGAGGGTTATTTTTCGTTTTGTTTACACCACTGAAGAATTAATATGATTATCATCTCTGCAACTTTGATTAGGTTTGTGGAAATAAGAAGACAAATGTATATGTTTTACCAAATCATTCAGGAACAGGTAATTACCTGTAAGTCCACAGCTTTTAGCTGGTTAGCTTTCTAACTCTTACTATAGGATGGCAAAATTCTGCTACTGATTCCAAACAAATACGACCTAAAAATGAGAAGAAAATGTAATTTTTAGTTGTAGATAGAAAAGTCCTAAGTAAAGTGAAGCAGCAGTATATAAATCACCATACATCAAGACCAAGTGGTTTTTCTACCTCTAAGTTTACAAGTAGAATCCAACATTAGGAAAGCTAATAGTGTGATTTATTTTACTAATAAATTAAAAGGGCAGTGGGGTCAAAGATAATTCGATAGATAGTGATAAATCTCTACTCATGAGAAAAATCTATTAGAGAGTTATAATGAAAAAAATCTGTTAAACAAATGTAGTTCTTTTATGAAAAAATTTAAGCATGGATCATGCTTGACAGTAAAATTTTAGAAATGTTCACATTATAGCCAAGCAAAAGACAGAAATATTAGCTACCACTGGTAGTACTCTACACTGAATAAGAGATCTTGCTCAATTCAGTAAATTAAAATATTATATATTTAAATGACATATAATATATCTTCCATGACATTACTTGTATAATTTATATATAATTTACATTATATGATATGTAATAATTATGTTTTATATTCATATTATATATTGTAATACAATCCATGCAGAAGGGGAGTGAATACAGCAAGGAGACTCTAATGGAAAGAAAAAGATTCATATATATAAGAATTTGATATATAATAAAAGTGGCATTCCAGTTTATTGAAGAATGAATAAACAAGGTAGAAAACCCAGAGTGTAACAAAGAAAGAAACCAAGGGATTTCATACACCAATGAAACAAAAAATTGAATATCATAAAAATTTAAAATATATGCAGATTGAAAAAATATAATTAGATGTGTGTATAGCAAAGAAGTATCCTCAACATAGAAAAACTATCTACAACTGAATAAGTAAATTAAATAAATAAAAAAGGTAAACAGTATAAAATATAAATGCATAAACTTTTGATGTGATACTATATCTACTATGCAGATCAAGGAAATTAATAACATTTTTTTTTCTACAATTTAGGGACAAGTGGAAAACATGATAGTTTAACAGATTTGCCCAATTTTGTGGGAAATGATAATGCTAAATATATTTGTAGGAGTACAAATTTGTCAAAATTCTTTGAAGGACCTTGGAAGTATCTATCAAGTTTTTAAAATAACCTTTAATTCTTGAGCCAGATTTCAAATTCTAAGTACACGAGTACTTAAATCTTGAACCAAATTTCTACTTGTATGTAAATAGGGACAGACTTAGGCACTAGGATATTCACTGAAACACAATTTACACTCAAGAATAACTAGACTAGACTAAATGTAAATCAGTAATGGAAGACTGAATGGCTGCTTTGTATAATGGATATCATGCCACAGTTAAAAAAATTAGAAAATATTTGTAAGACATTATTTAAGGAGAAAAAGATAATTTTTCAGAATAGTGTGTGTGGTTTATGAAAAAAATTATTTACACACATACATATTTTATATTTAAATGCATATGCTAATGAATAGACAAAATTTACATTGATTACTAATAGAGACAGGTCTAGGAAAGAGAGAGTAAGAGGGAGACAACAGGGGAGGTGAAAACTGATATTTACTTTCTAAGTAGTATACTTTTATATTATTTGAATTGTTTTTAATACCTTCCTATGCAATTTTAAAAACAATAATGAAAATCCAGGGTTGTAGGGTGTTCTTGCACAAAACGTTCTATCTGATCGTGAGTAATTTATGCAGCATTCAATGTAGACATTTGAAAGAAAACCTGATCGATCATTAGAATTTAAGGACACACGTGAAATAGTTTTGCAGGAATTAAAACAGTGTAAAATGTGAGCTATTTTTATTAAAGTAAATGTGTACATATAATATGCAAACTAGTTTCACTCATAGTAGATACACAGATTTTAGCAGTGTCATTTATTTAGGTAGAAATACAATTTTCTCAGTGAAGACATGTGATAAGTTACGAGTACATATCTATTTCTTTTCAGAAGATCTTGGAGAGTTGGACAATTAAAAGAGGTGAGAAGCTTAAAAGAGGGTTCAGAAGATTAGTTCAGGAACCATTTCTAGAGTGTTTCATATCCAGCTCGCTCTGAAAATCTTCCTGGAGGAAGAAATGCCTTTCACGTATTAATTGTTATGTTTTCATCAGGTTAGGAATCAGAGCTACAAACAGCTCTGCCCAAGGAATCCTGCAACTTATTTGTTGCTGTTGGAACTCCTCTCTTGTTTTCACTACTTGGTGGAAGTAGCTGGTTGTCACTTCAGTAGGAACGATGGCTCTTATTTTTTGACACCATTAATTAATGTCCCAGAAAGTCAAGGTTTTCACTTGAGAGAAAACGCAAACTTTAATTGGGGAATAGTAATACCCAGTGAAGCTGTTGAGACCTTTCCAATTTACATTGAAAGGAGGTAGAGGACTTAAAAATGACGTTATGATAGCCCCCGGAGGAACCTGTTCTAGGTCATTTGTTGTTGGAAGGAGGCAAAACACGTCTTCTTTTACGGCTGGCAGAAACAAACTGATGCAATGAGTGCACCAATTATATCTTCCCTAGTTACCGCACATGGATTCATGTTGATTCTTTATGAAACCTGTACTTAGTGGAGCCCCTTTTGTTTGTGTCTCTATGAAGAGCTCTGCTGGTGTGCAATGGATCTGACAATGCCTTGGGAGACAGATTAGTCTGAGCTCTCAGAGGGAGTCTATAATGAAGAGCCTGTTGACTCAGAGGGACCTAAATCTTCAACCTGTTGCTGGAATTTGAGCATCTATGGACATTGCAGCCTGAGAAGCAGCCTTGACTTCTAGTGTAAGCTCTGAGGGAGAGAAAGGTCCACTAAGGAAGGACCTTGACAAAGTGAAGGAAACATGTGTCTTGGCTGTCTGCGTAATTTTACTAAATGTGGGAATTCAGGGGAGCAGCGTGTGTGTGTGTGTGTGTGTAGTATACTATAGGAGGCTTATCACGCTACAAGGTTAGTGATAGCCAGAGGCCCACTGCATCTCACTGGGTCTATACCACATTTCACATAACGAGTTATGCAGCCTGGCCCAGGGAAATTCAGAATACAAGATTTCCTTAACACAGAAGCTCACATAAAACTTTAAACAAAGCCCACCCTTACCACCCTGGAGTATCCCTTTCTGAAGCAAACACCTGGTAACTGATCCACACTTAATACAGGAATAGGAAAGGTGAACGACATCCCCAGCTCCGAGAAGAGTTGCCTCTGGAACCCTGCCAGTGATCTGCAACCTGACCCGTGACTCTGGCCCATGCCACTGGCCTATTTCCATGCTCTGTCTTGTGAGATACTGCCTGAATAAAGTATTTGAGCATCAGAAGGTATCTAAGACTCATCTTTGGCACAAATGAACAGAAGAGGGGAACTTGCCCCTAAGGAAGCTGGTTCACTGGGACCATGTGGAATTCCTGAACACAGCAGTAAAAAGGAATGAAATAGGGACTCTGATTAGGGAACCCAGAACAGGGAAGGTCAAGCAATTTAGCTTTTGTCTCATTGCTGATGCTTCAAACACCATTGCTTGACTCTAAGCCTAGAGGTCTTTCTACTGCACCTGGTCCTTCCTTTAGCAACCAAGACAGAGCCTTTTCAGAAGCAGCACTGGGCAGGTGAACAGGGCAAGCTTTATGGGTGGTTCAATATGCTCATCATCACAAGGGCAATGAAAGTGAATTCTGGGGTAGAACAGTTTTTGTTTTTGTTTGTTCTTTTCCGAGGTGAAATGCAATTTTGAAAGCCATAGCAGCCAACATTAGGATACAATCAAGGTATTAATTACAGATGCAAATAGTTATGGTGCAGATTCTGTATATTGGAAGAATGGTTCTTCTCATAGAGAACTATGGCTATTTAAATTGTGACTTCTGGTTCCATATAGAGGATTTGAGGATAAGAAAGCATCAATAGTATTTCTGACCTGGGTTAAATGTACGTTTGGGCTCAGATTAGATTTCACTTCCCTTTTTGTCAAGCTTTACTTTTCATTAATAGACACAGAGATGGTTAGTAAGCAGCATGGAAAAAATTCTACTTCTTCCATTTGCATTTTCAAGTTAGGCATTTGAAACTAATTATTTAATATATCAATGAATTTGGTGTCTATTTCTCATCACTTCTGTGTGATATACTGTGCTGGGGACAAAGTATGGAATAAGGGACGAAATGGACTCTGTCATAGTGGGATTTTTCATTCTGGTAGAATCTAGTATAAGAGTGCAATGCCTCATTATCAAAATTCTTTCAATAATGTCTTATCCTGTGTATTAAATGAAAATAGAATGTTAATGCAAAATATAAAAAAAAATTCAAGATAGATGAAAAACAATGCCTCTTAAGCTCATCTCTTGAGGATAATCTTTGCAAAAGCCTTAATATATTTCTTTACAATTACTTTTTTGAGGGCGTGCAGATCTATGTGTTAAGACCTACATACTATATTTGTCCATTGTCATGTAGCCATCTGTTTATTCCAACACATACACACACACATGATTATGTGCACACATACTCATTCTTTTAAATGATCAAAATTAAAAGAATACAAAGGGTTATTTGAATAGTCCATGTCTTTCTGTGTATTTTAAATTATAGTAATGTGATTTTAAAAAATAATATTTTCAGGTGTTGGAGACCTGAAATTAAAACTTCCACTTCTCATCCAACCCAAATCAACCTATTTCTGACCCATGAGAGGTCACAGACTTGGACTGAGAAAGGGAAACATGACATTACCCATATTCTCTCCTCAGCCTACTTGTAGACTCCCAGGATTCAAACAAAGGAGAGAGATTAGAGGGAAAGAGACGAACTCTTACATGACTTCTGATTTTAGTTCTCTATTGACCAATGCATTCACTGGTTGTTAATTGTGTCCTCCATTTTCGAAGGTGTCCAAATATTTACACTGATTGGAATGGATTCTCATTCTGTAGAACCAATACACACCTGTGTGTGTATACAGCCTCCTCCAAACGTACAAACATACATAGACTTTAACCTCTGTCTCATGTTTCACCCTAATACAGACATCTTTGGGGTTGACTTCTCTTATGAAATCTTTTTATTTATTTATATTTACTTGATGAAAGGCATAGAGACAGAGAAAAAGAAACAGAGGCAGACAAAGATTTTCCATCTTTTGGCTCATTCTCCAAATACCTACAACAGCTGGACTTGGGTCATGCGGAATCCAGGTCTCCCAAGTGTGTGTCGTGTACCCAATACTTGAGCTATCACATGCTGCTTCCCAGGATGCACATTAGCAGGGAGCTGGAATTGGAAGTGGTATGGGTCCCAAACACAGGGATTCTGATATGAACATACCTGCAGTTAGTTTAGCCACTGAGCCAAACGCCAGCCCCTGATGACTTCTTACGATGTCCTTCTCTGTATCAAAATCACTGGCTCAAAACACTCATGCACTTCTTACTGTCCCTCTAGGGGGAGGGCACATCCGTGGCACCACTTAGCTCTCAGGGAACGTTTACCTTCTTGCCTCACTAAATAGATGAAGCACAAGCTGAGCCTTATGACCAGGCTTTGTCCTCATCTCACCGACACAAGTGCCTCCAGCCCATTGCCGGATTTGAGTTTTCTCTGGTGAAAAACTAGGCTCCAGTCACCCCAAATTCCAAGAAACAAGCTCTGGCCAGAACTTTCACTTCATTTCTGTCTCACGGCAGCCTCAGGGCCAGCAATCCACAGGGCCAGTCTCTCAGGCTGGTGGGAGTCCTAATGCTCTACGGGCATTTCTTTTTGGAGCATTCCAGGAAGGGCTTGAAAAAGAAGGGAAATGCTACTGAACTCTTTTCAAGGCTGACTACTTCTCTCACTCAGATGTTCTGGAATTGATTTTTGAACTTTAAGCTTAAGTAGGTTAGAGGTGGATGGTGAGGGTTGGTAATTGCTGGTCCAGTTATGCTCTCTTCACTCTGTCCTTCATGGAGAGTTCTAGCATCTCTCTTTAGAATGTGGGTTTATTTATAACCCATTGTTCTCAGTTTTGGGGCTTCAGCCAAATTTCTAAGACAACAGGAAGAGTCCTATTCAAATTCCTGTTTTATATATATATGAATATATGTGAAATATATATATATATACAACATTGTTTTTTAACCTCTTATTAGCCATAGCTAAGTTCTGCGTATTTAAACATAAAATTATATACCTTCTGAAATATAATATTAATAGCTGCATAAATCATATGAAAGTGTCACAGCTTCAGTTTTTTACTTATTTAAAATGTTAAGATTTCTTTTTTATTTGATTGTAGCAATAACACATACTCATTAAAGAAATTTGGAAAAGTGCAAAGAGAATGACAATCATTTGTAATCCCATAAAGTGAAACTACCTACATTTTGGTATATTTCCATCTAGATTTTCTATTCCTGGATAGGTAGAGAAATGGATATAAAGATAGTTATCTCTATCTGTATAATAAATATATCAATATAGAATATATACATATACACAGTTAATTCATTAATACTTTAAATTATTCTATACCTGCATTTAAAAATGAATGGGATTCTTACTATATTTGGTTCTGTGCCCTGTTTTTCACTTCTATTATATTTTTTTTCTTTACATTTGAAAAAATATTCTAAAAACTTAACCTTTCATTGCCAAAATTATTGACAATTTAGGAGATGTAGAGTAACAAAAAAAAACTTTTTTCTATCAGACATTCTATGGATAAAAATGAGGTCACAGCCATATCAATACTCAAATCTCACTGGCAATTGGACACCAGTCTCCTGCAAAATTCTCTCTCCTATCCCTGCCACATCCAGTTACTTACGGGCATTCCTACACTAGACTGCCAATTACTTTTGCCACCCAAGCATCTAGTGGTAGCAGCCATGAGAAGCACTGGTTTGAGATGGGAAGTCTTGAGAGAAAACACCCCCAGAGAATCTGGTGGGTAGGGATATATTGACTGCCAATCACCCTCAGGTACCTGGAGCAAATACTTTCCTCCCAACTGGAAACTTAATGCAATTGGTTGTATGCAACTCCTTTTCTCCTTAGAGTCCCCTCAGGGACCTTACAATTCCTCAAAGAAATCTGAGCTTTGTACTATTATCCCTCCACCTTCTAGAGTTTGAGGTTGTTCCTATTTCTGTGTTAGCGTGTAATCCACTTGTAAACATAGTTCAAAACATACACCTTTACAAGGAGTGCCTCAACTCTGTTGTAATTCATTAGCAGTCATCTGAGGTGAAGTTGACCAGGTAGTACTTGTTTACATGTACACACACACACACACAAACATACACTTCCAATTATGGTTAATTATAATGATATACATAACATTTTATACCACAGTTTTCTGGGTGTGTTTATTATGAAATATTCTATGCATAAAGTGCTTTATATATAAAGGGACTTCAAATAGTTCATGGAAAACAGAGTGAAAAGTTAAGTTTATGGGGCAGAAGTTAGGTTTAACAGTTAATATGACAGCTGGGTCACCTGCTTCCCACATCAGAGTACCTTGATTTGAGTCCTGGTTCTGTTCCTGATTCCAATTTCCTGATAATTCATATCCTGGGAGGCAGCAGTGATGGCTCAAGTAGTTGGTTTTCTGCCACCTACATGACAAACTGGATTGAGTTCTAGGCTTCTGACTTTGGCCTGGCCCAGCCTTGGCTTTTGTAGGCATTTGGGGGATAAAGAAACAGATGATGGTCTCTGTCTGTTTCTACCTCTTTGTGTTTTAAATAAATTTTAAGAAGTTTTTAAAAATAAAAAATTAACAAAAAAAGTAGAGAAGAATTACTCTCCCCTTGGTTGTGGATTTAATGACTTACTTCTAGTGGTAGGATGTCACTTCTAATATTAGGTTGTAAAAGACTGCATTTCTGTCTTAAGTGCTCCTTCTCTCTCTCTGGGGAAAACAAAACTGAACAGTCCTATGGAGAGATCCACATGGTGAAGAAACAAGGCTTTTTGCATCCTCTTGGGTTTGAAAGAAGATCCTTCAGCCCCAGCCAGGTCTACAGAGGGAACAGCCCTGACCAACAGCTCTACTGTAACTTCCTAATAGACCCTGAACCTGATATACCCAGCCAAACCACTGCCAGAGTTCTGACTCAAAGAAACATGGAGAGAAGAAGCGTTTGTTGTTTTAAGGTAGTTAGTTTGGGATTAATTTGTTATACATTAATGGATAATTAACACAGGATAGATAGATGACAGATATATTGAATACAAAATTACAAACTCTAGTATTGTCACTAACATGCATCCAGAGTTCATGGATGGGAAGCAAAACTTTTTGACTGCTTGTATTGTGTGTAGGACTTTTTGGAATAGAGGCTTCCCTTCACCCCTCCACACCATCATCCCACACCCACCAACTTCAGTCAGTTAGTTGATCATAGGAAATTCTTGATGATACCTTGGGCAAGAACAGAGGGAAGGATAGATAGTAACAAGACTCCAAAACTCATTTGTGCCTTCAGAACATTATGACATCCAGTTATATATATCCATATCCATTTGATGATGGAACATGTCGGGGCACACCTAACTTTATAGGCAGATAGATTAATATATCAAACTTATACGGCGGGGTCCCATGTTCAGTTGTAACTAGTTTCCCAGGACAAGCAGGAGATGCTATTCTGCATAAACAGACACATGAGAAAATGGCAGTGGCTGTGCCCACAAGCTTTAACGATCTGCTGTGACTCTCCTACTGGGGTTGGCAATCAAATTAACTACTAGAATACTGGATTTCCTGGGCACATGGGAAAAGTAACAGAGCTGCTTCCAGTATAGCCTGATCAAATAAGAGCCTTTTTTCATCTAGGATCCAACTCATCATTGGCCTCCTTTAAATGCTCAGATGGCTTATTCAGATGTGGTTATATTTTTCTCTTAAACCTAAAATAGCCCCAGTATTGTCCCCTTCAGAAATGGATGCAAATGATTGTGCCTTATCATTCACTTTGTATGGGAAAGCCCAAGTCCCCCTAAAACGTTTTTTAGAGAAGTGAATATTAGACTTTTATGATTTTGTGGTTTTATCTCTAATCTTCTATCACATGCAAATTTTACCTAGGATTCCTACTATTTCCCAATCTTCCCAACCTGTAAGTATATTATTAGAATGAACCAGAATAATGTCTGTGGGATGATGAGACAATCCACTTCTCTGAGGGAACCCAGCTTGTCTCTTATCGAGACTCATAGGATGTGCAATTTTCCAAATATAGGCAGTCTTATGAGAGTGACATATTTCTATTACAGTAAGGAACAATTCCTGTTAGGTCTGAATTTATAATAAGGGAGAATTAACAACTCGAAGCATTTGCTGCTTTGAATGAAGCTAAACCATGCAAGTGCACTTGACAAGAAGGCTATTTTAAAAAGGTCTACATCATTCAAATACAAAACCTAGCACTGGCTCCTTGTCGCTTTTACCATGACTTGACCCTACAGAGAAGCTTGTAATTGATGTGGAAAACTGTGAATGTTCTCTTTGCAGACAGATTCAAACTTTCTGCACATTATTAGGCCCCCACAGTCATTTGTCCTGGGGAAATTATAGACAAAGGGGTTTAGACAAGGGTGGGCAAGATATACCCTCCACAGCAGAAGCTACCATGCTTCTGATTTTCCATTAATGTTGGAAAGGGGAACAGAGCCAGTATAGTTAACTTCTTGTCTGTGCAGAAGTGGGAAAACAGTGCCTGATTTGTCAATTTTTCTGTCCTTTACTTAAACAATCATTGCTTACATTTCCCTGTTTATTCACCAAATCCTGTCCTTTTTCTAAATTGTCCTACACAGTTATTTGAAACTTTGCTATTTTCCTTCACCCACATTTCCCTGGCTGAAGACAATCCAAGAGTGATACCACCATCCAATGATGGAAAAATAATACTTGGGTTATGCCATATTTAAAACATTTTTAATTATAATTGCTGTGGGTTGGGAAGTTACAACTGAATACTATAGGCTGGGGCACTTAAACAACACACATTTATTTCTCACAGTTCTGGAGGCTTGGGGCGAGCAGGATCAAGGTACCTAGCAGCTCCAGTATCTGGTAAGGGCCCTCTTTCTGCTTTGCAGACAACTATTTTTCACTGAATCCTCGCATAGGTCAGAGACAAACAGACAAATATGGAGGGAGAAGGAAAGAGGCAGAAGGAGAGAAAGTTCTTTGATGCTTCCTCTCATCAGGGTGCTAATCCCATTCATGGGGGCTCTACTTCATCATCCAATTACGAAGCTAAGACTCCAACTCTAGATGGGATCACCTTGGGGATAGGGTTTCAGCATGATGGGGACATGAGCATTTAGTCATAGCACTAATTTACAGCAAATGTTATTGCAAGACACATTTTAAGTTCTGAGGAATATCTGACATGACTGTTAGATCACTTTATACTAATCTTATAGATGCATACCTATGCAAGTTCATGGTTATTTAGGATAAATTCATTTAAAAGAAGATTTTATTTATTTATTTGAGAGGTAGAGTTACAGACAATGAGAGGGAGACAGAGAGAAAGGTCTTCCATCTCCTGGTTCACTCCCTAATGGCAGGAGCTGGGCAGATCCAAAGCTGGGAGCCAGAAACTTCCTGCAGATCTCCCCCACGGGTGCAGGGGCCCAAGCACTTCGACCATCTTCTACTGCTTTCCTAGGCAATAGTAAAGAAATGGATCAGAAGAGGAGCATCTGGGGTGGGTCAGAACCGGAGACCATATGGGATGCTGAGGCCACAGGAGGAGGATTAACCTACTGCACCACAACACTAGCCCCTAGGATAAGTTCTTACAAGTGAAATTATTGGGTCTAAGTATCCTGAAATAAATTTGTTTCCAAGAAGAAGAATTGTTTGTCACCTCACCAATAGTGCATGAGGAACCTATTTGTTTATAACTTTGCTAGCCTTAGATATTACAGATAAATAGAATTTCAGTCAATTTGGGATAAAAGATGTAACTTCTTTATTTTTAAAATGAATATTTCTTTCATTAATCATGAAATTATTTTTATAGGTATCATAACAATTTTTGTTGTTTAAATTGAAATTTTGTTTTTTGTCTTTTTAATGATTTCTAAGAATATATATTAAAATATTAAATCATTTCTTGTCATTTATATTTAATATACTTTCTTCAGTTTTTAATGTGGCTTTTTTTTAGAAAAATATTGGCTTTAAATATATGTATAGCTATATCCATATTGTTGCTATTTTTTTGGTCTGATTGAGTGAATGCATTCTTAGAAAGTCTGTGTCTTTGCTAAATGTGTGTAAAATGCTCCGTATAATTTTTTATGAAGCATTTCATTTCATTATTTTAATAAATCCTTATCAATCTATAATGTGTCCTGAGGATAGCAATAAATTTTCCCCCAAATTATAAGTTAATTTTCCTGGCTTCATTTATTAAATAAATTGTCCTTGCTCTACTCATTTAAGACACCATTTTATCCCATTCTGAATTCTTTTTTTTTTTAAACTTTTATTTAATGAATATAAATTTCCAAAGTACAGCTTATGGATTACAATGGCTTCCCCCCTATAACTTTCCTCCCACCCACAACCCTCCCCTTTCCCACTCCCTCTCCCCTTCCATTCACATCAAGATTCATTTTCAATTCTCTTTATATACAGAAGATCAGTTTAGTATGTATGCTAATACCTGACCTGTTTGTAGGAATGTTTTTTTTTTCTGTTTCACTTGACTCTGTTTCTGTACAGTTTGATTATTGTATATTTTTAAAACAATTTACATACACATTCCACTCAATTCTTACTTTGGCTTTACTATTTAATTAGTGAGAATATATTGTTTTTGATCAACGTTATTTCCTAAAATGACTCAATTTATTCAAATTTGAACTGGAGCTTTATTCCTAAGATATTGCTATAAATCAGTTTTGAAATGGCATTATATTCCTATTTTAAATATTATTTATGATACGTATGTCAAGGTACTATCTTGCCCCATACATCACATATTCTATATTCTATGGGTCTTTTTTTGATTCCTTTCTTAGTGGAGTCAAATTAGACATGGAATCATTTTCCAAAGAATTCATCAGTAATATGTTTATATGCTCCTACATAGACACACACATAAACACACATAGGTATGTATATCTAAAGCTCTGTTATATTGCTAGTATATAAACTCTACATCTTAGCTGGATATAGATATTAAGTATGGAAACATAACATTTTTTTTCTTTAAAAAATCAAAATGTGTGACTTCTTAATATAATTCTTAATTTTGGTTCATTACTTCATTTTGTTCTAGTACACCATTTATTTTATGCTACAAGAGATTGGTTTGCTCAACCTATTGCTTCTCTTAGATTATCTTTTTTTTACATTTATGTAAAATTACTCTTTTGATACTAGATAATTCTTAATTATCCCATTATTTTGATATTTGTCCCTGAGGATTAATCTGAGACTTTCAAAAATTTTTGAGCACTTTTTATGTCTCTATATCTATTCTTGTCTTTACAATTCAAAGCTCTCTAGAGCGTTTAAGTAATTCTCATCTATTCACTACCATTTCCTGCAATGTGCAGCACAGTTGCAGTGCCCCTTAACCAGTGTGCTTGCTCCTCAATTTCAGAGTCTCTTCAGTGCTGTCCTTTGTATTTTCTTCTGTTTTAATCTTTGTTTTTTCTCGGATTTTTCATTTTAGAATCACTAAATTCTGGATTATCTCTTCAGGTTGGTGCACCTCATCATGTATGTGATTTCTCTTCTTTGTACCCTGTACTGGTTTGAATGCAAATTTTAATTTTTATATTGATATGCTAATTTCTCACAACATTGCCCCTCAAGACTTATCCCTGGATCTCCTCTCCCCTCTCCCTGCTCTCACACTCTCATTTTCATTGCACTTGATATCAGATCATTCCATTTGTTTCTCTACTTTAGCAGAGTATGCTTTCAGGGAATTTCTACTAACATGAAATGACGCATCCTTTCAAGTCTGGGGCACTTTGAATGTATCTTTTCCTTCATTCTTGTGTAGAATCCCTTCAAGTTTCCTATTGTTAATATTACTAATTATTATATTTATTAATTTGTCCTCAAACGAAAGAGATTAATCCAAGCCCCATGTTCATCATTAACCCACTTAGCTAGCTGTGATTTGTTAACAGTGCAGCCAGCAAGGCTGCCTGCCATGGCTCACTTGGTTAATCCTCTGCCTGCAGTGCTGGCATCCCATATGGGCGCCGGGTTCTAGTCCTGGCTGCTCCTCTTCCAGTCCAGCTCTCTGTTGCGGGCTGGGAAAGTGGTGGAGGATGGCCCAAGTGCTTGGGCTCCTGCACCTGCATGGGAGACCCGGAAGAAGCTCCTGGTTCCTGGCTTTGGATTGGCGCAGCTCTGGCCGTCGCAGCCACTTGGGAATAAACCAACGGAAGGAAGACCTTTCTCTCTGTCTCTCTCTCTCACTGTCTGTAACTCTACCTGTCAAATAAAAAAACAAACAAAAAAACAGTGCAGCCAGCTTGAGCTTGACTAGGGATAGCAAGTTTATTAAAGTGTGTTCAAAGAGACAAACAGGCCAGTAGAGAGAAAACATGGTGCTCTTTCTTCCTGATTTGGCTCCTATCCCTGAAGCATGAGAAACATTGACCAGTGGAGAAGCTTTGATGCTCATGATTGGTGTTTATTAGCATTGACCTCTGGGAGTTGCATCTCTTTGGGCTGTCTGCATGCTTGACTATTGACTAGACTTTGTTGGTTTGGCTGAGCTTGTATTTCATCAGAACACTTTAACCAGAAGTTAAACTGTGAAGTGGGTAGTGGTAAGTAGGCCTGGAGGAAGAGCAGTGTCCCTGGTCCCTCCCCTGGAGGAGGAGCTTACGGTCCTTCCCCCAGTGACTCATGTCTAGGTTTCTGCCTATTAGACATCTCTTTGTTGGATCTTAAGCTAATATTTGGGTGATGTGAATTATTCGCTGATGTGATGTGAATTATTAGCTGATTTAGGTTGGTTGTGGTGACACAGGAAGCTGTCAGGTCTACTAAACTATAATTTACTCTTTACACTAAATGTAAGGAGATAAATTTTTTTTCCTGAATATTTTGAAGCATTGTAGGTTGGGACTTCAAACATTCATAGAAAATGAAATCAAAACATAATTTTCATTTTGGTACAAAATTTATTTGAAATGCATGAGTAGTTTTTACATACTATACACTTTTCCATGAACTTTTTGTTTGAAGTCAGCTGTATACTTCGTACTCTGCTAAAGACAGTAGGTTTAAAACTCCAATCCTCTGAATGCTTTTAGAGTTTTTATCGTCTGTGGCTGTTATACTTCTAATTGTATATTCCACTGGCCCACTACCCCATCACTTTAAATTTGACAACTGGTATCCATTACTGAATCTATTGTTAATTATTAGAAGAGAAGGGAGACAGAACTACTCTAAGAGAGACATGAACAGAAGATGTGATTTTTTAGGATGCTCATGAGGAATTTGATGCACACATGGATTAATATTCACTGACCATGATATACCATAAGGCATTATTGCTGCAAATTTGCCTCTGTATGGTTCTGAGGGTGGAGACAGTATTATCAGAAGGCAGAATTTGTGGGTTCAGGGAAGAGAGACTATTATGGGCCTGGTAACTGTAACAAGATCCTAGGAATGGCCAGAATATAGGGGTGAATAAAGAAGGGTGGGGGAGATGAGCCTGCATCAAGAGATTGCTCACTATCTGTGTGCACCTGAATGTGGAGTTTAACTTTATCTTGATGGAGGCATTCAAAGGTTTAAAGCAGGTGTGTGACAGATATAGTTGATGGAAAGATCTTTTTTGTTAATATTTGATTGGAGCAGGAATAGAATATTTGGGGGATACCACATAGGAAGTCATTTTAGTTGTTTAAGCAAGAAAATGGGAATAACCTGAACTAACAGAGCCAGATCTGAAATGGAGTGGGGCACGTTGATTCCAGAAATAGTTAGAAGGGAAAAACAAAAAGAAAAACAATGAAAAAAAAACACCTTTGTGATTAGAATAAAGGGCAATGGCAAGAGAAGACTTAAAACTGCTGAGTCAGTGATTATGATCTCTCTCTCTCTCTCTCTCTCACACACACACACACACTGGGAATGGAGCGACAATGACCAATTCAATTTTGGGATTTCATTAGTAATTTCATGTAGACAATTGTCTACATAAGTGATGATCATCTTAACTTTAGTAGAAAAAGAACAAAAATGTTTTCAAGGACAGAATAAACCAAATTTTTAGAAAGCATTCATTGCCTATTTAAACTACTTGGGTTATGATATATTGTTGCTAAGGCCAACCAAGGGGGACAAATTAATTACCAAGATCATCATTTAAATTAGGCAGTAGCTGGCAGCATGGTGGAGTGAGAAAGCCTTAGCTTCAGAAGAAAGGAAATTAATATTCTTGAATGGATTTTACCCACTAACAGCAGGATTTGGGGCAAAGGACTAAGTGATTTGGTTCCATAGTTCTCTATTTGCAAAAGATAGATAGTATCATTTTTCAGTTACTACACAGGGTCTTAAAATCTGAACTAGACTGCTGATGTGAAACTAGCTTCCATATGCTAATTTCACATCAGGAAGATGAGAAGCAAAAATACTCAATATTTTTGGGAGCTGAAAATTTGGGACAATAAGTTTTCTACTGGACTACTCTATGATATAAATAAGACTAGTATTTTGTCTTTTAAAGCTAGTTATTGTCAAAGAATATACTTCATTCAATTTTCCTATATAATAGTTTGGCTTCTAGAGCATTGTAAATGTAAATCCTGACACATTATGAATAAAATAAAGCTAAATGGCAATATTTAGTGCCAGAGAGGATATTTTTTGCAATCAATTTTTTAATTAGCATTTTTCTTTTATTAAAAATACAAGAAGAGAGAAAGAAAATAGTTTTGCATTCAATATTAATCTGATTTTCTACTCTTGGCTATGATTACATCATAAATATCACAGCCAAATTTCATGCAGAACTAAATACAGAGCACTTCATATTCTTTCAAACAAGTTCACATAATTAAGAAAGTGTTTTTTTAAAATGAAATAGAATTATCTCGTTTACTCTGCAGTATTTACATATGTCTTTCATGAAGAGCTATTTGGCAGTAAATCTAACTGTTCTTTAAATAAGCATACCAAAATACTTCCTCAGAGTCTAAAGTTCTGCTAAGAAGAAAAAAAAATCCACACCAATTTTGCCTCTGAAAAGATATTATCACTGCTCTTTTTGTTGGTCTAGAGACAAAATATTGGAGAAAGTGGAATTTTACCAACTACGAATTCTCTTCCACAAATCCTATCCTACAGCTTTTCATAAATTGGTAAAAATTAATGGATTAGAGAAAAATCCTTACCTCCTAACCTCCAAGTAGTTTGGACTAAAGAAACTGATAATTAACCAGTGGCAATCCCTAGGTCGGTCTGCTGGGACCTAAGCACTGTGATTTGTATTATCACATAAAACTCAAAACAGGTGGCCCCCACATCGGATTGGTAGATATTATTAGCTGGTGTCCACTACTTCCTTAAGGTGGGTGGATTTCATTAACAAGTATAAATTTAGTGTACTAAATAATATAATTTATAAAGGTTAATGTCTTCAAGAGACTATTTTAAGCCTGTCGATAAAATATAAAAAGGAAGACATTTGAATAACTGAATGGCTTTGAGCATAACAACTTTGTATCCTGTGCCCAAAAATCATGTGTGCTTCTGTGGGTTCCAGGCAATTAGTTTGATGATTCAGAGCCAGTCTTTGGAGTCAGGCTGCTTGGGATTGAGTCTGGCATGGGCCACTTAGTCACCATGGGATCTAAAAGACATCACCTTTCCTTCTTTGTGCCTCAGTTTCCCTAATTAGATAATGAGGGAAAATACCAGGACGTACCACTTAGATGCTAAGATGATTAAATGAATAAACATGTCAAGTGCTGAGAGTTCCTGGCATATAGGGAGTGCTCAGGGGTTACAAGATATTGCTAGTCTCACCAACTCAGATATAGTTGTTATCATAAAATGAAGCTGATAAAAAGAAAATATTAGGGCTCCCTTTGCTGCCCTTGACATAGTATAGGAATTTGGGGAAGAAATGTACCACTGATGGGGATTCTACCAAAAAATGTGTTCTTTCCTGTTGCTTGGCGTTGACTTTGAAAAACTGATGGTGGGGGAGAGGGATGGTATATTGCTATGTCCCTATATGTTGGTTAATTAAACTGAAACTTTAGGTCTTTTCTTATTGGAAACATTCATTCTCAAGTGAGTGAATCCCTCCTCTTCCCATCCCTGCCCCCACAAACTTGCAAACCCCACATGCCTCACTGAAGAAATATATGTGCCAAGTCTGAAATTTTAAAATTCAAACTCCTTTTTAATTTTTTTTGCATACACATAAATTCTGGCAAATTTTGATGCTGGTAAAAACCACGCTTTTGCTTGTTGGAATGTGATTATCACTCCAAATGATGGAACAGATTTCTTCAGCCTTTGTAAATGGAATTCATTTGGAGAAGACAATAAGGATGAAGAATTTCCTCCTCAGGGGTCATGCTGGGGGAGGCTTAGAAAGTACTGAGCTTGTGCACATAACAACAGAAAAAGCTTCCTCTCATCCATAACTTGTTATTTCATGTCCTCATCTTTTTAAAACTCCCAGTGATACAACATAGCCTCCACAAAACAAAGAGTGACTTTCAACTAGAACCCATAACCCTCACATAACGCATTGTGACCCATAGTTTTATGTGACAGAACAAATGTTAATCTAGTTGTTGCCGTGAAAGTGTTTAAGGATATCTGTTATCCACTGAGTGCAAGTCAGGAAGACTCCCCTTGATAATGCAGGTTTCAAATAATCAGCTAAAAACGTCTAAGGGCAAAACTGACATTGCTCTGAGGAAAAATTTCACCTGTGAACTGCAGCGCCAGCCCCAGGGTGTCCAGCCTGCTGGCCGCCCTGGCAATTGTAAACTGTGCTCTGCTGGACCCCACAATCACTTGATTTCAATTTCTTAAGATACAGGTACCACTGGCTGTTTCTCTGATAGGATCCTGGGGGAGGCACCCATCCTCTCTGCAGGGAAGGTTCATCACACTGCCCTTCCCCTTGAGAAAGAGCTTCCTCGCTCTGGAGGTAGCCTCTGGGAGAGCCTTGCACTGCCCCTCCCCAACCCCAAACATCTTAGGAAGAATCTAGGTGGGGAGTGTGGAGGTAAATCCCCTACAGCTGTGGCTTGCCCCTTGGAGTTGCTAGCCTTGTGGAATACCAAGGAACACACCCATGAGCCAACTGTGCTTGTTCACTATCTAGAGCTGTGTACTCTGGCCAGGCAGTATCCATTGCTGGCGGACCAACCACCATCGGTTACACCCCTAAGTAGAGGGAACCCATGTTGCTCCTCACCAGATTTTCCTGGGTCTTTTTAGAATTAATGAATATTATCTGTGAGCCCTCTTGGACCTGGAGCTCTTGTAGGGCAACAGTCTCAATCACAGGCCTGGTTTCACTTGGCTAAGACCTTTTCTTTAAAATGCAACATCATTATGTTAAGTGAAATAAGCCAGATACAGAAAGATACACTTCCCACATTTTCTCTCATATGTGGAAGTTAATATAGAGTATAAAAAAGGCTTGGCTATCAAATTATTTAGTACATAAAGAGCTATAAATGTTGTCTTCACCGAATTATACTTTCTACTTAATAATATATTCTTCTTTCCTCACTTTCTGGTCCTTGACATTAATCCCATGTTATGTGATATCTAATATCCCTGCTTTCGAGTAAAGTAGTATGTTTGTGTATGTATATAATACTTACATAGAATTATATAATACTTACATAGAATTATATAATACTTACATAATATATATACTTATTTATATTTAGCAACATGTTAAACATTGCTAAATATAAATAAAAAATTATATGCCCAGGGCTTAGGGCCCAAGATAAGCAGATTGAGGTTCTGAAAGGTCAGAGTATGAGAGCCATTTGTGGCTTTGTATCTCCTTTACTCACAGTGGCAGTGAGAAATGCACGGGGAACAGTCACTTGCCCCTGATGGCAGTGGGGCCACAGGAGATATCCACCTGTGTGTTCATGACAGCGGTCAGATACACACACACAGACATCTATACACATCCACACAATAGCAAGTACGGCCACACACCCACACAGCCTCATACATGTCGATATCTATCCACACACCTCCGCGTCTAGCCATGCCCCCAAGTTGCTTATATGGGCTCACATATAAAAGTGGCCCAGAACCAAACCATCACATAACAGACTTGTGGGCAAGTAGCTAGGCAGGTGGACCTGTAGGTTACCACGGCACGGAGATATGGGAGTACAGAGATAAGGGGGTAAGTGCAAAAGGCATGGGAACTTGGTAACTTCACTCCCCCAAGTTCATCTTAATAATGCTTTTCGAAAATGCACTTGCACTGCTTCTTTCCAGAAGAGTTTAAGCCTCAGACTCCACTGGTTTTAAACTTTTCTGATTGTGGTCTGATACACAGGAATAACCCATAACAAATGAAACACACCTGTGGAACCAACCGCCAGCTCGGAAAACGTAGCATTATCTGCACACCAGACATTACTTAGTGCTCTTTAATAGCAACCCCATTGCTAGCATTCCGTCTTCTGGAAGCATCTATTAGTATTCAGGCACAAGATTGTCAGTATGATGAAGTAAATGGGATATAAGGATAGATGCCATTATCTGGATACCTTGGGTAAAGTCTTGAAGCAAAGAGACAATCCCGTTACTCAGGAAATGCTATTTCTTACATCCTATTAGAACTTAGAGGAAATTTAGGGTCTTTTTCACTATTTTGAAGTCTTAGCCACTACACAGGGTTTTAAGTGTATATTATAGATTCTATTCCCATTAATAAAGAAAGCTAAGTCTATAGAGTAGGAGATTTAGTAAACAGATTTGTCCCCCTTTATTGAATAATTAACTCCAAAAATAATCAATCCCATAAAATGGTAATTGTCCCATTCCAAACTCCAACTACTGATACTGAGGTGGTTTTACCAAATGCTCCAGCTTTTCCATAGAGACACATAGATCAGTGTCTCTGCAGGAAAGGACCTTTCTATGCTACACGTCATAAGAAAATGTCTCTTGTTGACATTTGCAAGATCTATGATAGGTAGCACTTGACTTTGTAAAGCTCCCTTACACTTCTGCATCAGTTTCCTGGATCGTGTGGGCAACCAAGCCACAATTCCTCCCTGGTAAATTAACTCAATAATTTCCAGGTTGATATATGTTATGTAATGAAATAAATAGCAGAAGATTTGTGGTGTAGCTCCTACCACGTTAGCACTTGGACTAGAAAAACTCTACTGCAAAGGTGGGAAATTGGACTGCCATGCCCAGTACAGGTTTGTGGGAAGATGGAACCTTAGGGAACAAAGGGAAGACAGGACCCCCTGTTCCTGCACACACTCTTTTAAGTACCAGAAGTCTCCTGAGCACACATTACAGCATCCCCTTGCTTCGTCGATCTCAGCACTCAACGCTATTCGTCCCTTGGAGGGCATTACTCACATCTAAATATACACCACTCTCCAAATCCCTTGAGTCATACAAAATTTTATGGCATTGATTTATTGATGTGAAAAAAAGAGAAAAGGATCTGGGGAATGGAGAGCCCTTGTTAAATGCCTTGGTCATTCTAGCTCTGTGTGGTGATGAAGACAAAATCAGATTAACCTGAATGTTGAGGATTTCCCTCCTGATTCAGTATGTAATCTGAGTATTTATGTCACTGGTATGTGGATACCTATTTCTCTAATAGGCCACGGGATTTTGTGAAGAACATTTTATTTTGTTTATTTGAAAGACAGAGGGAGAGAGAAAAAGAGAAAGTGCTGGCTCACTATCCAAATGGCTACAATGGCCTGGGCTAGGCCAGGCTGAATCCAGCAGTCTAGAACTCCACCTGGATCACCTACATGTGTGGCAGGGGCACATTAGCAGGAATGCTGGGTCAGAACTGGAGCAGCCAGAACTCGAACAGGCACTCAGGTGGGAGGCCGGCATCACAGGCAGCAGCTTAACCTGCTCTACCACAGCACCTGCCCCAGACCACAGACTTTTTAAATAAAAGATACCTGACCAATAACAGCTTCCCCTGCCTCCATAGTGCCAAGGGCAGGTGCTTAATTGAAATTTGTTAAATGGGGTAAAACAATAATTATTTAGTTTTTAGTAATTGACTCATTAAAAGTGGAACAAATTATGCATTTTTGAGGCTGAATGTTGTTTATCTTCTAAAATAGATTTGGATTCTCTGACCCTTGTTGAATCTATTCAAGGAAAAATAAGCACAGCACATCTAAATAAAGTCTTGATATGTCGATACCCAGGATGTTGCACGTGAGTCTGCTTAATGCATTGTGAGGAGAAGAGGAGCAACAGGAATTCTCAAGGGAACTGAATGGTTTCCTAATGGAAAAAGACCAAGCAGATTATGAAAGAATTCTGACAAAGATGTGAGTAAATTCAATAACATTTTCCATCGCCTTTCTTCCTTCTACTGTCAACCTTTATTGTAAAACTCCTTGAAAAGCTTTTGCAGGGCCAGCGCTGTGGTATACTGGGTAAAGCCGCTGCCTGTGATGTCAGCATCCCCTATGGGCACCAGTTCATATCCCGGCTGTTCTGCTACCTTTATAGTCGCCAGCTAATGGTCTGGGAAAGCAGCGGAAGATGGCCCAAGTGCTTGGGCCCCCGCACCCACATGGGAGACCTGGATGAGGCTTCTGGCTTTGGCCTGACCCAGCCCTGGCTGTTGAGGCCACTCAGGGAGTCAACCAGCAAATGGAAGATTCTATCTCTCTTTTCTGTCTCTTCCTCACTCTCTCTCTGTAACTGACTTTTAAATAAGTAAATCTTGAAAAAAAAAAAAAAAGGGAAGAAAAGCTTTTGCATTCTGCCTGAATCTAATTTTTCCTCCCTCTTCTCCCCTGAAGCCCCCCAACCTTGCATCAACACTGTCCTTGGAGGTCACAGTCTAACTTACCATTGGGCAGACTTACTGGCCACCTCCTTCTTGAGGTTCTTCACTTAGCTTCAAGGACACACTCTCTAGGATCCTCCTCTCATTGCTGTTCCTCGGAGGATTTTGCTGGTTCTTCTTCATCATCACTCCCCCGACATCTTAATTAATGTTGGAGTGCCCAGGGCCCAGGCCTTGTCTCTTCTCTGTTTCTGGTCATGTTAATCATCTCCATCCTTTGGCTTTAGTCACCTTATAATCTTTCATTCTTTTCTTCCTGACCCTTGGTGCCAGCTGTCCATGTATTCTTTTAAATGGCTGTCCAATCAAATGTCAAAAAATGTGTTCACACTCACTTCCATCTTCTCATAAACTTCCCCTGATCGTTCACTCCAAATGTGTTTCTCATTCATTCCTTCTTATTTCAAGCATTGGCCAAAGTCTCACTTTTTTGCAGCTCTCTCTCACACCCTATGTCCAACCTATCAGCAAATGCTAGTGGCTCCAAGGTAGACAATACATTCAGAACTTCCCCACGGCTCACCAGTTCCACTGCTACTTTGCAGTGGCAATCTCTTACCCAGGTTTTTGCTGTTGTCTCCTAACAACAGCCTTCCCGCTTAGCCTGGGCCTTTGTGGAGTCTTTCTCTCAAAGCCACAGCCAGAGTGATCATGGTAGAAAACAGCAAGGCAGATCATGTTCTGTTCTGTGAAAATCATTCTGTTCTCTGTATCGGCCCAGGAGAGCCAACATGACCTAAGAGCTGCCTTTTGCGCTGCTCTGCTTGCTGTACAGGAGTTCTTTAAGAAGTTCAGGTAAGTGGATTTAAAGATAAGATTATTTGGTGCAAAAAACCACTGAAGTCCATACATAGTTTTTTTTTTTTTTTTCCCACAATCTTCATTTTCCATGAACTTTTTGAAGGCCCTTCATATGCATGAATTTTAATTTTTTTTTCCTTCCCGAATAGACTTACTTTTGATTGACTCTTCAATGAAGTTTTGAAGAGTCCTTGTATGCTACAGATTTCTGCAATTGCTGTTTCTATGCCTGGAACACTTACCCAATAGAACACTCTTAATTCAATCAAGTGAGCTGCTCAGAGAGCCTTTCCCTGTCTATCATATCTGAAATCACGCCATTTACGAACTCCTTACTTAAACTTCCTGCTCAATTTTTCTCTAAAGTATTTATGATACTCCACATACTATATATTTAATTTACTTTGAATAAAAATTTCAAGCATGCAGGAGTTTTTTTTAATTTCTGTAAATTCCAAGCACCCAGAATTTTAAGTATTCAATTATTTTTTGACTGATTGTCTCATCTTTCCCTCCCTTTCTTTTCCTTTCCATCTTTCCCTACCCTACCCTCTCCTCTCCTTTCCTCTGTTCTCTCCCATTCCTTTTCTTTCTCCTTTCTCTTGTTTTCTCTATTTTTTATTATCTCCCCAGTTACATGAATTTAGTTACCACAAGAAGTATATTCCCAAACTCGTTTAATTCTTGGAATATAAAATATATTTAGAACCATCTGTTCCTATTGAGAAAAGGAGCTAGGCAACATAGAAATAAAATGTTGTTTTAAATAATTGGTAATTACCCTATGGTACTATTCCTACCACCAAAACTTCACTCATGCTCTCATTATTTCTTGCTCAAATTATTAGAATAGCCTGTTAGTTATCATCTATAATGGACATGTGATTATCTGCAAACATTTCTTTACATAGTTGCCAATGTAATCATATCACACATTTAAATGTATTTGACTGGTTTTCTATAAAGAAGGAAAAAGATAAAAATGTTGATAATGATAGTAAAATTAAGTATTTTGAAACTCGAATGAGTCTTGTTCTTTTCCTCAAAATCAAATATAGTAGAGGTCTTCAAACTGTTCATGGAAAATGTGTATTATATTTGTATAATTTTTTTTTAATATGAGAGGGAGGAAGGAAGGTAGGGGAAAAGAGAGACCTATCTTCACTAGTGTACCCCTCAGATGCTGACAATAGCTTAATAGAGTCTGAAGCTGGGAGCCAGGAACTTAATCCAAGTCTCTCATGTAGGTGGCAAAAATGCAATTATTTGAGCCATCGCCATTACCTCCTAGGATCTGCATTAGCAAGAACCTAGTCAGGAGTTGAAACTGGGCATTGAATTCATGTACTCTGAAATGAGACAAGGTGTCTTGGCCAGTATCGTAACCATTAGGCTGAATATCCACACCTGTGTTATTATTTAATTTCATTTTCCCACAAACTTTTTGAGATTACCGCATATGTTTTTATAAAAATTACTAATATCAAGCAAATATTCTTAAGAATGCCTATGTTATACATGCAGATAATTTCTCGATTGCTTGAAATATACTTCTTAGTTGAATGTAAAGCTTCAACTGCCCTTAGAACTTTTTGACATTGCATTCTTTCAAATAAAGTAGAAATAAAACTGAAACCTACCCTATGGACTGTGATACGGTCCCAGGAAACTTTTGGCTATTTCTCATCATTGGTTGGGCTCCAGTTTTCGTTTGGTTGGCGTCTTTGCTAAAGCCATCCATGAAACCCATTCTGACTGCTTCATTTCTTTGTGAAGTTACATGACATATTAGTTGTGCAGAACATGAACAAGTTTTCCTGCAGGAAACACAAAAGTATGTGTTTTCCAAATCTTTCTATACTTGAGCAACATTCTTCACTGGCCTAAACTTCTTTGGCTAATTGATTCTCTAAACAAGACCTCAGCCAACCTTCAGAGCAGCTGTTTCTGGAATAACAGAGCTTGGCAAGGGAGCGAATGACTGTGGCTTTAACAAGCATGCATTTGCTTTCCACCACACTCTGAATCGCCCTCTCTGAAAGGCTTGCTTTTGATGACCAAATGCATCTTGTTTTTTCTTGGTTAAAAAAAAAAAAAAAACCCTATTTTTCAGACAGCGATAACACAAAGCAGTCACTAGAAAAATTGGCAAGAGTGAGTAGAGTCCCTAATAGGCTGGCCACTGTGACTCAGGACATTTTTCTGAGAAACTCAGTAATGCCTTTTTCATTTTGGAATAGATTCCTTTTCCCCAGTGGCTCTCCAGAAGCCGTGCTGTCTGTTTCAATTATAAATCTCCAGTCATCTCATCATAGTCTCAGGGCTATAACCAACTCTTGGCAATTTGTGATCAAACCTAAAACATTTAGCTCGTGGATTTGTTGAACTTGAGAAAAATCTCAAACACTTGGGGGCTGAAATTAAAACGTCATTTAGTAAATGAGCATGTGAGTAGCCAGGGAATCGTGTAAGGAAGGTAACTGGTGTCTTACTTCAAATTTTACAGCTGGAAGGGAGCACAGTGATGAGAGCACACTCTGCCCCTGAAGTTCACAGATGGGGGAAACTGAGTTCCAAGGAGTTCAGGAGCATCCTCAGAATCACACCTGGTTCACAGAGAGCATCAGTCGCCCAATTTCCACCAAATGCCTATTTGATACCCATGATTTTCTCTTTTTACTTGAAATGAGTTGTGTGAAAAATCCAAAGTGGAATTAGACCAAAGATTTTAGATGTTTGTCTTCCTCTTTTTTTTTTTTTTTTTTTGACAGGCAGAGTGGACAGTGAGAGAGAGAGACAGAGAGAAAGGTCTTCCTTTTTTTCCATTGGTTCACCCCCTAATGGCCGTTGCTGCCGGCACACCGCGCTGATCCGAACCCAGGAGCCAGGTGCTTCCTCCTGGTCTCCCATGCAGGTGCAGGGCCCAAGCACATGGGCCATGCTCCACTGCACTCCTGGGCCACAGCAGGGAGCTGGACTGGAAGAGGAGCAACCGGGACAGAATCCGGCGCGGCCATGTTTTCCTCTATTGATAGTTCCTAGTTACAACTCAGAGCAGCATGAGCAGGGATAACGGGTAACTATGTAACTTCAGAAGGTCCTAAGATAATATTGCTTAACTGGGAGGATTTAGAGCTGTTACAACTACAAGCTGAATGAAACAAGAGGGTAACAAGATTAACTTGCCTGGAAATAATTACAAAGGTGAGAACCTTTTGGGGGTCCATCTAACAGGAGAATACACGAGGGTGTCTGGTATCTCTGTTTGTGCTCAGTGTGTTTGAACACGTTGGTTCACTGTCAAGTCATGGGTTTATCATGACATGCTGGATCTTTAGTTATTTTTGGTTACAGGATAATGATTAGATAAAGCATGAGTGTGAAAATATATACTTAAAAACTCCTTTGTAAATGCCAAACAGGCTGAATTTTTTTACAATTAAGTCACTTATCATTATGTCTGAGTCACTGGTGTTTTGTAGACAACTTGATAAAAAACATAATTATTCCTTTGGAGTTAATACATGCAGAATCAGTATTTCCAAATGGGCCATGGGGAAAATAGATAGCCCCAGAACTGCTGCTGTCTGCTAATATATCTCCTGGGGACCTTAGAAATGCCTTAGGATTTGAATTTTCCTATCCTCAGCAGTGAGGCTAGGCCTGCACTAGAACCATGCATTGCTTCTCTGATGAACAATTCTCCCCTGATTAATTCCAAGCATCCACATCGGATTGTGTTATATCCATGCTCAGGGAATCAAAAATTTCAGCCATATGGTAGATACTTAAATATTTTTCAGATGAATGAAGGAAGATTCTGAATTTGGGTTTAATTCAGGGAGGGACAGGGAGCCAAACTTTAATATTGCGTGTAGGCATGTTCTGGCTTGGACAACATACCTTAGAACTGTAGATTATGTCATCCAGGCTCCACAGTGTCACTTGTTCCTACAATGATTTCCATTATGTCATCCAGACTCCACAGTGTCACTTGTTCTTACATTTATTTTCAATCAGTTTGGGGATAAAACAGATGACCTAAACTACGAAATAGTGACCAACCATCTTCTGTTTAGTCTGAGACCAATGTTTTGATGTTTGTAAATTAGGGCATTTGAAAATAAGTGAAACTGTTAAGAGATGCACAATCCCTGATGTTTAAAGCTTTATCTAGTAAGCTGACAAATTAAGGTTTTCTCAATAAGCTTTATGGATGTTGTGCTATGTGAAATATTTGGCTAGACCCTATATAAGATCTTGGGGTTCTTTATGAGCAAGTCCACATTGGAATATCTACTAAATATTATTTTAATCTGAAGATTTACTTGACAGGAGACAAAAGAATCTGACTTCTTGGTACTTTCACTAATACACACACTCACACACAAACACACACACACACATGTAAAATCAACTTTGGGGGCCAGTGCTGTGGCTCAGCGGGTTAACGCCCTGGTCTGAAGCACCAGCATCCCACATGGGTGCCGGTTCAAGACCCGGCTGCTCCACTTCCTATCCAGCTCTCTGCTTTGACCTGGGAAAGCAGTAGAAGATGGCTCAAGTCCTTGGGCCCCTGCACTCATGTGGGAGACCTGGAAGAAGCTCTTGGCTCCTGGCTTCGGATCGGCGCAGTTCCAGCCATTGCAGCCAACTGGGGAGCAAACTAGTGAATGGAAGACCTCTCTCTCTCTCTCTCTCTCTCTCTCTCTCTCTCTCTCTCTCTCCTCTATCTCTCTTTGCCTCTCCTCTCTGTGTATAACTCTGACTTTCAAATAAATAAATAAATCTTTAAAAAAAATCAGCTTTGAGTGGTTCTTCCCAATTGGCTGATTATAGTGATAGGACTATTTGGAACTGCTCTGTATTCAGTATGTTATTGGGTTTTATGTAGAATTTTATGTCCCAAATAAATGTAGGAGACAATGTTCACAATTTATACCACATAGTGTGAGTTCAGCATTTAAAAGTTGATTCGTTACAGCTGATCTTACTGGAAGCCAGTGCTGATAAAGGTGGAGGGTTTTCAAAGCAGACAGGTATCAAGTTCAGTAACACCTCATTAGGTTCAAGTGCTTTGACTGCATGGGAGAGAAATTAATGTATCTCTACATCTTGCAACATTTGTCTTTTTACTTCAGCAGCACAAAAACTCTGCCCTACGTTAAAATTCTCAGTGAAAGTGTCTTCTCCTGGACCACAGTCTTTGACCTTCTTGTAGGGAGAGCTTTAAAAGTTCAAAATTGGTGAGGTGTCACATGAAAATGTTGCCAGTTCTATATGGTATAACAGGTGGCTATTGGGAGTGCAGACTGAGGGGATAGCTTGAGCCAAGTCCCCTGGGCTGGGTAAGGAGACACATGGGATAGGAATGGTTACTGGGAATGCAGTCTCTTTACAAAAAGAAAAAAAAAAGTCTTTCCTAGCAAATCCAATGATTTACAAACTACAGAGATTCAACAAATGTCATTCTGAACTTTTCCAATCCTTGGAAAACTTCTGAGATAGCTATGAATGTCAAAAGAGCTGGCAAGTGGGGAATTTTAAAAAATTATTTTTTATAACCTTAATACTTTTAAACAAGCCCTATATGATTAGGTAAAAGGGTGAACCACATAGGATGAACTCCCAAATACCAGTGAAGATATAATGGGGTTGATGGATCTTAGAACTGCTCCCACATATTGATATGAAAACACCAGGAAGCCTGTGGGAGGCAGAAGGTAGTGGGGTTCTGGTGTAGCAGAGGCAAATGTAGATGGGGCTTCTCAAGTTGTGCCCCTTGGTGTTCCTCTGGCTCCTCTGAGCAGGTCATTGCCTACCTTGTTACAACTGTGTGACAGAGAGCCGCCATGATAGACAAGTACCAGGGATCATGAATCTGTTAGTGTTGGCCTTGGAGGGGCAAGGAGTGGCAGGGCAGGCTGCACTGGGCTAGGATTGGATGAGCATTTCCTCCTTGCTTCATTGGCCTATTCATCCTGTGGATGTGGCAACCACAAGAAAGGCTACAGTGGCCATTCACTTAATTGAAATAATTGATTAAAGAGAAAAATTTAAAATTTTTGTTTACCTTAGCTATATTAGTAAACAAATATGCAAAAATACATTTTTTAAATATTTACTTATTTATTTTAAAGTCAGAGTTACATGGAGAGAGAAGGCGAGGCAGAGAGAGAGAGAGAGAGAGAGAGAACTTCCATCTGCTGGTTCCACTCCCCAGTTGGCTACAATGGCTGAAGCTGCACTGATCTGAAGCCAGGAGCCAAATGCAGGGGCCCAAGTACTTGGGCCATCTTCTACTGCTTTCCCAGGCCATAGCAGAGAGCTGGATGTGGAGCAGCTGGGTCTCAAACAGGTGCCCATCCATATGGGATGCCAGCAGGTGCGGCTTTACCTGCTATGCCACAGCACTGGCCCCAATACATTTTTGAATCAATATATTGAGTATAATTCCAATTTAGAGTTCTGCCAGGTTTTTTTGTTTTTTGTTTTGTTTTGTTTTTGGATAAACTGCACTGCTGCACATTTTTATCATTTTTATTTTTGATTCTTTAGTTATAAACACTTGAGAATCAATCTGAAAGAGACTCCTTCTATATTCTTGTGATATTTTGTCATTCTTAAAAAGTCACAAAAATATTCTTTATCAAACTAAATTGTTTTTTAAAAACTCACAATTTTTTTCTTCCCAAATTTACTTATTTATATTTGTTTATTTGAAATGTTAACTCCTGGAATAACTGTAGTGGTTAGGACTGAGCTGGGCCAAAGCACAAGCCAGGAACTAAATCCAGGCCTGCCACGTAGATGCAAGGAATCCAAACTGAGCCACCCTCTTTACCTTCCAGGGTGTGCATTAGGAGGAAGCTGGAGTCAGCAGCCAGAGCCAGCAATCAAATCTAGGTACTCCAGTATGGCACATGGTTATCTTAATTGCTAGGCTAAATGTTTCCCCTCTCTCTCTCCCTACCCTGGAAATATTTTCATAGGAACATTCTTTTTTTCTTTTTCTCATTCGTATTTCATCAATTTAGATAATATTTAATTCAATTGTGTTCAATAACAATACCAACAGACATAATAAATAGATTTGGAAATAAAGAAAACTAATATTGTACTCAATTGGTGGGAATAGACATTTGGTGTATGAGAACAACCTATTAATTTCAAAATTTCAGCATGATATGGGCATTTTTTAAATTTTCAGAAGGAATGGAGAGAGTCCATTGTTTATTGGTGATTTGTTTAAAGTATATATCGATTTATATTAGTCAAGACAGCTGTTCTAAGGGAGTAAAACTTGAATGCATGGGAAAAAGTAATTAGGCTTCTGTGGACACGAAACATTATTTTCAAAAAAGCAATACATGAAACAATCTATGGTGCAGGAAATAAAAATAATTGAATCTATAAAATAACAAATATTCTGGGAGGAATAGGAAAATCAGTAGATGTATTAATAAGTTATCTAAAAGAAACAAAAGAGTTTTTGGTGTATTTAATAGTTAATGTAACAAAAAAGATGGTTGGAATGACAGAATGAATATAAACAAAAAGTAGTGCTAGATGAAAACTTAAGGTATTATAAGGAATAAGAGATATTAGAATGAGAGTAAAGTGAACAAAAATGGAAGATAAAATGAAAATGGAAAAAACATAAATAATTGGCCAATTTCTCTCCGGAAATAAGACAAGTTACAAAACTGCAGATAGAAAGGTCATGAGTGCTAAGTGGAACACTGGAGGCCCCCTCACCTCCCCCCCCCCCCCGGCACACACATGTACATGAGAAAAATTTATGGCAAACTTATGCCATAAAACACAAAAGACAGATTCTAAAAGTTTATAGAGAAGCAGAGCAGATCAAGTACAAAGTAATAGGAATCATATTGAGATCAGACTTCTCTAGAAGACTGGAAAAGCAGACAATAGAATAATATCTTAAAGGGAAAATATTTTAAGTATTAGATTTTTTTAGCCAAATAAACTTATTTAAACGTTTGAAATAAACACCCTGACATATATGATTGTTGATCATTAATCTTATAGGAACACTTAATTTTTAAAAAATTAGTTAATTTTTATTTATTTGAGAGGGAGAGGGAGAGAGAGAGATCTTTCATCTGCTGGTTCACTCTCCAAATGGCCTCAATATCTGGGGCTGGATCAGATGGAAGCCAGGACACAGAAACGCTATCCAGGTCTTGGTGCATCAGCAGGGAACTGGATCAGAAGTAGAATTCCTTGGACTCGAACTGGCACTTGGGTATGGGATGTGGGCATTGCAAGCTGGCAGCTTAACCTGCTGTGCCTCAATAGCTGCCCTCTGCAATAAAAAAAAATTGAAAACAAAATATTGGATGATATCACAGGACAGCATGGATGTGAACAAGTTAAAGAGAATAGGTCAGAGGGAGGTGTGAGATTATAGATTTTTTTTTTCTTATCATGGCAAAGGTATAATGATTTATAAGTTTTAGGAGAACTGGGGGGAGAAAGTCTAATGAGTTTCAAGTAAAAGGTGCTTGCAAAAGGAATAGAAGCAGGGTGTAGGGGCAGGCATTAGTTGCAGTTAAGATGCCTGCATCATATATTGAATGCCTGGATTTGAGTGTCATCTCCGGCTTTGATGCCAGCTTTTTGCTAATACACCCCCTGGGAGGCTGTGATGATGATTCAAGCTCTTGGGTCCTTGCCAATCACGTGGGAAACCCATATTGAGTTCCTGGCTCCTGGATTCAGCTCCTGCTGGGAAAATTGTGGGCATTTGAAGAGTGAACCAGTAGATCCCACTAGTCTCGCTCTCTCTCTCTCTCTCTCTCTCCTTGCCTTTCAAATAAATTTTTAAAAATTTAAAAGGGATATAGAAATATTAAAGTAGCAGAAAAAAATTTGATACAGTGGAAAGTGAACAATGTAGAATAAATAAATTAAATAAAATTATTGTAAGTAGAAGAATGAGTGGCACAGGCTTAATGTAACAGTAATTACAATAAATGTATATGAGTTAAATATAACATTGAAAAACAACACCTCAGATCAATTTGTAAAAATAAACCAAGACTATGAATACATTACTTAAAAATAAGTGAAAAATTTGAAGCAATACGATACAAAATATTTTAAAGTAAAAAAAAACTAAGTCAAACAGGAATAATAAGAACATTTGGTAGCAATTTTAGAAATGACATAATTTAAAGGTTAAAATGTAACGAAAAATAAGGGAAATATTATACACAAGCAAAATAAGAAGAAATGATGAAGAATACATATGCATATATTAAAATAGTCTCAAGATGTATAGATAAACAAAGTGATAGATAAAGTTACAGTTATATCAATAGTTGGTGATTTTAACTGTTAGATTCAGAAGCAAAAAGTGGTATAGAAGATTTGAATAATAAAATCATATTTATGTGAATTTGCATTTGCATGTATAAGAGTACTTCAAAAAAGTTTACGAAGCCAACGCCGTGGCTCAACAGGCTAATCCTCCGCCTTGCGGCGCCGGCACACCGGGTTCTAGTCCCGGTCAGGGAGCCGGATTCTGTCCTGGTTGCCCCTCTTCCAGGCCAGCTCTCTGCTGTGGCCAGGGAGTGCAGTGGAGGATGGCCCAAGTGCTTGGGCCCTGCACCCCATGGGAGACCAGGAGAAGCACCTGGCTCCTGGCTTCGGATCAGCGCAGTGCGCTGGCCGCAGTGAGCCGGCCGCGGCGGCCATTGGAGGGTGAACCAATGGCAAAGGAAGACCTTTCTCTCTGTCTCTCTCTCACTGTCCACTCTGCCTGTCAAAAAAAAAATAAATAAAAGTTTATGAATAAAATAAATTAAAAGATAATGTGTATTTTTATGAACTTTCTGAAGGCCTCTACTATAATTTCCCACCCAACAAACACAGAATAAACTTTTTGAGCACACACATTTGCAAAAATTGACTAGGTATAAACCCAAAAGTAAGCACCCTGCATTCAAGACAATTAATAACACACCTTTTATATTCTTTTTTTGTTTTTTGACATGCAGAGTTAGACAGTGAGAGAGAGAGAGACAGAGAGAAAGGTCTTCCTTTTTCCATTGGTTCACCCCCCAAGTGGCCGCTATGGCCGGTGCATTGCAGCCGGTGCGCTGCGCCGATCCGAAGCCAGGAGCCAGGTGCTTCTTCCTGGTCTCCCATGTGGGTGCAGGGCTCCACTGCACTCCCAGGCCACAGCAGAGAGCTGGACTGGAAGAGGAGCAACCTGGACAGAATCTGGCACCCCAACTGGGACTAGAACCTGGGGTGCCGGTGCCACAGGCAGAGGATTAGCCTAGTCTGCCGCGGCGCTGGCTATATTCTTAAGATGAATGAATTTTGAAATTTTTAACAAAAAGCCAAGATAATGTTGTATATCTGAGACCATAAACGTACCATTACATAACTCTTGATTTGAGTAGTGAGTCATATGGAAAAGAATGAATTATAAAGACTTAAAAACAACATAGGTGAAGATTTGTGGGGTGCAACATTACCAAAGGTAAGATTTCTGATGTTATAAATATTTATCAAAAAGTGAGCAAAATTTGAAAGCCAAGGAATTAAACATTTACTTGATGCAGATTGAAAGTGAGCATCAAAATAAATTCAAAGAAACAAAAAAAGAAGGAAACAAAGTTAATAAATCAAGAAAATGCAAAACAGCAAAAGCAATAATAACAAAATTACCTAATTTTAAAAGCACAACATGATTCTTTGAAAAGACTGATGAGAAACCAATCAAGAGGTAAATTGGAAATTTAATAAGTGGGAAATAACTAGTAGAAAGATAAAATTTAAAATTGAGAAATAATATCTAGAGCAATTATATGCCATTAATTTACATGATTAGAAAGCCTAGATGTTGTGGTTTGCATGAGTAATGTGATTTTTTTCTATTTTTCTTAGCATTTTTGCACTTGGAAGTTTGCATTGGTTGGATATGCCAAAGAAGTCTTGGACTTGGTTCCAAGACCCCGGCAATTTGTCAAACTTGCTTTGGGGGATGAAGGAGCTCAACTTTAGGGTCAGCATTCCTAATCCCTCAGGATTTACAAGAGAAGGCAGATGATCTTGGAATTTTAAAGTAGCTCCCGGTAAAATACTGCATCCAGAGGATACTAGCCAATGCTGGTAAATGAATGAGAAGATGAATGATGGAATTATGGAACAAAAACACAAACAGAAGCCCCACTGTCCTTAAGGGCTGCGTACTCATCATTAGAGAGGCAAAACTAAGGCCGAGTAACCCAACCCCAAGCTTGGGATGTATTATTAAACTAGACTGAATAGAATGGGACTGAATATTTTAAGTCTGAAAGGGATTTTCTTAACTTCTGTGGGTTCCGGACCATTCTCCTCTGGATCCTTCTGATTCTTTGGTCACAGTATTTATTCAGTTGTTCCAAGCTCACTAGGCTTGGCACTCAGTAAGCGTTCTGAGTGACTTTGTCCAACTTGGATTGCCTACCAAGGAATTCAGGATTTCTGTGGGAGGGACATAATTTATAGTTTTCTGAGTAAATAATTTTACTCCAGATGTCTGAAGAGCATGTCTTATACCACAGTGAAATAGTAACATTTTCTGAAAATGGCTGGATTTTAATGTTCTTTTCAACAAAATTGGGACCCACTGACAGTTCCTAGGGGAGGAAAAGATTCTTAATGTCTTCAAAAGCACACGTGAAAACATTCATCCTAGACTTTGTAAGTCGCTTAGATAATATGCTCTATGAATAAACCTCTGGCACTTTTATAAAGCTAACTACCAAATTAGAACAAGAATAGAACCATTTGTATCTGAATATTCAGAAGTAGCTAGAGTTAATAAAATAAGCTCTAACCATAACTGAACTTGTTAACTGAGTAGTTGTGGCTATAAAATGTTATTCCCAAGAAGGAGGTTCATTAACTTTTTAAATTCTGATCTGGTTGTCTTCTCAGTTGATTCCAGTCTGGGTCCAACACTTCTAGAGAGTTCTCTCACTGGGCTGCATGTTTAGATTCATGAATATTAGAGAAAACACAGATGACAAATTAGTTCAGGGGCTGGGTAGTTAGTTATCTCCAACTCATAAACTATACTGCATAAATCCTTATTTATATACAATGTATGACATGGTTTAAATTCTCTTGCCATATGTTAATTTTCCATAACATATGTCTTGGAATTTGAGGTCTAAAGAATTTGTTCAGGGGTAGGTGTTTTGGCATAAGTTAGGCTGCCAGTTGGGCACCCACATCCCATATCAGTCTGCCTGTGATAAAATCTAGGCTCCTCCAGTTTTGATCCGGCTCCCTGCTAATTTGCCTGGGAGAAAGCAGATGATGTGGATGGATTTTCATGCTCCTGGCTTCAGCCTCACCCAACTCCAGCTGTTGTGGGCATTTGGGGAATGAACCAATGGATGCATGGAAGATCTTTTGCTCTCTCTCCCTCTGTCACTCTGCCTTTTAAATCAAATAAATAAAGCATTTTTTTTTTCATTTTTCTACCCAAACCTAGTAACATTAGTAATGCCACTCTATTGAGTATCTTAATACAATGGAGCATTTGCTTTAAATGAATGGGCTTGGCGAATACTCTGATGGATGCTTAGAGCATTTCTTTCTTAGATGAAGACATTTTCTTTTCACTTCCATGTGGACCATCAATGTTGTCTAAAGTGCAGGAAAGTAATTAGATAATTTTTTTTTAAAAAAGGAATGGAAAAGCTGTTTAGAAATTATTAATGCTTGAAAATAACTATCCGAAGCATTAATAGTTTGCATAGATATTAAAGTTTACAGTGATTTCCATTTACTATGTCTCTTACTCGCCCACTCACTCACTCACTCTATACTACAAAGCACCGAATATATAGGCAACATGGGCTGCCATTTAATCCCCCAAACAATCTGTGAATTGAGTGCTATCCACATTTGAGAAAGAGTATAAGTTTCTGCAAATCTTATGCACTGTTTTCTGAAAAGATTGACCTTACTATTTTTATTTCTTTTTATTCCGTCTTTCTTAAGACTCCAGGAATATGGTGCTTATGAGATCAAGAGCTTTAAATAATGCTGTATCTCATATGAAGAGCTATATACGCTCCCACTATCAGGTGTGCACAATAAAATAGATGTTGCATTGAATTTAGCAAACATAAAGGCTGACCAAAAAAATTTTGTGCAGCAGAAAACTGACAACCAGACTGTTGAATAATTATATGAGATGACATATAATGTCATTATGATGAGATGAGATAAAAAAAATATTTTAAAAGTATTTAGTGACTAAAAAGTTTCCCTTAAGCTCCATTTAGAATCAAATGTATAAACAGGTATCTACTGAGCAGTTTCTTTGAGTGTTATGCTCAGCATTCTAGTGTAAATCATAATTATGGCAAATATCATTCAATCAGTTGCTTGCATTTCTGTTCTAGCAGGAGTCTCACTGACAGGAAGTTGTTTGTCTCTTTGAACACATCTTCCTCTAAATTGAACTCCTTCAGAGCATTTGGTGAAAGAAGAAATTTTTGTGGTTTGATGGACTGGGATAAGAGCTGAATAGCCAGATGGTGAAAGATTTCCTAAAAGAGAGTATCCTCACTGCCCACCACCCCCACACACCACTCACGGCCCCAAACAAACTTAACAAAATGGATCGAGAAACATTTCCAGCTTCGAGAGAATATAGGTGAAATGCCATTTCCATGTTCAAGATACTGAACCAACAAAAGGTCTACAATGACAAAACTACTGTTTGTATTTTTCCTTTTCTGTTTCAGCTAGACTCATGCAATTGCAAAGGCAAGAAAGAATACTAGTGAAAACGGACATTGCATAGAAAATTAATCAATTTTTAAAAAATATCATGTAGGATCTCTATCCTTAATGTGCTGTACATTGTGATTTAATGCTCTAACTAGTACTCTAACAGTATTTTTCACTTTGTGTTGCTATGTGGGTGCAAACTGTTGAAATCTTTAGTTAATATATACTAAACTGATCTTCTGTATATAAAGAGAATTGAAAATGAATCTTGATGTGAATGGAAGGGGAGAGGGAGCAGGAAAGGGGAGGGTTGTGGCTGGGAGGGAAGTTATGGGGGGGAAGCCATTGTAATCCATTGGAAATTTATATTCATTAAATAAAAGTTTTTTAAAAAAGAAAATGCAATGTATTTCTACAAGCATGTCTCCAATGTGACATTAACCACAAATTTTTTTATTGATGCCTGGGATGAGGTTGATGATTTGCTGTATAAAGGCTGGGTCAGTTGTGAGTCTTGTCAACATTGTGTTGGCGACAGACTTTGTTACATGTAAAAGGGAACAAACAGCTTCAGAACATTTCAAATGTGTTGGCTGAACAGATATAAACAAAAAGAGATTGGCATCCTTGTAGCTATATCTTATGTATTCACAAGGCCCTTTCCATTCATGGAAAAAAAAAAACAGAGTTCATTATGTATTTATGAAAAACAAAATTACCTATTCATAAAAATCAAAGGCAATATGTTTTGCTTATATCAACGGGTAAAATTAATGCAAGTTTTCCTATAATAGTTCATTTGCTTTGACAGGATTTTGAATATCAGAACAAAATGTCAAGAAGAGTTATAAATTGGAATAGGAGAAAAAAATCTTCAGGTAATTTTTTTTTTCTATAGACTCACAGGAATCAGTCATTTATTATTCATGAACATGCTAGCACTTCTAATTTATACAGGGGCTTTCATCTTTACACATTGGTTCACCTACAGGGCATGCCCCTACTGTAAACATCAAGGTACTCTAGTATTGTTGTTGGCACTGCCTGCTAATACCTGGATATTGGAGCTGTGCTTCCAGTGAGATGTTTAATCTGCTTTTGGGTAAACCAAGCCTTCAATTACTTTTAGGTAATATTTATTTGAATCACACTTTTGGATATTAGAAGCAACAACCTACTGTCCTTTCTCTCCTGTACTTTTAAATGTATTCTTGTCTCATACAAGTGACTGGAGATTTTGGAGGCTTCATGGTGGCCAGTTTTCCAGGTAGCAGGACTCCTTTCCCTGAAAGGGTAAGTATGGGAAATATAATTTCCTGCAAAACCAAACAACACTTGATAAGATTATTCAGTTTCTGAACTCGCTACAGCTACCAAGATTGTTAATTGGTAGCAACTATGACAGCTTGTGGCCTGACTGGACTCTTGTTCAACACAGATAATCATTAGCTGCTAATGATTTTAAATCACTATGAGCCAGGCAGAGACTGACCCTGTGACCTAAATGTTTGAGGGGATGCTCAGAAGTTATGTCGTCTCCTGCAACAGATGGTGCTGGGTGTCTGGACTGAGAACTAGGGTTCTTTTTCCTTAGTCAGAGAAATAATTCTTTGAACAAAAGATATATACTGTTGGGGTCTCAATTCACTTGACCTAAAAGAATGAATTTTACCTGAGGTATTATACTGTATGGATAAAATTAGTGTCATATGAAAAGGGAGGATAGGAAATGCATGAAGTACTTCCTAAAGATTTTGCTTGCATATATTTAAGTTTTTTGCTTCTTTCTCTTTCATTAATGATTAGGATGGTTAGTTTTAACTGATAATCTCCAGATAATGAGACACTTAAGTTTGGCTTGGCTGAAAGCAGAAAGAATAAGTGGAAAATGGAAAAAAAAAAGACTCCTTCAAAACATTTTGAAAGGTAAAATAAATGGTGTGTGGGTGTTGAAGATCTTTATATATTTTACATGTGTCTAGTATTTTGTAACAGTTACAGAATTTGTACATATAATTATATCAAGACATAAACCCATAAAAATGACCTTAAAATAAACACCAGAATTTTTACATACAAAGGAGATCTGATTTAGCAAGATGAAAGTTCCTAGCATATCAAAACAACATAAGAAGCAATACTAGGAGAATTGTAAAAATCTTATGAAGAAAATATTAGAGATCTGCTAATGCCATTGCTGAATCGCAACACAATTGGATGCTGCTACATCTGGCAAAGTTTGTGAGTCAGGCTGCGCTCTGCATTCCCTGTCACAGGCTAAAGTAGAGTCGTGGGTCCCATTTTTAAGTTCTGCCTGCCCAGAAGCTCTCAAAGGTAGGCAACTGAATCTTTATCAGTGGTGAAACTGGAGAGCCATGATTGCCACCTCAATAGCCAGTGAATGAAATACAGAAGCACCGAACATTGTACCTGCTTTCTAAAGTGAAATTTTATTTTAGACAAACATAATTTCTGCTCTCCTTTACTAAGATTCACTTATAAATATGGGTGCATTATTAAGAGATTAGTTACAGGATTGGTTTAATGATTATTGGTCTCAACTAGAAGATAACCTGGAACCAATGGAAATGGAAAGACTTGAAAATTCACATGGTTTCATTTGAAGATAGATTAGAGACAGAGATGGGCAATAGACAGTTCTCAGGTTTTTTTTTTTTTTTTTTTTTCCAGAACTGAATTCAAAGACTGTGATGTTCTTGGATCATGATAAGCTTTAGAATTTTTATGGTAACATTGTGTGTGCATTCTCAGCGTGACTTTTTTTTTTCCCCTAACTGGCTCAACTGAGTTTTAACTTTTCTTTATCAACCCAGGAAACTCTGCTTATGACAAAAAGATGCTTAATATAGTAGTACAAACTTACATTTATTGGGTGTCTGCCATGTCCCAACGATTCGGCTAGGTACTATCATACATTATCTCATTTTCACAAAAACACAGTCCATATTGATGGAGGAATTAAAAAGCCAAATGTAAATGTATCTTAGTTCTCATAAAGTGTGGGGTTGGTTCTTGGCAAAACTGTAACTGTTTTCCTCTGGTCTTTCCAGCCTTTCTCTTTCTGTATCCTTTCTTAAGTTGTTGTCCCATGAATAAGTGCTCTCAAGGAAGTAGGTGATATTGGCCATTTGCATCTTATGAATATTCCAGTACTATTAGAGACAAAAAATCCAAGAAACTTTAATGGTAATATTAAATAAGAGCAAGGGCTTAAGGTAGGATAAAGCACTAGATATACCCTATTGCACAAGAATTTAGAACTTTCTGGGATACAGAAACTGAGAATCCCAGGTGCTTGTAAAAACTAAAGGTTGCTGTTGGAATTGGAAAAAAAAAGTATAATTTACTTGGGTATGGAGAAGATTTTAGAATCATGATCCCAGCAATATTCTACAGAGGTTCTTTGCTGTTATTACAAGCTCCAGGACTAGAAATATAAAAGCAAAAGTCTAATTTGATGGCCAAACAGCAAAAATACCATCAGTATTATTTCTGTTTGCATGGGCTTTATGAGATTTATGGGATTTTAAATATATGTGGTCACGTGTGTGTGTGTGCACACTCATGTCTGTATGCTTGTACCTGTGCACTGGTGTGTGTGATTGAGGTTTGCCAGTCGGAAAAGGCATATAAAATGTAGAAGATCATGTAAGTTGTCATTGAGTGGTAATACTCTGATGAAACAGAATCAGAAATTTTATTAAGCTGTAGCCTTTCTGTGGCAAAACCTGCATCAGATTAGATCTATATGAGAAAAATGAAGCAAGTGTTCAAATGAAGTTATGGATTTGAAAGGAAGGAAAGGAAAAAGGCAGAAAAAAATCCTGAAGTCAGTTTCAAGCCAGGGAAATGTGATTAAAGCCGTAAAAGTGCAAGGTGTAACAGCCGCAAGTCTAATGGATAATGGGACAAAGTCTGATAAATCTTGCTAAGTGAACCCGGATGGACCCTGTTTTTCTCTGTGTATTGAGGATAATCTTTGTAGAGCAACAGGGGCCTCATGGCTACTTAGATTCTTCTAGGATCAGCAATATAATTCAGGTCAGTTAAAGGAAATTTGCAGAAGTTGTGTGGTGGATACAAAAGCGGGTTTTCGTGCAACATGTGCTGTAGGTGAAGTCATGGATTGTTGGCTTCTTGGGACAGGTTGTACTCCCCGATATGTTCTGGGTTCATTACAGAGAGAGCTTGAAGCATCCACCAGGGTTACAGTCAAGAGTTATTAAATCTATTTCCTATTCAAGTTCTCCAGGGTTCATCACAGGCCTCCTTCCTGAAGTGACCTGATTCTTCTGCCTTGGACCTATGGTGTGACTTGCACAGCTTCTCTCTGTACTAGTAACAGAGAACAACCTTCTCATTATTGTCTTTCCTCTGGGGCTGGGCATTCTTCCCAGCTGGCTCTTATCTGGCTCTTGAGAAATCAAGTTCTGCTTAAGCTGTATGTAGATTCCCCTATTGCTTTAGTATTTTATTATTGTTTGGTATTTATAGATGTGACATCATAATCATCGTGTGCCCATTGACAACTTTCTTAACCTTGTTTTGACAGTATATACCCACAAAGCTACAGATGCTCTGTAAAAAGAGGTGTAGTTTTCAGAGAGTGCTTCAGTGAGATGTCGTTAGTGGGCTGCTAATTAGCATGTTGACTCTGCCTCACTTTGCATGGTCTCCGTCTTGCTATTGACTACTAGGCAACACATATTACATTTTGCCTCTCTGAAACACACACCATCAAATTTCACTCCATGCCACTAGACCGGGAAGGAAAACATCAATTAGTTTCCAGGAATTAAGTGTGGCGATTTCATCACTGACAAGATCTCAGAATTTCACAGAGCAATTTTCTGGAATCTAGCCGGGTGAAAGGTGCTATCACGGGTATTTAGAGTTTTGTGGTAAACCTAATGAGATCTCATAATTTTGGTGATACCTTATTAAAACTCCCTGTGGTATAATTAAACTCCACCATCCTGCTTTTAATTGAAGGGAAGAAAAGCCGAACTGTACTGACAACAGCTGCAACTATTTTATGAAAATGTTAAGACAGTTAGCAAAGCCAAAACAGACACAGATTACTATTATGTAAATTACAAATTTACACACACAGAAAGGCATGCACACATCTGCAGCAGAGGACACTTTGTGGAGCTACATACCGCTGCATTTGACAGCCACCTTGCCATCAAGTTTCGTGGTCAAGTATACATGGCCACCTTTTCCCCTCTCTTCCCTACCCACCTCCTCGGCAGTGCAGTTCCGTGGAGAGCTGACCACTCTGGGCATTCTCTCCTCTAATTGCATTAGTCTTCCAGCCATACTTTCTTTTGATAATGGGACTTACGGTGGCACTGTCCCTACTATAACTCCTAGATCTACTTTGCCAACATTTGAAGTCACAAGGCTATGAAACATGCTATAGAGAATGCTATGGCAGCAGCAGCTCCACTCTTCCTTAAGTTGAAACCACTGGGCATGGAATTGGCATCAGAAAACATCCTTGTCTGTTCCCTCTCCACCCTTGGAGATGTCGAGTCCTTGCTGGTAGCTGTAGAATCTCCTTCCTGGCTGGCCAAACTTCTCCCCATGGAGCCTTGTCTCAGAGGCTCCCCCCCCCCCCCCCCCCCCCGGCTAAGGAAGACACATGTGCTCCTTCTTCATTTTAGCCTTCCCTACCTGCCCCACCCCCACTTCCCCCCTTTACTTAATGCAAAACATGGGTTGTAAACTCACATTGTATATTTAAATTTATCACTGTTATTATTTAACCTTCCTAAGAATTCAGCAAAGTAAGTGCTATCCCCATTTGCAGATGATCAAACTAGGGTTCCATTTTGTTAAGAGATTTAACCAATATTATAAAGTCTGTGTGCAATGGGAGGAAAATTAGTCCACATCAGTGTGATTCCAGGACTGATTCCAGGATTTCAATTGCTGATTTATACACAATATAGATGCCTATTTGACATGATATAACATGAAATTGTCCTAACCACATTTTGATGACAAATCACTGAAACAGTAGATTTGATCTGCATCAGGATCAGAAGGTGTAATATTATGTCAACCATGCCAATGAAAACTGGTTTTAAATGTGCACTCTCATCAGCAGTGTGAATTTCAGATAATGTCATCTTACAGATGCAAGCTTTATGAATGGACTAAGTTACTGTGACTTTGAACTGAAGTTATGAAATTATGTGTTTTGCAAGGTGTCTTGCTCAAGCACTGGCAGGTTTTTCCTTTTAACTAGCTACGTATTTCATCACTCCTTATTCCTAATAATAATCAAAAAATGAAGTTCTCGCCCAGAGACTTTGTGCATTTGTGTTGGTAACCCAAACCCTTTCTTCTTTCCTGTATTTCCTAACTATAAAACACTTTGAGTGTCTGATGTATGGTAGGATCTATCTACAGGGAATAAATACTACCTAACAGCAAGGGGTGTGCCCTGTTTGGGTTCCCTGTACCCCCAGTATCTAACAACATCACATGTAGAGGTTTGCCCACCTACTGAGGAAACAAGTAAAATGATGCAAAAAACGCTCTTGATATTATTTTTGATTGAAATTTTTATTGAGAAAAACAGAGATTCACATGCAATTGTAAGGAGTAATGTGTACTTTTCCCATTTCCTCCAATGGTAACATTTTGTAAAACTATGGTATGATATCACTATTGGGCTATTGACATTGGTATAACCCAGTGAATTCCTTGGTTTTATTTATACCTGTATGTGTCTGGGTACTACATTCTACCCAATTTTTACTACTTGTGTAAGTTTATGTATCCACCACCATCAGGGTACTGAGCAGTTCTCATACCCCAGGTTTCCCACCAGTTGCCCTTTTATGAACACATCCACCTATCTCCTTCTTCATTGTGCCCTGTCTGTAACTCCTGGCCACCACTAATCTACTTCCATTTCCAAAATTTTTATCATTTCAAAATGTTACATGAGGGATCCTCCAAAAGTTTGTGGAAATGCATATTATGAAAAAGCCATGCACTGATTTCAAAATGCTTTTGTACCAAAATAAACTCATTTAATTCCATGTTCTATGAACTTATTGAGTATCCTTGTATAAATGGAATCCTACAATATATGACTTTTTAGGACTAGGAATTGTTTTCTCCTTGGTATAATTATTCTCTGAAGAGTCATCTAAATTGTTTTGTGTTACAAAGAATTCATTCCTTTTTATCTCTGAGTAGTGTTCCATAGCATGTATGTATAGCCATTCCCTGGTTAATGGACATCTGGGCTGATTCTTCTTGTTGGCTTTTACAAAATTGCTATGAACATTTGTGCATAGGTTTTTGTGTGAATATAAGTTTGCATTTCTCTGGGATAAAAGCCCAGTATTGCAGTTGCTGGGTTGTTTGGTAGACACGTGTTCAGCATTAAAAGAATCTGCTCAACTATTTTCCAACATTGACTATCATATTCCCACCAGTAGTACATGAGTGTTTTGGGTTCTCTATAGCCTTGTCAGCTTTTGGTTTTGTCAGCCTAGTTTTTAATTCATCCATTCTGATGATTGTACAGTGTTATCTGTTGTGGTGTTGAACTGTATTCCCCAAGGGGCTAATGGTAACCTCTTTTCAGGTGCTTATTTGAAAATTTCTATCCTTTTCAGTGACATATCTGTCCATGTCTTTTGCCCATTTCCTATTAGGTTGCATTTTTAGTAAGCCTTGAGACTTCTCTAGATACTCTAGATATAAGGGGCTTTCAGATGTTCTTGGAAAATGCAGATTATGAAAAAACTTTGCATGTATTTCAAATGTTTTTGCACCAAAATAAGTTTATATTTTAATTATACTTTCCATGAACTTTTATTTATTTAATTGTCTTAATTTTAAGTTGTTAATTAACTAATTAATTGAAAGGTAGAACAAGAGAGAGAAACAGAGAGGACTTCTATCTGCTGGTTCATTCACCAAATGCTTGCAACAGCTGGTGCCGGGCTAGGTTGAGACCAGGAGCCCAAGATTCCATCCAGGTCTCCCACAAGAGTTGTAGGGACCCAAGCACCTGAGCTATCATCTGCTGTGTCTCGGGGTGTGCACCTGCAGGAAGCTGGAATCAGAAGTGAAGCAAGAACCAGGCACTCCAATTTGAGATGTACCCTCCAAATCCCTGAGTCAAATACCCATCTTATATGAATTTTTAAAAGAAGTTTTACTCATTTATTTTATTTATATGAAAGGCAGAGAGACCCCATCTACTGATTCGCTCTTCAAATGCATGTAATAGCTGTTACTGGATAAGGCTGAAAATAGGAACTCCATTTGTTTGAAACTAATAAGTGTTAGGGGTAGGCATTCTAGCACAGTGGGTTAAACCAGTGCTTGGGATACTGTGACCTGTATTCAAGTACCTGAGATCAAATCCTACTTCTGCTTCCTATCCAGTTTCTTGTTAATATGTACCTTGGAGGAAGCAGCTGATAACTCAAGCATTTGGGTCCCTGCCACCCATGTGGAAGACCCTGATGGAGTTCCTGGCTCCTGGTGTTGACTTGGACAGCCCTGGTAGTTGCAGTTATTTGGGGAGTGAATCAGCAATTGGAAGGTCTTTCTCTCACTCTCTCTCTGTCCCTGGCATTTCAAATAAAAGCATGGAGATTGAAATGCATGCATATGAGGGGGTTTTCAAAAGGTTCATGGAAAATGCATATAATTTAAAAACTATCCATGGATTTCAAATAGATTTTTACCTTTACTTATTTTTCAATCACATTTCTCATTAACCATTTGATGTACCATCTATCCTATTTGGTGATTCAGCAAGTTCAGGGGACTAAGTTTTGATGTTGGCCTTTGCCACACATGACTTTTGTGTTTCTTTCAGCCATCAAATTTCCATTATAATTCTAGTGAATAGAAAATATTGGCAGTGCTGAGAGTCTTGGATTTAGGTCAATAGGGCAACTAGAATCAGGAAAAGAAGATGCTGGGGAATTTAGGATGGCATTTAAGAAGAAATTTAAATTTTGTTTGTTGTCTCAGGCAGTATTAGTTCCTAGAGTCAGATCTGCCTTTATGAAAATCATTTCTTCTGTTTTTATGCTTGAAAATCTTAGGAGTATACCTACTTTCCACCTGAAATAACCACAGTTTGCCTGTTTCCTTTTTATACTCTATTGAGGCGGATACTGTTGGAAGCTCTGTGCCTTATAAAGCTTCCAGGGAATGGTGTTGACCAAGTGGTTGTACATATTTGCTATCCCATTTTGAATTTGCTGTAGGAACATATTTTTTATCTTATCCTGTAGGATTAAAGAAAAAAGAAAAAGTATCTAAAGATAGCAAAATTCACAGGGAAAAAGTATGTGTTAATTGATTATATTTTTCTCTTCTAACTCACCCACATTTTTGAGATGATATTAAATTTTAAAATAATTTGGCTTGCACTCAGAAAGCGTTTCTCACAATCCTCTTTAACCTTTAGAGTTCTAATCTATTTTGTAAAAAGTCATATAATGTGAAGGAACTTTCTGATAGATCAGGATCCTTTCTTTCTGGGCTGATGTCAAATTTTCTAAACTGTCCCTGTGGCCTATTGCCCAATGAGAGAGGAGAGGAACATTGATTAAGGGGGAGCTCATCAACAATGTAGGACTCTCCCAGGATAAATATCATGAGAGCTAATGCTGTCACACCACTGGGAAAAAAAACTAGGAGCTTGAAGAAAGTGATGGACCATGTTAAGTCAAATAGAATGATGCTATGGTTTGGATATTAGTCTGAATCTTGTATGTGCCCCAAAGCTCATATGTTAAAGGCTTGCTCCCCAGGCAGCTCTATTGAGAGGAGATGGAACCTGTATGAAGTGGGTCTAGTAGGAGGATCTCGAGTCATCTGGGGGCATTCTCCCAAAAAGCACATCTCATAAGAGAGTTGTTATGAAAGTCTGGGACTGAACTCACCCACACTCTCTGCTTCCTGGATTGTTATGTGGTTCTTCCTCCACACATTCTCCACCATTGTCATGTACTCCCCCCATCAGAACCAAACCAGCCTGGCTACTTGCTCCTGGACTTGACCCTCCAAAAATGTTAGAATAAACCTTTTCTCTTGATGAAGTAAGTTTCCTCAGGCATTTCATGATAGAGACAGAAAAGTAGCTAATACAAGTGACAACACTGAGGGGCAGAGAGTGAAGGTATAAAAAAACTTGGGAACTAGACCTGCTATGTAAGCAAACACACTCCATCTATCAAAGCAATAAGGAATGCTTTGGCAAGAACGACCCCAGCATCACCAAGAATGACCCTTGGTTGCTCTGGTCCAAAGCTGGTCAGAACTGATGGTAGGATTTGCCTTTACAGAACTGGGCTGCTGGCAAGAAGGATGATATTCTGAAATATTTGAGGCCATGGCCAGCACTGTGGTGCAGTGGGTTAAACTACTGCCTGCCCATATCAGAGTGCTTGTTGGAGTCCTAGATGCTCCCATTCCAACCCATCTGCCTGCTAATGCACCTCAGAAGGTATTTGGACCTGCGTCACTCATGTGACAGACACAGACTGGAGTTTCTGGCTCCAGGCTATGGTCTGTCCCAGCCCCGACTGTTGTGACCATTTGGGTAATGAACCAGTGAAGGGAAGATCTCTCTCTGTCTCTCCCTCTCTCTGTCACTCTGTCTTTCAGTAAGAAATAAAGTCCTGGCCCAGGTTTGATTCAGCCCAGTGTCCCAGTGATATTTCTCTAATTTCCGAAATCATAATTAGATATAATAGGAAGAACTCCTCACTGATCTCTAAAATCATACGGTAAGAATATTCCTAATGAGAAATACCAAGTACACTGAAACAACCTGCCATCCCCACCTTTCCTTCCTGGAATTACATTTCCCTTTTAATTTAAATCTTTAAAAATTATTTATTTATTTACTTCAATGTGTGTGTGTATGAAAGAGAGAGAGGCAGGGAGAAAGAGAGAGAGAGAGAGAGAGAAGAGAAAGAAGAGAAGAGAAGAGAAGAGAAGAGGAGAGAATATTATCTCATCCTCTAGTTCATTCCCCAAATCAAATGCCTCTAATGGCTGGAACTGGAGTCAGGGCTAGGTCAGGCCAAAGTCAGGATCCAGGAACTCAACCAAGGTCTCTTATATGGGTGGCAAGGATCCAACAGCTTGTGCTATCACTGCTGCCTCCCAGCAGCATGGTTTAACATGAAGTTGGAATCAGGAGCAGCGCTGGGACTTGAATCCATGTACTCCAGTAAGGCATACAGATATCCCAAATGGCATCTTAACCATTGTGCCAAATCTCCACCCTACTGTGGAATAGCATTTTTCAACCTTCATAGAACTTGGCCGATAGCAAGAAGTGCTATCATGCTGGGAGTGTTGAAGTCCAACAATGCAAACCTGTATTCTCCGTGCCCTGAATAATTGTGTCATTACTCCTTCCTGTGATAGGCTGAATCTGATAGAAAGGATCTAAAGATTAAGCATTTAACAACTCTGCCCTGGGCAAACCTAGCTCCTGAGTGCCTCATGAGATTGGCTGAAGATTTTATGGTGCTCTCCTTATCTCTCTGCCTAGTCCTAATTCCTTTATCATCCCACAAATGCTAATGCCAAAGGGATTCTTCAATCATCTGTGCATATAAGTCTCTGTCCTCTCAGAGTTATTAACCAAGGGCCTCACCAGCAACACTGCCCTTTCCTTTTCCAAAACAAAAGAAACAAACAAACAAAAAGAAAGAAACAGAAAGAAGTAAAGTAGGACATGTCCAGCAAAATAAACTTTGGACAGTCAGTTCATCCAATGCTTTAAGTTTCTGAGTGATAATTTCCCTGTGGCCTTCTTAATATAGAAATCACCTTGATAGAATGAAAATAGCTTAAGAAGTAAGGGAATTAGATGGTGGCATATCCTTTGGGGAGAGTTGTCTACTTGCCTCCTATTATTGGGGAGCTCAGATCTTCCTTGAATCACACACTGATCAGAAAAGAGCCTTCTTGTTTTATTAAACTCATTACATGAACAATAGTGCAAACATGTCTTGGAATCCCCCAAAGTTGAAATGAATGCTTGTTTCCCACCTCTTTGCAGTAATTGAATTATTGTCTTTATAACAATAAATCAGGAGCAATTTCATCTCTCATTTTCATATTTTCAAATAAACCTCTATTTTAAATTTTGTGGCTAAGATTAGCTCTTATCCCTTGCTTTTGGAAGGCTTTATTCCAACTATATTGAGCTATAAAACCTTAGTAATATTTACTGACTACCTACTATGCATCTACTACTCTATTTGGCTAATACATGCTTTATCTCGTTTATTATTTTAAAAGATTTATTTAAAAGGCAGAATAAGAATGAGATAGAGAGAGAGAGAAAGAGAGAGAGAGAGAGAGAGAGATTCTCAATCTATGGGTTCACTGTCCAAATGGCCACAACGGCTGAGACTGGGTCAGGCAGAAGTCAGTAGCCAGGAGCTTCATCCACATCTCATACTTGTGTGACAGGGGCCTAAGCACACTGGCAATCTTCTGCTGCTTTCCCTGGTACATTAATAGGAAGCTGGATCAAAAGTAGAGTAGCCAGGACATGAACTTGTATACATAGGGGATGCTGGAGCTCTAATTTAATTTGATAAATATATTATAGTTGGTATTATAATTGTTAAAGTAACATACTCACATATAGCTGAGAGGTAAACTAACTGGACTAAAGTCAAAAAGCTATTCAGTTGAATTACCAAGATTAGAACTGGGCCTTGAATCCATGTGCAAATCAGTTTCTACAGCTCATTCAGTTTTGTGCTGAATTTGTACTTTGTAATGAAAGTCCATTTCCTCTTACTGGCATGTTTTTATGTTTTACAAATTATGTCATGAACATCTGCAATATTTTGTCATTTTACAGAGAGACCTAGATACTACGGAAATTTTATTTCATTTTTTTCAAGTCATAAAGAAATGTGTGGGATGATGGAGAAGAGAAACCTCAGCTTTTGTGTCTGAAAGGAATAGACTATATCATGGACTCTTGTGAAATCTTTCGATCTGCATTTGGAAACTATCTTCACTTTTACAGAATGAGGATTTTATGCTTAATGTCTACTTTATTGTGACTCATGTATGCATGTATGTGTGCATATGTATGTATATGTGTGAGCTGGTGTCTGTATGTGTATTTAGTTTTTACCATATAGCTTATAACCCCAGATGTGAATCAATGGACTATTAGAATGATTTAGAAATGTCTAATGAATTTGGAGAATGATTGCCCACCTCTCTAGTGTTTTTAAATTAATTAATTAATCAATTTGAAAAGCAGAGAGACAGAGAGAGAAAGAATGCTACCATCTGTCAGTTTGCTCCCTAAATGCCCACAAATGTTGGGCTGAAGCTGGGAGCCAGGAGTACAATTCAGGCTTCCCATATGAGTGGCAAGACCTCAATTGCTTGGGCCATCACTGCTACCTTCCAGGGTCTGCAATAGCAGGAAGCTGGAGTGAGGAGCCAAAGCCAGGTATCAAACGCAGGTACTCTGATGTGGGACATGAACATCTTAACTGGTATCTTAACTACTAGACCAAACACTGACCCTCACCAGTCATTTTAAAGGACACCAGGGCAGACCAATATTTTCTCTTGACAGATATGAAACCAATTGTGGTTTTCTATATGCAAGATATAATTGACCCTACCTCTGATTGAGTGGCAACCAAAGGAATAACTTTAAGCAAAACCTTCTGCTTTAGCATTTTAGTCATAAGAAATCTTTCTGAGAGAGCTAGCAGAGTATAAAAGTTAGATAAGGACACTTCTTTTAAGAAGATAAAGAGCTGGGAGAAGATAAGTAACCCTAGAAAGTATTGAGAAATAAGCATTTAAGTATATATACATCTCCTTAAGTCAAGGGCAAGATTGTGTGAGTGGCACACATCTTGGTTTTCTTTCCCCTCTGGAGGAGAACACCAGGAACTACAACATATCATTCATATCAGCACATCCAAAGCAACTCTCCTTGGAGTGTTGACTCTGGGAGGCATCAGACAGTTTTCCATCAGATTAAATTTTCTGCTTTTTGTTACTACTGCTTCATTTTGGTAGCACGGGGTCAGTGTGTTTTATGTGGGAAAACTCTAGGCTGCCCGTTGAAGTCTATTTTGAGTAGAAGCTAGGCAGAGCAGGAGAAAGAGTTGGGCATTGACTCAGAGGGTCATGTAAGAATTCAATTCAGTGCCCCAACAAATGGCTAATCTTAAATAACATTACAGTTTTCTGTTAAGTTTAAAATCTCTGGTTTAGTTACTAAAGCAAATGCTGTGTATAATGTCCAGTGAAAGCTGATGTGCTGCAATTAAACTCTTGGAATGATAGGAATTCATTCTTGTGTGTTTACTTAACTGCTAAAGTGTTCACTTTCATTCAACGTCTTGGATATTTAATATGACTAATAACCTTCTTGTGCTGGAAATGAGCACATTCTTTGATAAATTTTTCAAGTGTTCAGGCATATAAATTGGAAAGATTTAGATTTTTGACATGGTGTAGATGCAAGTTGATGAAAAGAACCTCAATATCACATGCCAAGCAGGTTCTTCAACATTATACATTTCCAAAAAGATTGGAAAAATTTTATGTGGACTTTGGAAGGTTAACTTAGTCTTATTTCAAGTTTTCAAAATTTATATAACTATAAATAGTTGAGCATCATCATTGAATAGAGGAAAAATATCAACAGGATTTACTTTACACATGCATTCGTACACACACACACACACATCCATTAAGTAACATGTATTTTTAAAGCACTTCTGAAGATTAAAGGAGATATTGAAATGTCGTAGACAGGATGATGACACTGTAGTTGGTAGTGGCTTATGGTAAGGCAACATGGCCACCAACTACCTTTACCAGTCAGGTTACCCTTTGTAGAATTCTTTGAAATAGGAAGATCAACTTTTATAGATTGGCTTTGGCTTCTCCATATAGACAGATGTTATCATCTGAGTTGAACCCAGCACATCATACATTCATAAAAGCCAGATGAATGACACTGCTTATGGGCAGTTTAGTGCTTTCCTGTAATGGCCAGATGGATACCAAGAAACAAAAAGGTTTAAGTTGTCGAGGTATGGCTGCACTCCAGAGAGTGATGAAATGTTCTCAATTCTTCAAAGAATTTCTGCTTTCTTTATCTTTAGTTGTAATTGTCTGCAGAAAGTTTCAGGACCAGGTCTTAGCACTGAAATTGATACAACCTTACACATTCTATAGCTAAAGATAGTTGCTCTTTTAGTAGTACATAAAAAAGGCAAGGCATCCAGCAACCACTGAAGTCAAAGAAAATAAAACAGTCGGATTTTGTGATGACTTTATGCAGTTTTTTCCCTTCACTTATAAATGGTTTTGAGTCCTATAAATGCAGCTAAAAATATGTCAAAATATATAAGAATCTTTTTTGATGGGAAGCATCCAATATCCATTACTTTCATCTGTATTGACATACAGATTCCAAAACCTTATGGTGAGTGAAAATCAAGCCAATGTTGAGTGGAGCCTGAATTGTTATTACATCTCTATGTGGTTTCCTCATAAAACATTTATTTTTGTGACCTGTTCTCGTTGCTGACTTGGTGACTGAGTTGGTTATGCTTGGTTTCTTAAAACTTCAGTCTCATAAATTGTGTGTTTTTGGTATAACACTATGATTATCACAAAACCCTAGATTCACAACACAGTCTTGAAATTCAAGAGTCAGACTTCTCAAGGCCTTGTAAATATTTAAATTTACAAACCTTGAAGTAACAAATTTTTTTTCCTACAAAATTTTTTACGTTGTAAGATCCATAACTTCCTTATGTTCTTTCACATTCTCTTTCATTTCTCTCTCTAGCACCAGTAACTGCCTCTTTTTCGTGGGCTATTTTTTCCATAGGAAAACAGAATTTCTATCACCTCCTGGTTTTACTGTGCTGGCACAAGTACTGAACAATGGTTGTGAGGTGTGCTGTGGATGAGATCAGTAAGCTTCAAGTGTGCAACAGGTCCAGCTTCAAATCTTACTCTTTCAAGGTTACTCCTTGTTGGTGTAACATGAATGTTGAATCTGAGAACAAATGCTTACTGTGTTGTCTAACCCAATGCATCCGTACAAGATAAAGCTCTTAAAGTTTTGAAGAAAGATAGGACTTTAATGTGGTTGAGTGGAGAACAGAAGCTTTTTCATCCATGAGAGGGGAAGCACTCCCCATCACTGGAGGCTTCTTTGCCTTAAAAATTCTCCAGATATTTTAACATAGCTTCTCTCCACACAAAGTTTGAAGACCTCTGGGCTAAGCAACCAATGGGGGATTCCTTCAAATTTCATGTGTCCAAGACCCATAGCTCAGAGGGGACAATATGTTCGTGGTTTGGTGAGGCAGTTCAGAGAAAAAGGAGCAGTACTGTGGTCAAACCACACAGCTGATGGGCCATCAAACTGAAGAGGTCATTAAACAAACATGGCAGCACACTTGACTCCTCTCTCTCTTAGAGGAGCAGGATTTCTTTGGCGGTTAAAATTCAGAATCATGATGCTGTTGAAGAGTGAGTATGGCTCCACTACTACCCCCATCAGGAAGCAGAATCTGTGGGCCTCACAGATTCTGATCAAATGAAGTAATGCCTAAAGAATGCAGAATTCCAGCCCCAGCATTGCCGTGTTGGCAACACATGATGTATCTTAGTGCAGAGAGTGGACCTGATCAGTGAGATTCTGAAATATGATCTCCTTAAAGAACTTTCACAGAAATAAAGCATTGTGAAATATTCAAAACTTATAGGGCTCAACATTATGGATGTTCTTTTTCAAATTATAGAAAGCATTATGGAGGAAACATGTCTTTTAAGATATTTCATTAAATGTTTTTAATTGCATCTGTAGGTACTACAATCCTATTATTTTTTTGAAAAATTTGTATTTAGTTTTAAGTCCTTAATTTGGGTGATAATTTCTTTCCTGGTACATTATTCTTTTTTAAAAAAAGTTCACTTATTTATGACAGAGAGGAGGAGAATGCATAGACAGATGGACAAAGATCTTCCATCTGCTGATTCATTCCCCCAAATGCTTGTGGCAGCTGGGCCTGGGGCAGGGCCCTCCACTCAATCCAAGTGTTCCATGTGGGTAGCAGGGACCAAAGTACTTGAACCTTGATCTGCTGACTCCCAGGGTGCACATTATCAGGAAGCTGGACTTGGAAGCAAAGCTGGGATTTGAACCCAGGCACTCTAATACAGGGTGCGGGTGTCCTAAGGGGTGTTTTCACCACTGCACTTAGTGGCCACCCTTTTCCTATTACATTTAACACTAATTTTTGTGAAAGTATTACTTCTGAAACTTACAACAGACTTAAACACACTGGGAGGGATTCTAAGACATGTAAATAAGAGATTTTAAAATGAAATTCAAGAAGAATTGTAACTGGACTTTTTGTTAGCTTTGTTTTAGTTTTGGGAGGATAAGTGAAGAATTGCATTTTTATTCAAACATCTAGACACAGATGACACTACTTGGAAACCATCAGAATGTTTTGTTTATGATAATATGGACATCTATGTTCTATATTAGATCTCTAAAAGATACTTCTGAAGTGCAAGGACTATAGTGGCAAATATTGGTTTAGCAAGATTAATATAGATCTTTGATTTTTTTCTTGAATTATAAGAGTTTTTATTTCTGTAGACTATGCATAATTACAAGGAAATCCACTCTTACTTTTCCCCCTAAATCTTATTTGATCTTTCCTGGATTTTAATCATACAGTGAGGACAAAATTAACTGAATTTTAAGGCCTTATCTGTTGTTCTAAATTCATTACACATTTCCAGACTTCTAATATTCTAAATAATTATGGCTAGTTTACTTTTGGAACTGAAGCAGATGTATAGTATTGATAGTAACAGCAATGAGTTGATTAAGCTTACTAATTAGAATGTTTATGGCTTCTTTAAGGCTGGTACTTCAATACCAGCTAAAGCAGTGATCTGCAGATTGATTTCTACTTGCAAGGTGGAGTTGCTATGGATATTAAGACAAGATTTAATGGAAAGCAAAAGTTTTCTGGCTGGGTCAAAGCAGGATGACTTTTTAGTGAGGTTTAGATTTATTTCACTTTCTACACTCACAAGTGAATGTCCCTATGAAAGCAGAAGATAAAAAGGCTGGGAAGAATGCAGCCATTGTCAAGAGAAGCACAGTCCCTGAGTTTTGCATGGCTGCCTCCACTTCAATCTCTATTTCTAAAGTCTGATCATGACTTCTTTTGTGGTCATCTATAGCTGAAAATGTTGAACATACAACCAAGAACTGTGAAGTTCATCCCTTAATAGCCAGAGAGTAGATCATGCATTTTGGCCCGAAAAATGGGAGGAGAAGTTGAGGAAGGAATCAAGGCAATTCTTTTTCCACAACTGTGTTCCAAGATCTCTCGTGATCAGACCTGACTGAGATGTCCAAGACTACTTTCCACTTTGTAATATGGGCTCATTGAATGTCCCTGACAGAGGCTCTCGCTCCTTTTTTATTTTAACTGTATATCATCTTAAAAAGAGGTAAAGAGACGGGAAGGGAGAGGATGTAGGCTAGATATCTTGTCTACCTGTAGAAACTATGTCTTTTATCTTGGGTTTTAAGAACATTAATGGTTCAGGTCAAATTCACATTGGTATTATCTTTTGTACTTTTCCTGTCTCAAGAGAACTTCCTTAGTAAGCAAGGTGTGAGACAAGGCAAATTATGATATGTACTCATACATTTTTTTTTTTTTATTTGAGGAAGGTGGTGGCAGGGTGGGGGAGAGAAACTTCCAATCCATTGGTTCACTTTCCAAATGCCTGCACCTGCAATCATTGGATCTGGGCCAGGCTGAGGCCAGGAATCAAGAACTCAATCCAGTTCTCCTATGTGGGTGGTAGGGACCCAGCTATGAGCCATCACTAGCTGTCTCCTAGAGTCTGTATTAGCAGGGCTCTAGAATCAAGCATGGAGCTGGGACTTGAGCCCAGACATCCAATATCTCAGCCAGTAGCTTAATTGCTAGGCCACATGCCTGCCCTCAATATGCATATTTGAATGACCCTAGCCATGTCAACTTTTTATAATGTGTGCTCAATTTCTTGTCCATCTCATCAGCTGATGTTTTTCTTTAGGCTTAAAGTGAGTATTCTGTTGATGGTTTAATAAAATTTGTAAATTAAAACTTTATAACTGATAGGGAAAAGTACAGCAGAGACAGGAATAGATTGCCTTAGTTATTGGAGAATCAAAACAGAGGCAAGATAACATTGAGCTTTGGTGGAGGAAGGTTGCCAATCATGATTCTCATTAAATGTAAACATAGAAAACACATGTGACTTCTCACTACGTGCTACCAAGTAAAAGGTACTATAGTTGAGGGGAATCACGCATGGCAATAAGGCTCAAAAAATATACATGATATGAGTAAAACTGGTTTGGATTTTCATAATATCTTCATTAGAGATCTTCCACATGCAATGGTTTTGTAAAACTTACTTGAATTAACGTGGCAGAACTAAAAAAATGATTATTTTTAATTTTTTAAAATTGTATTTAAATTATACAAGTTTCATGTATTTCATACACACAGATTTAGGAACATAGTGATACTTCCCACCCTACTCTCCTTCCCACCCATTCTCCAACCCTTCTTCCTACTCCCTCTCCCATTCACACTCTTAATTTTTATGAAGGTCTACTTTCAGTTTACTTAATGATCATAAAATTAACACTACAGTAAGTAAAAGAGTCCAACAAATAGTATGAAGAAAAAATTTAAAAAACCTGTTGCTCAACAGAAGAGGCAAGGGCTATAAAAAATCATTAAATCTCAAAATTTCCATTTCACTACAATGCATTCCATTTTAGGTACTCTATTAGTTACTTCAGATCAGGGAAACATATGATATCTGTCTTTTGAGCATTGGCTTATTTCACTAAGTATAATGGTTTCCAGTTGCACATCCATTGTGTTGTAAAACACAGGATTTCTTTTTTCTTTTTTTTCTTTTCTTTCTTTTTTTTACAGCTGAGTAGTATTCCATACTGTGTATATATCATAATTTCTTTATCTAGTCTTCAGTTGGTGGGCATCTGGGTTGATTCCATATCTTAGTTATTGTGAATTGTGTTGCAATGAACATGGGGACATGGATAATTCTTTCAGATGCTGATTTCTTTTGGTTTGGGTGAATCCCCAGCAGTGGGATGGCTGGATGATATGGCAGGTCTATAGTCAGATATCTGAGGTCTTTCTATACTGTCTTCCACAGTGGTTGGGCCAGTTTACATTGCCACCAATAGTGAATTAGGGTACATTTCCCCCTACATCTCACTAGCATTTATTGTTTGCTGATTTCTGTATGAGAGCCATTGTAACCGGGGTGAGGTGAAATTCCATTGTGGTTTTGATTTGCATTTCCATGAAGGACAGTGACCCTGAGCATTTTTTCAAGATGGATTCACACAATTTATATAAAAAAAAATCAGTGCATTTAGGAAGAACAAAATTCATGAAAGTGGCCCTATATTTTTATCTCTCTTTGTCCTGATTCTGTAAAAAATGCAGCCTGTGACAGTGCTTAATGTTCAGTTAATGATAGATGCAATCTCAGATTAGAAGGGATGAGGCAGAAAGGAAAGTGAGGCATGAAGGAGGGAACCAAATATAGAAGGATACACAACCAAGCTCTTCACAGCTCCAGAAGAAACATAACTGGGGGCTGCATTCTGCACTGCGTTTTCCAGTTTCCATATTTTGTACCATCTCTACAGTCCCTTAGGATAGAAGGTGGAGGGAGATTTTTCCTATAAAGGACCATACAGTAAATATCTTAGACTTTGTAGGGCATATGGACTCTGTCACAATTACTCAGCTGTGCTGTTGTAGCACAAAAGAAATCATAGCTATAGTAAATGAATGGGTGGTGCTACATTCCAATAAAACTTTATTTAAAAAAAAAAATGGAGGCAGGCCAGATTGGCCCTATGGCAGTTGTTGGATAATCTTTGTGTTAGAAAGAAAAAGAAGTGGAATTTATTGTATTCTCCTTCCTATCTCCCCTCTCTCACTGGCCAAAGTTCGCTGTGTGGGGTGTTAATAGTTTTGGACTTGGTTACCTCCAGATAATCACTAAGGAAGCAGTATTCCTATACCACAGTATAGTGCTTTGTGTAGAGTTGGAAATTTTGCAGGAGTTACAGGTGCATTGATCCATCCAATTTGGTCAAAGTTCCAAGAACCACTGTGGCTGCTACAGTAGCAGTTTGAGATGCTGGTGTGGCAAGATAAGGGATGATGGAGGTAATGTGGGCCATTGACTAGAGCAAGCAGCTTCAGACTGGGGACTGGGATTATAGGGCAGTGAATCCTATCTGTGGAACTGCCTAAACTGGGTCTGGTAATGAACCCAAACTCAAATAACTCCTGGAGCAATCCCTAAAGGAAATGTAAGTGAGTAAGGCTGATTGGAATATGCTTGACCTGTATGCTTTGTTTTAAAGCTTGTTAAGTTACACCACTGTACAACTGTTAAGCATATTCTTGGGAATGTCGCCAAAGGCATCTTCCTCATTTCTTAATATGAGTCATAAAGAACTCCTGAGAAAACTGAGATATAACCAACTTTTAAGGAGGATAACCAAGAAGACTTCGTTCTTCACCCTACTTGCCCCTTGAGGTCCTGCAAATAACAGAACAGTCCATGTTGGCCACAGGAGATCTGGCACTGTGTATCACAAAACAGTGGCCCAAATCCAGCCATGGCGGTCAGGAAGTAAGAATCAGAATCCTGATTTTGGATCAAGGAATAGTGTGACTTGGGACAAGTTGTATCATTCTTCTTTGAGCCTATTTCCTCATTTATAAAGTAGGAAAATAATGCCTATTTTTGTAAGGATTAAACAGGATAGTATGCAGACTGACAAATACAGTACCTGGCTCATGTGGGCATCAACAAACAAGAGCTGTCAGCTACTTTGTGTGTTAGCTACTCTAATATGCATGCTAAAGAAGGCTATCCTCTCACTCAATGAGAACTTCAGAGCTAGTTTCCTGTGGGTGACACAGTTGATCTCCATTTCTGTCTTTCCAATGTACTTTTGTCGTAAGCATACAGGTGATTTCATTTCAATAAATTTAAGTTTTTCCATCTGACAAATGAACATATTTTATATTTTCCTATAGAGTTTTACTAGGAACATGAACTAACATGTATACAGTACTCAGTACAGTGTTTTAAATGTAGGAGTTAACTCATAGTCACAACTGTGAGAGGACATCCAGTGGAGGATGGCCCAAGTGCTTGGGCTCTGCACCCCATTGGAGACCAGGAGAAGCACCTGGCTCCTGCCATCGGAACAGCGCGGTGCGCTGGCCGCAGCGCGCTACCGCGGCGGCCATTGGAGGGTGAACCAACGGCAAAAGGAAGACCTTTCTCTCTGTCTCTCTCTCACTGTCCACTCTGCCTGTCAAAAATAAAAAAAAAAAAAGGTAAACTTTTATGCTATAAAACTTTTTTGAAATTCATTGTTATGAGGAATCTTCAAAAATTCATAGAAAGTGGTGAGCATTTGGCCTACTACTTAAAATGCCACTTAGGTTGCCTGAGTCCCATATTAAGGTAGTTGGTTTCCATCCCCAGCTCCAACTCCTGACTCCAGCTTCCTGTTTATGCTGAAGCCAGGAGGTGGGATGTAATATTTCAGTAGTTGGGTTTCTGCCACCTGTGTGAGAGATCCAGATTAATTTCCAGCTCCTGGCTTTGTCTCAACCCAGTCTCAGTTATTGTGGGCATTTGAGGAGATGGGGAGGAGAATGGTAGATGTGGGCTTGCTCGCTCTCTCTCTCTCTCTCTCTCTCTCTCTGAATCTCAAATAAACAAACAGGACCTTAATAATTTTTACTACAATTCTCTTATTTTCAAATAACAAGGCAGAAATGGGAGGAAGACTGAATCCTTTGATCCCGAAAATATGCAGTGAAATTCAATAAAGGGTTGGGAGAGGCAACTAAGCTGTATTTTTCCATGCAACAAGCTTGGGAATTATACCAGAAAATAACAGAAGCTTGCCTTTCTTTGCCTTCACCATTGCTTTTTTTTTTTTTTTTTTTTGACAGGCAGAGTTAGTGAGAGAGAGAGAAAGGTCTTCCTTTTTTTTCTGTTGGTTCACCCCCCAAATGGCTGCTACAGTCGGTGCGCTTCGCCGACCCGAAGCCAGGAGCCAGGTGCTTCCTCCTGGTCTCCCATGCAGATGCAGGGCCCAAGCACTTGGGCCATCCTCCACTGCCCTCCCAGGCCACAGCAAGAGAGCGGGACTAGAAGAGGAGCAACCGGGACTAGTACCCAGAGCCCCAACCAGGACTAGAACCCGGGGTGCCGGCGCTGCATGGGGAGGATTAATCTAGTGAACCATGGCACCGGCTGCCATTGCTCTTAGTAAGCGTGACTATAAAACCTTGGGCCAGAGGGCATATTCATGTGCCTTCCCACGTGTGGGGCTCCTTTTTGCAGATGGAACATAGCTCTAGGGTGGAGTGACCCACACCGTAGGAATAACTGTCTTGGATGAGCACATCCACCGTTGATCTCTCCCTGCAAGGAGTTCTGTTTGTTTGAAGTCAGCATACCCAAACTTCTTTGCTTGTTGACAGTACCTAGAAGCCTATTCTCCTTTGACTTTGGAGTCACAGGAAATGATGAGAGGAGAGCAAGATAAGATTTGTCACTCTGTGTCCAGAAAAGTCTCTTGTATGACAGGGATAATTAATCCAAATATGTCTTCATGGTACTTTGAAAAGTAGAAATTTTTAAAGCATGGAAGCATTTTATTTATTAATTATTATTTATTTACTTGTCAGAGAGAGAGAGAGAGGGAGGGAGAGAAAGAGAGAGGTCTCTCATTTGCTGGATTACTCTCCAAATGCCTACAACAGGCACAGCTGGGCTAAGCCAAAGCTAGGAGCCAAGAACTCAATTAGGGTCTCCCATGTGGGTGGTAGGGACCCAATTACTTGAGCCATTACTTCTGCCTCTCAGGGTCAGCACTGGTAGGAAATTGGAGTCAAGAACTAGAGTTAGTTATCAAATCAAGCCACTCCGATATGGGATGCAGGTATCTTAGCCATTAGGCTAAATGCCTATACCAGGGAACCCTTTGATCAGATTATTTTGTGTTTTGCCTTCTGGCTTTTTAAAAATATTTATTTGAAAGGCAAAGACTTATACAAACAGATACACACACAGACAGAGACAGAGAAAGAATATTGTCCATCCACCGGTTCACTACCCATACGGTCACAATGACTGGGGTTGGGCCAAGCCAAAGTCAGGAACCTGAAACTCCCATGTGGGTGCAGGGGTCCAAGCATTTAGCCTATCTTCTGCTGCTTTCCCAGGCACTTTAGCAGGAAACTGGATCAGAAGTGGAGCAGCCTAGATTAGAACCAGTGCTTACATGGGTTGCTAGCATCATCAGCAATTGCTTAACCCACTGTGCCACAACACCAGCCACTTGTCAGCTGGCTTTGGTACATTCTTTTGAGCCAATCGTATGGTAAGGAGAGAGGTAAACTATTGTCCCCCTAATGACTGTAGGTTGATTGGCACCCGAATCATCTGCAACTGCTTTCTTCACCGAATTGTGCAGTCTTAGGTTCCTCTCTTCTCCAGGTACAGAGAGGAGAGGAGAGGGCAGTGTTCTCCATTTTCTAATATAATCAGGATGACATTGGACAATGAAGAATCTTCCTCTGGGGGTAGGATAATTTTATTCCTTCCCCTCCCCTGCCCCCACTCATGAAACCAACTTCTCTGTTTGTACCTTAGTTTTACCTACTCCCTTAAGCAACATCAGGAAGTAGAGACAAATTAGTTCCTCCTTATCGTCACATACAAAATTCATCATGTCACCAGCAGGGATCAATGTGAAATGTTTTGTGATTTGGAATATTTCTTCCCAGTCTTCTTTTACGAAGGCCCTAACAAGGAAGCCAATATTGCCTTTGTTCTTACCCGTTTTGTCCTGAGTATGTGGCCTCCCTCTTGGTTAGAATTTCTTGATTATAAAGAGGTAGGCTTGCAGGATAATACATGATTACTCAGTAATGGCACTACTTAGCTACAGAATTTTCCTTCTGAGTTTGGTCATTTAATAATAATTGTTAATATTTATATAGGACTTATTATGTACCAGACATTGAAAGGATTTTCCTTTCATGAATTCATTTCTGCCTTAAAACCTATCTACAAGGCAGATACTATTTCTCTGCTTTCCCAAAGAGTAAGCTGAGGCAGGAAAAATTCAGTAGCTAGTGCAAAGTCATGATTTCCTGTAAGTGCTAGATTTAGGATTTAAACAAGCCATTAGCACAGTAACCTGTGCTTCAATCTTGGGTGCATAATTTTTTCATTGGCTAAAACAGATCCATGAACCACAACTTCAGTTCCTATCAAATTACCTTTTCCATTCTTGAATCTTATTTGTCTGTGTATGTTCTATGATTAAGAAATATCAGTGATTTCTTTTCAGACATATCCTCTTCCTTATCTCTGTCAAAAGATTATACTCTTGGTTTCTTGTCTCAGAATTTTTCTCCACTAATTCACAATGTTTTTAGTCTCAGAGAAAATGATTCTGTTTTTCACTTGCTAACAGATTTCATGATCATGTAAATGAAAAATACAGTCATCTTAAAGAGAAGCATGGAAAATTTATTCAGGTATGTTTTAGCGTTTGAAAAGAGTCAAGTAATACAAAAATGGGTTAAGATGTGAATTGAAGACAACAGCAACAACAGCTTTCTGTGTCTTAGGAAGGAATTTGTGTATCAGAAATCCTTTTTCCCTTTTATAGGCAGGCAGTGGGCCTGCAAGCTTTGGATGACACATGGGTAGGATCCCTTAATGCCTTACCAGACCTAGCTCCAGCTCTGGAGTATGAGCACGGCCCTGTGTGTTGCTGTGTAGAAGATGAATTGTAATAAATGTGTTCAAGGATGTTAGATTGCATCTGCAAAGAGTTTCAGAGACTATCTACCGTATAGTGTGGAAGAAAGTTGCAAGCATTCCTGGTTAAGATAAAGTGATTCTTCTGTGGAGATATTAAATCATCTTTCTGCCCTTTAATCCTTAACTATGAAAACTAGACAACACTTTTTTGTCATTAAATTAACTTTCACATCTACTAAAATATATCTTAGGATATAAGTTGCTACCATTTGATGACAGCTTTGTTTAATTTCACTTCATAGCCTTGACATTCTTTCAATTCTTTTTCATTAAGGTGATATATTGAATGAATGTATTTCACAAAACAGTAGTTGCAGAAATCTGATGAGAGTGCATGTCTACATGTGCAGGCATTTGTGTGGCACATATCAATGGGCCAACTTTATAGATCAAGGTGAAAACGTGGCATTATGAGTTTCAGCCCACATTACTTTTTAATAGCTTATTTATAAACCCACAAAAACATAGCCTTATAATGGAGATGCTGACGCAGCTTTCACATGTACTCAACTATAAATCAAGATGCTATAAAACACCATATATGATAAATCAAGCTTTGTAACATACCGAGTGAATATTTGTTGGGAGAAAGGTCAGTGTCAGTCATCAGTTGAACTCTTTCATTTCCAATATTTGAATGACTTTGGTGTATCTTCAGTAACGAAGTGAAATGTACAGTGGTCATTGTATGGAAGTAACATGACCATCAAAAAATGCCATATAAGTGAAATAACAAAGATGCTTTAATTAGTTTACTGTTTTTCCAACCCCAAATCCATGGAGGGTTAGATTTTGAAGGAGTGAAATCCCAGTCTTGCAAGTTTGGCAGGAGATTGAAAAGGTACTGTTTCTCATCAGCCACTATGACAGCTAAAGTGCATGGGAATGCACTTGGTGAATCGGTGCCAGCAAAATTCACACTGAACACCTGATTTCGTGTATCATCTGACACCGGCCTTGTGGTCAGGTCATCTCAGGATAAGGTACTCCTGAAAAAGCATAATCACTCTCAGTGGGTGAACTGCTGACGAGTTTCAGGGCTTTGGCTGGCATTCCAAAGTTTATTTGAGTTAATCTTCACTCTCATTGGCCTGCCTGGCTCTGTGAAAACTGGCTTCTCAGTGAATACTTTCATTGCTTCCTGATTGTACTGGTATCAGAAACACCACAAGAAAAGAACTTTGAGAGACAGACTTTTATAGGAATAACTTTCTTTGGGTAAGGAAGAGCTTTCTGTTGAAAGGTACAAAGAATATCTGTTTATTGTTTATTTGTAACACATGGCAACGGCTGGCTGTGGTATTTATTGAAGCCAGTCTAATTGATGTGGGGATGACTTCATCCTGGGGATTATTTGGAATTTACGTTTTCTACAGTAGGCTCCAAAGAATTCTCATTGAGTGATTAAATAGATAGGAGGCACCAAGATATAAAATCTATCATGCAATAGCACTGTGAATCTGCAGAAATTTAAATTATGTTTTTGTGCTCAAGAGAACACTAAGTCTTAGGATGTTAGGGTTAAAAAAGATGTATAAATTATATACTGATTTTAAAATTTTCATCTTATATCTCAATATTTGCTATGAAAAAACCTGAATTCTTTCCTGAGGATAATGTGAATGTGCTTTGAAATTCTGTTTGTGCTTTACTAATGATTATGGAAAAACCATGTTCCATTTAGACAGCTCTGTGTGAGAGTTGGTTGGGTTTTTGTTTGGGGGTTTTGATTGTGTAATGCAAAGAGCCGTAACTGAGTGGGAGTGAAAGAACCAACTTGGCTGACTGCTGGGCTAATAGACCCTGATTGTTGGGCTTTGTTAGAAGATGGATTTGAGAACTCAGTTTAACCCAGGGGAGCCAGATGAGGCCTCTCAAGCCCCAAGGACCTCATTCCTAGAATGTGAAAAAGGTCGGTCTGCTGCACCTACCAGTGCCAGACAAAAGGAGACAGGCAGCCAAGGGCCTCCTTTCCATGGATGGCTGTTCCCAGGAAGCCCCAGAACATATCCCACTGGGAGGCCTGACTGCCTTTTGTGTCAGGAGGAAAAGAGGAGTAAGGTACTGATCCTCTGACAAATGGTTCATACACCTAGAGAGAAAGTGAGGAAAGACCTGCTCTGACTAGGTCTAGGGAGAGAGGAAGGGAGCAGGCCATATTCGTGTCTTTCTGAAGTTACAATGGCATCACTCTCTGTCAGGATGCGCACCAAGAATGCTAGTTTTGGCCCAATCAGATTGGAATATACACCGTCCCAAAAGCTCAGCAGACATTTCCTTCTCCATGAGCAGAGATGGGAGGGAGAAATGTCCTTCCTCACCATGCGGAACTCTTTGTCTAATCTCTGCACCACAGGAGTTTCCAGAACTTGCCTGACTACCTCCATAAGGGGACATTAATGACTCCTACCAGTCCAGCATGATCCAAGATATTGGTAGAAAGCTCTGATACGAAACCAAACTATCCAACGACTTTCATAATGGGGTTTGGTGTTGTGTTTGGTGCAGCAAAGAACAATTTGCAACCCTATAACTGATTCTCAGATATTTGAGACCATTAAAATCAGGTTCCCCTGGGGGACACCTATTCATATCAGCATGTTGTAAGATGCAAATTCAGGTTAGATTGTGGAAGGAGTGACATTGATTGGCAGTTTGGCCCGCAGTATCTGGGTACTGTGGATACCTCTTCTGCCCTCTCCCTAAAGTGCAGTGAAGGCTCCTGCCCCACTTGATGCATCTCCTTTAGCCTCTGCTCTCAAAAGTGAAATCTGCTCAGTTGGGAGGACTGTTGCATAGTTAAGATGCAGAGAGCCAAGAAAATAAAGAGTCAGATGTCCCAGCAGCTTTCACTGCGTCCCAATTCTCACCACCCCCAGAGCAACCATGAAAGTAGGAGGGACCAGATGAAGACATTTAAAAATTGGTTCGGCTCCATAGTATTCCAGTGTGATCCTGGGCTTGGCAGCTTTGATATGGCTTCAGAGGTTCCTCTCTTGGCTCAGGGGATTGACATGACAGCCCCAATCCCCTTGTGAACCCCTCACAGGCACCCTAACTTTGAGATAAAAAGAATGAAACTTAAAAAAATATTTAATCTAACACAATCCAATGAAACCAAATACCATGGAAATCCAACAGAAGTGTATATTCATTGTAACCATGGCCAACTTCTGGTCTTCAGCACAGATCTGTAACTGAGGGAAGTGTGTGGGTGTTTGTGTCGGATCTGTGCCATTCATTGGGTCTACAGTGAGATCTGTGTGAGTGAAGATTTCCATTTATGCCATACATTAGGAGATGAGAAAGGAAATGCACTTATGTGCAGATCTAAACAAAACAAAGCAGTTCCCCAACAATATAAAGGCCCAAACTTTTTAAACTGTCTACTAGCTGTGGATTATATGAATGTAAAATTTTATTTACTTATTAATTTATTTAAGAGGGATAGGTAGTGGGGAGGGAGAGGCGAGGAGAGGTGAGGAGAGGATAAGAGAGGAGAGGAGTGAGAGAGAATGAAGGAGAGTGTTCCCATCTGTGGTTTACTCCCTAAATGCCCTCAGCATCCAGGACTGAGCAAGGCTAAAGCTGTGAGCTAGGAGTTCAATCCAGGTTTCCTTTATGAATGGCAAAGGGCCAAGTACTTGAGACATCACCTGCTGCCTTCCATGGCATCTATTGGCAGGAAGCTGGAGTCAAGGGTTAGAGCTGGGACTCAAACCCAGGTACTCTGATATGGGATGCAGGTGTCTTAACCACAGCTCAAACACCAGCCCAATATGTGTATAAGCTAGAAAATTCTCTCTCAGATGGATATGAGTATATCTTGCTGCATGACCACTTATGTAACAATCATTTTGATGGGGAATCTCTGATTGGTAACTTTGCATAGCTATTAAAGAAACATTCATAGAAAAGAACAAGTGTGACACAGATTGTAGATAAAGCAAGCTTACTCTTTAGTATATGACTTGGCAAAATGTGAGCCTCTGTAAACACTTTGTAGGAATCTAAGATCTTTCAAGTCTTTAATAACCTTGTGAATTCCTTAAGAGCATCAGATCTGGGGCCAGCGCTGTAGCTATGCGTCTGCCTGCAGTGTCAGCATCCCATAATGCCAGCTTTAGTCCTGGGTGCTAAACCTCTGATGCAGCACCCTGCTAATGTGCCTGAGAAAGCAGCACAAGATGGCTTAGGTTCTTGGGTCCCTGTACCCACATGTGAGGCCCGGAAGCAGCTCCTGGCCAAGCTTCAGTTGTTGCTGCCATTTGGGATGTGAACCTGTGGATGAAATCTCTCTCTCTCTTTCTCTCTCTCTCTCTCTCTCTCTCCCACTCCTCCTTCTCTCATTGTATCTCTGCCTTTCAAATAAATAAATAAATTTTTAAAAAAGAGCATCAGATGTGTCATAAGGTAAAGGTAAGGTTGAAAGAGCAATAGATTGAACTTCTTTTATTTCTTTCTCATTATATCACACAAATATTTTTATCCCTGGCCAAATACATTAAAAAAAAAAAAACAAAGAAAAAAACTCTAAATAGTGATTGACAAAAATACCAAGCAACTTCAGACTTTTGCTGACATCTGCTTTCTAAGGTAATGCAATTTAATAAACAAAAAAAACAACAACAACCAAAAAACCCCTTAAAACATAAGAGAAAACATAAATGTGCATTATTTTCTGTGAAGCAATTATCCTGGAATGTTAGAATTTAACCCAGTATTTCTGAAATTATTCAAAACAATTTTATAGTCTCTCTGCAAGTGTCTACAGTCCCAGGTACATTATTTTAAATTTCTTAGAGCGTACCTTGTTTTATAGCCTGGTGCATGCATATTGCATAGTATTTTCATTTCATGAGGAAATTTGATCTAGAAAGATCCAGTGATTTGTCCAAAGTCACATGGATCTGGGACCAGAACCAAGATCGTTTTCCAGGATAGCATTTTTGCCACAATATCCTTTTGCCTTTTTCCTTTGTGGGTGGACTTAATTTTTGTAGGAAAAAAAAAAGTGTAAGTTGTTCAAAGCCAAGTGAATGAATAAGAGGGATGATCAACTTGGTGCAATGCAGTAAACATTCATTGGACATTGACTCTGTAGCAGGCATCTGATAAGTGCTGTACAGGATATGAGAGATTCTGAGGATGGGTTATGACCTTAAATTAATTGTAATTGACAGATTGAAAAAATGAGCTCTAATTACAGTGTAACTGAGAGTAGTTCCCCTGGGTTCACAGTTACATTTTATATCCCTTTAATCAATAAGGTTGGATTTACATAACAGAGAAAATACCTTCTTGAGTTAAGTACCTAGTTTTGTGTGTGCATCCTTCTTTTCAATCTACAATGACAGGATTGGAATAAAAAATGGTACCTTATGAAAAGTATTGTGAGTCTTTAAAATGAAATTGGGACCTAACATTTTAGATAAGGGTACAATTATTATTTTTCATAAAAACTGTTAGACTTTTTAGGATAATTGTTACTGCCAAGTTGCTATGTGGATGGATACCTTTGGGGAAACAAAATCAACACATTCAATCTGTGGTGACAGACCTTAGTTCAATTCTGTGCTAATCTACAGTCTTTCAAATGTCGTCAGCCCTTAAACTTGCTGCTTTTGAAAATACTGAAATACAGATAACAAGTATTTTGTTAATGTAGACCATCTGTCTCAATTAATTGATATTATAGTGACATAAGTAGCCTAAAACACAAGATCATTGTTCACATGTTTTCCTATTATTTATTATTGACATACATCTTTTCATAGGCATACCTTACTGTTGACTTACCATCAATAGAGCTTTGAGTTAGTACTAATATTCATTTAGGAGATTAACAGTGGTTGAACACACATTTTTTTCTGGGCCGTTTTGTAAGCTGTTAATTATTTCATTTATATATTTAATCCTCATATAACTCCCTGAGGTGTTACTAACTTAATGAGGAAATTGAGGGTCAGAGAGGCTCCTAAATAAATTCCATAAACTCACAGTGAAAAAGTAGAAAGGCTGAGATGTAAGTCCAGATCCATGGGTTGCTAAGTAGGGATTTTCCCTATGTCCCCGGTACATGCTTCTTCATGCCAGAATGTTTTGTGGCCTTTGAGTTCTAAGAGGCAACAAGTCCTAACCCTCTGCTCCAATCCTTACCTTCCAATCCTCTCAACCAAGGACCAAAACTAGCTCTTGTTGGGGATAGTGCTGTGGTATAGAAGGTTGGGTTTCTGCCTGCTCTGCCAGCATCCCATTTGGGGGCTGGTTTGAGTCCTGGCTACTTCAGTTCCAATCGAGCTCCCTGCTAAGGTGCCTGGGAAAGCAGCAGAAGATGACCCAAGTACTTGGGCCCCTGTAGTAGATGGAAGACTTTCTCTCTTTCTCTCTCTCTCTCACCTTCTCTCTGTATCTCTGCTTTTCAAATAAAGAAATCCTTAAAAAATTAGTTCTTGTCTATTCATACATATATGCCTAGAAGACAAATCAATAGGATATTATAGCAATGGGATAGTATTAGCTTCCTTGAGCAGTTGGGGAGCAGTGTGTATTGTTTTGAGGGGACATGTGCATTGATTTGATAGATATCTAACCCATGGTGCTATCTTTATTCATCCTGTGCACTAATCTTCTGAGTTAACTACTAACTTTTTTCCTCAGGTTGTGTGAAATCATTTCAATAGAAGGAATAAAAATACACAAGGTTTATACTTGACTGTGTCCTTTATACATTTTAGTGGATGTGACTTGACATACAATTTAGGATTGAATGTCTTCAGAGAAGAGAGCCACTTACTAAAAGTAAAAATAACAACAAAATCCTGACACTAATGTTCTCCAAATCTGTGAATGATGAACCTAACTAGTAAATATAGTAATTACAGAGACCCAATTCTTTTTTTTTTTTCTAACCTGTCTCTAAGGCTCACCAAATCTTCTCAACATATGTATCAAGTAAAACTTACTAGCTCATGCAGACAGTTTCCAATCTATATTTTATAAACAGATGTATATATATATATATATATATATGTGTGTGTGTGTGTGTGTGTGTGTGTGTGTGTTTGATTCTATGAAGGTAGGTCCATCTTTTCTGTATGTGGCACTGGAACTTCATTTATTTTCCAAGTTAGATTAAATAATTAAGCACAGGTAATTCTGGCAGAAAGCATGCATTTAAGTTCCAACAGATCAACACAGATATGTGATCACCTGCTTATATAGTATTTATTTTTCCTTATGTTTTACTTCTTGCTGATACAGTGCTTAAGAGTGTGTTTTATATCTTTGTTTTGTAAAATTCAGTTCAGTGTGGCAGATACTGACATTTGACTGTTGAAAGCCAGAACCTCTTCCTGGCCAAGGAAATCTCAAGTTGTTTCCGGAGGCCATGTACCAGCTCCAGGAAATGAGTTGTTGGGGGACCAACTCTGACAATCCTTTCTACTTTCTTAGACACTGGGCCTTCCAGGCTTCCTTGCAGTGATGGAGAGCCATGTGACTCAGTTATGGACAATGAGGCATGCATTAGAGGAATTCTTTTGGGAGATTCTTTTTCCTCTCCTTGATTAAAACCCTATTGCACCTGTTGCCTTCTTACCTCCTTCTTGAAGCCCTGAAATGAGGATATGACTCTCTCAAGGACAGAAACAGTCTTGCCATGGTGTGCTAATAATCCCAGACAGGACAAGGCTATGAACTATGGATGGCAGAGCAGAAGCATGGCTGACTCATTGCACTCAACAGGAGAGCAGAACATTCCTGAATAAGATATGGTCTCTGTTAGGAAGATGTAGATGACTGCAATACACTTTGAGACATCATGCTGGAGGAAGCCTAGGGGATTCAAGGACAAGGGTTACGAAAGAAAGCATGAATGAGGAAACCCCAGCTCAGAATTCCAAAAGATGGTTCAAGATTAAAAATTCTACAAGGAAAGGATTCAAAATTCTACAAGGAAAGGAATCCAAGGAGAGAGGTCTGTCCATGCTAAGTCAGGGTGATGAGAGAGAACTGGGTCAGGTGGTTGAATTTCTGGTCTACAGTTTTGGGGAGATGGAGTACTGAATGCCAAGGGGGGTAAAGATGAGTGATTCGGTTAGAGAGGAGAGCAATGGTTTGATACTAAAGGGCTTTCATGACAGCCTGCAAACCTTTTGCTTTATTCTGATGGAGTGCTATGGAAGCACTACTGCATGTTATATTCCTGCATGTCATGGATTTTTTTTTTTTTTTGACAGGCAGAGTGGACAGTAGAGGGAGACAGAGAGAAAGGTCTTCCTTTTTGCTGTTGGTTCACCCTCCAATGGTCGCCGCGGTAGGTGCGCTGCGGCCGGCGCACCGCGCTGTTCCAATGGCAGGAGCCAGGTGCTTCTCCTGGTCTCCCATGGGGTGCAGGGCCCAAGAACTTGGGCCATCCTCCACTGCACTCCCTGGCCACAGCAGAGAGCTGGCCTGGAAGAGGGGCAACCGGGACAGGATCGGTGCCCTGTCCGGGACTAGAACCCAGTGTGCCGGTGCTGCAAGGTGGAGGATTAGCCTACTGAGCCACGGCGCCGGCTGCATGTCACGGATTTTATAGTATGCACTGAAGTTTCAGAACCTGAAGACAGAGTTAGGTTGGGGGCAGGGAAAACATGGAGAATATCATGGAGACTTAATTCTCTAACAAAATTCACAGACTTCATCTACCATGCCTTACCGAGGGCCAGTGATATCCTAGGGAACTCTCCAGCTGCCATCCATGGGAAGTTGTCATTCCCTAAGATTAGGGGATCATGTCTCTGGGTATGAGACACGTGAAGCAGATGCTTAAGCTAAGGCATACATACAGGAATGGAACAGGGTCACTTATAAGGAAGAGGAGCTTCCCTCAAAACCAGGCAAGTCTCAATGAGCTTGCTGAGGGAATCGAACAGAATGTTTATCTGGCAGGTACTGACCACGTTCCAGGATCACTGATGAGTGGGAAGAGCAAACCCACAGGAATGCCTGCTGATAACAGTAATTTGGGCTGTTGCACTCTTGAGTCTTGGCCAGGATCATTCCATCCATTGCCAAGGTTCAGAGAAAAAAAGACAAATTGGTCAATCCTGAAGTTTTTCCAACTTGGTTGGCAGCTTTTAGCAAGTGAGTATATGGAGAATACCTGTGTGTTTGTATCTGTGTGTGTGAGAGATATAAATAGAGACATTTGAGGCACAGGTCCTGTCTGTTTAACGATGTAGACACATGTGGTGGTCCAAGGTCTTTCATACCTCCAGGAAGTGTGTATCACTTGAGTGATGATAATCCCTGCATCAGATTAGAGTCTGCCAGAAGCTACCCTTGCCTTCTGGTTATTTATATCTCTCACACACACAGATACAAACCCACAGGTATTCTAGCACTTTGACTGTAGCAGCTTGCAAGAACAGTGATGGTGTTGCTCACAATACAAGCTGGGCTCTCCAAGGTCTCTGCCTACCACTCTACCCTCCTTCTCTGTTACTCCTCTAAAACCAAGTTTCTTACGGTTCCCTGAACACAGCCTGCTTGGAACACACTATGAGCTTTTCCTGGGGTGTGCTTCCTTCCTAATGTGGTGAAATCACATCTATTCTTCAAGACTCACACGGGAGACCCTTTCTCCAGAAATGAGCACCTCCTTCACCCCAGTGTGCCTGAAAACCATCACTATGTCTTCTGTAGGTTATTTGTATTCCTGAAACAGTGTCCCTAACTCACTGGATTCTCATCTATGTTTTCACAAGGCTTTCAGACTGGACCTTCAGCTCTTGAAAGGAGGGATGTGTTTTATTCATGTTTGTATCCTCAGTGTCTGGCATTCAGTAATACAGACTTGATATATTTTCCCAGAGACAACTAAAGAATGAGTGAATTTCTGGAGAAAATAAGTTATTATTTTGAGATTTCTTGATGCATGTCTTTGGAGTAGGTTTGAGAACACAATAATATAAAGTATAAAAAATTTCATTTTATAAGAACGAGGTTCACACTACTTTGGTCAGGGTTTCATGGTAAAAATCAATAGTAATAAGTCATGGTAGTAGTATGAGAGCACTTAGAAAAACTCATGGAGACAATGAAATTAAAGAATAAGTTTATTTTTGTGCAAAACTTTTTTTTAAGTCACTGCAGTTTTTTTTTTTCATAACACATTTTCATTGAATTTTTTGAAGACCCCTCAAATGATCTCTGGATAAGATGTGATGAGGCTAACACTTTCCCTTTGTGTTCTTCCTCTTAATAGCCCAAACCTCAGTCAATTCAGGAGGAAAATCTCACACAAATCCACATCAGCAGATATTCTATTGAATTCTGATCAGCACTCCTTAAAACTACTATGGTCACCATCATCAAGAAAATGTGCAACATTGTCAACAGCCAAGAAGAGAAATCTAAGGAGACATGATGACTAATGTGATGTTACCTGCATGGGATCCTGAAGCAGAAAAAAAAATGGTGCTAGAGAAATGCTGAGGAAATCTAAATGAAGTCTGGACTTCAGCTAGTAAAAGTATACCAGTATTGGTTCATTACTGCTAGCAAGTATGCCATATAATGTAACTGACTGATAACCACAGCTACTGGCTGCAGATGTGTGTAGATTCTCTATTACCTTGACAACTTTTCTGCAAATCTAAAACTCTTCTTAAAATAAAAGTAGTCCAATATTGCTATGAGCAATTGAAGTAGAATAAAATCAAAGAACCTTAGATACAGAAGATTCTGAATGCGAATACTTGAATAACTTAAACTTAGGCCAAGTTTCTTTGAAGGAATATGGATTTTTTTTTTTTAATTTGACAGGTAGAATTATAGACAGAGAGAGAGACAGAGAGAAAGGTCTTCCTTCCATTGGTTCGCTCCCCAAATGGCCGCCACGGCTGATGCTGCACCGATCTGAAGCCAGGAGCCAGGTGCTTCTCCTGGTCTCCCATGCGGGTGCAGAGCCCAAGCACTTGCGGCATCCTCCACTGCCCTCCCGGGCCACAGCAGAGAGCTGGACTGGAAGAGGGGCAACCAGGACTAGAACCTGGTGCTGATATGGAATGCTGGCACTGCAGGTGGAGGATTAATCAAGTGAGCCATGGCACCTGCCCCAGAATATGGATTTTGATCATTGTTTTCATTGACATGCATTGTGTCTCTCTTTCATACATACACACATAACAGAAACTGTGAGCTCATATTTGTCTCCACAAATACATGAGAGGAGAAGCCATGATTGATATCCAGAGACAAAAAAGCCAATTGAGGAAGAGTAGAGATCAGAATGAGGGATTAGGTCAGCAAATAGATTATTTTTAAAAATTATTTATTTATTTATTTATTTGAAAGGCAGAGTTACAGAGAGGCAGAGGCAGAGAGCGAGAAATCTTCTATCTGCTGGTTCATTCCCCAAATGGCTTCAACAACCAAAGCTTGGCAATCTGAAGCCAGGAGCCAGGAGTTTCTTCCAGGTTTTCCACACAGGTGCACAAGTCCAAGGACTTGGGCCACCTTCTACTGCTTTCCCAGGCCAGAGCAAAGAGCTGGACCAGAAGTGGAGTAGCTGGAACTTGAACCAGGACCTATATGGGATGCTGGCACTGCAGGAAGTGGTTCTACCTGCTACACTTCAACACATGCCACAAAATAGATTCTTAAGGTGTGGCTTCATCTCTTTTCCAAACAAAATGGTTAGGGACAGCAATTTGATTTAAACTATTTTGGAAATTAAAGATTTTATATATATATATATATATATATGTATGTATGTATGTATTGTGGATAAGATCATTTGGAGTGATACAGAATATGAATCAAATCCATTGACTTGGTTGATGCCATCATAATAAACATTTAATGAAATGTGAGACGTTCTTTCTTGTCTATTGCTATAACCGTAGTACTTAAGATGACATCTGGCATACACTAGCCTCTCAATACACATTTACTCAAGAATGAATATGTAGAAAACATCTGTGTGACACTGTGCTGATGCCAAGGAACTCCATGGACATGGTCACACCACTGCCTCTTGAGAACTTTGTCTTGAAGATTCTCAAAGCCACAGAGATAGTAAGGGGCAGGGCCAGAACTTTAACTACATCTGAGTGCAAATTTCATGCTCCTTCTGGGCTGACCTGGTACTTTCATCGCTTTATGTACTTAGTGCCTGACAAGAAACAGATCATCTACAACTATTTGTTAAAATGAGTATCTCTTGGGTGCTGGTGCTGTGGCACAGTGGGTTAAGCCACAGCCTGCAGCACCTGCATCAGTGCCCATTCATGTCCCAACTGCAACACTTCTGATCCAGCTCCCTGCTGATGTACCCAGGAAGGCAGTGGACAGTGGCCCAAGTCCTTGGGCCCATGCACCCATGTGGGAGACCCAGAAGAAGCTCCTGGCTCCTGGTTTCAGATTGGTGTAACTCTGGCCATTGCAGCCATCTGGGGAGTGAACCAGCGGATGCGAGACTTCTTTCCCTCTCACTCTCTCTGCCTCTGCCTCTCTGTAACTCTGCCTTTCAAAAAATAAATAAATCTTTAAATATACATAGCCCTGTTGGTGAGACATGCTTGACTGTCTATATCTACCTATATCTGTATCTATATTGATAATCTGTATCAATAATCTATATATATATATATATATATATATATGCCCAAACTGGCCTTCCATGTCTGATTTTACAAGACCTGTAGGCTGGGGATCCCTTTATAGTAATATAGTTTGATGTTGGCTTTTTGACATTAAGATTGAAGAATTAGATTTATGTATACAAAGACAGCAGATGGAGCTGGCATAGGGTCCGTCTGAGACACGGACCTGGGGGCACTTTGGAAAAGAAGAGCTAACAGCTGCCAGTGCAGCATTTTTAAAATATCTATTTTATTTTCTTTGAAAGGCACAGTGACAGAGAAGGCGAGAAGAAAGAGAGAGGAAAGAGAGAGAGAGAGAGAGATCTGGTCTACTCTTCAAATGGCCACAACACCCAGAGTTTAGCCAGGGCAAAGCCAGGTACCAGGAACTTCATCCTAGTCTCTCATAGCGGTGGAAGAGTCCCAAGGGTTTGGGTCATCATCCATTACTGTCCCAATTACATTAATAGGAAGCTGAATGGGAAGCAGAGCAGCCAGGACTCAAACTGGTATTCTGATATGGGATGCTGGCATCACAAGCAGTGGCTTAACCCACTGAACCACAACACTGGCCCCTGCCAGCACAGTTTTTAGGGGAGACTGACAGCATAATCCTGCTTCAGTCCCCATGGTACAAAACTGAGTGGGGTACACGTGCCCATGGTTCTAGCACTCCCAGTACTGTGGCTATGGCTACAATGCATGCCCATGGCACAGACCTGTTGTTTCCATACAGGACTTTGGGGAAAGGGTATGTCAAGGTTCCTGGATGAGGGAAGGGGAAATGAAGACATATTCCTGAGCACACAGGACACATCACCAAGGGGTGTCCTAACAGCTGGAGAATAGATTAAGCAAGTGCTGAGGGGCTATAGTCACAGAGATGAGGCAAAGAGACAATGTGGTTTGGATAGCAATGTCTTTAAGATTTCACATAGGAATGAGGCTTGCAAATATTCAGGCTACAAGGATAACTATTCAGCAGAGACTAGTATATACAATTTTTGTGTTAAAATAATCCCACCAAGGAAATATCTAAAGAGGAGAAATGCAAGTCTTCTTGGACAGGAGAAGATCATGGGCAGTGATAAGTGTCATTCTGGCTCGTTTTGGGTTTACTGAAAATTAAAGGAATTGATATGTGTTGTCACTTCATTCTTTATAAGGTTAACTTTTTAAAAAATATATATTTATTTATTTATTTGAGATGTAGAGTTAGAGATAGAGAGAAGAAGAGATAAAAAGTCTTCCATCTTCTGGTGCACTCCCCAAATGGCCACAATGCCTGGGGCTGGGTCAGCCTGAAGAAGAAGCCAGGAACTTCTTCCTGGTCTCCCATGTGGGTGCAGAGGCCTAAGGACCCAGACCATCTTCTGCTGCTTCCTCGGGCCATTAGCAGAGACCTGGACAAGAAATGGAGCACATGGGATTCAAACTGTTGCCCAAATGGGATGCTGACGCTGCAGACGGCAGCTAAACCCACTGCACCATACCACCAGCCCTGTCATTTCATTTTCTTGCTGGGTAGTTGATAACCAGTATCAGCAAGAAAATTTTCCAACAATAGGTTTCTGTATCAAGGGGATAATAACCAATCTTCTATATACAATTATTTATTTATTTTTTAAAGATTTGCTTATTCATTTGAAATGCAGAGTCATAGAAGCAGAGGCAGAGAGAGAGAGAGAGAGAGAGAGAGAGAGAGGTCTTCCATCCTCTGTTTACACAATTATTTAAAAATAGAGATCGTTCTTAGGGTTAGGAGTACTAGCAAGTCTCAGACAGCATTTCAGATGCTGTGGGGGCAAAGTGATCTTGACTCTGTTTTCTTCTAAGATCTTACAAGGCAAGGGAATGGGTCTGCTAGTAGTCACTTGCAGCTTGGACAAGAAGTTTAAGAAAAGATGTTTTCATGGAAGACACAAAGCCAAAAGGACACTTCCAGCCCAGCTCTCTGCTATGGCCTGGGAAAGCAGTAGAAGATGGCCCAAGTTGCTGAGCCCCTGTACCTGCGTGAGAGACCCGAAAGAAGCTCCAGGCTCTTGGCTTCAGATCAGCCCAGCTCTGGCCTTTGAGGCCATTTGGGAAGTGAACCAGAAGACAGAAGAGCTCTCTCTCTCTCTCTCTCTCTCTCTCTCTGCCTCTGTAACTCTGCCTTTCAACTAAAATAAATAAATCTTTAAAAAATTGTTTTAACAATTTGTTTATTTTAATTGAAAGAGTTACAGAGAGAGAGAGAGAGAGAGAGACAGACAGACAGACAGACAGAGAATCTCCTCTGGTTCATTCCCCAGATGGCAGCAACAGCCAGTGCTGAGACCAAGCCGAAACCAGGGGCAAAGGCCAAGGAGCTTCTTCCATGTCTCCCAAGTGGGTGCAGCGGCCCAAACAGGGCATTTTCTCTTGCTTTTCCCAGGCCATTAGCAGGCAGCTGGATTGAAAGTGAAGCAGCTAGGACATGAACCAGTTCCCATATGGGATGCTGACATTGCAAGCAAAGGCTATACCTGCTACACCACAATGCTGGCCCCAAAATGACATTTTTTAAAAAGCCACATGCACTATATTTGATAATTTGTTGTCATTTGAAATCCTTTCTGAGTTAAAAGTATGACAAAGGTAGAGTTTTAGAGGAATGAAGTAGTCTTCAATTTACAGCTTTATGAGTCTTCAAGTTCTGCATGTAATTTTGACAATGTGAATCAAATACATTCAATTATCCTTACGCTAAAAGCAATAACTTTTATACTTTTCTGATTGAGTGGATTATTTCCACAACCTTTTTTTTCTTTTTAAAAAGAGTTTATTTATTTGAAAAGCAGAGTTACAGAGGTAGAAGGAGAGAGAGAAAGAGAGAGAAGTCTTCCGTCTGCTGGTTTACTCCCCAAATGGTTACAACAGTTGGAGCTGGGCTGATCTGAAGCCATGAGCCAGGAGCCTCCTTCGGGTCTCCCATATGGGTACAGAGGCCCAAGAACTTGGGCCACCTACTGTTTTTCCAGGCCATAGCAGAGAGCTGGATTAGAAGTGAGGCATTTGTGACTCGAACTAGCACACATACGGAATGCTGGCATTGCAGGCGGCAGACTTAGCCACTATGCCACAGCACCAGCCCTGACACAAGCTTTGTTTCAATAAAATGTTTCCTTCATGGTCCACACTGACCTTTCTTCTTCCATGCTGAAATGTTTTGGCATAAGGAGCTTTGCCTCAATGTTATATATTCCCCATTGCTTTACACATAGTTAGAGCCTGTCTGCCTCATTTTATAAGCCTGATATTGTTTGCATATAGTAGAAATTTCTAAACTAAATAAGTGCCGAGAAAATGGCAATGCTTGCTTTGTAGACTGCAAAACCCAGTTGTCATTTTCTTTTTCCAAGGTTTGGTAGTTGTGCACCTGTAAAATACATTCATTGGGTTTTATCAGTGGAAATCCCACAATACAGCTAAAAAAAAATTCGGAATCACCAAAGTATTTAATTGATGAGTCACAAGTAATTGCCTTGGAAATCAAGAATACATTTTCTGTCACTCTATTTCTAGGACAGGGCAAAATATTCTCCAAATTTTTTTTTCTTCCAGGGTTGTGAAGAGACTGAAATTAGGGTGAAGAACCAGCAAATATGGAACACATCCTTTATTACTCATCCAAGAGAATTGGATACTGCCCTGAAAAAATTGCATCAGATTTTTTTTAAAGTATATGTTGACATTGCTTTATGGTTCTTGGCATGGTTATCTCAACTCTCTAGCACACAGTGCATTGCTGAGAATACATTTTTCCAAATTTTCTTTCACTCTCAAGATAGTCCTGGAAGAAAGCTGATCATTATTTCTGGAAGAAATTGAAATTAATATTACCCTTGAGGATCAGGAAAGAGCAGATGAAACCCAGAAAGTGTAATGTGCTTTGTATGGCTGGGAATCAAACACTGAACCAATCATGTTTTGGCATCTGAAACTAAACCTTATTGTTCCTATTTGTAATAGTATTTTCTCTCCTATACAGCCTCTGTGCTTTGGATACATGAGGGTGCTCACAGCTGAACTGATCGCCATGGTTACAGGCAATCTGTGTGTTATATCTCCTGGAAGCAAAAAAGAGGGTAGTTTAAGGTAAACATTATTCTTTTGCAGAGAACAATTCTCTCACCATGGTACCCTCATTCACACTCCTGTTGGAAATAGGGAAAGTATGAAGGTCCTTGTTCTCATCCACCTTCTTGTCCCACTCACAAATGTACATCCTTAGCGTCCTATAGATTCTCATCTACAGAGGCTCTGCTAACTGGGCTCCTGGAGAGTGGAGGCTGGGAGCATGTTTGGAGTTGCAGACATAAAGAAATATGTGAGACCTGTAATGTTATATTTATTATTATAATGTATTTGGTAAGCACAGATATTGTCATTGGCACCAGGAAGTTGAGCCCTAGTATTTCGATGTTGCAATAACTAGCACTAATACCGTGGGTACTGATGCCATGACATTGCTTGCCATTGTGTTTCCCCAGGGCTTAATGGACAGTTGGGGGCTTTAAACTTTGTGGATGAAGGGCTAACATTTGCTCTTAGCGTAGTTCATTTCCCAAGCATGTATTGGGAGCCTACTAGGTGTGTGCCAGGTACTCCATTCGGCTCCAAAAATACAGAGAAGGATCTATTTCTTCTCTCTTGGGGCCAGACGATTGGTATCTTTCCAAGGATGAAAGAGTGAACTCTAAAAGAAGAGTTCTTAGACTTTTATTTAAGTTTTCCTAGAGAACTTGACTATGGCTGAGAGCAAGTTTTTCTGTTTGTTAAGAGAAGGGTTGCAGGTGTGGGAGATGGTGACAGACAATGAGTGTTTCAGGATCCTGGAGGCTGGAGCTGGTATCCTGTATCTTACTGTGTGTTTTTCTATATATTTTACTCTGTATTTCATAGTCCCCGTGTCTCCTTTCATTTTATTTTTTCCTATGTACTCTTTTCATCTGCCTAATAATACATTTATAGGTGATTTTTAGCTGCCCCTTCTCTCTCTCATGCTAGATAATTCCCATGGTAATTGCAGTTCTATTGAAGTTGGAATAGAAATAAGGAAGTTAATGCTACAATTCATTACCAATGAGTTCATATTTTTCTTTGTAAAAGAAAGATATTCATGGCATGAACTAAGTTGACTGGTTTATTCTCTGGAAGGAAGAGGTTTTACTTCTTGGTTACCGATCCAGGTTTTTGGGCAAGGGTTGCTATTTTGTACAAAGTACATATTAAGCCTGGTTGTGTTGTGCAGGAATAGATCCAAGGAAAGCTCAGTGTTTGGGGTAACTGGTCAGCACCAGATCTTGATTGAGATGTATTCATTCCCTTTCTGTTGATTTAGAGAGTTCTGGGCAGTCTTGTAATACATGCCCATCTTCATACTTGAATATGGGCAGAACATGTTGGTGTTATGATATGGAAAGAAGAAAAACCGTCTAGAATTGGACTCACATTCCAACCCCTTATGTTTCATTTCAGAAGACAGACATCTTTAAAAGATCTATTTGGGAGAATTTGAACAGTGACAGAAGAATTTTCAACACATTAAATGTTCAACCAATTGCTTTCTTTTACCAAAGTGGGATAAAGTTTTATTCTGTCCACAGTAAATTGTTTGGTGTCTCAGCTGTTCAGATATATATATTTTTTTAAATTTCAGAAGGATCCTGCTTCTTCATTTCATCTTGATATTATTTAGGCTATTTTACTTCCTGTGAGTTAAAAGGGAAAGTGCATGCAACACTGAGCCTACATTTTCATCCTTTTGGCCACAGTGGACTGAGGCTCCTATGCTTGCTTGTGGCAATAGTCACCTACTAACTTGGACTTGCATACAAGCCAGCATAAGAAAGAGGTACACCCATTCATGCCATGTAGAAATTCCATAACTGGTGAGAATGTTGGCTCAATTATTAGCTTGCAAAAAATGTTAAAGCACAATTTTTAGAGCCCTAGCTCTTCATTCTGTGAATCTTTCTGCTTATCAAGGATTAATACTGTGAAAATTACTAATCAGTTTCAGAAAAGGGTTATTAGAAAACCTAGTAAGTCCAATTGCAGTAGTTCAAGGAGCAGGACACCAGCAAGCCCCTTAGATAGCAATCCTGGCAGATTACATGACTAGAAAGTGATTGGCAGGATTTGTTCCTATGAAGCTTTGCAGGGATTTTTTTAAAATTTATTATTATTTTTTTTGACAGGCAGAGTGGACAGTGAGAGAGAGAGAGAGAGAGAGAAAGAAAGGTCTTCCTTTTGCCGTTGGTTCACCCTCCAATGGCCGCTACGGCCGGCGCGCTGTGGCCGGCGCATCGTGCTGATCCAAAGCCAGGAGCCAGGTGCTTCTCCCGGTCTCCATGGGGTGCAGGGCCCAAGGACTTGGGCCATCCTCCACTGCACTCCCTGGCCACAGCAGAGAGCTGGCCTGGAAGAGGGGCAACCGGGACAGAATCCAGCGCCCCGATAGGGACTAGAACCCTGTGTGCTGGCGCCGCAAGGCAGAGGATTAGCTGGCTCAGGGATGTTTAGTTTGGGGAGGAAATAACGTGTAGGGGTTTGTGAAGGGTTGTGGAAACCACTGAAGATGAGGCATGATGTCTTGATATAGAACCAACTAGGAGGCGACATTTACTGTACAGAGGCGTACTGTGACATTTGACAGACACCAAATATCAATGCTGGAGCCATTCATATTAAGAGCCTTGAGTTACACATTAAGCCTTTCCGCAGTAGGCTCTTGAGCTGTATCCTAGCTGTATTTTAAAATCAAAACAGCAGCAGTGCATCTCTTCTTTGTTACTTCATTGCTTAAACCAAGAAGACTTAGAAGCCTTCTGTAAATATTGACGTTTTTCCAACACTCTGATAAACAAATTGAAGGAGATTATGGGTCTGAGATATGTGCTGGTCAACCAGCTGCATCCCCTACAGGTTCTTTTAAATCTCTTTTTTTCTCCAGAGATTTTATTTCCGACTCTCAATCTGTGAAGTGGACATTGGCTAAGTATCCCAAGATTTGGAGTAAGCAGCTGAAATAGTCCCAAATAGGCAACCATGAAAAGAGGGCTGAGCTGTCTTATTTGTTGGTATGGAAGGGGGTTGTTTTATGTTTGCTACCAAGCACTCCTCCACCCTCCTCCCGACTTTGCTCATTCCAGGATAATTATAAAGAGTGGATTTCTCTAGTAGATGTGAATTTTTGTCTTAAAATTTCATAAGATTTCCATGGAAAATTGACTTTTTCCATGCTGGATCTACGCATTTCCTTCCTACTTCTTTGCTTTTTCTTTGTGGTCTCATTTGCCTCGGTGATCACCTCTAACACTGAGATCCCAACTGATTATTAAGGGTGTCATTTTGACAACAGGATGGAGCTCCACTTTTCATTCAGTTTAGTACAGAATAGAGAATAGAGCTAAATGTTAAAATAACTACAAGCTGGAAGAAGAATGGTGCTGGTAAAATGATACTCAGAGACTAATCAAAAGGTTTAAATTCCAAATTCAAACTGCCATTAAGATGTCTGACAAGGCAGTCAATTTTTTTAGTCTCTGTTTCCTCTTTCTGATAAATGAGAATGTTGTGCTTAATTTTTTTCCATTTTTAATCCTAAGGTTCTGTGGTTGGGAAATTTATAATCTACAGATGTTGATTATAGAAATAAAAATGCCTTATCCCTAACCAAAATACCATCTTTATATTAACCAAGACACTGGAAGCATACTTTCACGAAAGGAATATTCTTACCAGTTAAACTAAGCTGGTGAGATTTCTACTTTTAATATTTCATATTAAAAAAGCCTAGTTAGAAACTAAAAGATATTTCTAGAAGTGCTGTGGTGGGTAGTATTTGGAATTTGTGGACATCTGGAATGAATTATCTTCCAACTTTTCATTGCTGTTCTTCCTTCCCTGGGAATCTCAAAGCCAGCATGTGCTTAAACTTGATTTTTCTGGACTCCAATATATAGATAATGGAGTATGCACCCTTAAGTCCACATGGTCACAAATGAAGTAGTGTTCATAATGAAAACTCTACTTTAATAATAATATTCTAATAGATAGCTATATAATTTTTATATTAGAGATAAATATCTCAAATAAGGAAATATTGCTAAAAAACCCTTAAAGAATGTTATTAAAAGAAAAAAGTCTGTTTTCTAGAATAAAATTCCTTGAGTATTGTAATACTGGGGAAGAAAGAAAGTCTGATCTAGTTAAAGGTTTACACTCAAATTCAAGTAGCATTATTTAGAATCTACCAGGTTCTAGACAGTCTGGCAGATGCTTTGTTTTTTATCACATTGAGCCTCATAGTGATGCAGTAACAAAAGCCTAATTATTTTATTTTCAGATGATGAAAGTGAGTACTAGCAAATGTATTTGCCCAGGGATTTAAACTAGATGTCTTGGCTCTAATTATCAAGGAAAAACATCATCTGAGCCTTTTTTCCCCAAGAATTTAAGTTATTCATATTCTCACAATTGCTGGGAGTATGGTAACCAACTGTTGTCTCAGGGAAGTTCTATATTGAAAAGACAAATGACTTGGGACATATATATCAAAGCAGCCTGCCCTTATGTTGCAAGTATGTACTTCTATATGTGGAATTTCTTGGGTAAGCAATCTCTTGATGGGTTTGCCCATGCCACAGAGATTTGCTTAGTAAGCCCTTTTCCTGTGAGATAGTGCAAAGGTAACCATCAACCCACGTCCATACAAATTTGGATATATCTTCTTAACATTATGGGAATATACTACTGTTAGCTTAGTTACACTCAAACAGCTTCATTTATCTTGGATATTGAAGGCTCTGTAATTTTAAATCTATGCTTTAGAAAGTGTTGAAGCTGTTATAGAAAACATATTTGGCTACTTTTCAAAGTTCAAAATAAGGAAGAATTTTTGATATTGAAACTACTGATTTACATCAGAAAGTTAATAAAGGTTTACAATTTTTAATATCTTTTAACACTTAGGGAAAAGAACTCAGCAATTATTGCCAAAATTCCTATTTTAACAGCCAAAAATGTCTGAAAGAATGAGTCCCAGATTGGTTTGAAAATCATCACACTTTTTTTTGCTATTCTTTAAACCTGTTTGATTGGTTAATGAAAACATTTTCAAAGAGATACGTCTACTGCATGGTTTTTCTGTGCCTTGCCTGGAAGAAATAATCCTTGGAAGGAAGAATTCATTGGGAAGAAAGATGAAAGTCATCACCAGCATAATGTCCACTATTTCTTTTTTTTTCCCAAAGATTTATTTATTTATTTGAAAGTCAGAGTTACACACAGAGAGAAGGAGAGGTAGAGAGAAAGAGAGGTTTTCCATCTGCTGGTTCACTTCCCAATGGGCCGCACCAGCCGGGGATTTGCTAATCTGAAGTCAGGAGCCTGGAGCCTCTTCCAGGCCTCCCATGTGGGTGCAAGGACAAAAGGACATGGCCATCTTCTACTGCTTTTGCAGGCTATAGCAGAGAGCTGTATTGGAAGTGAAGCAGCTGGGATTAGAACTGGCGCCCATATGGGATGCCAGCTCTGCAGACGGCAGCTTTACCAGTGTCTGGCCCCAGTGCCCACTATTTCAGTGCCTTCTTTAATGACCCTGCTGGACCCCAACTGCCTGGAAGACACTGATGCTCTCAGTGGTACATGTAAGCATCATATGGTGAGAAGCACCTTAACAGAAGGTAATGGTTTTTCCTGTTTTATCCCCAAAAAGAGGTGCAGAGAGCAAAAACAAACAAAGAAACCCAGCTCCCACTTAAAATGCACAGCAGAATCATGATCTCTTAATTCAGTGTGATTTTATGAAAACATACTCATGATGTTCCTCAGCAGTGATCCTGATCTCAAGTCATGTTCTGGCCACTGGTTTGCTGTTAGCCTTGATTGATTTTAGCCTGGGTTGAGATGAAACATATTCATCAACTAACCCTGCTAAGGTGGCTCGTCCTTCACATTCGCAGATATCTGTCTGACGCTTTGTGGAGTATCTTCTTCACAGGAGTTTGATCCTACACAGAGTTGCCTGTCTCTAAAGGACTGTAGGAAACAAGAATGAATAATGGTTACCATACTTTCATTGAAATCTGGACAGGAATAGGGATTGTTCAGGATTTGCAAGGAGAGGGGAATGGAGAGAGAGAGAGAGAGAGAGAGAGAGAGAGAGAGAGAGAGAGAGAAACTGTCTTTAGGTAAATTTTTCCTCCTGCTCAAATCTGAAAATGCCTTCCCTGATCTATCCTATTCTCCAGGAAACACCTGCTTTTCCAGTTGATCCTTTGTTGGATAATGACAGTGCAGTGCGTCAAGGGGAAAATAGCATTTCCTCTGTGTTAGAGGTTCAGACATTTCTTTCTTTCCTTTCCTTTGATGGAGGAAAAATGCAGGGTGATGAGAAAGCCTTGATTGCCTTCACCAGATTAGCTTTACATTATAAATCCATTCCAGTGGATAACCAGGGCTTGAATATGCCAGAGGCTCAGCGTATCTAATTGAACTTTCTCTTGTGGTTCCATTTTGCTTCTGAAGGGCTACAGAATTGGAGCTAATAGACAGAGAAAGGGTCTTCCAGAACATTACACTTAATTTGACAGCATTGCCCATTTGTAATATCCCAAATGCCTCTCAGCCCCTTTGTGTCTACTTCCGTTGATGCTTCAAGTACCATTTTGTGGGGTGGAGGGTAATCATTCCATTAAGTACACTTTATTCCCCTACAGTGCCCTTTCCAGTTTCAATTGTACAGAATTATGATCATTTTGTTTTTAAAGTACATAACCATTGGCTTTTTGGTAATAATACTTACAAATAATTTTTCTTTTTTTAAAAAAATATTTATTTATTTGAAAGTCAGAGTTACACAGAGAGAGAAGGAAAAGCAGAGAGAGAAGTCTTCTATCCGCTGGTTCACAACCCAGTTGGCAGCAAAGGCCAGAGCTGTGCCCATCCGAAGCCAGGAGCCAGGAGCTTCTTCCAGGTCTTCCACACGGGTGCAGGGGCCCAAGCACTTGGGCCATCTCCCACTGTTTTCCCATGCCATAGCCGAGAGGTGGATCAGAAGAGGAGGAGTTAAGACTTGAACGGGTGCCCAATAGGGATGCTGGCACTACAGGTGGTGGCTTTACCCACTATGACACAGTGCTGGCCCTACAAATACTCTTTCAATAAGGTGGAACTTTGATAGTGTTTTCCAAAAACCTCTCAAGGAAATATACGAGTAAAAATCTAATAGTTCCCTCTTGTGCCTTTGTCTACAGTTTCGTGCTACATTTGAAGCTCCTGTGGTCATCAGATTCCAACGACTTCACCTTTTCACTGTCCTTCTGCATAGACTCTGAGGTCACTTTTATTCTGTAACCACAAATTAGGATTTTTTGTGATATGTAGCAGTAACTTGAAGAGGTGCCAAAGGTATGAAACACATACAGAGAATTAAAGCATGTGAGCTAACACAATGTACTGAGTAGGGTTTATTTTTTTTTAAGACAAAATAAATTTTTGACCTCCAAAACAAATTGAGATGAAATGGGCAAAAGGGTTAACATACAGAATTCATTAGTTGACCTAGAAAATATGAAAACAGACCCAGATATGTAATTTTTTTAAGATTTGTTTTAGTTTGACAACATTGCCCATTTGTAATATCTCGAATGATTTGAAAGGTAGAATGACAACAGAGAGAGAGAGAGAGAGAGAGAGAGAGAGAGAGAGAGAGAGAAAGAGAGAAATTTTCCATCCTCTGGTTTACTCCCCAGGTAACCGCAATGTCTGGGGTAGAGCAAATGGAACCCAGGGGCTTGAAACTTCATCTGGATCTCCCAGATGTCCCAGGTGCATTAGCAAGGAACTGAATCAGAAAGTAGAGCAGCTGGAACTCCAACTGGTGCTCAGATAAGGCATGCCAGTGCCACAGGCATCATTTTAAGCAGCTGTAAGTGCTGCTGAATCCTGTAAGTGAGCAAGAAAATCTCTATCGGATGTGCCAAACAAAGTCTACTTTTCTGCTTATATTCTCAAAAGGGATTCCTAAAACATACTGGGATGATGATGATGGAGAACTCTAGTAGTGGCATTTCAGTGTAGAGATGACATTTGTCCAGAAACCAAGTGGCTTAGATCTTTGCTCTGTTCTGACACCAATCAGTAAGGAAGTTATGTGGCTGAAATACCTTTTATCTTTAAAATAGAAAATATTATGATTATTTTAATATTAATTATAATATGATTAACCACAGTCCAGAACACACACTTAATTAAATCAATTTAATTGAGCGTATTGATTAGGTTTATGACTTTTTGAATAAATTGATATGTAGTTATGTGGTTAAATTAGGTAGGCAGTTCTCAAAGAACTAAATATATTTTAGTATTTGAATTCTAACCAGCAATAGGAATATTTAACATTTGCAGAGAAATAACACATCAGAGAGGTCATTAGAATGTAATAACTAAATTAAATCTACACTGCAATCAATATATGCAGAATTGGTGCTGAAAATATGGAATTGGTATGAGACAAAGGTAATTGGGAGAAGTTTCTTAACTGTATATTTGTATTCAAAGAAATGAAAATGATAAAATCAAAGTGATCAATAAGAAAGCCAACTTCTAGCTAATGGATAAAATGTGAAGAAGTGAATTTGTAAAAAGAGCCAACAAGAGAATGAAGCACTTATTCAGGAAATATTGGAATAAAAGTTTTCTGAGCAAAATGAATATCCAATTACTTTGCTCATTTCTATTGTCTCATCTTCTTGTAAAAAGCACTTGTTATTTATTTTGTGTGTCTTATTTATATGATTAAGTAAAAGTTCCTGGGCCTTATATGAATTATTTACAAGAAGACACAGCTTTTTATAATTTTTGAAATAGTTATGATACTTTAAATTTTATCTGTGTAAAAATCAAGCAAAATTTAAATTCATATATCAAAAATCACTCTAGGATTACTCACATAAATTTGAAGTAACCACTAGGTTAGCCATTGATTTGTTGCATATGAACTTTAGTGCAAAAGTAGCCTCATACATGAATACAAAACATTTGCCATTGATGTTATTAATTTTTTAGGTTTAATAATCTATAAAAGTTAATAACATTTATGTTAAAAATGCTTCCTGGATGAAAAAGTAAACTATAAAGGTAAATAACAAAATTACCATTGCCATCAATGAATCTGCTAGCATGGTTAGGGAGAAAAACATACTCAGGAAAAACAAATAAATGAACGAAGAAAAGGTCATTAAAGGTGCAAAATATAGTTTGAATAAAGAATCAAGACGTTTCAAAATTATTTAACTCCTGGTTATATGAAAGAGGCAAATTCTGTGTATGTGCAGAATTATGTTTGATTTCAAAGAATTCTTCAGACTCTGAAGATTGGACATAATTTCAGCTGAAGGAATGGATTTAAACATTGTCAGTGGGGCATCTGTTTCAGATCATTCCAGTTCTCCTGGAGGGGAGTCAACTGACTTGGTTCTCTCATCCTGTTCCATTCCTTCTGTCTCCTCTTTTGCAGCATCATCATCATTGTAACTTTTACTTTTAAGTTATTTAATAATTAAATCTAATATTTGTATAGTATGAGTTCTATGCTGAGTACTATCCAAAGTCTGCCGTTTAATATATGTTATTCAATAATCCTCATAACAATCTTACAAGGTAAGTACTATATTTACCCCCATTTTACAGAGGGGGAAGCTGAATCAAGATTTAAGTATCCTCCTCAGATTACAACTTACAAATGGCAGGCCTGGGATGTGAACCCAGCTGTGTGAATCTAGACTTTGTGCTAGGGTTGGACTGCCCTACCCACAATCAAGTCTTAGAATTGATGCTGCAGGAATCTTCACAAGAAAATGAAGAATGAGATTGTTATCTTCATTCGCCTATGAGAATACTGATAAAGATCAATTCCCCAAAATTACAGCATTAATAAGTGACAAAGCTAGCGTTCAAACCCAGGTTTCAGTGAATCTACTGTCTCTCATGGAATTTTAGATACCATATCCTCTAAGCAGCAACTTCAATCTGATTTCAAAATATTTGTATACTATAAACATGTAAAATATCTTTGAAAGGTGACTTTTATTTTAGGAGATCTAATTTTAAATAAATATCCAAAAGCAGACTTTCTTGGATAGGATTGTATTTAATGCTTGGTAACACAAGCTTTTATTTATAAATACAGGATTCCAAGGAGGAATATCAAGAACACCAAAAAATAAAAATCACCTCAACATGTTACACACACTTGACTTAAACTAAAGTAATTTTAGAACAAATGAACTGTTATATTTGTCCTCTCTTATCTGATATTAGACAGTACTTCCTGTGTATGACATAAACAAGTAAGTGGAGTAGCATTGAAATCAACACATCAAGTCTAACAATGCAAGTATTTTTTTCAACTTTTATTTAATAAACATAAATTTCCAAAGTACAACTTTTGAATTATAGCGACTTTCCCCCCCATAACCTCCCTTCCACCTGCAACCATCCCATTTCCCACTCCCTCTCCCATCCCATTCTTCATCACGATTCATTTTCAATTATCTTTATATACGGAAGATCAGTTTAGTATATACTAAGTAAAGATTTCAAGTGGTTTCAATGAAGAATACGTGTTGAATCAAATAGATAATTGAATCTGTGTTCTGGAATTTTGGGTAGATGATTTTGAGGAGAAGCCTTCATGTAGACTTGAAGTTAATGATCTAACAAGATGTGTACTTTAAGATTTTCCAGTGATATTGATGGATTTTTAAGCTATCATCATTCTCACTTGGAGACTGTGGTGTCTGGACTACTCCTTTATATGACACTTGGCTGACATTTAGCTATCTGTGTCAAACTGGATGAAACCAATTGGTTTGTCATATAAATCGATCCTTTGGTTTCACATTTCTTTTCATTATGTTCCAACTGACTGATCTATTCAACCTAGAATATCTTCTGATTTGATTTTTTCATGTTGGCTACTTGTGTGAGTCTTAATACATTTTCTAGTCTTAGCTCTCTTCTGTTTACAAAGCAAAGAAAGCCACATACTACTTCTGCCTGTTTTGTGTTTCTGGATAGTAAGTTGAACGAATACTTTTTACACTTGTCAGGTAAAAGTGTTAGGGAGATTATTTAAAGGCAAAACCACAGTTAGTCTATTCAAGTTTGAGCCAACTTAAATTCTCTTTGGGTTAAAGCCAACTCAAAATACGTCTCAAGTTCCTGACATGAAAGAACCATACTTGTATAAAGAAAGGAAATTTAAGACCATCTAGTGACTTTTAATATCACAGGGAAGCGTTTAGCTGATTTTGGGTTTTTCCCTTTAGAAAAGTAGATTTAAAATGCTAATAAAGCCCAGTCCAATCTTCCTTTGTAAATGAAAAAGGGAATGGGGGCACAGTGTTCATTTAATGATGGGTACATGAAAATGACAGTGTCCTAGGGATCAAGAGAAATGATGTAAATCTTTTAAAATGAGAATATTAAAAACTTTCTCTTGAGTGCTAAGGCAACATATACGGAGGATAGTAATAATGCCTACAAGAGGATGAAATATATATTAATGATAAATACATGTACATATATATTATGTATTTTTTCTGCTGGGATTCAAATATATGAATAAATATATGTCAGATATTGATTTTTGAAATAATTTAAACATAATGGCACTTCAAAACATTCACTGAAAACTAGGGTTGGAAGATTTTTTTATTTTAGTTAAAAAAATTTCTGAAACCCATACAATCTTTTCATAATTGGCATTTTCCATGAACTTTTTGAAGACTCTGTATACATAGATTTCCAAATGTTTTCCACTAAAATATACTTCTCTTTTAATTACATTTTCCATGAACTTTTGAAGGCCCCTCTTACACATTTTTATTTAAAATGATATTTATTTTATTCTGTGGTTTATCAGACATTTTTTGAAGAGATTATTATCACACCCTTTTCTGGAAAGTTTTATCTTCTTTTTTCTGTTCCTAACTTTGTAACTGCGCCATTATTCTTACTCGGTCGTTTTTTAGGCATGTCATACATACTTGATACAGGATACTGTGATGCACTTAATTAAACATAACATGCAAATATCTAGGCTGGAACTTCAATTGCTCATAATTCCTGTCCTAGAGCTTAATGGATGTCATTGAATTGTCTTCGCAACTTTTACCTGGAAATTTTTCTTCTAGAAATTTGCCCATAGCACCTTAAAGCCTAGTTGTACAGGTCAGTTTAAAAAAGAAAAAGACTATGATGCCCAAATCAGTCTTTTAAGAAAAATAAAAAGCAAAGGATGTTGAATACAAGTATCTGGTGAAACGCCTGTCCAAAATTGTAGTCGCATTTTATCCTATGGTATATTCTGACACCTATCCTGGGGTTGATACATTTCATCTTAGTGGTGCTAAATATTGAGGTGCTAAGATTGTGCAGTCTGAAATCACACTGCAGAGCTGGATGATGGGCTCCTATGAACATTTTATGCTGGAGGAAACAGGACATGGAGGAGAAACTCCAGCAGCAGACTGCGCGCTATGTATGCGCATACACACTCACAGTTTGTAACTGGTAGGGCGACAGGTCAAGAAGTATCTTTCCCATCCCTTTCTCTTACAGCAGATTCTTTTGTTGGCTGAAGCTCACCTTAGGTTATAGCTGCATTAATTCCTGATTTTAGCCTACTAGTACACTGCTTCACCCGGGGATAGAGAGAGTTGGGTGTGAAAAGAAAAAGCATCACCATTCTGTTAAGACCCATGTGTGTAATAGCAACACATTTTGGAGACCAGAAGAATTGGGTAGAATATCAGTTCCTCTGTGACGTCTTTTCAACACTATTTATGTTCTTTCACCTTTGGAAAATTCAGTGTGTCATTGTTTTTCCTTTTAACTGGCTGTTCAGAAAATTTTTACATCAAAGTTTTCAAGTTGAAAGACGTAATTTCAGTAAGTTTTACCCTGGTAAATACTCACATTCACTAAATAATCCAAAACAAAAAAAAATAGCCATCTTTAAATAACAAAGGCTCATGTTTAAAATATTATCAACGAATGTTCACGCATTAGCCAGAGAGATTCTCCCTGGCTTGAGTCCAGGGTCATCTTCATGAGTGAAAAGAGAACATTTTGTATTCTACCTGCCAGGTGAGAATCTGAGTCATACTTTCCCAACTGATGTTTTTGGAGGCAGAGAGCCGATGAGAAACTTAAACTGTACAGTTCTTTCTTAATATAATGCATAAAATATTGACAGAGCATGTAATATGGATGGTTTTTAATTTCAAGATCTAGTTATAAAGTTCTGATCAACGATCTAGAAGAACACTAGCTAATTTAGAACATAATTCTTGGAGGAGTTTGTTTTGCCCAGGGGCTTTGGCTTGAGAGAGACCTTTGAAAATGTTTAGCATTTCTCTCCTTTGAGACTCTTGAGTAGCACAATCTGGGTAGCTTCACGTTTGGATATTTCATTTCACTAAAACACTCTTTTTCCTATTCATTTTCCCAGGCTTTTTTAATAGTCGTAGAATGCCATTGGGTTAACAGAACATTTTTCTAGGGTACTATTTTATTCATTAAATGAGATTTTTATTAGCCAACTTAGCATTTAAAATATAATTCAGAACAATGGAAAACGATGAATGAGTTAAAGAGACTGCATTTTGAGAAACTAACATTTTGGTTATACTGTTTAAATCAAAACTTACTTGTCTTCAGGTAATGATGGGTTTGGTGATCCTGTTGTTTAAATTATTTCCTACTTTTATGCTAAACTCTATAATCAAACCCTAACAGTTAAAAAGTTTCATGTTGTGATTCACCCTTATTCTGGGGGTCTCAGGTTCAGTAAACTGGACAAACATCACCCTATTCCCCCCATTTTTAGTGTGGCTCTTTGGACTGGAATTGTTCACACTTCCTTCAGCATCCTACTTCAACTCAGATGTCAGAGTCCAGTTTTGTCTGTCATTGTTTACATCCATGCCAGACAATTCTTAAACTCTTTTCTGTATTCTGTTGCCTGTGTTTAAAGGTTTCCCATTGTGTATAGCTTTAGACCAAGTTATCATTGCCCTCCTGAGACTTCTGCTAGGCCACCCTGCTCTACCCTTCCAAACTTACCTCTCATGACTCTTCTCTAGAGAACACCTACCTTTCACAGAGCAAACCATTCAGTGCCCCTAGAATTCCCTGCCTACCTCTTTACACATGCACTTTTGTTTCGCATTTTCCCCAAACTCCTTTCCCTTTCTGTATGCTCATTACCTTATTAAATCCAGTTCAAGCATCTCTTTTTTTTTCCTTTAAATATCTCCACATGAATTCTACTCAGTTTTCCCTCTCTTCCCTTTGGGTTTCTGTTGCTGCCATGAACTGAATATGTGTAACTCCCTAAAACGCATTATGTTGAAATCCTAAACCTCAGTGTGGTAGTATTAGGAGGTGGGGCCTTTGGGAGACAACAAGGCCATAATGGATAGCCCTTCATGAAAGAGGCGTGTCCTTTTATAAAACGGACCCCCAAGAGCTCCCATTCCCTTTATCTGCCATGTGAGAATGCAATGACAACTTGGTTGTCTGAAACCCAAAAGAGGGTCCTCACTAGAACTCAACAGTGCTAGCATCCTGTTCCTGGATCTCCCAGGCTCCAGGACTGTGAGAAATAAATTCTGTTGTTTATAGATCATACCATCCAGCCTATGCTACTTTGCTATTGCAGCCTGAACTAAAGCACTAACTTCACCATTCACCAGATCATAATCACCTGGCCAATCTTTAACGTATCTTTTATTTTCTTGGAATATCAAAAAAGGGCAAAAATGATATCTTTTCTGTCTTATTCATATACAACACAAAATTCCTGCTCCATGGAAGGCACACAATGATTGCTGAAAAAAAAATAAAGCATGGGAAGGAGGAAGGGAAGGAGTGAAGGAAAGGGGGAAGATAGGGAGAAGGGAGAAGAAAGGAAAGAAGGAAGGAAGGGAAGCTGGGAGAAAGGAAGGAGGAAAGGTCTAAAGTGTGAGGCCGCCTGCAGTGCTCGAATCCCATATGGGCACCAATTCAAGTCCCGGCTGCTCCACTTCTGATAGAGTTCCCTGCTAGTGCTCCTGGGAGTTGGGGCCCTGCATGTCTGTGGGAGACCCAGATAAAGCTCTAGCTTAGGGTTTCAGCCTGGCCATGGCGGCCATTTAGGGAGTGAACCAGTGAATGGAAGATCTCTCTCTCTCGTCTCTCCCCCCTCTCTGTCTCTGTAACTCTGCCTTTCACATATATAAAATAAGTCTTAAAAAAGAGTGAGGAAGGAAGGAAGGAAGAACAGAAGGGAGGAAAACAGAAAAGAAATAGGGAGAGAGGGAAAAAGAAGCAGTGAGGAGGGAAGAAAGAATGAAGGAGACATAGAGAGGGAAGGAGAGAAGGAGAGAGATTTAACTCTTGTCTCAAGAACAGAAATGTAAAGTTTCAAAAGGAAGGACCATACCATTTTGTGAAAAGAAACCATGAATATCTCTTGCACGACTATAGATGCCTAAACATTCCTGCATTCAATAAGGTTGTCACTCTTTTTCTGCATCTGGCAGTGTGGTGTGGAGGTGGGTTGGGGTGGGGGAGGGTAGTGGTGGAGGGGGTACATCCCTTCTCCTTGCTTTATGATCTCAAAATTTTGGAAAACAGTAGTTTCTTCTCACAAAGTTGTTAGGAATATTGGGTGACTATCTTATCCATCTCTATAGATGCATACAAAATGTTTCGCTCATCTAAAATTTTCCTCATGAAATATATTTTACTTCTAAAGTTAATTTATTAAAAACTAATTAATTAATACACATACTTCCAAGTTGTTATAATGAGCCATCACTAATCATTATTTATAGAGATGGGTGATTGTTTAAGAATATGAATAAAGAAAGCTTCAAAATAACCTTGCATTTCTGTGATGAAAAACACCTATGCTTTCTTTGCCTGATAATAGCAATCTAGGTCTGAAATACTGAAACATATCTACAAAGTTTCTCTTTGAAACATATCTACATATATTTTCTAAACTTACTGGGCTGACTGCCTGTATGCCTTCATGCTACATAGTTTTTATTCCTCTGTGGCCAATCCATAAACTTATCAAAACAGGTTATATAGTCACTTGTTTAGCTAATGTCATATATTAGCAAGATGTAATGGGTTTTCCAGTTAACTCTGCCTATTAAAGTGGTCACAGGTCAGATCAATTGGTCTGAAATATTTCCTACAAATCCTGTAATCTGTGTCATGAGTATAACAGGAAACAAGTAATAGCGGCTCCCACATGGTGGTGGCCAGATTGAATGATTCAGCAGCTTAGCGATGGTCCTTTCCATCTTTCTGGGTCGCCATCCTAGCCGGTTTGGCTAGCTCCTCTCCATGTTGCCAAAGCTCCTCGCAGCTCATCTGACTCATCAATGTCAAAAGAAGATAAGGAAAGTTTTCTTCCTTCAGCCTTATTCTAAACACTAAAAGTGAAAAATCTTTGCCCATATGTCCTTTAATACTCTTTCTTTCTGTTACATTTATTTATTCCCCAGTTAAGATTTGGGCTCCATGTCAGCAAAGATAGTTCTGCTTTGTTTATTGCTATTTCTTCAATACTTAATATTTGCTATGTAATAGGTACCCAGTAGATATTGTAGAATAAGTTGGCCAAATTGGATTGCATGTGCTTTCTGCAAACTGATCTTAATTTGAGGAAGATAAGATCCTTATGGTTAACTATGACCCTTAGGAGATCAGTTGAGACAAATGAGAGGTAGATTCTAGAATAAATTAGGGATCTGGTGGCCTGAAAAGGGAGCAAATTGCTGTTAGGTTGCACATATACATGACCTGCTATAAATGTCATAGCTGCTGGTTATATCTGGGAACAGAAGTGAGCATTTCTAGTAGGTTTTGAATAAAGTAGAGTTGATAAAGAAAAAAAGGAAGTACAAGCCGAAAAGTAATAAAATATTTACTAGCCTGGGAAAGAAATGGAATAACACTGGGTGCGGTAAGATGCCTGAGTCATGTAGCTTGTGATTGACCAACTATTTTGTCTTTACTTACTTTATCTACTGAAGGATTTATACATGCCTAATGTAGTGTCAGCTATTTAATTAAATTTCTTGGTAGAACTTGATTTTCCTTATCCCATTTTTGGGATGTTATTAAAGATGCTCAATCATGCCATTAGGAAACATTATTCAAACTTACTTGGGGAAATGAGCTGTCTCAGATAGCTTATTTTTATTTATCAATATTATAATTTATCTTTTAGAAGTAGGACTGTATATCCTATAGTAAATCATTTAAATGCCAATGCTTCTATCCTGATCACTACAACTTGCTATTGGAGATTCTTGTCTGGAGCATATAAGGGAGCTTCAAAACATTCATGGAAAAGTGGCATTAAAATATAATGAGTGTTTTCCATGGACTTTTAGAAGCCCTGTGTATTTAGACAATCAATGAACAATATTAAGTTTGAGGAGCCAGTGCTGTGGCTCACTTGGTTAATCCTCTGCCTGCAGTGCCGGCATCCCATGTGGGCACCAGATTCTGTCCCGGTTGCTCCTCTTCCAGTCCTGCTCTCTGCTGTGGCCCAGGAAGACAGTGGAGGATGGCCCAAGTGCTTGGGCCTTGCACCAGCATGGGAGACCAGGAGGAAGCACCTGGCTCCTGGCTTCGGATCGGCGCAGCACCGGCTGTGGTGGCCATTTGAGGAGTGAACCATGGAAGGAAGACCTTTCTCTCTCTCTCTCTCGCTCTCGCTCTCGCTCTCTCTTTCTCTCCCTTTCTCTCTTACTGTCTAACTCTATCTGTATCTGTCAAATAAAAAAAAATTTAAAAATATTAGGTTTGATGTTTAATTGATTAATTATTTCTATATATTTTTTTTTATTTGACAGGTAGAGTTATAGACAGTGAGAGAGAGAGACAGAGAGAAAGGTCTTCCTTCCATTGGTTCATTCCCTAAATGGCCACTACGTTTATGCTGATCTGAAACCAGGAGCCAGCTGCTTCCTCCTGGTCTCTGATGCAGGTGCAGGGGCCCAAGCACTTGGGCCATCCTCCATTGCCTTTCCAGGCCACAGCAGAGAGCTGGACTGGAAGAGGAACAACCGGGACTAGAACCCAGAACCCATATGGGATGCTGGCACTGCAGGCAGAAGATTAACCAAGTGAGCCACAGCGCCAGTCCCGAATTGATTAATTCTTTCACCAAACAGACTTTGTACTTCCCTATCTCCTTGTCTCTATTATGGAAAATGTTACTAAACACCTTTCTGCAAAGTGATAGCCAGAGACTTTGGCAATGTCCAGATGGATTGGTCTACCAAAGGAAAAACGACAATAAGAAACATTTTTCCCTCTTGAAATCTGTATTTCTGCCTAGAGACTTTTGTTTTCAGAGGCCCTCTTAATGATTGGTCATGGAATCTTGCTTACGTTTTTTAAAAATTCCTAGAAACAGATCATATAAAATCATCTTCTCTTTGAACCTGAGCTTTGTTTCTTTTTCCTGTTACTGTGTACTTACTTCATTCTCCATGATTCCTCAAAGGCTTAGAATATGATCTGACAGTCTTATCTGGAATTCTTTTAGAGCTTTTGGAAAGATTTCAAGCACATTTTGAAGAGTTAATTCTACTCTCTTACTCTGGACTTCAGGCCTCTTCACAAATATTGTGCGTTTGACAATCTAAAGACTATGCTAACTGGCAATGAAAAAGTCAATGGGAGTTAAATAGTTCTACCATTATTTTCATGAGTAATATGGTTCCTTCACCCCAGTCTGCATACTTCTTCCTTGATCATTCTGAATAAAATAAACAGTACCCTGTAGTGATTAGATACCTGTGCTTTAGAGTGTGCCTGCTTGGATTGGAGCCTTGGTTCTTGCCACTTATTAGCAATGGGACCTCGAGTCACTTATTAAGTATATGATCTTTTTGAGCTTCCCTACTGTGAGTAATAATAGCATTGATTTCATAGCACTCTTGTGGAGGCTACACAAGATAATGCCCCAAAGGCACTTAGCATAGTGCTGGGCACATTGTAATTGCTTAAAACCTGTAGTTTAACTACCTTGCTGAAAGAGATCAGGATTGGAGCAAGGAGAAGGAAGGTTTCTTGCACGTGGTAGCAATGTAGAAGTTCTGGGAGATGGAGTATGCTGCGATAATCCAGGTGCTGCACGGGGGCTGCTTTTCTCTCTGACACTTGTTGGTAGGCTCCACTGCAGAAGTTTAACATGTGTGGCAAGGAGGAATGAAACAGCTGAAAGGGTGTGTAGTTCCTATAGAGCTGGAAAATTTATTTGGACTTATCTGAGCTTTGACCTTTGCTTCCAGTAAGTGCCTGGGGAGTGTTCAAGGTTGATTCCCCTCGCCTCCCCTCCTCCCCCCGCCCCAGTCTTACCTCAGATGCCCTTTGGTGTGTCTCATATTTCAGGTACTACCCTTTAAGACATTTGTTTTCCCCCTCCCATTTCTCCCCTCCCTTTACAAACATGGACTGTGGATCTTAGCCTGTATCTGAGTGGACTGTCTCTCTCTGTTAAGAATATATTAAGATTCATCGATTTTTCAGGCCCTTGAAGTCCTCTGCCATCCAGTGTGTTAAAGCCATGTTGGGTGTTTGCTTCTCCTGTAGGATCTACTCAAATGTGAGCTCAATGGTGAGCACCACAACTTCAGCTTCGAAACAGTGAAGTTTTCTTTTGGTCTTGCACTGAAGATTTGTTTCATATCTTTGCTTAATGGTGAAAAATATCCTAATTATATATGCACAGGATTTTTAGTGCAGTACTATTTGCAATGATGAAAAATTGAAAACACTCAATGTTTATCAACTGGAGAATGTTAAAATAATTATGGTGCATTCATAAGATGGAATACTAGGCAGACATTAAAATGAATGAGGCAGAACTGTATATAGGGATATATAAATATTTCGCAACATGTTGCTGGGTGGAAAAAAAAGAAGATTGCAGAATATTATGTATAGTATGATCCTATTCTTTTGTATAAAAATATATGTGTATGTGCAAAAGCAAAGTTTTTTAATTGAACTGTTAATAGTGGTAACCCTTGTGCAGTGGAAATGGGGACAGAGGAGGACAGAAACTCACTTTTCTTCAACACATTTCCATAATGTACGAATGACTCTCCATAAGCATGGGTTTCTATGATGATTAAAAATTAAAACCTGGGGCAAACGTTTGGCACAATGGTTAGAACACTCCTTAGGACACCCACATCCCATATTGGAGTACCCGGTTTGAGTTGTGGCTCCACTTCTGATTCTAACTCCTTACTGTTGTGCCCGCTGGGAAGCAGAAGATGATGGCTCAAGGTCTTGGGTCCCTGTCACTCATGTGAGAGATCTGGGTTGAAATCTAGCTCTTGGCTTTGGTTTAACCCAGAGCAGGCTATTGTAGGCATTTATGTAGTGAACCAGCAGCTTGAAGAGCTCTCTACCTCCCTCTGTCTTTCTGTCTCTCTGCCTTTATAACATAATAGAGGCCGGCGCCGTGGCTCACTAGGCTAATCCTCCGCCTGCAGTGCCGGCACACCGGGTTCTAGTCCTGGTTGGGGCTCTGGTTCTGTCCTGCTTGCCCCTCTTCCAGTCCAGCTTTCTGCTGTGGCCCAGGAAGGCAGTGGAGGATGGCCCAGGTGTTTGGGCCCTGCAGCCGCATGGGAGACCAGGAGGAGGCACTTGGCTCCTGGCTTCGGATCTGCGCAGTGCGCCGGCCGTAGCAGCCATTTGGGGGGGTGAACCAACTGAAGGAAGACCTTTCTCTCTGTCTCTCTCTCTCTCACTGTCTAACTCCAGCGCGCCGGCCGTAGCAGCCATTTGGGGGGTGAACCAACTGAAGGAAGACCTTTCTCTCTGTCTCTCTCTCTCTCACTGTCTAACTCCAGCGCGCCGGCCGTAGCAGCCATTTGGGGGGTGAACCAACTGAAGGAAGACCTTTCTTTCTGTCTCTCTCTCTCTCACTGTCTAACTCTGCCTGTCAAAAAAAAAAAAAAAGAAAGAAAGAAAACCACATAATGGAGGGGCTGGCGCTGTGGTACAATAGGTTAATCCTCTGCCTGCGGCACTGGCATCCCGTATTGGCACCAGTTCTTTTCCCAGCAGCTCCTCTTCTGATCCTTCTCTCTGTTATGACCTGGGAAGGCAGTTGAAGATGGCTCAAGTCCTTGGGCCCCTGGGAGACCCTGGGAGTCCTTGGGCCCATGTGGGAGACCAGAAGAAGCTCCTGACTCCTGGCTCCTGGCTTTGGATCGGCTCAGTTCCTGCCTTTGTGGCCATTTGGGGAGTGAACTAGCAAGTCATTTAACTCTGCAAGCCTTATTTTCCCTATCTGTAGAATGAACCATTAGACTTGATGGCCACTAGAGCCCTTTCTATCTCTGAAAATGCTATTGGAGTTTCAATTTTTGGTTTCTTTTGGGATAGGATGTGGCAGAGTTACCATGGGTTTTGGCGTAAGTGAACTTGGGTGTGAAAAAGTTTATAGTTCAGTGACCGTGTACAGGTCCACCTGATCAATTTCCCAGGTTCTTCAATCGGGCTAGCAGGGGTGGGAAACATCTGGTCTGTAAGCCATATAAGCCCACGAAATCATTAGGTCTGATCCTGCTGAGGCAATTGCTGGCAGGACTCAAAAGTCAAAGAATCTAATTTCTACGTTGATAAATTTGCATGGTCTGCAAATGGTGTTATCAATATCCAAAAGGTCCTTGGTAGAAAAAAGTTTCCCTACCTAAAGATACCAATACCTAGCTTGGAGAAATGTTCTAGGTGTTCACTGCAAAAATGCCTTTGAAGTACTTACTATTGAGCACATGGTAGGTGTTCAATAAATGTTAATTTCCTCTTCCCTTCCTTCCATTTAAAGCATGATCAAAATGTGAAATGAAATGAAGCAAAGATACATCCATATTCGACATAGGAGAAAACATTAAGATGCGTATTTTTTGAAGATTTATCTATTTTATTTGAAAGGCAGAGTTATAGAGAGGCAGAGGGAGGAGGAGAGGAGGAGGAGAGAGAGAGAGAAAGAGAGAGAGAGAGAGGTGGTCTTCCATCTACTGGTTCACTCCCCAGATTGCTGCAACAGCCAGGGATGTGCCCATCTGAAGCCAGGAGCCAGGAGCTTCTTCTGGGTTTTCCATGTGGGTACAGGGGCCCAAGGACTTGGGCCATCTTCTACTGCTTTCCCAGGCCATAGCAGAGAGCTGGATGGGAAGCGGAGCAGCCAGGACTCGAACTGGTGTCCATATGGGATGCTGCCACTGCAGGTGTTAGCTTTACCTGCTATGCCACAGCACCAGCCCTGGAAGATGTAGATTTAATGACTGACATTGTCTGGGTACGATTTGTTCCATTTATGTGGATAGTTCTGCTTGGGTCCAGGAGAACAGAGCGTGTCAGAAATTTCTTTGAGCTTCTCTAATTAGCATTACTTTAATGTGAAATATTAAAAAACAAGGTTGTAATGTACAGCTTTTACCATGGTCTATTGAAGCTGTTCCTGTCTACAAGGCTGTCTCTCAATGACGTCACTGAGGAAAGTGATCTCAACTCATCTTTTCCTGAAGCACACAGCATGGTACATAATATGTAGTTGTCATTGCTAAATATTTACTATTCTAATTGCATTCCAAACACACTTTACACTTTCAAAAACTTTAGAAAGAATTTTTAAACTCATTGACAGAACACATAAATTATTATTGCAGATCTGGAATCTGGGATTGAAAATCATTAGTTGCCAATGCTTAAAAAATGTGTTTAATAACAAAATAAATCTTAGTGACTCAGCAACTACCCAATTACTGAACTTTTCCTCTCTTTTCCAGGTTCCAATAAATCATCATAGAGGACTGAGATGAAGCCCCAAAATATAGGAATTTAAATGAGGACCACATAAGGAAGTCATGCAGCTCTATGTGGACTATACAGAGGCCAAACAAACAAGAAATACAGCTCAGATAGAACAAGGGGAGAATAGGAGAAAGACAAGCACTTGAGGTTAACTAACATTTTGCAGGACAGACTATAAAAAATAGTTACATGAAAGGCTAAAAAAAACAAAACAAAAAACAAAAACCAATACTCAGAAACATGTGAAAAGGCACAGGAATACAGGGCAAAGTGAAAGAGGAAAGGACTCCTCTTGCTTCCAGAATAGCAAATGTGTGCACGGCAAGCAATCTCAAGGCTGGATTCCTAGCCCATGTAGCTTGCTGGGAATTCTCCTGCAGTTATACAGCCGTCCACTGAGCATGGAATTCACCAGAGATTCCAGACCTCTGAGGTCTGCTTTGTCCCCATGTCACATTTGTACATTGCTTGTCAGAGTGCTTCCATAGGGTTGTGATGAATGAGAGTAAAGAACTAAGTATAGATAACCACGTAACACTACTCATTAAATTAAAAAGGCATTTTTCAAAAATCCAAGGAAACTATGTTGGCAATTTAAAAAAAAAATCTATAAAATTAGGAAATTGGCTGCCTTAAAAAATGGTAAAATATTACCTTTTGGTGTGAATTTCCAGAGGACCAAGGCTGAGAAATCTGTGGACACATGACAAAATTAATTCTTTGTTAAGTAATCTTAAAACCCTCATTGAGTAAGAAATAAATTACTAATCCTTAAGAAACAGAAAATAAATGTGGGACATAGTGAATTTGGGGATAATTACCACTTTTTCACATTAAAAGATTCAAGATTATCCAGATGTTTGCACAGTTCCCCAGAGAAAGCTGAGGGCCATTTCCTGCCAGGATGGAATGAATTATATAGTGTGTATGTAACATTTATTCTGTCGTTTAAAAATAATCCCACCAGTTTATTCAATAACAATGAATCGTTGTTAGTTCTTGGAAGATATGAAAAGCCGCCCGGGGCCTTTTGGAGTTAATTTATTCCACACAGAAGATTCCATTCACAGTTACCTGACTTCTCTGTATTGCCTCTTCGAGTCCCTCAGGGCACCTTTATCTAGATGGGGACTTCAGTTGACCTAATCCGACCTGTCTACACAGACAGCTTGGTGGGTTTGGTTCCGAAGTGAACCAGAGCCTTCCATGGGAGCATGTGGATGAAGTCAGGAGGAAAGCACAGGTGACATGCTGTGCAAAACTGGAGCTCAGGACAGTGACTCACCTCGGGTCTCACAGCTCCAGATTCCTGATGCTTGACTGGTGCCTGCTCTGGGGAGCGCTGGCTGAGCATACGGGCGGGCCTGTCTTCTGGCTTACCTTTTTAGAGAAAGGCTCCATACAGAGTGAAATTTCATAACATTCTCTACCAAAGACACAGGGCTGATACATGGATGAAGAATTCCCTGGGGGGGGGGGGGAGAACGGGGGTGGATGAAGGAGGAGTAACAATTATGTGCCATTTAACAACAAAACTGTGTGTTAAATTCTGACCTTTTAAGTGAGGACAGTTTTGCTGTCTTAATGGCTATGATATTCGGTACATATATGCTTGTAGCGCTATGAAATAAATACACTGTCTCCATTTAAGGGAAAAGAAAGGGAGTGAATGACAAAGTGGGTTTCTTTGTTTTTGACAGGCAGAGTGGACAGTGAGAGAGAGAGAGAGAGAGAGAGAGAAAGGTCTTCCTTTGCCGTTGGTTCACCCCCCAATGGCCACTGCAGCTGGTGCAATGCAGCCGGCGCACCGCGCTGATCTGAAGCCAGGAGCCAGGTGCTTCTCCTGATCTCCCATGCGGCCTAAAGACTTTGACCATCCTCCACTGCACTCCGGGTCACAGCAGAGAGCTGGCCTGGAAGAGGGGCAACCAGGACAGAATCCGGCGCCCTGAGCGGGACTAGAACCCCGGGGTGCTGGCGCCGCAGGTGGAGGATTAGCCTAGTGAGCCGCGGCGCCAGCCATGAATGGCAAAGTGTTAAGACATCTTTTGGGACGCCTATATCTTATATCACAGTACCTGGGTTCAAGTCCTGGCTCTGCTCTGATTCCAGCTTCTCACTGTGCACACCCTTGGAGGCAACAGGGGATGGCTCAAGTGGTTGGGTTCCTGTCACCCAGATGGGAGACCTGGATTGAGTTCACACGTTCTAGCTTGGGCTTGACCCTAGCCCTAGCTGTTGCAGGAATTTGGAGAGTGAATCAATGGATGAGATCTCTGTCTATCTCTACCTTTGTCTCTCTCTCCCTTTGTTTCTCCCTGTCTTTTAAAACCTGTAATTAATGTATATTTAACCTATAAATATATAATGATATATCATATACTAAATAATCTAATAACATAAATACATACATTTTTACATTTAAATACATAATTTTATATGCATAAGAATATAAAAATATATATTTTATCTATAAGTATAAACTATATAAATGTATTTAAAACATAAATATATAAATAAAATTAGTATAAAATAATAAAATAAACATATAAATATATGTTTAAAGGTGGATAGAGGAGGCAAGCTGGCAGCTCTTAGACTCAGATGGCTGTCTATGCAATGAAAACCTTACCCCTTTCTCCTGAAATCTAGGGTTTCCTTCCAAGCAACTTGCTTAAGCAGAGTGCAAGGAAGTAAATGAGAGAACAGAGAGGCCATGTTACTAGTAACAACTACAGCCCAATTGATCTACTCCTCATTGAGCAGATGGCTAGCAAGTTTCTCCCTCGTATTCCACTTTGGGATTTGCTAGGAATGAAGTAACTGTAAGGAAAGAAAGAATATTCATACAAGTGCACCAATTCACAAACTGGGGGGGGGGGGGAAGCTGAAAATGAATGAAGCTCTTTCCTGTGTTAATGACGCAGTGGGGGAGATTGAAGGAAAGATTTGTGCTCTCTTAACTGGCATTGATTCCCTTGACAGCTGGGAACACTCAACTTTGGTTTCTGTCACCTTCTATGATATATGGAAATGATATCCTTCTCATTCATAAATAATATAAATAAGGTGACACATTAGAAAAATTATATTAATGATACTTCAAGAAATAATATTTTTTGATTACACAAAATATCTTTAATGGCTTGCAAATATCTAAACATCTGTACTTGTCAAAGGTAAAAGGAAAATGGAGTAAATGCCATAGAAAGCCAACAGAAATCACAAAAATGTCTTAATGTGTATTGGCACTGTCTGATAAATTCAGAGGGAGAGGCATTGCCCCTACGAAAGATAAAAAGTGAAACCAAACCGTAGGCTGGTTTGCGTGATCTTGCCTCAACAAAGTAGTCACTTCTAAATATAGCGCATACAAGTTTAAATTTTTCAGAATGAACAAAAATTTAGACTGGTTCTGCTGGTACTTGACCCCATATACCTTAATTGCTCTTAGAATTTGCCTTCAATCCCTTCCAACCACTCCTAGCCTCTCCTGTTCTGACTTTGGATGCTCACCTTCCGCCTCTGAATCAGGGCTGCCTTGCAATTGTGCAACAAAGGCCAAGGGGGCTGAAATTCAGGGATCCCACCTGAAGAAACAATAAGGCTACATCAGTGCAAACCCAGTTGCAACATTATTGAAATGTGAAGATGATTTTAACCTACTTGTGGAATGAAGCAAAACTAGCTTTATTTTCATTACTTAATATTTTTGAATTCCAGGATCTGGATTCATCAATGCAGTATTAATTTGTAAGCTAGGTGCGAAACAGACCTACAGAATATATGTATGGATTTTAAAAATGATTTTCTCAGAAACAATTCAATTACAGAAATAGAGAATAGTACTGTGTTCATTGTTTTCATGCTGATTTTCCTAGAAATACATGGTAGGTTTGGTACTCTCTACTTGCCCTGTAGATTACAAGACTAAATAACATTTTCTATGAAATGTAACTTTGAAATATCTTTAGAATAGTACATGATCATACAGTATATCAGTGACTTTGTGATATTCTTTTATATGATGGCTTCCATAAAGTCAAAAGTATATCCAAATGATTAAAGATATATAAAGCATTATATATTTAATTTAATTAAAAAGATAATATACTATTATCACCATTATCACTCATTATACACTGTATAGTCTATTATCACTTAGATTCCTATTTCATGTGTAAATCTATTTATTCACTATCTATGATGCTGTAAGATCCCTGAAATGTTACTCAAGTTACTCATTTGGTGTTGGTGACCAAATACTTTACAGAATAGAAACTCATACATAGTTTCGTTGATAGCCACTCTAGTAGATTTAATTGTAGTGACTCATTTGGCACCGTGCAGCCATAATAAGTAATTCCATGGGAATCCTAATGCATGTCAGTAATGATTAAAATCCACTAAACAAAAACATAGAACATACAGGTTAGTTGTCCATCCCGGGCTTAAAAAGAGTGTGATGTAAAAATGGAGAGGAAACATGTGTGTAGAAGGCCTTAGAATTTGACAAAAGCATCAGGGTTATTTTAAATCTTGAAGTTTCATATTGATTTCCATCATAATAAAAAATAAAGGTGATAACAGCTACCATTTGTTGACCACTTATGTGCCCAAGTGCTTTCCATAATTATCTGACTGAATTTCTGGAGCAACCATGAGGCAAAGTTATTAAAGTGCTCATTTTACAGGAATGGGGAAATCATGCTCACAGAGGTTAATCCATTTGCCCACAGCTCTTCTCTTTGTGAAGGCAGAACTGACATTGAAAAAGTAGGCTTTCTGAGTCCAAAGCCTTCCTCCAGTGCGGGAGCTGTGTTTCCACTCAGGAGGGAGAACTTCCTACCGCATGTCTGTGCTTCATTCAGAAAATGCCATGCTTCTAAACGCTTTGGGACATTTCATGATTTTTGACACTTGGTGGAACATCTGATTCCTCTAAGATAGTTATAAGCATCCAGGATTTTGTCACTTGTCTTGAGAATCACATTTATCCTTACTAGGCAGAGCCCAGCTAAGCAGTATAATTTTAAAAGCATCATTAGAAATATACCCATGGGCCTGTCCACCAAACTGAAGTACCATCCTACTGCGTATCTTCAATTCTTACCAAAAAAATGAAGATTGTGGGCAGGATTTCAGGGTCAGGGAAGGTTGCTGGTAGAAGGGTAGGCTGAGGGGTCAGAAATTGTGGAGTTGGAGAGGTGGGATGGAGCCTAAGCTTTCAGCCTGATGTTATTATTTGTGAATTCTTTGTGGGTTTGAACCACGTTTAATTCTTTCTCCTAACATCTAACCCAGGGCCTGGAACATTGCTTTTGGTCTGCTATTGTTTGTCCAATTGAATAAGAAGACTTTTCAGGTCTGTTTATCAGAATACATTTTTGAGAAGAGAAAAAGAGAATTCAAAATCCCAGGAATAGGGAGAAGAGGCAGAAGTCAGCTGGTAGAACTTTCAAGATGGGGAGAAGAGACTGGAACTATAGTATACAGACAGTACTGCCATATAATAATGGAAAATACTGTAATAGTACTCCAACAGTCATTAGACCTTGTGCAAACTATTGAATGTAGATCTCAATTTCTTAGCTCTAAAGTGGAGCTTGATAATTCTTTGCTTCCATCCATCCATCATCCATCCATAATTCATCCAATTATTTAGAGGATAGTTATAGAGATGAATGAGATAACTCATGTGAAGACACTACCTGACATATAGAAATCATTAAAAATAATAATGATTCTGGGGCTGGTGTTGTGGCTTAGCAGGTAAAGCTGCCACCTGCAAGACAAGCATCCCATATGGGGGTCGGTTCCAGTCCTGGATTCTCCACTTCTGATACAGCTCCCTGCTAATGCACCTGGGAAAGCAGTGGAAGACGGACCAAGTGCTTGGGCCCCTGTACCCATGTGAGAGACCTGTATGAAGCTCCTAGCTTCTGGCTTTGGCCTAGCCCAGCCTCGACTGTTGTGGCCACCAATGGAAGACTGTGTTCGCTCGCTTGCTCTCTCTCTCCCTCTCTCTCTCCCCCTAACTATACCTTTCAAATAAATAAAATATTTTAAAATGATTCTTAAAGGATATTAATTCCATTATCTCTGTTGTTTGGGTTTTATTTTCTACATTGAACCAGTTAACTGATGCTTAGGAAGAACAGCTAGCTTTCCCAAGATTGTAAAAGCAGTTAGCTTCAGAGGAGGCTCTTCATCACCACACAAAATTGATTATTGGAAGACTAAAAACTTCAAAAATCTCATAAGAAGGAGAAGGCCTGGCTGTGTAGTTCCATGAAGCTTATTACACCCATTCATTCACAAGCTTATTTAGACAGGTAGAAGTTACTGACAGTAAATTTTCAGTCTTCTCATTTCAGAGTTTGCATGTCACTATTGCCTTGCCGTGATTCTCCCTTTGCACTTCCTTAACACATACCAGGTAGAAAGAGGCTTAGCCACTGGCAAGAAACTGTCTCGTTACCAGTCCTGCTTTATATGAATTCCTCTCCTTGCTCGCCAAGGCGTTGGTTGCTCCTTTGCTTTCTTTGAGGCAGTTTAGTTTAATTTTTCATTATGACAGGTCTTCGTCTCCAATTCTTTATTTAGAGCATAGCTCTCAAAAGGTTTTCATTCTCTAATCCCTTTGAGGGTTTCCACAAGCCTCAAACATACCTTGAGCCACTTCGCTATCAACATAAAAGTGGGGAAGAAGAATTCGGCCCTGGGGAGGTGACGCAGGCGATTTTTGCGCTTCTCTTGACCCCGAAGGAAGGAGGGCAGCGCTCAGCACTGGGGAAAGGTGGGGAGGGAAGGGGCCGCAGGGTGGACAGGCCTTGCACCGCCGCAGGTGTAGAGGAGAAAATGCAGAGAGAGACTTGCTGCCATCTGAAACCCGTGGTCGCATTGAGCGATGTTAGGCTGGCCTGTGACTCCCTCCCAAGCTCCCTGGGGAAGCGCGACATCCTCCCTGAGAAATGTTGATTTTCTTTTTCTTCTTTGTCCCCATTCCCTGCCTCCAGTCTTGCAACTCCTTCCTTCCCACCATTTCCTCTTCTCTTCCAGCTCTGGGCTCTCGCCACCCCTGGGGCTTGCTCGCTCTCTCCTGTTTGGAGGAAGCCCGCGATTCCGACGTGCTTTTTTTTTTTTTTCCTTTGGTTTCCTGAGTGGTCTCACTTCCTCACAGCCCTGTTGACTCCGAGCTCATCTTGCCCTCTGACCTAGAAGGCCTCAGCTCCCGAAGCTCCCGATTTAGCTTCGGCTTTCCCTGCGGAACGCAGATGCGCGCTGTGCAGGTCTCGGTTCTTGAATGTTGTGCAGCGTTTAGCTCCCTGCGAATCCGGACTGGCTCCCTCTTTAACTTGCTCTCTTCGTTCGTACCTGGTTTTCCGGAACTGATCAAGTGGCAGCTGTTTTTCTCTTTAACTTCCCGTTCAGTTTCAGCAAAAATAAACTGCTTCCTGACTTCAGGTCCTGGCAGGAGAGGGATGTTATCCGGAGACAGTGGCTTAACTTGAGGAAGTGGACGCTCAGCATTGTTTGCCGATTGGATAACGTTTGCTTTTTTTCTTGGGATGAAGGGCTTCTCCACGTTAAAGGGCATCAGGCTCACACTTTGTGCTCCTGGAAAGTTAGTGTGTGGTCACGGAAGGTTCCATAGTCACCCAGACTGGATGCGTTTGCGGCTGGCCCTCTGCCACTTGTTCATCCCCAGTCTCCCTGACGTCTGCTTCCCCTCTGGTCCTCGACTAGTCATCAGCTGCATGAGCTATCACCGGGAGTCCTGTCGGCACTTGCTCTGTGCTCTCCCAGTCTAGCTGCAGCTACAGGCTTCTGTGTAGTGGCGCTAATCACAGAGAACCAACATCACATCAACCTGACAGTCTCTCTGTGACGTTCTGCAGTTTGGAGCTGACTGTCCTGCCTATTACACAAGTCTCTGGATTTGCCACAGCTTGGATTTCCACGTACTTACCTTAACTCTGTAAACAATGCTGTGCTCCACAGCCCCTCTCTGTTCTCCCACAACCCAATCTATATCTCTTAGTTTCCCATGAAGCAGTCCATCTGCCTTTTCTTCCCTTGGGCACAAGACCAAGTTAATTCCTCCCCTTAACACTTAACTTTGATATCTCTGAGACAAAAATGTAGCACACGAGGATCTTCTCATTCCTTGCCCAAGAAGTACTCTTTTTTCATTCCTTCTTCTTTTCCAATGTCTTGTTTCTTCTTTCTCTTCTTGTTTCAGAACAATTCTAGCTAGCAATCACTGTTCTTATGTGTGCAGTAGAATACCTACAGTTCATCTTATCCCATTTGTCACTTTAAAAATCTAATCTTTAGTAGCAAATACAAAAAAATTCAATATGAAGCGCTTAAATACTAAACTTAATATAAAGATTTAAATTTAAAATACAAATGTCGAAGTCAGCCTTAAAAAGTAAAAAAGAACAAATCTTATGAAGTATTTCCAGTCATTTCCCACTCACCGAGTTATTCTTAAAATTGATCAATATGCTCAGGTTCCAGTTGACTTCTTTGCCAATAAACCATTACCTGAATAGATAAATGATATTTTTTCCACAATATCAAACAAATACATTGTCAGGTGCACTTGGATGTTCTTCAGCAGACAGAAAATATGCAAGTCAAGAATGCTTTTTTTCATTTGCGGGGTGATGCAGTTCCCTTACAAGATTGCACTGAAGGTGGTGTTACTCTGTCACCACAGGGGTTTTTCTGCCAACAGCAGCTTATGGGACTTCTTGATCTCCCCCAAATATCTAAGGTCGTAGCAGAAAGAGTGGAGGTTGAATAAACACAATAAACATAAATTTTTGGGGGGATAGAATCTGTTTACATTTCTCCATGAGAGTTTGTTTAAAACAAAAAAAGAAAAAGAAGACCAAGATATCTATAGGGCTTATCAACCTTCCCAGTGATTTTTATCTCTTTTCATCTGAATCTACTTTATCATGAGCTTAATCACTTCTGAGAAGCAGAGGACCGCTGGGGAGGTGGAAATGATTGGGCTTTAAAGTTGGATAGATTAGCCGGCGCCGTGGCTCAATAGACTGATCCTCCACTTGAAGCACCTCCACCCCAGGTTCTAGTCCCGGTCGGGGCGCCGGATTCTGTCCCGGTTGCCCCTCTTCCAGGCCAGCTCTCTGCTGTGGCCCGGGAGTGCAGTGGAGGATGGCCCAAGTGCTTGGGAATTGCACCCGCATGGGAGACCAGGAGAAGCACCTGGCTCCTGGCTTCGGATCAGCACGATGTGCCGGTCGCAGTGCGCTGGCCGCTGTGGCCATTGGAGGGTGAACCAACGGCAAAGGAAAACCTTTCTCTCTGTCTCTCTCTCTCATTGTCCACTCTGCCTGTCAAAAAAATAAATAAATAAAGTTGGGTAGATTAAGCTCTACAGACCTTCACTCTCTGGGCTTCAGTTGTTCATATTAAATGGGACTCATGATTCCTACCTTTCCACCAGGGTTATGGTATAAATAAATTACTATGCTAATTTATTAGATTGTACTTTTTTTTTTTTAAGATTTCTTTATTTGAAAAACAGAACAAGAGAGAGAGAGACAGAGACAGAAAAAGAAAGATTTTCCATCCACTGGTCCATTTTCCAAATGGCCACAAAGGCTGGGGCTGGGCCAAGCCAAAGCCAGAAATCAGGAACTCTATCTGGGTCTCCACACGGGTGACAAGGGTCCAAGCACATGGACATCTTCTACTGTCTTCCTAAATGCATTAGCAAGAAACTGGATAGGAAGAGGAACAAGCCAGGATTCAAACCAGTGCTGCTATGGGGATGCTGGCAGTGTGGCAAGCGATGGCTGCTGCTCAACAGAATCAGTCCCTGTACTATTTTTATTATTATTATTACTGTTCATTAACTGATGCCTATGAAAACTTTATAAGTTTAGGCATAGGCAGACATTAGTATGATTTCTGAGACATAAGAAAAGTCCAGAAAATGCTCAGAAATCCCCTCTTCACTTATTGGCCTGATGTTTGTGTTTCCATCTCTGGTATGTTCTTAAGTTAGAGTTTAGCTGATTGTTGAAACATAAAGAAATTAGGCTCAGTCCTTTGATTCTTATCAATATCTGCCCTTTGAATAGATTTATATGACATCCACCTTTTTGTGGGATTTGTTTAGGAAAATGTTAAACAGACAAGCTAAAAGTACTGGGATTCTGTGGGCCAGGGCAGTAGGAAGAAGTATATGTAGGTGGAATTTAATAAGGTGCCGGAGGAACATTGGCACTGCTTGGGGCCAGCATTGTGGCACAGCTGCTTAAGCCTCTGCCTACAACACCAGCATCCCATATTAAAACACTGGTTCGAGTCCCAGCTACTCAGCTTTCAATCCAGCTCCCTGCTAATGTGCCTGGAAAGGCAGTGGAAGATGAACCAAGTGCTCGAAACAATGCCACCCATGTGAGATGTCATGTTGGAGTTTCAGGTTCCTGGCTTCAGCCTGGCCCTGCCCCAGCTGTTGTGGTCATATGGGAGTGAATCAGTAGATGGAAGGTTTCTCTCTTGTGCTCTGTCTCTGTCTCTCTCTGTGTGTGTCTCCGTTCCTCTATCACTCTGCCTTTCAACTAAGTAAATAAATCTTAAAGAAAATAAAAATCCTCATAATTAATTCAAATGTTTCAAAGTGAAAGCTACAAGAAAGAAAAATCAGGGGCACAGGGAATATTTTTATCTCATTCTCCCCAATTTATTCACACACTTAGAGAATTATACCAGTTTTAAATTCAGTTTTAAATTTGTGTATGCTTTTGTGCTAGGTGACTACTAATAGTGCTCTTCTTACTCTGCGGAGTGTCCCCTTTGGGTGGTAAATTATATGATCACCAACCTAATGAGGATTCTGGAACATGGCACCTTAAAGCAGAACTTATTTCCTCCTGATTTAATTATTTTAAGACCTGCTTTTAAAAAATTCAAGGCCATAATATTTATTGACTCAACTGAAACATTTTGTTGAAGGGTATAGAGTTTTGATACCAATTATAAGGTCCTAGGATCAGCTCACTAGTCTTCAGTCCAAGGTAGAGATTTTTGTTCTCTTTTGATTCTTATAGTTCTTGCATTTTGTAAACAAATTTCTTGTTCTCTGTTTCTCAAAGGATGAGCATGGCAATAGGATCTTGAAGAAACTCTCCCTCACAATTAATTCCAGTAGCTAATTTGCTTGTTGCTCTGTAATGTATAATACCCTTTCCTATCATGAGGATTGTGTAGGTACGGGGACTCTCCTTGGCATTGCCATTGCAGGTGAGTAAAGGCTGGAGATCCTGAGTGACCTTCACAAGGACAGGCAGATTTAAATACAGTGCAGGAACTTGCCCCAGGCTTTGATGCTAAAATTTGCACGCATTCCCACAAGTTCATTATTTTGAATTCCATTCCTATTTCTAGTTGTTTAGCTGTTACAGTAATTTTTTTCACTTAAACTATTTTCTCTATAATAGCCAGGGCTTTCAAGGATTATATTGTATAAAAAATCCTAGCGCTATGGGGTGATTTTTTTTTTCCATCTGTCTCCTTTATTTTAGAATACCAGAAATCAGACTGTATTAGCAATAGGGTGATCCCCAACAGTGGTTCGGACTGGAATGGTCTTTGTGTATGCTTTTGTGCTAGGGTAATTACTAATAGTGCTCCCCTCACTCTGCAGAGTTTCCCCTCTCTGGGTGGTAAATTATTTGGTCATCAACCTAATGAGGATTTTGGAACATGGCAGAATGCATCAAGTTCCCTCTTTTTGTTTAGTCCAAGTTAATTTTTTCTTGTGGGGGAGGGTAGGGAGCTGATTTTTCTTTGCACTGACAGTTTCCAAAGTTCCTTTAATTCAAACCACATTATACTTAGAACTTCCCTGAGATTTGAATAAGTAGAGCATGTAGAATAATGGTGGTGATAATGCCAATAATTTACTGATCAGTGATTATACTTACTGATACTGACTTATCAAAACACAACATTACATACTGTCCATTCATGATCTCATTCAATAAATATAAAACTTGGTGATGTGAGTACTGGTGTTACTCTCAATTCACAGACAAGGAAGATGAAGTAAGAGAGATGCTTAGGAAGTTGCTATGGGTCAACAGCCCCTTGGCAGCGTCAGAACTACTGCCCAAGTCTGACTTCACACTCTGCAGTCCAAATCGTTTCTCTACAAGCCAAGCCTTGCTGAATGGGCTGGTTCCTTATTCAGTCATGGAGCAAAAGTCCTTCTCCTTGACCGATTATTCTCTGGATGAAGCTGGGCATAAAGTGTAAGAAGAGGAAACTATTATCTTCAATATGTTGCTGGAAACTTCAATTCACTACGGACAGTTGTGTTTACAGTCCCCAGAATATTTGTAGAGAGCTTGAGTATGAAAAAATTCAACTGAAAATCCCCATCTTTGTTCTAGTATAGACTAAATATCCAGAAGATTCATTTCTCACTTTTCATCTATATATTTTTAAATGGCTTGCACTATTTAAAGTCATTAACTTGGCCAGCAAATTCTATAATTTATAGCATTTTGAGTTAATGGAAGCTAGGCCTACCTTTTATTACTCATGAGCTTATTGTGAGAAAGGGACCAAGAGACCAAGTATAAATGAATGGTGTGTCACAGGGTTAGCCAAATATATGTTACCGGGTTAAAATATTGTGGGTACACAAATATGCATGTAGCAGAGAGACAGAATTTTTTTAATCAAGCTACATACTATTGTGCATAAGAGTTAAAACATGGTAGAAGTTTGAACATTGCAAATAGGGAAAATATTTGTGAAATTGCATCTTGGAAGTACCCCATGTGAAACAGAAAATTAAATTCAAATTGGATAATTTAGTGTACAAGCTGGTAGACTCCTTTTTGGTCTTTGGAATTCTGCTTTTCAGAGAGACCAGGGTAGGAGTGAATGTGAAGTACAACACTACACTGTTGACCCTTCTGCTGTGTTTGAGGCAGTATTTTGGGGAGAGGGCATTAGCAAAGCTTTCTGAAGGCCTGCAGGGGCCCAATAATGAAAAAGATGGCAGGCATCTGCTTTGTGGATCGAAGGAATGTGGCCGTCTTTGGGGGCTAAGGAAAGGCAATTGTGTATCAGTAGCACAGGAAGACCACTTTGGGGGCTGGGTAGGGGGATCGGCTAATGGTGCCACATGTGAGGCATAGGGTACTTGGGTAAGCAGTGTCAGTAATAAAGTTCTTTGGTGCCAACACTGAGGACTAAGGAATACATTGAGAAATGTTTATGACAAGGCCCATGGGGTGTGAAACATTCTTTTGTCTGGTGCTGAAGATTCTGAAAAGACTAGGAAACGAAACTAAAGTATAGCTTGTACAGACCTAGATTAAGAGATATTAGAGAGGGTACGGCAGACAGAGAATGCAGAAGAAGGATGAATAGGGAAGTGCCTGAGATTAAGGAGTAAAGCCGGATAGAGGTTTTCTGTAAGCTAGCATAGCTCTAAGTCTTCTTTTCACAGAAGTGAAATAGGAAGCAGATTTTCTTCCATTCTGCCAAACCAAACACTAATAAAATTGGCCAGCATGAATGCAGAAGTAAATCATCCCAAACTTGATTAATGTCTGTATGCAACAGAGTTTCTGAGTGCAGGTACAAAGTATATATTTTCCACCATCTCCTACACTCTATAACATGTCCATAATTTGGAATTTTAGGATAAGAAAAAACAAAACCTTGCCTTAAATGCTGGCTTCTATGAAGAGCAGTCATTATAGACATATCTGGCAAGAAAAAAAAAGTCACTTTAAAGTGAAAAGAGTCATTTTCCAGCATTTTCCTGTTTCTCCTTATTATGAGATTTTCCTTGGATTATAACAACAATATACTATTGTTTTTATTTTCCTAAAATGTCACTTAGTTACAATAGTTCTAAGAGGCTCACAGGGACAAGAATAACTCTTCTTGGAAGGCGTCTGAGGTGTCTGAAGAGTTAGTCACCCAAGGAAGGCTGCAGCAGAGTGAATCGGGCTGTGAGGTGGGTTACCTTTGAGTTTGCTCCCTTCTTGGTAGGATTTTCTTCTCTCACTGCAATCCCTTCCCCATGGCGAGAAGGACTCTCAGAACCATTTCCTCGAAATGTCATGCACCTTTCTCAGGCCATGGACCAGGCCTCCCCTTGTTCTATTTCTGCCTTCAACGGAACTTCTCAGTCCATTTCCCCCTTCCCCCAGGATCTGCTTTCTTCCCTGGGGAAATGCTACTGAATGAATAGGCTCAATGTGTGTGCACACAGTATTTGTTCTCTGCCCAGCTCCCCTTCAACCTGTTGCTCCTACTTTGGCAGCTCTCCTGGTTTTATGTGTTTTCTCTAGGAATGGTTCTGGTCAGTAACTTCAGGAGACTCGTGGCCTATGAGAAGCTAGGAATTCACATGCTTCTGGGGAGGTCCTTAATGACCCACTGAGATCCATAGGGTTGGGAAAGCTCGGCTCTCTAACCTGGACTGGCAATGACTCTGAGACAAAGCTGACTGGGCGGGATTCTCCTGTGGAAACAGTCTGGAGTTTGCCTGACTTGCTCCCATTACCTCTCCTTCTCCCACTTCTCCTTCCTAATATCCCTTGGAGGGATACATTCTTGGATCTTTCCACATAAATCTTTGTCTCAGGGTAAGCTTCTGGGGGTTCCTAGCTTAAGACAATGTGTTACCATTTTTAGAATGACTTAACATTTGAGCTGTGACTGCTGAAGACATGATGACCCAGTTCCTAGGACTTGCTTTCTAGTGATGGAACATCACCCATAGGTAAGGCAGGGGATGTAAGAGAAGTGTCTTTAGAAAGTGCCATTGACGTCTGCAGGTGACTACCCAATTGCCCATGTATAACACATGGTTTAGTTTCAGGGATGGACTAGGATAAACTTCAACTCCAAGTTACTGTTTTTCTCATCTATAAAATGGGAGAAATCTCTAAATAACTTCCTCAGAGACTGTTGCGAGGCTCAAATAAGATCATCAGGTTACTAAGTTCTTAGCCTTTGCTGAACTCTAGTAATAGGCATTTGCTAATTTCTTGCAAAATATATTGCATTCTGCATAAAATTTGCAATTTTAAATTAAGTCCAATTGAAATATACTTGAATTATAGTTTATTGCCTCATTAAATGGTGACTTTGATTAAATACAGGCCACATCTATAGAATGAAATCCCTGAACTTAGGAAATTCATTGTGGAATAGATCAATGCATAGAATTATAAGCAGTAGATTTGTAACAAAACATAAGTTAATTTTGTGTAGTGATTGAGGTTTTGAAATTAATGATTCACAAAATAGAGTAATTATTAATGGTAAATCTCAATGTACCTTGTATGGTTCCACTTGGTAGAGTCAATAGCTACTTGTTAGATGTTAGATACACCAAGTCCACCTATGATTGTGTTTTTGTGTAAAGCAACTGGTTAGCTTTACTAATAAGGACATTAATGAGGCCAAGTTTATTCATTTGATCTCAGTATGGGCCAGTGAGCTTTGCTTTTTCCATGATCACAGACTGTACTCCTAATCCTTATGGTCATTATGTGGATTTGCAATGCTCAAATTGAGAACACTAATGAAACTGGTCAGTATGAACACAACAGTACAAATCCCTGAAGGCCATTTATATGCATGTGTGTGTGTGTGGATATATCTATATATGTAATAATGTAGCACAGCAAAACAGGTTCAATAAATCCAGGAAGGATTAGGTAAGGATCAGGGTCTTAGAATACCTGCATAATGCATTAGAAACTCATGGCAATGTCCAACGGGAGATAGCAAAGGGCATTTATAGTCGATGTGTGGGAAGATTCATTTTCTGAAAGGAATGACAACATGACTTGTATTTCATCTTCTTGGGCCTTAGTTCTATGTTTATAAAATAAAGTGATGATGTCTTTAGAGAAAGAGACAGAAAATATGTTGGAAACTTTAGAAGAAAAAAAAACAATATTCAGTTCAGTGGGACTATTAGTCCCATGTCTTCAGAAAATGCTTAATATGGACTAATTGTAGGACTAGGGAAAGTATATTTTACCCTAGGAAATGGTGAAGATAACTTAAAAAGAGCAAGTTGACTCCTTGGCCATGTAGGATGGGGCTAGAAGCACTAAATGCACTGTTCTAAATCTACAGTTTTCGATTTTGTGATTCTGTGATCTCATACACATAGGATGCTGTGGTTCAAGCTGAATGAATTAGGCTCCTCTTCTATAAATTACTCCCCATTTCCTACCCGCCTCTAATTAAATTAGTTCTTGAGTTTGATCTTTGGACTCATCTGTGTATTCTTTTAAAAAACATTTTATTTTCATTTTTGTTTGAAAATCAGAGAAGAGAGACAGAGCTCAGTGATACAGACAGAGATCTTCTATTCACTGGGTTCAACATGCAAATGACTCTGGCCAGGGTTGGACCAGGTCAATGTCAGGACTCTGGAATTCATTCTGGGTCTCCCACATGAGTGGCAGAGACCCAAGTACTTGAACCGTCGTGTGCTGCTTTCCAGGGTGTGCCTTAGCAGGAAGCTGGATTGGAGGCAGAGTAAGTGGGCCTCAGACCAGGTGGTGTCCCAGTGACATAAAGACTGTGTTGCACATTTCCCCCCAACTCCCTGGGATCATTTTCTATAGCATTTGTAACTTTTCCCATGTTCTGAAACCTTTCAAACCTAGACTGTCCATTTGCTAGTATCTAGGAAGTTGTCTTCATTTTTAGGATGATTCTTCTGTCAACTTTTTCTAATATATTTCTTCAGTGCTCAATTTTACCTGGGAGAGAGATTTACAGTATGAAAACTCTAAACTTTTATGCTAAGTGCAATTGGTAAAGACATGTTCATAAACAATTGGAAAACAATTTATTGGGCTTTCATAATTTCAAAAATTATGGGGCTTAAAGGAAAAGCAATATAAGAAATTGGAGAATATCAAGTAGGGGTTGATGTTCCTCTTGATCAAGCCAAAAAACCCAAAATGCAGCAAATATGTCAGGGGAAGTATATGGATTGACAGTTCACACGCTACAGAATTCCCCTTTCACGTTTCTCACTGTGTAAGTAAATGACATTTATTCATGACTGAACTGCATTGGAAAACAGTCAGCTGAATCTCCCCTCAGACTAGCTGCCATTTTCAGGTGGCATGTCTTATGCAGGGTTTAGCTACAGCTCTGAGTAGCAAACCATTTTGACAGACAAATCTAGTGGCTTTCTCCACTGCTCACTTCCCTTTCAAATCAAGTTAGAGCTTGATTAGAAACAAGCTGACCTATCAGCGTTTCTACTTCTCTAGACAGTATTATGAATGATGAGAAACTCCAGCAGAACACATCAGAAGGAAAAAGCCTTATGAGTTTGTTTCTATTATCTTTATCTCCTTTTAGGTTAAATATTTTTTTAAAAAACCATAGAAACTTACATTTTTAGTTTAGAGGTATTTCACCAGAGACAGCAGCAACCACAATTGCCAAGTAGCCTAAGGAAATGGTTTCTCAAATAGAAGGGAACGTTATTAATTCCCAAGATAGAAGTGAGGTAATTCAATGGAATTAGTCTGTAAATTTGACTTGGTAACGAACCACTGAAGGAAAAGCAAGTGCCAGAAATTTCCCCTACATCACTAAAACTGGATGCAGGAAATGCCATGACACTTTCATAAAATGCTTCAAGTAGATGGTAGAAATAATACAAGAGTACTCCAAAAAGTTCATGGAAAAATAAAAGTACAAGATAAATGTATTGTCATGAAAAATGTATAAACCCCTGCATAATTTTTCATACTACACATTTCCATAAACTCTTTGAAGACTCTATGCATGCTTCTTTTAAAAAATTTTTATACCAAAATAACTTTTTTACTTCCTTTTTTCCTAAAAATTGTGAAGTATCCTCTTATTAGTCAGTTAAATCATAGAAGTTGACAAAAAGGCACAGTTATTGAATCTTGAAAATAAAGTGAGGTTATGCATCAAGAAAGAAAATCATTATAAAAGTTAGGAAATAAGGATTTTTTTGTGTTGTCTGGGGGACTTGAATATTAAGAGAAAAAAAATCCATGAAACCAGTTTATAACCCATAATTTCCCAATTCAAATCCTGTTTTTAATCTTGAATACTTAGGAAAGGGGGTTTCATCTTCATAACTGGAAGGAAAGTAGTAAGTTTAGATTTGGAAGGAGCCAGTAAGAAGAATGTTTATGATTTTAAAGCAACAGGGCTCCCTAGAGAGAAGGACTAGAGAGAGGGAAAGTCTACCAGTGCCTGTATCAGGAAACTTGGAGTGCCTTGAGCTTTTGTAATACAGTGATGATCAAGATAATGTTAGTGAAACAAAAAATTTAAGCTATGAAATTTCATGTGAAATTACACTTAAAATATAATTGAGATTTTGTGGTATGAAAATTCAATGATTTTTGGACTGCAGGCTACGATAGTTGGGGAACTAAGATAGGTAGTTCATATAAGGTCAAACAGTGTGCATTAAGATTGACCATTAATAATTACTTTATGCTGTGCATTGCTAAATTCAAGACCTCAATCTTTAAAAAAATTAACTTATATGTTGATACAAATCCACTGCTTATAATTCTATTCATTGATCTCTTCCAAACTGAATTTCCTGAGTTAACCAATTTCATTCTGAAGATACGGTAACTGTGAAATTTCAATAAGGTAAAGTACTTTCTCAAAATAACACTTTAATAAGTTGGTAAACTATAATTTGGATCCTTGTTAATTTGACTTAATTTAATATTGTTAATTTTATCCAGTGTACAATATATTTTGCAAGAAATTAGCAACAGTTAATGAATGGTTACTGGAGTTCAACAAAGACTAAGCACTTAGTAACCTCATGATCTTATTTGAACTTCGCAACAATCCTCTGAGGACACTATTAAGAGATTTTCACCATTTTATAGATGAGAAAAATAGTAATTTAGAGTTGAAGGTATAATCTAATTCATACCTTAATTAAATCTTGCTTTGTGCATGGACAATTGAGTAGTCCACTACAAATTTGAAGGTTACTATAGAAAGGCACTTGCTCATATAAACTCTGTCATATATATGAGTAAGTATTTTTGAATTTGCATGCCTTTTCACAGATAAAGATCACCTCTCCAATCTCTCCTGAATTAAATAGCCAATTCCCCATAATCCAGCTACCTTCCTTACCAACTCTTTTTTTAAGATTTCATTTATTTATTTGAAAGGCAGAGCTACAGAGAGGCAGAGACAGAGAGAGAGTAAGGTCTTCCATCCGCTGGTTCGCCTCCAAATGGCCACAATGACGGCAGCTGGGCCTATCCGAAGCCAGGAGCCTAAAGTGTCTTAGGGGTCTCCCACATGGGCGCAGGGGCCCAAACACTTGGGCCATCTTCTACTGTTTTCCCAGGCCATAGCAGAGAGCTGGATTTGAAGTGGAGCAGCTGGGACTCAAACCAGTGCCCATATGGGATGCCAGCACTACAGGTGTTAGCTTTATTTGTTATACTACAGCACAAACCCTCTTTATCAACTCTTTTGGAATGAACTCTAACACCAAAATCACAGCCTTTGTCCCCATGATAAATAAACAAATAAACGATAATAATTACTGTGGGTCAGCTAAAAGTTCCCACTTATGTTAGCTTGTTAGAAATCTGTGGAGAGAAGGACATTTGGCACAGTGGTTAAGGACGCTATTGTAATGCTCTCATTCCATATTGGAATGTTTGGTTTGGAGTTTCAGCTTCACGTCCAAATCCAGCTTCCAGCTAATCCACACCCTGCCACTTATGTGGGAGACACCAGATTGAGGTCCTGACTCCTGATTTTGGCCTGACCCAGTCCTGGCTATTATGGGCATTGGGCATGGTCTCTCTCTCTCTCTCTCTCTCAAAAAAAAAAAAAAATTAAATATAAGACATTTCGGAGTCCCTTCCTTTTCCATTTCATTAAACAAAGGGAAGAGACAGACTTCAACGTGTACTTTCAGGCAAGAGAGGAAGGCAGGTAGGAAGCACTGTGTCCTTGGAGCGCTCAGCCTTGGAAGGAGTGTAGACCTGGGAAGGAAGCAAGGTGGAGACAGAGTTCTCTCAGGTGATAGGTAAGTGGCCACCAACTTACACTCCTGCACCATTATAACACTAGAGGACATTCGACTTCAAATGCTCAATCAACCCTTTTTCTTGGGTTCCTTGCTCATTTAGCAGTTGGGGGTTGCCATTTGTGTACTAGAGAAATTGTGAAATTGAAAGTTCCTTTTATATTTGTTGGTTTTCTATGTGGTCACTAAGGCAAATGTTTAATAAGCAACCACAGGTCAGTTATATGAGCTGTTCCTTTTTTATAGGGATGTAGTGAGCAGCTCTGGGAGAAAAACAAAGCATATGCAAAAGGTTTCAGAAAGAGTTTTATTGCTTCATTAAAGTTTTTACAGTGTTTTCTTTTAACAGGACCAGCTGAATGAAATAGGAGGAACTGCCTTCAAAGAAAGATGTTAAGTCACTTCCTTCTCCAATGTGTGTTATGTGTTTAGTTTTTGTTGTCTATTTCTTTTTCTTCAAAAGTTGAAACCTCTTACTTTTTATGTGCATTATTGAATACATTTAAACGAAAAAGTTATTATCCCTGTACTAAACCAACAAAAATCGACAAGCAAACTCACTGGATTTTCAATTCCTGTTCCTACCTCCCTTTCATGATACAAAGAATGGCATTTTGTCCAAAACATGCTTGTCTATTTTTCTTTAAATTTGTTCTTTATTTCTCATAATTAACCACCAAGGCTGGAGCTTATTGTTGACTGAGTGACCTGGATTTTCCTGTTTACATTTTTGTGCTAATGGAGTCTATTTATTATTATTATTATTATTATTATTATTATTATGTTCTAGGCAGTTTTACTTCCAAAAATACCAACTCACAGGCCATTTGAGATGTCAACGTTTTCACATTCCCTTGGCTTTTGCACTACTTGCTTGTGTTTTGTTTTCTTTAATTCTATGTCCCCCTTACTAAGGTCAGTTCTTGTGTGTTTCCTACAGGCCTCATACACCAAGCATCAACCAAGCCCCAGGAAACTGAACCCCTCCTGGAAACAGACAGATACATAAGCACAAATAACATTAATGCATGCATAGGCATATACAAACATATGAAATACTACATTGACATGTGCTTCAATGTATCCTCCAAAAATCCATGTGGTGGCTGGTGCGGCAGCTCAATTGGCTAATCCTCCGCCTGTGGCACTGGCACCCTAGGTTCTAGTCCCTGTTGGGGCGCCGGATTCTGTCCCGGTTGTCCCTCTTCCAGTCCAGCTCTCTGCTGTGGCCCGGGAAGGCAGTGGAGGATGGCCTAAGTGCTTGGGCCCTGCACCCACATGGGAGACCAGGAGGAAGCACCTGGCTCCTGGCTTCAGATGGGCGCAGCGCTGGCCGTGGCGGCCATTTGGGGGGTGAACCAATAGAAGGAAGACATTTCTCTCTGTCTCTCTCTCTCATTGTATAACTCTCTCTCTCTGTTCTCTCACTGTCTAACTCTGCCTGTCAAAAAAAAAAAAAAAATCCATGTGGGGGCCGGCGCTGGGGTGCAGTGGGTTCAAGCTCTGGCCTGCAGTGTCGGCATCCCATATGGGTGCTGGTTCCAGTCCCGGCTGCCTCACTTCTGATCCAGCTCTCTGCTATGGGCTGCAAAAGCAGTAGAAGATGGCCCAAGTCCTTGGGCCTCTGCACCCATGTGGGAGACCCGGAGAAGGCTCTTGGCTCCTGGCTTCAGATCGGCGTAGCTTCAGCCGTTTCAGCCATCTAGGGAGTGAACCAGTGGATGGAAGACCTCTCTCTCTCTCTCTCTCTACCTCTCTCTGTAACTCTGCCTTTCAAATAAATAAAATAATCTTTAAAAAAAATCCATGTGTATGGAAACTTAAACCACAAATTCATTTATTGATGGTATTTGGAACTGCAAGCTAGGAAGGGTTAGATGAACTTAGAAGGATGGAATTCTCATGATGGGATGAATAGCTTCATAAGAAGTGGGGGAGACGTCACCTGGCAAAATTACTCTACCTCACCCTGTTACGCCTCCCACTGTGGCATGAGTAGGAGGCCTTGATGAGAAAGGCCATCAGCAAGTGCTAGCACCTTGACATTGCACTTCCCAGCCTTCCCAGCTGTAAGAACTAAATCTTTTTTTTTTTTTACAAGTTAGCCAGTCTGCAGTATTCTGTCATAGCAATATAAAATGAAATGGACAAAAACAATATGCACATATATTTTGGCATATCTAAAAATGGATCCCTCTAGCATTTCTCTCTCCAGAAAAAAAAAAATGTCAAAGATTTTTTTTTTTTGTCAGAGGGAGAGCATCGAAAATCCAAAATGAGCATTTTTTTGAAAACTGGATCTATCCCCCAAATGTGCTTCTGAAGTAGCCATCCCAAGGCTTTCACTCTAGTTGCTCTGTTGAATGATCACTGCGACATCAGTCCAATAGCTGTGCAGGGGTGGTCACAATGCAGTCTTCACCACTGTGTGCAGGTGAGAGTGCCATGAGGCTGAGAAAGAGAACAATCCCTTGTCACATGTGTCAGGAAGAGAATCATGGTTGTCAAGAGCCACTTGTCAGCCACTGACTGCTGACTTCTGGCTGATTTGGGTGTAATCCTCCTCCATGCTGCAAATCTCAATTCTATTTGTTTGCTTATTTTTATTTCTTTGAAAGGCAGAGAAGGGGAAGAGAAGGAGGAAGGAGAGAGAGAAAGAAAGGTATGAAGATATTTTCCATCTGTTGGTTCCTTCCCCAAATGCCCACAATGGCCAGAGCTGGGCCAGACCTTAATCAGGAGTCAGAAGTTCCCTCTGGTCTCCCATGTGAATGGTAGGGACCCAAGTATTTGAGCTATCACCTGCTTTCTCCTATGGTGTACATCAGCAAGAAGCTAGAATTGGAAACAGAGCTGGGACTTCAACCCAGGCACTGATATAGGGTGTAGACATCCCGAGCATTATTTTAAATGCTGATCAAATGTCTGTCCCCAAAGTTGTATTCTAAACCTAAATACACAACTTGTGAGGAAGAATCATGGTCAGTCCCATGGCCCCCCGTTTTTACCTGTAGTGTTTATAGTTCTCTATCCTTTCTGGGAATGAATTAACTTGAATGGTACTTGGCTTTGACAATATCCATGACAGACTAGCTGGGCCCAAGGCCCAAGAAGCATGTGACAATGAGTAAAGAGGCACACAACTGAACACTTTCTGGTGGAGACACAGGCACTTACTGGTGTATTAGCATTTAAATTTCTAGTGCTAAGAAATGACCGGTCTGTGCTATGATGAATGATGAACTAAGATTTTAAGTTTCCTCAGATCTAACCTGGTCTTCCTTAAGATCCTCACTGAATCTGCCATCCTTCACAATGGTAATGATAGTGGCCTAATTTTCAGTGTGTCAAGGGTGGACTATAGGCTTTAATTAAATGAGTCCACTTAATCCTCACTGCCAACCTTGAGATGGGCTCATTACTCTGTGAATGAGAAAACCAAGGTACAGAAAGACGAGGTAACTTTCCCAAAGTCACAGAGAAAGGAAACAGCAGAGCTAGCATGGAATTCAGGTAGTCTGGATTCAGGTAGGCTAGACCCTTTGCCCTTATCCAGCTGAAGGCTGGGGACTTGTTGATTGGGATGATTTTGGAACTGGACATCACTCCTCATCTCTGTATAGCTCTCTTGAATAAGAACAGACTTTTAAGTGATTCTGTGAAGCCCTGAGGACACCCCACAGATACGAATGGATTCCGGCTCCAGCACACTAAATACAGGATATTAGCTATAACAGTTCATCTGATTCCAAGTTGTTGAGATATATACCAAGTAATCTAAAGGAGATGATGCATGGTGGTGAAGATCCTTGGGCAGAATGTATTTCTCCCATGTGTGTAAAGCTTTTTTGAGTGTAGACAGCCATGGTTCTAAATTAAGATGAGGTTATTTGAGGCAAGGGGCACCATCTTGCCTTGTGGAAACTGTATCTATCCATGTGGTCATGTTCTTAAGGTGTGGCTAGCCACTGGAAAGTGTTATGACTTATTTTATAGGACACATAAAACTAACGTTCTGATGGAGTAATTCAATGTATGCAAAGTATTATGCTTTATTAACAAAGTATGAGAAAGAGGTAGCATAATATGTGATTTTTATTATCACCAAACTATTTACAGTATTTATAAGTGAATCCCACATTATTTCACTTAATCTTGTTGATAGACAAGGAAATTGGACCTGGCAGATATTACGTCACTTCCCCAAGGTCACAAATGCAAAAAGGCAGAGGTGAAACCAAGCATGTGTGATAACAAAGTCCTTGATCTTTGTATATCACTGCATGTTTAAGAACAAGTAGGGATGGAGGTGGAGAGGAGGGAATCATGCTGAAAAAATACAGAAGTCATAAAATGATTTCTTCCTAGACTTCTAGTAGAAGTTGAGTAATATTGCTTCTATACAATATGTACTAGAAGTCATTCAATTAATAAATGTCACTGAGACCTACCATGTGAGGGGCACAGCTGAAAATATTATAAGATGCAAAGAGGTAGAAGAGCACGGGAATACCTCCAGTTATAAAGACCCCCACCAGCCCAGTGGTCAGCTCCAGCTTGTGCTGCTGACTCCACATCTCCATTTATTTCTGTTCTGTGCTTCCTTATTGCTTTTTCTTTGAATATCACATCTTACAATTTCATCCAGGCAATTCTTTTTCTTCCACGTTCAAGTGATAGTGGGCCAACAGCTGAGAGCTCTCAGTAGGAGCTGAATGGTAGAGGAAGATGGTAGAGATACTGAGAAGAGGCAAAAAGGCATGGCTACTGATGATGACGATGTGGGGATGGAGTAGAAAAAGGTTTTTGAGGTGCAATGGTTTTTAACAGAGAAAGTTCCTTTTCTTTCTAGGAACCACTCTACCTAGCTTACTGCAAATACGTTGCTACTGAAAAATCATTCTTTAAGGCCGGCGCCGTGGCTCAACAGGCTAATCCTCCACCTTTTGGCGCCGGCTGACAAGTGGCTGACAAGTGGCTCTTGGCGCCGGTCGGGGCGTCGGATTCTGTCCCGGTTTCTCCTCTTCCAGGCCAGCTCTCTGCTGTGGCCAGGGAGTGCAGTGGAGGATGGCCCAAGTGCTTGGGCCCTGCACCCCATGGGAGACCAGGAGAAGCACCTGGCTCCTGGCTTCGGATCAGCGTGGTGCAGCGGCCATTGGAGGGTGAACCAATGGCAAAGGAAGACCTTTCTCTCTGTCTCTCTCTCTCTCACTGTCCACTCTGCCTGTCAAAAAAAAAAAAAAAAAAGAAAAATCATTCTTTAGGAAATGGATATTAATGCCTATTATTGCAATGCACTAACAAGACACTGTTGATGTGAGTGATTGGCAAAAATATTTTATTACGACTGTGGCCAAACTCGCCTTTATATAGAAAGAAAAGATTATCAAGCCTTCAATGGGGTTATTACTATAAAATTTTTCTCCAGGGAAGGAAGAATATTTTTTGAATTTCATTGTGATATGATAATGAGGTGTAGGGCTTACCCTGTGGCCATGGAGAATAATCAGGCTAAAGATGACTCGGCATGGATTGCAATCCAAGATCTTGCATTACTGTATCGGATCCATCAGAAGAGTCACATGCCACATATTACTGAGTGCCTCTGTTATTAAAAAAGGAAGTGTCAGGGCTGGCATTGTGGCACAGTGTATTAAGCTGCTGCTTGTAATGCTAGCATCCCATATGAGTGCTGATTCGAGTCCCAGCTATTCTACTTTCAATCCAGCTTCTAGCTAATGCACTTGGAAAAGCAGTGGAAGATAGCCCTGGCGCTTTGGCCCTGCCACCCATGTGGGAGACCTGGATGGAGTCCCAGGCTCCTGGCATTGACCTGGCCCAGCCCTGGCTGTTGTGGCCATTTGGGAAGTGAATCTGCAGGTGGAAGCTCTGTCTCTGTCTCTCCTTCTTTCTCTCTATAACTCTTTCAAATAAATAAATAAATCTTTAAGAAAAAATAAAGTACTAACCACTTTTTCTACCTCTCCACCTCTCACCAAACACTTGCCACACCTTTATTTGGTTCAAGAGTGCTTAATCTGGAAATAACTAAATAGGAAGTAATAAGTCATATTATCAATGTGATAGGGAAGTGATAAGTCTATTTTGAGTAATCAATAAATCTCAACAGCCAGTCAATAAAAATAGGAGGGAGAGTAATTAAGCTGAATTTACTTGGAAGAGATAATGTGTTAGGAGGAAGGTAGTAAAGAACTATGCTCCTCCCAGGATCCAGATCATGTTCCCAGGAACCCAGTATCTTCCTCTGTGAGAAAAGCCATGCCATTGAGCAGACACACACTCAGGTAGGGCAAATTGTGGTGACTGTCCAGAGTAAGAGTTAGAGCACCAGAGTAGGTAAAGAAGAGGTGGAGAGAAAGAGACTATGACAAGCTGCCAGGAGATTCTTAGAGTTCTTCTGAAAGTAAAACAATGAGTGAATGAAGAACAAATGCATGAAGAATAAAGGTGGAGAACCAGAGGGCTTGGAAAGATACTTGGGCTCCACACCTAATTTCAGTTTCCTGGGTGGGCTAGGGCAGTGTCAGGGTTACTTTCTGTTTTCACATCTCTAGATTCTAAGCTAATACAACTTCAGAATCTGTACAGAATTGACATGTATCCCTGACCATCAGTGGAATGCTAGGTTGCTGGCCCTTCCGCAGAATGTTCTGGCCTGCTCTAGAACCATTTATCAAGTAGCACAGTGTTCTCTGCCAGCGGCATTTCTTTTCAAGGATGCTCTTTAGGATAACTTAATATGTTGATGTAGTTTTGAACTTATGAAAAAGCTTCATGAATTGCATAAGGGATTTACCCAGATTCACTGATTATTTACATTCTGTCCCTTAGCTGAATTATGTTCTCTGTGTATGTATATATACACAGTGTGTTTGTGTGTGTATGTATGTATGCATTTATCTGTTTTCAAAGGTACTTCAAAACATTTGTGGGAAAATGGAATTCAATCATAACTATATTTTGATACAAAAAAAACCTTTGAAATTCGTGTATAGTTTATCCATAATACACATTTTCCATGGTTTTTTTGTAGTATCCTCATATATGTATATATGCACACATATACATTTATATATCATATTATAGGTAATTTATAGATTATTTATAGGTTAAGATCAATTTGAGAGTAGGTTTGAGATATTGTGACCATCTATCATTAAATGATGTACTGCATGGTTTCAAAAAATGTAGACATTCTCCTATATAACCATGGTCCAATTATCAAAGCAAGAAAATTTGGCATTGATATACACTCCATATTCAACTTTTTTTTTTTTGACAGGCAGAGTTAGACAGTGAGAGAGAGACAGAGAAAGGTCGTCCTGTTCCATTGGTTCACCCCCCAAATAGCTGCTACGGCCGGCGCACTGTGTGGATCTGAAGCCAGGAGCCAGGTGCTTCCTCCTGGTCTCCCATGTGGGTGCAGGGCCCAAGCACTTGAGCCATCCTCCACTGCTCTCCCGGGCCACAGCAGAGAGCTGGACTGGAAGAGGAGCAACCAGAACTAATACCCGGCACCCTAACCAGGACTAGAACCCGGGGTGCCGGCACCACAGATGGAGGATTAGCCAAGTGAGCCATGGTGCCGGTCTCCATATTCAGCTTTAACTAGCTATTTCAGTACTGCCCATTATGACGTTTTTCTTTGTACAGGATCCAATTCAGAATCACAGGTTGCATTAATTGTTACATCTCTTATGTCTCTCACTCTCATTTTTTAAAGATTTATTTGAAAGGCAGTGAGAGAGAGAGAGAGAGAGAGAGAAAGAGAGAGAGAAAGAGAGAGATTCTTCCATCTACTGGTTCACTCCCCATTTGGCTAAAACAGCCAGAGCTGGGCCAGTCCAAAGCAAGGAACCAGGAACTTTCTTTGGGTCTCCCACATGGGTGCAGAGCCCAAGTACTTGGACTATTCTCTGCTGTCTTCCCAAGCACGTTAGCAGTGAGCTGGATCAGAAGTGGAGCAGCTGACTTGAACAACTAGCCAAATGGGATGCTGGCATTACAGACAACGATTTTACACAGTGTATCACAATGCCGGTTTCTCTTTAGTCTCCTTAAATATTGAATAACTCTTTCACCTTCCTTGCCTTTCTTGATTTTGAAATTGTTGAAGAGTACAGCTTAATTGTTTTGTAGAATGTCTTTCAAATTCATGTTGCTTAATTTTTATGATAGTATTCAGAATATACATCTTTTTAACACTCATACCATTGAAATTTTGTTGGATCCTTCACAGTATATTATATCAGGTAGCAAATATTGGCTTATCCCAAAATAAATGATGCCAACTCTGATCATTAGGCTTATGTGGTGTCTACAAGGTTTCTTTACCATAAAAGCATGATTCATTCCCTTTGTAATTAATAAAATTTTAATTCACATTATAGGATCCAAATTGCATATACTTAAGACTTTAATATTGCTATTTTTTTTCACTTTTCTATGATAAAAATTGGATGATTTGAACCTTTGTCAACTTTACTGATTTTTTGTACTGTCATTTCTGATTTCTGCTGATAAATAAAATGAATGAATTATCCAGCTCAAATATCATATTTTATTTATAGCAACTTTTTTATTTGGCTCTTTTTTTATTAGTTTCTATTTATGTGTCAAATTACCCATTGGATCGTGTATGCTTTATTCTTTTCCCACTAACCCCTTAAACACACCTATCAAATTTCATTTAAAGCTTCTGCCTTTTCATTTTAATGTCTAGGCTATCTCTGTTTCTAACTCCTTTCAAAATGTAATTTTCTTCACATGTTTTTTAATTTTTATTGTATTCATGACATTGTATGTCAAAACACAGTAGACAATGAAGTAAGTAGTATTTTTGCCTCAGAAAGAGAACTGTTTTTCTGTCACTAGTCCATTTAAACTATGGTGAGCTATGTCTGGAATTTACTGTTGTTTTAATTAGATTTAGCTCACCATTAGGTTAATGATTTAAGAGTGAGTCAGTACTTTACCTTTAGCAGGGCAAGACCTCTTTGTACAAACAATATTTAGCTTCCTGAACCAAGGAGAATCTTGCTCTTCTTTATAAACTACCTTCCAGTGTTTGTGTTTCTAAGGACTTCTCTTTAAAACTCAGTTCTGTCTCTTGTGTTCAGCAAATGCTCAGAGTGCCTGTAAGGGGTTTAGGATGGCTTTCATTTTACTGGAAGCAAGGCAGAAGTGTGGAAGGAGGCCCTTAGTGCCTGCTCCTCAAAGGGGTCTTTCTTTTATTGATTGATTGATTGGTTTGAAAGGCAGCATTATACATACACACACACACACACAGAGAGAGAAAGAGAGAGAGAGAGAGAGAGAGAGAGAGAGATTCCATCTGCTGGTTCACTCCCCAAATGGCTGCCAGGAGAGTGAAGCCAGGAACCTGGAACTCCATCCAGGTTTCCTATATGGGTAGCAGGTACCCAAGTCCTGGGCCATCTTTCCAGAGCACATTAACAGGGAGGTGCATCAGCGGTGGAGCAGTCATGACTTGAACTGATGCTCATGAGGGATACCAGTGCTGCAGGACATGCCACAATACTACCCCAAAGAGATCTTTCTTGGTTTTTCTGCTCTTCCTTTAGCTATGGGCAGTCTCGGATAAGTATAAAAGGAAGTTATGCAGTGCCTTGGAGTCTTTCATAATTTTTCTGCTCCACTTACTACATTCACCCTGTGTTTTTGGTGTTCCATCTCAACTCCCTTGCTCTCACAGTCTTTTGTATGAATAATTAATTTAAGCCCATGGGTTGAGTATTGATGAGTAGGTGCAAATTCTCTGCATTTAGGGCTCAGGATTCTAAGTGTCTTATCAGCTTTAAAATTCTTACAACACTTCCTTAGTTTCTCCTTAAACCCATTAGTAGTGACATCTTTATGTCACCACTGCTCTACAAAAAACAATAGAGTGTAGGGTGTTTCCTGGGAAGACCTTGCCACTTCTTAGATTTTATCTCATTTTACTTTCTTTTATCCTTGACTATCAGAAGAGTTTATGAAATATGATTATATTTGGCTTGTTTTTGATGTTAGAGTAGAAGTAGATGCAGAAATTATGATCTGATATCATTTTGATATAGTCTGTTTAGAAAATTAACATATTTTTGACCACCATATTAATTTCTGATAAAAAAAAAAAAGATGTTTCAACATCATCTGGCATTTTCATTGCTCTGGGTGTGGAAATTGTCTCTTCACCTTGACCGTTGGTCCCCGGTTGCTTTTGGTGGAGGAGATTCTATTTTTAAAGGTCAACATTGGATATTAAGTATGCTCATTGCTTTTAGGTCCTCTCAAGAAGACAAAGCAAATATATAAAATATCTATTCTTCCATCAATCTGTTAAACATGAGTTCGTACTACCTTTGATTTCTTTTTTTAAGATTTATTTATTTGTTTGAATGTCAGAGTTACACAGAGAGAGAAGGAGAGGAAGAGAGAGAGAGAGAGACCATCCGCTGGTTCACTCTCCAATTGGCTGCAATGGCCAGAGCTGCGCTGATCCGAAACCAGGAGCCAGGAGCTTCCTCCGGGTCTCCCATGTGGGGTAGGGGCCCAAGGACTTGGGCCATCTTCCACTGCTTTCCCTGGCCACAGCAGAGAGCTGAATGGGAAGTGCAGCAGCCGGGTCCTGAACTTGTGCCCATTGGGATGCTGGCACTGCAGGCGGTGGCTTTATCCGCTATGCCACAGCGCTGGCTCCTACCTTTGATTTGGATTTAACACCTCAGGGTATGGTATAATCCTCTCTGCTCCATATGTGTAACCTACTTCAACAGCAGTGAGAAACTTGGATCTCATCTTTAACGCATTTACTCATTTTCTCAATATTATAATAAGTAGAAATTAATTTCAGAATTGCTAATCCATACCACTGCAAAAAGGCTACTAATTAAACTTCAACATCTGCTTACTGGCTTCTACTTGAAATTTTAAATTTATTAATTTATTTGAGAGAGAGAGAAAGAGAAAACTCCCTCTTTCTGGTTCACTCCATAAGTGTTTCCAGTGGCTGGGGCTGGGGCCAAAGGCAGGAGTGGAAAGTCCAATCCAGGTCTCTCATATGGGCGACAGGGACCCAATTATTATCACCACTGCCCCATAGGGTTTGCATTAGCAGGAATCTGGAGTCAGGAACTGGAGGTGGAGATGGAACCCAGGCCCTGTGATATGGGGTGCAGGCATCTTAACTGGTGTATTAATTCTTGCCCAAATGGTCATCTCTGTTTACTATTTTAGGTAAAATTTAGATGCAGTAAAATTAACTATATAGTTCAATGAGTTTTGGGAAATGCATATCTAGTGTAATCCATAGCCCTATAAAGATAGTGAATATTTCCCATCCTCTTGGAAGATTCCTTTTCCTATCAGTTCCTCTCTCCTTCAACCAACCAAAGTTCTTTTTCATCATAGATTAGTTTTGCCCATTTTATAGGTAATTATATGCTAATATTCCTTCATGTTGTGTTCTTTTGTTTAGTATAAGGTATGTGAGATTCCAATGTGCTATGTATCAATAGTAGGCTTTTTTTTTTTTATGAGAACTATCTCTTTATGTATATTTTCCACAATTTGTTTATTCTGTTGATGGAATTTTGGGATGTTTCCAGGTTTTGTTTGTTACGGATAAAGCTGCTAGGAATATTCTTGTACAAATCTTTATGAGGACATATGTTTTCATTTCTCTTGGATATACACTCAAGAATGGAATTGTGGCATGAGGAGGTGTATGTATAACTTTTTAAGCAATTGCAAAACCTTTTGCCAAAATGTTTGCACTTGAAATCTGTTTTTTAATTTCATTTTTACACATTTATTTCCTAACTAGTGTGGGGCCTGATGTCCTCTTTCCTCACTGTGATTTTCGCTGGCCTTGTTGCCCCCATAGGGAGCATTTTGGCACTGGATGCATTTGAAGGCACCCAGTGACCACTGAGTGACCTGGAATAGCTGGTGAGGCTTCCAGCTGGGCCTCAGTGAGGTAGGCACTCTCACTTGCTGTACCCCACAATCTCTTCCTACTTTCCAACCACGTAGTCAAGCGTTTAATCACAGTGAAGCTGTACCACATTGACAGCTGGCTTTGGTGTATACGAGGGGGAGGTACTCCTCTGAAACTGGAGGGCACTGTGGTGCTGAGAAGCGGGTAGGCGGGCAAGGCCTCTCTGGCTGTCTTGACCTCTTTGATCTTCTAGTCCTCTCCTGACAGAGCAATTAGAGACCACTTCATGGTCGAACCTGGCTCTAGTCATTGTGTGTCTGGACTTCGTGAGCTCAGTGTTTAGTTAAGACTTGTCAGAAACAACGCGTTTGAAACTCTGCAGTGTTCTGAAGTACAGTAAAGCATTAACACCTAAAAATAACTATTGCACAACATCAGGAGTGTGCCTTCCCTCTCTCTCTCTCTCTCTCTCTCTCTCTCTGGGTGCTATTTTTCCATTTTTCCCCTCATCACATTGCATCCTGTTACCATACCCTTTCCTTTCAATGCAGATTTCTTATCAGTTTCAGACACTTTTTCTCCCTAGCAAACTCCTTTTTTTAGACTCAATACTTCTCTTCCTCCCTGGTTTCTTGGTGTTCTGGGACATTATGTCTGCTATTGCCCAGCCATATTCACTGAAGTGCAGGAGAGAATAAACCCTTGAAAATTATAGTCCTAGCCTAGTGAAGCATGTTTGTGATGAAAATATTTTATCATAGGTGGCTGTCCTGCGTGATTGATTTATCTTTTTTTTTTTTTTTTTTTTTTTAATCTGGCTTTCCTGGTGAGCTATTTTACCATGAACAGGGCTGTGGCCCTCATCTAAATCAGACATTTTTCTTTTGGGCACAGGAGAATGTGTGGGAAACTCTGGTTCTTTTCAAAGAGATAAACTGTGGCCCTACTAATGTGGATAGCACATTCTTTCTACTTCCTGCAACATGACATTCTGTGCAGGAAATCTGAAATCCTATGCTGATTTTTCTAGCCACGCCCAAGCTGCTCTTTAATCCCTGTTGCCTTAGGAAAGCTGTCTTAAGTATAAGCCAACTAAGAACAAGTTTTTTGTTTTTTGTTTTTTGTTTTTTTGTTTTTTTTTTTGACAGGCAGAGTGGATAGTGAGAGAGAGATAGAGAGAAAGGTCTTCCTTTTTGCCGTTGGTTCACCCTCCAATGACTGCTGCAGCCGTCGCATCGTGCTGATCCGAAGCCAGGAGCCAGGTGCTTCTCCTGGTCTCCCATGGGGTGCAGGGCCCAAGCACTTGGACCATCCTCCACTGTCTTCCCGGGCCATAGCAGAGAGCTGGCCTGGAAGAGGGGCAACCGGGATAGAATCCGGCGCACCGACTGGGACTAGAACCTGATGTGCCAGTGCCGCAATGCGGAGGATTAGCCTGTTAAGCCACAGCGCCAATCAAAGAACAAGTTTAAATAGCACCTCAGACCACAAAATATTTGTCCTCCCGTTTACACATTTAGCCCTCTATTCATCCTTGAACCAAACATTTAATGGCTAATCAGTAATGTGCTCCATAAATGTATTAGGCACAGTGGTGGATACTTATATATGTGAATAAAATGAAATACAAATAAAGCAAATGAGATAAAAAATCACCGTTCCCCTGGGAGAACGGTTTGAAAGAGATGAGGAAGCAAATGATGCCTGTAAATAAATGACTATAATAAAGGAATAAAGTAATAAATTCCAAAAGAGGTATGCAGTGCTATGTCAGGTGAGAAAAGTGTTACCCACACATTTTGAGTGTGTAGCTCATTAATAAAATTTTTGCACACCTGCATACAGTATGCATTTTTACATGAATTGTGTATACGTACTGTGCACTAATGCAGAGGTACTTCAGAAAATAGTTGAAAATGTAATAAAAAATTAAATGATAAGTTTCTTTTGGTACAAAAAATTTGAAATCTATGCATAATTTTTCACTACATGCATTTTCCACAAATTTTTCTAAGATGTCTCATGTGCATGGATTTCAGAATGTTTCACAACAAATAAACCTATCTGTTTCAGAAAGTTTTTGAATCACTCTCATATATTACATACATTATAATCATATACAAAAAAGAGATTTGAAAGATAACATAAGCATGGAATATGTAATTTTATTAAAGTGGTTTCAACTTTGTTAAACTCTACAAACATTTTTGAACTCTGATAAATATGACTTGTAGTGATAGTAACATCATTTATATATTAGCTCTGATTGAATAATCTTAATTTTTTCATCTAAAGTAGCTGATTTAAAGCTCATACTAGGGGCTGATGCTGTGGCATAATGGGTAAAACTGTCAGCAGTGTTGGCATCCCATATGGCTGCACCACTTCCAATCCAGCTGTCTGCTATTCCCTGGGAAAGCAGAGGAAGATGGCCAAGTCCTTGGGCCCTGTACTCATGTGGGAGACCTGGAATAAGCTCCTGGTTCCTGGCTTTGGATCGGCACAGCTCTGGCCCAGTCATTTAGGGAATGAGCTAGTGGATGGAATACTTTCTCTCTCTGTGTCTGTCTCTCTCTCTCTCTTTCTCTCTCTGCCTTTCAAATAAATAAATAAATCCTAAAATATCTCTGTAATTCTGCTTTTCAAATAAATAATAAATCTTAAAAAAAGCTCATGCTAATAAAAGAGTGAATGTTACATCTGTCACGTAATTCTTATTTGCTGGTGCTGACATTATTATTATTATTTTTCAGGTTCTTTGTAGAAAAAATATTAAAAATTGTCAAAACAATATTAAGCATGTTGTGAGAATCAGTTTAATTAACAGCTAGATAAGACTATACAAATATGTATATAATCTGCAGAAATTTCACAATATGCTGAAAATAAATGATGGATAGATGTCATGGCAGGTATTTCTCCATTGTTGAATTATAACCTTTTGAGAGCTTCTTCCACAGCCTCCATGTCTGATGCATAAAGCCAGTGAGGGCCTTAGTGTCCATTTGTCTATTAAATGTCTGCAACTCTTAATTTATTATGGAGTAACTATAAATAGATGGTATACTTTCTTCCCACACTACAATATATCACTTAAACAACTCCTGGGATATGTGTATACCAGTTGGGAGACTTCAATTATAGGGGAGGTCAGGCATGATTCCCTCGTAACTGAATCCATTGGTGAAAACTTCACATACAAGCATAATCCTGAATGATGGGTAGAAAGTGAAGGAAAGTTTAGCCTTCAGAAGAGGGTAAATTGCATGTATACCTAGAAGTACAGGTATGTCTGGTATCAATGAAATGTTCATGATGTTGGAGCATCAAGCAGAATTGTGGGGAATTGGAGCCAGAATACGAAAGACATTCAATATCTAACCTAGCCTAAGAATTTTAAAACTTATAAAATAGGCTTTGGGAAGCATTATACATATGAAGATGCTTAAAATTGAATTAAAATAACTTTAGTGCCAAATTTTTTTGAAATCTATCTACATAAGGGGTCTTCAAAAAGTTCATGAAAATGTATGTTATAAAAAATTCTTCATGGATTTCCAAAGTTTTTGCACCAAAAAAAAAAAATGCCTTAATTCTATTTTTCCATGAACTTTTTGAAGTACTTTCTTATGCATTTTTTTGAGAGGTCTTTAATTAAGGGGAGCAATCTCTTTCTTTATTTTGACATCAGATTTCTTCTTCACCTCTAAGAAAGTATAACTTCCCTATTCTGCCTTCCTTTCTGTGATCAGCTTGTTACTGGAAATGCCAGTCTAAGTAGGAAGTAGATGAGTTGGAGGGGAATTCAATATTTTGCACTGTTGGTTACATGGTTGAAGTGGGAAGTAATGAAGACTGAAGGAAGCGAAATGGTGATGGAAATGAGGGCAAAATTGAAGGTTGTTTGGTGAAGAAACAGAAAAAAACACACCTCTCTTTACAAAGTTTCCAGCCTAGGTAAGTGGGAGAGAGAGGATCTAGAGAAATGAAGATACCAAAAAAAGGTGTAGAAGGGATCAGCGATCATGTGGCTGGTGTTTAGCTCAGGACACTCAAAATAAAGCTGAGCAAGTGAGCACATAAGACAGACTGAAAATAATCTACACACAGGGAGAACTGAACAAATTTATAAAACTAAATGAGGAGAAATGGTTAAAAGAAGAGTTTTTATGAGAAAGTTGAAGAGACATCTCCCAGCATTTTCAGAAATTCCAATTACATCTAAGGTGGAGTTATCTGGATTCTGAGGCTCTTCATTCAGTTATTGATGTCTTTGGAGGTTGGAGCTACATCACAGCTTCTTTTCTACCAGCTAAATAACTCTGATTTTGGTTAGATATCAATGATCTTATGTAGCTAGTTTTAAAAACTCCTATGCTAAAAAGGCTTAGAGGAGGGGGCCGGCACCATGGCTCACTTGGTTAATCCTCCGCCTGCGGCGCTGGCATCCCATATGGGCGCCGGTTGTAGTCCCGGTTGCTCCTCTTCCAGTCCAGCTCTCTGCTGTGGCCTGGGAAGGCAGTGGAGGACGGCCCGAGTGCTTGGGCCCCTGCACCTGCATCGGAGACCAGCAGGAGACACTTGGCTCCTGGCTTTGGATCAGCACAGCGCCGGCCATAGAGACCATTTGGAGAGTGAACCAACGGAAGGAAGACCTTTCTCTCTGTCTCTCTCTCACTGTCTAACTATCTATCAAAAGAAAAAAAAAAAAAGAGAGAGAGAGAGAGAGAGACTTAGGGGACTAGGCAACCCAAGTATCCAGTTAGAAAATAAAATAAAACATAACAAAAGGTGGGAAAAATTAGAAGTTCCTGAACATAGAATTACATTTGAAATGGAAGTAATTTGGAATGCTATCCAGGATATTTTTAAGGCCACTGACTCAAGTGATTTTGACAATATAGACTGATCAGCTCCACTAAACATGTGTGAGTAGTTTAATTTGTTTCACCATTGAATTATCCAGTTTGATGGAAGTATAGGTTGCTTTTTGTCATTTAAAAACATCGAGTCATATATTTAAAAGAAATATAGAGAATTAGTGAAACTTTTAAGATTAACCATAGATGTACTATCAGAGCATTGGAAATAATTTGGATCAAAAAATTAAAAAAGCAAGGCAGAGAAGTGTTTTGGGTACATTGGTAGCAGGATCATAATTAATAGAAATAAAGAGATGTGGTAGATGAGTATGCATTTTTAACATCAAAAACGAGTGACCTGAATTAGTTTTATTTTGTTCTGTTTTAAACTTGGACAGATTAATGAGTACTCATGAATGAAATATCTTGGGCATTCATTAAGACCATGAAAGATAGGATTGGAAGACTTGATACACTTTATATTGACTTTAGCACATTTTAACTTCCATTCTGTTTTATTTATTTATTTATTTATTTATTTTTTATTTGACAGAGTTACAGACAGTGAGAGAGAAACAGAGAGAAAGGTCTTCCTTCCATTGGTTCACTCCCTAAATGGCCGCAACAGCCAGAGCTGCGCTGATCTGAAGCCAGGAGCCAAGAACTTCCTCCAGGTCTCCCACATGGGTGCAGGGGCCCAGGGAGCTGGGCCATCCTCCGCTGCTATCCTAGGCCATAGCAGAGAGCTGGACGGGAAGAGGAGCAGCCAGGACTAGAACCGGTGCCCATATGGGATGCCGGTGCTGTAGGCAGAGGATTAACCTACTGTGCCACCGCGCTGGCCCCATTAAGTTCCATTCTATAGGGTTGCTCATCAACCAATGAAGGAATTAGACTGCAGCCATCCTGCCATCCAACTGAAGGACAATCACTAACTGGAGGACAAAACTCAGGGTATGGTTATTAGAATGCAGGCCAGTGTGGAGGAGGAGGAGTCTGGACAAAGTAGTCAGTAATTTAGAATAAAAAATAGAAGCATATTCAATAAGGTTTCTGTAATAATGGCGTTAATCTTAGAGGACAGGATCACCATTATTAAGGCAGAGTACTCATAAATGTGGACAAATGAGAGGAGATTCACAGAGAACTTCAGTTAAAAGTATCAAGCACGAGGGGCAGGCAATAGCCACTAAATAGCAGTCCTTGCTCTATAATCATCCTTGGTCTGGCTGATGGATATTTCAAGAGTGATGATCAGGCGATGAATCAGGAAGGGAGCATGGTAAGAGGTGGGGAGCCCCAAATGGACAGGCAAGAATAGAAGAGCAGAAATCAAGAACCATGAGGTCGTTTTCATTATTGTCACAAGCTAGGCATACCCTGTGCCCATTTTTAAACTTTATACCCCATACAAAATATTTAGAAGACTTAGAAAGAACTTAGCAGTGAAGATAAAAATAATTAATAAATAATATCGATGAGGATAGGTTAAAATAACTATGAGTCTTCAACTAAACAAGAGAGGTCTGGGTTATTTAATGACTTGTTTTTTAAAGAATTGTTAAGTCATAATTGATGGCAATCAACTCTTCTCCATTTACACAGCAAGGGTCCAAATAAGAGGAAATGGGCCCCAACTGCAGTGTGTGGGATTTAGATTAAACATAGGGGAGAATTGACTGAGAAGGATGAATTACTATGGAAGGATATGGGATTTCCTACTTGGGAGGTCTTTAAAAATAGTCTCTCAAGTGTCAAGGCTAATTTTAAAACTAAATCCTGCCTGAATAGTAGAGCTGAAGATTGGTGCGTTGGAAGGTGTAGGAGAACAATATAAACACTAAAGAGCTTCTAATCTTAAACTATAATGATTATCTTGAAAATCATACTTGTTGTAAAGTAGAATTTGAAAATCAGTGAGAGCTAATATATGTGTTGTGATTTATTCTCATTATTTTATCTTTCTTCCTCCGTTAATCTGGGCAGCAGTTTGGGCAATTGCCAAGCAAGTTATAATTATCTATTGTTGAGATTTAAATCTCTTGATTATGTAACAGGCACCCAGAAAAACCAGATAGAGACGCCGGGAAATTTCTACTTTGAGAATGAGTAATAGCAACAGATTCCACTGTTCCTATATTTTATCAGTTTATCAGTTTTTATTCATTGAGTAACTCGTAGATGCTCACTAACTGAAGTAGATGCTGTGCAAATATAGAAGGCGAATAGGACGTAGTTTCTGACCTTAAGAGTATGAGGCCTGTATGTGAAAATCTAGAGCACAGTATCAGAGAGGACTGTTGCATTATGTGATATGGACTGATGGTGGAAAAAGAGTTGGATAATGGTATATGGATTGGAGGTGTCATAAAAGAGGTAGTTTTTTAATTATTATTTTGACAAGTAGAGTTATAGACGGTGAGAGAGAGAGACAGAAAGAACAATCATCTTTCCATTGGTTCACCCCCCAAATGGCCGCTATGGCCGGTGCGCTGCGCCAATCTGAAGCCAGGAGCCAGGTGCTTCCTCCTGGTCTCCCATGCCGGTGCAGGGCCCAAGCATTTGGGCCATCCTCCACTGCCCTCCCGGGCCACAGCAGAGAGCTGGACTGGAAGAGGAGCAACGGGGACTAGAACCCGGCGCCCATATGAGATGCTGCCGCCACAGGCAGAGGATTAGCCAAGTGAGTCACAGCCAGCCCAGGAGGTAGGTTTATAGGATGATAAAGAATTAAAGGAGAGATGGGACTTGGGGAGTGGGGACATTTCTGGGAAGGCAATGTGAGCAAAGAAGTAGAAGTGAGATGTATGTACTTGAGTCATGCTTTTGATACACTGAAGAGCTTGTGGATATAACCTTTAGGAGAAATTTATAGTTGCTCATATGACACACACAGCCTTCATGAGTTTCTGTTGCCAACATCTATGACTTCATCTCATCCTTTTTGTGTAACCTCACTCCCTTTTCTTCATCACTGCCCCGAGTCTGTTTGAGTTCAAATTCCAGTCCTGCCGTTTCATTATTCTCTGACCTTGAATCCAGGTTGCTTCATCTATAAAATGGGGATAATAATAGGCCCAGCCTCAAATAATTGTTATGGGGGATTCAATGAATGTCTGAAGTGTTAGAAGAGCATCTGGAATGTAAGCATCAGGAAGGTATCATGTTGTTATTCTTATTAACCCTTTAAGCCATTCAATCTGACATGCAGGGTCATCCTCTGGAAATCCCTCCTTTTGTAAGCAGTTATCACCCATGGGCTTACCTGTCCCTTGATCACAACCCATCCTGCTATGCATTGTAATCCTAGGCTTCTATCTGTCTCCCTGGATTTGGGGGTCTGCAGGTAGCCGCACCTTACTCATTTTGTGTATCAGTGTCTACAGGCAGTCTATGAAGGTTTTGATGAGGTGAATGAATAAGTGAATAATTGATAGAAGGATATAAATCTATGAATTCACACATTACACTCCCTGTCCACCTCCGCTGCCTCTACTCAATCCATTTTGATTAGTTAGTAATACTAAAAAGCTGTATTAGAACCAAAAACAGCAGTGTGATATGTAATATAGGTGAAAGTGTAAAATTCAAAGCTTTGCTATAATTGATCTCACTCAAGAAAGCTTTACAAAATGGATTTGCACACAGATTTCAAAATTTAAAGACTGCTGTTATTTATGTAATCTTAACAGCCATACTATGTAGATACACTCATAGTAATCAAGATATGAGACATATATATATGTCTCATATCTTGATTACTATATATACATATATATGTATACAATATATACATATATATATATGTCTCATATCTTGATTACTATATATATATTTCCCACAGACTGTAGAAGTGGAGGAATATGGGAACAAGACTAAATGGCCTCGAAAATTCCTTTCACTAAGTCTCCGGTTCTCTGAGCTCATCAACATATGATGTGGTTAGGATTACAATGTATTTTTCCTTGTAGACTAGTGGTCTTTCCTTTAAAAACTTTTGTTTTGAGGTGGATGCTTGGCCTAATGACTAAGATGTCACTTGGAACAGCCTCATCTCATATCAGAATGCCTGGGTATAAGTCCCAGCTCTACTCCAAATTCCAGCTTCCTGCTAGTGTGCACACTGGGAGATAGTATGTGACGACTCAAGTACTTGGATCCCTGCCACTCACATGAGAGACCCAGACTGAATTTGCTTCAGCTTGGCCCAACCTTGGCTGTTGCATGCACCTGAGGAGTGAGCCAGCAAATGGGAGATTTCTCTCTGTTTCTCTGCTTCTCAAATAAACAGAATAAATGTTTCAAAATAGTCATAGCTTTATTAACCACATGACTAGTTATTCTTTTTGATTATTTATCAACAAAATTGTTTGATTTGAGCAGAAGCTTTAATAGAATGATGACTAGAAACTGTTAACATCTTAGTGAAAAAATAAAGTAGTAAAATTGGAATGTCCCATCTGAAAATAGTAGATAATATCCTACAAACTATTAGTTAATAAAAACCAATGATACTTACTAGTTATCATTATGACAATTCAAAACACTCTAGGGAAGCAACTACTTTTAAGAACAATTTATTTTATTGTTGCACATTCTATATATTTAAAGATGAATGATAATCAGTTCATATCAGATATGAAAGGCAAGAATTTAGAAAAGCTCTCCATTTTAAAAGAATCGAAGAGTCTGCTGTATTTTGTTTCAGTTAGGACTGCTTCTTCTTGAGGGAGGGACACTTGAAGGCTATACCATGTTGCTGAAACAGCCAGAACACCACATGTACTCTGCTAGGTATCTTAGAACAAGGTGGGGTAGCTGTAAGGTGGGTCAGATCAACTGTTGCAAAAGCAACAGGCGGGGATGAAATTAGCCCGGGCAGTTTCACCAGTCACTCACTCTTATCTACTAACTGGATTGTTTAGCGACTGAACTTATTCACCATTTAACTTTGGAGATAATGAATTTAGCTAGCCTGAGTATACTACACAGGCTGCAATGCTATGCTATCATTAATTGAGACATAGAGATAGGCCCAACTGCCTTGTTCAGAGAGTGATGGCAAAGATGGGAGAATGAAGGCAGTAATCTGGTAAAAATATCAAATTCTGAAATATGCATTACAGGTTTGCCATTAATTATATGAGAAAATATTTTTGTTCCTATTCTTTGATAATATCATTTGTAAAGCTAGTATCATTTTCTAGAAATCTGTGAAACAACCTTTCCACCCTTTTTTATGACAACATTTCTGCTTCTGTTGGCTAGGGAGAACACAGCTGGTATACTGGTGCTATAACACAGCAGCCACAAACTTCAGAATTCCATAGACCCACAGTAAGGCTTACCGCCCATTTGTTGTATTCCTCTGCCTCAATGCACATTATAGTAAGGACTTTCTAAGGTTGTGAGGATTAGTGGAGATGGGGAACACGAAGCTTTAGCACGTGGTGAGTGATGTGAGTGATGCAGTTAAATGATCAATGAATGGTAACTTTTTTTTTTTTTTTGAGTGGTGATGAATGAAGCTAGTCAGAAGTAGAAAAACATTTTCCGCATCATCCAGGATGGAAAGTTTTGACTTCATGTTCACTAGGAACCTTTGTTGCCTGCACTGCAGATTGACATCGTTAGAAACAATGTGGAAAAGAGGTTGTAAATAATATTGTTCAGATTCTGTAGTGTTTGTTTTCCTCTTTCATTTTTTAAAGATTTATTTATTTGAAAGAGTTACATAGAGAGAGGAGAGGCAGAAAGAGAGAGATCTTCCATCCGCTGGTTCACTCCCCAACTGGTGGCCACAGCCAGAGCTGCGTTGATCTGAAGCCAAGAGCCAGGAGCTTCCTCTGGGTCTCCCACATGGGCGCAGGGGCCCAAGGACTTGGGCCCATCTTCTACTGCTTTCCCAGGCCACAGCAGAGAGCTGGATTGGAAGAGGAGCAGCCGGGACTAGAACCAGTGCCCATATGGGATGCCACCGGTGCTTCAGTCCAGGGCGTTAACCTGCTGCGCCACAGCACCAGACCCTCCTCTTTCATATTTGAATAATCGCATGATATTAGTAAAAGGACAGACAGTGGGAAAAAAAAAAAAGCAGGCAGCTCATAAAACACTGGTTCTAAGGGTATGTCTTCTCATGTGAAATGTAGTTTAGGGGCCGGCACTGTGGTGTAGTGGGTAAGGCCAATGCCTGCAGTGACTGCATCCCATATGGGCACAGGTTCGAGTCTCGTCTGCTCCACTTTATATTTAGTTTTCTGCTGTGGCCTGGGAAAGCAGTGGAAGATAGCCCAAGTGCTTGGAACTCTGTACCCATGGGGAAGACCCAAAAGAAGCTCCTGGCTCCCGGCTTTTGAACTGCACAACTCTGGCTGCTGTGGCCATCTGGGGAGTGAACCAGCAGATGGAAAATCTCCCTCTCACTCTCTGCCTCTGCCTTTCAAATAAATAAAGAAAATTAAAAAAAAAGGGGGGGGTGGCTCACTTGATTAATCCTCCACCTGCGTCCCATATGGGCTCTGGGTTCTAGTCTTGGTTGCTCCTTTTCTAGTCCAGCTCTCTGCTGTGGCCCGGGAAGGCAGTGGAGGATGGCCCAAATGCTTGGGCCCTGCACCCACATGGGAGACCAGTAGGAAGCACCTGGCTCCTGGCTTTGGATCTGTGCAGTGCCGGCTGTAGTGACCATTTGGGGAGCGAACCAACGGAAGGAAGACCTTTCTCTCTTTCTCTTGTCTCTCATTGTCTATAACTCTACCTGTCAAATAAAAAAAAATAGAAGAAATGTAGTTTAAAACTGAAGTACATTGAATTGAATCATGTTCAAATCTTTTGGGAGATTCACCTGTTATGAAGTAGCACACAGAGAAGGCTGAAACTGAATTGCAAGGTTTCATTTAGCTCTGGCTTCTACATCAGAGGGGGCACAAAGACAACCTGCATATTCAACGAAAAGACCCAAAGACACCACGAGACCATAGAGGGATGCCTAGGAGTAACCTCCAGGGGACTGCGATGATGATGAAACTGGGGAGGCGGTTGGATGACAACGATAGGAGAGTCAAAGAAGGGTTGAAAGTCAGCTGGGCTGCATGGCGGTGCAACGTGCCCAGGAGATCATGCCAGACCAGGAGCTGTGGGCGCAGAGCCTGCTGCTTCCTGTGAGGTCTTCCACTCTGCTCCCTTGAGGTTAGAAAGCCCCATTCCCATTCCTGTCTTTCCCTTCCCTTTGCTTTTTCTTTCTTCTTCCTCTTTGCTGCTGTTCCTTTCCAGCTTGTCTTGCTAGAAATCATGTGAGATTTGCAGCGACAAGTTCTGAATATGAGATTTCAGCAGGTAATTACTGGATATATGAACTTGAGCCAGTTTTCTCTAAGTTTGAATGAATAAATGTTTCCTAACTTATACAAGGAAGATAATAGTATATTTTATCTGGGGTTGGTGAGTGGGTAAAAGACAATAAACAGGTATAAAAGTCACTAGGTAACATGCACAATGAATATGAATATGGGTTTTTAGTATCATCAATGTATTTCTTCAGCTTTTACCTCTTTCCTCTATCTAAGACTTCCAAGTAGTAGATGCTGGAGAAGACAGGAAATTCATACCTTTCTTTCTCAGGTAGCTTTTTGCCTTCAAGAAAAGGCTTAATGGATCAGGTACGTGGTATAATGTTTAAGACTCGGGCTAAGATGCCTGTATCCCATATCAGAGTCGCTTCCACTGATTTCTGGCTCTGCTCCCAAGTTCAGCTGCCTGGTAATGCAGACCAGGGGAGGTGGTGCTGATGGCTCAGTTGTGTTTCCACCATCCACATGGGAGCTCTGGATTGAATCCGTAGCTCCCAGCTTTGGCCTGCCCCAGTCCCGAGCCATTGCAGGCATTTGGGGAACAGACAGACAGATGGGAGCTCTCTCTGTCAATCTCTAAAATAATCAACTACAAATAAATAAACAATCATTAAAAATTTGAGGAGTAAAAATGATCATCAAAAAGAAAAGGAAAAGCCTTAGCGATAGGAGAACAGATCTTAGACACTGCTGTGTTTCATTTCAGTCTTAGGATTTCATGACGAATAAGACTGCACATAGCTGCTCTGTGGGATTCATCACTGCTTTTTTGCTCAGCTCGGAGTGGTCGCTATTCTCAGTCTACACTTTGAGACCCTGAAGATGTATTAATTAATGCTCACTGCCACCAGGGCTGCTTCAATACGGGCTGTGGACTTAATCCTAAGGGTTCTCGCCTTCGTGGAGGAGATCAAAGGCAGCCCACACCCAGGTCTCCCTCTGGGTTGTCCATGGCCGTGGTTTCCATGGGGATCCCCACAGAGGCCGGCTCTCACTTCCTTGCTGAGTGCACTGTCTCACCTGCAAGCCACAGGCACTGAGTGCCGGCAGTGTTCTCCTTACTCTTGATTTCTGAAATCACAATAAACACCGGCTTAGCGCCAAGCCTGTAACCTGCTCCAACACTTCCCCGCCTGCTGTGGGCCACATTCCTTCCCATCGGGACCTATAATCTGCTAAGAGACTGCTGCAGGTTCCCGCGGTTACCCCACAGTCAAAGCCAGAATCTGACAAGAAGGGAGACAAGTGCATTGGTTTTGCCCTTGATTTGTTTCTGTCTTCAGGGACCATATTAGTATGCTTGGGCTGTCATAACAACATACCCAACCTGGATGGCTAAAACAATAATGACTCTCTCACAGTTCTGGAGGTGAGAAGTCCAAGAGCGAGTTGTTGATAGGGTTCCGAGGCCTGCAAGGAGAAGTTGGTGCCTGCTTCTTTCCCTGCTTCCTGTGAATTGTTAGAATCTCTGAAACTCCCAGGCTTTCCAATGTAACCTGATCTCAGCTTGCTGCATCACATGATCTTCTCCCTGTGTGCATGTCTGTAACCAAATTTCCTCTTTATACAAGGATACTGGACATAATGGATCAGGGGCCCACCTGACTTATGATCCTAGGCACTGAGGGATCAGATTTCAACAGCTAAAATTTTTAGGAACTCAATTCAACTCCAAATAAGAATGAACTCTTATTCCGAGTCAGCGAACTCTAAAGGCTTCCATAGCCCTGGCAACTCATGACTAGAGCCTAGGGAGATTACTGACGCCATGAACAGGAGTGTCAAATTGTTAAGTCAGCAACAGGAGTCACTGTGTACTTACACCCCATGTGGGATCTGTCCCTAATGTGTCGTCTAAAGCCAAGTGATGCTATGACTGGTACTGAAACAGTATTTTTATACTTTGCGTTTCTGTGTGGGCGCAGACTGATGAGGTCTTTGCTAATTATATACTGAAGTGATCTTTTGTATAGAAAGAGAATTGAAAATGAAAAAAAAAAAAAACAACCTGGTGTTAAAATGGAAATGGCATAGAAAATTAATTAATTTGAAAAAAAATTATGTAGGATCTCTGTCTTTAATGTGCTGTACATTGCTATTTAATGCTATAATTAGTAATCCAATGGTAGTTTTTTCACTTGATGTTGCTATATGGGCAAAATGTTGAAATCTTTACCTAATATACACTAAACTGATCTTCTGTATACAAAGAGAATTGAAAATGAATCTTTACATGAATGGAAGGGGAAAGGGAGCGGGAAAGGGGAGGGTTGCGGGCGGGAGGGAAGTTATGGGAGGGGGGAAGCCATTGTAACCCATAAGCTATACTTTGGAAATTTATATTCATTAAATAAAAGTTTAATAAAAAAAAAAGAATGAACTCTTCAATATATCTTTTATGAAAATTTGCTGAGTGCTGAAATTCTGTTGAGCACCATTCTAGGTACTCTGGATAATACTTAAAAATGTAAGTTATGGGCCGGCACCATGGCTCACTTGGCTAATCCTCCGCCTGCGGCGCCAGCACCCGGGTTCTAGTCCCAGCTGGGGTGCTGGGTACTAGTCCCGGTTGCTCCTCTTCCAGTCCAGCTCTCTGCTGTGGCCTGGGAGGGCAGAGGAGGATGGCCCAAGTGCTTGGTCCCTGCATCTGCATGGGAGATCGGGAGGAAGTACTCGGCTCCTGGCTTCTGATCCACATAGCGCCGGCCATAGCAGCCAGTAGGGGAGTGAACCAATGGAAGGAAGACCTTTCTCTCTGTCTCTCTCTCACTGTCTATAACTCTCTCTGTCCCTCTCTCTCTCACTGTCTAACTCTGCCTGGTAATAAATAAATAAATAAATAAATAAATAAATTTTAAAAAATGTAAGTTATGAATGGTCCCAGCCTACTAAGAATTTACCTTCCAGTTAGAAGTAAGCCCAGTGGTGGCATGGTAGGTTAAGCCTCCTACTAAGGTATCAGCATCCCACATGGGCACCAGTTAGAGTCCTTGCTGCTCTACTTCTGATCCAGCTCCCTGCTGATGGCCTGAGAAAGTATCAGACGGTAGCCCAAGTGCTTGGGCCCCTACACTGGTGTGGGAGACCTGGGGGAAGCTCTTGGCTCCTGGCTTCAGATTGGCCCAGCTCTGACAGTTGTGGCCATTTTGGGAGTGAACCAATGGACGGAAAATTTCTTTCTTTGCTTCTCCCTCTCTCTGTCTGTAACTTTAGCTCTCAAATAAATAAATAAATCTTTAAAAAAAAGTTAGTCCTGTACCAGAGTTGAACAAGATGTATGGAAAATCTTCAGGTAATGCAAAGAATCTTACCAAATTAAAAATAAATGTCCAGTACTTTTTAACCCAGAAAAAGATCATGTGATCCCAAAACAGAAAATAGGAGGAAAGAAAGCCATAACTGCTCTAATTCAAGTGAAGTAAAAAGTATTCAGTCCTTCTGCTCTGTTTCCATCATTGAGGCTTCCTGGGATAAATGGCTATTCAACAGGCCTCCTAAGAACAGTCTGGAAAGATAGAGGTGGGAAAAGGGGATATCCCAGTATGGAATAAAAGTCTCAAGGCAGGAATATAGGAGGGGTTGTTAGAATCTAATGATATGAATTTTATTATTTTTTAAAATTATTATTTGAGAGGCAGAGAGACAGAGACTGAGTGAGACTTCCGATCTGCCAGTTCAGCCCCCAAATGCCAGCAATAACTGTCGCCGGGTCAGCCTGAAGGTGGCAGCTGATCCAGGTTTCCTACTTGAGTGGGAGAGACCCAACTACTGGAGCCACCACTGCTGCCTCAGAGTCTCTGTTAGCAGGAAGCTGGAATTCATACTGGGGCTTGAGCCCAGGTACTCAGATATAAGGCAAGGGCATCTTAAATAGTGTCATAATCACTAGGTCAACCGTGTGCCCCAAGATAGGATCTTTTTGGAGAATAGTGAAAGAAAATATAGAAAAGTAGAGCAGGATCCTAGGATTCTAGGATCCTAGCAGATTCTTGAAACATATTTAGGGAAGTTAGAAACATTGGACCCTGTGATCTCCATAAACCTGGAGTCATTCTATTTCTTTTCTTCTACCTGGTTCTCATTTTGATACCTCCCACTCACTGGATCCCTTTATTCTTAGAAAGGCAGCACTTACACAATGTTAAGGTTGGGACACAGTTTTATAGATTTGTCTCTGCACTTCTGTGCTGTATCATGCAACACAACTTAAAAATTATTACTAGGGTGGGCATACGGTGAAGTGGTTAAGTCACCACTTGGGACACCCACCTACCATGTTGCAGTACCTGGTGTTAAGTCCTGGCTCCTCCACATCAGATCCAGTTTCCTGCTACATGCACCCCGGGAGGCAACAGATGATGGCTCAAATACTTGAGTCCCTGCCACCTACTTGGGAAACTGAGGTTTAGTTCTGAGCTCCTGGATTCATCCTATCCCAGGCATGGCTGGCTACTGTAAGCATTTGATCAGTGAACCAATCTCTCTCTCTCTCTCTGCCTTTCATAGAGTCATAGAATGAAAATAAATAGACAAATAATTTAAACATATATTACTAACAAGTTTGTATACATAATGTGGATTTACATATTGATCAGGAAATGTATCATCTTGCGACCTTAGGTATAATATTTTATTTCATCTTTACATACTACTTCAAGAAAGAGATATTAATATTCACAATTTCCAGATGAAAAAATGTCTAATTCAGGTAAAGTCATTGGCCTAAGGTCATGGTTAATAAGTGTAGATCTGCTTGATTATAAAATCTATGCCTTTTTCTTCAAGATTATTTTCCAGAAAACAACAACAAAAAAAGAAATATAACAGTAGCAACACAAAGTCCAAGCCCATGGCCACATCTTAGTCAGTGACGACAAAAAGCAACAGGCATGGCAGGGCTGTGGTCCACGGCAGCCCTAATCCAGACTCTTCAATACAGGTTGGACTTCCCTTAAAGACGATGGCACAATTACATTTTTTAAAATTTAAATCTGGCCTTCCTTTGTCACTGTTGGTGCTGGGGAAGAATTTTGCTCCTCTGACATAGACACCAAGTTAGTGAGAGCCCCTTCAAGGATATGTCTGGCTATCGTATGATAGAGAGGCATCCTCACGGGCTCTGCTCTTGTTTTCCTATCTGTAGCTCTCTGCATCATTGTTCCATTCCTGCCTCAAAATGGGACATAAGAACCTCATGAAATATACCATGTTTTGGTGCAGAGTGCTTTTGATGTGCCTATATGGTCTGCACGCTCCACAGCACAGAGCGAATTGGCAGAAATGCAGGTCACCTGCCGCCTCTAGCCTGATGCTCATTGGCGTGAACAGAAAGTGGGCCACAGAGTTAGGCAATGGAGTTAATATTTCTTCTGAAGGACATTCAAACTGTTTTTTCACAGCCCAAATTTGCCAGACATTGGCTTAACAAGGAACCTGGAGCCACCATATGGAAACCAAACAGAAGAAAGTCAAGTAGAAGAGAGAAAGCCATACATCACACGCTAGTTACATTCAATATAAGACAAGGCACTAGCATTTTCCAAAGCACATTCGAAAAACCTGCCGCAAAATGCAGCTGATCGGTTCTCATTATTCATAGACCCTACTTTGAACAAATGCATAAGCAAGAAACAGATGCTCAGAGAAAATGTGGAGTTATAAAGAAAAGACAAAATACACACGGAACTCTAAAAACTAGGCAGAAAAATGGAGAAATTTCCTTCAGAACTGTTCTGCAGCCTCATTCAAGCAGGCTCCTTAGCTTACAGACATAAGCAGCCTACTGAACCTATAAAGGTTTGACCCTGGAGTCCAGCTTCAGGAGGGAGCTGGGTTGTAGATACGTCTAGTTTGAGGTTAGTAGAATATGTTATTCACTGACATTTCCATGAATATTTATGTTATTGCTTGGTGCCTGGTAAAGGAAAGCCTTTAGGAATACAGTGCCATCCCACTGGCAACATGATGAAGAGGTGCAGGAGATGAATGTGCCATCCATTGATGGGCACTTGGGGTCTGCCCTGGAGGAGAAGCGCAGCTGGAAATGTACGGACTCGGAACACTGAGCTGCAGCAGATTGTTCCATGTCCAGCAGTTCCACTTCTGGATATTTATCCCCTCCAAAAATTGATAGCCAGTTCTGCAAGAGATATTTCCACACACATGTTCATAACAACCTTACTCCAATAGGTAGAAGCCAACAGGTAGAAGCAATCTAAGTATTCATGGATGGATGGGTGCATAAACAAAACCAAGTACATAAATATAATGGAGCATTACTCAGCCTTAACATAGGGAAGGCCATTTTTCGTACCTGCAACAACATGAATGAACCATGAAGACATTACGCTAAGTGAAATAATCCAATGACAAAAGGACTAAATGCCCTATGGTTCCACTTCTATGAGGTATCTAAAATATTAAAATTCACAGAAACAGAATGGGTATTGGCATGGGCTGGGGGTGAAGGGAATAGGAGATTTGTTTAATGGGTACAGAGCTTCAATTTGCAAGATGAAAAAGTTCTGGAGCTCTCTTTCATAATAATGTGAATCCATGGTAATACTACTGGCCTGTGCATTTAAACAGGTTTAAGACTCTATGTGTTGTTATGTACTTACCACAGTGAAAAAGAAGGGGAGAAGTCACTTTATGGAATGTTTCCCAAGTGTAATAACACAAAAAATGTGCGAAGCAGGACCAATTATCAATTGTGAAACTGAGGGAAACTTTCTAAAGCAATAATACTTACAGGACATAAAATTTTATAAATTTTGCTACAGGTAGCACTAAATTATTTTTCAATTCTCTCAATAAAAATGATTATAAAATGTGGTGCTATACAATGTAGAGACCATAAAGCATGAAGTAAAAATATGTAGTAAAATGAATTATAGCATTTCAATTAATGAAGGTTTTTTTTGGCGATGTTCATTTTGTTTGACAAATTTTTGAAATTTTGGTTGTTATATTTATCTTTTCTGATTATAAAGCATTATTTTGCACTAATTTTATGTTCTTGGCTTATATTCTTTTTCTTTTCTTTTCTTCTTTTCTGTGGTACAGTGGCTTAAACCACTATTTGCTACATTAAGCATCCTGAATTAGAACGCTGGTTTGAGTTCTGGCTGCTCTGCTTCCAACCTAGCTCTGTGCTGATATGCCTGAGAAAGCAGTGGGAAATAGGCCCACTTGGACCCCTACCATCCATGTGGGGACTTGGGTGGAGTGGCTGCCTCTAGTTTTGGCCTGGCTCAATCCCAGCTGCGTGACCAACTGGGGAGTGAACCAGCCCATGGAACATTCTCTCTCTCTCTCTCTCTCTCTCTTCTCTCTCTCTCTCTATTTCTCTTCTCTCTCTCTCTCTCTCTCTCTCTCTCTCTCTCTCTTTCTCTGTCTTCTCTGTGTGTGTGTATGTGTGTGTTCGCATACATGTGTGTCCACCTCTCTCTTGCTGTTACTCTGCCTTTCAAAGAAGAAAGGAGGAAGAAAGCAAGCAAGCAAGCAACCTTTTTGCGAAAGCACATTACATTTTGCTTATTTATTTGCATTTATTTGAAAGATAAACAGAGATCTCCCATCTATGGCTCAAATGCTCCCCCAAATTCTCACAATGGCTGGGGCTGGGTCAGGCTGAAGCCAGGAGCCCAGAACTCTATCTGGGTCACGCACATAAGTAGCAGGGACCCAACTACTTGGTCCATCACCTGCTGCCTCCCAGGGTGTGCATCAGCAGGAAGCCGGATTTAAAGTGGAGTCAGGATCCAAATACAGGCACTCTGATAAGGGATGTGGTATCCCAAACACTGTCAATCATGGTGACAAATGCCCACTCCACACTCTTTTTCTGAGAGTCTTCCACAAAATGTGGGTTCTTTCCTGAATCTGAGCAATAAATTTAATAGTTGATAATAGTCAAGATATCTAAAAAGAAACGATAGATGTTAAGTGTGGCCCTTCTAAATCTTACGTTAATTTATAAAAAAGCAACACCAGGGAGGTGATTCTCTGATTTTCCAATATAAGCCTCACTTTTTCAGAAGCTTATCTCATATTTAAAAATATATAAATTTGATTCTAAGTACTTTCCAGGATCCTATTAGTTCCAAGACAGTTTCCCCTGGCAAGACATATAAATGTGGAAAAACACACAACAATAATAAAAAGTAAAGTTCAATCTCTCAGTGAAATTAAAAAGGATTCTCCTTGAAGAATGGATCTACTAGAGTCTATACAGGCTTTGATTTCTCTACTAGAGCTCATATGGATGCCTCAGGGAAGACAGAATTATTTCCATCTTCTTAATTTTGACCCATTATTGCAGAGCCCTTGGGTCTATTCCAAACATTAAAGAAGTTCAACTGTCATGTACACAGGTCTTTTCTTAAGGGTTTATCAAGGACACATTCCCCACTTCCTCTCATTGTCGGTACCCTCTTTCTATGCTCAGTCTAGAACTAAAAGCAAAGTGAAACTAAGTACAAAATAGGTAAAGAGAGAACACAAGGATGTCCCATTTTGTCAAGAAAGCAAAAACTGAAATGGAGGAAGATCAGGAAAGACTTGACAAGAAGATGAATTGAATACTAGAGCTTTAAAGATATTCCAGTTCCTCCACAGGATACAGAATTAGGGATGATGCCCACATCCATATGGCATAATGGTTTGGCTGGTGCATGAGTGGAGCATCCATAATCATTCACTTCAGATGAATATATCATCTGAGACCAAGACTACTCATCCAGAAATGAATAGTAAATGGACCTGGGGACATTTGGATAATGGAAACTCTGTGAGAAAAAAAAAGAATCAGGGTGGGCATTGGCATAGTGGTTGATGAGCTTGGGTTCAAGTCCTGGCTTCACTTCTGTGGTTACAGCTTCCTGCTGGGGTGCACCCTGGAAGGCAGCAAGTGATGGCTTAAATATTTCTGTCCCTGTCAACCATGTGGGAGATCAGGATGGAGTCCTGGGCTCCAGGCTTAAGCCTGACCCAGCCCCAACTGTTCTGGCCATTTGAGGAGTGAATCAGCAGAGGGAAAACTTCTTTCTGACTGCTCATCCCTGTTTCTGTCCCTGTGCCCTTCAAACAAATAAATAAATAAAAATTTTTAAAAACCAAAGAAAAGCAAACATGGCAGTAAAATACTATTTTTATTTATTAGAAGAGTACAGCCCAGAAATTGAATGTTTAGTAACATCACCCAGTCTCAATAATTTATAAGAAGAGAAAATTCTTATAAAGCAAGAGCAAAAGCCATTGAGAAACCTAATGCTATGAAAACAAACATGGAGTGGAATTAGTTTTTAAGAAACCCAGTAATGGATAATGTACCAATGGAATGAAAATATGCTAGTTAATGGGAGAATTAGCATTATGTAAAATCAATTGGGTAATATCAAGGGTAAATGTGAGAAGTGTGCTCCCTCCACCACAATGTGACATAAACAGAGGTAAGATAGCAGTTGCTAAAGATGGAGATCAAAGACCTAACATAAACACTACATGAACACAAGGAAAATGCCAAACAATTGGAACAGATGCAATTAACAAAGGCAAATTGAAAAATAGCGACTGCATTGGAAAAAAAAAATCAAAGACCTGAGCACTTGGAATGAAAATGTTCAACATGTTCTAGACAAAATTATGAAGAGAGCACCTATGCCAAACTACCTCTTGGCCAGTCTTTTGAATAATCCATGACATCAGAAAATATAATAATCGAATAATAATTCAATAATAATAATTGAATAATAGTTGAATAATAATATAATAATAATTGAATAATCCATGACATCAAACTATAGAAAACTAAAGGGGGCGTGAATTGGGATAATTAGAGGAGAGTGTCTCAGCAGAGAGATTACTGGCAAAGAGGTGGGTGGGATGTAAGAAGAACCCACCTTGCCAAGGCAAGAACCCAAGGCCTGCAACAACAGAGTCTCACCTGACCTGTGAGCCCAAGGCGAAAAGAAGCTGGAACAGTTGTCCTACTAAAAGCGTCAGGATGCTGTGTAGATCAGTCCACTTGGAGAAAATCAGTGATTTTCTGCCAGGGAATATACCAGCTCCATGCAACCTCACAAGGGAAACATTTTACTGATTTTTTAGTGAAAATGTATTCTCTCTTCCGAACTATTGCATCCATTGGACAATTTCAATAGACAATTAGAGGGCAGGAGTGACCAGTGGTTAAAGTCACTGAAGCCAGCTTCATGGAGCAGTTAGCGAGGGGGGGGGGGGGGGGGAGATGGAAGACACCGCACAAAGCAATGCAAACAAAACTGGTCAGAAAGCAATTCTCACACATATGATAATAGTGAGAGGAAAAGGGATAAATAGGAAAGAAATATCAGCCTTAATAGATATTCTAATGTAAATGGTTTTTTGATCTATTGTAAAACAGAATGTATGTCTTAGTGGATAATATTTATAATCTAAAATCATTTGAATTAGGATAATCTGTCTCAAACTGCAGGTTAGAGTAGGATAGTTTAGATACATTGACTACCTTCTGGTCTCAAAATGTGTATGGGAAAAGCTAAAATATTATTTCATAAAGGTATTTTCACCCTGACCCTTAGAAAGAGCTGTATGTTTGTCTGGAAAACCTAAAGGTTCCTACAAATAGACATGAGGTAGATTTTTAAAAAGACAGGAGACCATTAAAATTGACATAGCTAAAGGTAAAGGTTTTAAAAAGGTGAAATAGAATTAAAGCAAGCTCCAAAAATGTTTTAACAGTAAATTATGTGTTTTAATCTACATAATAAAAGCTGAAGGTACTCAGATTGTGTTACAAATGGTAACAGTATACTAGTTTAACGAGAAAAAATAAAAAAAGTAAAAGAAATTAAAGCTATTTTATTCATCATGACCTACAATAACTTTCAAAGTTTTTGGCCTCAGGATTCCTTTATTCTCTTAAAATTCATTGCAGACTTAAAGAGCTTCTGTTTATGTGGATTATATTCATGAAGATAGATGGAATTGCAAGTTAAAATGGAATTTTTGTTTGTTGAAGGTGATTGACGTACATAGAGTAAAATTCCCCTTTATATGTGCAATTCTATGACTCGAAAAATCTGTCCAGTTGTGTGACCACCACCACAGCCAAGATTTGGAGTGCCTTCATGTCCCTTTGAGTTCATTCACCAATCTTTACTCTCAGACCTGTTTTGAGAATGTATAATTATGTCTTTCCTGAGTTTCATATAATGGATTCCTATATTTTATAGCCAATGGAGTCTGACTTCTTTCACTTAGCATAATGCTTTTCAGATTCATATACATTGTTAGAAGCATCAGTAGATTGATCCTTTCCATTACTGAGTAGGATTCCATTGTACAGTTACACCATGATTTCTTTACCCATTCGCTAGTTAAGATGTATCTGCGATTTTCCAGTTTTTTGGCTATTACAAGCAAAGTTGTTATGAACTTTTGTGTGCAGAATTCTGTGTGGACATATTTCTTCATTTCTGTGGGTCAAGACCCAAGAGTGAAATTGGTGTGTCATTTGGTAAATGTACACTTCACTTTATAAGAAAAAATTCCAAATTCGTTGAACAATTTTCCATCTCCAATTACAATACATGAGAGTTCTATTCATTCAGCATTCTCATCAGCACTTGATATTGTCAGTTTTCAAAACAATTATTTTGGCTATTCTAAGAGACGTATAATATGATCTTACTATGGGTTTAATTTGCATTTCTCTAATGACTAATGATGTTGAGCATATTTTCATGTACTTATTTGCAATGTGTATCTCTTCTTTGGTGATATGTAGAGTTCAAATCTTTGCCCAGCAGAGGGTTTGTTTTCTTATTATTGAATCTTGTTAATTCTGTATATCCTGTAAGTACCACACCTTTATTATATATGAGGTTTGCAAACATTTTCTTCTGCTCTGTGGTTTGCCTTTTCTCTCCCTCTCCCTCCCTCTCTCCTTCCCTCCACCCTGCAGCCTTCCTTCCTCCCTCCTCTCCTTCCTTCCTGCTTCCTTCTCCACCACTTTCTTTCTTGAAGATGTCTTTCAGAGAGATTTTCAACAGTTCTGTTGGAGTCCAGCTTACCTCTTTTTGTTTGTTTGTTTGTTTGTGTTTTGTATCTAAGAAATCTAACACAAGATCACAAGAACTTTATTTTTTTTTTTAAGGGAAAAAGTTTATTGAGGGAAACCCAACAGACTGGAGAGAAGGGCAAAGAAGGAAAAAGAGGGAGAAGGAGAGCATAAGAGAGATCCAGAGACACAGACAGAGAGAGATTGAGAGAGAGGGAGAGAATTCAGGAGATGGAGAGAGAGAGAGCCATGTGTTCAGGAAACAGGCCCTTTTGAAACTTTGCCGGGGGCGGCAGAGAAGTAGGAGCAGCAAATCCATTAGGATTGGGGGTGGGGCTGACACCTGTGGTTGGGCCATATGGCCACTTGGCTTCCAGCAACGGCTAGAACCTAGGAAGATGTCAGGGTGTAGATCGTACCATAGATAGGACTGTACCATTTTATTAACATTCCCCCCTTTTGGTTGTTATAAAGCAGGAGTTATATGGGATTACATTAGTCCCAAAAGTCCAGGAAGGGTAGAGGGATGATGATCTGCCTTTAGAGTTACTTCCTGCTGACATGGGGCGATGAGGCACTCTTCGCTGGCATGGAGCAATGTCTCAAGATGCTGTCTCCTGGGTGGGGAGCCGAGTATATCCCTGTAGCAGCATTTGGTTGACCACCTGGCTGCTGAAGGCCTTGGTTGGTTCCATTATCAACTCCTGTGAACACTTAAACAGACACTGTAGTATAAAAGACAGAGTGAGAATAGCAACCAATGGTCCTAAGAGTGGCATTAACCAAGTAATGAGAGTTTTTCGTAGAGGAGAGAAAATGAGGAGGAGTCTCTGGCCCCTTGTGAAGACTGTTGGATGGATGTGGTTTAAAGCTGATCCCAACCAAGACTGGGAGAAAAGCCACTCATCTTTGGCAGGTAGAGAGGTTTGTAGAGAAATTCTGACCAATCATACAACATTAAGTGGGGGAGAGGACCATCAGTACACACAGGTCAGGAGTAGAGCCATTTAAGTTAGAGTAGAGACTATGATTACAAAGGAATGAGGCCCCAAGTGAGCTAGACAGGATCTAGAACAAAGGACAGAGTCATTACTACAGGGCCTTAGAAAGGTGCTATCTAAGCTACGACTAAGTTTTCTGATTGAGGGGCAAATAGATACTGACAGAAGGGGCTTGACAATAATCAGGTGGGCTTTAAAGCCTGATCACAGAACTTTATCCTATACTTTCTTCTGGAAGTTCTGCAAAAACCAGCAAATCTCAAACCACAATACACAAGCACACATTCTATTGGCCAATACAGTGATAATGTTACCCCATGTCCTGAAGACTGTAAAGCTCTACTGTACCCTCCTGAGGGAATGAAAGTAAAGAGAGCAAATAACAGCTTAGAATTACTCTGCAAACACTGATCTCAGGAATTTGTTGAGTGTTTCAGAAATCCCCAGGTCGTATTTGAGAATCATACATCTAAGATGCAAATAAAATTAAACACAAATTATAAGGGGTTATATTAAATTTTAAAAGAAGTAAAATTCAAAACAATATATTCAGGGAATTGGCTCTGTGGTACAGTAGGTTAATCCTCCGTGTGCAGTGCCGGCATCCCATATAGGCTCCGGTTCTAGTCCTGGCTGCTACTATAACGATCCAGCTCTTGGCTATGTCCTGGGAAAGCAGTAGAAGATGGTTACCCACATGGGAGACCCGGAAGAAGCTCTTGGCTCCTGGCTTCGGATAGGCTCAGCTCTGGCCCTTGCAGCCATTTGTGGAGTGAACCAGCAGATGGAAGACCTTTCTCTCTGTCTCTCCTTCTCACTGTCTATAACTCTACTACTCAAATAAATAAAATAAAAATCTTTTAAAAAATTTAAAAAATATTCAGAGAAGAAAATGTTACTTTCATTTTGACAAACTTTTCTTTACCCAATGAAACTATAATAGCTATAAGTTTTATATCCAAATAGCACAGCTTATGAATATATTTTGGAGATCTAGAAATAGAAGGAAAATTAAAGTCATTGCAATTATATTTGAAGATCTTATAATATCACTTTATTTCTTTGGCAGGTAAAGTGATCGATAATAGAGACATGACATTTTTAGTCTTTTAAGGAGAAGACAGTATTTGGACTGTGTGAAATGTTATATCCTGTATGTAGAAAGTACAACTTCTTTTTTATTCATTTGCTAAACAGTTACAAACATTGGCACACTAGACCTCAGTGTAGAATCCTACAGGTTACATTCTTTGAATAAATACAATACATTAGAAAAGGGCCACACAAAAGAAATGAATGAGTCAAGACACAACACTCACAGAACGTTCTTCTAAAGAATTCTTGAATCATAAAATAATACTACATTAATATATTACTTAGAAAATAACAAGAGAACATTATGTGCCAAAACTTATAAAAAGCTGCCAGTCTTACTCAAAGCCAAATTTAAACCTTTGACTTTATATTAGTGAACTGATAAAGATGGAATATAAATACACTTCACAGCATTCCAAAGGAAAAGAATAACAATACGTAAAACAATGACAAATAAATAATAACAAAACCATAGAAAAATAAATATAGGGTACTTTGGAAAATTTAATGAAGAATTAAGGGGAGAAACTATAAATAAAATGTTGGATATAACAATAAGAGACTATAAAGATTTTTTAAAAATATCAAGTGCATACAAAAATTTTTATTAACTTGAAAATCTTAGTGGTATAGATACACTTTTGAAAAAAATAATTTCCAAAAGTATCTATGAAGAATAGAAAATCAAAATATGTCAACAAGCCACAAAAGACATAGAATAATAAATAAAACTATTATCACCAAAAATTGCTGGGAGTGGTTGCTTTCATGAGAACATTCTTTCAAACTTTCAAGAAACAAATTATATGCTTTACATTTAAATCATTTTAGAGAATGGGAAAAAAACAGATTAATTTTGTGAAGCCAGCATAAAATTTGTGCCAAACATAGAACAAAAAGAAAACTATGTCCCCTCCTTCTGCTGTTAAAATTCTTAAGTGGAACACTCGATTGTCCAGGGAAAGGTTAATGGTTACCCTATGCATCCTGCATAGTTAATCAAATATATTTAATAAACCAGGGCAAAGCAAATCTTAACAGAGTTCTTCAGCATGGGCTATCTTAGGATCTGTAATATGCTAATATACATTACCAATCTTTATTTGACCACAAACTCTGCCACCCTCCATTATTTTCTCTTTACCAAGCTGGACACGTGTTAACTATTTACAATGCTAAGTCCTCAAGTGTTTCAGGCACTGTGTTCTAGTGTTCTTGAATGCAAGAGACACTGTCAGAGACCAACCTGCTCTAACTCACAGACGTTGAAATCCGAAATCAAGTGATCAGACTAACTCTGTGGAAGAACCATTCATCACCCTCACCTTGTAGAGTTTATCCTAAGAAGGCAAAGTTGATTTACCATTGTGAAACATGCTTATGTAAATCCTTTATAATTTTAGATTTCTAAGATAATTTAAACAAATGGCAATATGGGCTCTGATGAAACAAAAGAGGGGATTATATCCTTTTATGAAAGAAACAAAGAGGAAGAACACTTGGTTACAGAACTGGTGAGATGTCTGGGCAAAGGGCTATCACTTATTTGCTGGTGGGAGTGCTATTTGGCACGATCCTTCCAGGGAATAAAATGGTAACACACGTATGTAATGTAAAGCAAATCTTAAAAAATCCAGTATCTAAAGGCCCAGATGCTAAGAATGAAGAGAGAGGAAGAGAGATTGAGAAGGGGGATCCTTAATAGTGTCTTGAATTTGCAAACTGGTTCTGGATCCTTAGAAAAAGCCAGCAAGCCGTCCTCTGCCCCAGCTCCCTGCACTCTCACCTCCATAGCCACAGGGCACCAGTGTTAAGGAAAACGAAATTAAAACTCCAGGTAAAAATCATTACTGGCCCCATTGGCCCCTAGTAAGTGCCGTGTAAAAGGTTATCTGTGATCGTGGGTTAAAATGTTACCCAGGTTCTCAAACCCTATCAGGAAGACAATCTTTGGCTTACAGTCTGCTGGGCTAAGGTAGGCAGGGTTTCCTTGAACAGCAATAACTCGAATGACTCTATTACCCATGTCCCTATGAACTGAAGCTGCTTGCCCAGGAAGCTCATTTCCTCGGCAGCTTCCTTGAAAATCAGCAGCTACTGAAAGAGCCGACCGTGGTTCTTCAACCAGAGCCTTCTTCCTCTGGGATTCTGAATGCTATTAAAGTTTTGGAGATTTAAAAATGCATTTTGCTCTCAGCTGCTCCTCATCTCCAGAATGCTAGCCCAAAGTGCAAGAACAATAATGTGTGAGAGGTGAGTTTTTGTGCTGCTTCAGTCCTGTAGCCACAGCGTCTACCAACTCATCGCCTGCACCGTCACAGAGAACGCAGAATGCTGGCAGTGGAGGTGCCCAGTGTCTTTGACACCTAGTTGTTATTTTCAAGGTCAGCAAAAATGCACCTGGCAAACACAGACGCTGTAACCTGAATTCTGCCTGCTCACCAAGCCTTGTGGTTAAGGCTATTTGAACACAGTGTTTCTTGGGACCTCACATTACACACTCTCACATTAGTATTTTTAAAAATCTGAGTTTTGTGCAATATCTGGTATTTTAAAAGATTCACTCTAGTATAGCAGTTGTGTATTTTACTGCACTTTTTTTTTTGTTTTTACAGACTTCTGATAGCAACAACCATGAGACTACCGACGAATATTTCATTTTTACTAAATATAATGAGACTGCAGATACATGACATGTATAAGTACCATGAAAACCACTGTGCGCTTGTGTGTGTGGGTGTGGGTGTGCACACCTGTGTGTGCTTTACCTACGTATGTATTTCCATGGCAACATCTGGAAGTACAATAGAGCAATTAACAAAATTCGACAAATTATTTTAACCAGCACTTTGTCACTTCGAAGTTACCAGGATAGGTCCTTACTTTGCTTACTCCTCCTTTCACCACAGTTTTAGAACTTGAGCCTCATAGCACACGATCATCCATTACATACGCCAAAGCAACTGTGACACCACTGTGTTGTTATGATTCACTTTCAATTGGCCTTCATTTAAAGGCCTAGAGCAATTTCTTTCTGATTTTATGAGAAAGAATAAGTGAGGAGCACAGAGTTTCTATTGAAAAGTCTTTATTAAAGTCAAATAGTCAGAAGCACAGGATTTAAAGCATATAATTTTATATTGACAGTTTAATTTAACAATTTCGTTGACACCAAGCTCAACAGAGTGGCAGCATCAGAATAATGGCACACATTGGAAAGTCATTAAGCTAAATATTAAAAATGTCTTATGTGTGAGGTATGTAAATAATTTACAGTGTGTCGCTGACAGTCTGGAGACAAGGAAGGGAGGGGCTGTGAGGAGTCTCTGGCCTGCGCGCATGTGGGATCTGATTGCTATAAGTGCATGGCCTTGTGATTCACTCATGGCTCACTGCAGGAAATACCACTCCAGAGCAAAGTATGGCAGTTCCAATTGAAGGGCTGCCAAGAATGTATCATGTTCACTTGGGCCAGTCCCTTCTCTTCTCAGTGCCTCAATGTTATAATCTGTAAAATGGTGTTGTTTGGATAATGGGATGAGAAGAGATATGTGAAAGCAACTTTAGGATATTGCTACCATATTAGAGAGAAAAGCAATGAAGTAGACCAAGGCCAGTTTAGCCATAAAGCTTTGCTTTTGATGATTACCAGGGCAAAATCTGTGGCATACACTAAAAAAAAAAAAAAAAAAGTTTGAGGAAACTTCAGAAAGTTAATGGAAAATTTGCATTGTTTTCCAAAACAGTTTTGCTTATTTATTTTTTGCTTATTTGAAAGGCAGAGCAGGAGAGAGAGAGGAGAGAGAGAGAGAGAGATTGAGAGAGAGAGAGAGATCTCTTCTATTTGTGGTTCACTCCTCCAATGCCTACAGTAGCCAAGGCTGGACCAGACCAAAGCCCGAAGCCTGGGTCTCAATCCAGGTCTCCCACATGGGTAGCAGGGACTCAAGAACTTGAACCATCACCTGCTTCCTCCCATCATGCACATTAGTAGCAAGCTGGACCAGAAGTGGAGCGGGGACTCAAGCCAGTCACTCTAATAAGGGATGCATGCATCTTAAACATAGCTCCACAGCACCTGACCCCACGTTTGCATTACCTTTTCATTCCACTTCTCCATGAAGACTTTTGAGTTCCCCTTACACTTTTTAAAAGCTCTTTGAGGAACATGCTTATCAGTTCCATTTTTCTCTCTTAATTGACCTTTTTATCCTTCTTAATAACTTCTGTCCCCTCAAAATTTAGCTTGTATGTGTTAAATCACTATCTCTCCGTTAGCTGTTTCAATTCTCACACATACTAGCTCACTTAGTGTTTCCCTGTTAAATTTCTGAGAATAGACACTTACTGCTTCATCTTATCCTTCAGCGCCCCATCTGGGTCATTTGTCGTCATCTAGCTGGTGCAATGAGAAAGCCCCACCCTGATTTAGCCAGCTCTGACCATGGAAGTAAAAGGTTTATATGTTATAAAGTGTTGCTTAGTATGGTGTGAGAGACCAGAGATAGAGAAATATCACTAATGTGGGGCTGTGAATCTACAGGTATTGATGGGTATCTCACATTCATCTACAAATCTTAAACTATGTCTGGCTTCCTACCATGCACCATCTGTAATGGTTCCCAAATTTTGCTCAGTAAGTAAGTTTATTCCCTGAATTTGACCCTTTAGTACCCTTTCCTGTTTAGAGTTCTGTATTGGCTCTTCCTCATCATGGCTTATCCATACATGCTTTTTAAAATAAAATATTTATTTGAAAGACAGAGTTACAGAGACAAGGAGAGAGATTTTCCATCTGCTGGTTCACTCCCCAAATGGCTTCAATAGCCAGTGCTGGGTTAGAAATGAGGACAGGAGTTTCATCCAGGTCTCCCCTGTGGGTGGTCGAGGGCCAAGTACTTGGGCCATTTTCTGCTGCTTTCTCAGACTCATTAACAGGGAGCTGGATTGGAAGTGGGACAGACAGGTCTCAAACTGATGCTCTTATGGAAGCCAGCATCACAAGCAATGGCTTAACTCACTGTGCCACAACCATGAATGCTTTAATGAGCTGTGCTCATTGTGGGCTGGGGGGGGGGGGGGGGGTCCTAGAATCTTGACAGATGACATGGAGAAAACGAATGATTCAAGCATGAATACATTCTTCTGAATGAGTAAAAATGGTTTCTCAGCAATGTCATTCTGATATGCAGCTATTTCTTTCATGTTTTGATTTTGCAACATAAGAAAAAAATAAAACTAAACTTGGAGAAAAAGAAAGTTAAAAAAGTAGATTGAGGGTGTCTCTTTCATTCGATGCAAAGTGTAGAATGAGTGAATAGCTTGAGAAAAAGAAGAAATTAATGTTTTAAACAGGCTATTCAGGGAAATCTTGTTGGAACATCTTAATATTGGGGAACACATTCCTGAGAGGTGATTTTGACTGGACAGTGACCAAGGAAGCTCTTGAACTACACTGAAATGCTTTCCTTTCAAAAGTTTATGCCACAATAATTAATAGTACTTAAATTCAATCATTTTTGTATTTTTTAGATCAAAAAAGAGATAAAATGTTCTGAATTCCATGTCAATCATATTAGACAGCAGCTTAATGTCTTCCAGCTGGGGTCATGTGACTGACACACTACTGCCACCTTTTGGAAACTTCCCGATCTTGCTGGTTGGTCTCTTGGAGTCCTTACTAAACTCCATTCAGAAAGGAGAAAATTAAAGATATCGAATAACAACACCGGTCACAGGCAGTCATAAATGTAGTAATGGAAATAGACAGGAATTCATTTACTTATGAAAGAAAGAAAAAGAAAAGAAAATCTATCAGCTTTGATGTCTCAGAAGATTGAACTAAATTCATATTTGGTATCTAACTTTTATGTAATCCCAAGCAATTCTCTCCACTCATACATTCATTCATTCACCAACTATATAATGGATGGTGGCTATATGATTACAATCAGGCAAAGTGCTGAATATCATGATGAGCAAAACAATGTAATTCATCCAGAGACTACTGTGAATTTATATTTTAATTATAAATACAGTTTTAGTTCTTATTTTTTGAGATTGAGAGAAATATGATTAAGTAGTTTAATTTTTCCTTAAATTTATAGTGCTTTTGTAAAAAGTAGAGACTTCATAAAATGCCTATCATAAATGCTTGTAAATATTCATTAGTAGCATAAATAAATTTATATTGTGAATATAATTAACTGAATTTTTAAGTAACTTATATGAGAGGAAAGAATACTAGATTGTGTGATACAAATTTGAACTGTATATAGGAATAATTTTTCCCTAGCTGATAATATATGTAATAAATTCTTTGGGGAAGCCATTGGAAAATATATTACAAATATATAAAAATAATTGTTTCAGAAAGGCTATGGAGATGTTTTTTGTGAGCTGTATAAAAGGAAGGAAGGGAGACAAGTAAATGAGTTTAGACAGGGAGGATGTTCTGAGTTTAGAGCGAAGCTTGGGAAAAGGCTTGGCTGTGGGTGGGAGTGGAATGAAAATAGGAAAGAAAGCTGTTTGCACATGTGCTCGCAGAAGCAGAGCAGAGCTCCACAGACGAACAGAGGAATCTAAAGGCAATGAAGGGTGAAGGAGCAGTGACTAAATAGGGATCCTAACCCCAAGTGTAACAGATAACTTCAAAGTGAAAGAGTATACTTGATGTTACAGTGATGGGCATGCATGGAGGAGGACACTTCTGCAGTCAGACACTATCCTGGTGGGTCGGCAAAGGAGTTCTACTTACTGGAGACCAAGGGCAAGACAGTTGTGGAGAATTGTAAAGGGTAGGGAAGTTCTCATAGGTTTACAACAATTTACTTGCCCTTTCTAAGCCTTTGAAAGAAATATGGCTCTAATCCAAGAAGATACCTTGGCAACGGTAATGGGTCTCCTTTCCTTCAAACCAAAGGGACCAGATGTCAAACTGGGCTATAGGAATTTAGAGAAAAAGGAAAAGAAAAAGGGATGGAGGGGGACCAAGCTTAGACAGAGAACCAGTTATGTGGATGAAACTTAGGAAGTATATAGAGCCTGGAAATAGAACCAGAAGCCACCAGACAAAGGGAATGGGAACCTTTTGTAGTATGACCTAGATCGAGCCCTAAGTCCAAGGGGTGAACAAGAACTCCCACTGGGACCAGTCTAGTTTGGACATTGATGTTGGACAGGGAATCTGGGGAGTGCAGCATTAAAGCAGTCCATGTAAAGGACAATCCGAGCTTGCGCCAGGGCAGAAACATCTCATATCTCCTAAAGAATAGTGGATCAGAAGATTTGGGAAATGCAACGACTGTCTGGGACTATTAGAAAAGATCAATTACCTTTAGAAAAATCTGCTTCTTCAGTCTTTTATATGTCACTGTCTATGTCATCTTTGATCAAATTTGTGAAGAACTGGCACAAAAACATGACCATATTGCCCAAAATGATCTCAATTAGAGTGTGTCAAGGGGAAGACTTGAGACTACTCTGCTGTCTGTGGAATGCAGCTCCAGCTCTTCACAGACACTGGGCAGATTTGACAAGTGTAACCTAGAACACAGCTGCTAGTACCTGCAATATGTAAAGGTGTGGTTTCTGAAGCAGACATATGGACACAGGGCCTAAATATTGTTCCTGAAATTCTTAATACCATAGCATATGGGCAAATTAGGTGAACACTTATAATAGTCTTTATTCCATTTATTCTTAAGTGCATTCCATAAATACTAAATACTTTGTGCTTATTATGTACTTCCTGTTCTAGGTGTTAGAAGTACAAAAGATTTTGCTGTTTAAAAAATTTTTGTTTGTATATTTTTTTTTAAAAAGAGAGAGAGATAGAAAAGAGATCTTTCATCAGCCGATTCACTCTCTAAATAACTGCAACAACCACGGTGGAAAAAGAGCCTGGAACTTAATATGGGTCTCCCATGAAAATAGCAGGGAACCAAACACTTAAGCCATCACCTGCTGCGTCCCATAGTACACATTAGCAGGAACCTGGATGTGGAATCAGAGCCAGGACTTGAACTCAGGCACTCCAATATGAGAAGAAGGCATCCCAAGGGCTGCCTTAACTATTGTGCTAAGTAGAGTTGAACAGGAAGATAAAGCTGCTGCTGTCATGGAGCAGACACTCCACTGGAGATGGATGTGAGCTGGATATCAGAAGAAACGCATCATTAAACTTATAATAAGATCATTTTAGGTCATGATATGTGGAATACAGACAATTAAGTTGGATGAGGAAATACAAGGTAATGAGATCTGGTTGGGCTAGGGTGATCATGAAAGACCCTTCTCGAGTGGGATGTTGGATTGAAACCTGACAGACAAGACTGCTGGGAGCAGCGGGAAGGCTGGAGGTGAACAGTGCAAAAGCTTACAGCAGAAATGAGCTCAGTGAAGTCTCCAGAACAGAAAGGGGTGAGACTGGCTAGAGGGAAGTGAGAAGGAGCAGCAGAGGGTAATAAAGCTGGAAAGAGATACATGATCTGCCCATAGAGCCATGGCATGATGCAGAATTGGGGTTTTATTCTTAGTGTAGTGGGAACCTATTTAATGAATAGCAACATTTTTAAAGACTAAAATGTCTCCTTTAATACTGATAAAAATGATACCGGAGACAGTGACCAAAGTCTCAATTTTATTGCTGATAGACTGATATTTTGGGGAATGTGACTAAAATATCAATTTTATTATTCACAAACAAATATTGAAGAATGTGGGCTGTATACGGGAACAAGTAGGATTCCACTCACTAAGCAGTGTTAGAATTCACCACCCAGTCACAGACAGTGTTGTTTTGGACTGTCTTCGACCCCATCCCCACTCCTTGGGCATCCTTCCTTCTCCTCTAAGAGCGAGCCTAGAAGAACAAGGAAGGAAGGGTATCCTGGAAGCCCATCCATCTGACTTCAAAGAAACCATCTTAAGTACGAAGTGGCACAACACACTTTCAGAGTATAGTAAAATTTGATATTCTACAATTGGAGATGAGAGTCTCTTTCCTTCTAGTCCTTGTCCTCTATCAAACATTCATGGAAAATTTGCCATGCACTTGTCACAGTGTTGGGTGCTGGTGATGCAAGCAAGAGTTCTAACCCTCAGGGATCTTCTAATCTTATAATGGAGATGACAAATTAATGATCTGAGCCACCAGAATTTCTTGTAGTGGAAAGAAATTCCTTGTTTAAGAAAATGATAGAAGGGACTATTTTAAATATAAAATGCAAGATCTCTTAAAGGTGGTTTGGATGCAGAGCTTTGGACTGAAGGCAAAGCTGATTCACCTAATACTGAAAAAGTTTGTGGAAAATGGAATTAAAAGATAAGTTTATTTTGGTGCAAATGATATTTTGAAATCTATGCATAGTTGTTGTTGTTGTTTTTTTTTTTTTTTTGACAGGCAGAGTGGACAGTGAGAGAGAGAGACAGAGAGAAAGGTCTTCCTTTTGCCGTTGGTTCACCCTCCAATGGCCGCCACGGTTGGCGCGCTGCGGCCGGCGCACCGCGCTGATCCGATGGCAGGAGCCAGGGGCTTATCCTGGTCTCCCATGGGGTGCAGGACCCAAGCACTTGGGCCATCCTCCACTGCACTCCCTGGCCACAGCAGAGAGCTGGCCTGGAAGAGGGGCAACCGGGACAGAATCCGGTGCCCTGACCAGGACTAGAACCCGGTGTGCCGGCGCCGCAAGGCAGAGGATTAGCCTAGTGAGCCACAGCACCGGCCCAAATGCATAGTTTTTAATAGTGCATATTTAACATGAATATATTCAAGTATTCTCATAAAATTTGAGGAATTAAAGGTTTTTATATTGGTCCAGGGCTTGGAAGAAACTAGGAGTGGAGTGAAAAAGATTTTGGAGCAAGAGGAGCCCAGCATGGCTGGGCTGTTGGGAGAGGCAGAGCAGAGAAAATTCCTTATGACGAAAGAGTTTCCAGGAACATTGACCATGATGTTGTTATCTGCCCTAGGTTGCCATGATTGCCCATTACTTATGACATTGTTCTGAAAAGTGTGCTATGCAGCATATGCTCCTGGTGAGCTGGTGGAGAGCAGGTGAAAGGGCAATGTGTGTTATGGGGGAGATACTAGAGAGGGAAGAAGCAGTCTAGGAGGTGCAGGATAGTGCATACCAACAGGATTCAGAGCACAGGGAGCCAGGAGTGTGAACATTTGGGAAATCCAGGTGAAAGAGACGGGGCTGCTTGGGCTTTCCACATAAGCCACTTCATTTAGGCTTTAAAGGAAGTCTGATAATGACTCAGAGGGAGTGAAGACTTGGGAGACATTTGATGGTAAATATTTGAGTTATACAGAAAATTATTGTAAAGAATGTTCAATACACAAGAATGTGGCATGGAAAGCTGGGGATTAGACATAGTGCCCCTAAGGCAAAGAATAAGAGTTAGCGAGGAGTTAGCAGTGAGGCTGAGGGAGGGGTGTGGCGGAAGGTGTGCTTCCTAGGCAGAGGGAAGACCGTGTGCAAAGGTTCAGCACCGTTCAGGAATCGCAAGGTGGGTCCAGGCACCTGAAGTGTAGGACAGGAGAAGGGAAGGGGCGGTCGAGAAGAAAGGTTAGCAACCAGTGGAGCCTACAGAACTTTCTGTGCTCTTCCCCGGACCTGATTTCACGGGCAGGTGTGTGTGTGTGTGTGTGTGTGTGTCTGGGGAGCTCTTTAAAAGGTTTTTACTGAAAATTGGTACTCAAGACCTATGTTTTAAATGTGTTTATGCAAAGAAGGGACACGCTTTAAGCAGACTGGGAGTTGGTTATCCAATGAGCGCAAGCTTCCTTGGGGGACTTTTCCCTCTCTCCACCATCCTTTGAAACTTCTGGTCATTCAGACTTTCAGACTCTTTGGTTACATCCTGGGGCCAAGATGCCTTCCTTCCCCTGGGGCCTCACCTGGCTGTGGTGTGGTCTCTCTCTTCTCCTCATCAAAGATTTCTGGTCTTATTTTTCAGTCTCTTGTTCTCTGTGCCGGTGTTCAGCACATGCTTCTTGGTATGCACATTTTCCCACAAGGGCCCAGAGGTGGTGCATATGCATTGACTGAGCACTTGACTTGAGCAAGTCACATAGCTCGTGGAGCACATCTGGCACTAAGACTGGGATACAGTATTAGATGAACAAAAAGTCTAATTAATCATCGATGCTGGTTCAATGTTTTTTCATCTGAGAGATCAAAAAATTCAGGTTCAGACAGATTGTTAAGCTTCCCCAGTGCCACAGAGTTGCTGAGTGGCCTGGCCAGGGTTAATACTTGAGGTCAGCTTCCAAAACTCATGCAGAAGTGACTGTATCATGATGCATCACTCATAGAAGCATAATTAATGTGATTTTCAGAAAGGGAGCTACCAACGTGCATCATCATATTCTTGTAAAAACTAGGGAGAGGGGGCCGGTGTAGTAGCACAGTTGGTTTAGTCACTGTCTGGGATGCTAGAATTCCATGTGGGTTCCAATTCCGGTCCTGGCTGCTCCTCTTTTAACCTAACTCCCTGCTAATGTGCCTGGGAAAATGGCACAAGATAGCCCATGCACTTGGGTCCCTTGCAACCTCATGGGAGACCTGGATGAAACTCCTGGCTCCTGGATGAAGCTCCTGGCTCTTGGCTTTGGCCTGGTTCAGCCCTGGCTGTTGGGGCCATTTGGGGAGGATGAACCAGCAAATGGACAGTCTCTCTCTCTCTCTGTAATTCTGTCTTTCAAATAAATAAATAAATAAATCTTTAAAAAGTTAAAGAAAATGAGACAGAAACATGATGAAGACTTAGATAATTAAATGACTAAGTAACTCATTACAACAAATGGGCTTGGAGCAAGATTCTGAGTTCCTAAGTTCTCAACCAAGGTCTCAGCAATTTTGTTTATGACTTGAATGGTGATATATTGATCTTGTAATGTTTTTTTAACTTGTAATAACACAAGCACTGGAAAAATAGCAAGAATAACAAACTCACAATTCAAAGTTCAAAACAAACTAAAATATTGGATTGAATTATATATGATTTTTTAATAAGAAAAATGTCATAATACAAAATAACTTGAAAGAATATGGTAATGCATTCCTATATACGAAGTCTTTAAACATTTTACCAGTTTTCTTTACTTTTCTAAATATCTATTTTTAACCCTTTGAAAGCAAATGAAAATCTCATGAAATGTTACTGCTCTTTCATAGTTATTAAAATATACTCTCCTATGTATTTCTAATACTATTGATTATACCTAAGAAAATTAACAATAATTCCTTAAAATCATAATACTCTCAGTTTTTTTCCTCTCAAATTCAAATTTCCTTAGCTTTTTTATTGTGGTAAAATGTACATTACTTAGAATGTGCACCTCTGAGCATTTCTTAAAATTTAAATTTTAATGTCTTTTTGTATTTATTTGAAAGGCAAAGTTAGAGAGAGTGAAAGAGAGAGAGAGAAAAAGAGAGAGAGAGAGAAATTTTCTATCTGCTGTTTCATTCACCAAATGACCCCAACAGCAAAGGCTGGGTCAGACTGAAGCCAGGAGCCACGTGGGTGCAAGGGCCCAAGGAATTGGTCCATATTCGGCTGCTCTCCCAGGCACATTAGCAGAGAACTGAATCAGAAGTGGGGTAGCTGAGACTGGAATGGGTATCCATATGGGATGCCAGCATCACAGGTGGCGATCTTACTATTCCATAATGCTGGCCCCTGTACTTCAGAGCATTTTTGAAAATGTTTTTCTATTTATTTGAGAGACAGAGGGAATATGAGAGAGAGTGGGAGAGAGAGAGAGAGAGAGAGAGCGAGAGAGCACACTCCCATACACTGGTTCACTTTCTGAATGCTGATAACACCTTGGCAGAAGACAGGAGACACGCACTCCATCCAGTCTCCCTTGCAGGTGGCAGGAACCCTATTATTCGAACCACCCCAGCTGCCTCCTCTAGGCAGCATTCAGAGGCAGATATTGCAACCCAGTACTCTGGTGTGGAACACGGGAGTCTTAGTCCTGGAACCACTGAAGAGATGATCCTGATGATTTCTGCACACCCAACTCTCCTGGGTACGTTTCTGGCCTCTATATCACTGGGTTCAGAATATTGTAAACAGGAAGATGAATTTAAAAGACATCATCTAAGAAAGAGTAAGAAATTGTGTATTGGGGACTTGGGAAAACATAGTTAACTCTGAGTAGAAGATGCCATACTAACTGCCTTAGAATGTTTAAGGAGTTTTCAGAAGATACATTTTCTTTCTAAGGAGTAGTTCACACACTAATAGAGGAAATTGCCATGGGAACAGCTACATTTCAGTGTAACAATTTCATCACAATGGCTAGGGTTGTGTTTTGTCACAGTGACATTCACTAATACTTGCAGAGGAAAACCGAACATTAGACTAGATGACTAGGGTCCCTTCCAACTGGGTTTTGTTTAGGACTCTTTTGGTTGCAAATTACAGAGACCCAAACAGAAACTTCATAGGCAAAAGGAATTTTTTGAGAGAATGCTTAAGCAATTGCATATGATAATGGCAGAATTTGACTTTAAAACTCATATAGGGCAGAGTACTACAATCCTCTCTCTCTCTCTCTCTCTCTCTCTCTCTCTGTCTGTCTCTCTCTCTCTCTTTCTCGATGCAATCCATAGTCTATCAGCTCTGGCTTCTCTTTCTTTCATTGACTCTCCTGAAGCTTGAAGAAGGAAGAGTTGGAGTGTGGGTGGGAGGAAGGGTGGGGGAAGAGTACCACTATGTTCCTAAAACGGTATAAAGGAAATATATGAAACTTATATAACTTAAATAAAATATATAAATTTTAAAAAGTTCCTGACTGCTTTTAAATCTTCACATGCCTGATTGAAAAGTTCTGGAGGGAGGAAGTCTCCAGGTTACTGCTCCAGTCTGGCGGAGAAAACCTAGTGATGAGTAAATTCGCTCCAGTCGCTAAACAATGTTACTCTCAAGTAACAAGGGCCTGCTAGCACGGAAGTTTCAGTGTTTCACAGAACAGAGCAAGGACTAATGTCCCCGCCTGCCTTCAGTTACGTGGGCCAGTGGTGAAGGGCAGTCACTGTGGAGTCCTTCGTGGCCAGCTCTTAAGCCACCCAGAAGGAGAAACTGCTTGCAGGTCAGCTGGAAGTGCGGCTCTCAATGTTGTAACAGAGCTGGGAGCCCGGGGAGGGGAAATCGCTGCTGCCCACAGACCGCCCAGGAATGCGGCCTGTCAAGTCGGGCTTTTCTTTCCTGGGGAAGTGTGGGGGACTGTGAGACAAGGGCAGTGGTGCAGAGCGGTTTAGGCTCCGCAAACATTTGCCTAGTGGCTGAAAGCCAAGGGTAGGGCTTGGAACCCGTGGGATTCTGCGTGAGCGCCTGCTGTTTGGGTGGGAAAGCTGTTCTTCCTTCTCCACAGAGACGAGTTGAAGATCCTCCAGAGGAAATAAGGGTTCAGTGGCAGAAGTGGCCCTCAACACACAGTTTCTCCCGATACTCCTTCCTCCTCTGTTCTACCCTTCTCTGAGAAATTACCTTAGCTCTGGCCATTTCGCTTCCTAGGAATTCAGGGTCCAGGACCCAGGCTTGACTCTGCAGGGGGGCAGATGTCCCCAAACTCCAGTCCATGGAACTTTCCATTTTAATTTTTGGCCTAGTTCTTTATAAATTGGCTGGATATCATGTGCAGCCACGCTAATTTTGCTCTGAAGTTGTTCATATCCACAAATACTAGCAGGGAGTTAGGAGCATTACCTGCCCCCCGGGGAATTAAATACCCTCTCTTGAGTTGCTGCTCGCTGCTGTTTTCCGAGTCCTGTGGTTGGTGTTCCTCCCTGGCCCTCTGAGGCTGACTTGGAACAGGTGTAGTGCCAGGAGCAAAGAAGACTTGGTTCAGAATGAAGGGCTCTTGGGACAGCTACGCTGCCTTTTGTAAAATCTGCCTTGGAGGTGAAAGTAAGATGATGCTGAGGAGGAGGAGGATGATGAAGAAGACAGCGATGAGGGTCACAATGGCACAAATAGATGACCCCTGCCAATCAGCAAGTGCAGGTGGATCTGTTTTGCTATTCTGAGAACGTTGTCAGAGGGCCGAGGTAACTAATGAAATGAAAGCGTGTGCACACTGGTGCTTCTCTGAAAACCCATAAGGGGCATGTCGAATGTTTGAATGTTTCATTATGCTTTATATTTCATAAGATGCTGCAGGGTACAGAAAGAATAAAAAAGGAGTGGTTCAAAAATGGAGGAGGACGACTGATGAGTGCTGGAATTGAAAATAACCAGCAGTGTTTGTTCCTGTGGGTAAATAATGCACTCTAAAAGCTTTGGGAGGGAAAAGTGCTGTAGCCCTGGCAGTGAATCTAATTAGGTCTATAAAAAAAAAACAAAAACAAACAAACAAAAAAAATGATTGGGGAAAATGAGAGACAGCTTGACCTTCTCTTCCTGAATGACAGGAACGAGAAAAGGGCATCATCTGAGAGAACTTGATGTAGAACATTACAATGGCTGCGGTGACGGCCAAGCTTTCGGCCTCACGGGGAGTTATGGATGAAACGTACGTCTATGACAAGTATGCCCCATGGGAATGCCCCAAGTATGCTCCAGTGCTCCCAGATACACGTGAGTTTTGTTTTCAGCACCTTTCAATATGGAACACGCCATCTATTAAGCACAATTGTGTGCTCACACTCAGAGTAACCTAAGAACAAGCCCAGCTCTTAGGCTTATGTTTCTAGAATGATACCTGTTGCCTCCCAACATTTGAGCATCTACCTGTAGGAATATCTGTTTTAGAGGGTAGTCTTCTGGGTGATAGGAATGTCTTTTTAATCTGGTCAGCAATCTATCCTTTAGATGACTACTTGAACACTGGAATTGGGGAAACTGTCCATAAAATGTGGGAAGGCATCAAGGTATTTTCGGTGGTAGTGTGCATTTTTTATGACAAAAGGTTTTTCTATTGGCCAAATTAAGCACAATTTGCATGATGAGTATTACTCCAAGTACCACAAGGACAAAGTCGAGAGTTTGCAATATATCAGGGAAGTGTCTTTCACACTTTTATTGATCGTGGCCTACACTTATCACCTTTTACATCATACATCAGGTGTAACACACATGTATGCGAATGTGGACACACACACACACACACACAGAAAATTGCAGCAAAGCAAATACTTCATGAAACAGTAATTGCCCTGGCCATGTGCAAGGCTCCCTCTTCTATTCTATTCTACTCTGTTCTTTTCTTTCTTTCTTTCTTTTTATAGATGAGAGGACTTCAAAAAATTTGCAGAAAGTGGAATTAAAACATAAACTTATTTTGGTGCAAAAATATTTTGAAATTCATGCACAGTCATTTGTTTTTCAAGTTTATTTATTTAACTTTTATTTATTTGAAATACGGTGAGAGAGAAGAAAATATCTTGAATCTGTGAGTTCACTCCCAAATACCCACAACAGCCAGGGGTGGATCTGCTCAAAGCCAGGAGCCCAGAAATCCACCCAGGCCTCCCAAATATGTGGCAGAGACTCAACCACTTGAGACATCATGTATTGCCTCCCAGGATCACTATAGCAGAGTAGTGGAGACACAAACCAGTCTGATCTGGGATGCAGGCATTGCAAGCAGCAGCTTTACCTGCTGCACCACAATGCCTGCCCATGCATAGTTTTCTGGATACCATACATTTTCCTGAGGGCACTTCATGAGCATATATTTCAAAGTATTTTTGTTCCGAATAAAATCATATTCCAATTTCATTTTTACAAACTTTTTGAAGTACCCTCCTGTTAAATTGATTGTGGCTTGCTGTTTGAAACAGTCTGAACACCAGGACACAGATAAGCACACCCAAGCATCTGTGCTCCATCAAACAGGCTGCTGTACACTCTAGGAGGGCAGAGGCACCCCAGCACCTAGCACACAATTTTGCTCATTATAGGCACTAAATAAATGTTAGTTATTGTCAGTACCATCTACTAGTAATTTGACCTTGGGAAAGTCACTTAACTTCTCTGTACCTCTATTTTTCATCTGTAAAAAGTTACTAATAATACTTAACTCTTGGCTTTATTGTGAGGTGAAAGCATTTTCAACTATGCTGACCACATAGTTAATTCTCATTTTTCTTGTTGCTATGATTAAAGACTTTGCAGTAGATGCTGTCAAGGATAGGCAAATTACTGAGCTGTTCTCGGTTTTTTATTTCTGCAGTGCCTCCCAAGTGCTTTGCACAATGCGGAGCGTTTTACATTCTTTACTTCTGTTATCTTCTCCACAACCCTAGGAGACAGGGACAGTGAGCAACTTACCTAAAATAACACATCCAGTCCTTGGCACCATGTCTACCAGAGTGCAAATCCTGAACATATATGCCAAGGGAAGGAGAATGAGGTGGAGAGTATTTTAGGCAGATGGATAGCCCAACTGCAGAGGTCTGATGCAGGATTCTAACACTATATTTCCCATATTTTGCTTCCCTTCTCGTCTTTACAAATTGGTTACTTGTAAGGAAAGTAGAAATGTTTCGTATCATTTGTGACATAAGAAAGGAACAAGTGAAATATGAGTTCACATTTTCTTGAATTCCTGAACAATTGCTTTCTTTTAGAAACTGCTTTTCCTCACTACTGGGGGTGTGGTACTGCCTTGGTGGACACATGCAGTCATTCAGAATATTCAGGTTTCAAATCTGATGGATTCAAGGAGACATGACAAAGGGTACATTACCAAAAAACAGGGGGCGAGAGACAGCCAGGGTCAAATGGACAGATTGGAGGCAACAGAATACCAAGAAAACATACACACAAACCACAACATACTGAACTTGCCGGTGATGTCAGGAAGCCCAGGCTGGACTGGCAGTGACTGACTCATTTCCTAGGGTGGGCTCGACTCGCCAAGTGCCACTTTTGAAGGGGTGGGACCGCTCCACTTCTGGTTCAAACCTTCATTTCTGGAACCCAGATTCTGATAAGAGTATGAACTCATCAGTCTTGAGTTCAGGACTGGTGGTTCATTCTTCATGCAAAATTCCATTGTATGTTTACTGTAACTTGCGCACTTATCGAAACATCCGCTCTATATCAACAAAGGAATGAGGTATGTTTTCTTGTATGTATTTCATATTCCTAGTTCCAACCCCTAATTTTCCAAGATAGGATTTGAAAAGTAGCTCATTTTTGTCTCATTAAAACCTTTTTTTTTTTTTTTTAATTTTTGACAGGCAGAGTGGACAGTAGAGGGAGACAGAGAGAAAGGTCTTCCTTTTTGCCATTGGTTCACCCTCCAATGGCCGCCACGGTAGGCGCGCTGCGGCCGGCACAAAGCGCTGTTCCAATGGCAGGAGCCAGGTGCTTCTCCTGGTCTCCCATGGGGTGCAGGGCCCAAGCACTTGGGCCATCCTCCACTGCACTCCCTGGCCACAGCAGAGAGCTGGCCTGGAAGAGGGGCAACCGGGACAGGTGTGCCGGCGCCGCAAGGCGGAGGATTAGCCTACTGAGCCACGTCACCGGCCCAATCATTAAAACCTTTACACCCAAATCTGCCTATCCTGTAAGGTTTGTTGGATTTCTCTTCCCATGGGTGCTCAGCACATCTCTCTCCCTCTCTCTCTCTCTCTCTCTCTGTTTTTTTTCCTTCCTCCCTCCCCTCTCCCTCCCTTCCTCCCTTCTTTCTTTCCTTGTTTCTCTCTGGTTGACACTGTTCCTTTCTTCCTATTTATTTATTTTTTACTTTGAGATAACAGTTTTTAAAAGATTTATTTATTTATTTGAAAATCAGAGTTACACAGAGACGAGAGGCAGAGAGAGTGAAAGAGGTCTTCCATCCAATGGTCCACTCCCCATTTGGCCACAATGGCCGGAGATATGCTGATCCTAGCCAGGAGCCAGGAGCTTCTTCTGGGTCTCCCACGTGGGTGCAGGGACCCAAGCACTTGGGCCATCTTCCACTGCTTTCCCAGGCCATAGCAGAGAGCTGGATTGGAAGTGGAGCAGCCAGTTCTCAAACCAGTGCCCATATGGGATGCCGACACTTCAGGCCAAGGCATTAATCGGCTGTGCCACAGTGCTGGCCCCAAGATAACATATTTTTAATGTGCATTACATATAGTCAAGTATTTAGTGCTCCACTAAATAAGGAGTTCAACAAGTAAAAACACCATAGTTCAGCAGGAACATAGGCAAGACCATAAGCAGTAATAAATGAAAAGATGTCTATTTCACTCATATACAATAAATTTTAAAATAGTCACAGCTCATTGAAACTATAGTAGTTTACTTCTGTTATCTTCTCCGCAACCCTAGGAGACAGGGACAGTGAGCAACTTACCTAAAATAACACATCCAGTCCTTGGCACCATGTCTACCAGAGTGCAAATCCTGAACATATATGCCAAGGGAAGGAGAATGAGGTGGAGAGTATTTTAGGCAGATGGATAGCCCAACTGCAGAGGTCTGACGCAGGATTCTAACACTATATTTCCCATATTTTGCTTCCCTTCTCGTCTTTACAAATTGGTTACTTGTAAGGAAAGTAGAAATGTTTCGTATCATTTGTGACATAAGAAAGGGAGCTGGATCAGAAGTGGAGCAGCTGGGACACAAACTGGCGCCTATATGGGATGCCAGCATCAGAAGTGGTGGCTCAACCAGGTACGCCACAGTGCCAGCACTAGGGCCTTCAGTCTTGAGTGACCAGTTCCCTAGTTATGAAAACCAGAATAACTGCAGATCTTGTCAAATTCCCCATAGGGAACAAATATCTCTGGTTGACAGCCACTGCTCTAGATCGTTATTCTTCAAAATGTGGTCTTCTACCTGGCAGCATCAACGTAATGTGGACACCTTTCAAAAATGCAGAAACTCTGGCCACTCTGCATCTACTTAATCAGAATCTGCATTTTAACCAGACACCCAAGTGGCTCATTTTAAAAACCTTAGCAGTTTGGAAGCTCTGCCCTTGAGATCATCACAGCTCCATCCTTTGCGGCCATCTGGGGAGTGAACCAGAGGATGGAAGACCTCCCTCCCTCTCTCTGCCTCTCCTTCTCTCTGTGTAACTCTGATTTTCAAATAAATAAATAAATCTTTACAAAAAAGAACCATAGCCTTCCTCCTTTCTCGCGGCATCACCTGCCTCAATGTTGAGGTAATTATATAGTAATAGCGGTCCAGTGGCCCTGAAACATCAGAAGATGAGCCTGGTCTGGGGTCAGTAGGAAGAAGCTGGGTCTTCAGATTTGTAAGAATAGCTCAGATGGATGTTGGCCCCCCCCTTACTATGTATTGTGATATTTTCTTGCTTGTGGGGTTTGGCATGAAGCCAGACTGACCCTGCAGTTTTGGCTATCAACCTTCTCCAACAGGTATCACAGTTGGTAACCTAGGAGATTCAGGACATAAGAATTGATACCGGAAATATATTGAAAGTCCATCTGCTACCAACGTCTCTCTTCACTTCCAGCAGTCTTTTGGTGTTAGAGTTTTATATTCTGATCATTGGTGAATATCTCTCTTTCCAATGAATTAATTTACACACTTGTATACTATAATAGCTTTGGTAATATATTGGAATTTTTTTGATGCTGAAATCCAATTTCCTTTTTAAATTGTTATTGGGACACCTATTCTAATATTACTGAAATTCAGAACTGGAGCATCACTGCCACGTGTTTTAATGTACTTATGCTCTTTGTATCTCAGTTTTTTTGTTTGTTTGTTTTGTTTTGTTTTTCTTTTTAACAGGCAGAGTGCATAGTGAGAGAGAGAGACAGAGAGGAAGGTCTTCCTTTTTGCTGTTGGTTCACCCTCCAATGGCCGCTGCGGCTGGCACATTGAGCTGATCCGAAGCCAGGAGCCAGGTGCTTCTCCTGGTCTCCCATGCGGGTGCAGGGCCCAAAGACTTGGGCCATCCTCCACTGCCTTCCCGGGCCATAGCAGAGAGCTAGCCTGGAAGAGGGGCAACCGGGATAGAATCTGGTGCCCCAACCAGGACTAGAACCCAGTGTGCCGGCGCCGCAAGGCAGAGGATTAGCCTGTTGAGCCACGGTGCCGGCCTGTATCTCAGTTTTTAGGTGGTTATTTAGAAATGAAACCAACCGGTAGAATTCACACACATACACAAACGCACACACACACAAAAGTGTCAGTCCTTGGGAGAAGGCGTACAAATTGGGAGAAAATAGGCCTAACACTGCCGGGACAGGGTGAGAAAAGCAAGGTACCCAGGGCACATTTTCTTGCAGATTTGTGCAAGTGCTGGCTCCATTCCAGCCCTGAGACCTTGGATCTTCATTCTGCCTGTGGCGTGACCTCTGTCGGAGTCGTTTCTCCATCACTAAAGTCAAGGGTTACAACACATTTCTCTGTTGTTTCATGATTTCTGTTGTGTTTTTAATCTCCAAATCCCGATTCCATGCTTTTATTTCACGAAATTAGGCCATCCAAGACTCCTGTCTCCATTGGAGATAACTGCAAGGACTTGAAAGTAACTTGAAAGATACAATTCAGGAGGCCAAACCTGGAATTTTGTTTCCTAGCGCCATTATTCCCACACACCAGTTATCAATGTATTGCCTTCGGGATACAAAGCCACCCTCCATTATGCTGCGTTTTGATAAAGAATTTGAATCCTATCAAAATTTCTCTGTTGCCAGCTATTGTTTTGTTGAGCTTTATCAGTAGAGAACACTGGAGGAATTCTGCAGGAGCTCCTTGGTTGCCTTTTTTTTTTTTTTTTTTTAAGCTGCGTAGTGACCAGGCAGAGTCTGTAGAACACCGGGTAGTGCGCGTTCTCGGCAAGCCTTCTTGAGTTTCCACCCAGGATCTTCTCAGTGATTTGTCAGCTGCCCACCAGGTGGCTTTTCAGTGAGTGTCCCCTGAATGTCAGTGGGCAGTTTGAATGACAGCACAGTTGAGGAGACCCAGCAGTGCCACTTCAGCAGCATTCCCTGCTATGCCCACAGGATGCTCCCTGCCTACCAGGCCCAGCATATGGCATGTCCATGAACTTCAGTGCCATCCAGTAGCCACAGCCTTGCCTTCTTCAGTAACAGGTAGATAGATCTCAGGCTTGATGGTAGTGGTACAGAAGTGCCACATTTCTTCTTCCTTGAGTATCCTCCTCGTTCCTAGAGGTATTAGCTGTTCCTTCCATCTATCTGCTCTTTCTATAATATTTAAGGTGCTCTTTGTCCCATTTAGTAACTGTTTCTCCTTTGCCAGTATACTAATCTTCTCTGTTAACATTTCCTGTTCACGGGGCTGGCGCTGAGGTGTAGCAGGTAAAGCTGCCACCTGCAGTTCCAGAATCTCATATGGGCACTGATTCGAATCCTGACTGCTCCACTTCCAATCCAGCTTTCTAATATGGCCTGGGAAAGCAGTGGAAGATGGCCCAAGTCCTTGGGTTCCTGCACCCATGCGGGAGACCCAGAAGAAACTCCTGGCTCCTGGCTTTGAATTGACACAGCTCTGGCCATTGTGGCCAACTGGGCAGTGAACCAGCAGATGGAAGACCTCTCTCTCTCTCTGCCTCTCCTATCTCTGTATAAGAAGATGGCCCAAGTCCTTGGGCTCCTGCACCCATGTGGGAGACCTGGAAGAAGCTCCTGGCTCCTGGCTTCGGATGGGCACAGCTCCGGCCGTTGTGGCCAATTGGGGAGTGAACCAGCAAATGGAAGACCTCTCTCTCTGTCTCTCCTTCTCTCTTTCTCTAACTGACTTTCAAATAAATTTAAAATAAATAAATAAATAAATCATTTAAAAAAAGAAAAAAAGAAATAAAATTTCCTGTTCACATCACTGGTGTGGTTTCTGTCTGCTGATTGGTCCCTGAGCAATTCACCCTATTCATGCATATGAGAACCATTAAAACTCTACTTTTAGATGGCATTTGAAGATACAGGGACTACTATAGTTTGAATGTAGCCCCTTCAACATTCAGATATTGTTAATATGACAGTACCGGGAGGTGTGAGGCTTTTAAGTGGCGCTTAGTCCACAAGGGCTCCTCCCTTATGGATGAGATTGTGTGACCTTTGAAAGAGTCTTGATGAAGGGATTTGGCGCTTTTTGCTTTTCTGCCTCTGCCAAGTGAGGACACGGCCTTTCTCCTCACTAGAGGATGCAGTGTAATGTGCGTTTTGGAAGCATAGGGTAGCCCTTTACCAGACAACTAAACCTGCTGGTGCCTTGCTCTTGAACTTCTTGATCTCCAAAACTGTGAGTAAATAAACATGCCTTCTTTATAAATTACCTAATCTCAAGCATTTTGCTGTACCAACATAAAAAAAAATAGGCCAGGGGGCCAGTGCTGCTTGCAGTGGCAACATCCCATATGGGCACCGGTTTGTGTCCTGGCTGCTCCACTTCTGATCCAGCTCTCTGCTATGACCTGGGAAAGCAGCAGAGGATGGCCCAAGGGCTTGAGCCCATGCACCCATGTGGGAGACCTGGAAGAAGCTCCAGGCTCCTGGCTTCAGATTGGCCCATTTCCAGCCATTGCAGCAATTTGGGGAGTGAACCAGAGGATGGAAGATGTCTCTCTCTCTCTCTCTCTCTCTCTCTCTCTTTCTGTGTCTGTAACTCTGCCTTTCAAAATAAGTAAATAAGATCTTTAAAAAAAAAATAGATCAGGCTGGCGCCGCAGCTCACTTGGCTAATCCTCTGCCTGCAGTGCTGGCACCCTGGGTTCTAGCCCCGGTTAGGGTGCCAGATTCTGTCCCGGTTGCCCCTCTTCCAGTCCAGCTCTCTGCTGTGGCCCAGGAATGCAGTGGAGGATGGCCCAAGTGCTTGGGCCCTGCACCCACATGGGAGACCAGGAGGAAGCACCTGGCTCCTGGCTTTGGATTGGCATAGCATGCCGGCCGCAGTGCACCAGCCATAGCATCCATTTGGGGGGTTGAACCAACAGAAAAAAGGAAGACCTTTCTCTCTCTCTCTCTCTCTCTCTCTCTCTCTCTCTCTCTCACTGTTTAACTCTGCCTGTCAAAAAAAAAAAAATCAAAATATGGTCCTTATAGGGGCCATTATCTATTTCCTGCTAGACAGATTGGAAATGTCCTTCCCCAAGTGGAACTGCTCAGAAGTAATGGAATGGTCATTAAAAGATACCATTCAGGGGCGTCTGTTTGTCCTAACAGTTAAGAGACCAGCTAGCCTGCTTGTGTTCCACATCAGAATGCCCGAGTTCAGTTATTGGCTCTGGCTTCTGATTCCAGCTACCTGCTAATGCAGACCCTGGTAGGCAACACTGATGGCTCAACTCGTTTATGGGAGGATTGGGTTGAGTTTTTATCTCTTGGCATTGGATCCCAGTCATTGAGAGCATTTGGTGAGTGAACCTGGGGGTGGCAGCTCTCTCTCTCTGCCTCTCTCTCTCGTCTTTCAAATGAATTCATTCATAAAAAGACACCTTTCAGAAGAAAGTCTGTTAAAAAAGCTTTTGAGGTTCTTGGCTTGTTGCTCTTTCTTGTTCTGCAGTTCTGATCATATTTACCTGTCCATGATAACCCTCAGCCTCTCCCTGAGACACTTATCTATGTATATATCTGATAAGCATATGCATATATACATAAAATGTATGTGCCCAAATCTATCTATCTCTATATCTATCTTATATACATATATGTGTGTGTGTATATATATATATATATATATATATATATATATATTTGAAAGGATTCAAAGATTCTAAAAGTTTTTCACATTTTATTTTGTTTTGACAATTCAGAGTCATTAGGATTAACTTTATGATTTTCTGTGCTCACTGGAGAATCTTTCTGAACAAGTATTTACTTATACTCAGTCTGACTGTTTCACGATTAATCACTCTCAGATTGATAGCAAACACGTTGCTTATGAGGCTTAATGGGAAATTAAAAGTTTTCTCCATTTCTCAGGTATGATTTTTCTGCCAGCTGGGTCAAGATGTCACTGGATTTATAGGAAGTGTTGTTGAACACTAACTTCCACAGAACTCTGATTAAATGGATTGGCTTGAAAATATACAATATACACGGGGCTGGCGCCGTGGCTCACTTGGCTAATCCTCCACCTGAGGCGCCGGCATCCCATATGGGCACCAGATTCTGTCCCGGCTGCTCCTCTTCCAGTCCAGCTCTCTGCTGTGGCCTGGGAGAGCAGTGGAGGATGGCCCAAGTGCTTGGGCTCCTGCACCCGCGTGGGAGACCAAGAGGAAGCACCTGGCTCCTGGCTTCGGATCGGCATAGTTCCGGCTATAACAGCCATTTGGGGGGTGAACCAATGGAAGGAAGCCCTTTTTCTCTGTTTCACTCTCTCACTGTCTGTAACTATACCTCTTAAATAAATAAATAAAAATTTTTAAAAAAACGAAAATATACATTGGCTTTACCATGTCCTTAACTCGGCATTTGGATATATCTAATGTAGGATACTTAAATAAATTTTAGTTTACATGCTTGGAGATAGGTCTTTTATACTCAGTATGCATCTTTATGAAAAAAGACATTACAGATCAGCATTTGAGTCAATGGTTTTTAGCCCAAATGTTTAGTAGCAAAATGCCACAATGCTGATTTCTGCCTGGTATTCTCATACAGGGACCTCATGCCTCTGAATGTGTTTTTGTAAGTTTCCCTGCAATTATCTCATTTTCAGTCAATGTGATTGTCATAGAATTATATTTTTGGATCTATGTATAGTCCATATGTCTAAAATTGTAACACAATGTTATTAATAATAGATATATTGTTATTAATAATATTTCCTGGAATGACAAGTAGGTAGTGAACTTTGAGGACTGACAATCGTATAAAAGAGTATATTAAGTTTAACACAGATGATCAGGCCCATGTTTGATTTAACAAGGTGATTTTCACCACCTACTACATTTTTCATTCTAAACTTTTCTGTAAATATCTTCACTTATACCTTGATGGCTCTGTATCTCTGGATCTTGAAGTATCTCTTGTTATCTGTTACAATAACCCATCAACTCTAGAAAAGATAAATGTTAGACTTTTTTTAACCTTAATTTTTTTTATTTATATAAGGTGAATATTTCCATCTACTTCAATAAAGAGATTTAGGAGCATAGTGACACTTCGCACTCTACTCTCCCTTCAACCCATACTCCCACCCTCCCTCCTCTTTCCCTTCTTATTTTTCTCTTGACTTTTACAATTACATACAGTTTGTTTTATAATCATAAGCTTAACCCTCCACTAGTTAAAGAATTTGACAACCAGTTAGAAGAAAGAAGTAATGTTCCTCAACAGTAGAGACAACTTCTGTAAGCAATAATCATACCTCCAGATATCAATTTTGCTCCTATATATTACCTTTTTTTGTACTGTATTAGTTATCACAGATCAGGGAAAACATGATATCTGTCTTTTGGAGCATATCTCATTTCACTAAGCATAATGGTCTCCAGCTGCATCTATTTTGTTGCAAAAGACAGGATTTCGTTCTTTTTAATGGCTGAATAGTACTTCATAGTGTATATATACCACATTTTCCTTATCCAGTCTTCTGTTGATTGACATCTTGATTGATTCCATTTCCGGCGCCGTGGTTCAATAGGCTAATCCTCCGCCTGTGGCGCCGGCATCTCAGGTTCTAGTCCCGGTTGGGGCACTGGGTACTAGTCCTGGTTGTTCCTCTTCCGGTCCAGCTGTCTGTTGTAGCCCGGGAGGGCAGTGGAAGATGGCCCAGGTGTTTGGGTCCCTGCAGCTGCATGGGAGACTGGGAGGAAGTACCTGGCTCCTGGCTTCAGATCAGTGCAACGTGCTGGCCACAGTGGCCATTGGGGGTGAACTAATGGAAAAAGGAAGACCTTTCTCTCTCTCTCTCTTTCTCTCTCTCTCATTGTCCACTCTGCCTGTCCAAAAAAAAAAAAAAAAAAGAATCAGAGCGGAAACAAATGAAATTGAAAGAAAATAATAGAAAATATTAACAAAGCACTGTTTTTTTCTATCTGAGAAGATAGAAAATGGGATCACATTGACTCTATAAATTGCTTTCAGTAGTATGGACATTTTGATGATATTAGGAGACAGATATCCTACTAGAATAGACTTTTATAATAATGTGCTATTTCTATATTGTGAAGGTATCAAATAGAGGCAGAATTTTCTTCTACATCTTTGTGGTCAGCAGCTTCATTCACTCACTGATTTTAATATCTTGGTTGTAGTTGGGTGTGGAGTAACAATAAGAAGTTCCATGTTCTATAAGGACAGCCGGAAAAATGATGCCTTCTTGCTGATGGCATTAGTGATATTATGGAATGCAATTTCTGTGTTTTGAAAAACAATGGGGTTTGTTATGAAATCTGGTTTCCCCAGAGAGAGCCATATGACTGCAGGCTATTAATTATACAGTTTCATTGTTATCTTTTGTTCAGAACAATAGTGCTCCTGAGGTCCTGTGGAACTTTTCTCCCATGTGCTCTTGTCGGGTTTTGATTAAGCATCATTATATACAGTTCATTAACAATGTATCTTAAAATGAGTTTTTGATTGAATACTTTTATTGGTCATTTACTATAACTGATGGATTCTGTTGAAATTTCACATAGAAAATTTGCCAGGATAGTTACAGTATTTTTCATTATATATCATTATGTCTTTTTTTTTCCCTACAAGAATCCATTTCTTCTAAAAAAAAAAAAAAAAACTTAACTTTCAAAAATTAGATATCGATCTATTGCCAAGGGAGATTTTTCTTTCCATAGTTCAATTAGGAGAGATACATAAACCAGAAATATTGAATAAGAATAAGAAAAAAATTGAGAAATTAAATAATTCCATTAGTTAGCTCCTTTTTCCCTAGTGGCCAAGTCACTCTTTAAAGAAATAAATAAATTGTTGTAAGCTGATAAAGGTGTTGTTATTGCAGTATTTAAAACTGAATTGTTTAATTGAATTCTCAAATATTATAATATTAGTCATAATGTTTACCCTATCTGTCAAAGAGTTAAAAAATGATTTGGCAATGAGTCAATCGATTACTTTTTTGGAATGTACTCATATTTAATGGCATTCATCATATTGGTAAAAAAGTCTCCCCAACTATTTTCATTTCAGTATTTATTTGAGAGGGAGAATTAGAAAAAAGAAAGAAGGAAGGAAGGAAGGAAGGAAGGAAGGAAAGAAAGAAAGAAAGAAAGAGAGAGAGAGAAAGAAAGAAAGAAAGGAAGGAAGAAAGAGAGAGAGAAGAAATGGGGTCGGGGCTGTGGTATAGTGGGTAAAGCTGCCATCTGCAGTGCTGACATCCCAAATGGGCACCGGTTCGAGTCCCGACTGCTCCACTTCTGATCCAGCTCCCCGCTGCTCCACTTCCAATCCAGCTCTCTGCTATGGCCTGGGAAAGCAGTAGAAGATGGCCCAAGTCCTTGGGCCCCAGCACCCTCGTGGGAGACCTGGAAGAAGCTCTTGACTCCTGACTTTGGATCAGCAAAGCTCCAGCCATTGAGGATATCTGGGGAGTGAACCAGTAGATGGAAGACCTCTCTCTCTCTCTCTCTCTCTCTCTCTCTCTGCCTCTGCCTCTCTATAACTCTGCCTTTCAAATAAATAAATAAATCTTTTTTAAAAAGATAGAAGGAAAGCCCTGGCTATTGCTGTTTACCTCCCCAAATGACAGCAATAGCCAGGGCTGGGCTCGGTCAAAGAAGCTCAGAATTCCATCTGAGTCTCCAATGTGGGTGGCAGGGACTCAGGTACTAGAGCCATCAGCACTCGCTCTCAGGGTCTGCACTTACAGAAAGCTGGCGTCAGAAGCCAGAGCTGGAGCGGCAGCCATTGGAGGGTGAACCAATGGCAAAGGAAGACCTTCCTCTCTGTCTCTCTCTCTCACTGTCCACTCTGCCTGTCAAAAAAAAAAAAAAAAAAAAAAAAAGAAGAAGCCAGAGCTGGGAATCAAACCCAGGCACTCTGATGTGGGATTCAGCATCTTGGCTAGGCCAAATAGTCTCCTCCCTTGAAATATTTTGATAGTGAATTTATTGTCACTGACGGCATTCAATCAAATGTAGATAATCACTCACTGAAGAGATTGGTAAAATAGACCATCTTTAATATTTCTTTGAACTCTAACATTTTATAAAAGATGCATTGAATAATTTCATAAGACAGAGGACAAATGTACAGAAAGGACTGGTGGATGAATTTAAAGATTACTGTCTGGCCTCCAGAAAGTTACTTAACTACTTTTGACTTTGGTTATCTTACCTCTGACAATGAGGAAGCAGGCTGAGATGGTCATAATCATTCCTTCTTAAGTGGAGCATTCTATCTTTCTGTAACTGCTAAAATGAAGTCTTCTATGAACCATTTTTTTTAATCAGGAAATACCAGTCACTTGGGGCAATGGAGCCCACTAACAAATGTTGGCAAATTTATAAAATTTCAATGGACTGTTGGCTCTGGTATCTCTTATGCTAATATATATTCCTACCTCAGCTTGCTCTCTCTCTCTCTCTCTCTCTGTCTCTCTCTCTCTCTCTCTATCTGGTATACTTTCCTTCTCTGAAAATGTAAGTGAAAAATAAGTTAAAGCAAAAAAAAATTTCTCTTCATAATTCTCTATTTTCTTCTTTGAAATAGCAATTATTGCTGTCACCAGAAGCTTCTATGAACTGGAACATTCTTTGTCATTGTCATTTAAGATAAAGGGTCAAATTAAAGTTTCTGTGGCTGAGTATGGTTTATTTTCAAGAAAGGAAGAGCTAGTCCTTGCTGGATTTCCAAAGCTCATTGATTGATTTGTCACTATACTACCCTATAGCTGTTTTCCTCTTTCCTCCCCTGGGTAGAATGTGAGATCTATTAATGGACAAGTATATATCTAACTCTGTGGCAAAATCAGGTAGGTCGAGGACCCAGACATTTTTGGAAACCAAAAGTGCTCAATCTTCTGAAATTTGAACAGAAAGAAATCTTAAATGTAAAACCTGTTTTCTGTCTACTACAGAAGTCTCTCTACCTCTCCCCCTCCTTTCTCTCATCATTTAAACTGCAAGGCAACACTGAAATAAGGAAAATGTGCCAGGGATTGCATACATTGTAATTCATTTGATCACTATTCACTCTGATGCTGAGTGGATTCAATGTCCTCATTAATCTACATTTCAGAGTTTATTGATTGCTGTTTCTAGTCGTGACCAGAAAGGACACTTTTTTCCTCTACTCCATCTTTTCATCCTGATCCCCTTTCCATTTAAGTGGAAAAAAAGTGATGAGAAAATAGTGTGAGGAAATAAATCCATTATGACTAGAAGTTCATAGATAAAATTTAAGAATATTTGAAGGTCATTTGTGTGATATTTTGAATTATTTCCCACATGTGAAGTGAATGATCAAGGTGGCTTTGTCAGCATTTCATGTTTTAACCCTATGGAGGAAATAAGATGTTTTTCATTGCCCATCTTCCTGTTGATTGGGGTCTACTGAATCAATAGGAATTCCCTACCTCATAGTAAATCTCCACATATTTGGGTAAAAGAAAAATGTTCCAGAGTCTACATGGCAGCTTGAATGTGCCGTCTTATTAATTGGTATTCTTCACCAGAAGGAAGATTGGCAAATGTGACTTTGTGTATTTATTCATTGGAAAAGCAGCTTGACATATATATCCTTTGAGTTGTAAATTAGCATTGTAATCTTTATGGAGAGAACTGAACATGAAAACAGACTTCAATTGTTTAACCAGGACCTAGGATGGGAAGATCAAAATGTCTTACCTTTATTTCAGCAATAAGGTATTTTGGGAAAAGCATACAACATGATGGCTAATAATCTTGGTCTCTAGCCTTTAGTCTACCTTAGGTACTTGAGTAACCTAGGGAATTTACTTCATCTCCATCAAATTTAGATTCTTAGCCAGTCATATGAAAGTCTCCAGTGTGTGGCCTACAGCAGGGATGCATTGAGTTGTTATAGATCCTGAATGATTTTGAGTTTCTTCATCAATGAAATAAGGAGTTTAATCTATCCCATAGCAATTCTCAAGATTTTTTTTAAACAGTAGAACAGTTTGAACAGCAACAGTAAAAGCAACAAAGTTTACATGGAATCACAATAAATTACACAAATAAAACCTGCTATTCTGACTGAAGTGAAAGCAGAAACCACAAAACTAAGCTCACAGGCCACTTACAGTTATTGTGCCAAAAGCTTGACAACAATTTAAGTTTCCAGTTGGTGTATCACCCTAAATATGTGTGCAAGCACACACACACACACACACACACCCCTTCGAGTCATTAGCTACTTTTTGGACCAGTGCATATTCCTTGTGTTCTATACATGGCAATGCATTCTAGTGTTTGAGCTCCTATTTTGTTCCAGACAACTCCTCCGATAAGTCATGATTAAAAGTGGGTAATACTGGTACAGCGAACCATATCGACCCCTTGAAACTGCGTTGGAGATCACACTTTTGTAAGTGAATGGTTCAGGCAGTATGGTATAGTGGGTGCCGTCTCTCTTCTGCCAGCTGTGAGAGCTGGAATTTTTACTGAAAGCATCAGTTGGGGCCCACCCAGTCCAAATATCCATTGAGAGTTTTTTTTTTTTTCTTTTTTTTTTTTTTTTTTTTACATTCAAGACTATATAAAGACAAAAGAACCATTTGGTTTGGAGTAAATCAGAGCACAGTAATAATTCTGTATATTTTACTAAATATTTAACTTACTTTACAATAACTATACTTGGCAGCACAATGTTATTGGGAAAGGCTTCAGAGTCACATTAATTTTAAACCCCAGTTCTTCCACTTTATAGCTCTGTGATCTTGGGGGCCATCATTTTATTCTTATTAAACCAGTTTCCCCATTAGTGAAATGGAAATGGGAGCTCATTCCTCATTTGGGTTGCTGTGAGATTGAAAAGAAAAAAACACATATTCTAGGGCCTACCATTGGGTTCAGCTTATAGTACATGCCCAATAACCATTAATTCATTTTTTGCTGAAAATATAGCATGCAATGATGTTAACCTACTCAACAACAACAAAAAACTGATGGAACTTTGGGCCAAATTTGGCTAAGGAGCTATACTGTCACAGCACGTTTCCTTATCTTATTTTTCTACCTCTGTAGTCATTTACTGATCATACACAGACTCTTGAGTTTACTTGAATTTTTATGCTAATTTAGAAGTTTTAGGGTTCTTTGATTTAAATGTTTATACATAATTAAGAAGTAAATGTCATTATTAACTCTATGCCTATAACTCTATTAGTTACTAACACCTCCTACACAGATTTACATGAAAATGGGGCAAGCGAAATTCAACTCTTTTTTTCTTTGAAGATTTATTTATTTATTTGAATGTCAGAGTTACAAATAGAGAGAAGGAGAGGCAGAGAGAGATAGATAGAGGTCTTCCATTTGCTGGTTCACTCCCCAATTGGCTGCAATGATCAGAGCTGCACCCATCAGAAGCCAGGAGCCAGGAGCTTCTTTCAGGTCTCCCACATTGGTGCAAGGGTCCAAGGACTTGAGCCATCTTCCACTGCCTTGTTAGGCCATAGTAGAGAGCTGGATTGAAAGTGGAGCAGCAATGACTTGAACTGGAGCACATGTGGGATGCTGGCATCGCAGGTGGCAGCTTTATCTGCTACACCACAGCGTAGGCCCCAAGAAATTCAACTATTTTTTAAAACATGTGCTCTACAAACCACTTGCTTTTGTCTCAAATTACCCTAGGGATGTGCATTCTTTCTCTTTCTGTTCCATCAGATATCCCATTAGATATTTTGTTGGCAGTAAATGACTCCAATTTATATACAAAATGAAGTGCTTGCTCTTCTTGCAGACAACATTAACTTTAGAATAATTTTCACACATCAAATATGCAAATAAGAAGTGAGGATCTTATTTAAAGTGCAGACTCTGATTCAATAGTTCTGAGCAGGGTCCTGAGAATCTGAATTTCTTACAAACTTGTTGATGCTGCCTGTCCCACTAGTCTGCAGGCCACAGTTTGGGTAACAAGGCTCCCAGGTACACAAATCCTAGGTCATGTAAATCATCCATTATCTATCATCCCTTTTGTCCATCCAATTAGAATGAACAGATTTTCCTTTGTTTACTTGTGTTTTGCCAGCCATGTTTCAAATATAAACAGACCTAAGAAAACCTCCTAGCTGATTTGGTCATTTTTAGCCATTTTTTTTTTTCTGAGAAAAGTTATCTTCTAAAAGAAAGAAAAACAGTACATAAAAACAAACTCATAACTGTGAGTCGATTTTAAACTCATGACCTGATTTTCAGTGACAGCCTTTGTAGGTGAATCGGATTTTCTTTGACCATTCAGCAGGTTGGTATTCTAACCACAAAGAAAGTGAAAAACCCTCATGGAAAAAAACACCTTCACAAGTTTGAAAACTATTAAAATACCATTGGCATGTGACTGAGGTCGGCCCCCAGCAGGCTGGGCAGTTACAATAACAAGCAATTTTCCTTCAGACTTCCATTCAACAATGATCTGTCTGTGAGCCTTATCCATTCAGTGAGAAAGATGCAGATGAGAAATGGGACCCCAGGCATTCCTTACTTTGCCAGTAACTACATTAAAGACATGGTGGGTAACCAGTTAGGCTTCCCGAACCCCTAGTCAGAAGACTTGAGGATATTCAGAAATGTTGTCATAAATTCCATTATTTTAAGAGCTGTAGCTTAAGAAAACTCCGGGCCAAGCATTCCAGAATATATTATCGTTTCAAACACAGATTCTCATTGACAACATTTTGTGGGCATCCATTTAATATTAATATTAAGCCAAGAAAATAATGGTCCTTGTTTCTTTCCTTTAAAATGACAGGAATAGTGGGTACTTGTTTCTTCTGAAAAACAGGAAATATCTAAGCCAGCAGTGTTCATACTGGTGTCATTCCTGCATTACTTCAGACATTGATTGAACCTTGCCAAATGCTCCATGATGTATCCTTCTACTAGGGAGGAAAAGGCCTGTGTGAGAGATCGACTTAGAAACATTATCTCAGGCGCAAACCTTTTCAAAAGTCATGAAATGCAGTCAAGTGGAGTGATCATTGAGGCACAGGACAATGGGACATCCGGCCATGACTTTCTGAAATTAGTAATATAATGTCTTAATATAATTGGTGCAGAATTTGGACGTACTTTTTCAGAAGGGATGTCCAATCCAAATAAGCAGCCATCAGTGTGGTGTTCTGTCACCTTGAAATGACTAATGTCTAAGTTGTGTCAAGGGTTAGAGCTTAGGAATCTCCTGGGTTTTCCCAGAACCCTTGAGGTTCTTACCCACCAGGTCATTTACAGAATTGGGGAGGGTGAGGTAGGACTACAGCCATCAGGACTGCAGAGGTGGTAAATGAGTTTATCTTCAAGTCTCAGGGAGACTTCTTGTTGGTGTGTTTGCCACAATCTGAGTGTGTTAATTCATTTTGTCTTTCTGTTGATGACAACACGCAAAAAGTCTTGCCTTGGGGTCTATGCATTTATAAACACAGGAAAAGAAGTTGCTGAGACCTCAGCTTGTTCTATTGATTTGGAAAGTGCTGCAGGGAGTCCCAAGATCAATAAAGCACTGGCTTCTTTCCTTTCACCTCTCCCTTGCCAATTCCCATTGCCACAAATTTGCCTCTTTCCTTTTCTCATCTTGCTTTTGCTACATCAGTGCTACATGCATCTGATCTTGCTCTCGTCTCTAACGGAGAAGAAAATAATCCTAAATGCTAAATAATTATACAAAGTTTTTCCAGCAATATACCTCTAGATGGATGAAATGAGTCCTCAAACTCATAAGATGACTTCCCTGTCTGCCTGTTCTTCTGCCTACCTTTATCTGTAGTAGGTGAAAAGGTGCAGAGCTTTAGACTTCCCTTGGACAAAATTGACATTGAGTTTTCTGTTTTCAGCAGAGGGTTAGGGTACCTGTTAGTGGTTGTGGCCATATGCATGCCCAGTGCTTTCCTGTTTGTGTTTCTTCTCCCTTCTCTTTTTGCATGGGTGTGCAGGGGTTTCTGCAAACATGTGCATAAGCAAACATGCACAAAAGGTGGGCAGCACTGCTATGAAAGAGGAGAGCAGTTTTAAAAGGTTGAAGTGGGGAGGAAAAAAATTCTAATGAGGGTAAAATAGAAGCTCAGCCTTGAGATAGCACTGTGATTGTTAATTAGGTTTTATTCAAGATACTTGTCTAGCTCTGCAGAAAACCACATTAGTCTGGACAAATCTTTAGATCAAAAGCTGGGTAGCAGGTAGGCAACAGATCCTTTTGAAAAGAGAAGGTATTCTTCTGTTTCTCTAAGATTAGAGATGTATTTCATTCATTCTGCTGCAAGAAGACTCAGCAACAAAGATGAAATCCTTCAAATAAGGCTCCAAATTCCTACCTGATGTGTCTTCAGTTTTTCCTGAATTTCCCTTATCTTCAGAGCTAAAAGAAAAGCAAGAAAGTGAAACATATGTGGCCAAAATAAAAGGAAAGCTAAAATAAAGATTTCTTCTGATACAAAAGAAAAAAAAAAAAAGGACTTGTTATTTCCACTACTACAAGCTCCTCCTGTCCCTGGAGGATATGTTAACACTGGTGCAGTCAGGTATGGCTTCCAGAATTCTCTCTGAGAACTGTTGTGAGTGGCCTCTGAGGGGAAGCTGTGTTCTGTAGCTCTGTGCTTCCTTTCTAGACTCTGCTCGTAGCTCAGGGGAGTGACTCTGTGCCTTGTACCTGGCAAGAAAGGCAGTCAGTGCTGGCACCAATACAGGAAGGACTTCTAAATTAGAAGTATTTTGTATTCAATGATCAATGGACCATCCAAAACTAAATAATGGCTAGAAAAGAAATACAATGAATAGGGTAGTCCACATCAGGTTGTTCATTTCTCTCTGAGTGTTTTCGTGGCTAAAAAAAAAAAAAAAAAAATCAGCAGACTCAGATTTGAGTTCAGGAATTCCCTGAATGTGAATAGATATGAATTGCTACCTTATAACTTCTGATATTGGACCCACCTAAGGATGTTCTTGCTCTACTCTTGCACTCCAGCCTTGTGTTCAGCCCTCCCCTTACTGATTGACAGTCCCTACCCTGTACTGAGGAACCATCTGTCTCCGCAGCTCGCCCACACAAGGATGGAGTTATCATCAATTCGGCAGCCAGGACTGCAGCAACAGGCACTGATGCCAGACGACACAGGTGGCCGGGAGCATGGAGAATCACCAAGGAGACTCACTCTTCTGTTTCTGGGTTGGGTGCATCGGATCGGAAGGTGTTGCACCCCTGACCCAGTCTAAGGAAATGGAGTGATGGACGCTGAATCCCAGGATGCGTCCTTCAAACCACTGCTTCACTGATATGTTGACAAATCTAATGCCAGTTACTATTCCCCGGAAACTCTCCGTGAGCCACTGTGCCATGAACTTCAGGTGGGTTACCTAAGTTCATCTCCACAACAATTCTATAAAGAAGAGGATACTGTGATGAGCTCCATTTCTAGACAGGAAAAGTGAAGATTAGTGGCAAGATCAGCCAGACGGTGACGGGTGCATCAGAATTGGTACCAGGGAGCTTTGCTTCTGAGCCCAGACTGTCAACTGCCAGACCTCAGTGCTGCTCTCAGCTCGTGGAACTCAGATAGGAGAAGAAGATGGCCCCTGGTCGCCTCAGGACTAACAGGATACTTAGAAAAAATACAGAAGTATTCTAGACATTGGCTCCCAAGATGACCCATTAGAACCACAGAATGACCATTTGATGCCAAGAAACCATTCCCCATGTGTTGGTATGGTCAGCCATAAGGAACTATTTCAGGCAATGCATTTAATGCTTCTTTCTTGTTTTGAAGAGTTAAGAGAGACAACATCCTCTATTGGGTCCAAGAGAAATCAAGCAATTTTATGTGATGAAATTATAGGACTAAAATTTAACTCTATCCTCTTTATTTTCAATGATGAGTCCCTTCTCTGATGAGTAAAACAAAATCTAATCCTTATTCTTAATTTTATTCTCCAGCCTCATGTACACTTTAGCCCAATGAAGTCTCAATGATCATTTTGAATCTTCCTCATTCTTTTCATTCCCATTGTATAATGTCCATTTCTACATCCATCCTATATGTTATGAGTGATTCAATGGAATCTTACTTTGTACCCCATCTCCAATCTCTCTCTAATCTCTTCTCATGAGTCTTATCTAAAACACAAATCTGATTACTTCCCTTCATTTGCTTCTGTTGTGTTTTTCTGCTTACCACTTTATCACTTTTAAATGTGCTGAGTAGCATTCTTTATTTTGCTTATTTCTGTCACTCTTTATTAAAGACCCTATGAAAGCAAGAGTCTTGTTGAATTTTTTACAGCTGTGGGTGCTGAGTCTAGAACTGTATGTGTGGCATATACTATGAGCTCAATCAAAAAATTTGAATACTTGATCTTCCCTGTTTAAAAGACTCCTTTGCCTTTCTGTTTCTTCTAGGATGAAGTACAAACTTAACACTGACACTGCACACTGTAGTCTCGACCTGACTTTCCAGGTCATTTCTCTCCTTCTTCTTTGGCAGTAAACTTCTGCAAATGTAAACTGAACAATGCCATTCCTGAAGCTTGCTGTGCTTCATCTCGCAATGTGCAGATGCTGTTCTCTTTGTCTGGAAGCCACTTTCCATTGCTGCGTAGCACATGGCATGTGCTGGTGATTCTCTCTGTTTTCTCAGCGAACACTTACTTTATTCATCTGTCAATTTACTCAACCTTCACACATCCTTAAAGACCCAGGTGAAATTTCCAAGTTGGGATTGAACTCATTTTCTTGGGGCTCTCATAGAATTTTATACATAACTCCTTTAATTTGTATTACCCTGAGTTGCATCTTATTTTACACAAGGTCCTTCAAAAAAGTTCATGGAAAATGCAATTAAAAGATAAATTTATTTTGGTGCAAAATAAATTTAAATCCATGCATAATTTTTTTCAGAATATGTATTTTCCCTGATTTTTTTTTTAAGCAGCCTCATATGCTACCTTTGTGCTTTCTGGACCATGCAGTATACCAGTGTAAAGAATTTATCATTTATCATCTTGTTTCCAGTATGTTTATAGAACTGGCACATAATATATGCTCAGTAAATGCATAATTAATAAATTAATAAGCTATTTAGAATATTTATTTTGAGAAGACATACTTTCTGTGAATTGAGGATTCAGCATGTAACCTCCACATCATTCAACTTAGATACCTAAAACTCCTTGAAAATTTCCTTTATATTTATATATATATTTATATATATATGAAATTTATATATATAAATATATATATGTATTCATATATATATATGAAATTTATATATATATATATGAAATGCATATTTAAATTTTACTAAAATTACAGTTTGCATTATGTGAAATTCCTAGAATAGAATAATAGCCAAGTGATGGAAAAGATCTTGGAGCTATAGACCATGTAATAAAATAGTGGGTCACATAGAATGAGCAAAGAATAATGCATCACACAGGGAAATAGAGGCCTCTTCAGAGCTCAGTTATCTGTAAGTTATTCTCTATGAAGCTAATGATGAACAGGCATTAGTCATGTATGCATAACAAATGACCAAGGAGGGCATTTGGTCTGAAGCAGAGAAATTAACCATTTCAAAACAGAAAATATTATAAAAATGTGGTGATTATCTTCAACTTTCCTTCTTCTTCTTTTTTTTTTTTTTTGCCATGCAGAGTTAGACAGTGACAGAGAGAGAGAGTTATGGACAGTGAGAGAGAGACAGAGAGAAAGGTCTTCCTTTCATTGGTTCATTCCCCTAATGGCTGCTATGGCCGGCGCTGTGCGGATCAGAAGCCAGGAGCCGGGTACTTCCTCCTGATCTCCCATGCGGGTGCAGAGCCCAAGCACTTGGGCCATCCTCCACTGCTCTCCCAGGCCATAGCAGAGAGCTGGACTGGAAGAGGAGCAACCGGGACTAGTACCCAGTACCCCAACCGGGACTAGAACCCGGGGTGCCGGTGCCACAGGTGGAGGATTAGAAGAGTGAGCCATGGTGCCGGCCCTCTTTTAAAAAAAAAAAAAAAGATTTATTTTTTATTTATTTGAAAGACAGAGTTACAGAGAGAGAGGTCTTCCATCCGCTAGTTCACTACCCAGATGGCTATGCTGATCAAAGCCAGGAGCCGGGAGCTTCTTCCGGTTCTCCCACATGGGTGCAGGGGCCCAAGGACTTGGGCCACCTTCCACTGCTTTCCCACGCCATAGCAGAGTGCTGGATCAGAAAAGGAACAGCCGGGACTAGAACTGGCACCCATATGAGATGCAGGCACTTCAGGCCAGGGCTTTAACCCACTGAGCCACAGCGCAACCCCCCTCAACTTTCTTTTAAAAGTGATTAATATACCTAAAAGTGACTCATTTAGATGTAAATGCACTTCAGTTTTAAATTTAGTCACTCCTGTGTTTCTTAAATTTGGAAAGAAAGGGGATCTGCCTTGTCATTTTGTTTTCCAGTCTCTCATTCATGACTCATACCCTTCTCCATCAATGGGTGTTCTTTTTTAACCTGAAGCTACCCGCAGAGTAAACAAAATATTTGAAGGGCATTGAAAATGAACAAGCAACTGGGCTTTTCCCAAGAAAGGGTATTTCTTAAATGAGCTGACAATTTTCTTTGTGGGTACAAATGAAAAGCTAACACAAAATATCCTCTAAGCTTCACTAGTGGTGTTTTATAGGAATGGAGACCAGCTCGACATATTTCTCTGTGTCTCTCTTAATCCTCCAGAGCTGAGGATTCTGAGCAAACTGCTGAACCTGCAATGTTTGCCTGTTTATCTGTCTCCCATCTGCACATAATGGAGACCTCACATTGTTCACTTGGGGGTTCTTGTTACTGTCCAAATGTCTGTCACAAAAGAGGGTGTCATAGTCCTCGAGGGTAACTGGCCATGGTACCAAAGGACACAGATGGTGAATGAATGCGTTGATATGCTCTGTTCATCATGGAAATTGCACAGAAATAATATATTAACTGGAGAGGATAGCTTCCCATCGCTGTTGCACTTTTTGAGGCTCTGTCTTGCATGTACAAAACGAAATGGATTTTCAGGCAATGGTTTGAATAACAGTGGGGGGAGGAGTTGAAACTACATCTACTTGTTTATGTTACCTGTGATTAATTTTAATATGAATTTTTCTCAACAAATGCAATTTGCTGATGGGTTGCACCACATTTATTCTTGCATTTGCCTTGCTAATTGTTCTATTCAGAATCATAGTTTATGAGGGTGTTTTGGGATGCAAAGCTGTGCTTCCTGCCCTGCAAGGAGAACAGGAGGAAATGGCCATGTTTTACTGTAACTCAGTTATCATTTTAGGTTGTCAAGAAAGAGTTTAAGTTTCAACTGCAAAATGGGAAGCATAATGCCTTCCCCAGGCTCAATAGGAACAGGACTGCCATGGAAGCAGATCATAACCGTGAAGTCCATTACAAATGTGGTGCCATTGGGTGTAGTTGGAGCGAGGAGTGATGATAGTGGCTAGCTAAAGAGATCTGAATGTATTTGAAATTATCAGCATGAAGGAAATGATGCTTTTTATGCAGACACTTGGAAGGTCATCCGGACATTTGAGAGTGCTTCAAATTTATGGAAGGATGGAATGAAAAGATGTTTATTTTGGTGCAAAAATTTTTTGAAATTCACACATCTTTTTTTATTTTCATAATACACATTTTCCATGAGTCTTTTTTGAAGACTCTCAGATGCATGGATTAAAGAAAAATTGCAACGAAATTTGTTTTTGTGATCTCTTTGTATTATGCAAGGACTACCTACATGCATAGTTAGACAAGGATCTAGGCTGGATGTTCTTTTGGGTTTGATACCTGACTATGGGAAAGGCAATGCAAGTGATGGCCTGTGTGTGCCTCTCTTTTGTCTAAATGGTCTTTTAACATTAACTCCTTGTTGTTTCCTTTTTTTTTTTTTTTTTGACAGGCAGAGTGGACAGTAGAGAGAGAGAGACAGAGAGAAAGGTCTTCCTTTTTGCCGTTGGTTCACCCTCCAATGGCCCCCACAGTAGGTGCGCTGCGGCCCGTGCACCGCGCTGATCCGATGGCAGCAGCCAGGTGCTTCTCCTGGTCTCCCATGGGGTGCAGGGCCCAAGAACTTGGGCCATCCTCCACTGCACTCCCTAGCCACAGCAGAGAGCTGGCCTGGAAGAGGAGCAACCGGGACAGGATCGGTGCCCTGACTGGGACTAGAACCCGGTGTGCCGGCGCCGCAAGGCGGAGGATTAGCCTAGTGAGCCGCGACGCCGGCCTTTGTTCTTTCCTATTTTGATGTCCCTTCTACTGATTTCTAGTGTAAATTTTTGTACTTTTTAAAACTAAATTTCCTTTAAAAAATTTTAAGAGTAACCTATGTGTCTGGAAAGCCAACACATTGTGGCAAAAAAAATAAATGACCTAAATGAAAGATCTCTGTGAGTGAGAACTAGTGGAAAGAATGGGCCATCAAAGAAGGAGGTACCTTTCTCTGAAGGAAGGAGAGAACTTCCACTTTGACTATGACCTTGTCTAAATAAGATCGAAGTCAGCGAACTCAAGAGGCTTCCATAGCCTTGGCAGCTCATGACAGAGCCTCGGGTGATTACTGACATCATAAATAAGAGTGTCAATTGTTAATCAACAACAGGAGTCACTGTGCACTTACTCCCCATGTAGGATCTCTGTCCTTGATGTGTTGTACTATGTGAATTAATGGTATAACTAGTACTCAAATAGTACTTTATACTTTGTGTTTCTGTGTGGGTGTAAACTGTTGAAATATTTATGTAGTATATACTAAGTTGATCTTTTGTATATAAAGATAATTGAAAACGAATCTTGATGAAGAATGGGATGGGAGAGGGAGTGGGAGATGGTATGGTTGCGGGTAGGAGGGAAGTTATGGGGGAAAAAGCTGCTATAACCCAAAAGTTGTGGCCGGCGCCGCGGCTCAACAGGCTAATCCTCTGCCTTGCGGCGCCGGCACACCAGGTTCTAGTCCCAGTCGGGGCACCGATCCTGTCCCGGTTGCCCCTCTTCCAGGCCAGCTCTCTGCTGTGGCCAGGGAGTGCAGTGGAGGATGGCCCAAGTTCTTGGGCCCTGCACCCCATGGGAGACCAGGAGAAGCACCCGGCTCCTGCCATCGGATCAGCGCAGCGCGCCTACTGCGGCGGCCATTGGAGGGTGAACCAACAGCAAAAAGGAAGACCTTTCTCTCTGTCTCTCTCTCTTTACTGTCCACTCTGCCTGTCCAAAAAAAAAAAAAAAACAAAAAAACAAAAACAAAAAAACAAAAACAAAAAAACAAAAGTTGTACTTTGGAAATTGATATTCATTAAATAAAAGTTGAAAAAAAGAGTAACCTATGTGTATTTTAACCAGTGAAACAATGGAAATACACAGATATAATATATATATGTAATATATAATAAAAAATAAAGAAGGAAAACTCAACCTAAACACAGAATGTTGATTTATAGAGGCTGGGATGAGTGGGAGGGATAAAAGGATTTTGGGTAAAAAAACTAGAGAAATTTGGGTGTGGTTCATTAATTGTGACAACTGTACTAATATGAGATATTAATAGGGAAATGGGGTGGGGTGTATATGGGAACTCATATTAATACCTCATAATGTTTGTTTTGTAAATTTAAAATTAAGTATAAAAAGAAAATAATAACAATAACACATGTCCAAAAAAGAATCTTACCAATACTTCTCATTCTGTACAACTGTTCTTTATACTCTCCACCTCTAGTAGGTAATGATGTAAAAAGCCTTGTGTGCATCTTTAAATACCTTTCTTCATGTATTCACACAGATGAATATATGTGACAACATATGTGCACATGTACATGACTGGCTGTTTTCTGCTTTTTTAAAGTATGGATTATACCAAGCACATCATTCTACAATTTACTTTTTTTCACTTAAAAATCATTATGGACTCTCTTCCCAGCTAAGAATGTAATTTGTTTTAAGATATGAAAGTTTTATGTTTTTCTTTAAGTTGACATATAAAAGTAAATAAAATTATTGTGTACAACATGTTTCAAAGTATATATGTATATTTTAGAATAGCTAGATCAAGCTAATTAACATAGGCTTGAACCCCAATTTTTTTTTTAATGCAATGAGGACACTGACTTAACAACTGTCAGGAATAAATTTTAGGGGGCCGGCGCTGTAGCATAGCTGGCAAATCTGGCACCCACAGTGCAGGCATCCCATATGGGCACCAGCTTGAGTCCTGGCTGCTCCATTTCTGATCCAGCTCTCTGCTATGGCCTGGCAAAGTGATGGAAGATGGCCCAAGTCATTGGGCCCTTGCACGCGTATGGGAAACCCAGAAGATGCTCCTGGCTCCTGACTTCTGATGGGCAGAGCTCTGGACGTTGTAGCCTACTGGGGAGTAACCCAGCGGATGGAAGACCTCTCTCTCTGCCTCTCCTTCTCTCTCTGTGTAATTCTGACTTTCAAGTAAATCTTTTAATGACTTTGTTGTACTCCTTGACAACCTGCCATTATGTATTAAACAAATATTTTTTTCAATTTATATGTATTTTTAACTACTAGAAAATCATGCTTTCTCATATATATTTATATACTAGCTCAAATACATACATACCAGAGAGAAAGGGAGAGATTATATTAGAGAAAAATAACTCAGGTGGGTCAAATAAAGTGTATTTCTTTACTTTTAATCCTTATTTACAAGAGAACTTTTCAAAATGGCTATGGCCATTCACACTCCCACAGAAGTGAGAGTACGCTTCTTCCCCTCATCTCTGGTAGCTCCTCATCTCTAAGGCAGTCTGTTGCATTCACAGCAGGATCTCCTTGGCCTTTCAATTTGCTTTTTCTCTGATGTCTAGTGGGGCTGCAGACCCTCTCACCCAGGTATCAGCCATGTGCCTCTCCTGTTTCGCTGACTGTTCTTATCAGTTTCCGTCTTCTTCTTATGGGTATCTGGAAGCTCTGTGTTCTAGGGCTGTCATTCCTTTTCGCACTATATCCATTGTACTTTTTTCCGTTTCTCAACGTTGTTCATGCTGTAAGTTTGAAAGCGCAAAAGCACTCTCTCGGAACAGGGTGGGTGAAAGCTGCTGAAGGCGTAAAGCGCTCTGTGACTTTTCCATACACGGAGTCGCCAGTTTAACGTTGCATCTCCGGTTATTCATACATCTCCCTAGTGCTGGGTGCTTGTGACTGATGAATGAAGTAGAACAAAGCCTCTGGTGTCACCTAGGGGGTGACTTAATGAACTGAGAAAGCCAGGCAGAGGCAAAAGAACTGGCTTTTCTGTCCTACAAATTGGAATAAGGAGCAAGAGTGACTTTTAGTGAAAATGAGGCCAAACCACATCTTTTAAGCTACTTAAAATGAGCAATAAAGTAACATAAAAATAACAATAATAAATATTTCCTAACAACAAGCCTGGTTTTTCTGCAAAATGGAGAAGTTGATATTTTTCCTCTAGTACTTTTATCTCATTTATATGGTGTTCAAGTTGCAAAAGAACTTGATAAAAAGATGAACTCAAGTGCTTATATTCCAGTTCCTTATCTGAATTGCCCTTAGAATTAAAAGTGACTTTCAGTAGAGACTTGTAAAGCAACAATACTGTGCATGTCAGCCCTCTGTAATCGTTGCCTGAATGAATAAGTAAAAAAACTTTACAAATTAGAATTTTAGTATTAAGTGCAAACCATATGCAATCTGTTTTCTTTACTTTATAGAAGAAGAACTTGGCATCCAGGAAAATGGATGACTTGCTGCAACCAGCCAATGAGTTTGTGGCCACATCAGGGAGAACACCCTTTGCTTTTGGGAGTTTCTGTTCAGTATTCATTCAATTAATTAAAAACTTAATAAGTCCTGACTCTCAGTACAGGAGAAATAGTAGAGGGAAGCTTGGTTTGGCTGTTTATTTAATGGGAAGAATGTGCCATACCTTTACAATTGATTCTTTGGTAATTTCCAACACTCTCTTCCTTGGTGCCCTGGACAGCTTGACAACACAAGGGTTCAGCAGGGCTGAGGGAAGTCGAGTGACTGGCCCAGGGTGAGCTACATTCTACTCCAATGTCCGCTTGATGTTTTGCGCCAAGCATAGAGGCAGCCTCAGAATGAAGATACTTACCTAAGCAAGCATTGACAACTCATTCACAGTTTGCATTTTGCGGTAACAGTGGTCATTCTTCTGTTTTATGAGTTCCACAGACCTCTGCCCTGGATATGACCAAACTCCTGAACTGTTTTCACCTCAGATAACATGGTCAAATGTTTTACCAGGTATGAAACTTAGTGGTGGCTTATACCCAAGTGAACATTGATCTGCAATTATTTCTGCCAATTAAGTTTGTATCTATCTTATAAAATATCAATTCCTTCTTTTGCTGACACCATTTCTGGCATGTTGCTGATGTCCGGTTCATCTCCTGATCTCCATAAGCAATCCTGGACTTTCTCAGCCACACTGAGAACTTTCCAGAAACTTAGAGTCTCACGTGAAAAGAGTCAGCTACAGTCTATTTTAGTTCTTTAAAAATAAACATTTCAAGTCACTTCCATTTCACTTCACTTTATTTTAATTAGTAATACATTCACATGATTCAAAGGCATTCAAAAGCATACAATGGAAAGAATACAGAGAAAAAATTTCCTTCTGCCTTTTTCTCCTTGTCAGCCAGTTCTTTTCCCAGTAGGCATAGATAATAGCTTCCAAGGGTTCTTTAGTTATTTTATGCATGTATATATATACATATATATATACACTTACAAAGTAGTAGAAAATGAAATTAAATGATAAGTTTGTCTTGGTGGAAAAATTTTTGAAACCCATGTATACAAGAGATCTTCAAGAAGTTCATAAAAATGAGTATTATGAAAAAAAAAACTATGCATGAGTTTCAAAATTTTTATACCAAAATAAACTTACCTTTTCATTCCATTTTTTCCCCCAGACTCTGTAAAGTCTCCTTGTACGTGCCAGGCATTGCTCTAAGAGCTTTGCATGGATGCGTGGGTGAAGGTTTCATCCACTCCAGCTTCACCCCCACGCAGAGCTGTGAATCCTCTGAATTTGCCACAATCAGCTAAACATACTCTCTAGTGGTCTTGTGTTAGGAAGTAAACTTGGGGGAGGATTTTTCTTTTAGGTTTCCAGTTTCAAATCTTTTCTCAAGTGTTGGTTTGAAGGAAGATGGTACCTTCTTTATTTCCAGCTGTCCCTACTTCTTCCTGGCTGTCTTGACACTTTGCTTCCTGCCCACCACGCTCCCAGAGGTAGGCTTCTCTGAAAGCTACCATATCACACTGTTGTATTGAAGAGCAGGTCCAATAGGGTTCCATGAGCAGCACTGTCGTATGTCCATATGAAGCATGTGTCGGATATATTCCTCTCATGGAAGCTACTGATTTCTATGTCCTTCTCTTTAGTTTATCCCAAATTCTTTTTTATTTTCTCATTGAGAATGAGCCATTTTCCTAGTTATTAATTTTTATATTCTATTATTAACAGGCCCATTGACTTTCTGTATAGACCTAATTTCTCAGTGAAATACTGCTCTAATCTGTCTATGGTTTACTACTCAGGGACAGGCTGCAAGGGACAATAATGGGACCCTGGTTTGGGGGTTTTGCCTACTCCAGGGGGCCACAGATCTTAGGTACTTTCTCAGCCTCACTTAACCACATCTTTCTATTTCAGGTTTCATTGTATCATCTGCCTCTCTGTGTGCAAACCTGGCCTGGGCATGAGAATTACCTTCCAACATGCCTGCCAAGGGAGCAGACAATGCCTGGTAAAATGAGGGAGTTAGCTCTTTGGACAGTAAATCTTGGCTGCTGGCATTCAGAGGCAGATGAGCCCTGATGAAACCAGGAGTCAGGAGCTTCATCCTAGTCTCCGACATGAAAGGCAGGGGCCCAAACCCTGGGACCATTTTCTGCTGGTCTTCCCAGGCCATTAGCAGGGAGCTGGATCTTAAATGGAGTAGCTAGGACTTGAACACTTGCTTCCCCAAGTTCTTCTTTCCAGAGGACCCTGACTGAGATCTGAATGATTTGTATAAGGTAGCTACTACAATTTCCTCACTTCATTGATGGTGAAACTAAGACATGGGTGTTTAAAGGACTTGTCCAAGGTCACAATGCTACTTTGTGGTAACCTTGGCTTGAAAGCATAGGCAGTCTGGCTTCAGAATCAAAGTTCTTAGCCATTGCTTTATGTTGCCTTCCACTGTGAGACCTCTTGGGAGCTGAGATGTTTAGCAACCACCAGGCTTTCTTATTAGCTGAGTGACTTATTCCAGAATGACAGCTTGCATCACAGGATTCAGATTTGAACCTCAGCAAAATAATTTGTTGCATGCCATTGAGACTTTTGGGGGTTGTTTAGGGAATGGAGAAACTGAGTGTTGAAACTGAATTCCAAGGGTCTGTTGTAAGCATGGTAAGCCCACGTTTACTTTCCTAGGAAGTATATGCTGGTGCATACATGCAGCATCCCACAGGACAATCACATGTGCCAGTCCAAATGTTAGGATCATCAGCTGGCACAGAATGTGAAGTCTCCATACCCTCTTGCTCATTAGATGAAAAGTGGTCCTACAATCTGAGATGCATGGGGATAGCACACATTGATCGTATTTTTAAAGAAAGTGGACTTGGGAAAAAAGCTCTGACAGGAATTTTTTTTTAACAGATCTTCTTTTCACAGTAAGATTGGCTCCCCCTCATTTGACCTTCAACTCTCCAGAAACCGGACTTAACCGCTTTGATTTACTCCCACGATAAGGTGATCGATGACTGCGAAAGGCTGGCTTTATGGGGCCTGTCCTCAAATGGTGTAGGAGACTGCAGTGGTGAGAGAGTTATGTGGCCACGACTCTAAAAAGAGTCACCGACAAAGAACCAGAGGCAGCATAAATGATGGCTTCCATGTCAAAAAACCTATCTGTAGAACTGAGAGCGAATGTTAGACCTAATCCATCTTGGGGTCTGGTGCAGATGTTCTGTAGTAAATAGCGTTTGAGTTGTCGCTGCGTAGGTTCTCCCACAGTCAGAGGTGGTGGCTCTGTGAGGCCTGTCCTTGAGACACTGTCCTTGTGATTCAAGGACAAGGTCCTGGAGATGCTTCTCTTGGGACAGAGTGGAATTTATCTCGCTGTCATTAGATCTGTCACTGGTGTCTCTTTACCTTGATGACCAATACCTGTGGTCAACTTGCACAGTGAGAGTTGTTTTTCTAGAAGCAGACATTTAAAATAGAAGATAATAACATTGAAGTGGGGTCCAGTCAGACAGAAGCATAACTCTTTCATTGACTGCCGAGAAGAGCAGAATGTCTTTGCCGTGTGTCTGGATTGGTCAGGTACCAGGGCAGCCTGTTTGCCATTGCCTTTCTGAGCATAGCATTATGTGTGCATGTGTGAGGCTCGCTGGCCATTCGAGAACAGGTGCTTGCTCCCTAAAGCGGGTGGCTCCCTCCAACATCTAAGATCCTCCCAGGCTCTGTGGCTTGCCAGGGCTGTTATTTGTCATTTATTTACTTTTCATCTTCCTGAGATAATATGGCACAGTGCAAGACCACAGCTGTGCCTTTTCTCAAATCCTCTCATATTTACACTTGGTTGTTGTGTGATGAGGAGAAACTCACCATAAAACATGATGTCTTCTGTATATGGCTAGCAGAGCCAAATAGGATGGCACTGTCACCTGGATTTTAAAGAGGCTTAAATACTGAAGAGCCAGTGTGCCAGCCTCACATATTTTGTCACTGACACCGAGTTGGGAAATAAGCTAAAATATTTTGACTGCTGGGCATGGGCATTTGTGGCAGATGGTCTCTTCAGCAGTATTCCACTGGGGAAAGGGGGTTATTAAGGGACAGAGGAGGGTATCCAAATAGAATTTATAAAGTCAAGAAGAGATAGAAACTTGGCCTCATTTAACAAGGCTTTGTGCCAAACTTTGGAACACCTATGCGTCTCTAGTCAGCCAGGTAGAGGGTCCCATCCTGGGCAGGATGACAAGGGTGACAGTTCATTTAAACAATCTGTTGAGAGCATTTGCAGGTCTGGGAAGCCAGTACTCAGGGAACCTGCACAGCATGGGAAAGTGTGAATGCCCATATCACCAGTCATGCAGTAGTGGGCTTCCAGATGGGTCTGCACAAACCCTTAGTAGAAAGACTATAGTCTGAGACTTGTGCCTATATAGAAGCTTTAGGGAATGCAGCCAAGTGAAAAGCTGGATTATCTGAAGTCAGTTTAGGTGACTTTGCATGAACTGGGATTCCAGGCACAGCTCCATGTCTTAAGACCTGGATGTTGCTGGCTGGCTGGCAGGGACTCAGAGATTGAGTTGCCTTGAAGATTCAGTCCCACTCCACTGCCAACAAAGAACCATTATGATAATGCATATGCACTCAGAAAACCAGGGTGTCCCACAAGCTACCAAGTAGAGCTGAGGCTCTTTGAGACTGTAGGACTCTGCCAGTTCCAGCTCTCTTGGGTTTTCTATCTTCATGTTATTTATTTGTCTATTTGTCTGGAAGCAAGAGCTCTGCCGTGAAAAAAATCCTGGTCAGTTGTTTTTCCCAAGGGCACCAGAGGGAAGACCAGAGAGAGGTATCAGTGTCATTGTATTGGGCCCACCACTCTGCACTGGGCCTCCTTGTTGAAGACCTTGTTTCCAATCAGCTGCGGTCATTGATAAACCTGAGACAGCAGAGGCCAGGATGAGGTCCCTCATAGGGTATATTTAATGCATACCCGATGACCAGCTCAGGAAATGCTTAGCTAAGATGACAACATTTTCTGAACAACATCCGTATGCTAACACATAATCCACTCCTGGGGGAAAGAAGAGAGGAAGTTGGCCCCCAAGAAGCACATGACTTTTAAGCTACAAAAATTATGATAAGCTTCTTTTTCTTGGGAAGAATCACTATATTCCTAAAGGTGTACTTGCAAAATGCATGAAGTTTGTATTCCTTAAATAATAGGTTTCTTTGGGGAGGAAATAAATCAAAAATAATTAAATAAATATTTTTAAGAAACTTAATTTTTTTTTAAATATACAAGTAAGCCCCAAGATACTTACTCAAAACCAGTCATTTAGGACACCTGACTTGCATTGTCATGCCCTTTAGCAACACAGGACAAGTGACAGGAAGAGAAGACAAATTAATGCAGCCTGTTGAAATCCTTGCTTAGTATATACTAAGTTGATCTTCAGTATATGAAGGTAATTGAAAATGAAACTCGATAAAGGGCGGGATGGGAGAGGGAGAGGGGAGGGCCATGGGAGGGAGGGAGGTTGGGGGGGAAGCCACAACAATACAAAAGTTACACTTTGTAAATTCACATTTATGAAATAAAAAATAATAAAGAAAGAAAGAAAGAAAGAAAGAAAATTTATTTTCTTTCTTTGGTACACTCATACAAATACATACAAGTCACCCCCTTGAATTCTGTATCTTTGGGTTCTGCAACTTCAACTTCAACCAATGAGAATCAAAAATAATAAGAAAAAAAATTGTGATTCTGAGCATGTATTCTGAGCATGTATCTTCCCTTTTTTCCTTGTCACCATCACTCCCTAACCAATATAGTATAACAACTATTTACATAGCACTTTTGGGGAGGATGTGCATGGTTTATTTTCACATACTACCCCTTCCATATATGGGACTTGAGCATCCACACATATTGGTTCTAAAGGGGTCCTGACCCAATTCTGTGTAGTTACCAATGGATGTCTATAAAGATGTATGGTATATGATGGTTTCTAATGTACTTCATGTGCATTTTCTAGTTTGATCTTTGCAACACGCATGGATTCCTCCATTTTGCACATGTGAAAACTGAGCTTGTAAAGGTCAAATGGTTTGCCCAAAGGCAGCTCACTCATGGGGAGCCGGTACACAAAGACAGGAACTTGAGATTCCTTAAACAAAATCTGGCATTCCTATATCTTTTTCACAGCTGCCTCACTTATGGAGAGAAAGTGCTAAGTGAGTACATCCCTGTGAAACCTGTAGATTTTTAACTGGGGAACATTTAAAATGGAAATAGCTGCTACAAAATGAGGCTAATTTTCCCTCTTTGAGGAGGGAGAGATTTAGCTTAGCAAAAACTGTGCTAGCAGCCAGAGTGCGTGTGATATGGAAGGGAGAACTCTCCAGCTCTCCCTCCCCGAGTTGAGAGGCAACTGTTGGAGATGGTATTTTTGCTCATCTCTGGCACATGTTGTTAATCACTTTCCTCCTCTTGCTCCAATTGTACAGTTCAGGTCCCTGTTGGGAGTTGAGACAGAAGCTTTAGGCTCCTCTGGCCCTCCTGAAACTTCTAAATGAAGCCACAGAAAATTCCAAAAGATAATATCAATGGTCAACTCTCTTCTAATTTTTCTTTTTTTTTTTTTTTATATAATTTTAGGTATACAGAAAAGTCACACAAATAGTATACAGAACACCAGTATATATTTGACCCAATATAGTTTTACTGCATGTTCTTTTTATTTAAGTTTTATTTTAGTTTATTTATTTGAAAGACAGAGGTACAGAGAGAGGTGGAGACAGAGAAAGAGAGGTCGTCTGTCTGCTGGTTCACTCCCCAAATAGCCACAATGGCTGGAGCTGAGCTACAGATAGTGAGAGGAAGAGACAGAGAGAGGGGTCTTTCATCTGCTGGTTCACTCCCCAAATGGCAGCAAAGGCAGGAGCTGAGCCAAACCGAAGCCAGGATCCAGGATCCAGGAGGTTCTTCTGGGTCACATGGTTGCAGGAGCTCAAGGACCTGGGCCATTTTCCACTGCTTTCCCAGGCCATAATAGAGAGCTGGATTGGAAGTGGAGCAGCTGCAACTCAAACCAGTGCCCATCTGGGACGCTGGTGCTGCAGGCCATGGCTTTAACTTGCTGTGCCACAGCGCCGACCTCTACATGTTTTCTTCACCCTCTTTTTCTCTACATATGTACAGATGCACACACACACACAGTTTTTGATATTTGTGAAAGTAAGTTTCTTATATACCGCCTTTTTATTTCTAAATACTTCAGTGTATGTTTATTAAAAATCAAGACATTCTCTTACATAATCATGGTGCAGATATCAAAATAAATCCCTTAATATTACCTAATCTATAGACCTTATTAGATTTTGCCAATTATCCCAACGTTCTCATCCATGGTTGAAATTACTAGATCATGCATTGCGTTTACAAGCCATGTTTTTTCAGTTGTCTTTAGTCTAGAAGATGTCCCAATCTTTCTTGAGCTTGTTGACCTCGCTATTTTGGAAGGTCATGGGTCAACTATTCTGCAGACTTCCTGTCAATTTGGACTTGTCCTGTGTGTGCTCTTGTTGCTAGTCAGATAATAGATTTTTGGTAGTGAAAACACAGGTGCTGGGATGGGTGTTGTGGCATAATAGATAAATGCTTGTGGCAGCAACATTCCATATGGATGCCAGTTCAGATCTGAGCTACTCCGCTTCAAATTCAATTTCCTGCTAATGGACTAGGAAAGGAATGAAAGATGACTCATGTGGTTGGGCCCCTGCACCCATGTAGGAGACCTGGAGAAGCTCCTGCCTCCTGGCTTCAGATCAGTCCAGCTCCAGCCATTGTGGCTATTTGGGGAGTGAACCAGCAGATGGAAGATCTCTCTCTCTCTGTAATTCTGCCCTTCAAATAAGTAAATAAATCTTAAAAATAAAAATATTATATAAACACACGTGCTATTGTGATATTTTGAAGACTTTATACCAGGAGATACAACAATGTCACTTTGTCTTGTTATTGGTGATAGTAATCTTGATCACAAAGTTTATCAGATTTTTGCCAGTCTGACCATTTTCTCCCTTATATTTAAGAAATATCTTCTGGGGGAGATAATTTAAGACTGCGTAAGTATCCCACTAGTCCTCAGAATTTTACTTGTGGTCTTTGCATGTTAAATGATACTTGCCTAAATCAACTATTTATATAGTAGTTATTTTCTGGTGATTTTCTCAGTTGCTTTGTCTGCTACTGTGAGGAAGAGTTTCATTTTTTTTATAATCTTTTTATCAGAACAGACTCAGATTCCCATTTATAAATGGGATTTTATCCTTTGTTATCGTTATTTAATTGATTGTTAATTAAAAAGAAATCAAAACAATTGTCCTTTTTTTCAAGAAGTTTCTTCAAGCTGGTTTTGGACTTGCCTCCTTCATTCTTTGCTTATTTCCTTACTTTCTGGGACAAGTTGCATTTGCTCAACTCCACCCTTGGAATCAGCTATTCCCAAGGATCCCTGTTTTCATTTATTATGTGGGATTTAAAAACCAAAAGCTAGACTTAGGTGTGCTCATTGCTACTGAGGTACTATTTATTAATTCTAAGTTGTTTCAGTGGAGAGAGATAAGAACAAGATTTATGTGAGTTTGTTTATGTATGTGCATACACACCATGAATTTCTGTTGATTCCTCCAATTATCTTTGTTTCAATTACATTTAAATACATGAATTTCTGTTGATTCCTCCAATTACCTTTTTTTTTTCCAATTACCTTTAAATACCATAGTTTTCATTCCAGCTTTCCCTTTGCAGTGTTTATAACTTCCTTCTCCAGTGGTGAGAAATAAGATTTCAATTATCCACAATACATTTGCTTATTTGCTCAATCCTAGAACACATAGGAAGTAGCATGAATCAGAATTGCTTAACTGTACCTCTGGGAAGAGAAATCCATGCCCAGAGTGCATGGTTAGTCTTCTTTCCTTTTATTTTTCTTTTAAAGATTTTTATTTATTTATTGAGACAGTGAGAGGAAGAGACAGATAGAGAGGTCTTCCATTTGCTGGTTCGCTTCCCAAATGGCCACAAAGGCAGGAGCTGAGTTGATTCAAAGCCAGGAGCCTTGAGCTTCTTCCAGGTCTCCCACGTGGATGCAGGGACCCAAGCACTTGGGCCGTCTTCTACTGCTTTCCTAGGCCATTGCAGAGAGCTGGATTGGAAGAGGAGCAGCTGGAACTCGAATTGGCGTCCATATGGGATGATGGCGCTGCAGGCAGAGGATTAGCCTTCTGTACCACAGCACTGGCTCAAAGTCTTCTTTACTTTACCTTGTAGATATGACAGCATAAATGATAATTCAGGAATAATTTGCACTAGTTTTTTGGGTCCTCTTCAGTTCACTATGTTACTAGTTTAAAATATATTTCAGTTCATTTTTTTTCTGCTTGCGTTCAATTGAGGTTTTATCTTAATCCAACAGCCATACATAAACTAGGAAGTATGTCACTAAACCACTTACTGTCTTTATCCCATTCTAGTCTCTGATCCTTTTCACTCAGTTCCCATCTGCCCCCTCTCCACAAGTACCAGTCTTACTAGTTTCTTGTTTATCCTTCCTATGTTTATTCTGAGCAAATGAAAAGATATAGAGATATTTTCTTATAAATACAATTTCTTAACCTCAAAATAGCTGACTTTGCACACTATTTTGTACTTTATCTTTTTACTCAATAGTCTATCATACAACTCACTATCAATTCATTTGGATCTCCCTTGTTTTCTTTACAGCTTCACAGTATTCCATTATATGGACACTGTGCTGATTGAACCATTCTCCTATTATTGTTATTTAAGTTACTCCCAATAGTTTGCAACATGAACAATGCAGTATCATTCAAAGCCAGCACATCTATATTTTCATGCTGTTGGAAATATGTCTTCAGCGTAGTTTCTAGAAAGAGGATTACTAGGTCAAAAGGCCAATATATATTGCTTTGCAGACTGTTTCCAAATTCTGCTTCATTTTGTACTCACATCGCAAAGTATTAGAGTTGCAGCTTCCACACAGTTTTGTCAACATGATATGGTATTATGCTTTTAAATACTATACCAATGACATGATGGTAGAGTTTTAATTTGACTTTCTCTTATTACAATAAAAACATGATTGAATGTCTTCCTAAATATTCAAGTGCTATTTTTATGTATAATATTTCTGTGAATTGCTCATATCTTTTGAGCATTTTTATATTTGTTTTGTCTTTTACTTCTCCATCATCTTTAAAAGTTCCTTAAACATTAGAGATATTTGGAGGTGGGGGATGTTTTGGCTGGAGCCCATAATACACTACTTGTGATACCCACATTCCATATTGGAATTCCACATTTTCTTCTGCTTCAGCTGAAGATGGAATATGATGTCACCTACCTAGGAGGCTTACATGGAGTTTCTGGCTCTTCACTTCCACCTGGCCCAGTCCTGGCTGTTATGGACATTTGGGAAGTAAACCAATGAATGGCAGCTCTCTCTCTCTCTCTCGCTCTCGCTCTCGCTCTCTCTGTATCTCCCTCTGTCTCTCTCTAACTCTACCTTGAAAATAAATAAAAATGAATAATTAACATTTAAAAATATTACCAATGGTAGCCTTTTATCTGTGATATATGTTGCAAATTTTCTCCGGGTGTCAGTTCTGTTTACCTAACTTGCCGAAGAAGCAGTAATCTGCTAACTAATGAATAAACACTACATTTCAGTCTTGTTCAGACTATTTGTATTCTTAGTTACCAATTTTGCCCCATATATATTATAAAGTAAAACTTCAACTATGGTGTGAATTGATAAAGTTTTACACGGAGGCATAATTTTTCCTATTTGAATTCTACAATCAAAGAAAACTGTGTAATAAAAGTACAATTAAATAGGGCTCTCACATTAAAAGATTGACTATTTGTCCTCCCTCCTCACACCCCCCACCTTCCCACAACAATTTCACCACTTTTCTCTCTTAGGATCAATTCTCTTTAGACCAAGAACAAACAATACTCAGTGTAAATGATTAACTGCTTTGTTGCTCTTTTAAATTTTTCTCACTACTCTCTGCTGAAAAGTTAACAAGTGTGTTCCTTTGTCTTCTTTCTCATGATTGTCTTGCAAATGACAAGATCTTATTAGTGTGTCTAATATCACTGGTTGTATAAACCACTCCTTTGCCCATACACTTTCTCTATTGGTGGCACGTTTAAATGTTCTTCTTCTTAGGATGATTGCTTCTCATTTGATTAGAGAAATGACAAAAAGGGCATGAATCCATGCAGTCTTTAGCAAAGTATGTAAAGCATTAGGAGATGTCTTAGAAATGAGCTCTACATGCTTAGAGTCATTAACAGAGCCTCTGCAATTGGCTGGGGCTGGGGGCTGGACAGAAACGTGCAATGTAGAAGGGGAGCACTTCCTGTTCGTTTGGAATGTTTACATGAAAGTGGCTTTGAAAGGAATTGGGAGCATTTTCCTGGGTGCTTCCATATACCCACTTTTGCAGTTTGCCTATGAGGGTACTAAAAAGGAATTAGAGGATATTTATTTTGGGGCTTGTGTTGTGGCGCAGCAGGTTAATCTGCCACCTGCAATGATGGCATCCCATAAGAGTGCTGATTCGCAGCTGCTCAACCTCTGATCCAGCTCCCTGTTGATGCATCTGGGAAAGCAGCAGAAGTTTCCCCAAAGTGCTGTGGTCCCTGCAACTATGTGAGAGACCTGGGTGAAGCTGGTTCCTGACTTTGGCCTGACTCAGCACTGCTCCCTACTTGAGGGAGTGAACCAGCAGATCCACGATGTCTACTCTGTTTCTCCTTCTCTGTCTATACTCTGACCTTAAAAAACTATATAAATCTTTTTAAAAGATGTTTATTTCAATGCAAACTTTTTTTTAATTAAACTTTTATTTATTGAATATAAATTTCCAAAGTACAGCTTATGGGTTACAATGGCTTCCCCCTCCCAAAACTTCCCTCCCACCCACAACCCTCCCCTTTCCCACTCCCTCTCCCCTTCCAATCACATCATGATTCATTTTCAATTCTCTTTATATACAGAAGATCAGTTTAGTATATATTAGGTAACAATTTCAACAGTTTGCCCCCACATAGCAACACAAAGTGAAAAAAAATACTGTTGGAGTACTAGTTATAGCATTAAATAAGAGTGTACAGCACATTAAAGGCAGAGATCCTACATAATATTTTTTTTAAAAAAATTAATTAATTTTCTACGCCATTTCCAATTTAACACCAGGTTTTTTTTTTTTTCATTTCCAATTATCTTTATATACAGAAGATCGATTCAGTATATAATTAGTAAAGATCTCATCAGTTTGTACCCACGCAGAAACACAAAGTGTAAAAATACTGTTTCAGTACTAGTTATAGCATCACTGCACATTAGACAACACATTAAGGACAGATCCCACATGGGATGTAAGTACACAGTGACTCCTGTTGCTGACTTAACAATTTGACACTCCTGTTCATGGCGTCAGTAATCTCCCTAGGCTCTAGTCATGAGTTGCCAGGGCTATGGAAGCCTTTAGAGTTCGGTGACTTTGATCTTATTCCGATAGGGTCATAGTCAAAGTGGAAGTTCTCTCCTCCCTTCAGAGAAAGGTACCTCCTTCTTTGATGGCCCCGTTCTTTCCACTGGGATCTCACTCACAGAGATCTTTCATTTAGGTCTTCTTCTTTTTTTTTTTCCATGGTATCTTGGCTTTCCATGCCTACAATACTCTCATGGGCTCTTCAGCCAGATCCGAATGCCTTAAGGGCTGATTCTGAGGCCAGAGTGTTGCTTAGGACGTCTGCCATTCTATGAGTCTGCTGTGTATCCCACTTCCCATGTTGGATCTTTCTCTCCCTTTTTGATTCTATCAGTTAGTATTAGCAGACACTTGTCTTATTTGTGTGATCCCTTTGATTCTTAGACCTATCAGAGCCATCGAATGTGAACTGAAATTGATCACTTGGACTAGTGAGATGGCATTGGTACATGCCACCTTGATGGGATTGTATTGGATTCCCTGGCACATTTCTAACTCCATCATTTGGGGCAAGTCCGATTGAGCATGTCCCAAATTGTACATCTCCTCACTCTCTTTTTCCACTCTTAAATTTAACATGGATCACTTTTCAGTTAAAATTTAAACACCTAAGAGTAATTGTGTGTTAATTACAGAGTTCAACCACTAGTACTAGAACAACAACAACAACAACAACGACAACAAATACTAAAAAGGATAACGTATTACATTGTATATCTAGAGCCAGGACAAGAGCTGATCAGTTCATTGTTTCTTATAGTGTCCATTTCACTTAACAGGTTTCCCCGTTGGTGCTCAGTTGTCGCCGATCAAGGAAAACAAATGATATTTGTCTCTTTGGGACTGGCTTAATTCACTCAGCATGATGTTTTCCAGATTCCTCCATCTTGTTGCAAATGACTGGGTTTCATTGTTCCTTACTGCTGTATAGTATTCTATGGAGTACATGTCCCATAATTTCTTTATCCAGTCTACTGTGGATGGGCATTTGGGTTGGTTCCAGGTCTTAGCTATTGTGAATTGAGCTGCAATAAACATTAATGTGCAGATGGCTTTTTTATTTGCCAAATTAATTTCCTTTGGGTAAATTCCAAGGAGTGGGATGGCTGGGTTGTATGGTAGGGTTATGTTCAGGTTTCTGAGGAATCTCCAGACTGACTTCCATAGTGGCTTAACCAGTTTGCATTCCCACCAACAGTGGGTTAGTGTCCCTTTTTCCCCACATCCTCTCCAGCATCTATTGTTGGTAGATTTCTGAATGTGAGCCATTCTCACCGGGGTGAGATGGAACCTCATTGTGGTTTTGATTTGCATTTCTCTGATTGCTAGTGATCTTGAACATTTCTTCATGTGTCTGTTGGCCATTTGGATTTCTTCTTTCGAAAAATGTCTATTGCGGTCCTTGGCCCATCTCTTCAGTGGGTTGTTTGTTTTGTTGTTGTGGATTTTCTTGATTTCTTTGTAGATTCTGGTTATCAACCATTTATCTGTAGTATAGTTTGCAAATATTTTTTCCCATTCTGTTGGTTGCCTCTTCACTTTCCTGACTGTTTCTATTGAAGTACAGAAACTTCTCAATTTGATGCAATCCCAAAAGCTAATTTTGGTTTTGACTGCCTGTGCTCCTGGGGTCTTTTCCAAAAAGTCTTTGCCTGTACCTATATCTTGCAGGGTTTCTCCAATGCTCTCTAATAATTTGATGGTTTCGGGTCATAGATTTAAGTCTTTAATCCACGTTGAGTGAATTTTTGTGTAAGGTGAAAGGTATGGGTCTTGCTTTAAGCTTCTGCACGTGGAAATCCAATTTTCCCAGCACCATTTATTGAATAGGCTGTCCTTATTCCAGGGATTAGTTTTGGATCTTTGATCAAATATAAGTTGGCTGTAGATGTTTGGATTGATTTCTGGTGTTTCTATTCTGTTCCATTGGTCTATCCATCTGTTTCTGTACCAGTAGCATGCTGTTTTGATAACAACTGCCCTATAGTATGTCCTGAAATCTGGTATTATGATGCCTCCAGCTCTGTTTTTGTTGTACAAGATTGCTTTGGCTATTCGAGGTCTTCTGTGTCTCCATATGAATTTCAGCATCATTTTTCCAGATCTGAGAAGAATGTCTTTGGTATCTTGATTGTTATTGCATTGAATGTATAAATTGCTTTTGGGAGAATAGACATTTTGATGGTATTGATTCTTCCAGTCCATGAGCATGGAAGATTTCTCCATTTTTTGGTATCCTCTTCTATTTCTTTCTTTAAGGTTTTGTAGTTTTCATCGTAGAGATCTTTAACGTCCTTAGTTAAGTTTATTCCAAGGTATTTGAGTGTTTTTGTAGCTATTGTGAATGGGATTGATCTTAGAAGTTCTTCCTCAGCCGTGGCATTGCCTGTGTATACAAAGGCTGTTGATTTTTGTGCATTGATTTTATATCCTGCTACTTTGCCAAACTCTTCGATGAGTTCCAGTGGTCTCTTAATAGAGTTCTTTGGGTCCCCTAAATAAAGAATCATATCATCTGCAAAGAGGGATAGTTTGATTCTTCCTTCCCAATTTGTATCCCTTTAATTTCTTTTTCTTGCCTAATAGCTCTGGCTAAAACTTCCAGAACTATATTGAATAGCAGTGGTGAGAGTGGGCATCCCTGTCTGGTACCAGATCTCAGCGGAAATGCTTCCAACTTTTCCCCATTCAATAGCATGTTGGCCGTGGGCTTTTCATATATTGCTTTGATTGTATTGAGGAATATTCCTTCCATACCCAGTTTGCTTAGAGTTTTCATCATGAAAGGGTGTTGTATTTTATCAAATGCTTTCTCTGCGTCTATTGAGAGAATCATATGGTTTTTCTTCTGCAGTCTGTTAATGTAGTGTATTACGTTGATTGTTTTGCGAACGTTGAACCATCCCTGCATACCAGGGATAAATCCCACTTGGTCTGGGTGGATGATCTTTCTGATGTGTTGTTGCATTCTATTGGCCAGAATTCAATGCAAACTTTTGATCGCCATTCATGCATATAAAGGGTTTTCAAAAAAGCTCATGAAAAATTAGTATTATGAAAAAAAACCTTGCATGGTTCTCGAAAGTCTTTGTATCAAAATAAACGTATTTGTCTATTCTATGCCCTCATGAGCTGTGTGAAGTACCCTGCACATGACCTGCACACACAGTGCAGTAGACACACAGGAGAGGCAGTGATTGTTAAGAGCATGTGCTGACGTGACTAGAGAAGGAAAAGAGAAGTTCAAGTCTGAAGGGTGGTGGGACACAGAATGCAAATCCATTCATCCTCCTACCTCTTCTACCCATGAATGCTGGCTAGAGGCAGTCACAAAATATATCAACGTCATGGACATTCTGGATTACTACAGAAATGACAGTAGTAAAAATATAGTACAAACCAAATTTATTTATCCAATGCCCCCACAGCCTTGGAAATGTTCACAAGTGGTATCCTGCAGAGCAAATTTGGTGGGTTGTCTCTGATTCATTCCAATCCTCCTGCATACTAGCTTTTTTTTAGATTTTATTTAGTTATTTGAGAGGCCAAGCACTTGGGCCATCCTCCACTGCCCTCCCAGGCCACAGCAGGGAACGGAATGGGATGAGGAGCAGCTGGGACTAGAACCGGTGCCCATATGGGATGCCAGCGCCATAAGTGAAGGATTAACATCCTGAGCCACAGGGCCAGCCCCCTGCATACTTACTCTTAACTTTGATGTGTTAGAAGGGAGGTCAACATGACATAGGTTGATTAAAGGGCTGATACCTACAGGTTAATACAACTATTGCTGTATAATCAAGGTTCACTTCTCTCTTCCTGTTGGCAATTCAAAATTTAAGATCTATGATTTTGAATGAAATGCAAAAATGATGGAGACCCTGTGAAAATGCAGATTCCCTGAATTTATATTCCTGCATTCTTCATTCTTGGTGCCCTTTTTTGTATGTGAGACAGGGAGCAATCACATTGTTCAGTGATTCTTAAAGGATTCAACTTTTAAATGAAAATCTTAGTCATAGAAACAAGTCAATGTTATAAAAAGAAGAAACCAAAAATATTTTCTATATGAATTAAAAGCCTTATTTGAATACTTACTGTACAATAAGCTCTCCTTTTTACTTTCAATCCTCAAAGTGTTTATAATGATCTTTATTTGATTTCATGCAGGTTCATATGAATTTTTAAGGTCTTTCATGTTTTCTTATGGTAAGGAATTAAGTTTACACTAAATTAGCCTCTGAGATGCCTAAGATACTGGGGTAGGCCTACTGGAACCCATAATCACAAACATGGTCTTAGCTCTAACAAGGTCATCTTTTAGTCCAAGGGCAGCAATATAGAAATTTTGGAAACGAGCAAACATGACAAAGCAGGAAAATGCAGAGGAAGTCAACATGAGTCCCTCAGATTCAGAGCTGAGGTTCCAGTGGAGCAGAGTCCAGCTCCTTCCAAGGCCCATGGAACCTGAACTCTAAATTTACAGCAGTCATACACCATTCTCAGCTTGTCTTACTGCTTGCAAAGAGAGCAGGAAAGCAGAGCAAGTCTTTATTTATTTATTTATTTATTTATTTGACAGGTAGAGTATTTGAGAGTGAGAGAGACAGAGAGAAAGGTCTTCCTTCCATTGGTTCACTCCCCAAATGGCTGCTACGGCCGGCGCTGCCCGATCCGAAGCCAGGAGCCAGGTGCTTCCTCCTGGTCTCCCATGCGGGTGCAGGGCCCAAACACTTGGGCCATCCTCCACTGCCCTCCTGGGCCACAGCAAAGAGTTGGACTGGAAGAGGAGCAACTGGGACAGAATCGGTGCCCCAACCGGGACTAGAACCCAGGGTACCAGCGTCACAGGTGAAGGATTAACCTAATGAGCCACTGCACCAGCACAATCAGAGCAAGTGTTATTGATAAGACAGAAATTGGGCTTCAAATCACTGTGTGTAGCTATTTCTAGAATTAGAAAATCTGAGGAAATGAGAAAAAACTTTACAAATAAAAAACAGCTTTACATATAAAGACATTCAGAAGCAATCATGTTGTGGCCCAAGAAACTTTTTTAGAACATAGGGCAAATTCAGCAGGTTATTTCTTATGTAGCAGGATGCAAAGATATCATCTACATATGCACTGACAAATGCACTCTTTCTTTTTGGTCCCTTCCTGCAGCATGAGAGCTCATGGTGAAAAAATTACAAATAGTTATGTACCCAGAAAAAGGGTCTTCTAGCAGATGTAGATGGAGGTGAAGTCAAGGCAGAAAATTTGGGGATTGAATTGAGAGAATATTTTTTTCTCTAATTACTAGAAGAATACATGCATGGAAGAAAATTTACAAAGTACAGATAAGAAAAATTACAAAATAAAAGTCATTCAAAAATCAAGCACTCTGATGATCTGCTAGGTCATCCAGTGTAGTCTATTTTACCAAATATGTGTAGATGTGTAAAAATGCACATGACACAAATATTAGACAGGTTATTTAGTTATATGATGTATCTCTCTTTTTGTCTTCTATGTACCATTTTCATTATCTCTATCATCATGATGATATTCATTGGTGTATTACTTTAATGATATATCATAATTTTAATGCTTTATCATTAAAATTGTTATTTTTATGTTTTTTAAAATTTATTTTTATAATACCTACAATTTATCTTATATTTACTATGTACCACACACTTCATTAAGCAATATATTTAATGAATAATGTGAAATCTTAACATAGGAAAAGTTAGTTTTGCTGAAGCCATTCCCTCCAACTTTGATGTTTTGGATCTTTGTTCTTATCTCCACAGTGGTATCATGGATGGCATCTAAAGAAAATTTCACAACTTTTCTGATGTTTTCAATTACTAATTCCCTACCCAGGGGCCACTATTGTGACTCAGTGGGTTAAGCCACCATTTATGACATCAGTGTCCCTTTTGAGTGGTGGCCAGTTTGAGTCGTGGCTAATTTGCTTCCAATCTAGCTCCCTGCTAATGCTCCTGAAAAGACCCAAGTACTAGGCCTCTTGCCACCCACGTGGGACCCCAAATGGAGTTCCACGCTCCTGGCTTCAGGTTGAACTAGACCTGATTTTTGCAGACATTTGTGGAATGAACCAGTGGATGGAAGATTTTCTCTCTCTCTCTCTCTCTCTCTCTCTGTGTGTGTGCATGTGCACAAGTGCGCAAGTGTGTGTGTTACTCTTTCAAATACATAAATAAATATTATAAAACAAAATAAAATAGACCATGTCCATTGGAGGGCCCTATAAGAACCTTTCCATCACAGAGTTCCTTGATGTGGACGAGCAGGAAACTAAAACTAGTTGAGTAACTTCCCATCCCCTCCACTCCCACCTCTCATCTCTGCATGCAGGACAGCACTTTGGCTGGGGCCCTAGCAAGATGGCACTCCAGCCTGTCTTCCCAGCATTATTTTTGGCATATAAAAGCTCAGGACATTGGGCTCACCCACTGCAGAGTTTTCAGGTTGCCCTGATGGTTGACACTATCTCAACTCCCCTCCTCTTTCTCGTTGTCTCAGGTAATCACAAAATGGTAAAAAAGATAGCTACCTAAAATGCCAACTCCCCTCTTTCACAGAGAACACAGATCATTGCCAACGGTTCATTTATGCCCTACCTCCTTAACCTTAACCTCTCCCACACTGAGACTTAAAGTTTGCCACCTGACAGGAAAACAAAACAAAACAAAACATAAAACAAGTCTGCCCTCCTCCACTAAATGAGCTGATGATTCACTTCTCCAAAGATTCCCATCTCTACCCGCCCGCGGCTCTCTTTGCTTGTATGGACTAAAACTTATATAGACAGTCTGGACAAGAGTTACACAATCTTTAGTATGCATATGGGTCATCCAGGAACTTGTTAAAATGAAGATTCTAAATGCATAATCCTGAGTTATTCTGTGGTGCCTGAGAGTCTGAATTTCTAATATGTTCCCAGGCAATGCCGATGCTGCTGGTTTGCAAACCACATGTTGATTAACACAGGTCTAGTGATGACGGCTGATTGTGAGCAACCTCTTTTTGCCCCTTTTTAGGAAGCCCTAATTGTTGACCATGTGCCTGTGAAGATGTGGATCCATGTTTTGTTCCCTGGACTTGAGCATATTGTCAATTTAAAAGCCCCTCTCAGTTTTCACATATCTAACTAATAAACATCAATACTATTATCTCTGTTTTACTATGGAACACATTGAGGCTTCAGGAAGTTAAATAGCTCACCCAAGTTTACATAGCTACACATAACAAATCCAAGAACAACTTAGTTCTGTTCAACCTCTCTTCAACTGTCCCCCTAAGGTTCTTGCAGGTGCTACAGTATAACATACCCTGGTCCAGTTTTTACAGCAATTACAATATAATTTATTTTCTATAGTAACAATGATAATAACTGAAGTTTATTGACTGTTGCTAAATGTCAGCTCCAATGCTAAGGGCGTTACTCACATTATTTTATTATTTTCACATCTATTCAAAAGAAGTAGGGACTAGCTTAACTCAGACTTGAAGTAAAGTTAAGAAAGCAAAGAAGCTGGCATTGCCTGTTTCACTCCAATGACAAAGATATTAACTGTAAGACCATGCTGTAGTGTGCATGCACACACACATATTTCTATAACCATGTTTTTTGTTTTAATCTCAAAAATTTGAAGATCATTCCAATGGACTAGAGAAGGAGGTAAAGATACAGATGTTTGTAAGGTAATTCTGCAAGCTGTAATAAAGAGGTCTGCCTCAAATTATTTGGAGTTTTCTATGAACTGCCAACACACATTCATTGAAATATCATGATAATTTGTTGTCTAAGAACAGAATTGCTACCTAGACTTAGGTGTTTGTCATTTCATAAGATGATATTCCTGGTACTCTATATTTCTGAGTCACCTGCTGAGTTGTAGTATGAGGTGAAATTCATCACCAATGAAATTGTGATTTTTTTTTCACTTGAAAATTTTAGAAAGTTATCAATAAAATTAATGATTCGGATATCCTAGTGGCCTGGGGATACGAGGTGCAGAGAGTCTAAATGTCTTTTCCAGGTTGACAATAAGATAGTCATGGATTTAGACTGGAATGCAGGTCTCCTGGCATGTAGTCCAAGTTTTAGCCAACAAGGCTGTGCTATCGCCCTTCGCACCAGCCTTGGGGAAATGTGGGAGTTCAGAGTCTGGTCTTTATAATCCGTTAAATATCCCTCAAGGGACTAAGTCGATTTTGGTTTTTATTCTGCCGTTGCATAATTGCCACTGACTTCTGCGGTCTGAGTCCCACTTTTGGCCAACATGTGATTTCTTTGAAGACATCAGGAGGGCCGGCACAGGACAGGGCCACTCCTGGAAGCACGAACCCACTCTGCCATGTACCTATGTGCCTGTGACCGGGCATCTTTTGCCTCTAATGAGATTTTGCAGTGACAGGATTGGAACAGATTGCTGGCATTATGGCAGCCAGGATATTGTCAGGAGGAACTTGGCAGTGCTCATAGGTGTTATGATGCTGGCTCTTTGCTCAAGGGCAAGAATATCAAAAGGAAAATTAGAGATGAAACAGAGTGAGAGGTAATGTCAGAAAAGTTCAGAAGATGGAACCAGGAGTGGTAAATCTGTAGGAAATTATTTGAGATTTACACACTTTCGAGTCCTTGGTGCCTGAAAACATAGCCAAGAATTGCTTCAGTGATATGCCTTCATAAATCTGCATAATAATCTCTCGACGGGGCTTTGGTGAAATTACAAGTATTCATTTACTAAATTGGGTTCAGTGTCTGTATCATGAACGCCATATGAATATTCAGTGCAGTGAATGCTTCCCAAACTATGTTGAAGTTAACACATAAGCTGAATATAACTCAAGTAGAACTGAAAATTGCGAGCTTATTTTAACCTAACAGAGGCCCTAGTGTCTTGAAGTATTGGACCGACCCCTACCCCAGAATGTCAACTAATACTCATTCTAATAAAGCCACATGGGAAGCTTTTTCAGTATTTGTATCGAATGTTTGGCTTTAAGTGCTTTTTCTTGTAACAGAGGATTAGGATAATAAGGCACAGGGCTATGAATGGTTCCTTAGAACACAGCGCCAGCTGCCAAGGAAGGATGTTTAATTACAATGCTGGGTAATAACAACAAAGAAAAAAGTTCAATGAGAAGAAATGATCCTATTATGAAACAAAGGTGTGTGCTGAGTGGAGAAGGTACAGGTGGACCAGAGACACATGCTGGAGCTGGAGCTGCCTTGGCAGCTGATAGGCACTCCACCATAAAATTTGAGCATTTTTCTTCTAAAAGCAACTCATTTGGCTTTCAAGGTTAAGTGTACAGAATTAATTCTATTTCCAACACATATGCTTTTCTAAAAATTAAAGTTATTGATAATTCTCGTGGAAGAGTTGATCATGTCCAACAAAAGAGCACTTGACTAGGAGTCAGGCAGCCTAAGATCTTTGCAACAACAGCGGAGCCTCAAACAGATGTCTCTCTGAACTCCTCTCAGCTATGAAATTTTCCATGATAATTTGGATTAGAATTATATATATATATATATATATATTTGACAATATTTGAAATTATACTTGAAAATATTCCTTTGGAAACATTCTTGGTCAGAATATTTTATATTGCTCTACAGTATATGACTTTCAATCTATAGCAAATGCTCGTAGATACTGCTTGAATTTTTTGATAGATAATATTTGTTTGGACTTTTTGTATATATGGAAAGTATTATGCTGAATGTGCTTTGTGTACACATTCATGGATGGAGAAATTGAAGCTCAAAAAAAGTTTAAGTCACTTGCCCAATAACATGTAGTTAGTATCAAAGGAGATTCAAACTCAAGTTCACTCAACTTTAACAATCACGCCTTTCACCATGCTGTACCTCCTTCCTTTGAGACAACTTCCAGATGAATAATGTGTGCTGAACGTTTGTGATCAGTGTTAGTGTGCTCTGAGGTTCTGAATGAGTGTGGTACTCTCCTAAACAGATCTATAATGAGGGGCTGGAGGATACTTGTTTAAAGGACAAAACCTTGAATTTCAGAGAAGCTGAAAAAGGGAGGGGCAGTTCATCATCACCATTTTTAGGGATAATAAGCAATTTGTGAGAGCTGTTTTGTAGTATTTTTGATCACGTAACTTTTATATCTCTATTGCTATTGGGTAAATATGACAAAGATGCATACAATGCACAAATTACACTTGGGAGGGCAAGAGAAGACAGTGTTTTGCAGATTTGATGTTGGAAAGAGAACAGTAGCCGCACTTGCATGGACCATGCCAATTGCAGGGAGTTTTGAAAAGCCAAAGTAAAAATTTGAGGAGCAGAGGCCAGCTCTGTGGCGCAGCAGGTAAAGCCACTGCCTGCAGTGCTGGCATCCCATATGGCGCCAGTTTGAGTCCCAGCTGCTCCACTTCCAATCCAGCTCTCTGCTGTGGCCTGAGAAAGCAAAAGAAGATGGCCCAAGTGCTTGTGCCCCTGCACCCACATGGGAAGACCTGGAGGAAGCTCCTGGCTCCTGGATTCAGCTTGGTGCGTTGCTGGCCGTTGCGGCCAATTAGGGAGTGAACCAGCGGATGCAAGACCTCCCTCCCTCTGCTTCTCCTTCTCTCTTTCAAATAAATACATAAATCTTTAAAAAAAGATTTGAGGAGCATTAAATCTGAAAGAAGATGTATTTTAACAGAGACAGTATGTGTGCATTTGAAGCAATACAGGTTACATCTAGAGAATCGGGTGTGGAACTATGCTATTGATGAAAGGCAAGCCAAGTCTGGGGAAAAGAATTTAGTGGTGGTTATCTAAAGACATGAATAAAATATCTGGAAGGAGACTCATCAATCTTATGTGATGAGGTGTCAAGATGCAGTCCTGCCATAGGGAATGTTCCTCAATGGGACTGTTCGTACCTGGAGAGGTGCCAAGAAGGAAACTAGGTGCTAAAGTCAGCTGGAAGTTATATCAGTTTATGTCAGAAATCAAACTAGATTCTCAAAACATGAAATAAGAAAAAAAAAATTGTGAAGTTCAAAGCTAGACCATCATATCCCATGAAACCTTAGAATCAAATATAATGGAAATAGCTATGATTCTCCAAAGAAAACTGTAGGAGAAGAATAGTATAAAGACCTTTTGTAATTCTTATAACTGGGGAGAAGACTGAAGGGTAATTTGAAGAGGTAGAGGTGGAATTTATTATGTCAAAGTCTAAAGACCTATAGAACTTAATTGTGTTGGAAAGCAAGATTTGGCAATTGGATCAAAGGGGCCCAGGGAAGGCCCAAAAGGTCAAAACAAGTTGAATTGATAGTTTCTCCTTGGATATTTGCTTCTAACATACCCAGGAAGCTTTAGTGTCATCACTGAGCTAGCAGAAATATTATTATAAAAAGCCCTTTATTCTTAAATTCGTAGAATCCAAGCCCAGTACGGGAGGGAAGGTCTTTCTACACTCACAGTGTAAGTAATGAAGCAGTCAGGTGCCTATGAAGCTGTCTACACTACTAATAGGTCAAAAAAGTATGCTTTATGCTTTTTAACATATAAGATCATCTAATTCTAACACATTTCTTACCTTTTTCTTTTTGTTAAAATTGTGAATGCCACGGTGGTAAAGTGAGCAGGTGTAAATGTGAGTCAGGGAGGAAGACATAACGGGGTCATCAGAAAAGGTTCTAAGTATGGTTTTCCGCTGATGAGTTTGTGTATAAAGTCAAATGACTGCAAGGGACATCTCGCTTCCCTGCCCTTGCAAGTCCCCGTGTCAGTGCGGGTGTAGGCAGGCAGAGATCATGGAAATGTGTATATCCAGGGTTACATGGATACACACCACGCTCTGCTTAGCTGACTAACAGAGCATGGAGCTACCCCCAAGGAGGTCAGGAGAGGATTTATGGTCCTCAGTGACTTTGCTTCGATTACAAATGGAGCATCCTCAGTTCAGGAAACATTCAATAGGAGCCCTGACTTGTGTTAGGAAGAAATGAAGCAGAAGAAACCCACCTTTTGGCCAGAACATTTTCCAATGAATTGACGGAAGTTCTTTGATTTCATTATTTTGTTTCACCCAGCATTTTTTGCTCCATCTATAAGACAAATAACATTAATAAAATACTTTGAAAAATAACGACAAATAAAACAAAGTCAATGGGAATTTTTTTTTAAATTTCTTCTCTAGAAACTCCTCCTACCTTGTTGAGGTCACGTTGTGAGTACAGTGATAAGATGTGAGCTCCAACCATGAACCAAAGCAAAAGTAAATGAAATTGTTTGATTTGAAAGGCAAAAGTGGTTTATCCTGGTTTCACATATTTTGATAATGATATATTGAGTTTAGTGTTTACAAAGTTGGAATAACATGTCCAGACATAATAGTTTTCCATGTTGCAGCCTTTCAGTATGGAAATGGCCAGACAGTATGTCCTTGGCAGCATTCAGTAATTTTTAAAATTAATTTAAAGGGGCTATAACTTTTTAATTCCAAACCAATAGAGGCTCAAACTTTTCAGCAAGTACCTATTTCTGGTTCCTGTTGACTTCAGCAAAACTTGTGTTAGCACTGGTTTAACAGCAATTGGCCATATCCAGTGATCTTGAAAATGAATTCATGAGGGTGGATGGTATAAGTCATATATATATATATATATATATATATATATATATATCCATTTAAAGTAAGTAGAAGTTATGTGTTTCATGAGGGAGACTAAAATTACAATATAGAAGTAAATTTTTAAGAAACAAATGGGTGACTGAATAACTTACAGAAAGCTACATATATATTTACAGGTATTTATTTCAGGGTCTGTAAAATGGGAACAATAATGCCATCCTGTCCTCAATTAGAATTAATTAACATATAAATGGACTTTGATACCATGAATTTTAAAATGCTGCATGCATGTGAATGATTCGGTTATATAAAATATACCCCAGTGATAACCTCATTCAAAAAAGATTCTTATCAACTGAAATTTAAATATATATATATATATATATATATATATATGTATATATATCCTGAAGGAATTACATTTGTGAAGTTGAGCTTTAATGATTAGGAAATATTAGAGAAACATGCAGCAAAGTAATTTGCATTTAAGATATGGCTGGCACTGTGTTAATTTCAAGTTAGAAATGGTATTTCCAGAAATTTCGAATAACCATTTGTTGATATGTGGGGAAAATAATACACACATAGCAAGTCTGATTTGCTCTGTAACCAGACACACTTGGGGCTGATCACTTTGCACAATTTGAGAATCTTGGAATGTGGAGACCAGGGACACTGGAAAGATTATTTTCACATCCTCTAACAGAAAGGTGAAATTCATGGGGCAGGGTGGGAGGTGATTAAGACCACAGACAGGATTTTCCACTGTGATCTGAGAAAGGTAAAAATATCATGTCTGAGGCCAGTGTTGTGGTGCATGGGATAAACGGCCACTTGGCACACCTGCATTCCATATTGGAGTGCCATTTCAAGTCCTGGCTATTCTGTGCTTCCAAGCTAGCTAATGTGAATGCATGTGGGAGGCCATACAAAATAACCCACGTATTTGGATTTCTGCCACTGAGCTGGGAGACCCAGAGGGAGATCCTGGCTCCTGGCTTCATCCTGACCCAGCCCTGAGTGGAGTGAACCAACAGATGCAAGCCTTCTTTCTGTCTTTCCCTCTCTTTCTCTCAGATAAATAAGTAACTTTCTTTTTTTTTAAAATCATGTCCACCTGATTTCAGGTGAAATAAGGAGATTTCTTTGTACAAGTAGAATAATCTCTGTACTGATCCTTAGAAAGAGAAGCTGATTGTTTGGTCTAGCTCACAGACAACCTATTTCTGCCCTTATCCTGCTACAAACCAAGTTTTAACCCATTTTTCTAATTGAAAAATGGGCTTGGGTTGGGGGTGGGGGTAGGTGGGTGGGGTTATTTTCCTAACGTCTTCTAGTTGTCAAGAGGTCTACTGAGAGTCAGTGTCAAGTTTTCTTCTCCCTCTGAAATAATCCCGAGTCCTCTCTGAGGATACTGAGAAAATTGTAGAGACCAAAGATCTCTCACTTCGGCGTTGTGTGCTGGCATTGCTTAACGTGGAACTGTTCTGAAACTAGTGAAGTTGTATCATTTTACTTGCGGTTTCTTGCTGGTTATTCCCAGTACAATTTACCTTGTGGATTTGTTCTTAATGAGTTCATCAGCAATGATTTAATACAACTTTGAGGAACAGCTTTCTTTAGTCTTTAATTCGCGACAGTTCCCCTTCTATTTGGCAGTACGTTAATGGAAATGGAAAATTGCCTCATTCTAAATGTCAGAATAATACTGCACCAAAAACAATTCAGTCATGTCTTTCAAACCACGCACATATGGTTCACCACCAAATGTCACTGTTCTATTTCCCCTTCCCCCCCTCCCTGCTCCCCTCCTGCCTGCACCTCCCCTCTATTTTCTCTCCATACGCCTGTCTCTGGTGCTCACTGTTTGGATTAACTTTCTCATATCTTTGCATAAGCATTGTTTCTCCTGTTGTTTGTATTTGCTAACAGGCCAGGAGCCAGTTCTCATCACACAAATTTTACCTACATCCTTGCACTTGGCTGAGTGCACAGATCAGGTGACAGCTATTGCTTTCAGTATCACAAATGTCTTTCATCTGCTCCCAAAACTGAGGGGAAAAAGTTTATGTAAAGTTTCTGCAAAATAATTTTTGTGCCTGTTTTGTGAAATTCTCTGCACAATGCTGTATTCCACACACACTACCTATCGTAGGGCCATTCTTTTTCCTTGTAATATGTTCAAGCAAACTTCCATCTAAGACACATGTTTTATTGAGTTTTTAAGTTGTGATTTATTGAACAGGTTCATAATGAGAACACTCAGCAGTTTCTGTTGCACTTAAGAATACTAACTTTTAATTATGAAAAAAAATTTTAATGAGTTTTAAAAATTAATCTATAAGTTAAATTTCCTGAGACTCTTTTTGTTTCATTTTTAGGAAAAGCTAAATGGGAGAATAGTTTCCAAAGTTATTGATCAAACATCAGCATTTATGGGTTAACCTCTGAAGACTATGTTAAGTGATAAATTTATTTTCGAAAAGAACCTCTTCTTTAGATTATATTTGGTGTGGGGGGCAACCCAATTATGAAAAATAAGAATCCATACTCTCAATTGCATGTATTTAAAATATCTTTATATTTAAGATCCTTGTCTGAAACTAAAATTTTGAATCTTAATTAATTTATCGGTCTTGTTTTTTTTTTCAACCAGTCATCCAATTCATCTGTGAAGTATGAATATTTAAATTGAAGTAAACGTTTTCTACGAAAGGAGATCACTTGTTTGAGCAGTCAAGAGGGGATGAGAGGTTAACCTGTACTTGTGCATTACAGGAGCAGAGTCAGAAAGTACCAAGACCGTTATCTGAGTTCTGTTTTCCTGTTTCTGTAGCTACTGGTGTTAAGAAATTGGCCAGTCTTACCCTATAGAAACTATATAATATCATGATAATTACATGTTTTCCCATGTTTTCTTTAGCACCATGTGACTGGTGCTTTACCCTGAGGATTTCACCTAACTTTCCTGAAAACAGTGAAGTCGTTTCAAAAACAGGTTTCAACAGAAGTTTTTAAGGTTGCCCGACATGGCAGAGACAGTGTGCAGTATGGATACATGTGCTTTTCCTATTCCAGTTTCTTTCTATCACCTGTCCTATTTGCCTGAGAGCAGAAGAGTATATCAATAGTCCATTACTCTCCCTCATTGTCCACAGTCATCTTAGTCTCCCAAAGATCTTCCCACGGCCAGGGTCACGTGAGCAGACCACTACTGGTCAGCTCTAATGACAGAGCGTGATTCATTACACACAACTGAAGCATGTCCTTTATGGTTTCTGCCATTGTCTTCCTTCTAGCTTTCATAACAACGTAATTAGTCAAGTCCTGCCTCTACGAGATGCCTTGTGCTACCTGAGGGCACTACTGACTCTCTGAATTGATCTCTCCTCTGGGCAAAGCCTTTTCAATTCCTTGCTTCCATATCCTTTCAGAGGCCTCTGAAAGCAACAGAATGGGTACAACAGTCCCATGGAATCTGAACTGGTATGAAATGAAAGTACTTCATTTAATTTTGGCAGAAAGCTCCCATCTACTGGACCATTCCCCAAATGCCCACAACAGCCTGGACTCGGGGGCTCGAACTTGGGAGCTAGGAACTCAATCCAGCTTTCCTAAATGGGTGACAAGGACCTAACTGCTTGAGCCATCACCAACCACCTCCCAGAATCTGCATTGGCAGGAAGGAGGAATCTGGAACCCAGAGCAAGGGATTGAACTTGGCACTGAAATATCAGATATGGGCATCTCAACTGGTAGCTTAACTGTTGGGCCAAATGCCTAACCCAGGTATTATTTTCCACATAGATTTATAAGATTGTGTGTGTGTGTGTGTATCTGTGCAAGCACATGCATCTATTGTTATATGTTAAGCTTGGGATCAACTAAATTAACATCAACATGAGTTTTTAGCAACTGAATCACCTATCCTGTACAAGTAGAACTGACTTACTGCACCTAAAATGAAAACTTACATTCTTTTTATCAATTTATATACATCGACTTGGCCAACTAATAAAGTAAAACTGGCACCCATATAGGATATTGGCATCATAGGCAGTGGTTTTACCCACTATACAAGGACACCAGCTCCCATAGAATTGTTTTTTTCTTTATTGTCAGTCAAACAACTGATTAAAATGTTGAGCTAGTCTTTGTGTCAAAGCGATTCCTAGAACATGATCTTCTGGGCTTCACTCCAGGACAGCCCCTGTGGTTGACTGCTGGTTCGGGGTCCCCAAGTCTTCTTGAACATTTCAGAGACAACAGAGCTGCCCCTGAGGCCTCTGCCTATACCTGTCTCCAGGTACTACTTCAGCCACCTTCATCTGTGGTCTTTAGTTTCCTTCTTTTGTTTTTACAATTACATCTGGATGTTAGCCTTCCTGCCCCTAATCTTACTTCTCGGTGCTTTCTACTTGATGTTCATCTTTGGTTTGACAGTCCATTTGTGAATACATTATTAATTCCTAGTTTAAGGAAACCATACAAAAACATACTCATTTACTGTGCCTCTTGATGTAGGTAGGCTATGCAGTCTGGGCCTATAAGTACATCTAAGACTTGCTCCCTTAAGTTTCTTTTCTTTTTTTTTTTTTTTTTGACAGGCAGAGTGCACAGTGAGAGAGAGACAGAGAGAAATGTCTTCCTTTTGCCGTTGGTTCACCCTCCAGTGGCCGCCGCGGTAGGTGCGCTGCAGCCGGCGCACTGCGCTGATCCGATGGCAGGAGCCAGGTGCTTCTCCTGGTCTCCCATGGGGTGCAGGGCCCAAGGACTTGGGCCATCCTCCACTGCACTCCCTGGCCACAGCAGAGAGCTGGCCTGGAAGAGAGGCAACTGGGACAGGATCGGTGCCCTGACCGGGACTAGAACCCTATGTGCCGGCGCCGCAAGGTGGAGGATTAGCCTTGTGAGCTGTGGCGCCGGCCTTAAGCTTCATCTTTATAGCAGAGTTTAAGAAATTAGATCATGCATAGACAAAAAGGTTTCTTCAGATTCTGTCTTCGTTTCTTTCTCAAAGAGTCTCTAGGAGTTCACTAGACCACGGCTCAGCACCCAAAGTGGAACCCATTCTCACCCCCTTCCTAGCTAGCAGTGGCTGCTCAACGCATGGTTGTGGATGTTGGCCTAACTGAGCTCTGATTACTTGTGATCAAATTAATTGCACTTGTTCATTTTATTTTTTAAAATATTTATTTACTTTATTTGAGAGGCAGAGTTACAAAGTGTGAGGGAGAGACAGAGAGGGATCCTCTAGCCACTGGTTCACTTCCCAAATCGCTATAATGGCCAGAGCTAGGCAAAGCCAAACCCAGAAGCCAGGAGCTTCATATGGGTCTCCCACGTGGGTGCAGGGCCCAAGGACTTGAACCATCTTCCACTGGTTTTCCTAGGCACATTAGCAGGGGGTTGGATCAAAAGCGGAGCAGCTAGGACTTGAACTGGCACTCATGGGATGGTGACATCACAGGCAGTGTCTTAACCCCATTATGTTACAATGCCATCCCTGAATGAATTGCACTTCTAAGCCCTCCAAATATAATATTTCTTCCTTTTCTGACTTATTAACCTTGGATTGATACTTCCATTTGTCTTCTGCTCTTAAAATCTTGTGCTTTAACAGGTTGGGTTCCTTTGGCTTGCCTGGGTACCCCCTTTGTTGCTGACATGGCCAGTGTTACCTGATCATGACTGCAGGTTCCAGATATTTCCGAATTACTGATAATGTTCTCTCTGGATGTTCAAAATCAATTGCAGTTGAAAATAAGCCTAGGATCTTGATGAAGCAGTAGTTCCAACCTCTTGTGTGACTAACAACAACAAAAAATGGATGATTAAGTTCAAAGGGACTCTTCTGAATGCTATATTTTTTAATCCAGAGAAACAGATCTAACCCTTCTCAGGGTCCTCCTCTCTACCAAGCACAGTCAGAGACACAGCCATGTATGTTACCTCTAAAGAATCTGAAAGAGATTTTGTTTTGGGTTATCTATTGTTCAAGCAAGCTATTTTGTTAGACTATTAGAGAAGTTAACGGTAGATCAAACGTATTTAATATTTAATTATAAGGAAATTCAATTCTTATTTTGAAGTTCAAAAATTCGGTTGACTTATTTTTAACATATCTAGATCTGCATACACAATGAGAATGTAGTGATATTAAAAGGTGCAAAGGTGAGTTAATAAAATAGAGAGAGAAAAAGAAAAACAACAAACTTCATTTCCTGGTTTTTGTCCTGACCAGAAGATCAGGTACCTAAATAGAACTATAATGTGCCTCGTGATTATTATGAACTGGTTGAAACCAGTATGTATCAGACAGAGTTCAGAAGTATTCTCCTAAACAGTTTTAAGAACAAAGGGTTTCAGGTTACCTCGTAAATTCTTGGGTGCACATGCGCAGTATATACCAGCACCTTAGACCTTCTGAGAACTTTTTCTTGTCAGGTGCATTCTCTGTCTCTAAATAGCAATGTGCAGGGCACAGAATGCTAGGAGGCAGGGAGGAAGGTTCTAAGCTCCCCTTGACTCATGAGTGGCTTCCACTGGAGGATGCGCTGCTTTCATTAAGTCCGTGGAGAAGGACAGGTGTATCAGGTCTAATAGGACTGAATTTGCTGAGACAAGAGACCTGGTATCTAAAATACAACTATCTATATTAGTATCGCAGGGTTTTCAGTTACTACAAATATAGTAGTTTAAGACATCAGAAACTTTTATCCTCACAGTTCTAGATGCTCAATGTTCAAAGCCAAAGTGTCGCCAGGGCCATGCTCCCTCTGAGATTCCCAGGGAATAATCTTTGCATCCCTTTCCTCTTTCTGGTGGTCCCAGGCAACCCCTGGCTTGTAGTTGAGCTGTATCACTGCAACCTCTGTTTGTACATGGCCTTCTTCTCTGTGCCCTGTGCATCTCTTTTCGTCTCTAATTATAACTTTCTCGATGCCTTTAGGGCCCATCCTAATACAATGTGATAGCACCTGAATTCTTGCCTTAAGCATCTTTGTGAAAACTTAATTTCCAAGTAAGCTTACATTCTAAGACTCCATATCTAAGGTTGATATGAATGTGGGGGACACTGCTCAGCCCACTAGACTGTGTGAAGATACACAGGAACTACTTCTATTTCAGCCAGTTGTGATTCGTTGATTCTACAAATGTTTATTGAGAATGTGCTATCTGCCAGGCACAATGCCGGGAGAGAGGATATTGTACATAAACAGAAATTAACCATATCTTTATGGGGCTTACAATCTAGAAACACTCAAAGGGACCCTGCAGTACATACAAATGGGTCCTGATTTATGGTGGTTTGATTTATAATTTTTCAACTCCATGATTGAAAGTGATAATCATTTAGTAGAAACTGTACTTAGAATTTCGAGTTTTGATATTTTCCATGGATAAGGATATTGTATAAAATACTCTCTCATGAACTTCCACTTTGACTATGACCCTGTTGGAATAAGATCGAAGTCGGCAAACCCTAAAGGCTTCCATAGCTTTGGCAACTCATGACTAGAGCCTAGGGAGATTACTGACTCCATAAACAAGAGTGTCAAATTGTTAAGTCAACAACAGCAGTCACTGTGTACTTACTTCTCATGTGGGGTCTGAGCTTAATGTGTTGTCCAATGTGAAGTAACTAGTACTGAAACAGTATTTTACACTTTGTGTTTCTGTGTGGGTGCAAACTGATGAAATCTTTACTTAATATATACTAAATCGATCTTCTGTATATAAAGATAATTGAAAATGAATCTTGATGTGAATGGAATGGGAGAGGGAGCGGGAGACGGGGGGTGCGAGTGGGAGGGAAATTATGGGGGGGGAAGCCAATGTAATCCATAAACTGTACTTTGGAAATTTATATTTACTAAATAAAAAAATAAGGGTCATTCAGAAATAAAATACTCTCTCATGATGCTAAGCAGCAACTTCACCTCCCAGTTAGCCACACAATCACCAGGGGAAGCAAATGAGATTCTACAGTGTGCTGTGTTACTCAAGTATGATTGGTCGTTAAGTGTAGTCAATACATTTTTACTTAGAATGTTTTCAGCTAACAATGGGTTTAACTGGGGACAAAACTCCATCATAAACCGAGGAGCATATGTATTCCTAAGTGTGATCTCCACATATTCTTGAGCATACATATTTTCTCAGAATGTCCTTATAATATAAATGATTATATTCATTTATTACATTATCACATGAATTATTTTACTCATGTGTTCTAATATACATTTTAAAGAATCAATCACATTTAAAGAATCAATACACATTTTAAAGGATCTGGCTGAAGAGCCCATGAGAGTATTTTGGGCATGGAAAGCCAAGACACACTGGCAAAAAAAAAAAAAAAAAAAAAACAAACCTAAATGAAAGATCTCTGCAAGTGAGATCCCAGTGGAAAGAGAGGGCCATCAAAGGAGGAGGTACCTTTCTCTGAAGGGAGGAGAGAACTTCCACTTTGACTATGACCCTGTTGGAATAAGATCGAAGTCAGCAAACTCAAGAGGCTTCCATAGACTTGGCAACTCATGACAAGAGCCTAGGGAGATTTCTGACGCCATAAACAAGAGTGTCAAATTGTTAAGTCAACAACAGGAGTCACTGCGTACTTACTCCTCATGTGGGATCTCTGCCCTTAATGTGTTGTCCAGTGTGAATTAATGCTATAACTAGTACTGAAACAGTATTTTACACTTTATGTTCTGTGTGGTGCAAACTGATGAAATCTTTACTTAATATATACTAAATCGATCTTATGTATATAAAGATAATTGAAAACGAATGTTGATGTGAAAGGAATGGGAGAGGGAGCGGGAGATGGGAGGGGTGCGGGTGGGAGGGAAGTTATGGGGGGGGAAAGTCATTGTAATCCATAAACTGTACTTTGGAAACTTATATTTGCTAAATAAAAGTGTTTACAATAAAAATATCAATATAATAAAAACAAACAGAAATCTAAGTATTGTTTTCTACATCTTTTTTTCTTATTTTTATTTTATTTTTTTATTTTTTGACAGACAGAGTGGACAATGAGAGGGAGAGAGACAGAGAGAAAGGTCTTCCTTTTGCCTTTGGTTCACCCTCCAATGGCCGCCGTGGCCTGCGCGCTGTGGCCGGCGCACCGCGCTGATCTGATGGCAGGAGCCAGGTGCTTCTCCTGGTCTCCCATGGGGTGCAGGGCCCAGGCACTTGGGCCATCCTCCACTGCATTCCCTGGCCACAGCAGAGAGCTGGCCTGGAAGAGGGGCAACCGGGACAGAATGCGGTGCCCTGACCAGGACTAGAACCCGGTGTGCCGGCGCCGCAAGGCCGAGGATTAGCCTAGTGAGCCGAGGCACTGGCTGTTTTTTGCATCTTAACCAGTCATCCTGTCCTACAAGAATGCTGTCCAAAGGCCAATTGTATTCCAAAGTCTCGGGAACAAAGGCATATACAGTTCTAGATTATTTCTTCTGCTTAGAGCAGTAGCACGATCAGAGCTGGAATTCAAGCAGCAAGTTGTACCCTCTGGAATACTGGAGTAACTTAAGTGATATTTCAGCCGTCAGTCTTTCCTGCCCAGCTCCATAGGCTGACTCAGGATCGTGTAAGACTGCAATCACACCAGAGGAAATGGAGTGTGGAGGTCCATCCACAAGGACTTCACAATCATGGGAAGGGGTGGGGAAAATCTGAAGATTACAGGTTTGCGAGCACGTGGAACCCACACTGTGCACCTTTAATACTGGATAGAGCTCCAGATTCACTGCCCCCTCAGTGAGGGGTGGCTTGGGATTTGGGTGACGCTGAAGGGAAAGAGTAAATTCCTCTGTGTTTGATTGTTACTTGAGAAGAGAGGGAAATGAAGGAATGGACACTCTTCCTGCCTCTCGCTGACTTCATGACTTCTTAAGGAAATTTAATCCTGGGGGCCTTACCCTCGTAAAAGGATGGCAAGAATACTTTGATTGTTTGGTATCAAGATCTTGGATTAGGAAATTTTTAAAAATCTTTTTTCTGAAATAAGATCCAGCATTTTAAGGTTATAGTATTTTTCAGTAAGTTAAATGTTTCCAAAGGAAAAAAACTATTGAGTCTTCTAGTGAAGGACGTTAAAGTACACTCATAATAGAAGGAGAGGCATTTTCAAATAAACCTGTTTATTTATGGACTAAGGAGAGTCACAGGGAACTTGAAGCTGTGTTATGTTTTCCTGAAGAGGTGTGGCTGATTCATAATTGAATATCTTTGAGAGACCTTTACAGAATAAATAGAGCTATCAATCCTGTCTTCACTGACTGTTATTTTACCGGAAGCCATGGCAGAATGGTGAGCTGGATTCAGATGAACAGATAGATCTGTTGAGAAACAGACGTGATCAGTAAGTGTTTATTAAAGGTAGGCAATGGAAGGGATGGGAATAAATAATTAAGTGGTTAGAAGAATTTGATTCTTTTCTACTGATATTGAGGCCCCTCATTTCAATACATCTGTGAAAGTAAGAAAGGTTTTCAGATAGTTCATATAAATTGCATATTACGAAAGCCTATGCAAGGATTTTTTTTTTAAATTGTAACCAAAGTAAGCTAATCTTCTGATTCCATTTTTCCATGAACTTTTTTGAAGTGCACTCTATTGTTTTGTTCCTTTTTAACTATCAGGTTAGCAAACAAAAATGCAACCATAACATTGATAGTAATCATGATATTGGCTTTGTAGTGCTTGTTTTAGATAAGAAGTGAAATTACTGTATATTCTTCCTAATAATTTTTGCTTGATGAAACTTACAGGATCATCCAAGCTGAAATGGGTACTGGATTGATGTCAGGAGCACTGCTTCTGCCCTGGATCTGTTGCTCATTGGACTCACAGCTTCCATTTTGGACTGGAATCTGGGATCTGGAGTCCAATCGTCATGAACCTGTCTGTATGGCCTTCCTTGTCAGTATTGATAAGGAAGAAAAAATGTTGCCAATTCACAGTCATTTCAAACTATGGAGAAGAGGCATGGGGTGGGGGGCTTGTTCAGATTTACAAACAAGTTTGATGCTGGAATGTAGCTGGTTGAGACACTGCCTACAATGCCAGTATCACCTATGGGCATTGGTTTGTGTAATTCTGTTCCATTTCTTATCTAGATCCCTGCTAATATCCCTGGGAAATAAGTGGATGATGGCCCATGTGCTTGGGCCCCTGCATGCATGTGGGAGATCTGAAGGCAGCTCCTGGATCCTGGATTCAGCCTGGCCAAGCTCCAGCTATTGTGGCCATTTGGAGAGTGAACCATCAGATGGAAAACCTTTCTCGGTGTCTCTCCCTCTATCTCTTTGTAACTGCCTTTCAAATAAATAAATACATCTTGTAAAAGAAAAAGAAACTTGCAAGTACATGTGGGGAATGTAGGAATCAGCTTTCCAATTTCTTCCTTCAGAAAGAGAGTATCATTGTGGGTGGGAGGGCCAACCCAAATGTCTACAAGAGCATGTTTAAGAGCTGACACGCTGAACTCACTCGTTTTCTGTGGATTTTCCTACAAGTCATTCAGTCCCTTAAGGGCAGAGGCTGTGCCTTATTAATTTTTGTCTCAGTATGGTAAGATTGTAGACCATTCATTAAATGTGAGTCAACAGCAAATGATGGGAAAGAGCTCACCAAGCTAGAGGATGACCTGATTAAGTCTTCTAGGGAGACCAGTGAGGGCTGGAGTCATCATGAAGTCTTAAGAAAAGAAATAGGTGTTAACAGGAGTCTTGAAGTATTATAGAGTCTAGATGGATCCCAGGTTAAGGATACAATGCTCCTGTCGAGGGAGCTCAAGATTTAGCGGCCTGGGTGCCTGGAGCTACCTCTTTTCAGTCAGGAAGCTTTGCACACACCAAACTGTTTTCGTTTACTCCTAATTCACTTAGCAAATATTTATTAAGTGGCTGCTATCTTTTCCATCTGTTTTTTTTCCAAGGGCTAGAGACATAGTAATGAACAAAACAGATAAGGGGAAAAAATGATTAGAGAAATACTGAACTTATTTCTGTTTGACATTTTTTTTGTAGATTTTGGAAAGTTTGTGCAACTTAGTAATTCTTCTTCATTTTCAGTATGTATTTTTCCCCAAAATGTTCTTAGTATGTTTGGCAATGTGGAAAATTTTTATTTGAGCCTTCCTTATGACCTCACAATCTAAAATTTTAATAGTTTCATTCCAATTTAAAAGATGTTAGCACAGTTGTGAAGAAGGTGATCATAATAAGAGTATATTAAGGGACATACAGTGTGATCACCTGTTATTCCCCACCCCATTTCCCATCTTTGGAAAAATGGGTTAAATAGGGAGTATAGTGGAGAGAGTGCTTAATTTTGGATTTAGATAAAGATTCTGTTCAAAGCCAATTTATCATTTTTCTAGAAAATACTTAATGAATTCAGACTCATAACTATCTCCAATAAATATGTCCCTGCCCAATTTGCTAATGTATCGGTACCATATCGCCCCTCCCTGATTTAATCGATGTCCCAAGCATGACTTACACAGACTGTAATTGTTTCCAGGCAGCAGGAATATGAGCTCTGTAAGTGCTGCCTCAACTTTTCCCACCCTGGAACCCATCGCTCATGTTTCTGCCTTTGTCTTATTACTGTGTGATCACTCTGCAAATTCTTGCTGTCACTTTGCCATTTTACTTGTGTTCAACACATTATCCAGAGCCATCTAGAAACTATATGCCTGACCTTTTACAAAGGTGCTAAATAAAGTTTGTTGTCATAGGGCAAATTCCTGAGTGCAAGACTGCTTGTTTTTCCAATCAGATGGGTGACATTTATTTAAACTTTAGAAAGGACAATCCTGGGGGCCAGCATTGTGGTGCAAGCAGATAAGCCCTCATGTGTGATGCTGGCATCCCATATCAGAGCTACTGTTGGAGTCCTGGCTGCTCTGCTTCTGATCCAGCTCCTTTCTAATGCGCCTGGGAAAGCAGCAGAAGACGGATCCAGTGTTTGGGCCCATGTCACCCATATGGGAGACCTGAATGAAGTTCCAGGCTCCTGATTTTGGAATAATTTCCAGCCCTAGTCACTGCAGCCATTTGAGATAGTGAGCCAGCAAACAGAAGATCTCTTTCTTTCTCTGTCTCTTCCTCTCTCTCTGTCAGTCTGTCCTTCAAATAGATAAAACAAATCTTATTTTTTTTTAAAAAGGATAATCTCAGGATATATGCTTTATATCCTACCTTTGGAACAAAGCAATTGAAGCAAATTAATGATCACTTAATATTGTATCAGTACATACTTTTATTTAATAATGGTAATCTGCTTTATCTTGTGAAGAAATACTTCTAATAGAAAACACAAACTTTTAAAATGAAATAACACAAATCTAATTAATATTATTGTTGTATTTCTTTTTGTCTTCTCATACAGAGATGATAAAAAAGAAAAAAGTGGCTAAAATATTTGTGCAACATTTTTTAAAAGATTATTTATTTGAAAGTCAGAGTTACACAGAGAGGGAAAAGGCAGAGAGAGAGAGAGCGAGAGAGAGAGAGAGAGAGAGATCTTCCATCTGTTGGCTCACTCCCCAGTTGGCTGCAATGGCCAGAGCTATTCCAATCTGAAGCCAGGAGCCAGGGACTTCTTCCAGGTCTCCCATGTGGGTGCAGGGACCCAAGGACTTGGGCCATCTTCCACTGCCTTCCTGGGCCACAGCAGAGAGCTGGATCAGAAGTGGAGCAGCCAGGTCTCAAACCAGCGCCCATATAGGATGCTGGCGCTTCAGGCCAGAGCAATAACCCACTGCGCCACAGAGCCGACCCCGCACATTTCTTTTTTAGATCAGGTAAAAATGATGTCTTTCCCTTTGGGTTGTTTTTAAACATTCTATCATTTTATTATGGTTCACATTGCTGTTTCTGGCTTATGGCAGTTGGGGTCATTATTCCAGGCTTTATGCTTTAAGAGGATCCTTAATGCAATGGAGAACAAATTCCTGAAACTTTTGGACAACAAGGAAGAGCTGGTCAAAGTTAGCTGAGTGGTATATTTAGCAGGTATAACTTTGATATGTTAAGGGTGTCAGAAGGGACTATTTTTCAATTTACTTTATTTCTCCCCCCACATCTCATTGTTAAGCTTTAGGTTGTCATTTATGGAAACATGTTCTGCTTTGTGTCTGGTTCACTTGGGCACATATAAGGGGGAATTTATGTAGTGGGATACATATAAAACACCGGTTTTCATTGGTCTTCTGTGCCATTGCATGAGGGCTTAGTTCCCTGGTTTGTGATTCTATCCATTCATACTCATCTCCCGACTCCCCAGAAACTTCTCTAGAGAGACGCACATAGGAAGAGGACGTGATCACTGGTTTTCAACAGTCTAAGCCCTGTGGCCATCTCTGGCTAGTTATGAGGGTACTTTAAAGAGTTACTGGAAAGTGTGTATTATGAAAAAACTATGCATGGATTGTTTTTTTGCACCAAAATATGCTCATTTTTTATTCCCATTTTTCAGCAAACTTTTTGAACCTCATATTATGGTCACTCTATCTCTGAAGTTTTTGAAAAACTCTGTGACTTACTGCATTTTGTTTATCAGTGAGACTTGCATACTTGTATGGATTTTCTGATCTTAGAACTATAATTGTTTGCCTATTTGGCAATTTGCTTGCAAAGAAATAGATAGTTATTCTTCTCCTTATTCATATATCACTTTGCAATGAGATTTGGCTTCTCCCAAAGTATAGACTTTGTTTCTCTACCGCTTGAAAGTGGGCTTGGCATGTGGCTGCTTTGGCCAATAAGATATTGGCAAATGTTATCCAAAAAAGAAGCTTGAAAAGTATTTTGTTCACTGGAGGTTGCCCTCTTCCCTGTACGGCAGAGAGATGATCTGGAGGGAGACCCAAATTTCTGAGAGAGGCTGTGCTAGGCTATCCAGACCCTAACTGAGCTAATCAAGATCAGAGGATTTCCCAGACAACCCACAGAACTGTGGCTAAGAAAAGGAAATGGCTGACTTTTCCCCCCACCATGGGAATAGTGTATAGTGCATTATGCTGTGATACACTAAAAAACTTTATCAATAAAAAACTTTACTGATACTGTATTTACTGACAATGTGTCAGAAGTGGGAGGATGCTGTGAAGAAAACTTAAAACACGTAGTGATGGCTTTGGGATCAAATATCAACTGGAGGCTGAAAAAACAGTGAGGAAATTGCTAGCAAAGCCTGAAAAGAAAGGCAAAAATGCTGTGAGCAGAGGCTAGAAAAATGGTGAGGAAACAGTAGTAGTAGGCTGGGAAGATGGTATTTCACAGTATAGAGTTATAAAACAAATGGCAAAACTGTCAAGATTTTTAAAACATATTATGTAGACTTGTAATTAGGGCTATGAAGATTTTGTGGCAAAATGGTGCAAGTGTCAGTTGGCTTCTGCCAGCTGCACCTGATGTGATTCTGTGAGAGGAAGATGAGCTAAAGAAAGAACTATTTGGCAAGCAGAATTCAGAGAAGATGAATTTGCGGGGCTGGAACATAAAACTGTTTTCCATCTCTAGTCTCTCTAGCCAAGAAAAAGATTCTCAAAACAAGAATTGTCTTAAGAAAAAAGATTAATTAAAAGGGTGGCTTAAAGGCTATGAGATCTTTTCTAAAGCCCTCTGATTCAAGATTGTGCCCAGGCAGACTCCTTCATCTAGGTAAAAGAGCTCTCCATAATATTAGGACCATTTTCTCAATCAGCCTGACCTAATGCCCAAACAAGAGACACGCTTATTCCAAGGAAGTTGTGGACATGTGTTTCTGTGATGGCGTTACCTTAAGTCTACATTGTGGTAGAATTTTAAAAGTTTGTGGAAGGACCACCAGCGTTTCAAACCTGAAAGTTCCAATCATTTGTGGCTAGGACTCAGGTTTCTGGAGGACACAGCCTAGAGAACAGTGAACTTGGGAATCAATCCTGGGGAGTGGAATTTGGCCCTAACTAAGGAGCATTCCCAATGCAAGAGTAGAGGTCCTTTTTAACATCTGCCTGGTAGGATTTCACAATAGTTCTGAACAAGTGACTGCTCTGTACTTCTGCCCGTCCCATTTTTAGTATTGCTGGCACCTGTGCCTTCTCAGTGTGTATATGTGAAGGAGATGGATTCCATAGGTATTTGGATGAAAGAGGGGCCACACCTGAGGAACTACACCTAAAGAGACGCATCTGTGTCTGGAACTGATTTAGATGAAGATCTTTCACGCTTAATACCAAAATAGGATTTGACTTTTGTGGATGATCCCAGAAGTTAGCCTGACTGCTGGCAGCTGACAGGAGCCCCAGGCATATTTCTCCCCATCCTTGCCTTCTGCCAATTAGGCAAACTGCTCCTGTGTGGCCCAAGCCCATTAGTCCCACATGGAAGGTTACGTGACCTTCAAACTGATTGGAGAGGCATATTGGCACCAGTATCGGTTCTGTCCTACAGTCAGTGTTCCCCTGAGTTAGTTACACCCCTTCTACCTGCCCTTTAAAAATGTATGTGGCTGTGGATAAACCCAAACATGTTCGCTGAAACTTGTCTTCGGTGTTCATGGGAAAGGATGCTACTGCCCTGCATTGTGTCGCTTTGTAGGACAAAGCCACAGACTTTTAGAAGAGAAAGATTGTATTTTGCGTGTGGGAAGTTTATCTCGTGGGAAGTTTATTTTGTGACCAAAGGGAAAACTTTTCTTAGATGGCCACAATACCTCCTTTTTTTATATGCTCAATCCTTTGTAATGTGACTTTTTCAGTTTTCCCTGCAGGAAGTAGAGTTTAATTTTTCATACCTTGGATTTAGGCTTAGCCAAATGACTTTCTTGACCAGCTCTAGAGCTTGTAAAATGCTTGCACATTAGGAATAATCCTCTGTTGTCCTCAAACAAGGATGAGAACAGTTCTGATGTAGCTGCTGGGGACAACACATGTAGGAGAACAATAGGGTTGCCAGAAATGTGAGTGTGATAAGGCCAGATGGACCATCCAGCCCCAGCACCATTTGTACTCAAATGAGTGAGACCAGATGAACCAGAAGAACCACCCAACTGATCCCAGCCCAAATCGACAATCCTTTGAACCATGAACTAGTAAGAATCTTGTTTTAAGTCACTAAATTTTGGAGAGGTTTTTTAGAAAAGAGTAACTTATACAAATTCTTTGCTGAAATTACAATTTAAATAGTGGAATATCTCCATAAAAGCTAAGTTAAATACTATGACAAATAATTCTCTTTTTACTATTGTCTTCATGTGCTTGAATACAATCTTTTCATTATTAACCTCAAGTAGATCCATTGACACTCTACCTGTTTCCTTCCTTCCTTCCTTCCTTCCTTCCTTCCTCCCTCCCTCCCTCCCTCCCTCCCTCCCTCCCTCCCTCCCTTCCTTCCTTCCTTCCTTCCTTCCTTCCTTCCTTCCTTCCTTTCTTTTTGAAAACTTCAGTGTTTGATTTTGGATCCCCTTGCAAGGTGCCTTGGTAATTAAGAAATTTGGGACTTGCTGAACTTCTAGTCTACATTTCATTCAGTCTGTCACATTTTATGGCATTCATTCTCTTCTAGTGGGAAAATTCTTTGCTTCCCTAAAAAGACTCACCCTTCTATAACCCCATCCCAACAGCCTTTTCTTCCTTTGCCATTTGGCTATTTTGTATTTACTTTCCAATGTCTGTTCTTTTTGGGCCAAATAGAAACATTTTACCTGAGTTCCCAATAAGTTATTTGAAAACTTCCCAGGCTTCTTTATGGTTATTTACTTTCAAAACCATCTCTTTCAGGTTTTTTCTCTATTAGAAGCCCACATTTTGTCATTTCTTTTCTAAAATGTAGGACATTTGTGTTGAATAGTTTTGGTTTTCCTTTCTTGCTAGAATGCTGGACTCAATCAGATGAAAATTGCTGCTGGACAGGCCCTCACTGATGGACAACATCTTCCTTATGAACAACCCTACAATGCCAGCACTTTGCCTTTTCTGAGATGGCTGGAAATAGAAGCTTGCCTCTTTTACACTTGAGCTTTTGGGAAGGTATAGGTGGAAATAAGGTAGACAGAAAATGATATTTTACATTCTTTGACCCATTTTCTGATGAACTAGCCTTCTCTCTGAGGACATACCACACTATAGCATTTATATTAGTTACTTGTGGAATCATTTTTCATTCTAGACTCAAAACATTTGAGAGAATAGACCAAGTTTCTATTATATTTGTATCTTGTAGCATGAACTCAACATATAGGATATATGTGAGATCTTCTAGAAGTTCATAGAAAACATGTATTATGAAAAAAAAACTATTTATAGATTTAAAAATTTTTCAACAAAATAAACTCATCTTTTAATACCATTTTCCAAGAACTTTTTGAAGTTCCCCTGTAGCTTATAAATATCTGAACAAATGACCAGTTAGATCACTTGAAGAACAAATGCAAGCTGTGAGCTGGACCCAGAACTCCTGTAATGGGAAAGTGATATGGCTGCATCAGATGAGTGCCCCTTCTGAATGAACTGTTTGTGAGCACTCTTAGTCCCCTAGCTTACTACACTTACCTTAAAGCAAAGACACAGAGTTAAAGACAGAGCAACAAATAACATTTTCTTTCTGCATCCTAACCTGTATTCCAATACAGCTATCATGTATTGTTCCAAAAGAGTTTCCACCTCTTGTGTTTGGTTCTCTTGTTATTCCTAAAGCATGGAGAGAAATTCTGGAAAATGGAAATGGCAACCACTCTGACACTCCATTAAAACAAACAAGTCAACAGTTGTAGTAAAACCAAAGACTTATACTCAAAATTCTATGAAAACGCATGCCCATCAACCTCCAAATACAAGTGGCAATAAACCATCAGCAATGACACTATCTGGTATCTTTATTTGTGTGGGTTTTTGGTAGTTCTGCGGATTGTGAACAGTGGACTAACCTGAGAACTGCAGTCAAAATGCCATGACAAAATTGTGCAGGGTCCAATTTGCACTTTTATTACTAAAAGTTCGATTGCTGAAGGCATCTGACTTATATGCTTTCAAAACAATCACAGCAAAACTGTCTTCCAGGATAAACCATTGTACCAAGGAGGAATTGATAAGGATAGAATACAAAATTGAACAAGACAGAGACAGAAGGACCCAGGAGGAGCCAATCTAGACAGAGGTGGGGAAAGGGAGACCATCTCAAACTGTACCATGATACATTGTTTTCTCTGGAAAAGCTTCTTAACTTTTAAAAAAGATTTTATTTTTTAAATATTAAAAAAGTCAATATTTGGCAGAGTGACAGAGAGAATGAGGAACTCTGATCTGCTTATTTACTCTCCAAATGCACACAATGAACAGGGCTGGACTAGGGCTGAAGCCAGGAGCCATGAATTTAATCCAGGTCTTGAATTCAACCCAAGTCTCTCACAGGGGTGGCAAGAACTAGCTTGAGCTATCGCCACTGATTGTGAAGCTGGAGTCAGGAGCCAAAGCTGAGAATTGAGACCAGGAGTTCTAATGTAGGATACGAGTGTCTGAACTGCTAGGCTAAATGTTGGCCCCAAGGTTATTTTCTTTTAAGTAAGTTATGGTTGTATCTAGTATAGTATAATTATTAAAAACAGAGTGCAATATTAAAACAGGACACGAATGACTGTGAAAATGACATACCCACAAAATATTTGAAAGCAGTAAAATGACTATAGTAGTCAGAATAATGCCCCCCTAAAAGTGTTGACAATATTGGGGTGGGGTACATCTGGCCCAATTGTCTTTCAAGGCTTATAATATCATTTGCTCTGGCCCTGCCAAGGCAACCACAAGCAGAACTTGAAATTCAATAAATCAATAGCAGGCTAATTTTTAAGTTGATAATTTTGTCTGGCCCAGGAATGATGCCATAAATAACCAAATGGCTCTTGGAGGAAAAATGGTGCCTCACCCCCTTAATCCCTCCAAATTGTGAATATGTTAGGTTGCAGAGCAGAAGAAAATTAAGGTTTTGAGTGCATTTTGCTGATCAGGTGATTTTAACTAGGCAGACTAGCCTGTGAGATCCAGGTGGACCCAATGGAGTGGAATGGCAGCTTGGTTTTACCCTAATGAGCTATAGAATTGAAAGGTAATAAATATGTTTTGTTTAAGTCACTCAGTTTGTAGTGAATTTATTATAGCAGGAATAGGAAACTAACATAGCAATGTTTCAAAATATCTAAAAGAAAATATGGAAACGATAGAATCTATGAAAAACCAACATTAGTAAAAATTTTAAAAATTAGAAATGAGGGAATTAGAGGAAAATTATGAGACTCAAAGAAATGAAGATTAGAAAGTCCTTTTGTAAATAAAGCACAAAGGATATAAGAATGGAACTATTGATGTTGTCTACATAGAAGTGGAAGATGGGAAGGAGGAAAAAAATTAAAATACTAACCAAGCAAGAGATATAAAAAGAGTCAAAAGAAAGTGATAAATGTAGAAGTTCACAGAAAAGATGCAACATATTCAAGGAAACTTCAAAAATTTGTGGAACATGCAATTAAAAGATAAATTTATTTTGGTGCAAAATTTTTTGAAATCTATGCATAGTGTTATCGTAATACATATTTTCCATGAATTTCTAAAGACTCTTTGCATGCATGGATTTCAAAATTTTTATACTGAAATAGATTTAACTTTCAGTTCCATGTTCCACAAATTTTTGAATATCTTGTGAAAGACAGGAATCCTTGTATGAAAACCAAAGCAAGAAACAGGATGTACTCGATCAACAATAAATCTAATAGTCTTTGAAACTTATGAAAAGGTACACCACATACATGAAAAAAATCTGCAATAAAAGGAAACATGGATGTCTAATTAGTAAAAATACTAGTGTAAAAAATCCTAAGGCATTGAAATTCTTATGAAAATCAAAAGGAAAGAAAATCAGATGGTCATTGGAATTTTCTACAGAAATACTTTGTTCTAGAGATCAATGGAGTAATATTTTTAGGTTCTCAAGGGAATAAAATGTGAGTGACATTTCCTATGTGGTCAACCCAACATGACAACATAAAAGCTACAAATGGTTGTGAACATGTGGTAATTTAAGGAATATTATTCCCATGAGCTCTACCTGAGTAACTTATTAAAGAATAAGGTTCAGCTGACCAAAAGTTTGTAGAGACTTTGAAGTCAGTAACATAATACTTACATTTCCTAAGAAAGTAGACATGAAAAAATTATGAAGAAATTTTAAGAGAATGAAGAGTACTTTTTGAAAAGTTGACTAACTTACAGATTGTTCTAAAAATACTGATTGGGAATAAAAGAATATTACTTTAAGTCTGATACCATGTAAAAGGGTAGGAGGTAAAAACATGTTAGTAGTTATTTTCAACATTGTTCAAAGTAGGGAATCAATAAACAACAGGCAAACATAAAATTCAAGTACCATAAAAAGATACTAATGCAAGTTTTAAAAATATCAGCATAGCATGTGTGTATAACAAAACTAAGGCAAAAATACTGGCCTATTGATCATGTCAATGATTGTAAGTAAGCTTAACTCACCCACTGTAACCAAAAGAACATGCAGCCTGATTGACAAAATTGAACACTATGCTGAATACCAGATACTGGTGAAAGTAGAATTAAGCATTAACTCTGTAATGCATTAGGATGTATAAAAATGTGACTTCTTATTTCCAGTGCTAACTTTCTACATTTCATAATGTAAAACTTATATAGGCAAGAAATGTCTTTAACATCTGTTTCTAAATCTGAGTTAAAACCAATGGACAAAATATTGCTTAGAGTGAAGAAGGATACAGCATAATAAATAAGGTAGATCTTAGAGATATATACAAAAAATCAATCCCAGTAATGGAGGAGACTTTTTCTATCAAGTGCACATGGAACATTTATGAAATTGACTAAATCAGTATCTAGAAAGAGAACTCAAATTATAAAAGCTAGAAGTACTCTAAATAGTATATATAAAGAAATTTGAAAATGTATAGCAAAATGAAAAAACCAAAAAAAAAAATACCTCTATCTAGAATTTTTTTTTTAAAAAAAGGTCTAATAAGTACCTAATGGATCAAAGGGGAGGTGAAAAAAAATTGCAAAATTCCTTATGACCGTAGTAGTGGTATTTAACTCATTCTCCACTCTTCAGCTGAATTAGTTTCCTGAGTGTGGTTGCTGTAACAAATTGCTGTTAACTTGATGACTTGAAATAAGAGAGATATACTCCCTCCCAGTTCTGGAGGCCAGAAGTCTCAGTTAAAGGGCTCTTCTCCCTCTGGAAGCCTTAGAGAAGAACCCACTCCTCGCTTCCCCAGCTAATGGTGGCTGTCAGCATTTCTCGGCTTCTGTGGTTTGTGATTGCCTCACTCCAATCTCTGCTTCTGTCTTCATATCATCTTCTCCCTGTTGTATTTTCTGTATACTTACCCCAAAACTCACTTTGTCTCTTTTTTATTTTTATTTTTTACTTATTTATGTGAGAGGCATATAAGGATAGAGGCGAGAGAGAGAGAGAGAGAGAGAGAGAGAGAGAGAGTCTCAAGATCTCATCTCTGGTTCACTCATCCAAATGACCACTATGGTCATGGTGGGCCAAGGCCGAAGCCAGGAGCCAGGAACTCAATCAAGTATTCCACCAGGGTAGTAGGAACCCAACTCCTTGAGTCATCACCTGCTGACTCCCAGGGTTCACATTACCAAAAAAATTAAATATCAGAATTGGGACTTGAACTTTAACACTCCATTATGAGACACGAGCATCTTCCTGGGTGATTAACTACTAAGCCAAATGCCCGCCCCTGACTCTTTCTGTTGAGGATACATGTGAGTGTTTAGGACTTACCTGGATGACACAAAGTAAGCTTCTCCTCTCAAGAATCTTACTCGCATTGTTACAAAAAAAATTATGGGCCTACTTCCTGGTGAATTTTAAGAAACACACCAGAAGGAGTTACCGTGCAAAGTAATTTATTTTCAGTAAATAAGGAGACTGTGGGAAATAATTTGCAAAGTCATGACTTGAGGATCTGAAGAAATAGATACCTTATATTTTAGGGAGAAATGAATAAGTTCTTGTCATCACCTATAAAGTTGGATGGAATGTCACACAGGTGTATTTCAGAAACATGCTCCAACATAGGTTGTATGTCATGGTAATCAGGTTTAACCTCCTCCTGGGTCAGAGATCTAAGTATAAAAATGAAGCAACTGGGAACCTTTGAATGCTTTCTGACCCACCCGTGTGGCATTGCTCTTGCAGTAGGGTCTGGACCAGTCCATGGTGGATGATGGTTGAATCTCTCCCTGGAAATACCTGAACATCTAAAGGACAACTTTGAAGAACATCAGGTGTTGCTAGGGTCTTAGAATAGACATGAGTCACAATAAAGACTTTTGAGCTGCCCGAGGTGTTAGCCAGTGAGAATATCTTTTGCCTTCATGGGTTGCTGGGTTTAGGATGTGGACATATGTTTAGGGGGCTACCATTCAGCTGGCTATGCCATGAGACAATCCACTCTGAGGTATCCAATAAGGAGCCTTGTTAAACACAGGTGTGGACTCTTTCAATACAGGGTTTTCAACAGCAGGGGTAAGTAAAAAGAAGCAGAATGCTTTAGGGACTGTGGGAAAAATATTTGTTACCTATCACACAAGACTGTGACAGCCTTTGAGTCAGAAAGTGTTGCTACTCTAAACTTCCATATTCATGGCAAGGTCCATTGAAAGACTTGCCACAACAAAAAGCTAATTTCTTACCTTTGTTTGGCTATTAGACTGCAAGGTGTCTCAGCCTGCTGGACCACATTCCTGACTCATTCTGGATCTTGGAGTGCTATTTAGATGAGTGGCAGTGACATTTTAATTTTATTTTACTTCAGATAGAAAGGTAACACATGCTCCTTTTTAACACTGTAGACATATATACTTAAAAGTGAAAACTTTTCATCCCTTCTCTCCTTATTCCTCTTATGCTATTGCCATCACCATCACAATTATACCAATCTCCCAGGGATAACCATTGGTACCATATTGGGGTTCCACTTTGCATATCCTTTCACGTATTTGTAAATATATATAGTCAAAATAGATGCATATCAAGCATATTATTTGCATTTTTTTCAGATTTAAGTTCTTTAGCCTTTATGAAGTAACAGTTATGTCTCATGTTCCAGGAAACAAAATGTATCCTGAAAACAAACTTACTGATTGTAGTATAACCCATATATTGCAACAGTTCAGCTAAGAAATTATAGTGGACCATGTCAGCTGCGAGAACTGACCAAATAATGGAAATCTAGATGAATGCTGAGATCAAGCACTCATTTGGCAATATTCTTTTGAGACAAGGGGGCAGAAGAAGAGGTTGAGCTACCTGGACAGAAGAGTTTCTATTAACTCATGAACTATGGTATAAAGGTTGAGTTTCCCTTGTTTAAAAAGAAACAGACCCCCTCTCTTTCTGGACCAGGCTCATACCAGTTCAAGGAGGCATGGCTGATGTAGACTGACCTACAACTCATTGTACATTTATTGTAAAATATAAGAACAAACTTATCAGCTTCCATGATAGTAAACATGGGCTCACAAAAGGTGCAATAAGGAGCAGTAGCTAGATTCTGGAAATCTCCACCCACTTCTCAGAAAAAAAGCATTGATATTTCTACTCTTTCTTCATTAGCATGTACCTCCACCTTAACTTAAATGTACCTCCTCTTTCAATTAAAAAACCCATAAAATGTTAAACACTGTTCAGGGATGGAGCCACTCCCCTCCGAGTATGCCCACTCCGTCTGTGGAGAGTGTATCTTTGTTTTCTCAATAAAACACTTGCAGCTAACTACTTGCTATTCTCTGACTGCTCTTGAAGTCTTTCTTGAAACAAAGCCAAGAGTCAGTGACATCTTTCTTGGCGAGGCAGGCAGGAGAATTCAGTTAGGAGATAGTAAGTGGAGCCAACTCCAGATAAAATTAAAGACACATGCAACTCATCTGATCTTTTTTCTGGTGAGTTCATCTCTCTGCCAATGGCCACTTCATTTATGCCCTAAGATTAAGGGGTAAAATTCTCTGAGAGGAGAGTGAGACGGTGAGGCTGAGGAATCAGCTGAGCCACTTGGAAAGAGTAGACCTTATTGGCTCAAGACCTACGGGATGTGGGTTCCCTCTGCCTGGAGCAGGCTCTTAGCAGTTTAGGGAGCCGAGGTTGACTTATATGGACCTCAGCTCTTACATACTTATTGCAGTACATTAACATGGTATATGGCACTCTACCAGCTGCCATGATAGTTAACAGAAGTCTAGGAAAGGAATGAAAAGGAGCAATTGCTAGATACTGAGAAATCTCCACCTACTTCCCAGACAAACCATGACTATCCCTCTCTTTTGTTAGAATGCATCTTCTTTTTACTAAAATGTACCTCCCTTTATATTAAAAATGCATATAATGTTAAACACAGCTCAGAGATGAGACCACTCCTCTTTAAGTAGGTGGTCCTATTCTGTGGAGCATGTATCTTTGTTTTCTTAGTAAAATGCCTTCACTATTCTTTGACTCACTCCTAAATTCCTCCTTGAAGTGAAGTTAAGAATCTGGGTACCAGGCAGTCCTTGCTGTCTGGTGCCACTTTGAAGCACTAACGTAAATTGGAAAGTGAGTAAGTGATTCATGCACAGCCATCACCTCTAGTGGTTTATATTTAATACTTGGGAAGCCTAGTTCATTTCCTTTTTTTTTATGCTTTGGCAGGGAACAGTCATCTACTTTATTTCCAATTTGAAATGCTCTATTATAACTACTAAGGTAAACTCTGATGCTTTCCTAATCCCATTAAGTATTTCTAGCTCTGTTGTCACATACATATTAAGTAAGGAATTCTCACCAAAAGCAATTTCATGTCACATCCTTCTCATGGAAATACTCTTTTACTATTACTACCTCTCAGCATCATTTTCACTGTCATTCTCATTAACATATGCCCTTAGGAATGTCCATAGCTCTGAAGTGGGATTTACAGATGGATATAAGTTATCTATCTTTTCTTAAAAAGTTAAAAGTCTTAGAGGGATTATAGAATATGCAGTAGCTCAAGTGTCATGAATTGGTGAACTGATCTTTTAGTCACTGAGCATTTTTGGAATCACTAATTAGATTCTGAGGTGAAGTATTCAACCAAAATGACACAAAGATATTCCCTCAGGGACTTCATATTCTAGACAGGGATGAAGCAATAAACAGCAGAAGTAAGCAAAGTACTAGGCATATGAATAGATGTGCATAAGATTGGAGGAAAATAAAAGGCGTAATAGGGATTCAGAGCATTGGAGTGTTGCACATGTGCAATTTTGATTAGAATGACAGGGTGGCCCTCACTAAACAAGTAATATTCCTAGCAAAGATTTGAAAGAAGTAAAGTAACAAGACACATCCATTTCTGGAGCCAGAACATTTCATGCAAAGGGATAATCAGGGCAAAATCCTGGATGCAGGGCCATTCCTGATGCTTTCAAACAACAGCAAAGAGGTTAGTATGGCAGACTAGAGTGAACAACAGGAGGATGGTAAGAGAGGAGGTTAGTGAGTTCCAGAGAGGGCCTGTCCACACAGGGAAGGACCTTCATTTTTACTCTGTCAGAAATAGAGAGTTATTAGGGATTTCAAGCAGATGAGTAACATTATCTGATTCAAGTCACTGAGGCTGCTGGTTTGAGAGCAAACTTAAGTGTGAAGGATGTGGAAGCTAAGTGACCAGCTAGGATGCTGTTGTGGTAATTCAGGAGGGACATGATAGTGGGCTTGGACCAGGATGCTATCAGTAGAAGCAGTGAAAAGTCACAGATAATGAATGCATTTTGAAGATAAGGACATTAAGATTTTCTGATGGTTGGGAATTGAGTGGGAGATGGATACCTCTAAATTTACTGACTTGGACAATTGAAATAAAGGAACTGTGATGAACCACAGGTACATCAAATTTAGGAAATCATTTGTCACATGGTAGCCTTGAGATATTTATGAGACATACAAATGGAGATGTTACATAAGCAGTTGGATATAGAAAAAGTAAAAGGATTAACTGGAGAGAGATCTCTTCTAGTCTTCAGGGAGTAGATGATTTGTCCCAACTGTGTCACAGAGGAACATCAGGAAGAGATAGAAGACCAAGGTTTGGACATTTCTCTGTTAAGCAGAAAAATGGAGAAACCAGAAGGGCAAACAGTAGTGGTCAGTGAACTAGGAGGGAAGCTCATGAGACCATAAAAAAAAAGTGTCTGCAGGAAGAGTGGTCAATGTGCAATGTTGTTGTGAGGTCAAGGGAGTCGGGAGAAGCCAACACATGAGACCATAAGTATAGAAACTCTTTAGAATAAAACAAAAGTACAGCAGAATTATGGAAAAGGAGCAAGTAGTCAAGGGCTTATGTCTGAATACGGAAGTATGGGCAGTAGAGATGAGACAGTCTGGTCTGCAGAGTTTGAACAAATTTTGAATTTGAATGCCCTTTACAAGAGTATAGCATCCTAAGTTCTGCACACTATTCACTTACTATCATTCTCTCCCCTCTCTAGGTATTCAGGTTTGCAACTTGCGTAAGAAACTCTAGGCCATTGTGGATTCAATATCTGCAGCAGTATTCGCAAACAACCCTGAAAGACAAGTAAATTGTAAGATACATAACATATAATTTGTAAGAATACTGAGATATTTGTTAACTTTAAAATAAAAAATGAAATAAATGTTTTTCTTCTTAAATAATTTACAAAGCAAAAATTTGTGGAAGTAATTGAGGAACAGAAATTGGAAATATTAATCACAATGCAACATGACAGATAATCTCCTGGTAATACTTGGGCATATATCCTTCCAATTTCTGTCTTTTATTCAATGAAGCCATACTTAAGGGAAAAAAAAAGGCTCGTTCTATAAATAATGTTACATAATTTACTTTTTGCCTATAAAAAGTACTTTTGAACTCATGAACTCTTCCTTATGAAAGAATCAGAATTTGTTTAATTGGTCACCTGTTTGGTATTAATTACTTTATTTATTATGAATAAGATAACATGACAACAAATATCTTTACAGCAAATCTTTGCCTGCATCTTTTCCTGAAGGAGAATTTGAATCCTAAGTACTAGGAGGCTGCCTTAAAAAGTGAGTCACTTGGCAACTTCTCCTAATCTTTCTTTACAGTTGGTAAATAAATAGCACTACACCTAACTGGTTCCCCTGATGTATTGTCTTCAGTGACGATTTGTCTCGTTTTTTTCTCTTTTGCCAAATATTTATAGTCTTTTCTTTTTATTATTTAGGCCATGAACATCTGCACATTTTGACTTGGCTTTTTATTTTGATTTTTCACACCTGTCAGTTGTCTAATTAGGTGAGTTGATTACTTTGTCATTTGTCAATATGGCATCAAGTCCCTTTCAACCATTCTGAAAATGCCTTACTTGATTGACACCTTCTGCCCTTCCATAGTAAACTCCATTGCCTTTGTGAATTTTGTATGCAGATTTCCCATGTAAGTTTCATGTGATTAGTGCCTATGTTTTAGATGTAAGTTCCACCTGGGGCCCTTTATTCAGAAATCAACAAAAAAAAAAAAAAAGGAAAGATTTTAAAAATTTCTTAAAATTCTCCTTTTCTTCATCTCCCTCTCCACTTGTCATGGTGCTTTTTATTTGCATTTTTTATGTCTTTTCAAGGTAAAGAAAAATTAGTATTTTATATTACTAGTGTGAATATTACTATTCATCTTATAATGTGTAAATCAGTTATAATGGTGGATATAAGAACATTGAATGCATTTATGGAATTACCAAAGTTACACAATTCCTATTTTGTGGTTTTATATGCACTTTGTAGTTACCAAAGCAGTGGATAAAACTAACTCAGTTGAATTTTTTTTCTCACTTCGTGATTCACACGCATTCAACTAATAACTTTCTTACCCTTTGGCTTGCTTATAAGTAAAGAAGTACTGACAGTAAAAGGAACTGCCTTCTATCTTTCCTGTTCTGGTTATGCTTGCATTTTCAGCCCAAGTCATTGGCTAATACAAGGAAGCAATATGAGTAAGAAAGATAGGTGTGATAAGGTTCCTTGACCATTTTGGTTTCTTAGAATGCCACTGCCTTCTTCTGTATTTGAACCAAATTCTAGTTCAGACAGCAAGTGTGGCCTGTCAGGCTATGAGCTACTCAGCTGAGGATATTACTTGCTTGCCTGTGCTTACTTAAGTCTGCCTGGACTCCTGTGCCTAGTGATCTCACTAGAATTGGGTGTTTATGGGCATCACAAACTCTGTGTGTTAAGGGGTACCCAGGAATAGCAAACACACACAATGCTTTAGTCTCATTCTCACACATATGAGGGGTCTTCAAAAAATTCATGGAAAATATGCTTTTTGAAAATAACCATACATGGATCTAAAAAGTTTCACACCAAATGAACTTATCTTTTAATTCTGTTTTCCATGAACTTTTCGAATTACTCTCATATGCTCCATTATCCCATTGGACTTCACTTTCAAAACACATGTTCAAATATAGAATTAGTAAATATTTCAAAATCACACATGGGACTCATTTGACCTCTGGACTTTAGGTGACTATCTAGGTCATATACCTGGGAACAAAAAAACACCAGTTGCAGTTCTTTTTTCAGATGACTTCTTGATCTACATAACTCTTCTAAGAATGCTTATCAAATAAATGAGCAAGCACTAACTTTGTTTTAGATATGATGCTTGGCACTTATTTTATTTAATCTTCAATCATATGAGGTAGATTCTTTATTATCAAAATTTTATAGAATCTGAGGCTTTCAAAGCATAAACTATTTGTGTGAGATCACATAGACTGTCAGTAGAACTGGAATTTGAACCCAGAGAATTTACTCTTTCTATTTAAATGTAATAAAGAAGATAATTTAAAGCTTGACTTCAGAGGGGTAATGTAGACAAGGAATTGAGGTCTAAACCAGCATTATGGAATGAAGCACATATAGTTTATTAAAAAAATTTTGACAGTAACTTCAAATAATTAGAGTATTTCAGAAAGTCCCTGGAAAAAATAAAAATTAAAAGTGAGTTTATTTTGGCCTAACAATTTTTGAAAGCTATGCATAATTTTTTATAATTTACAGGTTTCATGAGGTTTCTGAAGGCATGGATTTCAAAAATATTTGCACCAAGATAAACTATCTTTTAATTCAATTTTCCATGAACTTTTTTTTTTTTTTTGACAGGCAGAGTAGACAGTGAGAGAGAGAGAGACAGAGAGAAAGGTCTTCCTTTACCATTGGTTCACTCTTCAACGGCCGCTGCGGCCAGCGTGCTGCGGCCGGCGTTCCATGAACTTTTGAAGTCCCTTGTAAAGAAATAAATATATGATTTCCATGTTAATGGCCAAATACCTTTTTAAAGAATTTGTTAGTCAGTTAGGCAGGACTGGCAAAGGAGGGGTTCTCAGTCAAACCCTGGTTCAGACTCTTTCTTTCCCTGTCCTGCCATTCTCTTGTGCTTTTCTGGACCCATGATGAGGTGTGCACCAGCTGGATATATCCTCACGCTTTCCGTGTCCCCTGCTTAATAGACTCACTGCTAAGAAGCCTAATGATTTATTTGCAGTTGCTCAAGAATCAAGCTCTAAATTGCACAGATTTTTAATTATTATTTTTATTTGTTTTATTTAGGGTATACACATTTCACATATTTCATAGATACAGAGCATATCAGGAACATAGAGTTTTATCAGCTCAAGTCCTCCAGCTGTAGTGATTTCTATTATTGGACAAATGCTGCAACTGGAAGCATGTGGCTTTCCTCCAGAGCTTGCCCTGCCAAACATGTCCGGTGAAGCTGCCTGGGAATAACTTGTTGATCTCTGTGTAGAATGGTGGGAGCCATCTCTAGGAATGTATCAGAGGAGAATAAAGCTTCTGTGTGAAATGCTACCCCAACACAGCTTCCTGTACCTTGTAAGAAACCATTCTCCAGAAACTCCATAAGCCCTACTAGCCAACAGCCTCTACCAGCAGCAGGGAGGTTAAAGCTGTCAACAGGTCCTCAGTGGGGTTTAGCTTTGACCAATTCACGACAATTTGGGTGGAAGGAGGGCTCTATGAATTTGTGAACTGCTAAAATCTGATTAACCTCGGCTCTTTAAAATACTAATTGATGACTCTTCCTCTTTCATCTTCCCCAAATATGAAGGGTCTTCATACAGTTCATGGGAAATACATATTATGAAAAAAATGCATGGATTTCGAATTTTTTACACCCAAATAAATTTATCTTTTAATTCCATTTTCCCACAGAGTTTTGAAATAACCTCATAATTTATACTGTCCACATTGTCTGATGTGTGCAGTTATTATAAAAAAATCTCACAATCTGAAAATCAATGACAAAAGCCATAATGATGTGTGAGAGCTTCCCTTTGAGAATCGTTTTAGAAAAGAAAGACTAGTGGAATAAGGAGGTTTCTAAGTAGGTTATGAAATAGGGCTGGCTACAGTGGGTGTATGCACTGATTTGGTTACTCGTGAACCACAGTATTGGTCTGTAAGGCAGCAGAGTCCTCATGATTGGACATGGGAAAAAGTAGTGCAGTGATTCAAGACTTTGCTAGCAGGTTGAACTGGCTGCAGGACAGAGAATTTAGAGGTTGGAAGACCATAAAAACAAAACAAAACAAAAACTTCAAAAATACAACAACCAAAAAAAAAATAAAAATGAAAGAAAAAGAAAGACAACAGGTGGCAGGAGCCACTGTGAGGCAGAGATGGGTACGATATTTTTTTTAAAGGAAAGCCAAATAAATATTTTTTGAAATCTGAGATGCACAGAAGCACATAGTGTTTAGCCGTTCCCATCTTCCAGCCTTGGTAATGCCCTTGGTTGTCTATGAAGCTAATAAATGGTTTCAGATCTGTCCTTTCTGAGCTGGCATTAACATATAGGGAAACAGTCAAGGCAAAATGAAAACACAAAGGAACTACTGTAAAAATATTGTATTATTTGGATTTGATCACCACTTATTTTGCCAAATCCCTGAAGATTTCCATTGTCCTGTGTAGCAGGGCTAAAGGAAAACACAGGAGTGAAAGCCAAATTATTTTAACTTGAACATTTTCCATGAGATGTTAATAGTTCTTTAAATCCCAGTTAAAATGGCTTGAAATATTTTTGTTTTCCTCATGTTTACTTAAAAAATATATAAAAATCTGATCAGCCTTGGCTTTTTAGTCACGGTTCTCAGGAAACTGATTTCATTTGTGAAAATGCTAAATCCAAAAGAATGAGAAAGAACAAACACACGTGTGAAGTGATGCTTTCAATGCATGGTGCCAGACAGGAAAAGCTCTCGTTTTTTTTTTTTCCCTATATTTGATCAATTGGCTTGTCTAATCCATTTGACTGTGGACGATTGGCCTGACATGACTTTAGATTAGTCTAATAGGGATTAAGGTAGCATGAAGTGTGTAACACTATGCATTTGTAAGTGCAAACATGCTTAGAAACTAATTTATCTTTGGGGGAAGGGGAGATTAGTTCACTCTCCGATTACATTTACAAGTCGGTTCTAGCCACAGCCCAGCAGTGTGGGGCTGGGGAAAGTAACTGCTCTTGCCTTTCCTTAAGCCCACAGGCCTTTTGATTTCTGCCCAAGTAAAGCAGGGCTTTGGCATTCATTTCTCTCAGCTGGCAGGATACCTGCATCATGCCTGCAGAATTTAGAATGGCCAGGAGGGGCAGGTCAAAGACAGCCAAATTATGATATCACACCCATAAAATCTCATCGGTGGTGACATACAGAAAACACTCAGTGAATTGCTTTCATTAATTCATCCTTATTAAGAAATTCTAAACAAGGTCCCCATTCCTCGGCAGATTTCAGATTCTTGCCCTTTTGCCTTTCTTCCTCGGTTGTTTTGCCTTAAAAAGAACAGGCTAATTGGCACTGATTGACAGTCGCTGCAGAAACGTGGTTTGGGCTAACTTAGCATGCTTAGCATGTGTAAGAGAGATGTTTTGTCTGAGTTCTATTTGTCTCTGGAAGCACAAAGACTTCCCTGAATCTTGGTATGGGTTAGGGTGGGAGCATCTGCAGGGAGTAAAACGAAACCTGGCTGCAGAGAATTCTGCTTCTGAAGACAAGTGGGCAGTGAGTCCCCAGCGGTCCAGAGCCTGGCTTGGCCCTGGGTCGCAGCCATCAGCCCCTGTTGGAGAGAGGGAGGGAGTGATCTCAGGCTGCCAGGACAGACACGGGATCAGGGAAAGTGTAGGATCTGCCATTGAATGCCGGCCCAGTTTTCCTTTGAATTATACATGTTTCTGAAGCTGAAGATCTGGCTGGTGTACAAAAACGACATCAGGAGGAACTGAGGGAAGTGAGAAGAACCGAAGGGAAGCATTTCCTGGTCACCGTCTGACCCTGTTGGCTGTTTTAATGTCACGCTGGTGGGGGTGGATATTCCTGAGACCCCTCAGCTGTCCTGTCTGTTGTCTGGAGCAGGGCCTTGGAATCCTGAGCCCAGGGTCTTACTAAAGGAATGGGATTTGAAGCCCTTCTAGTACTGGAGGCACAGAACATTTGCATATATGCCAATAGGGAGACAAGGACCATGTGAGGGAGCTAAGACCGAAGGAGACAGAAATGAACAAAAAGTTACTAAAAAGACTTGCTGAGGCATACTTAATTTGGGAATGTACAGAATAAAGTTTTGAAGGTGGAAGAGATCAAAGGTTTTGAATTGTTTGACAGGCATATCTTCTTTTTTTAAGAGTTATTTATTTGAAAGGTAGACTTACAGAGAGAAAGGCAGAGAGAAAGAGACTGATCTTCTATCTACTAGTTCTCTCCCCAAATGGCTGCAATACCAAGCTCTGGGCCAGGTAGAACTCAGGAACCAGGAGTTTCTTCCAGGTATCCCACGTGGGTGCAGGGGCCCAATCAATTGGGTCATCCTCTGGTGCTACACCAGGCTACTAGTAGGGAGCTGGATTGGAAGTGCAACAGCCTGGACCTGAATTGGCACCCACAAGGATGTTAGTGATGCAGAACAAAGCTTGAATCCACTATGCCACAACACTGGTCCCCACAGGAAAATTTTAAAAACAGCCAAGAAATAATTTAGGTACTGAAAATAAATCCTTGCTCTTTTATGCATTTTTCTTCCTGCAGTAACTTTTCTTAGATTGTGATGTGCTTTGAAAAATTCAAGTTTTCTAATATTTTGTAATTCCTGTAGTTGTAATAGGTACTTTTGAATTATAAGGCATTTTGCCGGCGCCATGGCTTAACAGGCTAATCCTCCGCCTTGTGGCGCCAGCACACCAGGTTCTAGTCCCGGTTGGGGTGCCGGATTCTGTCCTGGTTGCCCCTCTTCCAGGCCAGCTCTCTGCTGTGGCCCGGGAAGGCAGTGGAGGATGGCCTAAGTCCTTGGGCCCTGCACCCCATGGGAGACCAGGAGAAGCACCTGGCTCCTGGGTTTGGATCAGCACTATGCGCCGGCTGCAGTGGCCATTGGAGGGTGAACCAACGGCAAAAAGGAAGACCTTTCTCTCTGTCTCTCTCTCTCACTATCCACTCTGCCTGTCAAAAAAAAAAAAAAGAATTATAAGGCATTTTGTGTAATTGGAAAATTGTCCTTTTAATGTGACTTTGCTAGTCACTTGCATTCTTGAGAGCTTCCACATTCAATGAGCATGTCTCATGGACCCTCGTCAATAGCAGGCACTGATGCATACCTCGGGACTCCAGGCTCTGATAGGCATGTGGGCCAGGAACATGATAAGTGAAGCACTTACATTTCGATGTTCTCTACTGCCATGGGAGGAGAGGGAGGACCTCAAAATTGTGGCTCAAAGAAGGAAATTCAATATAAAGAGAGCAGTTCTCTCTACCTACAATATCAGGACTGTATTGTTTTGGTAAAAATGCTGCCTATACCAAGGTCATTAAGAGAAAACATGACCCTCATGCAGGTTCAATGTGAATAAACTGAACTAGAATCGTGCTATGATTTGCTAAAGATATGGGGAGCTTGACTGTTTTCACCAAATGAAGACTTGACTTAGATAGATTGATGCTAATTCCATCTAGGAACAGAATCATAGTAGCCAATAATGAGAGGTGGGGCCAAGAAATAAAGAGAGGACATTGGCATTAAAAAAAAAAAAAAAAAAAACTAGACAAACAGACAACTGTAAGTATTTGAGAGAGAAGCGTTCCTTGGTGAGAGCCCTTGACATTGAATCAGCTATAGAGAAAGGAACCAGCTGACCTCTGTGTTCCCCTTTAGCTCAGCATTTCTGTGATTCTGAGTCATCTTCCTAAGATATAAAGTTCCAGTCTCCAGAACACAGAAGAGAGTCTGGTTTTCCTCCGTGATGGTAGAGACCTACTTTTCTGAATCAATAATTAATTGAGTCTCTTGTGTATACCATGTTATTATCTTGAAAAATAAAGTGACTGGTCTATGACAGGTTGAAAAGTTCAAGTGTAAAACAATCATGATGCCTAGGTGTTTCTCTCCTCCAAGTAAGAATGACGATTCCATTACCTGGTGCCAGCTCCTGCTATTTCTTCCTTTGGCTGGTGAGATACATTGTCAAGTTCAGTCGCAGAGATTTGATTTAACCTAGGTAGTGTGTTGAGACTTTGTGCTCCTGTCTCTTCTTAAACATGCTAATGAAAACTTTCACAAGCTGATGTGAGCTAATCTAACAATATTGTTGGTTTTCATTTTCTATTTTTCTTCCTGGAGGGAGAGAAAAATAAATGGGAGGTCTTGAGGTCAAAGGCCCTAGGATCTTTACAAATAAACCTATGTTCTGTTCAACAGTGCAATCACATGTAAATCAAGTGAAAGGAAATGGAAATGACTTACAGGCTAAAAGCAAGCTGCAGGCTTCCAGGAGCCTCTTGGTTGCTAGTTCCAAATATCACTGAAATAGAAATGCCAGAAGAGACTCTGAACCTGAAGCTGTGCACACAGCAACTCTCCCCTCTCCAGAAGAGTGTAAAATGGTCTTACTATTATTGGTGGAAACGTGTAAAACTGCAACCCCAGAATGCCTCACCTTTTAATACATTTGGTAAGCTCTATTTGTTGACTGAACAGGGAACGTGATAAAATAACAGTTTCTCACCACTGTTGATAAAAGCGTAAACATTAAAACTATGCACACATATATGTGCTGTATGTGCTCAGGTACATGCACACATACAGAGGGAAAGAGATGAGGTCATCCTACGCAGTCTTCCTGGCTGCGACTCAGTACATTACCATCTGATCCCTCTAGATTTTATAAAGACTCCATTTCCACCAGCAACAGAAGCAGTGTCAACCATGACCTTGGCCCTGTCTGTGTTTATATACAGGTTCTCCAGTCATTGTGGTCTTTCTCTCTCATCTCCAGATGAGTCACTCTCAGAGGTCTTTGGCTGTGAACACCCCACAGCTCTGTACCTATTTGGGTTCCAGATGAGACGCAGTATCAGGAGATGGCACAACCTGTCACTTTGTTCGTTTTTTGTTTTTTTTTTTTTTTTTGGACAGGCAGAGTGGATAGTGAGAGAGAGAGACAGAGAGAAAGGTCTTCCTTTTTGCCATTGGTTCACCCTCCAATGGCCGCTGCGGCCGGCGCATCTCGCTGATCCGAAGCCAGGAGCCAGGTGCTTCTCCTGGTCTCCCATGGGGTGCAGGGCCCAAGGACTTGGGCCATCCTCCACTGCCTTCCCGGGCCATAGAAGAGAGCTGGCCTGGAAGAGGGGCAACCGGGATAGAATCTGGCGCCCTAACCAGGACTAGAACCCAGTGTGCAGGCGCCGCAAGGCAGAGGATTAGCCTGTTAAGCCACGGTGCCAGCCACTTTGTTCGTTTATGCACTTGGCTCGTTAAGTCTATGATTCCCCCCATTATTTCAACCTGGATCCAGAAGATGAGAGAGGGAGTTGGTTGAGCTAGTAAGTTACTGTTCTTAAGTCCAAAGACTCCCTGGTGCTTGGAGGAGGACACATTAAAAACCTAATCAAGCAGGCTGCATTGACTTATAGGCTGTTATGTTTTTTCTAGATGCTGGTTTTTACTACCCTCCCCAACTCTCTTATTATCTCCTTGGCACCTCTAGTATTGTGTTGAAGATCATTTGGGACTCAGACAGAATTATAGGTGATGTGAGGAAATTGGAACCAAATGTATTTACTGTACTGGCACGTACACCACACATTTCTAAAACTGGCAGGCTTATCTTAATGGACTAGCTTTCTAGGTCACTGCCGATTACCTTAACCCCTGGATGTCTACCATTGCTTCCCTCCAGAGCAAAAAATGTCAGAGAAACATGAAGGAACTACTCTTAGAGTCCTACTCACTGAAATCGGTTTGAATATCTCACCTATGGCTTTCAGTAAGAATGAGCAAATCAGAGGTAACTCATTGAACTCTTTAGAATATATAATACACAAATGAGAGAATAAGATACTTTCTATTTGAAGTATTCTGGGACAAAATATAGTAAAATGTCATCATTCACTTGTATCTTGCTCTTTGAGGCATAATTTCCCTGGCTTTGAAATTGTGAATATCCTCATCTTTTTCAAAAATACAAAGGATCTTCAAAAAGTTTATAAAAATTTTTGCACCAAAGTAGATTAATACATTCATTCCATTTTCCCCAAAAACTTTCTAAATGTTCTTGTGGACCATAAAGTTAGATTTAGAAGAAGATGCTGGGAAGAAAAATGGACATTGTTGCATACAAAATTCTAAACCATTCTCCATGATAGTTTGGAGAGCTAAATGGTGTTTATGAAGTTTAGTACAAAGTGGTAATGAGAAACTAGAAACAGAAAGCATTTCTCTGCAGACTAACTTTGAGCAGTTGTTCCCTGATTCATATTGAAAATGCAAAGAGAAAACTGCATCCTATATATAAAACTCCATAGCCTGGAGGTCCTCTACTCTCTGACTTTAAAGAGATGAGTGAGCAATGCAGGCTTCATTGTGTAAATGGCATGTGAGAGGTCTCACTATCAAAGAAAGCAAAGTGGAAGCGGTATTGGAAATGCAGAGTGGGTGGAGGATGTACACAAAAAACTAAAACTCCTTAGATAGACAAAATTGCTTGGAGCATTTCCTTTCGTGCTGAAATCATTGCCCCAAAAGGAGACCAGAGAGTAAACTAAGGTTTCTGCCTTCTTTTATGAGGCAACCTCAATTTCTGGATTTGCAGACGTGGGTCAGAGAGCAGCTATGAGCTGCCATGGGAATTTGCCCATCCTGTGTGAGACAATTTGTTAAATCCCATTCATGTGTCCAAATGCATGATTAGGGACTTGTAGAAACCACCCATGTTCACACGTCTATCATTCAGACACAAAACAAAATACAAAACACCAAATGTCTCTAGAGTTGAGCCAGATCTTTCTTATCTTTGAACAATCAAAACTTATAAAAGCCTCAGGGAATTGAAATGATTTATGAATACTCGGAGTTGCTAAACTTTTGACAATTGTTCTTGCTAAAACAAAACTGCCTACATTATTTTGTAGTGCAATACAGATTTTGACCAAAAAAAGTATACTTCTGAAAAAATAATTTATTTTCTTTTAAGATATTGCATCAAGATATTTTTTTTCTTTCTTTCTCTCTCTTGCGCTCTCTCTCTTTTTTTAAATATTAAAAAAATGTGTTCCAAGTTGGCATGTCTGAGAAATACAGAACCTTCTCAGTGAAGTGTTGGTGGAAGCTTGCCTGGTCTGGGAAAGTTGCCTGTTCTATCCTGTCACCAGGCTGACCAAGCAGCCATTCATTACCTTTTAAGCCACCAGGAAAAGTTGTAGGCTTCAAAATATGTGGACTTAAGTCTGCCAATAAATAAATAAATTAAAATAAATTAAAACTGGAAAAAAAAACTTCATATTGATGTAAAATAATACACAAACCTTACTCTTTTGTCGAAGCTCCCAGGACCTGCTACCTTTTCTTTTTCTGACACGTATGTTTTCATAAAGCAATTAGCACAACATGACTGATGTTTTCATCCTTGCAGAAAATAGTATGCCCACGTATTATTTTCTGAAGCATTCATTTATGGGTAAATTTGTGGCTCATAATCAAAGCGTTTTATTTACTTCCTTTACTGATGTGACCTCTGAAGAATGTTCAGCTGTTGGATTTTCCCTTGGATATCAAGCCCGGGGAGGGAGAAAACACACAGCCCTGATTGCAAAGAGCAAGAATCACGATGAATATTTTCTTTACTCCTGCTAAGGTAAAACCAGAAGGTATGAACTGTGTAAACTAAAAGCACTACTGGTCAATTGTGGTGACTTTTGTTCTCATTATTCATTTTAGATGATGAGTATTTCACTCTCTTGTGAGACTTTGAGACCTTCGATGAAGATATGATGTTTCTTTAGTGTCTGATTCAGCCCCCGGGGTCTATATGAGAAAATGGAAATACTTAGAAGCAATCTCCAGACTGATCTTGATGTCATTGTCAACAACACTGCTCTTTCATATTTTAGTTAAACTATTCAGTGTCTTTTGGCATTCTTTTCCAGTGATTGAAAGCACCTTGGCAAGATGCTATAAGATTATTAAGACTGTAGTTCGTGGGGTAGCTGTTCGACCTGCTGTTTCAGATGCCTGGATCCCACACCATAATACTTTGACAGTGCTTGAGTTCAGGTCCCTGGTCTGGCTCCAGCTTCCTGCTTCCAGCTTCCAGCTTCCTGCCAATAGACTCTGGGAGGCAGAGGAGAGCTTAATTGGATTCCTGCCACCCACATGGGAGACCTGTGTTAAGTTTGGGTCCTTGCTTCAGTCCAACCACATCCCTGGCTGCTACAGGCATTTGGAGAGTGAACTGATGAAATGCTCACTTTCTCTCTCTCTCTAAATTAATAATAAAAATTAAGTAAAATAAAAAAAATGACTCAAGTTAGTTGTATCTCTTGGAATATAATATAATGAAAAAGTACCAGGTCTAGAAAAAATGTATCAATATATCAAATTTTATGTAACCCATGGATCCCCAGGACTTCCAGTATCTGCAGTTACTATTTATTTTAATATCCAAGTTAAATAAGCTGAGCGCTCACCCACCTTCACTGCAGAAAGTCCAGTGACTTTTCAAAATGTCTCAGAATATGGGAGCAGGGTAGGGATAAGAGATGTTCGCATGACCTTGCTTGTTTCTGTTATAACTTGCGCAGACTCCTGTAATGGGACTTGGCCAAGTCCCTGTGGCATCTCTTCTCTGCATCTGTAGTGTAAACCTTGCTAGTCCATTTCTTGCCATTTCCAACCTTGTTTCCAGCACCCTGATATAACTGATTGTTCAGCAATGGTAGGAAGGATTTACAACAAACTAATGTAAAAGTAGATGAGTCACATCCGTGTTGTTAGCCTTGCTGGTCTTGCAGAGGGTCCTCTCCTGGCTGAGTCTCTCCAAGGGCTCCAGACTTTCTCCACGTTGGTATTGATGGCACTGGTCTCTCCTCCCAAAGCCCCTTTCCCATTTCCTGGCTTCTCTGGGTTCCCATGACCTCATTTTCCTGTCTTCCTTGCACCAGCATCACCTCCTTTCTCTGTGGATCACACACAGGTGCTTCAAACTGCTTTTTTTTTACACATCTTTTTCATTTTATTTTGCAGAGCTTTTTAGATTCCTTAATTTTGGCATCCACATTCTAAACATTGCCCTGGACTTGGCTCAAGTTTTAAATCAAAGGACTTTTGAAATGTCTTGTTCAAATATAGGTACAATATTTTTCTAGTATCATTCCTTTTTCTCATACCTTCCTGCAAATTCAAGGAAAAGAATCCCTATTTTATCCCCAATGTCCTGGTACACGGGTAATATGAAACACAAGCTGGAAAAAAATTAGTGTTTCTTAAAAGGAATATGATTAGGCAAATTATAGTATACCCATAGAATAAAATAACAGCTTATAATTATAAATTATATTCATTAAGAGATTTTTGGCTTATGTGTCAAAATTTTAAATGACACAAATGACATAACATTGAGTAAAGTATATAATTTTGAGCATGTAAAAATACTTAAAAATAAACAGAAGGAAATATGTGAAACTGTAAAGAGTATTCTGGAGTGTTGCTAGGAATAATTTTATTTTCTCTGTTTCTTTAATTAGTTTCTAGTTTGAGGGTGGGGTGCTTGGCACAGTTGTTAAGATACTGCTTGGGATACTTGCATCCCATGTTATGGTATCTGTGTTCAAGTCTTGGCTCCACTCCCAATTTCAGCTTCCTTCTGATATAGACCCTGGGAGACAGTACATGATGGCTCCAGTAGTTGGGTCCCTGCCACCCACATGGGATATCCCAAATGAGTCACGGGCTCCTGGCTTTGGTCTGTTCCAGACCCAACGGTTGCAAGCAAATAGCAAGTGAACAACCATATGGGAGTTGTCTCTTTTTCTCTTAGTCTCTCTGCTTTCAAATAAAATAAAGATTTTAAAAATGTAAATTTGATCTTAAAACCAGTTACTTCTGGCCAACCTCTCAATTTCTCCTTTTTCCTGATACTGTTCATTGTCTATTCACAAGGTTGGCATTAGTCTTGTCAGCATGAACCCAAATGTAGCTCATTCTGGGATGAATGGTGGGGTCAATAATGAAAGGACTCAGGTTAATAATGACATAGTTTAGTAGTAAAGAAAAGAAGAAAACCCACAATGTTATCCAGGGACATCCACTTTGAAAAGCCACTAGAAAGAAGGTTAGTCCATTAACTGCCTGGAAAGTGTCATGTACTTGTAATTTTATAAATTGCTCACTTAGCCCTAAGTTAGAAACCAATGATAACCTTGCCTAGTTTAGCTATGTTCTGTTCACAGCAATGGAAGCACCACTCAACTTTTCCATTTCATACTTATATTAAGCTAGGACCCTTGAGTAAAGGCCACCTGTGGTCATTAAATTTTCTCTGACCTGATATTTCCGGCTGCTGTGCAACCACACACTGTATATTCCACAAGATGGATGGAGCACATTCAGGTAAGATCTGCAAAGAGGGCAGGCTTCTGATCTAGCAGTTGAGTCACCAGCTGGGAATCCCCACATATTGGAGAGCCTGGGGTGGAGTCCCAGCTCCACTCCTGATTCCAGTGTGTGTGTGTGTGTGTGTGTGAGTGTGTGAGAGAGAGAGAGAGAGAGAGAGAGAGAGAGAGAGAGAGAGATGTATACTCATGTATACCCATTATTGAATAATAAATGTTTTTCCAATTCACATGTTCTTATCAATAAATAATGTAAAACATCAGATCCTTGTTTGCTTTTATCATTAAGAAAAACGGGCCTTCTATCAAACTTGGGATACTGAATTTGAAATTATCTCTCTCTATGTCTCTCCCTGGACACAGAGTTTCAAGGAAGAAGACAAGAAATCTTTCTCCAGTGAATACATACTTGATGACCCACTTCAGTTTGCTGTGTAGGAAAGCAACTTCCTTGCTTTCCACATTCTGGCTTATAACTTATGATGAAAGTCATAAAGAAAAAATAGTCTTTATGTCTGGTTAGCACATAATAAATCTAACATCAAGGGAAATTTATGCAATGGAAGCATCAGGATGGTTTCTGAGAAGGAGTAGAGTTTAGAATTGACCACACAAACAAACTAATATTTATTACAGGATCTCTCTCTCTCTCTCTCTCTCTCTCTCTCTCTCTCTCACACACACACACACACACACGTCTATATATATAATGTGTATATATACATACATAATTTTGCTGATTTTTTTTAGGTAACAACTGACATATACCTCAATAATTTATTTTATTTTTCATTAAGAAGGAATTATTTTTACAAGGTCAAATATGTATATCTGATATTTAAAATCCTATGTGTTTAGAAACTAAAATAATTCTCTAGCAGGCTTAATTTTAGTCAATGGAACTGCCAGGTAGTGAGCCCCATGGCAATGCTGGGTGGTCCTCTTGGATGATGGCTAACATCACAGACTCTGGAGACAGATGGCCTGAGGTCAGATCCAGACTCTCCCACCAACTGCCTGTGTGACATTAGGTTTATGATTTAACCCTGAAAGCATCAGTTTTCTTAGGAGCAAAATAATTATTATAATATTAATTACTTCACAAGATTGCTATGAGGATGAAGGGCAGATAATATGATAGGACTGTTAGAGCAGTGCTGGGTAGATTGTAAATATATATTAAGTAGCAATTAGCTCCCTTGATTTTCAATGGTTTGTGTGAGGGGGGATAAGCCTACAGATGCTATAAAAAATGAGTTCTCTTTCACATAGCCATTTCTTTTCATTCCTAAATATGATCTGTGAACATCTTGCTCTAAATATTCAGATGTTATCTCTTTGTCGTTGATAAAATAATTTATTTTCTTATTTATAAATATCAGTGCTTTGATTTGAATTTTTCTCTGCAAAACCATGCTTGGAAATTTAATTCACAGTGTAACATTCAGGGGGGCTGCTGATGAGGAGTGATTAAGCCATGAGGGCTCCAACTCAAGAATGAATTAACACCATGATCATGGGAGATGCTCATTCTAATAGGGCAAGTTCTGTGGCCTGTGCTCCTTCTCACCCTCTCTTTGCACTTCCACCATGGGGTGATACAGCCAAAAGGTTCTCTCCAAAAGCCAACCTTGATTATGGACTTCCCAGCCTCTAGGCCTGTGAGAAATAAGTTTCTGTTCATTATAAACCATCTGGTCTCAAGCATTTTGTAAAAGCAACACAAATCTAACTAAGGCAATCAGTAAGAGACATTGAATGGTGAAATCCAGAATGAGACGGAGATTTATCTTCCTTCAAGAAAACAGCAGATTGGTGTCCTTCACAGAGTATCAATTGCCAATATATCCACAAATCTAACAAAAATCGACAGAATTAATCTCTGTCAAAGTCTGAAGTTTACAAAGGAATTAATACAAAAGTGCTGCCCCAATGGAGCTTTTGTTCTGAAGAGAAATCGGACTAGCATCTAAGAACCTCATAGTAGACTAGAAAGAGATACATTTCCAAAGAAACACAGGGATAAGATGTGTTGTGAGATTACGGGAAAGTGTCATTCCTTCCCATATAGGTTATGAAAGAAAAAATGAACCCAGAAGTATTTGAACTGAACTATCAAAGAGTGAGATTTGGGTGTAATATTACCAAGAAAAAACAGTAGTGATGGAACTGCATTAGCTAATACGAAGGTATATTAAAAACTTTGCAAAAAGTAAAATTAAATGATAGACTCATTTTGGTGCAAAAATTGAAATCTATGCATATGAAGGGTCTCCAGAAAATTCATAAAAAGTAAATATTAGGAAAAGATGATATATGTGGATTTCAACTTTTTTGCACAAAAAATAAACACCTTTTAATTGCATTTACCCATGAACTTTAAAAAACATGTATTTATGTGAGAGTCACACACAAAGAGAGAAAATAGAGAGAGAACTCTGATCTACTGGTTCACTCCCTAAATGCCGATAATTCTTGGGCTGGGCCAGGCCTGAAACCAGTAGCCTGAATGCAAATCCAGTCCTACCACATGGGGGACAGGAATCTGATTACTGGAACCTCTGCCTCCCAGAGCCTATGTCAACAGAAAGCTGGTGTCAGGAGCCATAACTGGGTATCAAACCAAGTACTCCATGATGGGACACAGTATTTTGACCACTAAGCTAAATACCCATCTCTCCATCATGTTTTGAAGTACCCTTGTATGATTAGTTTTAATTTTTCTATCTAATGCAGCATGCTATTTCCTGAATGCGTTGTCTATGGGATAACTACAAGTTTAAGATAATGGGATTTTCCATACTACACCTTGGAGAAAGATTGGTAGTGGGATAGAATCCCTAGCATTGACCTGGCCCAGCCCTAGCAGTTGTAGACATTTGGAGAGTGACCAGTGATAGAACCTCTGTTTCTGCCTCTGTCTCCCTCTCTCATTTCAAATAAAGTGAAAAATAAATCAACACATAAATAAATAAAGTTTTAAAGGTATGTAGGATGATTGTAGTAAAAACTTGGAGGCCAGTGTTGTGGCATAGTGGGTGAAGCTGCCACCCGCAATGCTGGCATCCCACATGGGTGCCGGTTCATGTCCCAGTTGCTCTATTTCCAATCTAGCTCTCTACTAATGGCCTGGGAAAAGTAGTGGTGGATTGCCCAAGTGCTTGGGCCCCTTGCCCATGTGGGAGACCCTGAAGAAGATCCTGGCTCCAGGTTTCAGATTGGCCCAGCCCTGACTGTTGTGGCCAACCAGAAGATGTAAGACCTCTCTCTCTGTCTCTCCTCTGTAACTCTAAATTTCAAATAAATAAATACATCTCAAAAAACCCTCTAAGAATTCATGGAGAAATTATAAGAAATTTTTAACATAAAACAATAATAGTGCAGTATATGGTATTAATTTAAATGTAGACAATATTGCAACAGTACATTTTCCATGCAATGCAAATATTAAATATATTTCAATGCTAATTCAATAAAATTCTAACAGGATATTTCATGGAACTAGACAGTTATTTCTAAAGCCAAAATGGAAAAGCACAAAGACAAGAATAGTAAGGCAAATCTGAGAACATGTTTCAAGGGGAATTTCAACCAGATAGTCAAGCATAGAAAGCTGTGGAATATAAGACAGTGTGTTGTACAGCAGAGACAGACAAACAAGCAAGGTGAGTAGAACAGAGAGCCAAAAATAGAATCACCATCTACTTGATGAATGACACAGGTGGTATTTTAAACCACTGGAATAATCAATAAATGGTTATGGGACAATTATTAATAGTTATGGCTTGGAAACAAATTTGGTGTCAACCAAAGGCCCATGTGTTAAAGTTTTGGTTATGAAAATAAGGTTAATGATTAAGGATGGATCTTCAGCAAATTATAGTATCTGAAGGTAGAACCTTAGGAAGTATGAGACTGCAATGAGTTGTCAGGGTGGAATACTATGATTGAATGATTGTGGCCTTGTATAAAGACACATGAATGCCAACGGAGAGTGTGCTTCCTATGTCTCTCTGCCTGCTGGCTCACTCAGTTACAGTGACAAATGCTGACTAGCACAATAACCTACAATGGACTAGAGTAATCATGATGAACCCTAGATCAAATCCTAGAGAAATGAAACAGATTATTTGTAGTGGGGGTTTCTGATAAAAACATTCAAAGCAAATTTTAAAACTTTTAAAGAATCTAAAGAATGGAAGAATTAAAAAGTGAGATATTGATAAATTTCAATATGCTTAAAAAACAGAAAACACTGCATGTGAACAGAAACCATAAGCAAAATTTAAGGGCATGCCAAAGACTGAGAGATATTTCCAATATACAAAATGAAAACAGAATTGTAGCAGTGCAAAATATCCTTTGGAGCTAAAGTACCTGAGTTTGAAACCAGATTTTTTCACTTATTGGCTGGACAACTTTGGACAAGTTATTTCACATTTGAGTGCTTGGGTTCCCCCTGCATACAAATAAGAATATTAAATATCTCCATCTTTTAAAGTTATTGTAGAGATCAAATGACTTAGAGAACATTAAGATTCCTACATGTTAGCAACTAGCTTATAGGATTAATGTTAAAAAACATATTGAGAGATACTAAAATGGATAAAGTATTACATTGTACATCAACAGTCAGCACAAGAGCTGATCAAGTCACTGTTTCTCATAGTGTCCATTTCACTTCCACAGGTTTCCCCTTTGGTGCTCAGTTAGTTGTCACCAATCAGGGAAAACAAATGATATTTGTCTCTTTGGGAGTGGCTTAATTCACTCAGCATGATGTTTTCCAGATTCCTCCATCTTGTTGCAAATGACCGGGTTTCATTGTGTTTTTTTTACTGCTGTATAGTATTCTATAGAGTACATGTCCCATAATTTCTTCATCCAGTCTACTTTTGATGGGCATTTGGGTTGGTTCCAGGTCTTAGCTATTGTGGATTGAGCTGCAATAAACATTAATGTGCAGACAGCTTTTTTGTTTGCCAATTTAATTTCCTTTGGGTAAATTCCAAGGAGTGGGATGGTTGGGTTGAATGGTAGGGTTATATTCAGGTTTCTGAGGAATCTCCAGACTGACTTCCATAGTGGCTTAACCAGTTTGCATTCCCACCAACAGTGGGTTAGTGTCCCTTTTTCCCCACATCCTCTCCAGCATCTATTGTTGGTAGATTTCTGAATGTGAGCCATTCTCACCAGGGTGAGGTGAAACTTCATTGTGGCATACTAAAAATAAGTGAGAAAAATCTGGCAGAAAAATGGGCAAATGTAAAGTTTAGCATCTCAAAGAAGAGAACACCCAAATATCCAATAAACATTGTAAAAGATGATCAACCTCATTAGTGATCAAGGAAATACAAATTAAAACTCCAGTGAGATGCCATTTCATGCTCATCAGATTGGTAAAATTCAAAGTGTAGTTCTGTGGAGCAAACCTACAAACCACTGGTAAGAATGTAAATTGCACAACAGATTTGGAGAGTAATTTGGCATTATCAAGGAACATTGATAATGCTCAGACTAGATAATATAGCAATTGTAGTCCTGAGATAGAAGCCCTAGGGAAATTTTAATATGGACACTCCAAAAGACACATACAAGAATATTCTTAGCAATCTCATTTATAATAGTAAGTAGCTGGAAGAAACCTGCATGTCTTTCCTTAGTGAAAAGGATAAATAGCATGCTCTACTCACATAGAGAATAAATATAAGAATAAATATAAGAAACAGAATGTTCATCCCCATTTGTGCCCTAGATCCCATTGCTTCTCACTTATATAAATATCGTTATAAGCATCTCTTTTCTGCAAGATTGAATTTTCCATTCTTACTGGATATTCCCATGCACATACAGTTTGGTATACTTATTCTTTCTACATTTGCTGCCAGCTACTATCCCATTCCCATTTCCTTTATAGAAGTCTTTGAAATTTTTGTGGATACTTAATGTCTCTAATGCCTTTGCTCCCACTCTCTTTTTAAATCTTTGTAAATTTTCTTATTTCAATAAAAGATGCCTCAAAATATTACACAGAACTTTTTTTGTTGTTGTTTTTAAAGGTTTATTTATGTACTTGAAAATCAGAGTTATACAAAGAGAGAGAGAGAGAGAGAGAGAGAGAGAGAGAGAGAGAGGTCTTCCATCCGCTGGTTCACTCCCTCCCCAGTTGGCCCCAACAGCTGGAGTTTCATCCATCCGAAGCTAGGAGCCAGTTTCTTCTAAGTCTCCCACGTGGGTGCAGAGGCACAAGGGCTTGGGCCATCTTCCACTGATTTCCCAGGCCATAGCAGAGAGCTTGATCGGAAGTGGAGCAACCAGGACTCAAACCGGCGCCCATATGGGATGCTGGCACTGCAGGTGGCAGCTTTACCTGCTATTCCACAACACCAGCCCCTACACAGAACTTTTGACTGATGCTTTTCTCACTGTAATCTTTTCAAGAAACACAATGTTTCAGAAATAATAACAAATAAATATTTTATATATGGTAAAACACTTCCTGTTACCTTAACCTTTCTTCTTTACAATTTCCAGCCTTTTTTTCCCACTGTTGTTTCTTGTGTAGTAATGCAATTTATTTGTGTAACAAAAGCAAATAAATATTTTTATCTCCCTCTACTTTTACAAATGTATAGAATATTCTACTGACTGTTGCATAATTCTCTTTTTTATTTAATGGTGGGTCATAGAGGTTATTTCATATCAGCATATGATAGTGTTCAACTTTTTTTACAAGTGCATAATGTTCAATTGAATGCGGGTACCATATAATTTATTTTACTCTAGCACTTTCCTAATGATGAATATTTAGATTGCTCCTACACTTCTGCATTTACAATGGTGCAATCAATGACCTTGTGTATAAACTGTTTTGTATGGGTGTAAGCATATGTAGATGAGTTTCCACAAGTGGCACCTGGGTCAAAGCAAAAGACATTTACTTTTGATAGGTACTACTAAGCGTCTTTACATAGGCACTGTGCCAATTTAAATAGCAATGTATGGGAGTTCCTGCTCCTCTACAAGAAATTCTACTATTAAATTTTTAATAATTTTCTTATCACTTTCAGAAAACTTGCATCTTGTAACAAGACAAATTAAGTATCTCTTCATTGATTTAAAACTTTGTGTTCCTTTTTTTGTGAATTATGCTTTTGATTTTTAAAATTAGGTTATTAATTTCTAGGAGTTCTTTAAATACTCTAAATGCTAGTCATTTTTTTCTGTGAAATTTTTTTCACTTTTGTCATTGACATTTGATTTTATCTATTATTTTTTTTCTGCCATGCAGAAGACTCTTTTTGTTTTAAATTTTTCTGTTTTCTGCCTTAGAACTCGCCACATGTGACGTTTATATTAAGGAGTCTTGAAAAAGTTCATGAAAAGTGCATATTATATATTTAAAAAAATGTTTTTTATTTGAAAGAGTTAGACAGTGAGAGAGAGAGAGAGAGAGAGAGAGAGAGAGAGAGAGAAAGGCCTTCCTTCCATTGTTACACACCCCAAATGGCTGCTATGGCCTGAGCTATGCAGATCCGAAGCCAGGAGCCAGGTGCTTCCTCCTGGTCTACAATGCAGGTGCAGGGCCCAAGCACCTGGGCCATCCTCCACTGCTCTCCCGAGGCACAGCAGAGAGCTGGACTAGAAGAGGGGCAACTGGGACTACAGCCCTGCGCCCATATGGGATGGCGGCGCTGCAGGCGTAGTATTAACCAAGTGAGCCACGGCGCCAGCCCCAAGAAAGTACATATTGTAAAACCAACTATATATGGAGTTTTAAAAACTTTTGCACCAAGATAAACTTATCTTTTAATTTGATTTTTCCATGGGCTTTTTTGAAGTTCACTTGTGAAAAAAAAATTCCCCCAAGTTTTCTTTGGTTGCATTTATTGTCTCATTATTTAAAACATCAAATTTCTAGACCTCTTGGAATTTATCCTTAGAGTATGGTGCAAGGTATGGATCCAATTTTATTTTTTTCCAAATGACTATCAGCTTATTTCATTTATTGAATATTATCTCTTAATTGCCAACTTTAATTGCTTCTAGATTTCTGTTTTCTTATTTATTGATCCGTTTGTCTATTTATGGGCAATACAACAGTGTTATAATGGAGGAACTAAAGTAATAAACAGGCTTCAAAATCCAATTAAGCTAATCCTTCAATCATCACCCTTCATTTTAAAAATTTTCTCCTATTCTCATTTATTTTTCCACATAAACATAGCATCTGTCTAGTTCCACAAAAACCCCATTGGTATTTTTATTGGAAACTCATTACATTTATAAATTAACTTGCAGAGAATTAACATCTTTATAACACTGAGTTCCTTAATCCAAGTGCTTGATGTGTTATTCATTTGAGCAACCTTTCTTTCACATGGTTTTGCATATTTCTTTTGGCAGGTTTTTTTCATATAATCTTGCATATTTCCTTTTATGACAAGGCATTTTATTTGAATTCTTTAATGCTCAAGAGAAATAAATCTTTCATTTATTATAGTTCCAATTGTTTATTATGATGATGCATGAAATCTATATCTCAAATATGGATCTTAAACTACATTGCCTGGTAGAATTATTTGTATTAGTTTTCAACTCATCCTCTTGGCTTTTATAGGTATACATGCATGACATCTGCAAAAAAGTGATAATTTTACCTCTTATTTTACAAGTTGTATGATCCTAAATTCTTCCTCTTGTCTTAATGTGCTGATGATAATGGTGGACATTTATTTTTTATGGTTGCTGTGGAAATGTCTCTATTCTTTCCTCATTAGGCAAGATGTTGATGTACAGAAGATATGATCATATGGTGTTAAGGTTGTCTCCATCCATTTTCTGTATCCCATGTTGGATTACAAATTTTCCTCTACAAAATTTTCTCTCCAAATTTTTCTCTAGAAATTTTCCTCATGATGACTGCATTATTTCTATAAGTCAAAATTACTTCTGTAGCATTTATAATTGGACAAATTTAGGTTGGATATAAACTTGTAAATGTTCTGTTTCAAACTCATGAAGATTGCTGTGTAGCAACATGAGGCCAAATTTACTTTTCCTCTCTATAGGTATGGTGGCATAAGTTTTATTGCTTCAAAAGGGGCAATTCTAAGAGTAAGGAGGGCTTCTGATAGTAATCACACTGTAATAAAAGATATCAATTGAGACTGTCCCTCATCTTCTCAAAATAAAACAAAGCAAAACCAAATTGGGATATACTAAAAATAGTAACAATAAGAAATTTATTTTCTGTGTATACCAGAAGTTTCTAAGTTTAACAACTTTATTAAAAATGTATCTTAGCATTGAATGTTCCACATTATGTGCTCATTTTTTATGGCACACAAGGAATTTTAATATGTGAATTCAAGGGTTCTTTTCCTTCAGAAAGTTTTCTTGAGTTATATTTTTTCAGTATTTGTTTTATTTCACTGTTTACCCTGTCTTTCCCAGAGATTTATATTTTGTACTTCTTTTGCCCATTTTTAATAACAGACATTTTCTCTGTTATCCCTTTTCACTCTTTACTTCTATTTCAGTTTTGTTATTTTTACCATTTCTGGTATCTGTCTCTTACTTGCTTCTCTGTATAATCTATTTTGTGACATTTTCAGTTGTACTTTATTTCTCTGTTTTCCTTCTATTTCTGAATTCTACCAGATTACATTTTATCTCTTATTTTTAATCATCTTTCTCCTTAGATTTTGTATTTCTGTCTTAAAATACTGCTTCAGAGGTGCAATTACTTCATCAGGCTTGAAGATTTCCTGGCAAAGTCCTTAGTGACAACTTGTTTCAGCCCATGGAACCACACTTTTATGAGTGTTCTTCACCTGCTAATAACTCTTACAGCTTTCATTTATTTTTTTAAGATTATCACTGGATGAATTGTATTTTCCCAGATTTTAACTATTGGCAGAAATTGCTTGTGAAGAGTTTAAAAGTGTTGTAGGAGTTCTGGTGTCAGGGTTGAAAGAGTGGGGATTCTGCAGCTCCTGTTCCTTGAGTCTGAGATGTATAACAGATTCTTCTTTTTATTGGATTCTTCAGGACTAGCTGAGCTCCTGTGTTAGAACCCTTTGTATTGTAACTCTTCGTATTGCATCTGTCAATGCAACAGCTCTCTGTGTTACACCCTCTCTTCTCTTATTGAGCCATAGCTTGTCTTCTCTACCAGACCCCAAGAAGTGCTCAAGTCTTCTGAGTTTTAGCTTCTCATCTCTTCTTGGTCCTTTGTCTCACAACCATGACAAATGCAGCACACGGACAAGGCATGAATGAGCAAAGCGAAGGGCATTTACTGAAAAAAGGAAGAGAAAGACTCCTGCCTGGCTCAGGACTTTTATGTGTTTCTAAAGCAGGAAGTTCTCCCTGATTGGTTGAGGTAAATGCTAATGAACCAATCAGGGAACTGACATTGGAGTAGCCTGATTTGCCCAGAAGTTCCCACAGTTCTCCATCAGGTCCATTCTGCCTAAGCAAAAACGTTGAAGATTGCATTTTATATATACTCCTCTCTTCCTCGGGCTCCTGGAGAGATAACTCATATATGCTTCCTTTCCTTTCGAGGTACCCCTGGAATCCCTATCAACAGGAACAGCCTTGTGTTTTAGAAAACGAAGCCCAAAAGATCTCTTCTCTTTTTATTTGCATGTAGGCAGGATATTTCTGGGACATATGATTGGCTTTTGTCTAGCTCTACATCCACTGGTATTATCAACTACCCATGTCCAAGTAGGTACTTCCACTAGCCTTGTTCATCCCAGTTATCATATGTAAAAGCCAGCGATGTGGTTTTTAAAATGCAAGTGAGCTCCTTATCTTCAGAAAATGCATTTTTTCTATAAGGTAGTGGGGGAAATGTTGACTTATATGGCTGTATTCCTACCAGAAACTCCCTTTTCTTTGGAACTCATCCTCATCAACAGTTTGCTGCATGATCCCACTGAAAATGCTCTGGTGAAAATCCTCAGTAACCTCCACCTTTTTCCTTCTCATTGTCAATTTTTAGATATTGTTCTATCTGACTTACCATCAGCACATAGTGTAGTAGATCACCCCTCCCCCCTTTAAAGGATTTTTCTCAATTGCATTCAAGGACACCATTCTCTCAATTCCCCTCGTACCACATTGGCTGATTCTCCCAACTCTTCTCCTAATCGTTCCCCCACAACCTCAAACTCTTAACATCAGAATACACCAGGGCTACATTCTCAGGTCTTTTCCCTGTTCTCTCATTTTTTTCTTTGTCTCCACTCCTTTCTTAGGTGATGTTATCCAACTGGATGCTTTATATACCTCTCAATGGGGCTGAAACCTTCATTTTAGTTATATTCCTAAGGATCACCCCCAAACTCCAGATTGGTATTTACAAAGAAGCGTTTAAAAGGTTAATAGGAAAGTGGAATCAAAACACAATGTGACGCTTCCGTGAACTTATAAATATATATGTAATTTACCGTTAGACATCCCCTGGATATTTGACATGCATTGCAAACTTAACTTGTCAAAGTAAAGCTCCAACTCTGAATCTGAATCTCCTCCAACTCACATGAAGAAAGCTCACTCCTTCCCGTTGTTGAGGACCCAAAACTTGCAGTAATTTTTGTCTTTCTTACTTCTAAAGCCTTTCATCAGATCTGTCAAATTGTATTTATAATATATCCAGAATATCATCACTTCTCACCAGCAATCAGCATTTCAGGTGTGATTAGTGCAAGGGCTCCAAACCAGTCTCTCTGTTTTTACTACTGCCCTTTCATGGTCTGTCTTCTGCATGGCAACCCAACGAATACAAACACAATGTAAGTGATATCACATCACTTCTCTCTTCAAACTGATTTAAAAGTTGTTTACTTCAAGGGTGGGCATTTGGCCCAGAGGTTAAGCTGCTGGTTAATATGCCTGCATCGTATAGTAGAGTGCCAGGGTTCAAGTCCCAGCTCTGCTCCTAATTCCAGCTTCCTGCTAAAGTGCACCCTGGGAGGCAACATTGATGGTTCAAGTAGTTAGTTCTTTATCACTCACAAGGGAGACCTGTATTGAGTTCCTGGCTCCAGGCTTGGATCTGGAGCAGCTCCAGCCATTGTGGGAATTTGGGGAATGGACCAGTAGATGGGAGCTTTTTCTATTTGTCTCTTTCACTGCCTTCAATAACTTTTTATAAAAATCAATAACTTCACTCAAAGGAAAATCTACATTCTTTCAATGGACACAACTCCCTTCATCATGCAGCTCTTTTCTCAAAATACAATGTTTTTGTGATTTGTTAACTATTCCAGGAAAGTTGCTGCTTTACTACCTTTAAACTGCATTCATTCTCTGCTTAGAATTTAATTATTCTCATTGTCTGTGTACTTGAGGACTTCAGATTGCCCTTTAATACCCCCTATCAGTAAATCCTTTCTTGAAAACTCTACGTAATAACAACCACCACTGGGTAACAAATTCTGCCTCCTCAAATTTTAGTGTTCTCTCTCTCTCTCTCTTTTTAAGATTTATTTGAGAGGCAGAGTTACAGACAGAGACAGATACAGGGAGAAATGTGTTCATTTGGTTTACTCCCCAAATGGCCACATTAGTCAGAGCTGCACCAATCCGGAGCCAGGAGTCAGGAACTTCCTCTGGGTCTCCCATATGGATGCAGGGGCCCGAGCACTTAGGCCATCTTCCACTGTTTCTTCAGGCCACAACAGAGAGCCAGATCAGAAGTAGAGCAGCTGGGACTAGAACCAGCACCCATATGAAATGCTGGCACTGCAGGTGGAGGATTAGCCCAATATGCCATAACTCCAGCCCCTTTAGTGTCCTCTTTATCCTGATTTATTTCTCTTCAATATCTGTCCCCTTCTGTCATTTTAGGGGAGATGTTATTTATTGGTGCTGTTCACTGCTGTGTTTTTAGTACTTTGATCCATATTTGAGGTCATAAAATTTTAACTGAATTGTCCAGGCCGCAGCTCACTAGGCTAATCCTCCACCTTGCGGCGGCAGCACACTGGGTTCTAGTCCCGGTCAGGGCACCGATCCTGTCCCGGTTGCCCCTCTTCCAGGCCAGCTCTGCTGTGACCAGGGAGTGCAGTGGAGGATGGCCCAAGTGCTTGGGCCCTGCACCCCATGGGAGACCAGGAGAAGCACCTGGCTCCTGCCATCGGATCAGCGCGGTGCGCCGGCCACAGCGCGCCTACCGCGGCGGCCATTGGAGGGTGAACCAACGGCAAAAGGAAGACCTTTCTCTCTGTCTCTCTCTCACTGTCCACTCTGCCTGTCAAAAATAAAAAAAATATAACTGAATAAAGAGATTTAGATGAAATGACAACAAATATTAATTGCATAAACATATGTGATGATACTTCAGCAAACTTGTGAAAAATGAAATTTAAAGATTAATTTATTTTGGTACAAAATAAATTGAAATCCATGCTCAGAGTTTTCAGAATACATATTTTCATGAACTTTTTGAAGACCCTTTGGATGTATAGATTTTAAAAGGTTTTATATAAAAATACTTTCACTCCATTGTTTGAAAGTACCTTCACATGAAATTTTATATCATTAATACGAAAATTCAGAATTGATAACTGATAATATATAGTGCTTTAGGGAGAGAAGCACATTGGAGAAATATTTAAATATCTATAGAATGCAAGGGAGAAAGAGAGAAATCACTACAAGGAGTACATGAGGAATGTCAATGATACATATAATGTTTAACTTCTCAAAAATAAAAAGTAAGTGTTACCATATTAAGATTTCGTGTAGCAGGGTAGTGGGTAAATGATGTCTTTCTTATTCTCTATATTTGTTGATGCATTGAAAATACTTCATTTAATCCCTTATATCCAGAAAATATATAGCTTCTGGGAACCCTCTGAGTGATAAGGAACTGATTAAAATGATTGTGCCTGAGAAACTGATTGAAATAGTTGTCAAGGATTGGCAGGAATTAAAATACATCTAAATTTAAACAATTCTGAAGGCAAAAGAGTGTTCCTGGGTCCTTATTATCTCACTTAGAAAAGCTGGTTAGTCACAAATTTTTAGAGAAAAATGCCCCTGATTATTAAAATTAAAGCATACAAACATGCAAAAAAACAAGTGGACTTCAAAAACATTTATAGAAAATCAGTGTTATGAAAAAACTGTGTAAGGACTTCAATATTTTATCCCACTAAAATAAAAATAAATTTGTTTTTAATTCAACTTTTTCTTGTACTTTTTCAATTCCCTTGCATATAATTTTTTTTCTGTCTTTCAAACCTTTGCTATTACTAGGACTACAGAGCTGAATAAAATGAAAATGGAAAGAAACTTGGCTTCAAAAAGTTCACAGTCTAGTGAGGAAGATGGACAAAGAAACAGTTATAAAACAATGTGCTATAATAGTGCTATAATAGCTACATGTGCGGTGCCACGGGGGCAGAGAGCTGTGAGAATGAGCTTCCCATATGTCAACAGAGATCTGTGCTCACGGAGAAACCTTACCCAGAGCCATGCTGTTAGCAACTATGTTCCAAAATCTACCATAATTATTAGTCCTAACTGCCAAATCTAGGGCCTCCCACTAGAATTTATTATACTCCAGGCTTTGTGACTTTTTTTTTAAAGTAATAAGGCATTTGTTAAACTCAACACATCCTTGGGAAGTTTTATGCTCCAATTTAAGTGCCATGTGGCTCAGTTAATCAGTTGCCTGGGCTTCTACAATTTCTATATCCAATCAAAAACCAGGCAGTGAGAGGCATGTTTATCAGAACATGGGACATTCTGAAGCAAATTTACTCTCTTGATAATCTACTGATAAGAGACAAGGAGAAAGCCTCTCTCAGACGAAAACACTCTGATGATTTTTCAACCAAATGTTATTGACAAAATGATGGAGCCAATTAGTTAGATATTAGCTGGCTCTGTTATGATACTGAGTTTAGCTATGGGTAAAAGCAAAGACAGTGACAGCTAGATGAGAGGGAATAGGAACAGAAATCTAACCATACCCATGCAAAGTATGGCAATACAAATCACTAGTCTGAATATTAAAAGATCAGGGTTCTGTTCACGGACTGCTATGAACAGATTTCATATTTTGCCTGCCTTTACTAAACCATTTTCCTCTTGAATTTATATCTATTCTTTGGAAAGAGCATCATGGGGCAAAATTCACCTTGCTGACATGATCTATTGCTTTGGCATTACCTCTATTGCTTCAAATCCTCGGGTTTCTGCCATCGGGTACACAGATTTTACAAAGATGAGATGGCTTTTCCATCAGAAGTTCAGAAGAGAAAACTTAAGTGTTATGTGCATTGTTTCTGGTAGCAAAATCAAAATGGGAAGCAATAAATGGTCATTCTATGAATTTGAGGATGCACAGATGAATGATTCTGTACTTAAATATTATTTAACATAAATGAATTATTACAATGATCTGCATCTCCAGCTTGGTCCTAAAATCTTGAAGCTGAGGGAAATCATTTTCCTTAACCTGTGTTTCATTTCTGCAAATGATGCTGTCATCTAAGAGGAAAAATGACAGTTCATGAAGCCCAATCCTACCCATTCTATACAGCAGGAGTTTTAGAAGTTGGCTGAGAAATTTCAAGGAAAATAAGACTCTCTTTGGGAATATCCCTGCTGGCTCTATTTGCAAATCGTATATAAGTGGTGTCTTACTTTTAGTTTATATGGTAGAATAATTGCCTCATGTTTCTGGACTGAATTCTGGCTAAAAGTTCTGTAGGAAAACTTAGATTTCTGGCAGGTATAATACCTAAAGGAAAATTGTACACAATATGCAATTAATTACACCCTTTGCAATTTATCCTGCCTTCTCTTGTTAGGTCAGTCTTTCAGTACAGTTCATTGCATGTTTCAATCTCTGTTCAGTGCCATCAAATAAAAGCATATTTTTCATAGAATGACATCAAAATTTATAAACATAGCATTGAAAGTCGTTGCACTGAAACAGTCATGTCAGCTTCCACTGTATCCTCCTATTTTTTCCCTGCACTAACTACTCGAACACCCTACTTTTGTTCATGCTTGCTTCTTTGGATTTCTCTCAACATTTTAGGTTTTTCCCATATGAAGGTTACTTTCTTTCCTCATCATAATATCATTTTCCTCTTATTATAAATATATTTTAATATCCAACTCAAATTGTCTCCATGAAACTTTTCCTTATCGTTCTGATTAAATGTAGTCTATCCCACTGTGAATTTTATGGTTTCCTTTAGAATTAGTCACATTATAGACTTTTCTATAATTGTTAGAAGACTTATCTGTAATTTTTCCATTTCACAGGTATTTCTTGAATATCATTATGAGCCAGGCATAATGCTGGTCTTAGATTATGTATTTTAGCAGAAGAGATAGACCAAAAATACAACGACGGAGAAAGGGAGGAGGAGAGGAAAGAAACAAACAAATAAATTGTATAATGTAAGAAATGCTATGAAAAAAATACAAGCAACATGCTGCTGATGTTAGAACTAACACAGATGCCAGAATACTTTAGATTAGTCAGGGAAGGCCAATCTGAGAGGGTGAACTTGAACCAGAGAGGTAAGCATGAGAAGAATATGATAATGGAAAGAGTGGAGGAAGAACGTTTCAGAGAGGAGCAAGGATACATAAACGCATTGAGACAACAAGGAACCTTGGCATGCATGAGGAAATTAGAGACTGTATATAAGGCAAAGAGGGAGCACTTAGGGCATTATGGCCCGCAGAAAGGTGTTTGGATATCACTCTAAGTGCAATAGGAAGCCATCGGTAGGCTGTCAAGTTTGGGGAAATATTTTTATTCAAGGGCCATTTGGATATTTATAACATCATTTGTGGGCCATACAAAACTATCAACTTTAAAATTATCCTGCTATAAGTTTACTGAGTTTAGAGTCCCATCTGCAGATGCCTTGGCATGGCCAGACCAGATGATTTCTCAGGCTTATATGGCCCACGGGCTGCACATTCCCCAACCCTGTTAGATGTAGAGGGGGCAGTTATATTTTAATTGTTGTAATGTAAAATAATTTTCTGTCATTGGTGAGAAGAATGGACAGGAGTAGAAAGAATATATTGAAAATTAGTTAGCAGGCTATTTCAACAATCTAGATAATGCAGATTGTATTTCTAGAGAAATGATGGGACAAGATCTTCTATCAAATAGGCTTTGAACCTCCTTTAACGAATAGGTAGAGTCAGCGTTCCCTTCACTTGAATTCAGTAGGGGTTTCTGACTGCTCCAAATAATAGACTACGGGAGAAGCGATGCTATGGCTTTCCAGGCTGCACAACAGAAAGGATGTGGTTTTCTCCTTGCTCTCTCCTTGGGGTGCTCGTTTCATGGGATGTCATCCACCTTGCTGGGAGGAATTCTGAGCCTTTTCATATGGAGAGACTCATGCATGGAAAGACTGAGACCTCCCAACCCCAGATGTCACCAGCCTCTGGTCTCATGAGTGAATCTGCCTTTGCACGGCTTCTACTTCCAGACTTCACGGCTTCCAGTTGAGGCCCAGACACGATAAACAAAGACAAACTGTCTCCATGGTCCCTGGCCTCCATTCCAAATCCATAGAATCTGTGAACATAATAATAACAACAAATTTGCTCTATGCAACTAATTATGCAGTAATCTATTTTTAGCAATAGATGAGAAATAAGTGGTGATAGAGATGACAGAAGGCAGACTCACGATATACTTAGGAATTAGAATCTAAAATATTTGCTGGGGAAATGGGAATAGGTAATGAATAAGAGTGAATAAAAGATGGCTTCTAAATTTTTGACTTCAGTAAGGCAAGATCAAGAACACAGGATGATAGAGATAACATATTTGGAAGGGGAAAATCTGATCTTTAATAATAGATTTTAAGCTTTTTGTGAACAAGGGAGAATTGTCTATCTCCTCCACAGCACAAAGCACAGTGTCTTTGACTGGTAAGTGCAATAAATATCTCCTAAATTGAGCTATGAAGAGACTACTGCCCACGACTGCCCCAGTGAGATCATCCCTTCTGGAAGCATTTGTCTACAATATATATGGATTTAAATGAAGATGCATTTTTAACATTTGCATAAAGGGAATTGACATATTACATCAATTAATCATACTTGGCAAGAGAAGGAAACATAAATTAACTTGCTGTCTTTCAGACATTGGCTTCACACAGCAAAGTGATATAAAGAACTGGAAAATGTATGGTTAATTTGGCTTATGGGGACATGCATATATTAAAATCGGTCATAGAAGTCACAAAAATGAGGAATTATTGTTTCATATTGTGTTCTGTAAACAAAACCTTCGTGCTTCTTGCTTATGACTAATTCTAGTTTGTGTTGCAAGACCTTGGCCTTTTCTTCCCAGTGTTGTTGCATAGATTTGTATTAGCCGTAGCTTATTTATAGAGTGCTTAATTGAATGTATTCACTCCCTAGTTTCAGGAAATTTCCTAATATGTCTGAGACACTCACTGACCAAGTATCTGAGTAACACAGCTGCAGAAATGGAAGCCAAGAACTTTATAGAATAGCACCTGAGTTGAAGCTGAGTCCTTCTGAGTTCCCTCGGTTTTTGCAGCTTCCAAGGCTTAAAAGCCATTCTATCTGCACTCTTGGTGCTTGTCACACTGCTTCACGCAGACTTGTCCACTTTGTAAACACCTTCCCAGGGGCTAGGTTGCCTTTTCTTTCTGGCACCCCAGTTGAGATTTATCGTTCTTAAAATATTTGCCAATCTCGTTTATATTCAAAGGGTAAATATGAACTCTGGAGACATCTCCCCTTGGCCACATTGTTTGCTTGTGTTTCTGGTAGGGTGAGGAATGCTGTGCTGTGGATTCCATGGAGGGAACCTCTGTGGGAAAAGGCAAAGGCTTGCAAAATGAGCTCCCGGTGCCTGGACACACAGCAGGTCTTTCTTCTCATCCCAGGCATGGGGCTCAACTCTTCAATGAGGAAGGGTCTTAAATGACAAAGGCATCCTTCTTTTGACTTTTTTTCCCCCTTTGGAAGGGAAGCTAATACAATCAACTCATTTTGCTTGGCTTTTAAAAATGATGGTCCTGGATAAGACATTAAGGTTCATCCCTTATTAAATGTTGATTCTAATTAAACAATCTCTCCACCTTGAAGGAGAAAATTGATTGTTTAAGATTTTTGTGGATAAAATCATGATGATTAGTGAGGTTGCAGTTAGTTATTGAGTCTTAATATATAGTTGTAACTTAAAGGGCATTATTTTTCAAACAATGGTCAATGATCTGTCAGATTTCCTAAGGTATTTAGAATGTTCACTGTTTGGGATCATCTCTTGTATCCTCAAATTCATGCTGTACTCCAGGGAGTAGGTGCTAGTGGCCCAACAGGATTTATTTACAAAATTAAAAGGATTTTTTTTAAATTATTCATTTGAAAGGCAGAGTGATGAGAGAGAGAGAGAGATGGGAAGAGAGAGAGAGAGAGAGAAATTTTCCATCTGCTGGTTCACTCCCCAGATGCAACGACTGGAGGCTGGGCCAGGTCAAAGCCAGAAGACTAGGACTGCATCCATGTCTTTCAGGTTTGTGGACCCAAACAGTGCATCATCTGAAGCCGTCTCAATTCATTAGCAAGAAACTGTATCCAAAATAGGGGAGTCAAGATGCAAACTGGCACTCTGATGTGGGATGCAGGCATCCTGAGTGGCAACTTAACCTACCGTGCCACAATGCCCACATCTGAGAGGAGTTTTCATAAAGAATTGTATAATGCTGCATCTAATGGTCTTCATAATATTCCATGAACAAGGAGATTAGAACTTACAGTGAGTCTCTCTCCCTCCTTCCCTCACTCCAAACTTTTAACAAATTTTTAAAATCCTCCTCCTTCCCTCCAAAATTTAAAAAATCTCCTCAATACAAAATGGAGGATGTCTGGTAAAAGGTAGAGTGGAGAAAGGAGAGGTGGAATCTGTAGCAGCCCGTTGTGGGTAACTGGCTATCTTGATGTCACTCTCTACCCTCTTTTACTCATCAACATCACCCTTGTAATTTGTGGCAAAGCTGCAGGCTTCATAAATTAAGGGCACTGGTTTTTAAAATTTATTTTAAATTAACAAAACCAATTTGATCATTGTAGCCATTTAGGATACATCAAGGTACATAAAGTATACATTTAACATCTTCCTCCATCAAAATGCCTCTGCTTTTCCTGGTCTGACATAGGACCAGTTACTGTTATCAGTCAGATGCATAAATTTTCAGTGCTTTTATTTATTTATTTTTGGTCAAAATGAGTTCACAAAATACAGAGTATCACCAGCTAGCTTTTCACCCAATTATGATACATGGGGTTTTTCATTTGTGTGTGTGTGTGTGTACGAATATATATATATATATATACATATACATATATATGATTTATTGCACATAAGTGTGTAAATATGTAAATTATTTTGTATGTATAATATATAATATATTATATATAACTGTTGACAAAATAATGTCCATGGTGGAATGTGTACTCAGGATTCTCATCATTAGAGCACATAACTGTATAATCCTCTCACTTTGAATGTGATGCGCTTGTGATTACTATGGGATGCCACTTCTGGAAATCAATGATGCTATGTGGCAAAGGTGTATTTAAAGTCTATAATCAGTTGACTTTGAGTTAATCAAGAAGGAAATTATCTTAGGTGAGGCTGAACTTGTCAAGTAGGTTCTTTAAATTTCAGTCTAGTGTCACATCCAGAAGACATCAGACAGATTTGGAGCTATGGATGTTGCCCTATCAGCCTTTCAGGATCAAATCTACCCTGGTGTGGGGAGGACCACATGGCGGGGCACGTCAAGCAGCTTCAGGAGGTAAAAGCAATCCCTGAGTGACAGCCGGACAAAGAGGGGATCCTTGGTCATACACCTTTAAGGAATTGTATTGAGACAACAGTGAGCTTAGAAGAGGACTTTGAATCTCAGAGTAGATTGTGGTCCTCGCCAACACTTTTATTTTAGCTTGGTAAGATGCAGAGAAGATGAATCAGGTTATTCGTGTATGATTCCTGACTTGCATAGTAACTGCAAAGTGATAGATTTGTATTGTTTTAAGTTGCTAAGTATGGTGGGTTGAATTATGCCTGCCAAAATATATGTCCATTTGACATCCACATGTGATCTTATTTGAAAAGAGGGTCTTTGTCTGCGTAGTTATGGAGAGGATCTCAGGATGAGGTCATGCTGGTTGAGGGTGGGCAGAAAAGATAATGATACAGACAGACAGAAAAAAGGTGGCCTAGTGGAAAAGGGGCCAGAGATTGGATTTAAGCAAGTCCCAAGCTCAGGATAAGAAAGGTTGCTGAAAGTTACCAGGATCTGGGAGAGAATCATGGAATGTTTTCCCCTTGGAATCTCTAGAGGAAACCAACGCTACTGATATGATACTATGAGAGAAGGAATTTCTCTCCTTTTTTAAGCCACTGCACTTGTGATGATTTGCTCCATGGAAATAAAAAAGTAATGCACAATTTTAAAATGGCAGGGGATTTTTCTCCCTCTACCACCATCTCAGGTGGCAATAACTAAGGAGGCAAACCTTGATGCTCGCCCCAGTGTCATTGCTCTGCTTCTGCGGGCTGCACTTCTTCAGCAATGTGATCAGGTACCCTTACACTTGGCCTGCTTTCTTATCCGCCTGGGTCCTATAGACATTCTCAATTTTGATGGTTGCCTAAAATGTTTTAAAAAAGATTTTTTTAATGTATGTATTTATTTGAAAAGCAGAACAACAGTGAGAGAGAGGGAGGGAGAAAGAGAGAGATCTTCCATCTGTTGGTTCATTTCCCAAATGATCCCAACAGCCAGGTGTGGGCCAGGCCTGAGTCAGGAACTAGGAAATCTGACCTGGTCTCCCATGTTGGTGGCAGAAGCCCAAGCACCTGGGACAACATCCATCGCCTTCCTAGGTGCATTAGCAGAAAGTTGGGGCAGAAATGGAGCAGCTGGTACTTGAACTGGTAGCTGGGTATATGATGCTATATGCAGCTGCTTACCTGCTGCATCACGACACTGGCCCTTTGATCTTTGCTTTATGGCATTACTGTATGTTTTTTAACTTCAAGTCATGTTGCACACTTGTTGGCATTTGATTGTCTCTCAGAACTGAAAACACCCTTCAGCAGCATTGAGGCTATTTGGGATCTAGAACTCTGTAGATGATAAAGAAAATTCCTAGTTACTCTGAAGTTATGTTGTACCAAAGCAAAGCAAAGTTACTCACAACAGACGTAGCCAAGCAAACCCTAGCTTGCAACTGAAGAGAGGAGGCTCTTTGCACTGCAGATCTATTTAGTTCTTGGTACAAAATGTTAATGATTTTCAAAAACTGACACTACTGTTTTCCACCCTCAAGCCATGATACCAGTAATAAATACATAGGCATTTTAATTCTGCTGGAAACTGAAGCTGCCTAAGACATACTGACCCTTGGAAGATACATTCTGAGTGAGTCCTTTGGCTGTTAACTTCATAATTCACACCATGGGTCTGGTAATCATGGTTTTTCCCTTTCATACTTGAGTTGACAAGATTCAAAATGCAAGAGAACTTTAGAAAGCCTGTGGAAAATAGAAATAAAAGACAAGATTGTGTCAGTGTGAAATTTCTGGAATTCATACATACAGGGGGTCTCCAAAACCTTCAAGGTGAATGTGTATTATGAAAAAAACTGCACATAGATTTCAAAATGTTTGCAGCAAAATAAATCTGTTTTCATTGCATTCGTCTACAAACATTTTGAACCCTCATGCTACCTCTGTTTCTCAGGAATGGGTCTCTGCTTCAGGAAAATGATGTGTGGCTGCAGCATCATGACCTTATTTCTTACTCCCTTCTGTAGCAGAGTGTAAGTTAAACTCATTACTCACTTTAATAAAAGGCAAAAACTCACGCGTGACTTGGATAATTATTTCTTTGTCTGCCAGTAGTGAGATCATTTACTAAAAAAAGTTACAATAAAGAGATGTGTCAAAGGGCAAATAAATGGTTCTACAAGCCATCTTAAAGAGGAATTAGGGAGTACAACAGAGAACTAACATTTTCACAGCTAGGAGGAGAAAAGTTGATAAAATTCTGGGGAACAATGATGGAACAGAATGACAATGACAGAAAATAAGGCCTTTAGTAGTCAGGTTCATTTTTTAAAGATTTTATTTTATTATTTTTATTTGAGAGGTAGAGTCACAGACAGTTAGAAAGGTCTTCCATCCATTGGTTCATTCCGCAAATGGCTGCAATGGCCAGAACTGTACCAGTCCAAAGCCAGAGGCCAGCAGATTCCTCCAGGTCTCCCACGTAGGTTCAGGGACCCAAGGACTTGGGCCATCTTTACTGCTTTCCCAGGCCATAGCAGAGAGCTGGGTTGGAAGAGGAGCAGCTGGGACACAAACCAGCACCCATATGGGATGCTGGTGCAGAAGGTGGAAGCTTAGCCTAGTATGCCACAGTGCCAGCCTCTGTGGTTTGGTTCTGAAACTGAATTGAGTCTAAGATTTGGGCTACTGTTACTTAAGAATACATGACAACCCAGGAGTTAATGTTTTGATGGTGATTGTGATTGAATTTTAATGAGGATCTAATGTTCAGTTTCACTGCTGCCACCATTATACTGCTTTATTCTGACATAGCATTGGAGGGTGGGCAAACCAATGCCTGGCAAACAAGATATCACTCTTTTTCCCAAGTTCCCTGGAGCTTATTGTAAGTAGTTTTTCTCATGATCAGCAGGGCTGATCAATAGTTTTTGAACACTGAGTGACTAGAATTGCATGAGACCATTTCATTTGTCAGATTGTACTTGTCACTTATTTTTTTCCAAAAAGAAGGAATCACTGGTATTCCTGTTCACAAAATGCAAACCTATTTACTTTATGATCTTCTCAATTTGAGCTGGAAAAGGAATTGAAATACCTGTATCACACCATCTCCCAATTAACCCCCCTCCCAAAATGCCACCTAGAATTTCTGCTTCTTTGGAGCTGATTGACTTTCCTGCTAGGGAATTGAGTACATTGCTCTTCCATGCCTTTGTGCCTGTTCTCTGCAAGTTGCAGCTCTAACCTCCATTTGGACTTGCAGGTTCCTCTAATGGATAATTGGCAAGGGAAACGTCAGATAATAAAGGAATGAAGTGCAAACAGGTGAGGACACTGGAGGGCGAGATCAGAAATGAAAGTAATAAATTTGTGAAATAAATTTGACACATTTAGCAAAACATTCAGACTTAAAGCTTTTCAGAGGAATTTTGTGCATTCCCCATTGCAGGTCAGTTTGTTGATGAGAGCAGCAGGAAATAAAATATTTGTGAGGTAGGTTAGGAGAGTGCCTAAGATACCTGGATTCTTACCCCAAGACAAAAGCAAAATAAATAAACACTGTTGTGTTAGGTCTTGCAGAGGAGTTGGATATTATTCTCTTTCATTTTTTTTTCACATCCTTAAACAATTTTATTCCTCCTGCCAAATCATTTGATAAAGTGCAAAATATTCACTTTGGAAAATCTTAGTAGAACTTTCTGAATTTTTCACTTTAAAATTTTACAGGTTTGACTGTGGAGTAAGGACAAGATTAAACAAGCTCCTGGTACAACTTCATCCCATGTTTGTGTTTCCTATTATCTTTTATCTTTTGAGTTTTATTTATTCATCATTCAAAAATAAAAACAAGTGAGAAGCAGTGGAGAGGGAGCCATTTTCTTTCGTGGGTGTTTCATTTTTGGCTTCTTAGAACAGTAGTAAGGCCAATACTAATTAGTTGTCATTGTTTGTTTTCATTCTCTGCCTAGGTGGGTGGATAGAAGATCAGTTTTTATGTTGCTGTTTTTATTTATTATTTTCTTACTTTTCCTTAGGTTGAAAAACCCTGCCTCTGCTGTATTACTCATTGTGACAAAAATGTGCTTAATTAAACACAAGATTTTACAGATGCTTCAACACATGTCTTTAGTACAAAGGCACCTATGTGCCTGGAAGAAGGCAAGCTTTTCCTTCCAACTTCCTTCTTGCATTTAAAGAAAACATAAACAATCGGTGTTGTTTCCTGAATCCACACGTACATGCATCAGGAGGCATGAATATTTGCTACAAGAAAAAATATTTATTTAGAAATCTCATGAATGCTTAAAGAAATACTAACCCAGTAGGATATTATACAAAAGTTTTATCCCACTGTTTTGTATAGAGCTATTTCTAACAAGTATAATTAGAAGATGGTAGAGAAAGACTTTACATTTTTTAGATAACTATTTGTAATGACAAGTGTTATTTGATAACATTAAACATCAGTAAAAGAATATATTGAAAATAATTTATTTAATGGAGATATATATTTTGTATTTTGGTGTTACAACTTTCATTTGATATTTAATTTTTAAATGTTTATTTACTTAATTACTTGAGAGACAGAGAGATACTGGTCTATCAATCCCTGGTTCATTCTTCAAATGCCTATAATAGCTGCAGTTTGGCCAAGCCCATCAGGAGCTGGAAACTCAATCCAGATCTCCCATTTGTGGATGGACTCAAGTTCTTGAATCATCACCTGCTGCCTCCCAGGGTGCTCAGTACCATGAAGCTGGCATCAGGAACAGCAATTTGACTCTAAATCAGACACTCCAATGTAAGTGGTGTCTTAGCCACTGTGCCAAATACCCACCCCTCAACATTTAAATTTTAAAAGAATTGTGCATGCTACTCCAATGATTAACCACCCTTTGATTTATCCCTGTGGTTTTCAAATCCAGAATCTCTTGAACTGCTCTGCCTCTGTCTCCAGTCTAAGCTTCCTCTGAGAGCACATGAGTCCTTTACTCTCCACAAAGTGGTACAGGTGCAGATGGCTACCAGGGTCACTACTTCTCCTTCCTTTTCTTGTATTATGTGACTCAAATTTTCTGTACTTGTTGCATCCATTCCTGCTTGGAGAGTTCTCGCTAAGCATAGACTTATAATTTTGTGTTATTTGCAAAAAAAGAAAAAAGGAAAAAAAAGGCAATCTACTGTTTTATTCATTTCTATTACATATAAATTTCAGTTGCAACTCTAAGTGAAACAAATAGATAATGAGTTCTGATGGAAGGAATGACAGACAATACTGTTAAACTAGATTGAAAAAATCCTGAACAGAGACATTGACCCAATATCAATCTGTGAAGCCTATTCTGAAGTGTACAGGAAACCATTTTTTTTTTTCTTTTGCAGTAGAACTAGGTTTAAATAGGTTAATCTCTGCTAAGTGAATACCTGGTAATGATCATTTAGATAGATGGCACCAATAAAATGCTGAAACACAATGTCAGCGCAAAAAAAAAAAAAAAAAGATACAAGCCACATGAAACCACATGTCTCTCTTCTCTACTTTATACAAATGGCACTCATAGCAAACAACAAACAAAGCAGGAGCTTAGCAATGTACTTGTGGGCTCCCTGCCTTGGCCCTGCAAGCTGGCTGTTGAAGATAGGTACAGGCTGTATTCATGAGAATAATGAGAAGTCTCCTTGCTTTCATTGGCATCGATGGTCCCCACACATAGGGAACTACTTGAAGCTTTCAAATTTCATTGTTATTTCAACCTACAGCCCCCTTTGCCGAGACGGCTCTTACATATTTCCTCTTGTCAAATTCTGCTCGTCTTTCAAGACATAGGTCTGGCATCATCTCCTCCAGGAAGCATTCTCTGACCCTCCACAATCATTAGCATGACCCCTTTCCATATCTGCATAAGCAATGAAGTGCTGGTGCAAATTTGATTTATCAAATCTACTGGACCACAGGCTCTTCTGGCGAGAAGACCTTTTTTTTTTCAAGTTTGTATTACTTAACAAAGTGACTTCCATAGGAGGCATGCTAACACGAACTTGCTGAATGAATGAAGCTGCTTAGACCATTACAGACCCTCCTTGGCTGAAGAAACTAACCAATATAATGAGATGGAGTTCTGAATATTTTATCTTAAAATAAATCTCACCCCACAAGTCTTTAAATTACACTCTTCAAATTAAAATCATGGGGTTAATTTATCTTCTTTTAAATCACAAACTCTGTTTTATAATCATAGAGTTCATTTAAGGGAAATGCTAGTTCCCAGGTTTTTGACTTCATGAATTTATTTTCTATGGTCACTTTTGATATTCTAACCCCATGTTCTGGCCAGTTATTTAATAAAGATGTTGACAGTTCATTATATGCCAAACTCTCCTTGACTGGGACATTGAGAAGATGACAGTGAACAAAACAGCAACCCTGCTCTCATGGAACTTCCATTCTAAGGAAACAAATACACACAGAGACAGAGGCACTCTCTTCGAGGCAATGAATTACTTCAAATTTGAGTTTTATTTGAAACTAACTATTAAGAAGGTATCATTTAGTAGAAGAAGCTGCTAAAATACTGAAACACCTAATTTAGACCACAGCCTCCTGTTTGCTCCTCTGGGGGATGCTGAACTATGAATTTGGAAGAGGCATCAAGACCAGAAAAACTAAGGCTTCTTTTTCTAGGAGAAAACAAACATGGATATTTTGAATTCTTTATGATAAAATAGACCGAGTGCGGTTCTGACTATGGTCGCAAAATTGTTTGGCTCCGTGAATCCACAAGACTAGAAAATTAATCTTTCTGGTAAAAGGACTGTTGTTGTAACCTTAAAAAAATGGGCAGGGCTTTTTTTCTTCCTTTTCCCTCTATCGTAGCACCCTCGCTCCTCCATCCTTTCTTTGGTGCTCTTGGCAATGTGCTCTTTCACTACACAGGTTTTCCAGCAGGTAGACTCTATTATTTTTAGCCCAGTTAATGCCTTACTTACCAACCTGTGAGTCTAAATCATAAAAAAGAAGGCATGACTCACATTCATTAAAATGAATTCTGATACATTTGGCCACTTGCATACAGCAGAGGTCCACGGTGAGGCGACTGGAGGACACAGAATTCATTAATCCCTGAGGTGACAGTGATGCCAAGCAGAGGCAGGCAGGCATTTCTCTTAGGTCTCATGTGAGCAAAGAAATAATTTCTTTAAAAGATCTGCAGTTTGCAAACATTTGTCACCCTTGGAGGGATCTCCCTTTGGAACTTGGTGAAAGACATTCTCAGAGGAGCTAATCCAGGTGGATGAGATATTCTGTTTTAGAGCATCCGTTTTATTTTCCAGTTTCTGCTACACGTCACATAACTCCTATTAAGTCAGTTGTTCCTTCTGTGCCTTCCTTTGGATCTAGGCAGGTTAGTTTCCTTGGCATCATGGGGTCAGGGCTGGGAAGAGTTCTCACTGGTTCAGTGCCATAGGAACTGTCAGGGGACCTGATTCTGTCCACAGGTTTGACTGTCAGATATTCCTGCTCATTTGCTTCATAAAATGAAAAAGCTACTGCCAAAGGGTGATGTGTGTTTAACAAAAGGATGTTCGCTATTTACAAGTGTCCTCCTGATGGAACCCATGTCATTACCATCAGATCATTTTCCCAAGATACTTTCTCTGTACAATGCCATCTCAAAGAAAAAATAGTAAGTCAGTCGTTAGACTATTGATTTAACTGAATTTTATTAGTCTGAATTGGTTCACTGGTTCTAAAAAAAAATTAATGGCTATTATAGTGGATCTGATCACCTGGGTAAGAAAATCATAGATAATTATTTTTATAAAATGACCTCCTTTTGGGAAGAATCTAGACTTATTGAGGTACCTGGATCACAAAGAGATGAATGGGAAATTATATTATTATATCTAAAATTTCAGCTTTTTATTTATTCAATTTTTTCTCTGAAAAGCAGACTCTCTCTCTCTCTCTCTCTCTCTCTCTCTCAGACACACACACACACATACACACAATTTCTCCATGCACTCACTTCCTCTGTATATCCCACAACTGCCAGGACAAGGTCAGGCCAAAACCTGGAGCAAGAAACTCAATCTGGGTCTCTCATATAGGTAGTAAGGACCCAAGGACTTGAGCCGGCATCTGCTATCTCCTGCTGTCTCCCAGGATACACATTAGCAGGAACCTGAATTGAAAGCAGAGTGGTCAGAAGTAGAACCAGGCAGTATTATAAGGCATATAGGTGTTCCAAAGGGTGGCTTAACCTGTGCTGTGATGCCCATTCTGTCTTTCAGCTATGTTTTGATTTTCAGTGAAAGTATCTAAGTTAAAATAATTCCCACTGTAAGACAAACTGGGGGCCTGCACTGCTGTGTATCCTATCAAGCCACCAATTGCAACGCCAGTATCACTTATAGGTGCTGGTTAGTGTCCTGGTTGCTCCACTTCCCAAATAGTTCACTGCTAATAGCTTGGGAAAAAGCAGGGGGAGATGGCCCAAGAGCTTGAGACCATGCTATCCAATTGGGAGACCTGGAAGTAGCTCCTGGCTCCTGGCTTTTGCCTGGTCCAGCCCCGGCTGTTGTCATATAGGGAGTGAACCATCTGATGGAAGATGGATCTCTCTTTCTCTCACTCTCCCCATAACTCTGACTCTCAAATAAATAAATAATTTTATTAAAAATAAAGACAAATGAGCTATCTTTCAATGTATGAAGATGATAATATTATATAAAGAATAGCATATATAAGAAGATAAATCAGGAGATGACCTCATGGGGGCATACCTTTAAGGGATTTCTCTGCTATTTTTCTGGACCAACCAAATTCACACATGTGTGATACCTGGTATTGAATATGGACTGATTTGAATGATTCACTAAAGAAAAAAAACCTTGTTAAGTAACATATCCCCTAATTATATAGTTGTAAAATTTATCTGTAAAAATGAGGGAGTCATAAGAGTTATTGAAGTTTCCAGGTGCCAAATTGGACTACAAAGATATATAAAAGATATATATTCTTTTTATGTGTTTAGAATATACATATTAATGTATTTAGAGAGAATTTAAATGCTTCAAGTCTAAGTATTTGCTGTTCTGGAAAAAAAAAATAACTGTCAGAAATCCACCACTTGTTTCCACAGTATATCTGTTTAGAGGTACTTCAATTTGTACATAGACTAGGTAGAAAGGAAAAAGAAAACCAGTTAAGGTCGGTGCTGCCGTGGCTCACTTGGCTAATCCTCTGCCTGTGGTGCCAGCACCCTGGGTTCTAGTCCTGGTTGGGGTGCCGGATTCTGTCCTGGTTGCTCCTCTTCCTGTCCACCTCTCTGCTGTGGCCCAGGAGTGCAGTGGAGGATGGCCCAGGTCCTTGGGCACTGCACCCGCATGGGAAACCAACCAGGAGGAAGCACCTGGGAATGTGAAGAAATGGGGTCTAGATACAAAAATATGACCCAGAAATTTTTGGAACTGCAAGTCTGAAGCCAAAAGACATAAGTCTTCATTCCATTGGTTCACCCCGCAAATGGCTGCTAGGGCCGAAGCTACACTGATCCGAAGCCAGGAGCAAGGTGCTTACTCCTGGTCTCCCATGCGGGTGCAGGAGCCCAAGCACTTGGGCCATCCTCCACTGCCTTCCTGGGCCACAGCAGAGAGCTGGACTGGAAGAGGAGCAACCAGGACTAGAACCTGGTGCCCATATGGGATGCCAGCACCGCAGGCGGAGGATTAACCAAGTGAGCCACGGCGCCGGCCCCAACTACAGTGTTTTCTGTCATTCTTAAGATTTATGCTTAATTAGTAATTTATACCAGTGGTGTTTTAAGCAAAGAATCCTAAGTGCATATGGTCCTCACTGACCTCAACAGGATGTTGATTTTTATGGTGTGTGTGTGTTTTAAAGATTTATTTATTTGACAGAGTGGCAAAGAGAGAGAGAGAGAGAGAGAGAGAGAGAGAGAGAGAGAGAGAGAGAGACTGAGACTCCATCTGCTGGTTCACTTCCCAAATGGTTGCAACAGTTGGGGCTGGGCCATGTCGAAGCCAAGAGACCTGGTACTCCATCCAGGTCTCTTGTGGATAGCAGGGGGCCAAGCACTTTGGCCATCTTCTGCTACCTCAGGAACATTACTGAAGAGATGGACTGGAAGCTGAGCAGCTGGGAATTGAACTGGCACGTCAACATGGGATGCTGGTGTTGCAAGCAGTGGCTTAATCTATTTTACTACAACACAAGCTATGTGTATTCATATTTTTGTTTCACATTATTATAGTTCGTATCAGGGTCTTTCCTTAGTATTTTAATAGAATCATAATTCTCAGAATATGGTAGCATTTTTATATTTTAAATGTATGTTGTAAATAAATAATAAATCAATAAATGTACTAGTGGATGTTCCATATGTACACAAATTAATCCAGGTTCTGTCCTGAGTGTGAGACTGTGTGTGTGCATATGTGTCAGAGAAATAATCAACTCTCTTTGTAACAAAATACAGAGAATGAAAAAGAATAGAAATTCCTTTCCTGACAAAATTTAATGGTCAGACTTCCAGATTATAGCTGGAGCCAAGTACTTACTCTTAAAACAATCCTGCTGTGCTATGCATAACCTTCACATCAGGTTCATGGTTGAAATAAGCTCTTTTCAACACAGGCCCACCTTAGATGAGCAAAGCTTCTTACCCACACGTAATTGAAAAGCACCTCAGTTTCTCCACTTAAATAACTAAATACTCAGTAACTGGATAGCTTTCTGCAGAGTCAGTGGGGTTTGGGATCAAATTGCCATCCTGCCCCAACCTAGTCAAGGGATGGAACCAATTATGGACTCAGTAACTGAAAGTTAAAATGTCAGCCTTTTCTTTTTTTAGCTGATGAGGGAAGTTTGGATAAGGATTTTTTAAGTGTGTGGGAGGGAAAGTGTCAAGATGAGCTTGCTAATGTTGTACCTACAAAACGGACAGATTCACCCACTCACAGACGACTGGAGCTTTTCTAATGTAACCACATATTAGTACATAGCTTTCTAACCAAAGGGATAGTAACTTCTGCTTGCTGTTTTCCCATGCAATTAGGAAATGACTATCCATAACTCACCTCTCTTCTTGCCTTAACCAAGTAGCTGCTCTAGGGTGTCTGGGGATTTACCTGGCCATGTAGCTGAGAGGCTCACTCCTGAGATTTGTGCTTCTACTCACCACAATCTCGTAATTTCCAATATATGAAGTCATTTTATATTCTGCTAGTATTATTCTCTGGGAATACATCAAATTTAATTCGTGTGTGTGTGTGTACTTTTTGTGATTTCTTTCTTTTTTTAAGATATATTTATTTATTTGAAAGTTGGAGTTACACAGAGAGAAGGAGGGGCAGGGAGGGAGAGAGAGAGAGAGAGAGAAAGAGAGAGAGAGATCTTCCATCCACTGGTTCACTCCCCAGTTAGCCGCAATGGGCAGAGCTGTGCTGATCCAAAACCAGGAGCCTGGAGATTCTTCCAGGTTTCCCATGCAGGTGCAGGGGCCCAAGGACTTGGGCCACCTTCTACTGCTTTCCCAGGCCATAGCAGAGAGTTGGATGGAAGAAGTGCCGACGGAATTTGAACCAGCACCCATATGGGATGCTGGCACTGCAGGCGGTGGCTTTACCCACTACACCACAGCACTGGCCCCATATTTAATTCTTTAAAGTATTTTTTATTACTTAAAAAATTTTATTTGGAGACAAACAGACAGAGCTCCCACTGTGGCTTCATTCTTTAAATGCCTGACATTGCTGGGGCTGGGCCTCAGAAGGAGTCTGGAGCCAGGAACACAGTCCAGGTTCTCTCACAAGGTTGACAGGAGTCCACTCACTTGAGCCATTGCTGTTACCTCTCAGAGGCTGCACTAATGGGAAGCTGGATTCTGGAGCCACAGCAAGAACCTGGAGTCAAATCTAAGCACTCTACTGTAGGATATGAGTGTCTTAACTGCTAGGATTAAATGTCCACTCTTTATATTTAATTCTTTTTATTCTTGTACTCTGCCACCTTGCCCTTAGACTAATGCTAAGAAGGTAAGAGTTGTTCAAGTTAAAAAATAGATATTGCATAGATAAATGAATGACTTCTAGGTACATGTCATAGGCACATTGTATAATGAAATAGAGAATTATATGCAGAAACTTTATTACGAACTGTTTATAGTTTTAAGCTCTGTGGCTAAAGAAAAGGAAAAAAGATAGAGCAGAGGGAGAAGTTGGGCTATGTTACAGACTCAACAAAGCCCTCAGTTAAGCGCATAAAGAGCGCTAAACTTGAGATGGCCCTTCAAAATTATGCCAACTTTGGGGGAAACAGTGTGACCTTTACTCCAGGGCATGAACCGTTCATTGGATGCAGGGTTCTCCCAGGGCAGAAGGTGCCCTTGGCAGGGTATTGTTCTAGGTGAGTGTAATTCCTGTCATCTGATAGCTGGAACCTGTCATCCAGAAGCTCCCAGAAGCCTGAGGACCGTATCTGTAAGTAAAGAAGTGAGATAAAAGTCATACATCGAAGCCGCAACCACAGCCCAGCCGTTGTGATTCTCAGATTCACGTCTTTGGGTAAATTCCAGGAGTAACTTCTCAAGGATTCCAGTGGGCTTCTTGTCCTTGGAGAAACATTGTTGTATAGCCTCCCAACACCTTAGCTGAGTAGCCACAGCTGTCATTCATCAGCTTCTTACTTCACCATCCACTCTGAATTCTCCTCCTCCTCACAAGTGTCTCTTCTATTCTAAGACTCTATTCTTCTATTCTAAGACTCTAATAGGGACCTTCATGCCTTAGAAATCTTAGCCCCTCAACATTATGCCCTGCCTAGGCCATGGATATGGCATTTGTCCATAAGCTATAAAAATTGAGGAAAAACAAGTAGGGATTTCCATGTGATACCAACCATATCCCACTAGGCCTGCAGAATTTCTGCTCTCTCCTGATTGTCAGAGTACTGTACCCCTTCCAGGAAGAGTCAGCTCTATTTCTGTTTTTGAACTTTTTGTCTGAGGGGTTCTGAGGTCTGGAGAACAGCTTAGCTTATAGTTTAATGGGACTTCTGCTGTGTCCCCAGGAGGGTGTATCCTTTGTGAACTAGAACCCCTATACCCACAACATCAAGAGCTGTGGGCTATGAAGTCCAAATTCATGTAATTGATCACTAAGAGTGATAATAAATGGAGGCTCCATGCTTCCACCTCATCCAGGTTTTCTCGTATTTCTCTCTTATTCTATTCCATCTGCTGGGAACGAAAGCATCCCGGGTCTGCTGCAGAACCCTGTCCAGCTCTATTCTACTTATCATTGGTAGACTTTTCTTACCTCTAACAAGTAGGTTCAAACAGTATTCCCAGATGTGGAATGCTGCCACTGAAACCCGAAAAGATCTACCAGTTGTTGGGCTTCTTTCTTTATGGTAGGGCATATAAGATGCAACAATGTGTCCTTTGCTGTGGTGGATATGTCCCAGCATGCCACAGACCATTGGACTAAAAATTTTAGCTACATGGCAGGGTCTCTGAATCTTCATAGGAAGTACCTTCTCTTGGCATATGCATAGTGCCTATATCTTAAAAGGCCTCAAAATACTTACAAAGTTTTTGTTTATCTAGTATATTTTGGATAAAATAATTGACATAATGAACTAGAATGTTGTTCCTTAGCATGTCCAACTGCTAGATCTTTCTGGAATATGAAAAAACAGAAGATAGGATAAGTAACATATTATCGGGCAAGATGATTCGCTCTTGGTCATTCTAAGTGACCATGAGCTGTTTCTGATTCCCCTTTCTGTAAAGGATAGAGAAGGACTCATTCTCCATTAGGATTTATGGTTTCATCCATGTGTCTAAGCCCATGTTAGTTTTCCATAAAAGCTGCATTTTTGGCTATGATGGTGGAGTTGCAGTGGTCTTCCATTAAAATGCATTCAACGTTTGTAAGGATCAGATGAATACATTTCGTGGAGATACACTGGGAATGTTCCCTCTTATATTCATTAGGACTACAATTATGACACTAACTTGGACCATTCACAATGAATGTCATATTGTTTTTGACTGACTCTTTTGGCTGGGATTACTTGACTTCCTCTTGATTTTCTCCAGTGTGATAACTCTCAATCCACTAGCCAACCAAACAAGGTTGGGTGAAGTGTAGGTACTACCAACTATATCCAATCAGTACTGTGGACCCAGTGGACCTCTGTGAGCTGAATATAAATCAAGATTATAATTTATTATCTGATTTTCATAGACCACATGCTAGCAAAGAGGTCGTGGTGATATTTTGAGTGAACAAATATCAATGCCTAATGTATACAATATTTCTCTGTATTTCTCTTTCCACTGCATACCTTAGTAGATGTTGTTAAGTTTCTTTGGTGTCATCTTCACCATAAACACTTGCTGTGGTGTTGCAGATATATTGCTTCTGGAAAACTGACCTCTCCTTAGGTCAGTGAGTTTTAAGTTAGACAACTGGAGTTAATGTGGAAACTGGACAAGGACTTGTGACTTTTCATTAGGGTAGCTTACCTCCAGCTCTTGATGATGATTCTTTGAATTGTTTGGTTGTAGGTTCAGCAACATCACTATAGGTTATACAATTACTCCCTACAAATACCATACTACAGTAATTAACTTCAAAAGTTTTTACAGACTAAGTCCCATGAATGGAAATACAAATATTTCAATGAACCAGATAACTTTTCAGGGAAATAAATCTAATTCAAACATCAGAGTGATTTTCTGGGCTGATCAGATACTCAGCTTTCACCTCCCTGTTCTATATCCTGTGACAACCTTAAAGTCTTCTAGATACCTGAATATTTCTGGGTATGGCAGTTTCCCTGGCCATGTCCCTGTGTTCTTTGGGAACCTCTTCCCCATGATGATCCTGACATGAAGTTCCACCCTTTCTTTGGTTTCTACCAGAAAATTGAAATTATTCTAACAGCATATTCTAAAGTGTGAGACTTTGCTGAAAACTAGATAACCAAGTTAAATACTCTCAAACAAAATACTAGGCATAAATGGCATTTTGTTACTGCATCACTGGGGAAATTCCCCTAGCTGATTCTCTAACACATTTTTAGTTGCCTATCATTTCTTTGACCTCTTTCTTTCTTACCTTCTGGTATTCTTAATTCATTGCATATGAAAACCATAGTTATTCTTATGCAGCAAACCATTTCTTAGTTTCTGCCAATATCCATGACTGCAAGATCTCATCTACACCAATGGCACATCATTTTTCCAAAAGACAATAGATTCTCTCTAAAAAGAACTTGAATGACAGCTACTGATAAATTTTTCACTTCCCCATTACAATTGCCAAAATGCACTGGAGAAATATAAAGCACATTATCTCATATATATATATATATATATATATATATACATACATATATATATATAAATACATATATATACAAAGTATCATATATATGTGTGTGTGTGTGTATATATATATTGCATTATCTCATAGCTAAGAGCAAAATCTTTCACACACAGAGGAGAACGAGATAGAGAGAGAGAGATTTTTTTTTTGACAGGCAGAGTGGACAGTGAGAGAGAGAGAGAGAGACAGAGAGAAAGGTCTTCCTTTACCATTGGTTCACCCTCCAATAGCCGCCGTGGCCGGCGCGCTGATCCGAAGCCAGGAGCCAGGTGCTTCTCCTGGTCTCCCATGCGGATGCAGGGCGCAAGCACTTGGGCCATCCTCCACTGCACTCCCTGGCCACAGCAGAGAGCTGACCTGGAAGAGGGGCAACTGGGACAGAATCCAGTGCCGTGACCAGGACTAGAACCCGGTGTGCCGGCGCCACAAGGCTGAGGATTAGCCTATTGAGCCACGGCGCCCGCTGAGAGAGAGAGAGATTTATAAATATATTAACCCATTCTATTAAGATCTGATGATATTTGGCTTCTATTCTTTTCAATATAATTTTGATAATTAGAAAAGTAGAATTAAGATAAATAAAAGTGAAGTAATAAAAATAGAGTCTCAGTATTCCTTAAATAAAGAAGGCAAAATACTCATGCTTTCTCCCAATACAGTTTCTATCACATGTCTAGAAAAATATCAACAGCCATCATTTTACCTCTGGGCAAGGCATGCTGACCTAGCATCATGGGAATCAGGCACATGAGGAGGGCCCCATTTGTGGGCTTATTTCCTGTCCTGTTTCCTGGGAGGTCTTCAGTACTCAATTTCCTGAGTTGTGCATCCCCAATGCTGCTCTGCTGTGTTTCCTGGAATGTACAATTTTTGCTGTAGTTTAATTTTTTTACCTTTGTGAAGTTGCCTTGTTTCTTATTGATTCTTCAAGATATGTTGTGGTGTTCCTGCCTGAAGTCAAATGCCTGCAGGCACTTGTGTACATGACTAGATGTGCATTTAATGGAGATTAACCACAGTGACTTGGATGGGTACCTTGCAACTGTGGAAAGAAATGAAGTCTAGTTCTCTATGAACAAAGATGTTCTTGGTCCTACATTAGTCCCCTGGGCTAGCCCAGCACTCACTGCCACATATTCTCACAGCCACCTTTGCCTAACCTTTTGTAAAAAGCAATCCATATAATTTATGCTATAGGAGAGCAGGATGTTTTTCTTGTTTCTTTCTCTATTTCTGGAATTTAAGAAGTGCTTAGTGGATAAATAGAAAAGTGAAGGATGGAGGGATAGTCACCCTCTGGCCTTAGAATATTCTCTCCCACTTTAAACTGTTTTCATTTGTTCTCATAACTAAAGTTCAATTCAGTGACTGTTAGCATCAAAGTAAAGCCTGTCACTTATGGGAAACAGCCAAAGGAAATTTAGAATATCTCAATAAAATCAACATATTTATTTAATAGGAATCCAGTCAAAGACATTCCTTCTCTCTCTTCTATATTGGTTTCCTTTTTTTTTTTTTTTTTTGGAGGGGGTGGCGGAATCCATGCTAGTGACTTCACATTCAATTTCTCCATACCCTGGGGTTTTGCAAGTGCCTGTCTACTTTGTGCAGATGGTGGCACACTTGTACTGTTCTTCCCTGAGACATCAAAGAGCACTGTTCCTCACGGGAACATGTCCCTTGGAATGCCCCTCTCTGAATAGGTCAATAGTCAGTTTTGCTCATCAAATCTATCAGTTTAGTTTTTCATATCTCTATAATCACTCACATTTTACCTAAATATCAGCCTCTAGTAGGGGAAAACAATCCTTCCTTTTCTGAAATTCATGCCACTTATACACATTCTTTCTTTTTAGCATGCTCATTCTATTGAAAACAGCTCTTAACCATATGAGCATTTTTTTTAAAGTAAATATCCATTAACAATTCTACTTCTCAAAATTTCTTCTTTTCATGGTCTTTCTATATCCAGGCTTCCTCAAGGTCATCCTGCATAATATTTATTTCACCACTAATTTGCCCAGATCAATCCTTTCATCAGGATATCCCTTTTAAAACTTCCAAAAGCGTCCTCCTGTTTTGGGACCTATCAGCGTGAAGTTTTTCACATTTAACTCTATGTTCTGTTATGAGGCTCGCTATACTATTTATATGTAATCATTGGTATCTAAGCTTTATTTAATTCTGCCTTCCTTCATTTGCTCCTGCTGTAGCCCTTTCTAGAATGGCCTCCATTGTGTTCTCCTCCAATCCAAATCCTTTTAACTTCATCCAGATGAAGTTTCATGTACTCCGTGATAACTTCTCCTTAGTCCACACCAAGTTTTATTTCTGTGAACTCCTCTCATGTTTTATATTTCATAGTAAGTCCCTTATCCAACTGTTTCATGTATGTTAGATCTACTTCCTAATTTTGACTGTGTGCTTCCTCATGGAAACAAATATTAGACTTCCACTGCATAAGGAGAATCCAAAAAAATCATGGAACAATTTTGAAATCCATGCATGATTTTAATAACTTTCATACATTAACATATGCAATTAATAATGTATTTCATTATATGTGAATTTTTTAAGATCCCTCACATTCCCCATTGTACTTACTACAGACTTTGTAGAATCCAATAAACTTAGTGTTGCCTTCAAAACTAAGATGTTTTCCTCCTAATTGAGTTGTTGAAGGTAGAGATAAAGAAACAAAGGAATCAAATTAGGAGAATGGCAGGAAACCAGCATGTATAGTAAACGAATGAGACATACTTGGAGACTGAAGAGTTCTGAAAACTAGTTTCAAGTCTGAGTCTATGTTACTATGACCAAACTTGTCAATGGCCATAAGCCAACTAATTACCCCCCTGCTACAGAAAGGAGGCATTTGGAGCTCACAAAGAGGGAGTTAGAAAGTAAGTGTTCATCTCAGATAACATTTAACATGAAAATGTCTAGATTTAACAATAATGGTTATATTTTTGAGAATTCTTAGCTTCTTCCTGGGCAGCCTTTTATATTGTACCTGTGCAGGAAAGAGAGGGTAGGGACTGTGAGCATTTTGACATAAGAAGACAGATACAGCAAGAGATCTCTTGCCAAATATCTAACAGTGATAAAACTGGGAATAGAAACCAGGTCCCATGCCTTACCATCTGGTGTTCTGTCAGCTAGACCACACTGTCTCTCTAAATTTCCAAACTGGATTACTAATTTTGCATGTGACTTAATTCTGCTCTTTGCCTTTTTGTGCTGTTGAAGATGGAATATCTCTTCCATTGAGTATGATGGAAATTTTTCTGTCTCTATGTTCAAATTTATAATTAATAATGTTTCATATATAAAAACAAGGCCAAAATGTAGCTCAAATTTGTGCTTTTTAATGCTATAAGAAAGTTAAGAATTTCATTGATGTTAGATAGGGAGATAATAAATTGAAATTATTTAAAGAGATGTATTTTGAGAATGTGCTAATCTAAATTGTATTAACTTCTATATATCCTGTCTTTCTTCTGAAGCCTGAGCTACAGTATTTGACAAAGGATTCAAAGAGCAGACAACTTCTTGTAGCTCCAAGCTAGTACCAAACCATAATTACATAAATAAGAATGCTTTTTATGTCCATTAGGTCTTTGAGTCTGCTCATGCTCTTTATTGGTCATGTACAGACTCTCATAAATTGTTCTCTATAGTTTGGAAGCCATGCAGCTATTACTTAGACTGAGCTAAATTTTCTATTTAATTCAAAGAAATGAGGGTTTAAGATCAGTCAAAATATGCTTGTTTGTTTACTCACCAAACCAGGAATCTATTTGGAGTTCTATAGGGAGGTAACTTTGATCTTCTACTGATTTTTGAGGTATCTACAAGTTTATGGAAAAATGAAATGAAAAGATAAGTTTATTGTGGTGCAAAAAATGAAATCTATGTATAGTTTCCTCATACTATGCACTTCTATAAACTTTTTAAAAGAACATTTATGTATGTGCTTACAGTGGGTTGTTGCATTTAAGCTGCTCTATTGTCATATTAGCTGCATGTAGGCAAAGCATTTTTGATAGTGTAATTGTAGCTGTGTCTATAAAAGTCAAATGTATCTGAGAACTATACATATGGGAGAATGACACAGGGGCTGAGTTAATTCTCTAAAATAATTTTCATCAATGTTATAGTCTTTCCTTTACATCCTGATATGTTATTTGCATTATCTACCATGATAAACAGAAAAGCTGCGGAAAGCAAAGGCTTTCCTTGGTAGGAATTAAGGGTTGAAGCAGGGTGAGGTGACTGAGAAGGGATATACCATAAAACATAGTCACTCAGGGAATATGTGAGGCCCGAAGATACAGAAGGTGTTGGCATGCAAGTCAGAAACCTCAGCAGTGGAACCTAGGAACACCACAGAGCTGATATCCTCAAGGCAGCAGGTCACTGCCAGTCTTCTTCTCTGCTACCTTGGTTCCCAAACATGGTTTGCACCATGTGCCAGTTCTTCTTTTTAAGGGAAAAGATGAAGTTTTCAAAATTTCCTTCAATGGGGAATTTGGGCTAGACATAGAACATAAAACACTAAGAACTATATCAGCCCCTGAATTAATTTGCTGCAGTATAAAATGGGGAAACAAGATTGGCAGTGATCCAAACAGAAATCTGAAAAGATAAGATGTTTATAGACAGAGATGCAAGTATATAATCTCACTTTAGAGTCTAAGGCCATGAAAGCCAGGATCTAGAGAGAGGGAGGGAGGATGGGAGAAGGGTGAATACGGTTGCTAAGGAAAGATAACCAGGAAGACAAAGAGCCCTAAAATTTAGCATGAAGAATTGGGGGGCGGAGCCAAGATGGCGGATAGTGAGGACATGTGCCTTACTACAAAAACTGTTAGGAGAGACAAAGAGGGGCACTATATAATGATTAAGGGATCCATTCAACAAGAAGATATAACGATTATCAACGTATATGCACCTAATTACAGGGCACCAGCTTATTTAAAAGACTTGTTAAGGGACTTAAAGGGAGACTTAGACCCCAATACAATAGTACTGGGGGACTTCAATACTCCACTCTCAGAGATAGACAGATCAACAGGACAGAAGATCAACAAGGAGACAGTAGATTTAAATGACACTATAGCCCAAATGGATCTAACAGACATCTACAGAACATTTCATCCTACATCTAAGGACTTTACATTCTTCTCAGCAGTACATGGAACCCTCTCTAGGATTGACCACATACTAGGCCATAAAGCAAGTCTCAGCAAATTCAAAAGAATTAGAATCATACCATGCAGCTTCTCAGACCACAAAGGAATGAAATTGGAAATTGGCAACTCAGGAATCCCTAAAGCACGTGTAAACACATGGAGATTGAACAATATGCTCCTGAATGAACAATGGGTCATAGAAGAAATTAAAAGAGAAATCAAAAATTTTCTGGAAGTAAATGAGGATAACAGCACAACATACCAAAACCTATGGGATACAACAAAAGCAGTGTTAAGAGGAAAGTTTATATCAATAGGTGCCTACATCAAGAAATTGGAAAGGCACCAAATAGATGAGCTTTCAAGTCATCTCAAGGATCTAGAAAATCTGCAGCAAACCAAACCCAAACCCAGTAGGAGAAGAGAAATAATTAAAATCAGAGAAGAAATCAACAGGATTGAATCCAAAAAAACATTACAAAAAATCAGCCAAACAAGGAGCTGGTTTTTTGAAAAAATAAACAAAATTGACACCCCATTGGCCCAACTCACTAAAAAAAGAAGAGAAAAGACCCAAATCAATAGGATCAGAGATGAAATGGGAAACGTAACAACAGACGCCACAGAAATAAAAAGAATCATCAGAAATTACTACAAGGACTTGTATGCCAGCAAACAGGGAAATCTATCAGAAATGGACAGATTCTTGGACACATACAACCTCCCTAAATTGAGCCAGGAAGACATAGAAAACCTAAACAGACCAATAACTGACACAGAAATTGAAACAGTAATAAAGGCCCTCCCAACAAAGAAAAGCCCAGGGCCAGATGGATTCACTGCTGAGTTCTACCAGACATTTAGAGAAGAACTAACTCCAATTCTTCTCAAACTATTCAGAGCAATCGAAAAAGAGGGAATCCTCCCAAATTCCTTCTATGAAGCCACCATCACCTTAATTCCTAAGCCAGAAAGAGACGCAACATTGAAAGAGAATTACAGACCAATATCCCTGATGAACATAGATGCAAAAATCCTCAATAAAATTCTGGCCAATAGAATGCAACAACACATCAGAAAGATCATCCACCCAGACCAAGTGGGATTCATCCCCGGTATGCAGGGATGGTTCAACATTCGCAAAACAATCAACGTAATACACTACATTAACAGACTGCAGAAGAAAAACCATATGATTCTCTCAATAGACGCAGAGAAAGCATTTGATAAAATACAACACCCTTTCTTGATGAAAACTCTAAGCAAACTGGGTATGGAAGGAACATTCCTTAATACAATCAAAGCAATATATGAAAAACCCATGGCCAACATCCTATTGAATGGGGAAAAGTTGGAAGCATTTCCACTGAAATCTGGTACCAGACAGGGATGCCCTCTCTCACCACTGCTATTCAATATAGTTCTGGAAGTTTTGGCCAGAGCTATTAGGCAAGAAAAAGAAATTAAAGGGATACAAATCGGGAGGGACGAACTCAAACTATCCCTCTTTGCAGATGATATGATTCTTTATTTAGGGGACCCAAAGAACTCTACTAAGAGACTGCTGGAACTCATCGAAGAGTTTGGCAAAGTAGCAGGATATAAAATCAATGCACAAAAATCAACAGCCTTTGTATACACAGGCAATGCCACGGCTGAGGAAGAACTTCTAAAATCAATCCCATTCACAATAGCTACAAAAACAATCAAATACCTTGGAATAAACTTAACCAAAGACGTTAAAGATCTCTACGATGAAAACTACAAAACCTTACAGAAAGAAATAGAAGAGGATACCAAAAAATGGAGAAATCTTCCATGCTCATGGATTGGAAGAATCAATATCATCAAAATGTCTATCCTCCCAAAAGCAATTTATACATTCAATGCAATACCCATCAAGATCCCGAAGACCTTCTTCTCAGATATAGAAAAAATGATGCTGAAATTCATATGGAGACACAGAAGACCTCGAATAGCCAAAGCAATCCTGTACAACAAAAACAAAGCCGGAGGAATCACAATACCTGATTTTAGGACATACTACAGGGCAGTTGTTATCAAAACAGCATGGTACTGGTACAGAAACAGATGGATAGACCAATGGAACAGAATAGAAACACCAGAAATCAATCCAAACACCTACAGCCAACTTATATTTGACCAAAGATCCAAATCTAATCCCTGGAATAAGGACAGTCTATTCAATAAATGGTGCTGGGAAAATTGGATTTCCACGTGCAGAAGCTTGAAGCAAGACCCATACCTATCACCTTACACAAAAATTCACTCAACATGGATTAAAGACTTAAATCTACGACCCGAAACCATCAAATTATTAGAGAGCATTGGAGAAACCCTGCAAGATATAGGCACAGGCAAAGACTTCCTGGAAAATACTCCAACAGCACAGGCAGTCAAAACCAAAATTAACATTTGGGATTGCATCAAATTGAGAAGTTTCTGTACTTCAAAAGAAACAGTCAGGAAAGTGAAGAGGCAACCAACAGAATGGGAAAAAATATTCGCAAACTATACTACAGATAAAGGATTGATAACCAGAATCTACAAAGAAATCAAGAAAATCCACAACAACAAAACAAACAACCCACTTAAGAAATGGGCCAAGGACCTCAATAGACATTTTTCGAAAGAGGAAATCCAAATGGCCAACAGACACATGAAAAAATGTTCAAGATCACTAGCAATCAGAGAAATGCAAATCAAAACCACAATGAGGTTCCATCTCACCCCGGTGAGAATAGCTCACATTCAGAAATCTACCAACAACAGATGCTGGAGAGGATGTGGGGAAAAAGGGACACTAACCCACTGTTGGTGGGAATGCAAACTGGTTAAGCCACTATGGAAGTCAGTCTGGAGATTCCTCAGAAACCTGAACATAACCCTACCATACAACCCAGCCATCCCACTCCTTGGAATTTACCCAAAGGAATTTAATTTGACAAATAAAAAAGCCATCTGCACATTAATGTTTATTGCAGCTCAATTCACAATAGCTAAGACCTGGAACCAACCCAAATGCCCATCAACAGTAGACTGGATAAAGAAATTATGGGACATGTACTCCATAGAATACTATACAGCAGTAAGAAACAATGAAACCCAGTCATTTGCAACAAGATGGAGCAATCTGGAAAACATCATGCTGAGTGAATTAAGCCAGTCCCAAAGAGAAAAATATCATTTGTTTTCCCTGATCGATGACAACTGAGCGCCAAAGAGGAAACCTGTTAAGTGAAATGGACACTATAAGCAACAATGAACTGATTAGCTCCTGTCCTGACTTTAGATGTACAATGTAATACTTTATCCTTTTTAGTATTTGTTGTTGTTGTTGTTGTTCTAGTACTATTGGTTGAACTCAGTAATTAACACACAATTATTCTCAGGTGTTTAAATTTTAACTGAAAAGTGATCCCTGTTAAATCTAAGAGTGGAAAAAGAGAGGGAGGAGATGAACAATTTGGAACATGCTCAATCGGACTGGCCGCAAATGGTGGAGTTAGAAATGTGCAGGGGATTCCAACACAATTCCATCAAGATGGCATGTACCAATGCCATCGCACTAGTCCAAGTGATCAATTTCAGCTCACAATTGATAGCTCTGATAGGTCTAAGAGTCAAAGAGATCACACAAACAAGACAAGTATCTGCTAATACTAACTGATAGAATCAAAAAGAGAGAGAAAGATCCAACATGGGAAGTGGGATACACAGCAGACTCATAGGATGGCAGATGTCCTAAACAACACTCCGGCCTCAGAATCAGCCCTCAAGGCATTCAGATCTGGCTGAAGAGCCCATGAGAGTATAGCAGGCATGGAAAGCCAAGATATCATGGGAAAAAAAAAAAAAAAAGACCTAAATGAATGATCTCTGTGAGTGAGATCCCAGTGGAAAGAACGGGGCCATCAAAGAAGGAGATACCCTTCTCCGAAGGGAGGAGAGAACCTCCACTTTGACTATGACCCTATCGGAATAAGACCAAAGTCAGCGAACTCTAAAGGCTTCCATAGCCCTGGCAACTCATGACTAGAGCCTAGGGAGATTACTGACGCCATGAACAGGAGTGTCAAATTGTTAAGTCAGCAACAGGAGTCACTGTGTACTTACACCCCATGCGGGATCTGTCCCTAATGTGTCGTCTAAAGCCAAGTGATGCTATGACTGGTACTGAAACAGTATTTTTATACTTTGCGTTTCTGTGTGGGCGCAGACTGATGAGGTCTTTGCTAATTATATACTGAAGTGATCTTCTGTATATAAAGAGAATTGGAAATGAAAAAAAAAAAAAAACAAAAAAACAACCTGGTGTTAAAATGGAAATGGCATAGAAAATTAATTATTTTGAAAAAAAAATTATGTGGGATCTCTGTCTTTAATGTGCTGTACATTGCTATTTAATGTTATAATTAGTAATCCAATGGTAGTTTTTTCACTCGATGTTGCTATGGGGGCAAAATGTTGAAACCTTTACCTAATATATACTAAATTGATCTTCTGTATACAAAGAGAATTGAAAATGAATCTTTACATGAATGGAAGGGGAGGGGTAGCGGGAGGGGGGAGGGTTGCGGGCGGGAGGGAAGTTGTGGGAGGGGGGAAGCCATTGTAACCCACAAGCTATACTTTGGAAATTTATATTCATTAAATAAAAGTTTAATAAAAAAAAAAAAGAATTGGGGGAAGGTGTAAATACACAGACGAGCACAGGAGGGAAATGTTTGTAAAAATCTTATTAAATATATTGAACATCAAGAGAATACTGCATTTGTGACAGAACACAATGTTGTCACAAGGAACAGAACATATTCAAGGGTCATATATTCAGGCCGTTGGGAAAGTCATTGTCTAAGATTCAGATCAAGCAGACAATTGTAAACGGCTTTTCCTAAGTCATTTCAACACTGAACCACAGCAAGACGGATAAAGTGCAATGGAGGGGGAAACGAGAAAGGGACTCTGCAGGAGAACCCTGGGATTCTACCCCCACCTCACCCTACCCGCTGAACACTCCAGACCTGCCCGCCGCCCTCAGTAAAGGTTAGAACATGCAAACAGAAGCTCAGCTTCCTTCCCAGGACCTGCCCCCCAGCTTTACCCCGTTTCTTTCCCCTGTCTCTCAATTCCCTGTTCTGCAGCCAGAGGGACCTTTCACTGCTGTCCTTCAGAACGGCTTCCACTCCCTCATCTTTTACCACCTGTCTCCTCGTTCCCCAACCACACGTCACAGCTCCTTTGTGCATTTTCTAGGCACAACCATCCCAAATACTTTTTTTCTCTTCAAAACATCCTATAGCACGTAGTTTCTGAAGGTTGATAATGCATACTTTTCCCTTCAAGTTATCATAAAACACAGTCCATCTTTCTTGCCATGTGTTCCATGGTTTTATTTATTTTTATTTTTTAAAAAGATTTGTTTATTTGAAAGTCAGAGTTACACAGAGAGAGGAGAGGCAGAGACAGAGAGAGAGAGGTCTTCCATCTGATGGTTCACTCCCTAGATGGTCACAATGGCCAGAGCTGTGCCGATCAGAAGCCAGGAACCACGAGCTTCTTCTAGGTCTCCCACGTGGGTGCAGGGGCCCAAGGACTTGGACCATCATCTACTGCTTTCCCAGGCCATAGCAGAGAGCTGGATTGGAAGGGGAGCAGCCGGGACTAGAACCTGTGCCCATATGGTTTGCTGGCACTTCAGGCCAGGGCGTTAACCCACTGCGCCACAGTGCCGGCCCCATGTTCCGTGGTTTTATAAACTGACATCAGAATAAGACCTGTGAATATATGGTCCTCTTTGAAACCCTGCAGCTTTTCCCAAGTTGACTAGATAGGTGAGAGTGATGACTGAGGGCTGAGGCTTAATAAATGCCTCATAGTGAGATAGTGAGATAACTATCCTAGAGCTAACACCAGGCACTTACAATGTGCCATTTGAAGCTAGATGTTTGATTCATGTAATCATAGTCATAAAAATACCTCCCCTTCCTCCCCTATCCCTCCCTTCCTCCCTCTCTTCTTTCTTTCTTTCCTCCCTGCTGCCTGCCTCTCCTCTTTTGTGTGAAGTGATAACTTAGCAAGTACTATAATTTTAAATCACTTCCAATAGTTTTTCTTTGTGTTGCATTTTACAAGCCAATGTCAAACGAGTCAATTTTTAGGTTTGCAACGGGCAAGCGGTAATTTGATCTTGATGATATTTTTAAAAGGAAGGTTATTTTATCCAAATGCTAAATATGTCTTAAATCCATAGGCTTAAACACACCAGATGATAGTGTCTTGAGCTCTTTAAAACCAAACTGAAGGTATCCAGTTAGTGGAAAACTGGGAGGGATTTTCTAAGCTGAATCCTGGAGGCTGTGAGTGGCTTCAGAACATGTTTAAAAAATGTGAACTCAACAATTAAAAATAACTGACTCGGCTCTGCTCTTAAGCTCTGTTTACTTTCAGCTATCTAATATTATTATGGACTGTAGTACCTATAATTTTCACCCTCCATTCCTGACCTAAAGCTTGCAAAAGACAACTTGCCTGTCACTCTCATGCCATAAAGGTGCTTAGCCAAAATTGAAACACCAATGAGAAGCTCAGATTTTAGTCTGTGAATTGGTTGAGGCCATGGAAGCTGCATTGTCACAGCTGCTATACATTTTCACTTGATAGTTTCAATTCTGTTACTATTTGGGCTGGAATTATTTTTATTTTTATGACATAAGGAACATGTAGTGTCTGGATAACTGGTTCCTAGAGGGAAAATAATCAACTGCTTTTATGTTTTTTTGTTTTTCCCCATATCCTGAGATTAATTCAATATTCACCAGTGTACTCCTTCGATTTTTATACATTTGTATTCTCACATTTAAATATTGGTGATTCAGCTCAGATTGTAGTTATCTCCATGTCTATCTATGTATCTATCTATCCATCCATCCATCCAACCCTCTAGCTTCTACTTACCTACATATCCATCTACTTACATATAGGTATAATAAAAGTTAGACATATTCACTTTTGCCTCTAGCGACCAATTAATCAATACCAGTAGTTTGCAGTATTTTTTTGACTCTTGTTATTGCAGGATCTGTTTTAGGGTTATCTGTTCTGTTCTCTTGATCTGTCTACTAATTCTTATGCCAATATCACACTGTTTTTTGATTATTGGCTCCTATAATAGAATAAGCCCTCTTGTTCCAGTATTTAATTCTTCTTTTTCATTTTTTTGGATAGATCCCCACTGTTTATTTTTTTCAGATGTATTTTTGAACATTTTTTCCAAAGTTACAAAACAAATTCCATTGGGATTTTGTTTGGGGCTTACATTTTGAAGATACTAACTGATTTGGAAAGAATTGGCATCTTTACAATATTTAATCTTCCCAATAAAGCAATCTAAATTTTGTGTCTGTAAAATGTGAAAACTGTTTCCTTTCTGGTATTATTTTTGGAAAAATGGCTGTGACAAAGTCTTCACTTATTCCTGCTTGCTCCTCTGGTTTCTGGACAAGCAGGATTTATAGTTTTCTTCCATCTCAAGGCCTGCTCACTCATGATGGAACTTGCCTCTGAGCACCTCCAGGCAGGGACCCAGTGGTGAATCCAGGTTAATAGATCAGAGAGACTTAATCACGAAGGCAGGCGACACATCAGGATGTGAAGAGGACGCCTCTACAGCTGGTCCAAGCTCTGCCTGCCTGTGAAGTCACTAATCATGTCATCCTCTCCTGTAGATTTCCCTTCCCCGTGGTGCTTACTTCCTCTCCATAGCTTTTTTACTCTGTCATGCACATGAGCCTCAATGTATGTTTGAGTTGAATTAAGTGAAGTTCTGAAAGGAAATTTGGCTCTGGGTTTTCATGTTTGGTTTGACCAGTGTTAAGGAAAAGATGCCACAATAGGAAGGACATCAACAATAAATCTGAAGTCTAAGTTTTAAGGGAAAATATATTCTCATTTTTTAAAAAAACTTTCTTTTATTTATCCATGTTTATTTCATTTGGGACACAGAGAGATCTTCTATTTGCTGGTTCACTTCCCAGATGCCTGCAAGAGCCAGAACAATGCCAGGAGCTGAGAACTCAACAGGAGTTTTCCATATGGGTGACAGGAACTCAATCACAGGAGTCATGACCTGCCACCTCCCAAGGTGAGCATTTTCTGGAGGCTGGAATCATGAATGGAGTTGGGACGTGAACCCAGGAACTCTGATAAGGGATATGCGTGTTCCAAGTGTTATCTTAACCACTGCACCAACCACCCCATATTCTTAACAACTATTTTCAGTAGTCTCATTTCCACATCATAGTCATTTCTGCCAAACAAGTTGATTCACCTTTTCGTTTTTCTGCTAAAAGTTTGTTTTTTAAAAAGTAAAAAACTTCCTACTAGGCACTTTTATTCAGTATTAACACTGAATACTTTTTTATTTTTTGATGAAAATAATTGGACTGCAGGCTGGCACTGTGGCTCACTAGGCTAATCCTCTGCCTACGGCACCGGCACCCTGGGTTCTAGTCCCGGTTGGGGCGCCAGATTCTGTCCCGGTTGCTCCTCTTCCAGTCCAGCTCTCTGCTGTGGCCCGGGAGTGCAGTGAAGGATGGCCCAAGTGCTTGGGCCCTGCACCCACATGGAAGACCAGGAGGAAGCACCTGGCTCCTGGCTTCAGATCGGCACAGCGTGCCATCTGTGGTGGCCATTTGAGGTATGAACCAACGGAAAGAAGTCCTTTCTCTCTGTCTCTCTCTCTAACTCTGCCTGTCAAAAAAAATAATAATAATTGGACTGCAAAGAGACAACTAGGGGAATACAGCTCAACCATCTGCTTATTGCAGGCAGGTGGTTGAAGAGATTGAGAGGTCTAATGTTTATTTCTGTGCTCTCACCTCTCACAGGCTCACTGATTGTTGGCAAGTTTTGTGGCACCATCAGCCTCTGGTGGTGTCAGCCCATGGTTGCAATGTGAGAGAAATTGCTTTTAAAAATGCAAGTTTGGGTATCAGAGACCCAGCAGTTCTATGAGTAGGGCAGAGAGCTGCACACCTCCAATCTGCCATGCCTAGTTCTTGCATTCCCTGCAATCTCCTCCTATGCTTGGTAACCCCAAATTCTCTTTGAAAATGCTGGGAAATTTTCTTCTAAGCAATATGGCTGATATGAATGCTTTCTCTCCCAGGGCTGATTTAAAATATTCCCTTAGGAATGGAGAGTTTGCTTAGTGGTTAAGTTGCTGGTTAAGACACCTGCATCCCACATGCGCTTGAACTCCAGTTCCAGTCCCTGGCTCCAGCTGTCTGCTATTGCAGTCCCTAGTGACAGCAGGTGATGGCTGAAGTGATTGGGTCTGTGCCACACATATGGGAGACCAGGATTGAGTTTCCATCTTTGGGCTTCTACCTGGTTCAGCTCTGGCCATTGTGATCACTTGTGGATTGAACTAGTAGATAAGCATGCTCTCTCTGCCCATCTTTCTCTCTGTCTCTTTTTTCCTCTCCTTCTCAAATAATATTTAGAAACCTAAAACACCAATTAAGCAAGACCCATATATCTGTTGTAAGTGTCCACAAAGGTAGCATTTATAGTAGAAAACTGACACAATTTTCATGAAGTTTTGGATATTCCACATCTTTCAAAATGAAAAATAAGTTAGCAAAGTCTTCCAGATTTAGGTTATTGTGTCAAGAGAGCAGAAAAATGGGGACAGAGACAGAGACAGAGAGATATGTCGAGATCCTGCTATTAATTTCTTTGGGGTAACTCCCAATTTTGAGAAAATCAAAGTTACCTGAGTGTCAGACACAGACCAATGGTGGGTGCAATGGATAAAAGAGAGATAGCATAATCTGAAGGCAAGATATTTGGAGCAATCTTCAATTGTATGTTAGCCATTGTCTAATAAAACTAGCTACTATGCCTAAAATGTTGCCCCAGTCTCTTCAGATGCCTGTTGTTCTATTTCATTTTCACAACATCTCTCAGTCACTTCTTGTTTTAGATCTATTTTTCATGACAGGATAGCTTTTTCTCATTGTGTTGCTTCAAAAAACTGCTGTGAAAAATTTTTTCACAAGATTCTCCTTTCCCTTCTTTTTTTCAAATTTATTTATTTTTGCTTGGCCCTTGGGTAACTCCTGTATATTCCTTTCACATGCAGCATGAGGTTAGATTTTTTAGAAATCATACTGCATGATAGCTGTATATGAGTACGATCTGTCATCTTCACATTGGAAATTTGAGGTGCTGTCTCCAACAGCTGCTTCTCTAGGGTTTAAACATTTTGGAAAGTATGGTAACGGCAGGTGTCACATGAGTTGTGTCACCAGGCCATTCCTCTTGATATGCTTTTCTAACATTAGGAACTGATTCTATGGTTGAAACAGGAGAACAGTCCCAGGACTACATAGCCAGAGTAAATGAAAACACTAAAAATATATGACTTCTATTAGTTTTAAAAGCTGACTTTGATGGCACCAGTAACTTGGTCATAGGTAGCCATAGTTTAAGGGCTTCTTTCCATAAGTAAGTAAATGTATGGCATATTTATCCCCCATCTCTTCTTCTGCCTAGAGATTGGTCGGTGCTCAGCTTGGACCACTATCAAAATGGAACTATGTAATTCTCTTGGACATTCGCTAAAGATGGGAGCCACTGGTTGCTTTATAATAATATCTATTATTAACACACATCCATTTTGTGTAAAGGACCCATGCCAGGAAACACTCCAAAGGAATCAGACACATTTTGTCTTAAGGAGGCTGGTATTTAAAATGTCAAAATAAAATAGTTCACATAGTTGTGCAGTAAGCAGTGAAAAGGCAGCCCTAGGAAGGGATGTGATTGGAACTTCCAGAGTAGCTCATTCCTGGGGCTTTACTCACACACAGAAACTGTGAGCCATTCAGGAAACAGCCACAGGGGTAGTGGAATAAGTGATAAGCCAATCCTGAACACACCAAGTTGTAACTCACAAGCCATATCCAGTCATTCACCCAGGGTTCTTGTAGGTAGTTACAGGTGCAGAGTGGGGGGTCCATCATTCAACACACAGACATGTTGCATTCCTTACATGGTGATTTGTGTGTTTCTGAGCACACCCAATAGTGAAGGTTATAAACATCTCACTTATGTGTCCATGAATTTTTTTTTAAAAATCCAGGAGTGTTCTTTCAAACAAGCCAATGTACTTAAAGTTTCCTCATTACATGATCATTAGCAATTCACAGACAACTGCCTATGAAGGCTTTTCTAAAATACTATGTAATAATGACATGGTACAAGGGAGATAAACTGATACAATTATATTGTCTTTAAAAATAGAATTTTCTAAATATCATGAGAGAAACATGAAGTCCAACACACAGAGACCCAGGCAATCTGAAACAGATCTTCCTTTTTTAAAAAAAATCTATTTCCCTTACTCTTAATTCACAATTTAATGTTTTCTTTTCAGTATGTATTTATCATGAATTTTCAGAACTTTGAATTATTTGAGCATTCCTGACCCTCATGCCACAGAGATATAAATTTACAAATTTCTCAGATTATAATAAAACCTACAGGAAAACTGTGTTTTCTTTATATTGCTCATTTACATGCAGTAGCACAATGATTACAAATTTGGAACTGTAGCCTTGATGTTTTATGTCCATGCAGTTTTAGAAGAGAATTGTGAATTTCAGATATTTAAGAGTAACATTTTGCAATGAACTGCATATCGTTTGCTATATATACAATATCCTAACACTAACTTGAGCTACTGTGTATGGATAGCAGTATATTCGTCCCTCACCCAAGATATTTGCAAAGCTATCAACACATCGATGACACCATTTTGCACATCATGGAAACAGTCAATCATTTCTTGGTATCCATCCATCTCATCAACCTTAATTGGTATTTACTTGGTGCTTATCACACTGGATATATGGCACTGTGCTAAATGTGTGGAATGTTTTAACTTTAATTAAACAATTTGGGTCAATAATATTGGCCACACACACACATCCACATCAACCTAATGGAATGTATATATAATTGAAACTGAATGTACCTACAGGGTGGATCTGGCCTACCGGCCCTGCAGTGTCTGAGTGTGCAGGAACTTTCTTATTCACAACTAAATATGCAGCAATGATACTTGGCGAGCCCTGAAGCTTTTTTACCAGCTGCACTGCACTTTGGCACCTACCCGATGGTACCAGAAGGATATAGAGATCATTTGGCTGCTGTATTTCATTTCAGAGGTCAGGTATCAGTTTCATATGTATATTTTATTAAATTTTAAAAATTCATTAACTACAACTTCTATATCTCTGAAAGATTAAAATAATTTTTTTCTTATTTTAAAACAAAAAATAATTTTAATGTTATTGACCAGAGTTCATCATTCTTATGACATTAATAATATCCATCAATCCATTATTGATGCCTCACAGAAGGTAGGCAGCTTCTGTGTGGAAGTTTCACTGAATATTATTATTTATTCTCTCAAGGACTCCATCTGTTTGCACGGAAGTCAATTCCTATCAAATCTTTTGTTGTTTCCAGAAATTGAGAGGCAAAATATCACAACATGCAGAAGAATAAGGAAAAGATTGAAAAATAATTAATCACTTTGAAAAAATTATTTTGCCCCATGCCCATCCCTGTTTATCTACAAAGAATAACAACCTGAAGCATGTTTATATATGTTTGGTTATTAGCTACCTAGCTGTGAAACAGACACAATTCCCGAGACTTCAGTTAACAGTTGTCATTTCACTGATAATTTTGATCCTGGTGCATCATTAGCTCAGTCTAGTCTTCAAATCTTCATAATCTGAGGGCACTTTTTGCCCTGGGGTATTCAATCATTGCATTCAAGCTAAATATAGTGATGAAGGTAAATTCGTAAAGAAAAAAAAATCCACATTGGGGAAGATGGGTCCTTGGTTGGAATCAGGGATTAGGAGGGGGCTAAGACACAATGTGTGAAAGCTGGAGAGTTAGACCTGTGCAGATTACTGAACTGAAATATTAATGCCCTATTGCTTTTTTATGGAAAGTCCACCCTGAGGTTGTGTTTGCACTAAAAATGTGCACATCACACACCACCCTGGGGCTGAAGAACCCTTGTGATCTACTCTTCCAAGAAGGAAGAAATTCCAGTTTTTCTGGATTTAGTTTATAATTCCAGATAATTTTCATAAGTTATATAGTTTACAAGTGTGCTGCATTTTTGTTCTCTTCAATGAGGCAAGAAGCACAGATAAATTAACATAAAAAAGGAAATAGTTTTTATATTGCAGGTTTTAAGCCTTATTCTATGATTCTTCCATGTAGTCAGGGAAATGAAAAATAACTAAAATTAAAAGGTGAACTAAACTGGGCAAAATAATCTTTGCTTTTAGGTTAAAATAATACACTGAGGCCTATACTTGAAATAACAAAATGTATATTTGTGCACTGAAGATCAGCTTTGATAGGAATAGCCAACCCAGAGAGATTTGGGAATGAGTTCAACCTCAGCCAATGGTGCCAGTGGCTACTGTATTCCATGAAAGGGGCAACATGATGGAGCAGAAGCCTATCCTGCCACCTCTGAAACACCTTTTAGGCAAACCACTCTTACCTGACCTTAACTTTTGGGAATAGAAGAAGGGTAGAAAAGGCTTGAGATTTTTGTTTACTGATCTGTTTCACTGTTTCTGTGTTTTAATGAAGTTACACATTCTGAATCTATCAACCTGCTATGAATTGAGTAGGATTTGTCTCCCCAAAACACATGAAGCTGTTTAAGCTCTGATGTCTTTTTTTTTTTTTTTTTATTTGACAGGCAGAGTGGACAGTGAGAGAGAGACAGAGAGAAAGGTCTTCCTTTTGCCGTTGGTTCACCCTCCAATGGCCGCCGCGGTAGCGCGCTGCGGCCAGCGCACCGCGCTGTTCCGATGGCAGGAGCCAGGGGCTTATCCTGGTCTCCCATGGGGTGCAGGGCCCAAGGACCTGGGCCATCCTCCACTGCACTCCCTGGCCACAGCAGAGAGCTGGCCTGGAAGAGGGGCAACCGGGACAGGATCGGTGCCCTGACCGGGACTAGAACCCGGTGTGCCGGCGCCGCAAGGCGGAGGATTAGCCTGTTGAGCCACGGCGCCGGCCAAGCTCTGATGTCTTAATGTTAATGGTTGGTTGATTTAAGTGGAGACTTGATCTGATGACAGTGTCCGAGAGGCAGGTCTGGTGGCAGGTGTTTCTATCTTTGAAGTCTTGGGCATGTAGTTATATCTGTATCTACATTTATAGAATCATTCTCTAACAGAGATAAGGTTTTATAGCCTTATAGGGATGTCATTCACAAGTAAAACTTGGTGTATTTAGTGTACATGATGTTTTCATATACATCTATATTTTGAAATAATTCTCACAACCATTGGGGATGTACCTTTACAACATGATTCTCAAATGAGCATTTTATCAGTTGAACTTGAGTTTGGGCTAAGTGCTCTGTCTTCGTCCTGGCTTACCATGTGATGGTGCCTCCTTACCCATCAACACCAGCCTCCATTAGATGCCAGAATTAGGGACCCACCTGATCCTGTAACTTCAAGTTATAAGCTAAAATAAATCTTCTCTTTCCCATGAAGCTCCTCTTCAGTATTTTAGTTAAAATAAGGAAAGAAGACTAATACAGAACCTGTTGGAAGTCTATCCTTAATTATACAGATGGCATCAAAGGAACAGCTTGCAAGACATGAGCTAAACAGTGGCAGCCCACCTGCCTATGGGACTCCTGGGAAGTAAGGTAGCTGCAGTGAAAGTCTATAACCCCTCACACTCCACTTGGCCTTCCTACTTAGATCTTGAGAAGCCTAGTTCTTAGGCTCTCTGAATCCCCGGATGCCATCCCTGCCACCTGATCTCGCAGACCCTGGCAAAGCCAGCTCCAAGTAAAATGCACTGATGGTGGTGCATTCCTGGGCTGTTTAAATTAGGTTGGCAGGGAGGAAAATGGTAATGGCCTTTTAAAGGTCAAGTTGTTTCTGTCCACAAGAAAGTTGTGTGCTTGGACCCAGAATCAGCACTCAGAATAGGCCATCAGAGCTAATGCCTGGAGAGTACTAAAATGTCTCTGAGGCACCTAGAACACAAAGGAAAATTCTGGGAGCTGTACCTTCCAGGGCTTTTCTCAGGGGGACGTGCAGGAAGAAATACTATGAAAAGCCACTTGCTTCCCTGGGTAGCCCCAGCCAAGCAGGGTGCTTGAAAGAAAGGAGGTGCTAAGTAATATTCCTAAACCATAAATAATAGCAATTGTGACCTTCACAGCCGTGTTGAAGTAGAAAATGACCACGTGATGGCCTCTAGAATGCTTCATAAAGAGAACCCCTCTAAGGAACACTCGTTTTCTTCTAAAATGCTTTCTATGAAACCTTGCTGCCTTTGGTACGGAACGCGCAAGGGGTCGCTCCAGGTGTTGGATCAGGGGCTGGTTTCTGAAGGCTCACTTCCGGCTTTCAGTCTGTCTGCTAATACGTGTCACGTGGACAGAGCCCCGCCCCCACCTCCCTTCTCCCCAACCCCCATGCTCAAAGGAATGCCAAATCCCTGGTTTGCCCCTACTGCCCACAGGTCTCAGTTTGGTCCGGAAAGTGATGCTACGGTTGGAACTTGCTTGAAGATATTAGATGTCTAGGTGTTGTCCTGTTTGTCCACTTTCAGAGTCCAGACAAGAAACCTCATTCAGATTTATGACTCAATTGCTTTTCAGCCCCAAATGCTGTACAGGTTAGAGCTAGATGCTCTGCTTCCAGCGTAGTGGTCACCAGGAGTTGATGTAAGGCGGTGTGGAGGACATTTTCCATAGAATTTCATTAGGAAATAAACAAAATTTTAAAATCTGAGACATGGTTTTGTTTCTTGACATCAAGTATTTTTAATTCCAGAAATAAAATGATAGGACAATTTATTTTTAAGTGATTTAATTTAATATGTAAACATGCTATGCATTGGAGCAATTGCATTTCAAACAATCAGTACAAAATAAAAGATCCAGTTAATATAGCAAATCTTTTTTTTTTTTTTTTTTTTTTTTTTGTGGGAGGTAAAATAGCAAGGTTTATTAAGAAGGAACATCTGTAAGGACGGATGGGCACCTCTCCAGACAGGACCTGAGAGAGAGTGCCCAGTCCCTCAGACTGGGGGAGGGGGGGGGCTGCATGGGTGAGTGGAGAGTACACCTGGCCAGGCCAGGCCAGGCCAGGCGGGCAACTCAGCAAAGATGAAGAGAGCTGAGCGCGCAGTCCAGTTGAGGCTGGGGGGTTTTAAGGAGATGGGTCTTGCTTCCCCACCTCTGCTCCTCTTGGAACAAAGGGCTTTTTGGATGTAAATAGAAAAACTTCTCTTGAAGGTCTGAAACAAAGGACTTTATGGATGCAAATGTTATCAGACCTGAGGAAGGGAGCAGGGTGTTTGAGATGCAGATACTGGGCTGCACCTGGGAGATTGTGGAAGATTTATCAGGCAGGAAGCAAGAGGGGTGAGGGCCTCCACCTGGCAGGTTATCAGGTAGAAGGGGGCAGGGCAGGCAGGATGCGAAATCTGGGCTTCCCCTGAAACATTGTTAGGATGACTTTGAGATGCAGATGCATATAGATGTCTTCTCTTTAGGCCTGTCACACACACATAAGCTCATAACTGACTTCCTACCTAACATTCCCCCCTCAAGAGGTAATACCCAAAATTTTTTTTGGGATTATGGATGGAGTAATTAGATGTAAGATAACTGAGAATTTACAAGGCTGGGGATGTGTACAACTCTGTTTGGTGCTATCCTCTTGAAAACATTTAGCCCCCAAGATGTTATCTTGAGTATCATGTAAACTATACTCTATATAGATAACATGTGTATCTATATTTATATTGTTTTAAAGGGTATCTATATTTTTTTTTTGACAGGCAGAGTGGACAATGAGAGAGAGAGACAGAGAGAAAGGTCTTCCTTTTCCGTTGGTTCATCCTCCAGCCGGCGCACTGCACTGATCCAAAGCTGGGAGTCAGGTGCTTCTCCTGGTCTCCCATGCTGGTGCAGGGCCCAAGGATTTTGGGCCATCCTTCACTGCCTTCCCGGGCCACAGCAGAGAGCTGGACTGGAAGAGGAGCAACCGGGACAGAATCCAGCACCCCAACCAGGACTAGAACCCAGTGTGCTGGCACCGCAGACAGAGGATTAGCCTATTGAGCTGTGGCACCGACCTATGGGTATCTATATTTCTGGAAAGTTTCTCCTCTGTAATTACAGAGATTTGTGTTTTCACCTTTATTGAGGTATAATTAACAAATAAAGTTCTATATATTTATAGTGTATAATGATATTCTGGTATATGCATACAGTATGAAATAAGTACTATAATCAAGCTGATTAACATACGTATCTCTCTACATTTACCCTTTTTTCTTATTTGGTACTTTTTTTTCGTGTGTGAGGAGACCTGATCTATTTGCAAACTTTAAGTATAGAACCCAGTATCAGCTGGCGCCCTGGCTTAACGGGCTAATCCTCCGCCTAGCGGCGCCAGCACACCAGGTTCTAGTCACGGTCCGGTCACCGGATTCTGTCCCAGTTGCCCCTCTTCCAGGCTAGCTCTCTGCTATGGCCTGGGAGTGCAGTGGAGGATGGCCCAAGTGCTTGGGCCCTGCACTACATGGAAGACCAGGAGAAGCACCTGGCTCCTGGCTTCGGATTAGCATGGTGCGCCGGCTGCAGCGCGCCGACTGTGGTGGCCATTGGAGGGTGAACCAACAGCAAAGGAAGACCTTTCTCTCTGTCTCTCTCTCTATCACTGTCCACTCTGCCTGTCAAAAAAAAAAAAAAAAAAGAACCTAGTATCATTAAGATCTACATTAGATCTCTAGAACTTACTTTTTCTGTGTGATTGAAATTTTGTGCTCTCTGATCACTGTCTCCCCACTTTCCCCACTCTCCAGCCCTTGGCAATCACCATTCCATTCTCTGCTATTATCAGCTCCAATCCTTCTGACCATATACGTAAGTGAGATCATGGTGTATTTATTACTCCTTCTGTGCCTGGCTTACTTCACTTACCCTAATGCCCTCCAGGCTTATCCATATTGTTGCAAATAATAGTATTTTCTTCTTTTCAAAGGTTGAATCATATTCCACCATGTGATATGTTTTCTTCATCCAGCCATTTGTCACTGGACACATAGGTTGATTTTCTATCTTTGTTATTGTCAATATTGTTGCAATGAAACAAAAGTTTAGATATCCCTTTGACATACAGATTTCATGTCCTTTGGATACACACACACACACACACACCCCGAAGTAGAATTGCTGGATCACATGATAGTTCTGTTTCTAATGTTTTGAGGAATCTCTATACTGTTTCCTGTAATGGATGTACCAATTTTTATTCCCACCAATAATACACCAATTGTTTCCTTTTTTTGTATATCCTGTCCAACTGTTTTATCTTTTTTTTTATAATAGCCATTCTAATAGGCATGAAGTTACATCTCATTGCAGTTTTATTAGCATTTCCCTTAGTAATGTTGAAAGTTTTCTACATTGAAATTTTCTGTATTTTCCATATTGGTTGGCCGTTTATACTTTTTTTCTTAAAGATTTACTTATTTATTTGAAAGTCAGAGTTACACAGGAGAGGCAGAGAGAGACAGAGAGAGAGAGGTCTTCCATCCACTGGTTCACTCCCCAGTTGGCTGCATTGGCCAGAGCTGCACTGATCAGAAGCCAGGAGCCCGGAGGCTCCTCCAGGTCTCCCACGTGGGTACAGGGGCCCAAGGACTTGGTCCATCTTCCACTGCTTTCCTAAGCCACAGCAGAGAGCTGAATTGGAGGTAGAGCAGCCAGGTTTGAATGGACACCCATATGGGATGTTGGCACTGCAGGTGGCAGCCTTACCCACTATGCCACTGCACTGGCCCCTGGCCATTTATACTTCCATGTACTCACATCTTTTTAGGTCCTTTGCCCACTTTTCAGTCAGGTTATTTGCGTTTCTTTTGTTGTGAACTGCTTGAATTCCTAGTATTTGGAGGATTAATGTCCTATCAAATGTATGATTGGCAAGTATTTTCTCCCTTTCAAGGGTTGTCATTCTGTTGATTGTGTCCTTTGCTGGGCAGAAGCTTTCTTAGTTTGGTGTAATCCCCGTTGTCTATTTTTTCTTTTGTTGCCTGTGATTTGGGGTTACATGTAGAAGAAAAATCTTTGCCCACACCATGCTCAAGAAACTTTTCTCTGTGTTTTCTTCTGGTAGTCTCATTGTTTTAGTTTTCATGATACATTTTTTGATCATTTAAAATTTTCAAAAAAATTATTTGTTTTATTTTTTCTTTTTTATTTTTGTTTATTTTTTTTTCTTATTTTTGACAGGCAGAGTAGACAGTGAGAGAGAGAGACAGAGAGAAAGGTCTTCCTTTTGCCATTGGTTCACCCTCCAATGGCCACCTCTGCTGGCGCGCTGCTGCCAGCACACCGCGCTGATCCGAAACCAGGAGCCAGGTGCTTCTCCTGGTCTCCCATGCGGGTGCAGGGCCCAAGGACTTGGGCCATCCTCCACTGCACTCCCTGCCCACAGCAGAGAGCTGGCCTGGAAGAGGGGCAACTGGGACAGAATCCAGCGCCCCGACCGGGACTAGAACTCGGTGTGCCAGCGCCGCTAGGCGGAGGATTAGCATGTTGAGCCAAGGTGCCGGCCTATTTGTTTCTTTTTTTAAAGAAAGATTTTATTTCTGAACACAAATTTCTTAAGTGCAGCTTTAGGAATATAGTGGTTCTTCCTCTCATACCTGACCTCCCACCCCCTCTTCCATCCCCTCTCCTACTCAATCTCCATCCCATTATTCATTAAGATTCATTTTTAATTATCTTTATATACAGAAGAACAACTCTATGCTAATTAAAGATTTCTACAATTTGCACACACATAGACACACAGAGTATAAAGTACTGTTTGAAAACAAGTTTTACAGTTAATTCTTAGTAGAACTCATTAAGGACGGAGGTCCTACATGGGGAATAAGTGCACAGTGACTCTTGTTGTTGATTTAACAATTGACACTCTTATTTATTACATCAGTGATCACCGAGGCTCTTGACATGAGTTGCTAAGACAATGGTAGCCTTTTGAGTCCACAAATTCCATCAGTATTTAGAGAGGGCCATAAGCAAAGCAGAAGTTCTTTCCTCCCTTATTTTCACTTTATTTCAAAGACAAAGAGAAATAAACAGAGAGATAAAAACATCTGCTTTTTTATTTATTCCCCAAATGTCTGTAACAGCCAATGCTGGGTCAAGTCCAAGCCAGGAAACTGGGTCTTGATTCAAGTTTCCCACATAAGAGGCAGGGACCAAAGTACTTGAGCTATCACCAGCTGCATCCCAGGGGTGCATTAGGTAGAAACTAAATAAGAAGTAGAGGAGCTTGGGTTCTCACCAGGCACTCTGATACGGCTTGTGGATATCCCAACAAGTGACTTAAATGCTGTGCTAAATTACTGCCCAAGGTCTTAATCATGTTGAGTTGATTTTTATGCATAGTGTAAGATGAAAATCTAATTCATTATTTGGCATGTGGATGTACAGATTTTCTGACAACACTAACTGTATAGACTATTCTTACTACATAATGTGTTCTTGCCAACTTTGTCAAAGATCAATTGGCCATATATATTTGTTCAATTGATCTCAGTATCTGTTATTATGGCAGTCCCATGCTGTTTTGATTATTATAGCTTTTTAGTATATTTTGAAATCATGATATGATACCATCAACTTCCTGCTTTTTCCCCCTGAAGATTGTTTTGTCTATGCAGGACTTTTTTTTATTTGTGGCTCCTTTGAATTTTAGGATTTTTTTTTCAATTTCTTTGGAAAATGCCATTGGGATTTTCATAGGAATTTCAGTGAATCTATAGAATTCTTTTGATAATATGGACATTTTAATGATATTAATTCTTCAAATCCATGAACATGGGATACCTTTACATTTGTTTGTGTTTTATAGAGATGAGATTTGAACAGTGGATGCCAATAAGTGAAGAAACACCAAGTCCAGTGTTGAAAGAGAATGTTTTTGAGGCTTAGAATGTTCCCCATTATGGGATTTCTGAATAAAGTATCTTCCCTTATATAATCTAAAGCCCTATTAAGGATATCCCCAAAGACTCAAATATGGCCTAATGTTATTTACAAAAATACCCTGTAGTGAAATTCAGCCAACAGTGCTTCTTCCTTATTATCAGAATTTATGAACATTTATGAAAGGGGATTAACTAAATCCTTCATTGAAATGTTGGATTAACTAATTTTTCTGACTTTGTTTCTGGATTATTGCTCTTAAAAACCCCTGAGAATTGAAAGAAGAATGGGAAACAAAAAGCCTATCTTTAAGCAGTACTTTAAGCAGTATGCCTGCTAAAGATCAATTTTAAAGAATGACCAAATCAAAAGCAAGCAGAAAGACAAAACTATTAATTTATTCCTTTAGTTAAATGCCATGTTTGTAAACTGGGACTATGAACTCATTTTACTTAACTTTTTTTTTTAATTTTTTTATTTTATTTTCTAGAGTATACAGATTGTAAAGATCCATTTTTTTTTTTTTTTTGACAGGTAGAGTTACAGACAGTGAGAGAGAGAGACAGAGATAAAGGTCTTCCCGGCCGGCACCGTGGCTCACTTGGCTAATCCTCCACCTGCAGCGCCGGCACCCTGGGTTTTAGTCTTGGTTGGGGCACCAGGTACTAGTCCCGGTTGCTCCTCTTCCAGTCCAGCTCTCTGCTGTGGCCCAGGAGGGTAGCAGAGGATGGCCCAAGTGCTTGGGTCCCTGTACCTGCATGGAAGACTGGGAGGAAGCACCTGGCTCCTGGCTTCGGATCAGCGCAGCGCTGGCCGTGGCGGCCATTAAGGAAGTGAACTGATGGAAGGAAGATTTGTCTCTCTCTCTCACTGTCTATAACTCTACCTATCAAAAAAAAAAAAAAAAAAGATTAGCTAAGTGAGCCACGGCAACAGCCCCAAGATCCAATTTTTGAAGTCTGTGAAGACACCTAAAAATAACCAACCCTGATGTTGAATACATGAAGACTGTTTTTATTGATCTAGTATGAAACTTATAGGACAATAAATATCTTAAAAGGAATCATTATTGATTGTTTTCCATTTTTCCTTTGAGATTCCAGGGAAATGCTTGGATGAAGCAATGCTGCAATAAATAAGATTACTAATATTCAGCAATACATGGGCATGATTTATAGATTTTATTTCCCCCCACCATCCTACTTGTAACAGCATAGCAGGTTTCATTTTGGGAAAACGTTTCTGTCAGAGAACTGTGTGATCACAGTCTCTGGAATTTACTACGTAGCCAGCTAGTTCTTTGTAGTTATCAACAGCAAATTTCCACCCTGGGTTAGTATATGCTATTAACAGGAGAAAGTGCATGTGATTAAAGCAGGTCAACATTTAGTCCTTTATGCTTATTTGTGTTTATTTGCTACATTATAGGTACTATAAGCCCCTTCTCTGCAGGAACAATCTCTTGCTCCCTGGCTCCTGATGGCTATTTCCCTGGAACCAAATATTCTATTGTTCTATTCTGCCAACTCTTGAATTTTGTTTAGTTGTTCTTTGTGAGATTCTATAAAAATAACATTAAACTGGGGCTGGGGCTGTGGCACAGCAGGTAAAGCTGCCGCCTACAGTGTTGACATCCCATATGAGCTTCGGTTTGAGTCCTGGCTACTCCACTTCCAATCTAGCACTCTGCTATGGCCTGGGAAAGCAGAAGATGGCCCAAGTCCTTGGGCCCCTGTACCCACATGGGCGACCTGGAGGAGGCTCCTGGCTCCTGGCTTCAGATCGGTGCAGCTCTGGCCATTGCGGCCATCTGGGGATTGAACTAGTGGATAGAAGACCTCTCTCTCTCTCTCTCTCTCTCTCTGCCTCTCCTTCTCTCTCTGTGTAACTCTGACTTTCAAATAAATAAGTAAATCTTTTTAAAAAATAACATTAAACTATCTAATTATAAACATTATATATGTATGTGCATCTATTATAATGAAAAACTCAGAAAAGTAACAAAAAGGAGATAAAAGAATCACATCCATCAACTATAGCAATCACTGTTAACATTTTGGAACATGTATTTATAATAAGTTTCAATGCATACATGTTATTTTAACTGCATGTTAATTTTTTACATCATTTTTCATGTTTATTTCATCATACAAATGTACCATATTTTTCAACCAATGTCTATTGCTGGACACTTAGGTTGTTTTACATTTCATGTTATAATAAATAATTCTACTATAGACATTTCAGGAAATCATTGAGAGTGCATACATAGCATTTTTCTGAGGATAAAACCTGAAAAATAGAACTTTAATAATAGATTTGGGGATACTTGATCTTGGTATTTCCATGCTTTGGATGTGTTACCTGGGCAAGGCTAACTATTAAAATAAGCAAAATCCCATCATAATGCAACAAAGATTTGTATTTTACTCACATATAGATGTTCTGGTCTGTGATTATCCTGGGTGGCTCACCTCCAAGCAACAAACTCAAGATCCTGGCCCCTTCCACTACATGTTTCCACAAGAAATAAGTCAATGGGGTTGGGAGTGGTAGTGTTTGGTCAAGCAATGAAGAAACTTGTTAGGATGCCTGCATTCCACCAGGGGTCTAAGTTCAAATCCTGGCTCCAGCTTCTGATTCCAGCTATCTACTTATATGGGTGTTGGGAGGCAGCAGAGGTAGCTCAAGTAGTTAGGTTCCTGCCACCCACAGGAGAGACCAGGATTGAGTTACTGACTCCCAGCATAGACCCCGACACCCCACCCATGGGGCTGTTGCTGGTATTTGAAGAATGAATCAGCAGATGGGAGCCCCACCTCAAAGAAATAAGTGACAAGTCAATGGGGAGCATCTTAAGATGACTCAGAATGTTTTGTGGCTGTGTCTAAAACAGGGACCATCACTTCAGGCCACACCAAACTATCTATAGCTCCTTATTATAACTCAATTAAGCTAAGACAAATCAATATCTATTTATTTGCAAATCTGTGTGTGTGTGTGTGCGCACATGCATTGATAATGTCGGGCTATCCTTGGCTCATGGAGAAAATGAAAAATTTTGGTGAGCACATAGGACTGTTTCTGTCCCAAGAGCTCTTCTCATTACTTGATTAGGAAGCTCATGTATCCTGAGGCAGTAACCATTTGTGTCTCATGTCCTAGCATGATTGTTTTTAATGCTTCTAGCACTCTCAACTGTATCTTGGTTTGTATGGTAGATTTTATGTTCACACTAGCTATAACCCACTAGTACCCAGACTCTCAAGAATCCAGAGTCCCCGTTCCCCAGATTCAGGTATCTCTCTGCCTCCCACATGCTCCTGAGTCTGTGTTGCCTATCCAGTGCTGTCCAGGTGATTCCTCTGGTCCAGGAGACTGAAATAGTCATAATTCGAAAAGTAAACCACGATATTTTGTAAGTTTGTGAGATTGCTAAGCATGGAAAAGTTCAATGAAAGTGGGATTAGCCTTTACCAGGATATCATTTGAGTACAATTGATTCTTTAATTCATTGGAAGGCTGTAATAGATATATTCTAAAGTTCTCTCCTGTCTATGATGCTATGATGTTTAAATGACTTGGTCTATTTGGAATTGGTCCAACTATATCTTTGCAAGCGGACCACCCAGTGCTTTCAAATACCACTGCTTATGACAGCTTTGATTTGGATGTGATCTTTAGATAATGGGCTCAACCATAGTTTTCTAACTAAGATAGATTAATACTGGGGATATTTTCAATGTTTCAAAATGTGGAATTTCCTCTCTTTGCCTTAGGGAATTGCTACTAAAGAATCTAATACTGCGTCTTTTCAACTGAGCTGATAAAAGCGTGACTCTTCTTAAAGGCATACTTTCTAAGTGCACCATGTTCTGTGCAGTTCTGGTCATGTCTGCAGCAGGGAAGGATAGGAGCCCCTGTGATTGGTTGCACTCACATGATGTGATTTGGGGCTCCTGGCCTTGCTTCCCCCTGCATCCCCAAGGGCTTGCTTTATCACTAATGCACATAAATTATTTTTTTTTTCACTTGAGGAAGAGGGAGAGATATTCAGGGAAAACAAAGACAGATGTACAAGGTAAGACAACAAAAGGAAAGATACAAAGTGATCACTTTGCTTTCAAATAACACATTTCTAGAATCACATAGTGATAGAATGGTAAAAATATACTATAAAATGTGTGTCTATTGTTAGACAAATTAGAGATGAATAGTATAATTTCAGAAAAAAAACTATCATTAGGGACAATTAGAAAGTCAATAGAGAATACAGTTAAGCTTCTGTTTTGACTCCACTCAGTATGAAGAATTGTTCAATATAGCATATTCAGATTTACAAATTGGAAAATAAGTATTCTGATACATCTTAAAATTTTCTTCCTTTCTTCACTCTGGTTTCTTTCCTGCTTTGAGACACAGAGCAAACCAAAGCCCAGAGGCTTTAGCTGCCTGGTTATTCTCTGTTTAAATTACAGAGCATTGGGTGTGGAGTGTGGTGATTGCCAGAGTGGTTGACACCAGCCAGCTTTCTCTTCATCCCTCTCACTTTTCTCTCTTTCCCAGCTTTACACCACCCAGTGATGATCACAAAAATAACAATTTTTTTTCTATATTGTTACTTTCAGAATTTAATTTTCAGAAAACCCACAATACTCATCATTATGCTAATTGAAGAACAAATTCCAAGTTATTTTATCTTTTTAAAAGAGTCATTTATTTATTTGAAGGGAAGAGTGACAGAAATGGAGAGATCATCCACCTGCTGTTTCACTCCCCAAATGGCCTCAGTGGCCAGGGCTGGGCCAGACCAAAGCCATTTCAGGGCCACACCAAACTCCATTCTGTTCTCTCATGTGGATGCAGGGGCCCAAGCACTTGGCTCATCTTCTGCTGTCTTCCCAGGTGCTTTAGCAGGGAGCTGTATAGAAAGTGGGGCAGTTGGGACTAGAACCAGTGCTCCTGTATGGGATATAGGCAACTGTTTGAGGCTCGCTGTACCACATTGCCAGTCTCCAAAATATTTTAATAAGAACTAAAAATTTTATGTTTGAACAAAATAGATTGATTTAGAGATTTCTAAGAATCACTTCAGAAAAAACCAATTTGCAAGGCCTCAATGGACCTGATGAACAGTGGATAACCTTGTAAAGATGTAAGAGAGAGGAAAACAGCAGCAAAATAACTCAACAGTTGACCCAACAGCAAAACCTGCCAGCATGGCCCCTGTGAGGTTGAAAACAAAAATATTAGTAGATTTTATCACCTCTGTTGTTGCAAATTGATCCCATACCAATGTGCCTTATTTTGTCTAAAGTTATATTAGGAATTATTTAGCCCTTTGGCTCAAGTACAAAAGTAGAGATTGATTGGTTCCCAAAAACTCAGCCTCAGCTTTTTTCTTTTGGTATTGGCTTTTTTACATTAATACTTAGATTTCTTCTTTTTCACTGACTCGTTTTTGGCTTCCATATTCCACTCTCTACTTCTCTTGTGCTTAAATATCACTTAAAATCATCTTCAGTTCACAATTGATCACACTGATAGGTCTAAGAGTCAAACGGATCACACAAACAAGACCAGTGTCTGCTAATACTAACTGATAGAACCAAAAAGGGAGAGAACGATCCAACATGGGAAGTGGGAGACATAGCAGACTCATAGAATGGCAGATGTCCTAAACAACACTCTGGCCTCATAATCAGCCCTTAAGGCATTTGGATCTGGCTCAAGAGCCCATGAGAGTATTGTAGGCATGGAAAGCCAAGACACTCTGGAAAAAAACAAAAAAGAAGACCTAAATGAAAGATCTCTGCGAGTGAGATCCCAGTGGAAAGAACGAGGCCATCAAAGAAGGAGGTACCTTTCTCTGAAGGGAGGAGAGAACTTCCACTTTGACTATGACCCTATCGGAATAAGATCGAAGTCGGCGAACCCTAAAGGCTTCCATAGCCTTGGCAACTCATGACTAGAGCCTAGGGAGATTACTGACGCCATAAACAAGAGTGTCAAATTGTTAAATCAACAACAGGAGTCACTGTGTACTTACATCTCATGTGGGATCTGTCCTTAATGTGTTGTCCAATGTGAAGTAATACTATAACTAGTACTGAAACAGTATTTTTACACCTTGTGTTTCTGTGTGGGTGCAAACTGATGAAATCTTTATGTAGTATATACTGAATCGATCTTCTGTATATAAAGATAATAGAAATGAAAAAAAAAAACCTTGGTGTTAAATTGGAAATTGCATAGAAAATTAATCAATTCTTACTAAAATATCCTGTAGGATCTCTATCCTTAATGTGCTGTACATTGTGATTCAATGCTATAACTGGTACTCGAACAGTATGTCTCACTTGGTGTTGCTATGTGAGGGCAAACTGTTGAAATCTTTACTTAATATATACTAAACTGATCTTCTGTATATAAAGAGAATTGAAAATGAATCTTGATGTGAACGAAAGGGGAGAGGGAGCGGGAAAGGGGAGGGTTGAGGGTGGGAGGGAAGTTATTGGTGGGGGGGAAGCCATTGTAATCCATAAGCTGTACTTTGGAAATTTATATTCATTAAATAAAAGTTAAAAAATATATCACTTAAAATCTATTGACTGGCCGGTGCCATGGCTCAATAGGCTAATCCTCTGCCTGCAGCGCAGGCACACCGGGTTCTAGTCCCAGTCGGGGCACTGGATTCTGTCCCAGTTGCCCCTCTTTCAGTCCAGCTCTCTGCTGTGGCCAGGGAGTGCAGTGGAGGATGGCCCAAGTCCTTGGGCCCTGCACCCCATGGGAGACCAGGAGAAGCACCTGGCTCCCAGCTTCGGATCAGCGTGATGTGCCGGCCACAGCGGCCATTGGAGGGTTAACCAACGGCAAAAGGAAGACCTCTCTCTCTGTTTCTCTCTCTCTCTCACTGTCCACTCTGCCTGTCAAAAAAAAAAAAATCTATTGACTGTCAATTTCATATTTTCATTCTTCATTTCAATGCTTAAAAGGTGCTATTCTGCCATTTTCTCATTTGCCTTCTTTGTGATGATTAATCTGGAGTCATTGTTATATTTTTTTCTTTTCTAAGTGCTATGCTATTTTTTTGCTAGCTCTGTTTAAGTGTTTTCTTCTTCTTGCCATTCTTTTTAAGCAATTTGTTTATGATACACCTACATGTAGTTTTTTCCCCATGTTTCTTGTGCTTACACTTTGTTGAACTTCTTGGATCTATAGTTTATCCATTATCCATTTTGGGAAATTTTTATCCATTATTTCATTTTTTTCTAATATTCTTTATGTTCCACCCCATTTAGGTATAATCAGGTAAGTTAGATCACTTCAATTTATTTCATAGCTCAGTGATTCTTTTTTCTCTTTGGTTTCATTCTGCATGATTTCCAATGCTAGGGATTCAAGTTCACTTACCTTTCCTTCTAGAATGTCTACTCTGACATCCATCTCATCAAGCATTACACACACACACACACATATGATAAAGTCAGATAGAGACATTATAACTTTTATCTCTAGAAGTCTGATTTGGGTCTTTTTAAATTTTCTATCTTTCTATCATACAATTTGAATGTGTGGAACATATAGTTAAAATAATTATTTTGATGTCTTTGTTTCCTAATTCTGACATCCGTGCTTTCTGAGCTGGGTTGGATTGATTGTTTTCTCTCTTCATCTTGGGCCTGTACACATTTCCAGCTTGTTGAGTGCTAGATATGTTTTATTTCTACAAAATGTCTTTGAGCTTTGTTCTTGAAAACTTATTTTGTTTTTCATAATATTGCTTTTAAGATCTGCTAAATGAGACCTGACAAATCCTTTGTCTCATGCCCATATCGTGAGGGTTTTCATTCTGGTAGTGGAGACAAGCACCAATTCTAGTCTTGTGTGTGTTCCAAGTACTCGCTGAGCAGTTCCTTACCCATGCCTAGTTTCATCACACTTGTGTACTGAACTATGCTTTGCCTTATGAGGGGCTACCTACACAGGTCTCTTGCATTCTCTTTCTGTATATCTCTCCTCTTCTTAGCTCTCTGAGCTGTGAACTCTGCTGAACCCTCTCTTCTCCATTCCCCTACTCAGAGTCTGCCAGGCCATCTGAGGATTCTCCCTTCTCTGTGCTCCAGCTGGTAAACTCTCTCCCAAGGGGATAAGTGGGGCCATCATGCACCTATTTCTCTGTGTAATTTTCTTCTTCTTCTTTTTTTTTTGACAGGTAGAGTGGACAGTGAGAGAGAGAGAGACAGAGAGAAAGGTCTTCCTTTACCATTGGTTCACCCTCCAATGGCTGCTGCGGCCAGCACATCGCGCTGATCCGAAGCTGGGAGCCAGGTGCTTCTCTTGGTCTCCCATGCAGGTGCAGGGCCCAAGAACTTGAGCCATCCTCCACTGCACTCCCGGGCCACAGCAGAGAGCTGGACTGGAAGAGGGGCAACTGGGACAGAATCCAGTGCCCCAACTGGGACTAGAACCGGTGTGCTGGCGCCACAGGTGGAGGATTAGCCTATTGAGCTGCGGCGCCAGCCTCTCTGTGTCATTTTCTAACATTGCTCTCCTTTTTCACCTGGGTCAGTGTTTTGGAAACTGCTGTTTCACATATTTTTCCAATTTGTTTGTTGCTTCAGATTAGAGAATAAAAGATATATTCAGTCTGTTAGTCCATCATGACTAGAAGTAGTTCTGCATCTCCACGTTCGATCTTTTGCTTGAACTCCAACTACTCACTCAACATTCAACTTGAATGTCTAACAAACATTCCATGATACCATGCACACAACTGAATTCTTTATTCCTTACCAAAGCTTCTTTCAAATTTGGAAACAATTTGGAATCATCCTTTCATTTCTCTTATACTATATAGTCCATTCATCACCAAATTCCACCTTCAAAATACTTTCCAAATCCATTTTCTTTTTACATTACTTGATAACATTTTACTGCAAGACAGCATCAGAATATTCCAACAGCCCAGGGTCAGTCAGGGATCTGGCAGAGATAAAATATAACATATGCAAAGTGATAAATTAGGAGAGAATTTAAAAATATTTCTTTTTAAATTTCATTTGACGTATACAAGTTTCATGTATTTCGTATACACACATTTAGGAACATAGTGATACTTCTTTCCCACTCTTGCTCCCACCCCTTTTCCTCTTCTCTCTCCTATTCCTACTCTTAATTTTACAAAGATCTATTTTCAGTTTACTTTATACTCATAAGATTAACCATACACTAAGTAAAGTGTATTTTAGGAGATGATGGTAGGGTTAGGATAATCAGTGAAGAAACATTCTGTTACCCAGAGCTAGTGATAATGGGAAGTGATTTCTACCCAGAGACCTGAATGGACAAGTGAAGTAGGTACCAAGAATCAGGGAGCAGCCAGCCCTCAGCCATGAAGCAGAGTGGAAGCTGGGGAGGATACACTGACCTCACTTTCCTCTCATTTCCCGCTGATGACTTCTATCATTGGAATCTAAGGAAAAGACAGAGGTCAAAGAATCTCAGAAAGATCCAATTCTGGGGACCCAGTGTGGAAACAGACAGAGAACTATTCTGGAGAAGCAAATAGAAGTTACTGGGCCCAGCTCCCTGAGTGGTCTCATTCTATGCAAACACTCCAATAGTTGGCTCCAGCAGCCAGAGAGACCCTTTGATAATATAAAAAATATAAATCTGTTTATGTCATCTTTGCACTTAAAATGCTGAGATGGCTTTTCCTGACACTTGGAATAATATGTAGAATCCTTTCTAGTATTTAAAATTTTTGCATGAGCTCATCTTTGGCTACTTTGCCAATGCAATCTCTAATTGCTCTTCCCATCTCTCATTCTGCTCCAGTTACAAGGGCCTTCCTGCTGTTTCTCAATTCTCCAAATTCCTTCCTGCTTTTCACTTACTCTTACTTCTGAAGGCTTTCACGTTCTCCTTACATTTTTAGGTCTTTTAGGGGTCTTTTCAGATTGGTCCACCTAAAATAGTAGCTTATTCTCTGTCTGTTCACCTTCTCTTATTTTATATTCCTTCATAGCAGGTGCTACCAACTGCTTATTATCTCTCTTCAGCAGTTAGAATGTGAGGGGCCTTCAAAAACTCACAGAGAATAAGTCTTATGAAAAATCTCTACATATATTTCCATTTTGCTTTTGCATTTGGGGTGGATGTTTGGCCTAGGGGTTCAGAGGCCATTTAAGACACCTGCATCCCATATCCAAGTGCCTGGATAGAAATTCCAGGCTATGCTTCCAATTACAACTTCCTACTAATGCATACTCTGGGAGGCAGCAGTTTAGGGCTCAAGCACTTAGGTGCCCACATACTTGTAGGAGACTTGGAATGAGTTTCCAGCTCCCAGTCTTGGCTCCAGTCCAGGACTGCTATTGTAAGCATTTGGAGTATGAACCAGTGAATAGGATCTCACTCTCCCTGTCTGTCTCTCTCCACTTTTCAAATAGAATTAATAAAATAATGTATTTGGGTAACAAAATAAATTTATTTTAAAATTCCTCTTTCCCATGAACTTGTTGAAATATCCATGAAAGTAAGAGCTTTGACTGTGAAGTGGCTCCTGTGCCTCTGCAGTTAGAACAAAGGTTATCACATTGTAAATACTCAGTAAGCATACACTGATCAAGTAAAGGAAAACCAGATCATTCACTTCCTCTTTTCCTAATCCAGAGAAAGTTTTTCAATATTCCCCCCACCCCAACCCAGTTGTTCTACCTTACTGCATAAGCTTGTATTCCCCTATTTTATTTCCCTGGGTGTTCACAGGTGGCATGTTGGTTTGCTGGGATTCCTGTAACAGTGCCACAGTCTGAGTAGTTGATCAATATAATTGTGCTTTCTCACAGTTCTGAAAGTTGGAATTCTGAGATGAAGGTGTTGTCAAGGTTGTGTCTTCTGTAGGCTAAAAGGAGAGTCTGTTCTGGGCCTCTGCCCTAATTCCTGTGGTTTCCAGGAAATCTTTAGCTTTCCTTTAACCCTTTTGTATGTTCACAGGTGTTCTCCTTGGGTGCATGTCTGACTCTAAATTTCTCCTTTATTATTAGTCTTTGGATTAGACACCCACTCTACTTCAACATGACCTTCTCCTGACTTAACTAATTACTTCTGCAATGACTCCTTTTCCAAATAAGTCCACACCCTGAGGTCTGGTGGTGGAGAGGGATCAGAGCATTCATATATAAATGTTGAAGCAATGTAGTATGAACTGTAACTAATAGTGTGAGCTTGTCATATTAATCAAACATGTAAAATACATAAGAGTAAACAATTAAGATAATTTACTGCTTTGACAATTTATTTTGCAGTGATTTAATGTTTTCTGAAAAGTCACATCAGTAGTACAAAGGGATCCTGTGCTTCCCTTCAGTTCGACTCGTCAGTTAACCTTTGTCACATTAACCTCTTTACTCTCCATCCCTCTCCCCTGCCAGTGTCATTCTTTTGCTGAGCTATTTGAGAGCAAGTTGCGGTCATAATGCTCCATTTGGCCCTAAATTTGCTATGATGTGAACCTAAAAAACAAGATGTAGACTCTGGATAGACAACTACATAATCACACTAAAACCATGCAAATCAGGGAATCTATAATGGTACAACAACTGATGTAACCTTTTGTCAATTAAATTCACTGAAATATGTCTAAATGCCCCACCAATTCTTTGTGGTCCTAGATTCAGTTCAGTATCACATTTTGCTGTTGTCATGTGTCATTAGTCTCTTATTCTGCAATAGGTTGCTCCTTTTCCCTGTTTCTCATGACCTTGACAATTTCATTTGTAGACTGTTTGCGTTCTTTTGCTTTTCCTTATTGTCTGGGCTCAGTGTGCACTCCTGTAGGAGTCCCACAGAAAGGAGGTTGTGCTCTTCTCAGTGAACCCACACCAGGAGGCACATGATGCTTATCTGTCCCACCGCTGGTGGTATTGAATGTGACCACTGGTCCAAGTTGGATGTGTCACTTTTCTCCACCTCAATGTCCCCGAAGTTTCCTTTATAACTGGAGAGTACTTTGGAGAGAGAAACTCTGGGGACTTTGTCGGTATCCTGCCCTTCATCAGATCTCTACCTCCCAGCCCAAGCACCTGTTGACAACTACTACCAAATAAACCATCACTGTTATGGGGCCAAATGGTGATTTTTATATTTCTATCATTTCTCTTATACTTGCCTTCTGGAAAAATATTTTAAGTTAAAGCATGTCTTATCCCTCCATTTATTTTTTTTTCATTTATTAAACTTTTATTTAATGAATATAAATTTCCAAAGTACAGCTTATGGGTTACAATGGCTTCCCCCCTCCCATAACTTCCCTCCCACCCGCAACCCTCCCCTTTCCCGCTCTCTCTCCCCTTCCATTCACATCAAGATTCATTTTCAATTCTCTTTATATACAGAAGATATTTGAAAGACATGGTTACAGAGAGGCAGGCGGAGAGGGAGAGAGAAGGGGAGAGAGAGAGAGAGAGAGAGTCTTCTATCCTTTGGTTCACTCCCTAAATAGCTGCAATGGCCAGAGCCAGGCCAATCGAAGCCAGGAGTCAGGAGCTTCCTCTGGGTCCCCTATGCAGGTACAAGGGCCATCTTCCACTGCTTTCCCAGACCATAGCAGGAAGCTGGATCAGAAGAGGAGCAACCGGGACTCGAACCAGAGCCCATATGGTATTCCGGCACTGTAGGCAGTGGCTTTACCAGCTACGTCACTCTGTCAGTCCCTCCATTTATTTTTTAATACCAGAATATACTCACAGGTTCCTATTCTATTCAAAGATACAATCCAGTATTTCTAGCATTATTCATTTGATCCTCAGAATTCCTATATTAGAATTCAGCGGCTGATTCTTTTCTGGGCTTCTGGGCTCTCTGTCCTTCTGATAGGTTCCTATCATTCTTTGAGAACTTTCTTGTATTTTGGCACAAAAAAGATGTTATAGTCTTATCTTGCAGTTTGTGTGCTAACTCTAAAATCAGCCATATCTCTGAGGACCTTGTTTTCTTTCAATGGAGGAAGGCTTTTAGAAACCAAGATCTGGGATAGAACTAGAAAATAAATATTTAGGATATAAATACGAATATTCACATATATATTACATAGACAGACTTTTCTATGTCTGCTTCTGTCATATATGTGTTTCATTTAATTTTTAAGATTTTTATTTATTTTTTGAAAGAGAGAGAGAAATGGGGTGGGAATCTTCCCTCTGCTGGTTAGCTCCTCAAATTGCTACAACAACCAGGGTTGAGCCAAGCTGAAGCCAGGGGCCTGGAACTCTATCTGGTCTTCCACATGGGTGGCGGGGGCCCACCCTCCACTGCTTTCCCAGGTTCATCAACAGGGAGCTAGTTCAGAAGTGGGGCAGCCAAGACTCCAACTGCTTGTATGAGATAGTGGTATCACAGTTGGTAGCTTAACTTGCTATGCCACAACACAGGTTCCAGTCTTTTCTATATTTGTAAATTGCTCCTCCAACGGTGAGAAACATGGCTCTCATTACATTCCTCAGACTTCCTCATTTGCTCAGTCCCCATGGCTGTGACCACACTGGTTACCTCATTAGCCCTGAACCTGCAGCTCCTCCTCAGCCCTGGGTTCGACATTGTGTCCTGTGCTACTATCACTCCAGTTTGTAGTCTTGCCTCCTTCTGGAAGATGAGCAGAGAGAGGAAAAAGAGAAAGAGCAGCAAGTAATATTGTCACTGATGTTCTTAATAACTGCTTTATTCAAGTCCATTTTCTAGCCCTCTATGGCTCCACATATGCTAGGCACCTCATTTGATCCAATTAGGCAGGCAGTAGATCACAACTGACTTCAGGGAGCTTCCCAGTGAGCACACAATCATATGCAAAGTGCTGCATAGTGGTGCAAGTGGGGAGTGGCTGGGACACAGCTCTATCCTCAGAGTGTTCTCCAATGAGTAGGGAAGTGAACACATGCACATGAATCTCTTGTCACACAGACTGGGCTTGTGATAGGAGAGAAGGCAATCTGACTCACTTCTCCTCCTCTCTGCTTGACTGTCTTGAGGACTCTCCCATGTAACCTATTTGCACGTTCTGGCATAGTATGTCACTGAGTGACAGACTGCGTCTGCCAACAACTAAGCCACATGGATCCTCTGACCAGCAACTTGTATCGCTGCCTCACTACATCTTGACTTTTACTGGCCCATCCCATTGTGGAATGCTTTTTCCCTCCTTGGTACTCTCTTTGAGTGTTTCTTTTGGAATGAATGAAGAGTTTAGATGTACACAAGGATTTTGTCTTTGTGTTGCAAAGACATATGGCTTTCCCTTGCTATCTCTGCTGGGGTGGACCCATTCTCCAACGACTTAGTCAAGTCTGCCCTCAAGGAGGAGCAGCTACCACCATATCTCTGCCCAAGGCTCTCTAGGGCCTACTTCATGCTACTTGTAATGGCCCTTAGGCTCCAAGGTCCCCTGTCAAGCTCTCATTGTAGACTTTGACGCCCTTCAAGCTCAGTCGCAGATGAAGGCAAGCCAATCTGATGATCTCTCAATGTACTAGCATCAATGGAACCCTACTGACAGGTTCATCCTTTGTTTCTTTATCCACATGGTGGATTCTTTCTGAAGTAGTTCGAGGAGCTGTATACTCACAATGCATTCAGTTTTCTGTATGTAGGTTATACTTCAACGAAGAACAATTATTACAAATATATCCAGAAGCTAAGTGCAATAATTTAAATTTTGAATGAGTGTGGATTCCCCCCTTACTTTTTGATGGCAACTATATAACTAAGGTGACCTCATTAAATCCAACATTATATCCAGATTTGGACTGAGTTTCTTCTTATTCTTCTCACATTTCTAGTAAATCCTTGGCGTGTCTAGTTCTATGAGCCAGGATTCTTGAGGTTTCAAGGGACAGAACCTCAGTTAGAAGCAGCAGAAAGGGGAATATGCAGATCTATATAACACATTGCTAGAGACAGAAGTAAATGTCAGGGACTGGGACACTTCAGAACTTTCTGTGTTGATTTTTCAGATTTGTTTCTCTACATTTATATACTGGCTTCATTCTTTCAGACTCACCTTCCCCTTGAGGCTATAGTCATGTCTGTCCATAATATCAAAGCTCCATCATCCTGATTTGTCCCCTTTCCAATTGAAAAGTCCCAAGGAAGGCTTCTGAGCAGTTAGGGGTGATGAAAAGGAAAGAGCACAGATACTTATGGTTGGAGTGATGACAGAAGTAAAAGCCCCTCAAGAGAAAGTACTACCCTGCCCAAAATAAATGGGAGAAATCCTGAGACAAAGAACAAGTTATACAAGTTCACTGATTGCCACTAACTTTAACCAACCCTCAACAAATTGCAAAATAGTCATTGGGAATGGGCCCTAAAGAATGAGCATTCCTCATGCTAACAGCTCTTAGGAGCTCTATGCTACACTGAGCAGGATATGCGTGGCAAGTACCTGCTGTTGATGATGGGGATGATGAAATGCTAGGCTTATCACCAAGTTCAAAGGGTAGCTTTTCTTTCACATTTTCTGAAATAGAAAATGAAATATAGAAATGCATGGAAGGCATATACATCATATTCTTCCTTGAGATTTGCAGCAAACTTTCCACCCTTTCCAGGTGGGAAATGTTTGTAAGGCATCTGTAAGCATTTGTTGAGCAGTGGTAGTGGTAGTGTCCATTTCTAATGTCCATTTCTAATGTCCCATAGTACTGTGTTCTATCCTCAAGTTCAAGCCTCTATTGAATAATCATGATGTGTGTGGTGCTTGTCATGTATTATTTTTAATCTTCACAACAGTTTTGCAAGTTAAGTATTATAATTCACAATTTGTGGATAAGTAGCTCTATTTGTTATCTTCTGCTGTATAACGAATGACCAAAAAACTTAATGACTTGAAATAACATTATCTCTTGGTCAAAACAAGACAGAAGATAATACAATTCTGGCCTGGTATAGGAATGAAAAAGTCAGAATTTGCATCAGCAGGATCCTTTGAGGGATTAGTTATGTGTTACATGAGGAAGAGGAGGAGATAATATAGAATTCTCAAGTCTAGCTTTAGAAATTCTACGCCGTGTACTAAAATGGTAGACAGTGAGATAGAAATGGGTTGGGCAGAGAGTAAGAGTTTTATTTTGAAAACATTAAGGCTGAAACACCTGTGAGGCAGCCAAATGGATGAAATAGTCTTTATAGTGGTGGAGTTCAGACGCGAGACCTTATCTAGAGTTCACCCTAGGTGAAGTAAGACTATGTTAGTAGCAGAGGCATGCCTCCTAAATTGCACTGCAGTTTGACGAAAAACTAATCTAGGCGTGTGCAGAAGACTGGGAGAGAGGAAGTAGAAAGAGCAGGTCAGAAATCTTTTCTGAATATCTAGTTCAGAGCTAGCTCAATTCCTTGACTCAGGCGATTATTATTATTATTAATATCATTGTGAACATCACAATCACAGTTATGAATGTGGTGTGAGAGGAGTGCATCTCTTAGTGGCAAAGTGGCAGAACACTTCCAGAGAGAATACTCTGATGCCCAAGCTGCCAATCTGGAGACTTCCAAGAGCCTCAGACATGGTCTACTCTTTACCACAGGGATGGAAGTTACTCCCAAGAAAGCACAGAGTCATCATCTTACAGCACAGAAGGAGGAGTTTAAAGAGAGAGAAAGAAAGGAAGACAACTTATCCTCCCCACTCCATGCTGCTGATCTTTGAGCCCTTCTCTCCATATAGGAAAAGCCTCCATCCCTGTTTAAAAAAAGAAAGAGAGAGAGACAGAGAGAGAGAAAGAGAGAGAAATCCTTAATCCAGAGCAGTTAAGAATAGCATTCAATCTTCTCAGAAGTGGAGAGAACTGGGGGCCAGAGCTGCAGTTCCTTTTCCGGGAGGCATCCTGGTCTACAGGCTGGCAGAGAATTGCTGGCTGGTTCTGGCCCAACAGAGATGCTCTAGCTTTTTTTGACCGCAAGCCCTGGAAAGGGAGAGAATAAACTCTCTGGTCATTGAGGGCCGTCTCAATCCCTACTCCTTATATATATATATATATATATATATATATATATATATATATATATATATATATATATATTTACTTTTTAAAAATTTATGTAGGGGTCAGCGCTGTGGTGTAGTGGTTAAGGCACCACTTGCAATGCCTGCATCCCATATAGGCGTCAGTTTGAGTCCTGGCTGTCCACTTCTGTCCAGATCTCTGCTATGGCCTGGGAAAACAACAGAGGATGACCGAAATCCTTGGGCCTCCACACCCATGTGTGAGATCCAGAAGAATCTCTAGGCAGGCCCCTGGCTTCAAATTGGATCAACCCCAGTCGTTGCAGCCATCTGGGGAGTGAACCAGCAGATGTAAGACTTCTCTCTCTCTCTCTCTCTCTCTCTCTCTCTCTGCCTCTGCCTCTCTGTAACTCTGCCATTCAAATAAATAAATAAATCTTAAAAAGTTTATGTAAATGAAACAAATCTCATGTATTTCATATATACACTTTTAAGAGCATGAAGATACTTCTCACCTCCCTTCTCCTTCTTTGGTTATTTTTCAATTTTTACAATGGCAAAATTTCAATTTATTTTATAATTACAAGCTTCACAAGCTTAAATCAAGAGTTCAAGAAGTAGTAAGGAGAAAATCTGCTATCATCCAAAAACCAATCACTACTCTTAACAAACGGTATTCCCTTGTCTTCTATGAAAGATTTTATTTTCCATCAGTGTGGATCCTGGCTGTGGCTTCTCTAATTCACTCCACCAGCCTGAAGTTCATGTGGATATGACATCTCTATGTCCTTTCTTAACTACAGTGACACTCATATTGCCTCCCAATGAAAATGGTGCTGACAATGTGTTTGTGGCTTGGTTGCTTTTATATTTTGTTCAGGTGTAGTTTTCTTCCACACTTAATGAGTGGCTTTTGAGCTCCAGCTCGTGTTTATAATATATACACACATACATATATATATATATATGTATACACATATATGAACTTATATATATATATATATATATGGTAGAAAATGTATTTTTATGTACTACCAAGGAATAAAAATTGCATGAAACTACAAATCCAATTCCAAGCTTGCCTCCTTCCACTTGTTTAAAATGAATGAGAAGGGTGCTGATTGCATCTTCCAATATAATGATTTTTTACTTTTGCAAAGGAAGATGCATTTTTTTTCTTCCTACTGAAACACAGCTTCAGTTGACCTGGTAGTCTACTGCCTATGAAACATTTTCACAAGCTTGGTCAGTGACAAGTTCAGCACTTCTACTAAGAATCCAAGAACCAGAGGCCCTAAAACCATGGCCAGCACAGTTAACTGGTTCTCTTGCTATCAGTCAATAACTGGTACCATTACTAACACTTCTCCAAGATGGAACTTTTGAGGGTCACTATTTTGTGTCTCACTCATTTGTTCACCCTAGTGAATGCTCTCATTGCATCATTCCACCATCTCTTGACATTTTGCATCTTTTTCTTTTCCTGGTCACAGCACTGACCAAATTCTCCTACTTTGGGCATAGATTCTACAGAAAACAATTCTTTGTATCTTAATTTTTTAAAAAAATTTTTAAAGATTTATTTATTTATTTATTTAAAAGGCAGGGTGACAGAGAGAGAGAGAGAAAGAGAGAGAGAGAGAGAGAGAGAGAGAGAGAGAGAGAGACAGGTTTTCCATCCACTGGTTCACTCTCCAGGATGACTGCCATGGCCAGAGCTGTGTCGATCCAAAGCCAGGAGCCAGGAGCTTCTTCTGGGTCTCCCACATGGGTACAGGAGCCCAAGGACTTGGACCATTTCCTACTGTTTTCCCAGGCCATAGCAGAGAGTTGGATTGGAAGTGGAGCAGCCGGGACATGAACTGGCGCCCATATGGGATGCCGCTATGCTACAGCTCCAGTCCCTGCATCTTAATTTAATTTTGAAGTGATGATAGATGTCTTTCACCAAAATTATTGAAAAATAATACCCGCTTGTTTTTGTCTTGCTCTCCCCTTTCTTCAGTTCGGTGTTTAACTTCTCTAAAAAGTCTTTTGGGTTACTGCACTTTTCTCCTAGGAAAGGCAAGATTTAGGCCACCTTCCTGGTTCAGATTTAAAAAATTCTCAATCTGGTCATGTACTTTGATTTACTTCTTCCGTCTGGACTCACACTCTGTTCTCAACAGATACCCTGAACAGGCTTTCAAATTCATCAACAGCTTTTCCCATTGAGTGATTCTTTATATACCCTTTTATGGGACCAGAGCTATCAATGTTTCTCTGCAATATTTGCTTTGCAAAGATTTTCTCAGAGAATACCTGCTAGATATCCTTTACTGATGAGGGATAACAATGGCAACAGATTGTCCAATCCCCAGGCCATCCCCCATAATCAAAGTTGGCAGTGCAAACAGGGCCTGTTTTTCCACTTTCGCGAACCCTTACAGACAGACTGGAAACAGCTTGGGTGATGTTGGCATGACACTCACTTTTCTGCTTACTCTTTTTAGATTTTCTGCTTGTTACTTTGTTCACGTGTACCATGCATCTAAATATGTTACCAAAGCCCTTTGGAGGATTGTTTTTATTCAACTTTTACATTGCTTACTTTTTTCCAACTATAGGTAAAATTTGCACACAGAGCCATATATATCACTTGTATGGACAATTTGAAGAAATTTGAGAAAATAACACGTCTGTCAAGACATAAAACAATTTCATCACCCCAGATACATTTTACTACCTTTATCCAATAAATCCCCACACCTCATAAACAACTACTGCTTTGATTTCTGTGATTTCTGTGTCTACATTCTTGAACTTTATATACATCAAAAAAAAAAAAAAAAAACAGATGGAGATGGCTTCCTTTAATCATGACATCTGTGAGGTCCACTGACATCATTGGCTATTCCAGTGGTTTGTTTGTGTCATATTGTGGTGGCTAATTCCCTTGCAAAACTGTGCCCTAATGCGTGCATTCATTCTTCAACTGATGGAACTTTGGAGTTGTTTCCAGTTTGATGCTATTATACATTGTTACAAATATTCTTTAAAAGACCTATCTGGACCTTTCTTTTAATTCTCTTGGGTAAATATGTAAGAGTGTAGCTGTTGGGGCACAGAGCAAATCTTTTAACTTCTCAAGAATCTGCAAAGAGTTTTCTAAAATATTGCACCATTTTAGTATTCTTACCAGTTTCTCCACATTCTTACTAGCATTTGGTGTCATCTGTCTTTAATTTTACCCTTTGGAGCAGGTGTGCAGAATGTGATTCTAGCAGATAGGATTTCCATTTGCATTTCCCTAATGATGCTGAGAACCCTTGTGTGTGCTTTGCACCAACTGCATAAGTTCTTTTGGAATTTGTCTAAGTCTTTTGTCCATTTTTTATTCTGTTGAGTTTCTTTTCTTTTTTTTTTTTCTTTTTACAGGCAGAGTGGATAGTGAGAGAGAGACAGAGAGAAAGGTCTTCCTTTTTGCCGTTGGTTCACCCTCCAATGGCCGCTGCGGCCAGTGCTTCGTGCTGATCCGAAGCCAGGAGCCAGGTACTTCTTCCTGGTCTCCCATGCGGGTGCAGGGCCCAAGCACTTGGGCCATCCTCCACTGCTTCCCCAGGCCATAACAGAGAGCTGGATTGGAAGAGGAGATGCCAGGACTAGAATGGGTGCCCATATGGGATGCTGGCACCCCAGGCACAGGATTAACCCACTGCGCCATGGGGCCAGCCCCTGTTGTTCAATTCTCATATATCTTGTTCTATCAATGATTGAGAAAAAGATATTAAAAACTTTAACAATGATTGTGTATTTATTTCTCCCATTGGTCTTCTCAATGTTTTGGCTGTATTTAGTATTTAGGGATACACATCAATTTGTGTGTTTGCAATTTATAATTTTATGTCTTCCCAAGGAGGTGACTCTCTTATCATTTCAAAATGTCTCTATTTCTTGTAGAAATCTTTCCTCAGGCCACTTATTAATATACCCACACCATCTTTCTTATTCTTATTGTTTGCATCATGTATCTTTAACCTGCTATCTTAGTGTGCTTGTGCTTTTGTAACAAAATGCTGTAGATTGAATGACCTAAGCCACAGGAATTTATTTTCTCAATGTTCTGGAGGCTGAATGTGCCAAATGAAGGCCTGGCAGAGTTTGATTTCTGATGACGGACTTCTTCCTGGGAAGCCAACCATCCTTATCTCCCCATGAGAAGATAGAGAGAGGTCTCTGGTGTCTTGTCATCTTCTGATAAGGCCACCAGTGCTATGGGATGTAGGCTCCAACCTTATGACCTCATTTAATATTAATCACCTTCTTAAACACCCTATTTCTATTATGGATGATGAGGGGTAAAGTTCTGGTTTCAAAATATAAATTTTGGAGGAACACTTTCAATTCTGGGAGGAACACTTTCAATTCATTATACAAAATTTTTACTTTGAATTTATTTATATTTCTCTCTATAAAGCATTTGACCTGTATATTATCTATAACTAGACCTTGATGTTTATGCAATCTGATAATCTTTGCTTTTTTAACCTGAATGGTTTTATTTCCAATTGTTGTATTTAATAAAATCATTGGTATGGAAATATTTACTTATGCAATATGCTTTTTCTCTCTACTTTTTAGTGTATTTTCTTCTCCATTTTATTCCTTCCTTGCATTTTTATGTAAGTAATATAAAAGTGTTGCTTTCTGATTCCATTTCCTATTTCCAGCTATACAACTTCATACTTTTCAGTGTTTGCTCTGAAGACTACAACATGCACTCCTACTACAATTTTTCTAGAGTCAACACTATGATTCTAAAATGCATAAGAGATGTCAGAAACAACAATATCATTTTTCTTTCTTTTGGTTTAAAAGAGGACATGATCCAACTTTGTCTTTAATAACTTGATGATAAAAAAATTTGGGTTTTGAAGCCCATTTATGATCTTCTGCACATATTATGATTTCTTGTTTTTGGCTCATGCTTTTGTTTTATTTTCACAATACCTTAAACAATCTTTTAAAAGATTCTAAATATCAGAATACATAAAAATAAGCCATGAGCTGGACTTGACCCTGTGGTCATAGTGTACCTATTCCTACTCTAAAACATCAATTAGTTGTATGTTTAACAATTAATAGAAGAAACAAGATAGATCTTTATATTTACTCACACATTAACAATTTTCCATCTGCTTTTCTCCTTGCTAAAGATGTGAACACAGTTCAGCATCAGTTACCTCCAGTCTGAATAAGTGCCTTTAACATTTCTGTGGTATAGGTCTTATGAATTCTCTTTAGTTTTGGTTATTGGATTTTTTTACCTCATTTTATTTATTTTTTAAACATTTATTTATTTATTTATTTGAAAGTCATAGTTATGCAGAGAGAGAAGGAGAAGCAGAGAGAGAGAGGGAGAGAGAGGTCTTCCATCCGCTGGTTCACTCCCAGTTGGCCACAACGGCCGGAACTAGGTCAATCCGAAGCCAGGAGCCAGGAGCTTTTTCCAGGTCTCCCTTGTGGGTGCAGGGGTCCAAGGACTTGGGTCATCTTCTACTGCTTTCTCAGGCCATAGCAGAGAGCTGGATCGGAAGTGGAGCAGATGGTTCTTGAAACGGCACCCATATGGGAGACCGCCACTGCAGGCGGCGGCTTAATCTGCTTTGCCACAGCACTAGTCCCTTCTACCTCATTTTAAAAGGACAGCTTGCTCAATATAGAATTATGGGTTGCCTGTTTTCTTTTTCCCTTTTCCTCTTTCTGTTTTTAATGATGTTATTTATTCCATTGCTAACCACCACACCTTGTTCTGAAAAAAATCGGACATACTTATTTCCAATTTGCACCACATACATTTTCTGCATGGCTTCTTGTGGTAAGTGGAATCCAAAAGTTCTTCCTTGACACTCTGATTGGCCATCCTAACCCTTGGGACAGCGAGTGATGAGATTCCATGCCCTCATTATGTTACAGATGTACTAAGATCAACAATCTAATGTGAAAGAGCAAGTCAGAGAGGAGTTGATGTGTCCCTGCTGGCATTGGAGATAGAGAAGGCCACACTGGAAGGACTGTAGGTAATTTCTAGGATCATCTGCTAGCAGCCCAAAAGGACACAAGGACATTAGACCACAAGAACAAGGAGAATGAGCCTACCAATTAACTGAATGAACTTGAAAGTGAATCTCCCCACCAACAGAGGCTCCAGATAAAGTGCCGGTCCCAGCAACACCTTGACTAGTGCCTTGTGGGACCTTGGGCGGTGAACCCAGCCTAGCCAACCCACACTGCTGATCTAAAGAACTGTGAGGTGATAAATAGGTATTGCCCCTAAGGCCTTCATTTTTGGTAATGTGTTACATAGCCACAAAAACTAATATACTCTCTCAAAATATTTCTCTTTATTTTTCAATGTGATGCACTCAAGTGTAGTTTTCCTAGTATTTTCTTGTTTGGGGTTTACTGAACGTTCTGAATCTGTATGTTTAAAGTTTGGTTTGTTTTGAAATCAAACCTGGTGAAAGTTCAGCCAATATTTCCTCAAAAACCCTTTTCAACAGACTCTCCTTTTGTCAGAACTCCAGCTGAGTGCACTCCAGACTACTTGATATCTCACACGTGAAGAGGGCTCTTTTTCACTTTTCAGTCTTTCTGTTTCTCTATGAGTTTCAGATTTCATTATTGGGTTAGTTTCCTTCCAGTTCACTACCATTTCTTCTGCTATTATAATCAATGATCAATGCCGTTAAGTAACATTTTTTTTTGTTCAAATACTGTATTTACAGTTGTAAAATTCCTTTTTGGCCTTTAAAAAAATGTTCCATTTTCCTGCAGACATTCCTCATCTGTTCACTCATTATGTCCATGGTTTTTTTTTTTTTTTTCTTTAAACTCTTGAACATATTCATTAAAATCCTGATCTACAAATTCCAGCTTCCAGGCCAATTTAGAGTGTGCTTGCATTGGTTACATCTTACCTGATGTGACTCTCACTTTTCTTGATCTTCAGATTTATAACCATTTTCAAAAATGACTTATACTGGATATTGTGAAATATATAGTCTAGGGATTCTGGATTATTCTGTTTTCTAGAAGAAGGTTGCATTTGATTCTGGTAGGCAACTAAATCATTGCTCCATCCTCTTCAGACATTCAGGCTTGGTTTTATTATTTGTTCGGGTAGGGGTCTTCAAGTTTTGTCCTTGGTCCTTCGTTCAAGAATGTGGTCCTTAATGAAATATATGCTTTATACCCTTAATCATGAAATTTTGGGGTTTACACTGAATCACTAAGGAGCTCTGTGCAGTTTCACTATTGTGACTGAGTGGGAGCCTCTTTTCATTATTTCTGCTGTGTTTTCTATCCACATATCTCCAATGTCTACAATGAGCTCTCAGCCCCATAGAAAACACATTCCTTTTTTTAAAAAAAATTATTTATTGGCCGGCGCCGTGGCTCAACAGGCTAATCCTCCGCCTTGCGGCGCCGGCACACAGGGTTCTAATCCCGGTCGGGGCGCCGGCTTCTGTCCCGGTTGCCCCTCTTCCAGGCCAGCTCTCTGCTGTGGCCAGGGAGTGCAGAGGAGGATGGCCCAGGTACTCGGGCCCTGCACCCCATGGGAGACCAGGAGAAGCACCTGGCTCCTGCCATTGGATCAGCGCGGTGCACTGGCTGCAGCACGCCGGTCGCGGCGGCCATTGGAGGGTGAACCAATGGCAAAGGAAGACCTTTCTCTCTGTCTCTCTCTCTCTCACTGTCCACTCTGCCTGTCAAAAAAAATTATTTATTTATTTGAAAGGCAAAGTTATGGAGAGGCAGAGGGAAAGTAAGAGAGAGAGGGGTCTTCCATCCATTGGTTTACTCCCCAGATGGTCACAATGGTCAGAGCTGCACTGATCCAAAGCCAGGTGCCAGGGGCTTCTTCCAGGTCTCCCAGGCAGGTGCAGGGGCCCGAGGACTTGGCCCATCCTCCACTGCTTTCCCAGTCCAGAAAGCAAGGAGCTGGATCGGAAGTGGAACAGCCAGGTCTCAAAACGACGCCCATATGGGATGCTGGCTCTGAAGGCAAGGGCTTTTCCCTCTGTGTCACAGTGCCAGCCCTCAAAGCTACATTCTACAAGGTCTCTGGCTGCCTGGACTTGTGTATGCATCGCTTACTATCCCCTACAAAAGCTCATGTGTATTTGGGCCATCCTCGGAACAGCTCTCTATATTCTGGTACCTCACCCCACACATTGCTGGTGCTTCAATAACCCTGGACTCTGATCTTTGCCTCATACAACTCTCTTTATGTTGTTGCTATAGAAATTACTCCCAGGCAAAAAGCCAGAGAAAATATGAGGCTCAGGCCCTTTGGTTCTCTTCTCTAAAGCATTATAGCTTGGGTTGTTTATTTTTCAATTTCTAAATAAAATTGTCTCATATGATTTTTCCAGTTCTGTAGTTATTTTTGGTGGAAGAAAATTCTACTATCAGTTATTCCTAGCAGAAATTTTTAAACTTGTTTTAATGATATTTGAGCTCTCTTAGCATAATTCCATTACTTTAGGAATATCTAAACTGTAGGTCACAGATTTATGGAGCAATTAAAAGGACTCTAAAACTGTAAATGTGTGCTAAGAATTGTTTTGTGACTGAAAGAATCCCGTACATTCTGCCCAGTTTTAGGGAGTGTGGGATTATGCTCTACCTTCTCATCCATAGTGTGCATAATATTTGGAATTATTCTGCATAGGAGTCTTGTCTCTTAATCCATATTTTTTTATAAATACAATCAGTTATTTATATTAGTATAGACTCATGAATATTTATGTTATGGCTGGGATTATGTTGCAATAGTGCTTTATTTTGTTGTCCAAATTGCTCCATCTTTGGACATTGACAGCTCTTCCTTTTGGTTCCTCTGTGCCATAACTGAGTGTGCACGAATGTGTGTGTGCGTATGACCTTGACTGACCTTGACATTGTTTTCTATTCCTTTTTCAAGTCCAAAATGGGGAGGCAGAGTGTTACCTCTTTCTTGTATTTAAGCATGTCAATTTTTGATAATTTTTATGTAAAGGAGATTGTTAAAGATAAAGTTTGTTGTTAATCAGGCTTATGCATCACAATTTTTCAGTGAGGAGGAGGAAGAAGGTTGGGGATGTGGCAGGGAGGGAGGGTAGGGTAGGTAGTGTTCTTAACTCAGTATATATGAAATACTTGAGATTTATGTACCTTAAATCAAGTCTAAAAAAATAAATAAAAGCTCACTTTAAAGGTGAAACAAATGATGTAGAGGAAATTTGACGTGCACAGCATGAAGTCTGAGAAGTCAAACTTCCACCATGGGCTATCCCTGTTGCTCCAGTTGGAAAACTCCATGCTTCTCCCAGTCATTCCTTCCCTAAGATGTTTTTTCCTCTGGATCTCTAACATTTTCAGGAGGAAGACAGGAGCAATAAACTTGGGAGTTTCCAGCCTATCAGGTAGTCCAATGGACATCACTGGCTCTCTGTCTGATAGAACAAAAGTTAACACATCAACCTTTGGCTCATGGGCAATCGATGTATAATAAAGGGCAAAGAAGAATTGATGTACTGACCTGGAGCTGCCCTTTGTGCTGTAGGACATGAACTGAGACAATTAATCTGATTTTCCTATGTAAGAAAACAATAAGCACTCCACTCTTCACTTAGAGAGCCTTTTTATCCAAGGATTCCAAGGGCGCCACTCCAGTGAAGCAGCTCATAATTGTTTCCTATTATATCCCTGTGCAGAGCAGATTTGAGTCATGATCAAAGAGAAAGCAGCTTGCTGATTAATCCAGATCAACTGTCATCTAACATGTTCATGATAATAAAATAGGACCTAAATTTTAAGACAAATAATAATAATCATAATTTGACTGATTTTTGATCTTGAACCATTTTTGATCATAATTTAACTTAAATTAGAACAAAACTGAGCAATCAGGTAACTTTGAAACAGTAAAAAGGGCACTGCAAGACAGATGGAACTCAATCTGAACGTGGTTAACTTTCATCAACCTTAGCCATTACTCTAATAATACGTTTCCTTCTTTCCATCTAATGTCTGCAACTAGTCTAATAAAAATTATTCTGCACATAATAGGATTAAATCAGACTATCATCAAGACAACTTGTATGAATCTTAAATATGACAGATAAAAAGATCAAGTTTGGGGGCACATACTCAGAGTTACACAGCCCACAAATGATGGAAATAATATTGAAACCTTATCAGACACTTTCCTTTTCACACAAAAATGTAAAACCTGAAAATTTCAAGTTATGTGTTCAAACAGTGGGCTGCTTGGTGGAAGGACCAGAACTAAAGTTTGGGTCACCTCCAGGGTGTCTTTAATATATTCTAGACTCAAAATTGTAGTACATATGGAAACTTGCTTTCCATATGGCTAAATACTTAAAAGTTATCCATCAAAGTAACAAACTGTTAAATAAAATATGTTCTATATTTCAACTTTGGCAAACATAGCACTTCATGAGTTGGAAGGGCAGGTTTGAACTAAGATCTCAGGGCATGAAGAGAGGCAGCCCCTGGCACTCAGCCCCTGCTCTGTAATCTACCACCTTTCCTCTACCACTGCCTCCAACTTCCACCATTATAGGCCTCACGGGTGTACCTGTGGATGATTCAGCTAGCAGTCCAGGCACACGTTGAGTCTCAACTACTTCCTTCCTTGTCTTGGTCACCTCTGGAACTTGGGGAAGACTCACTCAACTCTGCCTTTGAACTCTGAGACCTAGAGAAGAGGCCTACCCATGCCCAGCAAGCTGACCACTCAGGGTATTTCATGAAACCAGCTACCTAGAGCATGGTCTAGGGGCAGTGGTAGGTGGAATGGGTACTTCTTCTGGAAGCACACAATCCCTTGGCTTCAGAAGACCACCTACCATGGAGGAGCACTGACACAAAAGGGTCAGAGTGGAGGGTTACAAAATGGGAAGGCCAAGATCAAGAGGCTGTCTTGCTTAGGCCAAAAGGAAGCACTAGTCTCTTTTGCTCATAGCCCTGTGTTTTCCTCTCTTTACTAAGATGTTCCTCTCTGGGACATAATTGTTTAAAACTTCTATTGACATACAGAAGACAATTTAGAGAACCTTAATTTCTTATCCCATTTTGTATTTTTAAAAAGATTTCTTTATTTATTTTAAAGGCCGAGTTACAGAGAAGCAGAGGCAGAGAGAGGGAGAGAGATCTTTTGCTTGCTGATTCACTACCCAAATGGCTGCAATAGCTGGAGCTGAGCCAATCCAAAGCCAGGAGCCAGGAGCTTAGTCCAGGTCTCCCTCATGAGTGCAGGGGCCCAAGCACTTGGGCCATCTTCTGCTGCTTTCCCAGGCACATTAGCAGGGAGCTGCATCACAAGTGGTGCAGCAGGGAGCATGCCCATGGCCAGGTGCAACCCATGCCCATATGGAATGCCAGCCTTTCAGGTGGCAACTTTACCTGCTAAGCCACAGAGCTGGCCTCCCCATTACTCCATTTTAATCAAATTATATCAATTGTGCTGTGCTGGCTTGTTGTCTAACTCTTCTTAGGGTAAAATTATTTCCTTTGAGACAATTTATTCTAAATTCCAATTGCAAATACCATTCTCAGAGAATAACTCTTCTTTCTTTAGACCCCCTTGAGAAAAGTGTGCCAAATTCAAACTCTAAATAGTAAGAGGGATTTATATATTTATATTAAACTAAATATTATGCCATAAAATATCTCCAAATTATTATTTTAAGAATATTTATTAAAGCATTTTGAGGGGCCAGCAATGTGGCTAGTGGGTAAAGCCGCTGACTGCAGTGTTGGTATCCCATATGGGCAGCGGTTCAAGTCCCGGCTGCTCCACTTTCGATCCAGCTCTCTGCTGTGGCCTGGGAAAGCAGTACAAGATGGCCCAAGTCTTTGGGCCCCTGCACTCACGTGGGAGACCCAGAGGAAGCTCCTGGATCCTGGCTTCAGATTGGCGCAGCTCCAGCCATTGCGGCCAATTGGAGAGTGAACCAGTGGATGGGAGACCCCTCTCTCCCTCTCTCTCTCTTTCCCTCTCCTTCTCCCTCTCCCCTCTCCCTCTTCTCTCTGTGTTACTCTGACTTTCAAATAAATGAATCTTTTAAAGAAAGAATTTTGATATAAACTATTTGGGGGAATCTTCAAATATTAGTGGAAAAATTAAGAGAAAGCCAGGTTTATTTTGTTGTAATAAATTTTGAAAATCATGCATATTGGGGGCATCACTAATTTCATTGAAAATATGTATTATGAAAAAGTTATGCATGGTGTAGCAGCTAAAGCTGCCACCTCCTATGCAGGCATCCCATATAGGCACTGGTTCATTTCCCAGCTGTTCTACTTCTGCTCCACTCTCTGTTATGGCCTGGGAAGGCAGTAGAGGATGGCCCAACTCCTTGGGCCTCTGCCCCGCGTGGGAGACCTGGAAGAGACTCCTGGCTCCTGGCTTCGGATCGGCTCAGCTCAGGCCATTGTGGCTAACTGGGGAGTGAACAAGCAGTGGAAGACCTCTCTCTCTCTTTTTCTCTCTTCTTCAGCCTCTTCTTCTCTCTCTATGTGTAACTCTGAATTCCAAATAAATAAATAAATAAATCTTTTTTTAAAAAAAACTTTATCTTTAACAATCTCCTTTACATAAAAATTATCAAAAATTGACATGCTTGAATACAAGAAAGAGGTAACACTCTGCCTCCCCATTTTGGACTTGAAAAAGGAATAGAAAACAATGTCAAGGTCAGTCAATACAAGTTAGGGTTATAGTTTGATTAGTAAATATGATGGAGACTAGAATGTCACAACAAAATGTGCAATTTCTGTAAAATATCTATGGTTCTGATTTTCAAAGAGAGTGGAGGAACTACAATGCTGTATGTTACTCAAGGACAATCCTTCATGGATTACTTTATCACAAATCCAGAAGCAAAATTATATAATGTTTACTGTACCAGTAGATTAAATGCCCACACAGCCTTATTTATAAGCTGGTAAAAGGGTTGGCCTTATTGCTTGGCCAAAGAGAGAGTGGGAGAGGCAAGGTAGACCTGAAATAAACAGAGTGCTCATCTGAAGATAAATTGAGGAATTTTTGCAGCCTATTCAAGTTTAATTAAAAATAAACATGAAAAATCATTTTAAAAGATTGTACACAGTGACTATCTCAAATTGCTATGGGGAATACAGAAATGTCTCATTAAAAATACACTTAGATGTTTTTATATATAAGCTCCATCACTTATATTCTAACAGAAAAACTTCCTCACTTCTAAAAAAATATTACAACCCAGAAGACATCGGGATCATTTTTTTTTTGGTATCCCAGAATACAATGTCTATGTGTCAAGATGAATTTTGATGTCCATCAACATTTAAAGGACAACTAAAGAATTACTGAATTATGCACAGAGGTAAAACTAGCAATAAAATTGAGTCAAACCTGGGTTACCTCCAAAAATTGGACAGAGTCAGCATCAGGGCGCTCACCTGTGCACTTCTTGGTAGCTGGCGGACTTTAGCCCATGTTAGTGCCCTAAGTTGTATTTGTATGCTGCTTCAATATCGTGGTTTATTTTTAATTGAAGATTTTAGTTGATTAAAAAGATAAATATGTCTGATGTTTTCATTAGTAAGTTACGTAATGATTTGTTGCTGCACATTCATGTCATAAAACCACACAGTCAGGCTTTCCCCAGAAGTCAAAAAGAAGCATGCACTTACCTTCTGCTTTTTCCTGTCTGATCCTGGAGGAGAGACAGGATCAGAACGAGGGGTTCAGTGGTAGATAGCATGTAGAAAAGAAAATTTATTTTGTTTTAAGATTGATGGAATAATCTAAGACACTGTTTAAAGATTTTATATTTTACTGTTTTAGGGGGAAAGGATATCAATATTATTAATATCAAATAATTTTAGAGTATGAGTGATAGTAGTGCAGAATCAGTACAGGTACCCTACAAGCAAATTATTAATAATTACAATGCTTCTTCTTGTGTGTTTTGGGTGATGACCATGTTTTCTGAGCCAGATTATCAACAAGCATTTTCCCCTTGAAATTCCCCAACCTGTCATGGTATAAGATGAAAGCAATGCACATACACACGTGCTAGGGTTTGACTGTTTATCCCTTCTAAAACTCGTGTGGAAACGTGATTGTCTCTGAAGAGTAACAACAGGTGGGACCTATAAGAGGTGGTTAAGTCATGAGGGTGTGTGCTTAACACTTGGAAAAGGGCTTTCAGGTGTGCGTTTCCTTTGCCTTGCTGCTTTTCTGCCATACAAGAGTAGCAGAGGATGCAGCGCTCAAGGTGCCATTTGGGGAAGACACCCAGTCCTCACTGGACACCAGACCTGCCAGTACCTTGACCTGGGATTTCTCAGCCAGTAGGATGGTAAGAAATACTTTTCTGTTCTTTATGAATTACCAGTCCCAAGTATTATAGCAGCACAAAAGGAAATAAAACATAAAATTGAGAAATATTAATCACTAAAAGAGATTTTCTTTTTACAGATTTATTTATTTATTTATTTATTTGATAGGCAGAGAGAGAGAGAGAGAAAGTTCTTCCATTTGCTGGTTCACTCCCCAAATGGTCACAATGGCTGAGGCTGAGCCAGGCCAAAGGCAGGACTCGGGAGCTTCTTCCAGGTTCCCCATGTGAGTGAGGGGCCCAATACTTGGGCCATCTTCTGTTGCTTTCTCGCATGCAGTGGAGCATCTGGGACTTGAACTGGTGCCCAAATGGGATGCCAGCTTTGCAGATAGTGGCTTTACCCACTATGCCACAGTGCTGGCCCCCGATTTCATTTTTTAAGCTAATTTATCTTTTAAATATAAAGAGAACAGATTCAATGTAGTCCATAAACAGAATTCTAAGACTACATTGATACTTCCCTTCTTCCCTCCTCTATTTCTCCCTTCCCTCCTTCCTTCCTCTCTCCTGCTTGCTTCTTGCTTCTCTCTGTTTCTCTCTGTTTCTCTCTCTCTCTCTCTCCTTATTTCCTTCTTTCTTTCTTTTTTTAATTTTTGATATAACATATTTTTAAGTTACATTATACTCGAGGGGTAATACTTCCCTAAATGAAGATTTCAACACATAAAAAGACCATAGTTCAGCAGAAGTATAGGCAAGGGCTAAAAACAATAAATTAATGAAAATGTCAATTTCACTTATACACAGAAAATTTTTAAATGGTCATAGGTCATTAAAACTATAGTAGTTTATCAATTTTAAGCATGTGTTTGACAAAGACATTAAAACAAAATTTGGGGGCCGGCACTGTGGTGCAGTAGGTTAAAGCCCTAGCCTGAAGTGCCAGCATCCCATATGGGTGCCGGTTCTAGTCCCAGCTACTGCACTTCTGATCCAGCTCTCTGCTATGGCTTGGGATAGCAGTAGAAGATGGCCCAAGTCCTTGGGCTCCTGCACCCACGTGAGAGACCCTGAAAGAAGCTCCTGGCTTCAGATCGGCACAGCGCAGGCTGTTGTGGCCATCTGGGGAGAGAACCAGTGGATGAAAGACCTCTCTGTCTCTACCTCTCTCTGTAACTCTGTCTCTCAAATGAAAAAAAAAAAAAAAGTCATACACTGTTTAAAAAAAAAAAAAGTTGAGAAAACTGTATTTGCAGCAAAACTCAGACACATAGGCATTTTTGTTTGTTTGTTTTTGATTTCTGACTTCATTTTTTTAAAAAAAAATTTAGCTCCCATGTTTAAAGGGGGAACACGTAGTGTTCATCTTTCTGTGTTGGCTTATTTCATTCAACATGATGCCCTCCAGTTGTGTCCATTTTGATGCAAATAATAGAATTTCATTCTTTTTATAGCTGAATAATATTCCAGTATGTGTGTGTGTTTGTATGTGTGTATGTGTGTGACCTATTCATTATCCATTCATCTGGTGATGGACACCTTGGTTGATTCCATATTTTGGCTATTGTGAATAGTGTTGCTATAAACATAGTGTTGCATGTATCTCTTTGGTACAATATCTTCTTGTTTTTTTTTTTTTTTTTTTTTGCTATATACCCAGTAGTGGGATGGCTACATCATAAGGCAAGTCTATTCTAAGTGTTTAAGAACTTTTTTTTTAACTATTATTTAATGAATATAAATTTCCAATGTACAGCTTATGGATTACAATGGCTTCCCCCTCCCTTAACTTCCCTCCCACCCACAACCTTCCCCTTTCCCGCTCCCTCTCCCCTTCCATTCACAACAAGATTCATTTTCAATTCTCTTTATATACAGAAGATCAATTTAGTATATATAAGTAAAGATTTCAACAGTTTGCACCCACATAGAAACACAAAGTGAAACATACTGTTTGAGTACTAGTTATAGCATTAAATCACAATGTACAGCACATTAAGGAAAGAGATCCCACATGAGGAGCAAGTGCACAGCAACGCCTGTTGTTGACCCAACAAATTGACACTCTAGTTTATGGCGCCAGTAACCACCTTAGGCTGTCGTCATGAGTTGCCAAGGCTATGGAAGCCTTCCAAGTTTGCCGACTCTGATCATATTTAGACAAGGTCATAAAAGACAGAGTGAGGATAGTAACCAATGATTCTAAGAGTGGCATTTACCAGGTCTGAACAATTATGCAGCATTAAGTGGGGAAGAGGGCCATCAGTACACACAGGTTGGGAGTAGAGCCATTGGAGGTAGAGTAGAGGTTATGATTACGAAGGAATGAGGCCCAAGTGCACTAGACAGGGTCTAGAACAAAGGACAGAGTCATTATTAGAGGAGCTAAGAAAGGTGCTGTCTAAGCTACAATTAAGTTTTCTGACTGAGAGGCAAATAGAACCTGACAGAAGGGGCTTGATAATAATCTGGTGGGCTTTAGGCCTTGTAAGTTAAGAGGCCCAGACCTATCTATCTCTTCACATGGGGTATATCCTAAGGGAGGTGTGAACCTCCTAGGGGAAGGCACTCTGTTGACTTTCATTACTTGGCTGGCCTGGGAGGAGAGCTGGCCAGGTAAAGGTAGGTGGCTTCTCTCACAAGAAATTTACAGTTCTGCCTGCAATGTTGTTGACCCTACTTGACCATACCCTCAGCTGCAGTGGTCACTTTGGAAGTTGGGCTGAGTGAAGGGCTTTTCAGCTTAGAGCCAATAAGATCTGTGGCTCTGACCTGGGCATCCTTCGACTCCAGGGCAGGTCCATTTCCAGTGATCCAACTCTTGGCAGAGCTGCCAGGGCTCTTCACATGCTGACTTCTGCTGAAGCCCAGGCTTACCACATTGAAAGCCACTGCAGTGGACTGGCCTGTTGGGTCTCCTTGAGGGAAGATCACTGTACAGATCAGCCACTAATAGGCCTGCCACCCATTGCTTCTGATGCCTGGCTTTCTTTTCCTCCTGGTTTGTGTTAAAGCAGACCAGAGGATGCAAGTCAAGGGAATGCCCGTGTCCCATCTCTAATCTTCGGTGGCCTGAACTACAAGTCTATAGTCACAGGCATGTTCTGTAGTAGTTTTTCTAAGGTAGACAATGCCCATGAGGAAAATTATATCCTCACTTTAAAACTTTCTTTCCCTTTGGTCTGAAAGGGAGGTTTTTCTACTTACTGTATACTTGGCTGATGGCGAAGTGAATCTAGCTATGAGATTATTATTTAAGCTCTTATTTTGGCTATGCTATTACAGAAAAATGTTAGCCATCTCTTTTATAAGGTCTAAAGATTAAATTGTGCTTCCTACAGATTCCTTCATAATAGAATTAGTTTACTACCTTGAAGAGAATAGAGAAATGAAAGAAGAAGTTGGGCTTAGAATAGAGAAATGAGGGAGCAAGTCCTAGATCACTTGCTAACAATAGCAATATTACATGAATATATGTCTTTTCAACCCTTCTGTTTCAATCTATTTGTGAAGTGAGTTTCTGTAGGTAGCACAAAGATGGTTCTTGGTATTTTTAGCCATTCAGCCAACCTAAGTCATTTGGCTAGTGAATTTAATCCATTTATATTCAAGGATATTGTTCATAAACTAAGAACTAACACTCATCTTTTTGTTGATTAGTTACTGATTGTACTTGCCTTAAAGGTGAATTTGGTAGTGTCATGTGTTTTCATGATGTTTCTTATAATGTAGGACTACCTTCAGAATTTCTTATAAGACTGGTTTAGTGGTGGTGGTGAATTTTATCTGTTATCTCTTATCTGGAAAATACCTTATTTCTCCCTCATGTTCAAAGGGTAGCTTTGCTGAATATAATATTGTTGGTTGAAAGTTTTTTTTTTTTTTTCTCTTAAGAGCTTGAATATCTCATTGCATGCTCTTCTAGCATGTGGAGTTTCTGCTGAGAAGTCTAGTGTGAGTTCAGTTGGTTTTCCTTTATATGTAATTTGATGATTCTATTTTCTATTACTATCTTCAGGAGTCTGTCCTTGTCCGTAACTTTTGACAGTTTGATTTTACTATGCCTTGGAGAAGATCTTTTCTGGTTGAGTCTGCTTGGTATCCTTTGTGCTTCCTGTATGTCCATGTAGGTTCGCGTCACTTTCAAGACTGAAAGTTTTCAACTATTATTTATTTAGTAGATTCTCAATGCCTTTTTCTTTCTCTTCTTCAGGAATCTCTACAATACACATATTGGATCAGTTAATGGTGTCCTATATTTCTCCTAGGTTTTCTTTATTATTTTTATTTCTTTATTGTTTACTTTGCCCAATAGAGTTATCTCAAAAGTCTTGTCCTCCAGCTTAGAAATTATTTCCTCCATTTGGTTTATTATGCTGTTGAGGCTCTCAGTAATATTTTTTATGTAATTGATCAAATATTTCATCTTCAAAATCTCTGTTTGTTTCTTCTTAATGATTTCTATTTCCTTAGTGAATTTTTAATTCGTGTCATCTATTGTTTTCCTCATTTCTTTATGCTATCCTTATTCTCTTGCATTGCGTTGAGTTTCCTTGCAATCATTATTTTGAATTATATTTCTGGTGTATCATAGACTTCTTTCAGATCATAACCTACTACTGGAGAATAATTGTGTTCTTTTGGAGGTATCATGCTACCTTGTTTCTTCATGTTTCCTGTGTCCTTACATTGACATCTTCACTTCTGGTGTAATGGACTTCTATTTGAAGTATGCTTTGATAAGAGTTTATAGTTTAGATGGAATGCAGGATATCACTTGCATTGCTGCTTTGACTTTGTTTCTAGGTGAGCCCAGAAGTGTAACCTCTGGGTTATTTCCTTTTGCTTTAACCAATGTCAGCTGTATCTCTAAGTAACACTATAGCAGCTTCAGCTTGAAAGGGTAAAGGGTTACTTTGAAGGGAATGTAGGCTTCCTGGAATGTGTATCTCCAGTCCCTAGAGTTGGATGTCAGTTACACTAGGGATAGTGATAGCCAAGACCATGTTCTTGATGCTGAGGCACACAAAAGGAGCTGTCCCCTTATCTCATTGATAAGCCTGTTTGATACCAGGGCTTGTAGCACCCATAGCTGTAGTTCCAGGATTGTGTGATATGAATGGAAACTTTCCCAAGTCCTGCAATGAGAGTCTAACTGGTGCTGGGGCTTATAACACCAAAAGCCCCTGCTGCAGGACTAGGTGATTTGAACTGAATTCTGCTGCAGTCCTACAGGGTGATTGCAATGTATACAGGAGAGTTTGCACTCGTATATATGGATCTAGAGGGGTGGAAGGAAGGCAGGTTCTTCCCTAGGTCCCACTGGGTAGATTACAGTGGGTTTGAGGAAATTCGTACTTTAATATTGATTATTACATTCCTGGTGTTGAATGCTACAGTGGGGTCATTACCCAGATTTCCTAATGTAGGGGCCAGGTGTTGAGGATGGTGAAAGCCATCTGTCTACAGCAGAATGATGGAATAGAGCACTCCAAAAATGATGAGTGAGTGTAGGTTACTCAAAAGATCATAATACTAACAACAGTCCTAATTCCACAAGGCAGAGATGGAACTGCTCCCAGTTCTCACGTGGCATGCAAGGGTGATGCAGGTGTTTGTGTCCGAGGCTATCAGCACTGAGAGTTAGGAGGTACAGAGGGAACTTTCTCAGATCAGTTCTGGATTTTTTATGGCTTTCTGTTCTTGCTAGCCCCAAGAAGCTTAGGGGAATCCCCTAGATCACAGAGAGTGAGTGAGCAAAGCTCCAGGGCTATGCACAGAACTCTCTGTTTCAAAATTCAGGGGGTCTGCTTCCATCTTGCCTTAAGTAGAAAGAAGTCTGTAAACAATTTGGTTACTGGCATAGTGTTTCAGAGCACTGTCTTTCTAAGTAACTACTATCTTTCGGATGTTTATAAACTAAAGATTAGTGGAACTCTAGAGATCAGCAATAGAAAATTTCGGAAATTAACAAATACATCATTTCATTTATCACCATTGGGAACTCTTGGTAGGGGTTAAATTGACCCTGAGGTATTATATGCTTAGAAAACACAGACTCCTTGTGCAAGTTGTCTGCTTTGTGACATTTATCTGAGACAAATCTTACTTTCAAATATTTATTGACAGCATCTGAGATTCCTAGTTAACTCCTTAGTTATCATCTTAACTGTCTGCATAAGCTCAAAGCATTTTAAAAATTAAAGCCTGGGGCAGGTGATGTGGAATAATAGGTTAAGTCTCTGCCTGCAGTGTTGGCATCTCATGTAGGCACCAGTTCAAGTCCTAGCTGCTCCATTTCCAATCCAGCTCCATGCTAATAGTCTGGTAAAAAGCAAAGGAGGATGACCCCAATCCTTGGGCCTCTGCACCTTCATGGGATACCTAGAAGAAGCTCCTGGTTCCTGGCTTCATCCTGGCCCAGCCCTGGCCATTGCAGCCATCTGGGGAGTGAACCAGCAGTTGAAAAATAAATCTCTCTCTCTCTCTGCCCTTCTGTTGCTGTATCTCTGTCTTTCAAATACATAAATCAATATAAAAAAGAAAAACTAAAACCTGAATGGCAAAATTTTCTACTTTTTTTATTTTATCTTTGGTCAAGGAAGTTTTAGCATGGCAAGATGTACATGAGATACTACTTTGAGCCAATCTGACAAACACTGGCAGCGTGCCTTAATTTGGAGGTACAGCTGGAAGTTATACACAGGGAAGACATGGTGCACCATCAGGAGCACATTCCCATCTCTAAAAACTTGGTTTTATCCTTCCAACAACTCATCTACAACATATACATTCACTGAAAGCAATATATGCAAATGAAAACATTTAAAAGTAGAATCTACTCAAAAACAAGGAGTGGTAAAAATAGAAAATCTGTATAAACATTAACTTATCAGGAGTCCTTCACTGAAGACTTTTGAAACTATCAGGCAACACAGGCACACTTCATTTCTTCTCAGATCAAAATATCATGGTACACTATGTGCTGGTTTGACCTGGCAAAGGTAAAAAAAAAATCTCACAATACCAAGTACAGTGATGTGGATCAATGGGTTTCTCACCCATTGTTTTAAGTGCAAACAGGTGCAAACACATTGGGAAGTCGTATATGAAAAAAATTATAGGTCTATACATAGTTCCTTAAGATATATTAATAAATGTTATATTTGAAAATGGATTTCAACAAGAGTTCTGAGTAAATTTGTTTGTGGGAGATGAGCAGAAAAATCATAAGAGAGTTAAAACTTCATCTTCTGTAGTAAAAATATCAACAGACAATATCTGAAGATGAAAGAATAATAAAAGTCAATAAGCATTCCCCTTAGATACATGAGCAAAAATGGGAAGGTGAATGTGACTTCCTTCAGAGAATGGAGATGAGTCTTTAGAAGGTTTAGGGACAGGAAATTGTTGTGTTTTCAATATAAGACTTGTAGAAATATTTGAGTTCTGTAGTGTTGTTCATGTATAATTTTGATAATCATAAAATAATTTTAGAAGTATTAATGACATGAATCTGTGTGATTAGCTTCTAAAGCTTCCTATTAGAACAAAAAAAAATATAAATAAAAGCATGTTACGAAACCATGAGACCGGTCCAGTAAGTCTTTATTAACTACGTGACTGTGGAATTCAGTAACTCCTTTTACTCGCGAGTTGCCTCAGGATCATGGCAGAGAGCATCACTGATGTTTGTCGCTTTGTTAAGGGGCAGAGAGAAGGGCCCACTGTAAAGAATATGGAAGAGTGAACTAGTCATTTGGACATACGTTGTGAATGGAAATACCCTTCTTCAGAACATACATGATGAAAAAAATTCCCAAGGGGAGACTCAGAAAATCTTCTAACAGAGGATGGCAGGTATGCACCAGCATAGCAAATAAGGAACCTTTTATTTTATAGAGTAGTGGATGATCACTAATCAGAAGTCTCTAGTGCAACATTCATGAGTATCTATTGCATTCTCTTACAAATATGAAGACATAAGAAAAGTGCATGGAAAGGAGGATATTCTTTACCCACCCCCCAAGGATTCCGTGCATATCCATGGCTTGAAACAGCACAGTCAAAACCTCCCATGGGAATACAAGACAGAATGCTGGAGAACTTAAAGAATCGGTGAGAAACGGAAGAGGAGTCACAAGAGAGAAGAGAAGGAGAAGAGGAGGAAGAGCAGATGGGAAGAGAGAATGATTTAAGCCTGCGATGGGTCTCTTGGGATCCTTGAGAATGTTTTGGGAAGTATCTAAAAATAATCTGCACAACACACTGGATAGCATCAGATACCATCTGAGGGAGCAGGAAGAGAGTTTGTGTGAGGTTCATTCCAGTGGTTGCTACCTAAGCAAGAATGAGCTAATATCTGTGAGTGGTTCTCTGTGTATACACATATTACTTTGAGTTCAGAATTCTAGAAGGGACTACTAATTCTTCCCTGCCAAACTTGAATAAAACAATCCTGCTTTTTCTACTGTAAAACTCTAACAGCTTTTAGATTATACAACAAGATGTAAGAATGTTCCATTGAATGAATGGCAACATTAGAAAAAGAAGAAACAAATCACTCCTCACACTTCTGCCTCCCAGCCATCCTGTAGTCTTACCATGATTTCTCCTCATCCCAGTGTTAGAGCTGCTTCTGGAAAAGACAAAATTAGCTCCTGCACCCAATCCCTTGATTGTACAACTGAGTTGAAATCTATAGCAATGCAGGGATACCTTGTTCCACCTTGCACTGTTTCTCTCCATTTCCCCAGATCTCACCTTCTACCTCTTCTTCACTTAGCTTTCTAGAACCAGCCCTTGTTCCATATAAGATATCATTCCCCCCCTTTTTCAAAACCCAAGCTCAATGCCACCTGTTTTCTGAAGATTTCCATGACTTCTTTGGGCAGAGTTCATTAATTTTGGTGCAATGTGCCTGTAATTTGCTACAGTACCATTGCATTTGCATAATTACATGGCAATTATCTATTTACACATATATTTCTCCAGAGAATTTGAGTTCCTTGAAGGCAGAAAACATATCTGACTTACTTGTTTTTTTTTTTTTTCTTTGCCACATCTCACAGTTCCTGATGCAGCAAAATGCTTCATGAAGGTTTCCTGAAGTTACTAATGAATGATTGAGGAAATGGAGATTTTCATGTTGAAAAGAGAGAAGGATGTTAGAGGATATTCTGAGTGCTTAATTGTAAATCACAGTCAATCTGTGATTTATAGAGTAGTGGGTGAAAGGTTTCGTTTTATTCGGCTGGTCTCTTCACAATTCATAAGGTATTTGTCCCTGTGTCTGTCCCAGTTATCCTTGTAGCCAAATATCCCTTGTTTCTCTTACAAGTGCATTGTGTTTGTTGGGTCACTAACTGCTTTTCAGACAAGGAGAAATAAGCCCAGCCTTAAAGAACAGGAAAGAATAGGGAGAGTGAAAGAAGACAGAAACCAAATACAAAGAAAATTGCCATTGTGAGCATTTGATATTAACCTTTTAAAATGATGGATTATCCATTCCAAGCACAAATATATCAATCAGGGGAAATTATAGAGGCAAGGGATATGACAGCAGCTGTGTGGTTTGTCTAATGATTCTGGACTCCCAACATTTCTCAGTGTGGTAGCGAAGAAGATGAGGACTAGGAATTATGTGAGGTTGTGAGAAGAATACAAATGTCTTCCATATCTAGGAAAAAGGAAGACCATAAAGATTAAGGCTACAAAAAGTTGCTAACAAAAAGGATTCTTCTGAATTTTTGAAAGAGTTTTTCTTCATTATCATGATATTTCACTATAGGAAACATTCCAAATTTAGGACTTTATTATTTCATTTTAAGAAAAAAACATGAAAGTTTTTAGTTCATAGACAATGAATTATAGGGAATATATATATTAATTTATTCAATAGAAGCCATTAAGGAACAATCAAGCACTGTGACTGAATAGTACAAACTGCGAATTGCCTGTTAAATGTTTAGATAAGTTTTATCTGAGATTTTAAAGGCTTATCTCTGTCTAGCATTATATTGGGTGCATATCTGGCTTTCCACAAATGTTAAAATTAATTTATGGTGTTTAGACAGAGGGTTGAATATCAAAAATAAACCATTAAAACCTAATTCATACCTGGTGCTTTTGGATGTCCAAATTTGATTTTCAATTAAAAAAGTAGACCTAGGTTTGGTAAGAAAATCTATAATTAAAAATAATAATAATATACAGAAGTTGGTTAAGTCCTAGGCAGATAATGGAGTGGGCAGAAGGTGACTACCATAAAGGAGGAAGGCAGTATGATCACAACAGTAAGGCACTTCCAAATCTTTCAGTCAATTTTCCAGAATAATAGCAGGAAAAAAAATCAAAAGAATACAAAGATAAATAATGCAATGATTGGTTACTTCCCTTAATAGACTATTATAAATCATACCATATAGCTGCATTTATATCTAAGCAATTATTCTCTAATCCATTCAATGAACAAAATTTGAGTATCTTTTAGGTACCAGGAACTGCTGACTCCCGGTGCATGGGCTGTATCAGCAAGTACTCAAGAAACAAAGATTACTGCCTCTGTATAGGCTAATGCTTGTAGAAAGATCATATCTGGAGGAGCAAGTCTTTGTAAGGTCCAGAATGTGCAAAATGCTTGTTATTAAAATTCACATTCTGTTTCCATCTTTTCAATTACCAATCTACCTATTTTCCTGAAGTTAAGGGTTTAAAAATGTCAGAGGTCATGTGAAAAACACGTAACACTAAGTCAACATATTTTAAAGCAATTTTTAAATCATAGCATCAAACTCTTACTCCAAAGGATATAATCTTCTATTAAACATCTATTTCCATCAAATCCTAATCATTCTTTAAGGCATAATAACAACTGTGATAATTTACTCATATTTTGAATTGATAAAAGCCAGTCCAGGGAAAATTTCCTTTAATTTTATTGGTCACAGAGCACAAACCAATTATAAATGTTCAACCCTTCTAAAGAGATGAAAAGTCCATGAACTATAACTTATGTCAATACTGCATTAACTAGTGCAAGGATCAGAAAAAAATAAAAACCTCACAGAATGAAAATTAGAGGTCTGTCCATTGCAATGCTGCTTCCCTGAGATATTTAGATATATAGCTTGAGCTTGTAATATGAAAACTTTACATTCATAAATTAGAGCAAGCAACATAGAACAAATAGCCTTTAAATATTTGATATTTTTTCTTGACATCAATCACTGAAAACCTTGTTTTTGAGAGGCAGAGAAACAAAGAGAGAGGGAGAGTGAGAGGAATAGGGTGAAGGAGGAATTGGGGGGGAGAGAGAGAGAGAGATCCTATCCACTATCAATCACCAAATGTACACAAAGGGCGGGACTGTGCCAGTTGGAAGACAGGAGCTGGGAACTCAATCCAGGTCTCCCACATGAGTGGCAGGGATCCAGTCACTTGAGCCATCACCTGTTGCCTCCTAGGATATGCATTGGTGGGGAGTAGGAATCAGGAAATGGAGCTGGGTGTTGAACCCAGACACTTCCATATAAGATGCACCTTAACAGACATCATAACTACAAGACCAAATGCCCACCATGAAAATTGTTTTAAGTTCAGGGAATATTGATCATCTTAATGAGTCATTTTTGTAACACTGCAGAACTCAAGAGTTTATATAGTCATATGCACAGGTTTCACAATAGAGAAAATTGAAATTATTAGCAATAACTACTAGTGCTTCAAAGCTAATTAAGTGCAAGTAGTGAGCTTGGAACCTTGTGTGAAAGCTTTTGTTTAATACTCACGACAGCCCTATGAAGTAGCTCCTTCATAGACTAGGAATTCAAGACTCAGATTAGGTGAGCACCGAAACATTACTCAAACCTGGGTACAACCCCAAAGTTCATATGCTTTCCACAACACAGCAATGATTTTGAATAGAAGATGAGCATATATTTGGTTTCATGGATGCATGGCTTTATAGGAGCTTCTTTGTTAAATACTTAGCACTTTGGTACTAGGACCCAAAAGCTGATTGTCAACCTAAAACCATTAATAAATTTTAAGGAACTGGAAAACCTACTAGGATGACAAGTATTTTCAACACAGTTTATACAATAAAATATTTTTTTTCTTTTTTGGTAAAACAGGCAAGCAAATAGGCAAACAGAGTACTCATTCAAGGTATTGTGTCTTAGACTGTATTCTGGGCAGCAAGTCATCAATTAGAGTACAAAAACTAAGTTCATATGAATGCCTCATAAAGGGTATTGTGAAATTCAAGACCACAGAAAGGGAAAATGCTTTAAAATTGAACCCATGGCAATATTACATCTTTTAAAACTCATATTGTTTGGACAGTGTATAAATAATAAACAGAAAGTGGAGGAACCCTGGGCCAATAACAAGCATATGTTTCTGGGCTGTATGAGCTTGTGCTTGATGATTTAGGTTTCTACTGTATGCTTCCTTATAAAGAAAATTGTATTTTTTAGCATAAAACCTCAGCAGGCATGCACTTGGCTAACAAGGGGAAAACTGTGTCCCAGTTTTCCATAATACATTCACAAAGGGATTTGAAACAACCAAGTAACTGCAGAAGGAAAACTAAAATATGTTGTTTCCTGGCATTTTTTAAAACAAACACTGAAGTTCAAGCACTATAGCTATTCAGCTCTTTGGAAACAACATAAACAGTGGCCTATTTCTACCCCCTACAAGCTCTGAATCAAATTGAGTCTTCCTTTTCTGTTGTAATTTTTCCTGTCTACTGCAGACACCAGGAGCTCATGAGGCAGGGGAACCAGCCTTGCATCTCAGTTGTATTTCTACAGTAGCAATATCAAGGCCAAGGCCTTCATCTTATCTCATCTGGCTGAAAGATCTTACATAATACCTTCCTTTCTACTCTGCATATTTTACAGAGAGGCCCTTTACTTCTGGGGGGAAATCTGTCACTTCTCCCATGGTCTTTTTCCTCAGAAAAGGGAGGAGCATACCCAACAAGGATATGGTTGACATATTTTTCTTCTGTGCACACAAAGGAAAGAGATTCTTTTTGAGTGGTGTTTTGATTGATGAGGGCCTCCTGGGATGTCAAAATGCATCATGGGGTCTGTGTGCTCAAGGATCCTTGGGGGAACAATCCCATTGTGCCTGTCAACAGGCTGCTTGTGAACTGCAGCAAAGAAAGATGTGCATGGAACTGCTTTGTGGTCCTGGGATGAAATGTGCACAACTTTCTGTGGTCCTTCTCAGTCAAGATATTTGCGTAGTTTTGTCTGAAATCCTTCTTGCCATCATCAAATGTCTTTTTAAAAATTCTGCTCTCAAGAAGTAATAGAGTAGTGAGAGAGAGAGAGTGAGACTGATCACCTGAGTAATATCCCCTCATGGGAATATTTTTAAATAGTATCACAGCACAGTAGACCTGATGCTCCAGGAAGAAGTGATTTCAAAAATGGACACGGAACTCTTGAAGAAGATGATACATAAAATGTCACTCTACTGAGTCCATTGACACGCTTACACTCAAGCCTAATAATTTTGAAGGGGGCAGTGCAAACACAGCTACAGACAAGGTCATGGGCTCTTTCCTCTTACCAAAGGCCCTGAGCCAGCAGGGAAGCTGAACAGCAGGTGGTCCATACTCACAAAGGCTGTCAACCCCATTGATACTGGGGCTCACTTATGTATTGGAGGGTGAGTGGGGAAAGAAGGAAAAGTTAACCAGAAAGATCTTTCAGAAAACTTAAATGAAACAAAGGTTATTTTTGATGTTTTGAATTTTACTTGTGGGTGCTTAATACCTATTTTAAATAAGAGATGCGAATTAATTCTTATCTGCAGAGCACTGGAGGTTAGCAGAGTTCTGTAGATGAAAGCTGAAGAGCATGGTACATGCAAAATATTTTCCAAGTATAAATCTAAATAGTTAAAACTTCTCTTGCAAATAATTTGTTTCAGCGGAATTTGAGCTAGGTATTAAATTTTTGATCTGGTTTTTAATTTTCCATGTGTAATGCCACAAGTTCGAAATGGATGATCTTTAAGGTCCCTTTTAACTTTAGTGTTTTGTAATTCTCATTATTTAGATAGAGATCGAATTTTGGAAATAGGAGAGTTTTGAGTGGGTGATATACAAATGTTTTTCTGACAAGTGGGGAGGCATTTTTTAAACAAACAAATCAACTTTATTTATTGAATACGTATTGTGTGCCAGGCACTATAAGAGCCAGCTTCATGTATTTTCTCATATGCATCTCCAAAACGTTCTCTGAGGTATACATTGTTAGATTCCTCATATAGGGAAACTGAAGCTCAGGAAATTAAATACATTGCTGAAAGAATACAATACAAAGAATGGGTAGATCAGAAGCTCAGACCCACTTCTCTGCTCTTAGTCAAGACCAGCCTGTCTCTGCTGTGGCTTTTCCAAGTCTCAAGGGTCTGGGGAAAATCTTCACTTGCTTGTACACACTGTCCTCTCTCCCCAGGCATCTCCTGCTGTCCCCTCAGCTCATGGCCAGGCTTCTTTTCATCTCCAAGAACCTGTAATAGAGAAATGAGAGCCTCATTTTTCCTTGGTGTCTGTGCTCAGACATCTGTGCAGGCAAGATGCGACAAAGCACTGTAGTTCTAAAACAACGTGAATTTTCTTTGGAATTTTAACCAGGTTAACATAAGCCTCCAGATTCCTGTTTCTGGCAGGATCTTGTATCCTTTATACAGGCCCCAGTAGACAGGGGCGGGACCTTCTCCTTTACCTGGGATCCACTAGCAAGGATCTCTCAGATGGGCAGGTGTTGGGTAGCTCTTCCTTCTCCCCTCCCTTTGTTCCTTTGCCCACCATGCAAGCAATTAGTGCAATTGAATCCTTAATAAGCCAATTTAGTCCAGCCCACAGAGCTATTCAGTTCTTAATAAATCAATTAATTCAGCTCACATTGAGGAAACTGTCATGTTTACAATATCACAGTCAGTATCTACATATTTCTGTAAGTAATAAGATTGTAAGAAGGTAAGAAGTATTTTTAGAATAAAATCTTATCTTTCTCTTTGCTGTGGAAGAGCTGGTTGTTGGCCTATTATTGTTGTTGCTGCTGCTGCTGCTGCTGTTACTGTTGAAAATCTTTTCCCTAACCAGAGGTCTAAAAATATGACTTGGTCTTTTCCAAGATGGGGAATGAATGAAGCACACAGTGCTTTGAGTACATTTGGAGCAAAGGTCCTAAACAAAGGTAGAACAATCCTTTTGTGACAATGTGTCTCAATACTTTCCCTTCCATAGCCCCTATATGGATAGGTGGATCCATTTAAAGAATATAACATCCAAAGCTTATTTTCAAGTGACTGTTGGTTGGTAGGAATCACCATCACCTGTTCAGTCTCTTTGTATGCCTTCAACAATGTGAGCAAAGTGAAGATTAATCTTACTAAATTGAGATTTGAGATTTAGGTCCCCAATATTCCTATAGCACCTATCTAAAATACAGAAGGTTTAGAATGCACATGTGTAAACCAGATTAAGGATATCCTTGATAAATGACGCTAATAGATTGATCATGTGGTGTGGTTGCTCATATTACCCACTGGTGTAATACCTAGCGTGAGAGGCTGATGTTCCTGCTTGTCTCTGCTTTTTTTTTTCCCAGATAATTGGGCTTAGAAGGGGAACCAGTAGGCCCCTATTAGACTGCAATTTTAAGGGAAGTAGTTCCAGACTTTAGTGTATTCTAGGAAGAGTGTCAAAATGGCAAGTGGTTTAGAAACCCTGCTAAATGAGGAGTAGTCCAGTTATTTGTTTAGACAAGGGAAGTCTTGTTTGGGAGGAAAGAATCCCTCATCTGAGAAAAGTGGAGCCACGCTGAGGGACTTTAAACATGTCAGTGCTTTAAGGTAGAAGAGAGAGCAAACTTACTCAATGTGACCCCATGGATAGGAGCGATGTCAATGAGTGCAAACAGGAGAGAGACAGCTTGCAACTAAGTATAATGCTACGCTGCCCAACAGCTACAGCTCTGCAGGTGTATAAGACATGGGTGCCCTGTCTCTAGAGATGCATCAACAGAGACAACATCCAGGTGGCATGGAAGTTGAAGGGTTGAGTTGGGGGTGTGGGGTGGGGATAACTCATACTCAAAGTGTCCTTCTGCAAAAGGAAGACCACAGTTCTACAGTTTATATCCTCCATGGACAGATGATCTATATTTGTGTGATTTTATTGAAAACAGCTTGAGCTTAATAACAAAGAATGAGAAATCTGAAGGATGGCATGGTGGCGATGCTGGGCTTTGATTGCTGCAGCAGGAACTTACCCTCCATGCTGGCCTCTCCCTCGAAGCAGTAGATTTCCCTCCACTCTACAGAAGTGCCTAAAAGCCAGAGTCTATACATGTTGATATAGCACCAGATATTGGACAACTATGTATCTCTTTGAGAACTATTTCCATAGAAACTGTGCAGAAAACCGTGCACCCAGGCTGCCACATCGGGTAAGGCCATTGGGAAAGTTTAGCAAATTTCAAAAAAAATCTCCTTGCAGAAGTATAATGGAACTGCTATTTTTTCATAATCATTTCAACTAATTAAAAAGTAATATAAGGCTCCATTATTAGCTAGAAAAAGCATATGGGATTTCTTTAGGATATAACATTTTATGGTTTGAATTTATCATGAAAGACACACCCAATATTATGCACTGAAATAATGAGAGGCAACTTTTTCCCTTTTGAGAATCCTAATGATTTTATTTTGTTTTCCTTTAGGTTTTAATCATTCTCCATGGCTGAAAGGTGAATTAAATTGCCCCAGTGTTCAGTTCTTTGTTCATGCAAATACATAACATAAAATCTCTTTGTGAATTCTGTTGTGAACATAAAAATCTAATTTCAAATTTTTTCTTGCCACATATTTCCAGAGATAACATCACAACTACTGATTAGTTGTATTCCTTTTCTATTCTGGTTGAAATAAAGATCAAAACTTGCAGATTGTCAAAAGGAAATTTATAATCTTGGAAATTTGAAAAAGGTTTTCCATGGCAGCTATGCTTTATAAAGATCCAGGCTTTTTCATGCCATAAGTAACACAGCATGATTACTCTCTAAATCCTATCTATTTTTCAGATACAGCAATTTTCATCTCTTTGAACTAGAGTGTATCATTTACCTTCCTCTAAGTTATGCCACAGTAATGCCTGACTCCCTAATATCTGCCACTTAAAGCAGCAACTGTATACGGCCTGTCCCCATTACACATGCACTGTGGGTTAGTCCATCTGGAACACCTGCTCCCTTACTTTTTCAGTGACCCAAGCTGATTGAACAGCCCCAATCCGGAACCCAATCTGGGTTCATGCAGAGGCAAAACAGAAGGCATATTATCACCATGTGCTATTGGCCAATTCAAGCCACAGGATTAATGACAGTCCATGGTGCAAGGAAAGAGAGGCAGGAGCACTCGGCTACTGAATGCAGTGTTAGAAGCATTAAAGGAACGACTAAAATGTATCACAGTCATTGTGATCAAATACATCCTGGAAACATTTTTCTAGACTGCTCCTTCTCAACTATTTGACAGATTTGATCAATTGAGGGATTTTACCAAGTCACCAATATTTCACCATTTCTTATTGTATCCTCAGCCTTTGATAACCTCAGATTATTTGCCTGCAAAATGGCAGTTCAATAAATTTTCCCTGTGAGTTACTAGGGAATATGATACTTTATGCTGAGCTTTTATTTCCCCTATAGTGAAAGAACACAGTACCATACAAATCCCCCACATGTATTTTTTCTCATTAACGCTTCACAGTAAATGGATATTAATTCATGTTACCATAAATTACAATGGAGCACATAAACTGCTATGGAATTGCACCTTGCAGCTACATGAATACCTGGAGAGTTGCTGGGGAGTAATGCGATTATCACAAGCAACACCAGAGGAAGTAATATAATTTGTTGCCTACTATGAAATGCTATCGCATTTTTCTTAGAAGCTTGGCAGGTTGAAATAAATTTCTGTAAAGTCAATTTGTCAGTTTTTTTTTTTTTAACAAAATTCATCATTTCCCCCTTTCCTTTCTCACTCTGAGACCTTCAATAAGCAAGTGTAAAAACCAGCAGGCAACTAAACTTGTTGAGGAATTCTTTAAGAAAGCTTTCAGAATTGGCAAAGCTGGCTATATTCTGGTATAACATTTATAAGAGTATGGTCTCATTAATTTGTGATTTGTTACTTTAAAGTACACATTGCAATTTAAATTACAATTCTGTTTGCAGATAAATAAATGGAAAGAGAGAAGGAGAAGGAGGGATGTAGGAGGAAAGGGAGAGAGGGGATAGTTTTCAGGGAGCAATGCGATTATTTCTGCTAGAAGTGTGAATTTATCAAAGCTCAGGAGATTAGAATGCAAGCTGATAAGAAACTGACTTTTTCCCATCATCAAAAAGTAATACCAGTTGACAGTGGCTTTTACTTCAATAGTTTCTCATTGAAATCCCTGAACTGGGAATGGTACCGTCTGGTCTGTCTTCTCTGTCCATCCCATTCACCTTGACTCCGGATTTAAGTGAGTTTGTGAATCACCTGGGACTGTAACGTTGGTGGTTGCTAGTTCACAGTCTGGGTTCTTATTTTTTAGTTGGATGCTCAGGACAAATATCCCGGCTCCATTTGAAGCTATTTGTCCCTCAGGAGCTGGAACATTCATACATTATCTCCTTTTTCAAATTCCAAGGCACCACTGTGTACTCTCTGCCACCTAGCTGTTTGCATATTATATTCATAAAAATGCTCTTTTGAATTAAAACATAATAAAACAAAAGCTAGAGAAATAGTTCAATATGAAAAAGCATGCTAATAAATTCATGGTCTCACTGTTGAATTACAATCTCACATTTATAAATGCAATTTGTGATTTCATTCTATAGCCAATCACTAAAATACCCACGGGGATGAAGAGAACAAAGAAAATACATCTAGTACATCATCATTACTGCTTTTTAATATCCTACCTCAATATTCAGGTGCCTCATCACAGCTTCCCCATAGCTGAATCTCCCCAAATATTCTGCCTTCCAACTGTTAATAATTCTATTATCAGCAGCATGCCTGGTGATTTAATTCAAGATATACCCTGAAATAGAGCAAATGAACTTGATGGTGGATTTGGACTTAGAGTGTTCAAGAGAGAGAAATGCCAAAAATGACTCCAAGATGTGAATATCTGACTGAATTGTGTTGCCTTTGTTAATATGCGGACACTGTGGGAAGGCAGGACATGGAGTTGGAGGTGTACCAGACAGCTCTGCCATGTAAGAAAACAACTGAGGAAGGAAGGAAGTTTATCATGGTTTATGGCTTTGGAGGTTTGCAGTCCAACATCAGGTGGGCCTCTCGGTTCAGCCTCTGGTGATAGGATTCTTCCAGCAAGAAGCCTCCGGTAAGAAGGAATACATGCAAAGACACAATCACATGGCCTGTGAGGAAACAGGGAGGGTGGCTGGACCCAGCTCTGCCTTTATAACCAACCCTCCCATGAGAACTACCTTCTGAGGGCACACACTCAATGACCTTAGGAATTCCCACTAGGTCTACCCCATAAACTTCATAATTGGATTGAGTTCCCATGTTAGTACCATTAACTTATGACTTTGGGGTTTAAACATCTGTATGAATTTGAGAGCCAAATCCTGCTCAAAGTATTGCAAGGGATTGTCAAGAATTGAGTTTTACACATGTAAAGTTTGAGAGGTTGAGCAGAAAATTGAGTTCACCCATGGGAGAGGCTGAGAGTAAACCTTCATCAAATGAAAGATGTTGCTTAAATGAATGAGGTTGAATGAAATCACATAGGAGAGGGTGTCACATTGAAGAGAGGAGGTCAGAGGAGGGAAGGGAAGAGCAGTCAACAAAGGAGACTGTAAGGAGCATTCAGTAAATTAGGCGAGAACAGTAAAAAGGCAGGCAGGGACTATGCAAATGTTTGCTCAGAAGTCTTGGTGAAAGTAGTTCAGAGAAATGGGTAGGATCGGGAAGCAAAACTACTGAGTGTCAAGGCAGAGGTGGTTTTTAAAGACGAGAAATCTGATATGCTTGCATGCTGACAAAATCATCCAAGGAATAGAAGAAATTAAAGATAAAGGCAGAAGCACGATTGAATGCAGGAGTAAAGATTTTGCATATTTAAGAGGAGATGGGGCCAGCGCATCGGCTCAATAGGCTAATCCTCTACCTGCAGTGCCAACACACCGGGTTCTAGTCCTGGTCGCTCCTCTTCCTGTCCAGCTCTCTGCTGTGGCCCGGGAGTGCAGTGGAGGATGGCCCAAGTCCTTGGGCCCTACACACACATGGGAGACCAGGAGAAGCACCTGGCTCCTGGCTTCAGATCAGCACTGTACGCCGGCGCAGCGGCCATTGCGGGGTAAACCAATGGAAAAGGAAGACATTTCTCTCTGTCTCTCTCTCTCACGGTCCACTCTGCCTGTCAAAAAAAAAAAAAAAAGGAGATGGGGTCCAGTGCACAAATGGAGGGTGTTGGCCTCAGGGGCATAAGAGTCACTTCATCCATTGTGATGGGAGGAAGGTAGAGCAGGGGTAAGAGGTGCAGGTGGAATGGTTTTCATGGTGGAAGATGAGTATGTGAACATCTCAAGAAAAAATATGAAGTATGTTTTACAGGCTGCAAGTGAGCATTGAGGAATTGGAGAAAGACATACTGGTCGAAATGGTTGTGGGAGGTGAATTGACTGGAGAAATAAAGTAAGATTTATAGGCAGTACTGATGACCCACTTGAGGTGGTGATCATAATTTTGAAGTCATACCACTCAGCACAGTTGCACATATTCTTATAGCCATTTTCCATTGTAAGTGTATGTTTTTAACAATGCTTGGAGTTCTTTCAGGTGGAATGGTGGAAAAGAATTCTCAAAAGATTGATTGTGGTGAAAAAACGCAGAACTGAGGTTTGGTAAGAAGGGCTGGAGGCCACAAGTAGGATGGTGGACAGAGCTGAATTCCCAAACTGAGTGCATGAGCTTTCTCCACAGGCCTGGCCCTAGTGTTCTCTTCCCTCAGCTATGCATCACTTAGTCCTCTGAGCTAGAAATCTGGACCTCATCCTAAACTTCTCTTGCTTTTTTAGTTTCAGCCAACTTCTGTTGAGTTTCTCATATTACTCAAATCTATTTCCTCTTCTTCTCCACTGGAACTTCTCATGGTTATGCTCTTGGGTCACTCACATGGGTTTTGCAAGCACTTTTCATCTGCTGCTGTCCTCCAGCCCCTTACCTCATTGCTTCATAATCCCCACTGTTACTTGGCTGATATTAAAAAATCTTATCATAAAATCTCTAGTCTTAAAACTTGCTTTGTCTCCAAATATCCTATAGAATGAAGCCCAAAATCTTTAAATGACGGAAACATAATTATAGTTCATGTGTTTTTAATAGCTAGCATGTGTTAAACTCCAGGCTAAATGCAATTAATCCTCAATCAACATCAAAGATTGATAATTAATTAACAAATCAATATTGTTTACATACATACTATTTTACAGATAAAGAAATGGAAGAATACAAATATTAATTAACTCAAACAAGGTAATACTTGAAAGTAGGCAAGCCAGAGTTTGGACTCAGGTTTATCTTATTCCGGAACATGCTCTTATGACTGTTAGATGGTGTTGTCTGAAAATAAAGCAGCCATGATCTAACACCTGCTTATTCAAGGTTTGTCTCTCATGACACTTTTCTCTTGGCCCCTTAGGCTGACCTTGATGCATGAACTCTTGTTTTATAACTCTGTACCTGGACTTGTGCCACTTCCTGTGCTGCAAATGTTGCTTCAGATGTCCTTCCTGCTCCCCAGATCCATACCCTAGCCAGTTAATACCCATTCTCTGCTTGGAAATTAACCTTACTTTCTGGCACTGCGTGGTAAAATTGATCTTATTTCCACCAACCACCCAGTCTTCTACTATCCTACTAGTAATTGAATATTTTATTGTACTTTTTACTTTATCTGTTTATATATCCATTATGGACTGAATCGTATCCTCCAAAAATTCTTATGTTGAAGCCCAACCTGCTACCTTAGAACATAACTGTATTTGGAGATAAAAATCTTTAAAAAGAGGATTAAGTTAAACAAAAATCTTGAAAGTGGTAATTAAGTCACAATGAGATCTCTAGAGTGGGCCCTAATCCAAATTGACTGATGTTTTAATAGGGGAGTATGTGTGCTTACTCAGAGACCTCAGAGATACTGCACAGCAAAGGAAAGACCACATGGAAGCACAGCAAAAGGCCCAACATCCACAAGCCAGGAGAAAGACCTCAGAAAGAAACAAATTCATTGGTATTTTGATCTTGTTCTTGGACTTCTCATCTCTACAAATGTGAGAAAGTTCATTTCTCTTGTTTAAGCCACTAAATCTGTGGTATTTTGTTTTGGTAGCTCTAGCAAACTAATACAATGTCAATCATAAACCACTAATCTTCAGGGTAAGAACTAAACTTATTGGCCTCCTTAGACTTTAAGACTTGCCCAGCTGTGACTTCAATCTCCACATAGGCTTTTACATATGAAAAATATTACCAATATTAGTAGGCTTACCCAAGAGAATGAAAGAACAAATTGAAATGAAAGTATTTGCAGTAAGGCATGAATTATGTGCCTCCAGACTGTGGATATGAAGCCATTTAAGATTCTCAGATCAAAGACTAGTTACATGGGGTGCATGTTGTAGTGTCATATGTTAAGCTGTTGCTTGGGATACCCACATCACACATCACAGTACCTGGGATTAAGTCCTGCCTCTAATTCTTTTTTTTTCTCTTTTTTTAAAAAGATGTATTCATTTATTTGAAAGCCAGAGTTACACAGAGAGAGGAGAGGCAGAGAGAGAGACAGAGAGAGAGAGAGAGGTCCTCCATCTGATGGTTCACTCCCCAGTTGGCCGCAATGGCCAGAGCTGTGCCAATCCGAAGCCAGGAGCCTGGAGTCTCCTCCGGGTCTCCCACACGGATGCAGGGGTCCAAGGATCTGGGCCATCCTCCAAAGGCTTCCCAGGGCACAGCAGAGAGCTGGATTGGAAGAGGAGCAGCTGGGACTCAAACCAGCATCCATATGGGATGCCGATGCTTCAGGCCAGGGCGTTAACCCACTGTGCCACAGCTCTGGCCCCTAGTCCCACCTCTAATTCTAATCCAACTTTTTGTTCCTACTCACTCTGGAAGGCAGCAAATAATGACTCAAGTACTTGTAACCTTGACATCCATGTAGGAAACCCTGATGGAGTTACTGGCCCTGGCTTTTGCCTTGCACAGCCTTATCTGTTGTGGACATTTGGGGAGTGAATCAGCAGATAAGATTGGCGATATGTTTCTCTCTCTCTCTCTCTCATTATGCTTTTTGAATAAATAAAAATTAATAAACTAAAAATGCTTTTTAAAAAGATGAGTACACATAGCATTTATTTTCATCATTCAAATTTCTTTCTCCACATGTACCTTTAACTTACTTATTCATTGGCATTTTATTTAAAAGGCAGAAAGACAGGATACACACACAAGACACACACACACACACACACACACACATGGAAAGAGAGATATTCTACCTGCTAGTTCACCCTCAAAATGCTTGCAAAAAACAAGGCTGGGCGAGTACAAAGCCAATAACCTAGAATTCCATTCAAGTTTCCCCTGTGGGTGTCAGAGACCCAAGTACTTGAGCCATCATCTGTTGGCCTCCCAAAGTGTGCATTAGCAGTAAGATGGATCAGAGGCAGAGCCAGGACTGGAACCCAACTGTCTAATACAGGATGCAGGCTTCCTAAAAGGTATCTTAACTGCTAAGTGAAATGCTCACCACCTCCATGTATTGTTTTTTAGATTTATTTATTTATTTTTAAAGAGTTATGTAGAGAGAGAGAAAGAGAAAAAATTTCCATCCCATGATGGCTGTAAAGGCCAACACTAGACCAGGCCGAAGCCAGGAGCCAAGAAATGCAACCAGGTCTCCCATGTGGGTGCCAGGGGGCCCAAACACTAGGGCCATCTTCTACTGCCATTAGCTGGGAGCTGGATCAGAAGTGGAGCAGACAGTATATGAACTGTCACCCATATGGGATGCCAGCCTTGCAGGTGGCGGCTTTACATGTTATACAACACCCCCCAACACACGCACACACATACACACACATCATACACATACACATACCCATATTTATGAGGATAATTGTTTAATAGTGAGAACTTTGTCATGCTTATTATAAGTAAACAAAACTCATTGATTTATTTTCAAAAAAAATTAAGTTCTTGTCTTAGACATTGAAAGGTCTTGACTTAGTCAAAGGTCTGGGCTTAGAGCTTCAAAGCTGTCACATCAAGCACCCTTCTCTCAGAGCGCCACTAACAAAGACATCTCTGTATTTTCAGTTTACATGCAGATTCTGAATTCTTTCCGCAGATTTCTGAGTGCAGCCAGTATCAGTATTACCTTTTCCTTCTCAAACTCCTCCTTTTTGTGAGTAAGGGAAAAAGAAATGCTTATCTGGTAGACATTTTTAGGTTTCTGCAGTTCTAATTAAAACACTGCAACTGAATGTTGACATACTCCTGCAAATAGAAATTTACCTACACAGGATAGGGTCAATGAAGTTATCCAAGTATTTGGTATGCACTACACATAAAGCCAGCATCACCTGCATTAAAGGAATTCCATGCCTCCCAAATAGAACTATTATTTCAATGGACTTAAATTTTGCAATAAAGAAAATAAATGACTTACCCAAATCATTACAACTTTTAAAACAACTACAGTTCCTACCTAGAGAGAAAAAAAAAATCTTCAGTTTTACCTTCTGTAGGCTGCAAGATCTTAATAAAGCCTGAGCTTCTTTAGTAACCTAAAGCTCTCTCCTTATTCTGTGTTTGATTTTGAATCAAAACCATGAGGACAAGGCTTGAGTTAGATAAAGGGAAGAGGAATTTTAATCTATCAACAGATTAGGAGGTAGCAGACTTCCAAGTCTCAAGAACTACTGTCCTGTAGCATGAGGGGTCTTTGGATTTTTTTGGGAGGATACAAGGAAAGAGGAGTCAGAAATAAGGGCAACAAAACATTGGGACAGCTGCAAGTTGGCCTTTGCCAGGTGCTAAGGGGCTGCTGGAAGTCACAGTGGCTATCTGGTCCACTTGCATATTCAGTTTCTGCCCAAGTTCCTAGTTGGTCAGCAATGCTGTAGTCTTCAAAGAATTTTTATGATAGGCAAGTAGGCTTCAGGCAACCTGGTAATATATACAGGTGGTAGTTACTTTCTGCCCCAGACTTGGAATTTCCCTGCCTGGAGCTGGAATTCCCCTAAATGAATCCCCACGAGATGGTAGAGCCCATCAAGTTGTTAACCATTGGAAATGCAATGCCACTATGAAAAGTCCAGCAATTAGAACCTTGTAGTTGGCTGTACCAACCCCTTAATTTATTGGGTCAAGTTAAAGAAAACTAGGACCTGATGGCATATAGCATCTCTATTCAAGGCACTGTGTTTCACCTTAAGAGACGAAATCGTTTTGGATCCATTTTTGTGATTTCTGAAAAACCCCACCATTGGTTGTATCTTCTTGTTTCCTTACTTGTTTCCCTAACACCACAAGACTTCATTTCTTCACTAGCAGATTTCTGTGAGTGTTTGATAACTTTAGAATGACCTGAAGCAGTGCAATGCACACACTTCCTGTGCTAAGTGACTAAAGATTCGGTCTCTTTGTCTTCAGAGACTGGATTGGGTCAGAAAGAAGAGTATGTTGACACAGGAGCCCCTCTCTCTCCCCATACACGTGTATCTATACCACCACACTGCCAGGACTCTGACTGTTAGAAAAGCAAAGACAACCTTGAAAGTCCATGTGTTTCCCCAGTTCCTTTGGTAAATTCCTGACACTCTCTGCCTTTTATTTTCTAGACTTCTGTTAAATATTCCTATGTATATGCATATATTACTATTTTATGTCCAACTTAAAAATTTGTCTATTATTCTCCATATTCCCAGTTATCCTGTGGACATTACCTTCTTCTGGCTCTGTGGACTCTGATTCTCTCTACCTCACTTTCTTCCTGCCTCTTCCCTGTTTTCATCCCCATGGAAGAGTAGCATGGATTGCTTGAGAGTAGGGTTCCCAAAGGCAAGAGACAGACTGAGTTCAATGATAGAAAATTTCAGGCTATCATGGCATCAATCTTCAAACTGCCCCAAATATAATTGCTTTGATTTAGTATATCCTATCCACTGAATTAGTTTCTTTTTGATATCTGCAAACCAGACTTCCCAGTCCTATGGAGATTTTTTACATTTATTTTTCATATTTATATATAATATCAACAAATTTTGCAGAAGGGTCTCTAGAGCCCCTTGCCCTGTGTACAGAAAAAAATAGAGGAACAAAAAGATTTGACTTGTTAGCTATTTACTTGTTACTCAATAAGTAGAGCTGAGACCATAGTAAGGATTTTGGTGAAAACATTTGACTTCATAAAGGAGGTTTTCTTGTTGGAAATTTTAGACTAGGGAAGCAAAGACTTAAGCAGAAGTTGGATTCTCAATATACTGTATTCTTGTGACATAGCATTTTTCAAATGAACCCTTCCCAGAAAATCTCCAGCTCTTCCTAACACAACACAATTCTTTAAGAATAAAGAAGCTTTTACAGATTTTGGATAACTTCAACTTTTTGATGAAAATTGACAAAAATATAAACAATCCCATCCTTTTTCTTTCCTTTTTTTTTGATAGGCATCACAGGATCCAAGATTTAGCAAAGAGGAAGGCTGCACCTAGCAAAAGAAACACTCCTTCCCAGGTGATGTCCAAATGCTGGAAAGCAAAACCACAATGATTGCTGCTCCAGTGCCAGTTGGATTCAAGTCTTGTTCATATTATGAAGGCTAGAGAGCCCTAACCTCTTCCAATCCCCACCTCATCTATTGTCCTTGACTTAAAGCCAGGCTTTTGCTATACATTTTGGAGCATACTTTGAATACTCTCCTGTTCTTCCTACAAAAAACAAAGGCTGTCGTGAGTAACATGTCCATGGGTGCGCTCACCCTCAGTTACAGTGCAATCCAAGAAAGTGATGTCCTGATGTCCTTCTGCTGTGCTTAACAAAACAACAAAGCCACGTTGTAGACAACAGTCTTCCACAGAACAAAAGGTAATCAAGTGGGGAGACGTGGTCCTGCTGTTGTAGACGGCTCAGGGGAGTAGGTGAAGTACCGGAGGTGAGGATATGAGAACATGAGAGAAGCCCTCCAAAGACAGAGAGGCCAGAGCAGGGGTATGTGGAGCATTGGCCCCATTTTATGCACAGCTGTGTTATAAACGTGGTGAACTAGCATTCCTGGATCGTGTTCAGCCTCAGTCACAGGACAGTGAAGGTGGAAATAAAAATGATGTTACCTTATACATCCCTCCCTCAGGATGTATATTTATAAGAGTTGAAAACTGATGAGATTTGTCCTCACAGCTGCAAGGGCTCAGAATAGTATGAATATAATGCTCATTTTGTGACACCTAGTTCCTGCTTGTCCACAGTTTAGTGGGAGAGAAACTTTCTGTGTCCCATTCTCTCTGTTTCTCTTACACACACACACACACACACTTTAGGACTAGTTAGAGGGGAAAGTCCTTAGCCCAGCTCACCTTTCCCTATTTCTATTCATTTGGTGGTGGAGACTTTGTCATAGACCATTCATCCATTCATTCCAACAATCCTGTAACAATCAGCATCATATTTAGCTGCACTGCCTAATCCATTGTGATCAAGTAGTTCTTGGATTGAATGAGAACCTATGAGAGTTCCTATTCCACTGGAGAACAAGGCTGCAAGCTAACACATTAGCTAGGCATTCTTTCATGTCTACCTGTCCTCGATCTCCTATATCAATTATCATACTTGCATCACACATCAGAACTCCACAGGTATGATGTGATTTTTCAGCCAAGGAGTCATTCTTTTACAGGGACAGTGACCAAACTAGCAGTGTGGAAGCCAAGGCCCACCACAAAGGAGTTCACCTCATGAAGCCTGGCCACCAGGCACTGGTGGCAACTGGTGGGCAGAGCTGTGTTTATGCATCACTCTGGGTTGCCCTGCCCCTGAGGAAAGCAGCACATCCTCTATTGATTTCCAAGCCTTAATGAGCCAAATATAATTATAAAAACAAGGGTGGGAAAGGCACAGAGAGAAATTGGTTTTGAGAAGAAACAGACAACTATGTCTGTCAGATGAAAGTCTCCCCTGTGAAGACCAAGCCAGCAGGAAGTGGCAGCTAAAGGGTAAACATCCCTTGGTTCTTATAGACTGCACACAAGCACATTCTCCAAGTAGAATTAGGTTTAAAATTTACGTCACTTGGTGCCTGTTTGAGTTTTAATGTTGAGCCTAAGTGAAAAGAACCACTCCAGGGATTATGTAAAAATGTTCAGGTCAAGTATGATGAACATCTAACTTCCTCCTGCTCAAAATGAATTGACTTAGAAATTACAATCTAGCCAGAAACCTACTCCCTTAAATAAACCTTTGGTTATACTATTCAAATCCATTGATAAAAGAAACATTGTGCATTGAAGCCTAATATACGTGATATGATAAAGAACAAGCACATAAAATTCTTGGCAACCTCATCTGAATCAGCAAATGTTCTAATAACCTTCCAAATCCTGGAGATTGACAGGACACCAACTTGATTTTATTTATGCACCGTTCTTTTAGAGAACGGAATCTTGAATAGGGAAAAGCATGTTGCTGCACCCTGGGACCCCTGGGAAATGATGCTTTAATAAACCGCTATTGAGACACCTGTTTCACTCTATCCTCGAGTCCCAGACTCTGACACGAGCAACTTTTCCTGAGTGATGCAGAAAACCACACCCAACTGCATCTATTTAAGGAGAGAAGGATGTTAAATCTTGTTCTAGTTAATAAACTCCAGTGTACTTAATCTTTTTAATGTTCATTAGAGAACATATAAAGTGAGAACAAAATATCATAAGACACTAATATACTCTCAGAATAAGGGCCTGTCTACAAGGTCAGAACCTAGAAGAGTTCAGAGTAAAGCTAATGAAGTGAAAATGAAGATCTAATGGAAATGTTCTAACAAATCTAAAATAAATTTAATATGTTCTCTGTCCTTTTATTCTCTTTTTGTTTGGGCTTCAGAATTCATTTGACAGAGAAGTGTGTGTGGTGTGTGTGTGTGTGTGTGTTTGCAGTACATTTTTTAAGAGAGAGGGAGAGCCCCTATCTGCTGGTTCACTCCCAAAATGTCTGCAGTGACAAGGACTGGGGCAAGGCAAGAGTGGGCATGGGAAACTCAGTCGGGAGTTCTCCCATGTAGGAGGCAGGGACCTAACTACTTGAGCCTTACTGCTGTCCCCTAGTGTCTGAAGCAGGAGTCAGAAGCATTTCATGCAGGACTCATTTGTCCTAATTGGCATTTTAACCAATAGGCTAAACACCTGCTCCATGGATTTTTTTTTTAATCTAATAACTATGGGGGGGGGGGAATAGAAATACTTAAGGAGGGGTATAAAAACAATAGAGTGACCAGTGAAATAGATTATCCTAATGTAAAACATGTCAAAGTAAAAATATTTGTAATTGATATTTTGAAAGACTGAGTCTGCACTTCTTGTACCTGACAACTGAGATCCCCTACAAATTCGCAAAATAACCTGCTGTTCACAGTTGCCTGATAGTAACTGAGATGGAATTCAATTTAAAGCATACATCATTTTCATAGCCCCTTCAACAAAGCAAACAATATTTTCATAATGAAATTGGAACGGAACTTCAATTGGACTCTTGTCCTCCCAAACACTGCAACTTCCCAAAGTTACTGAGTCATGAGATCTTTTTTTTTTTTCCACTGCTTTTTCCCCCTCTCTGTTGTCTTTTATTCCAGGAGCACTGGAAGTGTTAACGTTCTTTATTCTCTAGGTTAAAAAAATGGTTTCCTCAGAGGCTTTAACCAAAAAACAAAACGAAACAAAAAAGCGGGAGAAGATAATTTCTTTTGGACTTAACTGACTTTCTTTAAGTCCTTCAAGGCTACTTTGAGTCTGTAAGAGGTAATAGACTTGCAATCTTATCCCCCCCCCCCTTTTTTTTTTCAAATTCATCACTTGTTCTACTCCTTACTTCTAAGCACATTGAAAATGCTTTGATCCTAGTTGCTTTATTTATTTATTTTGTTGTTCTTTTCTTCCTTTATCGTGTATTACTTTTATTCCTATTTCATTTCTGTAACTCCTCTCGTGGCTTCGTCTTTTTCTACTTCTTTTTCCTCTTTTATCCTTCATTTCTGGTTTATACAACTGAGATCCATTCGAAGCATTTCCAAAAATTGATTTCACCTCTAATTTCTTTCACAGATTGTTAGACTCTTAGAGAGGTAAGAGTGGCATTATGAGGTATAAACAAGAATTCATAAACAGTAAGGAACAGTTTGTTAGTCTTTCTTGATGAGCAGGCTAATGACTCTTTTTAAGGCTAAATTAAATACTGCAATTGCTAATGAAGTCTTGATAGGCAATAACTCAAAGCAAAGCACGACTCAATAGAGCAGCAGTACACCCACTCTCAACAATACAGTATTCATCTCATGGTTTTTGCCCTCATTATCAAACCTCTTCTAAGAAGTGAATTTATTACAATGTCGACTCTCGTTTTTTCATGATTTCCTTCCTTGGGACGTAGGAGTAACTGGTAAGTAAAGTGGAAAATGCTAAGAAACCCAGAGAACTCCTCTTTCTTTGTATCAAAGAACTCTAAAAGGTAGAAAATTTTCTTCATAGTCTGTGATTCACAGACTACATCAAATGACAGTAAAAATGGGAATTAGGTAAATGAACCTTAGTTCTTCATTGTTAGTTTATGCAATGCACAATGTGGGGCTATGAAAGATGTCTAATATTTCTGTGCGATTTCTGCCTGCAACCAAGAGAAAGAGAGAGTAAAGGCAAGGACAGAACATCTGGAGATGGCATGAAGCTGCCTTACAATGCAAAGAGCAAATGTTCTCCATGAAATTGTTTGCTCCTGCCTTTGCTGTGAGCTCACTGTGAGACGGGTACACAATTTTCCTGCTTTTATGTCGGGGATAGATGGGATGGAGCCTGTGACATTGCCAGCACTCAGGAAATATTTGTCCAGGGAATGAGGATAACTTCAAATATGAAACATTTTAAGTGGGGACAATCCTAGTTGGGTAAATTGAAAAGATATTTCTTTTTTTAGATTGTAATTTGTTTAGTCAAAACCCATCCTTTACTTAATCTATATCCCAAGGTACCAATTAGTATGTAGTATGCTGTGACTGTTCAAGGCATGAATAATTTAAAATTAGTTTTCATAGAGTATTCAACCAATATTGACTTTCCATCTTTTGATGAATGAGTTCAAAAACCTCTCCTGAGATTCTTCATGAGCTGCTAAAGGAAAATTGGGTTAGTATTAGAGCTTTTAAGATTCATTTTACAAGATAGAAGCTTAAGACCCTTGTAACTACCTGGCAAGCTCTCCAGACTATCAGAAGTAAAATGAAGATGCTGCTCTGACTTTCTAACCCTAGAGCAGTTCCTTATGATCCAAACCAACTTTGAGTTATTGACTTAGAATCTGAGCTGTGTTTCTGAAATCTCAACATAATATGTGCACATCTGAGGTTCATTATAAGCCAGTATGGGTTTTGCCAAGGGATTAGTCTTCCTTGAAAAGCAAAACATCCTGAATATTCTAACATAACTTGACTCGTTGATGTCATAAAGTTTAATTTCTAAGAATTGTAAGATTCTCAGGAAGCCTTTGGAGGTGTATTTGTCAATAGCTAGAAATAATATAAACACCCATAGTCTCTATTTTGAAAACTCTTCAAGGGTGAGGTAGCTTCTAAATTTGACAAAGCATCATTTCCTGGTTCTCTAGAAAGGAGCATCAATCACACAAGCAACCTGACCCTATTCAGCGGCCATACAAGTGGGTCTCCTTGAAACCAAGCTAATTCTTACATCAAGTTAGAAAAAAACTGGAGAAATCCTTTTCGATTAAGCATCATAGATGAGAATTTCATTTAAGCAAGTGATTTCTGCTAACTACTGTGGAAAATGCACAGCAGATCAAAGTTATTATTGAAAATATAGGGGAGGCTGGCGCCGTGGCTCAACAGGCTAATCCTCCGCCTTGCGGCGCTGGCACACCGGGTTCTAGTCCCGGTCAGGGCGCCAGATTCTATCCCGGTTGCCCCTCTTCCAGGCCAGCTCTCTGCTATGGCCCGGGAAGGCAGTGGAGGATGGCCCAAGTGCTTGGGCCCTGCACCCGCATGGGAGACCAGGAGAAGCACCTGGCTCCTGGCTTCGGATCAGCGCGGTGCGCTGGCCACAGCGGCCATTGGAGGCTGAACCAACGGCAAAAAGGAAGACCTTTCTCTCTGTCTCTCTCTCTCACTATCCACTCAGCCTGTCAAAAAAAAATATATGGGGGAAACATGGAAACAAATATTAATATATTTATGAGATAAGTGATCTCAGCTACTATTCATAAACTTCAAACTTCAGTCCTCAAGGAGAAAAATAAAAAGTGTTATTCAACAGGTTTACAAAACACCATTTTCATGCCGTAAAGCCCTTTCTCAGAATGGGTACTGAACCAAACATTCTTACAGAGGAACCACCAATTCTCAGGAGATCTGCAGACAGAATTCAGGAGCACTGGACAGGCATTTGGTACAGCACATACCAGTTGGGATTCCCTCATCCCCTATCAGAGTGCCTGAATTTGAGTCCTGGCTGTGCTACCAGTTCTAGTTTCCTGCTAATTTTCGTGCTGGACGACAACCATAAGGGAAAAAGGGATTGAGTTTCCAGCTTCTAGCTTCAGCCTGTCCCAGCCCTGGCTATTGCACACCTTGTGGGGAATAAACCAGTACATGAAAGATCTGTGTCTGTCAATCTCTGGCTTTCTCTGTGTCTCTGCCTTTCAAATAAATAAAATAAATATTTTAAAAAATAATTCAATGGAGTTTTCAGAATTAGATCAGATTAAAAAGAGTACATTATTTGTTACTGACCTATAAGTCAAATTTAGACATTTCTTTTAGATATTAGTTTGAGTGTCCCCCAAAGGCCCATAATTTAGAGTTTGATTCCAATATTCCTAAGTTAATGTCAATAGCTAATGGATTAAGTGTCAAGACTTCCTTTGGAAAAATGACTGGATTAACCGGCTGAGGTGGAGTCGATCAAATCATGGTGCCTTTATAGAGACACCTGGACATGAAAGAGTGGTATACTTCCTGTCTCTCTGCTTCTGGCTCAACATGTGATTCTCCCTCTATACATGTTCTGTCTATGGTCCTCATGACAAGAAAGACCAATGAGTCCACTTGATGTACTGTGAACCTCCCAAACCATGAGCAAAAATAATATTTTATAAGTTAGCTTCTTCCAGGTATTTAGTCATAGTGTTGAAAAGTTGACTAATACAGTAGGCAACTCTCATATCAACATTAGCAGTGTTCATGACTTGGTCTCCAATAGAAATCACATACTACTTTTATTGTAAATATTTAGAAATTTTCTTCTCTACATGCTGTGGCATATTGGGTTAAGCCCCCACTGGAAGTGCTGGCATCCCATATAGGTGCCGGTTCAAGTCCTGGCTGCTCTACTTCTGATTCAGCTCTCTGCTGTGGCCTATGAAAGCAGTGGAAGATGGCCCAAGTCCTTGGGTCCCTGTACCCGTGTGGGAGACTGGAGGAAGCTCCTGGCTCCTAGCTATGGATTGGCCCAGCTCCAGCTGTTGTGGCCATTTGGGGAGTGAACTAGTGAACAGAAGACCCCTCACTCTCTTTCTCTGCCTCTGCCTCTCTGTATTTCTGCCTTTTAAATACATAAATAAACATTTAAAATATTATTTACTTCTGTTTATTTGAAAGACAAAGAAAGAGATCTCCTAGACACTGGTTATTTCCCCAAATGCCCACAATAGCTAGAGCTGTGCCTGGCTTCTAACTCAGTCCAGGTCTCCCATGTAGGTATAAAGGAATCAAGTACTTGAAGCATTACCTGCTGCCTCCCCAGCTGCACCCTAGCTGGAAGTTGGAATTCAAGTAGACCTGAAACTTAAACTCAGACATTGCAATCTTAACTGCTGCACCACACACCTTCCCTGCCATTACTGTTTTTTAACTGTGCTGGTTAGACCAAATTCTAGATCTTCTTTATTGTTTAAAGATCAAATTTAAAAAATATTTATTGCAAATGTTTTCACAATATTCTACATTATTTCAATATAACTGTTTCCTTTATAATGCTCTGCATCTTTGTGTGCATTATAAATGCTACGCCAAACCAATGTCTTTGACTTTACCAGTCTGCAGAAGTAAACATTTCTGTGCTGGATCAAGCATTAGAGTTTGGAATAAGGTTATCAGCATACTTGGTATATATAAGTGATACACATTTCCTTGATAGATAGACATTTTTGAGTATTCTCTATTTTTTTTAAATAACATGCTATAGTTTGAGTTTCTTGGGCACACATTGATAAATAATATCTCCTTATAAACTAGTGTGCTGATGAACATTGAGTTGAATACTATCTAACAGACATGTACATTGCATATTTTAGAATAAAGGACTATTGTTTCTAACAAATGGTCTTTATTCACTAAATTTGCAATAGCTAGTCATCAAGCTTCACAATTTTTGTGCATTGTGTATGGCAATTTATCTAGTTGGTTCTTACTAACACAAGACTTAAAGCAATGAAGTTAAATCACTTTTTGATTTTCTGGGTTAAATGATAGAAATTTATTGGTTTTAAAATCTATTTTCATTGCAATAGTCTATATTTCCAAGTGGTAGCTACAATTTACATACTGACATTAATATATAATAATTACTATAGTTCTTTATTTATTCATCTATCCTGTCATTCCTTGAGGCCCTCTGTACAAAGTTATGCTAAGCACGCTTTTTTTGCTCACCCCATCAATTTGTGAATTCCATTTTCTGCTGCATTTTCAGCATGTAACACTGATTCCAATGATCTCAGTGTCAGAAATTACTAAAAATATCCTTCTTTAAACCATGACATTATAGAAGTTTTAGAAATAGAGTAACAAGACACCTGGGAATTTTTACATGGCTTCTTTCTAGTGAGGTATGCCTTAATGGAAAAAAGTAATCAGTGTGCGTGCATGTGTGTGTCTCTACGACATCATTCCAATCCAATTTATCCCAAACTATTTGCCGGGCTCCTCGTCCTCCAATGTCTTTCACTAAATGAAAAATAAAGAAACAAATACAAAACAGCGGCACACTAGAGTCATTAATAAACTGGGTATATGTTCTAATAAAGAGGACAAGTTAAGAAAAGCACTCCATAAAATCAGTGTCATTTCCCTCCTGTAGGTTACTTTCCAAGCAAGGAAAGAAAACCATTATTTCTCCTTTACTTCCCTCCCCACCTCTTTCCCTTCCTTTTCTTTCTTTCTTTCTTTCTTTCTTTCTTTCTTTCTTTCTTTCTTTCTTTCTTTCTTTCTTTCTTTCTTTCTTTCTTTCTTTCCTTTCTGTGTATTCCAGACACTGTTTTAGGTGCTGAGGATAAACAAAATCGATGAGAGAGACTGCATGTCATGTTATCTATTTTAGAGACAAGGATAGTCCACAGACAAAATTAAAACTAAAGAATAAAGAACTGAGTCAGGCGTTTAGCCTAGCAGTTAAGATTCCAGTTAAAACAAGCGCCTGAGTTTCATTCCCAGCTCTGGCAAATAACTCCAGCTTCCTGGTAATCATCACCTTGGGGGAAGGCTGTGATGGCTGATAAAATGATGTTTCTGCTATGCACAGGGAGACATGAACTGAGTCCCCATCTCCCATCTCTGGTCCCAGTCCAGCCAGGTCATTGTGGGTATCTGGGGAATGAACCAACCGATGTTCTCTCCCTTTCAATCTCTCTGTCTCTCTGCTCTGAAATAAGTTTTTTTTTTTTATAAGAGTAATGGTAAGCATAAAGTATGTTAGTGATAAATATTGAAGAGAAAATAGGACAGCGACAGAGCATATAAAATATCCAGGTAGAGAGGTAAGATTGGAATAGCTTGGCTTTTAAAAAATAAGACAGGCCTTACTGAAAACACAACTTTAGCAACAAAGACTGAAGGAATGGAATGGAGTGGGATCTGAGCATTCCAAGCAAAAGGAGCAGCAGGTGGGAAGACTTTACCATCAAGAATGAACTCTTTGTGTTTTCATTTGTTTGTTTGTTTGTTTTGACAGAGTGAACAGTGAGAGAGAGAGACAGAGAGAAAGGTCTTCCTTTTTGCTGCTGGTTCACCCTCCAATGGCCGCTGCGACCGGCACACCACGCTGATCTAAAGCCAGGAGCCAGGTGCTTCTCCTGGTCTCCCATGCGGGTGCAGGGCCCAAGGACTTGGGCCATCCTCCACTGCACTCCCGGGCCATAGCAGAGAGCTGGCCTGGAAGAGGGGCAACTGGGACAGAATCCGGCGCCCCAACCGGGACTAGAACCCGGTGTGCCGGCGCCGCAAGGCAAAGGATTAGCCTGTTAAGCCACAGCGCTGGCCGAACTCTTTGTTTTTAAACTCCTTTATGATTCATGATTGACAAACAAAAGGTGTCCATATTTAATGTGTACAAGTTCATGCATTTGTAATACACCACAATCTACACCCATAAACATGTCTATCACAGCCAAACGTTGCCTCTTGACCTCTTTATATTTTATTATTATTGTGTGTGAGTGTGTGTGTGTTGGGGGGAGGGGGGCTCAGGCCAATAGGGAGGCCAATGCACTGGTACAACCAGAAGGGGCAAAGTAATTTTTGGCTTTTACTTGGCATTAAATGCAACTGGAGAGTTTTGAACAGTTTTTACCTTAATTTAAAACAATGATTGAATCCTGTGATGAGAATGGACTGCAGGGGGTGCAGTCAAGTGTGTGGAAGGGAAGACATCAGCAGGGGTGATCTTTGAAAGAAGCTGAGGGATGGTGGTGGTAAGGACCTCATGGGAGCCTTGTGAGAAGTGGGTGAGTCCTTTAGGTACCCAAATACAAGCCCATGCTATTTGCTGATATGGTTTAGGTTGTAAGAAAAAGGAAGGAATTAAGGATGACCAGGAAGTTTGGATGCAAAATAAGTAGAAAAATGAGGTTGTCATGCTCTCAGATGGGAAAGCAAGTTTGGGGCTGGATGTGTTTGGTGCATTAAGTCTGAGCTGCTTCTTTGCTTCTTTAGACTGTAAGTAGAGATGTCAAGTAAGCAGCTGGGTACAGGCATTTAAATTTCAAGGGAGGGACCATACAAGAGATATGAGTTTGGGAGTCATCAAGTCTGGCTGGGAGTATCTAGGAAGCAGATACAAATGCAAACACCACCCAAAAGAAGAGGCCAAGGATCAGACCTAGAGACAATCCACTGGTGAAGGATGGAAGGGGAAGGGCCAGTAAAAAGGCAGAAAGAGCATCCAAGGAGCATGGATCCCTCTTGGAAATTTTCTAGGTCCTGGTGTGTAGGGAGGGACTCTATAAGTATTAGCAGTTAGTCATGTAAAATACTGAAATGATGATGCTGTTAGCAGTTTAGTCCTGGAAAATACTGTAGGAAAGATATTGCCTATTCAAATGAGCTTAAAGATGTTGGAATGTGTGCCATATGCAGTCCATTGATATTTTTCTAGGGTTTGAATTAAGATTTCACGGCTGTAGAAATCTAAAAATACATTGTGCTGAAAAATGGACACACAGAGCACTGTGTGTGCATGGGTGTCTGTGTGTGTGTGTGTGTGTGTTTCACAGTTTTCTGTGACATTTTAAGTAAGTGTGGTGGATATTGTCCTCCTCCTTATACCGGACGGGGCTAACACTGCCTGGGCAGGGACTGCCATCCCACCATGTGGCAGATTGCAGAGCCACACACACAGGATTCTGCCTCCACAGCAAGGGTGAACAGAAGGAGATGAGAAAGACACTATTTGTTCAGGAGCAAATGACTTCATTATGTGTAAATGCAAGTGAAGCTTCCCTTCAGGTGTTTCTTTGCCATCATCTCTCCCTCAAAGCAGAAGTATTAGCATGAGGGATCCAAGATGCTTGAAGAGAGAAATGACACCGACCTCAGCCATAAAAAGAGACAAGAAAAACAAAGGGAGGACCGTGTTCCCAGGAGGAACTTTCAGCAGAGAACAGACAGAACAGAACAGAGGCAGTGCGGGGCAGAGGGAGAGAGGACAGACACTGCTGTGGCCATGCTGTCGGTCACTCCTGTATCTACATGGTCAGCACCTGGCTGAGAAGTGTCCTCTTGTCAGGGTAAGGTGAGAGGAGGCTGTGGTGGCGCCCACCACTGGTGGTCTTGACTGGGAGAATTCCATGGTACTCGCTGACTTCAGGTCTGGTCTAGGGAGCTGGCAGAGATCTGGGCAACCACTCAGCTCCATGAAGAGAGGCCACATTGCCTCCTTCCCCTCCTCCCACCAAATTATCTGACTCAATTTACTGTGTTGGAGTCACAGCTGAACTCTGTCCCCACTCAAGGAAGAGAAGAGAGTCTGTTTCTATTATTTTTTGTTAAAGTTTAATACATGTTAACTTTTAGTTTGGAAAAAAAAGTTATTTTCTTGGGAACTCAAATATTAATATCTGTGAGGAGAAAAGAGTTTTGAAGAAGAGAAACAGAGATCTTGGGTCGGCATTGTGGCATAGTGAGTGAAGCCATCCCCTAGGATACCAGCATCCCATATGGGTGCCGGTTCATGTCCTGGCTGCTCCAATTGCAGTCCAGCTCCCTGATGAAGTGCCTGGGAAAATGCCTGGGTCCCTACATCCATATGGGAGATCTGGAAAAAGCTCCTGGCTCCCGACCTCTGCCTGTTCTGGCCATTGGGGGAGTGAACCAGCTGAAGGAAGATCTCCCTCTTTATCTGTCTTTCCCTTTCTCTCTCTGTGTTACACTATATTTTAAATAAATAAAATAAATCTTTTTTCTAAAAAAAAAAAAAAAAAGAAAGTAACAGAGACCCAGGCTACCCATGTAAAACTGTACTTAAGATTTGGAAGCCAGGTACATCAAGTTCGGAAATAGATTCAGGATGACAACAGCCTAGAATGTGGCATTTTGTGGGGCCTGCCCTCTGTGGGCCTCTTGGACCTCTGAGCTTCTTCTCTGAGCTAAAGCAGCTCCCAAGAGAAGCATCAAATAAAGCAAAAAAAAAAAAAAAAAACCCTCGATGTCTTAATTATTCAAATGGAATTTGTCACTAGTCTTAAGAAGGAAGATGGTTGGCCAGCGACGCGGCTCAATAGGCTAATCCTCCGCCTTGCGGCGCCGGCACACCGGGTTCTAGTCCCGGTCGGGGCACTGGATTCTGTCCCAGTTGCCCCTCTTCCAGGCCAGCTCTCTGCTGTGGCCAGGGAGTGCAGTGGAGGATGGCCCAAGTCCTTGGGCCCTGCACCCCATGGGAGACCAGGAGAAGCACCTGGCTCCTGGCTTCGGATCAGCGCGGTGCACCGGCAGCAGCGCACCTACCGCAGTGGCCATTGGAGGGTGAACCAACGGCAAAAAGGAAGACCTTTCTCTCTGTCTCTCTCTCACTGCTCACTGTCCACTCTGCCTGTCAAAAAAAAAAAAAAAAAAAGAAGGAAGATGGTTGTGATAGAAGAAGTACAAACTTCTTGTTTTTTGTGGTTTTTTTTTTGGACAGGCAGAGTTAGACAGTGAGAGAGAGACAGAGAGAAAGGTCTTCCTTCCTTTGGTTCACTCTCCAAATGGCCGCTATGGCCGGCACACTGCGCCGATCCAAAGCCAGGAGCTAGGTGCTTCCTCCTGGTCTCCCATGCGGGTGCAGGGCCCAAGCACTTGGGCCATCCTCCACTGCCCTCCCGGGCCACAGCAGAGAGCTGGCCTGGAAGAGGGGCAACCAGGATAGAATCCGGCGCCCCAACCGGGACTAGAACCTGGGGTGCTGGCGCCGCAGGTAGAGGATTAGCCAAGTGAGCCACAGCGCTGGCCAATAAACTTCTAACTAAAATGAATTTCTGGGCATTTCATGAAGTTCATTTGTTTGTGCTTTCTTTGAGTCCCTCTGTAATTAGCGTCTTAGGGACACAAACCAAATGAGCCGAGAACAACACTGCATGGAAGGAAAGTGTCTGCCATGTGCTTTCTCCTCTGTCCATTTGGCTGTTTCTGTCTCTTTAGTCTTTTTTCTTTCACCTGCAGAGACAATGTCAACTTTAGAAATAACATTTTCTTTCCAGATAAGATTTTTGAATAACATTTTCTAATATAAAACAAATTATATTGTTTGTTCCTCAGTCTGGGTAAAGATACCTTATACTTGGGCATCATCTCATACTCATTTAAGGGAAACACATTCACATTTGGTTGATTTATGTTTTATGCAGTAAGCAGTTGTTCTAGGTGGTGTGAATGTTGTAACTTGAGCACTAAGGTTTAAGTCTATTCATTTATGATGTAAAGACTAATAACAAGAATATATAAATTTGCTCCCAAAATTCATTTAAATGAGTTTTGAAGAAGGGCACTTCTCATCTTATTCTTATATATTACTTTGATAAATATTAAATAAAATAACAAGAAAGGTTGAGCCAGACTTCTTACAGTCTCACTATTCCTGTGGAAATAATATGTCATACAGGAAAGTCAAAATATGTTTAGCTTCATATGTATTTTCCAAGCAAACAAAAAAGAGGAAAAGAATTAATGGCAACTCATATCATATTGAACATATGGAAAATTTTCTTTTTAAGTTTTGCTTAAGTCCCTTGAACTCTGTGATAAAATTATGTCAATGACATGATATGCTTTAATGATGTGGTCAATAAAAACTAAGTAAACAAAGAGTAAAAAAATAATTCAACTGGTGTTCAAGATTTATAGCTACTCACTTTGTGGCACTGAAGAATATACCATTAAGCATTTGTTGTTTTTTTCTTTGACTTTCTGAAAGAAAACATTTTTATCTCCCTTTACCATGATTGGAGAATTGCCACCTTTAAGAAAATACTATCCTTTGTCCCCAAAGCAAAAAGATAACAAGAAAATGTCAAAACATTTTCTCTGAACATGGGAATCCAGTTGGTGATTAGGTCTGTGCTGCAACATTTCCTGTAAGTATGCAGAGGTACACATGTATGGAATGCTGCAAGGTGCTGCACACATTCCCTGTCTTTAGCCTTTGAACCAGCTCCAAAGGTTTGTTTTATTACTCTCATTTTCCGAGATGAGCACAACTTTCAGAAAACTCAAATGACTTGATGGAGGCTACAACTTTAAGAACGGCAGTCAGCATTTGAACCTAGACCCAGAGAGGGAAATCTATACACAGGGTGTCATTTTTTAAATTACTTATAAACATTCACATGTGTCTATTTTCCTATATGTATGTATAAGAGAGTGTGTAGAGGCTGGATGGTTGAGAAACCTATGCAGGCCAATATAGAGTAGATGTGATATCATTGTTTTACCTTAGGCTTGTAAAATATGATTTAAATGAATGAAAGTGACATTGTGATTTCTATATTACATCCTTAAATGAAGAGGTATCTACCCTCCTATTTCCTCATCCAACCTGTGAACTGGAATCAGCTGTGGTTTTGAGTAGTCTTCTAATATGCCACTGAGGGTCATTACCTAGGGATGGGACCTAACATCCCAAAGCCTTTGAGTCATCACCAAAGGTATCACCTCCTTTTCTAAATATTTCTGAAAATGTAGTTTTGATTCCCTCATCACAGCAGATTACAGAATATCCTAATTAAACATAGACTTAAGATAGATTAAACAGTAATGATATAAACTGCAACCAAGGAACTGGAAAATAATAAAGTAAAATTGAAGAAAGTAGACAAACTAGGAATGGAGGAAACAAGTGATATAATGGAAGTTGTTATACCACTGTAGTTTTAATAATCTGTGATGACTTTGTAATTTATTGTATCTGGGTGAGATGGTTATTTTTTCATTTGATTTTCACTTATAGCCAGTTCCCATATTTCCATTGAACTAGGGTCTTTTTGCTTTTTCCTTGCTGAACTCTTTATTTAGTGGAACATTGAGCCATTGACTGTAATGTAAATTAAAGATATGTTATCTAAAAAGTGAAGGGGAAGGGGAGGGGAGAGAAAGAGAGGGTGGGAGCGAGAGAATAGATGGAGGAAGAAAGAGAATATTATTATATTCTTAGAATTGTATCTATGAACTATACTGAACCTATTAAAAAGTAAAAAAAAATTAAAATAAAATAGAGAAGAGCAATGAAATAAAAATCCAGTTTCAGAAGAATATTCCTGAATATGTACAAAACTCCATGGAGGTTGATCAGGAAAAAATGGTGAATGAAATTAAGGTGGATAGATAAATAGATGGATAAACACATATTAAACAGAGGATGAAGATTGCAGATAGTATTGAGGAATTAAACTAATTAGTATCAGAAACTGTATGATGATGGATTTATTAAAAATAAGTGTTAATTATCTACAAATGTGTAAATTAACAAAAAATACCCGTGTGTAAACAGAAAGTCTAAACATGGTCTATCTGGATATGATCCATTGAATAGCTGAGTTCCTGACACCAAAAGGGAGTTTGCAATCTAAGCTGATATTTCAATGAGAGAAGGACAATTGGAAAGAATTGGATTCTTGAAAATTTGTTAAGCCCCTGATCATTATAAGATTGGTTTTCTCTTAGCCCCTAGATTCAGATGGCAGTAGATCTTCATGTTAGTTAAACCAGACAAAGGAATTCTAACTATACACTTTCCAAAATGGCTTATTTTTTTTAATTTAGTTTTCCCACCAGCAACATAATGAGGATTTGTACTTATCCATGATGTTATCTACACTTGGTGTTGTCAGACCTTATCCAGAAGGAAAACAAAACTCCTATCTTTCTGCCAGTTAAGAATGAGGAAACTCTTTCAAAAAAGTTCCTTTTTCTTTGCAAGCATTGTTCATGTGTCCTTTCTCAAACCAGTTATTGACAAAGAGGATGGAATAACATTTATGGGAGCAAGGTTTTTAATAGTGACAGGAACTACACATTTATTAATAAGTAAGTGGATAAAATATTATATTGTAGTATAATAAAAGGCTACTATAAAATACTAAGAAGAGTACCAGGTAACATTTATTGAAGGATTGCTATGTATCTCTAAACACTCTAAACACTCCTCTAATCACTGCCCAATATCTATGCATTTTCCATCTCAAAATCCTGTAGGAATTGAATATTTAAGGTGAGATAGGGACTTCAAGCTATTTTATACTATTGACAAAAAATAAAAGGTCTGATAATAACAAGTGATGGTAAAAGATATATGCATGTGTGCACGTACCTATAAACATTCATGTGCATGTTTTGGTATATATGATAGAGAAACCTCATTTACTGCTTTAATTTTTTTTTTTAAAACCTGAAGCATGAAGAAGTTAAAGAACTCACCCATGCCACAAAGCTATGAGGAAGTATAGATAGGTTTGGATCCTGACAGTCTATAAGTAGCAAAAGTAAGTAGCTGGAGCCACATGCATCAATGGGCAATGCAAAAATCATCATCTTGAAGAGTTGATACCTCTGTACTATAAAAGGTAATATAAGAGCTGGTTTGTCAAGGGGGAAGAGATTGGCATATGTCCATTTGAGGGTAGATTTAATTGAAGACATAGAACATTGAAGACAACGCTCCATACTAACAGATAAACTATCTAAGAAGCATTCATAAATTTTATAAAATTTATAAATTTCATAAAATTCCACATGAGGTGTTGAAGTGGACATTATCACATAGTGGCTGACATTGGCAAGTAGATTTAAAGGGTGAAGAAAAGTAGGAAAGAGTAATCCTGAAGATTGGGGGAAATGGACCAGAAAAGGAGACAACTTACATTAGCATATCAGTGGTTGCAGATGGAAGAGAGCTGTCTCAGATAGTAACAAAGGGGTGAGATTTATAGACATCATGGCCAATCATGTCAAACATGGCAGGCAATGATGAAAATACTTGGCAACTTGTGAATCATGATGATCTTAATGAAATCAGTTTTAATGCAATCTTGATTAGAAACCTGCATAGAGCCTTGAAGAGTCCATAAGGAATGAACAGGAGGATAGGGGAAATGCAGCCTGTTTTGCAAAGGAGCTTGGTTTGTGAAAAGAAAGTGAATATTAGGGGATTAGCTTGAGAAGGTTTGTAAAGAAAAAGACATGCTAATACATTTAGCTTGTGTGAAAACAGTCAGTAAAGGGGGAGATTTAAAATATTGGAAGGATGGAGACAAGGAAGACTTATTTTAAGAGCAACATCTGGGAGAAGATGGGAAGCAGTGGATCAAGAGCCCAGGTGGAGAACTTAGCCTTGAACATGAGAAGTAATGGGGAAATGAACAAGGGCTCTCCCAGAGGAGAAGGGAGACAGATGGAACAAAGAAGGGAAGCAATGAGTTTCATCCTGCTGTGTTTCTAATCAGTTTTTCCCAGAAGGGCTACTTGGCCAGGAAAACAGGAAACAGACAGGTGGTCCCAGGTCTGCTGGGTATGGTTAATATATAGTTGCTTGATTATTCAGGTCTGAGTTTTAGGACCAAAAAAAGGGAGTAAATTAAAAGCAATTACTGCAAATTTATGAATCACATCCAGTTGCCCAGACACCAGTCTCCTGACCTAAATCTCTCTCTCCCTCAGTGTGTGGAATTGGACAACTGCCTACATGGACGCTGTACTAAACTCACACCGACAGGCAAACTGAAGCCAGAAAAGTGTTCATGAGCAGTCTCACAGGACATCAGACTGAAGCCCCACTAGCGATTGTCTACATGGCCCTCTTTCACAGAGGAGAAAGCCAAGTCCCAATAGTGTGCACAAAAGTCCCAAGCCATTGAACTATTGATTGGCTATGATTTGAACTTAATTTTCTCCTTTTAGCATTGGCAAACATGTAACACATTATACATTTTCTTTTTAAAATTCATTCAAATTATTTGCCTCCTCCCATGAGAGAGTGATCTCCCTGAGAGGGACTTTTGTCTTGTTCACTGCATGCCTCACATCTAGAAGGCATTTGACCATTACGGACTGAATGAATGAGTTGCATTTGCTTCAGAACACTTTTTTCTCCCCTCTATGCTTTCATGGAAACTGATGCAAAGAGAAATTGATAGTCCTAACAACCATGTCTAGGCAAATAAATAAGGAACCCTGCTTCCTTACTGGGGATATAAAGCCCCAGAATAAAGCAGAATTCAGATCCAGGACTGTCTTGCTTCAAAGCAAAATATTGGGTGACTTCATAACCATTCAGTTAGTTCTTCTTAAAAACAAAACAAACAAACAAAAAAAAAACTGAGGGATTTTTGTGATAATAACAAAACAGTGACAAGGAAAGAATGAATGACAGAAAAGGTAAAGAAAAGAAGGAAGGAAAGAAGGAAGGAAGGGAGGGAGGGAGGGAGGAAGGAAGGAAGGAAGGAAGGAAGGAAGGAAGGAAGGAAGGAAGGAAAAGAAAGGAAACTAGGGAGAATGGAAGCCAAACCAACATTATAAGACAAAGCATACAGAGTCTACAAAATATTAAGCTTCAATGGGCATTTCTTGAATATCTATATTTATATCTTTCTACGTTTATGTCTTTGCACATGTCTACACCACTCAAGAGAAATTTGGTGGAAAGAATTTCCTGAATCTGCTGTTAAAGTAGTGTTATAAAAATTGTAGCTTCCTGTGACTCTTCATCTGCAGAAAAAGATCATCTACTTTTCTGCTTTTGTATGAAAAAAATATGGGAATGAAACACTGTGAAGCTGGCAGCTACAAAGAAGGAGGTTGAAAGTTGCTGGGTGAATCAAGAGCAACCCTACTCTTTGCTTTTGCAGGAGACAGCTCCAGAGAAGGGAAAGAGCAACACATTGAGAGAAGGTTTATCCATCTCAGGGGAGCTATGGGAAACCACAGGAGCAGCTTACATGACAAAGGGTTTGTGGAATTAGGTAAGAGAATGAGCTTGATGTTTATGAGATGCATATGGGTATTTCAAGATTCACATTCTGGGATTTTTTTTTTCCTTCACTATCTTGCTTGCAACACACACTTTAAAATGCAAATATATAGATCAGGACTGTATGTGTTAAATTTCATATCTTTAACAAGTGTCAAATAGGCTACTCCAATTGCAAAGTTTTGTTGTGATCCAAAGCCAACAACAAATGTACTTCATGTTCATTGTTCAGGACCCATTTTTCCCTAACAGAGATGAGGAAAAATTAAAAACCTGTTCTGAAAATGTCTATCTATAGATTCATTCCACTTCCCTGTGTCATCCCAGTGAAATTAAGAGGAGGGATGAGTGGGGAGGAGACATTAGAGCTCATGCAGAGAGTAGAGTTTGGGTAAGAGATGAGAGCTCTGCCTTTCCCTTTCTGTTGTACAGTATGACAACCTCAAGAGAATCAGAGACATTGGCAGGGCCTGCAAGGGAATGTGTGCTGGGTTGCAGAGCAGGGAGTTTCTCTTTTTGCCACCCCTGGTGTTAAGTATGATCCTGGAGTTGGATTCTGAAGAAGCGTTCAGGAGTCTGAAGTCTAGAATCTTATCCTTTCAAGTCTTCTTCTACCAGGAGGAACAAGAAATGTGTTCCCAGATTTCTTTTTTGAGCTTTCTATAGCAGAAAGGCCCATGCCAGCAGCCCTTAATGGCCCAGTGGCAGAAGTATTGGGGGAAAATAGTGGCAACCCTGCTCCATCCCAATTTTCCACAGTCCTCCAGGGGATGAAAGAGGCAGGCATCCAGTGGTTCCCATAGTTGCAAACAAAGCAGTATGGAAAGTAGCAGGAGAAGACGGGTGCTGGAGCTGCCAGTGGACTGGTGGCCCAGTCTCTGAAGATTCCATTTAGAGAAGAGGTTGAGATGCCTAATCTGTTGTAAAAGGGAAATTGCCCAAAAGCAGATGCTTGTAACTATTTGGATAAGGGCAAGGTCATACAGTGTCAGAGAAAATGGCAGTTCCCCCACATGATATGTAGGGAATCTTATTTTCTTCTCAAGTCCTAATAGCAAGTAATCTAGCAATTTTGATTTATTTTATCAAAGTAAGAGAAAAAGGTATTCTTTATTTCTATCACAGATGAGGAAATGCAAAACTCAGAAGGAAATTGCCAGAGGGCACAAAAAGCCTAAGGAAGGAAAAAAAATCAAGCAGATTCAAGGTCATCAAAAGACACAAGGAAAGTGAAGGGTACTAAGCAAGTTAATGGGAAGAATCTTGCAAACATTTTGGGAAAAATAAACTTCCTAGGGAGCACTATTACATAAAGGCTCTACATAGGAAAAAAGAGTCTGGAATGTCTATTAATAATCATAATGACTCAGGTGCAAGCCAAAGTATAAGTGTGGGAAAAAGAATGGTGTAAAAAAAACCCAAGAGGGTTAGAGGCTTTGGACAATGCCAGAAGAAAAGTCGGGACTGGACCAGATTATATTTTTAAAAGATGGACACTATGATATGGCCCATCCTTCAAGCTCCAATTACAATGACATTCAGCCGTCCATCAAGAGGTCAGCTTTCAATTCCGTCCTCTTGCACCCAGACAGAACTTCAAAGGATACAGCAGAATAATAGAATACAGCAGAATAATGCTGTGTGACCTCCAAGGCATGGTTATAAAAGTGTCCTATTCTTCCACCTTTTTCTCTTGGGGCACTTGCTCTGTAAACCCAGATGGCATGCTGTGGAAGGGCCAAGAAGAAACTTAAGAAAAGAGCCATTAGAGGAGACTTATGCAGAAAGAAACTGAGGTCCCTGCTCTTCAACCTTCACTGAACCCCAGATGACAGCCAACACTGAATTGCCAGCCATGTGAGCAAGTCATTGTGGAAGCAAATCATCAGGAGTCCAGCCGAGCTGCTCGCATGTGCAGTGAGGGAAAGCTTTCCCCTCTGAGCCCTGCCCGGATTGCTGATTCTGCAGCAAGGAAGTGATGGAGACTCTTGCAAGTCGCTACGTTTGGGGACATTTTTTATACAGCAATCTGTCACCAGAATAGGACCAGAAAGGAGATTAGTTACTTAGCCAGTTACCTAGAGATTTCTGCAGTTCCTTTGAGAGGAGGAAATGAAAGTTTTATCAGCATCCCATTTGGTATTATGTGTGGTTTTCTACATTGTGAGACCTGCTTAAATGAGGTAAGTCTAGAGCTTCTTTGTATAGTAGTTGATCTCCCCCATTCTCTTGGCAGTCTTTACTACATTTTGAAATCAAGGACAATGTAAGTATAGTTTTAACTCTTAAATGGGAAGATTGACTTCAAATAACATCACTGGTCAAGAACCTGTTGCTCAAAGAGGGCATAGCATCTAAACAATACTCTACAAAATTCTGGTTGTCTGGGGGTAGTTTGGATTAGATGAGTCACATGCACTCATTATAAGGATGGGCATGTAAGAGAAATAATGCTACCCAAAGGGAGAAGCATATTTTCATGAAATATTATTTAGGTCTTTTAGGTAATAATGATACAAGGATATATTAGGTATGTGCACTTAGGTGTACATATAGAATAAAATTTATTCATTGAATGGAAGTTCAGCAAAGGTTCCTTGAGTGCCATTATGTTCCAATATAGAACTAGGCATTGGGGTATAACAGGGAACAAAACACACCAGTCCATCATAGGACACTAATATACACATCTCAAAATCTTGAGAAGTAAAGAAAAAAATGAAGCAGCTAACAGGGACAGCATGCCAAGTTCAGGTGAGGGTGGGCAGGAGAGCTTGCTTTTTATATAGGATATTCAGTGGTATTCAGGCCATTTATGGTAAGGGGAACAGCAAGGATAAATGCCATGAGATGAGAGCAATCCAGGGATGTTGCAAGGACAACAAAAATAGAATTTTGGCTGAGACACAGCAAACAAACTATCAAGTGTAAGCATAAGTGCTGGGAGATCATGTATAAAGTGGGATATTACAGTCTCCAGAAATGACCTTAGGCTTTATTGAAAATAATTATCAAAAATGCAATTATATACCAGGTAATGACAACTGCACTGACAAACTGCATATATAATGGTGGTCCAGAAAACTATATAGCCTAGTGACATTGTGGCCATATTAGCTCAGGTAAGTGCACTCTGTACTGTTCACACAACGAAATTCCCAAGTGGTTGGGGCTGACGCTGTGGTGTAGCATTGCCTGCAGTGCCAGGATTCCGCATGGGTGCTGGTTCAAGACCCAGATGCTCCATTTCTGATCCAGCTCTCTTCTGTGGCCTGGGAAAACAGCAGAAGATGGCCCAAGTGCTTGGGTCCCTGCACCTGCATGGGAGACCTAGAGGAAGCTCCTGGATCCTGGCTTCGGATCAGCTCAGCTCTGGCCATTGTGGCCATCTGGGGAGTGAACTGGTGGATGGAAGACCCCTCTCTCTGCGTTTGCCTCTGCCTCTCTGTAACTCTTCCTTTCAAATAAATAAATAAATTAAAAAAAAAATCCCTAATGGCACATTTCTCAGAACATATCCCTATTGTTAACTGTACACAAAAATGCGGTGAACTGTATGTTTGTGGACCCCAAATTCTTATGTTGAAGCCCTAGTTTCCCATATGATGGTATTTGGAGATAAGGCCTTTGGAAGGTAATTAGAATGAGATCATGAAGCTGAGGCCCTCATGATGGGGTTTGAGAAAGAGACTGGAGCCTGCTTTCTGCTGCACACAAGCCCCAGGAATGGCTAGGTGAGGACACAGCAAGAAAACAGCCATCTACAAATCAGAACGGGGTCCCTCACCAGAACCTGGGCATGGAAGCACCCTGATCATGAATTTCTAGCCTTCTGAACAGTGAGAATAATTCTCTGTTGCTTAAGCCTGCAGTCCATCATATTTTGTCATGGAAGCCTGAGCTAAGATAGATATAGTCACTGTAAAATACAGTCTAACGACGATGTGTCCATCAATTTAATTCAGCATTGAAATACGTATTTGTTTCAAAATAGCTTACTTTTTTCTCCTCTGATTTTGTCCACTTCTATCAGTTTTCCAGTAAAACAAAGGTGCTAATTGCACAGTTCATTGCCCAAAATTGCTTAATGGTTGGTTTCATTTACAATGACTTTTCCAGTTGTATTTCTAATATTATATTTTTGCACAAATTTGAGCAAAAAGATTAGCTTTGGGAGGTATGTGTCTCTTTGCTAATTGGAATCTCTTCTGTTGAAGTATTTTGCAAGCTGTGTTACAGAAATTAAAGCAAAAGGTCTTCTCTAATATGCATTTTACAATTCTATGGGTAGAAATTTTATAGATTGCCCAAACTTTAAGGGGGAAAACATTATTCTGGTTTGAATCAGTGATTTTCACCCACTCTCCAGAAATCCTTCAATCTAAAATTTACTTGCTTGTTTAGTTATTTTTTTTTTTCTGTGAGAGGTTTCTAGCTACTTTTTTTTTCCAGGGTTTAGCTAATGATTTTAAACATAAGCAATTGCAAGGTAAGGTTAAATTTTGCCAACCAACTCTGGCTTGCTTGATTGGATGATGGCTTTTAGTATCTCTTGGCTCCATCTTGTGCTCATCTACTTTCTCCTGAGCCTTTCAGAAGCCCCATGCTGTCTTTGTGACTCCTGCTGTGCTCATTTTCTCTGACTTTCTGCCTTCCCTAGGAGTGCTCAAGCACCACAGCACGGGAGCTCTCTTAGGGATGAGACCCACTTCCCTTCCTGCAGTGCCTCCCGTCTCCTCCACACCCATTCCTGTATGACTTGGGCCATGTCTTCCTGGCTTAGCATTCCTCCGCCCACTCCCCTGCTGCCGTAGGAGGGACTATTCATCAATTATCACTCAAAACTGTTCTCAGGAGGTGAAATAATTGGTTTTTTGGTCTGTATCGTCAAAAAACAAATACATAAGAAGCAAATAAACCAACAACCTCTAGCACTTGGAGTTCCCGCTCCACCCTGTAAGACTTCTCTGGTGTATAGTCAGGTCATCTATGGTGCTTCAGAATTTGTTGCTCTTTAATTTTTAATGATTGGAATAGGCTCTGTAAGAAATCCATAATATCTTCATCTCAAAGGGCAGTAAGATTCTGAGTTATCACCTGGCCCCACAAGATAATTTGAAGAATGAAATAATTTGTCTCCTGGGGAAGAAAGAATTCCACTTTTTAAAATGCTGGCTCATCCATGAGGTACATCCTTTACAGACAAAAATTTGATATTTATGTCACAGGGAAATCAGCCACAGAAATAAACTGAATAGACAGTATTGTTAAGACTGGAAAAAGGCATTTTCTCCACCTTTATTTACACTGTCTTTCTTGGCAGCTTTCGTTTTTGGCTTATGTGTCACAGTAAAAAAAATTTAAATGAAGCTGACAAAATTTATGGAAATCTGTTTACTTTTTAAAAAATTTATTTATTAATTTATTTGAAAGGCAGAGTTACAGAGAAAAGGGGATATATCTATATCTATATCTTTATCTATATCTATACCTATATTTATATCTATATAGAGAGAGATCTTCCACCCACTGGTTCACGCCCCATATGGCTGCAAAGGCCAGGGCGGAACAAGACTAAAACTTAGATCCAGGAACTTCATCCAGGCCTCCCACATGAGTGGCAAGGACTTGGGACATCTGATGTTTTCCCAGGCTCATTAGTAGGGATCTAGACCTGAAGTAGAGCAGCTGGGACTCAAACCAGAATCCATATGCAATGCTGGCAACCCATGTAGCAGCTTAACCCGCTGTGTCACAAACCCAGCCCCAATTTCTTTCATTACTTTTTTTTTTTTGCAGATTTATTTATTTATTTGAAAGTCAGAGTTACACAGAGAGAGATGGAGAGGCAGAGAGAGAGAGAGATCTTCCATCCACTGGTTCACTTCCCAATTGGCCACAATAGCCAGAGCTGTGCCAATTCGAAGCCAGGAATTCCTCCAGGTCTCCTACGCAGGTGCACGGGCCCAAAGACTTGGGTTATCTTCTACTGCTTTCCCGTGCCATAGCAGAGAGCTGGATCTGAAGTGGAGCAGCCAGGACTTGAACCAGCCCATATGGGATGCTGGCACTGCAAGGGGTGGCTTCACCAGCTATGCCACAGTGCTGGCCCTTCTTTCACTACTTTTTGAAGAAACACTTTTATTGGAAGAGGGTAAGCCTTCATCTCTTTCATATGTTATTGTCTCAATTGCATTAGGCACTATTGCAAGGGTGTTGGTCTGCTTTACAGGGAGGCAAATTATTCCATTAACTTTATCGTAGATAAGATAACCATGTAATTCTGAACTTCAGAATCAAATGGATCTGTTTTCACCCCTCAGCCGCCCTCTATGAGAAATCAAAATAATATTCATGGATACCTCTAAGGGACATTGCAAGAATTAAATGAGGAAACTAAACATAAGGCATTTAACAACACATCAGACACAGAATAAATGCTCAGTAAATAATAGATAATAATACTGGAATTGTTATTGTTATCATTATAGTATATTTCCACTGCTTAAACATTATGATTAGCAATATAATAAAAGTGCTTTTCCCATTTCCAATTATAAAGCTTTGTCAAGTGACTTAGCCTTTCTTATCCATCATATATACCCCTCCATAGGAGGTTTCTTATACAAAGAGTGGATTATAACAGCTATTTAACCTTTAGTATTAGGTCATTATTTTGTTGTCCAAGTGACAGTATTTGATGAAGGAGGTTCTGTGACTTGCAAGGCATACAATAAGAAGTCTGGATCAGAAAAGGTACTTCTGGGCGCCAAGGCTGGGATATCTTTCTCTGTGCATCACAACGCCAAATTCTTCATCATTGCTCCTGATCATCAGAAAAGACATCAAAAATCTTCAGTAAATAATGCATAATGACAACAACTAATTATAATGTACAACCTTTCATTTAGAGGTCACTTAGTTTCGATCTTAGTGATTTTTAAATACAAAAGGACTTCAAGAGTTTCACAGAAGAATGTGATTAAAATGAGTTTTAAAATACTTTTGAGATTCATGCATGGGCTTTCTATATTATTAATTTTTCATGAACTTTTTGAGAGCTCCTTGTACAAATAACTCTTTTTTCTATTTTTTTAAAAATTTATTTATTTATTTGAAAGTCATAGTTACACAGAGAGAGGAGAGGCAGAGAGAGAGAGAGAGGTCTTCCATCTGATGTTTCACTCCCCAGTTGACCACAATGACCAGAGCTGCGTGGATCAGAAGCCAGGAGCCAGGAGCTTCTTCCAGATCTCCCACAGGGGTTTAGGGGCCCAAGGACTTGGGCCATCTTCCACTGCTTTCCCAGGCCATAGCAGAGAGCTGGATCGGAAGTGGAGCAGCTGGGTCTCGAACTGGCGCCCATATGGGATGCTGGCACTGCAGGCCAAGGCGTTAACCCACTGTGCCACAGCTCTGCACCCCCCCCTTTTTTTTCTATTTTTATGCATTCTCTGTAATAATTAAAGACCTTCACATGTTAAGTAATTATAGAACTCTCTTGTCATTGTTTTTTCTAACTACAAATTAATTATGTAGGCATTATTTTCATTTATTGTTCAGATAATGAAAGAGAGAAATTTAACTGAGGTTAAAATGACTTGACTAAAATAAAAAAGCAATAAATAGTCAACAGTGATGCCAGCATTAAACTCTTGGTCTATCAGGCACAAAGGTAACAGGTTTATTCAACCCACATAACTGTATATACTATGGACCACCATTGAGAAGGATTTTAAGACAGCCATCATAAGAAAGGTTACCCCTAAAATGCTCAATATCAAACTGTGGTACATGTGGCACTACTTTCCTTTTCCCATGCATAATTTGCTGGTTCTTGACCTATAGGGGCTACACCTGCTATTCTACAGACACTTACAAATCTTACATTATAAATAATAGAGGAACTTGATGAATTCTTGTGAATTTACGCACCATGCCAGGTTTTCAGCAATCCGGCTCTACCAGTTTCTGCGTCAGTTGACACAATGTGAAATATTAACACTGCTGATTTTTGGGAGTGGTTATAAGAGCTGTGTGGCACTAAAGAGTCATTCAGATCATCTACTGGGCTGGACATTACACTTTTTTAAAAATTCTGGGTTACATGCATAGTTAACAAATAATCTCTAAATCAATCCAGTCGCATTTGATATACGGGGAAACCACTGGGGTTGTTTTGAATGGCTGTGGATAGTTGCTGGGGGTTGTAATCTTGGCATCTGTGTGCAAATCTCCAAAACAAATGCAGTTTGTCTCCCTAAAATTTTACTAGACACCTTTATAAGAATTTGGTCCTTAATGTGAACTAAAATATCTCCTTTTGTGCTTTGTGTTTAGTATTTAGATAAAGAAATTAATGGTGAGATTTAAGGCTATTATTATTTTTTAAAGATTTATTTTATTTATTTGAAAGACAGAGTTACAGAGGGAGGTAGAGACAGAGAGAGAGAGGTCTTCCATCCGCTGGCTCACTCCCCAGATGGCCACAATGGTCGGGGTTGCGCCAGGGGCTTTCTGGGTCTCCCACATGAGTGCAGGGGCCCAAAGCAATTGGGTCTCCTTCCAATGCTTTCCCAGGCCATAGCAGAGAGCTGGATAGGAAGAGGAGCAGCCAGTCTAGAACCAACGCCCATATGGGATGCCAGCGCTTCAAGCCAGGGCTTTAACCCACTGTGCCACAGCGCCGGCCCCAAGGCTATTACTTTTAAATGACTCTTTTGCTAAAATATTTGTGGATCCATGCATGAAATATTGTCTTTTCTAAATTATGACAGGTTTTTGCTGCCTGAAGTATACACTTCTAAAGCATAGTTACAATGGTTTGTGCGTACATACATATATACATATAATCCTTGGGAATGGATGCCAAGAAAAAGACCCTAATGACTTTGTTCTTTATTGAAATCCTTTCCAGTGAAGTTCAATTTTCCTGATACAGGGCCAGTTACCATGCCCTCCTGGAGCCTCTACCTCCAAGCAACATGACTGAAATGATACAACCCAAACCTGCCATTATCAGTTACTGATTATAACCTTAGTTATAGAATCCTTGACATTGTATTTAATATCAAGATAACATCATGGGATTGTGATAAATGTTTCTCTACTACAATAAATAACACTCACAAGTTATATAAATGACTTTTTATTTTTAAAAAGATTTATTCATTTATTTGAAAGACATAATGATAGAGAGAGGAGAGACACACACAGAGAGATATCTTCCATCTGCTGGTTCACTGCCCAATGGCAACAAAGGTCAGGGCTGGACCAATTCTAAGGCTGGAGCCAGGAGCTTCATTCATATCTCCCATGTGGGTGGCACGAGGGCCATCTTGCTGCTTTCCCAGGCAAATTAGTAGGAAGCTGGATCAAAAATAGAGCCACCACTACTTACATCTGCACCCATATAGGATGCCAGCACCACAGACTTAACCCACTCCACCACACCATCCGCCCCTGTAAATTACATTTTTTTAAAATCTATGTTATTTGTTTGAAAGACAGAGTTATAGAGAGATAAAGCTAGAAAGAGAGAGAGAGAGAGGTCTTATAACCATTGGTTCCCACCCAAATGGCCACAATGGCCAGAGTTGAGCTAATATGAAGCTAGGAGAGAGGAGCTTCTTCTGGATCTCCCACATGAGTGCAGGGGCCCAAGGACTTGGGCCATCTTCTATTGCTTTCCCAGGCCACAGCAGAGACCTGGCTTGGAAGTGGAGCAGCTGGGACTCGAACTGGTGTCATATGGGTTGCTGGCACTGCAGGTCAGGACTTTAGTCTGCTTTGCCACAGCGCCAGCCCCTATAAACTACTTACAAATGGACATATTTATTTACATCAGAAAAAAATAGATGTGGTCTTTCCCATCTAGATTTCCCATTGAAAAAGTCCCATCCAAAACTATTCCTTTCCAAGGTTTTTAATCTCAGCTCCTGTTTCATTTACTTCAGTTGTCTCATGCATCACAATACTTAATTGTGCTGTTTTATGTCAATTCCGTGGAGCACAGACCCTGCCTGCTTTATTCACCATTTGGTCAAGCACTCCAAATGACAAAGTGAAGACTTTCAATAAATATATGTTGAATTAATAAGTGAGTGAAGGAATGAATCATTGTAATAAAAACAGATTATCAAAGATTTAAGTAATCACCCTTTTAGCTCTAAAAGTACTTTTTAAGAATAAAACAAGAGGCACTCTCTTGAATATATTAAAATGTTTTTCCACAACCTAAAATGGTAACCTTTAGTTAGAAATATTGGGAAAAACGAGGGAGGGAGTGGAAAATAGTATGGTAATTACATTTATGTCAAACGGAACCTATGGCATTAGAATCAACTCCACAATGAGTTAGGAACAGATTTTAATTAATAATAACAAGGAGGAGGAGGAGAAGCATCAGCAGAAGCAGTTTTGCAATTTTGAGGTATACTCCAGAACAAAGATGGTTTATAATAAAATCCTGAAGTCAAGCATGAAACTTGAGGCTGGTCCTTCTCTGTGAGTCTTGTCTTCTCAAGGCACACATTTTGAGAGTCCACGCAGGCCTCAGTGGGATGTCTAAGTGCTAATGTATGAATCAAAAGAGTGCTTGTGAGTTGTCAACTGCATGCAATTGACTTCAGAGGCAGTATTCATGGATAATGGAAAACGAGTGGACCTTATGGTGCTGGGCAAGGTAAGCAGTGCTCACTCCTCAGAACCACCGTGAGCTTGCTCACTGTGCAAGTAAATGTCCACAGTGAGTTGTGAAGACCTAACCGTCTGATAGGATGCTTCAATGTGTTGTCTGTTTTGCAGAGAATGTATTAAAAGAATATCTCACAAATGGGGGCACAGATTTCAAAGTTCATTTCATTTCTTTTCTTTCCTTTGGGCCTCCTTGATGGGGAGAAAGATATTGAGGTTCTTATCTGGGCTTCATTCTTGGGACAGTTACTTAGCTCAGGATCCGGGGCCTGCCTTGTACATTGTTTATATTAAAATATACAAGAACCCCTATCCCTGCTTTATTCATCATTTTTAATATTTGGTTATTCATAAAAGTCCATTTTCTAAATAACTTTTTAAGTAAGTTTATTGAGTTCATCAAATATATATAATGAGATTAATCGAGTGCATTAAACTTATCATAGGTAATATTTTCAACTACATACTGTGGAAGAAAAACAAAGAGACTTCTGTCTACAACCACAGGATGTTTCTCTATATGTCTTTTTCTAGAACCTTAAGGAATTTTCCTGGTTAGGTGTTTAGTCTAGCAGTTAAGACACCCACTTCCCATATTACAAAACTTGGGTTTAACGTCTGGCCCTGGCTCCTGACTCCAACTTCCTGCTAATGCAGATACTGAGAAGCAGTGTGATGGCTCAAGTAGTTGGGCTTCTGCCACCCATGTGGGCAACCTGGATTGAGTTCTTGGCTCCCAGCTTTGGCCTCAGCCTCAGCCATTCATTTCAGGCATTTGGGGAATGAGCCAGCAGATGGGAGTTCTCTCTCTGTCCATCTGTTCTCTTTCCTTGTCTCTCAAAATAATAAATCCTTTTAAAAGTTTTCTCCAAAGAAATTAAACATTATAAGTGATATGATTATGATACTTGTTGCTATTGTGCACAGAAATTTATTTTTATAAATTACTTTTCCAGTTGCATATTACCAGTGTGATATATCTTTCTAGGTTGACTTAGTGTCTGGAAATACTTTTAAACTATTTTTCATTGCATCTAAAGACATATTTGTTTTTGTTTCTAGATTATCATATACAAGGGAATTTCAAAAAGTTCATGGATGGCATTAAAAGGTAACTTTTGAGGGGGCAAAAACTTTTTGAAATTCCTGTATATTTTTCCTTAATATTCACTTTTCATGAAGTTTTTGAGGATACCTCCTACACAGAGATTTCCTTTTTTTTTTTTTTTTGGACAGGCAGAGTGGACAGTGAGAGAGAGAGACAGAGAGAAAGGTCTTCCTTTTTTTTGGCCATTGGTTCACCCTCCAATGGCCGCTGCGGCCCGCTACGCCGATCTGAAGCCAGGAGCCAAGTGCTTCCTCCTGGTCTCCTGTGAGGGTGCAGGGCCCAAGCACTTGGGCCATCCTCCACTGCCTTCCCAGGCCACAGCAAAGAGCTGAACTGGAAGAGGAACAACCAGGACAGAATCCGGTGCCCCAACCAGGACTAGAACCCGGTGTTCTGGAGCCACAGGTGGAGGATTAGCCTATTAAGCCGCGGGGCCAGCAGATTTCCAATTTTTTTTTGCACCAAAATGAACTTGCTTTTTTCTTTTTAAATTTTACTTAATTTATTTATTTTTATTAGATTTTTATTTCCTCCCTTTCCTTTTCACCTTCCTTCCATCTCCCTTTCTTTTTTTTTTTTTAGATTTTGTGATAATATATATATATATATATATATATATTTTATTTGACAGGCAGAATGGATAGTGAGAGAGAGAGAGAGGGAGAGAGAGAGAGAGAAAGGTCTTCCTTTTTGCCGTTGGTTCACCCTCCAATGGCCGCTGCGGCCGGCACATCTCGCTGATCCGAAGCCAGGAGCCAGGTGCTTCTCCTGGTCTCCCATGCGGGTGCAGGGCCCAAGCACTTGGGCCATCCTCCACTGCCTTCCCGGGCCATAGCAGAGAGCTGGCCTGGAAGAGGGGCAACCGGGATAGAATCCGGCGCCCCAACTGGGACTAGACCCCGGTGTGCCGGCGCCACAAGGTGGAGGATTAGCCTGTTAAGCCACGGCGCCAGCCAAGATTTTGTGATAATATATTTTAAATTTACATTACAGTCAAAGGCTTAATACATTGGTGAATAAGAAGTTTAACAAATAAAAAGCAAAAAGACTCTAGTGGGATTATAGACAATGGTCATAAACAATAATTGCATGCAAAAATGACCATTTCACCCATATACAGTGAATTTTAAAGTAATCACAGATCATTAAAACTACAGTAATAAAGGTATGAAACAAAGTTTTATAGAAGCATATTTGCAACACTGACATTCCTTCTTTCTTTCTTTTTTCTTTTTTTGGTTTGTTTTTTTTGAATTTTAGCTCCCACATATAAGGGAGAACATGAGGTATTTGTCATTCTAGGTCTTGCTTGTTTCATTCAAATTGATGTCCTCGAGATTTTGCTGCAAATAGTAGAATTTCATTCTTTCTTAAAGCTGAATGATATTCCATTGTGTATATATACCACATTTTCCTTATCCGTTCACCTGATGATGGATGCCTGGGCTGGTTGCAGATTTTGTCTATTGTGAACAGGGCTTATGTTTAAGCCTTTTGGGTAAATACACAGTAGAGGGTTTGCTAGATCAAATGGCAAGTCTATTTCTGGTTTTTTAAGAAATCTGCACACTGTTTTTCCCAGTGCCTGCACTAATTTACATTCCCACTAACAGTATATAAATGTTCCCCTTTATCCAATTCTTTCTAGCATTTGTTACTCTCTGTGTTTTGGATTTTAGTCATTCAGACAGCAGTGAGTTGATATCTCAGTGTGTAGTTTTGATTTACATTTCTCTGATGGCTAGTGATATTGGGCATTTTTTCATATATTTGTTAGCCATTTGTGTTTCTTCTTTTGAAGACTATTAAAGTCCTTTACCCATTTCTCAAATGGATTGGTTGTGGTTTTTTTTTTTTTTTTTTAATTTTTTTTTAGTTGCTGATATACTTGGGATTTTAATCCTCTGTTGGATAGGTGGTTTGGATGTCTTGCCACTATGTTGATCATTTCCTTTGCTATGAAAAAGCTTTTGAGCTTGATATTGTCCCATTTATTTAGCTTTGCTTTTGGCACCTGTGCTTTGGAAATCTTATCCAAGAAGTCGTCCACAACACCATTGTCTTGGAGTGTTTCCCCTACATTTCCTTCCAGCAACTTCAGAGTCTCAGGTCTTAAGTTTAAGTCTTTGATCCATCTTGAGTTGATTTTTGTGTGTGGTGAGAGGTATTGATCTAATTTCACTCTTCCACATATATACATCCATTTTTCCCAGCATCTTTTGTTGAAGAAGCTATCCTTACTCCACTGTATTGTCTAAACATTTTTGTCGAAAGTCAGTTGCCTATGTGTATGTCAATTAATTTTGTGGCTCTCTATTCTGTTCCACTGATCCATGTATTGACCTTTATGCCAGAACCATGCTGTTTTAATTACTGTAGCTTTGAAGTATGCTGTGAAGTCAGATATTGTGATGTTTTCAGCTTGATTTTCTTATTCAGGACTGGTTTGGCTATTCTGGGTATTTTGTGATTCCATACGAATTTTAGGTTGGCTTTTTCTAGTTCTGTAATGAATATCATTAATATTTTGATAGGGATTTCATTGAATCTGTAGATTGCTTTTGATAGTATACCTGTTTTAATGATATTGAGTCTTCCAATCCATAAACAAGGAATATCTTTTCATCTTTTGTGTCCTTGATTATTTCTTTCATTGATGTTTGATAATTTTCACTGTAAAGATATTTAATTTCTTTCATTAAGTTTATTTCTAAATATTTGATTTTCTTATGGCTATTGTGAATAGAATTTCTTTCTTGATTTCTCTTTCTGTGAGTTCTTCATTAGCATCCAAAAGTCTACTTTTTATCAAATTCACTGACAGAGCAGGGAGAATCATTATCCAATCAACATAATGACAGGTCTTAGTTCTTATCTATTAATATTAACCTTGAATGTAGGTGGACTAAATTCACCAACCAAAAGACTTAGGTTGGCTGGGTGAATAAAAAAAAAAAAGCCTTCTGTACTACTGTATTCTGCCTACAAAAAACTCACTCCACAAACAAAGATACACACAGATTGAAAGTGAAGAATTCAAAAAAGATATACTAGGCAAATGAAAACCAAAAAGCAAACAGGCATATCTACCCTGATATCAGATATAACAGACTTTAAATCAAAAACTGTAAAAAGAGATAAAAGACAAAGTTATCTTAAACATTCTATTCATCAAGAATACATAACAATCATAAATAAATATTCATCCAAACACAAGACTACCAGGGAATATAAAGCACATACTATCAGACCTAAAGGGAGAGATAGACTACAATAAATAATAGTGGGTGACTTCAACACCCTACTCTCATTAATGGACAGACTATCCAAACAGAAAATCAATAAGTATACATCGGTGTTAAAACATACTATCAAGCAAATGGACCTACCAAACATTTACAGGATATTCCATGCAACAGCTACAGAATATGCATTCTTCTCATCAGCACACAGGATATTTTCTAGGAGAGACCACAAACCAGTTCTCAGGAAATTTAAAAAGACTGAAATCATACTATGTATCTTCTCAGACCATAAAGGAATAAAAGTAGAAATCAACAACAAGAAGAACAGAATACTCATAAATACTTGGAAATTAAACAACATGCTACTGAATGACCATTGAAGAAATTAAAGAGAAAATCAAAAACTGTCTTGAAATAAATGAAAACATAATGCATCAAAACTTGTGTGATACAGAAAAAGCACTAGTAACAGGGAAGTTTATAGCATTAAGTGCTTACATTAAAAAAAGAGAAATGTCTCAAATTAAATACCTAATGATTCATCTTAAAGATTTGAAATTGAAATTGAAACTAAAAAATAATACAAAAGAACAACAAAACAAATGGTTGTTTTTTCAAGAAGATAAATGAAATATGCAAACTTCTACCCAGACTAACAAAGAAAAAAGAGAAAATACTCAATAAATAAAAATAGAGATTAAAAGGGAGACATTACAACCAACACCACTGAAATACAAAGGATCATAAGAAACTACTGTCAAGAACTATATGCCAATACACTGGAAAAACTCAAAGAAATGACTAAATTCCTGGATTCATATAACCTACCAAGATTTAATCAAGATATAGAAGACATAAATAGACCCATAACAAGCAATGTGATTGAAGCAGTAATCAAAAGTCTTCCATTCAGGATAGGTCCAGGACCTGATGACTTTACTACTTAATTCTACATTCAAAGAGGAAGTCACTCCAATTCTCTTCAAACTATCCCAAAATATTGAACAGTATGGAATTCTGCCAAACTCTTCATATGAAGCCAGAACTACTACTTTGATACCAAAACCAAAAAATATTCATATATTCCTCAAAATTATATATATATATATATATATATATATATATATATATATATGACAAACCAACAGCCCATAGCATACTGAATGGGGAAAGCTGAAAGCATTTCTCTACAGAACTGAATAAGACAAGGACACTAAATATTGCCATTCTTATTCAATATAGTACTAGAAGTGTTAGTGAGGACAATTAGGGAGGAGAAAGAAATAAAGGACATCAATCATGACTAGAGCCTAGGGAGATTACTGACGCCATAAACAAGAGCGTCAAATTGTTAAATCAACAACAGGAGTCACTGTGTACTTATGTCTCATGTGGGATCTGTCCTTAATGTGTTGTCCAATGTGAAGTGATGCTATAACTAGTACTAAAACAGTATTTTTACACTTTGTGTTTCTGTGTGGGTGCAAATTGATGAAATCTTTACTTAGCATATACTGAATCGATCTTCTGTATATAAAGATAATTGAAAATGAAAATAAAAACTGGTGTTAAATTGGAAATTGCATACAAAAGTAATCAATCTTTAAAAAATATCATGTAGGATCTCTGTCTTTAATGTGCTGTACACTGTTATTTAATGCTATAACTTGTACTCCAACAGTATTTTTTCACTTTGTGTTGCTATGTGGGGGCAAACTGTTGAAATCTTTACTTAATATATACTAAACTGATCTTCTGTATATAAAAAGAATTGAAAATGAATCTTGATGTGAATGGAAGGGGAGAGGGAGCGGGAAAGGGGAGGGTTGCGGGTGGGAGGGAAGTTATGGGGGGGGGGGAAGCCATTGTAATCCATAAGCTGTATTTTGGAAATTTATATTCATCAAAAAAGTTTTTTTTTAATTTTTTTTATTATTTTTTATTTTATTTTTTCTTTTTTTTTTTTTTTTTTTTTTTTTTTTAATTTTTGACAGGCAGAGTGGACAGTGAGAGAGAGAGAGACAGAGAGAAAGGTCTTCCTTTGCCGTTGGTTCACCCTCTAATGGCCGCCGCGGTAGCGCGCTGCGGCCGGCGCACCGCGCTGTTCCGATGGCAGGAGCCAGGTGCTTCTCCTGGTCTCCCATGGGGTGCAGAGCCCAAACACTTGGGCCATCCTCCACTGCACTCCCTGGCCACAGCAGAGAGCTGGCCTGGAAGAGGGGCAACCGGGACAGGATCGGTGCCCCGACCGGGACTAGAACCCGGTGTGCCGGCGCCGCAAGGCGGAGGATTAGCCTGTTGAGCCACGGCGCCGGCCTTTTATTTTATTTTTGACAGGCAGAGTGGACAGTAGAGGGAGACAGAGAGAAAGGTCTTCCTTTTGCCATTGGTTCACCCTTCAATGGCCGCCGTGGTAGGTGCACTGCAGCCGGCGCACCGCACTAATCCGATGGCAGGAGCCAGGTGCTTCTCCTGGTCTCCCATGGGATGCAGGGGCCAAGAACTTGGGCCATCCTCCACTGCACTCCCTGGCCACAGCAGAGAGCTGGTCTGGAAGAGGGGCAACCGGGACAGGATCGGTGCCCCGACCGGGACTAGAACCCTGTGTGCCGGCGCCGCAAGGCGGAGGATTAGCCTGTTAAGCCACGGCACCGGCCCATCAAAAAAGTTTAAAAAAAAAAAGAAATAAAAGACATCAAAATTGGAAAAGAGGAAGTCAAGTTATCCATGTCTGTAAATAATATGATGCTGTACCTGGGAAAGCCTAAACACTCCACCATAAAGTTGTTAGAATGATAAATCAATTCAGTAAAGCTGCAGGTTACAAAACTAAACATACAAAACTTGACTTTTTCTTATTTTTTTTTATTTATTTGAGAGGCAGACTTAAAGAAGGAGAGGGAGAGGCAGAGATCTTCTATCTACTGGTTCACTCCCCAATTAACCACAATGGCCAGGACTTGGTCAGACCGAAGCCAGGAACCAGGAGCTCCTTCCAGATCTCCTAAGAGGGTGCAGGGACCCAAGCACTTGCTCCATCTTCAACTGCTTTCCCAAGCCCTTAGCAGGGAGCTGGATCAGAAGTGGAGCAGCTGGGACTCTAAGCAGCTCTCATATGGGATGCTGGCAACACAGGCTGGAGTTTTACCTGCTACACCACAGCACCAGCCCTGAACTTACCTTTTAATTCCATTGTCCAAAAACTTTTAAAAGTATCCTTGTACCACGTGCAAGAATTATTAACAAAATACAATACATATAATTCACATTCTCTCTACACCAACCAGAAAGTCTGTGATGTCTGTGATAGTTTATTTATTTTTTTAAAGAACAGCTCTGTCTTCCAACATAGGTCATCAGAAGTCCTTTAGTTATGGGAAAATAAAGATGATAATATATACCACTGCCCAGCTAATGCTTTCTATTTTTTTTCAGTTGGTTGCCCATCAATGACTAGGTGCATGCGTTTTGATGCAGTGGTTATCACGCTTCTTGGGACACCTATATCTCACATCAGGGAACTAACCAGTTTCCTGTTAATGTTCATCCTATGTGGCCGTAGTTCCCGGCCATTCATATGGGAGACATGGATTGAGTTCCAGGCTCCAGTTTCAGCCTGGCCCAGCCCCAGCTCTTACAGCTCTGGGGAAAGAACAAATGGATGGAAGATTTCTATCTCTATCTTTCTTTTTGTCTTTCAAACAAATAAAATTTTAGGAGAGAAAGAGATAATGATTCAAAGGGAAAAAGGAGAGAAAAAATTAACTTAATAATAGATCGAGCAGACATGTATTTCACACAGAAAGAATTTTTCAAACATGAACTTAAAATGCCCTGTACTGTTGATCATATTCTGTTCCTATACATAGGAAATGAGCTGCCTTCCAAGTACATGATGAAGCTTTTCCTACCCTGAAAGCAAAAAGGATAGGAGAGAGAAGGTAGGAGCCCTGACTTTTTCTTCTAAGTGGATTCTGCCAAAGCTCCTAGCCTGAAAGTAGAGAAACAATGGATCGGCAAGGAAAGTTACTCAGGACATGGTCACCTGTTTTTTTTTCTGCAGAGTCTCTAAGCATCCTGGTCATTCTGAGAAGACAAAGGGACATGTTTGAGATAATCACTGTCCCATTATGATCCAAAAATACCACTACAATCCCTTTGTTACCATCCCTCCCTGTGCCTTCCACTCCTGGCAGGTACTTTTGAGCACCACAGAACCTTCTGAGTCTGGATAAGGTATTGTGAACTTAGCTCTTGCATTATAGAACATATGACAAGAAAAGAATTTAAAGCAAGATATTGCTTTGCAAATTAGTCTTTCAGTATTGGGATGGTTGAGTTTGCTCATCGTTTCTATAGAGACACTAGCTTTCAGCCACCTCCCCTGACCTTTGAACTTTCTTTAATTACATCTATTCTTCCATTTTTCCATATTCTAGCCTTAAATCTACTTTACTGTGAATGAGGGCCCTGGTTCCTATTAGTTGTCTTCTTGGTGGATATTATGCTTCTTTTGGCTCCGTGTATTCTTGTGAGTTTCTTACTTTTCTCTGAATTCAAGGTGGAGGGAACTCTTAACATAACTCTTATCTCATTCCCTGATTTCCCCTTCCACCCCATCTTCTTTCTAACCCCTAGAAATCACTTAACTTTGGCAGTAAGTGTAACCATTGGGGGTTATCAAAATATGTTCATACCAACTTGATCATTCATCTTAAATTAACTGTTCTATTATGTTTATCCTAAAAGGAAGATGAGAATGCTTTTGGAGAGAGTGTCTTTGATTGACTCCCCTTGTCTTTTTTTTTTTTTTTTTGAATTTTTTTTTATTTTTTTTAACTTTTATTTAATGAATATAAATTTCCAGTGTACAGCTTATGGATTACAATGGCTTCCCCCTCCCATAACTTCCCTCCCACCCGCAACCCTCCCCTCTCCCGCTCCCTCTCCCCTTCCATTTGCATCAAGATTCATTTTCAATTCTCTTTATATACAGAAGATCAATTTAGTATAAAGATTTCAACAGTTTGCACCCACATAGAAACACAAAGTGAAACATACTGTTTGAGTACTAGTTATAGCATTGAATCAAAATGTACAGCACATTAAGGACAGAGATCCCACATGAGGAGCAAGTGCACAGTGGCTCCTGTTGTTGACCCAACAAATTGACACTCTAGTTTATGGCGCCAGTAACCATCCTAGGCTGTCGTCATGAGTTGCCAAGGCTATGGCAGCCTTCCAAGTTTGCCGACTCTGATCATATTTAGACAAGGTCATAAAAGAAAGAGTGAGGTTAGTAACCAATGATCCTAAGAGTGGCATTTACCAGGTTGGAACAATTATACAGCATTAAGTGGGGAAGAGGATCATCAGTACACACAGGTTGGGAGTAGAGCCCTTGGTGGTAGAGTAGAGGTTATGATTACAAAGGAATGAGGCCCAAGTGCACTAGACAGGGCCTAGAACAAAGGACAGAGTCATTATTAGAAGAGCTAAGAAAGGTGCTGTCTAAGCTACAATTAAGTTTTCTGATTGAGAGGCAAATAGAACCTGATAGAAGGGGTTTGATAATAATCTGGTGGGCTTTAGGCCTTGTAAATTCAGAGGCCCAGACCTATCTATCTCTTCACATGGGGTATATCCTAAGAGAGGTGTGAACCTCCTAGGGGAAGGCACTCTGTTGACTTTCATTACTTGGCTGGCCTGGGAGGAGAGCTGGCCAGGTAAAGGCAGGTGGCATCTCTAACAAGAAATTTACAGTTCTGCCTGCAATGTTGCTGACCCTACTTGACCATCCCCTCAGCTGCAGTGGTCACTTTGGAAGTTGGGCTGAGTGAAGGGCTTTTCAGCTTAGAGCCAATAAGATCTGTGGCTCTGACCTGGGCATCCTTCGACTCCAGGGCAGGTCCATTTCCAGTGATCCAACTCTTGGCAGAGCTGCCAGGGCTCTTCACAAGCTGACTTCTGTTGAAGCCCAGGCTTACCACATTGAAAGCCACTGCAGTGGACTGGCCTGTTGGGTCTCCTTGAGGGCAGATCACTGTACAGATCAGCCATTAATAGGCCTGCCACCCATTGCTTCTGATGCCTAGCTTTCTTTTCCTCCTGGTTTGTGTTAAAGCAGACCAGACGATGCAAGTCAAGGGAGTGCCCGTGTCCCATCTCTAATCTTTGGTGGCCTGAACTACAAGTCTATAGTCACAGGCATGTTCTGTAGTAGTTTTTCTAAGGTAGACAATGCCCATGAGGAAAATTATATTCTCACTTTAAAACTTTCTTTCCCTTTGGTCTGAAAGGGAGGTTTTTTCTACTTACTGTATACTTCGCTGATGGCGAAGTGAATCTAGCTATGAGATTATTATTTGAGTTCTTATTTTGGCTATGCTATTGCAGAAAAATGTTAGCCATCTCTTTTATAAGGTCTAAAGATTAAATTGTGCATCCTACAGATTCCTTCATAATAGAATTAGTTTCCTACCTTGAAGAGAATAGAGAAATGAAAGAACAAGTTGGGCTTAGAATAGAGAAATGAGGGAGCAAGTCCTAGATCGCTTGCTGACAATAGCAATATCACATGAATACTTAGCAAACCGTTTCAACCATTAGATAACAACTTAAGAAAACATTTACCAGAAGGTCCAATGCCTTCTATAAATTTTAAGAATCATGTATTTGAAAACACCTCTTAAATATCTAACATGGTGTAGTTTGTTTAGCCAGTAAACTTAAGCACAACCATCTAAAATGTTTTTAGTTTCTTTCTACCAACAAGTCTAAAACATATGATACACAGATTCAGGTCCCACAAATTAAAATGTATCTTTGATTGATTTTAGCAGCTTAAATTTATGGACAATCTTATCTATAAGCCATTTAAAATAAAACTCTTAATAAAATTTCCCCATGTGGACATACAATATGTACACACATATAATATAGCATAATAGACCAATATAGCAATTTTAATAATAGCTTTTAAAATCTTTAACTCTTTTTGTAGATTGCCAATTGATTTGAATTGCTTTTTCTTTTTAGTAACCTCAGTTAACCATACTTTCTCTCAGTTGGTACTGTTAATACATTATTGGCTTCATCTGTTTACAGAGCCATCCCAAAGTACTGAATATAATAAAAGTGGCTGGAAAAAGTCCATAGGAACCTATAGGAGGACAGCTAAATACAGAACCAACAACGCTTTAGTTTTATGAGCAGCAGATCATATATAACTGTGGATGACAAAAGACTTTAAGTCGCCATGTTTTAAATTATAAACTCATCAACCAACAAGAGGCACTTGCTTACTTCACAGTATTTTTGAAAGCACCTGTAGGATTTTACAAGTATTTAACCCTTTAAGCCTCTGGGGCTTTCTCATTAAGATAACTATCATGTCTAGTAACACAAGATCATTAGACTTTTTAATTCTCAAACATTTGTATTAATAGCATTTTCCATTATAGAAACTTAAAGTCTGGTACCACATCACATCCTGACAGTCCTTCTAATATACTCCAAATAGACTGATTAGTTGGTGTCTCTATAAGATGAGAGACATAGGTCCTTCGATTTTTTCAGTTGGGCCCAAACTGGAAAAACCAAAGTCCAGGATTTACTGGAAATTTTAGAGACCAGATTGTTTGAAACTTTGATTTTTGAATGCCTGTCAAGAATGCCAAGAAGGCTCAAAATCCAAAATATCTGGTTGAAATAAGATTTCTTAAAATCATGACATAACATAGACCAAATTTGATCATTGTTACAAGGTGATTGTTCAAATTTTTGAAAAAAGCACATATTTAAATAACCCATAGCTCTTAATAAAAATTCAGCTGTTTTTGAACAATTAGAATTTAACAGACATCAAGAGAACATAATAGATTACTTTAACACATTGCTTTAACAGAGCATCAGAGTTTAATTCTATGTCAAAGAGAAATTGAGCTTCCTGTGATCTTTTGCTGTGAGGTTTCCTTCCTTTACCTTCTTTCATATTGGTGACCATGTTTCTGTGTTTCTGTGTGTAACACATCTTTAAGCATCTTTTGCAGGGCAGGATGAGTGGCAACAAATTCTTTCAGTTTCTGTTTGCTATGAAAAGTCTTAATTTCACCTTCATTCACAAATGAGAGCTTTGCAGGATATAGTATTCTGGGCTGGCAGTTTTTCTCTCTTAGTACCTGGGCTATGTCTCGCCATTCCCTTCTAGCTTGTAGGGTTTCTGATGAGAAGTCTGCTGTGAGTCTAATTGGAGATCCTCTAAGAGTGATCTGACGTTTCTCTCTTGCACCTTTTAGGATCTTTTTTTTATGTTTCACTGTGGTGAGTTTGATTACAACATGTCGTGGTGAGGATCTCTTTTGGTCATGTTTATTAGGGGTTCTATAAGCTTCCTGTACTAAGATGCCTCTGTCCTTCTCCAAACCTGGGAAATTTTCTGCTAGTATCTCACTGAAAATGCCTTCTAATCCTTTCTCCCTCTCCATGCCTTCAGGAACTCCTAGAACCCGAATGTTGGGTTTTTTAATAGTATCCTGTAGATTCCCGACAATATTTTTTAGATTTCTAATTTCTTCTTCTTTTCTTTGGTTTGCCTGTTTCCTTTCCTGTTCTCTGTCTTCTAAGTCTGATATTCTCTCTTCTGCTTCGCCCATTCTGTTTTTAAGGCTGTCTAATGTGTTTGTCATTTGATCTATTGAACTCTTCATTTCATTATGATTTCTAGTCACTATCAGAGTTTCTTGTTCCACTAGTTGTTTCATTTCATTTTGATTCCTCCTTAATATTTCACTTTCACGAGAGAGATTTTCTATCTTGTCCATGAAGGATTTCTGTAGTTCAAGAATTTGTTTTTGAGAACTTCTTAATGTCCTTATCAATTTTTTGAGATCCGCTTCTTGCATTTCTTCGATCTCATCATCTTCATAATCTTGAATTGGGGTGTCTTTTTCATTTGGGGGCATCATAGTTTCTTCCTTGTTCTTGTTAGCTTGGTTTTTGCGTTTGTTGTTTGGCATGTTGGAGATATTTGGTTTCTTCACTGTGGTGTTTTTTCTTGTTACACTATGGCTCTATATTAAGTGGATTGTCTGCTTTCAGTGGAGCCTTAGAGGCTTGAGATGAGTGTGGACTGAGAGCTGTGTTTGGTTCCTCAGGGTTGAGGGTGTGTCAAGGATGACACTCCCAGGTTAGGTGTGGTAAATCTCTCTTTCTTTTTTTGATTTAAAAGGGAAGTAATTCCGCACAGCTGAACGTAATTGGAGGTAGTTAGCAGGCGAATGATATACCCACAGGAGCCAGAGATCAGAAGCTCTTTCCCAAGGACCACACAGGGAACCTCTGCTGCCCTCAGTGTGGGCTCCAATTCTCCTGCAGTCTCCCACTGGGTTGCCAAGTTAGATGCTAATTTCCTGTTATTTCACCCCTCCCCACAGAGTCAGGTTTTTCTGCTAGGCTCAGGGCTGGTGCAGACCTGAGGTCGCCCTGCTTATGACGTATGTCCAAAATGGCGCCTGCTCTGTCTTGCTCGCCTTTGAGAGGTGAGCGGAGAGAGAGAAACTTGTGTCCGTATCAGTCACTTTTTTTATTTTTTTTCTCTCTCTCTTCTAGTTAGCCTGGTGAACTTTTCCCCACGGAGTTTCAAGCCTCGTTCCCTCTAGCCTCCTCTTTCCGCTTGCCTGCTGGTATCTCGGGCTATGGAGGTTCGGCTCACCTCGCGTTCCAGCGCTGGTGCGTTGAGTCTGCCGCTGGTGTCCCGAACTTGGGCTCCCACGCTCTCCACGCAGGTCCACTGTGAATCACTAGTTCCGGAAGAGTTTCCTCTGCTGTTTCATCCCCTACTCTTCCTTGACCCTGCAGTATCTCCACTTATATTAAACTTTCTTTCCCCCCGGACTAAGTGTGCTCCCTGCCTATTCCGCCATCTTGCCGCCTCTCGACTCCCCTTGTCTTTACGATGATTCTCAGATCAAGCTTCCTTTTAAGGTGCAAGCAGAAAGTCTCAAATGGCAACCAACTATTAACTTCAAGAATGCCACAGGTCTGAAGACAGTATGCAGATGAAATCTGAATATAGACATACCACATGAACCAGCCATCCCCCTCCAGGGAACTTACCCAAGGGAAATGAAATTAGCATATGAAAGAGCTATCTGTACCCCCATGTTTATTGCAGCTCAACTCATAGCTAAGATATGGAATCAACCCAAATTTCTATCAACTGAAGACTGGATAAAGAAATTATGGGATATCTACACCATGGAATACTACATAGCTGTAAAAAACTGAAAATCTATCAATTGCAACAAAATGGATGCAACTGGAAAACAGTATACTTAATGAGATAAGCCAGTCCGAAAAGGACAAATACCATATGTTCTTCCTGATCTGTGATAAATAATAGGGCACTTAAAAGGTAATCTATAGAAGTGAAATTGATACTTTGAGATGCAGTGACTTTGACCAGATATTGTATGGACTGTTAGGGAATGTTTTATTTTTCTTCATACTGTTTGTTGAACTCTTTATTTAGTATAGACTTAATCATATGTGTATAAAGTTAATTGAAAATAGATCTTAGAAAAAATAAGAATGGGAATGAGAGAGGGAGGAGGAAGAAGGGTGAGAGTATAGGTGGGGTGGAGGGTATAGTGGGAAGAGTCACTATGTTCCTAAAGTTGTATTTCTGAAATGCATGAAGTTTGTATTCTTTAATAAAAGATTTTTTTTGGGGGGGGGGAATAAAATAAATGAAAAGAATACCATAGGTTTGTTTTGACAGATTTTTTAAATGAAAAGAAGTACAATAACATCTACAAATAATTTTAATTTTTCTTTTCTTATAACTGTAAGAAGAAAACGAAGTTAAAAAATATTGGTCATTGGCAAAAAAATATAGCTTAATTTACCTGGGTGGAGATTATTTTTAAGGATAGCAAAGCAATCTATTTCAGACTGATTTTTAAGAACAACCTCTAATATGCTTCATCCTTAATTATTTAGGATCTGAGATCAGATTCTGTAAGAATCATATAGAAATATTACTTGGTGAGAGAAAAGTGGGGGAGATATTCCTATTCATTATTTTTCTTCCTATCCACTTTCTCAAACATTTCCTGATAGCTGATTCTTGCCAATATAATTCTACTTAATCATTTTTATGAGAATTAAGTTGCCAGACTTTTCATTAAACATCTGAATATTGGAAAAATACAGACCTTGTGGTCAAATTTAATTTAGTGTTCAACATAAAAATTATGTAAAGACTGCATTTATACAAGCAGAGCCAATAGAAAGAAAGGACTTTTTCTTGGTAGACTGTGGTGACATCAAATTTAACCTTGGGATACCCGAAATGAAATGTCTTTTGATGTGAAATGGTTGGGAAATTAACACCAATTTCTCACTTAATTTAGAGGAAACACTAGCTATTTAACTTAAAAATCAAGCAAAAATGATATTTCTTTGCTTCAAAAATACTGCAAAAGAAAAGCTAAACGCATTAGGAACAGAGACTGTTTATTAGTTTTTAAAAAGACTTTATTGGAAATTACTTATGAATTTCGATCACCATCTATGTTGAATAACATATTTTTACAGCTAGATCACTGTTCTCTATGATTACAATTTAGAATAACCTGACAGTTTAACTGTGTCTAAGAGATCTCTTTTGTTCAATGGCTGTTTGCTAACTGACTGCCTTTTTGGAGTTAGAAAGCTGAAATTGTTAATATGAATAACTCACTGGAAGTCTGTGAACAGACAAAACAGCGTAGCAGGCTTCAATCTGATTTTTATGTTCCTGTCATCCTGGTGCATTCCCTGAGAGACAATAATAAAGAGAGCAGAAGGAAAACTCCTAGGACATGAGCACAGTAAATTGTTTTTTGACAGCTAGCTTTGGACTTTGTTCCTCCTCTTCCATAGACTCTACATAGAACTTGCAAGAATGGAAGTATAAGGCAGTATTTTTCTTAACCCAATAATGAATACAAAGCCAAAGCTACAACTCAAGGTCACAGATAATGGAAAATACACCATAGTCACTTGCATTGCCTTTATGTTTTTAATGATGTCTTCACAGTCTCTTATTGGGGCTTTGGTTTGTTTTCTTTTTACAGTTGCTTATGTTTCCTGCTCTTTGCCAATTGCTTTGGGACTGCCACTAGCATGTCCATAAAATATCTTAATGGCCCCCTGCAGGGCAGCGGTAGTGAAGGGTCTGCTAATGTTTCCGTTATGACTCTGGTCCCAGAGATCTTTATATCACAGTCATTTTAATTTGCATTAGACTATGGGGAATATGTCACATAGGTCAGTCTTGAAAGCAATATTTTTGGTACATTTGAAAAAAAAAATTATTACTTAAATTGCTCAGCAGTTGTATAGTGCTAGAGCATTGCATCTAGTGACAGTAGCATGTGCTGGGGTTTTAGCTGAGTGACTTCCATAAAAGTTAATTGAAATTACCTGAATGAAGACTCAGGTGCTCTTTGAAACTAGAGACTAACCTTGTAATTGCCTTGTTCTCCTTTCACCTTCTCTCCCTTAAATAGTAGTGCTAGAGCTGATTAGCTAGAATGTCATAGTTGGAAGCAGAATGAGCTGATAATTAAAAACAAATTGTACCTTGGTTTAATAAAACTCCAATATAAATACAAGACAAAATAGTTGTTTGGAAATGTCATTGTGACCTAGGATAGTGATAACAGAAATATGCAAATGTCCATGGCTCAAAGCCCCTGGGAGCAGATAGTATCCCAGCATGGTGGTCTCACACATGATTTGAGTTAAAGGACATTAGACAGTACTTTGAAAAAAATGTCCACAGTCTTATCACAACGTGTGATACATGTTTCAAACGTTTTATCTAACTTTCAAATTAAAGAATCAAGAAAGGAATAGAGAAATAAGAAATAGCTAGCAACACCCAATTTTATAGGTGGAAGTTTTTTAAATACTTTAGTCTTCATTTATTTTTCAAATCCTCACAACCAAGTTGTGAATCATAGATAATGTTCCCATGTCTTAGATAAGTAAAAGAATGATTGGCAGGCAGTACGGACTCGGCAGACAGACCTGGATTGGAATCCTGTGCTATCATTTATTAAGTGAGGGTTTTTAGAACAATGACACTGGTTGTTGCCCCTTTAATTGGGTCTCCTCTTGACACCCCGCAAACTCAAATGCCGCCCCCACTCCCACAACACTCCCTCGCTGTGTTTCCTTCCTGGAAAACCGTCCTGCCATATTCTTTCACAATAGCTTCTAGCCATAAAACCCATCTTACTAAACGAGTATTTTTAAAGCTGTTTTTTCCAGGCTTCACCACCAAGCTGGGCTCAATCAGCGTCAACTAGACCGAGGCTGAGTGGCTCAACCATGCCTCGGAAAAGGAGGGTCCTGACTGATGATACCGGAACCCCGGTAGTGCCCCTGCCTCCACGGAACCAAATATTGGAAGACGAGCTGAAAAGAAAGAGCCAGACAGCTTTCCGAAGTAGAAGCAAAGGTCTGAAAATGACAGCATCCGATGATTGGACCCTTCCGCACGGGATCCGTGTGTGGTCCTGGTAATTTCCCTGGGGAGTGTCCACTTCAGGAATTCTGATTCTCAACCCCACACAACTTTCCCCAGACCTTTCATATGGGAGTCAGATTTGAGTACTGCGCCTGACTCCTTGTTTGGCCAGCTCTTAATCATCTTTCCATCTGCAGAAGACCACGGGTTTGCTGTTTGTTCTACTGATGCACACAAACAGGTGGCTTAAATTCTCAGCGCTTCACTGATGAACTTGCAAATAAAACGTATGGCGTCACGTCTACGGGGCTGTTTTTACACACACCCTCACACGTTCCTAGGACGATAGAAGGCACTTAGAAAGTTCTGTCCCCTACTTTGTTTCTTTGAGAATGTGAGGTATACTTAATGCCTCATAGATGGTTAATGGCTAAGATGAAATTAAAATATGGGTGTTCTGACTTTAGCCTGAGTTGTTACACTTCATACCTTGCTCCCTATAATTAAAGATAATTCATCAAATATTCACTCATAATTCTGCTTTAATTAACTGTTTTTCTTATCAAAATTGAACATATGTTTAAGAAGAATGATCTAGAACAAAGAATTATGTGAATAATAGAATACATGAACTCGACAAAATTTCTTTTCTTCCAAATGAATTTAGGAGATACAAGGGAAATTGGAAATTAGTTTATACTATCTATCAAAAGTTGTGGAACAAAATTTATCTGGCATAAATTTCTATAGGTAACAAAAATCTAAAATGCAAAATATGAGGTTAATACCAGTCAACTTATATAGATAGCAACACATTGTAACTGATGCTTTGTGATATGAAAACTACTCTCTGGTGAGTTAGTTATTTGGCTTTACTACCCATGTTTTACTCAAGGCATCTCACAGGATGTGTTCTGAGGAAAACATTTTGGAAAGTGCTCTATTTATAATGTAGCTATCTGTCTCCACTTGCCTGGAGCAATCTCAGTGTAGGTTTTCAAGTCTGGTGTAATTATTAATAGCTCCACCCTTTCATTCTCAAAGGTGTCGATATCTGAGTGGTAAATTATGTAATCTCTCTGATAAGTTAAGGACACAAGTTTATATCATGAAAATATGTAGAAATCCATTTTATTTCTTAACCCATTATCAAGCATCATGGTCATTTTTTCTATTATTCATTTTTCCTTGTCACAATCCAATTCCCAGATCTTAGAGCTGTTTGTGAAATGGTAGGTGAAACTGAGATTAAAAGTCAGGTTGGTACAAAGAATGTGTGGTTTGCCAGAGCAGAAGAAAGAGAGCCACAGTGGATTGTATCTGCTACATCAAAACCAGGGCATTGAAAGCCTTAACATTTTGTAGAGAGTCTCTGGTGAGGAAAATGAACAGTGGGAGCCAGGATAACTACACTGGTCTTCCAGATGATGAGCATCAGTTTCTAGTGTAGGACCCAGTTACGTATTCAAACACATCTGAAGGGTACGGTATGTGCAAATACTGGGGACATTTGTCAGTGTTGTTAACAACCGTGTAATTTAGACCTATGGGACATTTTGGCCAAGATTCTGAGAAGACGTTCTGTTACATCATTCCTGAGCAAATTTATCATCTATTATGTTAATTCAATGTAATCAGTTGTTTGTCTTAGCTTCTTAAAGTGAATACATTCACTCATATACACTTAATAGATTGAGATTGTTGCTTTCGCCCACTTGATGTAAAAGCAGAATTCCCATTAAGATTGAAAAAGGAAGATAAGGAGCTTAAATCAGCACAGTAAAGACTGTGAATTATGATTGAGAGGGAAAGATATGGGAGAGAGAGAGAGAGTGAGAGAGAGAGAGAGAGAGAGGAAGAAATCACTCAATAAATGTTTACTGAATGCGTATTTCCACGTGTCAAGGAATTGTCCTTGGCATCCATCTGGGACTAAAAGTAGAAGCAGACTCTCCTCTGGTGACACAGTATGTTGGAGACATAAATGAAAAGCTCATTCTCTATATATTTGTCTTGTTTTAAAGATAAGTTATTAGGAAGTGATGACTCTTCCTCTTTGTCTTTTGTACTTCTTCCTCCTTTTCTTCAATTCCAGAAGATTTTTGTATTAATTTCTGATCAGTTTCGCTCTTCAATCTGACAGCTAAGCTCCTAATGCTTCAGAATACTAATTTCTCTATGGTTTGTGTTACCTACCTGATTTAACATCTACACCTTCTCCCCAAGCACCAAGCTGTGAATTTTTAATTAACCTGGTCAGAAATTACATCCCTGGCCTTAAATGTTGCTCAATAAATTCTTATTAAAGAAAATAGTATTCAGTGTATATCGGGGATGGCATCTGACTCTTGCCTGAGTCTCACCAGATTTGACCATCTAATACCTATGCATCCACTGCTATTCTCTACATAGAACTTAAATCTAGTCACTGGGGATTATATTTAGGAAATAATTTAAACACTTTGCTTTTCTCATGTGTGTGTGGCTTCTGTCTCTTTACATCAATGAGAAGTTTTTTTCATTGCTTAGAATGAAACTTAAAAAAATGTGTAATTTTGCCTATTGTCTTTGCCAGTTTTTTATATAATCAATTACAAGACACAGAATTCTACTAAATGATGATATGCATGATGAAACTTTCCTGTAAAAACTAGAGCAACTTTAAGAAACTGTTTTTCTCCTGCCTCTTTTCCTGAGAGGAGACCTTGGATCTAGAACTGCAGGTCACTCTGGGTTGTCCTGAGACTTCAGTGGAAGAGGACAACTGAGTTGGAAGGTCACCAAGACACTTGCTGATGTACCATTTGTCTTGCTCCTTGCATTTCACAGTATTTTTCTAATACTATATCCTCTTGAAGAACATAATAGATAATACATAGCAATATACTCCTTAAAACAATTGAGAATCCTCCTCAATACTTGTATATGTGTGAGAAGAAATACATACACACACATGCACACACACACACTACAGATTTCATTGTATTTCAACTTGAATGTCACAAAGTACTGATATATTCAGGTAAGATACTTTGTTCTAATAGTATAATGTATACAAAGAGTAACTCAAAAAGTCTTAACAGTTAAAATACCCAAGTCGCACATATCAGAGAGGCTGGGTTTGAGTCCTGGCTCTGGCTTTCAATTCCCTCTTCCTGATAAGGCAGACCCTGGCATACAGCAGTAATGGCTCAAGTAATTGGGTTCATGCTACTGACGAGGAAGACCTGGACTGAGTTCCCCACTCTGCCTCCATTCTGGCCTAGCCGTGGGCATTGCAGGCATTTGAGGAGTGAGCCAGTGGACAGGAGTTCACTCTCTCCTTTCCCTCTCCCTCCATCTCTCTCGCTCTTGCTCTCACTCTCTCACTTTCCACCTGCCCCCCTACTATGTGTGTCTCCCCCCCCCTTTCCATTAAAAAAAAGTAAGATAAACTAAAAGCTTGTTCTGAGGCAAAAGGAATTGAGATCCATGCTTAGCTTTTCCATAAGACATTACCCATGAATGTTTTGAGAATTCCTCATATGCAAAATTTCAAAAATTTTTTAAATCAAAGTGAGTTTATCATTATTTTGAAATACCCTCACTTGTTCAATACACTTTATTTATGCAGCATGTTATTTAAATTAGTACTACTAATAATTGCGTATATTGCCCTCTACAGTATTTCTAACAGTGCTTTTAAAACATTCACTAAGAAGCAATCTTTGAGTATGGTAAATGATCTCCATATAGAACTTCTCAAAAAAAAAAAAATCATCATTGTACTGCCCCAAAGCCAAGGGAACTCCAAATCTGAAATTATGTGTTGAGAAATACAAGACGTAGCAAGGCAGGTTACTTGCCCTTAGCAGGGGTCCAGTTTTCGTGGTAGGCAGATGGGGCTGAGCTGGTGAACAGAGGCTACTGTGAGTTCTCAGGGGAAGGTCACAAGAACCATGGATTTACTGGGCTCCATGCTGGTATTCAGGTGAAAGACATTGAAATGATTTGTTGTCTAAGAATAAATGTGAATTGTAGTGCTAAATTCTGCTTTGACATTTGAGAACACATTCTCAACAGTTCTGCATAATTTAGAGCCCCAAATAGTGTGATGCAAAGGTGCTTCCCATGACCCTACTGGCAGCACAATGGGGTCAGAGGTACACGTGCAGATCTTGTCCATTCTGTCTCCCTGCACCAGCCAGTATTTATGTTATCAGCAATTGTTTGTGAACTTAATTTAACTCCATGCAGAAAACAAGTCCATCTTAATTTTCATTATAACTTTAAATTAGCTTTTCGTTTCCCTGAAGGAACAAAGATTATAAATGAAGTAAAGACAAGAAAAGTGGGCGGAAAGAAGATAATCAGGTTTGCCATTATTTCCATCTGAGCTAGTATTTACTAAATACTAATTAAAGTTCAGTCCATTTTCTAGGCGGGAAGGTACTCATGTAACCCATTTGGCAGATAAGGAAACTGGGGCATGGAAAGGATAAGTGATTGGCCTAAAGTCACAGTGTAAATAGGTGTCAAAACCAGGAGTTGATCTACATCATTTAATTGTAGAGGATGCATGCGGACTTAACTGGAAAGTTGGTTTCCTCCAGTATATTGTGATATGAAATTAGAAGTTATAGAAGTCACTAAGGGAAAGGGAAAAATGGTTAAAACATATTCACAAGTTTTGCAAACTTCTATAACACAGAAAACAACAACAACAACAAAAAAAAACTCTAGGATTTGAAAACAGTAACTGCTTTAAGTGATTTTTATTGGTAATTCATGCATTATAACCATCTCAGTGCCATAGGTGAACTCTGTCCGAGTTAACACTTGGTGTGAGCATTCAACAAACACTGAGCAGCTACCATGTGCAAAACAATGTGCTAGTGATGCTAATGATGTGGGCAGGAAGTACAATGGCTGTCAAGCCACTGTCACGCCTGAGAGGCCAAATGAGAGGTATCGGAACAGCTATGGTAGAAATGAGCAGAGCAGAGAGAGTATGATTCAGGAGACTACGAGAGCAATTTCACCTGCGGGGAGCTGGATGTGTGGTGATTGGGATATACCACTTGCAGCAAGAAACCAAAGATCATTAAAGGAAATACACAGTAACATAGTTCAACTGGCACATAAAGTGCATGAAGCAGATGAAAGTTTACAAGGTGCTGGCCCTGTTGGTGAAGGCCTTGAATACCAGGTGGAAGTCTGAAGTGGCATAGGTGTGAGTGTGAGTGTGACCACCCTGTCTTCTGTGTGTAACTTTTTCACCATTTAGCCTCCTGTCAACCATATGTTAATGTGAAGTGTGTAAATACTAATGTACCATGATATAATGAAAAGGACAAGGACTTTGCAAGAGATAAAACTCAGTGTGGCTCTTGGCTCCAATCTCTCTCTAACATTGCAATTTCACAAAAATTATTTCATAATTGATTTCTTTATCTGTAAATTTGGGATATGAATAACCTGCAGGATTATAAGGACTAACTAAGCCCAAATCACAGTCTTGAAACTTATTTGTTACTCAATATATATATATATATATAGTATCCCTTCATTAATGCAAAGTTACAAGTTTTTTAAAATTAATTATTTTTTTAAAGAATAAAATTCCTTATACATATTCAACTTTAGGAATATAGTTTTTCTTCCCACCATACCCGCCCTCCCACCCACACTCCCACCCTTCCTGCTCCTCCCTCTCCCCTTCCCAGTGTCATTCTCAATTAAAATTGATTTTCAATTAACTTTGTACAACTCTATACTAAGTAAAGATTTCAACAATTTGCACACACATGCACACACACAAAAAAAACTGCTTGAGAACTAGTTTTACGGTTAACTTTCATAATAAAACTCATTGAAGACAGAGGTCCTGCATGGCGAAATAGTGTACAATGACTCCTGTTGTTAATTTAACAATTAGCGGCCGGTGCCGCGGCTCACTAGACTAATCCTCCGCCTTGCGGTGCTGGCACACCGGGTTCTAGTCCCGGTCGGGGCACCGATCCTGTCCCGGTTACCCCTCTTCCAGGCCAGCTCTCTGCTGTGACCAGGGAGTGCAGTGGAGGATGGCCCAAGTCCTTGGGCCCTGCACCCCATGGGAGACAGGAAAAGCACCTGGCTCCTGCCATCGGATTAGCGCGGTGCGCCGGCTGCAGTGCACCTACCACGGCGGCCATTGGAGGGTGAACCAACGGCAAAAGGAAGACCTTTCTCTCTGTCTGTCTCTCACTGTCCACTCTGCCTGTCAAAAATAAAAAATAAAAAATAAATAACAATTAACATTCTTATGTAACAACCTGAGGCTCTTGACATGAGCCACCTAGGCTGTGGAAGCATTTTGAATCCACAAACCCCACCAGTATTTAGACAAGACCATTAGCAAAGTGGAAGTTCTCTCCTCCCTTTAGGGAAAAGTACTTCCTTCTTTGATGACCACTTCTTTCCGACAGGGATCTCATTCACAAAGATCCTTCATGTATAGTATTTTTTTGCCAAAGTGTCTTAGCTTTCCATGCCTGAAATACTCTCTTGGGCTTCTCAGCTAGACCAGGAATCCTTAAGGTCTGATTCTAAGGTCAGAGTGTTACTTAAAGCAATTGTCATTCTGCCATATAGACTGCTTCCCATGTTGGAACATTCTCTCCTTTTTAATTCTACCTATTATAATTACCCCACACTTGATTCTTTTTGATCATTTTAACAATCAATCCTATCTATATGTTCACTTTAACACTTAATATGATCACTTTAACACTTAAGATGACATTTTTATCACCCAGCTCAACAGGATTTGGGGTCCCATGACAAGTTTTTAAACTGTATCCCTAGAAGTTAGAAGTTGGTCCTTAGGAATATATGCAGAACTATACACCTTTACAGCTACAAACTTTCTCCTTCCTCTCTTATTCTCACTCTTATTTCTTACTGAGATCCATCCAAAATTGACCTTATACAAAGATGATTACCTCTATGTTAAATAAAGAGTTCAACGAATAGTATGAAGAGAACAAAATGAAAAAACAAACAAAAAAGCAAAATTGTTCCGCAATAGTCAAGACAAGGGAAGCTCAAGTTATCCTTCTCAAAGTGTCAATTTCACTTCGGCAGATTTCGTTTTAGGTGCTCTATTTATTCTCACAGATCAGGGAGAATATATGGTATTTGTCCCTTTGAGACTGGCTTATTTCACTAATTATGATGATTTCCAGATTCATCCATTTTGTCACAAATGGATGGATTTCATTTTTAACTGCTGTATAGTATTCCATACAGCACATATTCCATAACTTCTTTTTTTAAGATTTTATTTATTTACTTGAAAGTCAGAGTTACACACAGAGAGAAGGAAAGGCAGAGAGAGAGAGAGAGAGAGAGAGAGAGAGAGAGAGAGGTTTTCCATCCACTGGTTCACTCCCTAAATAGCTGCAATGGCTGGAGCTGTGCCAATCCAAAGCCAGGAGTCAGAGCTTCATCCGGGTCTCCAATGTGGGTGCAGGGGCCCAAGGTCTTGGGCTATCTTCTACTGCTTTCCCAGGCCATAGCAGAGAGTTGGATTGGAAGAGGAGCAGACAGGACTCAAACCGGCGCTCATATGAGATGCCGGCACTGCAGGTCAGGTGGTGGCCTTACCCGCTAGGCCATAGTGCCGGCCCTTATCCCATAATTTCTTTATCCAGTCTTCGGTTGATGGACACTTAGGTTGATTCCATGTCTCAGCTATTGTGAACTGAGCTGTAATAAACATGGGGGTGCAGATAATTCTACTTACTGATTGCATTTCCCTTGGGTAAATTCTCAGGCCTGGGATGGCTGAGTCATATGGTATGTCTATATTCGGATTTCTGAAGTATCTCCATACTGTCTTCCATATTGGCTTTATCATTTTGCATTCCCACCAACAGAGAATTAGGATAACATTTTCCACACTCCAGCACCAGCATTTGTTGTTTGCTGATTTCCATTTGAAAACCATTCTAAGTGGAGTGAGGTAAAACCTCATTGTGGTTTTGATTTGCATTTTTCTGATGGCTAGTGATCCTGAACATTTTTTCATGTGTCTGTTGACCATTTGGGTTTCCTCTTTTGAAATATCTGTTGATCCTTGGCCCATCTCTTAAGTGGGTTGTTTGTTTTGTTTTTGTGGAGTTTCTTGATCTCTTTGTAGATTCTGGTTATTAATCCTTTATCTGTTGCATAGTTTGCAAATAATTTCTCCCATTCTGTCAGTTCCCTCTTCACTTTCCTGAGTGTATTTTTTATAGTACAGAAACTTCTCAGTTTAATGTAATCCCATTTGTTAATTTTGGCTTTGACTGACTGTGCCTCTGGGGTCTTTTCCAAGAAGTTTTTGCTTATGCCAAACTCTTGCAAGGTTTCCCCAATGTCTCTAATAACTTGATGGTGTCATGTCATAGATTTAGATCTTTAATCCATTTTGAGTGGATTTTTGTGTAAAGTATAGGTAGGGGTCTTGCTTCATACTTCTACATGTAGAAATCCAGTTTTCCCAGTACCATTTGTCAAACATTAAAGAAACAAATAGAAGACACACAAAATTGAAAAATATTCTATGTCCATGGATTAGAAGGATCAATATCATCAAAATGTCCAATCTTTTGAAAGCAATTTACAGATTCAATGTGATACCAATTAAAATACCAATGACATTCTCCTTAGATAGAAAAAATGATGCTGAATTTCATATGAAAACATAGGAGACCTTGGAAAGCTAAAGCAATCTTATACAACAAAAACAAAACCAGAGGCATCACAATATCAGATTTCAAGACATATTACAAGGCAGTTATAATCAAATCAGCTTGGTACTGGTACAAAAACAGATGGATAGACCAATGGAATAGAATAGAATTGCCAGAAATCAGTCCAAGCATCTACAACCCATTTATATTTGACCAAGGAGCTAAAACCAATCCCTGGAGCAAGTATAACAAGTTTTTAGACAAGAAGATAACACAGTTGATTCTGTACCTTGGTTCTGATTTCTTTGTAGAACATAGAAAAGTGTTTTATTATAACTAAAGGATTCACCACTATTATTGACACATATTATTTTGTACTGTATTGCTATTGCTCAAATTTGAGGAGCCCAGGTTGCTCTGCAGAAACTTATATGCATCCAGAGTTTAAGGAGATTCCATTCAATGGCATCCCCTTGGGTGTAGGAGTAGTCAGGAGCTACTGTCTTCTCAGGGGTTAGAGGGCTGTTTAGAAAATATTGCTCTGTTACTCAACTTTCCAATGTTCTCGTTTCTTGCTAACAAAGATGATGGTGGACACTGCAGAAAATAACAGGGGCAAAACGATCTGGTTTCCCTTGAGGAACCTTTAACTGGTCCTTCCTTGGTTAATGTGTTTTGCACATATGCACACAGTCAGGATTTACAGATGGGCATAGTCTATGCTTATGCATAGATTATCTATAGATTATCTTAAAAGGGGGAAAATGTAGTTGTAGACTCAAAATTATAATGTTATTAAATTTTAGGAGTCAAGAAAAAAGTAGGGGGTGAGTGGTTAAGAAATTAGGACACATGAATCTTACACAGATGTCGAAATTTCTAGGCTACCGACATAATTTCCATTTACTGAATGCCCACTTTCGTATTTCCTCCCTATATTTTTACTTCTATGCACAACTGAAAGATTTATTTCAATGTATTTCTTTCAGAGGTCAATCCTCTAGAGATTTTAGGGGTATATATTCCTTTTCTTTTTCCTTATGGTTTTAACTTCCTGGAAATTTTTCTTCAGAGCTGAATTGAGTAAGCCACTTATCACTCCACGCTTTTAGGCTGTCCAAGTCAGTCTAAGCACTCTATTGTGACTGCCCCTTCAACACCCCAACTATCGCTGTGTCAGCAGATTCTATCCTCTTAATGCATGTGCCCTCTCTCAGGTCATTGATGTATATATAAAGTGAACAAAAATCCGACCTAATATTTATCCCTATAGCAGTCCATTAGTTAGCCCTGACCAGTTACCATTCTCAATTACCTTCAATTGTAGTGATTCAAGCTAACCCTCTCCCCCATTCAAATATCTCATTCCCTCACACCATAATTGCTGACCTTCTAAATCAGTTTCTCTGTACTCTATTATATTAAGAAATGTCTTAAATTCTAAGGAGAGAATATGTTCATTGAATCTATTCCCTCTGAATTAATTCTTCATGCTCCTAATCAGGAAAATTTCATCTGTCTTATAGTGCACTGACTCTTTTAGTGAATTAACATCATCTCTCCATTTTAATACACTAATTTTTAAAATATACTCTTATTTTCTCTTCTCTCTAGTTTCCCATTAGAAAACATTGATTTGCATATTTTACTTGATCTGATTTACTATATATAAGCTTTATAATGTAAAGGTTTACCATGTGCCCTAGATATATATTGAGTTCACATTTTGAGAAAATGAAAACAGATTTGATATGATATATTACTGATATTTTCCTGAATGACTGATAAAATATAGGAATTATGGCTGGCGCCGTGGCTTACTAGGCTAATCCTCCGCCTGCAGTGCCAGCACTCCAAGTTCTACTCCCAGTTGGCATGCTGGTTCTTGTCCCGGTTGCTCCTCTCCCAGTCCAGCTCTCTGCTGTGGCCTGGGAAGGCAGTGAAGGATGGCCCAAGTGCTTGGGCCCTGCACCTGCATGGGAGACCAGGAGGAAGCACCTGGCTCCTGGCTTCAAATCGGTGTAGTGCGCCGACCGTAGCTGCCATTTGGGGGGAGAACCAATGGAAAAAGGAAGCCCTTTTTCTCTGTCTCTCTCTCTCTCACTGTCTAACTCTGCCTGTCCAAAAAAAAAAAAAAAAAGAATTAAACTACTTTCTGAGAATCAAAACTCACAAACTACACAAATGTTTCTACCAGTGAGCCACTTCCAAGGTGAATCTATCATTTGTGTATCAGGGTTCTCCAGAAAAAAACAAACCAATAGATATTTATAAGGGGGAGTTCATCATGGGAGCTATCTCCCTTCATTGTGGAGGCTGAGAAGTTTTAATTTTCTGCTGTATGAAAGCAGGAGACAGAACAGCTGAGTCTCCAGACTTGAGCACTCAGGATGGACTGCAGGTGATCGGAGGAAAATCATGTAAGTCTCAGAGTACAAGGACCAGGGCTCTTGGAGCTCTGTCTGAGGGTAGGAGAGGATGATGCTCTCCAGAAGAGAACAAATGAGCCCTCAGCTTTCTGCTCTACCTGGTCCAGGATGGATTGAATTATCCACATTCAGTTTGAGAAGGGCAGATCTTCTTCACACGGTCTGCTGATTCAGATGCTAAGCTCCTCTAGAAGCACTCTCACAGACAAGCTCAGAAATCATACATTGCCAGTTATCTGAGCCTCTCTCAACCCAGTCAATTGCATACACAGAATTAATCCTTATGATTGGATAACTGAAAACTGCTTGTCTAACAAAGAAACCTTGGCCAAATCTTATGAGTGATGTGGATTGAAGTATTAGTTTATCATTAAGAGTTTATATTCTTGGGGCCAAAACTGTGGCACAGTGGGTTAATGCCCTGGCCTGAAGCACTGGCATCCCATATTGGCACAGGTTCAAGACCCTGCTGCTCCACTTCCAATCTAGCTCTCTTCTATGGCCTAGGAAAGCAGTAGAGGATGGCCCAAGTCATTGGGCCCCTGCACCCACATGGGAGACCTGGAGGAAACTCCTGGCTTCTGGCTTCGGATCAGAGAAGCTCTGGCTGTTGCAGCCAATTGGGGATTGAACCAGTGGAGTTCTCTCTCTCTCTCTCTCTCTCTCTCTCTCTCTCTCTCTCTCTCTGCCTCTCCTCTCTCTAACTCCTTTCAAATCAATCAATCAATCAATAAATAAAAAAGAATATAAACTCTTTTTTATTTTATATTCTTGGAAGTGACTAGACTGTGCCTAGAAGGCTCTAGCTTAAAAAATAAAGTTAGAATTGACTGCCATCTGTTGCTGGAGCTCTTAAATTGCAGGGTCCACTCTGATGGTTTATTAACCATGTCATCTTGAGTATCAGGAAAACAAATCTGGGTGAGCATTTGGGGCAACATTTGGATCACCACAAGGGGTTTCTGCATCCCATACCAGAGTGGCTGAGCTCAAATGTTGACTCTGCATTCCAGCTTTCTACTAGTGTGCTCTTAGGAAGGTAGCAGGTAATGGCTCCAGTTCTTGGGTCCCTACCACCCACGTGGGAAACCAATACTGAACTCCTAGCTCCTGGATTCAGCCTGGATTAGTCTTTTGAGTATATTTGGGAAGTGAGCAGCAGATGAAGATCTCTATCTCTTCTTCTCTCCATCTCTTCCTTTCAAGTCAACAGGTAAACAAAAAATTTTTTAAAAATGACAGATCTGGGGCCCACGCTGGGGTGCAGTAGGTTAATCTTCCTCCTGTGGTGCTGGCATCCCATATGGGCACTGGTTCTAGTCCTGGCTGCTCCTCTTTTGGTCCAGCTCTCCTCTATGGCCTGGGAAAGCAGTGGAAGATGGGCCAAGCACTTGGGCCCCTGCACCTGCATGGGAGACCCAGAAGACGCTCCTGGCTCCTGGCTTCAGATCAGCCCAGCGCCTGCCCTTGCAGCCATTTGAGGAGTGAACCAGCAGATGGAAGACCTCTCTGTCTGTCTGTCCCGCTCACTGTCTGTAACTCTACCCCTCAAATAAATAAATAAAATCTTTTAAGAAAGAAAAGGTGACAAATGTATATGTCAAAAATTATTTTGACAATGTTAATACCCATAGAAACTCTGTGATGATTGCTCATATGTGTTATTTAAAGTATTATGCCATCATAATCACATAGATAACACAGGTTACATTTGGGTTTAATCATACTGATTCTGCTTATACAGAAAGATACATTTTAGCCATTGTTGCAAAACCATTGCATTTAACTTTTTGGTTACATTCTAACTAATACTTACTGCTAGAAACATCTAAAAATACTGAGAGTGGAGAGTTTCTTTATTCTTACTGTGTTTTTAATGACTAAAATAAGTTTTCAGTGTACAGTTGCCATTTTATAACTTTAGAACTGTGCCTCTTGAAAGTCTAAAACCTGCAGTGGAGGTTTAGCCTGGTAGCTAAGCTGCCAGCCAGGACTCCCACATCCCATATGGGAGTGCTTGGGTTCAAGTCCTGGCTGTGTTCTCATATCCAGTTCCTTACTAATGCAAACCCTGGAAGGCCTTCATAATGGCTCAAGGTATTAAGTCCCTGCCACCGACTTGGGACCCTTATTTGAGCTCCTGGCTCTACTGGCTTTGGCTTGGCCCAGTCCCTGATCTTGCGGACATTTGAAGCATGAATCTGCAGACGAAAGAACTCCCTATCTCTTTCTCATCATCATTCTATTTCTCCATGTGTCTCTGTCTCTCAAATAAAATTTAAATAAAGAAAAAGAAAGTAAGCCTTGAACCTAGGGATGCTATCCATCATTTGGCTGGAAAATGGACTTCGAGTCACTCCTGTGTCAGTAAATCCTCAGCAACATTGCCTACATCACTACCAGTCACTAACTCCTCATGGAGAGATAGACCCACAATTAGATTTTCCAGTATGAGTAAAAAGGTCGATGGGGGGATTTAAAAAAAAAAAAACAAAACAGAATATATATTGAGATCTTCATAGGATTCATTCACCATGATCAGAAGTACTATCAATATGAAAATATATGCTAAGGAGTTAGGAACCTGCATCAGGAGTGCTGTGGTGTTCCTTGCACTATAGACCCGACCTCCACATTCATGCAGTTTAGTTTCTGAATCTTTACGAGAGCAAGGCACGCTTTGTTGTGTTATCTATTTCCCTCAGCTACTTCCTGTCAATCACATGCCCATCTCCCTTGAGACAAACTTGGACATTTTCTTCCTTCTTTTGTCTATTTTGTGTAGTTCTAACAGGGTATCTGAGACTGTATAATTTATAAGAATGCAAGTTTATTTGGCCCATTGTTCCAGAGGTTGGAAAATCCAAAATGCAGAGGCATTAGGTGAGGGCCTTCTTGCAGCATCGTAACACCAGGATGAAAGGCATCATATGGGGAGAGAGCCCTTGCACGAGAGAGGAAAGGCGAACCTCACTGCCTTCTTTATGACTAACCCACTTCTGCAATAACCCGCTCCTTCACTAACAGCCTGAATCCACTCAGGAGGGCTTCTCACTTCTGATGCTTCCATCTCTTACTGCCAGCACAGTGGCAGTTAAATTAGATTTAAAGGGATCATTCAAACCACAACACTTCCTCCTGGCAAGGGAAACGTCTGGACTGCAGGTGGTATAAAGTCCACAAAATCATTTGGTTTGGCCCAGCTAATGAAACTGCAGACATGACTTTATATGCCATAAACATTTAAACTGTTTTTTTTTTTCTTTTATTTAAGGTATACAAACTTCATGCATTTTATATACACAGATTTAGGAATATAATGATACTTCCCGCCCTACACTCCTTCCCACCCATGCTCCCACCCTTCCTACTCCTTTCTCTCTTATTCCCTCCCTTAATTTTTACAATGATATACTTTCAGTTAGCTTAATATTCATAAGATTAGCTCTACACTAAGTGCAGAGTTCAACAAATAATAATAAAGAAAAAAAAACACTATTCCTCAACAGTAGAGATGAGGGCTGTAAACAACCATTGAAGCTCAAAATCTTAATTTCATTCCTATGCATTACATTTTTGGAACTCTATTTGTTGCTACAGATCAGGGAAAACATATGGTATTTATCTTTTTGGGGCTGGCTTATTTCACTAAGTATAACATTTTCCAGATTCATCAATTTTGTTGCAAGTGACCAGTTTTCATTTTTAACTTACTGTATAGTATTCATAGTGTACATATTCCATAATTTCTTCATCCAATCTTCAGTTGACAGGCATTGGGTTGATTCCATGTCTTAGCTATTGTGAATTGGGCTGCAACAAATATATTGGTATAGATAACTCTTTCATATGCTTTTTTCGGTTCTCTTGGATAATCCCAGAAATGAGATTGCTGGATCATATGGTATATCTATTTTCAGCTTTCTGAATTGTCTCCATACTGTCTTCTACAATGGCTGTATTAGTTTACATTCTGAACAACAGTGGCTAAGAGTACCTTTCCCTCACATTCTTATCAGCATTTATTATTTATTGATTTCTGTATGAGAGTCATTTTAACTGAGGGAAGGTGAAACCTCATTGTAATTTTGATTTGCAATTCCCTGATGGTTTGTGACCCTGAGCATTTTTTAAAGTGCCTGTTGGCAACTTGAAATTACTCTTTTGGAAAAATAACTTTTTAAGTCCTTTTCTCATTTTTCAATGGATTGTTTGTTGTTATTGAGTTTCTTGAGCTCTTTATAGATTCTGGATATTAATCCTTTATCCGTTTCATATGCAAATATTTTCTACTATTCTGTCAGTTGCCTCTTCACTTTGTTGAGTGTTTCTTTTGCAGTGCAGAACATCTCAGGTTGATGCAATGGCATTTATCTATTTTAACATTGATTGCCTGTGCTTCTGGGGATTTTCCAAGAAGTCCTCACATATGCCAATGTTGCAGGTCTTCACCAATGTTTTTCTCTGGCAATTTGAGGGTATCACATCATAGATTTAGCTCCTTGAACCATTTGAGTTGATTTTTGTGTAAGATGTAAGGTAGGGGCTTTTGTTTCATACTTTGCCATGTGGAGAAGTATGAAATTTTACCAATTTTACCAGCACCATTTGTTGAAGAGACTGTTCTTTCTCCAGGAATTGATTTTGGCTCCCTTGTGAAATATTAGTTGGTTGTAGATGTGTGGATTGATTTCTGGAGTTCCTATTCTGTTACATTGATCTTCATGTCTATTTTTGTACCAATACCAGGGTTTTTGATTATAACTGTCCTGTATTATGTCTTGAAATCTAGTATTGTAATGCTGCTAACTTTTTTTTTGTATAATATTCTTTTGGATATTTGCAGTCTCTCATGTTTATATATCAATCTTAGCATTGTTTTTCTAGATCTAAGGGGAATGTCATTGGTATTTTGATTGGGATCACATTAAATCTGTAAGTTGCCCTCAGTAGTATGAACATTTTAATGATATTAATTCTTCCAATCCATGAATATTTAAGATTTTTGATTTCCTGTGTCATCTCCTTTCTTTAATTTTTTAAAAATTTTCATTGTAGAGAACTTCCACTTCCTTGATTAAATGTATTCCCAGATGTCTAATTTTTTCTGTAGCTATTATGAATGGGATTGATCTTAGAAGCTCTTTCTCAGCCATGGCATTATTGGTGTATATGATGGCTACTGAATTTTGCATGTTAATTTTATGTACAGCCACTTTAGAGAACTCTTTTATGAGTTTCATTAGTCTCTTAGTGGAGTCTTTTTGTTCCCCTATATATAGAATCATGTCATCAGCAAATTGGGATAGTTTGACTTTCTCCTCCCCAATTTTTATCCTTTATTTATTTATTTTTTGACAGGCAGAGTGGATAGTGAGAGAGAGAGAGACAGAGAGAAAGGTCTTCCTTTTTGCTGTTGGTTCACGCTCCAATGGCAGCTGCAGACAATGCATTGTGCTGATCCGAAGCTAGGAGCCAGGTCCTTCTCCTGGTCTCCCTTGCGGGTGCAGGGCCCAAGCACTTGGGCCATCCTCCACTGCCTTCCCGGGCCATAGCAGAGAGCTGGCCTGGAAGAGGGGCAACCTGGATAGAATCCGGTGCCCCAACCGGGACTAGAACCCAGTGTGCCGGCGCCGCAAGGCGGAGGATTAGCCTGTTAAGCCATGGCGCTGGCTTATATCCTTTATTTTTTTCTTGCCTAATGGCTCTGCATAAAAATTCTAGGACTATATTGAAAAGCAGTGGTGAAAGTGGGCCTCCTTGTCTAGGTCAAGATCCTAGTGGAAGTGTTTCAGTCTTTTCCCCATTCAATAAGATGCTGGCTGAGGCTTTATTATAAATTGCCTTGATTGTGTTCAATTCTCTACCCTATTTTCATAAGTTTTTTTATTATGAAAGAATGTTGTATTTTATCAAGTGCTTTTTCTGCAATTATTGAGATAATCATATGGGTTTTGTTCTCCAATTTTGTTAATGTGATGTGTCACATTTACTAATTTGTGAATGTTGAACCATCCCTGCATACCGAAGATAAATCCAGGTGAATAAACTTTCTGGTGTGTTGTTGGATCCAATTAGCAAGTATTTTGTTGTAGATATTTGCATCCATGTTCATCAAGGATAGTGGTCTATAATGTGTTTCTCTGTGGTATCTTTTTCTGGTTTAGGAAATAAGGTGATACTGGCTTCATAGAAAGCATTTGGGAGGATTCGCTCCCTTTCAATTGTTTTGAATAGCTTTAGAAGAATTGGAATTAGTTCTTTAAATGTCTGGTAGAATTAAGCAGTGAAGTCATCTAGTCCAGTGTTTTTTTTGTTGTTGTTGGTAGCATCTTTAATACTGATTCAATTTCTGTCTTGGTTATTGGTCTGTTTAGGCCTTCTATATCTTCATGACTCAGTTTTGGTAGATTGTATGTGTCCATAAATCTGTCCATTTCTTCTAGACTTTCCAATTTGTTGGCTTACAGCTCTTTGCAGTAATTCCTGATGATTCTATTTTTATTTCTGTTGTATCCATTGTTACACTTCCTTTTTCACCTCTAATTTTATTAATTTAGGTCTTCTCCCTCTTTTTTGGTTAATTGGGCCAATGGTGTATTAATTTTTTTTTCAGAAAACCAGCTCTTCATTTCACAGATCTTTTGTATTTTTTTTTGTTTGTTTCAATTTTTTATTTATTCTCTAATTTTAATAATTTCTTTACTCCTACTAGTTTTGGGTTTGTTTTACTGTTGTTTTTCTAGTTCCTTGAGATCCATTGATAACTCATTTATTTGATGCCTCTCCAATTTCTTAATGTAGTCACCAATTGCTATAAACTTCCCTCTTAATACTGTGCTTGCTGTATCTCATAACTTTTGATATGTTGTACTGTCCTTTTCATTCATTTCCAGAATTTTTTTTATTTCCTTTTTTATTCCTTCTATGGCCCACTGCTCATTCAGGAACATGTTGTTCAGTCTCCATGTGTTTACATGTATTCTAGGGATTCTTGAGTTGTTGATTTCCAGCTTCATTGCATTGTGGTCAGATAATATGCATGGCATGATTTCATCTTTTTGAATTTGCTGAGATTTGCTTTATAGCCTAGTATATGGCCTATCCTAGAGAAAGTCCCAGGTACTGATGAAGAGAATGTATGACCCATTTGGTGTATAGTGTCAATTAGCTCTGTTGTTTCTTTGTTCATTTTCTGTCCAGTTGATCTGTCCATTAATGAAAGTGGGATGTTAATGTTCCCTATTACTATTGTATTGGAGTCTATGATTCCATTTAGAAACATTAACATTTGTTTTAAATAGTCAGGCATCTTGGCATCGCATGCATATATATTTATTAAGGTCACATCTTCCTGTTGAATTCAACCCTTAATCATTACATAGTGCCCTCTTTTTCTTTTTTAAAAGCTTTTGTGCTAAAGTCTATGCTATCTGATATGAGGATGTCTATACCTGTTCATTTTGCCTTCCATTAACATGTAATATCTTTTCCCATCCTTTCACTTTTGGTCTGTATGTATCTTTGTTGGTGAGAAGTGCTTCTTGTAGGCAGCAAACAGATGAGTCTTGTTTTTTTAATACATTCAACCAGTCAGTCGGAGAATGTAGGACATTTACATTCAAGATTGCTATTGATAAGTGAGAGCCTTGCCATTTTTCCATCAATATTCCTATTGCTTGCTTTAGGTTTCCTTTGTACTTTTAATGGAAGATTTTCTGTCTTCACATTCTTTCATAATGATGGCTAGCTTTCTATATCTCTGTATGTGGCATATCCTTAAACATCAGTTGTAAAGCTGGACAAGTGTTGACAAATTCTTAAATTTCTGTTTGTGGTGGAAGGTCATTTTTTCCATTTTCATTCATAAATGAGAACTATGCAGAGTACAATATTCTGGGTTGACAGTTTTTTTTTTCCTTTCTTTTAAGACTTAGACTGTGTCTCTCTATTCTCTCCTAACCTGTAGGGTTTCTGATGCTAAATCAACTGTGCATCAAATTGTAGGTCCTCTGAAAGTAATTTCTCATGTACGTTTTAGAAACTTTTCCTTATGGTTTACTGTTGTGAAATTCAATAAATCTATAGCATGCTAATTTTTAAGTTGATAATTTTGTATGGTTCATAAATTATATTATAAATATCCAAATGCCTCTTGACAGAAAAAAATGGACCCCACCCCACTAGCCAAACAAAGGCCTGGCAGCAGGCACTCTTTGGCATCTTTACAAAGCCAAAAACATCAGCACCAGTAATAACGGTTACCTACTCCCCCCTAAGGATAGCTTTACTCTAAGAAGCTATCCTAATCCAAAGCTTCCCGTACAGTACACTTGACCTTAAACCTTGTCCCTGGCAAACCCTGGACATAAGTACACATGACTAAAACAGATTCTGTCTTTTTCTCTTTCTTAAAATGTATGTGTTTATTTGAAAGGAGGAGCTAGAGAGAGAGAGAAAGAGAGAGAGAGAGAAAGAGAGAGAGAGAGAGAGAGAGAGAGAGAGAGAGTATTCCATCTGCTGATTTACTCCCCCAAATAACCACAATGGCTAGGGTTGTGCCAGAATGAAACCAAGATCCTGGAACTCCAACCAGGTCTCCCATGTGGGTGGCAGGTGCTGAAGCACTTGAGCCTCCCTCTGCTGTCTTCCCAGGAGTATTAGCAGGGAGCATGATTGGAAGTAGAGGAGCCTGGCTTGAATCAGGACCCACATGGAATGCTGGCAACCCAGGTAGTAGCTCTGCCTGCTGTATCACAATTCCAGCAGCCAGTTTCTGTCTTAACTGCACGGAACATGATTTGTTTCCTTTCAATGGCTTTGAAACTCTATAATTGCCTTGAACAACCGCTAATTGGGACCAGTCATTCTCATCAGTCATGCTTTATTAATTTGTCACCCACACCCTTACCTCCCCTGTTTGACACCATTTCTAGCAAAGAAATCCTAAAATATCACAATAATGAATGCTTAACTGTGCTGGTTCTCCTTTTAAAACAATAAATTCTCAGGATATTTATGGTTAAATTACTTGAACGAGTATAACAGTTACTTGTTACTATATAGATCTGCATTTCTTTGATGCTTGAGAATTTTTGTTGAACACAGTAGGAACAAAAATGTAGGGTAAGTTTTTAAGACTATTCATTTATGTTTATTTGAAATGTGGCATGGCAGAGAGAGGTAGGTGAAGGGAGCTCTCACCCACTGTTCATTGCCCAGATGTCTACAACAGTCAGTTCTAGGCCAGGCCAAAGTCAGGAGCCCTGAACTCCATCTGGGTCTCCCACATGCATGGCAGGAACGGCAGCCATGACCTGCTGCCTCCAAGTACTGCATTAGCAAGAACCTGTATTGTAAGTAGAATAATGGAACTCAATTCAGGCACTAGGATGTGGGAACAGATATCTCAAGCAGTGTCTTGACCTACTGCCCAAGGATCATAATTTATATAAATTTTCCATTTTTATGAGATAGTCTGAGATTTACAATACTTCAAATTAAGTAGCTTCTATTTTTTACTCCTAATATTCTCCACCTTACAATTTCTTCTGTAACTCATTTACAATGAGAATTTAATTAGCACAGAAAAGGATTTAATGTTTAACTTCTCTAATAATAAAGAAATTAAAATTATGTATTTTTAAATGATCAAGTTGACAAAAATTTAAGGCAACATGTTGATATCCGATGTTGTAAAGTGTAGTAAAATACATTCTTATTTGATTCATTTTGTGGAATGAATTTTAATATCAAGAATCTTAAAAAGTTCATATTATAATAACTTAACTATAAATATTCTGAGGATTTATTGCTTTCAATATTTATTTTATTTATCTGAAAGCCAAAGTGATGGAGATAGAGTGAGTGTGTGTGTGTGTTTGTGTGTGTGTATGAGAGAGAGAGAGAGAGAAAGAGAGAGAGAGAGAGAGAGAGCCAGCAACTCCATCTGATCTCCTACACGGAGAAAGGAACCCAAGTACTTGGGCCATTATCTATTACCTCCCAGGAAAATCAGCAGGGGCCTGGCTTAGAAGTGACCAGTCACTGGGAGTAGAGACCAGCACTTTGAGTTGCAGCCTTCCTAAGTTGAAGCTTAACCCATTGCTTCACCCATGTTTGGGAATTTATTTTTAGAAACTGTCTGGGAGCTATATAAAGATTTATGTATATTGTCATCATACTGAAATTTGACATTGTTTTCTATGTTGTTGCTATATTATTGTTGTCTATATTACATACATATATCATACAATTACAATTTTAATAGTAACTCTTAGAAACAACCAAAATTTCTTAAAAAAGTAGGAGGATGAGTCACTAAATTTTGTTATATTCTTGTGAAAGAATATTACACATATACATCATTCATATTTGTGCTGGGACATAAAAGGAAATACAGTTATCATTTGGTATCTACAGAAGATTCATTCCAGGAACCCACCAACCATCAGGACACCAAAAGTCGCAGGTGTTCAAGTACCTTATCTAACATGGCATAGTATTTGCACAAAACCCATACACATCCTCCATTGTACTTTAAATTATCTCTAGATTGCTTATAATATTTTTTAAAATATTTTTATTTGAGAAGTAGAGCTACAGTCAGAGAGAGAAAGGGACAGAAAGAAAGATTTTCCATCTACTGATTCACCCCCAAGATGGCCAAAACAGCCAGAGCTGGGCAGATCCGAAGCCAGGAGCCAGGAGATTTTTCTGGCTCTCCCACAACAGTGCAGGGGCTCAAGGACTTGGGCCATGTTCCACTGTTTTTCTATGCCATAGAAGAGAGCTGGATTGAAGGAGGAGCAGCCAGGACTACAACTGGCACACATATGGGATGCCGGCCCCACAGGCAGAGGCTTAGTCCACCACGCCACAGTGCTTGCTCTGCTTATAATATTTAATTCACTGTAAATGCTATATAAACAGTTGTTACACTGTACTGTTTAGGAAATAACAACAAGAAAGAGAAGCCTGCACATTTCAGTACAACCTCAGTTTCCCCAAAATAGTTTTAATCAGCAGTTGATTGAATTCAGACATGTGGTGTCCAGAGATAGGGAGAGGTCTCTGAGCCATGGTTCCTAAAATCCTTGGGTTCTCTGAAGCGATATGTCTTTTTGTGTGCTGATGAGATGACTGGTGGCTTAGGACTCCCAGATAACCTCAGAATGAGGACTGCTTGCCAGGATAAACAACCATGGGGTTACGTTTCAGTTCTGCCACTTGACCCCAGGGGAGGACAGAGGGGCTGGGGAAATGATGCCATCCAAAGTGGCCAGTGATTTAGTCTATTATGCCTATGTAAAGAGACCCTCTGAAAACCCAAGGATTAAGGTTCCAAGAGTTTACAGGTTGGTGAACAGGTGGAGGTGCTGGGAGGGTGGCACACCTGGAGAGGGTATAGACCCCCTCACCCAGCATCACGCCCTATGCATCTCTTTCATCTGGATGCTCCTGAGTTGTCTCCTTTTATAATGAGCCAGTATTCTAACAATTAATTCCCAGCATCAAGTTCTTGAGCCATTCTGGTAAGTGATGGAACCCATGGAAGGAGTTGTGGGAACAACCAATTTCTATGCAGTTGGTCAGGACTTGCAAGCAGTGTCTGAGCTGGGGGTATCTTGTGGGACCAAGCCCTCAACCTGTGGGATCTGGTGCTATCTCCACATAGATCATGTTTGAAATGAGTTAAACTATAGTTAAGAAAGAACTTGAAAATTGATTGGCCAGGGAATAAAATCCATATATTTCAGTGATCAGAAGGCAAGTGTTGAGACTATAGACAAAAAAAAAGTTCTTTCTATACAGATATAGATAGCTTTGGTAGCAATATATAAATAGAAATTAGCAGAAATATTAAGCACTAAAAGATTACCCCCATCTAGGTCTTAGTAATGAGGTTGTAAGTCATTTTAAAAAAATATTTATTTGAAAAGGAGACTGGCAGAAAGAGAGGAAGAGACAAAGAGAAGTTTTCTATATATCCATTGATTCACTCTCCAAATGCCAACAATAGTCAAGCGTAGGCCAGGTAGAAGCCAGGAGCCAGGAACTCATCCAGGGCCAGGTCTCCTAGCAGATGTCAGGGGCCCAGACACTTGAGCCATCATCCACTGACTCACACACATGCACATTAGCAGGAAGCTGGATCAGAAGCATGGAGTTACTGGAGCTCAAATCAAGCACTGCATTATGGAATGTGGACATCCCAATCAGTAGCTTAACCTTACTGCTGCACCATAATGCCAGCCCTGTTACTAATTTTTGTCTTTTTTTTTAAAGATTTATTTATTTTTTTGAGAGGTAGAGTTACAGACACAGAAATACATACACTGGTTCACTGCCCAAATGGCCACAACAATTGGAATTGGTCTGATCCAAAGCCAGGAGCCAAGAGCTTCTTCAAGGTCTCCCACAGAGGTGCAGGGGCCCAAGAAGTTGGGCCATCTTATACTGCTTTCCCAGACCATGAGCAGAAAGCTGGATTGGAAGAGGAGCAGCTGGGACATATGAACTCGTGCCCATGTGTGATGCCAGCACCACAGGTGGAGGCTAAGCCTACTACGCCATAGCACTGGCCTCAGTGTTTGCCTTTTATTTATGATTCCCTGCATTTTATTTGAAACTTTTATGGTGATTATAGATTATTCTAGAGTTGAGGAAAATATTATAAGAATCCAGAGGGGAAAATGGCCTTGGCAAATGATACAGGTAAAGCAAATATTAATCCAAGCATTTCCTCTTGCCTCTGGTGTCAGTTTGCAGTGTTCATCTTTCAGTTAGCTTCATATGGTTAAGAAGATGGAGAGTTTTTATGTTTGGACATGTTAGCCTCCGTATGAGTCCTGGAGAGTTTTAGGATTCTTCCTATCCTAAAAAAATATTGTTTGGGGAAACCCATGAGAGTTCAGTAGCCTTGCCTAGGCCATGTGCTGACCTATTCCATTGACTGTGAGACAAGAAAGTCAGGTGCCCATTGTCCTCAGGGAACAAAGGCTGCTGCTATATTCTCTTCTCTCTGACAAAGACTTCTTCCTGTGTGCAGACTTCTAACTGTGTTCAGACAGAACAGTTTCTTTGTGTTTCACCTGGGAATTCTCTTGCTTGAAACTCTTCATCCCCCTCAATATCGTACCTCTTTGTCTCCATTCCTGCAGACAAGCTACCAGCTTTCTGTGCTGCACCTGTGGATGAGAGCAGTATACCAGCTTGTTGGCACCTCTGCTCTTAACATTTAATATTGTCTCAATAAATGTGCAAGTTCTTCTGATATGCCAGCTAGCAAACCCTTATCAATTTCATTGTGAATATCTCCAACATCAATGCCCTTTTTATGTTAATTTTATTTTTATTACACAGGCATTTTAACACATATTAATTTTTAAGTGTCCTTCTGTGACTTACTGTGTCAAACTGTACAAATGGCCTTTGATCCATAGTTTTTTTTTTTTTTTTTTTAAGTCAGTGCGATTTTCAGTTAGAGGTTACTGTCTTTTAGATTAGTTAAGGGGAAAGCATTGATCTCTAAGATTTTCTCCGAAGGGGGAGATGTATATGTCTGGTGCTGAGATTTTTCATGCTATTGATTTGTGCCTTTCACCGGTGGGGTCCCCACATCTGGGGTTAGGGTTGGGTTTGATTGAGGATGAGGTGATGTGAGCGAGCATGGAATGCTCACCTGGGAGAGACGGCTCACATTTGCAGTAAGGTGGTGGAATGTAAATACAGAGAAGGCAGCCCGATGAAGGCCTCACCCATCAGGGTGTCAACAGGAGACTGGGAGCTAGAATGCTTCACGCTCAGTTTTAATGTTTTTTATCTTGTCATTTCATTATTTTACCTTCAAGCCTCATTATTCTCTAAGCAAGTATAGTCTGAGTAATAGGTTTTTTTTTTTTGTTTTGTTTTGTTTTTTAAGTTTTTTTGACAGGCAGAGTGGACAGTGAGAGAGAGAGAGAGACAGACAGAAAGGTCTTCCTTTTGCCGTTGGTTCACCCTCCAATGGCTGCCGCGGCTGGCGCTGCGACCTGCGCATCGCGCTGATCCGATGGCAGGAGCCAGGTGCTTCTCCTGGTCTCCCATGGGGTGCAGGGCCCAAGGACTTGGGCCATCCTCCACTGCACTCCCTGGCCACGCAATTGGCCAAAGAATACCAGACTGTCACAGTCTTCACTTGGAATATAGGCAAGAGGACTGTAGAAATATTCGGGAATACTTGGAAGAGGGATGAGTTTTACTGAAGTCACACGTGAGTAGGAAGAGGCTCCATTTATGTTTACTTAAATTAAGGGAAAAGGTGGTCCTGGAAGGATAAGTATAGCACGTAACTCCACTAGGGTTACATATATTGCTTTTTAGATTCCTAGGGTAGCTGAATTAATGTACCACAAGCCTTGTAATTAAAAATGACAGAAATGTGTTCTTTCTCAGTCTCAGAGGCCAACATCTGCAATCAATGGGTCAGCGGGGCCAACCTCTCCCCAGAGGCTCCCGGGATGTCCCTCACCTCTTCCCTTGGTGTTTGTTGGCTTCATCCTTACTTGTTACTCTTCCCATGAGTCTGGGTATCCATGACAAAATATCCCTCCTTTTGTAAAGACATCAGTCATATGGGATTTAGGGTCCACTCTAACCCAGTATATGACTTCATTGTAACTTCATTACATCTGCAGAGACTTTATTTCCAAATGAACTCACTTTCACACATGTTCCAGGTGGACACACCGTTTTGTTGGATGATATCCAACCTAGTACAAGTATATTCTAGTGTAGCTCCTGGAAATGTTGTCCTTTTCTCTTACACAGACCCATGGAATCGGAGAACATATACGGTCACTAGGATTTAAGGGTAAACAAACAAACGTTTTTTTTTTTTTTCATTTATTAAAAAACAAGTACTAGTAAATATGTAATGTGTGCCACGTGCTATTTTAGACACTCCAAATGAGGTGCCTGACCTCCGGAGGCTTATCCAAGTCTTCTTGTTGGCTGGAAGCGGGGAGAGAAGCAATGAAGTAGTAAATGATTAGTACCATCATTTCAGGTATTCAGGAGTAAATTGAAATAGGATGAAGGGAGAGACATTCTCCAAGAGTGGTGTCACTGGGAAGGAACCTCTGAGCAGAAGACAAAAGATGAGTGACAGCAGCTATGTGAATGTGCAAAGACATCGAAAAGGGCTGGCATAGCCAATGTGAAGACCTTAAGTGATGACATATCCATTGCCTGTTCAAGGATATGGAGCTTACCTGGAATGTAGTGGACAAAGGAAGGATATAGGCCATGGGGCCTGAGAGGGAGACAGGGGTCAGGTTGTCCAAGGTCTTTTAGACCTGCCAGGAATTCAGATCTTATTCTATTTATAATAGGAAGCCACTGGAAGGTAACAAATAGAGGAAAACTGATTTGAGTTTTGAAAAATACTGTTCTGCCAGTGTTTGCAGCTTTTCCCCAGGACTTGTAAAGAGTTACACTAATCTACATGAGTCAGGATAGTCTGAGCTCTGTTGATATAACTGAAATAAATTCAAAAATATCTGTATTTAGACACAATGAAGTTTTATTTCTCCCTCACACAAAGTCTGATAGAAGACAGGAGTCTCCTCCAATTTTGTGGCTGCATGATTTAAAAAATGTACTCCCTTTAGAGTTCCATAGCCCTGGCAACTCATGACTAGAGCCTAGGGAGATTACTGACGCCATGAACAGGAGTGTCAAATTGTTAAATCAGCAACAGGAGTCACTGTGTACTTACACCCCATGTGGGATCTGTCCCTAATGTGTCATCTAAAGCGAAGTGATGCTATAACTAGTACTGAAACAGTATTTTTACACTTTGTGTTTCTGTGTGGGCACAAACTGATGAGGTCTTTACTAATTATATATTGAAGTGATCTTCTGTATATAAAGAGAATTGGAAATGAAAAAAAAAAAACAACCTGGTGTTAAAATGGAAATGGCATAGAAAATTAATTAATTTGAAAAAAAAATATGTAGGTTCTCTGTCTTTAATGTGCTGTACATTGCTATTTAATGCTATAATTAGTAATCCAATGGTAGTTTTTTTCAATTTATGTTGCTATGTGGGCAAAATGTTGAAATCTTTACCTAATATATACTAAACTGATCTTCTGTATACAGGGAGAATTGAAAATGAATCTTTACATGAATGGAAGGGGAGAGGGAGCGGGAAAGGGGAGGGTTGCGGGCGGGAGGGAAGTTATGGGAGGGGGGAAGCCATTGTAACCCATAAGCTGTACTTTGGAAATTTATATTCATTAAATAAAAGTTTAATAAAAAAAAGAAACAGTAAAAAAAAAGAAACTAAAATATACAAAAGATTAATAAAACAAAAAGCTGTTTTTTTGGAAATATAAACAACTGCCTTGTAGTATGTCTTGAAATCTGGTATTGTTATGCCTCTACAAAAAAAAAAAAATGTACTCCCTAGGGTCCGTGTTGTGGCCTAGTGGGTAAAGCCATGGTTTGTGATACCAGCATCCAATATGGGCATTGGTTCAGGTCCCTGCTGCTCCATTTCTGATCCAGCTCTCTGCTAATGTTCCTAGAAAGACAGAACAGGTTGATCCAAGTTTTTGGGCCTCTGTAACCCTGTAGGAGACCTGGCTCCTGGCTTTGGTCTGATCCAGCCCCAGTCATTGTGGCCATTTGGGGAATGAACCAGCAGATGGAAGATTTCTATCTCTCCTTCTCTCTCGCTCTCTCTCTCTCTCTCTCTCTAACTCTGCCTTTCAAATAAATAAAATAAATCTTTAAAGAAAAGGAAAATGGACTCCCTATAAATACTGAGGTTGTTAAAGAAAGGAGATGGAAAGATCATGCAGGATAGTTTTCAGGGCCAGACCTAGAAGTGACTCAGGCTGACTTAGCCTCTGCCCACTTCCTGGGGACCTAAACTCAATCACCTGGCACCAAACACCCAAAAATATGAGCTGGGCACCTGAGTCTTCTTGCTCCTGCCAACCTGCTTGAGCCAAGGTAATTCAAATGTGTTGCTTTTTAGAAGTCTAAGAAGTTGGTGGGTCTTGTGCTATCTTCTTAATGGGTGGAAAAACAAGAAAAGTCCTTCAGGTCTTTGTCGTCAACAAGCAACCAGGAAGCTCACTAATTGGATGTGGTTCCAGATCCTCCAGACTTACTTGACCTGGCCTTTGGCTACAATGATGATCTGTTCCTTGGCTGTCTTGAATTTGATTTGTTTCATTGCCAACTGAGTTGTCTACGCCAAAGAAGCTCTCCCAGGTCTGAAGATAGATCCTGCACAACTCGGAATCCAAAACGCAGGCACTTGGCATGGGCACTGTGAATAATAAGTAGCTTAGTGTTTTCCTCCAGGGCAAGGGCTGGTGGAGGCAGCGCCACTACAGGGAATCATATCCCTGACTGCTTTACATTCAGAAACACTGCACTGCTCTCCCAATTTTTCTTCACATAGCAACTTTTGCTCTGTGAGAAGGAAACTTTCAAGGCTACAGAGGGAAAAATTAAGACTATTATGATTTATAAGGAACCTATATCTGAGTCAGTATAAATATTGGTGATGCTGAGAATACCCAGATTTATTGATTATTATTTTTGTGATCAGGTGTTGTGATAAATTATTCAGAATACGTTTTCTTTCAGCCCTTAACACAAACTTATAGCACAAAGCAGCCACTGCACAGACAGCAGAAAACCCAAGTCCCCTAGTAACCAGTAAGCTTCACTCCAACACATGCGTTTCTGACTCCTAACTGCAAGCTGCCACTCATGAGGGAAGGAGAAAATATGTCCTCCACCTATTTTGATAATCCATCAATTTCCAAATATCTAAGTTAAAAATTTCATAGCCATTCATTAATTACCCTATCTGTAGCGTCTAGAGTCTGTAGTCTGAGTCATTTTGTGACAAATGAATAGAACACATATGAATTTTCTTTCTACCACAGATCTATTAAAAATAAATGTTTTGAAAAAGTCGAGGTGCTACGGCAGCCTGAGGTTGTGCTGGTTAGGTGCCCCGACAACTCCCCTGGTAGCACTCATCCTCCCAGATGGCCAACTGCCTGTTTACCAGTCCTCCTGGGGCTTTGTTTGTCTCTAAATCTCTCAGTTCCTCTGTGAATAGGGTGCTTTGGTAAATGTTCATAAAGCAGTAGATTATTTGTTTTTGGTCTTACATGGCAGAAAATACAAGGAGGGATACCAACTACTGAAAACTTTTGAAAAGGCTACATGATGTGTGCTTTTTGTTTGTATTCAAAATATACCTTGCATTTATTTTCTTACTCTGTGAATAATGCATTAACATTGTGGAAAATGTAGAAGACACTGATATGATTTCTATGGAGTATATAGATGTATGCACACAAACAGAGTGGGCTTAGAATGGCACACTGTTTCAGTCTAAACTTCTGATATGCTTTCTTCCTTGCCATTATTCAACTAAAGATGAAAAAAAAAAAGCCTTCCTAGATTATATCTATTGCCTTATGGCTAGTTTGTAAACTTTTCTTGGCCTATTTTTGCTATAATTTTATGGACAGAAACACATGAAACCAGGTCAAAACTTCTCTGCGAAATAGTTTAATACCTTTTACTAATGTGCTCATTAAATATTCTTGCCTCAAAAGTTAACAGAGTGGTTCAAAAGTGCTATTCTTTTTCATGTGTAAAATGTTCATAGTAAATTTATGCACAAAAACCAACTGGTAAATATCGAAACAAAACAAGGTCCCTTCATTATGAATGCAGGCAAACTATAAAAAATAATTAAACAATTATTTAAAAACCCATAAACACAGCATGTATACACACACACACACACAGAGGCTCATTAACTTTAAACCATAAGAAATTAATTACAGATTCACTGCTAATGAACATATGGGACAAGTGCTGACACTCACTGCTTTCAGTTCAGTGGTGGCAGAAACAAAGCAATGCTCACAGACGGAGGGTGGGGGGACATGAGCGAGTGGGGGCCAGGAAGCAAGATTCCTTCATAACTATGGAAAACAGTTCCAAAATATTCAGACAGAGAGAAAAGGGCTCCAAGATTCATCCCATGCTGCCTATGAACAGACCTCCTCCATCACCACCACCTGCTGACTCTGCATCTAGAAGGAAATGCGGCATCTAAGGAGCAGCAAAGGAGAGAGAGCAGGCAGAGGCGCTGCAAAGCAATAGGGCTCCAGAGCAAAAAGGCACCCACCTCTGCTCCACCCCAAATAAAAAATAAATAAATGGAGAGGGACTATTGCAGCAAAAAAAATAAATAAATAAAGTGTTATAAACATGAAATAGTTAGCAGTCTGTACAGAGTTCATGAGTTAAATCAGAGGGTGAGGCACTGAGGGAAGGCAAGGAAGTTGACGTGGTAATACAGTGTGTCCTTTCCTATTGAGATATCCTGGCCATTTAAAATACCCTCATTGAAGATGCAGGCCATAAATACACTTGCCTTGTAATGTGCTGAGTTACGATGTCAAAAAAAAAAAAAAAATCACAGCAACGGGATCAGCATCACTACACCTGCAGGATTCTCACTCCACTGAAAACAGAAGAGGCTTTGTTGGGTTCCCGTTTATTAACAGGATCAAAGGCAAGTAATACCACCTGGAGTACAGAAGAAAAAAAAGTGGGTGCTGCCTCCTGGATTACTTGGGATGAGCAAATTCTTCTCTTATCCTATTTAGGTCCAGAGTTATCAGTTCATTATTCATCACCTGGGGCATATGGATTATTCATGATTAAATATTTATTCATTTTGGTGCTTCTTCTATTGAATCACCCTCTTATTCTTACCCATGTATATGTAGATCCACTGAAGACATGTATTAGTTTTCTAGGAAATGGGACAATCCTAAACACTGTAATATCTACCTTCCTAATTGCAGAAAATATTTTCCATACCTTTCAGCTTCTTCTGGAATAAGGTCCCCTTGATTCTCTTCTTTTTAGTACTGTAATCATTTTTCATCAGCTCCTATGACCTCCAACTCTGTGCTCATGAAGACATTCAGCTTAATACAGATACTAATAAATTAACTTAGCTGCTGGTTAGGATTTTCATTTTTCCATCTGTCAGAACTTTACCAATCTTGAAAAACAAATCAGACACTAACTCTCATTTTTAATTATAAGCAAAGTTGAAAATAGTAGTAATTAGAGAATCTAAGTGATTTTATATAAAAGCATGTCTAGAAAATCATTATTTAAATAATGTAAATGGACTCTAAAAACAGAATGATGAATTACATACTACATTTTACTTGGAAGTTGGGAATTTTTTTTAAAAAAGTTTTTAGCTATCAGCAGTTACTTTTGGGGCAAATATTTAGGCACAGATCACGCTGCCACCAGTATGCCCACATTCCATCTTGGAGAGTTGGTCAGGTCCCAGGTACTCTGCCTCTGATCCAGCTTCCTACAAATGCATCCTGGGGGGCAGCAGATGATGATTGAAGTACTTAGGCTTCTGGCATCCACATTGGAGACAGAGAGGAAGTTCCATGCTTCTGGCATTAGCCTGGCCCAGCAGTGACTATTGTGGACAATTAGGGGAGTGAACCAGCAGATAGAAGATCTCTCTCCCTCTCCCACTCTGTCTCTCTGTTACTCTGCCTTTCAAGTAGGTGAAAATAAATAAACATTTAGAAAAAAGTGATAGATCTTTAAGAAAACAATTACTTTGTTTCCTAACACTTTTAAATTTTATTTTCGATTTGACAATTTTTTATTTATGGGGTATAATGTGATGTTTTGATACATGGATATATTGCAGACTGATTAAATCAGACTAACTAACATACCCATTGCCTCACATACTTATCCTTTCTTAGGGGTGAGAACATTTAAAATCTACTCATTTTTAAAAAGATTTTATTTATTTGAGAGGTAGAGTTACAGATAGAGAGAGAGAAAGACAGAAACAAAGGTCTTCCATCCATTGGTTCACTCCCCAAATGGTCACTGATCCAAAGCCAGGAGCCTGGTGGATGCAAGGGCCGAAGCACTTGGGCCATATTCTGCTGCTTTCCCAGGCCTTACGACAGAGCTGGATTAGAAGAGGAGCAGCCAGGACACAAACAGGCACCCATATAGGATTCTAGCACCACAGCCAGAAGCTAAGCCTACTATGCCACAGTGTACAGCTACTGTTGTAAAAATTTTCAAAAACACAGTATTATCAACACAAGTCACCATATTAACACAATAGAACACTAGAACTTAGTGTTGTTGTCTAACTGAAATGTCCAACATTTGTTGACTCATCTGTGTGGACAGAAGATTGCTTCAGCTAAGACATTTCCCATGAAAATCTTCCAGTGTCCCCAAGACTACACAATTACACACACATATATATATATGTGTGTGTGTGTGTGTATATATATATATATATATATATATATATGCAAAATGGGCATAACTTTTAAAAAATATTTCAACTTTTAGTTTTAATTAGAAGAATGTTAATTATGACTGTTGATGTTGAAGACATTTAGTATGATGGGTAAGGTATAACCTTTAAAGCTTAACTGTTTTCATTCTAATTCCAACTTCTCCACTTCCCAACTAACTGTGCCATAGTTTCCTGTAGGGAAATGGAGTAAACCTAGTTCCTTAAAAAGAAGATATTTTTCAGGACTAAGGGGCATAATGACATGATCTGTATAGTTTCAGGGCCTGTGATGTGATAAGCACTCAATGAAAAACTTTCATAGATGACTTTAAAACAAGGGAAACATCCTATTCTTTTTTTTTTTTTTTTTTTTTTTTTTTTTTTTTGGACAGGCAGAGTGGATAGTGAGAGAGAGAGAGACAGAGAGAAAGGTCTTCCTTTTTGCCGTTGGTTCACCCTCCAATGGCCACTGCGGCCGGCACATTGTGCTGATCCAAAGCCAGGAGCCAGGTGGTTCTCCTGGTCTCCCGTGCAGGTGCAGGGCCCAAGCACTTGGGCCATCCTCCACTGCCTTCCCAGGCCACAGCAGAGAGCTGGACTGGAAGAGGGGCAACCAGGATAGAATCCGGTGCCCCAACCGGGACTAGAACCCGGTGTGCCAGCGCCACAAGGCAGAGGATTAGCCTGTTAAGCCACGGCGCCAGCCTATCCTATTCTTTTTTAAGACACTTATAATTTATGCTTTCTTTTTTAAAGATTTATTTATTTATTCAAAAGCCAGAGTGACACAGACACAGTGAGACAGAGAAATGTAGAAACAGACAGAGAGAGATCTTCCATCTGCTAATTCACTCTCCTCCTCAAATGGCTGGAATAGCTAGGACTGGTCCAGGCCCAAGCCAGGAGCCAAGAACTCTCTCCTGGTCTCCCAAGTGTATAGCAGGTGCTCAGGCACTTGGGCAATGTGCTGCTTTGCCAAAAGCATTAGCAGGGAGCTGGATATAAAACAGAGCATCTGGGAGTCAAAATTAACCTGCTGTGCCATGCTGGCCCCGTCTCAATCTATTCTTATAAGGAAATGGTAAGGTGAGGTATCTAGGGAGAAAAATTGGACCTTATAGCCCATGTACTAAGGATATTGTTTATCACCCTGTTATCCACAATTCATTGGTATTTTTTCATCATATTCCTAGTATGTATTAGAAGAACACATGGTAAAAGAGAATTCCTGAATTAAAGAAATGAGAGTATCACAGTTGGTTTCCTTTTCCATATGAAGATATTTTTAGACACGTTATATAATCTAGGGCCCTGGTAATCATCAGAGAAGGAAAAGTACCAATTATTTGATTATCTACATTGTGCTTCTTGTCTCTCTATTGTATCTTAATTTTTTTTTTAAAAAAAGCACTTGTCATGGATAATTAAAAACCAATCTACATTCCCTTATAGTTTCCGTGGCCCCACACTCTCCTGGTTTTCCCCTTACCTCTCTGGATATTTCTTTTGTCCCATGCATGGAGACTTGGAGTGATTTCTTATAATTTTATGTTGCTTCAAGATCCATTTTAGATGTGAGTTTAACTTTCTCAAGCCAGAAGCAAGGCTTAGAGATCCTCTGGATACAATACAATATCCAGTTCTCTGCCTCCTCCCAGTTCTTCATAGTGGTCAGCCCAGATGTGTGCCTTAAACAATCATGTCCTGGTGACCATCTCCTTATAGGACAGTAGATAGAACTTTTTTGACTCATCCACTGACCTCCACACCCTGCATGGAGTGCTCACATATGCCACAGTGCCCACGTTTCAATTACAGTGTGATTTCTCCTGCCTATTTGCTCTAAACCCACCAGTTAGAGTCATTCAAGGGAAATCTGATTGGGTAATGACCTAGACTCTAATAAAAACTATGATCCCTAGGTCCTTCTTCTCTCTTGCTCCTCACCTGTTGGTTGAGTGCATATGTTCAGGATAGCTTCCATTCCCATAGGTTCCTCATGTGTTTGAGTGACTTCTGAGTCTCATCTAGCAGCATGCTGAACATGTCCTGGAGAATGGTTAGCTTGGTAGGGATAAAGTGGGCTCAAGTCAAACAAAAACCACAACAGCGTCTGTCATAATAGGTTATTTCTTTTTAAAAAATATTTATTTATTTATTTGAGAAGCAGAGTTACAGACAAGAGAGAGGAAGAGAGAGAGAGAAAGGTCTTGTAGCAGCTGGTTCACTCTCCAAATGGCCAGAGCCAGGCCATTCTGAAGCAAGGAGCCAGAAACTTCTTATGGGCTTCCCCCACATTGGGTACAGGGGCCCAAGCTCTTGGGCCATCTTACACTAATTTCCCAGGCCATTAGCAAAGAGCTAGATCAGAAGTGGAGCAGCCAGGACACAAAGCAACACCCAAATAGGATGCTGACACTGCAGGCAGAGGCTTAACCTACTATGCCACAGCTCTGGCCCCAAGAATAGGTTCTTGAGAAAGGAGAATGGTGACGTGTTAGACATAGACATTATGCCATACCCCAGGATAAAGAAGTATCCCGTGAAAGGCACATTAGGAACCTCCACAGCCAAATCCTTTGGATTTCTGGTCAGCACAAGGCTAGAGTTTATGGTCACTCCCATGAGGAAGACCTCAAGACCAAATTAGAGAAAAAAATAAAGTTTTCTGCTCACTGCAGACTCTGTGCTCATTCCTCTTCTGTCTTAAGCACTCTTTGTCAGAAATACCTATCCATGGTTTTCAACAGCCACCCAACATTCAGATTCCCCACTATTACTTAGAGAACTGTTTTCCTGGAATACCCCAGATGTCTCACTGTAAGTTCTAACTAACATGTTTCAAATTTTTTTTTAGATTTATTTATTTATTTGAAAGTCAGAGTTACAGACAGAAGGGGAGAGACCCACAGAGAAAGAGAAACAGATAGAGAGTTTCCAACTGCTGATTTACCCCAAGATGGCCAAATGACCAGGGCTGAGCCAGGCCAAAGCCAGTAACTAGGAGCTTCTTCCAGGTCTCCCAAATGGGAATCAGGGACCCAAGCACCTGGGCTATTTTCTACTGCTTTCCCAGACCATTAGCAAGAGCTGGGTCAGAAGTGGGCCTGTGCTCTTATGGGATGCTGGCATTGTAGGTGGAAGCTTTACCAGCTATAAACAATGCCACCCCCCAAAAAATTTTTTACTTGCATATCCCAAATATGTTTCTCCTTTTACATTTCCTCTCAGAAGGACAGCCTGCCACCCACTCATTGGCTCAAGCAAGGATAACCTAGGAGTCATCCTGCTTACCTGCCATTCCCTAACTCCTGTCATCTCATTGTCCATTAAGTTCTTTGAATTCTCCCAGACTTTCAGTCCTATGGTCTCCTAATTCAACAAGTCATCATTTCTTCTTCAAATCACCACCTAAACACTCTAATCACCTCCAGGTGTTTCTCTTCACATTGTTTTCCATTCCATAGTCTAGAAGATGGCTTCCTTATCCTCATAATTTATTATACAATTCAGTTACTACTTATAGAGAATCCACTGTGTGCTGGGCTCCTCGTTAGGGTCCATGACACCATGGTAACGATGCAATTCCCTTGAACAGGTAACTTAAATATATACACACATCATTTGTGTGTATGTGTGTGTGTGTTACAAATAAGAGAATCAGCGCTAACAAAGATTTTAATTTCAATTGAGATACGCTAAATATAACTTTCCTCATTTGCCTATTCATTCATTTCTCCCATTCTACAATTCTTAGTGTCTCTTGAATGTCTTCTTAATAAATAACTCAAGCTCGGGGCTGGTGCTGTAGCGTAGCAGGTAAAGCCACCGCCTGCAGTGCCAGCATTCCATATGGGTGCCAGTTAGGGTCCCGGCTGCTCTACTTCCTCTGCTATGGCCTGGGAAAGCAGTAGAAGACAGCCCAAGCCCTTGGGCCCCTGCACTCACATGGGAGACCTGGAAGAAGCTCCTGGCTCCCAGCTTCAGATTGGCCCAGCTCCGGCCATTGCGGCCAACTGGGGAGTGAACCAGGGGATGGAAGACTTCTCTCACTGCCTCTCCTTCTCTCTGTGTGTAATTCTGACTTTCAAGTAAAATAAATAAATCTTTAAAACAATAAAATTCAAGCTCAATATTATATACAAGAGTATTCACGATCATGTATTTGCATCTCTTATATAGCTATATTTTCTGCTTCTCTTTCATTTATCTTCAGAACAAGTTTTGTGTGCAAAGTAATCTTGTCTTTTCCCTGGAACTTGCCATTTCTATCCCTGCTATTGGGAGTATCCTTTCTGTCTCACTCAGAAACTGAAGCTCAGTTATTCAGAGTAACTTATCTCAACCCACCTGACCTTTTGGGTTATTAGAGACCTCCTCATCGTACATAAATCTATCTCACCAGCTGTCCAATTGCATAGTAATTATCTATTTCTCATCTCGAATGTGAACTTCCTAACACGTCTCCATCATATTTACTTCCCAGCACAATGGCTAGCGCATAGCAGCAATTCCCAAATGCCTTTGAATGAATCAATGACAGAATGGACGAGTAAATTACCCCACTAGCACTTGGGTCAGATGCTGCAAAAATATCCTGGGCTTCATTGAATGGAATGCTTTTATTTCTTTTCTTTTGGAGAGTTCTGGAATGGTGGGCTAAAAATTCTGAGTCCTTAAATTGAGATTCAATTTAGTAACAAAGCCAACTAAACTCCAACAAAATTACTATCATTAGGGATATCTAAAAATCTATGGAACAACACAAACAGCCAAAGCAGTAGGAGATAGTTCATCAAACATTTTTCTTTGCCCCAATAGCACAGTTTTTTATTGTAGTTGATGAGGACCAAACATTTTGAAATCTGTTCAGTTCACTCAAAGGACAGCATGCCTCAAGATATTCATTCTTGAAATTCACCTTTACCTCATCTGTCTGCACAAAACTTGGCTGTTCTGAGAAATGAGGTTCATTGTGTCTGATTTATTTCCCACTTTTTTCCTCAAAGACAGGAGTACAGTGAAAATGCCAAACATTGAAAACAGGTGTAGATGGCCGGCGCCGTGGCTCAACAGGCTAATCCTCCGCCTTGCGGCGCCAGCACACCAGGTTCTAGTCCCGGTCGGGGCACCGATCCTGTCCCGGTTGCCCCTCTTCCAGGCCAGCTCTCTGCTGTGGCCAGGGAGTGCAGTGGAGGATGGCCCAAATGTTTGGGCTCTGCACCCCATGGGAGACCAGGATAAGCACCTGGCTCCTGCCATCAGAACAGCGCGGTGCGCCGGCCACAGCGCGCCTACCGCGGCGGCCATTGGAGGGTGAACCAACGGCAAAAGGAAGACCTTTCTCTCTGTCTCTCTCTCTCACTGTCCACTCTGCCTGTCAAAAAAAAAAAAAAAAAAAAAAGAAAAAGAAAACAGGTGTAGCAGTTGAGGCTACGTGAAAACACTCACTAATATTATCCATTTGCAGGAGATACACAAGCAACCCTTGCCTGGTTTGAACATTAAAAGCTTGGGTCAAACCACATCGGTATGCAGCCTTGTACACTTCCCATAGCTCTTTGATGATTTCTCCCAAAATCTGACTTTGGAAAATTTAGAATTGTTTAAATAAAGAATATTTTAGCAATGGCATCTTATAGAAGGGCAAACCCATTGAAAACTACACATAATGCCCAGCATAGTGAGTGCGCTTGATAAATGCTTTGTCATGAGGCAATAAATATGCAAGTGCTAAAATGAAAATTATTACCTCATACAGGAAATGGAAGATTTTGTGCATGCATACCTACATAATTTTATATATAAAATATTATACATGTATCTATTTAAAGCCAGACAGCCAAATAGCATGAATAATATATAGATTAAAACTCAATTTGGCTTTAAACAATTATATATTGTTCTGAAAGCTATAGGAAAGTCAAATTTCCATTAGTAAGGTTATTCTCTAATACTGCATTGTTCATTAATTGTTACTTGAAGATTGAGTGTGAAGTAATGGCTTCTATGGCACTTAGATTATATTTTATATTTGAAAAGTGCTTTGCAATCATGTGCCAGTGAAACGTTAACTGGCCTGATATCCATTATGGATGAGAATAAGGAATTCCTATATGCACAAGAACAGATTATTGGAACTTCTTTAAATAAGACCAGCAAGCCTTCATTAACTACATATGTCCTATAAATTATTGACCTGTCTACATCTTCCATTTTATGAACAATCTTTGAAGTTAAAAGTCTAAAATACTAGTCATTCTTCAGTTTCAGTCAGCTCTTGGAATAGAAAGTACACTGATTCAAATAGTCACTTTTTTTTTGTTATCAATACTCAACCTTAGTTTTTGCTCTTCTCAGGATTTTTGTGCCTATTAGTACTTATATATTTTTCTTTGACTCTTTATACTGTAGAAAACCTTTATCAGTTGGTAAAACAAAAAGTAACATTTTTTTCCTATTTTATTAATCTTTGGATTTTTACATGAAAGTCTTTCAGGCACTTGTTTAGTATTTAAATGTGCTCATTCTTCAAAGGATTAAACAGTGTTTTAAGACAATATATTATCTATTTTCACTAGCATATTATAATATACTTGTGAACAAGATATCTTTACATTTATAATATCCTTTATTCTTTATAGATACAATGCTCTTTAAGAACTTTAATTAGTTGACAGTTTTTCCCTATTTTTTTTTTAGCTTTGAATTAAATTGGGTGAACTGAAGTAGGCCATGCCACACCTCCAAGGTAGCAGAAATTCTGTAAGAGCCCATACAAATTACCCCTTAAAAATTCCTAATTTAGGGCTGGTACTTTGGCACAGTGAGTTAAGCCACAGCTGACGATGCCAACATCCTATATTGGAGCCCCAGTTCAAGTGTCAGCTACTCCACTTCCACACCAGCTTTCTACCAATGTACCTGGAAAGGTGGCATAACATAGCCCATGTATTTGGGCCTCTGCCATCCATATTAGAGACCAGGGTGGAGTTTCTGGCTCCCAGCTTTGGCCTGGCCCAGCCTGGGCTGTTGCAGCCACTTGGGGGAGTCAAACAATAGATGCAAGATTTCTCTCTATATATTTCTCTCTCTCTCTCTCTCTCTCTCTCTCTCTCTCTCTCTCTTCCTCTCTCTCTCTCCTCTCTCTCTCTCTTCCTTTCAAATAAATAAATAAATCTGTAAAAAGATAAATCCCAATTTAAAGTATTCATTTGTTTAAAAATTCTTTGCTGTTATTAACAGAGTTCATGCTGTGTAAAAAGTAGCGGTTGTAAAATACATCTGTAGTTTAAATATTAATAATGTGCCTGATTCTTTAATCAAACAAACTAGGATGCTTACAACCCTGGGTGGAGTCAGAAAGACTGAGCAGAAGCACTGGAAGAATTCAGATGACAGCCCAGCTGGTAAGGACAGGAGGTAGGACAGGGTGTGGGGCTGAGTAAGGAAAGGGGCCATCAGGGAGAGGCTGCTGTAGAATCACCTGGGGAGAATGGAGACATTACAGGGGAGTGAGAGGGACTAGCAGGAAAATCAGGCGCCAGGGAAGAGATGTGAGTTGACTCTCAGACATTTGAAACTTGGGGTTGAGATGTCTGACAGGTGCATGGAAGAAGTGTAGACCTGGACCATGCGACAGGGAAAGGGATGTAGTGACTGAGAAAGTGGGTTTACAAGTCACCTTGCAGTTACTTCTCCTGGTCTATTTTAAACAGAAATCTGGGTTTACATAGTGAAGACATAATTCTGCCTGTTTCTTTCTGGGATCTATACTAAGCTTAGGGGAGGTATTGTATCATCACATGAACTAAATAAAACAAAGAAAAATTTATATAACATAAAGAAAGAAAATGAAGTATTATTTAGGACTGTTTTCATGACTTCATCACTTACTATCTTGTCTAAATGGGTTTCCATCAAAACTTATTTATATTTTCCAAATACAATCATTTTTAAGGGGTAAAGCCCTTTCCTTGGGGAAAAATTATGTTTAGAGCTAGTCTTATAGTGTAGAGTGTGGTGGTTCTACAATCATGAGTTTTCAAAGTTCCTTTTTTTTTTTTTTTTGCTAACCCTATTAAATAAGGTATTCCTAAGTGCTCACTTATACCTAATCAAGAAACATTGTTCTGTTTTGGGTATTTTTATCTCTGCTCTGAGTTCGGACCTAGTCCCCCTCTGCTCTTCCAGCTTTTTTTTTTTTTTTTTTGACTTGGAAAGGAGAAATGAATCAAAAACAAAAAGTTACAGCTGAACACCTATCACCTATGCCACAGTTTTGTGACCACAACACCATAAAACTCTTTCTAAGCAAATAAAATCATGATCTCTTTTCCAACCCAGCTGTTCAAATTTTGCAGCTCCATCTAATTATTGCTTATTTGCATTGGATAGTTCATCTTCTCCTGGTTCTGACACAAAATTAATTGCAGATACAAAATTATTTCTTAAATATTTGTAATGATAAATTTTACTCAAGTGTTTTATAATTTCAAAGTCCATTTAAATAGAGCCTTGAATAATGTAGAACCAAAGATGAAAAGAAGTTTAGGCAATAAATGTGTGTGTTCAACATATATTTGTGGGACACAGTATTAGAACCACTACAAGAACTTACAATGAATTTGGCTCTTTCCTGTTGGCAGACAATACAATTGTTAATATGTGAATTTTAGAGACAAACACTAATGAGAAAAACTAGTCAGGTTAAAGATATGAAAAACATAAAAGCAGTTATTGACACATTTGGGATCTGTACACAAGGATGGAAAGAACAAACTGATGCCGAATCAAACTTTTCCTTCAGATTAGGTGGAATTGCATTTGAACTTTAAGGAGACGAATAGAGGATGGGACCCCAAGTCACAATAAACATGCATGTGTATATATTACACATGGTGAGGTAACTATTTTCCCTTTGAAGACAGTGTATTTAGAAAGTTCATTGACAGATTTAATAGCAGATTTGTGGTATTCTCTCTTATCACTTGGAAGACGTTGGTTCCAGCCTCCAAAGGAATGCTTCTCATTCTGCTAGTTTGCTAAGGTTCTGCATCAGCTTTTAAAGTTTGTATTCAGGTGCATGCTTTGTTCTATCTATGATCTAAGTAGTGAAGAGGAAAACATGTGGTAACACTGATGTGTTAGCAAGGAATTTTGTATATCATGAAAGTTATTTATATAATGTGCTGAGACTAAAACAGTTACAATTTGTTGCCAATTTGAATCTTTACATAAGATAGAAAATATGTGCAATTTGGAAAACAGTGTTCAAAAGCTGCTAAACTTGACACATTTCCCTGACTTGCATCAATCAACCATAGATTTTTTTTTTAAGTGCAAGACTTTTCAGTTGAAAATTCAATAAGTCATAATTTTTTCTTCTTATAGTTTCCTCATTAAACCAGTCCACGGCATTGCATATTTGAAAACATTTTTTACATGTCAGTGAGAGCAGCAACACAGCAAAATGCTTTCGTTTTCATCTCAAGATTCTTCTTAATATCCAAAGAATTCATATGCAAAAATTAGCCAGCTGAATCAAGAGGATGATTTCTCAAGGGGGCCTGCCAAATATTCTGCTAAAGAGCAACAGTGAAGAAGAAAACCTGAATGGACTCACCCACTCCATCTCTTGGAGGGTATGTGTCCTCCACAGGTGGTGTAGGGGCCCTCACCTCTGACAGTTTTCTAGTAACTAGTAGCTTAACAACTCCATCCAGTGCTTTACTAAAACCATTAACTTCAGGAGGAAACAGCTGGTGCTGGGGGAGGAGGTGTAAGGATGTGGGGACTAGACAGAAAGACACAGGGGACAAAACGACTATTTCATCAGTGAAACTGGGCCTATGCATAGCCAGAGGTTTCAAAGCTCACCTACCTCATTCAGTGAAGCTTTCCTTGACTGCTGACATTAAACACAGTCCTTTACTCTGCTTAGGCAAGACAGACTGAACCAAGTAGTGACAAATTTGCCAGATTGTGCAAATGAAAACACAGGTTATCCAGACAAATTTGAATTTCAGATAACTAAGATGTAATTTTTCAATGAGTTGATGATTTTCAAATTATAAAAGTGTTCATTATTTACCCAAAATACGAATTTAATGAGGCATTCTGTATTTTGTCCGGCAGCCTTATACATGGGCAGAAAACAAGCATATGGAAAAGAAAATAGAAGACGCATCGTAGCTGAGATCCCAGCCCTGTCCTAATGTGCACAGCCTCTCCATGAATCTCTACCTCCCATCTTCACCCCTCTCCATCTTCATCACTAGCCCTATCCAGTATTCCCCATAGATTCACAGTGTCTCCACTACCATTGAGAACCAGAAAGCCTAGTTTGAGGTAAGAGCCACAAATACATTTTACCACACATTATATTCTAAACTGCTTCTTTGTGAGGCTATGCTCTCTCTCTCTCTCGCTCTCTCTCTCTCTTTTTTTTTTTTTTTTTTTTTGACAGGCAGAATTAGACGGTGAGAGAGAGAGAGGAAGGGCTTCCTTCCGGAGGATTAGCCTAGTGAGCAGCAGTGCTGGCCTGAGGCTATGCTCTCTTAAATCCTTTCCTGATGACCACATATTATTTTAATCTTTCATTGGACAGAAACATACATCCTCTTTTTGTAAGTATATAGTCTGTCTCCTGCAATCTAGAAATAATTTGGACCAATCAGAAAGGAGGCCTCCAAAGAGCCTTGAGCCCAGTGCATTGACATATACCACATGTATTCACAGAAAGTGTCAAAGGACCTCTAACCCTCCTCATAAGCCAACACCTCTGATTGACTTCTCATCTAAAATGTCCTAGTCACCATTACATACAAAAAACATATTTTGGACAACTGGCTCGAGTCAGATGCTATGATAAGATTCCATGACATTCTTAAACTCATGGAGGACAGCCAGACTTTGTAAACCTGGAGAGCTTCAACCATCATGACTGATAAGATGATGGCACACTTGGGAATTGCAGTCCAATCAACAATCTGAATTAGATTTGCACTTCTTTCTCCAGGCAGTACCTGTCTATCATTCCTAGGGCCATGCATAGTTCAGTGCTATATCCAGGAGTAGCCTTAGTTAGGTCTACAGTCTTGTTGCATTTGGTTGAACTCTTGGATACTATAGAGTTAAGGAGAAGCACTTTCCTGCTTCTTCAATTAACTCATGCTTTGGCTCTGCCCCATGCATACTGAATGCAGCTCACATAAAGAGTGAGCGCACAATGTTGTGATCTCATCCTATAGTTGGACATTACTTTGTTGGCTCTCACACTTGAAGTAATTTGAATTTCTCAGCTTCTATACATCATGCATTTTGACAGAATTTGCAGGTTCGTTCTTTATTCCAGGCCTAATGGATAAAATGAAACTTGGTGAATTCCCAGAGTTGGACAACCTTCAGAATGCTGTGACACCAGATGAAGCAGACAGTACCCGCTTGTGTTCTCCAAAACCCAGCCCTCCTAGGGCCCGTGGCAGGGTGCAATTGTTCCAGGGAAAAGCATTGAACTTTGTGAACCGGTAACTAATCTCCACTATCGACAAAAGCTTCTGAAGTTCCAGAAGCCGGTGTTCATCCCTCCTGTTCCTTTATCCAGCAAGGATGATAAGTTGAAAATAACATCTGACTATCACCAGCTAGCAAAATGACTGGCACATATAAAATAGATTCTTAATGAACGTGGTTCATTCCTGATGATCTCCAAGAGAAAAGTTACTTTATAAAAACCAACTCTAAGTATTAGGGTTAGTTTGTTTGGTGTTTGTCTATTTGGTTTTAGTTTTGTTTTGTTTCGCTTCACTTTGCTTTTAGTTTAATACTCATCACAACTTTCTTTCAGATTAGTTTCAAGATTTAGAGCTCTAAATCTACTCTTATACAGAAAAGAGTTTCCAATGAAATGCATCTTCAGATACATCAGCTTGCTGTATTAGTTGGCTTTTCATTACTTTAACCAAAATACATGCAGAAGCTAACTTAAAGAAAATGCTTATTTTTGATCTTGGTTTAGGAGAGCAGCAGCCCCACTGTCTTGGTATGTGAAGCACATGAAGACTGGTGAAACACGTTAGGAGAGAGGATCTCATACAAGTTAAGGAGCAGAGATGGAATGGCTGAGCTCCCCTGAGACCCAGATAACCAGCCTTCTGGTGAGAGTGACTCTCCAAGGTCATGGCCCCAGCAATACTAGGACTTCTCACTAGGCTCGCTCCTAAACTCCATAATCAGATCAAGTCTCCATCCTTATCTATTAAAATTAATCCATTAACTATTAATATAAAACTATGGGAACCAAGATACCCCCTACCCTCATAATATTTGTGCCTTTGAAGGACACCCAAACTATTATTCAAAGTATCAAAAAATTGTAATATAAGGGGTCTTCAAAAATGCTTGGAAAATGTACATTATAAGAAAACAATGCATCGATTTCAAAATTTTTTGCACCCAAATAAAGGCATATTAACTTGCTATAACACGTCTAAACAGGATCTAGTATAAGGTGCTAAGAAGAATAAGACATCGGTTTGAAAGGAGTTTCTATCACAACGATAGGAATTCTGCTAAAATTAAAGCAAGAACAAATATGAACTTTATGATTAAGCTTGAGTAGAAGCATGGTGAAATCACTGTTGGTTTATTAAAAGTCTACAAAGGGGCCAGTGCTGTGTGTAGAGGGATAAGCTTCTGCCTGCGGCACTAGAATCCCATATGGGCTCTGGTTCTACTCTCAGCTGCTCCACTTCCGATCCAGCTCTCTTGCTATGGCCTGGGAAGGCAGTAGAAGATGGTCCAAGTGCTTGGGCTCCTGCACTTTCTTGGGAGACTGGGAAGAAGCTCCTGGCTCGTGGCTTCAGATAGGCTCAGCTTTGCCAGTTGCTGCTATCTGGGGAGTGAACCAGCAGATGGAAGCCCTTTCTCCCTATCTCTCCCTCTCTCTGTAACTCTACCTCTGAAATAAATAAATAAAATCTATTTTAAAATGTACAAAAACAATGCTCCAAATAAATTAACAGCTTAAAGTGTCTGTACCTATTTTAAGAAAGAAAGATTATGTTGAAGAAATCCACAGTACAGATCATCCACATCAATTTGTAAGGAAAATTAATCTTGTTCCTGTCTTAATTGACCTACAATTAATAGCATAAACAATCTCCAACATCGTAGACATCCCAATTGGTTCAGCTTAGATATCTGTGACTGAAAATTTGAAGCTAAGCAAACTTTCTACTTGACAAATGACAAAAATGTTGCACCCAGATCAACTGCAGACAAGAGCAGAGGTTTCTATGCAAATATTCGACAAGTGAGATCAAGATCCTGAGGAATTTCTTGGATGAATTGGAACAGCTGATAAAATATTGCTTTACCAGTATGATCAAAGACAAAGCACAGTGAAAGCAATGGTTACCAAGAGACTGCAGTGCTCCAGTCAAAGCAAGAACAGAGAGGTCAAGAGCAAAACATGTAACAGTTTGGGAGGATGTTCAAGGCATTTTTTTGTTGACCTTCTGGAAGGCCAAAGAATTATAACATCTGCTGATTAGGAGAGTGTTTTGAGAAAGTGAGTCAAAGTTTTAGCAGAAAAAAAAAATGTGCAGGAGAGTCCTTGTCTACCGTGACAATGCCCCACTCATTTTTTTTTTTTTTTTGGACAGGCAGAATGGACAGTGAGAGAGAGAGAGACAGAGAGAAAGGTCTTCCTTTTCTGTTGTTTCACCCCCACAATGGCCACTGTAGCTGGCGCTGCGGCCGGCGCACCAAGCTGATCCGAAGCCAGGAGCCAGGTGCCTCTCCTGATCTCCCATGCGAGTGCAGGGACCAAGGACTTGGGCCATCCTCCACTGCACTCCCAGGCCACGGCAGAGAGCTGAACTGGAAGAGGAGCAACTGGAACAGAATCTGGAGCCCCAACCGGGACCAGAACCCGGTGTGCTGGCACCGCAGGTGGAGGATTAGCCTAGTGAGCTGTGCCGCTGGCCCCCACTCATTCTTATGATCCAACAAGGGCAAATTTGCAAGAGTTTAAAAATTTATTTTATTTATTTGAAAGACAGAGTTAGAGACAGAGAGGGAGGTCTTCCATCTGCCAGTTCACTCCCCAGATGTCCACAATGGCTGGAGCTGCACTGATTCAAAGCCAGGAGCCAGGAGCTTCTTCCAGGTCTCCTATGCAGGTGCAGGGGCCCAAGGACTTGGGCCATCTTCTACTGCTATCCCAGGCCATATCAGACAGCTGGATCAGAAGAGGAGCAACTGGGACTCAAAGCAGCGCCCATATGGGATGCTGGCGCTTCAGGCCAAGGCTTTAACCTGCTGTGCCACAGCACCAGCCCCTCTTTCATAATCTTTAAAAAAAATCTTTAAAGAGCATCTATTTTTTTTTTTCAGTTAAGAAGGACTGCGTTGATGTGGTACAATTCCCAAATCTGTAGTACTTTGGGACTGAACTAAATGTCTGGTCCCATTGCTGATAAGAATGTCTTAAACTTGACAGAGATTATATTGAGAAATAAAGTTTATATTTTCTCCTTTTACTTTTAATTCCATTTTTCATGAACTTTTGAAGTATGCTCATATTTCAGGTGCAGATGCTTCTAAACCTGTCTGAAATATACAAATTTCTTACCAATATTTTCTACTTCTTAAAAAGACTAGAAATAGCATAAAATATCTATTATGTTTATTTGCATTTTATACACTATAATTTTGACCTTGCCACTGATAATGATTGGTATGCAAAAATAGAAAAGAGCCATTAACTTAGATAAGACGACTTTTTTACATGCCGAAAGTACTGTTGCATTTCAGATCAAATGTTGCTTTTGTGCTTCTTGACATAAAAATCACATTCAATAGAAAACCCAATAAGCATTTGAATGGGTTGAAACATTGTTTCTCATCACACAGCTTCATTCTCTTATTAGTTAAGTTCACCAAGGATGGAGGGAAGACCGGCATGGAACGGCTAAGTCTTGATTATGATGAAACATTACAGCTGAGCTCTCCAGCCCCTGGCTGAGGTCAAGCAAGGTGGAAGAGATGACTTCACACGGGCTCCTGCCAGAGCTTGCTATCCGATGTCGACGGCTGACAACAAGCCAAGTGAATTCACTCAAGTTTGGACGCTGTGCAACAAGATTTGTGCCTCATGTGACTGTGTAATTGATCTGTATACCCCAGATTAGACTATTTATAAACCCTGAGGAATTGTCAGTGTGATGCAAATTTCACTACTAAGAAAAAGAGGTGCTTCACTGTACTCACAGATGACCCCACTGACCACTCTCTGAGGTGTACATATTGAGCCCAATAAAAATATTTGACCCAAGCATCTTATATGAAGGCAAATTTTACAGTTAAACATCCTCTTTCAGAGAAAATCGTACTCATTTATTTGCATGTTGCCTGTCCCCTCTCACACTGGAATGCAAAATTCATGAGAGTGGGGAGAGTCTGGTTTGTCCACTTCTGCATTCCTCAATGTGTAGAAGAGTCCCTGGGCCATAAGAGGCTTTGAGAAATATTTCTTCAATGAACGATAAATGATAGAAATCAGAATCATTAAACATCATTTAGTGGAGCCACTGAGTAGAGAAAAGACGGCAATAAAACTGAGATGGAGACCCAAGGCACCACCTGGATGTGTACTATTGTGTTCCCTTAAGAAAGAAGTGACACAAGTAGGACAAAATGTTGAACTCTGGCCAAAAAAGAAAAGAAAAGAAAACATCAATTGTAGTTTGCAAAACTGGTTAAATGCCTGCTGCTGCTTAATTTATATATCATCCAGATTAAAAATGATAATCAACAGTTGCAGGCTGTGAGTACAGGTAGTCCATGATTGCATACTTACCTATATATTTGACTACTTTAAATTACTCAAGCCCATAGTGACTCAAGAACCCAAAATGTTTGGGTGAAAGTACTTGATTGGTTACATTGGTCAAATAATTTTATTTTAAAATTTTAAGTATTTATTTTTATTGATAGGCAGAGAGCCTAAGATAGATGATCAGAGAGCTTCTGTTTATTCTGTTTACAAGTTAATGCCCCCAAATACCCACAGCAAGCAGGGACAGGACAGGCGAAAGGCAGGAGCCCAGAATCTAATTTGTATCTTCCACATGAGTGGCAAGGACACATATGGGTGGCAGAGCCATCACCTTCTGCCTCCGGAGGTGCACATTAACAGGAAGCTGGAATTGTTAACAAAGCCCAGACTCATACCCACACAGATGTGGGATGCGTGTATCCCAAGTGGTAACAAACACCCACTTAAATCGAATTATTTCAATTTTCCTTTTTATTCAGCTCCCTCGACTGAAAACATCCTTTGGAGACTATAGAAAGCTTGGGGCCACATCCGAAATCCTAGATCATATTTATTTACAAACATATTTTTCTGCCTCTTGGATTATACAGTACATTTCTAAAGGTGAACAAGGGTCTATTGCTATTTGAATACATAAATGGCAATGCCAAACAAGTGATAAACAGACTGAAAAGTTCCATCCTTAACACTGACACTGGGATACACAGAGATAGATTATTTCATTGGCAACTGTTTGACAGTTGGAGCTCTTCCTTTCCTTTTTACATTGGACTCTCCATGCTTCAAGTTTCAAGTAAATACCATGGTCTCTGTAGGAAACAGTATGACAGATTTATGGGGCCTCAGAAATAATTCTCTAAGAGATTTCACAGTGCCAGCAGCTAGAATATATTACAGCTCATTTCTGAGGAAGTAGCCCGGAGCTTCTCCAGTACCGTAAACAGTGGTGTGCTGGTCTCCTCTCCATTCATTCATTCACCCAAGACACTTTCTGATAATTTCTCTATCCTTATGCAGATGGGCCTATTGGTGGGCATTGTCATTGGACTGGAGCATCCCCCGCTCTGGGCAGTCACTGGACAGTCACTGGTAGGTCTAAATATGCCCTTTGAGCTTTGGGTGTTGTTTTCCTGCAGTGAGAGAAATGAAGAGAAAGATGCCCACAAGGTCATGCAGGAAAGAATATCAAGGTTCTTCGGAAGCTGTCTGACTCAAATGCTGTTTGACATACCTGGGGGTAAGGTGGGAGATCCTGTTGAAGATATTTCTTCCATTCTTTTCAGTACAACTTTTCTTCCCTGAACAGGCCTGACATACTTTCTCTTATGCATTTGCTCCGAATAGTCCCTCTGTCTAAGGAGGAACAGGGGCCATCCTCCAAGGCAAATTGTTCAACAGAACCAAAACCCCTCATCAAAGTTTCTCTAATTCTCCTGGCAAGAGTCATTTTTTGGAGCCACCACTGTGGCTTAGTGGGTAAAGCTGCCCCCCGCAGTGCCGGCATCCCATATGGACACTGATTCCAGTCCTGGCTGCTCCACTTCCAGTCCAGCTCTCTGCTATGGCCTGGGAAAGCAGTGGAAGATGGCCCAAGTGCTTGGGTCCCTACAAGCATGTGTTATAACTGGTAGAAGCTCCTGGCTTCAGGTGGGCCAAGCTCCGGCCATTGCAGCCATCTGGGAAGTGAACCAGCAGATGGAAGACCTCTCTCTCTCTTTCTGCCTCTGCCTCTACCTCTCCATAACTCTGCCTTTCAAATCCATAAATAAATTTTCAAATAAAAAGAGTCATTTCTCCTCCCTGTGAATATCCTTAGCAGCTTTACTTACCAACCTAGTGAGCTTCAGACATTTTCAATAGTTCTAAAAGTTGCAGGTGGGAGGGAGGTTATGGGGGGAAAAAGCTGCTATAATCCAAAAGTTGTACTTTGGAAATTTATTTTTATTAAATAAAAGTTAAAAAAATAGTTGTCTGAGATTCTAATGATAAACCTTTGGGAAGGAGTGAATGCTATTTATCTCTGGGTCCTCTATGCTCCCCAGATGAAAGTGTTCTGTGCAGTAGGCTGTTATTAGATGCATGCTAACTACTCCTGGAATAGTATCTCCTTTCCATAGAAAATAGAGCTCAAAATTATATTCTGGCAGCATACCTTTTTCCATTTTCAGCCAGTCTGTCTCCTTTATAAAATAAAAGGGTGGGGAATTATACTATCAAAATAAATAAATATCCCTAAAATGTTTGCAAAAATCACTAAATACACACACAAAACAAAACAAAACAAAAAACTCATACTGACAGCTATGAACTAGCTGATACACCCTTTAAGCTCCAGGAATTCAGCATAGCCTGGTATCCCAGGCATCTCAAAGCTGTCAAATGTGGACTCACTAAAATACTGACTGTCGACATTGAGGGGCTGATTAGTTCACTTATTGTTCGGGTTCTTTAATCTTCCCGCTTCTCTTCCTGATCTGCTTGGCTCTCAGAAGCAACAGAGAAGCTGAAACTAAAGCTCTGGCTATAGAGTGCATAGGAAAAGATGATAAGTGGCTAAAAATGTAACTCTACTCTTGTGTATTTCAGTTACAAACTGTATTAAAATGACAGCTATCCCAATCAGACCTTTCTTTTAAGTAATTCAAATTTATTTCTGCATTTTAAAACTTTATTTATTTACACACACAGAGAAAGCTCTCCCTTGTGTTTGTTCACTCCCTAAACACCTGCATCGGCTGGGGTCTTGGCCAGAGAGAAGCTGGGAATTGCTAACTCAATCCAAGTCTCCTACGTGGGTGGCAGGAGCCCAGTTCTCTCAGCCGTCACCACTGGCTCTCAGAGTTGGCACTGCAGGAAGCTGGAGTTAGTGTTGAACCCAGGCACTCTGTTATGGGGCGTGTCTTCAAAACTGGGAAAATACCTGAATCCATATTTTGTTATTTTGCTTGCTTTTTGGACACCCTTGTCTAAACATGGAGCATTTCATGGCACTTGATGTAGTTTTTCTTCCTGATAGGCTTTGTTAACTATTACATACTATGCAAGATAATTTTCAAAACTTACTTCTTTCCTTATGAGTTAAAGGTCATATTCAAGTGACATAATGGGTTAGTGTTACAACTCAGCTTTAGGTCTGGGTTTTCTGTTTCCTAATTTCAGAACACTAAATAAGTGCTAAAAAGACAGATGCCATTAAATATCAAGCTCCTTTAGAACATATAAAAAAGTTATTGGGCCGGTGCCATGGCTCACTTGGTTAATCCTCCACCTGCGGCACCAACATCCCATATGGGCACCGGGTTCTTGTCCCAGCTGCTCCTCTTCCAGTCCAGCTCTCTGCTTTGGCCCAGGAGGGCAGTGGAGGATGGTCCAAGTGCTTGGGCCCTGCGCCTGCATTGGAGACCAGGAGGAAGCACCTGGCTCCTGGCTTCAGATTAGCGCAGCACCAGCCGTAGCAGCCATTTGGGGAGTGAACCAATGGAAGGAAGACCTCTCTCTCTCTCTCTCTCTCTCTCTCTCACTGTCTAACTCTACCTGTCAAATAAGTTTAAAAAAAAGTTGTTATTAACAAATAGTTTAACTCCAGTGGAATTTTTTCTAGGAAATATCTATTACCCAAAATAATAGTAATAAGTAATAAGATAAATGTAACAATCCTTAAAACTAAGGAAAACTAGATGTTCATCAAAAGGTTAAAAATAGACCTATAAAAGGACCAAGACATTCCACTCCTATTCACATATCCATAACAGCCAAAGAAGTAGGAATAACTCTAATGTTGCCCAGAAACTAGTGAATGAATAGTAAGATTGTCGTATCTCCACCAGCTGAGTACTGTTCAACTATAAAAAGGAATGAAGACTGCTAACACATCACAGTGGGAAGGGACCATGACAATACTATCTAAGAAAGAAGCCAGATGCAAAAGACACATTACGTTGTGTGATTCTACTTACAGAAAACATCCAAAGTAGGCAAATCTATGGACTTAGGAAACAGTGCCCACAGAGTGGGGTAATGTACATCACTGCCAATAGTCAGGAGCTTCCTTTTGGGACATCAAAAATTTTCAAAATTGATTGTGATGAATGATGTTGCCAAACTCTGGAAATGTATCAAAAACCAATCAATAAATTGCATGACATGTGAGCTATATCTCAGTAAAGCTGTTAAACACACATACATGAGGATACTTCAAAATGTTTGTGGTACATGGAATAAAATGTATGTTTATTTTGATGCAAAAATAAATTTTGAAGTGCATGCATACCTGGAGTCCTCCCTAAGTTCATGGAAAAGGGATAGTATTAGAAACTGCATGAATCTCAAAAATTTTGTACAAAATACAGTTACAATTCTGTTTTTCCATGAGATTTTGGAAGCACCCTGGTGTGTACGTGTGTGTGTGTATGTGTGTGTATGTGTTTTAAAACATAAGTCTGTAGAAACTTAAAACCTATTTTAGCTATTATCATTCACTATTTTATTTATTTTTGTACTTATATTCCCTGACATTGCCACCGATCTCCTTCCATCTCTATCTCTAGACTGAGAATGACCTCTTGGCACCCCTCAACTTTCCTTCTGAGCACATACCACATTTAAAGACACCTGCAATCATTCTGACAAAGGATCTTGTCTGTACTGATCACTGATTCACCTGTGTGCCGTGTATAGGGAGCATGACTCATGGGTAGTGTTTTAATGACTGAAATATGCACATTAAGTAGGAAGACCTCAAAACATCCTAAGAAAGCAGATAAATGTAATTGTATGAAACTTTCCATATCAATAAAAATGGAGAACAGAAAAGATTATCTATCTATTGGAAGGGGAATCCCAAATCTTACCATTTTGTATAAACTTCAGATTGGAAAAGATTGTAGATGGACTTCAGGAAGGCCATTCTGTTCCTGATATTTTGTGCAAAATGTTCTTTGTATATGTGTATACTTCTTCCAAGAGTCTATTTGGTAGTTGTTCCTATGTTTTTAAGCTGTAAATGAGTCCCATAACAGCCAATACTAGACCTTGTTCATAAAGCCCTCCCAAATATGAGTGATATGCAAAACAAAACTAGTCCATTTTTTCACTGTCCCTAAATGATCAACACCAAATTCTGTTGATCCTAGCACCTAAACATTAACTGACTGTGTCCCTTGTCTCTACTGCCAGTTCTATTGCTCTGACTCAGGTGTTGGTAATGGCCTGCCTGCACCACTGGACCAGCACCCAATACTCTCCCTGCCACCAGCTGAAAGGCACGTACATCCTCCCCCTGGGGAATTAGTCACCCACAGACTCATTGGCAAGTAAAAATCCTGGGCTCGGTGACTACAGCATGTATATCTGCATTCATGATTGTGACACTTTTTTCCCCTGTTTAGTACATGTGAAAGGGACAATCAGATTCCTAGAAACAAAGATCACAATTAATCATATATATAGGGGCTGGTACTGTGGCATTCAAGGTTAAGCCTCTACCGCTTAACCTGGAATCCCACATGGACACCAGTTCATATGTCCCAGGTGCTCTTCTGATCCAGCTGTCTGCTTATGGCCCAGGAAAAGCAATTTGATCCAAGTTCTTGAAACCCTGCACCCGTATGGGAGACCTAAAAGAAGCTCTAGCTCCAGGCTTCGGTTTGGCCCAGCTCTGACCATTGTGACCAGTTAGGGAGTAAACCAACAGCTGAAAAACCTCTCTCCTCTCTTTCTGTCTCCCTCTTTCTCTGTTTGTAACTCTCTCAAATAAATAACACTAAAATCTTAAAAAAAATAAATCTCTATGGTTATGTCTGGAACTCAGGAGATGTTAGTAGATGTTGAATAGTCATTTGCTTATTTGAATGGATCTGTAATCTCCAAAGACTGAATGTGCACTTGAAATATGGGCAAGGTTTAATGCTGAACAAATTAATATTGTTCTATATACCATATACTCTTGTGGGTATATAGTCTATTTGTTCATTATTTAGACAATCTTCTAAAGTTATCTTACAGGGAAAAAAGGCAAAAACCTTGAAAACAGCAGGAGTGTACTTCCATGTAGGGTGCTTTGAGAAACTGATGTGTCTTAAAACCAAAGCAAATCCCATGAACAGAATAAAACCCCAATATACACTTAGAGGGTAGAGTAGATGATTTTAACAAAGCCCTAGAAGCAGCTATATTAAAATTGCCATTTTGTTCCAAGGAGATTTCTAGATTGTTTTAATATATTTATGTAAATTTATAATAACTTGAATTTTAAAAGTTGTTTTATCAAGGATTTTTCCACTATGTTGAACTAGCCTATTAGGTTTATTCCATTTTGTTCTTTCTTATAAAGCTTTAGTATATATTTAGTTACGACCTAATAAAAACCTTGCACAACAAAACACACTGATGTTTGGATAGCTGCTCTATTGTGGTTCCCCACAAGCAACATTCAAGGTTTATTTGTTGTTGCTTCTGGTTCCATGTTAGCCAATTTCCAAAGGTGTTTAACTCCAATAGCTGCAACTATTATGAATATTTTTGATAGATGATAAGTGTTCAAATTAGGAAATAAATGTCCAACCTATCAATAAAAAGGCATTTAAAAACTTTTAAAGAGCCAACCTACATTAGATTAACAACGTCCAATCACCTTGTATTACATTACACAGACAATAACGTGTTCATTTCAAATCAGCTTTTACAAAGGTGAACCGCCAGTGTCCGTGATTCCTGAGAATGTGGACCTTATGTTCTCTGGGGTTACCTTCCTTTCTGGTACCCAAAACCTCCATCCACCCATGAACTGGGTTTTGGCCTTGGAAAATCTTTGAGGCTTGATTACATTTTTGTAAAAATTAAAGTGTTGCATTGGATCACAGTGCCTGATGTATTGGGACTCTTTCCAGTTCCAAGATCTAGGATTCCAGGATTTACTATGTAGTCTGAGGCTTAATAGGATAAAGCTAATTTTAGGGAGATAAAAATGGGAGAGTCAAAGGTAGACCCTGGTGAACATTTGGAAATATAGATCATTTTCAGATGTAAAGTCTGTCCCCCTCCAGTGCTGATTTATCCTAATAATGTTAAGAGGAAAATGACTAAAATGATGATTGGTATCCTAAACTAATATTAGCTATTTCCTATTGGCCGTGGTCAGCACTGGGATGTATTTCATTCACCTGCCCTTTCTTACCTTCAATATTTCCCAAGCCATCTACTTAACTCTCAAAGTCTCACTCTCACCAGGCAATTTTCCATTTTAGAAATCATCTGGGGGGAAACCCCCTCAAGTCCCCACCTGTCCTCATCAACACCTTTTTTGTGAAGATCCAATCATGTTAATAGACTTCAATGACTGGAGGAAGAAAATTTCTTGTGTCTTTTTAAGTCTTGTGAGCACTCCCTACTCTTGAACTCATCTTGGCCTATCTTCCTAAAAATATAGATTTCTCTAGTGGTTCCTTTCTCTTCTCTGCTGTATTTCTACATTATTCCCCATGTCCTGTAGATATGGTCAACTCTACATTGTTCCCCACATCCTATAAGTCTGGCCAACTGTCTTAAAAAGCAAATGAAACAAAACCTCAAACTTATATTCCTTTTTTTTAAAAAAAAGATTTATTTATTTTATTTGAAAGTCATAGTTACACAGAGAGAGGAGAGGCAGAGAGAGAGAGAGAGAGGTCTTCCATCTGATGGTTCACTCCCTAGTTGGCCACCATGGCTGGAGCTGAGCTGATCCAAAGCCAGGAGCCAAGAGTTTCTTCCCAGTCTCCCACTTGGGTGAAGGGGCCCAAGGACTTGGACCATCTTCTACTGCTTTCCCAGACCACAGCAGAGAGCTGGATTGGAAGTGGAGCAGCTGGGTCTCGAACCGGCACCCATATGGGATGCCAGTGCTTCAGGCCAGGGCGTTAACCCACTGTGTCACAGCGCTGGCCCCAAACTTATATTCCTTTGGAGTCACTGTGCTGCTGTTCTCATTCCCTTCTCTGTGAGCCCACAGGAAGACAGTCTGTGCACATCAACTCTAGGTTCTCTCTTTGCATTGGTGCCCACAATCTCCATTTCCACCATATGCAATTTAAGAAAGGTCACCTCAGTTTCCAAAGGCTATGGAAATGGTCAGCAGTTCGTTGATGACACACTTGTCTTTGAATTTCTAAATACTTGAGCTGGTTTTGTTCTTGTCCTTCCTCTGGTGCCTGGGATTCTTCACAGCCTCTTGTTCTCCCTGTGCCTCAGCCCTTCTTTCTCTGCACCACGGCTGACTCCTCTCCCTCTTTCTGCCACTTACCTATCAGAGGCTTTCCTATCTCCTGCCAGGACTTTTCCTTGGCTTTTTTCACTTCTGACTTTCAATATTATTGATTTGTGATCATGTTAATTTTCATGGATGGATGAACTTCTCCATACTGATATTCTGTCAATACATTTAAAATTAGATGGATTCTTTTCCTCAAAGATAGACCTATTAAAATGGAGAATATTTTCATAAGTTTTACAAAAGGTTTTCTGTACTCAGTTCTTCATTTTTTTGGAGAGATTGATGTATTTATGTTTATTTATTTCATAGAGAGACAGAAAAAGGACAATAGAGAAAGAAAGACTGAGATCTCTCACTCACCAGTTCACTCATCAAATTCCTGCAACAGCCAGGGCTAAGTCCAGAGGCTGGAACTCAATCCCGGTCTCCCACATAGGTGGCCAAGAACCAATGATTTGGGGTAGCACTGCAGTCTCCCAGGGTGCACATTAGCAAGAGATTGGAATAAGAAGCAGAGCCAAGACTTGAACACAGGTATTCCAATATCGGGTGCAGGCATCCTAAAAAGGACAGTTCCCACATGGGATGTAAGTACACAGTGACTCCTGTTGCTGACTTAATAATTTGACACTCCTGTTCATGACGTCAGTAATCTCCCTAGGCTCTAGTCATGAGTTGCCAGGGCTATGGAAGCCTTTAGAGTTCGCTGACTTTGATCTCATTCCAATAGGGTCATAGTCAAAGTGGAAGTTCTCTCCTCCCTTCAGAGAAAGGTACCTCCTTCTTTGATGGCCCCGTTTTTTCCACTGGGATCTCACTCACAGAGATCTTTCATTTAGGTCTTCTTCTTTTTTTCTTTTCCATGGTGTCTTGGCTTTCCATGCCTACAATACTCTCATGGGCTCTTCAGCCAGATCCGAATGCCTTAAGGGCTGATTCTGAGGCCAGAGTGTTGTTTAGGACATCTGCCATTCTATGAGTCTGCTGTGTCTCCCACTTCCCATGTTGGATCTTTCTCTCCCTTTTTGATTCTATCAGTTAGTATTGGAAATGAAAAAAAAAAAAACAACCTGGTGTTAAATTGGAAATTGCATAGAAAATTAATTAATTTTTAAAAAAATATTATGTAGGATCTCTGTCTTTAATGTGCTGTACACTCTTATTTAATGCTATAACTAGTACTCCAACAGTATTTTTTTTCACTTTGTGTTGCTATATGGGGGCAAACTGTTGAAATCGTTACCTAATATATACTAAACTGATCTTCTGTATATAAAGAGAATTGAAAATGAATCATGATGTGATTGGAAAGGGAGAGGGAGCGGGAAAGGGGAGGGTTGCAGGTGGGAGGGAAGTTTTGGGAGGGGGAAGCCATTGTAACCCATAAGTTGTACTTTGGAAATTTATATTCATTAAATAAAAGTTTAATTAAAATATTTATTTACTTGAAATTCAGAGTTACAGAGAGAGAGAGAAGGAGGGAGAGAGAGAGAAGAAATGAGAGAGAGAGAGAGAGAGAGAGAGAGAGAGAGAGAATCTTCCCAATACTGGTTTACTTCCTGGATGGCTGCAATGGCCAGGCTGGGTCAGGTTGAAGCCATGAGCCAGGAGCTTCATCTAGGGCTCCTACATGGGTGACAGGGGCTCAAACATTTGGGCCATCTTCTGCTGCTTCTTCCCAGGTCATTAGCAGAGAGTTGGATTGGAAGTGGAGCAGCCTGGACAGGAACCAGAGCCCATATGGGATGCCAGTGGCACTGCAGATAGTAGCTTTACCCACAATGCAACAACACAGGCCCTAAAAGGTGTCTTAACTGCTACTCCAAAAAACCTCCCCTTATACTCACTGCTTTAAGAGGTAACATAGCCAAATGGTTTTTCAAGAACTAGGAAAGCATTACAAATGATAGGGCTAAAAATGGCTACTTACAGGAATCTGAGTATATATAATTGTTAAGGCTGCTAATGAGAGAAATTGCCTTATTGCTTTTCAGTGAAACATTGAACTTCTGTTCACAGAACATTGATTGGATGAATCCTGGGCCTAGCTCAAGATGGAAATTCATTAATTCACAAAAATGTAACATGGCAGTATTTCATATAGTGTGGAATAGTAAATTTTAAACCCAGAATTCTAAGAAAGATACTATTTCTAGGCACTGTACATCAGACTACTGTAGCTAAGGATCAGAGAAGGGGAAGGCACAGGGGTTCTCAGTGTAGTGTTAAAATTCTTCAAATATTTTAATGATATATTACCCATGAAACCAGATACATATTTATTTTGAAATTTAAATAGCATTAAAGAAATACTTTGATTTTTGTGGTTAAGACTATGCATGATTTTTTCCTTTATTTTTAAAAAAATTTTATTAATAGAAAAAGAACAAATTTCATGTATTTCATAGATACAGTTCAAAGAAGATAACTTTCTTTCCCCTACCTCCCGCAATCCCCTCTCCTTCCTTTCTTTTTCCCCTTTGAATTTTGCAATAACATATTTTCAATTTACTTTATAATAAAGAACTAATAACCATAATGTTCAACAAATGAAAAGTAGAAAGACCACTATTCCACAGGGATATAGACAAGGGCCATACACATAAATCAAATCAGAGGATGTCACTTTTACTTTTACACATTTCTTAAAAATTATATATAAACTATTATATATCAGAGAAAGCACATGATATTGGTGTTTGGGAGCCTGGCCTATTTCACTAAGCATAATGGTCTCTAGTTTCATCCATTTTGTTGCAAAAGACAGCATTTCATTCTTTTTATGGGCTGAGTAGTAAGCATGGGTTTTTAAGGCTTAAGAAATAACTATGTTTTCTAGCATATAAAGGCATGATTCAAATGAACATCATTCTTAAACCAATTATTAGATAGACAGGGAATTTTTAATGTTTGTTTAGCCCAAGATCACTTATTTGAAAAACTAAACAGTGTTAATCCTGACATCAATCTGAGATTAGGAAGCAGTTTTACACTGAACTGACTCATAATTCCATTTGTTTGAAAGAAAAGGATCCATTACATGTTTCCCTTTAAAGACTAATACAGGTCAAAGAGAGCGTCAAGCACCCAGAACTTGGATCTTGTAGAATCTCTCTTACTCCCTGACCTGGGAACACCATGGCATTCTCCTGACACCATCCCTCAAGGTCTCTGAAATTGTGTCTCTCTGTGTTTGCTTACACCTTCTCCACACAAGAAAGAGCACATTGTAACAGTCATTGCAAAATTTTTATGATTAGTAGTTATATAGATTCAAGGAAAACTCATGTGACTTGAATTCAGGTGATTTTAAAAGCCAACTATAACAAAAGCATTCCTCCAAAATTCTTAGTAAGAGGGCAAGAGAGCTAAGAGGACACGAAGAAGAATTAGAAATATATTGAAAATATTCATGTCATGTCTCTTACAGGGACAAATAACAAATAGCATAACTCAGACACTACATGTTGCAATGTTATTAATATTCTAAGAGGATTCAAAATCACTCTATGTTTTAAAGTCATTATGTTTGAATTTGCCCTTTTGTCATTGATGTCCATATTCTTCAAAGCTTTCTTAATCAGCAGGATTCCAGCATATAATTCATTCTCAGTTATTTGTACTAATGGAGAGAATGAGAATAAAAAATAATATAATACTTGCAAAAGTAAATAACACTGGGGCCTGCACTGTATCTTAGCAGGTAAAGCCACTGTCTGCAGCGCCGGCATCCCACTTGGAAAGCAATTTGAAGTCCTGGCTATCCCACTTCCAATACAGCTTCCTGATAATGTGCCTGGGAAAGCAGCAGAAGATGATCCAAGTCCTTGGGCCACTGCACCCATGTGGGAGACCCAGAAGAAGCTGCCAGCTCCTGGCTTCAATTCAACTCAGCTCCAGTTGTTGCAGCCATTTGGGGAGTGAACCAGCAGATGGAAGATGTCTCTCTCTCTCTCTCTCTCTCTCTCTCTCTCTCTCTCTCTCTCCCTCTCCTTGCCTCTGTATAACTCTGCATTTTGAATAAATATATAAATCATTTTTTAAAAAAGTAAGTAACATTGTATAAAAAGGAATTGGTACCTCAAAATTGATCAAACAAATTTAATATTGATTGATTCCCCAACATGGATGAATGTTGAAAATATGCTACATGAAAAAGAACACACATTGTGTGATTCCATTTATATGAAATGTCCATAGAATAAGCAAATTTATAGACACACAAGGCAGATTAGTAATTGCCAGGGGGTGGTGAGTAGGTGGGACATAGGCTATGTGTGATTTCATTTTTGGATGGTAGAAATGTTCTGAAATGAGATAGTAATGATTTCTGTACAATATTGGGGATATACCAAGAATTAATTATATGCTTTAAAAAGGTTAAAATGGGGAAATTGTTAATGTGAATTTCTTATAAATAAAATATTATTTTAAATTACTAAGAGTGGTCTTTTGATACAACTTTAGAAGGGGATCAGGGATCCATATGAGCAAGCATACATTTGCACCGTTGTTTCTTTGTGACTTGTCCTCTGATAGTCCTGGGTAGGCTTCTGGCAAAATGGTTCCCTGGAAGTCACTGTTGATGAGTCACAACACACATAAACCACTAGTACTATGTCAGAGTTCAGTCAGGAAAATCAGAGAAAGACTAGATTTTAGAGGTAGAAAGGGATTTAATAAAAGAAGTGTGATATGTTCAAAATCATTGAAAATAGTGGAGCAAAGACCCAGGAAGGCATCACTAACTCTGGATTACCATGGGTTTCCAGAGTCAGGAAGTCCTGTGGACACCTGCTTTAGAGATTGTGGCAAACGATGTCTAAATGTCGCCGTTGCCTGGAGTGCCCACACAGGTGATTCCCAGGGCTCTTCAAAGCCCCTATCTCCTCAGACATTTGAGCAACTATTTTGGGCAGAATGTGAAATTTAGCAAACAAACAAACAAAACAGGTCATTTTCCAAGAGTTAAGTACAGTTAAAATATTATGTTGTGAGGGTAAGAGTTTAGCTTAGCAGTTAAGATGCTGGTTAGGATGCCTTTATCCCATATTGGAGTGCTCAAATATGATACTGGCTCTTGCTCCAGACTCCAGGTTCTTGCTAGTGTGTGTCCTAGGAAATAACAGGTGGTGACTAGTTCTTGCCACCCATGTGGCAGACCTGGACTGAGTTCCTGGCTGGCAGCTTTAGCACCAGTCCAGAAAACTGTGGTGGGCATTTGGGTAGTGAAACAGCAAATGGAAGTGCTCACTCTCTCTCTCTCTCTCTCTCTCTCTCTCTCTCTCATACAAATAAATGAATATCTAAGAAAATAAATGTCTTCACAAATGTTATTATTGGGGTTGGTTGGCATATATTAATCCCAATTTTATATCACTTCCAGTTTTCTCACAAGACCTATGGAATCAATATAAATTATTTAGGCCTATAGGCTATAATTTCATTTGTAAAGATTTATTTATTTATTTGAAAGTTGGAGTTACAAAGAGAAAGGAGAGGCAGAGAGAGAGAGAGAGAGGAGAGAGAGGTCTTTTATCCGCTGGTTCACTCTCCAATTGGCCACAATGGCCAGAGCTGTGCCAATCCAAAGCCAGGAGCCAGGAGCTTCTTCTGGGTCTCCCATGTGGGTGCAGGAGCCCAAGATCTTGGGCCATCATCTACTGCTTTCCCAGGCCATAGCAGAGAGCTGGATCAGAAATGGAGCAGCCAGGACTTGAACCAGCGCCCTATGGGCTACAATTGGGACAGATATTCTTCTCACCTGTTCTCCCTTTTTCAAAGAAGCTTCAACTTTTTTTATATTAATAGACCTTCACTAAATCACCTTGGTAGATGGTTGTTTATAGAAAGCAAAATTCAAATGAAAGTTATAATTCTTTGGCTCATTTCAAGCTTACCATGAACTTTTTTTTTTCTTTCTTGATAATCATTTTTTTCAACCTAGATTTCTGGAATTACCTGACTTGGATGATGTTGAAGCTGATGTTTGAAAGAAAACAAACGTGTGTGGTGGAAATAGGATTTAAAACACCATCCAGGGCCAGCATTGTGGCATAGCAGATATAGCCACTGCCTGTCATGCCAGCATCCTATACGGGTGCCAGTTCATGTTGTGGCTGCTTCATTTCTGATTCAGCTCTGCTAATGGCCTGGGAAAGCAGTGGAGGATAACCCATGTGCTTGGGCTACTGCACCCATGTGGGAGACCTGGATAAAGTTCTTGGCTCCTGAGTTTGGCCACGCCCAGCCCCAGCTGTTGCAACCATTTGGGGAGTGAATCAGTGGGTGGAAGACCTCTCTCTCTCTCTCTCTCTCTCTCTTTCTGTCTCTCCCTCTCCCTCTCTCTCTCTTTCTGTCTCCCCCTCTCCCTCTCTCTCTGCAACTCCACATTTCAAATAAATAAGATAAATCTTTAAAAAAACACACCCAAATGTAGTTAAGGTTATAATTATCTCTTAAGATGAATTTCAGTTTGGAAAGATTGGGTTTCAGATTTGCCAAGGAATTACTGTTTTCATGATCTTCCTGAAAGACCCTGATAATTAAAGTCAACTTACATTAATGAATTAAAAGCTAATCAGTCCATGGAGCTACTGAGTCCATGAGAGAACACAGTCATGATCATTCAGGTGTGCTGTTTCACCTGCAGCAAGATTGTCAGCAAGTGGGAGGCCTGCCTGGGGTTGCCACAGGCCAAGCGCATGGAAGGAGACACCTGAGACACACTGGACCTGAAGAACTATGGCTGTTACCACATGTTGTTGGCCCTTGTCAGCCTGATGGAGAAGCTGCTCAATTACACACTCCTGGAGACACCACTCCCGGAGTCCACCCACCTGTGGTGCAGTCCATGGCAAATCAGTATCTTGCCCAGAGGTCAGGGAACTGAGGTGTTGGAAGCTCTGAACAATGTGTGGCCACAACCATGTGCAGATGTATCCACCACTCTGTAAGGAGCTATCCAATAAAAATCTTTGCAATGCTACCAAGGGAAATAAAACCATTATCTTGGGGTCTGGTGCTGAGGCGTAGTAGGTTAAGCATCTGCCTGCGGTGTCAGCATCCCGTATGGGTACAGGTTGGAGTCCCAGCTGCTCCATCTCTGAATCAGCTCTCTGCTGAAGGTCTGGGAAAGCGGAAGAAGATGGCTCAAATACTTGGGCCATCTTCACCTGCATGGGAGACCCAGAAGAAGCTCCTGGCTTGGGATCGGCTCAGCTCCAGCCATCGCAGAAAGCAGCCATCTGGGGAGTGAACCAGCAAATAGAAGATCTCTCTCTGTCTCTGCCTCTCTATGTAACTCTGCCTCTCAAGTAAATAAATAAATATTTAAAATAATAAGGGGTTGTCCAGAAACTGAGGCCAGAATTAAGGACAAAAAAATCAGTGGAGTCAAAGTAATGACTGAATTGACTCAAGGACACATCTGCCTGTTTACAAGGACCCCCGCCTCCCCTCCAAAACACGCATGAGATGCTGCCTACCTTCCTGAGCATCAGTTTTCACAACCTTAACCTTCAGATGAAATTACCAGCATCTCCTAGGGGAGTCTGAGCCCATACACAAAATTATTTTCCAGTGTACTATTTTCCAGTAATTATGCTATTCCACTATTTCCAGTGTACTATTTCCAGTAACTATTTTCAAGTTACCCAACAAATATTTATTGAATGAAACAAAATAAATAATAAAGAAAGCATCTCTTCATAGCAGATATTAGAAGACAGAGTCATATCATTAACTGACTTTATATAAAATGGAATATGATTCTTTAAAGTTATAAACTGTAAAGTTAATACAATTTCTGCACAGATACTTCTGACATGACGTTTCTCCTTATATTTAAAAATGACTTTTTCCAAATTAATTTGGAATAAACATTTTTAATCCTTTTTATTTAGTTATTTGAGAAGCAGAGTTACAGACAGAGGGAGAGATAGAGAAAGGTCTTCCATCCACTGGTTCACTCCCCAAAAAATCAGGAGCCAGGAGCTTCTCCCAGCTATCCCACATGGGTGTGTGACCCAAACATGTGGGTCATCCTCCACTGCTTTCCCAGGCCATAAGAAGAGAGCTGGATGGGAAGAGGAGCAGCAGAGACACAAACTGGCAGCCATACAGGACTCCAGGCAAAAGCCTAACCTACTGTACCACAGCAGTGGCCCCTGGGATAAACTTTTAATAGAAGAGTGGATCCCAGTTTGCTTAGGGTTTAAATATTAGAATCAGTAGAATTACCTGCTTTGAACTGTGGCTCTCTAAATAACTGAGAGTGCCTCGAATGTTTATTGTAGTTTCTTTGAAGAGTCTGAGACAATATTCTGGTCTTTTTCCTCATCATTGGCCCATGAGGTTGGTAAAATAAAGCTAATAATTTGTGGAAGTTATTTTAATACATATTTATTTGAGTTGGAAAACACTTTGAGTAAAAACATTTCTTGTCTCTAAACATATACAACAAGTCTTATGATATAGCACTAATATCATTAATGTGACAGTTGTCCTTATTCTACACTTTCTTGATTTTTGTTCTATCAATCAATATTTGTGAAAGCAAAATTAAATATGTGAAACATAATTGCAAACATATAATACGTGAGACCTACCTCAAAATTAATCATTAATCAATTAAAACACTTCACAAATAATTATTTACTTCTAAAATAAACATTTAAAAGCCCATTTTGAAGTTCAAAACATAAGGAGTTAATGCTTTTATCTAATCAAAGAATGTTCACTGACTGTCACGAGTTTCTGTAAGACTGAGATTTTATTATTTTTGTTTGTTGTATTCCAACACTAGGCTGGGATGTTTATTAAAATGTATCAAATGGTTCATAGGTTATAAATATTATTAATGAATTATAGTATTAGGTAAACATATCACTTTGAGATCACAATTATGCTTCTTCTAAACTATAATATTGGAATATTTTAGCCTTCTTCCTTTCAGTGATTGCCTTGCCTACTTCTACTTCACATTGAAAATATATTTGTTAAAAAACATAAAATCTGTCTCTTCTAAAGAGTTCAGATATCACCTCTTTAGATAATGCATATGATTTTTCTCTATATAACATTTATTATAATTGAATGTATTTCTGTATGTGGCCTAAGACCCCTTAATAGTGCCAAATCCTCTCACATTCTTGCCCATTGCTTAATGATCTTTCTCCCTGAGGATGTGTGAGACTGCCCTGTAGGTGAGGAAGCTGGTCCAGAAGAAATCTTACCTTCTGTCAACCACTACAGTTAGAATAGAACAAATTTTAAATCAAAAACCTTAAAATTCAGTCAAGCACTCTCATGACAATTTGGAAACTGTCATTAAATTTGACTTCCTAGCTAGCACACAAGCTAAAATAACATGACAATAGGAATAGACAGTAGAGTTATTAGAATACCAACCTGTGTTTTAGAAGATGGGTTCAGGCTGGCGCCATGGCTCAATAGGCTAATCCTCTGCCTGCGGCACTGGCACACCAGGTTCTAGTCCCAGTCAGGGCGCCGGATTCTGTCCTAGTCGCTCCTCTTCCTGTCCAGCTCTCTGCTGTGGCCCAGGAGTGCAGTGGAGGATGGCCCAGGTTCTTGGGCCCTGCACCCGCATGGGAGACCAGGAAAAGTACCTGGCTCCTGGCTTCAGATTAGCACGGTACCATTGGGGGCACCAATGGAAAAGGAAGACTTTTCTCTCGTCTCTCTCTCTCACTGTCCACTCTACCTGTCAAAAAAAAAAATATATATATATATATATACATATATAAAAAGAAGATGGGTTCAATTTTATTTGTAAATTTTCAAATGTTTCTACTTGAATTTTCCATAAATGTCTTGCTTAGACCCTAACATACTTTACTAGACTCACTCATAAACCATGCTTAAATCAAAAGATAAAACCCTTTATTCAGAAGTAAATAGAAAGAAAACCAAGAGAACTCTGGAATCACAGAAACCAGTAAGGAGGGGCCAGCAGTAGGTTAAGCCCTGGCTTGTGATACAACATCTAATATTAGAGTGGCAGTTCTGATCCTGGTTGTTCCACTTCCAATCCAGCTTCCTACTGATGTATCTGGAAAGACATTAGACGGTGGCCCAAGTGCTTGGTCCTCAACCACCCAAGTGGAAGATCTAGATGGCATTCCTGGTTCCTGGTTTCAGTCTGGTCTAGACAGAGCCATCATGGCTAATTGGGGAATGAACCAGTGGAAGATCTCTTTCTCTCTCTCACATATATCATTTTACCTTTGAAATAATAAATATTTTAAAAAGAAAATACTGAGGAGAAATTTTACAGAAAATTGATTTCAATGGTATTAAGGGCTGCTGACATGCTGTGCTAGATTGCTTTTCATTACTACAGTGAAATACCCGAGGCAAAGTACTTATAAAGAAGAGTCCTTGTTTGCTCTCCATTTTTATGGGTCAAGGGCTTGCTGGTGAGGATCTTTTCAGCTGCATCATATTATGATGGATGGAAATGGCAGGAACGCAAGTAGGATCACGTGATCTTTATCCAGTCAGCCAGAGAGAGCTGGACTGGGCCAAGCCCAGGCTTTCATACCAGCTTTGTCTCATGATAACTCATCTATGAGACCAGTATTCTTCTCCAATGCCCTCAATGGCCTTCATTTTTTTTTAAGATTTGTTTGTTTATTTGAAAGGCAGAGTTAGAGAGAGGCAGAAGTAAAGAGAGAGAGATCGTCCATCCACTGGTTCACTCCCCAGATAGACACAACAGCTGGAGCTGCACCAATCTGAAGCTAGGATCCAGGAGCTTCTTCCAGGTCCCCCACATGGATGCAGGGGCCCAAGGACTTGAGTCATCTCTACTGCTTTCCCAGGACATAGCAAAGAGCAGGATTGGAAATGGAGCAAACGGGACTTGAACTGGCGCCCATATGGAATGCCAGTACTGTAGGTGGTGGCTTTACCCACTATGCCACAGAACCAGCCTCACACTCAATAACCTTTAGACCACCCCCTACACACACTAGGCCTCACCTCTTAAAGGTTCAACAATACCTCATATCACCCTCATATCACCCCCCACCCTCAGGACCACCTCCCTGTACATGGGCCCTCAGGGGATAAGCCACATTTAAGTCATAAAAGGTGCCAAACAAAAGTATTGAAAAGTACCCTATTAATCTAGTGACAGGGATTGCTGATAACCAAGGTAGAACGTTTTCAGTGTAATGGAAGCCAGATTGTCAAATTAAAGAATAAGAGAGAGAGATGAGGAAGTGGTGACAGATAAGACACTAATTATGATGCCAATTGTTTTAACCCTTCTCCTACTGAGACATGGAGTATATACCTCATCCCTAGAGAGTTTCACTCTGTGAATATTTGACCAACAAAAACACATGCAGTGCCAGGTTCCAGAACCAGTTCTTAAGAAAATGGCAGCTGCCAATTCTTGTTTTTTGAAAGACAGGTACCATTCTGTAAGAATCCCACGGTGTACTGGAGGGTGATCTTCATGGAGAAGATTCAACAGATGCTATCACATTGCCAGCCAGCTGAAGAGAATTCTTGGAATTGGATCTTCTGTCTCCGAGTCAGCTGTTCCAGTTCATATGACCTGGATGTGAGGTGAATTGTCCTCAATGAGCCTTGCTGAAATTGCACTTGTGAACAAAACTAATTATTGTTGTATAAACCCTTCCATTTTGGAGTGATTTACCAGGCAAAAATAGATAATTGATGCAGCTATTTGCACTGGAAATGGTGTGCTCCTGTAACAAAACTTAGAAACTGTGGCATTGACTTTGGGACAGGATAGCTATTCGAAGCTGAGAAGGGATTCACAAAATTTTGTGGACACCTAGGAAACCTCAGGGAAGTGCTAGTAAAAGCCTAAACGGATAAGGAGATTTTTTTTAAAAGATTCATTTATTTATCTGAGAGAAAGAGTTACAGAGAGAGAGAGGGAAAGACAGAGAAAGAGGTCTTCCATCTGTTGGTTCACTCCCAAAATGGCTGGAACAGTGGAAGCTGAGCCAATTTGATGCCAAGAGCTTCTTCTGTGTCTCCCAAGTTGGTGAAGGGGCCCAAGCACTTGGATCATCTTACTCTTCTATCCCAGGCCATCTTCAGAGAACTGGATTGAAAGAGGAGCAGCCGGGACACAAACTGGCACCCATATGGAATGCTGGCACCTCACGCAGAGGCTTAACCTACTATACCACAGCGCCAGCTCCAGGTTAGCTTTTTATAATAGGTCTTAATTCGTCTGGAATGAATTTTGTATACTATAATATACAACTTTAAATTTGTTTTTTCCAATAAGCATAACCAATATTCTACCATCATTTATTTAGTATTCTAGGCTTTCCACATGGACAATCAATTCCTTCATTCCGAAATATTTATGCCTCGTTGATTATAAATTAAAATTTCATAGGTATATGAATCTGTTCCTAGAACTTTAATTTTTGTTGTTCAGTTTACTAACCACACACTAATATCAAACTGTCTCAGTTAATGCAACTTTGTGATATTCTGATGTTTCAAGGGAAATCCCCTTAATTCCAATCTCTGGCCACTTCATAAATGTATTGGTTATTCCAGCCTAGTTTTCTTTCACACAGATTTTGGAAATATCTTCTGTAGAATATGTAAAACAAAAATCAGCTTGGGGAGGTAGACATTTGGCCTAAAGGTTAAGATGCCCACAACTCATATCCAATACCTGTCTCTCTGTTCCTGATTTCAATTTGCTGCTAATGCAGAGTCTGGGAGGCAGTGGGGATAGTTCAAGGGACTGAATGATTGCCATCAGCACAGGAGATCCTGATTAATTCAGGCTCCCAGCTTCAGCTTGAGCCTGGGGCTGTTGAGGGTACACAGGGAGTGAATCAGTGGTTGGGAGTGCTCTCGGTCTCAATGTCTCTCTCCCTTGCAAATGAATAAATAAAATGTTTTAAAAATCTTGTCAGTATTTTGGTTGAAAGTATATTAATATATATTTTCATAAGATTTATATATTCCTATCTACAAAATGCTGTAACTCCTGATTTATGTAAATATTTTATCATAATGGCATATAGTATTCCCCAAAAGAGTTTGCCCATATTTTGTGTATGAGTTTTAAAGTATTTTATGTATTAATTTATATTATTAAGTTATCTTTTTATTTAAAATATCAGTATCTAGGGGCCGGGGCTGTGGCATAGCAGGTAAAGCCACCGCCTGCAGTGCCGGCATCCCACGTGGGCACTGGTTGAAGTCCTGGCTGCTCCACTTCCTATCTAGCTCTCTGTTATGGCCTGGGAAAGCAGTAAAAGATGACCCAAGCCCTTGGGCCCCTGTACCAGCATGGGAGACCTGGAAGAAGCTCCTGTGGCTTTGAATTGGCACAGCTCTGGCCATTGCGGTCATCTGGGGAGTAAACCAGCAAATGGAAGACCTCTCTCTCTCTCTCTCTCTCTCTCTAACTCTGACTTTCAAGTAAAATAAATAAATCTTTAAAAAATAAAAATAAAATATCAGTATCTAAAGGTTCATAATCATAAGTATAAAATTCAATTAATTATGGCACTGGGAACACATTGACATAACTAACAACAGATATAAAAATAGAACATTATCAGAACTCCAGAAGACACCTTAAGGATGCTCTGGTCTCACTACCTCCCCCTGCACCCACTAGAAGTATAATTATCCTGTATATTTCATGAATTACTTTCCTGTTTTTGTGATTTCTGTCTTTTACTTTACTTAGGTGGAATCATACAATATGTCACTAATGGGGCATTAACTTATTCATTTTCATTGCCATAAAATCTTTTTTTTTAATAAAAAGATTTATTTATTTTTTGAAAGGCAGAGTTAAAGAGAGGCAGAGGTAGAGAGAGGTCTTCCATCCAATGGTTCACTCCCCAGATGGCTGCGCTGGTCCGAAGCCAGGAGCCAGGAGCTTCCTCCTGGTCTCCCACACGATGCAGGGGCTCAAGGACTTGGGCCATCTTCTACTGCTTTCCCAGGCCATAGCAGAGAGCTGGATCGGAAGTGGAGCAGCCAGCATCTCATTTGGGATGCTGGCTCTGCAGGCAGTGGCTTTACTTGCTATGCCACAGCACCAGCCCAGCTATATAATTTTAAATTGATTTACTTTTCTATTCCAATATTTTAAATTTTTAATTATTTTCATTTTAAGGTAGAGAGAGAGAAAGAGAGAGAGGTAGAGACACTCCACAATTGTTCGCTCCACAAATGCCCACAACAACCAGGGTTGGGCAAGGCTAAAACCAAGAGCCCAAAAATTAATCCAGATCTCCCACAGGGGTGGCAGGGACTCAAATACTCGAGCTATTATGCTCAATAACAGGAAGCTGGATCAGAAGCAGGGCCAGGACTTGAACCAAACACTCTGATTTGGAATGCAGACAACCTAAGCAGCCTCTTTTTCTATTGTTTGTTTTTTTTTTTTCAATTTTTATTTCATTATGTTCATTCTTTTTAACAGGAAAAGAGACAGAGACACAAAGAGAAGACTGACACAGAGAGATTATCCATCCATCTACTGATTCTTTCCCCAAATGCAGAGTTGTTGAAGCCAGCAGCCCAGAACTCACTTTGGGTATCCCACATGAGTGACAGGAACCCAAGTACTTGAGTAATCCCCTGCTTCCTCCCTGGATAGGCATTATCAGGAAACTAGATTGGAATCAGAGGATTTGTGAGCCACTCTGATCTGGGATGTGGGTCTCTAAAGCAACATCTTAACCTCTAGGCCAAACATTTGCCTCCAAGCAGCCTCTTCACTGCCGCACCAAACACCCACCCCAATTCTAACGTTGATGTGCAGCTTCGAGTCTTTGGATATTGCTAACAATGTGATTCCAAATATTGTTTTGCACAACCTGATGTACTTGTGTTTTCACTGTAATGTATCTTTTGAATCTGGAACTTTATTTTGCCCTACTTAAAACCTATAATTTAGTCTATTAATCTTTCATGGATTCTGGCAAAAGAAATGAGACTCCTGGGTCAAAGAAAAAAGAAATTTATTACTCATGGCACAGCAAGCAGCATGGGTATGAACATGTTTATTTCCGTTTCTCTCTCCATCTCCCCAAGTCTAATGAGGATAAAGCAGAGGACTAAGATGGATGTTACCTCACATGAGTACAATATTAAATAGAACTCAAGAAAATGGGCATCTTTTTCTTTTTCTTTTTTTCTTCCAGATCAGGCAGCAGAGATTTCAAAATGTTATCATAAATGTAATCTTCACCCTATGTCATCATTATTACTGAAGTATGTTTTCAGTGTTACATAACACCGTGTGATGATTGATGAATTTTGAATAATGTGTACAGGGCTCCCTGGGATAGAAATAATTCTAAGATGATCCCCAAGTTTCCTAGTATAATTTATTCCCCTTAGGTGTGGATAGCATCTGTGAATGTGATGGGATATGGTGTCCTTAATTATGTTGTACTATAGTAAAAGAGGTTTTGTAAATATAATTAATATCATCAGTCAGCTGACTTTGATTAAAAGAGAGATTATTCTGGCAAGTCTGTCCTAATCAGGTAACTACTGAAAGAACACAAAATAGGAGCATATATTCTTCTTCTGGTCCATAAGGAAGCAGTAAGCCCCCTGTGAGGAGCTGATGGAGGGAGCTCTGGTGGCTAGAACTTGAAGGCGACCTTGAGGCATTCAGAGTGATTCTTGGATCAGAGATCTGAGTTCTACAGGTGCCAGGAAATGAATTCTTGCAATAAGCATGAGGACACGGAAGAGAAACCTAAGCCTCAGAGGAGACTGCAGTCCCAGCTAACACGTTGGCTTCAGTCTGTGATTTCTCAGTAGAAGACCTAATGATTCTGTGCATAAACGTCAGAACTAGAGAAACTGTCAGATGAAATGAATGCGCATGTGTTTAAGCCACTATTTGTGACTATTTGTTACTCACCTGTAAGGAAGCTCATGCCCTATCCTAATCCTGGAGTCTGCTCTGATTTCCATCATTAGTTTTGCCTGTCCTGGAATTTCATATGAATGTTAACACATACACAAATAAAATCTTTCACTCATACTGTTGTATACAATATGGCTGTTTGTTCATTCTCTTGCCAAGTATTCTATTATATGAATGTATCACTTTGATTATTTATATACCTGGTTTTGATATTTGGATTGTTTCTGTTTTGAGTTTTATGAATAAACTGATATTTTTTAACATTGTTGGTCACAAACATTTTGTGGATATATTTTTTTTGGGGGGGGCAACTATCTACAGTAGAAAAGCTGAATCATAGAGGAAGTGGATGTGTATGTGATATTGCCAAACTATGTTCCAGAGAATAATATCACTTTTCACTCCACTAGGAATGTGTGAGTATATCAATCCCTCTGCATCATGCCAGCAGTTGTTATTGCCACTCTTTTTAATAGGCCTAGAGACACTGTCAAGATTTGAATTCCAGCATTGGCACTTAGTCCATGACTTTGAACAGCTTATCTTCTGCTCAGGCTTCTTATTTATAAATTGAGGCTATTAGTACCTGTCCTTAGGATTATTGCAATGACTAACTAAGTTGATGCAATGCTTGGTACTATATAAATAGAATCTATTCTGTTTAGGATTTTTTGCATTTCTCTTTGTGAAAAATGCAGTCTATAATTTTCATCCTTGTACTCAAATGTTAGAGTTTTGCTGATTTTATAAATTACATTGATATAGATTACCACTTTTTCCATGCTGGCAAATTTTACATAATATTAGTGTTATCTAAACCTCAGATATTTGGTAAAAATCAGCCATGAAATGATAACAAATTGTGATTTCATTTTAGGAAGTTTTAAAATTCATGATTCTATTTCTCTAATTTCATATGACAGCTCTCACTTTTTACATTTCTTATGTCAGTTTGGAAAATGATGTTTATCCAGAAATTTTCTAATTTAATATAATTATTCATATTTATTATCTAACTTTATTCCAATGATCCTTTAAAATTTTGTTGAATCTTTAAATATGACTTCAATGTATTTTCTGATTTTTATATTTTGTTTTTCTTTAGTTATCTAGCTATTGTTTTAACTGTTTTACCATTTTTAAAGATTCAGCTATTGACTTAGTTAATCTGCTCCATTACATGTTAATTTCCCTTGATATTCGATTGTACTCAGATTTGCTTCTTGTTCTTTTTGGCAAAACAATCTTTTCTTTTTTAATTTCTTAATTTGGAGATTTTATGTTTTAATTCTCAGCCTTGATTTTTTAATACCAGCATGTAAGTAGAAGTCTACATTTTCCTCTATACATTTGACACAGTATTAGCTACATAGCAAAAATTTTGACATGAAGCTTTTTATTAAAATTAGTTCTAGATATTTACCAATTTACACTACTATTTATTTATTTATTTATTTATTTTGACAGGCAGAGTGAACAGTGAGAGAGAGACAGAGAGAAAGGGCTTCCTTTTGCCGTTGGTTCACCCTCCAATGGCCAGCTGCGATAGGCGCGCTGAGGCCGGCGCACCACGCTGATCCGATGGCAGGAGCCAGGTGCTTATCCTGGTCTCCCATGGGGTGCAGGGCCCAAGGACTTGGGACATCCTCCACTGCACTCCCTGGCCACAGCAGAGAGCTGGCCTGGAAGAGGGGCAACCGGGACAGGACCGGTGCCCGGACCGGGACTAGAACCCAGTGTGCCGGCGCCGCAAGGCGGAGGATTAGCCTGTTAAGCCACGGCGCCGGCTAACTACTATTTATTTTGTAAATAAATTTATTTATTTACTTGAAAGTCAGAGTTATGCAGAGAGAGAAGGAGAGGCAGAGAGAGAGAGAGAGAGAGAGAGAGAGAGAGGTCTTCCATCCGCTGGTTCACTCCCAGTGGGCCACAACAGCCAGAGCTGAGCTGATCTGAAACCAGGAACCAGGAGCTTCCTCCGGGTCTCACATGTAGGTACAGGGTCCCAAGCACTTGGGCCATCTTCCACTGCTTTCCCAGGCCATAGCAGAGAGCTGAATACGAAGTGAAGCAGCTGGAAATGGAAGCAGCATCCATATGGTATGCCGGCATGTAGGCGGTGGCTTTAACCTAAGCCACAGTGCTGGCCCCAATTACTATTTATTTTGAATATGAATTATACAAGCATGTGTTTTTCAAATTCCACTATGGGTATCTTTCCTAATCAGTTTTTGGTGATTGAATTTTATCAAATGATTTTCTGCATTTTTTGAAAAAAACTAGTATTTATCTTTGTATTTTGGTAACCTGGTAAATTTCATTGTTGGTTGTCAAATTATAGAATATTGATTGACACAGATTTACTAACTGGATTATGATCAGTTTCCCTAATATGATCAGTTACCCTAAATATTGAAAAAATGGAGTCTTCTATATTTGTTGAGTGCAATATTTTTATGTCCATTAGTTGAATTTGCTAAATCAAACTCTTCAAAATCAAGTATCTTTACTGGGTTATTTCCTCTGTTTGATCTACAAATTATTAAATATTAGTTCTCTTACCTGTGATCAGGCAAAATTTGAATGTGGTGCTAAAACTATATTTATAAAATGAATAGTCTTACCGAGCTCAGCTTCTAATTAGGAATATTTTTGCTTTATATATATATATATATATATATATATATATATATATATATAAACTGTATGACTGTATGATTACTGGTATATAGTTATATTTTTTGTATATAGTTACATCTTATTAACATATGAAGATCTTCATCACAAGTAAAATTTTCACATTTTTTTTCTGTTATTTATACAATTATAGTATCATTTTCTGGCAAATATCTTTCATAAATTTCTTCAGCCATTTTTGTAGTTTAGGAGTTTAGTAAGCAGCACTTAACTAAATTTAAAGAATCTGATTGACAATATTTGAAGAGTTTAATCCACTTACATTATTATTACTTTCCTTTTTTTAAGACTTATTTATTTATTTATTTGAAAGGCAGAGTTATAGAGAGGCAGAGGCAGACAGACAGAGAGCGAGAGAGAGAGAGAGGTCTTGCGTCTGTTGGTTCACTCCCCAGATGGCTACAACAGCCAGAGCTGCACCTATCCAGAGCCAGGAACAAGGAGCTTCTTCCGGGTTTTCAAAGAGGGGAGTGCAGAGGCCCAAGAACTTGGGCCAACTTCTACTGCTTTCTCAGGCCATAGCAGAGAGCTTGATCGGAAATGGAGCAGCTGGGATTTGAACTGGCGCCCATATGGGATGCCGGAACTGCAGACAGCAGCTTTACCCGCTACGCCACAGTGTCAGCCCCTCTGTTACCTCTTTATGGACAATTAATTCATCCTTATGGCCTACTTTTTTTTTTTTTTTGATCACTTGTAATAATCATCCAGTTCTTTTCTTTTTTTTTTTTTTTTAAGAGTTATTTATTTCAAAGAGTTACACAGAGAGAAGGAGAGGCAGAAAGAGTGCGAGGTCTTCCAATTTGAAGCCAGGAGCCAGGAGTTTCTTCCAGGTCTCCCATGTGGGTGCAAGGGCCCAATGACTTGGGCCATCTTCTACTGCTTTCCCAGGCCATAGCAGAGAGCAGAATTGGGAGTGGAGCAGCCGGGTCTTGAACCAGTGCCTATATGGGATGCCAGTTCTGAAGGCAGTGGCTTAACCCACTATGCCACATTGCTGGCTCCCTAATCCTTAATTCTCTTTTCAATTGAGTTGAATTTATAGTTTAATTTATCAGTTGAGTTTAAAATTGAGATTATTTTTCCTATGTATAGACACTTTTTTTCCAAATTTAGTTAGCAGATCTTATATGTTTTTTGTTCTTTCTTTATATATTTAATGTCTTTTATTCATTGAACTCTATTGCTGAGGGGCAGGTATGTGGCACAGCAGCTAACTTTACTGATGTGCCCACATCCCATATCAGAGTGTTTCATTCAAGTCCTGGCTATCTGCTTTCTCTTCAGCTTCCTGCTAATGTGTATTTTGGGATGAAGCAAAAGACAGACCAAGAACCGGGGTCCCTGCTAAACAGACGGGGGATCTGGATGGAGTTCCAGACTCCTGGCTTCTGCATGGCCCAGCTCTGGCTGTTGAGGGCACTTAGGGAGTGAACCAGTAACTAGAAGATCTATCTGTCCCTCTCTGTTCAAATGAAATGCAAATAATTTTTTTTATTTTTTAAAATAAAATCTATTAATAATATTTATTTTTCATTCTGCCTTGTAACTGGAATATTATCATGGCTGAGTAATACTAACCTGGACGTTGCTCCCTCTCATGTTTTCACTGTGCCGCACACATGGGGTGTGTTTCATTGCTTTATGATCTTTTTTTAAACTTTTATTTAATGAATATAAATTTCCAAAGTACAGCTTTTGGATTACAGTGGCTTCCCCCCCCACCATAACTTCCTTCCCACCTGCAACCTTCTCATCTTCCCCTCCCTCTCCCATCCCATTCACATCAAGATTCATTTTCAATTATCTTTATATACAGAAGATAAATTTAGTGTATATTAAGTAAAGATTTAACAGTTTGCACTCACACAGAAACACAAAGTGTTTGATTACTAGTTATACTATTGAGTCACATAGTACAACACATTAAGGACAGAGATCCTACATGGGGAGAAAGTGCTCTATAGAATACTATACATCCATAAAAAATGAAATCCGGTCATTTGCAACAAAATGGAGGAATCTGGAACACATCATGCAGAGTGAAATAAGCCAGTCCCAGAAGGACAAATATCATATGTTCTCCCTGATCAGTGACAACTAACCGAGCACCAAAAAGGAAACCTGTTGAAGTGAAATGGACACTATGAGAAATAATGACTTGATCAGCCCTTGTCCTTGACTGTTGAGGAACAACTTAATGCTTTATCCCTTTCAGTATTTTTTTTGTTCTACTTAATACCATTGTTTTATGATCTTTAATAATGAACACATGTCCCTTGGAACTTTCTAGGTGAGGATTGTTTGATTCCTGGTCTCTGGTTGCATCCTTCTAAGACAAAATGGTTTGTTTCTCCTTTTTCTTGGCAGCAGCATCAATCTGGGTTCATTTTATCGGAGTTGACATAATTTTGTGTGCAGTCACAAGTAATGGAAGATTGTGTTATGACATCTCTAGGGACAATTGTTAAAGGCAAGATCCCTTGTTGGTTGTGTGTCTAGAGCACCCTGACACTAATGATATAGTCCCTTTGGTTCCCAGATTCAAGTGTGGGGGGCGGTCCCTCACAGTTCAGTTTCTATCTGGCTCCAGGCAGTGTTTTACATTTCTCAAGCATGCCATAGCATTTCAAATGAAAGCTCAAGGTCACCAGGATTTGGCAAATATTACCAGAGTGGCTTGGGCACTGGCTTACTTCCTGGAGTTCCTGCTTTCACATCATTTTTTGTCTCTGTTGATTTTGTTCATTTCGATGCTTTTTTTGTTTGTTTAGCCACTTTGGTTTTACACTCAAATTTGATCTTAATTTGTTTAAAAACTCTCCCCAATTATTAGGCATCTTCTTCAGTTGGCTGTGTTTAGCGTATCCTGTCGGCCACACTACCAGAAGTTGTAGACGCTATACTTTACTAACATGTGCAGGATCTGCCCCCTTTTGCTGTCTCACCTACAGCTTTCCTCATTTAGGTACTCATTGTTTGTCACACCATAGCCATGTCAAACTTTCAAGGCATTGTCTTTTAGTGTGGCATAAAATTCAAACTGCATAGCAGAAAATATATTATGGCAGACACTGAAGAGTGAGCCACAAGGGAGTAAAGCCACTTCCAGAATGAATTATCGATAGTGTATCCTGTGGACATAAGACCAGGACCTCATTTTACTTTTTAGACTAAAGGCATCGATTTCTACTTTGAATATAAGAAAATAATTAAATTCCAAAATTCAATATTTATATTTAAAAGAAAAGGAAATTATCTGCTTAATTCAAAAACATATTTGACAGAGAGTTTCAAGTACTTAAGCATGCACAAGACTTCTTGTCCATGTTTAGAATGCACATGAAGATGGACATATGCCTCATTTTAGAAGTCTTCCTGAATGACAATTCCATTGCAGATGGATAATGATATGCTGCTTCTCTTTGCCATTAGTAAGTGTTAGACTGTTGATAACATTTTGTTTCATTTTCTATTACCTACAAAGTGGGGATACAGAGAGAACTGTTTTCCTTTTTTAATTATTTTTTTAAAAGATTTATTTATTTATTTGAAAGTCAGAGTAACAAAGAGATAGGGAAAGACAGAGATCTACCATCTACTGGTTCACTCTCCAGATGGCCACAACAGCCAGGGCTGGGCCAGATCAAAGCCAGAAGCCGGGAGCCTCTTCTAGATCTCCCACACGATTGCAGGGGCCCAAGCACTTGGGCCATCTTCCACTGCTTTCCCAGGCCATACCAGATAGCTGGATGGAAAGAGGAGCAGCCACTGGCACCTATTTTGGGATGTCAGCTTTGTAGGTAGGGGCTTTACAAGCTACACCACAATGCTGGCTCTCTTAATGAATTTTTAAAGCTTATTTTAACAGTGTCCAATGTATTCTGAATTTAAAAGCAAGCAATGAGTTCCTCAGCTTAATTAATTTAATACTAAGTTTAAAAATCTATAGTCTTTAATTATAGGTAGGAATTCAAGGCAATAATGAATCTGACAACACATCATACTATTTTTTCATTTATTTATTTGCAAACAAGGCACCTTCATACTCATCTTTATCAGTGATCTAATTGAAAAAGCGCCTAGCACTTTAAGTTCTTTGACAGAAGGGAGAAATTTTGTTGGTAATATATCAATATATCTAATTCATTGGCAAAATTTCATTTAGTAAAAGTCTTTAGATAGAGGAAGGCAAATTTTGTGAAGAATATTACCATGGTTATAAACAGACGAAGAAACACAGATGTTAAAGTAACAGTGTTGATGCAGATATTTCAGAGAAACAATATGCAGTCAATAATTTCTTGCCAAAGGTCTGCAATGGATAGCACACACACACACACACGTAGGCACTACACTCAGGTCAGATCACAACAGTTCTCCAGAGAAGAAGTATGTTGAGATCAGATGACTGACTTTGTAAAACCTACTACTTTGCTGCGATAAATGTCTTGATTCCTTTTCCTTGTACTTTCCCTAGAGTCTGCTTTTGATGAAAACTGGGCCACTCTAACCCAAAATATCAGAACCTTGCTGATTTTGTTGTCTTCTAGATAATTGCTCCCTGAGTTGTAGTCATCAAATGAAACAGAAACATAGCCATGCTGTTGACTTTCAGGCCACCACCGTCCAACAGAAATATAAGACAAATCAGAGTGCAGGCACACATGTAATTAAACATTTCCTAGCATATATTCTTTAAAAAGAAAAGAAACAGGGGAAACTAATATTAATCCATTTTATTTAACTCAATCTTTAAAATATTGTAATTTCAATATATAACTAATTTTAAAATTATTAGTCAGGCATTTTGTACTCTTTTCATACTAAGTCACCAAACTAGTTCAGATATTTGACACTTACTGCACCTTTTAATTCAGACTAGCCGCATTTCAAGTGTTCAGTAGCCATCTGCAGTCAGTGGCTATTACACTAATAGAACAAATGTAGACAGAATATTTTTTTAACTTTTATTTAATGAATATAAATTTCCAAAGTACAGCTTATGGATTACAACGGCTTCCCCCCCATAACTTCCCTCCCACCCACAACCCTTCCATCTCCCACTCCCTCTCCCCTTCCATTCACATCAAGATTCCTTTTCAATTCTCTTTATATACAGAAGATCAGTTCAGTATATATTAAGCAAAGATTTCAACAGTTTGCCCCCACATAGCAACACAAAGTGAAAAATACTGCTGGAGTACTAGTTATAGCATTAAATAACAGTGTACAGCACATTAAAGACAGAGATCCTACATGATGTTTTTTAAAAATTAATTAATTTTCTAGGCAATTTCCAATTTAACACCAGATTTGGTTTTTTTTTTTTTTCATTTTCAATTATCTTTATATACAGGAGATCAATTCAGTATATACTAAGTAAAGATTTCATCAGTTTGCACCCACACAGAAACACAAAGTGTAAAAATACTGTTTTAGAACTAGTTATAGCATCACTTCACATTAGACAACACATTAAGGACAGATCCCACATGAGATGTAAGTACACAGTGACTCCTGTTGTTGACTTAACAATTTGACACTCTTGTTTATGGCGTCAGTAATCTCCCTAGGCTCTAGTAGACAGAATATTTTTTAAGAGGCACAAACGTGGGCTTTATGAACTTCAGCTGGGATGTCTTCATTGCAACTCTATGACAACAGAAGTTTGAGATTATGATTACCTTTCAATTTGAATCTTGGGATATTAAAATATTCATCTGTTTATTTTACAAATATTTATCCTTTGTTGGTTGAATGTTCTGTGGTACACTCAGGGCTAGCATCATAAGCAATTCCCGTTCTTAGGAAGCTTAACTTATCATAAGAAAATGGGCAAATAAACCTGTGCTCAGGATTTTGTGTTAGCCACTCTCCAAGTGCTTGCTGTGTGTTATTTCAGGTTTGTGTCTGCGAGTTACCATTCTCTCCAATTTTCACATGAGAAAACAGTCACAAATTAATTCCTTGCTAGAATGCTCTGTCTGCCTTCACAGCTCTTTTCTTCTCCAAACTAAGGTCATTGGTTTTCACCTACAGACTACTCTAGCAGAGTTTTCAATGCAGGTAGAACATTTAGACCCCTGGGGGAGAGTCTTAGGAACCCCTTTAGAATTGCTAACCTAATTGGTTTGACTCCTAATGACCCAGGTAGTTCTAATGTGCTGTGCTGCAAGGGTTGTCTTAGGGGGATCTCCAGGAAATGGTCAAGGCAATTGGCAGCAGGTCACCACTGATAGCAGTCCTTTGAAACCTTTGCTCATCATACTGTAATTATGCTTATTCTTTGCCTTGCACATTAAATCTCAAGATCTACGTCCAGTTCTTTCTATCATGTTTTGCTCACCTCAGAGACCACCAGGCACTTACCTCTTTCAAAACCTTCTGGTGGATCTATGAATCTGCAGGAAAGGGTAAAAACTATTTTTACCCCTACCCACCCTAGATTAATTGTCTGGAGCCCTGAAAGCATAGTTGCCAAAAGGCAGACTAACAGGAGAAAAACCAGCAGAAGTTTATTAATAAATGCATCACACGTGTCCAGGGGAATGCTCTGACTTGAGTAACTCAAAGGGCTGGTTAGAACTTGGGTTTCCATAGTTTCTTAACAAAAGAATGACAGCTTTATACAGAAGTGATAAGACAAAGGAAACACGTTTTGAGCATTTAGTGTCTGAATGACAGTGGGGAGTATAAAAGCTCCCTGAATTGAGAAGGAATTCTGAGAACAAAGAATGAAGAAGAAAATTCCATATATGAATAAAAGAGTTTATTAGAGCTGCTTACATTCAAAATAACAGACAGAGAATCTGGTCAGAACAGTAGCAAGGTTTTTCCAAATAGGATGGCACACCGAGGAACATTTTTATGTATTTGGAAAACTTACAGAGAGGTGGGGTAGGAGCCTTTCTCACAACATTTCTTCACTGATATTTTAGGAGCAACCCCCCAAGTGTCCTGCTGGTATCCCTGGCTGTTTGAACAAGACCATTGTATGATGACCTTAAGCTTAATGTCAGAAGAGCAGCACTGACTGGTGGCAGGTGGTCAATGTCCTTCTGAAGTGGGAAAGAGACAGAAACAGAGAGCCAAGGTTCACGTTGGCATTACTTTGGTTTGCTGTCAACCACGCAGTTGCTGGAGGACAAGCACAATTAGGAAATGAAGGAAAGAGAAGGGCTGGTTAGGAAAGGCTTTCATGTAGAGCCTCTAGTGCTTTCCCTGGGCAATAAGGAGCTAGAATTGCCTGTGATAATCGACTTGTGTCCTCCTTGGTAAAGATGGGAGGAGGGGTACTTTCCCAAATTTATATCCTGATTTTAGGCAAGTAGGGGAAGGGCAGAGAATTTTTCTTGTGTAGTTCTTCTCACTTATGTAGAGGTCAAAAATAATCCTCACGCCAAGGTGGAATCTTTGCCACTTCCATCTTGCCATGGAATATTCTCATGGCCTTCAAGTCCTTCTTGAAACCCTTACTCAAAGACAGGTGTAAGTGGTCTACTAAATAGTTCTTTTCTACCATATGATCTAGTTTGTCTGGAGTAGGGTCAAAGAGTTTGCATTTCTAACCATATCTCGGGGATTGCTGATGTTTCTTGTTCAAGAACCACACTTTAAGAACTAGTGCTCTATGGAACACTGATCTGGAGTCCTCCATTTGCTTGCAACTAAACACGCCCCCTCCATCTCCAGTATGATACTGTCCCACACTGGTGAATGGTCTCACCACCCAGCGTCGGCTGGTCAGCTCTGTCTTGCTGCTCTTTGTGTTTCTACACTCAACTTTGTGTTGAGCTATGCTTCTGATCTTGCAAATGTGATACAGTCTGGTCTTTCAGGGACTAGATCACTGAAGCTGTTGTAGACGTCTAGCCGATTTTCAGTTATTAATAAGCACTGCATGTGAAATACGTTCAAATCAGAACTTGCACTGTCCTAGATATTTGATAGTGCTTTATGTAGAACCCAAGGCATGAAGCCATGTATTTTGAATGCCATGGAGATAACAGACAATGAGCAAGCAGAAATAATTCAAGAAGTGGAAAGCATTTCAAAGTTACAAAAAGGAAACATGAAATTGGATCTTCTTAGGTCAACTTCTTAGTGCATTATTATCCCATTCTAGGTACACTGTGTACATTGCATGATGTGTTTATGTCAGACAAAACAAGATCATTGGGTCTTGTTGGGATTAATTAGTTCCTATTGTGTCTTACGTTGGTTATCTTATGAGTTACAGTTAGTTCTTGATGTTCTGTACTTGATATTCTCAGAGTTTGGCCCTTTTCCCTTTCTACTTTGTGGTCAGCTCATTCAACACCTATGGTAACCCTCTTAACCTTCGTCATCCTTCTCTTTGATATCCAAGGTTATTTCAGAAAGTTCTCAGGAAAATCAAATTAAAAGTAAGCTAATTTGGTGCCTCAAAAAACATTTTTGATGCATTTTTTCACAAATACACATTTTCCATGAATTTTCAGTACCCTCATTTGTGATAGATGTCAGCAAAGTAATTAAATTCTCAGATTACCCTGCCATTACAGGTGATATATCTGTAGCATAATCCTGATCAGGGATATGTAAGCTAAGTACATAACAAGGGCTTTCCTTCCCAAAGAAAAAGCTGAAATCTTACAGAGAAAAGCCTCTTGCCCTCCACCGTCTCCCCTTTGCCCATCCTCCTTTTTCCTGCTAATGCACAAATATGTCTCATATGTTCAACAGCCATAGTGCCACCAAAAAGATAAAAAGAAGTTTAAAGATATGCAGGTATTTGGTAATATCTTTGGGTTATCAGATTAATCCTCAACTACCTACAGCTCAATCTTTTGTTATTTATCCCATTGTTTGTTGCATTTTTCCTAAAAACAAAATTTAATCCTAATTGATATTGAAGTATGAAACTATCCCTCAAACTACAATACTGCTACTGTTTTAAACATTAACTTCAAAACATTCATGGAAAATAAATTAAAAGGTAATGTACCTTTTCCATGAATATTTTGAAGTTCTTTTGTAATAATGATGACTTCAAATTCTCACCTACTGATATTTTGAGCCACTTCTTGCTGTATTAAGACAGAGGGCCAATCAGCCTTACCAGGCCATAAGAACATTTACACGTAGAAGCTAAGGGAAACTATCCTTTCCTACCCCTCTGAAGAGCACCATTTGCAACATGGAGAAGTGACTCAGTTCTGGTTGCTCAGGACTACAGGAGCCTGTAGTTTGCCTGCCTCATGATGACTTACCTTCTGTTGAGCAGTTCAACTTCTCACTCCTCCACTTTATGTAGTTCCCATTTTTGTTGTGTGGAGCAAGAGAATTACTGCATTTTCAGCTGGAGGAAGGTGCTTCATCTGATTTGTCACCTCGGCACATTGGTGGGAGCTGTCCCTTGACTGACATTTCTGTGGTGCAAGGAGACACTTCACCACTCAGCATGCAGAGTTGAGATCTTCAGACACCTACTTGCATGACTAAAGACTTGCACAGGAACACAGGAAGCTGCAGGTAAAATTATTAACCAAGAAAAAGTTTAGTATACTAAGGGGGAAATGTTATGTTAAATATTTTAAAATCTTTTCAGTCCCTTCAGTAGTGAACTACAGTAATTTAGCTGCGAATAGTTCCATGTAAATTTGCCAAGATAAAGAACCTTTGGCAAATGCCTGCTTGTTTCCCAGTTGCTTTATGATTAGCAATACAACAGGCATGGAATTACATCTCATGATCCCCTACCTGCTAAACAGATTCAAAACACCAGAATTTTAAACTAAATGAAAAAAAACATTAAAAAAATTTTAGCTTATGGTGATTGGTCCTCTGTAGTCTCACACACTGAGAAGTTCTGAAATTTCTTGTGATTTCCACCTTTCATAATTTTGTACTGTACTTTAGTATTCTGAGTTAAAAAAAACACAAATTCATATTCTGAACAAAAAGAAGCCTATTTCTTCTAAAAGGAAAAAGTATCACAAGTTTACTCAGACACAAGCGCATTTTCAATGGTCAAAAAGGCCACATCCAAAAGGATTCCAAGGGAAGCAAATGGCTTTTGGTGGCATTCTTTACATTTTTAATTCCTTCCATTATTCCGGTAACTTCAATGATTTCATTATTAAGTCAAAATGAAAGCCTTGGCAGCAGGGCCCCTTGAATTAGGAACAAAGCAGGTTAATTAGAAGCATTCTGACTTCTCTTGGGTTGCAAATTCTCACAAGTCAAAGAAACAGAGTAGGAATCTCATAATGCAAGAAGAAATATGGCCTTATTTTTACATTCCCAGATGAATAAGCTAGACTGTAGAAAACTATCACTTACAGAAAATCTGTTAACAATAGTGTGTGTTTTTTTATCCCCCCAAGATCGGCCCCATGCCTTCTTGCTCACTGAGAGTCTACTCCCTATGGCGGTAGCATTTTTATGTAATATTCTCTTTGCTTCTCTTTTTCTGTAGGATAATGGCGTCCATTTGCTAGGCCTTCTTGCCCTGTGTTTGGACAGCAAATGGATGTGTGTGTGTGTGTGTGTATGATCACAGTGATCAATAGTTTTCTTTCAATGATCATCATGGATATTTTCCACTTCCCGAATTACCACTGACAGACACTTGCAGAGTCTGAGCCAGCTTCTCCCACTGTGCATCTTGCTCCCAGAATTAATTCCCCACCATCAGTTGCTGTGTGGAGAGCAAATACAAACTAATTTTAACCTTAGCTTAACTAAGGCAGCATTAGAATCAGAAAACAATGCCTATGAAACCAAAGGCAAATTGGAATGATTTTGCGGGAAAGGATCAGGCTATCTGGTGTTAGGAAGTGTTTGCAATTTCTCATTCCCTCAATCAATACAACAAACTGAAAGCCGACTCTATAGCTTTGCATATTTATTATTCCTAAGGCACATGTCAGACAGACAATATTTATCTGGGTCAGTGAGCTTGGTTGGTGTGGTGCTAATAAAGCCAAAAGCATGGGTTCTGTCCCCATAGAAGCCAGGCAAATTGACTCTGAGAGAAAAACAAACTTATTCTACATGCAGAAGTTGTACCCCTAAACCTGGCCAGACATCTTGCAAATGCATGCTGTGGGTAACAAGTGAGGTGGGTGAGTGAGAATGCACTACTCAGAGAAAGTCCAATGCAAGTGTTCTAACTCTTAAAGCTGAGGTCTTCGGGAGTTGAAATTCACATGCTGCATACAAGCCAGCCTATAGAGTCATGCCACTGCCAGCTACTCTTAAGAAATTGTGGGACAATGCTATCAATGCTCATATACACATCGCTTTAAAGAACTGATAGTGAGTTTTTGAGGTTTCAGCATTTTTAGCATTCATCTATTACACAACTCTACTTCTTGACCATTTAGGAAGACACCATAGAAATATAAAGATAAGTTATGTAGAGCCAGTAACTTAGTGTCTGGGACACATTAAACTCTACACTAATGGTAACTTTTATTATTATCACTTCACAAGATAGCATATGAAAAGTTACTGGTAGGGGGGCCAGCACTGTGGCATAGTGAGCTAAGCCTCTGCCTGTGCTGCCGGCATCCTATATGGACTCCAGTTCTAGGCCCAGCTGCTCCTCTTCCCATACAGTTATCTGCTATGACTTGAGGAAGTACTAGAAGATGGCCAAAGTACTTGGGCTCTTGAACCCACATGGGAGACCTGGAAGAAGCTCCTGGCTCCTGGCTTCAGGTCATCCCAGTTTCATCCAGCCATGGTGGCCATTTGGGGAGTGAGCCAGCAGATGGAAGATGTTTCTCTCTCTCTCTCTCTCTCTCTCTCTAACTCTACCTCTCAAATAAATAAATAAATAAATAATTTTTGTTTTTTAAAAAAAAAGGAGAAAAAGAAAAGTCACCAGTAGAGCACCAGGTTCATAGTAGACAATCAGTAAAGATTGTCCCCCACCCCAGTTTTTTTTTTTTTTTTTTTTTTTTTTTAGTCAGCTTCTGTTGTTTTTCTGTAGGTATGGCTCTTTCTTCACCATGTTGCATTTCACTTAATCTTTGCAGGGCACACTGCCTTAGCTATTCAGGGTCTTTCTACACCATAGTGTCACCCAGCAAGTGCTTAGGACTGCAGTTGTAACTAGCTCAGGTGTGTAGCACCTTACATCACTGCATTCCTGTGTTGGAAAAAGCTTCCAAGCCCTTTTTAGGTCACAGCTCTCTTATTGCTTAATCTTCTCTAGGGCTCATTCACTGGGAAATTTAGTTATCCGTCAACAACAACAACAAAACGCTCATTGGTGGAATTGTTCAGTAAGCCAGATGTGAGGTATATATTTGGAAGTTGTAAGTTACTTAGTTTCCAGAAGGTTAAAAACATTGCTTTTTCTCTAACATTTTTATACTTGTAGGAGCAGTATTCTGTGTCATTACCTTGTTCAATCTGCTGAATTAATTTTTTTCCTTCTCATTTTACTCTAAGGGAAATTGAAAGTGGGTTTAATGAAATAAATGGGTGGGCAAAAAAGAAATGTGTAATGAAATTTATGTCTGTTCTCACCTGTTATCTTTCTCAAAGTTTAGTGTTTGAGTAGGGAGTGTGGTGCTGTTCCTGGGTTTCAGTGATAAACGTGGTAGAAATAACTAGAGTTGACTATATCATTTGCATGTATTAGAGTGGTTTTAATTTGCCTTCCAAGTCATTTGAGAAGAAAATTCTCCTTTGCCTCTGTCAGGAGGAACATGTTCCTTTGTAATACATGAGAAAGTGCTTCCTGTGGGAACAAAGGTCTTCATTTGAGCATCACCAAAGCAGCCAGTTTCCAGAACTTGCCCAGTACTTTAGCCTAGCTTTTACAACCATTGGTAGGAGTCACAGAGAGATAAGATGTTGGATGCCAGGATTTCAATGTGGAAGGCCAAGCCAAATGAACAAGGATCAATAAATTGCATTTACCTAATGTGGAAACTGCATAAGCAGATGACTTTTCTTGAAAACGTATTTATTTGAACCCACTCTTGAATATATTATCCAGCATCTAAATCTGAATCTAAAGCAGATTCTTCCTCATCTTCCTTCATCATGTTGTATGCTAATAAATTCAACATTTGTTTTTCTCAGATATCTTACACAGAATTTTTATGAAAACTGATGGGTGGAATCCCAGGAGAAGGCTGTCTATGGTATGGACTAACAAGTTAGGAGGGCAGAGTATTTTCATACTACCATATGAATAGTGTGGAAGACACATTGCTAAGTTGATTAATCCATGGACCAATGCACACTGAGCACTTAAAAATGATTGAACACTCAAGATTCAAAGATGAAGAAGGCATTCCTGTTGATCATCTAATAGGATCAGAGGGACATATACATAAATAAAGAATAACACAGGGGTTAGTTTACTATTTATATTTACTATTTTTATATTTTTACATTATATTTATATATTTACTATATTTTTAATACTTAATTTCCCCACTGAGGATATGTTTTTCTTTTCACTGCTATTGGAATACTATACCTTCTTGGGTCAGGTTGGCATCATATAGCTCTTTTTATACTCATTATATTCTCCTTCCATCTTCATTTCCCTCACTCTCTGTTTCTCAGTCCTTTTTCTTTTTCTAGATTCCAGGCCCTCAAACACTGGCTCCATCTAGTTGTCCTCTTGATGAGCTGCAGGGGCAGTATTTTAAGTGTTGGTTTGTCTGCTACTTGCCAGATGATTGGCTAAACGTAGTTAAGATCTTAAAACTATTTTGAATTGCTATAGGTCAAAATCTCCAATAAAATTATACATAACGTCATACTTAAAAGAAATATGGACTACTTTTTATTGATATACTCTTTTGTCAAGGACTTCAGTTTTAAAGCCAAATATGCTGTGAATAATTTTATAATCCATTTATTCATTAATTCGAACTGCCTTTACGTTATTTTTTAAAAGATTTATTTATTTATTTGAAAGTCAGAGTTACACAGAGACAGAAGGAGGCAGAGAGAGAGAGAGAGGTCTTCTATCCGCTGGTTCACTCTCCAATTGGCTGCAACAGCTGGAGCTGGGCCGATCTGAAGCCAGGAGCCAGGAGTTTCTTCCAGGTCTCCCACACGGGTGCAAGGGCTGAGGGACTTGGACCATCTTCTACTGCTTTCATAGGCCACAGCAGATAGCTGGATCATAAGTAGAGCAGCCGGGACTCGAACCAGCACCCATATGGGATGCTCGCACTGTAGGCAGCGGCTTTACCTGCTACGCTACAGCACTGGTCTGCTTTTACATTCTTATTCAAAAACTCACAGGATCCAGAACATCGAGCATATTCTATCTTTTTTTTTTTTTTTTGACAGGCAGAGTGGACAGTGAGAGAGAGAGAAAGGTCTTCCTTTTCCGTTGGTTCACCCCCCAACCCCCAATGGCCGCTGCAGCCAGCGCACTGTGGCCGGCACACCATGCTGATCCCAAGCTAGGAGCCAGGTGCTTCCTCCTGGTCTCCCATGCGGGTGCAGGGCCCAAGCACTTGAACCATCCTCCACTGCCTTCCCGGGCCACAGCAGAGAGCTGGACTGGAAGAGGAGCGACCGGGACAGAATCCGGCGCCCCGACCAGGACTAGAACCAGGGGTGCTGGAGCCGCAGGCAGAGGATTAGCCTATTGAGCCGCGGCGCCGGCCTTTCTTTCTTTCTTTCTCTCTCTTTCTTTCTTTCTTTCTTTCTTTCTTTCTTTCTTTCTTTCTTTCTTTCTTTCTTTCTTTTAAGATTTACTTGTTTATTTGAAAGTCAGAGCTACATAGAGAGAAAAGGGGAGAGAGAGAGGAGAAAGAGAGAGAATCTTTCATCTGTCAGATCACTCTCCAAGTGGCCACAATGACCAGGGCTAGATCAGGCCAAATCCAGGAGCCTGGTACTTCTTCCAGATCTCCCACATCCATGCAGAGGCCCAAGCACTTGGGCCATCTTTTGCTACTTTCTCAGGTGCAATAGAAACAGCAGAATGGGAAATGATGCAGCGGGGACTAAAACAGATGTCTTAGGGGATGCTGGCATCCCGGGCAGCTCCTTTAGCTGCTATGTCACAATGCCAGTACCCAACATATTCTTTAATAATATATACATTCAGGCCTGAGTATGGCATAGCAGGCTAAACCACCATCTGCAATGCCAGTATCTCAAAGGGGTGCTTGGTTCATTCTCCTGCTGCTCCACTTCCAATACAGAACCCTGCTAATGCACCTAGGGAAGTAAAAATGGCCCAAGTGCTTATGCCCTTGCCACCCATGTGGGCAATGTGGATGAAGCTCCTGGCTCTGGCTTTCCACCTGGTCCGGCTAGGGCTATTGTATTGTACTGTATTGTATTGTACTGGCCCTGCCTCAGGCTATTCCACCTGAGGAGTGAAACAGAAGATGGAAGATCTCTCTCTCTCTCTCTGCTTCAGTAACACTGCCATTCAAATAAATAAATAGATCTTTAAAAAAAGAATATAGTTCAACTTAATTGCAAAATGTAAAGAATCCCAATCAAACAAGTGAATATTTGTACAGTTTTACCTATTGTCTTCTTACAAGGAATATGAGGACTTGGCAAGTGATTATCTCTTCCTTTTCTTTCTACTGAATGAACTTATTAATAATGATCACAATAATCAGAAGTGAAATGTTTAACAGAGTTGACATTTAGGTGCTAATAATTAAGTTTGAAAGCTACGTGTTATTAAGATGGATAGGAAAAGTTACTACGTCATTTTATCTTTTTCCAGCGGGCACAGTCCATGGGTGATAGTATATTACCAGAAGGAGGTCAAGAAGTTCATAAACTTTAAAAGAAGATCCAGTAGAAATCTCAGAGGGCCATACATTTTTCACAAATCATAGACTTTGACAGTGTTAGACTGTGTTGTCTCTGTACAAGGTCAGAATTATTCTTTGCCCATAAACCAACTAAATGTGTTCCTGTATATATTCATTTTTGCTTTCGCTCTCTTTTGTTTCCTTTACATTTATAATTTCATAATTTTGTATTCTTTTTCTTTAGTCTCTAGAAGAAATTGATAGTTGTTAAGGCACTGCTATATGGGCAGCATTCTAATGTAGCATGCTATTCTGTGCAATGAAAGCCTAAGATTTTAAACCACATCCCTGAAATATGTACTTATTAATAAAAAATAATCTTAAAAGCTTTACTAAATCTTTATCGAACCTTGTATCAATGGCTGTGGAATAAGGTCTCCATACATTTAGGTTTAATTATAAGTGAAATATGTTTCTCTTGTTAATATCCAAGCCAACTTTCCTTAAATTGATATATTCTTAGGTAAATTTGGCTAAAGAGATTAACTTTGGCCATTTTAAATGTGTATCATCTTGTTGCATTTTTCCCCAGCATTATCTTTTACTTCTTTCTTTTTTTCCTTATTTGTATGTATCTCATAAATACAACATTAGAAATATGATAATTCTTCCCATCATACCAGCCCTCCCACCCACTCTCCCACCCCTTTTCCTCCTCTCTCTCCTGTTTAGTCCAAGAAAGAGTGCTACTTAAAGCGACTGTCCGCCTATGAATCTGCTGTATGGACTGTCTAACATTGTTTTGCTCCATTTCTAAAAGATAAGCTTCCTAAGACAAGTCTTCCATCAATTCTGTTTACTAATTTCTCATGCCTACATGGTGCTAACTCTATTACTATGTTAACTTTTTCAGTAGCTTATATGATGGTAGTAACTCAGGCTTTTCTGTGGGATTATCATGACTTTGCTTCCATGTGGCCTACAAATCTACACACACATACACACACACATATACACACATGTATATTTACATCTGTATAGAGCAATCTGTATATATATTTATATACACATACTTTAATATATACAAGGGTACTTCAAAATATTCATAGAAAAAATGGAACTGAAAGTTAAATATATTTTGGCACAAAAAATTCTAAAATCCTTGGAGTTTTTTTCATTATTCACACCCACCTTTTTTTTTTTTCTATTAAGAACAATTGTACCTATTTACGGGGTACCTAACTTTGTATACTGATCAAAACAGCAGAATTATTTTGCCCTTCTTTGATTACTTTATAATTGAAGGCTTGGAGCTTCTTTCTTCTATTTGTGCATATGATATATGCTAGGTTATTGTGAACTAGTCTACTCACTATGCTTTGTTATACTAAGAACTGATTCCTTCGATCAAACTCTGATTTGATTTGGTAACTGTTATCCAAATTTCCTCTACCCAACCACTCCCATCCCTCCCAGCTTCAAGTATCACCATTCTGTGTTTACTGAAGACTGAATTTTTGTTTGTTTGTTTTTTATCTTCACCTATGAGGGAGAGCATGTGGTATCTGTCTTTATGTGTCTTACTTCAGCCAACTTGATGTCCTCTAGTTCCAACCATTTTGCTGCAAATGGCAAGGATATCATTCTTTCCTATGATTCAATAGTTGTCCACTATGAATATATATCACAATTCTCCATCCATTCATCTGATGGTGGGCACCTTGGTTGATTCTATATCTTAGCTTTTGTGAACAATGCTACAATAAACATGGTGGAACAGATATCTCTTTGATACAAAGACTTCATGTCTTTGGGATAAATACCCAGTAGTGGGTCATATGGCAAATCTATTTCTAGCTTTTAAAGAAATTTTCATTGTGTTTTTCTTTTTCTTTTTAGATTTGTTTATTTTACTTGAAAATCAGAATTATACACACACAGGGTGGGGGGTGGAGCAGGAGAGAGAAAGAGAGAATCTTCCATACTCTGGTTCACTCCACAAATGGCCACAAAAGCCAGTGCTGGGCCAGGGAGAAGCCAGAATCCAGGAGCTTCTTCCAAGTCCCCTACATGAGCAGCAGGGAGCCATCTTCTGCTTTTTTTCCCAGACCATTAGCAAGGAGCTCAATTGGAAGTGGAGCAGCAAGACTTGAGTTGGCACCTATATGGAATACTGGCATTGCAGGCAGTAGCATTACCTGCTAAGCCACAATGCCAGCTCCTTGTGTTTTTCATAATAGCTAGACTATTTTACATTTCCACCAACAGTTTATAGGAATTCCTCTTTCTTTACAATATCTCCAGGAACCCAATCACCTGAGCCATTATTTCTGCCTCCCAGTGTCTATATTAGCAGGAAGCTGAAGTCAGGCACCAGAATCTGGAATTGAACCCAGGCACTCCAATGGGATGGGGACATCTTAACCTCCAGTTTAGCCTCTAAACTGATCTTCCATGAACATTTTGAAGTACTCATGTGTGTGTGTGTGTGTGTGTGTGTGTATATATATATATATATATACCTATATATATATACCTATGCATATGCAAACCATGGTGCATTGTCTCTCTCTCTCTCTCTTTTTTTTTTTTTTTTTGAAAGGCAGAGTTAGACAGTGAGAGAGAGAGAGACAGAGAGAAAGGTCTTCCGGCCAGTGCCGCGGCTCACTTGGCTAATCCTCCGCCTGTGGTGCCTGCACCCTGGGTTCTAGTCCCGGTTGGGGCGCGGGATTCTGTCCCGGTTGCTCCTCTTCCAGTCCAGCTCTCTGCTGTGGCCCGGGAAGGCAGTGGAGGATGGCCCAAGTGTTTGGGCCCTGCACCCATGTGGGAGACCAGGAGGAAGCACCTGGCTCCTGGCTTGGATCGTCGCAGCGCACCAGCCATAGCGGCCATTTTGGGGGTGAACCAACGGAAAAATGAAGACCTTTCTCTCTCTCTCTCTCTCTCCCTCTCTCTCTCACTGTCTAACTCTGCCTGTCAAAAAGAGAGAGAGAGAGAGAGAGAGAGAGAGAGAGAGAGAGAGAGAGATAAAGGTCTTCCTTCTCTTGGTTCATCCCCCAAATGGCCACTATGGCCGGCGCGCTGCACCGATCCAAGCCAGGAGCCAGGTGCTTCCTCCTGGTCTCCCATGCGGGTGGAGGGCCCAAGCACTTGGGCCATCCTCAACTGCACTCTCGGGCCAAAGCAGAGAGCTGGACTGGAAGAGGAGCAACCGGGACAGAATCCCGCGCCCCAACTGGGACTAGAACCTGGGGTGCCAGCGCCACAGGCAGAGGAGTAGCCAAGTGAGCCGCAGCGCCAGCTGGCATATTATTTCTTCTCTCTTTCTTTCTTTTCCTCTCTCTTTCTACTAATATGTCACTACTGTACTTATTCTAAGAAAGAATTTAGCTTGATGTAGGAAGGGAGGTTTTTTTTTACCTAAAATTATTTATTCAACCTAGAAATTGGTAGTATGAAACAAAATTATTAACCTCTTAGAGACTTTTCATCTATAAATTTATAATGACTATCTCACAGAATGTTGTGAGATTTAAACACAATTATATACATGAAGTGTTTAGAATTTTAGAATAGCATCTGACACAGAGTAAATGCTCAGTAAACAGTATCACCAGGGTGGAGGTGGGCTTACTCTCTGAGATGTGTGGGGCACGATAAATACAAGATTATGAAATCCCTTGCTGGCATATGGAGAATGCCTGGCCAGAGTTGCTGACTGTAAGATTTTGTATGGATGACAAGGCCAAATCAGTCATAGCACAATTGAACTGTTTATTTTGCCTTTAACAATAAATGCTGCACAATTGTTACCATCAAGCTATTAAAAATGAATAGGGTTGCTGTTAGTGAAAGAATATTATGTAAGCTTTGTCTTTATTGTTTAAAATGTAGTATTTTGAGTTGCTGCAAATTCTAAATTAACATTCCTTCTTCAATACCCAAAACTGAATGGTTACTCATAAATTATCTGTGTAATGTTAGTTTAAAAATTATTTGTAAAGGCATTGCCAGCATGCCAGCATTGCATATGATGTTGTTTCATGTCCTGGAAGCTCCACTTCCAATCCAGCTCCCTGCTAATGGCCTGGAAAAGCAACAGAAGATGGCCCAAGTCTTTGGGTCCCTGCACCCACATGGGAGACCTGGAAGACGCTCCTAGATCCTGGTTTCCACCGGGCTCAATCTTAGCCATTGAGGCCATCTGGAGAGTAGACCAGTGGGTGGGATGTCTCTCTCCCTCTTTCTCTGTGACTCTGATTTTCAAATAAATAAATAAATATTTTTTAAAATATTCATATTGAAACAAGCAATGTGTCTATGCAATATTGCCACTATATTAGCTTCATCGAATTCTAGATTTTTAAACAGTATTGAAATGCCAATTATCTTTAAGATACTTTCTCAGACATATAGGACCACATAGATACATGGCAAACAGTCTTAGAATTTTCTTTGTTTATTTACTTTAAATGCCCCACACAACTGGTTCAGTTTCAAAAAGATTCTTATATCAAATCTAGAATCCTTGGAAAATTCAGTGAAACAAAGATTTGGAAAATTTCAGCTCCTCGCCTAATATGTTACCATGTAGTGCCCCTCACCTGCACTAGGTTGTAGGGAGGTTCTAAAGACAACATTGGGATTTGGCAAAATCAAGACCACTTCTCCTGAACTGCTCCATGCTGAGCCCCCTTCTACAATGTGGGTTATCTTCTTTGTCCAGGAGATATTAGAACTTGGCATTCTGTTTTGTTTCCAGAGAGAAGAACAAAGTGACATTACACGTAAGAGGAAAGCAATCTCTTAAAAATGAGATTCCACAGAGTTCATTCTATGAGAGAGAAGGAAAAAGTCACCACAACAAACTTGCTGATACCTTAGATAAGCAACTGTATGGGAGAGAGAGGGTTCAGTACAAAGGGCAAGACTGAGGGTGGCTCTAGGGGAAGCTGCAGTGCTAGCAACAGCCCTGGTTCCATAGACTGTTTCCTACCATGTTACTGCTAAATAAAGCATGCCTTGATAATTCTTGAGGAAGGACTTTAGAAACTAGGGGATTCTAATGTTTTATTTTCTTCCACCATTGCATATGTCTAGTCTATCATTACATCTTATTTTAGAATTAGCTTCTAAAATGTGACTATCAATTTTTTATTAGTTATATTTAACACATATTTATATAGCACTTATTGCATGCTGAGCACTACTCTAAGAATTTTAAAAATGTTAAATCAGTGGTTCTGAACCACAGGTGATGCCTGGAGATAATTTTGCTTGTCACAGTTTCAGAATGGATGTTGCTGTTTCATCTAGAAGGTGGATACCAGAGATGTTGCCAATGTGTAATGGACAAGTCCGCCACCTCGCCCTCAACAGTGGCCAAAAATTCAAATTGCAAGAATTTTGAGATTCTCAGCATTGATTCATCTATCTTCTTAACATAGCCCTACTAATTAGGCATTATCCTCATTGATTGGGTATGTATTATTCTCATTTTAGAGACAATGAAAATAAGATATAGAAAGGTTAACTAACTGTCTCAAATTCCCGCAGTTGATAAGAGGCCAGGCTAGTATTCAAAATGGTCTTAGTTAATTTTATGCTGCTGTAACAAAGCATCTGAGACCAGGTAATTTATAAAGAGTGGAAGTTTGGCTCATAATTCTAGAGGCAGTGGAGACTAAGAGCTTCGTGCCAACATCTGGGGCAGTTCTTCTCCCAGCAGCATCACGTGGCAAAGAGCATGATATGGTGAGGTAGAGCAGGAGGCTCTCCTCCTCTGATAAGGCCACTTACAACACCACTGGGACCCCATTCTCATAATCTCATCCCCTCCTAGCCACTCCCAAAAAGGTCCTTCAACCATCAAACATCATTGGTGTGCAAATTTGAGAGTAAATTTCCAGTAGATGAACTTTTGGGGGGTCATATTCAATCCATAGCAAAGATCAGCAACCTGTCTGTGTAACTCATGCCCTACCTCCACACACAACACACTTACTGCACAGACCACACACTTTCGCTCTGTCCCGTAGGTACCTTCAGGTTATCTTTGCTGCTTTAAACAGGCCATGCTTCCTCTAATCCCTTCTCCCCACCTCCAAGCTACAGTGCCCAGACAAAGCTGGCTTAGATCGGGGCTGCTCACCCCTTCCAGAGATTTCTTGTTATTCCCCGGCAGTGTCTGCCTTACACAGGAAAGTTACTCATCCCCAAACTGGGCTCACATCGCAGTGCATCCTTCATCCTGCTCTGTAGTTATTCAATCTCTTCATCCTCTTCTTGAACATTTCTAGCCTTTTGGATATTTTTTAAGCTAATTCATTTATGCTTCAGAAGGTAGGTAATGGAATTGATAATGAAATTCAGATGAATTGGGGCCGGCACTGTGGAGCAGCGGGTCTGAAGTACTGGCATCCCATATGGACACAGCTTAAAGACCTGGCTGCTCCATTTCTGATCCAGTTCTCTGCTATGGCCTGGGAAAGTAGTAGAAGATGGCCCAAGTCCTTGAGCCCCTGCACCAGCTTGGGAGACCTGGAAGAAGCTGCTGACTCCTGGCTTCAGATAGGCGCAGCTCTGGCTGTTGCGTCCAATTGTAGAGTGAACCATCGGATGGAAGATTCTCTCTCTCTCTCTCTCTCTCTCTCTCTCTGTGCCTCTCCTCTCTCTATGTAACTGAATTACAAATAAATAAATAAATCTTTTTAAAAAGGAATTCAGATGAATCTGTGACAAGTTAGCATCCCTGAGAAGTGTGTGAATATACAGCTTGGAAAATTATGAAAAATGAATTAAAATTAGCCTATTATCTGGGCATTCCTTACAAAAAGACTTTATAGATTCTTACATATCATTTGATAACTCTAGGTATAAAAATATTATTTGACAGTTGCAAAAAGTGATGTGAAATTATACAATATATCCACTTTTACCCAGCACAACACAGATAGAACTGGGTATTGATGCTATCTCCCTATGGCACTGTGTGTACGTTCACTAAGAAAACACAGAATTTGCAAGCAGTATATGAATTCTGTCATAAAAGATCTGATGGAAAATATTTCAAAGTATAAGTTGCAGAAAGTGACTCTAAAGTTAGCAAAACACTTTCTGTCCATCAAACAAAGTGTGGGTGGACAGCCTTGCTCTCAGTAAAGAAGAAGCAGCAAGTAGTAATTGGGCTTCTTTTTCCTTTCCCCCACAATATGGGGTTACGTGATGCTTTAACCATAACTACCCAGATATTCAATGCCTTATTGCAGGGAGCCTGAACTCTGGAACTACTCAAAGCGACAGCTTTGACTGAATACAACTTCCTCCTCTTTGCGGCTCTCATTTCCACGCATGCATCCTTACTGACCACGGGGCTGTGCATGGATGCTGAAAGGAGGGAACAGAGAGGACAGGAAGGGGAAGGAGGCCAATGAAGGGAAATGGGCCAAGGCTTGAGTCCTCCAGCACTTAGAAATAAGAGGGGGAACTGGAAAAGAAGAAAAAGAGACAGTAGGTTAGAAGAAAACCTAGGAGAGTGGTTTTTTCTGAAGGACAAGGGAAGAAATATGTCACAGTCGATAAAGTAAGTAACTTCAGCAAACATTGTGTAGTAGTGCCAGGCATTTGATGCAGCAGGTGAGTCCCTGATAAAGGTGCTCACATCCCGTATCAAAGTGCCTGAGACGGAGCTCTGACTCCCCTGTCCACTCCAGTTTTCTGTCCATGCAGACCCTAGGAGGCAGCAAGCACTGGCTCAAGTACTTGGATCCCTGCCATCCATGTGGAAGATCTAGATTAAGTCCCAGGCTCCTGGCTCCTGGCTTTGACTTGACCTAATCCCAGCCACTGTGGGCATTTGGAGAGTAAGCAAGTGGATGGAAGTTCTCGCTCTGCCTGCCTGATTCTCAGAGAATCAAACAAGCATCATACGATGGTTGGAGTAAAAAAAGATGATAATTGATCACTGGATTTGGCAACATGGAAGCCACTGAAAACACTCAAGATAGGGCCTTGTGATCATTTTGGCTGTATAGAGGAAATACTAGAACAAGGGGAGTTGGGAACAGATATGGGGATTCCTGGGCAGGAAAAACCTTGTTTGCTCACTTGCTACCCTGCATCTTATGTCAGCCCTCTGCTCCTGGTGACAGAATAGATGACAACTTAATAAGAGCTGCTTCAGTGGAGTCTTAAGGACAAGCTCTGGGTTACAGTAACGAGAGTAGGTAATAGATGTAAACACCTCTTTCGAGGATTTTTGCTATGAAGGAGCAAATGAAGGGCACTGTAGGGGCACATGAGGTCCTGTAGTTTGTATGTTGTGTTTTATGGTTCAGATCGGAAATAAGGCAGGTTGTTTGTACATGGATAAGATTTACATAGGGAATATGAAAGATGAAAGAGAGAGAGAGAGAGAAAGAGAGAAACGAGAGAGAGAGAGAGAGAGAGAGAGAGAGAGAGAGAGAGGAAGGGAGGGTAGGGGGAGGGAGGGAGGGAGGGAGGGGTGATAAAGGCAGGGAAGAGCAGAAGCCTCAAGAAGATGAAACGATTCAGTGCAGCTTGGAGCAAAAGACTTAGGTACAAGCAGGGACATGGAAGAGCTCCCCACTGTAACCACAGGTGGGAAGTGTGTGGGGAGAGGTCCACCACACAGGCACTGCTCACGGGCATTCAGGCCTGGCTCCCAGTCACACAGTTAGGTCTTCACATCAATTGCTTTGCTTCTGGCTACCTCAGCCAACAACTTCCCTGCTCCATTTGGGATCCTGGGATCACTTCTCTCCTAGAAGCTGACATCAGATGCAGGAAGGCACACGGAGGAGAACAAGGCCCTTCCTGCCCTGGAGTCCCAGAGTCGGGTCCTGAGATCCTCTCTCTGTGTCTACATTCTAGAAACGGTCCCCAGGCCATGGTGACACCAGTGTTTTCCTGCTGATTTAAGCTGACAAGTCGGGAAAGTAAATTTTGGTTTTGCTTACCTTTGAGAAGTGGGACTTTGTAGCCAGACACTGCTGGTTCCTGTTCACATTTCACTGTGGAAGGAGGAATAGAATTCTTTGGATGTGGCCCTTGCATTTCAAACATCGAAAAGAGCCGCATACAGACACAACACTTCAGTTGAGTCAGGCATATTAGAAATGGTAGAATCACTAATTCTACACCAACAGGGAATTTAAGACACAATTGTAATTATCTTTTGTGTTAACGCATCTTGACACACATATGCAGAGGCTCCAAGGACTTCCCTCATTAAAGTAAACAAGATGCCAGAATGCTAGGTTGTTGGTCTGCCCCCTTATTGGTTAGCTGGAGAAAAATAATTATAGTTTTATTAATGTATTTGAAAGTCAGAGTGACAGAGAGAGAAGGAGAGACCAAGAGAGAGAGAGAGAGAGAGAGAGAGATCTTCTATTCACTGGTTCACTTCCCAAATGGCCATAACGACCAGGGCCAGGCCATGCTAAAACTAGGAGCGTCATCTAGGTCTCCCACATGAGTTCAGGGGCCCAAGGACTTGGACTTTCTTCCAATGCCTTTCCAGACATATTATCAGAGAGCTCGGTTGGAAGTGGAACATCTGGGACTTGAACCAGTGCCCAAATGGGATGCCAGCACTGCAGACAGTGGCTTTACCTGCTGTGCCACAGCACTGGCCTGGCTAGAGAAAATTTGTCCTATCAAAACTTTCCTTCCAATATAGTTATGTACCTTGCATCACTTGAACCTGAAGATCTTCAGGCATTAAGTAGAAGTAGCATAAAAGATTCCATTGTATAACCTGCAAATACGGGGGCTGGCCATTCCTGCCTCTTGGGACTGTTTTGAGGGTTAAATGTGTTCATTCTTACAAATGGTTAGAACAGCTCTTGGCAAATAGCAAGTGTTGGGTATCATTCCTGGCTCTCTACTAGATAAGGAGAATAATGAAGAATAAGATAGATGTAGTCTTTATTCCTGTGGAATTTGTTGTAGAGTTGCCATAAACACAGGAAAATCCATATATTTATTTTAAGACTCAGGCAACATAATAAATAGGAGAAAAAGCTTTGTAAGTTAAGTTCTTTACAAATACAAGGCATTATTATTATTTCAATTCTCCACACCCCCAAGGAAGAAAAATGACTTTAATGATGTGCATTAAACTAAATAATGCAGAATTTAATTAGTTTAAACTGTGGGATTCTGTATGAAGGGCTTTTTAGGTGGGCGGCTGCATTGCTTTTAGGAAATAATGAGTCTGTTTTAGGATATGAAATGAGTTCCTAATGCCTTAAAGAAAGAATGTGCCCCCTGAAGAGTCCTCCCTAGGACCAGCTGGGCAGCAGGGCAGAGAGCACGCCTCAGTATCCAGACAGCTCTTGGTCCTTGCAATAAACCAATGCCTGTGCTGTGTAGGAGTGGCCTGGCATTAGACAAACTCTTTTTATTTGTTTTTAGTTTCCATTCTGTATTTTAATAGGCTTAACCCTTTCAATTTTTATTCTCTTTGAAGAACTTGAGTATTTTCTAGTACCATTACAAGAAACTGCTTTTTTAAAAATAAATTTGTTTCAAACATTGGCATAGTATATGTCAATTATTATACTGACAGTTAAACTCTCAAGTCTCTTGGCAATTTAAATATTAATGTAGACTCTCCATAGCATCTTAAGTGTTAGATGCAATACAGCCAAGGACAATGATGCCTTCCAAATAGCTGGCATCTGATCGTGTGCACTTTCTCACACGCCCAGCACAGACATTCCCAGGGAAGGGGGCATCTGCAGTGTCCGACATAACATCTGTTCAGCCGTGTGGCTTCTCCACTTCTTCAAAAGGTGAGTCTACACCTGAGGAAGGTCCAATGCCTTTCTCTGTCTCTACATGTAGACAGGTTTTAGATTCATGGGTAGGGTGGAATAAACCAACAATTTTTTCTTTGAAGAACAATCTCTACCACTTAAGAATGATTCACTTTCAGAGTTTAAGTTCCCTCCTGTAACTATGAAAGATAATCTTTGAAAGGGAGGTGTTAAAAAGATACATGAGAAAATGCTCAGGGTCACTAGCCATCAGGGAAATGCAAATTAGAACCACAATGAGGTTTCACCTCACCCCAGTTAGAATGGCTCTCATGCAAAAATCAACATACAATAATTGCTGGTGGGAATGTAGGGAAAAAGGTACCCTAATCCACTGTTGGTGGGAATGTAAACTGGTGCAGCCACTGTGGAAGACAGTATGGAGATAATTCAAAAATCTCAATTTAGACCTACCATATGACTCAACCATCCCCCTCCTGGGAATTTACCCAAAGGAAATGAAATTAGCATATGAAGGAGTTATATGTACCTCTATGTTTATTACAGCTCAATTCATATAGCTAAGATACACAATCAACCCAGATGTCTCTCAACTGAAGACTGGATAAAGAAATTATAGTATATATACACTGTAGAGTACTATTCAGCTGTAAAAAATAAATGAAATCCTGTCTTTTGTAACAATATGGATGCAACTGGATGGTTATACTTAGTCAAATAAACCAGTCTCAAAAAAGACAAATAGTATATGTTCTCCCTAATCTGTAATAACTAGTAGGGTATCTAAAAGGCAATCTATAGAAGTGAAACTGACACACTGAGATGTGATGATTTGGAACATGCCTTGTCTCAATTGTTGAGGAATAGTTTATATATATATATATATATATATATATATATATATATACTATCTATTAAAATCTTTACTTAGTGTAGGGTTAATCTTAAGTGTATAAAGTTAATTCAAAATAGATGTTAGTAAAAAATAAGAATGGGAATGGCAGATGGAGGCGGAAGAAGGTGGGAGTGTGGACAGGAGGGAGGGTAGAGTGGGAAGAATCATTCTGTTCCTAAATTTGTATATACAAAATTCAAAAAGTTTGTATACCTTAAAAAAAAGGTTTCTAGGTTAAAAAAAGGCAAAACCTTTCCCTGTACCCTGAGTCAAAAAAAAGAAGAAAAGGAAAGAAAGGGAGGCATTAAATAAATAATATGATTTTAATATATTTCAAATGTCCAGGTACTCTTAAAAATAAAATTTATTAGGAAACACAAACAAGTTAATTGTTCATACTTAATAATCTCAAGCATCTGGTGACATTTTATATTCTATATTCTTTAATGAGTGATAGCTAATAAAGGAATAATTCTCAAGCATTTGCAGATATGATTACATTAACAAGATATAATATAGGAATAATTATAAAGAATATATTCAGCATAGAAGAACCAATAATTATCTAGTAATACCAAGTCTGTCATGGCTCATCTTTCTACAGAATGGTCAATTAAGAACTTGTTTCTAAAGAAAATTTTAAGAATTAATTTGCAATGTCATGCTGTGGAGTCAGTTGAAACCAGGATTGAATCCTCTTTCTCTTACTTATTAGTGTCTGATGATGGACAAATGATTTAATTAAGTTGCTATACTTTTCTCTGGGGACATTGTATAATAACGTCTACCTCTCAGAACTGAAAGGAAAGAATATGATAATGTAATTCATGAAAAGTACTTGGTTCATCATAAATACATGTGGTGTATAAAAAGTATGCAAAAAGTTCATGCAAAATGTGCATGAAAAAACTATGCATGTATTTCCAAAAAAATTTGTCTCAAAATAAATTTATCATATCATTCAATTTTTTTTCCAGGAACTTTCTGAAGTACTCTCATATATGGGTCAACATTGTTTTTTGCTCCAATGTATACAGAAATTGATGGCTTGACTTAGGAAATTACTTCACCAGGTAGACATAGCTCTTCCATAGCAAAATTTCTCAGTTAATGTGGTCTTCATAAAAGCTAGTAGATCTGTAATTTTTTTTTCTGCCAATTATCAGTTTGCTTAAATTGATTGTTCCTGTACCTGTTTGAATACTACAATGAAAACAACAAAAGTGAATTTATGTGTTTGTATCCAAGTGAAATGAATCACGAGCTAGCATAGCAGAAGGAGAGGAGGTCTTCTAGATGTTAAAACTGGAAGAAAAGCAATGAACTTGGAAAGCAGGTTAAATGTAAGTACAGACACCTGCTGGGCCTTTATTTAGACTTGTTGAATGGGAGAGAAATGTCTATTTCATCCACAATGTAAACTAAACCTCACACTACAGACCAGCGCATAAGCATATCCACAAATTTGACCTGTCACCATAGGCTTTATTTTCCTTTAAGCCATCTTTTGTTTTATTTATTTATTTATTTATTTATTTATTTATTTTTTGGACAGGCAGAGTGGACAGTGAGAGAGACAGAGAGAAAGGTCTTCCTTTTGCCGTTGGTTCACCCTCCAATGGCCACCGCAGCCGGTGCACTGCGGCCGGCGCACTGCGCTGATCTAGTGGCAGGAGCCAGGTGCTTCTCCTGGTCTCCCATGCGGGTGCAGGGCCCAAGCACTTGGGCCATCCTCCACTGCCTTCCCGGGCCACAGCAGAGAGCTGGCCTGGAAGAGGGGCAACTGGGACAGGATCGGTGCCCCGACCGGGACTAGAACCCGGTGTGCCAGCGCCGCAAGGCGGAGGATTAGCCTGTTGAGCCATGGCGCCAGCCGCCATGTTTTGTTTTAGCTTACATGTTTTGCTAGGTAGTAATAGTGATCATTAACACTGATAATTTCTGAAAACCTTCCCAGCTTTACTTAAAGTACCATTTCCTGCTAAACAGCAATAATCTTATAAATCTATAGCAATGCACATGAAGTTTCACCAAGAGTAATAGCTACACAACACTCCTTTGTGTAGTCAATGTGGAGGATACATATAATTACAAAACACAATGTTTTAGTTCAAGATGCTTACAATACAGTTTTGGAAAATGTCATCTAGGATTTTATTAATTTCTGAGTCCCAGAAAACTCAAAAAATAGTGACTTACACAAGTCTATTTGTTTCCTAATGCTGCTATATGAAAGCATCAGAAACTTGGTGACTTTTAAATTATTAATAATTTGAGAGGAAGAGAGAGAGCTGGAAAGAGGCATGTAGAAAGAGAGAGATCTCTGTCCACCCCCCAAAATCTAAGTATCCCACAGCAGTAGCAGAAATCCAACTACCTAAGACATCCCCACTGCCTCCTATGGACTCATTAGCAGGAAGCTAGAGTTAGGAGCCAGAAGCAGATATCACACCTAAATACTTACACATAGCACTTGGGCATCTTAACTCTTAACTGTCAGGCTAAATACTCACCCCAACCTGGCGACATAAAAATAAGTTACAGTACTTCCCTATATTCAATACAGCTGCAGTTACTTTCCCTATGCTAGGGGAGAGGAAGTTATATTAGGCCAGCCAGTGCCTCTGTAAAATCAAGTTTATACCTCAAAAAAAAAAAAAAAAAAAAAAAAGTTTGTGCCCACCATGGGTGCTATCAGCCTCCTAGGAGCCAAAACTGAAACTCCAGCAACAGCCTTTGAGTAGCTCTCCTAACTCTTAAAAAATCCTCCTGGAGGCCGGCACCTTGGCTCAATAGGCTAATCCTCCACCTTGCGGCACTGGCACACCGGGTTCTAGTCCCGGTTGGGGCACCGATCCTGTCCTGATTGCCCCTCTTCCAGGCCAGCTCTCTGCTGTGGCCAGGGAGTGCAGTGGAGGATGGCCCAAGTCCTTGGGCCCTGCACCCCATGGGAGACCAGGATAAGCACCTGGCTCCTGCCATCGGATCAGCTCGGTGCGCCGGCCATTGGAAGGTGAACCAACGGCAAAAGGAAAACCTTTCTCTCTGTCTCTCTCTCACTGTCCACTCTGCCTGTCAAAAATAAATTTAAAAAAAAAATCCTCCTGGATTCTGGAAGTGAAAGTCCACAATCCAGGTGCTGGCAGGGCTGTGTTCCCTCCATAGGCTCTGCTAGCGATTGCTTGCTCACCTCTTCCAATTTCCGGAGGCTTCTAGCATTCCTTGGAACTGCATCTCTCCAATGTACCTGCCTTGTCACATCCCCTTCTCTTCTGTGTGTCTCTCCTCTGTGTGCATCCCATAAGAGTACTTGTCATTACTTTGTCATTACTTAAGGCCCACCTGGAAAATCAGGATGCATCATCTTGAGATCCTTCGTTACATTCACTGAGACCTTTTCCAGGGATTAGGATGCAAACATACCTCTTTTCAGACCACAGTTCAACCCATTACAACAAGGTAGGAGTTTATTTCTCTCTTATCCAATGTAGACAGATGCAATTTTCCATACTACATCAGCAACCTGGCCTTCTACTATGCGGTTTCTCCAGCCATCACATCTTTTTTTGAGCCAGCAGAAGGAGAAATAGAGTCAAAGAAGAGTAATAACTGAGGTGGGCATTTAGCCTAAACACCTGTTAAGATGCCTTGTCCCATACCGGAGGGCCTGGGTTTGGGTACCAGCTGCAGCTCTCGACTCTAGCTTCCTGGTAATGCAGACCTGGGAAGATGGTGATGGTAGCTCAAGTTCTTGTGTTCTTGCCACCCATTTGGGAGACCCAGATTAAATTCCCAGCTCCCAGTTTGGGCTTGGCTCAGTCTCAGATGTTGCAGGCATTTACAGATTGAGCCAGTGGATGGGATCTCTCTCTCTCCCCCCCTCTCTTTTCTCCTTCTCACATAAATAGTTACAAAGAAATAGAAAAGAAACATAATATTCAAAGCTTAAGTTAAAAAGTGCTGCTTTTCCTGAAGTAGTATGCCTAAATTTATATCTCTTTATAAGAATAATCAAATGGCTACATTGAGCTACAAGAGAATTTGGGCAATGCTCACATGCTTGGAATTCATGTGCTTAGCTGAAATCCAAGGTTTTTATAAGACACTGCAAGTCAGTTGGCAGACTCCTGTGCAGAGAATCTGGCAGAGAATCTTGGCTGCCTGACTTTGGCGTTCCCTAGCCTCTGGTTCTTGCCCACTTGGTAATAATGACTCTAGAGCCTCATCTTGCTATCCTAGGCACCTTTGCTGCTCAGGGTAGCCATATGATCCACTTTGGGTGGATAGAACTTGAAAAGAAACTGCTCAGGTCTTCTGGGATAAACAAGCATTCCTGATGAAAGAGCAGACTCGGCTTCTGGCTTCTGGTTGGAGCTAATATAGCCGTCTTCTTATCATGAGATAGTTTTGCAGAGTGCAGAGCTGTAGCCCCTGCAAGACTCGTTATTGTGTAGAAAATATATGCTCCATATTTTCAGCATTGACAGATTAAATCAGCTAGTCTGTTATTTGCAGTAAATGTGTTCTCATGTAATACCAGGTCAGGAGATACACCCACACATTAAAGACTATTAAGCTATGTCGTCAGGGACAGTGAGAGTTCAGTAGAAGGGAGATCTCTGTGTTCTACATGGTTCAGAAAAAGAGCCAGCTACTGATCATGACAAGGCTTGGTAAGATTTGGCAATGGACGAAAAATGGGCTTCTGCACGGCTTGAAGGCTTAAACTGACCTTTCTTGATTACAAATCTAATAACTTAGGTTATTGTAATTACTTCATTACCTGCAACCACTTAGATTGCCATCTTTGGGATTTAAGAAAAAAAACACATCTTAAGGGGAATTCTATGTTGCACCCCTAACTGCTCAGGTTTTGTGGTGCTGATGGAATTTGGCTAGGAAAGGGCAAAAAGGAACCTTGAGATCAATCTGAGAGAACAAGGCTCTCCCTGAGGAAGAAAAAACAGGTGTGGAAGGCTGGAAGAGAAGTGAGGGGTCACAGTTATGAGGGAAACAGGAAAGAATTTGGGGAGACTGCTGTGGTTGAAAAAACACTCCCACCCCATGCTGTCCTCCATTCACTGCCATTTCAAGAGAACTCAGAACAAATTTACAAAAGCATTGAGGGCTTTGGAGTAACATCTGGCTCTCTTGTTAATGCAATACAACGTAGAGAGAAAGCCTTAAGGCTCAGGCTGATTTAGGCAAGGCACATGGGGAAGTACTTCTACCTCGAAGGTTAAAACAACAGCAACAGCAGAACTCAACAAACTCGCCTTGGTACCAATGCCAGTTCTGCTCACTCAAGGTGACCTTGAAGGTACACAGCTACGTTTCCTCAGGGTGGAGGTACTTGAGGAGGGGAGCGCTGAGCTAACCACTCCCTGAAAGTAACAGGGCAAGAGCAAGACCCGGAAGATACTTCAATATGGCATTAGATACCGGCTGTTCGCATGCTAGTTTCAGTAAAATCCTACCTCTTTAAAAAAAAATAAAAGCACAATATGCACATTGCCATCATGAGTGAGTATTTTTCCATAAATTATTTTTCCTCCTGCTGAAAGGAGCCTACCTGAAGAACCAGCCCTTGGTGTTTACTTGCTACACACTGCCATCTGGTGGCAGGTGCTGATAATTTCAGACACAGGGTCCCTGGGTTCCGGACTCCCAAGGCCAATATAACTGTAGGTATCAACCCATTGGAAAACAAGTAAAACTACTGATGATGAAGTTGTTCTTTAATGATGTGTAGTCAATATATTCCCAACAAAAACCAACTGTTTATTAATAAATTGATTCTTAATGTAACAATTTTCACTTTGCATGATACTGCAGCTTTCAAAGGTCTATTCACATTCACATATGCAGAAGATAGGCAGGGAAACTGAGGCTCAGGTGGATTAAAGAAATCTAAGTGACTTGTGCTGAAGTGCAATTAAAGACTTTCCATCCCTGTGTTGTTTTCTTCTAGGGATCCTGTTTCCCTCTGCGTAGAACAGGATGAAGCAGTTGCACCTGAAGATAGAGTGCAGTTGCACCTGGAGAGTCTTGTGAACTGGAGTAAAGCAGCAGCCCCAAGCTCCCGTGTGAAGTCAGCAGCCAGACAGCCGGCCTTGGAACCAACGGTGTGCCTTCCAGAAGTCTGGTTGGTATACGAACTTTTTCTGGCTTTCTCTGCACACTTGGAGTTTCCAGATATGCGACATCACCTCTTTGTCTCTGAGTTTTGCTCGACTGCCCTGCCATGGGATTATGCTTTACAACCTGCTTTGCATCAGAGGTACCACCTACTTTTCAGGGGACCTTCAGGTGGCCTCTCCCTCCCTCCCAGTAGATGTATTTCTTTCAGAGTTAATCACAGGATGATATTTAAGGTGGCATCTCTGATTGGGCATGTAGATGACTAATGCCATTCACAGCAATGAGACCTTTTCAACCCTAATATCTATTCTGGTGATCTATGGAGTACAGCCTTGAAACTTCATTATGGTGATGTTTCAGGGGCTGATGGACAGCTTTAAGCGCGCTGCTTTAATATCATTAGACAGTCTCAGGTTTCAGCGCGATGGAAGATTAAAGACCAGTCTGCTGCCGGTCTTGCCTTCATTACCATCTGTAGGGAGAAGCTGGACTCCTCAGCCCGTGTCAGAAGGTTTCTTAACTTGTGGTTGTGATATTTCACCTAGTATGGAACTGTTGCAATTAAGAGCTATTTTTAAAAGACACTAAATTAAGCCAGTGGATATTGTCCTAATGCTGTAAGTATTTTGGTCATTACTACACAGTTGCTTCCATTCTTCAACTTGGGCTGTGAGTCCTGAAACCAACTCCAAGACCCACACTGGGAGTTATTCATGTCGGATTCATCTATCTAAAATAATCTTCCAGGAAACATGGCAAATACGCATTCTATAATGTTCACTCTTTATTGGTGCATGAGAACCATTTAAAAATGTATCTATTTCAAACCTCATTTTGAAATACAGAACACTTGCTTTCCTGCAGTACCAGACTGCTGCAAACCCCAAATTTCCTTTTTTTTTTCTTTATTCCATTTATCTGCAGCAGCAATAAAGATTTTGGAATTAGAACTTGGGTAGCAATTTGGGAATGATATATTAGCCCTTCTGCAGCAATGTGTGTTGTAGGGAGCTGATTAATATAAATGTCAGTGTATTTGTAAACAAGGAATATGTAACACAGAGAAGAACTGATACTGCCATTTCCAGTCTCCTTTCAAACCCTACATGAACTCTGGTTGGGTAATGGCCACAGCTGATAAACACTGGGAGTAATACTGCCTAAAGTGACAGCAAATACAGTGACATCAATCTCCTTTCAAGGTTAAGAAGTTGCTTATTCTGTTTCAGGAGCTCAGCATATAAATACAGCTTACAAGGTATTTTAAACTTATCACAAAACCTGTGTATATTTGGCTGTTAAATCAAAAGGAATCCTGTGGTGTTGATCAAGCCCCATAATCACTCTTGAACATCACTGGGGTGGCAGCCGCATGATGAAAAGGATAAGGAAGGTATAAATCAACCCAAGAAATTCTGAGCCAAAGACCTTCATTTTTTAAAGGCAGAGATTAAAATCACCAAGCTAATAAGATCTGCTCAGGGACCTAGAAATGTCAGCCAAAAATGCAGAAAATGTATCCCCCAAGAGTAAGCTTTGCTCAGGTTGGTTTATAAATAACAGTTATCTGTTAAAAACAGAGTATTAAGCTTTCTACTTAGCTTAAAGATATTATTTACTTAGAATTTCTGTATCCAGAAATGTTTACATCAACTAGATAAAGGCACAAAATTACAAACGGTTTTTGTATTTTTTAAGCTTTTTCTTAGCTCTTCTTGCATTCACCTCTATGCTTCTAGCTCCCTATCACACAACTGTGCAGATATCTCTCCCAGCTCTAAGACCCTGGAAAGATCCACTTGGCAATGAAGACAGCCACTCTCACTGCTTCAATCAAGATATTGCTAAAATTTACTGATTTAGCACATATTCCCAATAAATTGAGCTTCCTTAAAAAGCAAAATAATGTCTTAGCAATTTCATAACTCCAGGGCCTAACAAAGTTCCAGACAGAGGGCAAGTGCTCAGTACAACACTGCTGATCTGTAATTGTCTTACTACATCTTAACATACGGGTATCTCCAACCCAGCCAGGGAGCCTACTGATGCTTGACACTGGAAACTCCCATCACTCTGCCTTGGATTAGCTCATCTGTTCTTCTAGGATGTTTGACTCCTCTTTCCTTCTAAAACCTTCCCTTGCTTATTAGATACGGTCTGTGAAATAGTTTTCCAGAAGATTTCTATTAACTATTTCCCCCACTTCTCCCAGCTTAGTCCATCCTATCTCGAGTCATTACTTATCTTTTAAATTCACAACCTAAAAACCTAAATGAGGCCAAGTGTCTTCAAGGATTTCATTACAGTTATGTGAGGTGCCACATAACACACTCAGATGCTCTATAAATCTGTGTTTCAAGGATGCTGGTTCAATGATGGTCTAATGATAAGACAGAGGAATCAACATGAGGTCTACTGCCTGGGAACACACATATGAACTATGGGCAGGACCATAAAAGTTCAGGTTGAAAACATGTAAAGCATCGTGATTTGATGGCAGTCACTTTTAATAGTTTCTGGAATCAGTACAGTGAAAAGGTTGTGCAGAAAATCCTGCTCATCACTCAAGGTGTGGGGAAAAAATGCTTTCTCTTTGAAGATCTCCCTTTTCTATTCCTTTCCCCTCGCCAACAAAACTAGAGCCAATGGTATCATAAGCTAAATAACCAAAATATAGTAAGCATTTCTCAAGCCCTTTTTCCTCTCAGACATACTTGAGGTACTTACCATCATCTCCTGAGAATATACTTACTCAGATATAATATTATTTGTCCTCTTCTAAGGCACAGGGTATTTGTGGGAAGCGATCAAGTTCAATTTATTTTTTAACCACTCCCAACACTTATAGCATGGTTTACCAGTAGAAGGGATAATTTTTAAACAGTTCCAACACTTACGATTTACAATAGAAGGTACTCAATATACACACACGTGTATGTGAATTAATAAAGACATATCATTAATATAGGTGCTTTAATGAAAAATTTCTATGTCTGAAGAATAAAACAAATTGCTTTTCCTACATCTCACATTTGATGTTACATGTAATATTGTTAGTATTGATTTCATGTGCATATATGCAAAGCATATATAATGATACATCATATTATTCAGCTTTTCATTATTTTAGTGAAATACAGACAAGCTACTTAGGAACTAATGGGCTAATTTTGGCTGTAGTTCACAATCCAAGATCAGGTAGGTCTCATTGGTTCAGCTTCTTATGACAATGTTCTTGTTGATAGGGTCCAGAGGCAGCACAGGGCAACACATTGAAAGGCCAACATGTATCTATCTTTTTGTCTCTTTCAAAACCCATCACCCTAACAATCTAACCAAAGCTAATCACTTCCTGAAGGCCCCACCTCTAAACATCAAAATTGGATGAAGTTTCCATCTTCTTCTAAGCATTCACATAAGACCTTGTAGGGCAAGCATTTAATACATGAGTTTCTGGGGGACATGCACACTAATATCCCAACCATAGCCCACATCTTACAAAAAATGGCATTTTAATTAGAGAAACTAGAAGGTATTTGCAACATAACTGGAATATGTTTTCAAAATTTAAGGCTCAGTATCAGATGTTGCATTTACATGAGAACTCTTCATATTTGCTGTGTTTGCCCTATGCATTTCATTATTTGAGGAAACTAGTAAGTTTTACCTATTCCTAGAACACATAGAGTTCAGAAGCAGAGGTTTCTGAAGAACACCAAGCAACTGTCTCCAAAGGAGCTGGCCACCACCTGCTCACTGATCTTCCTGCATTTGTTTATTCTTAAGAGTGAATTCCTTGTCTCTACGATTGAAGAACAGTGTTTTTATCCTCATACTATGTGTTGAATTCTTTATTTACTGTAGGGTTCATCTTATGAGTATAAAGTAAACTGAAAATAGATCTCTGTCAAAATTAAGAGTGGGAATATTAGAGGGAGGAGGAAGAAGAGTAGAGCATAGGCTTGAAGGAGGGCATAATAAGAAGAATCAGTATGTTCCTAAGTCTGTACATATGAAGTGAATGAAATTTTTATATCTAAAATATATTTTTAAAAGACAGTGAATATGTTAACCTCTCATGCCTGTGTTTATTTTCACCATCATTCATGGCCATTTTAAAATAAAGTTGCGGCCGGCGCCGCGGCTCAATAGGCTAATCCTCCGCCTAGCGGCGCCGGCACACCGGGTTCTAGTCCCGGTCGGGGCACCGATCCTGTCCCGGTTGCCCCTCTTCCAGGCCAGCTCTCTGCTGTGGCCAGGGAGTGCAGTGGAGGATGGCCCAAGCCCTTGGGCCCTGCACCCCATGGGAGACCAGGATAAACACCTGGCTCCTACCATCGGATCAGCGCGGTGCGCCGGCCGCAGCGCGCTACCTTGGCGGCCATTGGAGGGTGAACCAACGGCAAAAGGAAGACCTTTCTCTCTGTCTCTCTCTCTCACTGTCCACTCTGCCTGTCAAAAATAAAAAAAAAAAAAAAAAAAAAAGGAAAAAAAAAAATAAAAAAATAAAATAAAGTTGCAATTCCTCTCTGTCTTATTCATGTTTTCCTGAACCTTCTCATTCATGATAAAGCCTAGTTACTTTAGATATGTAAAATCTTGGGTCTGTAGCTTAACAGTAGTGGCCAGTTTGCAAATTATATCCTTGGCTTTAAAAACAACATGGAAAATAAACCTGCGCCACACAGTGCACCTAGTGTTCTACTTCTAGAAACACATTCTCAGGCAGAGATGTGCTGACAGCATTATGTGGACCTGACCTTAATCACAAAGGACAGCAGGCTAAGCTACCCACTTTGTAGGGCAGGAAATAAACAAGGATGAAGAATCATCTCTGATCTCCTGCCACCAACTTTAGGATCATCCATAAAATACGTAAAAGTGAACAGAAAAGAGATTGTATACTACATTATTTTTTGGATAAGGGCCAAGACAATTCCTTAAGTATACATATTCAGGAAGTCTCTGTTAAGAAAACAAATATTATTATTTCTTAGGAGTATATCTATCAAAAATGCAGCTGTTTGTTTCCCCTTTTTCATTACATAGCAATATAACCGCTACATGCGTATGCACATATATCTGGGTGGGAACGAGTAGGCAAATGATAAAACTACGTGTAAAATCAAATCGCATTTTAAAGTGTGCTCATTGCTGAGAGGCTGTCACTTTCCTTGCGCATTTAAACAGTTAACTTTTTCCAGCATGATTTTATTTTACATCCCAAAGAATCAGATTATTCCCAGAAAAAAAATTCCATTTAAATGGGAAAAATAAAAAGAGGCAAGAAAAGGATTGACAAAAAAGCAGGCTTGAATGCATAATGAATACTTTGCCACTCATTGATAGGCAACCCTTAAAACAAAGCATTGTTGTGTGAAATGTTCTAGAGAAAAGAACTCAAGAGTTTATCAAATGAGTTATTGGAAAAGAATTTTTTAAAAATCTGCCAGAAATGTAGCAGGCCATTATTGCATCTTATAAATTATTTATTATTCTTCGATATGTCATAAAGTCCAACACAAATAAAGAGAAAATGCTGACAAGACAGAAACATCATTGTGAATATAGAGATAGCTTCCTGAAGCCTTGAGACAAGTTCCAAGAATCTTTGCACTCTGCCCCCTGCATTTTCACTGCTTACACATTTTAGTTTTTTGTATTGAAGGTGTCAGCACTTTCCCTTTCCAACAAGACCACCCATTCCCACTTTTCTTCACAAAACAAAGCCAACAACACAGAAGCCCTGTGTTTGTGTGTATGGGTAGGGATGGAGTAATCATAAAAAATTTGAGTAAAATATGATAGAGAAGTCCAATTTTGAAAACGTCTGTTATTATCACTCTGCCTGGTTCCTATGTATCCCTGCCAGATTCTGCCATTGCTGGTTGCAGCCTTAGCTATTGTGGAGCCTGACTTGATAACATAATCAAGTCTCTCTAGGCTTCTATCCTTATGCAGCAGGCTAATGAAATACCATTAAGTAGTTTCCTTTTTAAACTGGGAAGACATTACATAGCTGACTATAAAATATTTTCTCCTTATTCACTTTTAAAGGCCTTATGAGAATGAGTATGGCTTTTTTATAGAAAACTTTTATTTAATAAATATAAATTTCAAAAGTACAGCTTATGGGTCAGTGCCACGGCTCACTAGGCTAATCCTCCACCTGCGGCACCGGCACCCCTGGTTCTAGTCCCGGTCGGGGCGCCGGATTCTGTCCTGGTTGCTCCTCTTCCAGTCTAGCTCTCTGCTGTGGCCTGGGAGGGCAGTGGAGGATGGCCCAAGTGCTTGGGCCCTGCACCTGCATGGGAGACCAGGAGGAAGCACCTGGCTCCTGGCTTCGAATAGGCACAGTGCGCCGGCCATAGCGGCCATTTGGGGTGTGAACCAAGGGAAAGAAGACCTTTCTCTCTCTCTCTCTCTCTCTCTCTCTCTCTCTCACTAACTCTACCTATCAAAAAAGTTCAACTTTTGGATTATAGGGGTTCTTCCCCCCATAACCACCCTCCCACCCGCAAACCATCCCATCTCCTACTCCCTCTCCCATCACATTCTTCATTAAGATTCATTTTTAATTATCTTTGTATACAGAAGATCAACTCTATACTAAGTAAAGATTTCAACAGTTTGCACCTACACAGACACACAAAGTGTAAAGTACTATTTGAAGACAAGTTTTACCATTAATTCTCATAATATAACACATTAAGGACAGAGGTCCTACACGGGGAGCAAGTGCACAGTGACTCCTGTTGTACTGTTGTTGATTTAACAATTGAAAGGAGAAACTACCACATTGCCTATTCACATGAAGACACACTCTTATCTCTTGCTTTATTCTTTACTCATTTCTTATTCTGAACACATGTTTTTCTCTTTCAGCCTTGGGAGTGAAGAGATAAACTAGACCCCGAATTCCTTAGGACAGATATTCTGCTTTGTATATTTAAGAACCCTGCACAGTATACCACCAAATGATTGGCAGGTTACACACATCTACAAATATTCTTGGGTTTTGATTATTATGTGTGTGGAACAAGATGGAAAGAATCTTTTGCCTTTTCCTAGGGGGTACTTAGAAAACCCCAGGGCACTGAATATTATGCTACTTTACCTAAACTTCCTTTTTCTATCTGCTGTATGGAAGGTCACAGTTCTGTCCTTTCGCACCTTTGAAATGATGCAATGGAACAATTCCTCACTGAATTCTTATTCATAAGTTCAACATACTGAAACAGACAAACTGCCTACTGTCAACTTCTGCACAGGGCTAAATTTTCCTACTTTCATCTTCTTGAAGTTATATGTAAATAAATGCACTTTTGATGTGCATTTTTCCCCAGAAAATTTCTATCAGTTGAGATAAACCATGAAAGAAACCTGAGACATTGTAGCACGGATTGAAATACAGTGAGGATCACTGAAGAAGGCTAAATCAGCCTGAGAAAGATGTGTAAAGTGGGCAGTTCTTTCAATTGTATGCTCTTCACTTTACCATACTCAGGATCCTGGAAAGACTTGGACACAAATCTGGAAGGGAAGGCAGTGGAAAGAGCACTGGGCTGGTGGTGAGGAGGCCTCACTGCTCAGAGCATGGTGGGCTCTGGCTATTTTCCCTCTTGGATGCAGCCTCTCCTGTTACAAAGGACACTGGACTGGATAGTTTGATTTTTCATCAGCTCTTGTGTTCTATGGAGTCCATCTTTGATGCCTCCTTTCTTCCAGGCCCACTTTCTCAATCATTCCACAGAGACTCCTGATTTTTCAAGACAAGGCAAAAAACAATACCAGTAACATAGACTTCTGAGTGGAACATCTGTACATGCAAACATGCTATGAGTATGTGAAAATGTACAGTGTGGGATTCTGCGGCCAAATACAATCTAGGAAAGGTATTTTCTCAGGACTTCATGATAGAAGTGGTGAGAGTAAAACCACATTGAGAAGGCTCCTCAGAGGCATATTGCGACTCATTTCCCTGTGAGACAATGGTGGTCTCATGAGATCCAAGGAGAAGAGATAATAGAAAAGATATTAGAGATGGCATCTAATTTGGAGAGCAAAGGATTGGAAGTGAACACGAGCTGCAGGTCAGAAGGAGGCATTTCTGGACTGAAGATCTCTTAGGGAAACCAAGAGGACATGTCCACCATCATGGGTGTTTGCACATAGCAGAAAACTTGTGGTGCCAAGCTGTTCCTGCAAGCATCAGGCCCATTGTTGAAAAAGCAGTGAGTGAGAATTGAAGAGTCCCTCCCAGGCCACCCAAGTCCCATCAGCCACCAGAAAGATAGTGCTGGGATCGGACTCCTCTTTTGGTAATTGCTTAGCAAGGAAACACAAAGTGAAAGGCAACTGGATCAGCATGTAAACCCAACTCCAGCTTACTTCCAAACTCTAAAATAATGGACTTCAATAACTAGGAAGTCATAATAGAATTGGCTAAAAGTGTACATTGAATCCACTTTATACAAGTCCTAATAACCATTTTACACATGGGCAATATTAATTTTTTGAAAATAAACATGGCATAGTGTGAGAACTTTGAAAACCAGAGCTATAATCTTAGATTATAAGGAAAATAAAACTAGGATTTGAAAGTGACAGTGAGAGGAGGTAATGTTGTCATATTGTATCATAGGGAGCCAAGGGATACCATTTTGTTCTTGATATTGATGAAACTTTTTAAAATTAAATATTATAAATAATAAACTATGGGTTTTAAACTATATCAAAACTGAACTTACCAAAAGTATAGTGAATGATTATGACAATACTACATATTAAAATGTATGAATGGAGTGGGAATATAGCCTAGAAATTAAATGGAGTACCTGGGTTTGATTCCCAGCTCTGGCTCATTATATTTGAGCTTTCAAATATCATTATATTTGAGCATTCCATTAATGCAGACTCTAGGAGGCAGCAGGTCATGGCATAAGTAATTGGGTGCCTGAACTGAGTTTCTAGCTTCCAGCTTCCTTCTGGACCAGCCCTGAGTGTTATCAGCATTTGGGGAGTGAACCAGCAGATGAGAAAGCTCCACGTCCAACCCCCCCCCCCAAAAAAAAAAAAGAAAAGAAAAAATATCCAAGTAACCTGGCTAAAGGCTAATGGTGAAACTTCAAATAAATGTACACCTTTATATGAACAGTATTTCATAGACTATGAGAGAGGACACCTATGTCACCAGTATTAACACGTAATACGAAGAGAAAGGAATGGTCTTTCAACGTAAGTATAAACTATAAAACCATAAGCATAGCATCAAAAGTTCTGAGGGGTCTGAGATTTTATCAGCTTTCATTTTTAATATATTTTTATTTATTAACATAAAAAGAGTGGATTTCATGGGGCCAGCGCCATGGCTCACTTGATTAATCCTCTGCCTGCGGCACCGGAATCCCATATGAGGACCGAGTTCTAGTCCTGGTTGCTCTTCTTCCAGGCCAGCTCTCTGCTGTGGCCTGGGAGGGCAGTGGAGGATGGCCCAAGTGCTTGGGCCCTGCACCTGCATGGGAGACCAGGAAGAAGCACCTGGCCACTGGCTTTGGATTGGCATAGTTCTGGCCGTAGTGGCCATTTGGGAGGTGAACCAATGGAAGGAAGACCTTTCTCTCTGTCTCTCTCCCTCACTGTCTAACTATCTGTCAAAAAAAAAAAAAACAAAAAACAAAAAAAAACAAAGAGTGGATTTCATGGGTTTCAGACACGATTCCAAGAATACTAGGATATTTTCCTCCCCCATCCTTTCTTTTTTCTTTTAATTTTTGTGATAACATACTTTCAATTTACTTTATAATCACAGGCTTAATGCTCCTCTAAATAAAGGGTTCTATAAGTGAAAAGAAAAATCAAGTTTCAACATAACAAATTAGCCTACCGCAGTTCATTTATTTATTTTTTCAAAAAAAATTATTTATTGGAAAGGCAGAGTTACAGAGAAAGGGAGAGAGGAGAGAAAGAGAGACAGAGAGAGAGATCTTCCATCCAATGGTTGACTCATTCCCCAACCCCAATGGCAGTAAATAACATTAGAAATTGTGAACAATAAATGGCTAATAGATTTGACTTGCAATTTTCTTACTGCCCATATTGATAAGAGGTGGCATTGGGACCACTTATGAGGTGAGACCCTGGATCCTTTTTTCCTGGTAAGAATTCTTTCCCACCCCCCCTCACCGGGGGGGGTGGGAAAATTACTTAGGGCACATTCCTTTGCTTCAATCTTTCAATATCTAAGCTTCGTGCAGAGTAAAATGAGGATGTACCTGTTGTTAGAATTAATCATTAGCAATTATATAGGGTTAAAATTGTACCTGGTACAAAACCACAAAAAAGACACTAATGATTCTTAATTTTTCTATACTGTTCAACAAAATACAATAAATATAGATGACAAAAGAAAAAAATGTTTAACAATGCATCTCAGAGGCAGAATGTATACTTTTTATTTATGGGAAATGTTTCTTTAAGAGAAAACAAAGCCTCCGATGGGAAAATTGCTGTGACAAAAGCATCTAAGACACACACACACACACAATTGCAATGGAAAATAAAGCATTAAAAGATTCACTATTGGTGACACAAAAAATGAAGTAAGAAATAATAACCAAAATATAAAAGATGATCTAGAGATGGGCATTTGACCTAGCAGTTTAGGTATCATTTGGGATGTTCTCATCTCACATTGGAGTTCTGGGGTTGGATTCCCAGTAGTGGTTCCTGAGTCCAGCTTCCAGTTAGTGCAGAAAGGTAGCAGGTGATGGCTCAAGTAATTGTGATCTAGTCATTCAAATATGTGACCTAGATTGTGTACGCAGCTCCAATCCTGGCCACTGTGGGCATTTAGGGAATGAACTAGTAGATGAGAGCCCTCTGTCTCTTTCTCTATGGCTCTCTACCTTGCAAATTAGAAAAAAAAAAGTTACTTAATGATATGAGCTCATATTTTATATATTTATAGTGCAAAACCCCAAGCTAGACACATATACAGAAATGTCAGGTTTGCCACAGTTTAACTCTTCTGTTCATTGTCTGCCATTTAACTCTGTTTTTTCCTCCCATTTTGAATAATGTTATGCTGGCCATCTTTGTATATAATTCTTTCCATTTATTGTAGACTATTTTATTTTGCTTAGAACTGGGATTATTGGTCAAAGGGTAGGAACATCTCTCAGATCCTTAATATAAGTTGGGGATTGCTTTCCACAAAGACTCACCCTTCTTCCACCCTGCAAGGGGCTATTCCACCCTCTGAGCCCTCACCTTGCATTGCCTCCTTTGCTGAAGCTCAAAGGCCCGACCAGTTTGGGCTATTTCCACAACCAGCCAACCATACTGAAACTGTGACGGAGCTAAGGACTTGGCTGTCTCCATTTTTGGTTTCTGTTGTACACTTTTCTACCACAGTTTTATAGACTGATGAAGCTGAGCTTTTTAAAAAAAATCATCTGGTAGCAGCAGGAGGAAACACAAAAGGTCTTGCTGGCTTTGGTGGCTCCTGTACTGCTGTGCAGCTCCATGGGCAGGATGCTGAAAGACCTTGAAGTAAAGCAAAATGGTTTCAGGAGAACTTCTTCCTCCACAGACTGCTCTCCCTGCTTGCCACAGTGCTAGAATTACATAGCAACTATCACACAAGTCAGGTTGAGGCTTCACTAAATTAAAATTTGATCAACAGGAGATTTAGAAGCATTTGGAAAAGAATAGGAAGAAAATAGCTCTCTTATTTTGCTGTCACATTCTATCAGAAAAAGACTCAGCTTCCTGCCTTATGGTCATGAGAATGGCCTCAGTGTGCCGCTAACCAGGTTCATACTCTTAGACCACATCTCACTGACTCCAGAATACTCTGTTAGCCCTTTTGTTTCCCTGTCCATGTTACTAAGAATTTCCACCCAACTGCTCGGCTCCATGAGCCACGTCTATGACTCAGGACAGGCAGGTACACAAGACCAACAATGACACAGATGTGGTTTTTTGGTCACAAGAACATGGGCCAAGAAGCCACATTCAATACCCTTGGACTTCCTGCAGGTGGTGACCTGGCCTCATGTGACAGTGAAATCTGAAGCCAGAATTTATAGCATGAGAGGCAAACTGACTCACAGAAGAAATATCATTGGATCGTCTGTCATTTCAAATCCTAGAGAGGCAAATATGTTCTTTAGGCTTTGTCATTTGTGCCTTTTATTTTTAATGAAAAAACATTGTCCATTTTAGGGATTGACTCAGAGACTCTTTTTATGATCTTTCTGTCAGGTAATGAGATTATATTTATAGTTATCAGTCTTGAAATTCAACTACCGGTTACCAAATAGCAACCAATAGGATGCTCATCCCTTCTTTAACAACTGTGATATTGAAAATAATGATACATATATATTTTTTAAAAAATTTAAATGACTCCTGATAGCAGAAACAAAATGAAACAGTCTTAGGTGTTTTTTCTACTTTGTTCCCTTGACATCTAATCAGGTCAAGTTTTCTTGGCACCTGCTGTCCCCAGGCTGTGGTGGCTGCAGCCTGGCTATGAAGTAATAGCACCAATGAGATTTCTTCCATGTCTTGTCCTCAGGACCGTGGTGTGATTCTGGTCAATCTAATTGGTTGTAGTGCAAGTTCTCTGGGCCTGAATTATGAATGACGTGCCTTGCCCATCCATCATCTGGACTCGGCAAGCCACCTACACCTGTCGGAGGTAAGCAGGTTGCTGCTAATGAATGGCTGTAGAAAATAATAGAACATTCAAGAAAAGGATGGTTGCCTCTGCATAAATTCTTTTTAGTCCCCCAGTTTCGAGCCTTCCATTTGCCTTCATCTTGTCAATACAACTTTTCTGTCTATGTAGCGTTAGATGAAGTTCTGTAGTTGGACATCTTATGACATACTTCAAAGGCAATGAGTGAAAGAGTCAGAAGTCTCAAGTCTGAGTTCTACTTGAGGATGTGAGCACATTTATGCAATCTGGCCTTGCATATTCATATAATGAATTCAGTGTGGAAATTTGGCTCCCATAGCTACTTCCTAAAAGAGGTGGAGTTGCCAACAGGATAGCAGCTGAGAGGGGAGGGACAGAAGGCTGGAGAGTGGGCGAGACTAATTGGCCTTGTCACATAACACAGATTAGATTATGTCTGCCTCAGACTAGGAGGAGGAAGGGATAATTCATCACCGTTTATACCAAAAGGATGTGAAGCAAAGTATCCTTGCAGAACCAGATGCAGGGTTTGAAGCACAAGCTTCTAGACAAGAAGAAGGAAAGACTAAGGGTAGGACAATGCACAGGAGGAAGCCACGCCATCGTGCTCTTCAGCTGAGTAAGGGAATTCTGAACCAGAACAACAAAGGATAATCTGCTGACTGATGATAATGTTCGATAATTCACTAAGGCTACACTCGAATTTTTACATGCTAAACTATAAGGTGAGGGGACTATTCTAATTACAATGAAAGATCAATTTTTCAAGAAATTAGGAGGATACATTTTAATATCATTAAGTGATGTATTGAACTGTAAATTATTATCTGCCAATTAAGGAAGTTATCAGGATCTCTAATATAAAATTACTATTATAATTCAAATTATAGTATGTCCTATTCTATAAAGCTATCTTTTTAAAGATAATATTCTATGAATCAAAATCACAGAATTCAGCTTTCCCTCATTTGCCCTTAAATATTTAAGGGACTCCTGCATGTGGATAAATGAACAAAGTTCTTAAAAGAAGAAAATTGATGTATTTGTTTTCTACTCTTTCCTATTCTCTTTTTGTTCTCCTGCCTTATTCCTTTCTTTGAGTCTTTTATGTCTCTCTTCCTTTCCTGAGATAGGTAGTACCTTCCTAGAAAGTTTTAGTTGTTTTAATAAGAAAACATAGGGAAGAAATTGAAAGTGTTTCATGTAGGTTCTATAACACAAGCTTTTCCCAGACTCTGGAACTGGAATGAATCAAGTATTTCCTGCTGGTCATTTTATCTGTTGTCTCTGGCCATGAACCATTATCAAATAAATCTCCCTGAGTTTGTATTCCACACCACATTGAATAGCCTAAACACCTTTAATTTATTAAACTCAGCTGTGAGTTGACTAATAGTACCACAATACATATTTCTCTTCTTTTTCTCTGTTGGGAAAACATATACTAGAGTCATAGCTTCCTTAAATCGCTGAGCTATTTCTGCAGCATTAGTAAATAATCTCAAGGCTTTTTAATGGGAAATTTTTATTTAATTGGAGGACCTGGTTTGTTATAATGCATTATGTCAAAAACCTTAAGGCTCCCCCACCCCTTTTCTTAATGTTTCAGAGAGTCTTCTTTCCTCAATAAATCATTCCAATCTTTTCTTTCTTTTCTACTTTCAACTGCTGGATAGTCATTTTCTGTGAAATTGCAATCAGTGATATTCCTAAAAAGAATAACAATGGGTTTTATATTGCACCTTTCACACTCAAGTTCTCCCTAGATGTTTTTAGCAAGGTAAATGCTAAGGTAATATAATTACTGCAAAGGTAAAATGCATCAGTTACTGGATGTTCAGAAATGGCTCACCTATGAGTTCAAAGTAGGACATTTCTTTCTGTAAGAAAATATATTAGCCAGGAAACTCTAGCAAGGAAGATTATTAGTTCTGCTTTTAGAAATATCAGAGGAGAGTTCTTGCTGCTAACTCAGAGACATCTTGAAGGTGCAGATGAGAGGAAGCCTGCCTGAGGAGACAAGTGCAGAGAAAGGGAGCAGTGGGAAGGGGCAGCATATTTGAGATGATCAGACAATCATGGTGAAGTGAGACAGATGGAAGGGCCAGATAATATTGGAATCCAAATGTGAGCTTGACTTTCCTGTTCATTATAGAAAAATTCTGGGCACATCACAACGAAAAATATTTCAAGCAGACCCAATGCTCATCCCCACCCCATTCTGGGCCAATGTGATTTTATTTATTTGCTCACTTGGATAGCCGCAACTTGGATCTCACTTTCTGCAGGATGCTAACTGCATTAACTGTGTATGAACGATGTGTCTTGTGCATTTTGTCCTTTTTTCCTCAATTAAATGCTCTGGTTTTGTATTTTTTATATTTTAGTCTAAGGCACTCACTCCTGCACTGTGTTTAGGTTCACAAGCAATCTCAGGGATAAGTGGGAAGCAGCTCCAAGTTTGCACAGCAGGAAGCTCTTGTTGTTTTTATCTCCATGGAAAGCAAGTATTTGGAGTGCACAACTTACTGGACTGCCTCAGTTTCCAATTCCGGCTGGCTTTTTATCTTTTCTTCTTCTTCTTTTTTAACATAGTGTCCTCTTGAAACCCCCTCATCCTTGAAAATGTTTCATCGTAGACAAGGTGTTAATTGGGTGGCCCCATGACTTAATCTCCTCCTCCTGGAAGAGTGAACACTAGTCTAAGACAAGGTCATGTAGAGAAGTTAAGAGAGTCAGTACCATGTGACAGACACAGAGAGGCAATTGTGGTTAGGATCGTCTGATCCTAGGACACAGGTCTTTTTACTTCACATAACAAATCCATCTGTTACCAGATCAAGCCAGACCCGCTATATGCAGCAGTGAGTGAGTGTGTGTGTGTGTGTGTGTGTGAAAAATGTGAGCTGATAAGGTTGAGTCTGGGACCAATACCCCTATCCTTCCTGCACTGTCCATGGACAGAAACATGAAGCAAGGACTAAAACCCTTACCCTTTCCAAATTCTTGGCTTTCAGAGAGACCCATAAGTGAGGGCCTCTGTGGTGCCCAGAGCCAGTGTCCTACCCTGTGACAGTAGTGATTACTAGTGTCATGGAAATGAAGGTGAAAAAGGGTTTCTGTTTCCATGCCTAGAGACTGGCAAACCTACTTCACTGTGTTGAAAGGGGACAAATGGAATAGAATGCAATGAGTGGTGTGTGTCTGGTCCTGGGTTCCTTCTCCACCAGGTGCTGTCCCCTCTAGGGATTTTATTTTTCTAGGCTTTGAGTCTCTGACTTGGTGATTGACAGGTGGCCTAGTTTGTATGAATATAATGTGTTGGTCTTTCTCCATTTTGGAGGGGGGCTATTGTTTACAAGCTTCTTTTTGTACTGAGAGAAAAACAAAGCATTCTGACAGCAAGCTTTGCACCTGGCAAAAGAACCTGAAACAAAAGTTTTGGGGCCCTCTTCTTAAAGTGGGGATCTTAAACCATCTTTTCTTTTGTGCTCCCATTCCCCTATCCTATTCTGTATACTTAAAACTCAACTCCTACTAAACCCTTTCTCCATCCTCCCATCCACAAAAGGAAATCTACACACCCAAACATAAACGTTTAATTCTTTCTTTGGCTGTCCTCACAACTCTAAAGCAGTCATGCAAAAATCCTGAAGAAAGTAGGAAACCTCCATCCCTTGTTCCCAGCTTCCTGAATCAAGACCATTCTTGATGTGATTCATGCCAAAAATATAGACATAGATGTATTTGGATGGATCACAGCTACTTAATTTTTATTCCAAAGAAGAGAAGCTACTGGAGAACTTCTGTGTAGAAAGTGGGATTTGGCGACCAGGAAGGGGTTCCAAGTACTTAGGAACGTTTATGCAGCTGCAGGAAGCTAATGTCAGAGTGGCCACCAAGATTGATAGGAGACAGACGAATGTAATTCCATGTCTTCTAGTAGATACCAAAGCTTCGTGTGAAATGTTGAATTTATGGGGATAGAGTGAGGGAAGGAAAAAGCTTGTATCCATTCTTCCATGTATCCTGAACTGCAGGAGACAAAGCTCCCTTGGGCTTTGGAGACCCCATCACTCGGGTGTGTTTATTGGACTGGAACTAGTTTTTCCTGGCACAATTGCCAAACACTATTTGATTTTAGAAGCCCCAGAGTTTTCTCAGAGATTTAAGTTCAAGAGACATAACCTGTGTTCCTCATGGCCTTGTCTACTGAATTAGGAAGCAGTCTTTTAATCAGTTGCTCCAACAGTGCCAGCTGAGTACAGCATGAACAACTCTGGTCAGTGTGTGACCTCACAGTGTCTCAATCTTGAGAACTCACCTTTGGTCACCCCAGTTATAAATCATGTGAAATGCTGCATTTCATGTTTCTCTTCTACTTTGTACCCAAAAATGAAATTTTATATTCCTTAAAACAAACAAAAGGGGCTAGATCTTTCAAGATTTGCTGCTAATATGATTGACCACTTAAAATTTTGATGCTTATGTATGTGTATTGTAATTTAATTTTCATAATTTCATGATGGTAAAACATCTCTATTTTCCAGTGAGAAAACCATGCTCAAAAGTTGACAAATTCCCAGAGTCAGAAGACAACAAAGAGGAAGAACCAAGATTTGTTTCCTTATCATTTTCACTTCAAAGTCCATACAACTACTTGGTCATTCACTTACCATTTCTCATTTCTGGTTACTTCACGATGAATATATTGGTCCCCATGAAATTCAATCAGCTAAGGTACCAATAGGGTCATAGAATTTTGCTTTGGTACTTTCTGTTTGCTGTAGCATTTTTGTTATTTTCAGAGAAAATTTTGTAAGTGCTGTGAGCTCATCCATCACTGCTGTATTTTGTAATAGTAAGTTCCTGTTTTTATTTGTCTCTGAAGAGAGAATTTTAGACTTGGCAAAACTCAAGTGAGTACCTAGGAATATTTCTCAAAGTAATAACCCAGGTGGTTGTGCTCCAAGCCTCTAAGACACCATCATGTGATAACACTTCACTGTAGGTTTTTCAACATTGAATTTGTCTAAACTCTTTAAAAAATGACTTATGGTAACTTACAGGAAAGATACAACAACAAGTATAAAATAGGAGTAGAGGGGAAGAAAACCAGAAAATAAGATATAAGGAAAAGGGAAGAATGTGAATAATCTAAATAGCATAACTCAATTGTGCAATTGAACTTTGAAGTTTGCCTCTGAGCTTTCTGGACACCAGAACTCAAAGGAGACCTGATTAATTCTGCTGTATTCATGTCTGCATTGTGTGTTGGCTCTACTATGAGCCCTACTTTATTTTACATTTGTACTATGCCCATTCTCCCATGTTAATCTTTATGATTTGGGGGGATTATAGGAAGATTTCATGTGCTTCCCACCTTTACAATCCCATATATTTTTAGAATTTACATGACCAGTAAGGTTACTATAAACTGAATATATCTGTAAAAATACATAAGTTAGTGAATTTAAGGTATAAAGCTGCATGTTTCCGATTTGTTCTCTTGGCTCAGCAATAATGGAAACCACTAAATAAGTGGCTGAAGAATATAAAATAGAGTCATTTGTAAGATGGTGTAGGTGAGCTGATGAGTAAAATTTGACAAACTGAAAAGCTGTATTCTTTTCATGTCTCAAAATCTGGCAATGACTAGCTGTCTCTGAACACCTAAGGTTCAAATAGAATATGTAATGGTGCTGAAAATTCATGGGAAAGTCATAAGATGAAAATATTGAGGAAACTGTACAACAATTGTTTCGTCTTTAATGACCCAATTTTTGTTTCCTCTTGGAGCGACAGATTACAAAATCAAACTTCATAGCTTTAAAAAATTATTTATAGTCCTGAAAGATTTCTCCATCTAGAACCATATACCTCAGCTGCTACAACAAGCAACATGAAATGTATTTACAGGGAGCGCCTTTCAGCTGTTTCCTACAGCTCCTGTTTCATCGTAATTTTAGTTGACATTGAGTTTTTTCCAATCCAGATTCCAGTTGGCATTTTTGTAACCCTTGAACTATTAAATGAATCATAGTCTCACTAAATCTAGTATCTAACACTCCACAAAAATCATTTCTAAACTAATAAAATACTGAAAAATGTTTTTTTAATATTTAACATTATAAAACCTACAAAATTCACAGCAATCTTCCATTTATGTCACTCTATAATGCTTTTGAAATTAAATGTATGTTAACTCATTGCCAATTCAAATTACAGATATTTTCCACAGTGAAAATGCTATCATCTTATGATGGCAAAGGAACTTATAGACAAGAGAAGTCTGTGAAAAATCCAGAAACTGTATTCACTAGAATTCATGGTGTTAGATGAAATTAACTCAATTATTTTCTTGCCTCTTAATTTTGGAATACACATTTTTGGTTTTATTTTATACTTATTTGAAAGGCAGAAAGAGAGATAGAGAGGGAGATATAAATAGAGAGAGAGAGTGAGAAAGAGAGAGAGAGACAGGACAGACAAAATTCTGGGCTGTTGGTCCAATCCCTAAATGCCTGCAACAGCCAGGGATGGACCAGGCAAAAGAAACCTGGAACTCCATCTGAGTCTCTTTTGAGTGTGGCATGGACCCAAGTACTTAAACCACCATTTGCTACCCCTCAGGGGGTGCATTAGCGTGAAGCTGGATTGGAAGAGGGGATGGAACTCCAACCAGGTACTCTAATACAGGATACAGGTGTCCCAAATGGTGGATTAAACCACTGTGTTGTTGTTGTTTTTGCTATTATTTTATTGCAGCTGCTCTCAAAATAAACATATTTTAAATTGTTGTGCAGTTCTATCTCATGTCCACTCTTATAAGAACTATTAGACTCATTCTCTATAAAATAATTGAAATGCAATATTTATGTAGGAAATGGCCCTCAAATTGTAAATCAACAAGAATTTTTCATTCTTTATCACAACTAATGCTCTAGGTATGCTCTGAGGAAACATACTAATGAATTACATGTACTTTCTGGCCAACATTTGCAGATTATGCCAAAGTGATATAGCAAGCATGCCTAAGTCTGATTGACTTGCAGTGTTAGCATCATTTATTGATCTCAAATGAAAACGGAGATATTTAGCTGAAAGAGACAAGATTCTAAGGAACTATGGAAGTTTCAGACGAGGCATGCTCATGTAATAAGATGTTCTATTTGGCTTGTGCCACCCAAGGTCGTAGAGGTAGGATCAATAAATGGCTGTTAGTGATTGCTTTCAACTATGTACAAATTTTTTTTTTTAAAGCTAAACCTCCTTGATGGCAGGAATGACCTCTGTGTTTTTATCACTGTAACTTAGGTATCCAGCTGAGTGCCTAGAGAAATAACGGTCATCCTATTGGTAATAGTAAAATCAATGGAACTGGGAATTTCAGGAGAGGAAAATAATTCTTTTTACTCCAGAAGATTTGCTCGCCAGAAGATATGGTCCCGTTCACAGTTGAGAGGTTAGACACAAGTTTAACAGGTGACTTGTCAGGAAGCTCAAGGTTAACAGTAATGCTCTATACCTTGGAGTTTAAGTCACTTAATTCAGTAGTTGAGGCTTTCTTGAAAAGGCCAGATAGTAAATATTTTAGGCACTGAAGGCCAGACAGTTTCTCTTAGACCTATTCACTTTTGCTGTTAAAGTACAAAAGCAGCCATGGACAATAAGTAAATGAATTGGTATGACTGGATTTGGCTCATGGCTACGTCATAGTTTGCCAACTCATGATCTGGTTCCATATTACTTTCATCTATTTCTTTCTTTCTTTTCCCATAAAATCTTAAACACAATTTTATTTAAGCCTTCTAATTAGATCTCAAGGGTACTCTAAGAAATTGAGGGAAGAATACACTTCTGAGTAAGGTTAGGGCAGTTCCGTCTGGGCCAGTGCAATGATATTGGCAATGACACAAAGAAAAGTCCACAAATGTAGTCAAAAAGTCACAGGAGTACCTTGGTGCATAAGGTCCAATCAATGCATTTTCCTATTACCATTGCTAAAGAACTTCTCGGACATTTGCAGAAATTATCTTGTGTGATCACAAACAAAAAGTTCAGTAGAGTCTGGTTCCAGGTTAGATGGAATATGAAACATTATGCCCTATCTTCTCCAATGAGTGAAGCTATAAGATATGGACAGGGCACATAGGCAGGTATTTGAACTCTCTGAAAAGTGAACAGTGGCAGGCAGATTTGGGAAGAACATAATTTTAAGTGCCACTAAATCATCAGTGATTTCATCATTGTTTTCTCTGGTATTAACAGACCTTGGTTCAATGCAAGTTGAAACTCCAAAGTAGGCTTCCTTAAAATTAGAGAGCCCCAGAAGAAGCCTTGATTTTTGGCTTGCATAATAGGAAAGAGATCTTCTAAAGCTCAGAAAGTGGGACAAATCTCTCTTGATTGTATCCCCCCCCCCCCCCCCATTTTCTCTTGTTTCTGCTAACTCTCCTTCCATGCTCCTATCCTTAAGTAATTCAAGGCTGTTGGTGACGGGAGTGGCAATAGCAACAATGATAACAAAGGAGCAAAAATAAGTCCAATATAGTGAGGAAGGGGAATTTTCCTTTCAAATCAGAGGATCTTAGATGCCAAAGGGTGGAGTAAGCCCAGGTTGTTTTTCCCCTTCTTGCTGCATTAGGCTCAAAAAATGATCACAGTAGCAGGAAGTATGTGATGGAGTTGCGAAAATAAAGTCCCATTTTTCTTTCTGAACTTAAGAGAGGAGCACAGGCAAGCAAATAAATTTGTAGGGAGGTCCCAGAGAGCAATGATTTGGGAGAGCGACCCAAAAAAGAAGTTGGGAATTCCTCAGAAAAATCCAAGATGCCCATGTAGAGCTTTGGGATTCACAGCATTCTGTTAACGTTCAGTACTAAACTATAAGAGGGACCTCCACCTAGAACTCAGAATGGCTACAGGAGGGCACATGCACAGGACAGATCCAAATAATATTGCAAACTCACTAACAAAGAATGTGACAGTGAGACCACACTCCCATGAGGCTTGTCAGAAACCACAACCTGAAACCAACCAGGGCAATTGCCTGCTGAAACAAAAATATCATCATTTTCCAGAAAATTTACATAAGTCCCAGAGAATCAGCATAATATTCAAAATGTCCAGGATACATTCCAAAATTGCACAGCCTATGAAGAACCAGGAAAATGTCAATGGGTGTGGAAGACAAACAGATACCAACACAGAACTTCACATGATGGGGATTATCTGGCAAAGACCTTCTGGTAAAAATCCTCCAAGAAGTAAGGTCAAACACTTTTAATGTGAATGAAAGATGAAGGTCTCATGAAAGAAATAAAAGATATACAAGAAATAGAGAATTTTAAAACTTAAAAATTGAGTATCATCAAATTTTGAAAATCACTAGATGGGTTAACAGAACAATAGAAATGATACACAGAACTGGTGAGCATAAAGATAGTTTTTTTAAAAATATGAAATCTGAAGTATTTTAAAAAATGAAAGACTAGAGACTCAAGGACTTGAAATACAATGCCAAAAGCTATAACAAATATATCTGTGGAGATACAACAGGAGAGGGACAAAAAAGCACTTTATAGAAAAGGTTTTTGAAGAAATAACAGCTGAAAATTCCTCAAATTTACCAAAACCTGCAGAACCTACAATTCAGCAAACCCTGAACAGAATAAATCAAAGAAACTGCTACAAAGACATACCATATTCAAATTTGAAAACTAAAGTCGAAGAAAAAATTATTGGAAGAAATCAGAGAAAAATACTGCCTTTCTTATAGTAATGATTTTTTTAAAAAAAGATTTATTTATTTATTTGAAAGTCAGAGTTACAAAGAGAGAGGAGAGGGAAAGAGAGAGAGAGAGAGAGAGAGAGGTCTTTCATCCCTTGGTTCACTCCCCATTTGGCAGCAATGGCCAGAGCTGTGACGATCTGAAGCCAGGAGCCAGGAGCTTTTCTGGGTCTCTCACATGGATTCAGGGGCCCAAGGACTTGGGCCATCTTCTACTGCCTTCCCAGGCCATAGCAGGGAGCTGAATTGGAAGTGGAGCAGCCGGGTCTCGAACTAGCGCCCATATGGGATGCCGGCGCTTCAGGCCAGGATGTTAATCTGCTGCACCACAGCGCCGGCCCCTAGTAATGATTTCAATCACTGTATTGCTCCCAAGCAAAAGAGAGGAGGCTAGCAGGATGTAAAATAACATTTTAAAAGTGCTAGGAGGGAAAAAGAACATTCAGATTCTGCATAAGGCAAAAACATCCTTCAGAAATTAAAGTGATGGAGTGGTGCTGTGGCATAGTAGGTTAAGCTATGCCTGTGACACTAGCATCCCTTGTGGGTGCAGATTCGTGTCCTGGCTGTTCCACTTCCCATCCAGCTCTCTGTTAATGGTCTGAGAAAAACAGATAAGGATGGCTCAAATGCTTGGGACCCTGCCACTCACATGGGAGATCCGGATGAAGCTCCTGGCTCCTGGCTTCTGCCTAGCCCAGCCCCAGCCTTTGCAGCCATCTGGGAGTGAAATAGTAATGGAAGCTCTCTCTCTCTTTCTCTGTGTAACTTTGATTTTCAAATAAATAAATAGATGTTATTTAAAAAAAAAAAAAGAAAAATGAAAGTAAAACAGGGACATTAACAAATGCAGGAAAACTAAGAGACTTCATCGTTGGTAGGCCAGAGTGGAAGGGATTGCTGATGTAAGTCAAAGAGAGGGCAATGTTACAAGAGGGAAACTTGGATGTTAAGGATTAAAGAACAGCAACAGAATGGTGAGTAATGGGGTAAATATACCAGGCTCTTCTCCTGAGTTCTTTTTAAAGATGATTAGTATCTGAAAGCAAAAATAACAACATTTTCCAAGATACTTTTCAATATATGTATATGTAAAACATAGGACTGCCGTATCATGGTAGGGGATATGGGTGCCCAAATTGTGCTTAAGTTTTCTATATTCCACTTCAAGTAGTAAACTATTGCTTTTAAGTTGGCCGAGAAGTTTTATATATATATATATATATATATATATATATATATATATATACACATACATATACATATACATATATATACATACACACACACACACACACACACACATATATATAATGATCTCTACAACAACCACTAAAATCCTAAAAAAATACACCATAGAGCAGACATATAGCTCAGCAGTTAAGGTGCCAGCATCCCACAGTGGAGTACCTTGATTTGATTTCCAGGTCTGGCTCCCGACTCCCTGACTCTAGCTTCCAGTAAGGCTGGTCCTGGGAGGCAGCAGTGATCACTCAATTAACTGAGTTCCTGCCACTTACATAGGAGACCTGGACAGAGTCCATGCTCCTGGCTGTAGCCCCAGCGCAATCCCAGTTGTTGCAGGCATTTGAAGAAGAAATCCGTGGAAATGCATTCTCTCCCTCTTTGCCTCCCCCCCCCCCATCTCCTGACTAAAATTTTAAAAATACACTAAAGTAAAACAGAATGTTAAAAATTGGTTACATGCAAGAGATGGCCTAAAGAAGAAAGAGAGGAACAAGGCCAGCATTGTGGAGTAGTGGATAAAGCCCCAGGCTGCAATGCTGGCATCACATACGGGCACTTGTTCAAGTCCTGGGTGCTCCACTTTTGATTCAGCTCTCTACTAGTGCACCTGAGAAAGCAGCAAAAGATGGCCCAAGTGCTCGGGCCCGTGTCCGCCATGTGGGAGGCTTGGATGAAGCTACTGGCTTCAACCTGGCCCATCCCCGACCATGGTAGCCATGTAGCCATTTGGGGAGTGAACCAGCAGATGGAAGACCTGTGTGTGTGTTTGTGCATGTGTGTGTATGTGTCTGTCCATCCCCCTCTCTCTCTGTTACTTTTTCAAATAAAATAAATAAGTCTGTTTTTTTAAGAGATTGCTTTTATTTATTTGAAAGTCAGAGTTATAGAGAGAGGTAGAGACACAGAGAGAGGTCTTCCATCTGATGGTTCACTCTTCAGATGGCCACAATGGCTGGAGCTGAGCTGATCTGAAGCCAGAAGCCAGGAGCTTCTTCCAGTTCTCCTGCACGGGTGCAGGGGCCCAAGGACGTGGGCCATCTTTTACTGCTTTCCCAGGCCACAACAGAGAGCTGGATCAGAGGAAGAGCAGCAGGGACTCGAACCAGCGCCCATATGGGATGCTGGCGCTGCAGGCCAGGGCTTTAAGCTGCTGTGCCACAGTGCCAGACTGGAATAAATAAGAGAGGGAACAAACGCAAATCCATAAAATGCCACAACCAAGTTCAAACATATCAAGAATTACATTCAACAAAAATGGTCAAAACAAGCTAGCTCAAAGATATTTCCAGAATATTAAAAGAAGAAACAAGAAAGAAGAATGTCTATGTTACCTACAAAAACTTACTTCAAGTAAAATTGTATAGGTAGGTTAAATGAAAGAATTGGAAAAGCTATACTATATAGATACCAGTGTAACAAAAAAGTTGGAATACTGGTACTGGAGAAAATAAACTCTAGACAAACCAAATTACCTCCAACAAAAAGGAACAATAAATTATGTTAAAAAGATAAATTTACCAAGAACATATAACAATCCTAAAATTTATGAAGCCAGCCACAGAGTGTCAAAATATAAAATAAAAACAACAAAATTTAAGAAGAATTATACAAATTTAAAATTGTGGCTGGAGATTTCAACACTTTTATCTCAGGAATCAATAAAATTAACAGAAAATTATCAAGGATATAGAAAAAATGAAAAACATCATCAAGTAACAGGATCTATGTAACATTTTAAATATCCACAGTCAGGGCCAGCATTGTGGTGTAGTGGGTAAAGCCACCACTTGCAATGCCAGCATCCCATATGGGTACCAGTTCATGTCCCTGCTGCTTCACTTCCAATCCAGCTCCCTGCTAATGGCCTGCGAAAAGCATTGGAAGATTGCCAAAGTACTTTGGCCTCTGCTACCCACACAGGTGATTTGGAAGAAGTTCCTGGCTCCTGTCTTTGGCCCTCCCCAATCCTGGCCATTGTGGCAGTTGGAGAGTGAACCAGCAGATGGAAGATGTCCCTCTGTATCTCTCCCTCTGTCTCGGTAACTGTTTCAAATAAATAAATAAATAAATCTATTTTTTTAAAAACTCATGGCCAATAACAACACAATACACATTTGTTTTAAGTGTACATGGAACATTGGCCAAGATAGAGCATATGGTGATGATAAAACCTACCTTGACAGATCATAACAAATAACATAAAGTTAACAGGAAGACCTGAAAATCCTTGGGTGGTAATTAAGACACTTCTAAATAATGCATGTGTCAAAGGTGAAGTCTTAAAAGAAAATATTTTGACCATATCAAAATTAAAATAATGCATCCCAGTACCTTTATACCATTCAGTGCTTCCAATGGAGGGGGGCGAGTCAAGTGAATTATAATAAGATCTATATTAGGACAAAATCAAGATTAATATTTATCAAGCAAAAAGAATGAAAAAAGTATAAATGTATAAAATGGAAAGAAAAAAGGAGAAAACAATTAGGCAATTTCTTTAAAAAAAATCAATAAAGATGATACATATCTAGTAGGACTGAAAAGAAAGAGCAAAGACCCATGCTACCAATTACGGAATGAGAAAGTTTGCATCATTACAGACTGCGAAGACATTAAGAGAATAGCAAAAGTATACTAAACCAAATCTATGCACATCACTTCAAGAACTTAAATAAAATTATACAATCCCTTGAAAACTGCTAACTCCCAAAACTTACTCAAGTGGAAAAAAAATAAACTAAATGGCTGTGTAAGTATTAAGAAGCAGAATTCATATTTTAAAGGAAATATCCAGACCTTGATGGTTTCTATGGAGAATTCTACTAAATATTTAAAGAAAAAACAAATTTTGCATACTTCTTAACAGAAAAGAGGGTAGAACATTTTCCAATGTATTTTTTGAAGCCAGTATTTCCCTGATAAAATTAGGTGAAGACAATAAAAGAAAAGAAATTGCACACCAATATTTCTCATTAATATAGATATATAAATCTTCAAAAACATATAGGCAAATCGGGGCCAGCGGTGTGGCGTAGTGGGTAAAGCCACCTCCTGCAGTGACAGCATCCCATATGGGTGACGGTTCAAGTCCTGGCTGCTCCACTTCCAATCCAGCTCTCTGCTATGGCCTAGGAAAGCAATACAAGATTGCCCAAGCCCTTGGGCCCCTGCATCCACGCAGGCGACCTGGAGGAAGCTCCTGGTTCCTGATTTTGGTTGGGCTCAGCTCTGGCCATTGCAGTCATCTGGGGAGTGAACCAGCAGATGGAAGACATATCTCTCTGCCTCTCTCTATAACTCTGTATTTCAAATAAATAAAATAAATCTTTAAAAAATATAGTCAAATCAAAGCAAATGACATACAAAATGAATAATACACCAAAATCTGGTGAAATTTATCCCAGGTAAGCAGAACTGTCTCTATGTTAAAACAGCGATAAGTGATGATCCATTATATTACTCTTTTTTTTTTTTTTTTTGACAGGCAGAGTGGACAGTGAGAGAGAGAGACAGAGAGAAAGGTCTTCCTTTGCCGTTGGTTCACCCTCCAATGGCCGCCGTGGCCAGTGTGCTGCGGCCGGCGCACTGCGCTGATCCGAAGGCAGGAGCCAGGTGCTTCTCCTGGTCTCCCATGCGGGTGCAGGGCCCAAGCACTTGGGCCATCCTCCACTGCACTCCTGGGCCATAGCAGAGAGCTGGCCTGGAAGAGGGGCAACTGGAACAGAATCCGACGCCCAGACAGGGACTAGAACCCGGTGTGCCGGCGCCGCAAGGAGGAGGATTAGCCTGTTGAGCCACGGCGCCGGCTCCATTATATTACTCTTAAGAAGAAAAATAGCATTAACATTAATTGATGAAGAAAAAAGAATTTGACAAAATTCCAAATTCTTGCACAACAAGAATTCTCAGTAAACTAGGAATAAAAGATAACTTTTACAATTTGATAAAGATCATGGACAAAAAGTTGACAAATACATCATATTTAATGGTGAAATATTGAATCTTTTCCCATGAAAGGTTGAGAACAAAGGATTCCTACTCTCAGTAGTCATGTTGAAATGTTAAACTAGAAACCTGAGTGAGTGCAATGATGTAAGAAAAAAAAAAACTTTAAAGCCATGTAGATTTAAAAGTAAGGAATAAAACTGCCTTTACACTCTGACAACATGATTATATGTAGAAAATACATTTTAGAAATTATTTGAGGGAAATCGCACTACTTGACTTTAGTTACCATAAGGGCACAGTAATCGAGACAATATTTTATCAGTGAAAGGACAGGCCTGATATTCACAGAACAGAATGGAAATTATTAGGAATAAACCTACAAAATTATGACTGATGGCAAAGGCAATTCAGTGAGGAAACAATAGTCTTTTCAACAACTGCATTGGAGGAATCAGGTATCCAATCAAAGACAAATGAACTTGAACCTAAATTTTATACCTTATACAAAAATTAGCACTATTATGTCTATGATCCATAGACATAAATGTCCATCATAAAACTACTTTTTGGAAGAAAATATAGAAGAAAAACATCTGATTTGGGGTTAACCAAGAGTTCTATTCTTTTTTTTTTTTAAGATTTATTTATTTGAAAGTCAGAGTTACACAGAGATAGAAGGAGAGGCAGAGAGAGAGAGAGAGAGAGAGAGAGAGAGAGAGAGAGAGGTCTTCCATCTGCTGGTTTACTCTCCAGTTGGTTGCAAGGGCCAGAGCTGTGCCAATCCAAAGCCAGAAGCCAGGAGCTTCTTCTGGGTCTCTCACACGGGTGCAGGGGCCCAAGCACTTGGGCCATCTTCTACTGCTTTCCCAGGCCACAGTGGAGAGGTGGATCGAAAGTGGAGCAACTGGGACTTGAACCAGTGCCCATATGGGATGCCGGCAGTGCAGGTGGCAGCTTTACCCACTACACCACAGCACCAGTCAACTAAGAGTTCTTAAACATGAAACCAAAAGCATGAATCATTGAGAAAAATAATGAATATGACTTTACCAAAATTAAAAACTTGTATACTATGAGAGATACTGCTGAAAGGATAAAAATTAGCTACAACTGCATAAGATATTCATAAATCGTGTATTTGGAATATGACTTACATTCATAATATGTAAAAGATTTTTTGGGCTTAATAGTAAACACACAGCCCATTTTAGAGTGAGCAAAATATCTAAAGCAACTCTTCACCCAATGGATTGTACAGACAGAAAAGAAGCATTAAAATGATGTATAACATCCTAGACATCTGCAATGAAAGCTATGTCAAGATTCCACTTCATATTTACAACAGCTCAAATACAAAGTATTGATAATACCCACAGCTGATGAGAACACAGAGCACTGGAATTTTATAAGTTGCTGACGAAGATTCAAACGTGTATAGCCATTCTGAACAACAGCTTGGCAATTTCTTATAAGATTACCATATGATTCTATCAGTTAGTATTAGCAGATACTTGTCTTGTTTGTGTGATCTCTTTGACTCTTAGACCTATCAGAGCTATCAATTGTGAGCTGAAATTGATCACTTGGACTAGTGCGATGGCATTGGTACATGCCATCTTGATGGGATTGTGTTGGAATCCCCTGGCACATTTCTAACTCCACCATTTGCGGCCAGTCCGAATGAGCATGTTCCAAATTGTTCATCTCCTCCCTCTCTTTTTAGAATCAAAAAGGGAGAGAAAGATCCAACATGGGAAGTGGGATACACAGCAGACTCATAGGATGGCAGATGTCCTAAACAACACTCTGGCCTCAGAATCAGCCCTCAAGGCATTCAGATCTGGCTGAAGAGCCCATGAGAGTATAGCAGGCATGGAAAGCCAAGATATCATGGAAAAAAAAAAAAAGACCTAAATGAATGATCTCGGTGAGTGAGATCCCAGTGGAAAGAACGGGGCCATCAAAGAAGGAGGTACCCTTCTCCGAAGGGAGGAGAGAACTTCCACTTTGACTATGACCCTATCGGAATAAGATCAAAGTCAGCGAACTCTAAAATCTTCCATAGCCCTGGCAACTCATGACTAGAGCCTAGGGAGATTACTGACGCCATGAACAGGAGTGTCAAATTGTTAAATCAGCAACAGGAGTCACTGTGTACTTACACCCCATGTCGGATCTGTCCCTAATGTGTCATCTAAAGCGAAGTGATGCTATAACTAGTACTGAAACAGTATTTTTATACTTTGCGTTTCTGTGTGGGCACAAACTGATGAGGTCTTTACTAATTATATACTGAAGTAATCTTCTGTATATAAAGAGAATTGGAAATGAAAAAAAAAAACAACCTGGTGTTAAAATGGAAATGGCATAGAAAATTAATTAATTTAAAAAAAATTATGTAGGATCTCTGTCTTTAATGTGCTGTACATTGCTATTTAATGCTATAATTAGTAATCCAATGGTAGTTTTTTCACTTTATGTTGCTATATGGGCAAAATGTTGAAATCTTTACCTAATATATACTAAACTGATCTTCTGTATACAAAGAGAATTGAAAATGAATCTTTACATGAATGGAAGGGGAAAGGGAGCGGGAAAGGGGAGGGTTGCGGGAGGGAGGGAAGTTATGGGAGGGGGGAAGCCATTGTAACCCATAAGCTATACTTTGGAAATTTATATTCATTAAATAAAAGTTAAATAAAAAAAAAAAGATTACCATATGTCCCAGAAATCTGTTTGGGACGTTTGTCATGAAGAACTGAAAACTTATGTACATCCAAACACCTATGAACACATGTTTACAGCCCTTATGTTCAGAACAGGCCTAAACTGGAAACCCCCAAGATGTAGTTCAATAGTGAATGGGTAAACAAATAGCAGAACAGTCATACAATCGAAGACTACTCCCAATAAAGAAGAAAAAGCTGGCCGGCGCCGTGGCTCAACAGGCTAATCCTCCGCCTTGCGGCGCCGGCACACCAGGTTCTAGTCCCGGTCGGGGCACCGATCCTGTCCCGGTTGCCCCTCTTCCAGGCCAGCTCTCTGCTGTGGCCCGGGAGTGCAGTGGAGGATGGCCCAAGTGCTTGGGCCCTGCACCCCATGGGAGACCAGGAGAAGCACCTGGCTCCTGCCATCGGAACAGCGCGGTGCGCCGGCCGCAGCGCGCTACCGTGGCGGCCATTAGAGGGTGAACCAACGGCAAAGGAAGACCTTTCTCTCTGTCTCTCTCTCTCTCTCACTGTCCACTCTGCCTGTCAAAAATTAAAAAAAAAATAAAATAAAATAAAATAAAAAAGAAGAAAAAGCTCTTAATACACACACTTAGGCCTATATCAAAAGCATTAATTATGGTGTGTAGAAGCAGCCACTTTCATATTGTGTGATTCCATTTATTTGACATTCTCAAAAAGAAAAAAAAGTGTGCACTACTTACAGGAGTTTGACTACAGGAAGACAGCACGGAAAATCTTTTTTGTGGTAGGGGAGGGTGATGGACCTATTCTGTATCCTGACTGTTTGTGGTAGTGGTTATCTTTATCCACACAGTCATGTGTTGAATGATGACATTTCATTCAACCCCAGACCATATATAGAATGATGATCCCATAAGGGTCCATCATTTAGTGACATCATAGCCACTTCAATTTGTGTAAGTACATGCTGTGATGATCATACAACCATGAAATTTCATACTGATATATTTCTCAGTACATGCCCCAATCATTAGCAATGCAGGAGTGCACTTGTTTTAAAATTCAAGGAGCTATCCACTTAGAGGTATATTTTTATTGTATTTTAATTTGAGCAATAAATGTTTTATACAAAATGCATTTAGCAAATTTAAAAGGGGTGGGCATTGTGCCATAATCAGTTAAGACACCACTTGGGAAGCAGGCATCCATTAGCTAACTGCCTTGAGATTGAGTCCCAGCTCCACTTAGGATTCAGCTTCCTGTTAATATACACCCTGGGACTTAATATACTCAAGTACTTGGGTTGATGACATATAGGTGGCAGATCTAGATTGAGTTCCTGGCTCCTGGATTCAGCCTGGCTCAGCCCTGGCTATTGCAAGAATTTTGAGAGTGAACCAGCAGATGGAAAATTTTCTCCCTCCCTCCATTACCCTGCCTTCCAAATAAATGAGAACAAACTTTTGAAACTGTGAAAGGAACTTCGAGTTGAATTCTCTTCATTCTAGATCACCTCTAACAAGTCACCTTCACCAAGTGAATTGATTTTTCAATTACTACATTTCTCAACCTGCAAAATGGGTATAATAATACCTGACTCAACTTTCTGTAAAGCAATGGTTTTGGTCTCAGTATTCATTTATGTACTTAAATGTTATTATTGATGCAAAATAATTTTGCTTATGGGTATGTGCCAGTATTTATAGTATTAGATATTAAAACTATGAAGGGGAGGGAGGCAAGTGTGGTCATCTTCTTGGAACTGAACCTATGGAATGCATAAAATCTGTTCTGTTTATATTAAAAAATTTCAAAAACTGACAAGTTAACTGTTTAACTCATTTTACATGACAATAATAAAGTTATTACAAATTAACCTTTTCAATAAATATTATGTTCAGAAAGCAACAGTAAGTACAGTGGAATAGTTTTAAATACTTTCCAGTCTCTTCTGTGTTTCCTTCTGGTCTCAGAGTCTCCTGAGATGTGCAGACCGTCCTGTGAGCACGACTGCCATATTGAGTAGAAGAAATGGAGAGAGAAGTAACATGTAGGAAACTGCTTCCATCAATAACTCTTTACACGTAAATCATGAATACTCATGTTTCAAAATGGAATGTTATAGCTTTAAAAACAGTTAAAAGATACACATTTCTATATGCTAAAGCACATGAAAATTTTTGTCTGCCATCGCTACAGTCTACTTCTCTAGATCCTAAACCCTGAATTCTTTCACCACACTGTGTTGCCATCCAATTGTGCTGCTGGGAACATTACAGATTTTTTTTTTATCCTTTGAACTACATTGGAAGGTATGTTAAATAGTTCTGGAATTATTTAATAGTTTTACTGTCCAAAAATGCTATTCTGATTTATTTTGCTTTTTTCCCCATTTCTCCTCTTAAGTTTTTTTTTTTTCCTGAATAATGTCTTCCCAAATATTATCTGATTTTTTCTGAATAACAGCAGCTGTTCATTCCCAGGTTGGCTATGACCCTAAAGTAGCCATGGCACCAAGCCAATGTTCTCTCCTTGACAGCATCAAGAAAATTAACATTTTCTGGATTCTGTTCACTGCTAGATCCTCTTCATGTCTGAACCCACAGGAGATGCTACAAAGAGTGAAGTGAAAATATTATACCTTCTGGACTTCTGGCTTTGGCATATTTAAGAATGTTGTTGTGTTTCAAATGTCACTAATGAATAATATATCTGAGTATTAGTATAGTATAAATTTTAAAAGTTTGAAATGCCCTCAAGAGACTACTGAATTCCACATCCTTTATCCAGTAACACACTGATGCAATAATTGCATCACACTGCTGCAAATTTGTCATGGAATTAATGACAAAGAGATTTCACAAACTTCTCAAATAGTCCATTGTAATATTTAGCTTTTGATGCATAATGGGAAATCCTAAAATGTATTTAGCTAGCTTCCAATTCTATGGGTCAGCAACTTGAATGAAGCTCACCTGGCTGGCTCTTCTGGGCTCAGCACATTAAAGCATCTACTGTCAGTTAGGATGGTTTATTTCAGAACACAAAGTCTTATTTTCCATCAGGCCAGCCCACGTGTTGGCCTCTCAGAATTCTGAAACAGAGCTGATAATCAAGACTCTCTTGATCATTCATTTGGAACTTATGAACAGTCGCTTCTACCACTGGGTCCAGATCAAGTCAAAAGGCCATCCTAGTTTCTATGAGTAGGGATGTAGATTCATCTTTTGATGGGAAGGCCTGCCAAGGAATGTGCTAAAAGTTTCATTTTGGTTTGGTTTTGGAAGGAGATTAATACAGCCAGTTTTTCAAACAATCTATCACTCTCATTTTATAATGAAACACAGAAAACCACTCCAAGTCAGTGTTTAGCACAAAAAAGAGGTCATAAAGATGTGAAAGTAAAAAATTGAAAAATACATAGCGTGCACAAAAATATGTAAGGAGGGACACTTGTGTGAGTAGGATCAGGGAGAGGTGGAAGAGCTGAGTACTAAGGAAAATAAGAGTACTTCAAACTGTTGTGTGGTTAGTTACAGTATAAAAAAGGGTAATGGAGAGTGAAATTGAGAAAAATAATATTTGGGCAGAATTCCATGAAAGTTCTATAAGCAAAAACTATTCTATAAAATAATCTTGCATACAAAGCACTGTATTATGCATTGTGTAAGCATTTGAAGAAAACCTGTAAAAACACACTTTTCATTTCCATAAAGAAGAAACTTGCCTGATGCATTACAAGGCTGGACGGTTTATTTAACTTTCTTCTTACCATAATTATCTGCTGATGTCATTAATTTCCAGTGCACATGGATACTTCAAAAAAGGCCCTGAGAATTGAAACCAAATAAGTTTATCATTGTATGAACTTTGAAATTCATAGTTTCCCCAAAATGTCTATTTCCCATGAACATACTGCAGACTCCATTTTCACCATCATTGGACTTGCTCTGATTGGGTCATGCCTCGGGTTTTGTTAATGTCCCCCGTTGGCCATCGTGTTCGGACATTTATCTTTCCTATATAATACTAAGAATTGAATTCCAAAATAATCTTTTTGAAATTATACCCTCCTTAAAAGTTTAGTGTTACCTAGACCATCGTTATTAGTCAATAAACACTTATTTAGCTCCTGTAATATGCTAGAAGCTGGGTACAAATCAATTCTGTTATTTCAGACATTATCACTTGCCAACTGCAGAGCTTCTTTATAACATTTCAAAGAAATTTCTCTTTTATTATTTCATTGGGTCTCTGTGAATTGACTAAGAGGATATTGCTTTTTTTCCTTTCTACATTCTACATGTGTAGAAGTTAAGGCAGTGTGAAATGTGTAGGAAAGATTACGATCACATAGGGTGTTATTCTACTAGCCAGATCTCCAAATTAAAAAACTCGGAGACTACAAGGGTTAAGAAAGAAATGGTGTGGCTGGCATTGTGGCATGGTGGGTTAAGCTGCTGCCTGGGATAACAGTCTCACATATGAGTGCTGGTTCCAGTGCCAGCTGCTCTACTTCTGATCCAGCTCTCTGCTCATGCACCTGGCAAATCAGTGGAAGATGGCACAAGTTCTTGGGCTCTTGCCACCCATGTGGGAGACCTGGATGGAGTTCCAGGCTCCTGGCTTCTGCAAGCCATAACTCTTGTTGTGTGGCAAGCTAGACAGTAAACCAGCAGATGGAAGCGTTCTCTCTCTCTCTCTAACTCTGCCTTTCAGATAAATAAATCTGGGAGGAAAGAAGGAAGGAAGGAAGGAAGGAAGGAAGGAAGGAAGGAGAGAAGAAAGAAAGAAAGAAAGAAAGAGAGAGAGAGAGAGAAAGAGAGAGAGAGAGAGAGAGAGAAAGAAAGAAAGAAAGAAAGAAAGAAAGAAAGAAAGAAAGAAAGAAAGAAAGAAAGAAAAGGGTGCACCTTCCACTATTGGAGCTGTTCATCCCAAATATTCTGATCTTTTAGATTGTCTCTCACTCAAAAAGCACTTGCTGTATGAACACATACCACTATCCCATGGGAAATGCTCTTTTTGCCAGCTCTCTCCTTGCCTCTTCAAAATGATCTTAACATCCACCTTCTCCATGGAATTTCCTCAGAGAATCTCTGTCAATAAAATATATATACTCCATATTGTATTTTAATAAACCCCATCAATTTTGTTTATTGTTACATGTTTAGTAGTCATTTTTAAGATTTATTTATTTATTTGAAAGGCAAGTTATAGAGAGGCAGAGGCAGAGAGGGAGAGAGAGGTCTTCCACCCAGCCAGAGCTGGGCCGATTAGAAGCCAGGAGCTTCTTCCGGTTCTCCCACATGGGTGCAGAGGACCAAGGATTTGGGCCATCTTCCTACTACTTTCCTAGGCCATAGCAGCGAGCTGGATCAGAAGAGGAGCAGCTGGGTCCCAAACCAGCGCCCATATGGGATGCCATCCAGCACTGAACGTGGTGGCTTTATCCATTATGCCACAGGGTTGGCCCCAGTAGCCATTTTTATACTCCTTTATAAAGGATCTAAAATGACACCAGGAGGCTAAAGCATTCGTCGCGTTCATAGCTGGCAGAAGAACCAGTATCACTACTGAAGAATCCAGGAAGTTCCTTTCCTCAGTGCCTGTGAATGTTGCTGTGTTTCACTGAATATTCCTTCCACTGAAATGCCCTTTCATGGAAGTGTGTTGTCAGTACAATAAAAACGGAATTGTGACCTCCTCTCCTAAATTCATATATTGAGTTTCAACTCCCAGTACTACAGAATGTAACTGATTCAGAGACAATGTCTTTAAAAAGGTAATTCAATGAAAATAAAGTTGTTGCAATGGGACTGTAATTAACATGACCAGTGCTCTGAAAGGAAGTGCAAGATACATCAAGGATGCGCGTGCCTAGAGAAAAAGTTGTGTGAAGATACAAGGAGAAGACAACCATCTGCAAGCCAGACAGATCTCATGGGAAAGCAAACCTGAAACACCTTGATCTTAGATTTCCAACCTTAGAACTATCAGAAAAAAAACAGTTCTGTTGCTTATGTCACCCTTTAAATGGTGCTTTGTCATGGCAGCCATAAAAAATTAGTACACCTTGCAATGATCCGAATGTCCCCCCCCTCAAAGCCCACTTGAAAACTTAATCCCCAAACCCACATGTTGATGGTATTTGGGGGCATGGCTTTTGGTTGGTCATTGAGATGAGGTAGAGTCATCAGAGTAAGGCTGCCATGATGGGACTGGAGACCTTACAAGAAGAGGAAGAGGGACTTGAGCTGACACACACTTGCTCTGTCTCACCACCTGATACCCTGCACCATGCTACGATGCAGCAAGCCAGCCCTCAGCAGATGATGGCATTATGGTCACGGGCTTCCTGGAGACCAGAACCATGTATGGCCAAGTGAGCCACTACTCTGTAGAAATTCCCTGGGCCCAGGTATCTGCCACATCAACAGAAAATGAACTAAGAGTCACCCACTTGGAACTGATGCCCTCCTGCTTCCTACTCCTTCAATATTATGATGTTTCTCTCACTGTATTAAGACTTCTCTGATTTCCTTGTAGTTTATGTTTGTCAACATAACAGTGATCACACTTTGATGGCTTTCTGGGAGCTTCAGAAATCAGAAAGAAAATAATACAAGCCTTAGTCATATTATTTTTTTCTTCTATGTATATCCATCAACTGATACCTACATTAAGACAACTGTTAGGGGTTTTCAGGTGAGGAAATAAGGAGGGAAATGAAAAAAAAAAAAAGATCAGGAGTGTGTTATTTCATATCATTTTCCCTGTGACTTAAGGCACTGAAGTCACCAAAGGTAAAATCTAGAGTCCTTGCAATATTTAAATACTTTCTGGGAGCTGGATAGGTATTGATGGAGAACACTACCCCTGCTGTGTGATCACAATGGCACGAGGGGTGGCTGGAAAATCACTTATCCCTTCCTGTTATCCTGGAAGAACATAATTCTAGCTGCAGGTTAGTGTACAAATCTAAAACCAGGCATGACAAAATGCTCAGTGATGCTTGATGAAGTTTCTTTGGTTCTCCTATTTTCTACCAGTGCCTTTATTGTTTCGAGATCACTTTGGAAGAGCAGTGCTGACATCTTTCTTCGGCCTTGGGAAAACTTGGTCATTCTCCAAGAAGACCTTTTTTTTTTAATACAGGGAAAAGATGAATCATGACGTAATGGTTCTTACTGTATTGGAACTCTGGCAAGAGATCTGGAGGGAAAATATCTCAAATTAATGCCACTTGCATCTGCCAGAAAGTGATATAACGAGTAGTTGAGAGAATGGTGATGAATGAACAATGGGAACATTTATAAAACATTAAATAATGTTTATTCTGAGATCTGCTCAACACATACACAACATGTAACTTGATGCATAAGACTCACAGTTTAGAAAATAGAGCATACATAGTCTATCCTATACCAGTAGCACATTATCAGCAATACAGTGGCTAGAAGAGCAGGTATTCCTTCTAAGGAACCTGTGAGATTCTGAGCGTGGCCTGAGTTGCATTTTCAGTCTCCTGCGATGTTCAGTTGTGAGTCTCAGCTAGTCAGGAAAACAACAGGAAAGAAAAATGCAGCTTCACAGGGTTGATCCATTTGAGGGCTCTTTGGCACCAACTCTATGAGAACTGGCCAAAATAAATACTGTATTCTCTCCTTGCAACAAACAGACTTCTCAGGTTGCACTAGAATTCAAAAAAGACTTCTGGGAGCAGGGATGGTCCTCTTAAGGATCTGGAATGAAATTCCAGATCTGCCCAAGGACCAAACCCTCCTTTAAGATTGGGAAGTAGAAGCGGGGTATGGAGGGAAAGAGTATCCTTCAACCTAGGCCAACGCGGGGGAAAACCCTTTACTCAACAATCCTTCCTACAGGATCTATAAAAATTTCCTTTCCTATTTCAGGTTGCTGTTAAGTCTCAGAATGACTGAACCATTTGTCAGCTGAACTCACTTCACTCACCCTTCTGGTTAACATGTGGATGATAACAGATAAGAGGGCACAGCACACCCTGCTCCTGGCATCTAATATTCTTTCTGCTCTGTGGACCTCATTAATATGGAGAGGGCTGAGGTGTCAGAGAGAGGATTAGGATCTGCAGGGGGAGAAAAATATGGTGCTTCCTTCACTGCCTTAAAGCTTCAAAGTACATATAAATAATTCAAAATGTAGATTATTAACTTGTTCATAAAGTTAACTTTTACTAGAAATACGCTATGCCAGTATAAATGAAAAAACTTTTTCTCAAAGAGAATCAGAGAGCATAGAGTTCTGTTTTTAGATTTATTTTTAGGAAAGAAATTTTAAATCTTTGTAGGCATTTTTATTATAAAAATAATACATGTTCTCTATATTAAAAATTGAGATATTACTGAAGGGTGTAAAATAGAACATATAATACTGCCTTCTCTCTGCCCTGAATGCATTTCTCTAGGATGAGAACTTCTAACAATATATAGCATTAGACAAATGTATCTGAATTTACAAATACAAATATCATAACCAATTAAATTAGAATAATTATACAATAGAAAATATCATATTTCCACTCGCTTAACAATTTCTCATGGACATTTTCCAATCTACCTCATTAATTTTAGACTACATAGTGTTCTAGAATATAAATTGTAGCACTATTTTTAAACAACACTTAAAAATTAAAATGTAAGTTTCTCTAAATTTTTTCACTTAAAAGAATATAAATACTGTAGCTACAATAACTATAATTCATATATGCTTCTTACACTGTTTTCTCTCATATAGTCTCTCATATAGACTCTCATATATTCTTTCATATAGTCAAAAGTAGAATTTGTAGAAGACAGAATGGTGACAATTAAAATTGATGAATGTTTATAAATAATTAAAATTGATGCATGTTAATAAAATTGATATATGGTAACAAAAAGACTATACTGAGCTCATCTACAATCTATGCAGTACAATATATGAAAGGCATTTCCTTCACCCAAGACGGGTAGTGCTGTTGTGTCTTTTGCCAACAAAAAAGTGAAAAATCACATTCCTTGATCATTTAGCTTTGATTTGTTTAATGAAATTGAATGTATTTTATTTGATATTGAGTATTAGCGTCATCTGTTTCATGAGTTGTCTGTTCATAGCCATTATCCATTTAGAAACTTGTTCCTTTTTTTATTTTTAACTTATTGTCATGTAAAATCTCCTTTTGTTTGAAAGATATTAGCTTAGTTCATGTGATATATATTGTGAATATATTTGTTTTTACATTTTGGTGGTTTCCTTGTTCACATAGAAATTTTAAATTAGTATGTTGGATTACTATGTGGAAACAACCTAACTCTCCATAAATAGGTAAAGAGAAGAGAATGTGGTTTTCAATATATACAAAATTTAATACTATTCAGCCCTAGGAAAGAAAATCTTGTCATCTGCAACATGGAGGGCATCATGTTAAGTGAAATGTACCAGGCATAGTGGGGCAAATGCCCCTAATCTCATTTATATGTGACATCTTAACAAAGTGAACTCCTAGTAGAACTCAGAGTAGAATGCTAGAGTTGGGGTGTGAAGGGTGGGAAGATATTGTTCCAAGGATACAAAAGTTCATTTTAATAGGGAGTTAATTCAAGAGCTCTAATATACAATATGGTGATGAAAATTAATAACAATGTATTAAATAGCTGAAAATCACTAAGAGAGTTAAGATTTTACTCACCACCAGAAACCAATTTGGGGAGGATAATGCATATATTAACTAGCTTGATTTAGCCATTTTATAATGTATACATATTTTAAAACATTATATCATACATCACAAATATACTTAAAACTTTCATCAATTTAAAAATTTGATAAATTGTAAGATTGTATCATTTGCTTTCTTTATATCTAGATTTTGTTTCAGGTTAGGGAAAGTCTTCCCCAATCCAATATTATTATTATTTTTTTTTTGACAGGCAGAGTGGATAGTGAGAGAGAGAGAGACAGAGAGAAAGGTCTTCCTTTTTGCCATTGGTTCACCCTCCAATGGCCGCCGCGGCTGGAGTGCTGTGGCCGGCACACCGCGCTGATCCGACGGCAGGAGCCAGGTGCTTCTCCTGGTCTCCCATGGGGTGCAGGGCCCAAGCACTTGGGCCATCCTCCACTGCACTCCCTGGCCACAGCAGAGAGCTGGCCTGGAAGAGGGGCAACCGGGACAGAATCCGGTGCCCCGACCAGGACTAGAACCCAGTGTGCCGGCGCCGCAAGGCCGAGGATTAGCCAAGTGAGCCACGGCGCCAGCCCCAATATTTTCTTATCAGTTGCATTTTATCCCAATATTTCTGACTGCGATTTAGAAAGCTTATTAACCTTTATTTAATCTAGAATATATTCTGGTGTTAAGTTTGAGGTAGGTATCCAATTCTTATTTAATTTGAAAAGGGATATGTCACTGTTCAAAAGACCATTGATTGAATAATTCTTTCTCCAATGTTTTGAAATGCCATCTTTATAACATAATGGATTCCAGTAAATGATTTATTGATTACTCTGCACCATTCAACGTCTAATCTTTTATAGGTGCCACATTATTTTAATTAATGTAGACTTATAAAAGCAGTTTAAGATATGATATGAATATTTCCTTTATTATTATTCTTTTCCAGAATTATCATGTAAGTCTCAGATATTTATAGATCTGTATAAAATATGTGAGGATTTGTAAATGCTATGTTGTTATTTACATAGGGCTTTCATTTACTATATAGATCAATGTGAGAATTTACATCACTGTGGAATTGAGTCTTCTTATACGATGACTTGTTTTCCCATTTTATTATTTCTCACACTTGTGTTTTATCACCTTCTTAAAAGATATATTTTTAAGGGTTTAAAGTTGTTTATTTGACAAATATTCAATCCTCTTTGTTAACTGATTATCAGCATCTGCATGGTAATTTTTAACTACTGCTCAAGTAAGTTTAAAACATGCCACGAATACTCTGTTGTGTTTCTTTTCCTCTAGGTATACAGTCATAATATAATCTGCAAATAATCCGCCGCAGGAGAACGTGAGCTTCTTGAGTGCAGCAAGGCCATCTTTGCAAAACTGTAAGTTATAAAAGCCCTCAAGAAACAGCTGATATTTAACAGGCCTTCAATCAGGGTTTATGCAGTAATGGGTGAAATAATGATATTTCCCACTTGTACCAACATTTCACACATTTCGTTATTAGATTTAAGCATTTTCAATAATTGTGGGCATCAATGTTATATTTCTGACTTTAATGTTAATGTGTCAAATGTCTCATTCTTCACCATGATACTTTTAGCTGGCATAATGTTTTTTCATGTGAATGAAATTTCTATCTTTATTTCACCAAGAATTTATCTTATTAAATCAGGAATGGGTAGCGAAAATTTTCAAATGTCATATCAGCATATGTTGAAGATATCATTTATTTTTTTCTTCACTGACTTATTAATACGCTGAATATTATTAATGCACTTAAAATGTTGAATTAGTTTTAGATTTCTAGACTGAATTCCACTTGGCCATGGTGGATTATTCTTTTAATGTACTGCTAGATTCTATTTGCTAATATTTTACTTAGGATTTTAATCAACATTTTTTTTTTTTAATGATAGAGAGTTACAGACAGTGAGAGAGAGAGACAGAGAGAAAAGTTTTCCTTTTCCATTGGTTCACCCCCCAAATGGCCGCCACGGCCGGTGTGCTGCGGCTGACACACCGTGCTGATCCAAAGCCAGGAGCCAGGTGATTCCTCCTGGACTCCCATGCGGGTGCAGGGCCCAAACACTTGTGCCATCCTCCTCTGCCTTCCCAGACCAAAGAGAGAGCTGGACTGGAAGAGGAGCAACCGGGACAGAATCTGGCGCTCCGACCAGGACTAGAACCCGGGGTGCCAGCGCCGCAGGTGGAGGATTAGCCTAGTGAGCCATGGCACTGGCCAAATCAACATTTCTACATGAGATTAGTCTTTAGTTTTCTTTTTCATAACTTTCTTTGGGTATCAGTATTATGGACTTCAAAGTAAAGGGGTTTACTTTCTTGTGTGCTAGCACATTGTAAACAGCAGTCCATCATTTCTGTAGTGGAGTTCTCCTCTCTATAGTTTTGGTGGTATGAAGGAGCGTATCAGAAATCTTCCGGCCGGCGCCATGGCTTAACATGCTAATCCTCCACCTTGTGGCACCGGCACACTGGGTTCTAGTCCTGGTTGGGGCGCCGGATTCTATCCCGGTTGCCCCTCTTCCAGGCCAGCTCTCTGCTGTGGCCCGGGAAAGCAGTGGAGGATGGCCCAAGTGCTTGGGCCCTGCACCCACATGGGAGACCAGGACACCTGGCTCCTGGCTTCAGATCAGCACGATGCGTGGGCCGCAGCGGCCATTGGAGGGTGAACCAATGGCAAAAAGGAAGACCTTTCTCTCTGTCTCTCTCTCTCACTATCCACTCTGCCTGTCAAAAAAAAAAAAAAGAAAAAAAAGAAATCTTCCTATCCCAGGTTCGAGCTGTAACTCTGGAGTCTGACCTTTTCAGGTTTGGCAGGTTTTTGTATCCTCTGTGTCTTTGAACAAGAAGACTTTTAAAACTACGGTGTGTCTGTGTGTGTGTGTGTGTCCTCTGTATGATGTCCTAGAATATTTGAGAAACTTTTCATTTCTCATTCATAACAAATTTGAATTCCATTATGTGATTCTCCTCTCTGTGTACCACGTGTTTATTTTTATAACCCCTATTGGATAAACATATGTTGTGTATTAAAGATCTTGTTCAAAGATGCTTTTGCTATGCTTAAAAGTTTAAAAAGCATATCTCTTGAAGAAGATTGGTTATCATCCAATTTCAGTGCATTTATTGTAATACTTTAAAAACATTTATTGGAATGGCAGAGCCAGAGAGAGGCGAGAATGAGAGACCTTCACCTTCTGATTCACTCCCCAAGTGGTCACAAAAGCCAGGGCTGTGCTGGAATAAAGACGGGAGATAGGAACTCCATCAAAGTCAGGGGCCCAAGCACTTACATGATCTTCTGCTGCCTTCCCAGATGCATTAACAGGAAGCTAGAACAAAAGCAGAGCCACTGAGTTGACTCCAAACTGCACTCTAAGAGATGCTAGCCTCACAAGTGGCAGTTTAATCTGTGTCACAAAGCCAGCCCCTGTTGTAGTACTTTTCTTCTGTATATAAAGATAATTGGAAATGAAAAAAGGAAAAACCTGGTGTTAAATTGGAAATGGCATAGAAAATTAATTTTTTTAAAAAAATATATTATGTAAGATCTCTGTCTTTAATGTACTGTACACTCTTATTTAATGCTATAACTAGTACTCCAACAGTGTTTTTTTTTCACTTTGTGTTACTATATGGGGGCAAACTGTTGAAATCGTTACCTAATATATACTAAACTGATCTTCTGTATATAAAGAGAATTGAAAATGAATCATGATGTGATTGGAAGGGGAGAGGGAGCGGGAAAGGGGAGGGTTGTGGGTGGGAGGGAAATTTTGGAAGGGGGAAGCCATTGTAACCCATAAGCTGTACTTTGGGAATTTATATTCATTAAATAAAAGTTTAATTAAAAAAAAATTGTTGGCCAACACCGCGGCTCACTAGGATAATCCTCCACTTGAGGCACCAGCACCCTGGGATTCTAGCCCCGGTTGGGGCACTGGATTCTGTCCTGGTTGCTCCTCTTCCAGTCCAGCTCTCTGCTGTGACCCGGGAAGGCAGTGGAGGATGGCCCAAGCTCTTGGGCCTTGCACCCGCATGGGAGACCAGGAGGAAGCACCTGGCTCCTGGCTTCGGATCAGCACGGTGCACCGGCCACAGCGTGTCTACTGTAGTGGCCATTTGGGGGGAGGGGTAAACCAACGGAAGGAAGACCTTTCTCTCTGTCCCTTTCTCTCTTTCTCTCTCTCTCTCACTGTCTAACTCTGCCTGTCAAACAAACAAATAAGCAAAAAAAAAAAAAAAAAAAAAAAAAAAAAAAAAAAAAAAAAAAAAAAAAAAACAATTATTTGTAAGAGGGTTGCAAAATAAATCCAGAATAGGGTGCTGCAGCTGTGAGGCAGTAGTTTAAAGCCCTAGCTTGCAGTGTCTGCATCCCATATGGAGGCCGGTTAGAGTCCTGGATGTTCCACTTCTGATCCAGCTCACTACTAATGTGCCTGGAAAAAGCAGCAGAGGATGACCCATGCCCATTGGCCCCTGCACCCATGTAGGAGACCCAGAGGAAGCTTCTAGCTCTTGGCTTTGGATGAGCTCGGATCCAGCCTTTGCCGCCATTTGGGGAGTGAACCAGCAGATGGAACCTCTCCATCTCTTTATGTCTTTTTTATTTTTTATTTATTTTATTTTTTTTATTTTTGACAGGCAGAGTGGACAGTGAGAGAGAGACAGAGAGAAAGGTCCTCCTTTTGCCGTTGGTTCACCCTCTAGTGGCCGCCGCGGTAGGCGCGTTGCGGCCGGCGCACCGCGCTGATCCGATGGCAGGAGCCAGGTGCTTCTCCTGGTCTCCCATGGGGTGCAGGGCCCAAGGACTTGGGCCATCCTCCACTGCACTCCCTGGCCACAGCAGAGAGCTGGCCTGGAAGAGGGGCATAGAACCCGGTGTGCCGGCGCCGCAAGGTGAAGGATTAGCCTAGTGAGCCGTGGCGCCGGCCCATCTCTTTATGTCTTTACCTCTCTCTGTAACTCTGTCTTTCAAATAAATAAAATAAATCTTTTTTAAACAAAGGCATTGGGACAATGTTGCCAAAAATTGACACTGGGCAAATAACTAGGTGAACAGTAATATTTCACTCAACAGCACAGATGCGGAAATTTGATTTAATTGGGAATAGTTACTTTAATTGAACACCAGATACTGGTGCATAACTTGAATGGCATTTTTTATTATTAATTTACCCTTTAGAAGATTTCAAAAACTCCTTTAGTGGATGCAGAGTCAGGAAAAGTGGTTTTAGAGATGAGTTGTGTAGAGGCATAACAACTTCTAGTGTTCTATTGTACATATGATAACTAACTATGGTTGACAATAATTCACTGTGTATTTAAAATAGCAAAAAATAGTAAATGAATGTAGCAACAGATATTGCAATTACTCTGATCTGATAAATTAAACATTGGATACATGGACAGAAATAGCACCCTGTACAATTACTATGGGTTAACTTTTTATACACACACACAAACACATAGGCAGACATAAAGTCTTCAAAAACTTGATGAAAAAAAGCATTATGAAAGATTAGGCATGGGTAGCATTTTTTTGCACTAAAATAAGCTTATTTTTAATTCATTTTCCATTAAATTTTTGAAGTACCTGCAAAAGACCAAGCTGTTTAAATGTATGGTTTGAAGTAGACCCTTTCATGTGCAAGAACCACAGGTAGGGCAATACTGAGTCCTAGTATTCCATTACTCCAGAAAACTGAGGTATTACTAAATATCAAAGTGACATTCTTTGCAATATCATCAATTTTTATTATTTTTAAAAATCTGATATCTGAATCCTTTCTGTCTCAAAATGTCTCTAGAGAATTATATGCTACCTTAGAATCTCAACTGGAACAAAGTGCCCTCATGCCTTAAAGCCCTCCCACAGTATCTTACCATTTTTATTTCAAGCACTTGAGCTACCAGCAAGCTTGAGCAAGTTATATTTATAGTTTGTTTTTATTTTGTCTCAAAGCCAGTTTGGACTTCTTCCACATTTGGAGGGTCCCAATGGGCTTTCGGTAAAATGGGAGACACCCTTGGAGGGAGGATGGGGAGGCCAGGAATGTCCTGAGTGACAAGGACAGCAGAAGCACTCTTCTTTCCAGTAACACATCTTAAACAAGGGCACCTCGATCACAAGGGCCACAGATCCTGCACTTCAGACACTTCCAGACCCCATCCTGTGCGTTTTCCTCCAGCAGTTCATCTATACACATAAATGTCTTCACGAGTTCTGTGTGCTGTTGTACTAAGTTATTCAAGCTGAGGCAGGTGTTACAGGAGCCCCATTTATGTACAGTCAGCAGTACATGTGGCCCGAGACTTACAACTGGCATCTGACATTGGAAGGATGCTGTTAGTGTCAGAAATGAATTGAATTGTTGGATTCCTTGTGGACCTTGGGAGTTGGGAAAGTAGTGCTGTAAAGCAGCATATACTTGGTGCCAGGAGAAAAAGATACCTCTCATATACTCATTTACTATTGGCCTAAGCAACAGAAAACAAGGTGAAATTAAGTACAAAATCAGTTACACGGAGGTGAGCTCTATGGTTTCTGCTATATTGAAATTCAATGATATACTCTCTAATTCCAAAGTCAAATAGCACGGAATTCCGAAAGTCATGAGCAGCTTGAAACCTGATTTCATATGTGTTTGGCACTTTTTAAGAAAATGCAATCTTCCTTTCTCTGCATTATGCACAGAGTTTGGCCCTGTTCTCAAGATTAGAATATAATTATTTTATTAAGCTTGTAAATCTCAAGATCATTCTGAGGTTGAGCTTGTTAGCATGCTTATACTGTAATGGATCACATTTCCGGTCAGTGCTGCAATCTTCTAAAATGTTACACGAGGAAAGATGTTCATGATGCACAACAAGCCTACAAGCTTCAAGTAAAATAAATGTGTCACTGAATTTTATTGCAATTAAGGTGTAGACTTCAGCTGATCAGCAACGGTAGATACTTGAGACCTTGAACATTTTTCTGAGATAAAATTTGAAGGGAGGTGTAGCACCCTGAGAGTCAGAAAGTATGACAGTATAGAAATTACAGTTCTTCCTCTCGCAGACTTCCTCTTTGTAGACTGTATTGTAGATTTCCATTGAAGGACACATACATATGCTGTAGAAGTAGGTAAGCATCTCATCTTTGTTCTTTGTCAATACAAATACATGTTCTGAAGCAAATATTATTCTCAGACACTTTGTTAGGAATCTATGAAATATGCATAGGTTCTTCTATCTTCCTTGTATGAAAGTTTAGTCTAAAATGTTGATGTGAGATAACATTTTCCTCAATAACTCTTCTATAGGGTAAGTTTGGAATAAAGAAAAAAGTTTCAAATGCAGCATCTTCCAATTGACAATTAATTATTATACACAACATGTAAATGCTGATGTGAACTTGAGTTTAATAGATGAACATACCGAATATTTAAAAAATTAAAATTAAATCTATTGTAGTCATAGCCAATCAATGTTCTGACAAAAGGTTTCCATAAGGAAAATTAATGATTTATTTAAAGATAGAAATCTTTAGTGTGCAGTGCTTTAAATTATCTTGAATGTTTTTATTCATGTTATTATTTAATAACATGTACTGAATTGTCTAAGCTTAGTTCAGAATTATTAAATGTGTCAGAATAAAAAAATGCTCATTAGCAGTAGTTTCACTTTAAAGAAAGAGCTGAAGTGATGATAACAACTTTCGTAATAAATTATATAATTCCTTTCCAATCCCTGTCACCTATTTCTCCTCCTTGTTCTTTACTGAATTTCAATCTGTGGCATATGCACTTTACATGAAATGCCAGGGATTTGTGAATATATGAGCAGGTGTTGCCGTTAAAATTAGAAAAAGAAAATTAAAAAAAAGAAAAGGCTTATCACATCTTAATTTGTATTAGCATAAAACACAATGAAGTATATATTTTTAAGGTGGGGGGTTCATATGGAAACTTGACCCATGACTGAATTGATCACATCTATAAAAACAATGGAATTAAAAACTTAAATGTCTTTAAGTGGGCAATTATCAACTTCACTATGTAAAAACCAAGTGTACTGAAATGTTGAGAGGCATGAACTTATAATAAAAAAGAAGGGCAAAATAGCAAAAATGAAAGCACTGCTTAAAATAATAATTATATTTTATTTGCAATTTCTATTACATTATACCAAGAGGGGAATTAAACTCTGAAAATACTAAATAACAAAATTCAAGGTAACTCACAGACTATTGAATTTATGCCCAGGTGCTTTTGCAGGGCTATAGACCTTTGAATACATGAAAGAGCAATCTAATCATCGTAACAGAAAGTTCTGCAAGTTATAAAAAGTTAAAATCAAATGGAAATTTGAATTACCTTAGAGATTTCTTTAAAACATAATGACATGATATCTATGTTTGCCAGAATATTGAAACTTAAAAATTATAAATTATATATAAACTTTACATATATAAAAAGATAGGGAGATCTTTATTTATTTATCTTTATTTCTATAAAGGGAACAGATTGCATATATTTCATATATACAGTTTTAAAGTCATAATGACACTCCCCACCCTCCCTCTTCCTTCATCTTATTTTTCTTTTAATTTTTGTGATGACATACTTTCAATTTACTTTATAATAACAAGCTTAATCATCCACTAAATAAGGAATTCAACAAATAGTATCTAGCTAGACCACTGTTTTTAAGGGATATAGACAAGGACCACAAACAATAATCAAATCTCAAGATGTCAATTTCACTCATATACATTACATTTTTTGTACACTATATGTAAGTTTACAAAGCAGAGTAAACACATGATACTTGTCTTTTGGGGACTACATTATTTCATTAAGCATAATGATCTCCAATGGCATACATTTTTTTGCAAAATACAAGATTTCATTCTTTTTATGCCTGACTGGATTTCCATCATGTATATATGCCACATTTTCTTTATTCAGTCATCAACTGAAGGATATCTGGGTTGATCACATATTTTAGCTATTGTGAATTAATCTGCTATAAACAAAGGGATACACATAAATCTTTCATATACTGATTTCATTTTCTTTGGGTAAATACCTGAGTTTGGCCAGATGGTACATCTATTTTCAGATTTCTGAGTAATCGCCATACTATCTTCCATAATGTCTGTACTAGTTTACATTCCCATCAACAGTATATTAGGGTACATTTCCTCCCACATCCTCACCAGCATTTGCTAATTTTTGATTTTTGGATGACAGCCATTCTAACAGGGTTGAGGTGAAACCTTGTGGTGGTTTGATTTGCATTTCCCTGATGGTTAGTGATCCTGATCATCTTTTCATGTGTCTACTGGCATTTGTATTTCAGAGTTCAAAAAATGCCTGTTCATATCCTTTGCCCATTTTTACAAGTTAGACTACTTTTTTAGTTGTTGTTGAGTTTCTTGAGATCACTAGATATTCTGTATTTTAATCCTTTCTTGGATTTATAACTTGCAAATATTTTCTCCCATTCTGTAATTTGCTTCTCCACTTTATTGAGAGTTTCTTTTGTTCTGCAGAAGCTTCGTAACTTGACGTAATCCCATTTGTCCATTTTTGTTTTTATTTCCTCTGTTTTGGGGTCTTACCCAAGAAGTCTTTGCCTAGGTCACTGTCCTGCAGCATTTCTTCTATGTTTTCCTCTAGTAATTTGATGGTTTCAGGTTTTAGGTTTATATATCTGATCCATTGTGAGTTGATTTTTATAAATGTGATCTTATTTTATTTATTTTGTATAAATACAAATTCATATATTCATTTATATAAAAGGCAGAGCAACAGAGAGGGAGACACAAAGAGAGACATCAGCATCTGTTAGATTGCCAGGCTGAAATCAGGAGCCAGAAACTCTATCCTGGTCTCCCACACTGGTAGCCAGGATATAAGTATTTAGGCCATCTTCCACTACCTTTCCAGGTTCATTGGTTGGAAGCTGGATCAGGAAGACAGAGCAGGTATTAGAAATGGCACTTAGATATAGTGATGCCAGCAGAGGATGTCAGCATCAGAAGCGGTGGCTTAACCTGCTGCATCGCAAGGCCTTCTCCTGGAGATCTTATTTAAAAACGTCTTGTAAACACTAGGGGCATTGTATCCATTTCACTAGTTTTTATGAAGAAAACCCATATAGTAATTCCAACATACAGAAGATGCCATTTTTGTTTTCTCAGAGCATCTGATGCAATTGTACAAAATGTCAATGTATTGGGGATGATCCTATCTCAATGGATGATAGCTTTCTTTAAAAAAACTTTAATGTACAGTACTTCAATTGATACCATATCTGGCAGCTTTACAGAAATGCATGCATGGAAAACTCAACAAGTGTGAATCAAGTTTTATGCAGATCTCCATTGAGCTTGGACCATCTCCAGATGTTAATAGGGTGCCAATGAAAGAACTGTACTGTATCTGACTGCAGACACTGTTGCTCAGTGAACCTTCTTGAATTTCTGCCTTATGCAAAATGGCAAAACACATCTTCACTGAATGCCCACATCAATAAATGACTAGTTCATGAGCACTGACTCCCTTCATCAAATTTCCAAGACTTAGGACTTCATTGACCATACTGAGATGTTTTTGTTCAGTATTATTTTAGAATTTATCCAAAGAGACATTTGTTTTCTTCTCAAGAGAAAAATAGTGGGGTGATTATGGCATGGGAAGGACAAAACAAACTTGAATTGCCATTTTACTTTTCTCTCATCAAATTTCATGAGTATTTCCATGATAAGACACTGAATAACTGATACTTTCAAAAAGTGGCAATTCCCAGTAGATAACCCCAATTTAAAACAGGATATCCTGGTCTCTCGACTGCCTGACAGGAATTCTTTTTGGATGAAACAGACCATATGTTTTCCAGCATGAAGGCAAAGACATGAAATATTTGGTGGGAAGTTATTAGACATTATTCACAAGGATGATGGAAAGCGCAGAAGCATCTTTGAGCCACACTCTGAGGCGTGTGTCATAACAGAATTAGGAAATGATGATCCAAGCCACAGAGAAATATTCAGCTAGTGCAAGGGAGAATATATTTTCTAACCATGAAGCTATTTAACATTTAGTTCCATGGAGTGAAAAGAGTATAGGAGAAATTCTTTGGCTTCCCTACTAAGATAATTCCCTCAGGACGCCTCTTCAACCCTTATCTTAAAATACACCACGGAATCTTGGAATGGTAATAATTTTCATTGCTTTTAAGGAGATTTGTCAATTTCTTTTTGTAAGTTTGACTATGTGAAGTATTTATTTCCCCAAAATAACTAGGGAAATTTTCACAGATATTATTTAACAAGTATTCCTTCATTCTAAATTCAGTTAGAAATAATGTTTGCTTGGTGCATTATTCCTACATTGCATATGTACAGAGGTGATATTAATACACTGAAAATGACTTATGTATCTTGAGAACAAATGTGACCATACTCACTATTCTCATTAGGTATTTTAATCTAGTATTGGAAATGTGAGTGTGGTTGCTATCATTTTTAATCAGATTACAAGATCTTCATTTCTCAACTCAACTAACATTTATCATGTGCCTTTTACATACTAAGCATTGCACTAGGCACTGAAGCGACTGGGTTATTTAAAGCAAAAACTCTGTACAATACAGTATATTGTAACTACTGACTTTTCTAATGAACTAAAGAGAATAATTTATATGTAAACATATTTGCCAAGTGCCTATTGTGAGAGGTCTAAAAAATTGTATGAAAAATGCATATTATAATGAAACTAGGCAAGGATTTAAAAATTTTGGTACCAAAATAAGCTTATCTTTATTTTTTTGTTTTTTTTTTCATTTATTAAACTTTTATTTAATGAATATAAATTTCCAAAGTACAGCTTATGGATTATAATGGCTTCCCCCCTCCCATTACTTCCCTCCCACCCGCAACCCTCCCCTTTCCCGCTCCCTCTCCCCTTCCATTCACATCAAGATTCATTTTCAACTCTCTTTATATACAGAAGATCAGTTTAGTATATATTAAGTAAAGAATTCAACAGTTTGCCCCCATATAGCAACACAAAGTGAAAAAATACTGTTGAAGTACTAGTTATAGCATTAAATAACAGTGTACAGCACATTAAAGACAGAGATCCTACATAATTTTTTTAAAAAATTAATTAATTTTCTATGCCATTTCCAATTTAACACCAGTTTTTTTTTTTCATTTCCAATTATCTTTACATACAGAAGATCGATTCTGTATATAATTAGTAAAGATTTCATCAGTTTGCACCCACACAGAAACACAAAATGTAAAAATACTGTTTCAGTACTAGTTATAGCATCACTGCACATTGGACAACACATTAAGAACAGAGCCCATGAGAGTATTGTAGGCATGGAAAGCCAAGATATCATGGAAAAGAAAAAAAAAAAAAAAGAAGACCTAAATGAAAGATCTCTGCAAGTGAGATCCCAGTGGAAAGAATGGGGCCATCAAAGAAGGAGGTACCTTTCTCCGAAGGGAGGAGAGAACTTCCACTTTGACTATGACCCTATCGGAATAAGATCAAAGTCAGCGAACTCTAAAGGTTTCCAGAGCCTTGGCAACTCATGACTAGAGCCTAGGGAGATTACTGACGCCATAAACAAGAGTGTCAAATTGTTAAGTCAGCAACAGGAGTCACTGTGTACTTACATCTCATGTGGAATAAACTTATCTTTAAATTCCCTTTTCCAGAAACTTTTTGAAATTCTCTTGCATGTCCTAGAAACTATGGTTGATGCTGAAAATTTAAAAGCAAAAAATAAGAAATATGTGATTGCTGTACCCCAGATCATATACTATTATATAACAGGAAGTTAGTGAAAAGTAATTGTAGTAAATGTGATCAATTCTAATGGGGAAATAAAAGTTGCTAATAGGAAAATATAAATTGCCAATGAAACCATCCATTGTAATCAAGGAATATAGGTTTTTAGGAGAAAATGTTTAAGTGGGGACTTAAAGAATTATTGGCATATACAACATCAAGGCAGAGTGGAAAGGGAGTATTACAGGCAGAGGAAGTAACATGAGTGAGGTTCTGGAAGAATCTTTAAGCATGTAAGGGACAAAAACTGAGGATAAAGGGAGAAGCACGGACCAGACCATTAAGGACCTTAAACATTATATTAATAGTATTGGCCTTTATTTTAAGATCAATCAGGAATCATGTCAGATTTTAAGTACAAGAATTATCTATCTGACTTACCCTTGAAAATATTACAATGGCTGCCCTGTGGATAATGGAGTGAATGGAAAGCCTAGAACAGTTAGGTTTCTGTAATGGTCTATGTTAGAGCAGAGCGTCTTATGTGATGCATTGGTTGTTCTGAGTACCTGATAAATGTAGAATGAGGGACTGAGGGGTAAAGACTGGAATAACCCTGGATTTCTGATTTAGGCTATTAAGTGTGTGAAGATGCAAACCATATATTCAGGGAATCCAGAAGGAAAAGCCATTTTAGAAAGAGGGGAGAGTTGATGGGTTCAGTCTTGCATATGCTGAATTTCAAATTCTCTTGAGCTCTCTAAGTAACAACATCTAGTAGCCAAATCATCTGGGGAACAAAAAAAGACTGGAAGAATAAACTTGAAAGTCAAGAGTCTCTCAAATCAGTAAAGTGCATTATCATGTAAGCCAAAAGGGAATGATTGAGTACTAGTAATTCATAAAGACCTACCTTTCTGTACCTGAGGAGTTTTCTTTTATTTTTTGCCTGGATATGAGCATTAGCTGGTCCTACATGCAGGGTAACTTTAAAGTGTCATAGATGTAACATCCACCAGAAATCTCCACTGCTTCACATAAGATAGGAAACTAGCGGATAATTGCCTCAACTCACGTGAGCCTTTCTTGAGTATGTCTGCCCTGTCTCCTAAGGTTTCCAGTGGAATTAAGCCTAAGTTGTCCATGATGATAGCATACTTGATAATTTGCCTTTTATTACTTCTCTTACTCACTTCATTTCCCCCCCTCACTTGTTGTTTTTTTTTTCCTAAGATCACCAGCAAAAATTAACTACTTGCACTGAAATTCTTGTTGCAGGATCTGCTTCTGAAGGAACTGAAATTAAAATAGTTGGTACAAGGGTTTGTCTTAGGGAGCAGTCTCTCAGCATAGCATTCTGAAATTCAATTATATGTCATTCAGATGGAAATTAAGGGCACCATTTCTGGTTGTAATTGAAGTGATTACAACTTCTTGATGTGTTGTCACACCTTAATTACGAAGGCTCTATGTGTAGTGAATTGGGATGGATACAGATAGAAGGGAATATCCTGACTTATGCAGTATCTCTTGCCTAAAAGGATATGAAGGGGCCAGCGCTGTGCATGGCAGGTAAAGCCACTGCCCACAGTGCCGGCACCCTATATGGGTGCCAGCTCAAGTTCTGGCTGCTCCACTTCCAATCCAGTTCTCTGCTATGGCCTGGGACAGCAGTGGAAGATGGCCCAAGTCCTTGGGCCCCTGCACCAGCATGGGAGACCTGGATAAAGCTCGTGGCTCCTGGCTTCAGATCAGCACAGTTCCAGCCATTGCAGTCAATTGGGGAGTGTTGGGGAGTGAACCAGCGGATGGATGACCTCTCTCTCTCTCTCTCTCTCTCTCTCTCTCTCTCTCTCTCTCTGCCTCTCTTTCTTTCTCTGTGTAGCTCTGACTTTCAAATAAATCAACAAATATTTTAAAAAAGGATATAAAGTCTGTGGTATAGAAGTAGTATGAAGAATAGATTGAAACCCTAATCTCTATGAGTTTCCCTATGCTTAAAGTTAGGGTCCTGATTAAGATCTTGAAATCAGAACATCTGGGGGAAGATGCTGGAGAAGCATCAACCTGCAAGTTCTCCTGATACCATTAGGCTTGCAGAAGAGAGCCTCACCCTCTTTTCTAAAGAAGGCCAATAATCCTTCTATTGGAGAGTATATAAATGTCTCACCTGATGCAGACGCCTCACAATACAATTTTTCTTCTGCATATCTGATTGATCCACCTCCATCCTGAGTGCAGGTGGATCAATAACCAGATCAATAGATCTGGATCGATAACTGGGATTAAGGCTCAGCATAACCAGTTTCTTTGTGGAGGGGAGGCGGTAGTTGTTGTTTCTAACAGAGGGAAAAGATTATCACCAAAAGAGCTTTAGTATCTGGCCAAAAAATACTGAAAAGGAGCATGGGATCCTTCCTGGGAATGCATGTTATGAGTGGTGGCCTAAAGGGTGCAGGGCAGAAGGCTGAATATAGGAATATCAACCGAGGTAGGGTCACAGTCTCATGACTCAAGATTTAATATCATAGAAAGGTCACCTACAAACAGTCTTTTAAAAACTATTGGTTTATTCTTTCAGACACAGAAGCATATGATAATTGAGGTTAGAAATACCCCTTATTTAAGCCATTTTACTGTGATGTAAATTTAAGATATGCCATCTTAAAAACAAAAAAAGAAACAAATGGAGATGGAAGGAGGGAGGGAGGGAAAATGGAAGGGAATATTATTATGTTCAAGAATTGTAGCCACAAATTGAATTGAATCTGTTAGAAACTAATTAAAAATTAAAGTAAGTAAGCAAATAATAAAAAATAAATTCCCTTCCAGAATATTAAGAAGGAGAAAAAAGGCCCAAGAGTGGACGTATCATCTAAGACAGGGATGATTATTTTCTTTTTTTTTTTTTTTTTTTTTTTTATTTTTATTTTTTTTATTTTTGACAGGCAGAGTGGACAGTGAGAGAGAGAAACAGAGAGAAAGGTCTTCCTTTTGCCGTTGGTTCACCCTCCAATGGCCGCCGCGGTAGCGCGCTGCGGCCGGCGCACCGCGCTGTTCCGATGGCAGGAGCCAGGGGCTTATCCTGGTCTCCCATGGGGTGCAGAGCCCAAACACTTGGGCTATCCTCCACTGCACTCCCTGGCCACAGCAGAGAGCTGGCCTGGAAGAGGGGCAACCGGGACAGGATCGGTGCCCCGACCGGGACTAGAACCCGGTGTGCCGGCGCCGCAAGGCGGAGGATTAGCCTGTTGAGCCACGGCGCCGGCCAGGGATGATTATTTTCTACAGGTAGGCCAAAAGAATACTCTCTGTGATATTCAATTATAAGTATGAATGTGACAGGTCTAAAGGGAACCTGGATAACTGGTAAAACATTATTTCTGGTGTGTCTGTGAGGATGTTTCTGGGAGAAATTAGCACACGACAATACAATAAGTAAAGCAGATCCACTGTTATCAATGCAGGTGGACATCATCCAATCCATTGAGAGTTTGACTTCAACGAAACAAAAACAAAACCAAAATAGTGGAGAAATGGTGAATTTGTGCTCCATTGGAGTTAGGAAAGTTATCTTCTCCTGCTCTCCACACTCTTCACCTCAGGCCTAGGAGCTGGGACTTCTACTATTAGCTACCTGACTCAGGTCTTCAGATGTGGACTGAACGGCACCACGAGCTAATTCTGCCAACTGGTTTTATTTCTTTATGAATACTAATATTCTTAATTTACTAAAATGATAAGGAATGAGTTAGCAGTGGTGAAATTAGTATTAATGAGAAATCCAATGACAGTGATTCTTTGTAGGCAATGTTGGTCATACTGTTAAGTGGTTACCATAATATCAGTGAGGACGAGATGATTTTCCCATAGAGGAGGCCAAGTAATATAATCTAGTCATCAGGGGCAAAGAGGATATAATTACCATAACCAGAAGGAAAAAAAAAACACAGAAAATAAATATGGGACATAAACGAGGAGATATGTCTAGTCATGGCAAACAGACCATGATGCTTTGAGGTGAGATAGACCTCTAGCAAGGCTATTTCTTGACTTATATGCCTTAAAAATATTTTAAAAATAGATGAATAAAGCTGACATCAGCCAACAGAATGGAAAAGTATAATTATTTTACCAGTTAAGGGATATGCCTCAGTTCTCAGATTCAAAGCGCATTGACCAAGGTGGAGGCTTGGTTCTTTTGAGTAAGCATGATATAATGTCAGCATAAATGTATGTAGTATTTATTCTCCAAACCTCTTACAAAGGGCATACTGTTTACCAGAGGTACTGTACCCAGACATTTTAAGGGTGTTTTGATGGAGTATGAGCTGACACTGATAAAGGACTCAAAAGACTCTCAAGACTCTGTATTTGACCATTGGGAGCCCTGGTGATGAATAGAATCCATGTACCTGCTCAGTGTTACTTGCCCAGTCTCTGAAGGCACAATCAGAATAGATATAATCAACAGCCTACAGAATCCTCACTGTGCTCCTCTAATTTGTAAATTAAGTCATAGAGGTATGTGGGGAAAAAGGCAAACCCCTGAAAAAGCCCCAGATCCAGTCAAAATCTTAGAGCAAAAACACATCCTCAGTGAAATACCAGAGACCACCGCCTCCTTCAGAGATTTTAGAGAATATAGAAAGCAGTGACCCCCATCCTATTTCCATGAGATTTATCAGTCTGATACCTTGAAAACCTAGACAAATCTGGCAGACAATAGCCAATTGTTACAAACTTAATCATAACCCCAAATGTAGTTGCTGTGCAGGATGCGATACATTCACTAGAACAAATCAACATAGCCTCTGGAAATATGTGGCCATCGACCTGGTAAATGCATTTTTAAGATCTCTTTTATGAAGGAGGCTCTGAAGAAATCTGCAGTCACTTGGGATGGATAGCAGCACACATTCTTGGTTTTGCCTCAGGGCTAAGCTAATTCTGCTTTCTGTCACATAAAGAACAAGTTGTTGCACAATGTATTATCCACAACTAAGAAAGAGGCATAGTGCTTACTCATTTACTTTGGATTTCCAAAACAGCATACATATTTGGTAATTATTTATAAAATAATTTGGAAGCTTGTTCATTTATACAGTGGTGTACAGAGCAAAATAAGATTTTGTGATAAAACACAGTGACATCAACCCTGACATGGATGGAAGATTCTTTATTATTAGAAGGTATCCATGTTGGATCAGGATGCCAGTGAATTTGCTAGCAATCACTGGTAGTAAAATCACAATGCATTTTTCTAGATTTCTGAAGTGAGGGCACATCATCTATGTTCACAAAGTGATCTTAACATGGTAATGTACCTCAGCGGATGATGGGCACAGCAGCCACCCATACCATTATGGAAATGGCATACCTGAAATGAGGCCAGGAAGGACAAGCTAAGTTTTGTGAACAGGTGGCCCATGCCACCATATCACCTACTCTGCTTTACCTAACTCTTTCTCCATAATTGCCTACTTATGGCTTTGTTGAATTTTTCCTACCACTAGTGATAGAGAGGAAGAAATAAAGCCTAAGTTGTTTCACAATTGCATTGACTTGATACATCTCTGAGAAATCCAACTGAGTGGCAAATGTTCTCTAGCAGTATAGCCTCTGACTCAATCAGGGGTGGTCCTAAATAGTAGCTGTAAGAAACAATACTCCAGAGTTTCAAGCAGTCTACTTGGTCCTCAATCTTGTGATGTATGGACACACCTTCACTGTAGTGAATGGCTTGGATGTTTGAAGGGTTTCAGGGACTATAAGGAGAATGGAAAATTGGAGACAATGGAGTCTAAGAAGCCTGTGATTGGACCTACGGGAATGCAACCTGACTTTGCAGTACGGTGTTTCACAACTATGCCTGCCACACAGAATCCTCTAAAGAGAGAGCACCGAGTAGCCAGATGGGCAGGATAGCATTTCCTGTTAGCTAATCCCTGCTATTGGTCAATTCAGCATTTTCATAATAGGTCCATGAACAGAGTAATCCAGAAATCAGAATTGGAGGCAATGAGTAGATCCACCAGCATCCATTGTCCTTTGTCAATGCTAACCTAGCTACTGAGCATCTTAATAGCTACTGAGCAGCTGAATAGCAACTGAGGTCAATATTGAGCCCTACATGTGGTGTACAACTCAGGGAGAAATCACTTGGTGGAGAGTTGACTGTGTAGAACCACTGCTTTCTATAAGAGGTAGGGATTTAGAGTAAATAGACTCAATGCAGTTTCTGAGTATGAGTTTGTCTTTTTTAACGTAATCATTCTAGCAAGATCTACCACATAAGAGTTGGCATAGTATATTATTTATTACCAAGGAATCCCATGCAACATTACCTTGGACAAACTTTGTAGGGTGAAAGGTGTGATAGTAGGCACATGACTGTAGGATTCTCTGTTCCTACTCTGACCACATTACCCTGAAACAAAATGAAAAAAAAAAAAAAAGAAATTAAGAGTTTTATAGGCACAGCCATGGCCCCAGCTTAAAGATGATGCCTGCAAGATTGGGAACTTTCCTTTCAGATGTCGTCTGCATTTTGAAGCAGCCAGTGTACTGAGCACCCTGTCCTTGAAAGGTAGAATGTATGTCTGGGATTCGAAGGGTGGTTAAAGAGTGACCCCAGTCATCATCACTCTCCATGACTCACTTGAAGAAATTGGGTCCAGTTCCCAGAAGGAGGATACTTCCACAGGAAATACATTAAAGGTTTTAATATATCACTTGGTGCTCCTCCTGTCAATGGACTAGCAAGTGAAGAAAGGAATTACCAGACTGTTAGTGGCATTGATTCTGATTCATGGAGAATGGGGCTGTTACTCTATGATGTCGCCAAAAGGAGTATATCTAGAAGACATATCAAGAACTTGGCTGTTGCTGGCATTTGAGGACTGAACCGGTGGCTGAAAGATTCTCTCTTTCTCTCTCTCCCTGCCTTTCGAATAGATTGAAAATGAATAAACAGGAATTAAATAAACAGGTCAGCATAAAAGTTAGCTGAGGATAAGAAATAATAACATGATGGTAAAAGATAAAATAAGAAAGACCAACTATAGCCTCAGTATCAACTGTAATAGGATAGGATATAATGTATCCAATAGAAGGCCTTTTATTGGAAATTGTGACCAGTCACCACATGGAAGAATCAATGACAACATTGAGTGGCCTCAATTTTGGACATAAATAGATTTGAGGCATGAACATCAGATGCAGCCGATGTCCGTCTCCTATTCTGTTGGCACACATTGGTGCATACTGAAACTGTTTACTGCAAAGACCTGACCTCTGCCTGAGGACTTTCATAACAGCCAGCCATGCGAACATTCTGTGTACTGTAAGTCAGAAATACTGGGGAACCATGACCTCGGAGTAGCAAACTTCAAAGAAGGTGCTAGGATGGCCAGGGTGAATCCCCCTGGTGAAGATACCACAGGGTTATGCTTTACATTGTTACTCTGATCTCCCCAGTGGTTCTGAGGGCCATTTCCCCTCACCAAAAGCTTAGTTGAACGCATAATACTTTATTGGTCTTCTTCCTTTTCTTCCCTGACTCACTTTATCATTCTCCTAGCAGTGTTGCTTGAAATCACTTATGAGTAAATCACTTGCACTCAAATCCTTATCTTGGGGTTTGCTTACACTCCATGGTGTCTCAGGATCAAGGAATTATTGCATGACTCATTCTTGTGGGGGCAGTTCTTGTTCAAAAAGTCCATAAGTAAAAAGAATCTGAATTCCAGAAGACTGCAAAGTATGGGCAGGTAAGAACTTCAGAGACATTAGCTACACTGGGGCAGGTGCTGGCTAGGAGAAATCAATTGTTCTATTGGTAACCTATAAGTCTTTCTTTTTTTAATTTTTTCCAGCTTTTATTTGAAAGGCAGCAAGATAGAGACAGAGAGAAAAAAAGAGATCTTCTACCTGCTAGTTTACTCTTCAAAGGCCCACAAAAAATAAGGGTGTGTCAGGCTAAAGCCATGAGTCCAGAACTCGATCTGGATATCCCACATGGGTGACAGGACCTGAGTACTTGAGCCATTATCTGCTGCACAAGTACATGAACCATCATCTGCTTCCTCACAAGGTGTGCATAGTAGGGCACAGGAAGAGAAGCAAAGGAGCTGGGACTTGAACCAGGCACTCTGATATGGGATGCAGGTGTCCCAAATGGTGCCCCAAGTATGACGGTTTTCAAAAATTAACTTGCCGATGATTTACTAATGTTCATGTTCAATCATAGAAATATTTTTAAGCAAGAGTACATGGAAATATATGTATGAACTGTAAGCCAGACTTTCTCTAAAGTAAATGAATATTCCTAAAGTCAGTCATCCCAGAAAGCAAGAGAGACAATTCACCAAGAAATTCTGTAAGACTATCGATGAACAACTTGAACAGGCAAAATTCCAGCAGAGGTAAGTGGAGATTTAATGTCATCACATTTATTTGTAGAAATTCAACTATTATGGAGTCACATACTTTGAAACTAGGACCATTAAGCTTGTTTCCCCTCTTGAATCTTCATGCTGTCACCCTGTGCTTTCCACTCACCTTTTTTCTTAAATGTAAATGGGGTTCTAGGGAGTTGGTTGATTGTGTGTCTCTAACTTCCTCTCTCCACCTGTTTGATGCCACCATCAGCTGCCTTTCTTGAATATAGCCGTCTCTGTAGATCTAGCTCTTTGCTCCTGCTGGAATACGGTGGGGAGGGCTTGTCTATGATCCTCTTCCTCTAATCCAGATGAAGGCCTATAGACCAGCACTTCATGAGGCAGAGTCTCAATCTCAGAGGTCATGGACTTAGAAGAAAAGTGGCACAGTCCACACGCAGGATTACCAGCTGTGTTACTGCATCATCCAGTGGATGATGTTCCACATCATCCCTTGACTTTATGTCAGCAAAGAAAGTAGGAGGAAGATTGTCATCCCATGGACTGGCAACTTGCTGTCCAATAGGTATTAGTCTAGAGAAGCCAAGATAACTTGCTTCTAGTGCTCATGAATTTACTGCTGTTCAAAGTATCCCAAAGTTTGACTTGTGCAAAGGGAGGATGAGTAGACAAAGAAAAGTGGTCCAAGGAAACCCGTAGAAAAATAGCAGTGAGAGAGTGAAAGAACACTCAGAAATGTTTGATGAAAAGCAAGTGCTGGTGGGAATAGGGGGCAACTTTAATTTTGGAAAAACAAGATGAGAAAATTCAATTCATAAAAAATTCTCTACAATGTGAATAAACTATAAGAAGCTAAAAAAAAACATATTTAGGAGCCCATGTTTACTAAAAACTAGAGGAAATTTCACTAGTTTGAAAAGGGCTTCCATTGTATTGGTTTTAGGCAGATTTGGAGGTGAGCAGGGGAGAGATAGGCAGATATTTCATTCAAATATTTGCGAAAATGATAAGTACTGTTTTAGTGGCTCCGGAGGAAAAAATGTTGGCCACACCCTCATTGGATGGGAAGAGATTGTAAATGAATGTCTCAGCGAGTAATAAGCAATAGAGAACAAAATGAAGCAGAGTAGCGATAGGCCATTTTGGGACAAGGGAGAGACAAGATTCACTGTTCTGTGTGGGGTATCAGAGACAGTAAGTTTGAAGGAGGTGAGGGAGCTAGCCATGTCAATATCTGGGGAGAAAGTTCTCCAAAAACAGACGTTTAAATACCCTGAGGCAGGATCATGCCCTCCTGTTTGGAGGACTGATAATATAGGCGCTAGGGAGCAAGAATCCCAGAAGGTGAGACTACAGAACCAGCTGGAACAAGACTGTAGGATCTCAGAGACTAGTAAAGCGTCCTGCTTGAATGATATACATAGGGAAGTGACAACCTGAGATTTGAGAGAGTCACTGTTGAATAGACAGCGAGGATAGACGCCAGGGTTTTTGGATCTTGCAATAATTGGGACAGGAAATTACGGTCTTGTTCCAGTGTGGTGGTGATGGAATGACAAATTAACTAGATTCTGGAAATAACTTTGCAGATCTGGAATGTTTCGTGAAATAGAGTCAACAAAGAAAGTGTTTTCCCTGAGTAATGGAAAGGGTGGAGTTTCTGCCTCCTGTGGTGGGAAAGATTGTAAGGATCAGGTCTGGGGATATGGGATGGGAGCAGCAAGAGGGGATCTATTAGTTCTAGATTGGTGAGTTTGAGATGCTTATTACACTTGAGCAGTTGATATTCAAATCCTTGAATTTCAGGATTAAAGAGAAACACACTTCTGTACTTTAGAGCAAGATAGCAACCAAGACTCTTTCCCGAGTAAGATCATCTTGAGGATATGAAAGGATTCAAATAATAAACTCATTAGGAGACGGTAAGGTGAGGGTAAAACCCCCAAACTAAAATGGCGACGAATTAGTCACAACAAAGACCTGTTTTTTATGAGAGTGACTGGGAATTTGCAACGTATGGTGTTGAGAAAGTAGTCTTGTAGAAAAGACACACTATGCTATTTTCACATTAAAAACATTTATACTAGGTAGCTCAGCCAAGCCTCAAAGTGAAGACTGGTGGGGGGTGGGGGGGAGTGGTAAATGAGTCAAAATATTCTAAATTCCTAATTTCCCATTCCTGGTGAGAACTGATGTTTGCTTTGTGGAAGATAAACAACATATATTCACTGAACTAATCAGAAGTTCGATGTTTTTAACAGACAGCTTTGTAAAACCCACAGAAGCACTTTGGAATAGTGTTTAAAATGTGTTGAGGTTTCGGGGATTTTTAAGTAGGTGAGGAAATTATTCCCAAGTTGTTAAATGGTGAAGATGTGAGAGTTTTGATAGGTAATATACTTACGTTTTCAGCTGCAAAAGAACAAAATAAAATATTTTCAGAATGCTCTCTCTATAGTGCAGTATTTTTCTGGAAGTAATTATTCACAGACTTTGGTCATAAGATTTCATAATATTTAACCTTATAGTTTGGCAGAGAGCAAATTTAGGGTTCGGAGAAAGGTCAGCACTGCCAGTTTCTTGTTCCACCTACTTGGGTTTTTGCTTTTACCTTTGTATGCGGGTACTTGTTCCACCTTGCTGTTTTGTGAAACATCTGAGCTGTTGTCACAGTGTGCTTGGGAGAGGGAGTGAGGATTACATCGTCAGGCCCTGTTCTTGCCTCTTCACCTTGTATACAGATCAAATGAAGGCATCTGAATCAATCCATATGTTTACTATTAATGAAGTTTAATTTAAATACAAAAAAAAATGGAAAGAAAGCTTATAGAATATGAGAGTTAAAATGAGAAGGGGCTGGCACTGTGGCACAGTAGGTTAATCCTCTGCCTGCGGTGCCAGTATCCTACGTGGGTGCTGATTCTAGTTCAGGCTGCTCGTCTTCTGATCCAGCTTTCTGCCTAAGCCTAGGAAAACAGTTGATGATGGTCCAAGTGATTGGGCCCCTGCATCCACGTGGGAGACCCATAAGAAGCTCCTGGCTCCTGGCTTCAGAATGGCCCAACTCCAGCTATTGTGGCCATTTGGAGAGTAAACCAGAGGATGGGAGACCTTTCTCTCTGTCTCTCCCTCTCTCTGCCTGTAACACTACGTCTCAAATAAATAAATTTTTTAAATGAGAAAAAATATTAAAATTTCATAGAAAAAATTTAGAAGATGTATCTATTTATTTTGAAAGTCAGGGTTACAGATAAAGAGGGAGAGACAGATCTTCCATCTGCTGATTCATTTCCCAGATGGCCACAACAGACAATGCCGGAACCAGGCAGAATCCAGGAGCCAGGAGCTTTATCCAGGTCTCCCATGTGGGCTGCAGGGGTCCAAGCACTTGAGCCATCCTCTGCTGCTTTTCCTTGCATATTAGCATGGAGTTGGATTGGAAGTGGAGCAATTGGGACACGAACTGACATCTATATGCAGTGCCAGTATTGCAAGCAATGACTTTTCTTGCTATGCCAAAACACAGTCCCCAGAGACTACTTAAAAATTGTTTATTTTTTATTTTAATGAGCACATAATAATTATATGTACTTATTAGATGTTATAGGTTGACACATGCCCACAAGTAACACACACAGTCATCTTACTGTGCTGTAGAACTCAAGGACTCTTCCTTCCTAATAGGATTTCGCACCTGTCATCCAATATCCCTCTATTCTCCCCCCCCCCACACACACACACTTCCTTACCTCCAGCAAGCACCATTTTACTTTCGACTTCTGAGAAACTGAATGCTTTTATCTTCCACAAGTGAATGAGAATATACAGCATTTGACTTTTTGTGACTGGATCATTTTATTTAACATAATATCCTTCATTTCTATCCATGTTACCATAAATGACAGGTTTTCGTTATTTTTTATGGTTGAATAATATTCCATTGTGTACCTATAACACACCTTCTTTATTCATTCTTCCATTGACAGACATCTAGGTTGAGTTCATATCTTACCTATGGTAAATAATGGTACAATTCGACATGAGAACAGGTAATCTGTTTGAAATAGTGGTTTTATTGCAATTGAATATATATATCCAGCAGTAGAATCGTTGGGTCATATGGTAGTTCTATTTCTAGTTTTTCAAGAAATCTCCATAGTGATTTTCATAATAGTTGCATTAACTTATATTCCCATCTGCAGCATTCTCTCCATCTTTGTCAGCATCTGTTACTTTTGTCTTTTTGATTATAGCCATTCTGAGGGGAGATGATATCTCATTGTGGTTTTGATTGCATTTCTCTGATGATTAGTGATTTTGAACATTTTTTTACATATTAATTGGCCATTTATATTTATATCTTCAAGAAATACCCATTTAGTTAATTTTCCCATTTTAAAATGTGATTTTTTTAAAAAAAGATTTATTTATTTATTTATTTGAAAGGCAGAGTTACAGAGGGGCAGAGGCAGACAGAGAGAGAGAAAGAGAAAGAGAGGTCTTCCTTCCAAAGGCTCACTCCCCAGATGACCGCAACAGCCAGAGTTGTGCCAATCCGAAGGCAGGGGTCAGGAGCTTCTTCCGGGTCTCCCATGCAGGTGCAGGGGCCAAGGGCTTGAGCCATCTTCTATTGCTTTCTCAGGCCATAGCAGGGAGCTGGATCAGAAGTTGAGGAGCTAGGACTCAAACTGGCACCCTTATGGGATGCTGCCACTGCAGGCAGTGGCTTTACCCACTTCACCACGGTGCCAGCCCCTAAAATGTGATTGTTTTTACTGCAATTGGGTTTTTTGAGTTTCTTATATAGTCTGCATGTGGATTTCATATTTGATAATTTTTCCCCTTCTGCAGTTTATCTCTTCACTCTATTGTGTCTCTTGCCATGTGAAGCTTCTTAGTTTGATATAATTTCATTTGTCTGTTTTTGTTGTTGTTGCCTGTGCTTTTAGGGGTTTTATCAAAAAACCATTAACAATACTAACATCTTGAAGTATTTTCCCTGTTTCTCCTAGTTTCATAATTTGGGGTCTAAATTTATGTATTTGATCCATTTTGACTTGATTTTTTTCAAGATTGCTGTGATTAGGTAATAACACAAGAATATAACATGTTGTAAAACACTGGTTTACAAGTAGTAGGTACAGATGAGTTCACTTTGATTAGGAAAATTAGAAAGTGTAAGCATGCATACAAAAACTGGAAAGTTATATAGCAAAATATCAACAGTATTTACTCCTACTCAGTGGTTAAATATCCTTCCCCCCCCCCCTTTTTTTTTTGTATATTTTTGAGACAAGATTGCTTCTTTTCTTATTTATCTGAGAAGCAGAGTTACAGACAGAGAGAGGGAGGAAAAAGAGAGAGAGGTCCTCCATTTGCAACAGCCGGAGCTGGGCCGGTCGGAAGCCAGGAGCAGGAGTTTCCTCTGGGTCTCCCATGTGAGTGCAGGGGCTGAAGCATTTAGGCCATCTTTCACTGCTTTCCCAGGCCATTAGCAGAGAACAGAAGTGGAGCAGCAGCAGCAGCAGGGACTAGAACTGGCACTCATATGGGATGCTGACACCACAGGCAGAGGTGTAACCTACTATGCCACAGAGCCAGCCCCAAGATTACTTCTGAAACAAACAAGCAAGCGAACAAAAATATGACACTGAAGAAACACATATTAAATGCCAAGAATTAGGGATTCAAGCAGCCAAACCAGGAGCCCAGCAGTCAAGGTCAGAAACTGAGGACAGGTACAGACATGGCAATCAAAGTCAAGCCCAGCCGTGGAATACAATTTTCTTTTTCTATTGGAACTCTACTTATCAGACTGTTTCCTCTACATTTAAGGTTTTTATTGTGCTTGTATTTATTTGGACCCTATAATAACTGGGATTAAAGGGCTAACAACAAAATGATGCTAGCAACTCTGGCTTCAAATTGTAAGTAGTTTTGTAGTTATATACTACACACAGTACATGAGAAGTCAAGTGCTCCTACAGTATCAACAACAAACCCACGTGATGAAATCACTGATTATTGTTTAGTTTCTTTGTGCACAAAATCGTTTCATCCATATGCATGAAACAAAAATAAAAATAGATTTTTGGTGATAACTGATACTGAGTTGATTTTTGTGTATGGTGGAAGATAAGCATCTATTTTCATTCTTCTGTGTGTGGATGTTCACTTTTTCCAGCGCTGTTTATTGAAGTCACTGTTCTTTATCCAGTGCGTGTTTCAGTGATGTTGTTGAAGGTCAGTTGGTTGTAGACACTTGGATTCATTTCTGAGTTCTCTGTTCTACCCCACTGGTTTATGTGTTGCTTTTGTTGCAGTATAATGCTGTTTTGGTTACTATAGTTTTGTAGCATATTTTAGGTATTTTGATTTTTGATTAGGTGTCACAATGAGATTAGACATTACAATACTTCCAATTTTACACTTTCTGTTCAACAATACTTTGGATTTGGGTGGTCTTTAGTGATTCTATATGAATGTACCATGGTTGTTTCTATTTCTTTGAAGAATTTCATTTTGATGAGGGAATTACATTCAGTCTGGAAAAAGGGAAGAGTAATACGAAATTTTTTATAATATTAATCCTTACAATCCACAAACATGGGATGATTTTACTTTTTTTTTCCTCATTAATTACTTTAATCAATGTTTTATAATTTTCATTATACAGATTATTCACTCCCTTGGTTAAATTTTTTCCTAGATATTTTATTTATTTATTTATTTATTACAAACTAAGCTTTTGATTTTTTTTCAGGAAATTTATTATGGGCATACAAAAGTGATACTGATTTTTGAATGCTGATTTTGTATCCTGCAACTTTACTGAACGCATTTATCAGTTCTAAGTTTTTTTTTTTTTTTTTTGCAAAGTCTGAAGGTTTTTCTATATATAGAATAAAGAGATAATTTAACTTCCTCCTTTTCTATTTGCATGTCATTTTTCAAATTTTTTTGGTCAAAACTTCTAGTAATATGTTGGATAAAAGTTTTGAAGTGGATACCCTTGTCTTGTTCCAGATCTTAGAGGAAATGTTTTAGCCTTTTCCAGTTCAGCATAATGTTGGCTGTGAGTTTGCCATATGCACAACCTTTATTGTGTTGAAATATGTTCCTTCTATATCTAATTTGCTGATAGTTTCCATCATGAAGTATGTTGAATATTATCAAATGTTGTTTTTACATCTATTGAGATGATCATATGATTTTTGCCTTTTACTCTGTGTTTCATGTATTGATTTGTGTATGTTGAACCATTCTTGTACTCATGGGATAAATACCACTTGATTACACGTAAAACGATGTACATGCTGTCAGATTTGGTTTGTTAGTTTCTTTTTTTTTATTGAGAATTGTTGCAGCATTGAGCATATTTACCTGGGATATTGATTTGTGGTTTATTTATTACATGTCCTTGTCTGGTGATAGTATTAGGATAATGCGGCATTCAATGAATTTGAATGAGTTCCCTACTTTTAAGGTTTTTGGGATACTTTGAGAATTGGTGTTAGTCTACATTGAAAAGTCTAGAAAAATTCAGCAGTGAAACCACCTGTTTGTGGGTTTTTCTTTGTTGATACACATACACAGGAGCACGCATATATGTGTTTATATCAATTCTATTTAAGATAAAAAAACTCAATAATTTTTTTTTCTGCACAATTCCAATGTGATGGTGGAACTTAAAAACTGTGACTAGGGGCCAGCATTGTGGTGCAGCAGTTTAAGCTACCACCTATAATGTTGGTGTCCCATATGGGCACCAGTTCAAGTCCCTACTGCTCTACCCCTGATCCAGCTCCCTGTTAATACACCTGGTAAAGCAGCGGAGGATGGCCCAGGTAATTGGGCCCCTGCCACCCACGTGGGAGATCTGGATGGAGCTCTGGGCTCCTGGCTTCAGTTCAGCTCAGTCCCAGTCACTGAGATCATTTAGGAAGTGAACCAGTGGATGGAAAATCTCTCTCTCTCTCTCTCTGTGTGTGTGTGTGTGTGCAACTCTGTCTTTCAAATTAAAATAGATAAATCTTAAAAACACACTGTGGGGCCAGCGCCGTGGCTCAATAGGCTAATCCTCCGCCTGTGGCGCCAGCATACTGGCCCCCGGTCGGGGCGCTGGATTCTGTCCTGGTTGCTCCTCTTCCAGTCCAGCTCTCTGCTGTGGCCCCGGAGTGCAGTGGAGGATGGTCCAAGTCCTTGAGCCCTGCACCCACATGGGAGACCAGGAGAAGCACCTGGCTCCTGGCAAAAATAAAAATAAGAAATAAAAATAAATTTAAAAAAAACACACACTGTGACTAGAATGTACTGCATTAGATCACTGGTTAGGCTCAACAATTTTCCTTCATAGTGAGGATGACTCTAAACATCAAGACCACAAATGCCAATTTCAAACATTACAATTTTTCTAATGTACCCATTAGAAAAATTATCAACATTAGAAACATCCTTCCTAAAAACCAAAGCTGAATTATTTAGTATACTACAAATGTAAGGATTTTCTACAAATAATGGTTTAGTCAAAATAAATACAATGGCAACATGCATAGGAATCTAATTTGGGAAACAGGATGTACAAAGAGATTCTGTACATCTCACGAAGTTGAAAGAATCTGAGGGTTTTTTTTTTTTTTAATTTTATACGTAAAGGGACTACAGAATGTCTACTTATGAGAAGACAACAAAACCCCTGAAAAATAATCAGACCCTTTGTATTAATAGAAATGGAACTGAAAGATGAACATGGTTACACAGGGAACAAGTAAGCTTGGTCTACTATTGCTATCACGTAAGTATTTTTACAGTTGTTATATACTTTATTTCATATAGGATAGTTGGAAAAAGTAATATCACATTGTTACACAGTTATATTGTAACACTAAACACTACATATTATGTGTTAAATCTAGAGGTAATAAATATTCACATTTGCCAAAGATAAGCTATGAAAACAATTTTAAATTATGTGATTTTTAGGCAATGCCAATGAATTAGTTGGTAGCATGCATCAATTTATTTTTTCAAGAAACCAGTTAATACATATTTAAAAATTCTTTTTATTAATTTGAAAGACAGAATGACACAAGGAGGGAGACACTGAGAGGAAAAGATCTTCCATCTGTGGGACACTCCCCAGATGAGCACATTTTTTGGGGCCTGGGCTGAAGTCAGGAACCTGGAGCTCCATTCCGGTCTCGTTGGATTTCAAAGGTCTCAGGACTCAGGCCATCTCTGTTGCCTTCCCAGGCACATTAGCAGAGAGCTATTAACAGGAGCAGAGTATCCAGGACTTGAACAGGCACTCCAATATGGGATGTCACAGTTGCAAGGAGTGGCTTAACCTGATGAGCCATAATGCCGCCCCCAAAGTTAATACATTCTGAGATCAACACACTTTAATCAAATTTTAATGAAGTTTTCATAATTTCAGCATGTATACAAAATCATATCTGAAATCTGAGGGTGCATAATTCTTAGGTACCTAACAAATGAATTACATTGACATCCCGCAACATATTGGAAAAAATATTAAAATTCTCATATCATTCAAAACGTTATGTTTACATAACCCTATAATTATTGCAGGCTGAAGAGTTAGTAAAAATTGCATAGGTGGACCTTCTTTCTGCATGAAAAAGTCTCCAGTAAGTAGCCTTGATCTTGAAACTTCCATTACTCTTTAGATTTTTAATAAAAAATATAATCTTCATGTATTACCCATAGGCTACAATCAATAAATATCTGTTGTATGAATTAATTTAGATCATGCACTATGGGACATTTAATATAGCAAGCATCTTAGAGATCAATTGATCTAAAGCCAATATTTTACATGGAGAGGAAATGAGGTCTGGAGGGGTAATTAACAGAGTTGGGATTAAAATTCAATGGACATTAAATGTTTGTTCATTTAACTCCCCACCCAACACATGCACATCTCCCGCAAAACTAATGCCATTTCATGTTTTATGATTAGTTATATTGAACTTCAAAAATCATTTCATGTGTACACTATTTTGTTTTCACAAAAGTATAGCCTCCTGCTAAACTGTCCCTCAGTTAATGAGCTGATTAATGTTCATTAATCAGCCTATTCAGAATCTGTTGTCTTTTGACTACTCTATGCTACTACTATAACCTTGCATCTGGTTACTACCTCTGCCCTCACATCCGTATAGAACCCACAGTGATCTTCTGAACATGTAAATCAGATCATTTCGGTCTCCTGCTCAATATCCTGGAATAGCTCCCTTCCACTAGCAATAAAGTAAGGGTCCAGTTCTCGTGACTGCCCCTCCATGATTCTGCCCCTATCCCAACACACACACACGTCTATCCCCATCACCTATAACTTTCCCCTCCTTCATGCCACTCCAGCCCTATAGGTCTCCTTAGTGTACCCACATAGCCAGCATGCTTCTGCCGTCAGGCCTTTTAACTCTGCCCCATCTACTCAGAATGCTGTCACCCCAGAAGTCTGCAGAAATGTCTTAATTTTTCAAGTCAGCTTCAATGCCACCTTTTAAATGAGAGCTACCTGGCTACCCGAGTGAGTATTCCCACCATAAGCTATCTTAAGGACTACACCTTAATTTTGGTCTATTGCATGTATTACTTTGTACTTTATACATTTCACTTTAGTTGTGTTTTTCAATTGCCGGTCTCCTCTTACTCAAATGTGAGCTCCACAACAGTGGTGAGCATGAGCTTTTGCTCACTTAAGTGTTCCAAGTGCCTAGAACTGTGGATGGCACAGATTAGGGGCTTACTGAATATTTATTAAATTGAAGTTTAGTAACCACACGTTCCAGTAAAACATGGTTTGCTTTACTTATATAACATAATGCTTTAAAAATCTCTCAAGTAATGATACTGATATTGATTATTATAATACAGACATAGTCAGAATTTTAGACTGGTCAAAATACCTACAAAAATAGAGAAACCAGGTAGACTATATATTATGTTTCGTGTAAGTCTAATACTTGTTTTCAGCATTTTGCTATTTTAATAGTTCGAGATGATTAAAGTAATATTTAAAGCACTGAATAGAAAGAGTAGCTTACAAAACAGTTAAAGAACAGCCTTAACTTATTATGATTGTACCCTACAAGTCATACAGAAAAATTTTCTTTTTTTTAATATCTATTTGTATTGTGCCCTGATAGTATAAAGATCTCATTCATAAGATTCACTCTGTCACTTAAATTCAAGTAGAAACATATTTGACCAAATATAAATGCAAACAGAAACATAATTATGGCAATAATAACATAATTTCAGTTCACTTGTATTTTCTTGAGTCCCATTGTTAATTCTTTTTTTTTTTCCTTTTCTTTTTTCTACTATATTGCCTTCTGGTAATTAAGCTCTTCCCATAGGAAAATCAGATCATTAAAAAATCCTTATTGAGTAAAAATTGCTGCTTAGGACAGTCTACAAATAGCTTTGAGTTCCCATAGCAAGAGTTTAACTCTAAGATGAAAATTTTCAAACATTTTCCTTCTTATAAATATAAATTTGCTAATTGAAGCTGAGCATATCTGAGCATTTGTTATCCCCAGTAGAGAAGCTGAAAATGCACGAGTTAATACACCGTGACTGTGGAGCTTAGATACTAATAACAAGGGGAAATGAGCATGATTCTAGGCTACCAGCTATTTTTAGTACTATATTTCTAGTTATTATTTTCCCTATTGAAAAGGTACATTAGGAGCTGATGTGCTTGGCATGGTGCACAGAATGTTAATACTTTCTAATGTAGACTGTTTCCTGAAAATTGAATAAATGTTGAAAACAAATGTGCAACAGACCTGCACCTGCATGTTGGCACTATCAATTCACTATTGCTGAGTAGCCAGGGGGTCACTTGAAGCTCTCTCTCCATGTGAAGACTTTATCTTAGTTTTGATTTCCTTTTCAGCATATTCCTGAATGGACTTTCTGAATTATTTTTCTCTCAAATTTCTTCAGACTCAGGTTAGAGCCCAATTGAAAACAAAGTATTAGTATTTTAGACCCATTCTCCTATAGTATAGAACTCTCAAGATATATTTATATATGTCATATATGTTATATAAACCTGTGAATAGGCAATTATGATAGGGAGGCATGGTGCAGAGTAGAAAAGGCAGAAGTTTTGGGACCAGCCCAATCAATAACTCACTCACATCCTGCTCTAGGTTCTTTAAGTCAAGCCATAATCAATTCATTCTGTGGGATGTGATAATGATAATCTAACTCATGGAATTTTTTGGTGACCAGTAATGAGATACCATAAAGCTTTCAGTATAGTCTTTGCATTTGGTAAGCCCTCAATAAATATCAGCAATTATGTGAATTCTGTTAAGCTTGCTGATATTTTTATATTAGATCATCCAACAATTAATAATGTAGTAGGATAAGAACATTAAATATTATATAAAGTGAATTTATTATGCTATTGATAAGGGCCTTTTTAGTTAAATAAAAAAAAAGGCTAAGATTCCTATTAAAATTTTAATTCCAGGTGAGGCTTTGCAGGATGTTGCAAGTACCATATGGTTGGATCAGGAAAATAATTCTGAAATCAAGGTAAAGCTGGACTGGCACTGCCGAAAGAAAAGGGAGGCAGATTGTCTAGTGAGAGCCTCCTGGGGTGACTGCTATCACCCAGCGATTTCTCCAAGGGGCAAATGATGACCACCCAACTTCCAACTTGATTTTGGTTAACAAATTTTAAGAGTTACATTCTTGATCTGTAATTATGGCAGGAAGCTTTTATTTCCTTGAAAAGTTGTTTGCACACAGTTGCAGAACAAGTAGAACTAACTCTCATGCTCAATAATTTATGTATTTACTTGTGCCCCATTGCTAGTATAGGACAGAAATAACACTTTGGGACAGAATCACTTCAACCATTCCATGAAAGAAATTAGGATTCCAATTTGTAAATCTGCAATGAAAAAAAAAAATACAACATTCTTGCTTGTAGACATACGTGCAAGTCAAGTGCATAGTAGGTGTTTTCTTGGTAAGCAGAAATCAGATCATGAATACCATAGGAATCCAATAATTAAAACTATCCTTTGGGATTCTATCTCCCTGGCTCTTTCCATCCTCCATACAAACTCCAAGTTTCTGTAACTGCTGTTGCTGGTTGCTTTCTCTCTATCCTTCCATTGTCTCTTGAATCCACTCAATTAGGTGTCCATGTTGGCAAATGCAGCAGCCAATTCTCCCTCCACAATACCTGGACTTTCTGTGGACTTTTACACTGCTGCTGGCACCATCCTCCTGGAAACATCCCTCCCCTGTTTTCCAGGCACCTTGTTCCTGTGCACCATCCTTTAGTGTCTGAGTACTTCACCTGTAACCTAGGAGTGTTAAAACTTTTACTTCCAAATAATTTTATCCTTAGAGAAAGTTGCAGGGGACAGAACAAAGAATGTCCACACACTCTTCCCTCAGAATCATCACGCCACTCTTTATCTTTTTCTCTCTCTTTCTCATTCATTTTCCCCCCGGAAGCATTTGTGTGTAAATCAGAGACCTCGGGTTCCTTTGCCCTTTAATTCTCTGTGTATTTCCTCAGATCCAGGAAATTCTTCAATTTTTCAACAGAGTCACAGTACCATAATCAAAATCAGGAAATGTAATGTTGGCACAGTACTTTGCACAGTACTATTATCTATTGAAATTTTACCAATTCCAATAATATTGTCCATATTTTTTTTTCTGATGTGTGATCTAACCAAAGATCATAGCTGTGTTTCCTTGTTATGCCTCCTTTAATCTGGAACAGTTCCTAAGGCTGTATTTGTCTTCCATAACATTGAAATTTGGAAGAACACAGGCATTTTTATAGTGATTTTTTTTCTCATGATTGGGCTGAGTTTTGTATGTTTGGTTGGAATACACGAACAACACTGTGTTCTCTTCAAGGCAGCCTGTTGGGAGGCACATAGCATAGGCTGCTTCTTTTACGGATGGCATTGTCTCCGATCATTTGGTTAAAGTAATGTCCTGTAAATTTCTCCCTGTAAGGTTACTCTTTTCCACTTTGCAATTAATAATTGATGAGAATATACTTTGCAAATATGTCTGTACTCTACTTCTCATTAAACTTTCAACTTCTAGTCTTAGCATCCATGGATGATTCTTGCCATAATCAATTATTACTGCCATAGCTGCAAAATGGTGACTTTCTCACTCCAACCACATTCATTCATTGTCATCCTGGTTGCTGCAAGACCAAGCCTCCCCTTTTCCCTGATTCTCATTAATCCTTTTTATATCAGTATAGAGTTGGAGATTCATATTTTGTTTAGTAGGATAATTCAGTGGCTTTATTCAATCCATTATTTTCATAATTTGTTGATACCCCAATTTTTTTTTTTCTTTTGAGTGTACTTTGGCCAGATCTTCTCTTTCATTTTTGTTAATTTGCTGACTTGTGAATTTTGGAATAGTCTAAGGCTGCTCCAGAGCTCTGATGCCTTTTCTGAATAACCTAGCTGGTGATTATCCATCTGACTTCATCTTTATCTCTACCACTTTCCTCTTTGCTCAGTGTATTTCATTCACTCCTGTCTCCTGTGTTCCTTCAACCTTTAAGCTTGCTCATGCCCCAGGACCTTTGTACATGCTGTTCTTATGACCCATTATACTCTTCCTCAGATATTTGGCTGATTTACTATTTCTTATATTTTAGGTCACAACACATCTCCTTAAAAAGTATTTTGCTTACTATGTACAAAAATAGCACTCTTGCATCTATTTATATATTTTACATCATACAGCACATTTCACCAACTGGATACATTTGTTTTCCAAATTTTAGGGATTTAAACTCATAAACAGATTTATTTATATTGTTCAATGTTATATTTTTATGTGGATCAAAGAACATCTGATATATAGTAAGAGCTCAATAAATATTTAATGAATCAATTAATGAAATATTGATGGAATTACGCTAAGGTAGCTTATATGCAACTCTTCCTAAAGACAGCCTTGGTAATAAGGCCAAAATTCCTGCTGTGGGCTGATGTCAGAACTTCTCTCTCAGGGCTTGGTCAGCCCTACCAACATAATTCTTTTGTGTTCTCCATGGCTTAAAAATTCCCACCCTAGGGGCCACTCTTGTGGTGTACTGGGTAAAGCCACCATCTATGATGCCAGCATCCCTCATGGACATTGATTTATGTCCCACCTGCTCCACTTTCTAATCCAGCTCCCTACGAATGGCCTGTGCAAAGCAACAGAAGATGGCCCAAATATTTGGGGCCCTGGTATTCATGTGGTAGACTGGCTCATGGTCTGGCCTGGCCCAGTGCTGGCTACTTGCAGCCATATGAGGGAGTAAACTAGAGGATGAAAGATCTCTCACGTGCACACTCTAACCACGCTCTCTTTCTTTCTCTGTAACTCTTTCAAAATAAATAAATGTCTTTTAAAAGATTCCCACACTATTTCCTAAAGGTGCAGCACATAATTTCTCTAGACTTGCCAGTACATTTAAGTATATTAGCACCCACTTTCGTCTTGCTGACCTGGGAGTCATTTGGCCTATAAAACAAGTTTGATCATCTATGCTTTAATCCTTTATAATCTTACACTTTAACTCTCGTAAGCCAAACTTGATGCTTCGTCCCCAAGTTCTTGGTGACATCCTATTATTACCTCTTGTTCTCAAAATCACACATGTCTCTTGCGAACTCTATTAGCAGGATCATTTGTCAATTTGAAGAAATTGGCCAGGTTTCCCTCTAAACACAGAAGTTCTGATTCTGAATTTTGTTAGCTTTTGTTACATACCATCTGATGAGAATATCAGCCTTCATCTTTGCAGTTGTAATATTCTTGTATAATATATATTACATATATTATACATATATAATATATAATCATGTATATTCTTGTATAAAAGTCATTATACATTATATATATATATATTCTTGTATAGAAGTCATTTTGTTATAATGTAGTAGGGATATTTGATTACATATTATTTAGGTACTGCTTATGCCAATTTCTGTACTGTTTCAAATATACTGATGTTCACATGTAAATGAACATGAAGAGTACAAATGAACATGAAAGAGTACAATTTCCATATTTATTTATAAAGAAATGAGAATATGGTAAGTATAAATATTTTTGCCAATATCACTAAAGAAAGACAATAAATAACAGACCAACATATGTTCAAGTGCAGGTTCATGAAACTCCAAAGCCATGTCTTATTCTTTCTCCTCCCAAACTGAGTATAGAGCCCTGAAGGCTTTTTTGTGATATGACCTCTCCAATCATCCTAGCAAATAATTTCCATGCATTTCAAGTTTACTTCCGTGTGAGTGGCTGTAGCAGGTGCACGTTGATTCTTGCAAAAAGGTCATTGATACACACTTTACATTCTGCCAAACGGAATGTATGATATTCACAAGTCTTGAACCTACCCATAAATGTAAGCAGATCTTTTTCCTAATTCTGTTCCCTTTTGCAGTGGGTTAACACGGGCAGTAGTTTTCAACTGAGTGTGATTTTACCCTATAGATAATATCTGGTGATGTTTGGAGACATTTCTAGTTGTCCCAACTGCGGAAGCACTACCATTTCTTAATAGTATCACAAATGTCTGAATTTATGGTAAGGACAACAGTAAACATCCTACAATGCACAGAAGAATCCTCCACCATAAAAAATTATGTGGCCAAAAACATCACTAGTACTGAAATTAGAAACCTCAATTGTTCACGACAGACAGGACTTGAAGTTCAGACTGTCATTTGCTAGTTTTCCTAAATGTCAATAACATATCCACAAAATGGGGATAACAAAACACACCTCACACAGAATCTTTTGAAGATTAATTGAGTTAATGTTATATAAACAACCAAGACCACTTCCTGACATGGAAAGCACTCCGCACATATTTGTAATTGATATTATTATTATTATTATTATCTTACATGGATTCCAGAAAGTGATCATATTTCCATTTTTACTTAAGGAATACAGCCTTGCCTCCCCAAATGAAATGCTCCCTGAATCCAGGGAAACTGGAATTGTGGTGTTTAATAAGAGTACTCTTTCTTCTTTCATACCACACCATGTCTGCTCTGAAAACTGAGCATCTGTGATCACTTTACACTTCTTCTGATCCTTTCTGGGAACTAGCAGATTGATTTTCAAGCTTATCCTGTTGACATTTTCAGTTCCTGGGAAGTAAGACATTTGTTTTGCTCTCAGCTTTGTCCCTGTGGATAACTCTACCCCAATGGCACCCATCTTTTAGGGATTTCAACAATCCCCCAAATAAACCCAAGTCCATCTGTTAAAGGACCTAAAAAGAGTCAGAAATATGATTAAAGGAAATTAAGTCTTTTGGTCTCAACATTTCCTCTGGATTTTGTCTTTGTTAAGAATTTTTTTAAACAGTCAGAATTTACACAGCAACATACATTTTTTCCTGCATGCCAATGGGTGAATATTTAGCAATATGAAAAGGGAGGGAGTATTGGCTAAAGGAAGAATGACCAGAGAATGCAGGAGGGTAAACTACAATGAAGGAGAAAAATATTTTTCAACCTAATGGATTTTAAATATGGTTTCCACTATTAGGCTTTAATGTGTGAGGGATCACATTTTCTGCAATTCAATAGAGAAAGATAGTTGGTTCATATTTAGGAACTACTAAATTTCTCTGGTGGTTCATTTCTAGACTAACCTCAGTGTCTGAGCCTCAGTTAGCTCCTGGTCAGCCATATCATTAAAAATAATATATTCATGAGGTAATTTTGAGAATTAGGACAACATACTTGCAAGGACTTAATGCATAGAAAGTACTCCACATGTGTTACTATGATTTTGCTTTTCCTCAACTTCATTTACATTTCACTGTTTCTAACTCTCTCTGTGAAGAGGAATGTTTGCTATGCTCTAAAACAGTTTTCTTTAAGTTGTATTTTTAATCAAACTTTCAGTTTATAGATAATTACAGATTCACTTGCAGTTTTAAGAAATAACATAATGAAATCTCATTTACTCTTTAACTAATTTCTCTCAGTGGTAACACTGTTTAGCCTAGCGGTTAAGTTGCTCACCTGCCATATCAGAGAACCTGGGTTTGATTCCCAATCTTGGCTCCTGGCTCTAGCTTTGGCTAATGAAAGCCCTATGAGACAGCAGTGAAGGCCCAGGTAATTGCGTTCCTGCCATTCACATGGGAGACCTGAACTGAGTTCCTGGCTCACATATTTGGCCCAGCTCAGTCCTGGCCATCGAGGGTATTTAGGGGGTGATCCAGCAGATGGGAGCCCTCAATGTGCCTGTTTTATCTGTCCTGTCTCACAAATAAATGAATAAAATTTAAATAGAATGATTATAGCACAATATCACACTTAAGATGGTAACACTGATGCCCTCAAGATAGGGGGATTTCCGTTACTGCAGGCTCTCTCACATTGCTCTTTATGGTCACCATCACATCTTTCCCACACTAATCCTTAAGGAGAGGTCTGTGGACACCAATCTCTAGTCCATCTCCATTTCACAACCTGATAAATGGAATTATGCACTGTGCATAATTTATCCAGTTGTTAAGCACATCGATATTTTGTTCTTTTTCATTGCTGGGTAGTATCCCATGTTCCGGATATATTGCAGTTTTTTTTTTAACCATTCATTGTTTATTTTTTATAGTTGGGGGCCACTACAAATAAAACTACTATATACATTCTTGTACGGGTTTGTGTGTGAACATACGTCTTCAGTTCTGTGGGATAAATGCTCAGAAGTGCAATTGCTGGGTCATGGGGTAGTTGCATGTTTAGAATTTTAGGAAAATGCCAACTTGTTACCCTGAGTAGATATACCATTGTACATTTCCCAGACCATATTTGAATGGCCCAGTTTTTCCAAAGCCTCAGCACTATATGGTATTGTCACTATTTCCTGCTTTACTGAGGTATAATTGACAAATAACATTTCTAATATAGACAAGGCATACAACATGATATTAGTTATGTGTTTGTATTGTAAAATGATTACCATAATTATGCTAATTAACATATCCATTATATGGCATAATTATTATTGTGTGTGTGTGTGTGTGTGTGGTGAAATTCTTAAGATCTACTGTCTTGGCAAATTTGAAGTATATTATACAATATTATTAATGAAAATCACCACACTATAGATTTTCACAGTTTACTCATAACTAAAAATTTATTCCCTTTAACTTGCATTTCCCTATTTCCTCAGCCCTAACCTCTAATAAACATACTCTACTTTCTGTCTCTATGAATTCAGCATTTTACATTGTACTTGTATGTTCAGGCAGTATTTGTATTTCTGGGTATATGGCTTGTTGCACTTAGCATAATGTCCTGATTTTTCACTGCTCTTTCAAATGATGGAATTTCTTACTTTTTATGGCTGAATAACATTCCACATTATACACACACACACACACACACACACATGTGGGGGCTTCAACAAATTCCTAGAAAATAGAATCTATAGACAATGCTCATTTTCCATGAATTTTTTGATGCTTTCATGTGTGTGTGTCTGAGTGTGTATGATAATTTCACAATTTCTTTTTCTATCTATATATCTATTGATGACATGTAAGATTCAAACCTTGGCTATTGTGAATAATGCTGCAATGAACATGCAATGTAGATCTCTCTTAGAGATTCTGACCTCATTTCCTTTGGAAAAATACTCAGAAATGGGATTGCCGGATGACACAGTGGTTCTATTTTTAATGTTTTCAGGAATCTCACTAGTGTTTGCTATAATGGCTATATAAATATACATGCCTATCAACAGTGTACAACTGTTTGCTTTTCTGTGTCTTCACCAGCACTTTGTATACTTCGACATTTTTGTTAATGTTTTGAATAGATTGTTAGGTTTTATTGAAATCTTATATGAACAAGAATTTGGAAATGCAATAACATCAAGGGACAAATCGTCACAGCTTTGATTGTCATCCTACCAGGTGTGAAATGAAGCCATCTTGACAACACACTGAATTTATAAAAAAGTTCTAGCCTAAAATTGATTTAGTAAGTTCTTTTCTAAAATTTGATGATTTTTCTTTTTTTTCTTCACAATTCTATGACATAAAGAAGATAAAAGAATTTTGGTTGCTACTTTTTAAACTACTTCATTTTATATTCAAATATTTTAGAAAAGAAATGTTCTAGCATATTCATTAATGCTCTATACATTAGAAAGGAATGTTATGCATGCATTAAGCATACACTGTGTGTTAGAGCCTAAATAGCTATGCATGTTCATAGTAAAAAATCCTGTAATTGAAGTACATACAAACAATATATATATGCATATATGTACACATATGTAATAATTTATAAGACTGAGTGGTTCAAGTCTTGGCTACTCTGTTTTGTATACAGATTCCTGATTATACACAACCTGGGAAGCAGCAAGTGATGGCTAGGTGCTTGGGCCTCTGATAATACACATGGTAGAACTGGATTGAGTTCTGGACTCTGCTTTGCCCTGGCCCAGCCCTGGCTGTTTTAGGTATGTGGTGAGTTAAGCAGTGGATGGAAGGAAGATCTCTCTTTCACTCTTTACCTATCCCACTTCTTTCCCTGTCTCTCAGTCTCTCTCTGCATCTCAAATAAAATCAAAATAAATCAATAAAAAATTTAGAAAGATGTTTTATATAAGTCCAATTATTTTAAAAACAGATTGGCTACAGGAGCCATTAAAAGGAGAACAGATATTCAAAGAAAGAATGAGTACTGGTATAATCATTGTGGAAAACAGTATGGATATTTCTTGGAAAACTGAAAATAGATCTACCATATAACCCAACTATCCCATTCTGGGGAATATATCAAAAGGAAATGAAATTAGCATATCAAAGAGATACCTGATATCCCATGTGTATAGCACCTCAATTAACAATACCGAAGACATGAAACTAACATAGATATTTATTAACTGATGACCTAATAAAAATGTGGTATGTATTCAGGGTGGATTATGAATGAAATCTGACATATGAAACAAAAATGAATAGAACTGGAGATAATTATGCTAACTGGGATAAGCCAGCCCCAGAAAGTCAAATATCCCATTTTTTTGTATGGAAATTAATATATACATAGAGAAAAACAAAATAGATTTTTATCATAACAGGAGAAAATTACAATGTATCTAGGAACAATTGTATTAAAAATATGTAAGGGGTAGATATTTTGCACATATTAAGCCACCACTTGCCTAGTCAGCATCCAGTATCTGAATGCATGGGCTGGACTCCTGGCTCCTCCCCTTCCCATCCATTTTCCTGCTAATGCCACACAGATGATGGCTCAAGTATTTTGGTTCCTGTCACACATGTGGGAAACCTGGATGGAGTTCCAGGCTCTTGGCTTTGGCCTGAATGACCCCTGTTTGTGATGAGCATTTAGAGAATGAACCAGAAACAGAAGCTCTCTTCCTCTTTTCTGCTGCTCTGCCTTTCAAGTCAGTAATTATTTCTGTAGGGCTGCTTTAACAAAGTAGCATAAGCACTGTGGCTTAAAACAACAGAAATCTCTTGTCTCAGAGATCTGGCGATGAGAAGCCTGAAACCAGGATGCATCAGGGCCACTCCCATTCAGATCCTCTGGAGGAGGGCTACTCTTCTATTCTCCAGTTTCTAGTAGCTCTGGGGTTTGCTGTCATCTAAGTGCCTCCAGTTGAATCTCTCCAGCCTCTGCCTCTTCCTTCACATAGTGTTTTACCCCTGTGTCTTCATATTCTGCTCCTAGGGTCACCCATCATATTAAACTAGGAGCCCAATTAGTAGGACTAATTACAGCTATAATAGCCCAATTTGCATAAGATCAAGTTCTGAAGTATTGGGGTTTAGGACTTCAACCTATCTTTTGGGAGATCCAATAGACCCCTCAGAAATCCCCACATGTGAAGCATTACTTAAGGTCATAGTAGGCTCATGTCACTCTCCAAAGCCAAGGATCATTAAGAATAAATGTGCTTGAAAAAATGGTCAGGATTCTTAACCATCAGGGAAATGCTAACCAAAACCACAGTGAAGTTTCACCTCTCTGTAGCTAGAATGGCTCTCATACAGAAATCAACAAACAACAATTGCTGGCAAGGATGTGAAAGAAAAGGTACCCTAATCCACTGTTGGTGGGAATGTAAACTGGTGCAGCCACTGTGGAAGACAGTACAGAGATACCTCAGAAATCTGAAAATAGATCTACCATATGACCCAGCCATCCTACTCCTGGGAATTTACTCAAATGTAAATAAATCAGCATATGAAAGAGTAATCTGTACACCCACATTTATTGCAGCTCAATTCATAATAGCCAGGATATGGAATGAACCCAGATGTCCATCAACTGAAAACTGGATAAAGAAATTATGGTATATACATACTATATAATACTGCACAGTGGTAAAAAAAATGAAATCCTGTTATTTGCAACAAAATAGATGCAACTGAAACCATTATACTTAGTGAAATAAGCTAGTCCCCAAAAGACATATACTGTATGTTCTCTCTGATCTGTGGTAACTAATAGAATATCTAAAACGGTAATCTAAAGAAGTGAAATTGATATTTTGAGATGTGATGATTTTGAACAGCCTTTTTGTCATTGTTGAGGAACAATGTTTTGTTTTGTTTTCTTCATGCTATTTGTTGCTTTTTTTTGGTAACATTTTTGCCTTTCCCCCATTCAGTTATTCATTCAATAATTTTTATATTATTTAGACTCATAGAGTCCAGCCCTCTCTTTGGGTTATAAGTCTAACACCTTATTAGAGTTAATTCTCGCATTCCTACTTTACTTATTTGCAACTTCTCAGAGGATGAAAAACACAGTTCTCGTTATCTGTAATTTATTTACTTCTTTGATCAAGCTAAATATACATGTAAAGTAGATTCAGAGTTGTTAACTCATATCCTGTTTGGAAACATTTTAATTTTGCAATAGACACTTTTTACCAGTCATGAATTTAAGAAATGACATCTATATTCAATTAAAAATTAATCACTGAGTTTGCTTCTCAAAAAATTGAAAATAAATTATTCTAGTATTATTTTAGGACTGTACCCAAAGACAATAACCTAAAATATACAGATTCACAGATGATTTAAGTATTCCTGTGAAGTTTGACTTTCCTTTAGATCAATTTACTGAAAGGATTTTTGATTATTTTCAATTCCAACTTTTCTGTTACATGTTGTCCAAGTTAAGCAATTGCAATTGATGTGTTAACTCTATTAGCAGAAAAAGTCATTATACAAACTGCTATTATGTTAACATTAGATCCTATAAAGAAAAATACTATTTAATATAGTGTCAATAATGCTGTGCTGTTTTTTCACATATTTTATAGAATTAAAGTAAAGCTTTGGGGAATTTCATTCTCTCAACATGAAATATTTGACATTTTAATGAATGCTTTTGTAAATGTAGTTAAACAGTTTAACATTGAAAATACTTTTTTTTTTGCTTTTGCAGGGATTATATCAATACAATTTTTTGAATAAAGAGGTTATGGCAAAAACAATGAAATTTATTACAAAATGAAGAAATCTTTAGGGTAGAAACAATTCTTGGAGTTGGTTGTAGTACACACATACTCATAACTGCATTCAACAAGCTGCAGTGTTACACCAACTGAAGTAGATGTTACAGTTGCTAAATTTCTAACATACATGGACATATTTCTAACCAGATTTACAATAACTACACCAAAAAGATGGAGGGATGAAAGTGAAATTGGAAAAAAAATTAAGCCATCTTGGCAGTGACACTTTCTCTTTGTTGCCCAACACCATTCAGATTTCACAAAGGTTTGTCTTTAAAGAAATGCACTACAAATCAACTTAAGAGCCCTACAATGGTTTTGAAACTGTTGTTAATCCTCTAGATTTTGCATTTATTTGATTTCTATTTAAGACATATTTGTATAGTTGAAAGGTAAAGTGACAGAGTAAGAGGTGAAATCGGAGAAGACCCCCTAAAATTTACACGGAAATGTGGCCCCTTAAATTTCCATAGAAATGCTATCCGGGGTGCCACATGTGCTACCAGAATTTGGGGTGCCTTACAATTTCACCACAGGCTTATTACTAAATCCCTGATAGTAATAAGCCCAAGTGGGTTCTTCCCTAATATTTAGAGAAGAATTCTAAATACTGGCACAGATAAATGAGGCAGCATGGTACGTTTTAAGCTTTTATTTAGTGAGAAAGATGCATAGGAGAGTGAGAGCTTTATTTAAGAGAGAGAGGTAAATAGGGGTTCATACCAAGCACCAGGAACCAGCCACGTGGAAGAGCATCTAGGCCTGTATCTGGGCCAGGAAGCCTAGAGCACACGGCCCAAAGGCCATGCGTCCTGGAGGCGCGGGGCTACAGCAAGCCCTCTCCTGACAAGAGGCCAGGGAAGAAGAGCGAGTGGGCCACACCTTGTCAAGGCTTTTAACCCATTTTCAAAGGGGAAGTGGTTAATTAACCTGATTGGCTGATGGGCACCCAGGTGTGGCCAGGTAGGGGAATGAGGCCACAAAGGATTCCCGAGTTGCTAATTTCCAACTTCATTCCTTTATGGTCTGAGAAGCTGCATGGTATGATTCTAATTCTTTTGAATTTGCTGAGACTTGCTTTATGGCCTAGTATGTGGTCAATCCTAGAGAAGGTTCCATGTACTGCTGAGAAGAATGTAAATGCTTCCTGTGTAGGATGAAAAGTTCTGTAGATACCTGTTAGGTCCATTTGGGCTATAGTGTCCTTTAAATCTTCTGTCTCCTTGTTGATCATCTGTCCTGTTGATCTGTCTATCTCGAAGAGTGGAGTATTGAAGTCTCCCATTACTATTGTATTGGTGTCTAAGTCTCCCTTTAAGTCCCTTAACAAGTATTTTAAATAAACCTGTGCCCTGTAATTAGGTGCATATAAATTGATAATTGTTATATCTTCGACAAAGGAGCTATAATCAATTCCTGGAGCAAGGATAGTCTCTTCAACAAATGGTGCTGGGGAAACTGGTCTCAACATGCAGAACCATGAAATAAGACCACTTACCCTGCACCTTACTCAAAAACCCATTCATAATGGATTAATGATATAAATCAAGACCTGGGTGGTGGTGTGGAATAGCAGGTAAATCTGCCACCTGCAGTGCTGGCATCCCATATGGGCACTAGTTCGAGTACCAGCTACTTGACTTCAACTTCCAATCCAGCTATTTCTATGGCCTGGGAAATCAGTGGAAGATGGCCCAAGTCCTTGGGCCCCTGCACCCGCTTGGGAAACTTGGAAGAATATCTAGGCTCCTGGCTTCAGATCAGCCCAGCTCTGGCCATTGCAGCCATTTGGGTCTGAACTGGCAGATGGAATGTCTCTTTCTCTCTCTCTCTCTCTCTCTCTGCCTCTGACTCTCCCTAACTCTGTCTTTCAAATAAAATAAATAAATCTTAAAAAAAAAAAACAAGCTCTGATACCATCAAATTACTGGATAATATTGGGGAAACTCTGAAAGATATTTGGATAGGCAAAGATTTCATTGGAAATACCCTAGAAGCAGAGTCAGTAAAAGACAAAATTGTCAAATATGATTACATTACACTGAGAAGCTGCTACCCTGCAAAAGAAACACTTGCAAAGTGAGGAGACAACAGACAAAATGAGAGAAAATATTTGCAAAGTATGCAAATAATAAAGGATTACTATCCAGAATTTATAAAGAGCTCAGGAAATTCAAAAACAACAAACATTCCAATTAAAAATGGGCAAAGACTTGAATAGGCATTTTTCAAGAGAAGAAATTCAAATGGCCAAGAGATTCATGAAAAAAAAATGTTCAGGATCACTAGCCAACAGGGAAATGTAAATCAAAACCACCATGTTTCACCTCATGCCAGTTACAATGGCTCTCATACAGAAATCAACAAACAACAATTGCTGGCAAGGATGTGAAAGAAAAGGTACCCTAATCCACTGTTGGTGGGAATGTAAACTGGTGCAGCTACTGTGGAAGACAGTACAGAGATACCTCAGAAATCTGAAAATAGACCTACCATATTACCCAGTCATGCCATTCCTGGGAATTTACCCAAGTGTAAAGAAATCAGCATATGAAAGAGTAATCTGTACACCCACATTTATTGCAGCTCAATTCATAATAGCCAGGATATAGAATCAACCTAGATGTCCATCAGCTGAAGACTGGATAAAGAAATTGTGGTATATATACACTATGAGATACTACACAGTAGTAAAAAAAAAATGAAATCCTGTCATTTGCATCAAAATGGATGACTTATTTGGTGAAATAAACCAGTCCCCAAATGACAAATTCTGTATGTGCTCTCTAATCTGTGCTAATAGAGTAACTAAAATGTAACATATAGAAGTGAAATTGACATTTTGATATTTGGTGATTGTTACAGCTCTTGTCTCAACTATTGTGGAAATGTGTTTTTTTCCTTCATTCTATATGTTGAACTCTACTTAGTGTAGATTTAATTTATGAGTATAAAGTTAACTGAAAATTGATCTTTGTAAAAAATAACAATGTGAATAGGAGAGAGAGTAGGAAGAAGGGTGGGAGTGTGCATGGGAGGGAGGGTAATGTGGGAAGTATCACTTTGTTTCTGAATCTGTATATATGAAGTATATGATATTGGTATACCTTAAATATTTTAAAAACTCAATTAAAATAATAAGAAAATAGAGTTACTACATAATTTATAATTTGCAATCTCTAAAATAATTAATAAAAGCCACATCTACTAGGAAAAAACTATTTGCTATCAGCTGGGCAATAACACTGGTTTTATAATTAATTCAAAAATTTTTAATGAGCACTACTGACTGCCAGACACTGAGCCTAACCAAGATAGATATGCATCCTCTCCACATGAAATTAGGAATAAGTTCTGTAATGGTCTGCCATCATATGTATATGCTACCTTTTCTCTCCTATTCAAGAATGCTGTGTTGGAATGCAAACAAGTGAATAGTAGCAACAAAATAACCATTGTAATCTTGGAGTTGTATCTATGAACTATGTGGAAATTCTTCTCTTTGTATTAATATAGAACATTTAAAAAGAATAAAAATATAAGAAAATATGAGATTTTTTTTAAAATGCAATGTTTTTTGGTTGTGAACTCAAGGATTTTCCATCAACTAGACTAGGATCCAAGTTTCCAACTTTAAATAAATATTTTTCTGAATAAAACTTCAAATAATACACAGTACTGCTATAATCGTATAGTCACAGGATCTCTACTAGGAACCTCCCTTTATTAAAGTCATGATCAGAGTTCAACCACTAGTTTTAGAACAACAACAACAACAACAACAACAACAACAAATACTAAAAAGGATAAAGTAGCCAGCGCCGCGGCTCACTAGGCTAATACTCCGCCTTGCGGCGCCGGCACACCGGGTTCTAGTCCCGGTCGGGGCACTGATCCTGTCCCGGTTGCCCCTATTCCAGGCCAGCTCTCTGCTGTGGCTAGGGAGTGCAGTGGAGGATGGCCCAAGTGCTTGGGCCCTGCACCCCATGGGAGACCAGGAGAAGCACCTGGCTCCTGCCATCAGATCGGCGCGGTGCGCCGGCCGCAGCGTGCCTACTGCGGCAGCCATTGGAGGGTGAACCAACGGCAAAAGGAAGACCTTTCTCTCTGTCTCTCTCTCTCACTGTCCACTCTGCCTGTCAAAAAAAAAAAAAAAAAGGATAAAGTATTACATTGTACATCTAGAGTCAGGACAAGAGCTGATTAGGTCATTGTTTCTTATAGTGTCCATTTCACTTCCACAGGTTTCCCCTTTGGTGCTCAGTTGTCCCCGATCAGGGAAAACAAATGATATTTGTCTCTTTGGGACTGGCTTAATTCACTCAGCATGATGTTTTCCAGATTCCTCCATCTTGTTGCAAATGACTGGGTTTCATTGTTTCTTACTGCTGTATAGTATTCTATGGAGTACATGTCCCATAATTTCTTTATCCAGTCTACTATTGATGGGCATTTGGGTTGGTTCCAGGTCTTAGCTATTGTGAATTGAGCTGCAATAAACATTAATGTGCAGATGGCTTTTTGATTAGCCAAATTAATTTCCTTTAGGTAAATTCCAAGGAGTGGGATGGCTGGGTTGTATGGTAGGGTTATGTTCAGGTTTCTGAGGAATCTCCAGACTGACTTCCACAGTGGCTTGACCAGTTTGCATTCCCATCAACAGTGGGTTAGTGTCCCTTTTTCCCCACATCCTCTCCAGCATCTATTGTTGGTAGATTTCTGAATGTGAGCCATTCTCACCGGGGTGAGGTGAAACCTCATTGTGGTTTTGATTTGCATTTCTCTGATTGCTAGTGATCTTGAACATTTCTTCATGTGTCTGTTGGCCATTTGGATTTCCTCTTTCGAAAAATGTCTCTTGAGGTCCTTGGCCCTTCTCTTAAGTGGGTTGTTTGTTCTGTTGTGGATTTTCTTGATTTCTTTGTAGATTAGTATTTGTTGTTGTTGTTGTTGTTCTAGTACTAATGTTTGAACTCTGTAATTAACACACAATTATTCTTAGGTGTTTAAATTTTAACTGAAAAGTGATCCCTGTTAAATTTAAGAGTGGAAAAAGAGAGGGAGGAGATGTACAATTTGGGACATGCACAATCAGACTTGCCCCAAATGATGGAGTTAGAAACGTGCCAGGGGATTCCAATACAATCCCATCAAGGTGGCATGTACCTATGCCATCTCACTAGTCCAAGTGATCAATTCCAGTTCACAATTGATCACTCTGATAGGTCTAAGAGTCAAAGGGATCACACAAACAAGACAAGTGTCTGCTAATACTAACTGATAGAATCAAAAAGGGAGAGAAAGATCCAACATGGGAAGTGGGATACACAGCAGACTCATAGTATGGCAGACGTCCTAAACAACACTCTGGCCTCAGAATCAGCCCTTAAGGCATTCGGATCTGGCTGAAGAGCCCATGAGAGTATTGTAGGCATGGAAAGCCAAGACACCATGGAAAAGAAAAAAAAAAAAAAAAAGAAGACCTAAATGAAAGATCTCTGTGAGTGAGATCCCAGTGGAAAGAACGGGGCCATCAAAGAAGGAGGTACCTTTCTCTGAAGGGAGGAGAGAACTTCCACTTTGACTATGACCCTATCGGAATAAGATCAAAGTCAGCGAACTCTAAAGGCTTCCATAGCCCTGGCAACTCATGACTAGAGCCTAGGGAGATTACTGATGCCATGAACAGGAGTGTCAAATTGTTAAGTCAGCAACAGAAGTCACTGTGTACTTACATCCCATGTGGGATCTGTCCTTAATGTGTTGTCTAATGTGCAGTGATGCTATAACTAGTACTAAAACAGTATTTTAACACTTTGTGTTTCTGTGTGGGTACAAACTGATGAGATCTTTACTAATTATATACTGAATCGATCTTCTATATATAAAGATAACTGGAAATGAAAAAAAAAACAACCTAGTGTTAAATTGGAAATGGCATAGAAAATTAATTAATTTTAAAAAAATATTATGTAGGATCTCTGTCTTTAATGTGCTGTACACTCTTATTTAATGCTATAACTAGTACTCCAACAGTATTTTTTTCACTTTGTGTTGCTATATGGGGGCAAACTGTTGAAATCTTTACCTAATATATACTAAACTGATCTTCTGTATATAAAGAGAATTGAAAATGAATCGTGATGTGATTGGAAGGGGAGAGGGAGTGGGAAAGGGGAGGGCTGTGGGTGGGAGGGAAGTTTTGGGAGGGGGAAGCCATTGTAACCCATAAGCTGTACTTTGGAAATGTATATTCATTAAATAAAAGTTTAATTAAAAAAAAGAAAGTAAAAAAAAAAAGTCATGATCAATACAACATAATCCCTAGATACGCACGTTTTCATGCTTCTGTGAAATTAACTGCTGATTCATGTAACATGAAAATTCCAGGCGTCCCTCAACAGAGTTTTACAATGTCTAAGTGAAACTCCCAGGATCAGTCACTGAAATGATTTGACAGGCCTTGTTACTATGTAAACAAGGCAAGATCTGAAGCCATTAGGATCTATTAGCACCTTGGAAGTAATAGACTGATTAAACTAGCCAACCTATTCTAAGGCCCCAAGGAAAGGAAGATGCAAAGGGGTCTGCAGATAGATCTTTGCAGCAGGGACAGGAGATTATCAGAGAAGTCAGAAAGCTTCTGCTGGATGGGTGTGTGTGGTTTGTGATAGTGAGTCTTTGGGCCTGCACTATGTCTTTCTGCCTTATAAATGATTAGCATCCACTTACTCTGTCTTCTATGAAGGTGATAAGATAGGATAAAGAAGACTGGATCTGGGAATCAGAATATCCAGTGCCAATCACAGCCCAGGCACTAGGATTTTGCTGGTCTTACTTTTCTTCTACGGCTCAGACAAGTAAGGCTGGCTCCAGCTATTCAATTCTGCAAAAGAGTTACATTTGATTTTCCCAAGAGGTTTTATTATTTTTCTTATTATTTTTCTTCTAATATAAGAAAGACAGTATTATAAACACAGTTTAATCAAGAAAATCACCTATTTGAGATTCTGAAGAATGATTGTTTCAGAGATTTATGGCTTCAGACTCATACAGATTAGCCAAGGATGTTGATTTATGATGAAAATCTATTGAACCTACATATGTATAAGGTGATATCAGTTTTCCTTATTATCAGATTTAACTCAAATCCCAATATTTGTTCCATTTGTCAGTTAACTATATGAGAGATTTCACTTCTAGACTAACCATTGTATTATCATGACAAGTGCACGAAATTACAGATATTGTAGTCTTTAATAAACATATTGTCAAAATGCAGAGATATTAAATCAATAAATCTCATCTATTATATCCTTTAATTTTTGCAGTCTATAAGCAACTGTCAAGTCTCTAGAATTTCACAAAAATTATCATCCTGCTATTAAAAGTAAAGTTACTTCTGTAGAGAATTATTTGTAGGAATATATTTAGCATATCAAATGGGCTTTAACCAAACCAAAGCTGCAAGTTGTGTGCAGGGAAAATGTGGAACGAGGGTAGTCTGGGTTAATGTGACATGCCAGGTGATATGATACTGGTAGAGCTGTTATTGATTAGCATTGTTTAGTAAACAATGAGCACAGAATAAAGTGAAGGAAGGGAGGAAAGAGGGGAGGAAGAAGAAGTGGAGGTGGATAGAGAAGCGAGGGAAGTTGGAGAAAACAGGGCAATACTAGCTACACTAATTAAAAAGATTTATTAAGGCATAAAGATAATGCAAAAATTGTTGGTATTTCAGAAGAAACAGATTGCCAGAAGACTTTCATGAATCACCCTTGAATTAAGCAAATCAGGAAACTGAATTAAAAGCTACATCACAACCACTGACCTCAGAATTACCAGGCCAGACCACTGCCTTGAGACATCCTTTTAAAACAAAGACTCTGTGCTAACCCCTTATCACTACATAACCAATTTCCAAAGAAGAGTTTTATTTTGGGGGCAAGGGAGGCTGAATAGTTTTTAACTTATTAATATTATTACTATATTAAATTGGATATCTACATTTTATAATATGGAAAAACAGCAAATAGCAAAATGTACAGACTACTCAAAAATTGGAAGAAACACAAATAAAAGATATCCATTGTGGAATTATTTGTAACAGCTCCAAAACTTGAAAGTTCAGGGATTTATTCCAGAAAAAGTTAACAGTTAAAACAGCAGACTTTAGCAAATACATTTGTTCAAAATTTTCAGCAAACCTATTTAGAATCTTGATTGTCTGAGACTTCACTCTTTGTTTTCCCTAAGTTTAAAAATGTGTGTGTGTGTTTGTGTATGAGAGAGAGAGGGAGTGAGAGAGAGAGAGAGAGAGAGAGAGAGATTGATTGATTTAATTCCACGTTGTTTCACTCACTGCAATATAATGAAGAGCTACTTCCGAGATGATAAGTCTTGCCTTAGCACCAATATCAGACTTCCTTTTCTTGATTATTTATACTGAATTGAAAAGTTCAAAGATGGTTCAATTCGCTTTGCCCTCCATTGTTCTGTATGAAGTACTTTCTAAGAGCCTATTTATCCAAGTGGGAAATGGGTGGTCTTTTATATAAGAATGTTTATCAAACTATTACTGAATATTATTTACTTAACAAAAATAAAACACAAATAAAGACAAAACTCACAGTTCTTCAGTTATCAGAATGAAAATTACATATGTAAGAAATGAAAAAGAAAAATGAGTTTCCTTTGAATCCAGGCTAGGTTTTTTTTTTTTTTTTTTTTTTTTTTGCTTTTGATGAATTTCTCAAGAGAATTAGCATTAAAATAGTGCGAAACAAGAAAAGCCTGGATTGTTTGGGTAATTTTTTGATAAAACTTTGAAGTTGAATGATGGCTATCTAATTGAAGCCATTTGCAATATTTATTGTTCCCCTAAAGAATAGGGAATGCTATTTATTTCCTATGGCAGAAATTCGCACATTGTCTTCCTTACTGCAAAGGTAGATTACATTTCCTGGTACCCATGAGGGTAGATAGAACCAAGCTGACCAGTTCTCTCCAACAGAATGTTAATGGATAGGTATGTTCCAAGTTTAAACTGAAGTTCTTAATAAGTTGGTATATTTCCTCCATGCGTTTTCTTTCTATGCCTCCCAAATGGTTGCAAAGATGGCAACAGTGGCCCCAATGAATGGTAAAGCTATCAGGAAAGAAAAATCCTGATTTCCTGAAAGAACAGAGTCCCTGATAACTCACATTGGATTGTGAAGTGGGGAAGATGAAATTATTACCTTAAACACTATGATTTTTAGGATTGTTTTTTTTTAATTAAACTTTTATTTAATGAATATAAATTTCCAAAGTACAGCTTATGGGTTACAATGGCTTCCCCCTCCCAAAACTTCCCTCCCACCCACAACCCTCCCCTTTCCCGCTCCCTCTCCCCTTCCTATCACATCATGATTCATTTTCAATTCTCTTTATATACAGAAGATCAGTTTAGTATATATTAGGTAACGATTTTAACAGTTTGCCCCCATATAGCAACACAAAGTGAAAAAAAAAATACTGTTGGAGTACTAGTTATAGCATTAAATAAGAGTGTACAGCACATTAAAGACAGAGATCCTACATAATATTTTTTTAAAATTAATTAATTTTCTATGCCATTTCCAATTTAACACTAGGTTGTTTTTTTTTTTCATTTCCAGTTATCTTTATATATAGAAGATCGATTCAGTATATAATTAGTAAAGATCTCATCAGTTTGTACCCACACAGAAACACAAAGTGTTAAAATACGGTTTCAGTACTAGTTATAGCATCACTGCACATTAGACAACACATTAAGGACAGATCCCACATGGGATGTAAGTACACAGTGACTTCTGTTGCTGACTTAACAATTTGACACTCCTGTTCATGGCATCAGTAATCTCCCTAGGCTCTAGTCATGAGTTGCCAGGGCTATGGAAGCCTTTAGAGTTCGCTGACTTTGATCTTATTCCGATAGGGTCATAGTCAAAGTGGAAGTTCTCTCCTCCCTTCAGAGAAAGGTACCTCCTTCTTTGATGGCCCCGTTCTTTCCACTGGGATCTCACTCACAGAGATCTTTCATTTAGGTCTTCTTCTTTTTTTTTTTTTTTCTTTTCCATGGTGTCTTGGCTTTCCATGCCTACAATACTCTCATGGGCTCCTCAGCCAGATCCGAATGCCTTAAGGGCTGATTCTGAGGCCAGAGTGTTGTTTAGGTCGTCTGCCATTCTATGAGTCTGCTGTGTATCCCACTTCCCATGTTGGATCTTTCTCTCCCTTTTTGATTCTATCAGTTAGTATTAGCAGACACTTGTCTTGTTTGTGTGATCCCTTTGACTCTTAGACCTATCAGAGCCATCGATTGTGAACTGGAATTGATCACTTGGACTAGTGAGATGGCATAGGTACATGCCACCTTGATGGGATTGTGTTGGAATCCCCTGGCACATTTCTAACTCCATCATTTGGGGCAAGTCCGATTGGGCATGTCCCAAATTGTACATCTCCTCCCTCTCTTTTTCCACTCTTAAATTTAACAGGGATCACCTTTCAGTTAAAATTTAAACACCTAAGAATAATTGTGTGTTAATTACAGAGTTCAACCACTAGTACTAGAACAACAAAAACAACAACAAATACTAAAAAGGATAAAGTATTACATTGTACATCTAGAGGCGCCGTGGCTCAACAGGCTAATCCTCCGCCTTGCGGCGCCGGCACACCGGGTTCTAGTCCTGGTCGGGACACCAGATTCTGTCCCGGTTGCCCCTCTTCCAGGCCAGGTCTCTGCTGTGGCCAGGGAGTGCAGTGGAGGATGGCCCAAGTGCTTGGGCCCTGCACTCCATGGGAGACCAGGAGAAGCACCTGGCTCCCGCCATCGGATCGGCGTGGTGCGCTGGCCACAGCACGCCAGCAGCGGCGGCCATTGGAGGGTGAACCAACGGCAAAGGAAGACCTTTCTTTTTTTTTTTTTTTGACAGGCAGAGTGGACAGTGAGACAGAGAAACAGAGAGAAAGGTCTTCCCGTTGCCGTTGGTTCACCCTCCAATGGCCGCCGTGGCCGGCTCATCGCACTGATCCGATGGCAGGAGCCAGGTGCTTCTCCTGGTCTCCCATGGGGTGCAGGGCCCAAGCACTTGGGCCATCCTCCACTGCACTCCCTGGCCACAGCAGAGACCTGGCCTGGAATAGGGGCAACCGGGACAGAATCCGGTGCCCCGACCGGGGCTAGAACCTGGTGTGTCAGTGCCGCAAGGCGGAGGATTAGCCTAGTGAGCGGGGGTGCCGGCTAAAGGAAGACCTTTCTTTCTGTCTCTCTCTCTCTCTATCCACTCTGCCTGTCAAAAAAATAAAAAGTTTTTTTTAATCTATAGTTTATATTTGTGTGAGAATCCTAAAGCAATTTACAAATGTATTGTTGGTATTAGCAACATTAAGAAAATATTAATAGTTATACAGTATTGTATATTGTGTTAATTGTATCTGTGCTTTGGAATGGGAGTTAAGAAAGTAATAGATATATGAGAAAAAAAGTTTCTTAATTTAAAATTATCAAAATTTCCTTAATTTAGTTATTTGAGAAGTAATTTATGTTGCTAGTTCATGTGAGTTTGACTTTCAACTCCTCTAATAGCCACATCTATAAAGAACAATACAGATTTATAAGAAAATGTAAAACCAGAGACATAAACAATTTAAAACATGTAACAAATTTGAATCTTGACCTTGCATTATGTCTGATTTTCCCCCTTAATGCACTTTTATTTAATTTGGCTTAGATATTTTAAAGATTGTATTAGTCTCGTCAGAAGCAGTGTTTTAGAATTCAGCTGGGTCATAAGAACTTTCTCACCACTCCATTCTAATTTGCAGTTTTGCTATAATAAAAGCCCTAAATATATTGCTACTGTCTAGACGTTTTATCTGAAACAAGTGTCCTTTGTAGTCTCAGAGGACTTTTCTATTTTATTTCCAGTAAATCAAAGTCTGTGAAGAGCTTCAGTTCCTATTAAGACATACCCTTCACAGTCCAGTGATTGCCAACTGTGGCAAGCCATTGACAGTTCATTTACATATAAGTGATGACTTCCATCAGGTAGTTGGCTTAAAAACACAATGGACATTTAGAGCATGTCCAATATTTCTTGTTCTTTGATGAGCATCAAGTGCCAATTTTTATACAGAGACCAACTATTGAAAAGTGAAGGTTCTTTCCATGACCTTACACTGTCTTCTACAGCTCTAGAGTGACATGTTACCACTGAACTTCATGTAGGATTACACCTTTAAAGGACATGAGTAGCCCTACTTCAGTTCTCTAAAAATCAAGGACACATGAGTAAAAACCAATAATATTCTAGTAAAGGAAAAAATGAAACACTTTTGTCTATTGCCTCCAACTGTCATATTAGTTTAACTTTATAAAGTAATTTTGATAATTTTCATGTTAATTTTTCCTTACATATACTTACTACTTGAAACAATAATTCCAGAATGCTAAGAAATCCTGTATTTAGGTTTTAAGTGCTTTCATTACAACTCAATGGTTTTGGTTTTGGAACTGAGGTAGATAATCTGGCCAATTTTTTATCCTAATAATGCTATTACAAGGAGCAGGCTAATGATCTGTTACAATAATTATATCCAAATCATGTGTGATTTTTTTCTTTTAACTGTGCATTTTTTAGCTTTTTTTCATGTCCTTTAAATATTCAGGTTACTAAACTCAGAAATGCTGTATTTAACTCCTGCATTTTCATTTTATACTGAGCAATGTATAAAATAATAATAAAATATAAAGATAATGCCATGACTACACTAAAATAAGTTCAAATAATTTTTAAAAAATTATTTTCATCTACTTAAAAGCCAGAGAGAGAGAGAGAGAGAGAGAGAGAGGTCTTCCATCCACTGGTTCAAATGCCATAACAACCAGGGCTGGGTAAGATCTAAGCTAGAAGTAGGAACTCTATATGGGCACCCCATTTGTGGCAGGGACACAGTACTTCAGCCATCATCTGCTGCCTCCCAGAATGCATAAACAGGAAGCTGGACCAGAAGTGGAGATACTGGTTTTCCAACCAGCTTTCCAATATGGGATATGGGCATCCCAAGTGGTGGCCCACCCCACTGCACCACAGCACTTGCTCCACAAAACATATTTTGTGAAAACATTTCCAAAATATTTAAGTGATGAAATACATTCTGAAAAATAAACAAATTCCTTGACATATGATTTCAGCAAATATCACACAATTTTCACTTCTTAAAGAAGAAAAAAGATGAAATCAACAGTACTTTATACAAGAACTCTGAATTTTAGAAATAAGAATTCTGATGATTCTTAATGGAATTTATTGATAACGGAAGAAAACAAATTTTAATTCAATGAAAGAAATACTTGACACTACATGGGTTCACACCAGTATGATAAAACAGATTTTTTTATGATGATGATAATTCAATCAATGGTTTTGTCTTTTTTCTTGTTGATTGAGAATTAAACAGTGGCCATTGTTTTCCTGTGTCTTTGGGTAGATAGGTTCAACTATTAAAGGTTAATAGCATTGTGCAAAAACTTCTCATGATTTATAATATAGTTTCGTTTTCCTTTCTCTTATGGATGCTGCCACCAACTTCCCAACAACTCGGATGTTGGCTCTCTTGAGTACCGGATGTCCACTCACTATAATGAAAAATATATAGTTACATTAATAGTTTTTCAATTAATATGATAGAAATGTGTCATGAACTCCAGAACACTACATATAATTAATTATGGTTGTCATAAACCATGCAAAAATTTGACTTGGACACATTTCCTTCCATATAACACATTACTTTATAGATCCAAGGGATTCAGGAGAAGTCACTGTTGTACAAATACATTAGGAGAGGGGTGTGAGAAACTGGATTCTTCTCACATACAGGATGCTTGAAACAAATTAGATGTAACATATTTTATCACAAAAACAATTATATTGAAATTTTTATATTACAGTACAATCAGCTCTGATATCTAAATAGATATAACCCATTATCTTATAGATTTCTTGTACTTACTCTATCTTTATGTATAAAATGACTTTCCACATAAGTAATGAAAGCCATAGATTTATTGTGGCCACCATTATACACAGTAATCATTCATAGATAAGGTGGTATATCTTTGCTGTTTAGTTCCTAGAGTTGTTATTAAATAAAAATATACCAAACAAGCAAAAAAAAAAAAAAAAAAAAAAAAAACCAAGGAAATGAGACCAATTCATATTGCTAGTGACTTGATGTGGTAAGAAGTGGTGCTGTTACTACTTTTATGCACATAGTAAAGACTCATAATAACAAAATTAAATGAAGCCATATTAAAAAAGGACCTGAATAGGCATTTCTCCAAAGAAGACATAAAAATGGCCCAAAAGGATATTAAAAAGTGCTCGGCTGGCGCCGCGGCTCAATAGGCTAATCCTCCACCTTGCGGCGCTGGCACACCGGGTTCTAGTCCCGGTTGGGGGCGCCAGATTCCGTCCTGGTTGCCCCTCTTCCAGTCCAGCTCTCTGCTGTGGCCCGGGAAGGCAGTGGAAGATGGCCCAAGTCCTTGGGCCCCACATCCGCATGGGAGACCAGGAGAAGCACCTGGCTCCTGGCTTCGGATCAGCGCGGTGCGCCAGCCACAGCACGGCGGCCGTGGATGGGGACAGCACTGTGGCGCACTGGGTTAAAGCCCTGGCCTGCAGTGCCAGTATTCCATATGGGCGCTGGTTCAAGTCCCCACTGCTCCACTTTTAATCCAGCTCTCTGCTATGGCCTGGGAAAGCAGTGGAAGATGGCCCAAGTTCTTGGGCCCCTGAACCTGTGCGGGAAACATGGAAGAAATTCCTGGCTCCTGTCTTCGGATCAGCTCAGCTCTGGTCATTGCAGTCATTTGGGGAGTGAACCAGTAGATGGAAGACCTCTCTCTTTCTCTCTCTGGTTCTACCTCTCTCTGTAACTCTGTCTTTCAGATAAGTAAAATAAATCTTAAAAAAAGAATTTTATCTGCAAAAAATGTTGAATTTGTAAAAAATAAAATAAAATAAAATAAAATTGTTTTTTTAAAAAATTAAAAAGTGTTCAATACCATTAAATATCAACAAAATGCAAATTAAAAATGACATATCGGCTAGCGCCGTGGCTCAATAGGCTAATCCTCTGCCTTGTGGCGCCGGCACACCGGGTTCTAGTCCTGGTCGGGGTGCCGGATTCTGTCCTGGTTGCCCCTCTTCCAGTCCAGCTCTCTGCTGTGGCCCGGGGAGTGCAGTGGAGGATGGCCCAAGTGCTTGGGCCCTGCACCCCACGGGAAACCAGGAGAGGCACCTGGCTCCTGGCTTCGGATCAGCTTGGTGCGCTGGCCACAGCGCGCCGGCCGCGGTGGCCTTTGGAGGGTGAACCAACGGGAAAGGAAGACCTTTCTCTCTGTCTCTCTCTCTCTCTCACTGTCCACTCTGCCTGTCAAAAAAAAAAAAAAAGACATATCATGTCAAAACCATAAGAATGGGTAGTATCAAATGTTTAAAGATAAAAGATACAGACATCGGTGAGGGTGTAGAGAAAAGGGAATCCTTGGGCACTGCTCATGGGAATGTAAATTGATGCACTAACAGAGAAAGGTATGAAGGTTCCTAAAGATATTAAACATAAAACTATCACATGACCCAGCAACCCCTTTTTTGGGAATCTACCCAAAGGAATTAATATTGTCACCTTATAAAGATAACTGAATCCCATTTTCATTGCAGCACTACTCATATCTAGGATATGAAAACAGCCTAAATTTCATCCATGAACAGATGAATGGAAAAACAAAATATGTTGTATACAATGGATATTACTGCCATTTGCCATAACATGGATGAAACTGGATGGCATTATGCTATGTAAAATAAGCCAGATACATCAAAGAAAATACTGACTTCTCTCACTTGTATGTGGAATCTAAACTTTCAAATATTCATAGAGACAGAATGAAACAGAAGTTACAGGGGTCACCTGGGAAACTGGGGTCTGTAGGTCATTGGTTACAAAGTAGCAGCAATGTAGGATGATCTAAGAAACATGAGGACTAAAACTATAAAATTATTCAGCATTTGGCATTCCTGCTAGATGAACAGATCTTCACTGCTCTTGATACAAAACAAACCAAAAATGGGTATTATGTGAGTTGATGGATTTATTAATTTGCTTCACTAAAGTAACCATTTTACTATCAACATGTATCCCATCTTGCGCACCTAAATATACACAATATAATTTATCATAAAATAAATAAATTAGGTGATATTAATGGTGATCACTATTGCTAATTATAGTTCCTGTTGTGATCATAAGTTAAAACAATCATCCATTGGTATCCTCATACATTTATTCAAGATAAGTGTAAAGGGAGTTAAGTTTCTTCTTGAGGTGGGATCCTAGTACAAAGAACTTTCCTATTATGAATTTTTCTACAGAATGAAATACCAAGTATACATTTCATCAGGCAGAAAATAGCTGAAAAATAGGAGTACTCAAAGTGGACAAAATAGAAAGGGACTATCATGGTCCAAGTACTTGTTCATATACATTTGAGAACAAATCTAGGTTTAACACTCATTCTGAGTTTCCTTATTTTTGAAATGGGGATGATATATATCTTGTTCAGGTTTTGCAAGAATTCTCTTCTGTTGTAATGGATGTAACACACTAAAGCAAGGTGTTAATAAAAGAGAACCTTTAAAGTATGTTGGGACACCCAATATTTCTGTAAACCAATAATTCTGTAAAGCCAAAATAACAATAAAGGCTGTTAATTTAAAAGAATATATATATATATATATATATCTGATACTTTTATAAGTATTCAAAATATAGTAGCAGTATTATCTACACTATATTATCATATACGCTAGCTAACTAAATTTCACTAACAAAGTTTTAATCTCTTATTTCATAAACATTTAAATTAAATAAAGTATCACTTCATAAAAATATGTTAACGTGTTATATTCTTAATCCTCAAAGCAGATATTCTCAACCTTCATTTTTGTCATCTTATGATGGAACAGATTCAGAGAACAATTCTTTTGATTAAAATAAGACAAATCCTGAACAGAATATTAAATATATTTTGACTGCATTGATAAGCTGGCAGAGAGAGAGAGCAAAATGTAGAGGCCAAAAACAAAGTAGAATCACTAAACTTAGTAGGTATTTGTGAGCTGAAGCCAGCTGTATTGGTCTGAAGATTTCTGTTTAACCCTGGATATCTGAATTTCACACTCCTGAGAAGAGTAGGGACAGGAGATAACACATAGAATCCACCCCAAATGGAGACTGCAGTACAAGGTCATTATGGAAGTCTTGGCCCTAGGGGACAGAACATAAAGAAGGGAGGGAAGGAATATGGGAGGAAGAGAAATAAGAATATGGGAGGGGAGGGAGAAAAGGGGGGAAAGAAGGAAGTGAGGGATGATTGAAAATAAGGCGGGGAGGGGATTGTGGAAGAGGAGAAGGAAAAGAAGGAAAGAAGGGAGAAAGGGAAGGAAGAAATACAGAAAACAAAACTTCAAAAAGGAGAGCAGTAAGGAAATATTGCTGATTCCACAAGGCTGTGCAGATAGATCATAACACCAGAGCTAGCCCTTGGTTTATGTTCCAGTTACTGTCACTTGTGGGATCCAAAAATATCTCAAATGTGAAGTTTGTTGGACACAAAAACAAGTGCAAAAGCATTCTAGAGGAAAGAAATTTCAATAAAGTACTTTAAAATCTGTCATAGAAGCATATTTTATTAAACTTCAATGTGTTGCAGTGTATTTTTAAGTGTAAAGCATTTAAGAAGTAGTAAGATCATAAGAATTTTATAATTGTTTTTTATTAAATTCTAAGGTGTTTTAAGTTATAATGAAAATACTTAAATATTAACAGTAAAGTATAATAGATAGACTAAAGTAACATGTTGCACTCTTACTACATAAAAGTAAATATTTATCATTGAAAACATAGACATCAACCTCATTATATTTTCCTCTTTGTTATTTTTATCTCTTGAATTAGTTGTATATATTCCTTTCAGTGTACTAGCATTAAAAGTACATGTTGGTAGAAAAAAAAAAGAAGTAGTATCTACAGTATCATTACACTTTTTAAGTTGTACATTTAGCAAAATATATAAAATATTAAATATCAAAATATAAATAGTTATTGGAATTATAATTTAGCCTTAGATTTTTATCCATATTTTCAATGGAAAATATTATTTATATAATAATATTAGTAGAGATTTCTAAGGTTCCAACTCATAATATGTGATAGAAAGTTATTTTTATTATAGATACTTAATAAATAATCAGCAATTAGATATTTCTATTTTGAAAATTAATTTATTGACTTTTTAAAAGAGGAGGAGAGAGAGAGAGAGAGCTCTCATCCACTGGTTCACTCCACAAATACTTGCAATGGTCCAGGGCTGGGCTAGGGCCATTGCCAAAGGCCAGAGCCAAGAACTGGAAGTGCAACTCAGTTCTGTGCCAGATGGTTGTCAGGAGCCCCATACTGAAGCCATCACTGCTGCTACCCAGAGTCTGCAATGGCAGGACACTGGGGTCAGGAGCTGGAGCAAGGAAATGAACGCAGGTATTTTATTATGGGATGCAGGAATAATAACTGCTAGATCAAACACACACCTCCTATTTCAATAATTGAAAGAAATGGCTTCAAATTGTGCACAATTCAAATAAAATATATTATAGCAGAATGCATTTTATAAATTATATTTTCAGAAATAAGATAGTATTTTTTTCTCACAGGTCCAAAATATGCTTTCCCCTATATTTTGTCTTAAATTTGAGGTATATTTTATTATAAAACCATGTAAATTGAGAACCCAACATGGCTAAATAGGGAACAGATTTGCTGATTTTGACCATGGATTGATAGCAGATGAAAAGGGAGAAGAACTGTGTCATCAGGGGACAGTTAGAAAGAAGCCTGCAACAGAAAAACTACAGAAAGAAGAGAGGTCATGGAGCAGGGAGACAGTACAACCACCAGCAGCAAGCAGGATGACTCCAGCAACCCCACAGTCAGTGGCTGGTAGGGATACCATCGTCTCAGAGTGAGCAGAGACAAAACTGTGGCAGCCTCTTCCACTAGTGATATTGCCTGAGGATGAACCCTGTGGTTCCTACTGACTTTCAGTCCAGCCTGAAGTACTAGCAAGAGGAATGTGAAGGCAGAACACATTTCTTTCCTTCTCTCCACCAATCAACAAGCTTGTCTGGCAACAAGCAAGGGGGAATTGCCGTTTTAATAAGGTGAATAGAGCCTGCTGCAGCCCACGTGCAAATAGGGGATTTTTCTCAGAGGTTAAGTCCACAGTCACCACTCACTTTTGAGTCTGGCCTGGAAGGTTGGGGATGGAACATGCACTTAAGTCCACGAGACAAGTCCGTAAACTACCAAGTCCCTATCCTACCAATATCAAGACAGTGCACTCAACTTGCCAAGGCAGAGCAGCAACCAACCTCTTTCTTGCAGACAGCTGGCTCTGGGAATACCGCTGTTCTCTCTATGAACAGGGAGGCTCAGGAGACTGAGAATGGTTACCTTCCCTGCGACTGTGGGAATTCCGTGTCTGTGTCTGTGATAGGGCAAAGGATGTGTCTGGACCACTGGTCAATCACTGAGTCTGACTTCAGAGGCTCAGAGTTCCCTGAATGCTGAGTTGGGTCATTGCGGATGGCTTCACATTCACACTCAGGAGCACACTAATTCTTTCTGCAGTACATGTACCTGAGTGGGAGGGGAATTTAGGTACTGGAAGCCCATCCTGGACAGTTGGTTTCCTTTTGCAGAGAGGGGCTGAGGCTGTGAAAACACCAGCTGATGTGATCATATCTTCTGCCTGCTGACAATAGAGGTGATTGCCATACCCAAACTGTGTGTCACTCTGGACTATTGTGTCATGCTCAAGCAATGGCAGGGTTCCCTGGCCTCACATAGCACACACATCTGGATACCCAGTGAAGGAGAACAAAATCCACTAAGCCATAGAGGCATATATCAAAGAAAAAAATCCCAAGAGGAAAAAATCAACAAGCGTTTCCACAGATGCCTAAAAATAAATGTAAGATACAAGAAACACAAGCAAGGAAGACAACATGACTCCCCCAAAAGAAACATAACAACACTTTAATATTAGACTATGAAAATGAAGAGATGAAATTGATGAAATGATGAATTGATGAAATGCCCAAAAAGGAATTCAAAAGAATGTTCAGAAGATTACTGAAAAACACTGAGAAGCAAATACATGAGTTAAGAAATCTTTACAAAACATGGATGAGAAATTCTGCTGGGAGATAGAGATACTGAAAAAAAATCAATCTGAAATATTAGAAATGAAGAATTCAATATATCAAATAAAAAATATAGTGGGAAGCCACACAAACGAATTCAGTGAGGTAGAAAAAAGGCTATTTGAGCTAGAGAATAGATCTTTAGAAATATATCATTTAGACAAAAAAGGGGAAGAATAAATCATAAAGACCAAAAGCAGTGTTTGAGATTTATGGGATACCATCACCCAATCAAACATATGTATCTTAGGAGTTCCTGAAGGCATTGAAAAAGAGAATAAATTATAACACCTATTCAGTGAAATAATACCAGAAAATTTTCCAAATTTCGAGTAAGATCTGGACATACAAGTACAAGAAGTACACAGAACTCCTAATAGGCATGATCAGAAAAGAACTTCAATATGACATATTATGCTCAAACTTTCACACTTAAAACATAAAGAAAAGATCCTAAAATGTGCACAGGAGACCTGCGAGATTACCTTCACTGCATCTACCGTTATGTTGACAGTTGGTTTCTCATCAGAAACCATGCATGCTAAGAGAATAGAGATATTTCAAGTCCAAAAAGTAAATAAATAAATAAATAAATAAATGAATATCTATCAACCCAGAATTCTGTACCCACAAAAGTTCTAATTTAGAAATTAAGGTGAAATAAAGACATTTCATAACAAACAGAAATTTAAAGAATTTGTCACCATTCATCCAACCTTACAATTGATACTTACAGAAGTGCTACACACAAAATCAGAGAAAGACAGAATCATGAAAGAATGTGAAGGCAGTAAGAGTAGAAAGGAAATCCAAAACAAAATGGCAGGACCTAGCTATTACTTATTAGTAACACTTTGAATGTAAATGGCCTAAACTCTCCAATCAAAAGATACAGATTGGCTGAATAGATTAAAAACCAAGACTCATCTATTTGCTGCATAAAAGAGACACACCTCACCAACAAAGATAAAGACTGAATACTATTGACCAAATTGATCTATTTGCTATGTATAGGACATTTCATCACCCAGCTGCAGGTTATACATTCTTTTCATCAGTGCATGCAGCATTCCCTAGGAGAGACCATATGCTAGACCATAAAACAACTCTTAATAAACTTAAAAAACTGAAAATGTACCATGTATCTTTTGTGACCACAATGGAATGAAGTTGGAAAGTAACAAATTAAGAAACTCTAGAAAATATGAGAACAGATAGAGACTGAACAACATGCTCCTGAATGAGCTGTGGGTCATAGAATAAAAAGGGAAATCGAAAAATTTCCATAAATTAATTAAAGTGACATTAAAATATATCAAAATCTCTGGGAAACAGTAAAAGCAATGTTAAATGGAAAGCTTATGTCAACTGGTGCCTACATCAAGAAATTGGAAAGTCATCAAGTAAATGAGAAATCAATGCATCTCAAGGACCTAGAAAAACAATAAAAAACCAAATCCCACATTAGTAGGAGGAAATAAATAATAAAAATTCTAAATGATATAAGCAAAATTGAAACAGAAAATGATATAAAAGATAAATGAAATGAAAAGCTGCTTTTCTGGAAAAAATAAACAAAATTTATGCATCATTGATCCAAATAACCAAAAATATAGAGAAGACCCAAATTATTGAAATCAGAGATGAAATTTACAATGGATGCAACAGACATAAATAAATCAGCAGGAATTACTACAAACAGCTATATGAAAATTAATAGGAAAATATGGAAAAAAAGGAATAGATTTCTGGACACATACAATTTATCAAAATTGAGTCATGAACACATAGAAAATATAAATAGAATAATAACCAAGGTGGAGATGGAGTCAGTAATAAACATCTTCCCAACAAAGAGAAGCCCAGAACTGGATGGCTTCAGTGCTGAACTCCATCAAACTTTTAAAGAAAAACTAATACAAATACTTCTTAAAATATTCAAAAATTCTTCTATTACACCAGCATTACCTTATTTGCAAAATCAGAAAAAGATAAAAGAAAGACAACTGCAGAACAATATTCCAAATGAACATAGATGTAAAAACCCTCAATAAAACAATAGCTAATTGAATCCAACAAAAAGATCATGCACCTGGACCAAATGGGATTTATACCTGGTATGTATGGATGATTCAACATACACAAATTAATACACATAATACATCACATTAACAAACTGAAGAATATCCCAATAGATACACAGAAAGCATTTGATAAAAAACAACATAATTTCATGATGAAAACCTTAAGCAAGATGGATAAAGTAGGAATGAATATTACTCAGTACAACCAAGGCAATACATAGCAAACTCAGAGACAGCATCATCATATTGGATAGGGTAAAGCTGGAAGCATTACCAGTAGATATGGAGGACAAGGTTGCCCACTCTCACAACTGCTATTCAATACAGTTCTGTAAGTTTTATCTAGAACCATTAGACAACAAGAAGAAATGAAAGGGATCTAAATGAGAAAGGAGAAAGCCAAATTATCCCTGTTTGTGGGTGATATACCCCATACACTGGGGAACCAGAAGACACTGCTAAGATATTATTGTAACACAGAAATTGGAAAATCTCCATGATATAAAATAATCACACAAAAATCAATAGCATTGTATTTAAAGCAATGCCACTGCTGAGAAAGAACTTATAAGATCAGTCCCCTTCACAATGGCTATAAAAATAATTTAACCAAGGATAGGAAATAGCTCTATAATGAAAATTAAAAACATTAAGGAAAGAAATAAGATAAGACACAAAAACATGGAAATATCTTCCATGTTCACGAATTGGAAGAATCAATATAATCAAAATATCCATAATACCAAAAGGAATTTACAGAGTCAACATGATCAAATCAAAATAGCAAGGACATTCTTTTCAGATCTAGAAAAAATAATGCTAAAATTTATATGGAAACACACATGACTTTGAATAGCTAAAGTAATCCTAGAGAATAGAAAAAGCTGGAGGCATAACAATAACAGGTTTCAAGACACATTATAGGACAGTTATAATAAAAAAAATCCTAGTACTGGTACAAGAATAGAGACATATTGACCAATAAGACAGATTAGAGATCCCAGAAATCAATCCACATAACTACAACCAAAAAAATCTTTGACAAATGAGCTAAATCACTCCATTGAGAAAAGGCAGTCTCTTCAACAAATGGCATTGGAAAAATTGAATCTACACATGCAAAAACATGAAACCTCATTCCTACCTTATACCTTATTAAAAAATAGACTCAAGGTGGATCAAGGATCTAGATCTATGAGATGATACCATCAAATTAGTAGAGGAAAACCTAGGGGAAACACCACAACTTGTTTACAGAGGCAAAGACTTTTTGGATAAAATCCCAAGAGCAGATATAATAAAGGCAAAATAGACAAATGGGATTACATCAAGCAAAGAAGCTTCTTCACAGCAAAGGAAACACTCAAAAAATAAAGAGGAAATGACAGAATGGGAGAAAATATTTGTGAACTATACATCCAATAAAAGATTAAAATCCAGTATAAATAAGGAGTTCAAGAAATTCAATAACAAAACAAACAATCCAGTTAATATGTGGGCTCAGGATATGAACAGGCATTTTTCAAAGTATGAAATACAAAAAGCCAACAGACACAAGAGAAATAAATGCTTAAGATCATTAGCCATCATGGAAATGGAAAAAACATAACAACCACCACAATTAGGTTTCCTCTCACCCCAGTTAGAATGACTATCATAGAAAAAATAAAAAAAAATACAATGCTGATGAGGATGTGCAGGGGGAATCATACCCTAATATACTTTTGGTAGGGATGTGAACTAGTACAATCATTATGGAAGACAGTGTGGAGATTGTTCAGAAATCAGAAAATAGATTTACCATATGACCCAGCCATCCCATTCCTGGTAATTTATACAAATGAAATGAAACCAGTATATGAGAGAGTTATTTGTATCCAATATTTATAGAAACTCAATTCAGAATAGTTAAGATATAGAATCCACCCAGATATCAATCAACTAATGATTGGATAAAGAAATTGTGATGCATATGAAAGAACAGTACTCAGCCATGAAAGAGAATGAAATCTCTGGAAACCATTATGTTTAAGGGAATGTACTCCCACAAAGAAAACATAAATATGATAATTTTAACCTGATTTTTGTAAAAAATGTATAGAGAGCAAAAAATGTAGTCTATATGAGTGAAACTGACATTTTTAGATTTTGTCTTTTTTATAGCCCTTGTCTAGACTCCTGAGGAACAGCAGTTTTTCTATTTCAGGCTTGTTGAATTTTTATTTAGTGCAGGATTAAGTTTGTGATTGTAAAGTAAAATAAATGTAAGTCATTGTAAAATTAAAAGAGGTCATGTTGTGGTGTAATAGGTTAATCCTCTACATGAGAAGCTGGCATCTCATATGGGTGCCAGTTCAAGATCCAGCTGCTCCACTTCTGATCCCGTTCCCTACTAAGGCACCTGGGAAAGCAGGGGAATATAGACAAGTCCTTAGGCCCCTGCACCCACGTGGGAGACCCAGAGCAAGGTCAGGCTCCTGGCTTTGGGCTGACCCAGCCCTGGCCATTGAGGTCTTTTGGGGAGTGAACCAGTGGATGGGAGATCTCTCTCACTATCTCCCTTTTTCTGTCTTTCTTCCTTTCTCTCTAACTCTGCCTTTCAAGTAAATAAAAATAATCTTAAAACGATTAAAAGAAAAATGAAAAAGGAAGGAGGGAGAGTTGCAGTAAGGGAAGGAGGGAGGATATGGTAGGAAATATCAATATGCTCTTAGAACAGCATATATGAAATACATGGAACTTGTTCCCTTTATTGAGATTTTTTTTAAAATCAGTGTTGCAGAGCTTTAAAAATACTGACATGGAAATGTACTTCTAAAATATGTGAAAAATTAGGTTACAAACAGTGTAGCCATATGATCCCATTTTTATAAAAATATATAAATGCACAGAAAATATTTGGAAATATAGACATCAAAATGTTAATTTAAGGATGTTAGAATATGGGATCATGACTCACATTTTTGTCTTATCTTATTTGCTTTTCTGAATTTTTAAAATCATTTAACAATAAACAATATTTGCATAATTAAAAGTAAGTATATCACACAAATTCCCTGTCCTACTTGAGGTTATATGTTATTGTATGCTAATGGTTACTTTCTGTGAACACTTCAAAATGAATCTTTATAGATAAACTTGGTTTGAAAACAAACACATGATTATATTACAAAATAAAATACATATTTTATGTCATCGACTATTTAGTGAGTCCTATTCGTCTAGATTCATGGTAAGTACTATGAGGTGATACAAATGGCACTAGTTGAGACCTTTCTGGTCCTCCATTTTCTAATCCAGAAACAAAGAAAAAAGCTGATTTTACAATGTCAATTATATTTAATTATTTCTAGTCCAAAAAAATGGCAGGCATTGTAGTACAATTGGTCAGGCCACTGGTTGGGACCCATGTGCTCCGTATCAGAGTACTTGGGATAAAGTCCTTCCTTTAAATTCCTGCAATGCACCCAGAATGCAGCAGATGATGGTCCAAGTACTTGAGTTCCTGCACTAACATGGAAGATGCTGAGGGAGTTCCTAGATTCTGGATTCCACCTGGCTAAGTTGTGCCTTCAGCCAGTATCTTAGAAGCGAACCAGCAGATGCAAGATTCATTCATTCTCATTGATTCATTCTCTCTTTCTCTCTCCCCGATGCTACCTCACCATCTTTCAACTCAATCCTCTAAAAAACAATGAAAGCACTAACACGGCATCATGATCCTGTCCCTTAGATGATCATAGACAGTATAAAGACAAACAGAATTCTAAAGGAGAAACAAAGATGCATTTAAGTAGTTAACATTTGATGCTAAGGTGCTGCAGAGATCCAAACCTGAACTTAAGTTAGGTGCACTTTAGGATTTCCAAAACTGCTATGTTCAGAACACTGGCAGAACAAATTGTATACAGGCCTCTTTGCAAAGAAAGACCAATCAAACTTCTTGCAGAAAAACTCTTAAAAAACCAGAAGAGTGAAAAAAGGAAAGAGGAGGGTGTTTGGTTTAGTGTTCAAGAGTCCAGTTGGGATTGAGTATCCCATGCTGGAGTGCTTAGGTTCACATCTGGGCTCTGACTATTGACTCCAGCTTCCTACCAATCCCCAATCTGAGAGGCAGTGGTAATGGTTCTGTAGTGGGTTCCCCACCACCCACAAGAAAGCTTTTATGCAGTTGCCAGCAGCTGTTGCAGATAGTATTTGGGGATTGAACCAGCAGATGGGCAATAGCTCCCTCTTCCACCATCTCCCCCTCCAAAGTGAAATGATTTTGTGTTCTCTGAGCAGAGTCTTTATATTTTGTTCTTCCTCTCTATGCTCCTTTTCCATGCCTTCACAACCAAACAAGGAAATAAGGAAATCTAATTTTTGGTCCTAACTTTGTAAAGGAAGGTCCCAGTGAGAAAAGGGGAATAGCTGAAAAGCTCCCTCCTCCCCAAGGTCCTGGGATGCTGAGCACACAGGGTCTCTCTGCTCTGGGATCCATGTAACCATTGTACAAAGGCCAGGAAAGGGACTTCTCCCTTCTTCAAGTTGATTTAGACCCAAGTGACCACAGTGTGATCTAGACAGGTGCAGGTGGCATTAGCAGCAGCAAGATCTGGGCTACAGCATGACAGAATCAGGTGTTGTTGTAAGAAGTCAATGGAGGTGCAGGGTGTGGGATATGGAATTATAGGCTGCAGTCTAAAGAGATGAATTTTTTAACACATTTGGGTTATCCAAGGGGAATTCCTAGAAATGATGGCAGTTATGGGCGTGTAGTTGCCTATTGTTTTGGAATGCTAAACATTTTGCTTCTGAGTCCCCACTGCTTCTAGCTCGTGATATTGCCACATGCAACAGCAACACTGTGATTAGGGGAACTGAAAATAAATCACCTCATTTTGAAACAAGGAAAAACTTATCAAAAGCTAATAAGTATTCTATCCTTGAGTTTCTAAATAATTAGTTCCCATTTTTACAATGTGCAAAAAATGGAAAACATATAGCTGTTTAATAACCATAGCTATTTAAAATGAGGTGAATAATTTTACAACATTCTATGTATGCATTGCCCTTGAGCATAAAAATCCAGAAACAAAGAAGACAAGTACATTTCAGGAAGCAGGTTTAAAAACACAAAGCAAATTCTTATGGGAGTTCTTCAAAAAGTAAATGGCAAGTGAAATTATAAGGCAGATTTATTTCAGTGCAAAAAGTTTTGAAATTCATGCACATGAGTGATATTCAAAAAGTTCAGGGAAATATCAATTATAAAAAACTATGCATGAATTTCAGGGTTTTTTGCATCAAAATAAACTTATACTTAATTCTGTTTTTCCAAAAGCCTTTTGAAGTACTGAAATACTTTCAAAAGTCAGGCTTCTGGGAGTGGGCAGTTGGCACACTGTTTGCTTTACTACTCAGGGCAATTTTACCCCAAATCAGAGAGCCTTCTTTGAGTTCTGGCCCCTTTGCCTATTACCCAGCTTACTGATAATGTACAGTCTCGAGGCAGCTGATGATGGCTCAAGTATTTGTGTCTCTATCACCCCTATGGAAGACCCAGACCCAGTTCCTAGCTCCAGGCTTTGGCCTGGTCCAGCCCTGACTCTTATGGCATTCGGCGGTTGAACCAGCAGGTGATACATCTCTGTATCTCACCCTCTCTGCAAATAAAATGAAAATAAATTAATACACATTAACAGAATAAAAGTAAGCTTCTAACTTGGAAGAGTATAGCATTGTTCAGAATGAATGGCATTTTTGGAATCCAAGAGACCAGAATCTGAGGAACATAGCACAGGGAGCCATATGGTCAGGGAGTTTATGTGATCATACAAGAACCCTTTCCCATTGAACGGAAGGAAAAATTGGAGTAGCGGGCTGGCAGAAAAACAAAAGAGGAGACTTTGAGCTTTTCTGCTCTTGAGAAAGGGCCAGGAACCCCATCCCCTTGTACCTTGCCTTGAGGGAATAGAAAAAGGAAAACCACAATGACAAAACACACAGGGTTTGTTGGAAAGTTGGAAGCACAGAAGTTTTGTTGAAGGGGGCTGAAAACCTCCTAGAAAATGCTATGTGGCCACAAAAATGCTCCAGGTTTAGCTGTGGGCAGTTGCTAGGTGATAGTTCTGCAGTCTTACAGAACAAAGCTGTGTGAGCCAGTTTTTCATAATTACAATGAAATATCTTAGGCTACCAATTTCATAAAGAGAAACTGACAGCTTTGGAGCTCAAACCCAAGATCAGATGCCTCAATGGTTTGGCCTCTGATGAGGGCAGTGATAGCAATGCCAGGGCATGTGTGGAGAAAGGATCACATGGTAAGCCAGGATACAAAAGCAGCAGCAGGCCTTTTATGCCCAACACTCTCTGCCCATTACCTTCCAAGGGTATGTTCCCAATGACGGAGGGCTCCCAAGTAGGCTCCATCTCCTAGTGGGTCCACTGCCTCCCAACACCTCCATTTTAGGAACCAAGCCTTTAACACATGAGTCTTTGGGAGACACACAATCTGATATTCCAACCACAGCAAAACTATAACCCAATGTGGTGATCTATTGATATTACTTACTTTCCCAGGGGAGTGTGAGAATTCTGAGAAGTCCAGCTGACTGGAAGAGGTCTAAGATTTGAGTAAGGGGAGAATAGTGTATATGCATTCAATTACTGGGCTTATAGCAGATTTTAAAAATGGATGGCAATGAATGGCTCCCAAGGTCTAAGTGGCCTAATTTACAGCACACAGGAAGCAAGCAAGGAGAGATTATATTCAGGAAGTCTTTCACTGGATGAAAGGAAAGACAGCAGGCCTATTATAAAGGGGTACTCAAACACAGAGTAAGAATGGAGAATGACATTAGAAGGTATAAAGAAATAAGAGCAGCACAAAAACACAGGAGTTAGAAGTGTAGCCCATGTGATATTAAATGAAAGCAATCAGTCTGATTACTACCAGCAAAACATTTTGCATATGATGGACTCAAGTATGAAACACTACATACATGAAAATGTAAGTTAGTGATATTAACACAATGATAGGGTGGGGGATAAAGGAGCGGTCTAAGTAACTTGGGAAAGCGGGATTTGATTGGATACTGGAGACTAAAGAACAGTGAATATGGCTAGTTACAGAAATAATGACAGATATGTCAACAAAGATAGGTTAGTGCTAATTTATATCCCCTAAATCTGCCCTCTGAGATAGCCTGGAAACAGCAACTTTTCAGTAGCAATGAGTTCATCCAGTACCCAGATCTTGTTTTTGAAATATTATTTTCCATTACAAAGAACTAAGACTCCCTCAAGAAATGTCTGATTCTTAGGCTACAACAGGGATAATACAAGATGGCCATGCAGAATTGTGTAGAGTCATAAAGTAAGGCAATTCACAAAAGATACAAAGAGAGGGACATGTCAAAGGGACACACAAGAAACTTAAAAATTTCTAGTGTATAAAGCTGTGATTTTAGTGATAACAGCAATAAAATAATGCCATACTAGATTACAACTCAAAATATAAAAGAGATAGACATGAGTGTATACTCATATAAGTAAATAAGTACAGGAGAATATCTTCATTACATAAGAATTTTTAGCAATTAATGAAGGTATTTCCACCTCTATAAGGAAGGCTAATTTCTGGCTCCCATCCCAGCGCTTGAATATGGGCTGGACTTAGGTGCTTTCAAAAAAGAGATCATGGAAAGGGAGCTGGTACCTTTATAGTGGAGGAATCTGATAAACACTACTTGGGCCAGGTGATCAGGGTTAAAATCTGCAGTGATGGTCATGCTGACGGCATATTCCTGCTGATACGATGTGACTGGAAGAGCACTTCACACCTGTGATAGTCTTTTAAAAATGCATTAGCCCAAATCTAACCAGACAAGCCCAAAATGAAGGACATTTTACAAAATATCTGAACAATAATCCTCAAAACTGTCAAGGTCATGAATAAACAAGGAAATACTGAGAAGCTGTCAAAATCAAGAAGAGTCTAAGAAGACATGAAAAATAAACCCAGTGTGGTATTCAGGACTGGACCCCAGAACAGAAAAAATTATATCATTGGAAAAATTAGTAAAATCTATATGAAGTCCAATTTAGTTAATTAGAATGTATCCACACTTACCCCTCAGTTTTTACAACTGTACCATGGTTATATAAATTAATAGGAGAACTGGCTGAGGGAACTGTAATATCATCGCAACTCTTCTATAAATCTAAAATTGTTCCAAAATTAAAATTTGATTACAAAATTTGGGGACTAGGAGAGATGATCCAAACATTTAAGCAAAATAATTGACACATTAAAGAAAATATCATAACTCTGATGATCCAGCATCAAGGCTGGATGCTACAAACCTTTTTATAGACCTGCTCATGCAAACCTGGGATATAGTTTTCAAAAAATTTTTGAAAGATAATAGCAAAATATCTTATTTACAGTTTTTAGAAGGAGCTAATCCTTCTTCCCAGCTCACTCAACCTATTCGGCCATTATCCTCCTGTTACAACTTCACTCAGGTATCTCTTGGCCTTGAATGCCTCCATCCTGCCCTCCCCAATGTGATTTCTTGTCCATCCTTCAATAGGAGGCTCAAGTTAATGTCGGCTTGATGAATTCTCAGACATTGGCAATTGCTTTGTCTTCTAAATTCTCTAGTAATTTTACTCTGTGCCAGTGTTACACTTTAACCTTTTTTTAATTTATTTTCATTTTAATTGAAAGACAGAGAGATCAGGGCAGGGTGGGGTGGGAAACAGACAGACAGACACAGACACAGAGACAGAGGGATTTTCCATTGACTGGTTCACTCCTCCAGCTTCCCTCGATAGCCAATGCTTGGCCAAACTGAATCCAGGAGATGGCAAATCCATTGGCTTCTGCTGTAAGGGTGGCAGGAACCCAGGTATTTGAGTCATCATATGTTGCCTTCCTATAGTGCATAAGAGTGATCAGATGCAGAGCCAGGACTCCAGCCAGGTATTCTGAAATGGGATGTAGGCATTCCAAAGAACATCTTAACTAATGTTCCAAATGCCTAACCCTTAACCTTTTTTAAAAATTATTTAGTTATTTGAAAGTAGAGTTACAGAGACAGAATTTTCCATCTGCTGGTTCACTCCCCATATGGCCACAAAGGCCAGTGCTGGGCCAGTCTGAAGCCAGGATCCAGGAGCTTCTTCTGGGTCTTCTTCATGGGTATAGGGACCCAGGGACTTGGGCCATCTTCCATTGCTTTCCCAGGCACATTAACAGGGAGTTGGAAGAGAAGTGGAGCAGCTGGGACTTGAACCGGTGCCCATGTGGGATGCCAGCACTGCAGATGGCGGCTTAACCCAATATGCCACGGTGCCAGCCCTCATCCCCTTACCCTTTTTATATCACATTTTCCACAATCATTTGCAAGAGGATAGAAAGTCTATTGCCTGAGAAAATGCCTAAGAGCAAGAAAACTCAAGTAAAAGAAAGAAAGAATTTCAAGATTTAGGGGATGTAATGGCATGTCAAAAATATTCTGAAATGTATTTTGAGAAGAAAATAGTATGATGGATGGAGAATGGAATGAATGTGTCCCTTAGGAGTTCATTTGCTTTTCTGTGTGCTTTAAAATTTTCATGATAAAATGTTGGGGTAATAAAAGATACAATTTCAAAATATTTGGAATATTTTTCCAGATTCCTCCATTTTGTTGCAAATGACTGGATTTCATTGTTTTTGATTGTTATATAGTATTCTATAGAGTACATGTCCCATACTTTCTTTATCCAGTCTACTGTTGATGGGCATTTGGTTTGGTTCCAGGTCTTAGCTATTGTGGATTGAGCTGCAATAAACATTAATGTGCAGATGGCTTTTTTGTTTGCCAATTTAAGTTCCTTTGGGTAAATCACATCATGCTGAGTGAATTAAGCCAGTCCCAAAGGGACAAATATCATTTGTTTTCCTTGATCAGTGACAACTAACTGAGCACCAAAGGGGAAATCTGTTGAAGTGAATTGGACACTATGAGAAACAGTGACTTGATCAGCTCTTGTCCTGACTGTTGATGTACAATGTAAATCTTCACCCATTTTAGTATTTTTTTTTTTGTTCTAGTACTAGTGGTTGAACTCTGTAATTAACACACAATTATTCTTAGGTGTTTAAATTTTAACTGAAAAGTGATTCCTGTTAAATATAAGAGTGGGAATAAGAGAGGGAGGAGATGTACAATTTGGGGCATGCTCAATCGGACTTGCCCCAAATGATGGAGTTAGAAACGTGCCAGGGGATTCCAATACAATCCCATCAAGGTGGCATGCACCAATGCCATCTCACTAGTCCAAGTGATCAATTTCAGTTCACAATTGATCACACTGATAGGTCTAAGAGTCAAAGGGGTCACACAAACAAGACTAGTGTCTACTAATACTAACTGATAGAATTAAAAAGGGAGAGAACGATCCAACATGGGAAGTGGGAGACATAGCAGACTCATAGAATGGCAGATGTCCTAAATAACACTCTGGCCTCAGAATCAGCCCTTAAGGCATTTGGATCTGGATCAAGAGCCCATGAGAGTATTGTAGGCATGGAAAGCCAAGACACCATGGGAAAAAAAAAAAAGAATAAGACCTAAATGAAAGATCTCTGCGAGTGAGATCCCAGTGGAAAGAACAGGGCCATCAAAGATGGAGGTACCTTTCTCTGAAGGGAAGAGAGAACTTCCACTTTGACTATGACCCTGTCGGAATAAGATCAAAGTCTGCGAACCCTAAAGGCTTCCATAGCCTCAGCAACTCATGACTAGAGCCTAGGGAGATTACTGACGCCATAAACAAGAGTGTCAAATTGTTAAATCAACAACAGGAGTCACTGTGTACTTATGTCTCATGTGGGATCTGTCCTTAATGTGTTGTCCAATGTGAAGAAAAAAAAATATTTGGAATAATTGCATATTCTTTCAATTACAAAATAGGATTTAAGAAACAGTGAGTCTAACAATAACAACTGCAGTTTAATATACTTTATTCTGTACCAGGTCTGTGATGAGTGTTGTTCTTAGTTTAGTTTTTCTTTCTAACAATATTTGGAGCTATCATAACTGTTACGAGAAACTAAGACCCATAAGAGTGACATGTTTCACTTTACTATGGGCAAATTGTAATCCACATATGGATTTCAGAAACTTTCATAATGTTTCATTGAAACCATAGCACTACTTATATCACTCATTTTTAAGGTCTAATGCTGAATTATATTGTTTGCTTTTTTTGGGGGGGATCTTTTTTTTAATTTATTTGACATATAGATTTAGACAGTGAGAGAGACAGAGATATTATTTGCTTTTTAATATGTATTTCTTGTGTCTTTCAGTCATAACTCATTCACTTATTTTCTTGCTACACTAATCTCTAGGAGAAGGCATTACAGTTAAGTGAGCATTCAATAAATAATTTTATGATGCCTATTTTTGCCTTACAAAACTTACATTCATAATTTTCTTTCTTCACCTCAAGAACTGATGTAAATTCAATCAAGTGAACTAGTATAGCCCTACTTCATTATATTAAATGGGATATATTATTATGTGATATTAACAGACTATAATATTCCTCTACTGACTAACAATTACTTTATTCACCAGTTTTTGAAACTAAAAATAATACTAAAATAGACATGCTTGTTCATTTAGTAGTGACTTTATTTCATATAATATTTCCCAAGATGCAGCACATTCAAAACTATGTGCATCTCTATTTCTCTTTCTTCCCACCCCTGCCTCTCAAATACATTTTTAAAACATTAAGTCACATCCACTTGTAATTTTGATAGATATTGCCAAGTTGCTTTTTAAAACTACGAAACTCATATTTTTAACAATAACGTGTGGCAGTATTTCTTTCCTCAGATCCCAGCCAGCAAAAGCAATTACTGAATCATTTTGCTCCGTTTTCCTTTGAGCCTTTGTAAAAGCTGCTAATTTTACACTATGTTTTTCTTATTTACTAGTGAGTTTGCATATATTTGATAGCTGTCAACTTTATTTCTCTACATCATTTTCTTCTATTTTGGTACTAAATTGTCTCCTTATTCTCAATTTTAAATATTTCAGGGCCAGGTATTTGGTGAAGTAATTAAGAAGCCATTTGGGATGCTCATGTCCCACAGCAGAGTGCCTGGGTCCTGGCTCTGCTTCTGATTCCAAATTTTTGCTAATAGGCACCTTGGTAGGCAGCCAGTGATGGCTTAGTACTTGTGTTCATGCCACCCAGGTGGGAGACCTGGATTGAATTCCTGGGTCTTGGCTTCAGCTTGGCCCATCCCTGGTTGTTGCAGGCATCTAGGAAGTGAAACAGCTGTTGGAAGGCATCTCTCTCTCTCTCTCTGTCTCTCTCTCACTTTCTCTCTCTCTCTTTCTTTTCCCCCTCTAACTTTCTTTCTCCCCTCTCTGCCTTTCAAATAAAATAAATAAAGTAAATAAAATTTAAATAGCTAAATGTGCTAAACCTCTATCTTCTAAAATGCAATTCCCCAAGAAATCAATCTTTTGTAATTTGTTTATGGTATTTTTCTATAGGAAAGTTTTGAAATTTGTATTAAGGCCCAATTCATTTATCTTTTATTTATGTTCTTTATTTAATAGTGTCTTTCCTTGCTCCTAAATTGAATATGTAATTATCTAAATTGTCTTTTTTTTTTAAAAAAAAAAAAGGATTTCTTTGAAAAGCAGAGTTTTGGAAAGGCAAAGGTAGGGAGAGAGAGAAATCTTCCACCTGCTGGTACACTCCTAGACTGTCTTTCAGGATTATTTCTTTATGTTGTATGTATTTGTCTGCTTGTTGACTTTTATCAATTGCTTGTTTCAGTATTTATTGGTCATATATGATTGTTCTTAAAAGTGTTGATGAAGGCCGGCGCCGCAGCTCAATAGGCTAATCCTCTGCCTGCAGCGCCAGCGCACTGGGTTCTAGTCCTGGTTGGGGCACCGGATTCTGTCCCGGTTGCTCCTCTTCCAGGCCAGCTCTCTGCTGTGGCCCGGGAGTGCAGTGGAGGATGGCCCAAGTGCTTGGGCCCTGCACGACATGGGAGACCAGGAGAAGCACCTGGCTCCTGGCTTCGGATCAGCGCAGTGCGCTGGCCGCAGCACACCGGCCGCAGAGGCCCTTTGGGGGTGAACCAATAGCAAAGGAAGACCTTTCTCTCTGTCTCTCTTCCATAGCCTAGGCAGCTCATAGCAAGAGTCTCAGGTGATTGCTGACGTCATAAATAAGAGTGCCAATTGTTAAATCAACAACGGGAGTCACTGGGTACATGCTCCCCACGTAGGATCTCTGTCCTTAATGTGTTTTGCTATGAAACTTAAAAACACTACTAATCGAACAATACCCTATACCTTGTGCGGTTGTGTGAATGCAGCCTGTTGAAATCCTTGCTTAGTATATACTAAGTTGATCTTCAGTATATGAAAGTAATTGAAAATGAAACTCGATAAAGGGTGGGATGGGAGAGGGAGAGGGGAGGGTCGCGGGAGGGAGGGAGGTTGGGGGGGAAGCCACAACAATACAAAAAGTTGCACTTTGTAAATTCACATTTATAAAAAAAAAAAAAAAGAGAGAAATCTTCATACTCTTCTTCCATGATAGCTGTACTAATTTACATTCTCACCAACAGTGTGAAAGGGTTCTATTTACTCTATATCCTTATCAATACTTGTCATCTTCCATCTCTTTTTACAATGACTATTCTAATTGGAGTGAGATGGTATTTCATTGCAGTTTTGATTTACATTTCACTCATTACTAGTGATTACTGAGCATTTTTCCATATTTTTGGCCATATGTGTTTGTTCTTTTGAGATACGTCTATTTAGGTTATTTGCCCAGTTTTTAAATTATTTTGTTTGCTCTTTATCTTTTTTGTTATATAGATCTTAGCTCTTTATCAGACACACAGCTTTTAAATAAAGTCTCCATTTTGTAGATCATCTCTTCATTTTCTTGACTGTCTCCTTTGCTGTATAAAAGCTTTTTTAGGTTAATGTAGACTGGGAAAGCACATTTTAAATCTCATTCTCCCAAAAATATGTAAAAATTTTTCTTATCCCAGATAATCTAAACATCTTGGTATAATTCTTCATTTTAATTGTTTTATATCTTATAATAAAATAAAAGTTATAGTATTATGATATCCTACTAGGAAATAGTCAAACTAGCAACTCATTATTAATTTTACACTAGCTATGTTAGGACAACATCAGAGGGGAGATTCAAATTGCTGAATTACCTCTGAGAAGAAATAATTACAAGAGAATTAAATAAGTTCTATAATACACACACAATGGAAAACAGCAAAGAAGGTTCAAATGACTTGTGCTTATAATCTTTTGGGTTCTATTTGAAATCCTATTGATATTAATAGTATTTACATAAAGTACATAATGAAGAAACTTTTCAAAGCAGGGTGGTCACAATCTCCTTAGGATGCAATAATAATTCTTTTAATGATCTCAGCAGAGAGTGTAAGTGTATGAAGAACGTTGGAACAGAAAGCCAAAGTTTCAAAAAGGGAATTTCTACTCAGAAAGATTATCTCGCATTTCCTCATCAATAAAGTTGAAAAATAACTATGTATTACAAAGGATTAATATAGGAAAAGAAAGCAAATTAAATTTTCAATAAATTTTATCTTTATTATTCTCTTTTCTTCTTTGTATCTCATTTCACTCAGTAGAGCAATAGTAGTTTATCACCATCTTCCCTAGTGTGTATGTATTTATCTGTTGGGTTTTTGTAAAAAGAGCACACTTTCTATTGAATGCAACTTACAAACAAGCTAGCAATCCTAGTCCAATGGTCCACTGGATTGTTTCCTCAAACCTCTCCTATAATTTTTTTTCTATCTACCCTTGATGTGACTACATTCTGATCCATACACCACTGAAATATTATTTTTCCACTTTTATAGGTTTTCAACACACAACACAACCTCTTCAACTAACCCCCCTCCACAGCCCAATTTAAATGTTTACTTTGTCAGCCAACACACAACTCAATCTTCCTGCTTTCCCATTCTTCCCTTCTGTTATGGGCATGATTTTCAAATACTGTAAGTCTCAGTATGGCTGAGTTCCTCAAATTTCCTTCTCCTGGATCTTGAAGTTAAGTGATTATAACTTCTGAATAAGCCAATTTGTTATGGTGATGATCTAATTCCTTTCCATGCAGGATCCATCTCTGTGGAAAGACTTGGAGCAGGATAAATTCACAGGGTAAATATGCTCAGAGTTTTAAATCACTAGATGTCCCACATTGTCATACCTCAGCAAAGGTATGGCCACTTTCTACTACCAAAATGTGTTGCAGTTTAAGAACTTGTCCCATGCCAGAGAAATACCTGACAATAACATTGATCTATGATCCAGTGCCACACTGGAAACAGAAGATATATATCAATATCTGCATTAAGGGCAAGGTTGGTTCTGAATGTCCTCTGATCACTTATGAGATGTGAGAACTCACTCATCTTCACAAATGAGCACTCCATTTAATAGTTTCCCACTTCCAAAGAACTGAATCATACTCGTAGTGTTTCTATTCTATCAGAGTAACAAGCTTTCCACTGTCTATCATGCCAGTAGGCTAATGGAATTGCTTATTCCCTTAGATTGTATTGGTGTCACTAACAAGAATTCACAGAGATCTCTCATGCTGGGATGAAAATGAAGGTTCCCCAATACATCTTTACCATATAGAGCTCCTCCACAAAAATAATCCAATACTTGATTCTCCAAGACTCAATTTATCATTGGTACCATATCATGAAAGCTAATTTTTCAGGCTGAAAACCCAGCATTTTCCCCTGTCCCAAAGTTACATTGGCATTGAACAGATATAAAGTCCAGCAACAATTTCTTATTGAATAATTCTATCTGAGAAACGTTTTTGTGGAACTGGTTCACGAAAATCCCCAGTTCTAAATCTTTCACATTCACATTTCCCCATTTCCAAGTATGGACATCCTAGAGATTTAGCAGCATGCTCCAACCATGACCACCTTTTTTTTTCTTCATTTGATGCTTCTTATGAACTTCTCAAGGTTTTCAAAAATACTTGTGATAAGCCTGAACTAGTTATAAACAACAGTAACAACAAAAAAATTGAATCACTTCATTTCAAGTTTTATAGTCATAGATACATTCTTACACTCTAAGAGGTCCAAGTTCATGAGACATGGATATTATCTGAACAGAAGAATTTGAAATACTTAAGACATGAGATCTCCATTGAAACTTGGTTAAAACTTAATCTCAGTTGGAAATTTAATGAAGTAGTTATTCAGATTTTCCCAATTTAGTAAAATTACATAGTGCTAAACAGATTTGATTCTTTTTCTGTAATATCCTGTGCTGAGTGGGAAATTTTGATCAAAATTTTAATTTTGACTCCAAAATTATTTGCACCCCACTTTTCTGGCACTACAATATTGTCCCAGGAATCATTAGTTCAGTTTTGTTGTTGCTTTTCTTCATTGCACCATTCTTTGACCAGAAAAGAAAAAAAAAAGGTGAATGCACTCTTGGTTTACTGACAGAATAATTTAATGAAGAGTATATCAAGTTAGATTTTAAATTCTGGGTTGTATTTCCTTTCAGGTAGCACAAATATAAGTTATAAATCTATCCAATCCCATTGTTGGCATAGTATAAGCTAATTATAAGTTTATAATTTTGTACAAATTCTAAGTTATCATAAAATATTTAATTCTCATACATAAAAATGTCAAAAGTATGGACTCTTAAAAATATTTTAAAATAATCTTTAGAAATATTTTTAAGAGTTAATATTTTTAGATCTCCACATGATACTCCCTTTACAACTATGCTTTCCAACTTACTGACACTCCCCAATATTAATTCCATGAATCCTTTCTGTCACTATACCTCAAAACTAATCACTCTTGGAAGCTGCCAAATTTTGTATTTTTCTTTCATGCAAACATTAATAAGTGTTCCAATCATCAGGATCTTTCCCTAGTCTTTTCCTTCTGTTCCCGTGTTATTAAAATGTGTGCACTCCTGAAACACTGTCCTCACCCTTCACAACCCTCGGAAAGACATTTTCCCGTCTTCTTTGATTTACTTTTAGTGAGAATCAGTCTGTTACCATCTCTTTGAATTCTGAAGAACAAAATTCTCCAACTTTATAACTACTAATATTGTAGTAATTAGGCTTGAAAAACCTGGGTAACTATATCCAATAAAGTGGGAGACTAGATAAAAATGAGCATGGGCCATACTTCGTGTATGATTTTAAGTGTATCATTCTTGGGTACTTCTTTTTTTAACTTTTATTTAATAAATATAAATTTCCAAAGTACAGCTTTTGGATTGCAGTGGCTTTTCCCACCCTCCATAACTTCCCTCCCACCTGCAACCATCCCATCTCCCACTCCCTCTCCCATCCCATTCACATCGATTCATTTTCAATTATCTTTATACATAAGATCAATTTAGTATATATTAAGTAGCTTTAAACAGTTTACACCCACACAGAAACACAAAGTATAAGTACTGTTTGATTACTAGTTATACCATTGATTCACATAGTACAACACATTAAGGACAGAGATCTTACAAGGGGAGTAAGTGCACAGAGACTTCTGTTGTTGACTTAACAAACTGACACTCTTGTTTATGGTGTCAGTAATCACCCAAAATTCTTGTCATGAGTTGCCAAGGCTATGGAAGCCTTTTGACTTTGCCAACTCCAATCTTATTTAGACAAGGTCATAGTCAAAGTGGAAGTTCTCTCCTCCCTAAAGAGAAAGGTGCCTCCTTTGATGGCCTGCTCTTTCTGCTGGGATCTCACTCACAGATATCTTTCATTTAGTTTTTTTTTTTTTTTTTTCCACAGTGTCTTGTCTTTCCATGCCTGAAATACTCTCATGGGCTTTTCAGCCAGATCTGAATGCCCTAAGGGCTTATTCTGAGGCCAGAGTGCTTTTCAGGACATCTGCCATTCTGAGTCTGCTGTGTATCCCGCCTCCCATGTTGGATCGACCTCTCCTTTTTGATTCTATCAGTTAGTATTAGCAGACACTAGTCTTGTTTATGTGATCCTTTTGGCTCTTAATCCTACAATTATGATCAACTATGAACTGAAGCTGATCACTTTGACTAGTGAGATGGCATTGGTACATGCCACCTTGATGGGATTGAATTAGAATCCCCAGGCACGTTTCTAACTCTACTGTTTGGGGCAAGTCCGATTGAGCATGTGCCAAACTGTACATCTCCTCCCTCTCTTATTCCCACTCTTATATTTAACAGAGATCACTTTTCAGTTAACTTTAAACACCTAAGAAAACTGTGTGTTAATTAAAGAGTTCAACCAATAGTACAAAATAGAACAACAAAAAAATACCAAAAGGGATAAAGTATTAAGTTGTTCCTTGACAGGACAATGGCTGATCAAGTCATTGTTTCTCATAGTGTCCATTTCACATTAACAGGTTTCCTTTTTGGTGCTCGGTTAGTTGTCACCAATCAGGGAGAACATATGATATTTGTCCCTTTGGGACTGGCTTAATTCACTCAGCATGATGTTTTCTAGATTCCTCGATTTTGTTGCAAATGACCAGATTTCATTGTTTTTGTTTTACTGCTGTATAGTATTCTATAGAGTACATGTGCCATAATTTCTTTCTCCAATCTACTGTTGATGGGCTAGGTTGATTCCAGGTCTTAGCTATTGTGAATTGAGCTGCAATAAACATTAAGATGCAGACAGCTTTTTTGTTTGCCAATTTAATTTCCTTTGGGTAAATTTCAAGGAGTGGGATGGTTGGGTTGAATGGTAGGGTTATATTCAGGTTTCTGAGCAATCTCCAGACTGACTTCCACAGTGGCTTTACCAGTTTGCATTCCCACCAACAGTGGGTTAGTGTTCCTTTTTCCCCACATCCTTGCCAGCATCTGCTGTTCCTAGATTTCTGTATGTGAGCCATTCTAACTGGGGTGAGGTGAAACCTCATTATGGTTTTGATTTGCATTTCCCTGATTGCTAGTGATCCTGAAGATTTTTTCATGTGTCTGTTGGCCATTTGGATTTCCTCTTTTGAAAAATGTCTATTGAGGTCCTTGGCCCATCTCTTAAGTGGGTTGTTTGTTTTGTTGTTGTGGAGTTTCTTGATCTCTTTGTGGATTCTGGTTATTAATCCTTTATCTGTTGCATAGTTTGCAAATAGTTTTTCCCATTCTGTCAGTTGCCTCTTCACTTTCCTGACTGGTTTTTTTGTTTGTTTGTTTGTTTTGTTTTTGTTTTTGCAGTACCGAAACTTCTCAATTTGATGCCATCCCAATATCCCAATAGTTAATTTTGGCTTTGACTGCCTGTGCTTCTGGGGTCTTTTCCAAGAAGTCTTTGCTGGTGCCTATATCTTGCAGGGTTTCTCCAATGCTCTCTAATAATTTGATGGTGTCGGGTCATAGATTTAAGTCTTTAATCCATGTTGAGTGAATTTTTGTGTAAGGTGTAGGTAGGGGTCTTGCTTCATGCTTCTGCACATGGAAATCCAGTTTTCCCAGCACCATTTATTGAAGAGACTGTCCTTGCTCTAGGAATTGGTTTTAGATCCTTGATCAAATGTAAGTTGGCCGTAGATGTTTGGGTTGATTAATGGTGTTTCTATTCTGTTCCATTGGTCTATCCATCTGTTTCTGTATCAGTACCATGCTGTTTTGATTACAACTGCCCTGTAGTATGTCCTGAAATCTGGTATTATGATTCCTCCAGGTTTTTGTGGTACAAGATTGTTTTAGCTATTCGAGGTCTCCTGTGTCTCCATATGAATTTCAGCATCATTTTTTCCAGATCTGAGAAGAAGGTCTTTGGTATCTTGATTGGTATTGCATTGAATGTATAAATTGCTTTTGGGCGAATGGACATTTTGATGATATTGATTCTTCCAATCCATGAGCATGGAAGATTTTTCCATTTTTTTTTTGGCATCCTCTTCTATTTTTTTCTTTAAGATTTTGTAATTCTCATTGTAGAGATCTTTAACATCTTTGGTTAAGTTTATTCCAAGGTATCTGATTGTTTTTGTAGCTATTGTGAATGGGATTGATCTTAAAAGTTCTTTCTCAGCCATGGCATTGCCTGTGTATACAAAGGCTGTTGATTTTTGTGCATTGATTTTATATCCTGCTACTTTGCCAAACTCTTCTATGAGTTCCAATAGTCTCTTAGTAGAGTTCTTTGGATCCCCAAATAAAGAATCACATCATCTGCAAAGAGGGATAGTTTGACTTCTTCCTTCCCAATTTGTATCCCTTTAATTTCTTTTTCTTGCCTAATGGCTCTGGCTAAAACTTCCAGAACTATATTGAATAGCAGGGGTGTGAGTGGGCATGCCTGTCTGGTACCAGATCTCAGTGGAAATGCTTCTAACTTTCCCCCATTCTTTAGGAGGCTGGCCATGGATTTCTCATAAATTGCTTTGTTGTATTGAGGAATTTTCTTCTACACCCAATTTGCTTAGAGCTTTCATTATGAAAGGGTGTTGGATTTTATCAAATTCTTTCTATGCTTCTATTGAGATAATCATATGGTTTTTCTTCTGCAGTTTGTTAATATGGTGTATCATATTGATTTTTGAACGTTGAACCATCCCTGCATACCAGGAATATATCCCACTTGGTCTGGGTGCATGATCTTTCTGAAGTGTTGTTGCATTCTATTGGCCAGAATTTTATTGAGGGTTTTTGTGCCTATGTTCATCAGGGATATTGGTCTGTAATTTTCTTTCAATACTGCATCATTTTCAGACTTAGGGATTAAGGTGATGCTGGCTTTATAGAAAGAATTTGGGAGGATTCCCTCTTTTTCGATTGTTCTGAATGGTTTGAGAAGAATTGGAGTTAGTTCTTTTTTAAATGTCTGGTAGAATTCAGCAGTGAATCTATCCAGTCCTGGACTTTTCTTGGTTAGGAGAGACTTTATTACTGTTTCAATTTCTGTGTCAGTTATGGGTCTGTTTAGGTTTTCTATCTTCCTGGTTCAATTTAGGTAGGTTGCATGTGTCCAGGAATCTGTCCATTTCTGATAGATTTCCCTGTTTGCTGGCATACAAGTCCTTGTAGTAATTTCTGATGATTCTTTTTATTTCTGTGCTGCCTGTTGTTACGTTACCTTTTTCATCTCTGATTTTATTCATTTGGGTCTTTTCTTTTTTAGTTAGTTGGGCAAATGGGGTGTCAATTTTATTTTTTCAAAAAACAAGCTCTTCGTTTGATCTTTTGTAATTTTTTTTTTTTTTGGATTCAATCCTGTTGATTTCTTCTCTGATTTTAATTATTTCTCTTCTCCTACTAGATTTGGGTCTGGTTTGCTGCAGTTTATCTAGATCCTTGAGATGCACTGAAAGGTCATTTATTTGGTGCCTTTCCAATTTCTTGATGTAGGCAAATAGTGCTATAAACTTTCCTCTCAACACTGCTTTTGATGTATTCCATAAGTTTTGGAATGTTGTGTTGTTATCTTCATTTACTTCCAGAAAGTTTTTGATTTCCCTTTTGATTTCTTCTATGACCCAGTGTTCATTCAGCAGCATGTTGTTCAGTCTCCATTTGTTTGCATATGCTCTAGGGATTCCTGAGTTGCTAATTTCCATCTTCATTCCACTATGGTCTGAGAAGCTGCATGGTATGATTCCAGATATCTACAGAACTTTTCATCCTACACATAAAGAATTTACATTCTTCTCAGCAGTGCATGGAACCTACTCTAGGATTGACAACATACTAGGCCATAAAGCAAGTCTCAGCAAATTCAAATAATTGGGTGCTTCTTTAAAGTTAATTAAGTTTCTTTAAAAAAAAAGCGAAATGAATTCACGGAGCAATGACTTTGAACAGCCTTTGTCTCGACTGTTGAGGAAATTTTTTTTTCTTTGTTTTTTCCTCTGTGCAAGTTGTTAAACTCTACTTAGCATGGAGTTGGTCTCTGTGTATAAAGTTAATCAAAAATAGATCTTAGTGGGAATGGGGCTTGGAATGGAGGAGGGAACAGAAGGAGGGGGATGTGAGTGTGGGTGAGAGGGCAGGTATGGTGGGAAGAATCACTATATTCCTAAAATTGTACTTAAGAAATGCATGAAGTTTGCATTCTTTAAATAAAAGGTGTCTTTTTGAAAAATACTAAAAATAACTGTTTAATATAAAATGTTCCTGAATCTTAGAATAAAGCAACTCAGAAGATGTGCCTGCTAAACCTACAGGCATGCAGCTATATGTAAACTTCAAGCAATCTTCCTGGGGTCTCTGTAGTAGAATATAAAACCCTATAGAACAGAAAGTTTGATGACAAATTAAGGCCACACAAACAGGAGGTGACAGAATGGGGATTTGTATATAGGTCAGTTTTTCAGATATAAACAAATTTCCACAATACTGAGAAGTTTCTAAAGTGGACACTGTTTCTTAAATTCCCATCACAACTTTATTTTTTTTTCATACAAAACTACTTTTAATAAAATCTGGGGGATTAACATTGTGGCACATTGGTTAAGCCAAACCTTGGAGCGCCACCATGAGGGTGCCACATTCCATATCAGAACACCAGGTTCAAGTCTCAACTACTCTACTTCTTCTAATGGATACCCGGGGAGGCAGAAGCAGTGGTTAAAGTACTTTGGTTCCCATCGCCATGACCTTTCTCTAGTCTCTTCCTTTTATTTCCAGAGTATTCAATTGTGTACACTCCTGCAATGCTCTCCTCACCCTGTATCTCTGTCTCTTGCAACTCTGTGGAAACTACTTTTCCTTCTACTAAGATTGATTTTTAAGTGATAATCAGTCTACTTCCACCTCTTTGAATTCTGAAGAATAAAATTCTCCATATTGGGAAAACCCAGATTGAGTTGTGCGCTCCTGGCTTTGGCTTGGCCCAGCCCAGGATATTGTAGGTATTTATCTCTCCTTTGGAATAAAATAAAAACAAATAAAAATTAAAAGATGATATATCAATGTGTGATCAAAGTCACAACTGCACCTTTTCTTAACTCTCATAGTTTCCTGGTTTTGAAAAACAAAATTAGCAATTTTACAGTGATTAATTTTTAAAATTGCCAGCGCCACAGCTCAATAGGCTAATCCTCCACCTGCGGCACTGGCACACCAGGTTCTAGTCCTGGTCGGGGCGCCGGATTCTGTCCTGGTTGCCCCTCCTCCAAGCCAGCTCTCTGCTGTGGCCTGGGAGTGCAGTGGAGGATGGCCCAAGTTCTTGGGCACCCGCATGGGAGACCAGGAGAAGCACCTGGTTCCTGCCTTCAGATCAGCGCGGTGTGCCGGCCGCAATGCACTGGCCGCATTGGCCATTGGAGGGTGAACCAATGGTAAAGGAAGACCTTTCTCTCTGTCTCTCTCTCACTGTCCACTCTGCCTGTCAAAAGAATTTTTTTTTAATTTGGAATTTCTTCTATTTGTAGTAAAGCATTTGAATATTGTATACCAGTTTAGACATTTTCCTGCTTGTGATAGTTTATAATGCAAACTTTATTTCACATGTATTGTTTTATATATTATTATTTTGTGGTAGCCCTAATATGACACATACCATCATAACCCGAACTTTATATACAAGGAATTTAAGGCATAGTAATTTTAAATTAATTTCCGATAGTCCTGTGTAACTGGTCAACTCAAGCAGTACAGGTGGGGTGCCTGACTCCAACACACAACAATAACAATAGCAAAGAATCACATATCACATTTTCCATGCTTTTTCTCACTTGTTGACACTAACACCATAAAACATTAATATAGTAAATTTCATTTTAAGAACAGGTGTTAACAGCTTGCACAAGAGGATATAATAAAAAGAAAGACCAGGGTTTGACCCTAGTAAGTCAATGGACTGTTCTTTTGTCTATTATCTGTGTAAATATTTAATTCAGATGTATATTTACACTTTATACAACATTTTACTTAAATTATGATCTTGGTCCAAAATTAAAATGTAAGAGTTATTATACAAACATTTATAAATATATTCTATTCTTGCATGTTGACTCAGTACTGGATATTGTGGAATGGCTACTTCTTTGTCCTTTCCTTCTAAATGTAGAGCAATATAAAACAAAGAAATAGAAACCCAACTATGTTTCTGGGTTGCCCTTGCAACTAAGCAATTAAGATTCTCATACAAGATTTGGAAGGTAGAAGTAAGCATAGACCTTTTTTTCTACCCTCACCAGTTTTTTTTTTCCTTCAGTTCTTTCTGTTAGTAGGCATGATCAAGTAAAGGTGAGTTTATTATGCTACAGGATCCCAAAGATTGTTATCTAAATTCCTGGGTCTCCAGAGCATTTGTCGCTGCAGCAACAACAGCAACAATAGCATTTCTTTGATTTCACAATCCGAATTATTTGTTTTCAACTTTTATTTAATAAATATAAATTTCCAAAGTACAACTTTTGAATTATAGTGGCTTATCCCCCCATAACTTCTCTCCCACCCGCAATCATCCCATCTCCCACTCCTTCTCCCATCCCACTTTTCATCTGATCAGCTGCTAGGGTATATGCTAGAATTCACAGCTCTAAACGTAGACATTGGTGGTGTTCTTGGTGGGTCAGCCTTTCATTCTTAGAAGACCAAACCAGAAAATCACCGCGTTAGTCCTCCAACAATATTTTTATTATTTATTTATTTGAAAGGCAGTGTTATAGAGAGGCAGGAGGCAGAGAGAGAGAGAGAGAGAGAGAGAGAGAGAGAGAAAGAGAGAGAGAGAGAGAGATCTTTCAGCCACTGATTCACTCCCCAAATGGCCACAATGGCCAGGGTTGAGCTGAGCTAAAGACCGGATCCAGGAGCTTCCTCCAAGTCTCCTACACAGGTGCAGGGGCCCAAGCACTTAGCCTATTTCCCGATGCTTTTCCAGGCCATAGAAGAGAGTTCAATCAGAAGTGGAGCAGCCAGGTCTCCAACCAGCACTTTTTGCTATGCCACAGCACCGGCCCCAAACAATATTTTTAAAGCACATATTGTATCATATACCCATCTCTTCTTAACATTCCTACTTAGACTTCATTTTCTCAGCTGAGCATTGACTGATGGTAAAAGTTTCAACTCCATTTATTGCTGACTGATAGAAGTTCTTGCAGTTGCTGTTCTTCAGGGACTGTGGTGCTGCTGAATTTCATAGTCTTGCCTCTTCCTGCACTTGTTTTCCTTCTTCACTCTATCCCCTATCCTTCACCCACTCTCATTTCTTCAGGAACTAAACTAACTCATTCACTACTCGTTTTGAAAACCATCCTCACAACCACACAACCAAACCTAGACTGCCCTTTGTTTTCTGTTTAGGAATGTTAATATGGTTTTGAAAGAATAAGGAAATTCTTGAAATAGAATGTTCAGATTTTGATTTCAGACATTTAAAGCAATGTTATTTAAAATGAAAACTTTGCTTCTTTTTCTGGTTGTATGTGTGTGTGTGTGAGTGTGCTTGGAGTACTTAAACTGCAGCTATGTCCTGATACAAAGCTTCCAATTGATGCCAGACTTCCACTTTCCTTTCGTTTCTTACCTTTGGTGGGACACTCTGTGATGCCATCGCTGCTGCTGCTGTTGATGATGATTGGCTTTGGCCCCAAACACTTCGTTTCACAAAGATGTGAAGGTACTATTGCTTGATATTTGGCTTTTGTCACAATATACAATGTATTTCAAAAAATATATATAAAATCCAAAGGTCAATATCATGTTAAGAACCTTGTCTCTGCCATAATTTCTCATATAGCCTTAGTATTGAGAATCTCATCTTTTTTCTTTTTTTAAACGTTTTATTTATTTATTTGAGAGGTAGAGTCACAGACAGTGAGAGGCAGAGAAAGAGAGAGAGAGAGAGAGAGAGAGAGAGAGAGATCTTCCATCCACTGGTTCACTCCTCAGATGGCTGCAACAGCCGGAGCTGCACCGATCTGAAGCCAGGAGCCAGGTGCCTCCTCCCGGTCTCCCATGCGGGTGCAGGGGCCCAAGCACTTGGGCCATCCTCCACTGCTTTCCCAGGCCACAGCAGAGAGCTGGACCAGAAGAAGGGCAGCTGGGACCAGCACTGGCGCCCGTATGGGATGCCAGTGTTGCAGGCGGAGGATCAACCCACTGTGCAACGGCGTCGGCCCCTTTTTCCTCTTTCTTTCCTTCCCCCCTTCCCTCCAATCTTTCGTTCATATTCTTTATTAGCAAAATTTAGCCTAGGAGTAGCCACTGAGATAGTTTCAAACCCATTTGGCTAAAAAGCTTCGTATCAAAGAATAAATACTGGTTCTAGAGCACCTTGCTTAATTTGTACTCAGCTGTACACTAAAATAAATACCATACATATTTATACATGATGGTTGTTGGGAAGAATATTGGAAGGATAAACAACATTTGGGAAAACCAAAAGCCATTTGTTTCTTTGTACCTGACCAAAAATACATTCAGCTGGTATTTGTGCTACTACAGAGATGGGCGCCTACAGGCCATCTGACACTTCTGCTCTCAGCCTGCAGAAGCAAAGGAAGAGGCAGAGAGACCAAAACTATCAGGTCCAAGTCTCGAAACATCATGGCCAAACCGAAGGAGCATAATAACGAATATCTAGTCACATCAGGAGCTGGGTCCACCCCTACCTTTGGGTTTCTAGATGGCAACTAGGAGAGGTTTTGCAATCAATAACTAAGTATGAGGGGTCTTCAAAACACACATAGAAGTGCATATTATGAAAAAATCCAGGAATTTCAAAAATTTTGCACCAAAATAAACTTACCGTTTAATTTTACTTTGCATGAATTTTCTGAAGTTCTCTCAAGAAAGTAAATGCTTTCCATTCTCACATCATTTTAGACAGCGCTAGGGCTAGCGTTGTGGAGTAACAGATAAAGCTGCTGCCTGAGAAGCCAGCATCCAGTATGGGTGCCAGTTTTACTCCCGATGCTCTACTTCTGATCTAGTTTCCTGCAGATGACCTGGGAAAAGCAGTGGAAGAAGGCCCAACTAGAGACCCAGCCTGGCTCTTTGCTTCTTCCAGGCCAAATCTAGGCCCTTGTGGCCAAATGGGGAGTGAACCAGTTGATGGAAGATCTTCCTCCCTTTCTCTCCCTCTCATTTCTCCCTCTCTCTCTGTAACATCTGGCTTTCAAATAAAGAAATAAATCTTTTAAAAATTTTTGTAAACAGAATTTGAAAGTTAATAAAGTTAGTGCACTTCAAGTTATTGCACAGAAAAAGAATAGGCACTTCTTGCGCTCCCCATCCCCATCAGCACATTTAGAAAAATGTTTTTGAATTCCTATTGCTATTTTTGCTATCCCATTGTGGTTTTCCTATAAAGTATAACTTCAGTGATTCTTACAGTTAACATTTCTTCAAAGTCAGATTGGAACATAAAATTTCAGGTACAATTTGATGCTGCTAAACTATTTTGATGTAAGTTCATAGATAATCATTTGATGATACAAAGTCTACTCCATTTTCACTATGGAGCTGGCAGCGGAATATTTGAGTATTTCATTTCCAATGGTTTATTAGGAAAAATTTCAAACAATTTTAAAATGTTGAAATAATTACACAATGAACACTACCTAGATTCTATAATTAACATTTCACTGTATTTAGCATGTTTCCCTTCATTTATTTGTCCTGCTTGGCGACTTCGTAATCACTTTATAAGAGGAATCACCAGAAAAACATCAGAAAGGGTGTGACTCCAATGTTAATAATATTACCGTACATTTTTGGCTTTGTTTTTTCTTATGTAAAAATTACCATAAAAATTTGGAAAATGTTTGATGTGGGATTATGACTCACATTTCAATACTTTTTCCAAACTTTCTCATGTTTTCAATAAAGTAAGGTTTGTTGAGTAGCAGGGCAGAAAGGGTTATCATTGAGTATCAGACTAATATATAAAGCTTCTTACATGCCATTACTCTGCCCTCAATTTTTAAATAATGGGATTTTATAAAAAGACTGAATAAAGGATTCAAAAGTGATAAACTACAGAGAGATACAAGATGCTATTGCCAAAAAACAGATAGCATTCAATTAGTTTTAAAAGGAATTCTTATCACATCTCCTCCTAATATTAGCTTTCTCAATAAACAATAGCCTGCTGCAATATTGCCAGGGCTGCCCAGCTGACATGACAATGTGCACTGACAGATGATTGGGATTGTCCAAAACTGTGATGTGACTTAAAAATGGCACTCACTAGCCCTTCAGTTAAGATTTTTCTATGACTCTAACATGTAATCAGATTAATAGTTATGGGGTAAAAGAGATAAGAAATGCATTCGTCTGTAATAAAGAACATATTTTTCTAGGTTCATTTTCTGTTGCTATTATCTAATAGAGTTAGTTTATGAAAAGCAACAAACACAAATCACTCTGATTTTAAAAGGGCTTTAAATTCTTTATGTCTATTCAGGAACATAATTTAGGCTTTCAGATTGTATTTGCTTTAAATGAAGGGAAAACAGGTAGAAAAAAAAAAACATCTCTACAATTTAATTTAATAATGCCACACTTCATAGCAGGTTATGTCAGTCTCTGTTTTTTAAACATATTCATTATTTGATCACAATAAACTACTGGGTCAAATTAATATCTATAATAGTATCTTATAACATTTTCTTTTTCTTAATACAGAACATTTCCAATTTAAAAATGAATAATTATTAATTCAATAACCCAAAAATACTTTTCAGTCTATTTTGTAATTAACCTGATAAGATTGAATCAATGAATCAATTAATATTCTGAAAAAAATTTATTGGATCCTAAAACTAAACATACTGAAATATTTGTATCATAATAATATTTACGACTCAAGATGTAAATTAATTACTAGCTAATGATACATAGAACAATTCCTGAAAACTACCTATGAGGCCCTGAAATATCTGGCCCTTTCCTGTCTTTCCAATCTCGGCTGGAATCATGTTTTCAGAATTCCCGATCAGGCTGATTCTCCAGCCACTTCCTGTGATCTGCTGCTTCTTGGTTTGTTTGTTTTTAAGAACCCTCCCTTCTCTCTGACCTGTGATCCTATTATGAGCCTTAAACTCTTCTCTGTCTTCATCGCCCCACCTTGCTGTCTTCATCCAATCTGTCTTTAAATATCACACATTTGTTAGTATCTATCAAATTTATATTTCCAGTCACAATATCCCCCTAAACTTTAGGTTTGTACAGAAAGCAGACTTTATGAGTAATGTGCTATATGGAGAGAGCAAATTGTATATGTCTCTTTCCCATTTGTCACCCAGAGATAGTAGTTAGTTGCTTGAAATTGGCCATATTTGGTGTATTCATTCCATGAAAATCAGCAAATGATACAAATTTCCACCTATCCCTTCAAAGTCAGTTTAAGAATGCACAACTGCCTATAACATCCTAAAGAGGTCCAAGAAAACCAAGGCCAAGATCCTGGGTAATTCAAGTACTCTTCTTTGCATATATTGGAAAATATGATTGCTTTAGTTATTCCTTTAAGATAATTTTTAAAATTCATTGCTTCAATTCATTTCAGCTAATTCTATAGACACAAAATTTTAAATCCCAATCAACACACAGATTTTGTGGCCTTGGGATATTTAACTTAGACATTCAGACAGAAATACAAGGTTATGGTAGTATGAAGAGATATAATTATTTTAAGGAAAATCTGTGAATAATCATTACCTAGAATGAGGATCCTCAGATCCTGATGTCTCTAATCCTTCTTTAATCTATACACTTAGCTTATGGAAGAGGCTTAACACAAAATGATCAATCAGATTGTCTGTTTTGGAAGAAGAGGTCCATTAGCTGGTGGTAACCAAGAAACCATGTTTATACTATCTGTCTGACACTGCTGCTATGAAGGGCCATGTGCTGTAGGACAGAGGAATCAGGTGGCTGCAAAAAGCAAAAGAGCTAAGACACCAGATAGTCTGGGGAAGAGAGGGAGAGAGAGCCAAATAACATTCCCTTACCCATGATTCCATGTATGATGGCTGTACTTCCAGCACTTTCATTCCCCATGCATCTATTGTGCTCTTGAATATATTTTTACTTAAAAGTTGTTATTTATTAATAATGCAATTTAATATTTAGTTAATAAAAATGTTTATTAATATCCAGACTTGTGATCTAATTGACTTCTTGCAGTATCCACTTAGATGTGTAAGTTATTTCAAGGTTAACATGTCTGAAACTGAACTCCCAAACTGCCTGCAAAGTGTATCCCCTCTCATGCCAACTTTTTCATCTCAATAAATCTCTCCATCTTTTAATTAGACTGATATACTTTGATCTTTTTTTTACTGACACATAAAATTGTACATATTTATGAGACATTGTGTCAGATATTGTGTCATTTAAACCTGTAACTCCATCCAGCTGTTGCAAATGGCAAAATTACATACTTTTTATGGCTAACTAGTATTCCACTGATTAAATGTATAGACTTTGATTCCTTTTTTCACATATACCCAATCATGTCCTGCTGCTCTGTTCTTTCTTCTGAACACTTCATGTTATTTTCATGGTCACCACCTTTGAAGCTATTATTGTCTCCTACCTAGATTATTCAATAGCTTATAATAGTTCCTGTTTCTACCTTCTCTACACTCCATCTATTTTCTACACATCAGCCAGAGGAAATTGCATCACTCTTCTGATGAACACACTATTAAACTTCCTATTTTCCCAGGCTACAAGCCAAAATCCTTGTACAGACTCCTACTGTTCAGCTGTCTAACCTCTCTCCTTCAATTATTTATGTCCTTATTTCTTCCTCTCAGAATATTTGGCTCACCTACTGTTCCAGAACTACCCCACACAATCTTGCCTTAGACCCTGGCCTTTGTTATTCACCCTACCTGTGCAAATTCTCCCTTGTTATTCACTCCACTCAACCCCTCACTTCTTTCTGGTCTTTGTTCAAATGTCACCTTCTGAGTGCAATTGTGAACTCCCCCATGCCACAGCGTTTAGAATCAAATAAGGTAGTGTGCATTTTATTTTTTATTGTTTATTTTTTTCTCCCTACTAAAATATAAACTATTTGCTGGCAGGGAGTTTTGGCTATTTATTTCACAGCTATTGCCATGTTTCTAGAATAGATCCTGGCATGTTGTAGTTGCTCAACAAACCCCTGAATAAATGAATGAGTGTATTATTATAATAAAAATACATGTGAGGATGCAGTTGGGGAAATGGATGAATTACATACACTATTTGTCTCCACTGTCCTAATTCAGTGGAATATTGCCAACGCTTTACTCTGCTTTGTTCTATTGAGATTCTGCATCTGTGTAGATTTCTCTTCCAAAATGTGGGGATGTATAGTAATTTAGTCAGCAAAAGAGCTGTTTCCATGGTTGCCTGGTAAACTGATTATAATGAAATTGGCACTTGGTCTTAGTTTCAATATGACACCATGGCATACTATAATTCTAATTTTCACCGCAAAGTTCTCCTGCTTTCCTAGGTCATTTTTTTCCTACAGCACTTAGATAAAAAGCTCCTGCTGTATTTGGCATCCAATCACTCACAGCAATCTTCTCAGATAAAAACACAATGTCAATGGAAAGAAAGGAAAAACCTCCTGCAGAATAGTAGAAAATAATCCCTTGCAAAACTGTAGCTGGATGCTAATGAACCAACAATAAAGGCTCCATTATGTGATTGTTTTGAGTGATATTGTTCAGATTAAGTTTTAGGAAGACAAAAGGCAAAATCGCCCTGAGGCTTTGATACATCAGTTAGAATAATGACACAGATTTAAGCTCATCAATTTTGTTAATGGTTGGCATATATAGTTTAGATCAGCAATATAGAAATGGAAACTTAGGTTTTATTCGTATTTTGACATTTTATCATATTCTTTAACAGACAAAAGAAAAATTATATTGACACATCAATACCTTGAAACACCAAACAACCTGAAGACACAGCATTAACAGTAACAGTAGTACTGCTTATCTTGAATTTCCTGTGTCCTCATATTCTGGGATTTTTTAAAAAATTTTTTATTTATTTATTTGTGAGGCAGAGTTACAGACAGTAAGAGGAAAAGACAGAGAGCAAGAGATCTTCCTTCCACTGGTTCACTCCCAAATGGCTCTAAAAGCTGGAGTTGCAGCCATCTGAAGCCAGGAGCCAAGAGCTTTCTCCGGGTCTCCCCCATGGGTGCAGGGGCCCAAGGACTTGAGCCATCTTGCTCTTCTTTCCCAGGACATAGCAGAGAGCTGGATTGGAAGAGGTGTAGCTGGGACCAGAACCAGTGCCCATATGGATGCTGGCACCACAGGCGGAAGATTAACCTACTGCACCACAGTTCCAGCCCCTCTCATATTCTAGGAATCTGAAATCTGTTTAGATTGCTAACTGCTTACATTGCCATACAATGACATTTTAAATAATGATGTTGATGGTGCAAACTGGTACAAACGCATAGTCAATATATTTTGACCTGTTCATAAATCTAGGAACCTTTGGGAATTTCTAGCATTAAATAAGGTTTGAAATAATATATGAAGAACATATACCTCAATGGCTCTCTAGGATAATACAGATTCCTGTAGGCACTAGACCTTCATACCACATAAATGTGACCAGATGGACAACATTTGGCATATTCAATAAATAACCATGTTTCACACAATTCTGTTTTTCAATGTATAACTAAAATTCTATCACAAACTGAGTAGCCAGTTTCAGAAATATTTACATCTTCATTACAAAATTGGAGTATTAAGTTTGAAAAGACATGTGTTTCTGTAAGCTATCTACTGTAGAGAGATAGTCTGAGTTTCTCAATAATTAATCCTGACACTCTCTTTAGAAAATTGAAAAAAAAAGGAGAGAAGGAAGGAGGGAGAGAAATTGAGGGAGGGAGACTGGGAGGGAAGAAAATATGGTTAACTTCTCAGAATTGTACCTATGAAATACATGCAATCTGGTTCTTTTTATATTAATAAAAACCTTAAAAAGAAATTCTTAAGTCCTGTATTGGAAATTCTTATAAAATTATAATTTCTGTGAATTGTGAAAATCATCATAGGACAAATGATGAAAGGTATGTCTTCTAATGCAATTTGAGACCTGAGAAGAATACTGCATAATGTCAGTCCAATTTTTTCATTTTACAGATAAGAAATTAAGATTCAGTAAAGCAAAATGCTGTGGATCTATACTAATTGCTATAATTGCATTACGTGATTGAATTCGCTACCTCAAAATGTGTCACTTTGGCAAAAGACTTATTTTGAACTGAAAGCAACTGAGAAGCAGCAGATACTGGAGCAATTCTCTGCTCTTCTTTGTGCCTAAAAGCGAGCATCAGTTTCTTTCAGGGAGGTATTCTCCTTTCCTTTACCACTTCAGAAAGAGGAGACAATTCCTATCACTGGAAGCTATACAGATTTAAGTCTGCATGACAAACTGAATAAACAATCCTTATCTTTCCATTCCTCTCCCTATATATTGACCTTCCCACAATTTACTACCCCAGAAGCCCAAACCCCTTTTCCATTTTCTAATCACTTTTCCAAAATTTTCTCCTTTTCTTTTTTTAAAAGATTTTATTTATTTTATTTGAGAGTTAGAGTTACAGACAGTGAGAAGGAGAGACAGAGAGAAAGGTCTGCCTTCCGTTGATTCACTCCCCAAATGGCCACAATGGCTGGAGCTGCGCCAATCAGAAGCCAGGAGCCAGGTGCTTTTTTCTGGTCTCCCAAGCAGGTACAGGGGCCCAAGCACTCAGGTCATCTTCTACTGCTTTCCTAGGCCATAGCAGAGAGCTGGACTGGAAGAGGGGCAGCTGGGACTAGAACTGGCACCCATTTGGGATGCTGGTGCCACAGGCAGAATATTAACCTATTATGCCATGGCGCCAGCCCTATTATCTTTTTTTTTTTTTAACATGACTTATAAGCTCCTGAATCTAATTGTTTCTTCAAGGCATTTTCTGTTAATTCCTCCTCTATCATGTCTGTAAAAATACTAAAATCAATAAAGCATGTATGCCTTTTAACCTGCCAATGTGTCTTGTCAGTTCAATTCACAGGCCCCAGCTATGTCACACACTTGATTATTTGTAACTTGGGAAAATAGCAAAAACTAAGAATTCCCTTCACATTAGCTATTTATGCAGTGTATATTTGTGATCCAGTTATTGGAGATATAACTTCATCACTTGAAAAAAATAAAAATATATATGTTCTTAAAATGTTCTATATCATCCCATTCAGATATCAATTTAATGTATGTGTAGAGTAGTGGGGTGGGAAGAGATTAGTCCTGAGGCTGCTGATGCCATTCACCCTAAAATATACTAACACAAGCCTATTTTTTAATGGTGTAGCACCAGTCATATTCCAGAGTTTAATTATTAAATAGTCTTTATCTGTCTTCTGATTTACACATTTAAGTGCCTGAAAAGTGTCAAAAGACAAGTCATGATACCTATCTTCCAAGACCTTACAATCAAATATGAGGAAGTAGCTGAGAAATAAGCAAGTATAATGAGAAGATTATGGGGGCCAGTGCCATGGCTCACTAGGCTAATCCTCCGCCTTGCAGTGCCAGCACACCGGATTCTAGTCCCGGTTGGGGCGCCGGATTCTGTCCCAGTTGCCCCTCTTCCAGGCCAGCTCTCTGCTATGACCCGGGAGTGCAGTGGAGGATGGCCCAAGTGCTTGGGCCCTGCACCCCATGGGAGACCAGTCTCCTGCCTTCGGATCAGCACGGTGGCCATTGGAGGGTGAACCAACGGCAAAAGGAAGACCTTTCTCTCTCTCTCTCTCTCTCTCTCTCACTGTCCACTCTGCCTGTCAAAAATAACAAAAAATAAATAAAAAATAATAAAAAAGAGAAGATTACTGGAACCATGGTAGCAGCTGGTATCAGAATAACTAGGGGACAAAGGCAGGAATAGACAATTATAATCCAAGATGATGTGATAAAAAATAATAGAGAAGGTGAGCCTTGAGCTAATGTAAAGTTACTTGTTATAAATAAACAGATAAGATGTGTTGTTTTTATATTGCTAGATCAATCAAAAATTTATCTGCAAGACTCAAAGTAGACAAGACTTCTCCCCATAAGATCCAGATTCATATATCCATCTCAATTACTTGACAACTCAAACAAGCTTAACAGGTTCAATGTACAATTTACAATCTCTCCTTATAAACCTGATACTGTAGATATTCCACTGTGTGTCTCAAATCAGAAATACAAGTCAAACTTGACTCCTTCATTACTAAACCATTGTCAAGTTCTTTTGTGTTAATTTTACCCTCAAAATGTCTTTTGAATAAGTCCAATTCTTTGCATTTTCTCCTTGACTACTATAATTCAAACTATGGTTATCCCTGGTATTACATTATTCAGCCCTTAGAAGCATGCTTAGCACATACTAAACGTTCAACAGATGTTTTCTGAATAAATTACTGAAGTGGATTCCTAGGATCCCCTTGCTTACCTTCTAATTCACTTTTCAGGGGGCAATCAGAGTGATCTTGACAGCATTCTAATATGATAATGCCACTCTGCTAATGCAATCCCTTCACTGTCTTCCATGATTAGTAAGAATTGGAAGATTCCGCATGAATGAATTGGTTAATACTATATCTTGTACAAAACAAGATGAGAAATGTGAGTCGATGGACTTGTAATTCATTATTACTGTGATTGACCTCTGTATTAAATAATTGGGAACTCAGAATATGCCATACATCAGTGAATATTAGAGGAGAAAGAAGAGTTGGAGGAAGGTGGTGACCCTAAAAGGCACATTTTTAAATAAATTTTTATTGTAAATATTTACAAACACAAAACAGTTTATATAAAAACTCCATGTACTTATCACATAGATTTAACAATGATCAATATGTGTATTTTATTTTCTTTAAGTGGAAGTACATTAGGGGCAATCCTAAGCCTCATGTCAACTAATTTCAGCACATTTGAACGTGCCTTTTCAAAATATTTCAGATTCCCTTTAAAAACACATTCATTATAATACCTAATTAAAATATTAATAATTCTTTGGCTATATATCATAACAAAGTCATAATATTTTTTTTCAATTGTCTCAAAAATATATTTTTACATATAGGTTTTTAGAATCAGGATCCAAATAAGATTCATACATTAGTATGGTTATGTCTTCTAATTCTTTTAATCTGAAGCAGTCCTCCCCATCTTGTAAAATTTCCATTTCATTGATTTGAAGAAAGTAGGAGAGTTGTCCTGTAAGATACTCCTATAGTATAGATGTTTCTTTTTTATTCCATTGTGGTCTCATTTAACTTGATTCACTAGCCACATAAAATAAATTGGCAACCTAAAATATTTGAATAGATTTAGGTTTAATGTCTTTTTGTATCTCTTCTAACCAAGAACTTCACAAGTGAAACTGTGTATTTCATATAACCCTCCAAAGCAGTGATATATTATCTGGTTGTCTACTTACTGTTGATGCTAAAAGAGACACGGGATCAGGGTTTTAGTCCATGAAAAATGCTATATCAAGGGGTCAGCATTGTGGCGTAGCAGGTAAAGCCACCACCTATGAAGCTGGAATCCCATATATGTACCTATTCCTGTCCTGGCTGCTCCACTTCTGAGCCAGCTCCCTACTAAAATGGCCTGGAAAAAGTAGTGGAAGATGGCCCAAAGGTTTGGGTCCCTACCACTCATGTGGAAGACCCAGATTAAACTCCTGGCTCCTGGCTTTGGCCTGGCCCAGCGCTGGCCCTGTGGCCATCTGGGGATTGAACTTTTTGATGGAAAATCTCTGTCTCTCTGTCTGTCCCTTTCTCTAGGTAACTCTGAATTTCAAAATAAATTTTAAATAATGCTATAACAAAATATCTTAATCTGGGTGGCTTACAAACACCACAATTTACATATCACAATTCTGGAGATTGGAAAGTCTAAGAGCAAAGTATTAGTAGGCTCAATGTCGTCTGGTGAGAATACGGTCTCTGGTTCATAGAACACAGCCTTCAGCTGCATTCTGAAATGGTGGAAGAGGCAAACAGGCTACGATGTCACTAATTCTATTCCCAGGGTGGCAGGGGTGGGGCCAGTGATGGGGGTTATACTTATAAACTATTCACCTCCCACAGGCCTCTACATTTGAGTATCAGTGTCATATGGTTAGGATTTCGTGAAATGAATTTTGAGGGAACACAAACACTAGGAGTATAGAAGTGATGACAGATGGATCTCCCACTGTAAGTTACCTGTCAGTCTTTCATCCATTGATTATCTTTGTCTGGATTCATGTCTTAAGGGTCACAGAATGGTATTTTTTTTGTTATTTCTACCAATTTTCCATACTTTTGGCTGAAATTTCTAAGAAAAAATTTTCTTAATCATCAAAGACTTTGTTTAACTCAAAATATAATCCATAGGGCTGGCACTGTGACTTAGTGGGTAAAGCTGCCACCTGCAGTTGCCAGCATCCCATATGGGTGCTGGTTCAAGACCCAGCTGCTCCACTTCTAATTCAGTTCTCTGCTATGGCATGGGAAAGCAGTGGAAGATGGCCCAAGTTCTTGGGCCCCTGCACTCACATGGGAGACCTGAAAGAAGCTACTGGCTCCTGGCTTCAAATCAGCACAGCTCCAGCCATTGTGGCCATCTGGGGAGTGAACCAGCAGATGGAAAACTTCTCTCTCTCTCTCTCAATCTCTCTCTCTCTCTCTGCCTCTGCCTCTCTGTAACTCTGCCTTTCAAATAAATAAATAAATCTTTAAAAATATAATTCCACTTCTTTGCGTAGTGGCAGTATCGTAGCCAATGAGGTTTATCCGAGGCATGATTATTGCTAATTGAAAAATATAATTCACATAGAAAACTGAATTTGTAAGCATTTTTCCTCTAATTGATAACAGGATATGGTCTAAAGTTAATTTCTTTTTCTTTTTTTTTCTTCTTTTTTTATTTCTTTGATAATGTTCTTTCCTTTTTATATATCTTAACCTCAGTTGTACATTTTAGTTTATTTGCCAAATTTCCTTACATTTTGTTTCCATTTTTCATTTGTTCTATATTTGTTACACACTTCATCCTTTCCTTTTGGACAGAGTTCTTTATTTCACAAAAGAATATTTTTTATTTTTCATGCTTATTGCATCTTTGATTTCTAAGATTTCTAAGCAATGTTTTGGTTCTTTGTGGAACGGGACCTAATTTACTATCTCTTAACGTTTTCTCAGTCAGATGGGCCTCTAAGATTTTTATTTTGGCTTTTTATTCTATGGAGAGTCTTGACAGGTTACCTCACTTTCCCTTCTAGCACAACACGATACTCTGATTTCACTTGGGGTAACTGCCAGTCTCTATGGCCTCCAAAGTAGCTGCCAGTGTGCCAGTCTCTACAAGTGGATGCCCATGACCTACTTAACCAAATCTTATCTCACTACTTGAAAACTGACATGAAAGTGGTAGGATCTGATTTTCACAGCAGCAAATACATTACACATTCCAAAAAGTTAATCTGAAAGATTTGCTATAAATAGTTCTGTATATATAATCACATCATGACAAAGGATTAATTTGAATCTTTTTACATCAGAGAAAAATGTTTTTAGAAAATTTGCTTAATTGTACAATACACTGCCTTAGGTCCAAATCACTAATTCCAGACAAGTTTATTTTGCTTTTATTAACACAGAAATATCTTAGAAGGAAATCCCAATAACAAAATCTGGCTAAGGGAAATGGAAGGGTAAAAATTCATAAATAGGTACCCAAAGCCACTCCACTGATAACTAAGAATTTAAAAGAGGCCAATTCAAATGGGAAAGATGTCACAAAGTAAAACATATAAACACATCTATAGCTAACATTTGTTTTGATCGCACATTCTTCTAGGAAACACATGGCAACCAGATAGAAAATTATATTTTCATTGCCAGCAGTAAAAGGGCTAACCTGCCTTGGAATCCAAAGTATTAGGGGTGTTGTGTGTGTTTTAAAACTGAGCAAGTGCCACTTTACACAAATGGTAGAGATTCACTTTTGCAGTAGTGATAACTGTTTCTATTACAGAAATATCATTTTCTAAATATGGCTTTCAGACAAAAGACTAGTAAGTGAATTAATAAACTTCAGGTCTAATTAACTGCTGCTCTTTTGAGAATGGTTTATTTATGGGTGCCATGGGTTTAATGCTTTATTTAAAGCACAGTTTGTTTTCTATATCAAAGAATGGATAATATAAAAGCATAAATGGGATGGGATCCCAAGGAGTTATACTTCTGTTAAACCACTGGAGAACTGTACAACCCACCTGTCAGGGGGGTGTCTGTTTTCACCAAAGAATGAGAGTGAATCTTAAATTATTCTAAGTAGCTATCAGAAGACAGAAAAGTATTTTGGGAACAATAAAGTGCTATGCAAATGCCAGTTGTTATAATTAGTATTAAGACCTGTTCTCCATTCCCAGAAGGGGAAAATGACTAGACATTTTGCATGTTATAAAAATCCTTGTAACTCAGAACACTTCTTCAGCTTTCTCTGTATAAATGAAACTCAAATTTTACTTTTTCCTAATTAGCTTTACTTCTCAGTCCTATTTTATTCTCTTAGCTGGACAATTGCCAAAATTACTATGACATTAATTCTAAAAAGTAAGCAATTAACAAACCATTGGGTGATTTTTGTTAAAGTTTTAGCAAAGATTAACATCTCATTGAAGTCAACAATGCCTAATATTTACATTTTAATTTTTTATAACTTTTAATTATGAAAATGTTAACATAGAAAATTGAAATAATACTACAAGGAATACCTGCATCAATTTGATTCAATAATTACTAACTTAATTAAATTACTATATTTGTTTCCCAAATGTCTTAAAAATCCATAGTTGCTTATTTTAATAAATTTCTAGTTTTTTTTCTCTTTTTTTAATTAAATAAGTACAAACATAGCAGTCATCAAAAAGTTCATGCACATTATGAAAAAATTATGCATGGATTCCATTTTTAGCACCAAATTAAACTCATAGCAACTTGGTGTTATATATCTGGGCAGGATGTAGTTTGAGGCATTAAGGGTGTAACATCAGTATGAAAAGAACCCTATCAGACCAACACGAATTCTACTAAAAGTGATTCAAGAACAAATATCAAACTGATGGTGAAGCTTAGGTGGAAGAATGCTGAAATAATCTGTGCTTCACCCAAAGTTTATGGGGCCAATGCCCCAAAGAGATAAACAATTTATAAATGAACAACTTGCTTTAAGAAGGGATGACATGATGCTGAGGGTGAAGCCTGGTGCAGCAGACCACCCATGTCAATTTGAGAGGAAAAATTAATTTTGGTTATACCCTAATTGAAGAGGCTGCCAATTAACAGTAGAAATGACCAACACCACAGAAACCTCAATTGGCTCAGTTCACACAATTCTGATTAGAAAACTAAAGTGGAGAAAACTTTCTGTTCAAGGGTGCCAAAACTGTTGCACCCAATCCGGGGTAGATAAGACTGAACTTTCAGGGGAAATTCTTTTTTTTTTTTTTTTTTTTTTTTTTTTATTAAACTTTTATTTAATGAATATAAATTTCCAAAGTATAGCTTATGGGTTACAATGGTTTCCCCCCTCCCGTAACTTCCCTCCCGCCCGCAACCCTCCCCCCTCCCGCTCCCTCTCCCCTTCCATTCATGTAAAGATTCATTTTCAATTCTCTTTGTATACAGAAGATCAGTTTAGTATATACTAGGTAAAGATTTCAACATTTTGCCCATATAGCAACATCAAGTGAAAAAACTACCATTGGATTACTAATTATAGCATTAAATAGCAATGTACAGCACATTAAAGACAGAGATCCTACATATTTTTTTTTTCAAAATAATTAATTTTCTATGCCATTTCCATTTTAACACCAGGTTGTTTTGTTTTGTTTTTTTTTCATTTCCAATTCTCTTTATATACAGAAGATCACTTCAGTATATAATTAGCAAAGACCTCATCAGTCTGCGCCCACACAGAAACGCAAAGTATAAAAATACTGTTTCAGTACCAGTCCTAGCATCACTTGGCTTTAGACGACACATTAGGGACAGATCCCGCATGGGGTGTAAGTACACAGTGACTCCTGTTGCTGACTTAACAATTTGACACTCCTGTTCATGGCGTCAGTAATCTCCCTGGGCTCTAGTCATGAGTTGCCAGGGCTATGGAAGCCTTTAGAGTTCACTGACTTTGATATTGTTCCGATAGGGTCATAGTCAAAGTGGAGGTTCTCTCCTCCCTTCGGAGAAGGGTACCTCCTTCTTTGAAGGCCTCAGGGGAAATTCTAAACATTTCTTCTAAAGAATTCTAACAGCAGATGAAACATGGCTTTACTAGTACAGTCCTGAAGACAAAAAATAAAAAAATAAATAAAAAATAAAAAAGCAATGGCTACCAAGAAGTGGAAGTGGTACAAACTAAAAGTGGGCTGGTCAAATGGTCAACAGCACAGGTAATGGTAACAGGTGTTGGGGATATTCAATTCTTTTTGCTTGTTGACTTTCTGCTTATTCACAGTGATGTGTGAGAGCTAGTGAAAGTACTAGGGAAAATCTCAGGAAAACTTCGCTAGAGAGGCCTTCACCACAACAGGGCTCCTACTCATTCGTCTCAGTAAACAAGGGCAACAGTGAAAATTCCAGTGGGAAGTCACTAGGCATTTACCTTACAGTCCTGACTTGGATATTTATTACTTCCTTCTGTTTCCTCATCTTAAAAAGTCTTTAAAAGGCATCGATTTTTCTTCAGTTAATAATGTAAATAAGACTGCATTGATGGGATAAATTCTCAAAACCCTCAGTTCTTTAGGCATGGACTCAACATCACTTAGGAAAGTGTCTTAGTCTTTATAGAACCTATGATCAGAAATAAATGTGTATTTTTTTTTTATCTTTTAACCTCATCTCATATGAACTTTTTGACATCCCTTCATATGTTGGGTGTTTATTTCTGAGCACTCTGTTCTGTGCATTGGTCTATGCATATGCCTTTTTAACCTTAACACAGTTTTAAATACTATTACTGTACAACTATTTTGATACCAAAGATGTCTAGAGCTTTGTTTTCTTTCTCAAGGCTTATTGAATATTTGTCATATTTTGTGATTGCACATGAATTTTAGAATCACTTTTTCTATTCCTGTAAAAAAGGTCATTGGAATTCTGATAGGGGTTGCATTGGTATTTAGATTGCTTTAGGTAGTATGGACATGATAACTAAATGTTGTCATCCAGTATCTGAACACAGGATGCTTTTCCATTTTTTTCTATCTTGTTTAATGCCTTTCATCAGTCTTTTGTAATTTTCAGTATATAAGTCTTACACTTCTTTGCTTAAGTTCTTTATAGGTATTTTACTATTTTTGCTTCTGTTATTAATGAGATTATTCTCATAATTTCCTTTTTAAAGATATGTATTTATTCATTTATTTGAAAGGCAGAGAGAGATAGAGAGAGAGAAAGGGAGAGAGAGAGAGATGGTTCACTCCCTAAATGGCCACAATAGCCAGGAGCCTAGGAAACCATCTTGGTTTCCCACATTGGTGCAGGGGCCAAGTCATCCCTGAGGCCATCTTCTGCTGCTTTCCAAGGCATATTAGCAGGAACTGGATGAGAAGTGGTGCAGTAGGGATTCAAACCAGTACTCGTGTAGGATGCCAGCATCATAGGTGGTGGTTTAACCCCTTGTGTCAGAACGCTGGCCCCTCTAATATCCTTTTACAATAACTAATTGTTAGATACCTTATTTTTGGCACAAATTATTCTATTATGTGGATGTACTATGTTTTATTCTTTATGGACATTTGGTTCGTTTTCAATATTTTGATGTTAGAAAAAGATAATGCCAAAGTAAATTATCTTGCGTACATGCTGTTTCATGTTGAGGAATCTATAACATTCATAACAGTTGCTATACTCGCTCTGCTCTGAGACAGTCACATAGTACTTTCTTCCATCTCCTTACCTGAAAAGTCATCTTTGTAGGGCCTTCCTGAACCACTCTATTTAGAACAACTGCCTCCCAGCATTTTTACTCCCCCATTAGAATTAACACCCATGAAAGATTTAAATAATATTTTCATAAACATGTACAAATTAGAAGGGGAGAAGAAAGAGGAGCACGGAGAAGCAGAGATATACAGGATGGGATGGATGGAGGGTGGAAAAAAGAGATGAAAGTAAATACAGAGAAACAATGGAAGGACAGAAGGGAGAAGATACAGGGGGTGGAGGGATCGAGGAGGGCTGAGAGGGAGGTCAGGACACATTTGTAATTATAGGAAGGAACATCACCATCTCTCCCATTCACTCTATGTGTCAACAATGAGCAGCTTCTAGTACTGACTAGGAGCACAGGCTCTGGATCAGATTGTCTGAATCTAAATTCTACTGCCTCCACTTTTTGTGACTTTTAGCAGGAGGCTTAATTGCATTGTGCCTCATTTCCTTCATTTTTAATACAGAAATAATAACTTCTTTCACTTTACACGATTACTATCTGTGTGTTAGCAAGGAATCCTAGAACATTAGCACATTCTCAATAAGTACTAATCAGTGTTCTTTTGGAAAAAATATAAAAGAAGGCTGGAATTTATGGAAAAAAGCATTCGATCACTTTAAGGGAAGAGTATATACACACATGTGTATATGTATGTACACATATAACACACACAAATTTACTCCAAGATTGTTTACAAAAATAATGAAAAATGGTTGCAAACTCTGGATTTTATATCAGAAGGCATCAAAATATATTTTCTCATCTTTTTTTAAACATTTATTTTTTATTTATTTGAAAGAGAGAGACAGAGAGAGAGGAGAGAGATTAAATCCTTACAAATTAAGGATTGAAGAATGGAAAACAGGGACAACCAGAGTCTCTGACAGTGTGATGAAACTACTGCACAAATTTTAGATTGCCTACATGCAGAATTCATGTTACAGGAGAAAAAAACTATGTATGTTTTAAACTGCATCTCTAAGTTCTACTCCTATCCAAATTCATCCAAAACAATACAAAAAGAAATCAAAATCAAAATAAGAATTCTAAGTCTTTTGTTTTAAATTCTATTCTTAGTAACTTGTAATTGAGAATACCAAAGAATTTTCATAAAAAGGACAGAGAGCTCTACACACCAACCTTTGTATATTGATACATTACAACGCAAAAAACACAAACAAACAAACAAACAAAAAAAACCACAAAAAACTAAATCAGTGCAACGGGTATCAAACAATCAGTGGAAGAATATTAACATCAACAACAATTGAAAAATATAATAGAATCACATGAGCAATAAGGCAAAACCCATTGATGGTGAAGAAAAGAAGTAATTTTTCTAAAGTCATCACTTTGAAAAAATGAGGTTTGTCCACAAATCTCATTTAAAACTGTGTAGCCTCATTCTTAGAACATATTGTCCCCAGAGGGAAACCAGTATGGCCTCTTCTGTGTTTTTGTTGCTTCTTACTCTAGCAGTTCCATGTTAATTTCAGGGTGTTGACTTGCTTGTCTTTTATAACCAAGCTATAAAAGGGGCCCCATAGTGCAATGTACAATAAGTAATTTAATGCACATCTCTTTAGGAGTTTGGAGTGTGATAAATTTATATGAAAATATAAGCCTGCTCTCACAAACCTTAAAATCAATAGAGGGAATATCAAAATGTAATCTTCAAAAAATAATATAAATAAATGTTATAGATGATGTTCACTGAAGAAATGTCAGGTATGCAAACAAGGTATTCTTTGAATTCACAGTATTCATATGAAATCAAGGAAGGCAGAAAGAAACATTTACATTTTTGTCAAACAATTTAAACTCACCTATGTCATTTAGAATAACTTTTTGTCTTAGTGGGAGGCACACCTTGAAAATTCAATCCCTACCAATACTCATATATACATAGTCAAAAGTTAAACACACAATTTATGGAGATTGAAGTTTCCTCTGAAGCTTGGCCATGAACACTTAGGTAAAGGCCAGATATGTGACTCCTATATTTATAGCCATGCTTTTATCAATATTTTTGGTAAACAATTTGACTATTTCCATATATAGACTAATATCCTGTCAAAACATATTTGCCTATTTTGCTAATATATCTATAATAATGCTGCTACACAGTACTATGAATTACAGTTAAAGTATGTTTTAGAATGCAGGCATCATACATCACATTCCAATAGTTAGGTAAGAGATTTTGCTTTCAAAACAGGTTAATAAAGTAAGACAGTTTTAGGGGAAGGAAACTGTTTCTAAAGGATTAATTTTTTGCCACTGCCAATGAAAATAACAGCTGTTCTCAAAAAAACTTCATAAAAACTTACCACACTATGAAGGTTACTTTTACAAAAGTTGACAGTTTCCAAGATATTGGGAGCATTTTCTTCATGAAACTTTGGTTGAATGTTAACTATATGATAATGCAAAACTACAATTGTTTGGATGTTATGGAAATGGACTTATCAAAATACTCTTGTAAGGAAGATATTAATGCATTGACATATCTATGATTATTAATAACTCAATGGAAAATTTGGGCTGAAGGATGATCTGTTGTTATTACTGCTATTGACAGAGATACATATCCAGGTAAAGAAAAAAAGTGAATATGTTTGTATTCTTAAAATACACTCTCTTGATGAATGTGATTAAGTCATAAACCAAAATTAAGGTATGGAGTTCTTCTTTCTCCAACAATTTTAATTTTCCCCTATCCCTTGTAATAGTAAAAAAGTTCCTATTGTGAAGTTTGGTAAAAACAGTTATGCCTTATTATTTTCTAGCCATACCTTGGTAGAAATGCAAGGCAGAACAAGCACAAAATATGTGAGAGAATTTGTGTATAAGTTTGTTCAGACAAAAAAAACAGCAAATATTAAAATTTGTATTTGCAAGTAAAAATAATTTTGGTCAACAGCTATTAGTCCTGAATATGGTTTGTTTTTTTAAATATATGTCTAGTATTAATTGTAAGCCACCAGCAATTCCTTCAGCTCATGACGGTGAAGGGAGAGAAGGGCACAGCATACAGAAAAAGGGCTCACAAAACAGGATGAGAACCACAGATTCAATGACATTTATTCAAGGTCAGTAAGTAATACTCTTTTTAATAAGCTAATCATATGAGGATCAGTACACCATGAGCCAAAGTCAGAAATCGATGACAATTTTTGCCTCAACATTTGGGAGTTTGTAGTTGTAATATTGACTGCTTCTTTATAATTGGATAACTCCTGTATTGAGTTTGTCCATGATGCCTCAAACTCAAAATGTCTTATATTTTCCATACTTTTCCTGAAAGCTCCCATGTTCTTATGCTTTAACAATGAGTCTGATCACATTTTTTTATGTCCTGCTTTTTAAAGACATGGTTGGACATGTGGTAGAAGGGACTCAGCCCAGAAGTGCAACCTGTGCATGTGCAGAAGGAAAATCTTACTGGGGGTACCAAAGAAACCAGAGTATCCCCAGATCTTTTATGTAAGAGGTCCATTGAACAAGCAAAGCTGGAATTATAAATTCATAAATTGATTTTACCATGCTGGCCTGTTTCTAAGACCCTCCAAACAGAATTTGCCCACCAGCATTTCTCTATACCTAACCCTATACCAGCTTTCTCCTACCCAAACCTTGCAACTTTTCCCAGAGCCCCACAGTAGATATGGGTCTCAGTCACATTCTGCTTCTTACTGGCCAGTAATAAAGATAATCCCTTCTCAAAAGGCAGGCATAACAGATTGTTTGGGGTGCTATGCGTTGCACAACTACCTCATCAGATAACAATATTTCTCAGATACTTAATTAGGAATTTTTTTCTATTTGAAGAGATAATCCTAGGTCACATAATTATTTTAAATAAAATACGGCTTTAATTGTATGATGTGTCTCAATTTACAAAGCATTTTCATGAAAGTGTTTTTACTTAAGCCTCATAAATTTAAGAAGTTCACTCCAGTTTAAAAATGAGGAAACCTTGGATTTTCACTGACATGTGCCTTGTAAATGGTCAAGCCAAGATGGTAATCAAAGTATTTTAACTCTATCAAGTTATTTCCAGTTTAACACAATACTTGCATTTCATGACACTAAAAACATACTGGTTGTTATATTGCTCACTTATGAAATAATTTATCATAATCCTCAGGCATGATACTTGTTTGAAAACTCATCAAAAATATATCCAGTATAGGCATTTTTAAGTGAATTAAATATTTTGATTGCCTTAAGCATTTTATTTCTTGAGACTGAGTTCAGTTGGTATTTAATTCTCCTTAAGAGAGATATTTATAGATTAAAACTACCTTTCCAGACTGCTGGTCTCTTTCCAAACAAAATTTCTTTTTACTTTCCCCCCAACTCTGGCACAAGTTTCTGCCTGTAACAGCAGGAATACAAATTATGTCCAAAGCACTTACGTCGTTGGCAGAAGTATTTTCTCTTTTGCTATAAATTTATCAAACACTTTTCAAAACAGTAAATCCCTGAAAACAAGGGCTGAATTCCAAATTGGATCATCATAGTTATGTCATTTACAATGCTTCAGTTACAAGAATCTTCAATTATCCATTGTAAAGATCCTGCGTTTGAGAGCAAGAGCAATTTGCTATGGGTCTGAACTGGCAAACTAATTTTCAGCCTCAGCAACTCTATTTTTTTCCCCTTAAATTTTAGGTTGATTTTTCACTATGGGAACTACACTGTTAATCAGTGATCAGTTCCTCCATGAGTCTTTTCACTCAACATATGAATCTGCATTGCAATTGCTGATAGTGGCATCATCAAATCAGGAGCAGATGAAAGACAAAGGAACAGCCTTGAAGAGCAAGAAGACAGAATTGAGTGCATAAGACATCATTTATAATGTCCTTATGTGTGCAAATTCAATTAGAGGTAAAATATTGATTAGGTAGTTGATGTCACAGATAATATATTCTGGAAAAGCAATTAAACATTTCCAATTTTTCATTTTTTAAATATTCACAACCCTAGAGAAGAATTAAAGATGAGTTAGTTAGGAAGTAAATGGTGCTGATGAAGGAGAGAAATGAATCAAGCATGGAAAAACAGCCACAAGGGTATTTGTTTAAATCATCAAGTACTTAGCAAGCATTTATTAAGTTCCACATATTTGCTAGGCACTCTGTCAAGCAACATGGGTTCAAAGATGGACAAAGAAAATGAGACATAATCCCTTCCTTTACAGAATCCATTCCTTTACACCTCTGACAGTTGTGAACAGAAGCTTGTTCTTAAAAACACCTTACACCACAGGTTTCAAGTTCACACAGGCATCTATTTGGAGTTATGGGAATATAACTGAGCACATGGATGTCACTTATCTATTGACCCAGTAAACAAATAGAACATAAGAGCATAGTAGCACAAATGGCCACCATCAAAGCAGGGATTTCCTGAGATTTCCCCAGTCTCTGAATGTTTGACCCTTGACTTCAATTTCTAAACTGTATTAAGAAATATTAACCAGATGTAAACTCAGAGAAAGACTTCTGGGCATTTGACAGTTTATCAAATAGGAAGATACCCAGAGAATTCAAACATAACTTTGAATAATTTTAATAAAAAACATTGAAATACACAGGAGGAAGAGATGTTATGGAAAGTTCCAATGCATTAATATATAAGTAGAAGGGACTATAAGCAATGCACATAGCTATGACAGTATTTATTTCTTGGAGTACAAAATGAAGAAGTCTAGCAGCTGGAGACAGCTCAGGGAAAGAAATCAAGTCAGATATGGAACAAAAAGTAGTATATAGTTAGCAACCAAAGATAAAAGGTGTCTGGATTATATAAGAGAATATCTCTAAGTGTAAAGAAAATAGAAAATATGTGTACAAATATAGGTTTTTTTCAGAGCAAATTTTTATAAGAACACATGAATTAATCAGCTAATAACAAAATATTCTTCTTTGGGAGAGAGTAGATACATATTTAAAAGAGGGATACAGACATCAGTATGTATTGTTATATATAACAAGCTACTCAAGAATAGCTTGGATAATCTAACAAACTGAAATTATTTGCTCAAGTTTCTCATGATGAAGAAGCAAGAACTCAGGAAATATACAGTAGTATTCCACCTTGAAACAGAAAGTGTATTTTGGAATAAAATGAAATATCATTCATTGAGGGGGTCTTTCATCTGGCAAATCTGCACGTTCAGAAGAGAAAGGAAATTATGTCACAGAAGAAAAAAAAAGGCCTTTAGGCAGTCAAAAGAAATTTCCTAAAGTCATAGTACAGGCAACACACTGTTCCCGGTACAGTGCCTCGTGCACCTGTTGCTCACTGAGTTAATCAAGAAGGAAATTCCCAGGACTTCCTTCTGTGGGCATTTAGCCTTTACTTTGAATACCCGCCTGGCTTGGTCATGTGCTTTTTTTTGGTTCAGTAAAGATTAGAGAGGGTGATAAATCCTATGAGAAGAAATGGGAATAGCTGTTTTAAAGACTGAAGGAAGAGCAAGAAAATAAAATCTGAAGAAGCCTAAAGAAAACTCAACGTCTTTTAATGTTGGAATCTGCCCTTGAAATGACTCTGCAGAAGAAGGTCTGCAGGACAGAAAGAAGTCACAACCTTGTTTCAGTCGTCCATTCTCTCCAAGCACATCTATGGATTCTTCCCTTAAAACTTTCTTAGTCCTGTTTTGCTTTCATTTCCTCAGTAACTTCTAATATCATATATTTTATGCATTTTCTGTGCTGTGGCTCCTTTGAGAGTCTCAAATCATTGTTAATAGTTTAGATTTCTCTACCCTCTCAGGAACCTAGTTGTTTTCACCTTGAAAGGAAAATGTATGCTTCCCCCTAACCCCAGCATGTTCCCAGCTTTTGAGGTATTTAATGTTAAGAAAAACAAAATATATGCCCCATGGAATTCACTGCCTGGAGAGAGAGATAATTAATATAGACTTTTTACAGTAACAAATGCAAGGGTATAATACTGATATATAGTATATAATACAGATAGAATCACCAGGGAGGCTAGGGAAAGGCTTCCTTGAGAAAGTGACAGGTGAAGAAAAGATCGGCAGGATAAATAGGATTATGTAGTAAAAAGGGAAAGAAGAGTATCCAAAGTACAGAGACCATAATTTCCAAAAGTCCTGTGGCAAGAAGAAACATGGTAAGACCCAGACACTTTTGAAGACCTGTATAGATAGTGCAACAAGAATAACAGAGATGTTGATGTGCAGTCAGAGTAGAGAAGGAGATAAAGGGTCATATTAAGGAGTTTTCTCTGTATTTTAAGACAAAGATGAAAAATTAAATGGCTTTAAGCAGAAGTAGAGTCTGTAATATGATCAGGATTAACAATAGTCACACACACAGAAATTATGTTTAAACTCTTCTATTGATGAATGCCTATAATTATGACAGTTGTAAAATTTTCAGTGTTTTTCATTACAATGGTTATTTGAAAAAAACAATGTCTTTGGAATAGATTTTAGTTATCTGGAAAATCAAATTGTAACAATTAATTGTCAACAATGTCAGGAAAAGTGGGTGTTTTTCAACATCAAATTTAAATGAACTTATTTTAACATTTAATAATAAAGAAAATGAATAATGAATATATATATAATGATGACTATAACTGAAATATGGCAAGCAAACTGGTTATACAATAACTGATGAAGAAGAAATGCTGAGAAGTGGCTTACGAAAACCATCCTGAAAGCTCCAAGAGCTTCTCCTGAAGTGATGCGCTTTCCTTTCCATACTTAAGGAACAACAGGACTACCGTGTTATGCACTTCTTTTACTTCTGAATCTCATTCTTTCCCCTATCACACAAGAATTCCCATTATAACCCAGGCAGTTGTAAGAAATGACTCCAGCAGTTGCTCAATTCCTATTGCTTGGTATTATAACAACAGGAGGTGCACTTTAAAGAACTCAGGAATTTGTTTAAATTTAAGGTTCCATTAAGTTCCAAACGTGTTTCAGATTAGTACTCTTGGTATGCTTGCTTGTGCATGCGTGTGAGTGTGTGCACATATCATCGACTACTAGGCTATAAAACATAAAAAATATAAAAGGAAGCATCCTGTGAGGCTTTTATTTAGTTTTACTTATGCAGATAACACAATTGTACAAAAGCACAACTGTTGTACTTCATGCACAGACTGTTTCTTCATTCATGCTCCCAGGCTATCCAGGCAGAATATAACATAAAAGAAAAGGCATGAGGTCTAGAAGTCTGTTTTTATACCATTCAAGAAAAACCTCACTTTTCCAACTTAGCTGTTCAACACTGTGCATACACAACACATCTTTGACAAAATTGCTTCCTGCAGTTACTTTTATTTTCCAAATAAGGTACAGTTACAGAAAAATATCAACAACTTTCCATAACCCTGCTGAAGATGGCAAAAATAATGCTCTATGTCATTCTGGAAAACAAAGAAGAGCATCTGTACCCACAGAGGCCCAGAACCAACTCCAGCATCTTTGGAAGCTATCCAGTGGGTGTGTTGCCAGACCCGAAAACATTTACTAATAAGATTCACAAAAGGTCAGCCAAAATGGGGCCTTAGAGGACGTTACTAGTGACTCTATGATGGGTCCAAGGAAACACATGAGAATTGAAGGGCTGAAAGGCCTGGCAGGGGTCAGACTGTGGTCCTTGCCAGTCATCCCTGAGCCCAGGAATTCATGGCCCATTCCAGAATGGTCTCCACTCAGACATTCTGGCACTCTCTTGGGCTACACACTGAGTCATAGGATGTGGCAAATAGTCCAGCAATTATCATCCTGGCATTTCACATCGTGGAAATCATGAGGTTGCCTTTGTTCTATTTTATGAGTGCCAAACTGGCAAACAACAGGGCAAAAGATGACAGGAAACTTTTTATATGTTTATTCACTAACGCCCTTTTTGAAGTCAATTAGAAATTTGTGTGGTGGCATAAAATGTAACTGTTTTCATAAATAAAAGAAAAAGGGTAGTGTGTGGAAGGGCTTGGGCACAGCTGAGTCCTGGAATGATCTGAGATGCTGAAGACTCCCTGTGCTTCTCCGAGTTTCTTTCTTCTTCCTGGAAGACCCTTCACCCCTCATCTCTAACAGAAGTCCACTCCACAAGGAGCAGAGTGATAACACAGCGAAGGGAAGTAAGCAGCAGCGATAGACTATTTCTGCCCTATACCTGCCTGTCAACTGGTCGGATTCACACTGCATGCTGTAGCATTCCAGGTACTACTCCAAAAGAACCAGTTTTCAGAACTACACCAAACTGCTCCCATTTGTACCATAGAACTCCTGTAAATCATAATTTTAACTATTATAGCTTATAGCATCTATTTATATAGCAAAATATAGGAGCTTAAATGGTTAAAGTAAGCTTTCCCTTTTGAGTGAGGTTGTTCTACAAATATATATATGGACGTATACACACATGTACTCATATTATTTGTAATAATATGATATGTATAATAATATATGTAAGTGAAATTAACTCAAGCAATATTTCCATTTTCTCAGCTATAGACCACTGGTTTATCATGTAACTCAATACCAAGGATATTAATACTAGCAAGAGACTTTTTTATAAGCAGGCAAATTTCTCGTATATCTTCACCTTAAGAGGAACTATTTTCAATGCCATTTAGGCTAAAATTAGCAAAGTGTCAGGCTTCTATATCGAAATAATAACATCTGAGAAAGACAAAATTTGGTGGCTTTGACTGTCTTAAGGAGGCTATCTAACAGCTGGCAATTAGTTTATGGAAACCAATGACCTATTTTAATCCTGAAAGAGTGGGCCTCAATGATTAATTTCACCTCACTAGCCTTCAATTTGCATACTGGAATGATGTATAATATCCTAGTGAACAAATGAGCAAATTTCCCCCTTTATTGTTGTTTTAAATTATTGGGGACCAAAAAGAAATAAAACTTAATTAAGATCTTAGTATATTTCAAGAAGCTAAGAATTGTCTTCCACGTTGCCATGGATATGAGTGTCTTGTTTATAATAATGGACTTTTCAAAGAAACTGAAGCTCACTAAGATCACTAATTACAAAGCAGAACTTCTATGGTAATATTCCACTGAATTTAGAAAATTTCTCAGTCCTCAGTGCTTCACTTTCAATAGTCTATAGTAGCAATTTTTCCTACAATATTGTTCAAATGTCATATTAAAATGATTAATATTTTAGTGTATTTTTAAACAAAATACGAATTTCTGTTCACTACAGTTCTGTTAGGGAAAACAATTATTTCACAGTTCAAAAATATGCTTGTGTTTTTAAACATTTTGTGGTCATGAAGACAGTTTAAAAATGCAACCCTGAGTGTTCACTATGTGTGTTATTTTGGGTTACATACATGTTTAACTAATTTGAATTTGGGACTAGGAATTTTTGGCAGCTTTAAGAGAGGCTGAAATAAAAATCAGTAGTTTATAATTTGAGTGTACATGAAAATAAAATTTACGTATCAAATATTCTACCCAGAGATAGAGAAAGGTATTCTGATATGTTTTCCACCAGGTTAATGTTTGTTGTGCACCTTAAGATCAATTTTATTAGATTGAAAAAGTAATTTATATATACCAAAAGCAAAATCATGAGAATGGCTGATAATTATTCGGTATTTTTTAATCAGGTCTTATATGATATTATGTATATAGACTACATTGTTCAATCTGCATAATAGCTATTCAAATTTTCATTTTACAGTAAAAAAACAAACAAACAAAAAAACCTGGTCCTAAGGCAAGTAAATAATCCATCCCAATGTACAGCTGGTTTTAAGAACAGACTGCCGTGCACTTGTACTCCAAAACTAATGATCTCAGCTCACCTGCAGACCATATATACATATCAATTCATTATTATATAATTAAACTAATCTTCCTTTATCAATATCCTCATATATATTTTATATAGCTTCACATACATCTTGGTACACGTAATATTAGTTTATATATTTAACATTCTTCAGAATCACCACCCCCTCTGCAATCAGTCTTCGAAAACAGAACAGAAAGACAATGGAGGGGCATGGTTCCACATGGGATCTGATAGTCTAATAGTTACGCTTTTGGACTCTTTTTCCAGAAAAAAAAAAAAAGAAAGAAGAAAATGCAAGTTTAGGTCACTCAACCTAAAATACTCCTCAATTACTCAAAACTCAAAACACAAGGCTGATCAGGTTTTCTGTACTATGAGACTTAAATTATCTTAGGTGTTTTAATCATGGAAACAGACAACTGTGGATACCTAGACCTCTCCCAAAGAGCATCTAATAACTACATTTGTATTCTAACATCTTCTTTGGTTTACTGCCCAAGTTTAAAGCCAGGCACGTACTTACTTTATGTATAAACAGTAGTAGTATCTCTATAATAGTCTTACATTTCTATCCATTCCTTTAAAACTATTTAATGAATACATGTGATGTATCAGCAATGTACAAGGTACTATGTATAGATGCAAAGATTAGTAACAAAAAGTCCCCACCTTCCATGGCTCAGTGTGGAATATGGGAGACAGACATGTAGATCTAAGCTATAATGTACTGTGCTAAATGTTTTAAAAGTGTCTGAACATTATATGATTGGTGACTACAGAAACTTTATTGCTATCATTAGATATATTTACTTTTAAGATTTATTTATCCATTTGAAAGTCAGAGTTATACAGAGAGAGGTGAGGCACAGAAAGAGAGAGGTCTTCCATTTGATGGGTCACTCCCCAGTTGACTGCAAAGGGGGAGCTGAGCCGATCCGAAGCCAGAAACCATGAGCCTCCTCCGGGTCTCCCATGCGGTGCAGAGGCCCAAGGACTTGGGCTATCTTCTACTGCTATCCCAGGCCATAGCAGAGAGCTGGAACAGAAGTGCAGCAGCCAGGTCTTGAACCTGCACCCATATGGGATGCCGGCACTTCAGGCCAGGGCATTAACCCACTGCGCCACAGCGCTGGCCCCTTTAAATATATTTAATACATGTGAAGGAGTTTTCCATCTAGGGCAAGAGCAGGACTCTTCTGTAAGAGGAAATCTATGCTCTGGCCTGGGAAGCAGTGGAAGATGGCTCAAGTGCTTGGGTCCCTGTACTTGTGTGGGAGACCAGGAAGAAGCACCCGGCTCCTGGTTGCAGACTAGCACAGCTCCTGCCATTGCAGCCATTTGGGGAGTGAAGCAACGGAAGGAAGACCTTTCTCTCTGTCTCTCCTTCTCACTGTCTGTAACTCTATGTCTCAAATCAAATAAAAATACAATCTTTTTTTTTTTTTAAAGAGACCATCTCAATTAGAAGTGAAGCAAATGAATTCAATGAGGAAACCAGTTGTCAGAGAGATAGGGTGTCCAGCCTATATGGTAGGAATCTGGGTTAAATCTGCAGCAGAGAGCAGAGGCTGTAGCTGATTAGAGAGGGCAGGAGGTGGGGGAGCAGGGTGGATGCCAGGGTCATTCTGAGGTTCTATCTATCTGCCATGGCTCTAATGAGCCATACACACACAGTTCCTCAGGGAACTCTTTTGTATGCTCTGTATCAAGTTCTTGTGAAGGGAAGATAAATAAATGAAACAAAGAAAAATAAATTTAAAATTAAAGTAGGGGCTGGTACTGTGGTGTAGTAGGCTAAGCCTCTGCCTGTGGTGCCCGCATCCCATATGGGTGCCAGTTTGTGTCCCGCTGCTCCTCTTCTGATCCAGCTCTCTGTGGATGGCCTGGGAAGGCGGTAGAAGATTGCCCAAGTGCTTGGGCCCCTGTACCATATGGGAGACTGGAAGAAGCTCCTGGCTCCTGGCTTCTGCTTGGCACAGCCCCAGCCATTGCGAACTTTTGGGGAGTGAACCAGCAGATGGAAGACCTTTCTCTCTGTCTCTTCCTCTCTTTATAACTCTACCTCCCAAATAATACACAAAATCTTTAAAACATAAATAAAAGCATATAAATAAAATTTTAATTTTTATTGTTCATAATGAATAGGTGTTTGATATATTAGTCTCTATATTTCTTTTTTGGAAATATTTAACAATAAAAGTATAGATTATTACTTGCATGCTTATATTTTTAAAAACAACGTTATTAACTAATGGAAAATTCTGATACTCATGATTATTAAACCTTAGATTCTCCTTTGAGAAATGAAATCATTTTGATAAATTCAGGGAAATGTTGACATGTGAGAATTTCTTATGTTCAAATGACTAAACATTTCATACATCTGCAGATAGGTGCAAAATTGCTATCAAGTCCTCTTTTCTGTTAAAAAATTAATGAGTGTTCAGTGAAGCCATAACAAAGAATTTTCCTCTAGGCATGTTATAAAAACACTTCTAGCTCTGGTATGAATGCAAAGTCTTGCTTGAGAGCCAGGGAATTAAAATATGCACATCTTTGAAGAGGATGAATGCTACACAAAAGAATTCTTTTGATTTTCTTCACATTTACAAGCCTGCCCGACCTTATGAGCTACGATTTTATAATGAAATGTCTTCCTAAGGGAGGATTCAGGAATAATTAATGATTAAAATCAGAGCATTCTCCTCATCTCCTCTGAATCCTTAAGCATAAGGAGCTCCAATACTTTCTGAACATCACCAAACTATGCCATCAATCCTACGGTATCCCTCATAAAGGATGATTTTTGTCCCCAACTGATACTTCACATTTCCTCAGGAGTAAGGGATTTGCTAGCACTCTGCCAGCTTTTCTATTACAGAATAATGCTAGGGTCTGAATTTGCATCTGTGATTCACGGCACATTCATTTCAGTCTCATTACAAGGGAAAATCAGTTTTGGAAATGTGAGATGTGAGCCTGTTGAAAGAGCATATTCATAAGTCTGTAAAATAAATAATCACTAACACAGCCAGAATTTGTCCATTATGCTTATGATAAAAACTTCACACTTTCATTTTATCTTTTCCTCTTCTCCTCTTAAGAACCCCTTTGGGTATTTTATAGATACTTTTCAATTACCTAATATTTATGCCATTAATGACTATAAATAAAATAAAAATCCCAAAATATTTAAAAAATCTGAAGACCTCTCCTTGTACACCAACACTTCTTTTTAAGAATTTTATTCTCACAATTTCAGATTACAAATAAAATCTTCAAATGTAAAATTTAATCAATTAAAAGTGCTAACTGATTCTTACATAACAATAAGAAACATAGGAAAATATTTCAAATACAAGAATTATTGAAACAAGAAAAAACTGTGGAACAGGCTTGTGGACCAATGGGTTAGGGGACAACTTGGGATGCACACATCCCATATCAGAGTTCCTAGTTCAAGTCCTGGCTCCTTTGTTTCCTATACAGTTTCCCATGAATGTGCCTGGGAAGGGAATGAATGATGACCCATGTAATCTAGTCCCTGATACCCATGTGGAAGGCTGAGATGGCATTCCTAGCTCCAGGCTTCAGCCTGACCTAGCCCTAGATATTGTGAGCATCTGAGAACTGAACCAGTGGATAAAAGCCTTCTGCCTTTCAAATGAGTAAATATTTTGAAAAAAGAAAAAAAAATTCTGCTTTACAGATTTATGGAGGGAAATCATTTTCATCAAATCTAAAATATCTAATACGTATTATAACATAAACTCAATTATATGTATGTTTTCTTTTTATAAGCCTTATTACTTTTATTTTCCCAGGTATTTGCATCTAGTTGAAAATAAACTTCCTTTAAATGACCTTTAAAGTGTCAATTATTCTGGGAAAGAAATGGACACTTCAATTAAAATGCCACTGTGTCACAGTTTCATCCTACTTAAAAATGCATGCAGATGAGGACATCCTTGAACAGCTGAAGTTTTGAGGTTACCTAGAAAAATTATATTGCAGTCACTGGCTTGTGAAGAAAGCTCAATCACCATTTCTTTATCATCATTCTTCATAATTGATTACAGAGAGTCTACCATAAACTGACTGTGGGATCTTAGGCAATAAAAAATTCTTTAAAGCTCTGTTTTCTACATTGTAAAATGAAATTAAAAAAATTATCAGTGCACATACCTATTTGTCAAACCTATCTATCACCTATCTCAATATTATTGAAAAAATTCAGTGGTCAGTATTTTTTTAATTCTTTGTGTGAATCACATAGTAGATCCAAATATTTATAAGGAAGAGAGCAAAGCATGTGCATTATGCCTGTTGGAATTGGTTGTTACTCTGTCTTGTGGCTCCTGATTTTTTTAGGGAGGTCAGGGTATTTTTCTAAATTTTCCAAACTAACAATAATGTTCACTGTTACAATAAATTTTTAGAAACTTTGGTGCCCAGTCTCTATGAATTGAAGGTCTTCATTCATTTGTTTAAAAGAATGGTTACTGGGTACCTTCTACATTCCAGGCATTTTCATCTCATTTCATTAAGCAATGATTCTCAGTCTTTGGTATACAAACATCCCCTGGGAAGTCTGAATGAAGACTCCATGCCAGGATTCTATCCCAGACCACAGTAGTCAGTACTGTCCATGTGATTCTAACATGCAGCCAGGGCAAAGAACCACTTCGCTAGAGGCGGAAGATAGAGCTGTGAGCACCAGACAAGATTCCAGTTACCTGGAGCCATTGTTCTTCAGGTGCAAGTTAGTACATGACTAGAGAAATAACATAATTTTAGATAGTGAACAAAGCCATAATGGAAATTAAGCATTTTGTAGCAATAGAGAGAATGGGGAGAATGGGGTAGAACACTTTTGACTGGTGGTTAAGAAGGCTTCATAGAAAAGATGACATCTGAACAAAGACCTATTCAAATATCAGGAAGAACGGAACCTGGAAAGATCTGGCTGAATTGTCATAGGAGGACACAGATAGTATAAAGGCCTTGAGCTGATATTATCTTCATGAAGCTGAACAAAAGAAAGGGGGCCAATCAACCACATGCTTAACCTTGTAAGAGGAAAAGAGAAAGCCCATGGCAGATCAGAAAGGCCTCATAGGCCATGGTAAATGTCCCCAAAGTGGGTGTTAAACAGAGGGATGTAAAGATTTGACTTACATAGTTATAAACTGTTCTAATTAGTGTGGAAGACAAGCTGAAGAGGAAGATTATTAGGAGAATTTCAGCAGCACAAATTAGAGATAATGTGACTTGAACAAGAATGGAAGTGGGGAGAGGAAGTCATGTTTGAACACTGGAAAATTCTGATACGTGTTGAAGCCAGGTGATGAGGTTCATGATGCTGAGACAACTGAGGAATAGCTACCAGCTTTTGAGAGAAAGATTTCGACCCAAGAAATTCATATGCTCTCTAGTTTTATAAAGACAACAGTGAGACCGTCAAAGTGATGTGAAGACTTAATATTTTTTTTTAAATTGTAGACATATGCTTGCATATAGAATAGAAAATAAAGGATAGAAACACTGCACACCATAGGCTTTTTTCTTTCTTTTCTAACTCATTTCAGAGCCTAAAATCAAGGACTCCATTGGATTACATTGTCAGAAGATTTCGTTTAGGCAGCCTGATTTGATATTGTCCTGTATTCTTTCCTTTAACAGTGTTTTGCTTTTGCTCTTTTCCCAGTATCAGGAAGTATGTTTCTCAGACAACATTTTAACTCACAATTTAGATGGAATTTCCTCCCAGTGTGATGATTGCTAAGATCTTTTATGATTCTCACAAATACCAGTTCCAGTTTCACTGGAACAAGTCCTACTTTAATATATTCCTGGGTGGTACTCCAATTTGTTAACTTAATTCCACTTGAATTTAATAGAGCAATCTTCTCTTGTGCCAAAATTAGAAACACAATTATACATTAGAGTGGACACGTTTCATGGATGTGTCACATTGGTACATAAAGCATGACAATCTCAGAGTATACAATCTTGATTTTCTGGCTTAAATAAAATACCTCACCAACAAAGATACATGCATGAAAATGAAAGGATGGAAAAATATAGTCCATGTTAAAGGAAAGCAAAAACAATCAGGTGTAGCCATCCTAAAATGAGACAAAATAGACTTTAACACTAAAACTGCTAAAAGAGACAAAGAAGGGCATTATGTAATGAATAAGAGATCAATTGAACAGGAAGACATGATGATAGTAAATGTATATGCATCCAGGCCAGCACTGTGGCTCACTTGGCTAATCCTCCGCCTGCAGCGCTGGCACCCCAGGTTCTAGTCCCGGTTGGGGTGCCTGTTACTTCCCGGTTGCTCCTCTTCCAGTTCAGCTCTCTGTTGTGGCCCGGGAGGGCAGTGGAGGATGGCCCAAGTACTTGGGTCCCTGCACCCACATGGGAGACCAGGAGGAAGCACCCAGCTCCTGGCTTCAGATCGGTGCAGTGCCAGTCATAGTGGCCATTAGGGAGTGAACCAATGGAAGGAAGCCCTTTCTCCCTGTCTCTCTCTCACTGTCTATAACTCTCTCTCTATTTTCTGTTTCTCTTTCTCACTGTCTAACTCTGCAAAAAAAAAAAAAAAAGTATATGCATCCAATTCCAAGGTATCTGGCTATATAAAACAAATTTTAATGGATTTAAATGGAGGCATAAGTATTAGAACAGAAATGAGGGACTTCACCCTACTTTCATCAGTGGTCAGATCAACTATACAGAAAAACAACGAAGAAATAAAAAGCTAATCTACACTATGGAACAAATGGACATAACTGATATTACAGAACATTTCATCTGACAGTTAAGAATACATTCTTTTCATCTGTGCATGGAACTTTCTCTAGGATAGAACATATCCTAGGCCATAGAGCAACTCCAGCAAATTAAAAAAAAATCGAAATAATATCATGATTCTTCTCTGACCACAATGAAATGAGCTATAAATCAACAATTTAAACATCTCTACAAAATATGAAAACACATGGGTGACTGACACACATGCTCCTGAATGAACAGTGCACCCTAGAAAAAATCAAAATGGAATTAAAACATTCCTGGAATGAATGAAGATGACAATATAACACATTAAAAGTTATGTGATAAAGAAAAACAGTATTAGGAGTGAAGTTTATAACAATTAGTGCCTATATCAAGAAATTGGGAGGCATCAAATAAAGGAGCTATAATACACCTCAAGGACCTAGAAGAAAACAACAAACCAAACCCAAAATTAGTAAGAAGAAATAATTAATTTAAATTGTAGAGGAAGTAAACAGAATTGAAACCAAAAAGTAGAAAAGATCATTCAAAGAAGAGCTGTTTGGTTTTTTTTTTATTTTTTATTTTTTTAGAAAAATTTATTTAAGAAATGTAAATTTTGAAAGTACAGCTATTGGATTATAGCGGCTTTTCCCCCCTTAACCTCCCTCAGTCTACAAACCATCCCATATCCTCCTCCCTCTCCCATCCCATTATTCATTGAGATTCATTTTTAATTATCATTATAAACAGAAGATCAACTTAGTATATACTAAGAAAAGATTTCAACAGATTGTACCCACAAAGATACACAAAGTATAAAGTACTGTTTACAGACTGGTTTTACCAGTAATTCTCATAGTACAACACATTAAGGGCAGAGATCTTACATGGGGAGCAAGTGCACAGTGACTCCTGTTGTTGATTTAATAATCGACACTCTTATTTATGATCTCAGTGATCACCCGAAGCTCTTGTGATGAGCTGCCAAGGCTGTAGAAGCCTCTTGAGTTCACAGACTCTGATTATATTTAGACAGGGCCATAAGCAAAGAGGAAATTGTCTCCTCCGTTCAGAGAAAGGTACCTCCTTTGATGGCCTGTTCTTTCCACTGGGATCTCACTCAGAGATCTTTCATTTAAGTCTTTTTTTTTTTTTTTTTTTTTTTTTTTTTTTTTTTTTTTTTTTGCAACAGTGTCTTTGCTTCCAATGCCTGAAAAACTCTCATGGGCGTTTTAGCCCCATCCGAATGTCTTAAGGGCTGATTCTGATGACAGATAGATGTTTAGGGTATTTGTCATTTTATAAGTCTGCTGTATATCCTGCTTCCCATGTTAGGTTGTTCGCTCCCTTTTAATTTTTTTTAAACTTTTATTTAATGAATATAAATTTCCAATGTACAGCTTATGGATTACAATGGCTTCCACCCTCCCATGACTTCCCTCCCACCCGCAACCCTCCCCTTTCCCGCTCTCTCTCCCCTTCCATTCACATCAAGATTCCTTTTCAATTCTCTTTATATACAGAAGATCAGTTTAGTATATATTAAGTAAAGATTTCAACAGTTTGCCCCCACATAGTAACACAAAGTGAAAAATACTATTGGAGTACAAGTTATAGCATTAAATCACAATGTACAGCACATTAAGGATAGAGATCCTATATGATATTTTTTAAAAATTGATTAATTTTCTATGCAATTTCCAATTTAAAACAAAGGTTTTTTTTTCATTTTCAATTATCTTTATATGCAGAAGATTGATTCAGTATATACTAAGTAAGGATTTCATCAGTTTGCACCTACACAGAAACACAAAGTGTAAAAATACTGTTTCAGTACTAGTTATAGCATTACTTCACATTGGACAACACATTAAGGACAGATCCCACATGAGACATAAGTACACAGTGACTCCTGTTGATGATTTAACAATTTGACAATCTTGTTTATGGCGTCAGTAATCTCCCTAGCTCTAGTCAGTAGTTGCCAAGGCTATGGAAGCCTTTAGGGTTCGCCGACTTCGATCTTATTCCAACAGGGTCATAGTCAAAGTGGAAGTTCTCTCCTCCCTTCAGAGAAAGGTACCTCCTTCTTTGATGGCCCCATTCTTTCCACTGGGATCTCACTCGTGGAGATCTGTCATTTAGTTCTTTTGTTTGTTTGTTTGTTTTGTTTTGTTTTTTACAGAGTGTCTTGACTTTCCATGCCTAAAATACACTCATGGGCTCTTGAGCCAAAGAAGAGCTGTTTTTTTGAAAAACAAAAACAGAAACAAAAAACAAAATTGGCATATAATTGGCCCAACTAACCGAGAGAGAGAGAGAGAGAGAGAGAGAGAAAGAGAGAGAGAGAAAGAGGACCCAAATTAATAAAATCAGAGATGAAAAAGAATGGATATCACAGAAATTTTTAAAAAAATCATCAAGAATTACTACAGCTATATGTCAATAAATCAGAAATCCAAGATGATATGGTGAAATTCCTGGACACATACAATCTACCAAAATTGAGTCAAGAAGACACAGAAAACTTAAACAGACCAATAAACAAGATGGAGATTGAATCAGAAATAAAGGTCTCAAAAAAGAAAAGCCCAGGACCAGATGGCTTACTACTGAATTCTACCAGACATTTAAAGAAGAACTAATTCTAATTCTTCTCAATCTATTCAAAACAATTGAAAGGGACAGAATCCTCCAAACTCTTTTTATGAGGCCAGCATCATCTTAATTCCTAACCAGAAAAAGATGTAATAGAGAACGAGAATTGCAAGCCAATATCCATGATGAACATAGATGTAAAAATCCTCATCAAAATATTACCTCATTGAATCCAAAAACATATCAGAAAGATCATTCACCAGGATCAAGTGGGATTTATCCCAGGTATACAGGCATGCATCAACATCACAAATCAATAAATGTGAAATATCACATTAACAAAGTGAAGCTCAAAAACCATATGATTATCTCAGTTGATGCAGAGAAAGCATTTGATAAAATACAACATCCTTCATGATGAAAACTTTAAGCAAATTGGGCATAGAAGAAATATTCTTCACCACAGTCAAGGTAATTTATGACAGCATTTTGATTTTCAGACAGCATTTTGATCAATGAAGAAAAGTTGGAAGTATTCCCAGTAATATCCAGAAACAGACAAGGATGGCTGCTTTCACCACTACTATTAAATATAGACCTGTAAGATTCAGCCAGTGCCATTAGGCAAGAAAAAAAGTCAAAGGGATATAAAAAGAAAAGAAGGAAGTAAAAATATCCTTTATTGCAGATGACAGGATTCTATATAGAGGATCCAAAAGACCCTGCTGAGAGACTATTGGAACTCATAAAAGAATTTTTAAAGTGGCAGCAATTAAAATTAATACACACAATTCAATAGCCTTTGTATACACAGACAGTATCATGGCTGAGAAAGAATTTTTAAGAAGAATCCCACTCACAATAACTAAAAAAAGTCAATAGCTTAGAATAAATTTTCCAAGGATGTCAAAGATCACCATAATGAAAATTACACTGAAGAAAGAAATAGAAGAAGACACAAAAAATAGAAAAATCTTCAATGTTCTTGGATTGGAAGAATCAATATCATCAAAATGTCGATACTACCAAAAGCAATTTATAGATACAAAGTGGTCCCAATCAAAATATCAAGTAGATTCTTCTCAGATCTAGGAAAATGATGCTAAAATTCATATGGAAACACAAGACCCCTAATAGCTAAAGCCATCTTACACAGCAAAACAAAGCGGAGGCATCACAATACCAGATTTCACCATATACTGCCATGCAGTTATAATCAAAACAGCCTTGTACAAGCTCAAAAACAGATGTATATACCAATGGAACAGAATAGAAACTCAGGAATCAATTCACAAATCTACAATAAACCTTTTTTTGATAAAGGAGCTAAAATCAATCTCTGGAGCAAGGACAGTCTCTTCAATGAATGGTGGTGGGAAAACTGAATCTCTATGTACAGAGTATGTAACTAGACCCCCTACTTTACACCTTACACAAAAATGGATCCACTTAAAATGGATCAAAGACCATATCTAAGACCTATTACTATCAAATTACTTGAGAACATTGGGGAAACTCTGCAAGACATTGGCATTTGCAAAGACTTCTTGGAAAAGACTCCAGAAGCACAGGCAGTAAAAATTGACAAATGTTATTTCATCACGTTGAGAAGTTCCTGCACTGTAAAGGAAATACAAAGCAAGTGAAGAGGCAACAGTAATAATGGGATAAATATTTGCTCCTATGCAACTGATAAATGATCAATATTCAGAATGTATAAAGAATTCAAGAAACTCAACAACAACAAAACAAACAATGCAGTTAAAAAATGGGCAAAGGATCCAACAGGCATTTTTCAAAAAAGAAAATTCAAATAGCCAACAGACACACAAAAATATGCTCAGGATCATTAGCCATCATGGGAATGGAAATTAAAACCATAATGAGGTTTCACCTCATTCTAGTTAGAATAGCTCTCATACAGAAATCAACAAACACACATGCTGATGAGGATGTGAGGAAAAAGGTAGCCTAATCCACTGTTGGTGGGAATGTAAACTGGTACAGCCATTGTGGAATACAGTAGAGAGATGCCTCATAAATTTGAATAGACCTACAATAACCCAACCATCACACTCTTGGCAATTTACCCAAACCAAAAGAAATCAGCATATGAAATAGTTATCTGTACCCCCATGTTCACTATGGGTCAATTCAAAATAGTTAATATATGGAATTAACCCAGATGTCCACCAATTGATGACAGAAATTTTGTATATATAAATAAATTATGGTCTGTATATATACACTATGGAGTGCTACTCAGTTATATAAAAATTAAATTGTGTCTTTTACAAAACATATGCAATTGGAAACAATTATACTTTGTGAAAAAAGCCAGTCCCAAAAAGATTAATAGATTACCTAAAATGTAATGTTTTGGAGTGAAATGAACATTTTGAGATATGATGATTGTTAACAGTTCTTGGCTGTTCTGTTTCAGGAACAGTGCTCTGTTTTGTTTTTCTTCATACTATTTGTTGAAATCTTTACTTAGTGTAGGGTTAACCTTATGAGTAATAAGTTAACTGAAAACAGACCTTTGTAAAAATTTAGGAGGGATGGTAGGGTGGGAAGAATCCCTATGTTCCTAAGTCTGTGTGTGTGTATGTGTGTGTGTGTATAATTGAAACTTGTATAACTTAAATAAAACTTAACACAGTGTAGAGTCTTCTACGTTTAACTTGGCATGCAAACACCTGTGAACTGGGGTTATTTAATAAACCCATTGATAGATGCTTGCACTAAACACTTACAATTTTATTTAAAAATTATGCCTGTATCATGTTGTAAATAAAAGAGGTCCTCCAATAACTTTAACCATATTTCCTTTATTTATGGGTGGGAATGACTCAATATATGTAAATATGGGGAGTCCTCAGAAATTTGAAAAAAGATCTACCATATGACCCAGCCACACAATTCCTAGGAATTTAACCAAAAGCATCCTTGAATCGGCATATTGAAGAGTTATTTGTCACCTCCATGTTCATTGTAGCTCAATACACAATGGCTAAGATATAAAATCAACCTAGATGCTTATGAACTCGTATTTGGATAAAAAAAATGTAGTATATATACACTATGAAATACTATTCAGGCATAAAAAAGAACAAAAACATGTATTTCACAATAAATGGGATGTAACTAGAAACCATTATAATTAATAGAGTAGCCAGTAACAATAAGACAAATATCACATTTTCCCTGATCTGTGATAACTAACAGAGTACAAAAAATGTAATGTGTATGAGCAACATTGATATTCTGAGATCTGATTATTGTTTGTAGCCCTTGTCTTTACTGTTGAGGAACAGTGTCTGTTTCCTTTTACTATTTGTTGAGTTCTTTACTTAATGGAGGGTTAAGCTTATGACAATAAAATAAAATCAAAATATATCTTTGTAAAAATTAAAGGAAAGAAAAAGAAAGGAAGAAGGGGGGAGGTTAGGTAGGGAAGTGTCTCCTTGCTCCTAAATCTGTATATATGAAATACATAAAATTGGTTCACCTATGTAAATAAAAAATTGAAAATAAAATACAAAAATAAATAAATTTTAAAAGTATACAATCTCATATTTAAAGCTGTACAGCCTAGTCATCCCCCTCTCTGCTACACAGGAGAAAGATATATTTTATTGTCTCCTTTCTAGGGATCTGGCTTTATGACACACAGTTCCAAGTTAGTACATTTATGGTCAGATGTCAAATGCTAAGTAAGCATTCCCTACTTCCTTTTTTCCACTTCATTTGTCATGGAAGACACACTGAAGTGTATAGAAATAGCAACTTGAAGATTGTAGGAATTTTTCAGTAGCAATTTTCATTTGTGGGATGCGCAAGCACCTTACTTAATACACAGTCAATCCTTGGAAATGCAGTGATTGGTTAGATTGTCTTCCACAACTTCTTTAAAAGACTACACTATTTATATAGTCAGATATTCTGCTGGAAGTACTAACAAAATTCTTCTCCTTGAATAAAAGGAGAGAAGCATAGAGAAACAGATTGGCCATTGTCCTTACTGACATTATTCTACATCAGTTAGATTCTTGTCGAAAGACCCAAATCACTCACCTTCTCACAGCTAACAGTATCTGTACACTGTTTTAATTATCATCTCCTTCCAGACATATACATATCCCTGGATCATGATAAAAATCATTAAAATAGATGTGTTTAAATTTACCAGTTAATAGTAAAATGCCTGGTAATCATATAACTGATGAAATATACATCAAAATATAGATTATTTTTGGTAAATCGATATTCTCAGTTATTTTTTAGAAAATCAATTTTTATCTTAAGTTTGCATTTTCTAAATCTTCCATAATAAACATGTATTATTTTTATTATGAAAATATTATCAAAAACTTGAAAATATGCAAGGGAATGATTTTTATATTCCCTATCAATACAATTATGTTTTTTAAAAAACAAAAATAGAAGATAATACAACAAAAACCAATGGCAGGGGCTGGCATTGTGGCGCAGCAGGTTAACACCCTTGCCTAAAGCACCGGCATCCCATATAGACAACAGTTCAAGTCCCAGCTGCTCCTCTTCCGATCCAGCTCTCTGCTATGGCCTGGGAAAGCAGTAGAAGATGGCCCAAGTCAGTGGGCCCCTGCACCCACATGGAAGACCTGGAAGAAACTCCTGGCTTCGGATCAGTGCAGCTCTGGCTGTTGTGGCCATCTAGGGAGTAAACCAGTGGATGAAAGACCTCTCTGTGTCTCCACCTCTCTCTGTAACTCTGTCTTTCAAATAACTAAAATAAATCTTTAAAAGTACAATGGCAGTTATCTCTTTGTGGCATATTTTATAGGTATGTTGATTACTTGAAAACTTATTGAGTAAATTAACATATTTTCTTATTTATCCTTTATAATTTTAAATGACTTTTGGTAACAAGTAGATGTATTCTTCATAAGAAAATAAAATTGATAAAATGGCAACATTGAGTGCTGACAATGGCCCATAAGAACTAATTTCTCTCCCCAGAATCACCAATAAAAATACTACATTTCTGTATGATACTTAGGACTACTATCAAAATAATTGTATATATAAGCATTGACCTTCTCTTGGAAATATTGTTTGGATATTTATTCTAGTCTAATTTTTTAAAGATTACATATACATGTTTAATATTCTATATTATTTTAAATAGTTTGAAACAATGGGCTGAGAAGTCAGGGTACTCTTGTTTTCATGTCACGATTTTCCATGTCATAACTGCACCTCTTGCCAGCAATGCATTTTCTATTACCTGTACCATTGTGCTTCTATGATAATTAAATAAAAATACTTAAATTAATTAAGGTAATCATGTATCATAGTGCTTTTTATTAGGAAGGATTGGATACATGTGAATTGAAATAACAATAATAGTAATAATGGTTTCCCAATAATATAGTGTCTGGAGCATAGTTCTATCACTAAACAAATGTTGATTTGTTTTGACTTTAAATTAGCATTAAAAAATGGCAATTAGCCTCAAACCTAAACCTGGAACTGAAGCCATATATACCAGGCTATTCTTAAATAATGAGTGAAAACCATACTTGAGTATGTTCTACAGAGTATGGAAAAACTGTGGGAGAACTGTTCTACCACTAATATAAATAAGTAGTACATTACACAGCAATTGTTTTTAGAAGACAATCAGCTTTGCCTATACCTACCAAAGCATGTAGTTTTCTGTTTGCCTTTAAAGTCTACTTTTAAAATCTATAGGAGGTTCCCATTAGATTGTCAGAGAGAGGTTAATATTCAAAATTTTGGGCCGGCGCTGCAGCTCAACAGGCTAATCCTCCGCCTTGCGGTGCCACCACACCGGGTTCTAGTCCCAGTCGGGGCGCTGGATTCTGTCCCAGTTGCCCCTCTTCCAGGCCAGCTCTCTGCTGTGGCCAGGGAGTGCAGTGGAGGATGGCCCAAGTCCTTGGGCCCTGCACCCCATGGGAGACCAGGAGAAGCACCTGGCTCCTGCCATAGGATCAGTGCGGTGCACCGGCCGCAGCGCGCCGGCTGCGGCGGCCATTAGAGGGTGAACCAATGGCAAAGGAAGACCTTTCTCTCCGTCTCTCTCTCACTGTCCACTCTGCCTGTCAAAAAAAAAAAAAAAAAAATTGAGCAGCAACACATTTGATGGTGCCAAAATGTTATTATGTTTAGCAGATTTCTACTTTAGGTGCCCTGGGAGACCACCAGCACACCGATAGAAAGAAATCCATGTAATGCCCTGTTGCTTTAAGGTTCCTTTACATTACTACAGGCCCCTGATATACCGTAACATAGAATGCACTTCAGAATATTCATTGGTTGAATGAATATAGAAATGAAGGAAGTTTTGAATCTTCCTTCAAATAAATAGAGATGGAAGAGTTCATTTTGCACAGACATCTCTCAAACTCCTAAAAAAAAAAAAAAAAAGCAGGACATGCCACCAAAATATGAATGTATTAGGACAGTTAAGTTGTGGTCATGGTCACTGAGCCACTCCCATCCATACATAACAGAAATACAGTTAAAATTATTGGAGGACCTCTATTATTTACAACATGATACAGACATTTTTTAAATAAATTGTAAGTGTTTTGTGGAAGCATCTGTCAATGGATTTATTAAATAACCCTGGCTCACAGGTGTTTGCATGCCAAGTTAAATGTAAAAGACTCTACTTTTTTAAAAAAAATTCATCACTCACGATTTTCCCACAATATGCAGCTAGTAAAATCCATATAAATCATATTCATTAGTTGATTTAAGTCTAAAATGCTTATATTCATATAAAAGTATTTAAGTTCCAAAATTTAAAGACTTTAAGAAGGAAAGATGACTATGGTTTTAGTACAAAATTTACATACTTCTTTAAACTAATGTTAACTTTAAAGACATTTAAAATGTTCTAGGCCCTCCAGGTAAGCTTATTTAACAGGTTAATTTATTCTAATATTATATAATCAAAACAGGATTTGGGCAAACTATATTTGAACTGAGATTAACATAATGACATACCTTTAAGAGAAAGTCTTATCAGCTCCCTACAATTATCAAATGCACTAATTTAACTGACAGTCAAACAATACAGAGGGCAATTAAGAATTCTTAAGTATTGTGAAAACAGTTTTACTTCATTATGCTGCAGTATTGGGGTGGAGGGAACTCATCAGTCACCCTTGGGGATATTAAATGATTTTCACCTTAGATTAAGTTTACATCTAATAAGGATCAGAATTTTGTATGTGAGATTTCAAAATGAAGTGCTATTTCTTACTATTTAATATGTATAGTTGGGAAATGAAAGAAATTGATCTTAAAATAGGCATGCAAAGCAAGAGCTGAGGAGACAAAAATGCATGATCAGAGCTTTCTAAAGAGGTTGGAATTTAACCTGTCCACATGCAACAATACATTTTCCAAAGCTAGGATGCACTAGCCCAAGGTCATTTCCTCACTCCCATTCTCAAGACAACAATAAGGGGAGCAGGTAGTATTTCTTTCAGTGTTTGCTTAGAAAATATTCAAAGGATAAAATCAGCCAATTTTTAAGATTAAAGAAAACAGAATAATAAAAACTAGTACATAAGCAAATGGATGCTTACTTTGTCCAGATAAATTACTTTCCATAAAGCAGCCAAAGGAGCATGGGTATATGGAGGCAAGTGGTACTAAAGGGTGGGTATTGGGCGAAGAAGATCCTGAACGTAAATCCCTACCACAGTTATAATTAAGGACCTAATTCTCAAGCAAACCACTAAGCTTCTGTACCATCAGATTCTCTATTTAAGGCATACTTCTCACAGGCATTCAGCTTAGCAGTCAAGATACCAGTTAGGATTAGCAAGTCCTACACTGGAGAAACTGGCTCTGCTTCTGATTCCAGCTAAGACACACCTTAGGAGGCAGCAGCGATTGGATCCATTTCCCTTTAAGGAAGACTTGGATTGAGTTCCAGTGCCTGGCTTTAGCCCTGGTCCAGCCAAGCTGGCTATTTGGGAGAGTATCTCCAACTAACTCTTTCTCTCTGTCTTTGTCTCTATTTGTCTCTCTAATGAATTAATCTTAAAAATTAGGGCAAATTGGCATATAATATCCTTTCCAAAGCTTGAATATTGTATAGATACATACAGTTTTATAAAATGCTGGAAGAAACAATGCCAAAATAATAATAAAAAGCAATGTTATTCCAGAAAGTAACATGTAGGCTTTATTTTCCTTTTTGCAATTTTATACATTTTCTATAATATACCTTTATATTAAATTTATATATGAAACATCAATGTATGTTACACTACTATTGATCATTGTATAATGAAGCAATGTTTACTCCTCAGGAAATAACTGCACTATTTTTAGTTATTATTGTTTGACAGAGACTGGTTACACCTACTCCGAATGCCTTAATGGAAAGCAAGTCATAATGTTCAAGGGGGCATCATGACTTGCATAGCTTGATCAGTTCATGCTGCCTCTAAATGTGGAAAATTGCAGTATACCACACAAATTATTCAAAGAATATGTTTAATCAGAAATCCTAGATAGTAAAAATGATAAAATATGTAAATAAAAGAGATCTTCACTATTCTTCAAAGATGTCTGAAGCCACAGCACTGTGGGGCTTCTGCACTTCTCTCATGTAAACTTTTTTAAAGAAACCTTTTATTTAATAAATTTATTTAATAAATACAAATTTCATAAGTACAACTTTAGGAATATAGTGGTTCTTCATCCCATGACCGCCCTCTCACCCCCACTTCCAATCCATCTGCTCCTCCCTCTCTCATCCCATTCTTCATTAAGATTTGTTTTTAATTAACTTTACATACAGAAGACCAACTCTATATTAAGTAAAGATTTCAGCATTTTTTTCTTTTCTTTTCTTTTTTTTTTTTGACAGGCAGAGTAGACAGTGAGAGAGAGAGACAGAGAGAAAGGTCTTCCTTTTCTGTTGGTTCACCCTCCAATGGCCGCCGCGCTGCGGCCGGCGCACCGCGCTGATCCGATGGCAGGAGCCAGGTGCTTCTCCTGATCTCCCATGGGGTGCAGGGCCCAAGAATTTGGGCCATCCTCCACTGCACTCTCAGGCCACAGCAGAGAGCTGGACTGAAAGAGGGGCAAGGGGGACAGAATCCGGCGCCCCAACCAGGACTAGAACCCGGGGTGCCGGCGCCGCAGGCAGAGGATTAGTCTATTGAGCCGCAGCGCCGGCCGATTTCAGCAATTTGTACTCACACACACACTCACACACACACAAAGTATGAAGAACTGGTTGAGAACAAGTTTTACAGTTAATTCTTAGTAGAACTCATTAAGGACAGAGGTCCTGCATGGGGAGCAAGTGCACAGCGACTCCTGTTGCTGATTTAACAATTGACACTCTTATGTATGACATCAGCGATCACCCGAGGCTCTTGATATGAGCTGGCAAAGCCATAGAAGCCTTTTGAGTCCACGATCTCCGTTCACTGTTTAGACAGGGCCATAAGAAAAGTGGACATTCTCTTCTTCCTTCAGAGAAAAGTACCTCCTTCGATGGCCCCTTCTTTACTCTGCGGTCTCACTCACAGAGATCCTTCATGTAGAACATTTTTTGCCACAGTGTCTTGGCTTTCCATGCCTGAAGTGCTGTCATGGGCTTTTCAGACAGATTGAATGCCTTGAGGGCTGATTCTAAGGTCACAGTGCTGTTAGGGCTTTTGTCATTCTATGAATCTGCCATGTGTCCTGTTTCCCATGTTGGAACATTCTCTCCTTTTAATTCTACCTATTGTTATTACCAGACACTTGATCTTATTTACATGATCCCTTTGACACTTAATCCTATGTATATGATCAACTAAACACTTAATGTGATCACTTTAACATGTAAGATGGCATTATTACCACAGAGCTTAATGGGATTTGGAATCCCCTGGCAAGTTTTTAGCTTTACCCTTAGAAGTTAAGTCTATTGGAATGTATGCAGAACTATACAGCTCCTCCCTCTCTTATTCCCACTCTTATTTTTTACTGGGACCTATTGTCAATTAACTTTATAAACATATGATTAATTCTATGTTTATTAAAGAGTTCAACAAATGGTATTAAGTAGGAAAAAATAAAAATAAAAGTAAAATAAAAAACTTTTCCTTGACAGAGAAGACAAGGGCTGTTCAAGTCATTGCTTCTCATAGTGTCAGTTTCACTTCTACAAGTTACCTTTTAGGTGCTCAGTTAATTATCACAAATCAGGGAGAACATATGGTATTTGTCCCTTTGGGACTGGCTTATTCCACTAAGTACTCTTTGCTCTCCCTCTCAAAGCTGCTTAGCTGAGCAACAGAGGGCTCAATGCATGCCTGTTTTATACCACTCCTCACTTTACATCTTTGATTAATTATGTATATGTGTCATTCCCCAGCCCAAACCATAAATACATGAGAGGGAAGATTTTTATTTACCTCTGACTCTTTCTCATGTCTATCATACAGAATTGAACACAAAGCACTCAATAAATAATTGTAGAATGACTGAATAATGATCCTATCTCCACTTGGATTTTTGCCTCCATTCTGGTTAACTTATATTTTATTTACTAAATAAAACTTTTAAATGTTAAAGAATTGTGCCATCTATAGTACAGCCATATGATGTTACAGTAATTTTGAAGGAATTCAGAGAAAGCAAATTTTTAATGGGCTAATGATAAAAATCGACCTACATTTAATATGAAAATTGCTTGCTTGCTATAAAATTTCATTTATACATTAATATAATAAATAGTTAGTGTACAAATACCTACTATGAGCTAAGGAGTATTGAAGGGAAGAAGGAAGCAGGATAATTAAGTACAATTTTTTGAAATGCCTTTAGAGGTATTAGAAAAAGATTCCTAATAAATATATTTTCAAAACTGAAATGTAGTTTTTAAAAATTTTACTAGTTTTTGTTTAAACGAGAGTAAGAAAACTACAGAGAGGTAGTCAGAGAGATCTTCCATCCACAGTTCATTCTCTAATCTCAATCTGAGACTCCCAAATGGTAGGTAAGACCCAATTATTGATTCATCAACCACTGCCTCCCATGGGGCACATTAGCAAGAAGCTGGAATCAAGAGTGGAGCCAGAATCACATGTAGGCACTCTGAAATGGGATGTGGGTATTCCAACAAATGTTTTAACTGCTAAGTCAAATGCCTGCCCCTGAAATGTTTTCAAATGCATATTTGAAAAGTTTTCAAATGCATATTTCAAAAGCAATATTTTGAAAAATAAAATGATAAAATGGCTCTATTCAATTCTTTTTAGGTGTTATATTTTATTTTCACATGACAAAACTCTTCACTATACAACAAAGCCTAAATAAATAAGAAATAAGCTTATGAACAAAATTCAATGTAAAGATAAATAATATTTTGATTTTTAAATTCAAGAATAGGATATACATATGGAGGTTCAGAATGATACTTCTCAAGTCCCTAAATTTTGTTATTATGAAACAAGATATGTACACCAAAATGTGTAATAAATGCAAAAAAGTTAGAAAATTCAGGTACACTAAATATAAAGTGTACTGAATTCACATATCCTAGATAATAAAATTTATTTAACCTTGCATTCATTTTACATAAGTATATGTTTATATTAGGTTTGTAGTGCTAGTTTGTAATCTTTGTAAAATAAACATTTAGTTTTCTTAGTTCCAACTAAGTAAATATTTGGAAACATGTTTAATGGAAACACAGAATTCTTAAATATGAATCATAATTTATTTAATCATTCACCTATTACCGGGCATTTGGACTATTTTGAAATTCACTATAATTGTAAAAAATTACTACATGGTATATTTACTAAATTGTAAAAAAAAATTACAATATTGTAATAAATATCCTTGTAAACAAATCTATACATATTATGTTAAGAAAAAGTATGCACAATTCACTAAATTATAAGTGAAAAAATTAATCACAATTTAGTGTTTTTCTGAATGACTCAAAGCCACGTTCTTCGAAATAAAAATACTTATTGTGGTGTAGAGTTCAGTGCTTGCTCTAGAGTCAGAATACCTGATGTGAACCTTGTTGTACCACCCAATAGCTGCATGACTTTAGAAAGTTACTGAAGCTTTAAGGGACATGATATCACCTTGTGTAAAATCATTTTGATAATAGCATCTATCATATAGATTATGAAGATGAAATCAAAAAGCTCATAAAATATTTGTAACACCTCTGTATCTCAAAATATTAAAAACTGAATAAATATAAGCTTTGAAGTAACTACATCATTTTATCATAACATAGTATCAGGGCTCCCCAGAAGAACAGAAATCAGTAGGTCATATCCAGAAATGCAGAAAGAGCTACATCAGCAGACTGTCTCATGCCACTGTGGAGACCGCAACATCTCACAATCTGCCATCTCCAAGCTGAAGGCCCAGAAAAGCAAGTTGTGAAGACCAAACCTGAAGTCCTGAGAACAAGGAGCCAAATGGTGCAAGATTCAGTCTAAGTCAGAAAGGTCAAGAACTTGGGGCCTGGTGGCATAAATCCAGGTCTGATCTTGAACACCCAAGAACCAGGGGCACGGATGTCTGAGCTAGGAGAAGATGGATTCCGCAGCTCAAGCAGGAAGGGAATTTGTCCTTCCTCCACTTGTTTGTTCTAGTCGGGCCTCCCACAGATTGGATGGTGGCCCCAGAATTGGTGAGGAAAATCTTTGCTTAGACTAGCAATTCAAATGGTAAACTCTTCCAGAAACACCATCACAAACACATTTAGAAATAATGGTTTACCAGCTATCTAGGTATCTTTAGTCCCACTGAGTTAACACAGGAAATTAATCAACACATAATCATAGTAGATACCAGGAATTGCTGAGCTTGTCAACTATGTCTACCCTGAGCTTTTCAACTATGTCTATTTATTTGTTCAACAAATTCAATTATAATTGAGCATTATAACTCATAATTCAATTTTAAAATACAATATCTATGTTTATTTTAAAACCATTAAAAGTGACTTCAAAAGATTATTTATATATTTACTATTATTTATCATTTAATCTATGTATTTTTGGCATAGAGAATTCTCTGAGATAAGATTTAAGGGAGAAGTTTAAAACTTTGAGTGTTGATTGTCATAAGGATTAGGGTGAAATCAAGTAACTCTTATTAGAAAGGAGTTTAGAATACAGTATGTCCTTCAACTAAAGGAACAAACCTGTGCAGCAAAAAGGTAAAAAAATTCCAGGGGCTGTGGGATAGCGGGTAAAGCCATCGCCTGCAGTGCCAGCATCCCATATGGGCGCCGGTTCAAGAAAAGGCCACTCCACTTCTGATCCAGCTCTCTGCTATGGCCTGGGAAAGCAGTAGAAGATGGTCCAAGTCCTTGGGACCCTGAACCCACATGAGAGACCTGGAGGAAGGTCCCAGCTCCTGGCTTTGGATGGGCGCAGCTCGGGCCCTTGCGGCCATCTGGGGAGTTAACCAGCGGGGTGGAAGACCTCTCTCTCTCTCTCTCTGCCCCTCCTTCTCTATATAACTCTGCCTTTCAAAAAAATAAATAATTTTTTTAATTAAACTTTTAATGAATATAAATTTCCAAAGTACAGCTTATGGGTTACAATGGCTTCCCCCTCCCAAAACTTTCCTCCCACCCACAACCCTCCCCCCTCCCGCTCCCTCTCCCCTTCCTATCACATCATCATTCATTTTCAATTCTCTTTATATACAAAAGATCAGTTTTGTATATATTAGGTAATGATTTCAACAGTTTTCCCCCATATAGCAACACAAAGTGAAAGAAAAAAAAAATACTGTTGGAGTACTAGTTATAGCTTTAAATAAATTAAAGACAGAGATCCTACATAATATTTTTTTAAATTAATTAATTTTCTATGCCATTTCCAATTTAACACCAGGTTTTTTTTTTTTTTCATTTCCAATTATCTTTATATACAGAAGATCGATTCAGTATGTAATTAGTAAAGATCTCATCAGTTTGTACCCACGCAGAAACACAAAGTGTAAAAATACTGTTTCAGTACTAGTTATAGCATCACTGCACATTAGACAACACATTAAGGACAGATCCCACATGGGATGTAAGTACACAGTGACTTCTGTTGCTGACTTAACAATTTGACACTCCTGTTTAAGGCGTCAGTAATCTCCCTAGGCTCTAGTCATGAGTTGCCAGGGCTATGGAAGCTCTTTTTTAAAAAAGTTTCAGATCCTAAGAAAATTTCAAAAACGCTACTAAGCCGCCATGTGAAAAAAACCCTGTTTCTACTGATCAGAGCATAAAATACAACATAATTTTACATACACATACATATGTATAAGCATACATTTTACATATATATACTATATGTACTTTACATATATATGCATATATACATATTTATATATATATATATACATACTATATGTATAGAAGCACAAGTAAAACCTGAGACTATATTCTGTCTTATTGAGATCTTTGTCAAGAATTATTAATGACTTTAAAAATTATAATACTTCTCAAAATGTTTGAGCTAATAATAGAGAATATCTTTATCAATCTATATTTTATGATATGTCAGTATATTCCTGCAGCATATGAGTATTTCATTAAGTCATCTAGTATAGTCATATCTAAGCATCTACATATTAAAATATATTTTATATGCCACTTTTACTTTCATCTATATTATCTAATAATAATTACAGACACTTATAATATCGCATGTATGAAGTATGTGAAATGTATACACTATATTTAATTATATTATAAATAATGTGTGTTCATATATAAATATATATTTTTTCAGAAAATTTTTAAATTTTTTTATTATTATTATTTTTTTATTTGACAGGTATAGTTATAAACAGTGAGAGAGAGAGACAGAGAGAAAGGTCTTCCTTCCGTTGGTTCACTCCCCTAATGGCCTCTATGGCCGGTGCTGCTCCGATCTGAAACCAGGAGCTGGGTGCTTCCTCCTGGTCTCACATGCAGGTGCAGGACCCAAGCACTTGGGCCATCCTCCACTGCCTTCCCAGGCCACAGCAGAGAGCTGGACTGGAAGAAGAGCAACCGGGACTATAACCCGGCACCCCAGCCAGGACTAGAACCCGGGGTGCCGGCGCCAGTCGCAGAGGATTAGCCAAGGGAGCCACAGTACCTGCCTTTCACAGATTTCTATATACATATATTCTCTTATGTGTGTAGGTAACATTATTTCATTATCAACATATTTCTCATCGTAAAGCAAAAGGTAAACTACAATATAGTTGTAAGGGATAGACACTGGGTGTCACAAAATTAAGAATCATTATTCTAATAGAAATTATAAGAAGAATGTGCTCTCACTAGTACTTAAAATAAGAGTAAATGAGCATTAAGTGAGATTCTCTCAAAGGAGCTTCACTACAGCCCTTTTTGTATGTAAATTTTGACTTCTCATGGAAATTTGACTTTCATGCAAACTTCCATGAGAGTACAAGTGTTGAAAGTTTTAATCAAGTGAACTATATAAAAAGAAAACATTTTTTGTATCAGCAGTTACACACATTCACATCATTTGCCATTAGTAAAGGAAATCAAAGGGATGTCAAAGAATATGAGAGGGCAGGCTTCCGGCATTATATAGCTACTAACAACAAAAGGAGATACTTGGGTACATACACAAATAATTTTTCAAAAGTATACACACATATTTTTTTAGAATTTTTATTAATATAAAGATAACAGATTTCATTTAGTTCCTAGACACAATTTTAAGATCACTATACTTTCCTATTCTCCTTTTCCCAACCCCCCCTGCTTCTTCTGTTTTTTTCCTTTAATTTTTGCAATAACATAATTTCAATTTACTTTATAATCACAGGCTTAATGCACCACTAGCCATAATGTTCAACAAGTAAAAAGTAGAAAGACCACTGTTCCACAGTGGTATAGGTAGGGCCTAAAGCAATAATCATTTTTTAGTGACTACAGTATTCTCCATAAGCAAACAGACACTTTGTAGACAAAATATGATATTGAACTAACTCTGGTTCATTTAAACTTACCTAAGTTATAATCAATCATCTCTTATACTGAACAAATATAAATGATATAAAAATATACACCTCCTTTCAAATCAGAATTTGATTTTGTAAAATTTACAGAATACAACAAAGAATGGGAATACAGCTTAGTTTTGACAAGAGTAATAAATGTCCATGTTCTAAGTAGTGAAGAAAAACCTAGACAAGTGAGGGTAATAAATTTAAGAAGGCAAAATAATTTACATACATATAAATATTTATAAAAAATTACAAAAATGGCATTAAAACTATGGGTAGAAACCAGAGTAAAAACTAGGATATATTTTTTTAAAGTCTGAATAGTAGATCCTCCTGCTCTCACCTCTGCCCATTCATTTCTGGCTGTGGTACAGATATCAGTCACTGGCTGATATTGAGAAAAGGAGAATTAGAGGGGCCAGTCTCCAGCCCAGGGACCACTACTTGAATATCTCTATAATAAGCTCATTTGTGGGACTGGCTCCAACTACAGCAGCCAACATGTCTAATTCAACCTTGCAATTCCTGAAAGTTGGTCAAAATTTAGTCGAAGTTCATTTCACGTATAGGCATCAGAAGTCTAGGCATCCAGAAAGTAGTCTCAGACAAAGCCAGCAGAGCCTGAGTTTCCACAGGAAGCTTGTGCTGAACCTTTCCCAACAGTTCTTTGTCTGAGTACTGCCAATCATTTTGCCATTCTTTCTTAGCTTTATTCTCCTCTGTTCACAGGCATACTCTGAACCAAAGCTGTGGCTCAATGCTCCCTGGTCATGTATAGCATCATAGTTTACAAAGTAAGAACACAGACTGGTTGTCAGAAGAACTGGTTTCTATTTTTTATGCTTCTACTAACTAATCTCAGGATCTTAACCACTCTGTGTCTTAATATTTCCATCTGCAAAATGGGGATAGTGTTAATTGTTCTAGCAACCTCACAGGGTTGTAGTGAGCATAAACTGAGATGAATGGAAAGTACTCTGGCGGCCGGCGCCGTGGCTTAACAGGTTAATCCTCCGCCTTGTGGCGCCACCACACCGGGTTCTAGTCCCGGTTGGGGCGCCGGATTCTATCCCAGTTGCCCCTCTTCCATGCCAGCTCTCTGCTATGGCCCAGGAAGGCAGTGGAGGATGGCCCAAGTCCTTGGGCCCTGCACCCACATGGGAGACCAGGAGAAGCACCTGGCTCCTGGCTTCGGATCAGCGAGATGTGCCGGCCATAGCGGCCATTGGAGGGTGAACCAACAGCAAAAAGGAAGACCTTTCTCTCTGTCTCTCTTTCTCGCTATCCACTCTGCCTGTCAAAATACATAAATAAATAAATATTTATATATATAAATATTATAATATATATAATATATAGTATTTATATTATATATATATATATATATATAAAAGTACTCTGGCAACTGCTATGCAAATTGTTCTAAATGGAAACAATCATATTCAAGGCAACCGAATGAATAGTAGCAGAAAGTTTAATGAGATCACCCAGACCCTTTACTGTGTGGCTTAAAACTGTCACTATTACTTTACACATGTTCACTTAGCAAAGAATTATAACTATGCATATATTAAAGTACAGACTTACCAAAAAAGGTACTTATCAATAAGCAGTTAGACATGTAATGAAATATCATGTCTTATTCTGAGCTCCGTCAGTTAAAAAAGATGACAAAATCTGAAAAATGTTTATAAAGAAGTACCAAAAGAAATCAATGTTTGAAGGAGGGCTTATGAGGAAGACTTTAAATAGTCTATTATAGAAAAGAGAGAGCTGGAGGACATTGTGGTGAAATGGACCAAGTCAGTTTCTGAAATCTGCATCTCATGTGGGAGGGCCAGTCTGAGTCCCAGCACCTCTGCTTCCAATCCAGCTCCTTGCTAATGTGTCCGGGAAAGCAGTGAACGAGGGCCCAAGCAGCTCGTCACCTACAAGTTATGTGAGAGACCCTGATGGACACCTGGCACAATCCTGGATGTTGAGTTCATCTGGGGAGTGAATCAGCAGATGGAAGATGTTTCTTTCTCTTGTCACTCTGCCTTCCAAATAAATAAATCAAATAAATCTTTAAAACAAGAGAAAAGAGAATCTCAATCTATGCACAATCTTGTGTGTGTGTGTGTGTGTGTGTGAATAGTGTAAAAGTCAGAACTGCACTAGAGAATGTAGAAGAAAATCTTATGTGGTTAAGTAGAAAACTCTGAGAGAAGATGATAAAAAAATTAGACTTGATAGTCAAGGACAATTGACTAATTGCTGAAATGTTTAAAGATGGAATAGATTCCCATTTGGTTAAATTACATAAAGTTTCACCTAGGGGCAGTGGAACAACTGAATGGCAAGAAGAGCTATCTTGTACTTCACTAATAGGTAACAAAATAGCAATTAGTCTAGATAATCAGGCTTCAGGATTAATTATGCAATTTAAATAACCATATGTTATTAGGGTAAGTAAAATTTATTAAATGAGTGCTGGAAATGATATATGCAAAAGAAGTAGTAGAACTATAGTTCTTTGCTCATTATGCATAATCTGAACTAATTAGAAACCTTACAGTAACACAATAATATGATTTCAATTAAAATGGATCATTGGTTTGAGAAAGTAATTTAATCATTCATTGGTATTCCTAACTGATTTTGTTGAAAGACAATGGCTAACCTATCTCTTGTGTTATCTCCTTTAGAATTCCAAGAGTTATAGGGCTAAGTAGTTCCTTAATATAATCAACAATTTCCAGGTTGAAAATTATTCAAGGTCACAAAAGCTCAATGAAGGAGAGGAACAAGTTCAGCACATTTGTTACAGGCCAGAGGGTCAGGGGAACTAGAGGACAGAGATCTCGTAAGGAAAGGTAACAGAAGACCTGTTAAAAGTCTAACTTTCCGAAGTGGCCTTTCTGAAAATGAGTTTGACGATATATATGAATATATCCTTGGAAAAAATTAAGAGTTGTTTTTAACTTGATAGGATTATAAAATCATGATTTAGAAGAAATTCCTTATGGATTTTAAGCAAATAAGTTACAACTTATACAACATTCCAGTTACTTTTTAGCCACTGCTTTAGGAATTATGGGATGTAAGAATAGAATATATACAAAGAGAATTAGTAGAGTGCATGGTCTTAATACTCAATAATTTGTTAGCAACTCATGTTGTTTATAAAGAACTTGTAATTCTATTAACTATTACTTGGTTCTTGGTAATGATACATCTCTGAATCTACACAGTGAAATCAATAAATAGGAGTGCTTATATTGTGGAGTGTTAATACTAGAACACATAATAAATTCTCAGTGCAATCGTCCCTAAAAACGTCTACAGTTAAGGAGTTACTCAGTTTCAGAAAGCACTTCTGTAATAGACTAATCTTTTTCAAGGCAAATGCTGCAACTCTCTTGTCAGTCAATTTAATAACAACTATCATTCAAAAAGATGCAAAGCTCTGGTCATTTTCCCAAAGAAATAGGGAAAAGATCACAATAAAAGCTTGGCAGACATAGTCTTCCAGTTATAACATAATGTTACTTGCATATTTCATGTTGGTTTGTTTTTATTTTAACAAAATTCTTTGCAAGTGGGCTCTAAACAACAAACATAAATATTTAATAGAGGCAATGTTTTAGTAATTTTAGGTGAAAAATGACAAAGAGAATATAAACAGCAACCACGGTTTAGATTCATCTTATAGAACCAACAGCCGTTAACTTAAGATACTCTTTTTCATATTAATTCTCTTTTTTTCTCCATTCTTCTTCCTTTAGGTCATCTACCTCAGAATGAGCACTTAAATATTTTAATATGGATCAGCCTAATGAGATTACACTGAATCTGTGACTGTCTTTAGATTCAAAAGTGCAAGGCTTACGGGGTGAATGCTGCGTTACAGCATGTTAACCTGCTATCTGGGATGCCCACACCAAGTTGTAGTGCCTGGTTCAAGTCTCTGCTACTTTGCTGGCAATACAACTTCCTGCTAATGCACCTGGGAAGGCATAAGATGGTGGCTCCAAGTACTTGAGTGCCTACTTCCCACTTGGGAAAACCAGGTGGAGTTCTGGGTTCCCGGCTTTAGCCATGTCCAGGCCCTGCTTGTATGGGCATTTGAGGAATAAGCCAATCACTGAAGATAGATTCTCTGTCTCTCTCTCTCTCTGTCTCTCTCTCTGTGTGTGTGTGTGTGTGTGTGAGATCTGCCTTTCCAATAGCTAAATAAATCTTTTTAAAACATTCAAGATTAAAACCTTAAAGAGAAAACATCTTTCAAAAATATTACCAAAATAAAAATTCACTGTCTGGGTTCTTTAATATTTATGTTTTCAACCTTCTTTTTATAGCTTTATTGAGGTATAAATGACAAACAATGAACTGTACATAGTGAAAGTATAAAATTTGATGAATTTTGACATGTCTATGTCCATGAAACAATCACCACAAACGGGTGATAAATGTTTCTATTGGCTGACATTTTTTGAATTCATCTCCTTTCATTCCCACTCTTAATGTTCCTCCCCAAGTAACCACAGATGTGCTTCCTTTAGTCTGCATTTTCCAGAATCTTATATATAAATAGTATCACATAATACTGAGTACTCTCATTTGTCTGGCTTCTTTTACTCAGCACAGTTATTTTGCAATTCATCCATGTCATTATACATATCAATAGTTCCAAGGTAGTTACTTTTACATTGCTTAGTATGGTATATAGATATATTACTACATATTTATCCATTCATCCCTGGAAGGGCTTTTAAATTGTTTCTAGTTTGGGTATTGTATAAAAAGCGTTCTGTGAACATTCACATACAAGTTTTTATACTTTCTTCGCTCTTAGACAGATATACAGGGGTCCATGGCTAGACTGTAAGCTAAGAACACACTTACCTTTTTAAGAAAATGCTAAAACTATTTTAAACATTGCCTTTACAATTTTATATTTGCAATATCAGAATATTAGTGTCCAGTTGCTGCACACATCTGCCAGCACTACCAACTCTTGGAGTGGCCAGTCTTTTGATTTTGATCATTTTAGTTGGTACATAATAACATCTCACTGTGGTTTAGTTTCTATTTCCTTTTTACCATTCATATAAACTCTTACTTTCTACTGTGTGCTGTAGCACTTTTACTGATGATAAGACAAATCTGTTTGGTTTACTGTTCGTTGGGTTTCACCTAATGTATAGTTGTATAAACACTACCAAGGTCAAGATACAGAACAGACCCATCACTCTAGGAACTCTTTCACATTGCCTCTCTATGGAAAACTCACTAATCTTAATCCTGGCACTCACAGGCCTAAACTTCATTCTTACAGCCTTGGAATTTTTACAATAAGTGTCATCTAAATGACGTCGTAAGAATATATAACTTTTTAGTTTGGCTTCTTTCAGTTATCGTGATACATCTGAGATCCATCCACCTTGTTGTATGAATCAATTGTTCATTCCTTTTTCATTACCGAGTAGTATCCTATTCTATGGATGTGCCAAACTTTGTTTATCTATTTACCAGTTGAAGGACATCCATGTCATTTCCAGTTTTTTTCAATTACATATGACACTGCCAATGCATTCCTGCTGGGTTTTATGCTTTGAATGTATTTTATGCTTTTAATGTATTTAATTTTATATGAGGATGCCAAAATATTTCCAAGACGATTTATTATTTTGTATTTCTGTTAGAAATGAATGAGTGTCCTAGATGCTCTACAATCTTGCCAGAGTTGATAATCAGATTAAACAGATTTGTTTTTAATTTTAGCCTTTTTAACAGGTCAATAGTAGTATCTTACTATGGTTTTCATTTGCATTTCCTTATTAATTAATAATATAAATCCTTTAATGTTCTTATCTGCCATATATGCACATTAATGTATATCTGATGTTGACAAAAGTATAAAGTTAATTTATAGAAAGGACAGTTTTTCATCAAATATTGGTTAAAACTAAGTATGTATGTAAAAAAGAAAGTCCATCTATGCTGCTGAAACTGATAAACTAATTCAATAAAGTTGCAGGGTACAAAAAACAAAAAAAAACATAAGCTTTTTTGTATGCTAATGATGAACTCATAGAAAAAAAATCATGAAAGAGATTCCATTCACAATAGCCACCAAAAACTATCACATATTTTGGAATAAGTTTAAAGAAAGAAGTGAAAGATTGTTACAGTGAAAATTATCAAATATTGATAACATCTAGGATATACACCCTGCTCAAGGACTGGAGAATCAAATATCATTAAAATGTCTGTCTATACTACCTAAAGCAATCTACAGATTCAATGCAATCCCTATCAAAACACCAAGGACATTCTTTACAGAACTAGAAAAAACAATCCTGGGGGTGGGCGCCATGGTGCAGGTTAATCCTCTGCCTGCAGCACCAGCATCCCATATGGGCGCCGGTTTTAGTCCCAGCTGCTCCTCTTCTGATCCAGCTCTCTGCTATGGCCTAGGAAAGCAGTAGAAGATGGCCCAAGTCCTTGGGTCCTTGCACCCATGTGGGAGACCTGGAAGAAGCTCCTGGCTCCTGGCTTTGGGTCAGCGCAGCTCTGGCTGTTGCGGCCATTTGGGGAATGAACCAATGGAAGGAAGACCTCTCTCTGTCACTGTTTGTAACTCTACCTCTTAAATAAATAAATAAAATTTTTAAAAAAGAATAAGCAATCCTAAAATTCATATGGAATCACAGAAGACCCAAAATAGCCAAAGTGATCCTGAACAAGAAAAATCAAACTACAGGAATCACAATACCTAACTTCAAAGCATACTACAAAGCTACAGTGATTAAAATATAAAGCATGGTACTGAAATAAAAGCCAATACATAGATAAATAGAACAGTATATAGAGCCCAGAAATCAATCCACACACATACAGCCAAATTATTTTTGACAAAGTGTTCAGACTATATAATGGAGTAAGGATAGTCTCTTCAGCAAATAGTGCTAGCAAAACTGGATGTTTATATGCAGAAGAATGAAATTAGACACATACCTTTCATCATACATAAAAATCAACTCAAAATGGATCGATGCCCTAAATTTAAGACCACAGACCATGAAGTTGTTGGAAGAAAACTTAGGGGCAATACTCCAAGACATTGGTATAAAGTGTAACTTCTTTATAAGACCTCCAAAGCACAGGCAAAATTAAACAAATGGGACCATATTAACCTCAGAAGCTTTTGCAAGCAAAGGAACAGATCAATAGAGTGGAGAGACATCCAATAGAATGGGAAAAAATAAATATTTGTAAAAAACTTATCTGACAAAGGATTAATAACCCAAGTATATCAGCAACTTAAATATCACAAAAACAAAAAAAGCAACCAATCCAATTGAGAAATGGGCAAAGTATTTTAATAGACAAATCTCCAAAGAAGAAATTCAAATGGCCAACAAGTATATGAATAAAAATGCTCAACGTCACATTTCCTCAGGGAATTGCAAATCACAATCACACAGAAAGATCAACTCACCCCCCTTTGGAATGGCTAAAATCCTCAACACATGAAGTAACAAATGCTGGTGAGGATTTGGAAAAGGGAAACACTATACAATGCTGGCAGGAATGTAAATTAGTGCAGGTACTGGGGAACACAGTGTGGAGATTTCTTAAAAACTAGATCTAGAGTTGCCATATGATCCAGCAATTCCAATATTTGGTATACATCAAAAGACTTGTACAAAATGTATCCAAGAGACACCTGCACCAGCATCTTTATAGCAGCACTATTCACAATAGCCAAAATTTGGAATCAGTCAAGGTGTCCCTCATCAGATGAATGGATAAGGGAAATGTGGTGTATGTACACAGTCGGATTTGATTCAGCTACAACAAAGAATGAAATCCTACAATTGGCAGAAAACTGATGCAGCTTGAAGACATCATGTTAGTGAAATAAGTTAGACCCACAAAGACAAACACCACATCTTCTCCTTTATCTGTAGGAGCCAAAATTTAAAGAACAAAAAGCAGAATTGTCTATATGTATCAGCATTGCTGCAAATAAAGTTTCGTAAAATGTCATTTTATGACTTTGTCAAACAATTGATTAACAATGTTATACTACTATAGTTTTAATGTTCTGTGGTTACTTTAAAATTTGCTGTAGATGGGTGAAACGGTCGTTTTTCTATTCAATTATTTATGGTTGGTGTCTATATGTCCATTAAACTAGGGTCTTTTTGCTTTTTTACTTTTAAACTTCTTATCTGGTGAAATATTAAGCATTTTCACTGCTTTGTAAAGTTAAAATATGTTATCTCAAAAAGTTAAAAAAAAGGAGAAGGAAGAATTGTAGGAAGGAGAGAGAGTTTGAAAGGAGAAAAGGAGGCCGGCGCCATGGCTTAACAGGCTAATCCTCTGCCTTGCGGCGCCGGCACACCGGGTTCTAGTCCCAGTTGTGGTGCTGGATTATATTCCAGTTGTCCCTCTTCCAGGCCAGCTCTCTGCTATGGCCCGGGAAGGCAGTGGAGGATGGCTCAAGTCCTTGGGCCCTGCACCCGCATGGGAGACCAAGAGAAGCACCTGGCTCCTGGCTTTGGATCAGCACGATGCGCCAGCCACACCTGGCTCCTGGCTTTGGATCAGCACGATGCACCAGCCACAGCGGCCATTGGAGGGTGAACCAATGGCAAAAAGGCAAAAAGGAAGACCTTTCTCTCTGTCTCTCTCTCTTTCTCACTATCCACTCTGCCTGTCAAATAAATAAATAAATAAAAAATAAAAAAAAGAAAGGAGGAAAGGAATATTCTAATGTAATTAGAACTGAATCTACAAAGCATACTGAATCTGTTAAAAACTAATTTAAACATTTTTTAAATGGTTATAAAAATTAACTCAAATCAATAATATATGGAAATATAAAAACCTTAAACTGTAAAATTTCTATAAGAAAGCCTTTGCGACTGCAAGATAAACAGTATTTCTTAGATAAGAAAGCAAAAACATGAATCATAAAGGGATACAATGGTGAACTAGATTTCATCAAAACTAAAAATTTTGGCTTTTCAAAAGACAGTATTAGAAGATAGGAAAGAAAAACCATAAAGTGAGAAAAAATATTTGTAAAGCATTTTTATGTTAAAGGACTTAAGCATAGTATATGGAAAGGACCTTCAAAATTTAATAATAATAATAAACAATATAAAAACGGACAAAACTTTTGAACAATTCAGTGTATACCTGAAAAGTACTTGAAATATGAAAAATAAGCGTTTTCTATAGAAATTGTAAATAGAAACCACAATGGGATATCAATACACATCTATTAGACTGGCTAAAATTAGGAAACTGGTTCTATCAAGTGTTGATACAGCTGTGGAACAAATGTAACTTTCTTACATCTGCCAGTGTACAGCATGAAATGATATGATCACTTTAGAAACAGTTGGCCAAGAGAAATGCAATCAGGTGCCTATATATACTTCAGTAGTTGAATGTTTCAGGCAGTTCTCTTTTAGTAACCCAAAAGTGAAAACATCTCAAATGTCCACCTATCAGTGAATGGATAAGCACAACGTTTTCCCATTTTTCTAGAGAAAGCATCAAGACATAAAATAACCCCTATTAAATTTGTAGACATGGTAGCTAGGAAATAAAGGGTATATTTGTAGAGCTTATGTATCATTTAAGTTATGAAGAAGAATTATACAGCATAAAGCATAAATTATTCTTTATAACAAAAAAATGCCCTCCCCCATCTTACCTATATACTTATACCCTTCTTCTCCATTTACTATGGGTCTCAGCCAAGTCGACCTGAGTCTCATGTTATTCGAAATCTGGGCTCCTTTAGGTGGATAGAGTGTAAATAACATTTCAATTGCATTGAACTTTTTGATCACTCTAGAATATTTTTCTTGGTTACCTGTAAAATAAGAGAGAATATTTAAAAAGTTTAAAGTTTCAGACACTTTACAGAATGCCTCATGCATTTAAAGATGCAAATTAAAAACTAATAATTTGTTTAAGTTACAAACATGGGTATTCTTTAAAGTTACTTCATGAAAAGTATGACTGTTCAGATAATTCTTAGCAAAAGTTAAAGAACAAGGGCTTTATTACTATCATCTTCCAATGCTATCAGTGTAAAGCAGTGTTGTAAAGGCTGTGTGAGAAAATGAAGATAACCAATGAATAGCATTTAATTTATATGTTGTATAATATACCCATGTGTTTTTTAAATTTTTACCTGCCATCAAACAGTCTGACTAGACAATTCTCCCAAAGATATTGAGTAAACATAAAGGTCCACAAACTGGAAACTTCTGAAAAAATTAATATTCCTAGTCTATGGTCTCTAAGAAAACAAAAAATTCAAAACTATGACCAATTTCTTCTACCTAATGTATGCAAGTAATTGTTCCAAGTTCCTTAAAACATTAACCTTTTTAATTGTCATAGCACACCTCATGGAGAATTTATCATTATGTCCTTGTATGTAAAGAAACTGAGGTCCACAGAAGCTGAATGACCCACCCCAATCGCCAGCCCTGTAATGCAATGTTATCTCTTTACTTATCAGTCTAAAATGACAATCTTCCAGAATGCATCTTTGTATCATCTGGGACCTGGAACAAGGAGACACCATGGTGACCACATGGATAATAAGCTCCACAGGAAGTGCCATAAAAGTCCCAGATCACTTCCTGTATGCTAACAACTCACCCTATTTGTTTATTCAATTAAGGCACCACTCCCTACCTCAAAGAAGCTAGGAAGGGTGGCAGAGAGTTTTCTTCTGGTCCCTGACCACTGCTGAGGGCACTATTCAGGGCTTAGACCCTACTACCTTCCCTCCCCTCCCCTGCTCCTGTTTCTTTAAGGAACTCTCTGGTCTACTTATGATGACTATTTTCTCTGTGTGGGACAGTCAGTCCACAGTCACGCATGAATGTATGTACATTCTTTCACCATTTAAATAAATCCTGTTCTCACTTGTGTACATTACTATGTGTTTGCTTATAATTCTTATTTCTGTGTGAAGGCAAAAATCTGGACTGAAAATTAAGGTACCAGGCCCACATCAATTTTGCTCAGGATGAGAGTGACTGTAAAATCCCACAGTGAGCCTTCCTTAGGCAGCTCTACTTTTTCCGTCTCCCAGGTAAGAGAGGCTCATTATAAATGTCCAAGGTAGATGGTTAGTTTACAGAAAACTCAAAGGTGCCTCTCCCTTCCTCTCCCAAACAAAGTGCTATTTACTGAGAGCTGATTGCCTCCCTTCCACAGAGTTGAGGTTTGAATATTTAAGGCAATTGCTCCAATCATGTACCTTAGGATCACAGATATTTCAGAAGTAAAGAAATAAATAAAGCCAGGGAATTGGCATAAAGTTGTCAGGTTTATGTTTTATTAAGTGAAGATGATAAATGAAAGATCGCCATTTAACACAAGTGATCCTTCTTTTACAGTATAATTTTAACACTATAAATGCATAAGCAAAAAATCAAGAACAATTTACACTGAATGATGAGAATTTTAACCTCTAGGATTTTTTCAATTGTCACCTTTCTGTCTTTCCACACAAATCTGAGGACAGATAAAATACTTAACAAGAACATGTATGTAAATTATTAAGGTCAGGATTAATTCTAAACTTATCCGGGAAAGGCAGGTGGCTAAAGAGGATCCACTAGTAGCTGGTATCAATGGTTTATTAAGCCAGTCAATAATTAAAAATTATTTACAGTATGGATAGAAATAGTCAAATTGGTTATCTTTAGCCACTATCTAGACTATTAGGTAACTATTTATCTCCAAGGTGAAAAAAGTATACTTGATAGCCTTCATAGTAACAAACATCACAGTCTAAAACAAGTAGCCACAGGTAACGGAAGTTTTCTTCTACTAGGAATTATAGTGCATTCATTAAAGTGCCAATTTTTCTCTTCTGGGCCACTTTTAGTTACAAGGTTTTCAGTATGGGACTATCATACAGGAGTTTGAACTGCTGGACAAATAATCCATAACCAACTGTAAATGACCAAATTTTAAATGCAGTACTTTTAATAGCTTATTAGTGCTCAGTTAAAACACCTCACATTACATTCATTTTCTTTGATTTGAAATAAGTGAATGTCATATTTTTTGTCATGTCATTTTTATCTAAGCTTTTTTCCCTTCATTAGTAAGTTTAAAAAGGAGGATACCAATTTATTAATATGAAAAATTATTCATGTCTTGAACAAGGAAAGTGAAGCTAAAGCATCTCAATTCTTAAATTAATGAAACTTTCTCACATATAATTTCTTTTAAGCTGAACTATAAGGTCTTAAAGATTATTAATGGAGGAAAACATTAAGATTCAAAACCAAGAGGTAAAATGGTTAAGAAAGCAGTTAAAGAATATGCTACTCAAAGAAACAAAATAAATTCAAGGATTGCTGATCTCATATAACAATAAATTAACTAAATAAAGGGTCATTCTCATATAACAATTAAATACTTATATTACTTAATTTAAAGTGGGGAAAACTTCATTAACACTTGAATAAAACTAAATAACACAAAATAAGGACATGAGTTAATAAAAAATGTTAGAGTAGCAAATATTTCTAGTTTTAAATCCCTCCAGATCTATACATTTCAAAGGTTAAATGTATGAAATTTATGCCCTTGATAAATGCCTTTATAAATCTAAACTCTATTATAAAAGAGAAAATTGGGAAACAAGAAGTATTTGATTGTTCAATAATCAAAGTACCTTTATTTTAAATGGTCTGGTTCTTTGATAGAATATATATTTCCTAAAGAATCATATTATAATTTTATTTACATCTTTGAGTTAACTTTTTAGACTCATGAGCAAATTAAAGACCTTTTTAAACTGCTGGATGTAGAAAACTAAAAAGCTTTTCCCTTTTTTCTGTTTCCACACAATTTAAATATAAATGTTGCAGAATCTTCCCAAAATTAGGTGGAGGAATTCTTACAGAACCCCTAAAACTGGGTCTATTTGTTCCACCCTCAGCAAGTCAATGACTGACACCTAGACTGGTGAAAGAAACTTGGATTTTATTAACACTGCACAGAGCAAGGAGTCAGGCAGCTACTGCTCATTTCCTGAACTTTCACAGGGATGAGTGACAGTGAATCAAATAGATTTCTGATTGAGCACTGAGTGATCAGCTTCTACCCTGTGATTGGTCACTGTGTTTCTTTTGTAATTATTAAAATGGTTTGTGATCTGTTTGGGGTCAAAAGGTAGACTGAGTATTACTTTGATCAAGACCTGTGAGTTCCTGCAAAATTCTCAGAATAGAGTTTAGCCTGGAAATATTAACCATTGAATTCTGAGCTTCTGGGGGTTTGAGTGCCAGCCTGACCCTGTGTCACTCTGTCAATTTAATGAGTTAATATTTAGCAAGGAAGTGATTTGCAATCATCAATGAAAAGATTGAGGAACTGCAAGCTGAGGGAGTCCTACCAGGACTGATAAAGTCTATATTAAGGTATTAGGTGTAGGAGCTGCTAGCAAGTTGCTTTTAGAAACACATATTATTCCTACCCATAAAACAATCATATAGAGGCCTATATACTAAAATAACCTTGGTCAATAATTCTAAGAGAATAGAAACATTCTTTAGGAGGGGCATTTTCTTCTGAAAGTCTCTCTCTCTCTCTCTCTCTCTGTGTGTGTGTGTGTGTGTGTGTGTGTGTGAGAGAGAGAGAGAGAGAGAGAGAGGGAGAGAGAGAGAGAGAGAGAGGGAGAGGGAGAGACAGAGTGGGTGGAGCAGTGGGTTATGCCCTCGATGGCAACACAGACATCTCATGTCAGAGTGCAGGTTGAGTCACAGTTGCTCCCTTTCTGATCCATCTTTTGCTAATGTGCTTGGGAAGGTACTGCAAGCTGCCTTAAGTGCTTCAGCCCTGTCACTCATGGAAAGATTTCCTGTTTCCTGGCTTTGCCATTGTGTCTGCTTGGTGAATTGACCAGTGAATGGAAGATCTCTCTCTCTCTCCTTCCCTCCATCTGTCTCTGTTTCTGTCAATCTGTTCTTCAAATAAATAAATATATAAAGAAATTTTTAAAGAAATTAAAAAAATCAAAGCATGTGTGTATGGCTGTTGCTGTGTTTTGGAAATAATACAAATACTGTCACATAAATGGTTGGAGTACTATGATTAATTTGAATTATTCCAGTTTTAAAATATGCCCTCTATTTTCCTCTGATCTGAGTCTCAGGAGGACCAGATTAAATCCATTAACACGATTTTACTCCCAATAGAGAGAAGACAACTACTGCTCCCTCCATAGTTACAAGGCTCTCACTTGTGACAGTAAAATAACACAAAAATTTCTTAAACTTGAAGGGCAACTTTTATTTGACTCACCAGACATAATTCACCACAAAACACTCCTTTTTAAATTTTATTTGGAAGAGTATTTTAATAAAGAAATGTATTTCCTGTATTAGAAATAAGAAATTCCAATTAAGCTTAGCCACTCTTGTTAAACTTAATTTGAATTACCTAATCTTCTTGTTTCTCTTACCTCAAATCACTATACTTTCAGTCATTTTCCTGTATGTATAAATATGTATATTTATATACATAATATATAATAAATATTTATATATAATATATAATATATATATATCCATTCCTAAGGGGAAAAGAGATGCAATGACTCTTTAAGTTATTCATTACTATTATCCATTTTAAAAGGTAAATTGGGGGACTGGTTTATTATACAGTTCAGTATTTTAAGTACTACTTTCATCTACTATTTCAATTCCTTAATAAAAACTTGCAATAATTGGTACTCAACTGTAGCAGGCTTAGCTCTATACCTTTACTCAACGATTATGTAAGCCTGAGCAGCAAAAAACAATAGTGTATTTATTTTTAAAAAGATATATACTCCTTCTCACGTATGGTAGGATTCCTTATAGATTTCAGAGACAAATATAATACCATATTCATTTTTTAAAATTTATTTATTTTTTTGACAGGCAGAGTGGACAGTGAGAGAGAGAGACAGAGAGAAAGGTCTTCCTTTTGCTGTTGGTTCACCCTCCAATGGCAGCCGCGGTAGGCGTGCTGCGGCCGGTGCACCGCGCTGATCCGATGGCAGGAGCCAGGTGCTTCTCCTGGTCTCCCATGGGGTGCAGGGCCCAAGCACTTGGGCCATCCTCCACTGCACTCCCTGGCCACAGCAGAGAGCTGAACTGGAAGAGGGGCAACCAGGACAGGATCGGTGCCCTGACCGGGACTAGAATCTGGTGTGCCGGCACCGCAAGGCGGAGGATTAGCCTAGTGAGCCATGGCGCCGGCCAATACCATACTAATTAATAGAATAGAAAATAAACTGCAAATAAATGGGAATCCTTCCTGATGAATTTTTCCAACTGAATACCAATTATACATATTTTTTATTTCAGTTTTTTTTTTAAACAATAAATGCTAGAATAGGCATTTGGAATAGTTGTTAAGACTGGTTATGATGCCCGCATCCTACATCAGAGTTCCTGGGTATAATATCCGGCTCTGACTCCTGACTCCAGCATTCTGCTAATGCAGATCCTAGGAGGCAGCTGTGATAACGGAAATAACTGAGTCCCTGAGAGCCATTTAGGAGACCTGGACTAAATTCCAGGTTCAAGTTCCTGGCCTTAGCCTCTTGCCTGCCCTGGGGCCATTGTGGGCTTTTGGGGAGTGAATCTGCAGATGGGAGAGCTCATTCTCTCTCTCTCTCTCTCTCTCTCTCTCTCTCTCTCTCTCTCTCATTTAAATAAGTTTAAAATACTCTATTTGAGCACTGAACTCAAACCCTTTATTAGATGTCTGAATATCATAGATGTCTATAATTTGAGGCCTGTTTTTGATTAGAAAAGTTAAGATTACTCTAAATTCTTTCTTAAATACAGTTGAGTAAAAACCAATTATAGCCTGGCATAATTTACTTAGCAATTGTTTAATTTCCTAACTCTACTTTATTTGCAGATATCAAAACATAATAAAATTTTTAGTTAGAGGTGACAGTAAAAGCAATTTTTTCTCATTTTCTCTCTCATATAAAAAACCAATTAAATCTACTATAAATGTAATTGTACCTTTAGTGAAACATGAAAATTCCTACAACCTACAACAACTTTGAAGAATGTATTATAGGATCAATGAAGTATAACCTAAATGAGAGAGAATAACTAGAGTCAATTCATATAAATTTCATATTGGTGAAGTCTTGGGTAATATTCATCTTAAGGCACAATTTCACTCCATCTATGGGCCTGTGGAAACTGAAATTTAGGAATAACCTGGGGCCGGAGCTGTGGCATGGCAGGTAAATCCGCTCCCTGTAGTGCCAACATCCCATATGGGCGCCTGTTCACATCCTAGGTGCTCCAGCAGTCTGCTATGACGTGGGCAAGCAGTAGAAGATGGCCCAAGTCCTTGGACCCCTGCACCTGCGTGGGAGACCCAGAAGAAGCTCCTGGCTCCTGGCTTTGGAAGGCTGCAGCTCTGACAGTTGCAGCCAATTGGGGAGTGAACCAGCAGATGGAAAACTCTCTCTCTCTCTCTCTCTCTCTCTCTCTCTCTCTCTCTTTCTGTCTGCCTCTTCTCTCTCTGTGAAACGTTGACTTTCAAATAGATACATAAATATTTAAACAAAAACAAGAATAACCTATTTGCTTCCAAAATATGATGGGACAGGCAGAAGACAGTAATTATGGACATTCCACTAAAAAAGTAAGAAAATGGGATGAAAAAGAGAATCACTGGTTCCAAGTTATTTCAAAACCCATGTAGGCAAATTCCCTTAAATTTCAAGCCTTGGGAATAATTCCCTGTGATTTCAGCTCTGCCCTTTACGTCATCCTTTTTTCATGAAATGTGGTACAAAGAGTCAGCGGAGCAATTTCAATCATCCGTTTCTTTCCTATATATTATGTGAGTCCAGCAGCTTTCTTTCATTGCTTAGTGTCTCTGTCCCTTTTGGTACAGAACAACAGCATTCTATTGGTATAAAAATATTGTGGTTTCAAAACATACATCATAGGGATGCATTCCAGTAAATAAGAAACGTCGACAAATCTCTCCATGTTAATCCCATTACATTTCTTGCTTCTGCTTAGGTGACTAAGTCACACTCTCAGCTTTCCTTCCATAGTGTGCTTTTTCTGATAGTGCATATCTTCTCTTTGACATCTCTCACAATCTGAATGGTTTGGACATTTCCCAAATCATCTAGTCCTGGTGGTTCCTTTTTTGTTTAGCAGTTATCTTTAAGCAATTCTTCCTTTGCATTTTACTATAATCAGCAAAAAAGAAACCTAGGAGCGTTTTCCTGCAATCTCCTCCACTGAATGTTCAAAGTCATAGCTTACACATTTCACACCTTACAAAACAGCAAGACACAATTCCACTTAACTAAGCTTTCTGCCACTGTACAACAAGGATCTCCTCACCTCCAGTGAGGAGCACAAATGTTAGAAAACTTTAAAAAACTTTTTAATCCTTTTGAAATAAAGAGATGTTGGGGGAGCAGTGTTGTGGCACCACCTATGATGCAGCATCCCATATGAGCACTAGTTCAAGTCCTAGCTACTCCACTTCTGATCCAGCTCGTACCTGAGGAAGCAGTGGAAGATGACCCAAGTACTTGGGCACCTGCCACTCACACAGGAGATCACAATGGAGCTCCTCTCTCTCTCCCTTTCTCTCTCTCCTTTTCTCTTTCTTTCTCTCCTCTCCTCTCCCTATTCTTTACCTCTGTGATGCTTTCAAATTAATTAATTAATTAATCTTTAAAAGATGATAGATGTTTGGAAATAGTCATGAAGTAAAATGGTGGCAATTTTCTCATTTTATTGTAAGATGTTGATAGAGGATTTTGATATATTAGGAAAAATTTAAATTTTAAAGGTACTCTTTAGAAGGACAAAGAACAACATGGAATAATCCCTGTAAAAGCCACACTCCCAATTGGTACCAGTACTTTAGCTTGAAATATTGCTGCCTCCAACAGTTCAGGGTTTGGTGATCAATAAAAAGGGGAAAGGCTACACCATGTATTAACTTAATATTATCTTCTTCCATTCTCCAAATGGATTAAAGACATTGGAGGGAATTAATTATTTAATTGTCCAACATATTTTTTCTATCAACACATAAACAGGATAACTTTTTCTATAGTAAATAAGTTATAAACAGCTTTATAGATGTATGCAAACATTCATCAATTAATAATTTGCATTTGATATCAATGTGGTACAATGATACTAAAAAAATTCCTATTCCAATATTTTGTGCCTGCTGTTTCTTTAAAATATAAGGCAAGTTGAATTATTTCTCCCTTGGACTTTTTTTTTTCCAAAACAGCAAAATTAATGCTAGAATAAAGGTAGGTCATATGATTTGTAAACATGTATGTATGTGGTCCACTGTGCTCCATTAAATTTCTTTTACAGGATAACAAGCTTAAAGGATAAAGAAAATTAACGACCTGCTATCTCTCCGTATTAATGGAGCTTTAAAGAAGATTGTGCAAAAAATTATACAGGGACTAAAGAATAACAGATTAACAAGCACAAAGATAACATGAATTTGGTGAAATAATAAGTAGATTGGTTACTATCCTCACTCTGTCTTTTATGACCTTGTCTAAGTCGGCAAACTTGGAAGGCTTCCATAGCCTTGGCAACTCATGACGACAGCCTAGGATGGTTACTGGCGCCATAAACTAGAGTGTCAATTTGTTGGGTCAACAACAGGAGCCACTGTGCACTTGCTCCTCATGTGGGATCTCTGTCCTTAATGTGCTGTACATTTTGATTTAATGCTATAACTAGTACTCAAACAGTATGTTTCACTTTGTGTTTCTATGTGGGTGCAAACTGTTGAAATCTTTATACTAAATTGATCTTCTGTATATAAAGAGAATTGAAAATGAATCTTGATAACAAATGGAAGGGGAGAGGGAGCGGGAGAGGGGAGGGTTGCGGGTGGGAGGGAAGTTATGGGAGGGGGAAGCCATTGTAATCCATAAGCTGTACACTGGAAATTTATATTCATTAAATAAAAGTTAAAAAAAATTAATATGTAAACCAATGTAACAAACCAGTCACTTGATTAACAATGTGATGCTGTAAAAGAAAACAGTAAAATAAATTTCTGGCCAAAATGATAAGCGACACCCAGTTTAATAGATCTGTGAAAGAATGCCTGTGCTCAGGATAATGTTTCTTCACTAGTTGGTAACACAAAAGTTTCCTCAGTTCAGCATTTTTATCAGTATTATTACTCTCTCCATTCCTTTCCTAACAGGATAATAGCTATCTCTGATGATTCAAACTAATATCTGAGGTCTTAAACCAGGTTTTTAAAAGGAAGTTTATGTTTCACAGCATCACCATGTTTTACTTAGGGCTGCAGTTGGAAGTAAAAACAGAACATCTTTTCTCTGCCACTAGAAAATACAGCTGCCCTCGCATTGTGTTGTCATATGATAGGTAAAAGATGCTTATCTCCTTTATTTATTCCATGAGAACTACATAAGCATTGAAAACATAAGAATTTCCTCTATTTATTCCTCAATAGGATTAATATGCATGCATTTTTTCTGATATTATTTTAGAAAAATCACCAAGGACTAAACAAAAACATTAGAATGACTATATTTTACATGTACTGTTTTAGATAACATTATCATGTTACTGGCTTAAAATACTAAAAATACTTAAAGCTATTTATTTTATTAGTTATGATAAATGTATGACAAAGCATTCACTCTTTCATTTGGTAACACTTACAACAATGATAAAAGAAACCTTTTAAAACTAACTCATTCTCCTTCAATTAAACAGAGCAGACCATTTGTGGTGAGCTAACTGGCCCATGAAATCACTGGATTCATGAAAGTAGGTCTTTCTAGTATGTACCATTCAAAAGAGCTATCTGATCCAAATATTAATAATGCTTAAGCTTTTGAATAGTAATAAAAATCTAAATCAATGACACAATTATTTTTTAAAGATGCAGAGTATCACCTTACTGGACAGTGAATTACATAGACATGAGGGACAATTTGAGAAATTATCATAGCCAACTGAGACTCAGAATTGTTTACATGGTATGAATACCTTAATTTTAATCATCTCTAGAAATGGCTGAAAGAAATAATGAGTCTCACATTTATTTATTACATATCAATTTTATGTTATAATTCAAATAAAAGAGTCATTCTTCTAAATTTGAACATATATAAATATTTCCATGAAACATTCATTTTGGTATAATTTCATGAAGACAGTCAGGGTAAATATATATTGCTTTAATTTCCTTTAAAGCAATGTCAAGGCAATCAGCAATAATATTATAAAAATCAGAAAATATGAAGGGCTGGTGTTGTTCTATAATGGATAAAGCCACTGCCTATGACACTAGTATACCATATGGCTGCTGGACTTCTGATCCAGCTCCCTACTGATGGCATGGGAAAAGTAATGAAAGTAGTACACACATGGAAGACCTGGGTGAGCTCCTGGCTCCTGGCTTCTGACTGGCCCAGCTCTGGCCAATGGAGCCATGTGGGGAATGAACCAGTAGATGAAAGACCCCACCCCCTACTCTAACTCCGACTTTCAAATAGATAAATATTTTAAAAAACAACCAGAATTATGAACCCTGATGGCAATTTATATCTTACATGTATTACCATGAAATTCAAAGTTGCCAAGAGCATTAAGTCTCAAAAAGACAGTGTTAACCCATGATATTAAAATAGAAGACACCTAAAAGCATTCATTTATTGGGGAATTATAATGTGCTAGGCATCGTGTTAGGTAACACGGATAACAAGAGAACTAAGTGACCATTTTTTCATGGAGCTGATGGTATACTGGGATATGAGATAGAAAACAGAGAGGTAAAAACACATATATACAAATTATTATTCATAAAACAAAGAAAAATAACCCAAATGTAAGAAAAAAATGATTTGTGGGAAGAGGAGAATAGAACCATTATAGCTAAATGTGTTAGAAATTGCTTTTGTAGAGATTGCAAGTGTAAGGATATTTATAAAGATAAACATATGAAATACCAGTAAGGCAAAATTCATAATGTTTGGCATCTGATAAAAATTACCAGTCATGCAAGAAACATGAAAATATAGCCCACGTAGGGAGAAAAATCAATGAATTTAAACCTGCAAATGATAGAGATAATAAAAGAAATGACATTAAAATGATTATTATATCTATATTCCATCTGCTCAAGATGTTAGAGGAAAGATTAAACATGTTAAGTACAGGCATACATGAAACAATAAAGACAAAAATCAAAAACCTAGAAAAAAATCCAAACGTCTAAAATGAAACATAAATACTTGATAGGATTAATGCTGGGTTATACACTGTATAAGAAAGATGAGTGAAATTGAGGACACAGAAATAAAAATTATGCAAACTGAAACAGGGAAAGAAGACTGAAAAAAAATATAAACAGATCATCAGTGAGCTGTGGAGCCAACACCAAGCAGCCTAATATATCTGTTGACTCAAGTCCCTTAAAGTAAAGTGCAGGGCTAGTGCTGTGCTGCAGTGAGATAAGGATCCGACCTGCAGTGCAGGCATCCCATATGGGTGCCATTTTGAGACCCAGCTGCTCCACTTCTGATCCAGCTCCCTGCTAATGTGCCTGGGAAATCAGCAGAGGATGGCCAAGTCCTTGGGTCCCTGAATCCATGTGGGAGACCCAGAAAAAGATCCTGACTCCTAGCTTCAGGTTGGCTCAGCTCTGGCCATTGCAGTCATTTGGGTAGTAAACCAGCAGATGGAAGACCCTGTAACTCTGTCTTTCAAATAAATAAAATAAATCTTAAAAAAAAAAAAAAGAAGAGTGAAGTAGAACAGAAAAAAGTACTTGAAAAATAATTGTAAAATTTTCAAATGTAACAAAATTATAAATTCGTAAGTTCACGAAGCTTAACACCCTAGCATAGGAAACACAAGAAACTACATCAAGAAACATCATAAGCAAGCAATATAAAACTGGTGATAAATAATCAATTTTTAAAGCATCTAGAAAAAAAGAGATACATTGTATATGGAGTGATAAAAATAATCAGAAATGGTGAGATTTTTACATATCACTCAAAATAGTTGATAGGAAAACTAGACAAAAAACCTGTAAGAACATAGAAGTGATTAATAACACTATCCACAACTTACCTATATTGATCTGGATATTTCAACTAATAGCAGCATAACATACATTCTTTTCAAATGAGCACAGAACATTTTCCACAATTGATTAAATTTTGACTCCAAAAAGTATCAATAAATTCCAAAAAAGTAAAGTAACATACAATATAGTCTAGGAGTAACTAAAATGGAATTTAGTGAAAAATTAAAAATAGATAGTTGCTGAAAAATCACCAGCATTTAGAAACTATGTAACATGGCTCCAAATAATTCTTGGGTCAGATGAAAATATCTGAACTGAATGAAAACTGAACATAAAATATTCACATTTTTGGGTTGTCATTAAAGTAGTACTTCAAAATCTATGATATCAAATATATATATTAGAAATATTTCTCAAATCAAAGAGCAAAAAGAAGAGCTAGAAAAAGAAAATGTAACCCCAAAACACAGAAAGTACAGTGAAATATAAAATAGAAAAATAATAGAGAAAATAAATTAAGATAAGTTGACTTGATAAAATTTTAGCAAAAAAATAGAAAACACAAAAAGCTCCAATATCACAAATGAGAAAGATGACATCACTATAGCATTTTTAGATATTAAATGTTGATAGGGAACATTACAAATAACTTGTGGCAATAAATTTAATAACTTTTATAAAATGAAAATTCTTTGAAAGATTCAAATTAGCAAGGCTCATTGGAAAAGAAATATACAGGCTGTATCCAGGAAGAAAGCTGAATTTGTGGCTAACTCCTTTCCACAAAACTACTGTAGGCCCAGAGGGCTTCAATAATGAATTCCAGATACTTAAGGGAGAAATGACAGCAACTCTAAGGAATACCTTCCAGCTGTTTGCATGGAAGAAATGCTTCTCAACTAATTATGTCAGTTAGACTTCTTCCAATATAAAATCAAGGCAAAAACATTACAAAAAAAAAAAAAAACACAGTAAGGTATCCTTTGAGAACAAAGATGCAAAAATTCTGAATAATTTAGCAAAGTGAATGCAAGAATATACCAAAAGAATAATACATCATGAGTAGGTAAGTTTATTCCAGATATTCTGGTTTAGTTTAACAATTAGCCTTAAGACCCTAGAAAAGAAAAGCATTTGATTGAAAATCGATCAGATATTCACCAAGCCAGTTAGATGACTGACTCAAAATACCAACTGTTCTCCCTCCTATACCCCAGAACCCCAAATAACAAATAAACATCTACCTTTGTCCAAAATAGCTAAAGGAGAGGAATGGAAAAAGAAAGAAAGAAAGAAAGAAAGAAAGAAAGAAAGAAAGAAAGAAAGAAAGAAAGAAAGAAAGAAAGAAAGAAAGAAAGAAAGAAAGAAAGAAAAGCAGGAATCTTGTAGAGAACAGAAACCTGTTATAGCCACACAGAAACGGGAGCGAACTCCCCCTCCCTAGCCAGGACAGGTGGAACATGAGGGCCCTAGAAGACTTCATCACTATTATAGACACCTACACTCTTGTCACTGGAGAATCGAGCAGTCCTAGTAGACTCTAAGCTGGGCTGAGGAAGTGACACAGGGGCAACACACTGATCTTTTCCCAGAAAAGGAGCCAAGGCTGTGCCCCACACCCATACCCTCTACTCCCATGGCCCATGGTGCTACTGCTCTATACTATCTTAGCATCGGTGTCACTGCTAGAATGCACTCTGCTCCAGGAAAGAGTAGCCATTATATCTCTGCACCCCTGAGGTTCAGTCACCATCATACCATGCCCACACATGTAGTGAGGCATTCCCAAGAAGAATTACTGCTATGCCCTAACCCTTAAGAACAAGCTACTGGAAAGCCACTCTTTCCCTCTGATCCTCCCATCCCAGTCACTGGTGCAGCCACTACTTAAGGCTGAGCTAAAATGGCATCCTACCTTTGGGCACAACTCAAATTACTGGCGTAGTCATGCCCTCAACACAGATGAGGTAGCACCCCAGTGCCAGGGACCTCAGGCCTCTTGTTCATCAAAGCAGTGTACCTCACAGTTCCATGTCTGACTTGCTGTCACTTCCCCAGGAACCCAGAGGCTCTGCAGACCTATGTAGCTGTGCTTTCTGGAGCCAAGCTGACTTAATGCCTTAAGTCCCAAGGAATCAGACACTTGGATAAGCTGTGCTGCACACACTCTAGGCTAGGAAGCCACAGAACCCCACTGACCCTGGAATTGAACTAGCTTATTGCAGTCTGAGCAGCTAAGGAACCCTGCCTCACTGAGGGAGTCTTCCATTTACTGCTCCCCACCCCAAAAACCCAAGACACAGCACAATTTTTGCCATTCCTAAGTTTTTGCTGCTGACTTGACTCACAGGATCTGGGCTACTGCTGTGTCCTAACATCCCAGGATCGAGAGTCACCACTACATTGTACCCCATCCCCTGCAGCCTGAGCTCTGTTCCAAGTTGATTTCAGACCCTGAACTGTAGCTGTTCTCTGCTCTCTGCAGTCTGAGATTCTGAAACATCTCACCTCCCTGAAACCATCCTAGTGCCTTACACTCAGCCCACCACGGTCAGAATCATAGCTACTTCCCAAACCCCAAAGCCTTAGGTGTGGGAGTGTGCCTCAGAGCCACAGACCTTGACTTAATGGGAGATATACAGTTGTTCATGTCTTGGAGAATGATCCCACGCCTCAAGTTCCAGCTGCTATAGTGGTTTTGCAAGACCCTGAGTCCAAGAATTGGTACTTCAGCTGCTTCAAGCACCTGCTTCCTGAATACATTGCTGGTGTAGCTTCCTGTGAGTCATGCCACACCTGATATCAAGAGATACCCCTCAGCCAAAACTCTCCACTGTGAGGAAGACAGAAACAGGGAGACCGCTAAAACTAATCATCTACACAGCTAGCTTTACTGCCAGAAATTACTCCAGCCCTGACACTGAGGCACATGGAGTCATGCTGACATTGGTCACAATTGAAGAAGTTGCATTCAGACTATATTACTGAGCCCACAAGGGACCAGAGCCAACATACCCTGCCAAACCCTGAGGCCCATCTGCTGGTCAAAGTCTTCTCCTATTAAGAAAAAACACTTTCTGAAGTTTGGAAGTAGTAACTATACCATCAGATGTACAGGCACCAGTGTAGGGACACTGGAAACGTGATACAACAGGGAAACATTACAGCACCTAAGAAACACAATAATTCTCCACTGACCACAAGAAATGGAAATTTATAAAGTGTCAATAAAGGAATGCAAAATAATAATGTCAAAGAAACTCAGTGAGCTATAAGAGCACACAGACAAGTCAATGAAATCAGAACAATTAATGATCTGAATGAGAAATTCAACCAAGAGACAGATATAAAGAATAACCAAACTAAAGCTACATCTCAATAGATGTAGAAAAAGTATTTGGGAAAATATAATAGCTTTTCCTAGTAAAAATTATCAGTGAAGTGGGAATAAGAGGGAAGCACTCACCTTGATAAAGGGAATCTACAAAAACTGGCATTTAATATCATATTTAATGCTAAAAGAAATGAAATCTTCTTATAATACTAGGAAGAAAGCAGGATATATAACCTAACAACTTCCTTTCATCACACTTGTAATTCTAATTAGTGCCATAAGGGCAGATAAAGGAACTAAAATGATACTTTTTTCCTTGGGAAGCAACTAATAAATCTTTACTTCACAAACTACATATTTGTTTATGTAGAAAACCCTATGGAAGCTATAAAAGCTATTAGATTTAATAGGTGAGTTTACCTAGCATGCACGTTACAAGATAAATATAAACAACTTTTACATGTATACAGCAAAAATTAGAAATTAGTATTTAAAAATTTTATCATGATATATTAAAGGCATAAAGATAAATCTGACAAAAGATATGCAAGACTTGAACACTGAAAGGTACAAGGATAACTGGGAGAAATTAAGAAAAATCTGAATAAATGCAGATTAACCATATTTATGTATAAAAAGACTTAATATTGCTAAACCATCAACTCTCCATAAATTAGACTTAAAAGTAACCATAAAAATTCTGAGAAAGAATAAACCTGTAGAATTTACAATATCTAATTTAAGGCTTATAACAACTAATGGCTGAAGTAATCAATATAGTAAGAGATTTACAGAAAAAATATACACATAGATTCATAGAATAAAGTCCAGAAATAACTCAGATATAAAGGGTCAAACTAATATTTGACAAAATTTCAAAGGCAATCAATATAAGAAATGACAGTGTAGACATTATTTTCAACAAATATCAAACCTTACCAAATTGTATAGTTTTTCTTGAGCAAAGATTTGACATATAAGAAGCTTTAGATACTTAATACATATATTTGAGGATGAGATTACACCATGAAACATTGCTATCACCAAGGTCATAAGCATACCCACCACCTCTCAAAGTTTCCTCCCATACTTCTAATTGACATTATTGTTTTGTTTTGATTTCAAATGGCACATTTTAAATATGCTTAGTTTATTATTGTCAGTAAAGCATTAAACAATTTAAACCAGATTATTCCCAGGAAAAGTTAATTTCAAAAACACATTAAAAACTACATTTTAAAAGATAAAGGTATATAGAAAGCTTAAAAAAAAAAAGTTAAAAGGGTGCTAAGAATTGGACGTAAAAGATCCATGTGGCCAGATAATCCTGATTATGGGAAGGGATTAATGATGCTATTGGAAACATAGAAAAGGCGTAGACAACACCTGGCCTTGTAGAACATAGTCCCTATGTATTACAGTATAATGGGAGGTGGTAGCAGGATTATATCTGGGCAGTTTTATGTCAAATTTACGTATTTAATAGGTCCTTTAGCTTCTGTGCACTGAAGAGCAATACTAGAAGGATGTGGACTACCAGGCTATTTCCAATAGTCTAGGCAGGAAACTGAGTGCTCTGTAAACGGAATATAGAGAATGGTAACCCAAAAATGACATTACAGAAGTAATTACAGTTACAATAGCATAGAAAAGAAGAAAGCAAGTAGAAATAAAGTTAACAGAAGAAGTTTTTGTTTGTCTGTTGTTTTTTGACAGAGTGGACAGTGAGAGAGAGACAGAGAGAAAGGTCTTCTTTTACCGTTGGTTCACCCTCCAATGGCTGCCGCGGCCGGCACATCGCGCTGATCCAAAGGCAGGAGCCAGGTGCTTATCCTGGTCTCCCATGGGGTGCAGGGCCCAAGCACTTGGGCCATCCTCCACTGCACTCCCGGGCCATAGCAGAGAGCTGGCCTGGAAGAGGGGCAACCAGGACTGAATCCGGCACCCCGACCAGGACTAGAACCTGGTGTGCCGGCTCCGCAAGGTGGAGGATTAGCCTATTGAGCTGTGGTGCCAGCCTGCAAAAGAAGTTTAATATTTATACACTAAAAACTGCAAAAGAAGTAATATGAATCCCTACCTCATACACACACAAAACTAATTTAAAGTGGGCCACAGACTTAAATATGAGAGCCAAAACTATCAAACTTCTAGAAGGAAATACGTGCAAAATTTCGTAACCATGGATTAGGTTATTATTTCTTACATACAACACCAAAAACACGTTGACAAAAGATAAATGGCTTCCAAGGACTATCACCAAGAAAATGAAAAGGCAACTTAGAAACATAGAGAAAATGCCTAAAAATCTTATTTGTGACGATGGACCTGGACATAGAGTGTGGAGAGGACACTCCCAATTCAGCAATAAAAAAAGCTCAATTTAAAAATGGGTAAATATTTGGATGAATCACTCTCCAAGGAAGATACGTACATGGCAAATAGCACAGGGACAGACACTAATCAGTAATCGTCAGAGGAATATAAATCAAAACAATTAGATACCAACTCATATGTAATAAAATAATGAGAATAATAAAAAAGACAGTAACATTTTCAACAAAGATTATGGAAAAGTGAGAAATCTCATGCATTCTTGCTAAGAGTGTAACATGGTGTACGTATTTTTAAAAAGAGATTAGCAGTCCCTCAAAATGCTCGAGATAGAATTATCTCATGGTCTAGCAATTCTACTACTGAGTAGCTACCTAAGAAATACAAAATATATGTCCATGGGGCAGCCAAGTGGCAGAGGAGTAAAGACATCAGTTGGGAGCCCCACATGTCATATCAGAGTGCCTGAGTTCCAGACTAGGCTCTGCTTTCAATTCCAGCTTCCTGACAATGTACACTGCTAGAGGCAGCAAATAATGGCTCAAGTAGGTGGATCCCTGCTACCCACATGGAAGACAAAGATGAAATCCCTGGGCCGGCGCCATGGTTCACTAGGCTAAGCCTCTGCCTGCGGCACCGGCACCCGGGGTTCTAGTCCCGATCAGGGCGCCAGATTCTGTCCCAGTTGCTCCTCTTCCAGTCCAGCTCTCTGCTGTGGCTGAGAGTGCAGTGGAGGATGCCCCAGGTCCTTGGGCCCTGCACCCGCATGGGAGACCAGGAGGAAGCACCTGGCTCCTGGCTTCGGATTGGCGCAGCACGCTGGCAGCAATGTGCCGGCTGTATTGGCCACTTGGGGGGTGATCCAACGGAAAAAGGAAGACCTTTCTCTCTGTCTCTCTCTCTCTCTCTCTCTCACTGTCTAACTCTGCCTGAAAGAAAAAAAAAAAAAAAAAAAGCTGAAATCCCTGACTCCTGGCTTCAGCTTGGTCCAGTCTGGGCTGCTGCACACAATTGAGGAATAGGCAAGTGAATGAGAAAATTCAATCTCTCTCTCTCTCTTTTCAAATAAATAAATATTTTAGAAAGAGGACTAATTTAGGAAACATATGTTCATACAAAACATGTACACATTCTTCAACATTATTTTGCATTATTGATAAAACAGATGAAAATGGAAACAACACAACTGTCCACCAATCAATTAATGGGTAAGAAAAACGCAGCCTATGTATATATTAAGATGTTATTTGGGAAAATACAAGAATTAAATGCTAACACGTTGCAACATGGATAAACCTCAAAAATATTTGCCAAGTGAAGGAAATCAATTAGAAAAGACAACATGACAGGACAGGACTTCAAAAAGCTCATTTAACATGAAATTAAAAGATGAAAAGAATAAATATAAATTCTCAACAGACCAAGATGAAGTCAGCCATTCCATCTGTGTCTAAAGGCCTGAGGGTCTTGGGAAGTTAATCATATCAAGGAAGTTTTATGTTTTTAATAACTGAAAAGAAATATGTACCTTTTAGAGTCTTTTTTAATAATACAAACAAAAAGAAGTATGAAGGAGCTAAATCAGGACAGTAAGTTGGGTTCCCAATAATTTGCCATCAGAACTCTTGAAAAAAATGCTGTTGTTTGATGAAAGGAGTGAACAGGAGCACTGTTGTGGTGGAGAAGGACTGTCTGCTGAGGTTTTTCTGGGCACTTTTCTGCTAAAGCTTTGGCTTTCTCTAAATATTCTCCTATCAAGTAGATATTAATTTTTTGTCCTTTAGAAATTGAACCATAAAATGCCTTGGGCATCCCAAAAACTTTTACTATGACTTTTGCTCTTGACCAATCTGCTTTTGTAAAAACAATATTTATTTTTAAATGATTTGAAAGAGGAGACAGACAGGCACTAAATAATCTGCTATTCATTCCCAGATTTCTGCAGCCTGTTAAAGCTATGATTCATCTGCCGTTCTGATTCTTCAAACAACGAAGAAAGGCTTCAGGATCTTGGCAGCATTGAGCAGGAAGTTTATTTCACTTTTTCTGTCCGAATTGTGTGAGCTGGACTGTTGTGTATTTTATTCCTTGTCAGTCCTCTTCAACCAATTAGGGCAGAAGCAACATTAATTCTTTCCTTGCAGATTGCTGTGGATGGTCTGTGCTTTGGGATTCACCTTCAACATCATAATGTACCTTCTGAAAGTGAATTACTCATTATTAAACTAATGATTTATTGGGGACATTATCCCCCATAAACTTTTGGTAAAGCATTAATGATTGCACCATCCTTCTACCCAAGCTTCACCATACATTTAATATTTCTTCTTGTATCCTGCTTAGCAGAATTCATGTTGATCTAATAGGGGCTTCTTTCAAACTCTTGTCTTATTCAGGTATGTTATAAGACATTAGTACGAATGTATTTGGCAAAAAAAAAAAAAAAAAAAAAACAAAACCTGAAATGCATGTATAGTTATTTTTAACAATATACATTTCCCGTGAGCTTTTTGAATATATGGAAGATCCCATAGATGATTCCATTTATGTGAAATTTCCAAAATAGGCAAAACCATAGAGGCAGAATATCAATTAATTGAGAGTTGGCAGTGGAAAGTAGCAAGGTAGGGAATGAGGGAATGACTACTAATGGTGATAAGCTTTCTTTTAGGCATGATGCAAATGTTCCAGGATGAGATTAGATGACAGTTACACATCTTCAAAAACATCCTAATATCAAATTATTTACTTCAATGAACTTTATAGCATGTAAACTATATCTCAGAGCTTGTAATGAAAATCTTGGTGGAGAGGCAGATGTTGTGGCATAAGTGAGGTAAGCTGCTGCTTCTACATCCCATATCAGAGTGCCTACTTCAAGCCCTCACTATTCTGCTCCTTCCATTGTAGTTTCCTCCTAGTAATCCTTGCAGGCATCAGATGATGTGACCTAAGAACTTGGGTCCCACGACCCACATGGAAGATCTATACAGAGTTCCTGGGTCCAAGCTTTGGCCTGGTACAACCAAAGCTTTGCTGGGCATTTGGGGAGTGGACAAGTAGACGTAAGATATGTTTCTCTGTCTCTCCCTTTCTATCATTCTGCTTTTCAAATAAAAAAAAAAATAAAGTGGAGTGAAACAAAGGAAAGATCATTTCAGATACAATATATGTATTAAAGGTAAAGACAGAATTTGATAATGGGTTCTCTACTCAGGTTGAGAGAGAGACAGTAATTAATTGTAATTCCTGGAGAGATTAATTCACTAAGTAAAATTGTCAAGTAGTAAATTGAATATAATCAGAAATTGACAGGTGAGGTTTAGGCATGTGCACTGTTTATACATACATATAGATATGTCAATCATATGAGGTACATGAGATACATGGCGAATCCTCTTTACTACTACCTTTTTGCTCTACTTTGTATTTTTTAATGATAAATTCAATCCAGGCAATTAATAAATGAAGGTTGACTATCCTAATGGACAAATTATGACAGTTTTACTAAAGCTGTAGGGGAGAAATGATATCTTCTCTCACCCATCATTAAGTTTGTGTCTGAGATCCCTATGATAAAAGACCACTAAAAAGAGAAAAACATGTAAATTTATATAAGACCCACAGAAACAGGAAAATCTATATTTCTGTGCCTTGGTTAAATGCAATGTGGACAGCTCTACAGAAGTTTGATTGGACAAAGGGAGCAAAAATTACTGGTAATCAACCACAAGGCATACTTAGCAAGGCCTGTTCAGATTCTTGTGTGTTCCTGTGTCTTATTGCTAGGGACATTCCTTCATCTGGGAAACAGAAGGGTTTCTCGCCCATGAGGGTCTTATGTCTTATGGTACAGGAAGGTCAGAGGATATTTTTGGCCTGCTGGGGGGGAAGAAGTGTGGGAGGGACTTTCCTCCTGCTTATTTCTTAAATCTCAAAGTATTATATGTTGGGGATACTATTTCCTGATTCCTTTAAAGCTATGAGTAAAGAAAAGAAGTGAGTTAACATTTATAGCTTCCTGAGTTCAGTGGTGTTGAGGCATGGAGATCTCATTGATCATAAAAGTTTCAGGCTTTTGTTGTTATTCTCATTTAAAGATTTTTTAAAGGCTCAGAAAGGTTAAATTTGCTAAATTTCCCACAATGCAATGAAGCTATGATTCTACAAATTTGCTGGATTTTAATTTTTTCCTTATGCCATGCTCAAAGAATTATATATCACATTCTTTCTCTTAAAATTGAAATAGTGCTTCCCTATCTCCTTTGTTTAAAACTAGTTACTAGAAAATATTGAGAAATGATCTCTACTCCTGAGTTACACTATAATTAGGGCAAGCCAGAAAACAATATTCTGTCTGTCCATAGAAATCTCTGTGTCCAATTTATCCACCTAATCCTTTCTCTGGTCAGTAGAATAAATGTGGGGACACGTATGCAAATCGTCCCTGAAATAGAAAAGATAGGTTGAACTGTGTGCGCACTTCTAACGCACATTTCCAGAACAGATTGGCAAACAGTCATTGACTTTTGTCATAATTTTTAACATTTATGATAAATCTGAAGAAATCTAGAAAAAGGTGTAAAAATATCCTATTTCTCCTATCAGCCTAACAAAGGGGTAAAGGTTGGTGAGCTGAAAGAAAGAAGATACAAAAGTGCCCTCAACAGTGTATGAAAATAATTTATTGGGAAAAAAAATGACGGGAAATATCGCATCACAATACCAATGTTATGTTTCTGAGAGAAGGTTTAGGAATAAACTTAACATTTTTTTTGTAACTTTAACATTTTCTATAGCAACCATGCTTCTATTTTGGAAATGAAGAAACATGTTTGCATATGTCTTAAGAGAGAGAATGAAAAATGAGAAATCCACTTTGACTTGTTAGTTTCTTTTTCCCTACCGTTATAAGCTATAGTTGATTTAAGAACCACATATGCATTGTTATATGCACATCTGCCCAAGCAATCCTAGAGAGAAGAGAAGGAGAGAATCATGATAAACACACCATGAAGCAACAAAAGACAATGGTAGGGAGAGAGTTCACACAAACAACACACAAGTCAAATTTTGTATGTATCACATGAGAGTTATAAAATATCTTTAGAAAAGAAAAATCTTTTTGAAAATGTTTAGTTTTGTACTTGAAAGTGCTTAATAACTCAGGCATGGTGCTAATTATCCTATCCATCTAAAAAATAGTGTGATTTCATCACATTAAAATAAGACCAATAAAGAATGTAATGAAATTTCCCTAAAGCAGTAAACAGTGTATTAAGTTTAGCAAATAACTTTGACTATATGAACACAATATATTCAGGACAAAAGAGATAATGAAGTATCTAAAGATTTATTTTAACATATGCACACAAAAGTAAATTTAGGAGCTAAGACTAATAAAATTCAATAAGAAATGAGTAAAATATTGACAGTAGTTAAGCTCTAACATGAAAGATTATTCTCTAATCCTCTTACTGCTTCTTGATTTTTCTTCAATGTCAATCTTTTAAAATTAAGAAACCCTGCTGTGTCGTAGTTTTTAATTTGTTATAGCTAATTTGCAAAACAGAAAAACAACTTAGGAGCTAATATTTTTATGAAAGGGGAAAGATTTTAAAAGCAAAATTCAAATGATTTTATCCAATGATCCTCTTATAGACAAATTAATTTGGTACCTTAAACAACTTGAAAGCTAATTCAGAATTTCATATTTTACTAGCAAAATATTTTCTCTAACTGATGAGGCACACAGACATTTAATAATTGATTTATAGGTTGCAAATGAAAAAATCCAAACTATAAAAAACTATTTAGTTTCCATTATCCTCTATAAAATACTAGGTTTCAGGATTATGCTTTACCACACATTAAAGAGTTTATCTTCTGGGTGCCCTAGGCAGCCATCCAGTCTAGTAAATGGCTAACATAAGTCATAACAATAAAACTAGATGGAGGGTTTCTGTTGTTGTTATTTTACTTTCAGCACCACTAGATTATAGTGCAGTGGGAGTGTGAATCCCTGCCTAATGCCTTCAAAATGTTCCCATATGTTTCGCAGAGCAGCTTTGACTATGGTGAAACAGAAAAGTTCTAAATAGCTAAAGAAACATTATACTCCCCATTACAAAAGGCTACAGTATGATAACATTTCAAAATGAATATAAAATAATTGTTGCTTTGCTTCTTTCAGTGGTCGAAACATACACAGATTGAAAACAACAACAACAAAAAAATGTTCTCTGCTGAAGTTCTTTTCCCACAGTTTTCCCTGAAGGTCAAATGTATAATTCTTGGCCAATGACCTGTCTTTACAGAGCTTAGCACTTAGCTGGTGCTCACTAAATGCTGGCTGTCATATTAACTGAGATGAGAACCATGAAGAGGTAACTGCAAACACAAAACCAAAAAATACCCCTCCCCCAATTTTTCTAGCTTTTTTATTGTGGTAAAATACACTAAAATTTACCTTCTTAACCATTATTTAAGTGTGGAATTCAGTAGTATTAAATACATCCCCAATGCTGTAGAATCATTGTCACTATCCATCTCAGAACTCTTCATCTAATACAAGTAAAACTGAGACTTTATACTCATTAAACAATAACTGCCCCCAACTCACCTCCCCGGACTTTGGAAGGCACCATAACTTTCTCCATCTACTGTTTTGACTCCTCTAAGTACTTTATTTAAGTAATCAGACAAAATTTGTCTTTCTGTAACTTTATTTCACTAAGCAAAATGTCCAAGTTTCATTTATACTGTAGCATGTCAAAATTTCCTTCCATTTTAGAGCTGAAAACCATTCCATCGCACGTATGTACTACATTTTGCTTAGTATTCTTCATCAACTGACCCTTGGATTACTTCAATATATTAGCTATTGTGAATAAGACTATGGGTTGTATGCATATGCATATCTCTTCAAGATCTAGCTTTTAATTCTTCTGTAGGTTCCCAAAAGTGGAACTGCTGGATGATATGGCAAATTCTACTTTTAATTTTTTAGGAACTCTCATCCTGTTTTACACAACAGCTATTCCATGATACATTTCTACCAATACTATACAGCATTCTAATTTCTACACAGTAACACTTGTTGTCTTCTGTATTTTTTTTTGGGGGGTGGGGTATGGTTGCCATACTAATTGATATGAAAGTATTGTGCATTTTTAAATTGTGCTTATTAGTTATTAGTAGATCTTCTTTAGAGATACATCAAATCTAATCCTTGTCCCTCTTAAAATTGGGTATTTTGCTTTTGTGTTGTTGAGTTTAGGAATCCTTTGTTTTGTGAATATGAATCCCTTATAGCATACATGATTTGCACATTTTTGTGCCCTTTTTGTGGATTGCCTTTTTACTCTGTTGATGGCATCTCCAATTTTTTTCCCCCAACCTAATTTTAACCTGATTTCAAGCTTTCAGAAATGGATGGAGACATACACATCACACTTTTAAAGGGATATATAATGTCCACTCTACAAATAATTATTTGGATTACCCCAAGTAACAAAGTTATATTGCTTCATATTAAAAAGATCTCTAGAATCAAAGAGATCAGGTAGAATGCCACATAAGAGGATTAATAATGCTATGTTGAAAGAAGGAAGAAGCAGAGAGGAAATGAAGAAAGAAAGGAAGGAAGGATCAAACGGTTCAAAATATAAATTAACAAGTGGACATAGAAAGATGTAATGATTTTTAATACCAACATTATCCATGTAGACATAAATGTATTGATGAGCATTGGAAAATATTTATTTCTAATGGAATTTTTAAAAATCAGATATTTTCTTTTTTTAAAAAAAATACTTATTTACTTTAAAGGCAGAGTTTGAGAGAGAGAACGAGAGGGTGAGCACACTTCTATTTGCTGGGCCAGGCCAAATCCAGGAGCCAGGAGTCAAGAGCTTCATCTAGGTCTTCCACGAGGGTGAATGGACCCAAGCACCTGGGCCATCTTCAACTTCTTCCCAGGCACATTATCAGGGAGCTGGATTGGAAGTGGAGCAACTGAGACTCAAACTGGCACCCATATGGGGTGCTGGTGATGCAGACAGTGGTTTAACATGCTGCACCACAGTGCTGGCCCCCAGATATTGGCTTTCAAAAATCCTGCTGGCTCCTTCAACATACCAGTTTTACAGACCTAGAAAATTGCTTTTCTTTTTTTTTTTTTTTTTTTAATGTAAAAATAGGGGGGCAACTGAACTCTGATGCACAGGTTCCCAGTCCCGGGAGACAAAGCTCACCGCAAAGCATCCATAGCGAGGCTGTGGGTCCGGGAGCACATCAATAGAAGAATGAGATAACTCCTCTGGGAAGGGAAGGATTTCCCCCAGAAACAACCCCCTCCACCTGTTTGAGTGGTCAGAAAAACCAGATCCCATGTGTGCACCGGTTGGAGTCCTGGCTGCATGGAGGCAGCTCCCAGCTAGTGGCCTAGGAAGGCAGCAGACAGCCCGGGTGCTTGGGCCCCTGCACCCGCATGGGAGACCCAGAAGAGGCTCTGGGCTCCTGGCTTGGACCTGTGTCAGCCATGACCATTGCAGCCATTTGAGAAGTGAACTAGCAATTGGAGGATCTCTCTCTCTCTCTCTCTCTTTCTCTCTTTCTCTAACTCTGTCCTTCAAATAAATAAACATTTAAAAACAAAACAAAAAACAAAAATTTAAAAATGTAAAAATATGTCATTATGGTATTGTTTCACCCTAAATAAGTATAGGGTCACATTCTAGAATGCTACTATTGATGATAAGGTAATAGTTAATGATCGCTTTTCCCATTTTATAATGTTGAGAATTGTTTTCCCTTGATAGGAAGTAATTCCTGTTATAAAATTAAGAATTATTTTCCCTTAAGAGCAATAAAAACAGTCATTATGCTTATGAACACCTGTCTTTGTTTATATCACCCTAGGTTAGCAAATGTCAAAGAATAGAAGTATGAAAATATATTACCTTTGATTTTTTTTTCAATGTTAAAGTTGGAAAAAGAAAGTTTCTAGCATGGCAAGTTTCTTATCGATAGCAAGAGGAAGCCAATAAAATGAAGGGATAGTGCTAATATCCATCCTGAAACTAGTAAAGGATCATGTTCAAGAGAAAAAAATCTCCTTCAGAAATCACCAAGTTTCATCAAAATTTAGGATAATCTCAACAGAAATATGCTGTTTTCCATGATCCTATGAGATCACTTATTACACAAGGGAAAGACGTGATGCGAAACTGAAGGTGAAAGTGATTTAGAAGAAACCATATGCAACATAAATGATCAAAATAGTTTGTGGCAGAAACAGAAGATAGATAACAGTACTTCAAAAAGTTTATGGAAATGGAATTAAATATTTTGCTACGAATCTTTTTTGAAATCCATGAATAGTTTTTCCATAATATTCATTTTCCATGAACTTCTTTAAGAACCCTCATAGGCATGGATTTCAAAAAAATTTTGCACCCAAATAAACTTATCTTTCAACTCTCTTTTCCCATTAACTTTTGAAGTATTCTTATATCTATCAGAAAGCAAAAAAACAAACAAACAAACAAACCAACACCTGACATGAAGGTATGGGAGCCTAAGAACAGTTAAGAAGCAAACTGCTATTCTTTAAGAGCCTTGATTTATAATAAAGCATAACAAAATTTGAAAGCAGTGATCTTACCCTATAAAAATCAAGTACTTTTCTAGGTTTTTGTCTATTAATATGAGAAGTTTCAAAGAGCCTGTGGAAAATGGAATTAAAGACAACCCCCACTTCCATGAACTTCAAACCCCCAATATATTTTGTTTCATCTTTAGATAAACAATACCTGAAAGTATTTTACATGTAGTATCTATTAAGCAATATATGAGTTATCGGGGATTTTCTTAATGTTAATGTTCTATATCTGTGCTGACCAAATACAGGGCATGATTTGGCAGGTCTTGTGTGCTGACTGAGATTCTGCATTTCTACTATGAGCCTAAGTGATGTCAATGCACACTGAGTGGAAAGGTTCTCACACAAGCTGGTTGGTCACTGCATGGGGAGGGCCTTTTTCAGGGTCAGACTACAAGCAGAATAACAACACTGCCATAAAAAGGAAATCACTCCGTCATAATAATGATAAATAACAGTATAGAGTGTAAGGCCAGTCCCACTGTCTTACTGGCCGTATTTTCCTTTACCATCTAAAGATACGGGTGGGAGACAGAGGAGTGTTAAAAGGATAGATGGGAAGGAAAAGCTACTTACTTTTTTCCCATCTCTAATGGCACTTGCCACCTAGCTACAGTAGGCAGAAGCTAATTTTCAATAAAGCAAGAAGAATGTTTCCTACTGTTTTGAATTTCTGTTTTTCCTGTTTATCTTGCATGTGTCTTTTTTCTCCTTTTTCACTTGGAGCCCATTAGTTATCATGGAAACAATGGCTCTTATGAGAATGAGGAATAGAGACATAACTATTTTCAACTGAGGCAAAGTGCCACAAATTACATTCAATTCTCAGAGCTGGGTTTACACCACAGTTGGAGAGCAGAAAAATTAAATCAGAAATTAGACTGTTGAATTATTCTGGATTCAACTCTAGAAGGCAGGCTGCTGGTCTCTGCAGGAGAACATATGAATCCGAGCTTCAGAGAATGATTAGGCAATGAACAACCCGCTGGGAGAAAATGGATTTGTAGGAGGAATGGATAAATACAATTCTCCATACCTTTCCTACAAATTTCAACTATTCTTTGGTGAGAGATTCTGGAATTACTGCATTGACAAAAACTGTTAATAAGAACTTAGGAAAATAGCACGTTTCCATCATTTAGGGAACAGACTCTGGTCAGGAATTTTTTTTTTTTAAAGCATCTACATTATGTAAGAACCCCATTTATATGAGTACATGCAGGCAGAGTGAAGACTACTAAAGTGGAGATGTCCAATAAAAATCTGAAACAGATTCATTAGTCATGAAGACAAATGATGATCAAACAGAGCACTTTAAAATGAACTGCCAAAAACAACGAGAGTACAGCTCACTGCTGCTATTAGCCATAATTGGGTTTTGGAAGGAAACAGAGCTGAATGTAATATAGGTAATTAAAGAACAAGCTTTTGTTAACACTGGCAATCAAGGGGTTGTGATTTTACAGCCTTGGAAGGTATTATGGTGCCTTGAACTAGTCTATTTTGAAATAGGTAGTGTATTTCTCTTTCCTACAACACTAAAGCATACTCTTAGTTAACAGACACATCATTTTCTATTCAAACTTTTTGCTAACCATTTAGGGCAAAGATGAACATTTTCAAAACCAAGAATTACCATGGAAACTATATTCTTAATCCCTGAGGACCGGTGAACAATCAGTTATGAAATCATGATCACTAAATTACAAGTTCCTAAATAGTAAATTACTATAACTACTATGTCAACATGAAACATGTAGGTTTTTATTTTGTTTCCCTTTAAAATCAACATACTTCTCTTTTGAAAAGATTTTATTTATTTAATTGAGAGGTAGAGTTTTACACAGAGAAAGGGTGAGACAGAGAGAAAGTTCTTCAGTCTGTTGGTTCATTCCCCAAATGGTTGCAATGGCTGGGGCTGAGCCAATTTTAAGCCAGGAGCCAGAAGCTTCTTCTGGGTTTCCCACAAGCGCACAGGGGCCCAAGGACTTGAGCCATCTTCCACTGCTTTCCCAGGCCATAGCAGAGAGCTGGATCTGAAGAGGAGCAACCGTGACTAGAACAGGTACCCATATGGGATGCCAGCACCACAGGTGGAGGCTTAGCCCACTATACCACAGTGACAGCCCCTATATTGTTCTTTATAAGATGCCTATAATATTTTGGTTAGGTAACTTAAAGCGAATATGGTTTTCAAAATATTATCAAAAATCAAAATTAAAATCACAATGAACATAAAATAATGACCATTGTCACATCAGACGTCCAGGATTTCTAGAGATACAATACACTTAGCTTTAAACATTAACTATTCAGGTGGGCAGGTGGCAATGAGACACTTTGGTGGACATGGCTCCCAACATATCAGTAGCTGAACCTAAGTATCCTACAGGCATCTGGGCCATGCTGCCAGGCTCTCCAGAATGGCTAGCACACCTAGGCATCTACATTGACCAAAAACTTGTCTTCCATTTGGCCTCCAGGGACAAACAGAGGGCCATGGTGGCTTTTGACTCAGATTTGGGAAAGCACGCTGAATGCAACTGAGCTGAATGCTCAGAGAGTGGTAAGCAATGAGACGGCGATGGACCTCACTGAGAAGAAACTAGAGTCCTTTACGTGCATAAATAGCTCTCTTCTCGATGCCTCTCCACGGGTGATACAGCAGAGAGAAACGCTTAGTGACATCATGAGAAAGAGGCAAGAGAAGCTTGTTTCTGTAACTGAATTCTGCAGTTTCAGACTCTTACTTTGCAGAACCACAGAAAGGCTGGTTCCTTCCATGAGAGGTCATTCTTACTACAAGGAGCCCATGAGAGGTGACAACACTGGAAATCCTTGATCCATCCATCAGGTGATAATGAGAGGCCCTTAAAAGTCAGCAAAGGGGCCTATCATACTCAAGACCACACCTCTGGTGAAATGGAAATGTGAGATCCATTCTCCCAGCAGTGCATCCCAGACCCCTGATGTGTTTGCCTGCATCATAGCAGCTTTCTCCAGAGCCACATTCTAGAAACAAAAGAGCAGCATAGTGCATCCGCTCATTAGCTGTGATCTTGGCTCTTAGGTGCTGGGTAGAGGGCATGAATGCTCTGGGTAAGAATGGAGGGGGAGGGGTAGTGAGGGGCTGGAGGAATATTGGGAAGAGTAGCAGTTTTCTTATAGTGAGGTAGTTTCTTTTTCATACAGCTTTAAATACTATGATCACAGGGTGTGTACGTACATACAGAGATCCAGTCTTACTTCTAAGAATTAAGGATTGCATTTACTCTGGACTGGCGACTTCTTGCTGACTCAGAGCACCTGCGTTCACAGCTCAGCTCTTGGTAGCCACACAGCATGCACTACAATGCTTGGCTCCTCCACCTTTCATCCGCAGTGTGCCAAGGACTTTTTCAAATGAGTGAGCAAATATCTTGAGCTATATCATCCAAAGACTGCCCCTCCAGCCTCAAATCCTGCGACTGGGAAAACTCCGAAGCACTATGATCCATTCTCTCAATGAGGTGCCTTCCTTAACTGACCACATGTTGCCTTATTTGACTCCTACATCAATGAAATATGTTAAAATTTGTTGAAGAAAATGTTCAAGGCCAGCGCTGCGGCTCACTAGGCTAATCCTCTATCTGCGGCGCCAGTACTCCAGGTTCAAGTCCTGGTTGAGGCGCCGGATTCTGTCCCAGTTGCTCCTCTTCCAGTCCAGCTCTCTGCTATGGCCCGGGAGTGCAGTGGAGGATGGCCCAAGTGCTTGGGCCCTGCACCCCATGGGAGACCAGGAGGAAGCACCCGGCTCCTGGCTTCGATGGGCGCAGTGCGCCAGCCGTAGCGGCCACTTGGGGGGTGAACCAATGGCAAAGGAAGACCTTTCTCTCTGTCTCTCTCACTGTCTAACTCTGCCTGTCAAAAAAAAAAAAAATGTTCAAAAGTAAAACATAAAATCACACAAGACCAAATAAGTAGGACCTCCATAGAGAATAGCTAGTCATGTTTCATTCCCATGTTTTAGCACTCCCGTGCCCCTGCCACACACCCAAATATCCAAACATGCTACTTGGAAAAGAAACTTGAATCTCCATGGATTAGTTTTCATATAAGAAATTAAGCTGCATATGTTTTCTAAGTTGGGCACAAAGGCAGCATTAGAAAGCTTTATGGTATTCATTGACCCTTCCTGCTTCCCTGTATGTGTAAAGCTGCTACTCAGCAAATTAAAATGAACTAATGATCTCAGACTATCCACACCCACCTGGGGGTTGCACTCAGCGTCACATTCAGTCAGGGAAGTTAAACTGCTCTCAGCCTCAGCCTTATTCTGAGGTACAATCTAACTCTACTCTCTGGTTTCCAGGCTAGATCCTCATAAGAAAACCTCAATCTCCATCTTAAATTCCCTCCAAATCCAGGACCCAGATCCTTCCTGTCACCCACACTGAAATTCTAGCAGAAGACCCTCTACATTTCTAGCTCCTTCTAGGATTAGAACCTATCCTGCTTATGATCTTGTCAAAACTCTCTGGACTAGGCTCTCAACTTCTAAAACCACTACCCAGATTTGTGTTACTTTGCTGGCCTGACACAGAATGAGGTTGTTAATGGGAAAAAAATGCTGTGCGTGGGAATGAGTGCTTATGAATAAATGGCACACGCCTATCAAGCAAGCTTGTTCAGACCTAGGGGACGACCCGGCACGTCACCACACCTTCAAATGTGTGACCTTGGGAGAATTTCTTAAGTTGCATGTGTGGGTTTGCTAATCTGCAACCAAAAGAAAATGGTAAGAAGACTTATTTCTTCTTGTTGAGGGGCAATCAGACAAACACCTATAAGTTACTTAGAACTGAGCCAAATGATCCTATACATGAGAGTCTATAAGAGCCTTTCTAGAGAGTTGCAAGAAGATATTGATAAGTAGGAAACTTTTCAGTCAAACAACTCAGGTTATAATTAAAGGAAATTGGGGTATTATCATTAATGTGATTTCATTTGTACTACAGGTTTAAAAAGAATGGGAACATTCAGGTAACATAAACTTGCTATTTTTCCTAATAAAATATTCCTAAATATGTCTATATGAAATACATGAAACTTGTATATCTTAAATGATTTTTTAGAAAATATTTACGAGCGTAATAAGTATAATTCATATTTTAATCATTTAATGTCAATGACTGGTCAGGTAGAACCCATTAGCGTCACATATGAGACAGAAATTTGACAAGATGAACTGTGTGTTTCCACAAGTGTTCTTCCCACTTGGTAGACAGAAGGCAAACACTGCCCTAGGGGTAGATCAGAGTAACCCTAATTCTGTAACATGGCCTAAGTTGTGATACTTTTGGCATGTCTCCTAACTTAACAATATAACAATATAGCAATTATAAACCTGTTAACATTTGGGAGTACTTGTTATATGCCAGTTATTCTTCTGAGGGCTTGGTTCATTTGATCTTCCTAGCAATCCTAAGAGATAGGTACACTTATTATTTCTATTTAAGAAACAGGGCCCTGGGGAACTGGTATAGGAACATTCACAAGGTCACACTAATTCTAACTGGCAGAAGAAAGTTAAGATTTGAGTGGGTGCCCTCTTCTTCTTTTTTTTCTTCCCTTTATGAACTAGTCCGATCCAAGCCAGTAGGTGAAGTGAGCATGATAGATCTTCACACAAGGCAGGAAGAGCCTCTCTACTCCAGTCTAGCACAGGGGTATGGAGTTCAGAACCTGAGAGGATGAGAAGGGGACCCCACAGAGGAATAAGGAAGGTGGCCATGCACGGGGAGCCCAACATAGGGGCACAAGATATTGTACCAATGTTTGATATCAAATTGTGTCCTGCATGCATAGATCTTTTGTAGAAATGACTGCCACAGTGAGAACAAGAGATGCCCAGGAAATAAGAATGAATAACAAGTAGATAAATCCGTAAAATAGAAATTGTAACACATCTGCAATTAAAAGTCACTGCCAGGTATTAAAGGTTAATTTTTATATGACTACCGACAGGTAAAACATCTTTCCTCCAACATCATAAGCACTGGTAATAGACCATTGGTAGATCCATCTTTAATCACTGGAATTTAGTTATTGTGTTCTTTTAAAAGATATTTAGCTAATATGCTTGAAAATATTTTATCATGATATTTGATTCTTTAATATATAAAACTCTTTATAAGACTTGTAGACAATGCTATGCTGTTAATATTTCATTGCCTGCACTGATGTGAAAAATATGTGGTTACCAGGCAATATTTATTTACTACAAGGAAAAGCATTCAGAAATAAATATATTAGCTTGTCTTACAAATATTTACCAATGAATCTAAAGCAATAAGGGATATCCTGATTGTAAAATAGGCATTTAAAAACCCAGTTACACTAGGATGAGCAAACTAATTTCAAGGTGATATTTTTTTTTCTCTGAAGATACTGTTCATTCCCTCCACCATAATACATATACATACATACACATATATGCACCATACATACATACATACATATATACACCATACATATATTTACATGCATACACCACACATACATTTACATACATATATACATATATATATATATATATATATATATATATATATATATATATATGATAAGCTAGAATTTGAAACAGCCAAATTTTTAACTTCTAAGTTTATTTTTATATAAATTTCATTTCTGGTCAATACAAATATATCAGGAAAATTTGTTAATCAATCTTTCCAAATATATCATTGCCATAATGACAAACTTCATGCTGGTTTTTGAGGTTGTGTCCATAGATTCCAGACAGCATTAAACAGTCTAAAGCTCACAACTTTGTCCTAAGAGACTGAAAGGAGGTATGTGTGACACAAAAGGACTCTAATCAGCACTTTAATTTGGGTTGTTTTGTGAACAAAGTAAATTTTAGGAAAAACTACAAGAGGCACAAAAGACTAAGATCATTTCCAATAAGAGATAAGGCAATAAGAGAAACTGTATCTCAAAAGGTAACATCAGCTGATAATCTATGTGGAAACTTGAACATAGTAGCCTTTTATATAAGACAGTGAGGGGGAAAGGCCTTTTGATGAGATGAATAGCAAAGTAAAAACAGAGAATATAAAATATTCTTTCTAAAACTACAGACCAACAAATTCTAGAGATTTGGAATGAATGGCCCAAGATCCCATCAATCTAAAACACTTCTATGATCAAGCCCTCTTCAAGCACATTTGGAATAGAGATCTAATTGGATGTTCTATTTAGAGGTTGTGCTATTGAAAAAGCCTTTTATCAACATAAAATGGGCATAGTAACATAATTCAACAAGCAGCAAGTAATGGAATGGGATTCAACAAAGAAAAACATACACCCACAAAGGTGAACTTGGCGTTGGAGGGCTTCAGTTTCATTTAAAAAAAAAAAAAATCTGAATAAACACAAAATGTCCAGCATAGTCTTCCCAGCAAGAACATTATTTATTGGAAGCCAGAATGCTACTTCAATGCATTCTGATTCCTTATTTTGTTACATAATAATGTGCTTAAAAAGCAACACATTGTGATCTTGGGAGCTGTTAGGCATTTATTTACCATGGTGGGTTAATCTCATTCAGTGAGGTATAGAAACTCAGTAATGAGTGCTACAGTATATAAGCTAATTGCTAGGATAAAACCAAATGAATAATTACTTAACTCCAGAATGAGGCCTGTGGGAATTTTTCTTTAATAAAGGTTTAATTCACCAGTGATAATGAATGCAATCTCACATACTACTGAATAACACCATTAGCATAATGGCTGTGATACAAAAACTATAATTAGAACTAAACAGAAACGTTAATTACAACCACTGAGGTACTGAATGAAATACTGTTGTTTAAGAAATTGACCTGTTTTGCTGTCATGTTTTATGGGCTCTAAGTTATTTTTGTATGTGTATATATGCATATAAATCTGCATATATTTAAACATATATTAGAATAGGGTTTTTATCATTCTACTGAAATCATCTTAAGGATAACAAACATATTAACAAGGAATTGTCTAGAGTTTAAAGTACAGGCTAAACATAAAAATGATTAAATCTTTTATCTCAGTTAAATATAAACTTCAATATTTGTGTTTTAAAAATCTAGTATAAAAAAGAGTAAGAGTCCTCAATTTAGCCATTTTACTGATGCTAGCTCTATAACACTAGAAGTGGTTTCTAAAAATGTAAAGTATGACATATTTCTATAATAAATTGGAAATACATTGTATAATCAAAAAAATTAAGAAAACTAACGGGTCTAACCTCATAGTTCCTGAAAGACTCAGCTATTACTCTTAAAGTTCTTTGAATTTCACTTACCAGATATACAAATATTTACACATAAATATTTAGCTATATACATAATAGATTTATGCATGCTGATAAATATTTGCTGATAAGAATTTCCAAACCAAGTATCACACTCTATTAAACATAATAAACAATAATATTCTATTATATATACAATTTTAATGGAATATGTTTAAACATAATCTCATAAAGATAATGGACATTTATTTCAAATGTGGTTTGTTAACAACTTTAATGGTATTGCTTTGATAATAAAAGAATATTATTAAGATGAAATTTCTTCATGAGAGAATAAAAATACTCTCTGTGCCATACCAGTTAAAACTAGAAAAATGATCTAGAATCATATTCATAAGTTATTTCACTGCTGATTTTGATCCTTTTACTCCATTGTTTGCTTTTAACTAAATACATTTCACATTGTTTTCTATCAATCTCTTCCTTCCATTACATTGCAGTTTTCTAATAGTATAACATAATTGTTGAGGACTGATATTGGAACGTCTCCCATATGCTCTTGGAAAGTGCCCCTCTTCCTACTATCAATTATCTCATGAAAACTGTTTTTAGTGAAATATTATCTCTAATGATGCATATGAGAGTTTTAGTTATACTTCATGGTAGCTATTACAATTTTATGTGATCTGTATGACTATCACACCACAGCATCCACCCTGACCATAGACCATGAGGAAACAGAAGAGAGACAGACCCTAGGAAAAGAATTAGCTTAGAAGTGTCATTTTCTGTGCTGATCTCATAATCTCTTATACTAACAAAACGTTTGAGTAGAACTGATGGTTGTTTCCAACTTTCTCTTTTGTTATCCACTATCTTGTGGAATTAAGCCAGAAAGAATTCCTAGACTTAATTACCAGCTTTGAATTTTGACCTGCAACCTCATGTTGGAGATTCCAATAGGTAACTGAAAATCCTATTTTTATTTTAAAGATAGAGTAACATGTACACATATACATACATAAAGAGAGAGAGAGAGAGAGACCTTCCATCTGTTGGTTCACTCCTTAGACACCTGAAATAATCAAGGCTAAGCGAGGCTTAAACCAGGATTCAGGAGCTCTATCTGGGTTCCCCACCTGTGTGGAAGAAACACAAGTACTTGGGACATCATCTTCTGCCTCTCAGGATGCATCAGGAAGAGGCTGAGGTGCAGAGGCACCAGGACTGAAACAAAATATGAGTGTCCCAAGTGGCAGTTTAAACTGTTGTACCACAATGACAGCCCTTGAAACTTTTTTAGTTAATAAGAACTATATATTTATTTTGTGTGACATGTTTTCAGTTATGAATACATTGTAGAATGGCAAAATTAAGCTAATTAAACTATTCATTACATAAAACACTCATCTAGTTTGTGTAGGGGTGGTGAGAACACTTAAAATCTACTCTTTCAGCAATTTTCAAGAATACAATAATTTTAAGTATAGTCACCTTGTTATACAATAGATGTCTTCCTATCTAACTCTAACTTTGTATCCTTTGAACAACCTCTCCCCAACAAACCTGGCCCCAAACTACAACATCTGGTAACCACCAGTCTCCTCTATGCTTCTATGCAATCAACATTCGCAGAGCATTCATGTAAGTGAGATCATGAAGGATGTGTCTTTTTATGTCTGGCTTCTTTCAGTTTTCATAATGTCCTCCAGTTTAAAGGTCAGAATCTCCTTAGGTTTTAAGGCTGAATAGTATTCCATTGCAAATTACATGTGTGAAGTAAATTCTGGCACCAGTGGAACAGAACACGACCCTCTTCACTTGGACATACAGCTTATATTGGGCATTACCAACAAAATCTACAAACTAACTACTGTTTAGTCCTGGTCTCCACAAATCTTCTTCTTATTATATTCCTTACCTCCATTAATGATGAAACACCATCAGCTCAACCACTGTAGTACACTAGAAGAGACATACTGTGGTTATAAGAAAGACAGCATCAGGCCCTCTCAGACCTTTCATAGGGCCTATACTGTGTGTCATTTAGCAGTAAGATGCAACCTGGCCAGAGAATTTCCAGCGCTGGCTCTGGGAAGTCCTGGGTCTCCACAAGAACGAGACTCCAAAATTCCAGTTGCCCTAGAGACATGGCTTCCTCAGAACAGATGTAACTTTCATGAGCCCTAAAGGAAGACTTTTTCTTATGAGAAGAGTTTAACTCCCTTTATGAAATTAACACCTAATGAACAGCACAGAGAAGAGGGAAGAACTCCACCAGACTCCAGCAATGGTCTTCAGTGGACACAAAACCCTCTGCACAGGTGCTCATCTGATGCTTCACTACATGTGGTTGGATTCACTGGCCTGCTGCTGTCCGTCTTGTGAGAGATTGCCAGAATGAAAAGTCATCCCTGCAGAAGCTGCTCCACCAGGGCCACCTGAGAGCTACAACTGCAACAACCACCCAAGCAGGAAATCCAGAATGCTATTTTTTAAAAAATTCTGTTATTCTTGTCATTCTCAAATGCCTTATTTCCCCCTAATTGAGAAGGAAGGGCTGTAGAGGAAAAAATAATTTTATTATCACAAACTCTTGAAAGATCTTTAATTTACCTTGAGTTAAAGAACTATTTTTAGAACAATTAAAAGAAAAACTCCAGATTTTAAAACTAATATTTTAATTTGGACAGCATATTCTTACCATTCTTGGCAAATATGTTAGCAACTGACTACCATAAATGCCATTTAAATAGTATTAGTAGATCCATGTGGGTATAAAAATGCTTGTTACATAATAACTCCCCAAATGCATGTGTTGAAATTGCTTCTAACTAGCTGGCTTTAAAGAGATCGTATGTTTCCTTAATGAAGCAACCCTGGGACTCGCCTGTCTTTATAAAGGAAGAGAAGGAGGGGAATCATAACGGCTCCCAGCAATCAGTACGTTACCCTTGGCTGATCTCTGCATTTTGAGAATTACATGCATAGTTTGAGAAAGATTCACCTTGCTATGGACCTTGAACCATTCTGCAAACACACAGAAAAATAAATTAAGTTAGTTCAAGAGCTGTTGCTGCTGCTAACACTGTCCTTCACTCAGGAGAAAAATAGGTGGGTGCACTAAATATAGTGGGGAGGACTACAGGGAAGCAGGGTACACAATCTATACTCAGCCTGGAGACTATAAGCATATAAATTTCTAAAAAGGAGAATGATAATCAAGCATAAACCTTCCATTTTGTGGTATAAAAAATAGCAATCATGGTTCATGGTTCAATCACGTGGCTCTATGCATGTGCAATGCTTGTCTTTTTTTTTTTTTTTTTGCACTTTCCACTTCACAATATATAAAAACTCTTGTCCAAACACAGCCTGATACTACACCCACAATCCACAATAAGATTCAGCCTCCTCTGTATTTTTAATTAACTCATGCCCCGCAGTCGTTTTTAACAGCTAACATTTTGTGTGAGTTACAGTACGCACACTGCTGAGACATAAATGCAAAGTAATCACTCTAATAAGTAGATATAAACATTCACAACAATTGCAACAAGTCTCTGCAACAAATAAGGAAATATAAAGAAAACTAACCAGCAGCAAGCCAGAAAATAAATCTCAATACAACTGAAAGGGTAGGAATGTCATTCAAAGCCCTGATCTTTTGTTGCCTTGAGTAATTTCAACACCCTAAAGTCACTAATGAGCTTTTTCTTTCAATGCCAAAAAAATGAGAACACTGATTAGGAAATAAAAACAAAAACCAAGATTTCAATTTTCATGTTTGTGCCAAAGACACCAGCAGAGAACTCAAGGCACTTGGGTGACTGTATAATTTCCATAATAGGAAGGAATTATAAAACCTTAGTCCAGAACCAAACAGGGTGAGCCTTCAGCACATCACCAGCAAATAAGCCTTAGCCTCGGAGAATGATTGACAGGTGTGAAGAGTAAAGAGAATGCCAGAGCTGGCATCAAGTGAGACAGGAATGAGTAGAGCAAGGTCAGGACTGGGTAGGAGGAAATAAGCAGAATAGATATTATTTGAGTGTACAAAACATCAGGAGAGAAGGTTAAGCAAGATGGCATCATGGCCCAACTTTTGTGTCTCAAAGGTTACCTTGTCTGCTGGTTAGAAAATGGATTGTTATGGGACCAGAATGAAAACAAGGAGCTCACATATGATTTATTATAGTAGAAGGTGTATTTGTAGATGGTGGCAGAAATGACTGGAAGATCAAGGACAGGTGTTAGAGGAGAAAGTAGAAAAACAAGAGATAAAGAGTCCGTGGTTGAGACTCAACTCATACACAGGGAATATCGGGAAGGGTAAAGCAGGTGGGAGGGAAGTTATGTGGGGAAAAAACTATTGTAATCCATAAACTGTACTTTGGAAATTATATTTACTAAATAAAAGTTTAAAAAAAAGAGGCAAAGTAAAGAAAAAAAATTAGCTAGAAGAAAAAAAAAAGAAGCTTAAAAAAAAACCCAATAAATGTTTAGACAGATCTCAAGGCAGTAAACTTTTTAAATATTTATTTATTTATTTATTTTAAAGGCAGAGTTACAGAGACGTAGAGGCAGCTGGGGGAGAGGGGTTTTCCATCTACTGATTCACTCCCCAAATGGCTGCAACAGCCACAGCTGAACCAATCCGAAGGCAGGAGTCTGGAGATTTTTCCAGGTCTCCCACATGTGTGCAGGGGCACAAGGACTTGGGGCATCTTCTTTTGCTTTCCCAGTCACACTAGCAGGAAGCTGGATCAGAAGCAAAGCAGACAGGACTTGAACTGGAGCCCATACGGGATGACTGCATTGCAGGTGGTGGCTTTACCTGCTACACCACAGCGCTGGCCCCTCAAGTTAATCATTTTTACATTCTGATCTATATCAAGAGCAGTCTACTATATGCCATGGGCATTATCATTGCCTTTTAGCAGTTTACAATTTCCTGTGGCACAGAGACATAGTACATATGCAATTATTGGAAAAGAATAGTTAATATTTTAAATATTCGTATATTAGTATTAACTATGCACTAGTCTGAGAGTCAAACTCATTGAACTTCACACAAACTCCTGCTACAAAGGAGAAAATTTGGGTCCAGAAAAGTAAGGTGAAAAGCCGAAGAGCACCCAGCTGATAAATGTTAGAGGCAGGGTTTATAATAACAGTTTGGCTCCAAAATCTATGTATGGCTTTAACTATTTAACAAGAGGGAGGGGGAGGGGAGGAGGTGGAGGAAGGGAGGCAGAGAGAGAGGTAAGGGGAGGGAGAGGGAGAGGGAGACAGAGAGGGAGACGGAGAGGGAGAGGGAGAGGGAGCTAGTTCCCGATGGTAAAGGTGCCATAAAGATGGATTCCAGGGGCTATTGATGTGGCACAGCGGGTTAACACCCTGGCCTGAAGCACTGGCATCCCATATGGGCGCCAGTTCGAGACCCGGCTGCTCCACTTCTGATCCAGCTCTCTACTATGGCCTGGGAAAGCAGTAGAAGATGGCCCAAGCCCTTGGGCCCCTGCACCCACATGGGAGATCCAGAAGCAGCTCCTGGCTCCTGGCTTCAGAAAGGCGCAACTCCGGCCATTGCCACCAATTGGGGAGTGAACCAGCGGTTGGAAGAACTCCACCACCCTCCCCTGTGTGTAACTCTGACTTTCAAATAAATAAATAAATCTTAAAAAAAAAAGATTGATTTCAATCTGACCATCTGGGAATATGGAAAATTCTCTCTGAGGAGGGCAGCACAGAATCAAACTTTAAGACTTGGTAAGTGTAGTGTAACACACTGAAAAGGAGAGCAGAGTGGGGTTGCCAAAGTGGTTTGAAAAGTAAAAAAATAAATAGAGTAAGCTACCTAGGGCAAAAAAAGTTTTGTCCAAGTCATGATTTGCCAAAAACAATCAATCAAAACCAAAAATACCTAATTTAAGTTGGTAGAGTGGTTAACTTGCTGCATTTCAATAATGGTAAGAATCTGATAGCTCATTACCTATGTGATCCCTGAGTGTCCAGTGCCTGTCCTTTTCATCTCAGAGGAAGAAGAGACATTTAGCTGCGTGAAATTAAACACATAGAGCTGGTTCATGATACCCTGAGACTGGGTGGTTACCATCATAAACCTTTGTAAGGGAAGTGACTATATTATTGAGAAACAGCCAAAATGTCTTCTCTACAGGAGAGTCAGACTATGGCATATGTAAGACTTGGGGAGAGGGATGGGATGAGAGGAGAGAACTGGCAAATTCCAGGCCCAGGAATAACAATATCTAGTGCAATTCAAAATGGTTTTTACTTACGTGGTATAGGAGTTATAAGAATACAGAAGGTTATAAGAACCCTCTCTGTGTGAGAGGCAGAATAATGGGACTGCAAAGATACCTACATCTTTTCGCAGAAACCTTGAATATGTCACCTTACATGCAAAAGACACTTCACACTTCTAAGGATTTTGAGACTGGAAGACAATCCTGGATTATCTAGTTGGGCTCAGTGTAATCACAACGGTCTTTATAAGAGAGGGTCAGGGAAGTCAGAGTTGGGGAAGAGAATTAAAGATAAGAGCAGATCAAGGAAGAAGGAAGGGGCCACCAGTCAAGCATTGTAGGCCCTGCAAAAGGCGAGAAAGCAGATTCTTTCCTGTAGTCTCTACAAAGAATTCCACCTCAGTTTAGAATTTTTGGTCTCTAGACAATACTCCTGGGTTGTTTTAAGCCACTTTGATTTTGGTCATTTGATAAAACAAGAAATGGATAAAAACTATATATTTTCTAACTCTTCATCTTATTATTTCTATTTTTCTTTGTATTCAATATTCATTCACTCCTTTATTCTTCAAGTATTTATCAAGCCTCAAGGCTTGCCAAGGCTTTCTTTGATGTCAAAAACACATTGGTAAATAAGTCAAGGCACTTTCTCATAAATTATCCCCATCTTATAGCGGGTAAAAAAATCAAAAAAGTGGAAGAAAATCTTTTCAGTGATGGAGTGAGGAGGCTAGAAAAACAGAAAAAAAAAAGATCAGCTTTGGGGAAGATGTTCAAGAAAGCTTTATAGATTTTTTTTTCTGTCTCTCCTGTTTGCTTTATTTTGGAAGAAAAAAATGAGATTTTGAGTTTGAAAGACACTCTGGTGAGTTGCAAAAATAAGGAAAAAGAAAGCTTATGTGATTCCCCAGTCTTTCAGAGAGTGCAACATCAAGTAATAGCAGCATGGGTGATAGCAGCTCCTCCTTCGTCTGCTGGATCTGGAGCTTCCTGGGAGTAGGTGGAGGAACTCCACAGAGGGCCTGCCTGAGAAGCCTTCCCTGGCTGAACAACAGATGTTATAGGGCTTTCAAGTACAGATATGCTCTGTAAATTAATCCTTCATTTCCTCCCCCAGAAGGTCATATACATTAGGGAGGAAATACCACATTTTCTTCAAAGTTTACCAAAGCAAAAAATAATGTTGACATTTTACTTTACCCTTAAAATGAAAGAAACTGGGACACGATCCACAATTCCCACAGCTGGAGGCTGGAGGGGACACCAGGTTCTGAGAGTGAGGTGAAGGTGGATTGTGGCAGCCAGCACCACTGCTAATATTGCCTAGGGAAAACACTGTGGACCTCACTGGCTTTGAATCCAGGCTAGTGTCCTAGCTGAGGGGGGTGGGGATAAGCTACCCCCTGAATCCATCAAAGGAAAAGAAGGAAAAGAATATTTCTTTTTTCCCATCCTCCTCACAAGGATGCCAGGCAACCAGAGGGGAAAAGGAGCCATCTTGAAATAAGTAGACACTGTCATGACTCTCACACATGGGATCAGGAGATTTTAGCAGAGGGAAAAAAGCCTGTTTCCCACAGTCTTTGAGTTGTCTGGTTGGGAGGGTTGACAGAGGATCAGGCACCCACTTAGGATTATGAGTTGCCCCCAACCTCTCAATCTATCACCTGGGGCTCAAAATGCCAAGGCAGAGTACCCACAGGCAGCTAGCTCTAGAAATGACTCTGCTCTCTCAACGGATGGGACCGGCTCACGGGGCAAAGACATGATCATCTGCCCCATGACTGTGGGAGATTTGTGTGCTCTGACTGTGGGAACACTATGACTGCACAATACAGTATGGGGTATAGCTGCAACCCTGACCAATCACTGTTTCTGGCATCAGCGTCTCAGATCTTCATGTCTGCCTGGGTGGATCACTACAACAGGATCCGTGCTCATACTGAGGACTGCACAGATCCTTTGTGTAATTCTTGTGCCAGCTTGGGTAAGGGCTGTACCCACTGTGAACTAAGCCTAGGCATTGATCACCTTGGAAGAGAGGAAATGAGGGTGTGATCACAACAGAGGTGGGCATACACTACCACCTGCTGACGACAAGATCTATCACACCCAAACTGGGTGTAACCCTGGATTTTCAACCCATCCCTGAAATCTGACTAGAGCTTCCTAGCCACACCCAGGGCATGTCTCTGGGTATTTGCTGAAAAAGCAAACACTCTACTAGGCCACAAAGACAAATATAAAACACAGCAGTGGAGAAAATCAACAAGGGTTCCCATAAATGCTTAAAAATAAATGAAGAATTAAGAAAAAGGGAGACAACATGACTCGTCCAAATTAAAACCACAGCACTTCAATATTAGAATGTGAACTTAAAGAGATTGATGAAATGCCTGAAAAGGAATTCAAAGGAATGATCATAAGATTACATAGAGGCAAGAAGAAGCAAATTCTTGAGTTTAAGAAATCCATATATGACATGGAAGAAAATTTCTAAACTAGATTGGATTTTGAAGAGAAATCAAACTGAAATATTAGAAATGAAGAATTCAATGTGTCCATGAAAAAACACAGAGGGAAGCCTTAACAGCACACTTTCTGGGCAGAAGAAAGAATATCTGAGCTAGAAGAAATACTTAAGCCAAAAAAAAGAAGAAATTAGAAAAATTAAAAACAGTGTTGGAGATTTATAGGATACTACCAAATGATCCAACATAAAGAATTACAAGTTCCTGAAGGTGTGGAGAGAGAGAATGAATGAGAAGACCTATTAAGTGCAATGATAACAGAAAATTTCTCTAACTTGGAGAAAGAAAGAGACAACCAAGTACAGGAAACACATAGAACTCCTAATAGAAATGACCAGAAAAGATCTTTACCAAAACACATTATAGTCAAAATTAACAACAGTAAAATATAAAGAAAAGATTCTAAAATGTGCAGGAGAATAATGCAGAATTTCCTTCAGAGGTTTTCCAATTATAATCACAGCTGAATTCTCATCATAAATCCTATAGGCTAGGAAAGAATGCGCAACATAGTCCAAATCTTAAAAGAAAAAAGAAATAAACGTCAACCCAGAATACTATACCCTAAAAAAGTCTCATTTATGAATGAAGGTGAAATAAATATTTCCCACAACAAATAGAAATTGAAAAAAAAATTTGTCATCACTTGTTTAGCCTTAAAAATAATTATGAAGGATGGGGTACACACAGAAACACAGAAACACAGAAAATAGTCACTATCATGAAAGACAGGAATGCAGAAAATTTCCTAGTAAACATACAAAGGAAATCTAAAGCAATCAATATGAATATTTATGGAAAATTGGCAGGGCCAAGTCATTACTTATCAATAGTAATTTTAATGTAAATTCCCCCAATTCTCAAGTTAATAGATACAGATTGGATGAATGGATTAAAAACCAAGACCTGGCCGGCGCCAAGGCTCACTAGGCTAATCCTCCGTCTTGTGGTGCCAGCACACCGGGTTCTAGTCCCAGTCGGGGCACCGATCCTGTCCTGGTTGCCCCTCTTCCAGGCCAGCTCTCTGCTGTGGCCCGCGAGTGCAGTGGAGGATGGCCCAAGTCCTTGGGCCCTGCGCCCCATGGGAGACCAGGATAAGCACCTGGCTCCTGCCATTGGATCAGCGCGGTGCGCCGGCCGCAGCGCGCTACCACAGCGGCCATTGGAGGGTGAACCAATGGCAAAGGAAGACCTCTCTCTGTGTCTCTCTCTCACTGTCCACTCTGCCTGTTAAAATTAAAAAAAAAAATACAAAACAACAACAACAACAAAAAAAAACAAAAAACAAAAACAAAAAAAAACCAAGACCTATCTATTTGCTAACTACAAGAAAACACACTTCACAATCAAAGATACACACAGACTGAAAGTGAAAGGATAGAAAAAGACAGTCCATGGAAATGAAAAGCAAAAATGAGCAGATGTAGTCATCCTAATGTCAGACAAAATAGGCTTTAACAAAAAATCTGTGAAAAGAGACAAAGAAGGACATTATGTAATGATTAAGGAACAAATTCAAAAGGAAGACATGACTATAACAAATGTAGATGCACCCAATGCCAGGACACCTGGCTATTTACAAATGTTAATGGATCTAAAGGGAGAGATGGACTCCAATACATTAATATTGGGGGAGCTCAACACACCACTTTCATCAATGGACAGATCAACTAGATAGAAAATCAACAAAGAAACAACAGAGATAATCTACACTAAGGACCAAATGCACCTAACTGATACCTACAGAACCATTCATCACACAGTTGCAGAATACACATTCTTTTCATCAGTGCATTGAACATTCTCTAGTATAGACCATATCTTGGGCCACAATGCTAGTCTAAGCAAATTCAAAAAAAAAAAAAAACTAATATTGTACCATGTGTCTTTATTGACCACAGTGGAAAGAAGCTTGAAATTAAGAACTCAAGAATCTCTAGAAAATATGTGAACACAGAGACTGAAATACACATTAATGAATGAATGATGGGTCACAGAAGAAATCAAAAAAGAAATAAAAAAATCCTTGAAATGAAAGGAAATGACAACACAACATACCAATATTTATGGGATGGGGCCAGCGCTGTGGCTCACTTCGTTAATCCTCTGCCTGAGGTGCCGGCATCCTGAATGGGCACCGGATTCTAGTCCCGGTTGCTCCTCTTCCAGTCCAGCTCTCTACTGTGGCCCGGGAGGGCAGTGGAGGATGGCCCAAGTGCTTGGGCCCCTGCACCCACATGGGAGACCTGTAAGAAGCACCTGGCTCCTGGCTTCAGATCGGCAGAGTGTTAGCCATAGCGGCCATTTGGGGAGTGAACCAATGGAAGCAAGACCTTTCTGTCTGTCTCTCTCTCTCTCACTGTCTATAACTCTACCTGTCAAATAAATAAATAAATAAATAACTTATGGGATATATCAAAAGCACTGTTAAAACGGAAGTTTAGGCCGGCGCCGCGGCTCACTAGGCTAATCCTCCGCCTTGCGGCGCCGGCACACAAGGTTCTAGTCCCGGTCGGGGCACCGATCCTGACCTGGTTGCCCCTCTTCCAGGCCAGCTCTCTGCTGTGGCCAGGGAATGCAGTGGAGGATGGCCCAAGTCCTTGGGCCCTGCACCCCATGGGAGACCAGGATAAGCAGCTGGCTCCTGCCACCGGATCAGCGCGGTGCGCCGGCCGCAGCGCGCTACCGCGGTGGCCATTGGAGGGTGAACCAACGGCAAAAGGAAGACCTTTCTCTCTGTCTCTCTCTCACTGTCCACTCTGCCTGTCAAAAATTAAAATAAATAAATAAATAAGTAAATAAATAAATAAATAAAAAAGGGAAGTTTATAGCAAATAGTGCCCATCAAGAAGTTGGAAAGGCATCCAAAAATTAGCTATCCATGCATCTCAGGACATAGAAAAATAACAACAAACCAAGCTCAAAAGAAGTAGGACAAAAGGAATAACTAAAATTAGAAAATAAACAAAGTTGAAACCAAAATAATAAAATACCAAGACCAGTGAAATAAACAGATATTTTTTAAAAAATAAATAAAAATGATACACATTGACACAAATAACTGAAAAAAGTGGGAGAAAATCAAATCTATAAACTCAGAGAGGATAAAGGGGTTGTAACAATGCATACCACAGAAATAAAAGGAATAATCAGGAATTGCTACAAACAACTACATACCAACAAATGAAAAAATCTAGAAGAAATGGATGGATTCCTGGACACATATAATTACTGAAATTGAGTCATAAAGACATAGAAAGCTGAAACAGATCAATAATCAAGATGGAGATGTATTCAGTAATAAAGACTCTCCCTACAGACAAAAGTACAGAACCAGAGGGTTTCAATGCAGAGTTCTAGCAGATTTTAAAGAAGAAATAATTCCAATTCTTATCAAGCTACTGAAAAACAATTGAAAGGGAGATTATCCATCCCAAACTCTTTCAAAAAGCCCTGTATCTTAATTTCAAAACAAGAAAACAAACAAAGAAAGAGAACTATACACCAACATTATTGATGAACATTGATATAAAATCTTCAACAAAATACTAGCTAATAAAATCCAACAACACATCAGAAAGATCATTCACCTGGACCAAGTGGGATTTATTTCTCATATGCAGGGATGGCTCAATGTATGCAAATCAACAAATGTGATGCATCACAATAACAAATTAAATAATAAAAACCATATGATTTTCTCAATAGTTGCAGAGAAAGCATTTAGTAAAATACAACATCCTTTCATGATAAAACTTTAAGCAAATTGGGTATAGAAGGAATATTCCTCAATACAGTCAAGGCACAGCCAGCATCATATTAAATTGGGAAAAGTTGGAAGCATTTCCACTAAAATGCAGAACTAGACATAGACACCCACTTTCACCATTGCTAATCAATATAGTCCCGGAAGCTTAGCCAGATTCATTAGTCAAGATAAAAAACCAAATGGATACAAATTGGAAATAAGGAAGTCAAATTATCCCTATTTACAGATGATATGCTTCTATACATAGAAAAACCAAAAGACTCCACTAAGAGACTACTGAAATTTATAAGAGTTTGGTAAAGTGGCAGAATATAAAATAAACACAATCTATAGCCTTTGTTTACACAGAAAATGCCATGGCTCAGAAGGAACTTCTAAGATTAGTCCTAGGCACAATAGCTACAAAAAAGTAAATACCTTGGAATAAATTTAATCAATGAAATGAAAGATCTCTATGATGAAAATTCTAAAACATTAAAGGAAGAAATAGAAGACACAAAAATGGAAAAATTCAATACAATCCCAATCAAAATACCATTGCCATTCTTCACAGATCTAGAAAAAATATTCCTAAAATGCAGGTGAAAACCCAAGAGACCCCGAATAGCTAAAGCATTCTTATATAACAAAAACAAAGCCAAAGGCATCACAATATCAGGTCTCAAGACTTATTCTAGGGCATTTATAAAAAAACAGCCCAGTATTGGCAAAACATAGACACACAAACCAATGAACAGAACAGAAACCCCGGAAATAAATTTACAATCAATTGATTTTTGACAAAGGAGCTAAATTCAATCCCTGGAGAAAGGAATTCTCTTCAAATAATGGTGCTGGGAAAACTGGAGCTATGTTTGCAGAAGTATGAAACAAGACCCCTATCTTACAACTTATACAAAAAATCATCTCAAAATGTATCAAGGATCCAAATCTTTTACCTGATGCTGTCAAATTACTAGAGAAGAACTTTAGGAAAACTCTACAAGACAGTGGCACAGGCAAAGGCTTCTTGTAAAAGATCCCAGAAGCATAGGCAATCAAAGCCAAAATAGACAAATGTGTTTACAACAAGCTGAGAATCCTCTACACAGAAAAAAAAAAAAATCACTCAGCAAAGTGAAGAAGCAACCAACAGAATGGGAGAAAATATCTGCTAACTCTACAACTCATAAAGCATTAAAATTCAGAATTTATAAAGATCTCAAGAAATTCAACAACAATCCAGTTAGGAAATGGGCAAAGGACTTGAACAGGCATTTGTCAAAAGTTGAAATTCAAATAACCTACATGCACATGAAAAAATGCTTAAAATCACTAGCCATTAGAGAAATGCAAATTGAAACCTCAAGGAGGTGGCTTCACTTCAGCCTACTTAGAAGCGCTCTCAGACAGAAATCAGCAAACAATAAATGCAGCTGAGGATGTGGGGGGAAAGTGTTTCCCTAATCCCACTGTTGGTGGGAATGCAAGCTAGAACAACCACTGTGGAAGACATTATGGAGCTTCCTCAGAAAGTTGAAAATCAATCTACTATAACCCAGCCATCCCACTCTGAGGAATTTATTCAATTGAAAAAAAAAAATCAACATATGAAGATTTACCTGTACTCCCATTTTTACTGCAGTTTAATAATAGCTAAGATATTGAATCAACCCAACTGCCCATCAACTGATGACCAGATTAAGCAAATGTGGTGTACATATATCCTGGAATATTACTCAGCCATGAGTCCTTTCACACAAATGGATACACCTGGAAACCATTGTACTTAATGAAATAAGCCAGTTCCAAATAAACAATTATCATGGTTTCCCTGATTTGTGGTATAATAGAGTACAAAAAATGTAATGTGTAATTATTTTCATTACAATCTACATAAAAGTATTACTGTGCATAAAGTGTTGAGAAGTAATGGCTTAAAGTCTAAATGAACCTATTTATTATCATAACTACACAGGAATATGTAGATGCTGCATTGTCATTTGTTGTATTTCATTGAAAGAAATTATGAATGACTAATTGACCTAAAATTGTATATTGGTGAAATGGGCATTTATACATTCAATTATCGTTTATAGCCACTGACTATATTCTCACTAACTATGGTCTTTTTGCTTTCTACTTGTTGAACTTCTTTTTCAGTGAATTATTAAGCATTTTACCATAATGTAAATTTAAATTATAAAAAGAATACCACTACAAAGGAAAATAATGTATTTCCATTAATTTTAAGTTTATTTACTTTCAGATTTTTCTTCTTTTTAAGTCACAAATCTATATGTTCTTCTCACAAGACACTGAATGATTTATGTTTTGCTATCACCAAACTGTGACCAGTGACCCAAAGCTGAATGACACAGTTGGAATAAACAATTGCATTCTAAAGACAATTCCAGACCTATCCTTGGAAAAGTTCCTGAGAGAAGTTAGAACAGGTACTGCCCTCATTATGCCTCCCCTGACAGGTGTAACCTGTTTAAGTAGAATACAAAGAATGTGACACAGAATGTCCAGAGCAGTGAGTGAGTGATCTGTGAGGAAGGCAATTTGTTCTTTCCTCCTCTCTTCCCGAGATAAGGATGAATTTGACCAACTCCTGCCAAAACCAAGTGATATCCCCCAAGAATTGGGTAAGGTTGCAAGATAGAGAGACCAACATTAAGTTTATGAGCAGAACTGCTTTGTGACCACTAGAATCAAACAAATGGAATAGGTGATAGGAGAGGAGGTAGGAGTCAATGGTGGAACCCATCTCCTCTTCCACTACAGTGCAGCATGGGATTCATGCTCCTGGCAGGTCAAAATTAGTAGGAAAGTAGTCAGGCATGAGCTGCTTTGCAGGTATTTCAACCAAGAAGACTGTCTTGTTGGAAAGCAGATTCCTGTAGCCTTAGGGCAGCAGGCTCTGAGCTGTAGCCTGGGACAGGGCAGAAACCAAGAGAAGGCCATGCTGGGATCCTCTCTGCTGTCAAACAAGAACAGAGTTTTTCTCAGGGTACCCTGAAGAACACAAATAGCTCACAGAGAGCACGTGACTGAATGACATCATGAAGAAACATCTGCATGGCTTTTCTCTAGTCCTCCCTCAGTTCTCCCTGCTCCAACTGAGGGTGCAGCAGAGGAAGACACGGCTGGGAGGAGGACACAGGTCACACTTGCTACCCACCTCTGACTCATATGATTCCAGCTAAGGCTAGCCTGGCTGACTCAGAAAGGGATTGGCATTATGTGCCGGGATAAATGGTAACTGCTTGCTTTTCAATATGCACAGGGGCAATAAAACTAAGAATCTACCTGAGATATTCTTAAGAGACAGAAGTTAGGTCTATGTTAAGGTGATAAAAGAAGAAACAAACAAAAGTAAAATTAAAAGTAAAAAGTTTAATAATAATAAAGTAAATAATAAAAAGTAAAAAGTTTAATAACTGGTATTTACAAACAAAATTGGGGTATTTTAAGAACAATTTTGCAGCGGCCAGTGTTGTGGCACAGCAGTTTAGGCTTCTTGTGATGCAACTTCCCTGCTAACATGCCTAGGAAAGCAGCTGAAGATGATGCGACAAATTCTTGGGCCCCTGCCACTAATGTGCCAGACCTGGATGTAGTTCCATCTCCTGGCTTCTGCCTGGCCCAGCCTTAGGCCATTTGGGGATTGAACCATCAGATAAAAGATCTCTCTCTCTCTCTCTTTCTCTCTCTCTCTCTCTCTCTCGTCACTTTGACTTTCAAACTACATAAAACAAATCTAAAAAGGGGCGGGGTGAGGGCAGTGTTACAACTCAGTGGGTTAATCCTCTACCTAGGATGTCAGCATTCCATACCAAGGCAGATTGAAATCCCAGCTGCTTCACTTACTACCAAGATCCCCTGCTAATGTGCCTGGGAAAGCAGCAGAAAAAGTTCCAAATACTTGGGCCTCTGCACCCACAGGAAAGACCGAGATAGAAAGCCAGGCTCCTGGTTTTGGCCTGTCCCAGCTCCAGCAGATCCAGCTGTGATGGACATTTGGGGAGTGAATGAGAAGATGGAAGATTATCTCTCTCTGTATCTCATTCTCTCTCTCTCTCTCTCTGAGACTCTGCCTTTCAAATAAATAAATAAATCTTTTTTTTTAAAAGAAAAACCATAAGTCATATCTAGCTACAAATACTCATAAGGTCTGAGGCTGTAATTTACCCCCTTAAAATAGAGAAAGCACATATTCAATATTTCCAAAGTCTCTGAAACACAAAAACAATTTCTGGTTCCTAGGAAATGTTAGTTACAAATGCTTGTCTGAATATCATATATAACTGTAAGTTGAATATATACACAAATATGCATATACCTGCTACTTTTTCTAGAAACAAAGAAAAAATACAATCACTACAGTTTTACTTAGCTTCTTTATTTTATCAAATAAACAATATTTTTTCATCAAAATATTGGGAAAATACTTTGTCTTAGTAAAGGAGAATATAAACACAGTAACTCTAATTTGGAAATAGTCTAAACCTATATTTATTGGCTAATCAAATATATTGTAAAACCAGAGAGACACAGCAATATTTAAAATCAAGCTGATTACCCTTTGGAGGCAGATGATGAACAGCTTACTTCAGCAAAGCAGAAATTGCTACCAGAGTTTATATATATATATATATATATATATATATATATATATACACACACACACACACACACAACAGTTCTTATTTATTATCAAAGATAACAGCTGTGTACCTCCTCCAAAGGCAGGAAATGAAAACTCTTAAAGACATGATTTTAAAATATCCAAACTTAGCAAAATGTGATGCTAATTAAGAGCGTGGCTTGGAAATAAATTCAAGATGATGACTCTTCATAATCCACAGCAATGAAGGAAGGAAAGGTACGTTGACTAAAATGGTGCACAGAATCAGTTAGCTGTATTTACTTTGGGAGGGAATTTTTTATTCCATTATTTGAGCGAAGGATGTAAAGAAAGCCTCAGAAATTTCCTCAGACCATGCAAGTTCGTCTCTCGACCCTTCCTAACTCAACAGCTTCCTCTGGCTCCATCCTGAGAATCAGCAACTGCTTTTCCCAACTGACCCAAGGCAATCAACTAGATTTGGAAGAACTTCCAGCCCTTGCAGGGTGGGGGTGGAGAGTGGGGGGTGGTGGTAATTAGTTTAAATGGATGACCAATTAAAAACTCCTAATTTGCCCAAGTACAATTTGGTTGAGACATTTTGTCTCAATAATCTTTTTTTTCTGTATTTGCGCAGTGGCAGTATCATAGCCAATGAGGTTTATCCGAGGCACGATTATTGCTGATTGAAAACTTTTCCCAATACCCTGCCGTGATGACTTGACAGGTAAAGAATATGATAAAACAGCCGGCGCCGTGGCTCAACAGGCTAATCCTCCGCCTTGCGGCACCGGCACACCGGGTTCTAGTCCCGGTCGGGGCACCGATCCTGTCCTGGTTGCCCCTCTTCCAGGCCAGCTCTCTGCTGTGGCCCGCGAGTGCAGTGGAGGATGGCCCAAGTGTTTGGGCTCTGCACCCCATGGGAGACCAGGAGAAGCACCTGGCTCCTGCCATCAGAACAGCGCGGTGCGCCGGCCGCAGCGCGCTACCGCGGCGGCCACTGGAGGGTGAACCAACAGCAAAAGGAAGACCTTTCTCTCTGTCTCTCTCTCACTGTCCACTCTGCCTGTCCAAAAAAAAAAAAAAAAGAGGAAAAAAAAAGAATATGATAAAACAATAATGAATTAATTGAGAAAAGTCTCAGCTAATTAATAAAGGGGCAATGTCCCCACAAAGTGCATGTTTTACACTTTACATTTTAAGAAGTTGAGATGTTTTGATTTAAGACAGCAAAGGGTATAATGACTTGTAGACTTAACGTTTCTTTTTTAAACATTTTATTTCACAATGGTTTTAAACTTACAAAGCAAAAATGTGAAGTAGTAAAACACAAGAGTTCCCACACACCCTAGACCCCATTTCTCTGATTATTAACATCTCATATTAGTATCTTTGCCATTAGTATCTTTGTCATGTATTCATCTAGGAAGTAATGAAAATGATCATCTGCCAGATGGAGTGAATTGAAGATCAAGATAACTGGGGAAAATTAAAAGAACACTTAAGTATATGAATGGATTTAAATATTCAGACTTGGGTGACTGAATCAGGGAAGGCTGAATCTACCACCATGAAACATAGTTCAGCCTTATCTGCAGTTTCATTTTCTTAATTTACTTTTAGTCAACATGATCTGAAAATACTGAATGGACAATTCCAGACAAAAAGAATTCCTAAGTTTGAAATTGCACACTGTCGTCAGTGGCGTGATGAAATCTGAACCTATCCCATGCTTTCCTCCAGTATGAATCACTGCCTTTGTCCAGTGTATCCACACTGTATACTCTGTATTCCCATTAGTCACTTTGTAACACCTACTTATCAAATCTTCTATCCCCAGACCATGGTGCTTCTGTTCAATTAACCTTTATTTCATTTAATCATGGCTCCAAGAGTACAATAATGGTGATCTGGCAATTCAGATATACTGAAGAGAAGCCATGAAGTTTTCCTTTAAGGTGATAGCTCTCTACTCAGTAAGAAAAAAAGATCATATCCTGAGATTGCAAAGGAAGTAAGAATGTAGTAAGAATGAGTTTCGAATCTATGAAATCGTGAGGAAGGAAAGGTAAATTCATACTAGTTTTGTTCTTGTACCCCAAGCTGCAAAAGTTACAGCTACAGTGAGTGTTAAGTTCTAAGATGGAATAAGTCATTAAATTTGTGGGTGGAAAACATGAACAGAAAACATGTTCTTACTGATGGCAATGTGTTACATCAGAAACCATCAGGCCTATAGAAGATTTAAGCAACAAATCCCTGAAATGAGTGACACAAAGCCATTTACAGCAAGTAAGGGATAATTGCATAGATTCAGGAATAGAGTTGGCCTGAAAAACATACAAATTACTTAGAGAAGCTATATATGCTGATGAAGAAGTTGATGCCAGATTTCCAGTAGAGTTGAAGAAGTTGATTTAGGAGAAAGGATACCACCTACAGCAAGCATTCGACTGCTATGAAACCTGGCTCCTCTAGAAGATGATGCCGAATAGGACCTACATTAATAAAAGTGCAAAGGAGACACTAAGGCACAAACACAAAAGGGCAGATTAACTCTGGTGCTATGTGGCAATGCTGCAGGACATATAATCAATCCAGGCACTGTGTACAGAGGGAAGAGCCCACATTCTCTTTAAAAAAAAAAGCAAAAATTATCAACCTGTACTCTGGCAACATAATAAAAAATCATAGATGACAGCCATCTTGTTTAAGGAACTGTTCTAACAATGGTTTACTCTAGAAATGTAAAAAAAAAAAAATATCGGCAGGCATATTGGAATTTAAAGTACTTTAAACTTTTAAAGACATATTTATTTGAAAGAATTACAGGGAGACAGACACATGTGTACATACACACACACACACACATGCACACATATGTGGGGGGGAGGGAGAGAGAGAGAGAGAGAGAGAGAGAGAGAAACCCTCCATCTGTTGGTTCATCCTGAAATGGCCATAATTACCAGAGCTGTGTCAGGAGCCAGGAGCCAGGAGCTTCATCTGGGCCTCCCACATGGGTGACAGGGGCCAAAACACTTGGGCTATCTTCTGTGGCTTTTCCCATGCCATTAGCAGGGAGCTGGATTGGAAGTGAAACAGACAGGACTCAAACCAGTACCCATAGGGGTTGTTGACACCACATGCAGTGGCTTTACCCACTACACCACATCTCTGGCTCCTAAGAATTTTTAATAGTCAGTGCACTAGGTCACACTAAATCTGTTTTCTATGATAGTGAAAATTTGCAAGGTTGTATTTTTAAAAATTTATATATCTATTTATTTGACAAGCAGAGACAAAAATGAAATAACCTCTCATCTACTGGTTAACTACTCAAATGCCCAGAGTAGCAAGGAAGCCAAAGCTGGGAGCCCAGGATTCAATCCAGGTATCCCACATGCATGGCAGAAACCCAAATACTTCCACAAAGGGTCTGCATTAGCAGGAACCTGGAGTCAGGAGCCAGAACCATAAATTCAACCCAGGTACTCCAATGTGAGACAAGGCATCTTAACCAGTAGACCTAACGCCTCTTCCCACAAGGTTGTCTTTTTATCTTTAGATACAAATTCATCACTTCAGTGCCTTGCTTAGGGCATTATTTGGTTTGCCAAGGCCATGTGTACCCTGTTATTTTATTACATGTGTTTAGCAATTGATGCAGACCCCAATCTAGATATAATCAGCACTGGAAATCATTCACTATGGCTGAAAAACTTCGTCAAAACTGCAACACATTCATCAAAACCAGAAACCATGGATGCCTTCTGGAAGAACTTATGGAGTATACCAGAATGATTTTAAAGTCCTTGCAGGGATCAACAGAGAAGTTAGGAAATCATTCATGCAGTAAGACAAGTTGGTGGAAAAGGATTTGTTGGCAAGCTTGATGAAGAAGGAAAACATACTGAAAGCAATTAAGAAGTATTAACAAATGAGGAATTGGAAGAATTTGTTGACTCATCTTCAGAGGAAGAAGAAGAAGAAAGAACTGAAGCAGAGCCAGCAATGTGGACATTACTAAACTTGCTGAAGTGAGTCACACTGTAGAGACATTGAAGGACAAAGTTATGGAATACATTCCTCAGATGTAATGCAGAATTAGAGCCACCAGTATAACCACCCAAGGAGTAAACCTCTATAGCAACACTTGGATGAATTAAAAAGAGAACAACGACATCCAATTACAATGTTCTTCAAACGTCTTCAGCAAAAACAAACCTTCAACTGTTAAGGATCCCTAATCATCATCATCATCTGTTCCATATAAATAACCACTGCCATCATCATGACTTGATGACCCAGGGTCACCTGATACAGATGGATCCATGTCCTGACACATCAGAAGGTCAGTAGCAGTACGGTGCTACATCAAAACACATGTATCATTCATCTCACTTCATCTCATCAAGTAGGCATTGTGCTATCTCATATCAACAAGGAGAAATATGAGTATGTACATAAGTTATTTTGAAAGAAAATCCACATTCATATAACTTTTACTAGAATCAATTTCTTAGGGGTATTTATTGCAGGCTCCCCTCCTCACTGCATGAATACCAAAACCTGTGGGTGTTCAAGTCCCTTGTATAAAGTAAGAAGCTCCTGGCTCCTGGCTTCAGATTGGCTCAGCTCTGGCTGGTTCAGCCATCTGAGAATGAACCATTGGATGGAAGGACTCACCCCTACCCCTACCCCTACCTCGACCTCTACATGCAACTCTTTCAAATAAATAAATCTTTAAAAAATACTACTACAATACTGAATCCAATGTAAATGCTATGTAAACAGGTATTATACTATATTAAAGAATAACAACAAAAAGAAAAAAGTCTTTATATGCTCAGTATAAACACAATTTTATTTTTAAAATAGTTTTGATCCTCACTTCCTTAAATCTACAGATGTACAACTTGTAGGTACAGGAAAACTTCTACATATGTATATGACAAAGCATAGTATATGTGGGATTTGCTCCTATCTGCAGATTCAGCCATCCTTGGGGTCTGGGAACAATTACTCTATGGATAAGGGGAGAGGAGAACTCCTGATACTTAGAAGGCAAATAAAATTGAAAAGGTATCAAAAGACTTAGATAGACAAGAGGTACATCATTCCTTTTGTTTTGAGTTCTAGAAACCATAGAAACGTTGACATCAATCTCAAAAGAGAATTCTGAGACAGGTTTTTAAGCAGATGGCTGGTATATATTTAGGGAGAAAGGGTGGAAATCAAATAAGTCCAACTAAGGTCACAAAGAAAATTTAAATCAAATAAATATTAACTTCTTTTTTGTTACTATTTCTCTGTTAAAAGAGTAGACAAATATCCAAACATACAAGATCCCGAGTTCATTAAAGTATTTCACAAAATTACAATATTATAGGATATAGAAAATACAGAACAATGAAATTATACCATTCTAGAGTGCTATGCTATCTTATGCTGCTAAGTTCTCTTCTTTGGTAATATTTTTCTCAGTGACTTGAAAGAAAACATGGAAGTCATGATTATCCACTTCCAAAAGATGAAAATCTATTTTGATTTCTTCATCATGAAATACTTAGCTTTCACTTTCATATTTTGGCTTTTGTACACGCTGTTTCTTTTCTCACCAATGTCTTTCCCTGTCCTGATTTGTCCTGTATAAAGTTCCAATGTTCTCATTACATCTCAGTTTGATTTATATTACATCCTTTCATATGTCCTCTCTAAGGGGTTGGGGAATATTCTCCCACTGAATGACTGAACTAATGCCAACATGTTACAAACTTCTTGCGTATTTGCTGTTCAGCCTTCTAGACTGTGACAATCATAAAGAAAGCATTTTTAAAAAATTCAATTTGAGGGGCTGGCGCTGTGGTGCAATGGATTAAAGTCCCCGCCTGCAGCATCTTATATGGGGACCCATTCAAGTCCTGGCTGCTCCACTTCCGATCCTGCTCCTCGATAATGCACCTGGGAAAGCAGCGGGGAATGGTCCAAGTCCTTGGGCCCCTCCATGCATGTGGGATACCCAGAAGAAGCTCCAGGCTCCTGCCTACAGATAGGCTCAGCTCCAGCCATTGCGGTCAATTGGAGAGTGAACCAACAGATGGAAGATTCTCTCTCTCTCTCTCTCTCTCTCTCTCTCTCTCTCTCTCTCTCTATCTCACTGTGTGTGTGTGTGTGTGTGTGTTTACCTCCATCTGTAATTCTTCCAAATGAATAAAATAGATCTTTAAAAATTCAATTTGGGCCAGCACCGCGGCTCACTAGGCTAATCCTCCGCCTTGCGGCGCCGGCACACCGGGTTCTAGTCCTGGTCGGGGCACCGATCCTGTCCTGGTTGCCCCTCTTCCAGGCCAGCTCTCTGCTGTGGCCAGGGAGTGCAGTGGAGGATGGCCCAAGTCCTTGGGCCCTGCACCCCAAGGGAGACCAGGAGAAGCACCTGGCTCCTGCCATCGGTTCAGCGCGGTGCGCCGGCTGCAGTGCGCCTACCGCGGTGGCCATTGGAGGGTGAACCAACGGCAAAAGGAAGACCTTTCGCTCTGTCTCTCTCTCACTGTCCACTCTGCCTGTCAAAAAAAAAAAAATCAATTTGATATTCTAAATTTTGAAGTGTAACGTATTCAGGTTTTGATGAATAAAACCAACTTGCATAATTCTGAAGAGGTTAATAAAGATAGTGAGAAAACCGTATCAAAAACTGTTGAAGAAAAAATGAACTATCTGTAAAATAGAAAAGTTCTGCTATTATGAAAGGCCTATTGCTCCAATTGTCTATTAGAATGACTCACAGAATGTAAAAACATAAAAAATAAGGTGAAATTCAATCAATAAGAAGCATCACTAATATGACAATATTTTTCAGTAAATTATACAAAAATATTGCAAATGATATTAAGGCAGGAAATGTGAGAGGATCCATAAATTCCAATGTTGAAAAACCTCAGAATCACCAACAAGGAGGAAATAGCAGACAGAAACTCACTCACATTACCTAACTTTGGAGAATAAGCAATGGAGGGAACAGCATTTGCTGCTGTGATTAAGACTCTCCTTGGATTGCCTCTATACCATAGGAGATGGCTTGGCTATAGTCCTAGCTCCTTCACCTCTGAATCCTGCTAATGCACTTGGGAGGTTGCACACAATGGCTCAAATACTTGGGTCACTGCCACAAATGTGGGAGACCCAGATGGATTACTGATCTCTTGGGTTTGGCATGACCCAGACCTGGCTGTTGTGGACATTTAGGGGAGCAAACCAGTGGATAGAGGATCTCTGTATAGATATGTTTCTGTTTCTGTCTCTGTCTTTTTGATAAAATGAAAATTATTAAAATCTTAAAAAAAAAAAAACCCACCACTGGAGTCATGAATAGCTCATAGCCAATAATGGAGCATCCCATTAAGACTCTAATTTCCACTGGGAGAGCAATGGCCATGGGAGACTACATGTGGGCTATGGTCATCAGCAGATGAATGGTACAGCAGCAATACCAAAAAGAGGACCACAGTATAAAGCTGAGAGCCAAAAGAAGATACATTAAAAAAAAGCGAGTCTCCAACATTTTAGTTTAATTAATAAAGAAAATTCTCTATTAGGGAGTTCTCCTACTTTCAATTCCTACAAATTTACCTCCTACCCAGTACACCTAAGGCTGCTAGACCACTCATACAAATTCATCTACCAGTCACAAATACAGTAAAGAATTTTTATGGCAAAAATTTACATAATGAAAATTCATTAAACCACTTATAAGTAGTTATTAGCTCGGCATATATGTCTCCAAAAATAATATACTTCTCCAATAAATAAATTTTTAAGAATTATTTATTGATTTTGAAAGTCAGAGTTACAGACAGAGGGGTAGAGCCAGACAGACAGCGATTTTCCATCCAGTGGTTCACTCTCCAGATGGCTGTAAATCAGAGCTGTGGCTGGCTGAAGACAGGAGCCAGGAGCTTTATCCAGGTCTCCCACATGGGTGGCAGCGGCCAAAGCACTCGGGCCATCATCCGCTTCTTTTTCCAAGCCACTAGCAGGGGCTTGATTGGAAGTAGAGCAGGCAGGACATGAAACAGCAGCCATATGGGGTGCCAGTGCCACAAGCAAGGTAAAGTGGCTTTACCTGCTATACCAACCACAATGCTGACTATCAATAAATATTTTTGAAATTATTTATATATGTACATATTTATATTTATGTAAACAAGGAAACTTCAAGAAGTTCATGGAAATGAAATTAAAGTATAATGTATTTTGGTGCAAATTTTTTTTGAAATGCATAGTGTTTTCATTAGATGCATTTTCCATGAAATTTTAAAACCTTTCATATATATAACTAAAGATGTACTTTTATCATTGAAAACAAAAATAAAAATTGTAAGTGTATCAACCTAATGCTCACAATAAAATTCAAAGAAATAATGGATTTTGAAATCAGAGTCAAAAGTGAAAACTATAAAGTGACAGACTGACTTACAGAAAAAACACATAGAAAAATGCAATTGAAGTAATGCATTTGCCTGAGTGAAAAACAGTGAGCATCAAAAGCAACATATAATAAAATCAGCATTATAGAACCTTGGATTCATTATGCAGAGGACAAATGAGAGAAAGGCCAAATGAACAGAGAGCTAGAAAATTGGCAGCCAAATAAAGATCCATATGCTATTCCTAAAGAAGATATCAGAAAAAAATTATTAAAAATAAAATGATCAAAAGTATCTTTGCTTTTTTTAAAGATTTTATTTATTTATTTGAGAAGTAGAGTTACAGATAGAGAAAGGGAGTGACAGAGAGAAAGGTCTTCCACCCACCCACTGGTTCACTCTCCAAATGGCTACAACGGCCAGAGCTGGGCTTATTTGAAGTCAGGAACCGTGAGTTTCTTCCGGGTCTCCCACATGAGTGAAGGGGCCCAATCATTTGGGCCATCTTCTGGTGCCTTCCCAGGAGATGGATAAGAAAAGGAGCAGCCAGAACATAAACCGGGCTGATATAAGATGCCCGTGCCGCAGGCTGAGGCTTAACCTACTCTCCTGTCCTACAGAAATAGCTGAATCTGCCTATCTAAAAGGCTTATAAAAAATCAAGGAAGTTAATGTTTAAAAAATAAGCACACTTACATGGCAATGACATTTTTAAACTTCAAAGACAAAGAGTCTCCCATTATTCCAAGTTAAAAAAGATTAAGTATGAGGAGAATAAAGATTAAGGTGGGTTCAGAATTTTTCTACTAATTATAAAATGCTAAAATGAAATTAAATATTGCCTATGAAGGTTTTGGAGAAAATAACTCTTACCCACGATTTTGATGTGCAGCCAATTTATAGGTCACATGCAAATGCAAAAGAATAACATTCTCTGACTGCTAAGGCTTAGAATGTAGAATATTAGGGGTTTTTTCTATAAATATTATTTGAAAATAGAAACTGGCCAATCAAGAGGTAATCTACAAAGAAAAAAATGAAAAACCTAAATGACCAATATAATAACGAAAAAATAAAAAAGAATCTGTATCAGGACAGATATGTTGAAGACTTGCAAAGTAACACATAGCCTGCTGGGAGTTGAGGCACATAATCATATCAAAATAGCAACATATAAAAGTCATCTAAATTAAAAAATAAACGTCCAGTTGAGAAAAAAAAATGCATGTGAAATTTTGACAGAAAAAGAGCTATTATTTGTAGTATAAAAAGAACACTTCCAATTGTTAAGAAAGAGAGAAGCATGCTAATTAAACAACTTAGCAAATGACCCAATGGACCATTAACAAAAGAAGAATGTCAGGTGGCATTCAAGTTTGGGAAAAGATTCATTCTTAGTAGCAATCAGATAATACAATTTAAAACAATATTGTTGAGGCCAGTGCTGTGGTGTAGTGAGTAAAACTGACGCCTGCAGTGTCGGCATCCCATATGGACGCTGGTTCTAGTCCTGGCTGCTCCACTTCCGATCCAGATCTCTGCTGTGGCCTGGGAAAGCAGTAGAAGATGGCCCAAGTGTTTGGGCCCCTGCACCCACATTGGAGACCCAGAAGAAGCTCCTGGCTTCAGATCAGCACAGCTCAGGCCATTGCGGCCATGTGGGGAGTGAACCAGTGGATGGAAGACCTCTCTCTCTCTCTCTCTCTTTCTCTCTATCTTCTGCCTTTCAAAAAAATGAATAAATCTTTAAAAAAATAACAGAATAAAACAATATTGTGAGTTATTTTTTATCTCTAAGATTAGAAATAATGAAAAAGCTTGAGATACCCCAAGATGGCTAAGGTGAGAGCAATTGAACACCCACACACAACTGGAATCAATGTATTATTCGATACTCTTCTGAAGAGACATATAATAATGTAAATCAGAAACTTTAAAATTATTTTAGTGACTCAACAATTACACATTAAGATTTTTGAACAACATCCATGAATAGAATGCCAGAATAGTATGGGAAAATCATCCATATTCACTCAACATTTATCAGTTACAAGCCAAGTACCATTCTAAAGAATACTGTGGATGGAATGTATCTGTGTCTCCCCAGAATTCGTATTTCCAATCTCAACCTACAAAGTGATAGCATTAAGGGGAAGGTACTCCTTGGTAAGTGACTAGTGCTCTGCTACAAGAGCCAAGAAAGAGCTCCTTTTTGCTTCTGCCACATGAAGATATAGCAAGAAGACTGCAGACTATCTACCAGGAGGCAGACCCTTACTAGAAACTAATCCTGCCAGAACCTTGAACTTGGACTTACCAGCTTTCAGAATTATGATAAATTAATTTATTTATTTTTTTATTTTTGACAGGCAGAGTGGACAGTGAAAGAGAGAGAGAGACAGAGAGAAAGGTCTTCCTCCAATGGTCCACCCTCCAATGGCCGCCGTAAATTAATTTATTTATAATCCACTCAGCCTATGTTGTTCTGTTATAGCACTCCCAAAGGACTAAACAGGAATCTATCAACATGACAGCTCAGATACCAAACCTCATTTACATTGTACTGTGGAAAAGGAGACACCATATAATTGAGATTTCTGAATACATTACCTGAAAGGCACATAGGAATGAAAATAGAAATTCTTGAAGTCATAGAACACGACTTAGATATAATGTAAAAATAGTCTTTGTCTTACCTATTTAGTAGTATTTCTTAAAGGAAAGTTACATGCTCACATTTATTGACAAATACTCTTAGAAAATTCCAATCAATGTTATCAAATTAAAGACTGAAAATTTCTGAAAGACATTGGTTTCATTTTCTTTAAGGTTCTCTAAACTTGTCTTATTTTGTAAAATTCAGCTCTGTAGTTCTTTCTCATCATATAAAAATGTATTTGAAATACTGTCATAAAGAATAGCATAAAGAAGCAATTACAAATTGTCTCAATTCCCCCATCCTGAGACAATCACTGTAAAAGGTTCACCACCCACCCTCCTTTCTACCACCTGTTCATGTCTGCAGACACAATCAAAGTGTACATTTAGAGATCATTCTAGAATACTGTAATTATTGTGAGTGCATTTCTTTTTTATGATTTATTTATTTATTTTAAAGTCAGAGTTACAGAGAGAGTGGGAGAGACAGATCTTTCATCCACTGATTTTACTCTTGAGATAGCCTCAATGGCCAGAGTTAGTCCAGGCTGAAGCCAGAAGTGAAAGTTTCTTCCAAGTCTCCCATGTGGGTAGCAGGGCCCAAGCATTCGGGTCACCTTTCATTGCTTTTCTCAAACCATTAGCAAGGAGCTGGATCAGAAGTAGAGCATCCAGGACATGAGCCAGAGCCCATACGGGGTGCTGGCATCAACAGGGGTCAGCTTTACCCACTACAACACAATGCTAGCTTTCTTACCTCTTACACCCCTCCATACCCTATACAGAAAGTCAACACATGAATCTGACTGCTACTTTTACCGTATTCATATAATCATGTACACAATTTTGCATAATAGTATGTTAAATGTGATTATCCTTGTAGTCTGAAAGTGGGCTAAGGCCTTAAGTACAAGATGACGAGTGAAAATTCCAAAAACATTCTAAAGATTTTAAAGAGAGGTCCTAGACACATATTCATATAACTTTCTAAGAGGGGAACTTAACTGTGCCTGTGAACCTTACTCAGCTCCTACATCTGTCCTATACTACATAAAGACTGTTGACCCAACAGCATTGTATCAGCATTTTCTCTTCCTAATATGGAAGAAGGGGCTACTCTCTCACATACCTGGCCAAGCTCAGAGGTGGGAAGTGGGAAGTGGAGCAGGCAATCCAAGCTTGGGGAAGGATGCTTGCCTAAGGAGATCTCTCCATGTTATTTTCTGGTTGGATGCTATTGACTTCAGGAAACTCATCAGCACAACCCATACTTCATCCTCTCCTATCACAAAACAATTCTTGACATCTATGCTACACCCCTACAAGATTTTGGAGGGGGGCCGGTGCCGTGGCTCACTTGGTTAATCCTCCGCCTGCGCGCTGGCATCCCACATGGGCACTGAGTTCTAGTCTCGGTTGCTTCTCTTCCAGGTCAGCTCTCTGCTGTGGCCCGGGAAGGCAGTGGAGGATGGCCCAAGTGCTTGGGCCCTGCACCCACATGGGAGACCAGGAGGAAGCACCTGGCTCCTGGCTTCAGATCGGCGTAGCTCCGGCCATGGTGGCCATTTGGGGGGTGAACCAACGGAAGGAAGACCTTTCTCTCCATCTCTCTCTCTTACTTTCTAACTCTGTCAAATAAAAAAAAAAAAGATTTTGGAGGAACATACAATTTTTAAAAGCTGCTGGAATTTCTCTGAGAACAGAGTAAGGAAAGAAGATTGCCCTTCTAAAGAGGGATTCTGTCCCGGTTGCCTCTCTTCTAGGCCAGCTCTCTGCTGTGGCCAGGGAGTGCAGTGGAGGATGGCCCAAGTGCTTGGGCCCTGCACCCCATGGGAGACCAGGAGAAGCACCTGGCTCCTGCCATCGGATCAGCGCGCTGCGCCAGCCGCAGCGCGCCAGCCACGGCGCGCCAGCCACGGCGGCCATTGGAGGGTGAACCAACGGCAAAAGGAAGACCTTTCCCTCTGTCTCTCTCTCTCTCACTGTCCACTCTGCCTGTCAAAAAAATTTTTTTTTCATAAATCATATATATTCAGGGAGCCTAGCAGGAAGAGTGGACTCTCTCTCTCTCTCTCTCTCTCTATATATATATATATATATTCTCTAGAAATGAATTAAGAGAAAATTATTAAAAGTGTATCACTCAAATTAGGGTGTTGGATATTGAGTATAGGAGTAGAATTGAAAAATCCACAAATACAGTGCCAAAAGAAAGTGACAGAAAGTTACATATCTGTCATGACAGACAGCACACGGGGCCAAGAAAGAACCTCAAACAACAATCAGCCATTGCCTGGTTCCTCTCATCTCTCTTCCCTGTACTGACAATGAAAGAATGGGAAGCAGCAAGAGAGTGAGGGAGAAGACAGGAACAAGATACAACAAGAAAGAAAGAACAAGCACTACTGCCCACCTCCACCTCATCTTCCTCACTGCTGGTTTGTAAATGTAATGATCCAGGCAGAACTAGGGATGAAGGAAAAGATTTGATTGATTGAGATGCTAAAGTTTTGATGTTAGATTAGACTGTATTTCTTTTTATCTGAACAAAAAAAAAGACTGAAGCCAAGAGTTCTGAGATGAAGATATAATGCAGACGCAGAACAGAGATCTGACAAAGCTTGATCATCAGTGAAGAAAAGTAACAATTATTTCCTTATTGCATCTCCTTGAGACTATCACATTTAACAAACATCTGTCTAGAGATATAGTTATCATTACTAAATCTGCAAGATGCAATTGGATTATATTTGTTTATTTACATCTCCTTCACTTATTTAGTAATATAATCTGGAAAGCTTCCCAAATCTTAGTTGTAATATATTCATGTTGACTTATTTTGAGTTCTTGGTATAGATATACTTAAGTTTTTCATCATTTTTAAAGACTTTTAGTCTAACAGACTTTGGTTTCATTTCAATAATTTTTTTGCTAAAAATACCTACTGTAATAGCCATCCATATTTTTATGCAAGCTTTAAAAAAATTAGATTATTTCCCAAGAGTCTGCTTGCTAGGAAAACTTATGCATATTCTATCTTAATATATTGCCAAAATGACTTCCACAAAGAATGCAGCAAAATTTTCATTAGCAATGTATGAGAATGCCATATTCTTAGAATTCCTACTAGTACTAGATATTACTATTATTTTAATTTTTAACAAGTAAAAAGAGATATCCTGTTATTTTCATTTGCATTTCCTTAACTACTGGTAATTTTGAGCATGTTTATTGGTCATTTGAATTTGCTCTTTTGGGAAATTCCTTATTATGCCATTTATCTATTTTTCTACTCAGTTAATTGTTCTTTTCTTATTGATAAACAGGACTCCTTGAAAACTACAGAATTTAAATATTTATGTCCCAAATGTTATAAGCATTGTTAGCCAATCTATCCTTAGTCATTTTTTACTCTTTTAAAATAAACTTTTTTTGGACAAGTGATTGATGCAATTGTTGAGATGTAATATGGAATGCTCACATCCTATACTGGCATGTTTGGTTCAAATCTCAGGCCTGCTTTGAATTCTAAATCTCCACTAATGTACAGCCTGGAAATCAGGGTTTTTGGCTCAAGTATTCGGTCTTACCTTCCGTGTGGGAAACCTGGACTGATTTTTTGATATCTGGCGTGAATCTGGCCTAGCCTCAGCTGTTGCAGGTATTTGGGGGGGTAAACCAGGGGATGGAAGATATGTCTGTTTGTCTGTCTGTCTCTCTTCCTCTCTTCAAGTAAAATTAAAATAAAATCAATTTTTCATTTTGGAATAATCTTAGATTTATAGAAAATATATAAGAAGAAAGTAGATTGAAACTGAATACCTTTAACCTGTTTTCAGGTATTCCTGATGCTATCATTATGGCGCATTTGTCAAATATAAGAAATCAATATTCCCAATATTGAAACCAAGATTACCAACACCGGTATACTACCAATAACTAAATTTCAGAATTCATTCAAATTTTTCCAGGCATACCATTGATGTTTTCTTTCTGTTCTAGGATAAATACAGGATTCTACATGTCATTTATTTGATGTCTTCCTGTTTCTCTTAGTGTGTAATAGTTTCTCAATGTTTTGTTGATTTTCATGACCTTCAAAGCTATGAGGAATACTGGTCAAGTATTTTATAGAATGTCCCTCAATTTGTATTTGTCTGTTTTGCTCATGCTCAACTGAGATTATATATTTTTAGATAGTGACATAAGGTGCCCTTTTCATAACATTTTTAAGGTAATATCTGCCTCCATGAACTGAGTATAAGAGTATTATTACTCAACAGAAAAACTTGGCAACATTTAAATTTTTCCAGGCTTTGCCACAGTAACATTACTATTTGTCCCTCCGAATAATCTATTATTTGAAATGAAATTACAAAAGCCATACATTTCTAAAATAAACTAATATAAAATTTCACTGAAACTCTTGGGTTTCCTACTTAAAATACTGTTTTATGACTTCTGGAAGAAAGCCCAGCCTCCTTAGTAAGACTCCTAAGTCCTACCAGGAAGGACCCTTGCTAGTTTCCTCAGCTTCATTCAGACATGTGTATCATATTCCTTAGTGTCCTCTAACCTCTGGCTTCACGAAGTTAAACCCATTCTTTCTTCAGATATCAACTTGTACATACATGCATCTTTTTATTTTTCCAAAAATATATTGCATGATATCTCCAGTTTGGATCTGCTGACATTTCATTCTGTTCCCAAGACAAGGTGTGCTCCTACTGTAGACCTTACACTATCGTGTGTTGGAATCACTGGAATCCTCTCTATGCTGCACTAGATTATACATTACAATGGAGCGTGATATCACCTGTCCTCTTCCCTTCATGTCTTCAGAGGCGAGCAATCATGTTTGCCTGTTACCTAATGTGTACTCAGGCCAGCTCGGTAATGGAAGTCAACAGGGTGCCTTCCCTAAGGAGGTTCGCACCTCCCTTAGGATGTACCCCATGTTAAGAGATAGATAGGTCTGGGTTTCATAACTGACAAAGCCTTAAAGCCCACCAGATTATTATCAAGTCCCTTCTGTCAGTTTCTATTTGCCTCTCAATCAGAAAACTTATTCATGTTTAGACAGCAGCTTTCTTAGGTTCTCTAATAATGACTCTGTCCTTTGTTCTGGACCCTGTCTAGCCCCCTTGGACCCTCATTCCTTTGTAATCATAGCCTCTTCTCTAACACCAGTGGCTCTACTCCCAACCTGCGTGTATTGATGGTCCTATCCCCCACTTAATGTTGTATGATTGTTCAGAATTTCTCTACAGACAAAGCCCTCTACCCACAAAAGATGAGTGGCTTTTCTCCCAGTCTTAGTTGGGATCAGCTTTAAATCATGCCGATCAAATAGTCTTCAAAAGGATACAGAGACCTCCCTCATTTCCCTTCTATGAAATCCTCTCATTTTTTGGTTAATACCACTCTTGGGATCATTGGTTGCTATTCTCATACTATCTTTTATACTACTGTGTCTGTTTAAGTGTTTACAGGAGGTGATAATGGAACCAACCAAGGCCTTCAGCAGCCAGGCAGTCAACCAAATGCTGCTACAGAGATATACTCGGCTCCCCAACTAGGAGAAAGCGGCTTGAGACATCACCCCATGTCAGCAGAGAGTATCTCGTTGCCGCATGTCAGCAGGAAGTAGTTCTAAAGACCAATCATCGTCCCTCTACCTCTCCTGGACTTTCGGAACTAATGTAATCCCATACAACTCTTGCTTTATAAAAATTAAAAGAGGGGAATGTTAGTAAAATGGTACAGTCTTATCTATGGTACGATCTACACCCCAGACACCATCCCAGGCTATAGCCCCCACCACCATTGCTGAAAGCTAGGTGGCCACATGGCCCAACCACAGGTGTCAGCTCCACCCCAATCCTAATGGGATTCGCTGCTCCTACTTCCCTGCCCTCCCCCCAGTAAAGTTTTAAAAGCACCTGTTCCTGAACACGTGGCTCTCTTTCTCTGTGTCTCCTGAATTCTCTCACTCTCTCTGCCTTTCTCTCTCTCAATCTCTCTCTGTCTCTTGATCTCTCTCTTACACTCTCCTTCTCCCTCTTTTCCTTCTTTGCCCCTTCCCTCCAGTCTGTCGGGTTTCCCCCAATAAGCACTTTCCTTTTAAAAAAAATGCTGTTTAAAAACATCATGGTTTTGACTACAGTAGCTCCTGAAAAACATTTATTGCCTTTAATTTTCACTCATTTATTCATTTATTCAATCAATATTTATTATATATTTTCCTTATGCTGGATACATATTAGATCCTCCCACTTATCCACTAGGAATCCAGTGGATAAGACAGACACAGCACCTACTCCATATACGCATGTGGTTCATGAAGTCATAAAACTTTTAAAGGCTAATGCCATTTCTAAAAGTCACTCATGGACCACATATTATGTCTATCAACACTGACTGATCAACCCTGCAGTTTCCAGTGGATTATAAGTTCTACCTAATGGGGAATGTAAATCAAGTTCTCCTCTTTCAGTGATCAAGTTCCCTTAACATAATTAAACAGTATATGAAGGTTAGGGATGCATTGTGGGATTGGGATAACATGAACAGTGAAGGAAGGAGAAGAGATGTTTCAGGAGTTGGGGAACTTTTCTCTGCGAAGGGCAATTTGGATACTTATAACATCATTCCCGTACCATATAAACTTATCAACTTAAAAATTACCCTCATATAGATTTAATGAATTTCAAGTTCCATCTGCAATTGCCTTAGCAGGTCTAGGTCAAACAATTTCAAGGGGCTGGTATGGTCTGTAGGCTACATGTTCCCAACCCATGGTTACAACATGGAGATTTTAGCAATATGGTGAAACCAGGCCAAAACCTAGCCCAGCACATTTTATTTTAAATGCTAAGCCAAGAAATTTGGCTACAGAAATAGCAATATTTTTTATTACAGATATTTATTTAAGTGAGCTTGAGAAAATTGACAAATACAAATTTTAATGAAGATATTTTGATCTTTCATATTAATTTCTTTTAAGTTGTTTATTTTCATTTAGATCTGTGTTGTCAATTGAACTATTCTAAATTGGAGCTAAAGCTTACAATTACGAAATCCAGGGATACTTGTGACTCATGACCCAACTATTTCATATTACTGCTGACTAGGTGAACCTCAGACCTCCTAAAATATTAATCATGTAATTTCCACTGAGTTCCTTGCAATTTCTCATACATAAGTGTTTCCCAAAAATAGAAGTCACTACAGTCATCTAATATTCTAAAAAAAACTTTCAAATTCCTATAGTATGATTACCAGGATTATGATGTGAATATAAAGAAGAGGAATTTAACCCAACTTTGAAATATCTTGTTTGGGTTTCTATTTGCTAGCCTATAAACACCTCCCATTTTTCTGTTATATAAATTACACTGTCATACTCTATATGCCATAACAGACCACGGAAATATCACAGACTAAAACCAGGTGCTTCCCTGACTCACTAGAGCTCACCAGTGAACTGCAAAATCTAAATTTATTAGAGAGAGCAAAAATAATCTCTTCATTCTAAAAGCAATCTTTGAAAGATTTAGCATTTCCCATGGTCCATCTTGCTTCTAAAGAATATGGAATAATTTAAAACTTGGACAACATATTCAGTGAGGAGAAGGAATAGGATATATTTTAGAATAGTGAGACAATTCCTAAAGGTGAATAAAACTTCTCCAATTAGTGTACTCATCTATCATCCTTATGTTCTTCTTGTCAATACAACTTTAAGAACTATTGTTCATCCCTTGTAAAAAAAATACAAATGCACAAATATTCCCTCCTAAAGGGTGAGAAATAAAAAGAAAAAGAGGGGAAAATTTATCTATTTAGTTGTAATAAATAACGTTAGCTTTCCAAATGTAAGTACTGGAATAAATAAGCTAAATTTCCAAAATTATTCTATTGCATTCAATTATTGATTTAATTATTTTAGAGAAGCAACTCATAGTGTTAATGAAAGAGACAGAAGTAAAAATCATAGTGGAGTTAGCTTTCATGTTTCTGCATTCTATAAGCTTTATTAGACAATGTTAATCAAATATTTGATGAATACTAAGAGTCTTTTGGGATTTTAAAATGAATATTACCATCATGAAATGAGAGCTAGGTGGACATATAATCACAGTAAGTTAAGTAAGTGGATTTCACTGCCAAAGGGAACATTGGTTGTTAAAAGGGGGGGGGTACTGTAGAGATTTATTTGGTATTAAGTAGAAGTAATATTAAAAGGAAAATTTAAAGTATGCCTAGTTTATCACATAAACCTCCAGAAGCCAAATTTACTAGGGGAATGTTCTTCGATTTTCAATTCATAATGGACTAAAAGAGCAGGGTAAAATTAATCCCTTATTTAATTTTCTATATTTATACTTATTCAAGTTACCCAAATACATATAAAATATACTTATTATCTCTGCTGAATAATAAATAGGAAACAGAAAAGAATGTAATAAAACAACAAAATTAAATGTTCTTGGTTTACCTGCATAATTATCTGGGATTGATAGTTTAAAAACACAAATTTCTGCTACTCAGCTCAAATCAAATGATACAAATTACTAGGAGTAGAGCTAGGGATTTGCTTTTCAGTTAAGCTGCCCAAGTTATTCTTAATCACATTAAAGTATATATCTACTGAATCAGATTGTTAAATAAAAGTGTATGTTGAATATATGATTATCAGGATTCTTCCCTTTTTCTCTAATACTATCATGCTACTCTTTACAAAGAATAAAAATTAATTTTACCTTGTTAATATAACATATTTAAATATTTTATTTGAAATAAATGTAGTCTTATAAACACATATCACGCAGCTATTGCTATGAAACAAGGAATATCACAGGTATATAATGATAAGCACTGATTTTTTTCTTATAAGGCCTTAGTTACTGTTAATGATAAGCATTTAATTAGCTCATGTGAATCAGCTGACCAAGGCTGGGCTTATTAAGGCAGCTACAAGCCACAAGAGGTTTAGTCAGCCTCGTGTCTCTTACTCTCCTTAGAACAGAGGGTTACTTGGTGTATTTTGTTCTCAAAGTAATGACACAAGCACAAGAAAACTAATCCAAACACACAAGCACATCTCAAATATCTGCTGCTGTCCTATCCACCAATATCCCATTGTCCAAGGCAAGCAGAATGGGTAAGTACAAAGCCAGAGGGTAAAGAAGCACATTCTACTGACCATGAGATTAAAACTGGTTACAGGGCCAACTCCCATAACAAAAACATGGGGAAATATACTCTTACCATGAGAGTAGGAGAGAGAAAATGACTATTTCATGAGCCTAAGACTCGTAATTTACCTTAATAAAGTTAAACAGATCTCTGCTTTCTTAGTGCTAATTGGATAAATGATGGGGACCTGGAAATTATCGTCCATTTACTGTTACCTGCTTAAAATGTCACTACTTAAGTCTATGTATTTTAATTGGTTCCTGTGCTATGTACAAACTCTTTAGTTTAACTCAAGATTCCCTGAAAGAAAACAATATTAAGGCTCAACAAAGTAGTCAATTGTCATATTTTTTCCAAATCAAAGAATATTTGGTGAGATCCCTCAGCAGCATATTCATAAATTATATGGGTCAGATAAAAAGTAGCAGCCAAGACAACAAAAGGAAGTCAGAGGTTCCATGAAAATAGAATCAAGAAAATTTTAATTGGATGATACGAATCAACTGGAAAGAATCCCGTAGATTTTTAGATTTCAGCTGATATCAAGAAAGAAATGACCCACAGAACAGAGTCAATGTAAAAAGAGGGCTCAGACAAAGAGACAGACTTGTGTTGGGGGAGAGGGTAGAGCAGAGCAGAGAGAAAAGTGGAAATCTCATAAGTAACAATGAAAATTGACAAACATGATGAGATCAGCTAAAGAAAGCACTGAGGGAAAGTACACAAGGCAACTTAGGAGACTCTTAAGGAATTCCAATATTTAGGGAAGAGACGGAAAGGAAACACAGATAAAGAACAAATGAATTAACTTCCCTTCCCAGGACAAATCAACCATATAACACACAAACAAACAAACAAACAAACAAAATCCCATCATTTTGAATAGAGATGATATCAGAAGGACGACCACACATCCCTAAGCCCTGTGGTGCGATTTCTTGCCAAACAGTGCAAGAGATCATTTTCCATGTATTATAGCTCTTTTCCTAGATGAAACCCACCTTCTTGAATCCAGGGAAATAAGTAAAGAAATAAATAGGAGGAGTTTGATATTATCCACAACACAGAGAAAATATTATGCAAACTTGTGATTAGTTTTCTACTGACATCTGGTAACTGACATTTATCATTTGAAAAATTGGAAAATCATACTAATTGTTTTGTTTTCAAAGAGAATGGCAATTGTTTTTCTTTGAATAAAAATGTGCCCTTGAAATTTGCTTTCTTAAAACTGTGCCAGTTAATATATGTACTATGCTTTTAAAACACAGCCATGTTTGATATCTATTAAACTATGTAGTAGGAGTGGTTAAGACATATCCAACAAATGGTAATGTTATGGCAATAATCCTTAGCATTTTAAAAACAGCTATCTATCCGCCAAGCACAACTGAAAGGGCTTTCTCTGTATTAATTTGTTTATGCCATACAGCAACCTTATCTTTTTTTTTTTTTTTTTGCAATAAAGAAAACCAGGGCAAAGGGAGTTTAAGTAATATACCAAGGATCTCATAAATGGCAGATAAAAACTTAAACCTACTTGGTGTGATTCCAGAACACAACTTAAACACATCTTACTTTACCTGGTATGTTCAAAGTTTTGCCTGCTGTCCCTATGCGTAACTATTAGTGGCATGCCCTTTAAATCTTAAAGTGTCCCATTTGAGATGCTAAATTACATGGTTAGCTTGCTCAGAGACTAAATCTTTATCAACAGGACAATGCTATCTCACTGGCAGAAAGCTAGCAGTGCTGATGGTACAAAAATGACAGGGAAAAGGGATGAAACTACTGCAAAGGGCATTGGACAAATAAAAGTCAAAGAGGCTAGAGAATGCATCAGGTGTTCTTTTCCTTATATAGAAAAGAAAGAAGAAACCAAATGCTCCAGATGTCACCAATCTGCCATCACAAATGCAGGCTAATTAGCTATAATGCGCAAATTCTGGTTGCTGTTAATCCCATCTGAATGATTCCAAGACAACATGCTTCCCTTGAAGTCTTTCCCAGTTATATTAGAAGCTACAGAACATATATCATTTACCCTAGGAAAAAATGTGTTCATGTTTTCCAGTTTGCCTCTTCAATGGAAGTATGATGTCCACTGGCTACTTAGCAGGGACATCACTCCCATCCCATATGTCCCACAAGAACAGCACTCAGGAGTCCCATCCTCTCTTGTTGCTCTACTGGCATAGCAATTCTTTGCTGGGGCTACTATGCCGGGTCCCCAGCTGTCCTGGGACAGAGTGATTCAACAACCCATTCTGGGCTGTGATTTCTCGGCAGCCATAGGAATGAGTCTTTAACCAAAATCACTCCAAGGTATTCATGAAAAGTACTTTCTGTTGATGATCATAATCCCTCTTTCCACGGGCCTCAAATCAACTCAGAGAACAAGAGGTGACAGAATAGTGTGTCACCTCAGTGTCCTTCTTTGCAGTCTCTCGCAGTACTTATGCCCTAATAAAGGAGGAGGAGGAGGATTAAGAGAGAAAGGATGGGAAGGAGGAGAGAGATAAAGGAAAAAAAATAATTAAAAAAAAACCCTCTCCTCTCATTTTTCTACTATGCTAATAATTACCTGCTATCAATTAAAAAAAAAAAAAAGAATACCTCAATTTCGGTCTCTCCAAGACAGAAAGGAAAATTATTCTATTTGCTGTAATTAATTCAGTTCATAAATTTGACTCTTTCAAGCTCCCTGGGGAAGGTCAGAGGTTTGAGGTTCAAGTATATTCAGCTGTCACTGAGTTGCAAAGTCTGAAAGTCAGCACATCCTTCAGACAGTGACTTGACTAAGCTTTCTCCAAAGAATGTTATTATTTAAAAATTTGTAATAAAAACATAAAAAGCTTCCATGGACTAACTAGGTGTGACTGAGGCACACAACATATGTCACAGTGCCTCCGTTTTCCATTTTGGGGAAATGAGAATAACAGTTCCTGAACCAGTCAGGTGCTTTGGCCTTTTAGACTCACACGTGGCACCCTCCTCTGCTACTTCAGGGCAGCAGATTCAAACACTTTTGACCCCAAACATGAGGGTCCTGAAGATTCCGAGCCAGACTGGGCTCTGCCAGGCATCATTAGAGTGGAACCCCTCTTGGCTGTAAAACACACTGGGGGTAGGGTGGAGAGTCCTGTGGCAAGGCTCAGAATACCATTCCTTATTCTAAAAGAGCTAGCTATCCCTTTCTTCTAGGTTTCCCAACTTGCTGGCATGTACCTGTTTGTAGTAATTCCTAATGCTTCTTTTTATTTCTGTGGTATTCTGACATTTCCTTTTTAAACTCTGCTTTTATTGATTTGGGTCTTCTCTCTCTATCTTTTTTTTTTTTGTTAGTTGGGCCAGTGGTATATCAAATTTGTTTATGTTTTCAAACAACCAATTCATTTCAGTGATCTTTCATAGTTTTTTGTTTCAATTTTATTTCTTCTCTAATTTTAATTACTTCTTTTCTCCTCTTAATTTGGGATTTTTTTCTGCTGTTTTTCTAGGTCCATTAGATGCATCGATAGATCACTTTTTATCTTTCTAATTTCTTCATGTAGGCACCAATTTCTTTTTTATATCAAATGTATTTTACTGAATGCAAGAGTAAAATTTTTTGAGCATTGGGAACACTTCATTGATAATCACTCAAGTAAAAGTTCTGGTCACATTCTGGACTCACACACAGATGTTTTTATCTTCTCATAATTTTTGTCTCAGAAAATGATTTGTTCCTTTTTCTAGAAACCTTTTATTTAATGAGTACAAATTTCATGAGTACCTCTTTAGGAATACAGTGATTCTTCCCACCATACCTGCCCTCCCACCTCCACCCCCTTCCCTCTTCCTCCTCCCTCTCCCATTCCCAATCCAATTCTCCATTAAGATGCATTTTAATTAACTTTATACACAGAAAGTCAACTCTATACTAAGCAAATATTTCAACTCTTTGCACACACACACACACAAATATATATAAAAACTGAGAACAAGATTTACAGTTGAATCTCATAGTATGACTCATTTAGGACAGAGGTCCTGCATGGGGAGTAAGTGCACAGTGACTCTGGCTGTTAATTTAACAATTAACACTCTTTATTTTAAAGATATATTTTATTTATTTGAAAGACAGAGTTACAGATAAAGGTAGAGCCAGAGAGAGAGAGAGAGAGAGAGGTCGTCCATTCACTGGTTCACTCCCCAATTGGCCAAAAGGCCAGAGCTGAGCTGATCCAAAGCATGGAGCTCCTTCAGGGTCTCCCATGTGGGTGCAGGGACTCAAGGATTTGGGCCATCCTCTACTGCTTTTCCAGCTCATAGTACAGAGGTGGATCGAAAGTGGAGCAGCCAGGACTTGAACCGGCACCCATATGTGATGCTGGCACTGCAGGCCGGGTTTTAACCCACTTTGCCAAAGTGCCAGCCCCAACAATTAACACTCATGTATGACATCAATGATCACCCAAGGCTCTTGCCATGAGTTGACTGGGCTATGGAAGCCTTTTGAGATAACAGTCTCCATTAGTATGTAGGCGAGACCAAAAGCAAAGTAGAAGTTCTCTCCTCCCTTCAGAGAAAAGCACCTCCTTCATTTATGGCCTCTTCTTTCTCACTCATGGAGATCCTTCATGTAAGACTTTTTTTTTTTTTCAATAGTGTCTTGGCTTTCCATACCTGCTCTCATGGTCTTTTCAGCCAGAACAGAATGCCTTAAGGGCTGATTCAGAGATCAGATTGCTATTTAGTACATTTGTCATTCTATGAGTTTGCTGTGTGTACTGCTCCCCATGTTGGTGCATCCTCTCCTTTCTATTTCTATTTAGTTCTATTTGCTCATTTTAAAATTTGATATGACATTTTTACCACTCAGGTTAATGGGATTTGGGGTCCTATGGAACGTTTTAAAAATATACACTTAGAAGTAAGTCCAGGGGCTGGCGCCGTGGCACACTAGGTTAATCCTCCGGCTGTGGTGCTGGCATCCCATATGGGCAATGGTTCTAGTCCCAGTTGCTCATCTTCCAGTCCAGCTCTCTGCTGTGGCCCAGGAAGGCAGTGGAGGATGGCCCAAGTGCTTCGGCCCCTGCACCTGCATGGGAGACCAGGAAGAAGCATCTGGCTCCTGGCTTTGGATCAGCACAGCTCCGGCCATTGCGGCCATTTGGAGAGTGAACCAACGGAAGGAAGACCTTTCTCTCTGTCTCTCTCACTGTCTGTAACTCTACCTGTCAAATAAATAAATAAAATATTTTAAAAAATGAGAAGTCCAGAGGCATGTATGCAGAACTATAGAGTTTTATAGTTACAAACTTCCTCCTCCCTCTCTTCTTTCCCGAGATCTATATTTCAATTGACTTTATACATATATTAATAATTCTATGTCAGGGAAAGACTTGAAACAATGGTATTCAAAAAGAAAGAAGAAAAGAAAAACAGAACTGTCTTCAACAGTCATGACAAGGGCTGTTCAGAAAATTGCTTTTCAAATTGTTCAAAGTGTCAGTTTCACTCTTTTTGGGTTTCCTTTTAGGTGTTCTGTTAGTTCTCACTGATCAGGGAGAACCTATGGTCTTTATCCCTTTGGGACTGGCTTATTTCACTAAGTATGGTTTTTTCTAGAATCATTCATTTTGCTGCAAATGACCAAATTTCATTTTTTACAGCTGTGTAGTATTCCATATAGTACCTATGTCATTATTTCTTTATCCAGTCTTCAGTTGATGGGCATTTAGGTTGCATCCATGTCTTAGCTATTGTGAATTGAGCTGCAATAAACATGAGGGTGCAAATAACTCTTTTATTTGATTTTATTTCCCTTGGGTAAATTCCAAGGAGTGGGATGGATGGGTCGTATGGTAGGACTATTCAGATTTCTGAGGTATCTTCAAAATATCTTCCATATTGGTTTTATCTGTTTATATCCCCACAAACAGTGGATTAGGGTGCCTTTTTTCCCACATCATCACCAGCACTTGTTGATTGTTGATTTCTGTAGGAAAGCCATTCTAGTTGGGGTGAGGTGAAACCTCATTGTGTTTTTTATTTGCATTTCCATTTGTCTATTACTGACAGTGGGGTATGGAAGTCCTCCATTACTACTGTATTTGAGTCTCTCTCTCCCTGTGAATCAATATTTCTCTTAGATAGCCAGGTGTCCTGTTATTCGGTGCATATACATTTAGAACAGTCACATCTTCCTGTTAAATTGCTCCTTTAATTATTATATAGGGCCCTTCTTTGTCTCTTTTAATAGTTTTTGTGTTAAAGTCTATTGTGTCTGATGTTGAAATGGCTATACCTGCTCTTTTTTGGTTTCTGTTGGCATGGATTATCTTTTTCCATCCTTTCACTTTCAGTCTTTGTTCATCTTTGTTGGTAAGATGTGTTTCTTGATCCAGCATATAGATTGGTTTTCTTTTTTTTAATCCAGTCAGACAGTCTGTGTCTTGGGGAGCTGAGACCATTTACATTCAGGGTGACTACTGTTAAGTACCGACTTTGCACTGCCATGTTTCCTTGGATAGTCATAATTTCACTTTTTGAGTTTCTTCTGTGATTTTACAGTGTCATTTTGTGCATTCATCTTCTTTCATGGTGATGTTCCTGTTTCTGTGTTTCTGTGTCTAGCACATCCTTGATCATATTTTGTAGGGCTAGGTGAGTAGTTAAGTTTCTATTACTCATGAAAGATATTTATTTCTCCTTTATTGATAAATGAGAGCTTTGCAAGGTACAGTATTCTGGGTTGACAGTTGTTTTTTTTTTTTTTCCTTAAGACTTTGAATATATTTCGCCATTCTCTCCTTGCTTGTAGGATTTCTGTAGAGAAGTCCAGAGTGAGTCTAATTGGATTTCCCCTAAATGTGGTTTGGCATTTCTCTTGTTTGCATTTTAAGACCTTCTCTTTATGTTTTACTCTGGAGAGTTTTACCACAATGTGTCGTGGTGAAGATCTTTTCTGGTTGTGTCTATTGGGAGTTCTGTGTATCTCCTTGCACTTGTATGTCTCTTTCTTTCTCCAGATTTGGAAAGTTTTCTGTTATTATTTCATTAATAAGGCCTTCTAATCCTTCCTCTTTTCCACACTTTCTGGAATTCCTGGGATCTGTATGTTGAGTCGCCTGATAGTATTTTGTAAATCTCCAACTGCTTTTTTTTAAGTTTCCCGATTTCTTCTTCAATTTTATGGTCTGATTGTAATATTTTCAGAAAATTGTCTTCTAGTTAAGCTATCCTTTCTTCTGTCCCACTTATTCTGCTGTTAAGGCTTTCCACTGTTTTTTATTTGATCTATTGAATTCTTCATTTCTAGTATTTCATTCTGACTTCTCTTTAATGTCTCAATTTTGGAGGCACTTTTCATATGGATCATGAATTTGCTTCTGATTGCTTCTAAGTACTCTGACGATTAATTTTCTGAAATCCGTTTCTGGCATATCCTCAATCTCTTCCTCTCCAGCTTCTGGTACTGAAGAGTGTAGTGTTTCTTTGAGGGGCGCCTATTGTCTTCCTTATTATTATTTCGTGATTTTGCTTTGTTTTTTTTTTTTTTTTTTTGGTGTGTGTGTCTGCGTGTATGTGTATTTATAAATTTGTCTGGAGAATTTCTCTTGTGAGATTTCTCTGTTATGATCTGCTACATGTTAGTGCATTTCAAGTGGAAGCCCAAAGCATCATCTACTGTAGCCCTATTCACTTGTCAATCATGGTGGGGGCTGGTATGAGCTTTGGTGCACTTAGCCCCACCTACTGAAACCTGGCCCACTTCTCAATGATTGAGGGAATGGACTCATTTGTTGCACGGCCTGTGTGGTGAAGAAGATGTTCCTCTGAGATGTTGAGGACCTCGCTCCTGGGTGGGAGGTGTGATGGGGTGGCTCCCACACTTGATGGGTGTGTGTAAACATTCAAGATGGCTTCTCTCGGCCAGCTGCAGGTCCAGAAGGGGAGAAAGAAGGAGGGAGACGGACCAGGGAGTACCTCACCTCTCTGTTTGCTTTTCTATACTTTCTCTTTTTTTCCCATGTGGAACTTCAAAAGCAATTCACCTATCTCTCCCTCCTGCTGCTACCCACAGCTCCATGGACCCCCAGTTCCCATTTAACCTGGTCTGCTGGGGGTAGACGCCCTCCAGCCCAGCAATCCTAGCCTCCTGCATCTCCTCTGTTTCTCCTCCCTATTTGCGCATTCAGCATGGCTCTTCCCAGTCTGTGTTGGCCTCCTGGTTTCCCATCATAATTTACCCTTGGCTCTATTTCTGGCGTGTAACTTCTCTCCCTTTTAAATATTTTGCCCCATGTGACTTGGATCATCCTGTTGCTAAGCCTCCATCTTGGCACCAATTTCTATAAACTTCCCTCCCTATACTGCTGTTGCTATATCCCATAAGTTTTAACAAGATGTATTGTCTTGATTTGTTTCCAGAAATTTATTGATTTCTCTTTTGATTTCTTCTATGACCCACTGTTCATTTAATAGTGTGTTGTTCAGTCTCTTCACGTTTACATATATTCTAGAGATTCTTGAGTTGTTGATTCCCAGCTTCAATTCACTGTGGTCAGAGAGAACACATGGTATGATTTAAATTTTTCTGAATTTGCTGAGAATTGCTTTATGGCCTAGCATATGGTCTATCCTAGAGAATGTTCAATACACTGATGAGAAGAATGTGTATTCCTCAACTGAGGGACGAAAGGTTTCATAGATATCAGTTGGGTCCATTGGTCCATAGTGTCAATTAGTTCTGTTGTTCCCTTGTTGGTTTTCTGTCTAGTTGATCTATCCATTGATGAAAGTGGGGTGTTAGGTTCCCTTTTACTGTTTTATTGGAGTCTATGTCTCCCTTTAGGTGCATTAATAATTCTTTCAAATAGCCAGGTACCCTGGCATTGGATGCATGCACATTTATTATAGTCACATCTTCCTATTTAATTGATATCTTAATAATTACAAAGTGCCCTTCTTTATCTCTTTTCACAGTTTTTGTGTTAAAGTCTATTTTGTCTGATTATGATGGTTACATATGCCCTTTTATATTTTCTGTTAGCATGGAATATCTTTTTCCATCCTTTCACTTTCAGTTTGTATATATCTTTGTTGGTGAGGTGTGTTTATTTTTTTTTAAAAGATGCATTTATTTATTTGAAAGTCAGAGTTACAGAGAGGCAGGGCAGAGAGAGGGGTTGCGAGGAGACAGAGAGTTCTAGGACTCAAAACAGCACCCAAATGGGATGCTGGCAATGCAAGCAGCAGCTTTTACCTGCTATGTGTCAATGCTGGCCTCAACGTGTGTTTCTTGTAGGCAGCAAATAGATTGGTCTTATTTTTAAATCCATCCAGTCTGTATGTTTTAACTAGAGAGTTTAGGCCATTTATATTCAAGGTTACTATTGATAAATAATGACTTGGCCCTGCCACTTTTCCATAAACATTCTTATTGTTTAAATTGGATTTCCTTTGTACTTTCCTGGGAGATTTTCTGCCTTCACACTCTTTCAAAATGATGACTATATTTCTGTTTTTACATACATACTTACTTTTTTACTTACTTTTGTAAGGCTAGATGAATAGTGACAAATTCTTTCAATTTCTGTTTGTTATGGGAGTTCTTTATTATACCTTCATTCACAAATGAGAGTTTTGTAGGTTGCAGTATTCTGGGTTGATAGTTTTTTTTTCCCCCTCTAAAGAATAGGATGGTGTATCTCCATTCTCTCCTAACCTGTAGAGTTTCTGATAGAAGTCAGCTATAAGTATAATTGGAGATCCTCTGAAAGCTATCTGGTATTTCTCTCATGTAAATTTCAGAATCTTCATTTTCTTGTCAAAAGTATGCCTACATGTGCCATGGCAAAGATTTTTTCTGGTCATGTCTGTTAGGAGTACTATGTGCTTCCTGTACTTGGATGTCATTTTCTTTCTTCAAACTGGGGAAGTTTCCTGTAATTATGTCAGTAAATTGGCCTTCTAATTCATTCTCTCCTTTTACTCCTTCAGGAATTCCTAAATCCCGCATGTTGTTTAATAATATTTATTAATCTCCAATTTTATTTTTTTAACTGCTTTGTTTTGGTATGACCGAAAAGTTTCCAAAGATCTGTCTTCTAGCTCAGATATCCTTTCATGTGACATGTCAAGTCTATTCTTAAGGCTTCTATCACATTTTTTATTTGATCTATGAATCTTCATTTCTAATATTTCATTTGGATTTCTGTTTAAAATCTCAATATCATGGGAAATTTGTTCATTCATGTCATGTATGGATTTATTTAATTTGAGGATTTGCTTCCCATTGCTTCTGAGTAATTCTACAATTAATCTTTTGAATTCAATTTTAGGCATTTCATCAATCTCTTCATCTTCACTTTCTAATATTGAAGTGTTTTTGTGTCCTTTTTTGGGCATCCTATTCTTTTCTTTATTCTTGTTTCTTGGGTTTCTGTGCTTATTTTTAGGCATCTATGAAGATATTTGTTGGATTTTTTCCTATGATGGCTTTTATCTATGGATATTTCTCTGTGACTTATGGAATGTTTGCACGTTCAGTGAATATCCAGAGGTGTGTGCTGGATGTGGGCAGGAAGCTCTGGTAACTGCTGCAAAAGGGAACAAGTATCCAGTTGCCAACCACAGTGGACATGGTAGATCATCTCTTGTTAACAGAAGGAAGGGTATGGTCATCTCTTTTGGTGTAGCCACACCCTCAAGTCCTCTCTTCCAAGGGGATCAATGCCTGAGTATTAGTCTTCAGTGGGTGCAATACTGATCTGTAGTGCTGTATGAACCACAGAAAGGATCTCTGCAGTCCTCACAGTGAGCACACATCCCACTGCAATGACCCACTCCAGGCAATCAGGAGCTCTGAGCATTTGCAGTTCCACACAGTGATTGCCCAGAGACCCAGCTACATACTGCACCCTTCTTGCAGTCACAGAATCCTACAGTCTCAGCATACAAGGTTCCCACAGTCATGCAGTACTGAGGATCTGCTCTGCCATGCTAGCCTGTCCAGTCCACAGAGCGGTAGACGTTCTCACAGTCTGCTGCTTGTGGGTGCTTCACCTAAGTGGGTTCAGTCTTGGAGCCAGTGACATGTTGGGAAACCAGGGGTGCTTCACAGTCCTACTCGGTGCCCAGACCCCTGACAATCCTCTCAGCTAGACTCAAAATCAGGGGGGAATGCAGATTTTTCCCTCTGGTAGAATCTCTAGATCACAGGTATACACAAGAACCTCTAGCCAAATGATGACTTCTCCTTTTGAACCAACACTCCGCTATGGTATGTCACAATATCCAGCAGTTTGATAAAATTAACAGTTATGTATTCCTTCATTATTAGGGGATAAGAATTATAAATAATAGAACTTAATACTCATCTTCAAATACTTTATAAAAATGCCAAAATAAGTAAAAAATATTATCTGTAATAAGTGCTTGAATTAATGAAAAGCAAAACAAGAACATAAAGGTATAAATTCAAATTTTTTGTGGTTTGAAATAACTAATAGGATAGAAAAAGTTTACAAGTACTTAAAGGAAAAGGAGAGCCAATATATGACAATAAGAATGAGAAAGGAGATAGAACATTTTGTAGCGAAAACATTTAAAAAAGTTATCTGAGAATATAAAAGAATTTGATTGCGGCCGGCGCCGTGGCTCAACAGGCTAATCCTCCGCCTTGCGGCGCCGGCACACCGGGTTCTAGTCCCGGTCGGGGCACCGATCCTGTCCCGGTTGCCCCTCTTCCAGGCCAGCTCTCTGCTGTGGCTAGGGAGTGCAGTGGAGGATGGCCCAAGTCCTTGGGTCCTGCACCCCATGGGAGACCAGGAGAAGCACCTGGCTCCTGCCATCGGAACAGCGTGGTGCGCCGGCCGCAGCGCGCTACCGCGGCGGCCATTGGAGGGTGAACCAACGGCAAAAGGAAGACCTTTCTCTCTGTCTCTCTCTCTCACTGTCCACTCTGCCTGTCAAAAAAAAAAAAAAAAGAATTTGATTGCAATGTCTTTATAAGCCTAAAGAAAAAAATAATGTTCTAAAATTAATATGAATTACCACTATCAAGCCAAAAATGGAAGATATGAATAAAGCAAATACTTCAAAGTCAACTGAAATATGATCAATGATCTTCCTTTTCAAAAGGCATCTAGACCAAATGTTCACAAGATTTACCTAAACTTTAAAGAGTAAATAATTTAAATATTTTAATTAAATTTCCTGAACCATAGAAAAGGCTATATTTTATAAAACCAACCTGATCTTAGCTGCAAAACTTGATAAAATATTTCAAAATATTCAGACTTGTCTTACTTATGAAAATAGAGAAACATTTTAAATAAAATATTACCAAATAGAATCCAGAAGGATTATTAAAATTTTTGTCAAGTACATTTATTCTAGAAAAGTTGTTAAAATGACAATCTATTAATAAATTACATGGAAAGAAAATATTAAAATCAGACATATGATCGATATATTTAAATGGGCATTAGATTTTATAAGATGACCATTTCTAACAAAAAATTCCATACAATAGATACACTGAACAACACAACAGAAAAAAGGATCCCTAAGTAGATCTAGGCAAATATAGAGTAAATTTTTTTATGGAAGTAGGAGTATATCCAATACATATGTGTATGTGCGTCTGCGTGTGTGTGTGTGAGTATGTGTATGGGAGGTAGACAGAGAATTAGAGAACTTCATTTGCTGGTTCACTCCCCATATTCTCAGGAACCAAGAACTCAATCCAGGTTTCCCCTTTGCATAGCAAGAGCCCAAGTCCTGGAGCCTCCCAGGAGGTACATTAGTAGAAAGCTAGAATCAAACATGGAACACAGGCACTTTGGTTTGGAATGGGGATGTCGCAAGGGGTGTTTTAACAACTGTGTCAAATGCCCAATCCAGACGGCAGTGTAAAATAGCAATAAAAAGTATACTAGACACAGGGGCCTGCCGCCTCCAGTGCCAGCATCCCTTATGTGTGCCAGTTCGAGTCCCCACTGCTCCACTTCTGATCCAGCTCTCTGCCATGGCCTGGAAAAGCAGTGGAAGATGGCCCAAGTCCTTGGGCCCCTGTACACATGTGGGAGGCTCCTGGCTTTGGATAGGTGCAGTTCTGGCCATTGCGGCCAACTGGGGAGTGAGCCAGTGGATGGAAGACCTCTCTCTGCCTTTCCTTTCTCTGTGTTACTCTGATTTTCAAATAAATAAATAAATCTTTTAAAAAAAAAGTGTATTAGACACATAAACCAATAACATACCGGCTTATGGTAATTATCAACTATTATGTACTGTACATAATTGTGTGAATACTTTTTTTTACAACTGGCAGTACCATTGTTTGCTTCCATTAGCATCACCTTGGACACTTGAGTAATGTGTAGTGTTATGGCATTTCCACAGCTAGGCTGTCACCAGGAAACAGGATTTGTTCAGCTTTCTTATAATCTTATGAGCCATCATCATACATTCTGTGGTCATCATGAACCAAAACTTTGTTACACAGTATATGACTGTGTATAGAAAAGTATTTTCACCTAGTGGTCAAAAGGTAGTAAGTGGGGCCAGCATCATGGCACAGCAGGTTAAGCCACCACCTGTGATGCAGTCATCCCACACTAGAGCACCAGTTTGAGTCCTAGCTACTGTGTTTCTGGTCCAGTTCCCTGCTTATGTGCCAGGAAAATCAGAGGAAGATGGGAGACCCAATTTGAGTTCCATGATTCTAGCTTTCGGCTGGCCCAGCCCTGGCCATTACAGTCATTTGGGGACTGAAGCATTGGATGGAAGAACACATGCATTCTCTCTCTCTCTCTCTCTCTCTCTCTCTCTCTCTGTCTCTCTCTTTCTATCTCTCTCTCTCTCTCTCACTTTTTCTCTCACTCTCACTGTCTATCACTCTGCCTTTCAAATAAAATAAATCCTTCAAAATAAAACCAAAGGACAGTTAGGTGATGTTGATTCAAGTGGATTCATCTAAAATAAAAAAAAATTTTACTCCTACTCATATCATATCTATATACAAATTCCAGATGATGTATTAAAGATACATAAAATATAAGAATTTCAGATGAACATTCTAGGTTTTATATGTAACTTAGAGGTTTTTTTAACCAAAAAATGTAAACCAAAAGTATAAAAATATATATTAATAACATGGAAATATAAAGATTTTGTATTACAAAAAATAATACTTTAAGCTCACAATTCAGTAAATGATTCTAAAATATGCCAAGTGAAATATTAATTTATATAATAAAAAATTCCTTAAAACCAGTAACATAAAGACAACAAAGAAGAACAAATATCATTTATAAAATGGCCAGATAAATATGAACAGCAACTAAATGTCACTGACAGGGAAATGTAAATTAAGTTGAAATTATTCCACACTCACCCAGTAGCAAGAATACCTGTGACTGGGAATTTGTAAAATAGTATACTCAAACTTCGTGGAATCTAAACTATTATATGATTCTCTTTCAATACAGACATATTTTTTCTCAAATACTTTCAATCTGTGGTTGGTAGATTCCATGGAAGTATAACCCATATATACACAGAACTAGCAATATTTATATTGTCTAAAAAGCTTTTTCACACTGTGAAAAATTTCAAAGAGCTACGCATATGTAAAAAAATGGCTCCTCCTCAGATAGTCCGTAGCCTACTTGAAGTACACAAAATGAAACCTTAATGTATACAAAATGAAAGCTACTTCCTTGTGTGATCATCATGAGACTAATCCATGCTTAAGTTATAAATAATTAAATAGTATTATAATGATGAAATGCTCTGAATAGAACTGAAATAAGTTGGTATTGTTTTTTATGGAAGACCATATTTGTAAATATTGGAAATAGGAAATTCCATGAATTTTATGGCAACATTTTAAAGATGTAAACTGTGAATGTAAAAGATGAATATCTAGAACAAAAAATAATCAGCAAACTTTCAATTTTATTTACTTTTGATTTCTACATATTTTGCTCATTGCTGAATGTTATATTTCATTTGAAGGAAACCACTTCTATGCAAAAATCAATTCTATTATTACATCTATACAATCTCAGAATGAATTATACATGTTAGTTTGCAGGATATTTAAAGATAAGTACAGAAGGAGAATTCTAGTTATATGTCAAAGTACTGTCCAATCTGACACCTGGATTTAAGATCTCAGCAAGAACCAAATAAATTAGTGACACCAAACTGAGAGAGGAATGACCAGATCCACTTACTATATAAAATATTGTTATTATCATTCTCAAGGAAGAAGTACCAAACTAAGCATGAAGTTGGCCACACCTACCAAAGCAGGGTTCATTTTTTTTAAATTAAAAAAAAAAAAAAAAAACAGAGAGGCAAAGATGGAGGGAGAAAGGCAGGTAAACAGAGACAGAGATCTCCTATCTGGGACTCAGCCAGGATAAAGTTGAGAGCCAAGAACTCAATCCATATCTTCCATCTGAGTGGAAAGAAACCAACCACTTGAGTTGCCAGCCACCTGCCCACACTCAGAGTCTGCACTGGCAATGAGCTGGAATCAGGAACCCGGAATCGATCCCAGCCACTCTGACATGTAACACAGGCATTTAATTGGCATTTTAACCACTAGGCCAAACACCTGACCCCCCTCCCCTTAAAAAACAGGTTTAATAGTTGAGTCCTTTCTCCAGAATAGGAAGGAGAAAGAAAATAAAGGACAAATACTTACATACCTCATTATGTGCTGCTTTTTATACTCAAAGGTACATCATTAAATTTTTTATGGAAAATGAAATTAAAAGATAAATGTATTTAACTTGGGGTAAAATAATGTTTGAAATCTATGCATGGTTTTTTCATAATATGTATTTTCTTTTTTCTTTATTTCTTTTTTTTTTTTTTTTTTTGACATGCAGAGTGGACAGTGAGAGAGAGAGACAGAGAGAGAAAGGTCTTCCTTTGCCGTTGGTTCACTCTCCAATGGCCGCCGCAGCCGGCGCACCACGCTGATCCAAAAGCAGGAGTCAGGTGCTTATCCTGGTCTCCCATGGGGTGCAGGGCCCAAGCACTTGGGCCATCCTCCACTGCACTCCCGGGCCACAGCAGAGAACTGGACTGGAAGAGGGGCAACCGGGACAGAATCCAGCGCCCCGACCGGGACTAGAACCCGGTGTGCCGGCGCCGCAGGCGGAGGATTAGCCTATTGAGCCTCAGCGCCAGCCCATAATATGTATTTTCCATGAACTGTTTGAAGATCCTGCATATGCATGGATTTCAAAAATCCTTACACCTAAAACTTATCATTTAACTCTATTTATCCAAGTACTTTTTTAAGTTCCCTTGCATGTATTCTCCTATTATTATGATCTAGGTGTTTTTATAATCTCACCAAATGGTATCAGGAGGTATCAGGAGGTAGGGTCTTTGGGAAGTAATTAGGTTTAAGTTAGGTTATGAGGCTGGTGCTTCCATAATGGGACTGATGTCCTTACAAGACAAGGCTAAGACTACATCAATATCTCTCCCCCACTGCCAACACACAAACACATGAGGATACAGCAAGAAGGCAGTCACCTGCTTGCCAGAAGGAATGCCCTCACCATATGTTGAATAATCTAGCCTCCTTATCTTGAACTTCCCACATTCTAGTCTACTGTAAGAAATAAATGTGGGCCAGCGCTTTGGTGTAGTGGGCAAAGCCTGCACCTGTGGCACCAGCATCCCATATGGACTCTGGTTTAAGTCTTGGCTACTCCTCTTCCAATACAGCTCTCCTGCTATGGCTTGGGAAGGCAGTGAAGGATGGCCCAGGTTTTGGGGCCTATGCACCCACATGGGAGACCCAGATGAAGCTCCTGGCTCTTGGCTTTGGATTGGCCCAGCTCCGGCCATTGCCGCCATTTGGGGAGTTAGCCAACAGAGGGAAGACCTCTCTCTCTGTCTCTCCGTCTCTCTGTCTGTAACTCTATCTCACAAATAAATAAATATTTTTTTAAAAAAGGAAATAAACATTTATTCAGACTCCATTTATGGAATTTTGTTAAAACAACCTAAGCTAAGACACCTATCAATTTCAGTAGGTATCATTCCAAATTATACAGTAGAAATAAGATTCAAAAAGAGAGCTTGTCCAAGGTTCCACAGCTACTGGTGGAACCAGTTTTATTCAGTCAGGGCTCTTTGCTCCTCCCATGCTGTGTAATATGAATATTAATAAAGCCATGCAATAAAATGAACAAAACTTAGTGGTTTTCTAGCAAGAATGTCCAAACATATTCTTGCTGAGATTTTCAATCCACCCAGCAACAGTATTCCTAGTCACCCTGCATATCGTAGGTACATAGTTATTTGCCTAGGTATTTTCATGAGGACTCCTGATATTCAAAGAAATACTCTCAGGCTTTTCAACTGAAGCACTGTGTAGAATCCAAAAGATCCCCTTGATTGACATTTCATCAATCATAAATTATCCTTTGAGTTAAGGCATGAAAGTGTTTTGTAAAGTTATGCACTGTGTAGCAAGAATAATATTATACACCCATCACTATCTCATTAGGTATTCTCTTGTAAGGGCTTATTTATTTTTATTTGAAAGGCAGAATTACAAAGAGGAGAAGAACAAGGAGGAAGAGGAGGAAGGGCGGAAGGGAGAAAGGGAGGAAGGAAGGGAGGAAGGGTGGGGGGGGAGAGGGAGGGATGGGGAGAGAAAATGAATTTCTTCCATCTGCTTGATTACTCCCAAAATGGTCGCAATGGCTAGTGCTGTGACAGACTGAAGCCAGGAGCCTGAAACTCCATCCAGGTCTCCCACTTGGGTGTAGGAGTTCCAGCATTGGGCTATCTTCTGATAATTCCCAGGTACATTAGCAGGGATATGGATCAGAAGTGGAGTAGCTGGGACTCGTACCATCACTCATATAGGTGGCATTGCTGGTGGCAGCTTAACCCACTGCAACACAACGCTGGCCCAACAATATCCTTAAATAATGTAAGTTACCTCAAATTCAGAGATGATAATCTAAGAGAATCAGCCAATTGTCTCAGAAATCCTTGAAGAAGAATGCTATAATGATTGAAGCAGGTGAGTATATTAGGAAAGAAGCGTAAGGAATGGAGATAACTGAAAACGGACAATTCTGGGCATAGGAAATAAGTGTAAAGCTGTTACAGCTGAGGAGGAGTTCCCAGAACAAATTTCTCACATCCTGCAGTATTGTTGCAGGCTAGTTTTGTCCTCATTTAGTACTTCCAACTATCAGTAACTTGAGAGGCAGTTTGTACTGTCCTATGGGAAGCTCTCTGAAGTGAGAACAGCATTCTGTGTGAGTCTTACAAGAACATGAAGAGGACTTTTTCTGTATTAGAGGTATATATTCTTATTCTGCTGAAATTAGATAGTCTCATTAGATAATATACTCCTTTAAAAATGCAAAAAGTAGCAACAAAGCAAAAGTAAAGATACATTGAGCAGAGTCATAATATGTACCGGCACCCATATGAGATGCCAGTACTGCAGGTGGCGGCTTTACTCGCTATGCCACAGCACCAGCCCCACATAAAAATTTATAATTAATGATTTCTTGATTGTAAGTTGGAAACCAACAGTTTTTGAAATTCATTATATGTAGCACAAAAGGAGCTTGGCCCCATATAGGAGATAAAATACTGGTCACCATTCTACTTTATTTTTAACAATCAGAATAATGTCTCTCTTTAATGTTTAAACATTCTGAATAAATAGTCAATTTCTGCTGATTCAAAATAGACTTTGACCAGGTACTGATTATTAACTTTCCTATGAACACAGTGGTTACAGCAGGAGTCTGAATAACAAAACTGGTCACTGAAGACTCATTGTTGACCACCTGAGCCCACAAAAGACAGAAGCTTTGCCTGCAGCATGGCCAGGTTCTCTATTACATTCATTTGAATTATAATCTGATTTAATCCCCACTCAGCTCTCCCTTTTGTTGGGTAACTCAGACTTGACTGACTCTGTAAATATTTCCTAGATCTACCAGATAACTTCAAGAAAATATTTGAATATGCTTGTGTAGTTATAGCCTTGGAATATAGGAAAGCTAAGAGTGCCTTAAAATATACAAAAACAACTTGCAAACTCAATAAATACAATCATAACCAGCATTTAGAGCCTAGTAAACAAAGGTGATGCTGGTATAATACCAGAGTCCACCAGGCATCCTCACTGCCTACAAAGTGAGACACAAATCTACAAGATATGCTCCAGGTTTGTAATCATAAGCCTTAGCAAATCAGATAGGAAATTTATGTATAAAAAATCATTACTGGGGCTAGTATTGTGGTGTTGCTATTAAACCTGATATTCACGACACTGGCATCCCATATGGGCAGCAGTTCATGTCCTATGTGTTCCACTTCTGATCCAATTCCCTGATGGTGTCCTAGAAAAATCAGCAGAAGATGGCCATGTGTTTGGGCCCTTGCCACCCAGGTGGAAGACCCAGATGAAGCTCCTGGCCCAGTGCTGACCATTGCAGCCATCAGGGGAGTGGAACAGGTTCTCCACAGGATTTCCTGACAGTGTTCTCTAAAATTCTTAGGAGTAAGCTCTCTATGGAAGCTAATTTTATTTATTTGTCTCATGAAAATTAAAAAAGGAGACTGAAATGACTTACCCTCTACCTTTTTACAATTTTCCCTATCCTATTGATTTCAGAGGAAGGTAGAGAAGATTTTACTCTTTTATTTTTTTTTTTTTTTTATTTGACAAATAGAGTTAGACAGTGAGAGAGAGAGACAGAGAGAAAGGTCTTCCTTCTGTTGGTTCACCACCCAAATGGCTGCTACTGCTGGCACACTGTGTCGATCCGAAGCCAGGAGCCAGGTACCTCCTCCTGGTCTCCCACACGGGTGCAGGGCCCAAACACTTGGGCCCTCCTCCACTGCCCTCCTGGGCCACAGCAGAGAGCTGGACTAGAAGAGGAGCAAGTGGGGCTAGAACCTGGCGCCCACATGGGATGCCAGCACCACAGGCGGAGGATTAACCAAGTGAGCCACAGTGCCAGCCCCGAGTATTTTACTTTCATGCCTCTTCTCTTAGAATGAGTATGTTTCAGATTCTAAGATGGATGAATAGGGGAAAGAAAGGCAGAGAGGACAGTGAGAGAGAGAGATGGAGAAAAGAAAGGCTGCTTTTAACTAGGGGATAATAGCAGAAGAAATGGGGAGGAATTGCACTCCTAGAGGAGAGTTGAAGAAAAGTCTGCAGTGGAAACTCTACAGAATGAAGAGGGACACCATAGAGCAGTGTAGAAGGTGTGGACACACCAAGATGAGTGGGGACACCATACATGACCCCTCCAGACAGGAGCTGGAAGAGATGCCAGCTTTGGAGAGCAAGGTGAGAATAGCCTGTAGTAACTTGTGCCACTGATGGTATTAGCTGAGGGAGAGCATTGTGGACCACAATGTCTTCAAGTCCGGCCTGGAGCCCTAGCTGGGGGTGAGGTGGGGAGGGTGATGGAGGGAGTGCTCCTGTCAAATCCAACAAAAGGAAAGCATGTTTCTTTTTCCCCATCAACCCACAAGGGCACATGGCAACTGGCAGAAAGAAGGCACCATTTTGACACCATTAGAGGCTGCAGAATCCTCTACAAATGAACTAAAATCAATGTCTGAAGAAAGCAGAGTCTCCTCAAAAAATTGTGCTGGGAAAATTTGATTTCACTGTGCAGAAGTATGAAACAAGATACCTATCAACTCAAAATGGATTAAGGATCTAAATCTTCAACCTTATACCATCAAATTACTAGAGGAGAACATTGGGGAAACTCTGCAAGATATTGGCATAGGCAAAGACTTCTTGGAAAAGAATCCAGAAATGCAGGCAATCAATTGACAAAGGGATTACATCAGCCTGAGAAGCTTCTGCACTGCAAAAGAAGCACTCAACAAAGTGAAGAGGCAACTGACAGAATGTGAGAAAATATTTGCAAACTATGCAACTGATAAAAGATAACCAGAATCTATAAGGAGCTCAACTCAATAACAACAAAACAAATTATCCAGTTAAGAAATGTTCAAAGAACTGGAACAGACATTTTTCAAGAAAGAAAATTCAAATGACCAACAGAAATATAAAAAAGTGTTCAGGATCACTAGCCAATAGGGAATTTCAAATCAAAACTACAATGAGGTTTCACCTCACCCCAGTTAGAATGACTGTCATACAGAAATCAACAAGCAACAAATACTGGTAAGGATGTGGTGAAAAAGATACCTAACCCACTGTTGATGGGAATATAAACTAGTACAGACATTGTGGAAGACAGTATGGAGATAGGTAGCTGCAAAAACTGAAAACAGATATATAATATAACTCAGTCATCCCACTCCAGGGAATTTACCCATAGGTAGTGAAATCATATCCCCATGTTTATTGCAGCTCAATTCACAATGGCTAAGATATGAAATCAGCCCAGATTCATCAATTGATGACTGGATAGAGAAAATGTGGTATAGATATTTAGATGATATGAGATAGATAGTTAGATGGTAGGGATAATGACGTCCTGTCTTTTGCAAAAATAGTGGCTGCTACTAGAAACCATTATACTTAAGGAAATAAGCCAGTCCCAAGGAGACAAAAATCATATGTTTTCTCTGATCTGTGGTAACTGATAGAGTAAAAGAATGTAATGTATATGAGCAAAACTGACATCTTGAGCTTTGACTTTTGTTTACAGCCTTTGTCTCTACTCTTGAGAAATAGTGAGGTTTTTTTTCTTATTACTATTTGTTGAATTATTTACTTAGTGGAGGGTTAAGCATATGATTATAAAATCAACTGAAAGTATGTCATTGTCAAAATTAAAGAAATAATAAGAAAGGAAGGAGAGGGATAGTGGGAACATGAGCCACAGGAAGGGTAGGTTGGGAAGTATCACTATGCTCCTAAATATGTATATATGAAATACATATACTTTGTACTCCTTATATAAATAAAAATATTTAAAATAAAGTTTTCAAAGAAAAGAAAAGGGGAATAAGCCGTTTGCATTAACAACTGGCTTGTATGCCAATTGGCAGCTTCCAACAAGAAGCTTGGTTTTACAGATCTGAATCATAATGTTTCATTTCAATAACAGTAATAATTTATATGATGTATGATAGGCTTCACAGCATGGGAGCATCAGAATGCCTTATTGAGGAAAGTACAATTTATTTTAAAAGCTTGATTGAGAAAAGCTAGAAAATGTTGATTAGTAAAGGTGACATGATGTGGACTGTGTGGAACTGTAAAACCCATTATGACTACAAAGGACTGAAAAACCTAAGTCATTGGAAGTTTCCACTTCACTGTGAGAATTAATAGGATACTGGATCAAGAAGAATGTCAGGAGAAAGAGTTCTTAATTCTATGATTATGATGTCAGGATGATTACACTATATCAAAATTTTGCATTTCATAAGACTTGGTGATAAAATATTTTATATTAATATTTCTTTCATTTATCAGAGACTTGCATAGCAAAGTTGCTCTCACCAGGGAGTTCATATTCCTGATATTATAGTAATTTAATCAAATAAAACAAAGACTTGCTAGTGGAGCTCTGCATGATGGGAGTACTGGGTGTATAATCTTAATAAACAGTGATCTGACAAAAGAAGCCTAAAGCCTTGCTCTCTAACTGACTTATGAATGTAATTATACCTTTATTGAAGTTACACCATTCTCAACCCCCTGCTGTTCCTGCTGTTTCTTAAAGATGGTTATTTTCTACTAAAGAAAATGGACAGACTTTAGAAGAATAACTGGTGCTAAGTAATATTACAAAATTCAGTCAGACACTCTGTAGAGCTTATATAACACTGGAATACATATTTCAACCCAAATAATAAAAGAGTCAAAGACTTTAAAATATGCAGAATGGCTAATTAGCGTAGCTTACTAATTGGAGCAACAACTCAGCTGACTGGTAAAGAGGAAAGAGAGTGAAAAATCATCCACTGGTCATGATCATTCCCAGGGGCTTTAGCAAGCTTTGCTAGGGTGAAAGAAGGCATTAACATAGTTAAATAATGTAGAACGAGATGGCATGTCAAGAATCATCTTTTAAAAGTGTTAGAGGGGACAGCATGAAGAATCACAGAGCAACTGCTTGGATTAGGTAGCTAAAGCAAGGCGATGGTTGCTCTTTTTCCCAAGGGTTTGGTCTCTATTTTGTCTTTGGGTATTCTGCTTTGAGGGAAAAGTGCTTAAATACCACCATACTGATTTATATCCTAAATCTAATTTGCATTGTAGCTTTGGAAACTGATATCCAATTGGCAGATGACAGGTGAATAAGGTACTCAAAACAAAAAGAAGCCTACAGGGAAAAGCAACCATAACCAACTGGATCTCTGCGATTGACCAGGCATCTTTTAATAAGCAGTTTGGGTAACATTGAGGCCTCTCAGTTACTCACCCAGCAGAAACCTACTATCCCCCTTTTAGCTTTTATCACTTTCTCTGGAAATCCTAATTGCCTTGCACATACTCTCTTTTACCTGTCGAACCTTTGTGCTTCTCATCTAGTAAATCTATCATGCTGTGATTAAATCAAGACTTAACTGTTCTCTGTGACCTTCCCTGACCTGTCAACTGAAGGCATAATTAACATCTGCATCATTTTAGCACTGGCAACTTGTGTGAATGTGTGAACACTTGCAACAGACATTTATCCAGTTATACATGTTATTACTCTGAGACTTTTGAACCACAGTACATTTCACAGCACCTACTCACATTAAATGCTCAAAAGTTGTTTGAGTATATTTATTAAATATAATTTCATCAAAAAAAGATTCTGTATTACATCCACCAAGAACGGTAGCCATCTATTATGTTCTTAGCACTTTCACGTATCCTTGAAATGATTAACCAGAAAGAGAACATGGTTTTACTTCTCACGTAACTGAAACCATTAGAAAAAAGCTACTAAATACCAGAGAAGAGGAATATGGTATTGGTTCAGGTCTTCATATTGCTATCATCAATCAGTTTAGTAGCACTTAGGGACAGAAAGCTCTATCTTTGTTCACTGAGAAAGAATAGAATAGAATTCACAAAGGCTGTAGACACTGCCAACATTTATAGATCTTTGGAATATAAATAGTCTGTAAACTCATGGGATCCTGGCATTAGACCCTTCAGACATGTTGAATAAACATCAAATACTTCTCAAGTGATCTAATGTTGCATAACACAAATACCCCAAATCCTGCTGAAGAACTTTCTGGCAGGACAATTCAGGAGGGCTCATTCTATTGCTGAAATGGAGGTGACAACAATGAAGAAATATTCTGATTGCTTAGTAATTAGGATAGGTGCCAGAATCTCCTAACACTAACCACATGTCTAAATCATCTTAATGCCTAGTTTCTGATCATTGATTTAAGCTAAGAATCCTCATTTTTCTCTGTGTGGAGCATTCTATTCTCTAGTGAGCAAAGATAGCAGGTCCTAGACTATATTAATCTAAATCATAACAACAATATGAAGATCTGAATCAATGTAAATATGCATAAGATATGTATTATTATTTTCTCACAATATTTCAGCCATCATATGAAGCTAAATTGATTCAAAGAGGGGAGGAAAATCTCACAGTCATTGCCATTGACAGTACATATCTAACAAGTTTGGTAAGAAATAAAGGGGGGGAAGCTGCAGCTCAGCTTCTATGAGATGTAATCTGACTGGAACCAATGCAGAATGTCCAGGGGCCTGCCATAAATTGAATAGGCATAGGGAGTGGGCATTTAGCCTAGCCGTTAAAACGCCTGCCTTCCATATCAGAGTGCCCAGGTTTAATATTTGGCTCAGAGTCCTGACCCCAGCTAATACAAAACTCTGGGAGGCAACAATGATGGCTCAAGTAAATGGGCTCATCCCACTTGGTAGAACTGGATGGAGTCCCCAGCTCCTAAGTCTGTCCAGCATTTGGGAAGCGAAACAGCAAACGAGTACACTCTCTGTGTTTGTCTTTCTCTTGCTCTCTCTGCCTCTCAAATAAAGTACAACTACATACATTTTATTAAGTTTTTAACAAAAAAATAATTCTGAAAATTAAAAAAGCCATAGAAAAGTGTAACAACTTCTACTTACATCCCAAGCTCACTGGAAAACCATAATAATAAGGAAAAGCACAAAAGCATGAGGCGAAACAAAAATAAATTACTTCAGGGGTGGGTTAAGCACCATTTGCCATGCCTGCATCCTAAATCAGAGTTGACAGTATGAATTCTAGCTACTCCACTTCTGATCCAGCTTCCTGGCAACATGCCTGGGAAGGTAGCAGATAATGACCCAAGTGCTTGGGTACCCACTACCCACTTGGGAAATTCAGATGGAGAACCAGCCTTCTAGCTTCAGCCCGACTCAGTCCCAGTTGTCATGGGCTTGGAGGAAGTGAATTAGTGGATGAGGTCTCTCTCTCTCAGTGTGTGTGTGTGTGTGTGTTTGTGACCCTCCTTTCAAATAAACAAATAAACCTTTTAAAAAATGACTACACTAAATTTGCTCTCCCCATACATACAGATCCATAGGTGCAGGGCAGAAGCTTAAGAGCTCCGGATATTTTAGTAAATTCTCCACTCACTCACTGGCTGACCACTATTATATAGATACTAAGATAAACCTTAGAGAGAAAAGTCATTCTAAAACATAATATTTTAAACAACAATTCAGTAGATAAAGGAATAGCTGAACAATAGGGTATACAGAGCAGATCCCATATATCAAGTCAAGGCAAGTTAATATATAAATGGTTTCTCTCTCTCTCTCTCTCTCTCTCTGTCTGTCTCACACACACACACACACACACACACATTGTCTCTCCACTCCCTTCTTCTCTTTATCACTCTGCCTTACAAATAAATAAATAAATAGAAACTCATGGGAACTTGAGGTGGCAGAACAACATATATTTGTAACAATATGGTATTTAAAATGCCCAATATTCAGTAACAACAAAAACATAAGACATGGAAGGGATTAGAAATCATGATACATACTCAGGAAACAAAGTAGTCAATAGAAACTAAAGTATACTCTGAGAACTGCCTTCCAATACCCAACTATAAATATGTTCAAATAAATTATATATAAGGAATTCACGAAAATTACTAAAAAAAGAGATTGTCAAGAGAAATAGAACCAATAAAAAGGAACTACATGTATTCTAGATATGAAAGTACAATAAAAAATTCACAAAATGTACGTGGGCATAGATTTGTGAATACAGAAGGAATAAATATTGAATTTAAAAATAGATCAAAATGTATTATCCAATTTGATAACAAAACAAAGATAAAAAATTAACAAACAGCCTCAGAGATCTGTATAACAATTTTCTGCATACCAATATAAGTGTAATAAAAGTTACAAAGCCAGGGAAGGCAGAAAAAGATGTGGGAAAATACTTGGTTGAAAAATTGACAAATTCATGAAAAACATTAATCTATATATCCAAGAAGTTCAATAAACCCCATTATGATGTACAACCAAAAAGTGTTGCACAGCCAAACATGCAGTACCCAACATGCTTAGAGACAAAGATGTGATCTCTAAAGCAGAAAGATTTAAAAAAAGGGCCTCCTTATACACAGATGAACAAAGATAAGATTAATGGCTGACATTTCAACAGAATCAAAAGCAGTCAGAAGAAAATAGAAGGATATATCAAAGTACTGGCTGAAATATAAGATTACCAACCAGTAATCCTATATCCAGCAAAGCTAATTTTAAAGGCAGCTCCAGACTTAAATAGGTGAAAATAATTCAATGTTAGAAGACCTGCTGATAGAAAAACACCAGATGGTAATTCACATCCAGAGAAATAATGAACATTAAAGGAAATGGTAACATGTTCATATCTCTATAAAATAAATTTTCCACATGTCTTCTCCTAATTCATTTTTAAATGTATGATTATGTAAGAATATTATTATAAACTATACTGCTGAGTTTATGTGTTTTATTTATGCAATACCTAAGATAATACTAGTATAAAGGAGGAGGGATAATATGGAGCTATATTGAAACTAAGTTGCTATGTTTAACTAGAACTGGTTTTGTTAGCATTAATATGAACAATATTATGACACATTAAGATGCATATTGCAATCCCTATAACAACCATGTAAAATAATTTGTTAAATATACTTCAAAATCACACTGTAATTATAATAGCACACTGAAAATATTTGTTCAAAATGCAAAAGAAGGAATTAAGGGAGGAACAGAGACAAAGGAGATCTGAATCAAATAGAAAACAAATAGCAAAATGACAGACATAACTCCAATGATATCAATTATTGTACCACATATGATGAACTAGAGATACCAATAAATTGACAAGCTTTGTCAGGCTGTATTTTAAAAGCAAGATCAAACTCTTTGCTGGCTTAGAAAAATAACACTTTATATGTAAACATGCATATATGTTAAAAGAAAATGGACCACAGACTAAAAAAGAAAATCACAAAACCAGAAAGCTTAGAGAAAAAAAATGAGGAAAACTTTTGTTATATTGTGATAGGCAAAAATTTTAGATATTTCACCAAATACCTACTCCAATATAGAAAAAAAATGGATGAATTTGACTACGTAAAAATTAAAGACTTTTGCTATTCAAACATACCATTAATACATATAAAAGGTATTCCATGAACTGTGGAAACTTTTAACAAATTGTAGTAGAGTACTTCAAAATAATTGTGAAAAATAGAAGTAAAAGATAAGGTTATTTTGGTACAGAAAATTTTGAAATACATAGTTTTTCATAATACATGCTCTCTTTGGACTTTTTGAATATGCCTTTGTCTTATCCGATAAACAATTTGTACTCAGAATATAATAAACTCTAATAATTCAATAATAAGACATCAAAGCTCCCAACTGAAACAACATGCAAAAGCTCTGAATTCGTTTCTCTATAGAAGATATACAAGCACCTACCTAGCACATGGAAAGATGTTAAACATCAATCCTTGTAAGTATACAAAAATTGAAACTGTAATAGGATGGTCATAATATCACTATTCATACTATTAAGGAAAGCATAAACAAATTAATATCCATCACCTGATGAATCAACAAAATGTGGCCCATCCATTCAATAGAGTATTATTTAGCATTAAGGAGAAATGAAGTAGTGACACATGCTACAACATGGATGAATCTCACAAACATCAGTAAGTGAAAGAAGGTAGTTGAAAACAGGTTACACATTATGCAATTGTATGTCCTGAACTGGCAAATCTATAGAGATAGCATATCAGTAGTTCTATGGGGTTCAGAGTAACAGTTATGATTGATCACTTTCCATCCTTCATTACCAACAACCTCAAAAAAATTGAGTGAAATGTCAAACTGTGGAAATGGTGTTGGGAATGGTGAGTTACGGCACCTCTTGAGACACCTGCATTTCATATCTGAGTACCAAAACAGATCCTGGCTAATCCAATCCTGGTCCATCCCCCTGCTAATGTGTCTGAGAACGCAGTGAATGTGATCCAAGTACCTGGGCCCCTGCTACCCAACTGGCGTCAAGGGTGCAGTTTCAGGTTACTGATATTGGCCTGGTCTTGCCCTGGCCATTGCAGTAATTGAGGGAGTAAACCAACAGATGGCCGATATTCACAATATTCTCCTTCCTTCCTTCCCTCTCTCCTTTCTTCTCTTCCTTCCTCCCTCCCTCATTCCCTCCCTCCCACCCTCCCTCCCTCCCTCCCTTCCTTCCTTCCTTCCTACATTACTCTGCCTTCCAAATAAAGAATAAATACTTTTAAAAAACCAAATTGCCTGGAATTAAATCTCTGGTAGATATGAGCCAAAAATAAAAATTATGTCCTTACAGAATAACAGTGAATCCATGGACTGAGATTTATGGCAGCAACATATGTGTAGTGTGAACAAATTATTACATGAGCAAAGAATATAAAAAAGAAGATAAATTGCCAGACACATTCTGCAAAATGTTAATGGCGGCTCTGGGAAATCTTCTGAGAACTGGCTCCTTAAAATCCATTTGGGCCCTTTTCAACAGCCTGAGTTCATTCTGGAACATACATTGCCTGTATTTTTCATATCACTATTTTGTATTTTCAAAGTGTTTTATAAGAATATGTTCAATTTAGAAGTTATTTAAAATGATGCTTTTACAACATGTTACCTCTGATACTTCTACATTCTTTTGCCATCAGAATTGGCTAAGCTCTTAATATCCTGGAATCTTTTGCTACCTTTCTAGTCCTTTTAAATCCCTTTTCTACATAATTAAGACTTTGTTAGAGTATTTGTTCATGTCAAAAATTATTCACCATTTAATTTCACAAATCCATACTTCATAAAACAGACAGCAGAGATGCATGTTGTCTGCCTGAGGTATATAAAGCTGTGCTCTGAGGAACAGGAGGCCTAGGATGTAGTTATAGTGTTTATCCAAATAGTTAGAAAAATTCTAATAATTCCCATCATATCCTATCCTATCCTATAATTCATTTCATGTCATATGATAGGATATTTCAGATTTAATAACATTTAAGTAGCTTCCACGTTTTTAAGATTTGTATCTGTGGTTCCACACTAACAATGGACTTGCATTCACTGTTGAGTTTTCTGATCAATTTAATTACAGAAAATGAACTATAAATTCTAATTATATGTTGGAAAATACTAGAAAAATTTCAAAGCTCAAACTTATAATGATATTAATATTTATGAATACATAATGTAGAACAACAATGATTATTTTCCTTACATTCAGATATGTTATTCTATTATTATTATTTTCAATTAATGTGATGTAAATGAATAACACGTAAAGGTTTTTCATGTGTGCATATTTTGTAGCTTTTAACATCAGTCTACCTATACTGCACAAAGTTGCTTTATTCTCCCAGAGAATAATTTTCAGAAAAAAAACATGTCCTCAGTCACAATTTTTTTGTTACCATAGTGATAAGAATAAAGATTGAAAAAAAAGAAGCTAAAAATAACTGAAGACACTCAGATAGTTTTAAAAATTTGACCTACTTGGTGTCATACACTGAAGTTAATCAATTGAATTAACTACATATGCATTAGGTGAAATATCCTACTGGATGAAAAAATGCGTAGGTTGCACATCTGGAGCTATTATCCACAATCAAAGAAGCCAGTGTGAATGAAGATTACTGACAATTTAAAATGCATAAAATCAGATTCTCTTAAAAATAGAATAATATACCAGAAGCAAATAGAAACTCAGTTTGTTCCTTTTCCCTTGAATTTTCTATTTTCTTTCCATGATTTTAAAGTATCTCTCCCATTTTAAAGGAAAGTTTCCTATGTAACAAAAGATTTTTTTAGCTGGATGGAGCAGTTTCATTTAATGATCTAGACATAGCATTAAAACCGTATTGGATGGGCTCTTTCAGTAAAGGAAAGCATCCCGATCATACATACTACAATGAAAACAGAATTTATTTAAACTAGGTATACTTTTGAAAATTCTTGTTTTAAACATAATTTTGACAGATATAAACATTTATAGAAAACCTACTGTATTTCAAGGCTATAAGATAAACTGTGAAGGATACATAAAAGGCAGTCCTTGTCAATTATATTTTAATCATCCATTTAATTATGTTTTCCTAACACCAATTTTTGAAATGTTCCTAATAAAATGAAAAGAGTATTGACCTTGGCTTGAAATGACCAGGGTTAAACTTCCAGAACGATCAAAGAACTCTGACAAATCTCTTTCTAAGCCTCTGTTCTCTCATCGGTAAAAATAAGTATATCAGTTCCCTGAGCACATAAGAGATGTAATGTGTGAAAATGCCAATGGGTGACATTTAATACAAAATCTCTATACAAATGAGTCATTACACAATCAGGCTTAATATTTAAACATTTTCAATATAAAAGTATATTAGAATTATTTATGAATAATAGTGGAAAACATTTGTTGAATATTTATAACGGGTCTCATTTTACATGAGTGAAGCCTCACAACAGTCCAGTGACTTAAAAATTATTCATTTTATAGCTGAGGAAAATGCATAGGAAGTAGCTTCTCCTAAGATGGGCAACTAGTAAGAGGTAGAGCTTTCAATTACTTCCATGCAAGGTGATGCCAAGCTATGCCCTATATCTAAGTAACTATTATGCCATACTCCAAAATAATAATAATAATAATAATAATATATTCTGCTGCATGTAAATTACAAAATTTTATTATTTATCATAAAGAAAAATGGAAACAAATTCACAATAGTAAATACACTATAAAACATCCACAGGGCATTAATACTCAGTCAAAAATAATGTCGTAAAAGAGATTTAGAGCTTGAAAACTTATTAATATTATTAAGCAAAACAGTAATGTTCAAACAAATGTAGAAAATACTAATTTTCATAAAAATGTCATATGCAAGAAAAAAATGGAAAACAGGTATCAGATTTAACAATTTGTATTTCTTAGAAATTGCATTTTCCAAATTTTCTATAAATAAACATCAATATATTTGGCATTATAAAAAGTCAAATAAACAACATATGATCGGTGCAATGGCAAGTGATTTGTATGCTTCTGCCAGTTGATGAACAAAAATTTACCAAAGTCTAGAAAATTGGCCCAAATGCTATGGATATATAAGTGGCAAAACAAAGTCTACAGCTAAAAAACTGTATAAATTTGCACTAATAATGAAAGAAGATAACTTCAAACATGCAACAAAGATCTAATCTTCATGTTTTGAATTTACTCACACTTTCCTATTAGTATGAAAGCCCTTTTCTTATCTCAATAAAGATCCTGAAATATATTATCTTTTCCTCCTGATTAACATGTCAGAAAGCCATAAAATTTGTATAGACAAAGAAAACAAAACATACAACAAACAGTTGTGTTTTTACACTACCACCAAATATATTAAAAAGAAATTAAGAACACAATTCCATGTACCATGACTTTAAAATACTGAAATACTTAGGAATAAACTTAATTAAGGAGATAAAACATCTCGACACTTAACACCCTAAGACACTGATGAGATACTGAAGACACAAATAAATGAAAAGACATCCCTGTCTGCATAGTTTAAAGGAATTAATATTACTAAAATGTTAATATCCAAAGTGGCCTACAGAGTCGATGCAATCCCTTGCAAAATTCTAAAGGAATTTAGTAAAAATAACCCTAAAATTCATATGGGACCACAAAAGATCCTAACTAGCCAAACTAATTCTGAGAAAGAACAACAAAGCTGGAAGCATCACACTTCCTGTTTCAAACTATACTACAAAGCTACAATATCCAAAGCCATATAACTATAACCATAAAAACAGATAGATGTAATAGAATAAAAATCTCATAAATAAAACTCTGCATATCTAGGCAAGTAATCTATGGCAAAGGTGCCAAGAATACACAATGCAGAATGTATAGTCTCTTCAGTAAATGGTTATCCACACACAAAAGAATGCACTTAGAACCTTTGCTTTATATGTTTTAAAAATAAAGACCCACTTGTAAAGTTTTAAATGTAAAACTACTAGTAAAAAACACACGGGAAATCTCCTTGATATTGGTCTTAGAAATGATTTTTTTTAATATGACTCCAAAAGTCATCAACATGACCAAAACAAAGTGTGACTATATCAGACTCCAAGGCTGCACAGAAAATCGATCAACAGAATTGCAGAAAATATTTACAAACCATATATCTGGCAATGGGTTAATATCCATTAAACATAAGGAACTAAATATGACTAATAGCAAAAAAGGTAATTTTAAAATGGCCAAAGAATCTTCACAGACAGATTTCCAAAGAAGACATGAAAATAGGCAACTGTTTTATGAAAAACAATGCTATCATCAACCATCAGGAAAATCAAAATCAAAACCACAATAAGATGTCATCTTAAATCTTTTCAGATCACTATTACAAACAACACAAGAGATACTTATTGGCAAGGATGTGGAGAAAAGGGGATCCTTGTATGATGGAGGTAAAAATTCTTCACCCATTATGGAAAACAGTACAGCAGTTCCTCAAAAAATTAAAAATAGGGGCAGGAGTAGAACCCAGCAGTTAAGTCTCTGGTTAAGATGCCCACATCCCACATTTGAGGGTCAGGGTTCAATTACTGACTCTGGCTTCTAACTCCAACTTCCTACTAATGCACAGTCTAAGAGCAGCAATGGCTCATGTAATTATGCTGAAGCTATTCACGTGGAAGACCTGGATTGAGATCCCAGGCTCCTGGTTTTGGGTGACACAGTCCCAGTCATTGTGGACATCGAGGCTGGAAGTAGATACGAGCTCTGTCCTATTGCTTCTCAAATAAATACTTTTTAAAAAATTAAAAAGGCCGGCGCCGTGGCTCAACAGGCTAACCCTCCGCCTTGCGGCGCCGGCACACCGGGTTCTAGTCCCGGTCGGGGCACCGATCCTGTCCCGGTTGCCCCTCTTCCAGGCCAGCTCTCTGCTGTGGCCAGGGAGTGCAGTGGAGGATGGCCCAAGTCCTTGGGCCCTGCACCCCATGGGAGACCAGGATAAGCACCTGGCTCCTGCCATCGGAACAGCGCGGTGCGCCGGCCGCAGCGCGCTACCGCGGCGGCCATTGGAGGGTGAACCAACGGCAAAAAGGAAGACCTTTCTCCCTGTCTCTCTCTCACTGTCCACTCTGTCTGTCAAAAAAAAAAAAAAATTTAAAAAGAATTACCATATAAAATGTTTTTAGTTTCTACCAAGAAGTATAAAACATATGATACAAAGATTCAGGTCACACGAATTAAAATGTATCTTTGATTAATTTTAGCAGCTGAAATTTATGGACAATCTTATCTATAAGCCAATTAAAATAAAATTCTTAATAGAATTTCCCCATGTGGACATACAATATGTACACACATATAACATAACATAATAGACCAATATAGCAATTTTAATAATAGCTTTTAAAATTTTTAACTCTTTTTGTAGATTGCCAATTGATTTGAATTGCTTTTTATTTTTAGTAACCTCAGTTAACCATACTTTCTCTCAGTTGGTACTGTTAATACATTATTGGCTTCATCAGTTTACAGAGCCATCCCAAAGTACTGAATACAATAAAAGTGGCTGGAAAAAGTCCATAGGAACCTATAGGAGGACAGCTACACACAGAACCAACAACGCTTTAGTTTTATGAGCAGCAAATCATATATAACTGTGGATGACAAAAGACTTTAAGTTGCCATGTTTAAAATTATAAACTCATCAACCAACAAGAGGCACTTGCTTACTTCACAGTATTTTTGAAAGCACCTGTAGGATTTTACAAGTATTTAACCCTTTAGGCCTCTGGGGCTTTCTCATTAAGATAACTCTCATGTCTAGTAACACAAGATCATTAGACTTTTTAATTCTCAAACATTTGTATTAATAGCATTTACCATTATAGAAACTTAAAATTTGGTACCACATCACATCTTGACAGTCCTTCTAATATAATCCAAATAGCCTGATTAGTTGGTGTCTCTATAAGATGAGAGACATAGGTCCTTCGATTTTTTCAGTTGGGCCCAAACTGGAATAACCAAAGTCCAAGATTTACTGGAAATTTTAGAGTCCAGATTGTTTGAAACTTTGATTTTTTGAATGCCTGTCAAGAATGCCAAGAAGGCTCAAAATCCAAAATATCTGGTTGAAATAGGATTCCTTAAAATCATGACATAACATAGACCAAATTTGATCATTGTTACAAGGTGATTATTCAAATCTTTGAAAATAAGCACATATTTAAATAACCCATAGCTCTTAATAAAAATTCAGCTGTTTTTGAACAATTAAAATTTAACAGACATCAAGAGAACATAATAGGCCGGCGCCGAGGCTTAACAGGCTAATCCTCTGCCTTGCGGCACTGGCACACCGGGTTCTAGTCCCGGTTGGGGCGCCGGATTCTATCCCGGTTGTCCCTCTTCCAGGCCAGCTCTCTGCTAAGGCCCCGGGAAGGCAGTGGAGGATGGCCCAAGTCCTTGGGCCCTGCACCCGCATGGGAGACCAGGATAAGCACCTAGCTCCTGGCTTCGGATCAGCGCAATGCGCCAGCTGCAGCGGCCATTGGAGGGTGAACCAACGGCAAAAAGGAAGACCTTTCTCTCTCTCTCTCTCTCTCTCACTATCCACTCTGCCTGTCAAAAAAAGAGAACATAATAGATTACTTTAACACATTGCTTTAACAGAGAATCAGATTTTAATTCTATGTCAAAGAGAAATTGAGCTTCCTGTGATCTTTTGCTGTGAGGTTTCCTTCCTTTACCTTCTTTCATATTGATGACCATGTTTCTGTGTTTCTGTGTGTAACACATCTTTAAGCATCTTTTGCAGGGCAGGATGAGTGGCAACAAATTCTTTCAATTTCTGTTTGCTATGAAAAGTCTTTATTTCACCTTCATTCACAAATGAGAGCTTTGCAGGATATAATATTCTGGGCTGGCAGTTTTTCTCTCTTAGTACCTGGGCTATGTCTTGCCATTCCCTGCTAGTTTGTAGGGTTTCTGATGAGAAGTCTGCTGTGAGTCTAATTGGAGATCATCTGAGAGTAATCTGATGTTTCTCTCTTGCACATTTTAGAATCTTTTCTTCATGTTTCACTGTGGTGAGTTTGATTACAACATGTCGTGGTGAGGATCTCTCTTGGTCATGTTTACTAAGGGGTTTATGAGCTTCCTGTACAAGGATGTCTCTGTACTTCTCCAGACCTGGGAAGTTCTCTGCAAGTATCTCACTAAAAAGGCCTTCTAATCCTTTCTCCCTCTCCATGCCTTCAGGAACTCCTAGGACCCGAATGTTGGGTTTTTTAATAGTATCCTGTAGATTCCCAACAATATTTTTTAGATTTCTAATTTCCTCTTCTTTTCTTTGGTTTGACTGTATACTTTCCTGTGCTCTGTCTTCTAAGTCTGATATTCTCTCTTCTGCTTCACCCATTCTGTTTTTAAGGCTCTCTAATGAGTTTCTCATTTGATCTATTGAATTCTTCATTTCATTATGATTTCTCGCCACTATCACAGTTTCTTGTTCTACTAGTTGTTTCATTTCATTTTGATTCCTCCTTAATATTTCATTTTCACGAGAGAGATTTTCTATCTTGTCCATTAAGGATTTCTGTAGTTCAAAAAATTTTTTTGAGGACTTCTAAATGTTCTTATCATAAATTTTTTGAGATGTGCTTCTTGCATTTCTTCTATCTCATCATCTTCATAATCTTGAATTGGTGTGTCATGTTCATTTGGGGACCTCATAATGTCTTCCTTGTCCTTGTTTCCTTGGTTTCTGCGTTTGTTGTTTGGCATGTTGGAGATATTTGGTTTCTTCACTGTGGTGTTTTTTCTTGTTATACTATGAGTCCACATTAAGTGGACTGTCTGCTTTTGATGGAGCCTTAGAGGCTTGAGATGAGTGTGGACTGAGAGCTCTGTTTGGTTCCTCAGGGTTGAGGGTGTGCTAAAGGTGACACTCCCAGGTTCGGCGTGGTAAATCTCCCTTTCTTCTTTCTTTCTTTCTTTCTTTTTTTTTTTTTTTGATTCAATAGAGAAGTAATTCCACACAGCTGAACGTAATTGGAGGTAGTTAGCAGGCGAATGATATACCCATAAAAACATTTTATATGGTTGTGCTTAAGTTTACTGGTTAAAAAAACTACACCATGTTAGATATTTAAGAGGTGTTTCCAAATATATGATTCTTAAAATTTGTAGAAGGCATTGGACCTTCTGGTAAATGTTTTCTTAAGTTGTTATCTAATGGTTGAAACTGTTCGCTAAGTATTCATGTAATATTGTTATTGTCAGCAAGCGATCCAGGACTTACTCCCTCATTTCTCTATTCTAAGCCCAACTTGTTCTCTCATTTCTCTATTCTCTTCAAGGTAGGAAACTAATTCTATTATGAAGGAAACTGTAGGATACACAATTTAATCTTTAGACCTTATAAAAGAGATGGCTAACATTTTTCTGTAATAGCATAGCCAAAATAAAAGCTTAAATTATAATCTAATTGCTAGATTTACTTCACCATCAGCGAAGTAAACAGTAAGTAGAAAAAACCTCCCTTTCAGACCAAAGGGAAAGAAAGTTTTAAAGTGAGAATATAATTTTCCTCATGGGCATTGTCTACCTTAGAAAAACTACTACAGAACATGCCTGTGACTATAGACTTGTAGTTCAGGCCACCGAAGATTAGAGATGGGACTTGGGCACACCTTGACTTGCATCATCTGGTCTGCTTTAACACAAACCAGGAGGAAAAGAAAGCTCGGCATCAGAAGCAATGGGTGGCAGGCCTATTAATGGCTGATCTGTACAGTGATCTGCCCTCAAGGAGACCCCAACAGGCCAGTCCACTGCAGTGGCTTTCAATGTGGTAAGCTTGGGCTTCAGCAGAAGTCAGCTTGTGAAGAGCCTGGCAGCTATGCCAGCTGAGTTGGATCACTGGAAATGGACCTGCCCTGGAGTCGAAGGATGCCCAGGTCAGAGCCACAGATCTTATTGGCTCTAAGCTGAAAAGCCCTTCACTCAGCCCAACTTCCAAAGTGACCACTACAGCTGAGGGGATGGTCAAGTAGGGTCAGCAACATTGAAAGCAGAACTGTAAATTTCTTGTTAGAGATGCCACCTGCCTTTACCTGGCCAGCTCTCCTCCCAGGCCAGCCAAGTAATGAAAGTCAACAGGGTGCCTTCCCCCAGGAGGTTAACACCTCCTTAAGGATGTACCCCATGTGAAGAGATAGATAGGTCTGGGCCTCTTAACTTACAAGGCCTAAAGCCCACCAGATTATTATCAAGCCCCTTCTATCAGGTTCTATTTGCCTCTCAATCAGAAAACTTAATTGTAGCTTAGACAGCACCTTTCTTAGCTCCTCTAATAATGACTCTGTCCTATATCTAGACCTTGTCTAGTGCACTTGGGCCTCATTCCTTCGTAATCATAACCTCTACTCTACCACCAATGGCTCTACTCCCAACCTGTGTGTACTGATGGTCCTCTTCCCCACTTAATGCTGTATAATTGTTCAAACCTGGTTCATGCCACTCTTAGGATCATTGGTTACTATCCTCACTCTGTCTTTTATGACCTTGTCTAAATATGATCAGAGTTGGCAAACTTGGAAGGCTTCCATAGCCTTGGCAACTCATGACGAGAGCCTAGGGTGGTTACTGGCGCCATAAACTAGAGTGTCAATTTGTTGGGTCAACAACAGGAGTCACTGTGCACTTGCTCCTCATGTGGGATCTCTGTCCTTAATGTGCTGTTCATTGTGATTTAATGCTATAACTAGTACTCCAACAGTATGTTTCACTTTGTGTTTCTATGTGGGTGCAAACTGTTGAAGTTTTTACCTAATATATACTAAATTGATCTTCTGTATATAAAGAGAATTGAAAATGAATCTTGATGTGAATGGAAGAGGAGAGGGAGCGGGAGAGTGGAGGGTTGCAGGTGGGAGGGAAGTTATGGGAGGAGGAAGCCACTGTAATCCATAAGCTGTACATTGGAAATTTATATTCATTAAATAAAAATTAAAAAAAAGAATTACCCTAAGATCTAACAAATCTATCAAAAAAAGAAAGATGGAAGAGAGGAGAATAGAGGTGAGGGGAGGGAAGGGAAGAAAAAAGGAAGGGAAAGGAAAAGAAAGAATCAGTGCATCAAAGAGATACCTGCCCGCCTACAATATCCACTGCAGGATTCTTCATAATAACCAAACTAAGAATCTAACAACAAATGAACTGATAATCAAATTTTTATACAAAGAAACATCATTCAGCCTAAAGAAAGAAGAAATCCTTCCAGTTGTGGAAACATGGATGAATCTAGAGGACCTTATGCTAAGTGAAATAAGCCAAAGTCAGAAAGACAAATGATGTCATATGTGGCATTTAAGAGAACCGAACTCAAAATAACAGAATAGAATGATTGTTTAAAAAGGTAGGGTGTCAGGTGAAATGGGGAGATGTTGATAACGGTATACAGATTTTCAGTTAAGTAGAATAAGCTCTGGGGATTGTGACTGTAGTTAATAATACTTTATTGTTTACTTGAAATTTGCTGTATTATCACACACACAAACATACAAAGTTTAACTACAGATAGGGTAGGTATGCTGATTAATTTGAGCATGGTAACAATCACACAATGTGTGAGTACATAGAGGTTAAAATTTTTGCATCAGAATAAAACTGTCTTCCAATTCCATTTCCCATAAACATTTTTAAAATTACCTGCATATACATATATAAAAACATCATATTACACAGCTTGAATATAAACAATCTTTATTTGTTAACCACATTTCCATGAATCTTAGAAATTAAATAATGAGGGGCTGGCACTGTGGTGTAGCAGGTAAAGCCATCGCCTGCAGTGCCGGCATCCCATATGGGCGCTGGTTCGAGTCCCCACTGCTCCACTTTTGATCCAGCTCTCTGCTATGGCCTGGGAGGGCAGTGGAAGATGGCCCAGGTGCTTGGGCCAGTGCACCCACGTGGGAGACCTGGAGGAAGCTCCTGGCTCCTGGCTTTGGATCAGCACACCTCCGACCGATGTGGCCATATGGGGAGTGAACCAGCAGATGGAAGATCTCTCTCTCTCTCTCTGCCTGCCTCCCCTTCTCTGTGTAACTCTGACTTTTAAGTAAATAAATAAATCTTTAAAAAAAAGAAATTAAATAATGAAAACTTAGCAGTATCTTAAGGATTTAAGGAAAATTGATTGAGATTCCCTTAGTGATATTTCCCATCCTCTTATTCATCTTCAGAAAAGAGAAAAATGTCCATTTATATTATACATATTCTCATACAATATTATCTTTTTATTTACTTGCTGTTCTTCAAGGAATTGATTTTCTAACTGTAAAACTGTTGTATTAAGATAGATTACAATGTTTATACATTCAAATTTAATTATGTTTTTCAGTACCCAATATAACTACCCAGGAGACAGTTTTTTAGCATACTTAAAATACTTGATTGTTAAAAATATACTCAGTTATATAAAAATTTTATTGTCTTAACTTCTTTTAACTCACCTTTTAAATCTCTTTCTTGATATATATTAAGACCAAATACAAAAGAAATTTGAGGAAAATGACTTACATAACATATTAACCTAATTAAGTGAAGGAAGGAAGTGAAGGAAGGAAGAAAGTAGAGAGGAAAGAAAGATGGAACTATAAAGGAATGGAGGGAAAAAGAAGGAAAAAATGAGAAAATACTCACTTCTGTGGACCAGGTCCCAAGTATCATCAATTTGTGCCTGGGTTGGGAAATGACCACAGTCATTGAAGTACTTAAGGAGCTCATTTCGATCTAGTCCTTGCCAGTCTTCTCTCTTAGCAAACATTGTTTCATAATCTAAAAGTAAAATAATGTGAAAAAAAGCACATTTTATTTATAAATGATGTATTAAGTATACTTCACCTAAAGGTTCACTGGATTTGAACAAACTCTTACTCCAGGTTGTTATTTCTACCAATATGTTTCCATGAGGCTACGCCCACGAGTGCTCCCTGAGCACCATGGCAACCTGAAGATAAATGTAAGAAATAAGTGTTCCACTCTCCCCATACTACCTATTCCACCCTAAGGAAATTTGGAGTTTACTCCCTTAGGCGAACCCTGGGTTCCTCTATTTTGCTTTCATGATAATTGTCCATAGACTCTACATATATCAATTCTGAAAGCATGTCCCAAGACACAGTTTTAATATTAGGATTTCTGATGGCCTGACTCCTGCTGACTCTAAGTATTTATTTCTTATCAGCTACTCATTTTCATTCATTTATTTCTGAACTCTACTAACTTTTTGGATTGATGACTCTATTTTTGACTGCTTGTTCTACATCCTATTCAGCCCCTAGGCAGAGCAATGTCTATTTCTCTCACTGATTTTATGAATTTCTATTTCCTAATTTAAGGTACTTTGCCACTCCTCTCTCAAGACTACCACAGGCCGGTGCTGCGGCTCACTTGGCTAATCCTCCACCTGCGGCGCCGGCACCCGGGGTTCTGTCCCGGTTGCTCCTCTTCCAGTCCAGCTCTCTGCTGTGGCCCGGGAAGGCAGTGGAGGATGGCCCAAGTGCTTGGGCCCTGCACCCACATTGGAGACCAGGAGAAGCACCTGGCTCCTGGCTTCGGATCGGCGCAGCACACCACCCGCATAATGCCGGTACGGCCACTTTGGGGGTGAACCAACGGAAAAGGAAAACCTTTCTCTCTGTCTCTCTCTTTCTCTCTCTCTCTCTCTCTCTCTCTCTCTCTCTCTCTGTCTAACTCTGCCTGTTAAAAAAAAAAAAAAGACTACCATAGAAAATCACTCACTGGAGCTAACTGTCACCTGTCAACTGTGTAATGTTACTTCACATTAGACAGAAGTTGAAGAATGACCAAAGGAATCAACACATATTTTATAAATCTAATTCTCTATGATCATGTTGCATTTTCTTCCCTCACGGGTAATATTGAGTCTCCACTCTAAAGTATGTTGGATTAGTAAAAGTCAGTTTTTACAAGATGACAGGGACTGCCTAAGTACACATTTAGTTGTTCAATATGAGGTCCCAGCCACAAAGGAACTATGGTGGTTTCTAAAAGAAGTTGTATCATCCTGGCATTCAACCACATAGATTTCAATTTTCTAATCATCCATGCACTTTTTTTAAGGAGATGGTAATGCTACATCAACAAATACAAGTGGTAACATAAATATGAGTACCTATTCCAGATCCTGAAACACAGCTATACAATAAATTTATAGCACATATTAAGTATATCTATGAATTTTTTTCTCTTGTCAAATCAGCAAACTAGAGCAGTTGCTTTTCCTATCCCATTCATATCTACTTGTTCCTTAAATTTCTGTGCCTGCTGATGTAATTTTCTATGGCCAGCATCTGCATTTCATTGCCTAAGAGCTCCCTCTGCTGCAGAACTTCACTCTGCCCACCTGTGTAGCAAGCAAGAGGTCTCAGGAAATTAAGACTTCCATTGCAGTAGCCTCAACCAATGACTGGGCAGAGTTTGTACATAAAAACCAGCACTTGAGAAAAGTTGGCTATACTGTTTTTTTGAGTTCTCTAGAGGAATTAAGATCCAGTTGTTGACACCACAACTTGTTTCATAATGCACTCTTTTTTTTTTTTCAACTTCCATCCCTTCCTTGTCTCATATTTCCATTCCACTAACATTACTTCCTGTGTACAATTCCCAAATATATTAGTTGAAGTTAAAATCCTGTGTCATGGTCCTAGTCTGGAAAAACCTATCCTAAGACATAAAGAATGTCACTTTTGACTTTTATGTTGAAATAAATATATTTCTCCTTGAAAAAAAAAAAAGAATACAGCTGATCTTTTGAACAACATGAGTTTGAGCTGCATGAGTATACTTATTAGCAGTGCTTTTTTTGAGATTTTCAATAATTTTAAAATACTTACAGATGAACTACATAGCTTCTGACCACAATGGAATGAAGCTGGAAATCAACAACTCAAGAATCTCTAGAACATATGTAAGCACATGGAGACTGAACAACATACTCCTGAATGAACAGTGGGTGCCTGAAGAGATAAAATATTTCTGGAAGGAAATGAAGATGATAATACCACATATCAAAACTTATGGAATACAGTAAAAACACTGTTAAGAGGAAAGTTTATAGCAATTGGTACCTATATCAAGAAATTGGAAAGGCACCAAATAGATGAGTTATCAGTGCATCTCAAAGATCTAGAAAAACAGCAGCAAACCACGCCCAAAACTAGTAGGAAAAAGGAGATAATTGAAATTAGAGAAGAAATCAACAAAGCTGAAACAACAACAACAAAAAACCAATACAAAAGATCAGCAAAACGAAGAACTGGTTTTTAAAAAATAAAGATAATTGGCACAACATTAGCCCAACATACCAAAAAAGGATTGAGAAGACCCAAGTCAATAAAATTAGAGATGAAAAAGGAAATGGAACACAGACACCAGGGAAACAAAAAGAATCATCAGAAATTACTATAAAGAGCTGTACACAGATCAGAAACCTAGAAAAAACGGATAGATTCCTGGACACATGCAACCTACCTAAATTGAGCAATGAAGACATAGAAAATATAAACAAACCCTAATCCACTGTTGGTGGGAATGTTAACTTTGGAAGACTATAGGAGATACCTCAAAAATCTGAATATAGACCTACAATATGGCCCAGCCATCCCACACCTGGGAATTTACACAGAGAAAATGAAATCAGCACATGAAGGAGTTATTTGCACCCCCATGTCTATTACTGTTCAATTCACAATAGCTAATATATGGGATCAAGCCAAATGCCTGTCAACTGAAGACTGGATAAAGAAATTATGGGATATATTGTAGCTTAGACAGCACCTTTCTTAGCTCCTCTAATAATGACTCTGTCCTTTGTTCTAGGCCCTGTCTAGTGCACTTGGGCCTCATTCCTTTGTAATCATAACCTCTACTCTACCACCAATGGCTCTACTCCCAACCTGTGTGTACTGATGGTCCTCTTCCCCACTTAATGCTGTATAATTGTTCAAACCTGGTAAATGCCACTCTTAGGATCATTGGTTACTATCCTCACTCTGTCTTTTATGACCTTGTCTAAATATGATCAGAGTCGGCAAACTTGGAAGGCTTCCATAGCCTTGGCAACTCATGACGACAGCCTAGGATGGTTACTGGTGCCATAAACTAGAGTGTCAATTTGTTGGGTCAACAACAGGAGCCACTGTGCAGTTGCTCCTCATGCGGGATCTCTGTCCTTAATGTGCTCTACATTGTGATTTAATGCTATAACTAGTACTCAAACAGTATGTTTCACTTTGTGTTTCTATGTGGGTGCAAACTGTTGAAATCTTTATACTAAATTGATCTTCTGTATATAAAGAGAATTGAAAATGAATCTTGATGCAAATGGAAGGGGAGAGGGAGCGGGAGAGGGGAGGGTTGCGGGTGGGAGGGAAGTTATTGGAGGGGGAAGCCATTGTAATCCATAAGCTGTACATTGCAAATTTATATTCATTAAATAAAAGTTTTAAAAAAAAAGAAATTATGGGATATAAACACCATGGAATGCTACAGAGCAATAAAAAAATCTGAAATCTGGTAGTTTGCAACAAAATGGATGAAACTAGAAAACATCATATTTAGTGAAATAAGCCAGTCCCAAAAGGACAAATACTACATATTCTCCTTGATATGTGATAACTAATAGAACATCTAAAAGGTAATCTATGGAAGTGAAATTAACACTTTGAGAAGCACTGACTTTAAACAGACTTTGTCTTGACTGTTGAAGAATATTTTTTTTTATTTCATACAATTTGTTTAACTCGTTACTTAGTACAGAGTTAACTGTATGTATATAAAGTTAATTGAAAATAGATCTTAGTAAAAAATAAGAAGCAGAATAGAAGATGGAAGCGGAAGATGGGTGGGAGGGCAGGTAGGGTGGGAAGGAATTATGTGAAGCATGAAGTTTATATTCCTTAAATAAAATGTTTCTCTGGGAAAAATTTTTAAAAAACCTAAGTTATTGAAAAATTCTAACATTTTGCTTTATTATTTTCTAGCACACAAAAAATTTCCATATAAAAATAAACTGTATCTCATGTATTATTTGTTTACCCAAGAGAACTCTTCACACAGGAAAGTAATAAATACTTGATGTTTCAAAAAAACATGTATAATGCTTCTTATCTCCTTCTGAACAGTTCATCTCTTCAGTAAATTGGGTACCACAGGAAAAAATGATCTCTCCATTTTTAAGCATTTTCTCCATATACAATAAATTAAACATATGAAATATGTTTATCAGCTATTAATGTTATCTGTAAGGCTTCTGTTCCACAGTAGGCTATTGGTACTTAAAATTAGGTGCATTAAATTGTATACGAAGATTTTTAACATGGGCCAGTGCCTATAAATCCTGGTATTTCAAACGTCAACTATACATACTTTATTATGTTTTCCTTCTGCCAATCAATTTTAAATCAGATTTTATGTACTTATTAACATTACAACATTGCAACAATATTAATAGATATCAATGCCCTTAATATGTATATCATGCCCTACCAAGCAAACCTTCAGCAACATACTAACATAATCAGTATTCTAAGTTGATCATTAAAGTTAACGTAAACATTAAACATAAATATTAATGAGATTTTCAGATCATTGAGAAATGCTTTAAAAAGTACATAGATATCTGCCAAATATCACTCAATCAGCACATGGGAAGTATGGAAATTTTTCTTTTTTAAAATGTTTAATATAAAGAAAATTGATTCAGATATTTCATAGATAAAATTCTTTTTTTTTTTTTTATGGACAGGCAGAGTGAGAGAGAGAGAGACAGAGAGAAAGGTAATCCTTTACCATTGGTTCACCCTCCAATGTCCGCCGCGGCCGGCGTGCTGTGGCCGGTGCACCGCGCTGATACGAAGCCAGGAGCCAGGTGCTTCTCCTGGTCTCCCATGGGGTGCAGGGACCAAGCACTTGGGCCATCCTCCACTGCCCTCCCGGGCCACAGCAGAGAGCTGGCCTGCAAGAGGGGCAACCGAGACAGAATCCGGCACCCCGACCTGGACTAGAACCCCATGTGCCGGCACCGCAAGGCGGAGGATTAGCCTATTGAGCCGTGGTGCCGGCCTCATAGATACAATTCTAAGAGTATAACCATACTCCCCTCAGTTCCTCCCTCCCTTCTTCAATTTCCCTTCCTTTTTTTTTTTTTCCATTTAATTATTGCAATAACATCTAAGGGACATGAAGACAAATAAGAACTTGCAAATTCTATGGATCCTAGAGTTACTTTAACTTATAGTATAAATTGATTCACTGATAGGCAATTCTTTAAATTATTCATTTGACTATTTATATTCAATGGTTCAAATCCTACACTGACCCAGAACTATCTGTCCTAACTGAACGCCTTTAGTCTATCTTGTCTGATGTCAATCTAATCACAACAAAAGTACCAGTGTGATGTCCTCAACCTATACTGCAACATTATCCTTTTTCACGGTCATCCAATGGCTTTCCGCCTTTCACAAGGTAAAATACAATGTTCTGCGAAGCCTGATACATCTTGTACTCCCCATACCTCTCCAATCTCATTTTGTTCTGTTCTCACTCACAAACTCCATTCCAGTAATATTAGTCATGCCACTTCCTCCAATAGAAGGCCTTTGTGATGCTGCTGCCTCTGCCTAGATCATTCTTTCCCCCTGTATCCACCAGGCTGGTCGCTCACTGTTTTTAAGACTTTTACTCGAGTTTCTTCCCAGCTAAACACCACCACAGAGCAGGTTGGAAAAGAAACCACATCGGATTTCATTTTTTTTTTTTTCTATACTGAGAGGTTATTTTAAGATGAAAAAAAAATACTGACATATGCAGTTACAAAGCAAGGATGTTAAATCACAGAAAGAAAGTAAAACTGGGGAAAATAAGATTCTATAAGGTTAAAAATGAATTTAGTGACAGAGTATTTAACTGAATAAAATAGCAGGGGCATGTTGGAAAGCATATGGTATAGAGCCAGCGCCACAGCTCAATAGGCTAATCCTCTGCCTGCAGCACCGGCACCCTCGGTTCTAGTCCCGGTCGGGGCGTTGGATTCTGTCCCAGTTGCCCCTCTTCCAGGCCAGCTCTCTGCTGTGGCCCGCGAGGGCAGCAGAGGATGGCCCAAGTGCTTGGGCCCTGTACCCACAAGGGAGACCAGGAGAAGCACCTGGCTCCTGGCTTCGGATCAGCGCGATGCGCTGGCCGCGGCGGCCATTGGAGGGTGAACCAACGGCAAAGGAAGACCTTTCTCTGTCTCTCTCTTTCACTCTGCCCATCAAAAAAAAAAAAAAAAAGCATATGGTATTTGAAAAATCCTTAGCTAAAAAATAAAGTAAGAGGAAAAGAAAAGGTGCTCAATGTGATAACTGTATGATCCTTCTACATATTTTAATAAATAATATTGTAAATTTTTATTCCTATCAGGTTATGAAATATAAAACGAATATCCATGAAACAGTATTAAAAATATGCTACTGAATTTTGTTCTAGGGAATACAGAGTTTATGAGCAAAAGTTAAAATTCGCATATGGCAGTGATTTCTCTAGCATGCACTCTCTTGATCTTTTTCTTAAATTTTTCTAAATAAAAAGGAGTCCCTGCAGCTTCCAAACAGAAGGTCTTCACTTTCTCTGCAACTGTCTCTCCTTTGAATTTTCTCTATTCTTCTACCTGTTTTTCCATCTCTCCAACACTTTATCCCTGATTTTTTCTTCTGGAAACCAGGCTGTTGGGCTAGCTGAACTGATCTAGCTTAGCCCTCCAATCTATGTAGAATCATCATCTCTGTCTTTCTCTTTCTCTCTCTCTCTCTCTGATTTATTCCTCCCTCAACTTCTAGCTACAGAAAAGGATAATTCTAACTCAAAGAGCACTAGTTATCTATAAATATCTTTTTACATATAAAATTACCATAACTAATGAACTTACCAAAAACTATTCTTCAATGAAATATTTTCAGTCCTTCTGATAAACCAGGCACTTACTAAATGGTGGATATTCAATCATGTACATAGCCCCTGTCTTCATGGAACTTTGTCGTAAGTGTGAAATAAACATGTTACAGCTGGCTGAACTACCAAAAATGTAGGACTTTAAATTTATAAAGCAATAGGATGATAATGCCAATTGAATATAATATACTTGCATCATTTTTGTTGCTGAAGAAACTAGCTCAAATAATCTATACTAATCCTAAGTAATAATGAATTCATTAATTATAAAAAGAAATCAGAATCCCTGAAAGTTGAGAACTTGTTCTAGGGATAAAATCCCAAAACTCCTAAGCAACATGATATTTACTCTGCTCAGTATACACTAAGTGTCTTCTGGTATCAGTATTTAAGTTTCCTATGGGGAGCTGTCCCTGTGCAATGGAAAGCCTCTGTTTAACTCTCAAACAAGGTTTCTATCTCCCATTTAAACGGGTGTCACTGCGCACTTACTCCCCATGGAGGATCTCTGTCCTTAATGTGTTGTACTATACGAATTAACAGTAAAACTAGCATTCAAACAGTACTTTATACTTTGTGTTTCTGTGTGGGTGCAAACTATTGAAATCTTTACTTAGTATATACTAAGTTGATCTTCTGTATGTAAAAATAATTAAAAATGAATCTTAATGAAGAATGGGATGGGCGAAGGAGTAGGGGATGGGATGGTTTGTGGGTGGGAGGGTGGTTATGGGGGAAAAAAACCGCTATAATCCAAAAGTTGTACTTTCAAAATTTATATAAAAGTTTTAAATTAAATAAAAGTTTTTTAAAAAGTGTCAGCCAGGTGACTCAAGCTAAACCAATCAGTTGCTCTCCTCCTGAAATATGAAGTTAAAGCAAAGGTACAAAAGCCTTTACCAGATATGGGCTTCTCTACCCTCCAGGCTACAAAAGATTGTGCTTATTTCCCACTCCTCAATTGTCAGGAGCAGCACTGATTTACATTCTGTCTAAAAGCTGATTCTTCAACTATCTGCCCAGTATTCTCCCTATACACTTCCTTTTTGCTTTGATTAGCCAGAATGAGTGTTCTGTTGCTTATAGGCAGAGGCCCCTAATACATAATCCCAACATACAAATGCCATTTAAAGCACAGTTTACAGCAATAGAAAACATGGTCTACCTTTGGTTTTTAGGTATAGTTATACATAAAATTTCAATGTTAAATTCATTCCAAACCTAAAACCAAAACAGAAACAACTACATCACTTACATTTTTTTCTGTCCATCCATTCCTCTAGCTCTGCAAGGTTGATAACCTGCCGTGTTCTCCAAAGCCCAAGTCGATATCTAACACGGTGGATCACTGCACGATACATGTTTATAACTGCTCTCAAATTGGATCCATGAAACAAAGCCTATAAAATGGTAATGCAAACAGTAAAGCTTGTTATATTTAATTTGATTTTTCCTCTTTCATCTATTTCACCCAATTTCTTGGATTATGGTTGTAATTTATCAATATTGACTGTCTCGGTTAAATATATATTTTGTTCAGTGACATAATCTCTCTCAATTTCAGAGAGCATCATTATTAGTTATAATCAGCTATTCATAATTCCTATATAAGATATTCTGATGATGGCTACTTGCATAAATGCTTCCTAGGTTGGTGTTCAGATTTCTACAATATATAGCTCAATCACCCAGAACACAATCAAAATTTTAGTAAGACAGGAGTCTGAAATGGATAACTGTTGGATAAACAGGCCATGCTGGGTCAAATCCTTGTTCTTTCTTTCCTTTGATTGTTGTACATTCTTCTACTTTACCTAATTTTCATCATGCTATTTCAGGCTTCCTGGTTAATTTCTAAAAATTCTTTGGATTTTAAAGAAAAGAAACTCCTTCAGCACAATAGCACATTTTGTCTTAGTAGTTTACTTGCATTTTCCGCATTCCACCATGATGATCTTCAAAAAATCAGAGTTCTAAAATTTCATCTATTTCAGGTCTTCCCCCTCTTATCTAAACAGACAATTTTATTTAGGAAGTCAAATATTTTTACACATCTACTGATTTATTGATTTTTCTATATTTATTAATTATTTTTAATTATAGGTTTATTTTCCTGTTCTTGACTTTTAAAGTTAGAAACTTAATTAATCTTTTTTCATTTTTTAAATAATACAGTTAACTTCATGAATTTTCCTCTGACTCAACTCTCATGTGCTTTGCATGATTTTTATAAGCAAAAAAATTGAAGCAAAAAATTTGGAAATAATTTTGCCAAGGCCCCAGAGTTAGTACATTGCAGAATTGGTTTTGAAATCAGAATAGAGACTCTCCAGAACCCAAACTTTTAATTATATTCTAAATTTATCTTAATTTAATTTAATTTAATGTTTACCCATTTTGTATGATTTTTTTGCTTCTTCCCTAGTATATTTATTATATTTATGATTGTTCTTGCACCTATCATGTTAGCTTCTCTTTTGTGTGATTCCTTAAAGAATGTATTATCATTTAGTGATCCTTCCCAAATTTTTAAATGCTATACTTATTAAATCTACATTTCTAACATATCAATATTAATGAAATATTTTAATTTTCCTGCATGGAATAATAAATAAATAAAACTCCACTACTTTCCTCTTCTCCTGTTTCCATGTAATGGCAAATTTTAAATGTTGGTTAATATATTTAAATATTTAGTAATATTCTCCTGTGTGTATTTTAAGCTGTCTTTTGTTCAGTAGACTTTTGTCCCTTTTTAAAAAAAATAATGAATTGGTTGCAGTTGTGAAGCATTTCTCCACATATGTGTCCGGTAGGAAGCAGAACCCACTTCCCACAATTTGAAGCCAAAAGTCAGATGCTCATGACATACTCTCTTCTGTAGCTGGATTGCAGACATGTGACAAAACTCCACCCACTATCTGCACCAACCCCAAACACTAATGAATAAAAACTGATGATGCTTTCAAAAGCAGAACAGTGGAAAATCTATTTTTATTATAGAGTAACTGTGATAGCAATATCCATTTTTTGAGGGCAGCATTCATGGAAGCATGGGTACCCTGGATTCAAGAACTGCATCAGATTCTTTCTGACTAACACTTGACTGGAGTCCTGGGACCTACCCAAAATTCATTATGCTTTCATATATCTGAGCTTAGTTACCCAAACCTCAACCCAATACTCTGAATATCTTTCTGCTTAAATCTGCCACTAGGCTACTTTTGCCTATAATCAAAGGCCACACTAGGTTTTCATTGTATCCTGAGAAGATGAGCACAGAAGTCCATACTGGAGTGTGTTTCTTGGACATTTACTAAGAGAACAATGGAATTGGACACTGTGTATTTGTCAGAAAAATATACCAATATTTATACAAAAATACTGAAATACAAGGAATTACTGTGAATTAATGATTATAATTTTCTAATTCCTATTAATTTAATGAGCAAATATATCATACCTATCACACACTAACATTTAATAAATTTTTCCAGGATACATTTTCAGTCTTTCTTTTGTTTGGCAGAGTCATCTCTTTTGTGTTTGTTTGTTTGAAAGGCAAAGTGACATACACAGAGAAGAGACAGATCTACCTTCTGCTGGTTCATATCTCATATCCCCACAACAGCTAGGTCAAAGTCTGGAGCCAGGAACTCCATCTAGGTCTCTCATGTGGGTGGCAAAAACCCAAACACTTGGGCCATAATCTGGTGTCTCCCCAGTACATTGGCAGGGAGCTGGATTGGAAGCAGTATATTTGGTACTCTGATATGGGATTTGTGCATCCTAAGTGGTGGCTTATCCCAGTATGCCACAATGCCCACCATTTTTACTCTTTAAAAAATGAACTGTTTGCTTATTTGAAGAATTCCACTACCCACTAGTGGGACTTAATTTATTTGATTACTAGTATGACTAGTCTCTTCACATTTACTAGCCATTGATGTTTTCTCCAACTGTGAAGTACTAGTTCATATCTTCTATCTACTTTTTATATTATCGTTATAATATGTTCCTAAAATGTTTGTAAGAGATCTGTATATGTTGAAGATTTCAGCTTGTGTCAAGTTTAAGCAATTATTTTTCTAATTGATGTAATTTTCCAAAAATGGTACGCTACACTTATAAACAGATATCGTCACCAAATCTATTGATCTAACCTTGTCTAAACACTTATATGTGACAGTATCCAAAAAATCTTTATTCAACTACCTTATAAAAACAAAAAGGAAAACACTATTGAAAGCTTTACTTAATGTATGCTAAATTGATCTTCTGTATATAAAGATAATTGAAAATGAATCTTGATGTGAAAAGAAGGGGAGAGGGAGCGGGAGAGGGGAGGGTTGCGGGTGGGAGGGAAGTTATGGGGAGGAAAAGCCATTGTAATCCATAAGCTGTACTTTGGAAATTTATATTCATTAAATAAAGTTAAAAAATAAAATGAAAAAAATAAAAATGACTAAAACCATACACAGTGAATAACAATGAAGTTTTCTTAGTATAGTAAGTGTGCATACACACACACGCACACACACAAATATGCAAGCCACAAATACAGTAACATTAAGTCAACTCTTGGATTCATTTCACACCAACTAATGAATTACTGACACCCTAGCCAAGCACAACTAAAGGATGTATCTCCCTGTGTTTGGTTCCTCTTGTTCTTTTTCAGACCTCTTTTCTGGGCCTCCTGCAATTGCCCCCACATTCTGATCAGGTCAGAATGATTAATTTTATTACCACATGTACTCACTGATTCTGTCTTTAATTGCTGAGCATAGAGACTTTAAGTGTACATTCTTGGCCAACTTCACCATATATAAACATAGAGATAATTCCTACCGTAACCTCCCTCCCACCAATGCACTCACCTTCTACCCTCCTCCCTTTCTTATTCTTCCTTTTAATTTTTACAATGATCTACTTTGAGTTTATTTTATACTCATAAGTTTACTGAGTAAAGAATTCAACAAATAGAAAGGGAAAAAAAACACTGTTCCTCAACAGTAGAGACAAGGGCTGTAAACAATCATTGAATCTCAAAATGTCAGTTTCACTAATATCCATTGCATTTTTTGATACTCTGTTAGTACCATAGATCAGGGGGATCATATGGTATATTTCTTTTTGAGACTGGCTTATTTCACTATGTATAATTGTTTCCAGTTGCCTCCATTTTGATGCAAAAAAAGGATTTTATTCTTTTTTACAGCTGAGTAGTACTCCATAATAGATAGATAGATACATAGATACATATATAGATAGATTTATATGTGTGTATCTACATCTCTATCTCTATCTTTATCTCTATCTATACCTATCTATGTATATAGTCAATGTGGTGATGATAAGCAAACTGTATGATGTAAAAGATCCAGGAAGTCACCTGGGAGGAAAGGTTTCTTAGAGACAGGATGAGAATCCTTGCCAAATTGAGCAACCTTTATGGATGGGAGAATTTCAGATTTTTCCTCAGGTGTGTTAAAGTAGAAAGGAATTTAGTGATCACTGACAAATCCCCACATTTTTCTCCACAGCCCAATCTTCCTTCTGAATTCTGAACCCATACACCAAATTGCCTCCAAAATATTTCAAGGATTTCTCATAGGCACTTCAAGCTTAGAGTGTTTAAAAATGTCTCAACCCACTTTCCTTGCCTCCTCACTATCCCAGCTAAAGACACTTTAAATTCTGTATTTCTCAACCATGGCCAAGTTGCCCAGGGCAAAGACCTAGAAATCTTTCCTGACTTCTCCCATATCCTTGTCTCTGAATCTGATCAAAGACAAAATATTATCTGCTTCCATTTCCTCCACCCCCACCTAACCATCATGGTCATCAACCACCATGCACTAAGTTATGGAAAAAGCATACTAATTTTCTCCCTTATTCTGTCATCCTCTCCCCATCCCACAAGATTCAGAGTTAGGTCAGTAATTCTTCTAATATACATATTAATTCATGTCAATGATTCAATGAATGTAAAGTCATCCATCCCTATTAAATGAAGTATAAAGTATAAACTCCTCAGCATGGTCTTTAAGAACATTCTTAATTGGAAATCTATCATCAGCTTCATTTATTGCTACTGTTCTCCTAACTATTCCCTAATGCCCCACATTTTCTATATAACTGAGACCATTATATTGTCCTTCCCTGTATCTCAAAGCCTCCCAGTCTACTTGACAAAACACAACCGTTCTTTACCATCCAGTACTCACATTACTGGCACTATCTAACCCCAAACCCTAGACACAACACCTTGAGTTAAATGGCCTTGCTCTATGCTCAAACAGTACCTAAAACTTATATTAATTATTTGCATTTCTCACTGTCTATGTGCTCTGAGATCACATTCCAAGAAGGAGACTGGGCCCAGTATATAGTAACTACTATCAAATTAAAGAACACAATGATTAATAAATGAAAAACATTTGTCGGATGTAACACATTCATATAATAAAACTGTTTGGTAAAGGTCACCTATATTATGGGGTCCATGAATAGGCTTTATGTCTTTCCTGTTAGATGATGAGAAGAAATTCATCTTTTATTCGATTCTAAAAGGTTTACTAAAACTTCAAAATATTAAAGCACATTGACCTATGCATCAGATACTACTATTGTAACTTTAAAACTCAGATTTTCTAAGATTATTCCAACTTGTTTATTCAGCAATATTATTCAAATAATTTCTTTCTAAATATAAAGGATATTTTGAATGGTATAAATTATACTGATAATTAAATACAGCAGTCTTTGTGGTCTTCTAATATGTGACTGGTAAGATAATTCGATGCAGCTTGAGTATTCCCAAAAAAAATCTAAACTAAGAGCATCTCATATGAAACAATGAATCACCTTAGAGTGACACGGTAACAGACACTGTCCACAGAAATAATATCTGAAGTGGCAGCCAAGCAATGTTATCATGAAAGTCTCCCAGTGGAGGGACTGCCACTGTGCTGACAATTATCCAGTGATTTGCTGTGCTGTTTCCGGAGCAGAAAGTCTATCAAGAATTCCCTCAACATCAGCCCTTCATATAGGCAGTCCCGGAAGCACTATTTATGCATTAAAGGCCTTTCCCACTAGGATTTTGAAAGTAGGCAAAAACAATTATAACCATATCAACAAAGCAGCTATCTAGCAAATCTAGCACACAAAACATCATGTCAATGATGGCATAAAAAAGGCTATGATAATAACAAATTTTATAACCAAGTAAAAGTCGATAGCCTGGTTTATATTCTCTGGGACTCAAACCACCTAGGTATATCACTCACAGGCAACTGGCTGTGGAGACATAACATCTCTGCCTCTCTGGGGATGTGACAGACAGCAGGGGAGAGCAGATACTCTGCACCTTATAATTGTGGGAGCCTTGTGTGCTGAAACTAAGAGAACTCTGAATGCATGAGAAGGTCCAGGGAGGGTCTGTGCAATCCTTAGTGTGAGCACAGATCCCATTGCAGTGACCCTTCTCAGGTCATCAGTGAGCTCTGAGGATGTGGAGCTACTCACATGTATTGCACAGGCCCAGCTACACCCTGGACCCAGGGAGCCTTGGGAGCCAAGTCTGAGAAAACAGTGACTCCTTAAGAGGAAGCAGAGCATAGCTAGGTTCTGGGCAACCAAAGAGTGCTTCTTTGTGCTCTCAGAGCTCCTCGGTTGCCAATAGCAGCTCACAGCAGAGGGAACCACGCTCACAGGAAAGATTCCACAGATAAAATGTGAAGTTCATAAAAAGGTACAGATGAGTGCTGAGCACACTAGGGACTAAACCTCGGGTATTCCTCAGCTAGGAAGAGAAGATCTGGTTGTACCAACAGAGGTGACCATTACTTCAATCCAGTTAACCAGAGGAGAGCTGCCATGCCCAACTGGGGTCTTACCACACCTAGTCGTCCCACCCTGGAACACTAAACAGAGCATCCTGCCCACACCCAGAACACAGCTCCTGGAATTCACTGAAAATGTATACATCCCAATAGGCCACAGAAACACAGATCAAAGATAAAAACCATTAGATAAAAAAATTCTAAAAATGCTGAAATAAAGGCAAAAATTCAAAAAACAAGTAGAAGGAAGACACTATGAGCCCTCCAAAGAGTACCACAATATTTCAACATTAGAATGTGAAGATGAAGAGATTGAGGAAATGCAGAATTGCAATTAAAAAAAAACTAATAATTGGATTACTCAGAAGCAATCAGAAGTAAATTCATGAACTAAAGAAAACCATAAATGATACGAATGAAAATTCCTTTCTATGAGATTGAGAACTTACAGAGAAATCAAAATGAAATACTAGAAATGAAGAATTAAACAGATCAAATAAAAATGCAGTGGAAAGTCTTAACAACAGAGTTGGTGAGGCAGAAGAAAGAATATTCGAACTAGAAGACAAACCTCTGGAAATTTTAGACCAAAAACAAGAAGAGATTAGAAAACAAAAAACACTGATGGAGATCTACAAGATACTATCAAATGACCCAACATACAGATCTTAGGAGTTCCTAAAGGCGTGGAAAGAGAGAAAGGATTAGAAGGCCTATTTAGTGAAATGATAACAGAAAACACCCCTAATTTGGAGAAAGAAAGAGATATCTAAGTAAAGGAAGCACATAGAAATTGCAATAGACATGACCAGAAAAGATCTACACCATGACACACTGTAGTCAAAATCTCCATAGTAAAATTTAAATAAAAGATTCTAAAATGTGCAAGAGAGAAAAGCCAGATTACTGTCAGAGGATCTCCAATCAATTTTGAAGATGACTTCTCATCAGAAACCCTACACTCTAGCAGAGAATGATGAGATATATTCCAAGTCTGAAGAGTAGAAACTGTCAACCAAGAATACTGAACCCTCCTAGGTTCTCATCTAGAAATGAAGGTGAAATAAAGACCTTCCATAACAGACAGAAATTGAAAGTATTTGTTGGCCAGCGCCACGGCTCACTAGGCTAATCCTCTGCCTGCGGCGCCAGCATTCCAGGTTCTAGCCCCGGTCGGGGTGCTGGATTCTGTCCCGGTTGCTCCTCTTCCAGTCCAGCTCTCTGCTGTGGCCCAGGAGTGCAATGGAGGATGTCCCAGGTCCTTGGGCTCTGTACCCGCATAGGAGTCTAGGAGGAAACACCTGGCTCCTGGCTTCTGATCGGCGCAGCACACCAGCCGCAAAGCGCCAGCTGTAGCAGCCACTTGGGGTGGGGGGTGAACCAAAGGAAAAAGGAAGACCTTTCTCTCTGTCTCTCTCACTGTCTAACTCTGCTTGTCAAAAAAAAGAAAGTATTTGTCACCACCCAGCCAACCCTGCAAAAGATGCTTAACAATGTGCTGCACTCAAAATACAGAAACATGGTCATCATGAGGAAAAAAGGTAAAGGCACAAAACCTCCCAGTAAAATCCAAAATTTTAAAAAAGCAATATTTATGAAAAATCTCTCAGGAAATCCAAATTTAAAAAATAGCAATATTTATGGAAAAATGGCAGGGCAAAGTCATTAGTGATCAATAGTCACCTTGAATATAAATGGCCTCAGCTCTCCAGTTAAAACACACAGACTGGATGGATGGACTAAAAAACAAAACCCATTTATTTGCTGCCTACAAGAAACACATCTCACCAAGAAAGATACTCTCAGATTGAAAGTGAAAGGATGGAAAAGATATAGACATCTTTTTTTTTTAAATAGGCAGAGCTAGACAGTGAGAGAGAGAAAGACAGAGAGAAAGGTCTTCCTTCTATTGGTTCACCCCCAAAATGGCCTCACCGATCCAAAGCCAGGAGCCAGCTGCATCCTCCTGGTCTCCCATGTAGGTGCAGGGCCCAAGCACTTGGGCCATCTTCCACTGCCTTCCTGGGCCACAGCAGAGAGCTGGACTGTAAGAGGAGCAACCAGGAGAGAATTCAGTGCCCCAACAGAGACTAGAACCTGGGGTGCCAGCGCTGAAGGCAGAGCATTAGCCTAGTGAGCCATGGTGCTGGCCGATGTAGCCATCTTAATATCTGAAAAAAATAGACTTTAACATAAAAACAATTAAAAGACACAAAGAAAGGAACTATCTAATGATTAAGGGATCAACTCAACAGGAAGAATTGACTATTTTAAACATATATGCACCTAATTACAGGGCGCCTGGCTATTTAAAAGAAATGATAATGGATCTATGTGGAGACATAGACTCAAATACAATACCAAGGGGGAACTTCAATACCCCACTTTCACCAATGGACAGATCAACCAGACAAAAAATCAGCAAGGAAATAACAGAGTTTATTGATACTATAGACCAAATGGACCTACCAAATATTTATGGAACACTCCATGCTATAGAAGTAGAATACACATTCTTTCCACCAGTGCATGGAACTTTCTCCAGGAATGACCACATCCTAGGCCATAAAGCAAATCTCAGCAAATTCAAAAAATTAGAAACCATACCATGTATCTTCTTTGACCATAATGGAATGAAACTCAAAATCAACAACTCAGGAATCTCTAGAACATACGTAAGCACTTGGAGACTGAACAAAATGGTCATGAATGAACAGTGCGTTGCTGAAGAAATCAAAAGAGAAGTAAAAAATTTTCTGGAAACAAATGAAGATAATGCAACATATCAAAACTTATGGGACACAGCAAAAACAGTGTTAAGTTTATACCAATTAGTGCTTATGTCAAGAAATTGGAAAGGCACCAAACAAATGTGCTATCAATGCATCTCCAGGACCTAGAGAAACAACCTCAAACCAAGCCCAACAATAGTAGAATAAATAAAAAGAAATAGTTGAAATTAGAGTAGAAATAAACAAAATAAAAACAAAAAATACTACAAAAGATCAGCAAAACGAAGAGCTGGTTTTTGAAAAAATAGACAAAAATTGACAAACTATCCCTATTTGCAGATGACAGGATTCTATAAATAGGGGATCCAAAAGATTCCACCAATAGACTATTGGAACTCATAGAAAAGTTTGGTAAGTTAAAGGGATACAAAATTAACACACAAAAATCAAAAGCCTTTGTATACACAGACAATGTCACAGCTGAGAAAGAACTTCTAAGATCAACCCCATTCACAATAGCTACCAAAAAATCAAATACCTAGGAATAAATTTAATCAATTATGTCAAAGATCTCTATGATGAGAATTACAAAACATTAAAGAAAGAAATAGAATAAGGTAACAAAAAATGGAAATATCTTCCATGTTCTATGGCTTCATGGCCAGATTTATGTAGATTGTATGTGAACAGAAATCTATCCTATTCTTTTAGGTTTGCTAGTTTCTTGGCAAACAGCTCTTTGTACTAATTTCTGATGATTCTTCTTATTTCTGTGGTTTCTGTTGTTGCATTTCTGTTTTCATCTCTAAATTTATTGATTTGGGTTTTCTTCTTCCTTTTTTGATGTGTTGTTCATTCAGCAAAGTGAAGAGGAAACCGACAGAATGGGAGAAAGTATTCGAAAATTATGCAACTGTTAAAGTATTAATAACCAGAATATATAAAGAGATCAATAAACTCAATAACAACAAATCTACTTGGTTATTAAATGGGAAAAAAACTTAGACATTTTTTCAAAAGAGGAAATCCAAATGGCCAACAGACACATGAAAAATGCTCAAGATCACTAGTTGTTAGGGAAATGCAAAACAAAACCAGGAGTTTCTCTCTCTCCGCTCACCCCTCAAAGGCGAGCAAGACAAAGAGCAGGTGCCATTTTGGACATACATCATAAGCAGGGCGACCTCAGTTCTGCACTGGCCCTGAGCCTAGCAGAAAAACCTGACTCTAGGGGGAGAGGTGAAATAACAGGAGATTAGCATCTAACTTGGCAACCCAGTGGGAGACTGCAGGAGAATTGGAGCCCACACTGAGGGCAGCAGAGATTCCCTGTGTGGTCCTTGGGAAAGAGCTTCCGATCTCTGGCTCCTGTGGGTATATCATTTGCCTGCTAACTACCTCCAATTACGTTCAGCTGTGCGGAATTACTTCTCTTTTGAATCAAAAAAAGAAAGAAAGAAAGAGAGATTTACCACACCTAACCTGGGAGTGTCATCTTTGACACACCCTCAACCCTGAGGAACCAAACACAGCTCTCAGTCCACACTCATCTCAAGCCTCTAAGGCTCCACCGAAAGCAGACAGTCCACTTAATATAGAGCCATAGTGTAACAAGAAAAAACACGACAGTGAAGAAACCAAATATTTCCAACATGCCAAACAACAAACGCAAAAACCAAGGTAACAAGAACAAGGAAGACACTATGACGCCCCCAAATGAAAAAGACACCCCAATTCAAGATTATGAAGATGATGAGATAGAAGAAATGCAAGAAGCGGATCTCAAAAAATTGAAAAGAACATTAAGAAGTTCTCAAAAACAAATTCTTGAACTACAGAAATCCTTAATGGACAAGATAGAAAATCTCTCTCATGAAAATGTAATATTAAGGAGGAATCAAAATGAAATGAAACAACTAGTGGAACAAGAAACTCTGATAGTGACGAGAAATCATAATGAAATGAAGAATTCAATAGATCAAATGACAAACACATTAGAGAGCCTTAAAAACAGAATGGGCGAAGCAGAAGAGAGAATATCAGACTTAGAAGACAGAGCACAGGAAAGTATACAGTCAAACCAAAGAAAAGAAGAGGAAATTAGAAATCTAAAAAATATTGTCGGGAATCTACAGGATACTATTAAAAAACCCAACATTCGGGTTCTAGGAGTTCCTGAAGGCATGGAGATAGAGAAAGGATTAGAAGGCCTTTTTAGTGAGATACTTGCAGAGAACTTCCCAGGTCTGGAGAAGGACAGAGACATCCTAGTACAGGAAGCTTATAGAACCCCTAATAAACATGACCAAAAGAGATCCTCACCACGACATGTTGTAATCAAACTCACCACAGTGAAACATAAGGAAAAGATCCTAAAATGTGCAAGAGAGAGACATCATATTACTCTTAGAGGATCTCCAATTACAATCATAGCAGACTTCTCATCAGAAACCCTACAAGCTAGGAGGGAATGGCAAGACATAGCCCAGGTACTAAGAGAGAAAAACTGCCAGCCCAGAATATTATATCCTGCAAAGCTCTCATTTGTGAATGAAGGTGAAATTAAGACTTTTTATAGCAAACAGAAACGGAAAGAATTTGTTGCCACTCATCCTGCCCTGCAAAAGATGCTTAAAGATGTGTTACACACAGAAACACAGAAACATGGTCACCAATATGAAAGAAGGTAAAGGAAGGAAACCTCACAGCAAAAGATCACAGGAAGCTCAATTTCTCTTTGACATAGAATTAAAATCTGATTCTCTGTTAAAGCAATGTGTTAAAGTAATCTATTATGTTCTCTTGATGTCTGTTAAATTCTAATTGTTCAAAAACAGCTGAATTTTTATTAAGAGCTATGGGTTATGTAAATATGTGCTTATTTTCAAAGATTTGAATAATCACCTTGTAACAAGATCAAATTTGGTCTATGTTATGTCATGATTTTAAGAAATCTTATTTCAACCAGATATTTTGGATTTTGAGCCTTCTTGGCATTCTTGACAGGCATTCAAAAAATCAAAGTTTCAAACAATCTGGTCTCTAAAATTTCCAGTAAATCCTGGACTTTGGTTTTTCCAGTTTGGGCCCAACTGAAAAAATCGAAGGACCTATGTCTCTCATCTTATAGAGACACCAACTAATCAGGCTATTTGGATTATATTAGAAGGACTGTCAAGATGTGTTGTGGTACCAAACTTTAGTTTCTATAATGGAAAATGCTATTAATACAAATGTTTGAGAATTAAAAAGTCTAATGATCTTGTGTTACTAGACATGATAATTATCTTAATGAGAAAGCCCCAGAGGCCTAAAGGGTTAAATACTTGTAAAATCCTATAGGTGCTTTCAAAAATACTGTGAAGTAAGCAAGTGCCTCTTGTTGGTTGATGAGTTTATAATTTTAAACATGGCGACTTAAAGTCTTTTGTCATCCACAGTTATATATGATCTGCTGCTCATAAAACTAAAGCGTTGTTGGTTCTGTGTTTAGCTGTCCTCCTATAGGTTCCTATGGACTTTTCCCAGCCACTTCTATTGTATTCAGTACTTTGGGATGGCTCTGTAAACAGATGAAGCCAATAATGTATTAACAGTACCGAGAGAAAGTATGGTTAACTGAGGTTACTAAAAACAAAAAGCAATTCAAATCAATTGGCAATCTACAAAAAGAGTTAAAGATTTTAAAAGCTATTATTAAAATTGCCATATTGGTCTACTATGCTATGTTATATGTGTGTACATATTGGATGTCCACATGGGGAAATTCTATTAAGAGTTTTATTTTAAATGGCTTATAGATAAGATTGTCCATAAAGTTAAGCTGCTAAAATCAATCAAAGATACATTTTAATTTGTGGGACCTGAATCTGTGTATCATATGTTTTAAACTTGTTGGTAGAAAGAAACTAAAAACATTTTATATGGTTGTGCTTAACTTTACTGGTTAAACAAACTACACCATGTTAGATATTTAAGAGGTGTTTTCAAATACATGATTCTTAAAATTTATAGAAGGCATTGGACCTTCTGGTAAATGTTTTCTTAAGTTGTTATCTAATGGTTGAAACTGTTTGCTAAGTATTCATGTGATATTGCTATTGTCAGCAAGCGATCTAGGACTTGCTACCAAATTTCTCTATTCTAAGCCCAACTTGTTCTTTCATTTCTCTATTCTCTTCAAGGTAGGAAACTAATTCTATTATGAAGGAATCTGTAGGATGCACAATTTAATCTTTAGAACTTATAAAAGAGATGGCTAACATTTTTCTGTAATAGCATAGCCAAAATAAGAGCTTAAATTATAATCTCATAGCTAGATTTACTTCGCCACCAGCGAAGTAAACAGTAAGTAGAAAAAACCTCCCTTTCAGACCAAAGGGATAGAAAGTTTTAAAGTGAGAATATAATTTTCCTCATGGGCATTGTCTACCTTAGAAAAACTACTACAGAACATGCCTGTGACTATAGACTTGTAGTTCAGGCCACCGAAGATTAGAGATGGGACTTGGGCACACCTTGACTTGCATTCTCTGGTCTGCTTTAACACAAACCAGGAGGAAAAGAAAGCTAGGCATCAGAAGCAAGGGGTGGCAGGCCTATTAATGGCTGATCTGTACAGTGATCTGCCCTCAAGCAGACCCAACAGGCCAGTCCACTGCAGTGGCTTTCAATGTGGTAAGCCTGGGCTTCAGCAGAAGTCAGCTTGTGAAGAGCCCTGGCAGCTATGCCAGCTGAGTTGGATCACTGGAAATGGACCTGCCCTGGAGTCGCAGGATGCCCAGGTCAGAGCCACAGATCTTATTGGCTCTAAGCTGAAAAGCCCTTCACTCAGCCCAACTTCCAAAGTGACCACTGTAGCTGAGGACATGGTCAAGTAGGGTCAGCAACATTGCTGGCAGAACTGTAAATTTCTTGTTAGAGATGCCCCCTGCCTTTACCTGGCCAGCTCTCCTCCCAGCCCAGCCAAGTAATGAAAGTCAACAGAGTGCCTTCCCCTAGGAGGTTCAAACTTCCCTTAGGATATACCCCATGTGAAGAGATAGATAGGTCTGGGCCTCTTAACTTACAAGGTCTAAAGCCCACCAGATTATTATCAAGCCCCTTCTGTCAGGTTCTATTTGCCTCTCAATCAGAAAACTTAATTGTAGCTTAGACAGCACCTTTCTTAGCTCCTCTAATAATGACTCTGTCCTTTGTTCTAGACCCTGTTTAGCACACTTGGGCCTCATTGCTTTGTAATCATAACCTCTACCACCAATGGCTATACTCCCAACCTGTGTGTACTGATGGTCCTCTTCCCCACTTAATGCTGTATAATTGTTCAAACCTGGTAAATGCCACTCGTAGGATCATTGGTTACTATCCTCACCCTGTCTTTTATGACCTTGTCTAACTAAATATGATCAGAGTCGGCAAACTTGGAAGGCTTCCATAGCCTTGGCAACTCATGACGACAGCCTAGGGTGGTTACTGGCGCCATAAACTAGAGTGTCAATTTGTTGGGTCAACAACAGGAGCCACTGTGCACTTGCTCCTCATGTGGGATCTCTGTCCTTAATGTGCTGTACATTTTGATTTAATGCTATAACTAGTACTCAAACAGTATGTTTCACTTTGTGTTTCTATGTGGGTGCAAACTGTTGAAATCTTTATACTAAATTGATCTTCTGTATATAAAGAGAATTGAAAATGAATCTTGATGCAAATGGAAAGGGAGAGTGAGCGGGAGAGGGGAGGGTTGCGGGTGGGAGGGAAGTTATGGGGAGGAAAAGCCATTGTAATCCTTAAACTGTACACTGGAAATTTATATTCATTAAATAAAAGTTAAAAAAAAAAAACCCACAATGAGGTTTCACCTCACACCACTTACAATGGCCTTAATACAGAAATCAACAAACAACAAATGCTAGCAAAGATGTGGGGAAAATCATACCCTAAGACGCTGTTGGGAGGAATGTAAACTGGCAAAGCCACAATGGAAGGCATTATGGAGATGCCTCAGAAATCTGAATATAGACCTAACATATGACCCAGCCATTCCACTCCTGGGAATTTAACCAAAGAAAATGAAATCAACATACCAAAGAATTATCTGCACACCCATGTTTATTGAAGCTCGGTTCACAATAGCTAACATATGAAATCAAACCAAATTCCCATCAAGTGAAAAGTGTATAAAGAAATTATGGGATATGTACACCCTGGAATACTATATAACAGAAGAAAAAAATCTAGTCATTTGCAACAAAATGGATTAAACCAGAAAACATACTAAGTGAAATAAGCCAGTCCCAAATGTAAAAATATCATATGATCTCCCTGATCTGTAATAACTAATAGAGCACCTAAAAGGCAATCTGCAGAAGTGAAAATTCACATTTTTAGAAGCAATGACTTTGAACAGTCTTTGTCTTGATTGTCAAGGAATTTTTTTTCTTCAAACTAAGTGTTTGGTAATAAAAACAGATGCAATTAAAAAGCAATGAGGCCAGCGCCATGGCTCAACATGGCTCAACATGGCTCCACCTTGTGGCGCCGGCACACCGGGTTCTAGTCCCGGTCAGGGCGTCGGATTCTATCCCGGTTGCCCCTCTTCCAGTCCAGCTCTCTGCTTTGGCCCAGGAGTGCAGTTGAGGATGGCCCAAGTGCTTGGGCCCTGCACCCCATGGGAGACCAAGTGCACCTGGCTCCTGCCTTCCGATCAGCACAGTGCGCCGGCTGGAGCACGCCTGCCGCGGCGGCCATTGGAGGGTGAACCAACGGCAAAAGGAAGACCTTTCTCTCTGTCTCTCTCTCTCACTGTCCACTCTGCCTGTAAAAAAAAAAAAAACAAAAAAAAACGGGTGGGAGGGAAGTTATGGGAGGGGAGAAGCCATTAAAAAAAAAAGAAAGAAATAATATTGATCATCATTAACGCATATGTTCTATTTTTTATCCAACGACTTCAGTATTGGCATATTCCAATAGATATTTTGCAAGTATTTTTATTATGTACTGTTCTTACAGAGACATATTTTGCTAACAATAAAATATACTCTTTCTTGAAAAAAAAAAAAAGCAATGAATGCTCCAACATAGAAGCAGTCCATCCATACAGCAGACTCAAAGAATGACAATAGCTTTATTAGCACTCTGATCTCAGAATTAGCCCTTAAGGCATTCTGGTCTGGCTGAAAAACCAATGGGATCATCTGAAGCTTGGAAAGCCATGACACTGTGGCAAAAAGTGTCCTACGTGAAGGATCTTTGTTGGTGAGATCCCAGTGGAATGAAGTAGTTATCAAAGAAGGATGTAATTTACTATGAAGTGAGGAGAGAATTTCTATTTGCTTATGGCCTTGTCTAAATACTGACAAGAGTTTGTGGATTCAAAAGGCTTCCATAGCCTAGGCAGCTCATGTCGAGAGCCTTGGATGTGATCATAGATGGCATACATAAGACTGTTAATTGTTAAATTAACAACAGGTGTCACCTTGAACTAACTTCCCATGCAAGACCTCTGTCCTCATAGAGATAGATTATGAGAGTTAAAGTATAACATGTTCTCAAAGATTTACTTCATTTTAGTGTATTAAGTGGATGATATTCTTTTTTTTTTTTTGGACAGGGAGAGTGGACAGTGAGAGAGAATGACAGAGAGAAAGGTCTTCCTTTGCCGTTGGTTCACCCTCCAATGGCCGCCGCGGCCGGTACGCTGTGGCCAGCGCACCGAGCTGATCAGAAGCCAGGAGCCAGGTGCTTCTCCTGGTGTCCCATGCGGGTGCAGGGCCAATGACTTGGGCCATCCTCCACTGCTCTCCCAGGCCATAGCAGAGAGCTGGACTGGAAGAGGAGTAAGCGGGACAGAATCTGGCGCCCCGACCAGGACTAGAACCCAGTGTGCTGGCGCCGCAGGCAGAGGATTAGCCTAGTGAGCCACAGCGCTGGCCAAGTGGAGGATATTCTTTTGTCTCCTAAGTCATAGCTATGTCTAAGTGCTCACAAAAGACGTATCATTCCTGGGTTCTTATTCAAAGTTAATTAAGTTCCTCAAAAAAAAGAATGCTTGTGTATACATGTGAGTGTGTGTGTGTATAAACCCTCAGGGAAAAAAGGTGAAATGGTGATCCCAGCTATTTTTGCATTAGATACCTACTCTGAGTCCATTTCTTACAAAAGAAGGCCTAGGAGGATTACATACCACACTGAATTTGGACACCTCCAAAATCTGAAGTATTCAGAGCAGCATTAGTCCTCTGAATCTCATAAGCATCAGAGAAATACAAGTTTTGTGATCTCAGAATTTTTATGCAATAATGCCACAGTAATTATACAATCAGAGCAGGCAAATCCAGGTACAATGCTTGGCTGAAGGAACTGAGATTTCTTCCTAAATGTGTGGCAAAACAGTTTTTAGCTACATGACTTAGCTTCTGATCCTCCCAAAAATGTGGTTTCTTCAATGAAAGACAGATGTAGGTAATAGCTACTGCTCTTGTGAGTACCAACAACAGGCATACAGCAGACATTTCAATATGTTCCTATTTCTATTCCTTCCCCATGGTTAATCAGTTGAAACCTTGTTTTTCTTGACTTTGAAGGAACAGGGAACAGAATATGTATCTGCTCAAAAGTAAGACATATATTTTATATCTTTACCTCTCAATGCAGTAAACATAGAATTATAAAATTGAAATAAAAGGTTCGGCTAACAGTAAAAATAAAAGAGAGAAAGAAAAGGGCGCTATATAATGATTAATGGATCGATTAATATGTAACTATAATAAATGTATATGCACCCAATTATAAGGTGCCTGACTATTTAAAAAAAATGTTAATGTATCTAAAGGGAGATAGACTATAATACAATAGAAATGGGGGACTGCAACACCCAACTTTCATCAATTTACAGATCTACCAGACAGAAAATCAGCAAATAAACAACAGAGCTAATCTATACTATTGACCAAATGGATCTAACTATTATTTATAGATTTTTTTTCATCCCATAGTTGCAGAACACATTCTTCTCAACATTGCATGGAACCTTCTCTAGGATAGACCATATGCTAGGCCATAAAAATGTCTCAGAGAATGCAAAATATCAAAATGCTACCGTGTATCTTACCAAAGCCAGCATCTTATTGAATGTTGAAAAGTTGGAAGCATTTCCACTAAGATCCGGAGCCAGAAAAGGATATCTACGCTCACCATTGGTATTCAATATAGTCTTAGTAGTTTTAGCCAGAGTTGTTAGGCAAGAAAAAGAAATCAAAGGGATACAAATTGTGGAGGAGGAAGTCAAATCTATCCTTAATTGCAGATGACATGATATGATTCCACATACATGGGATACAAAGGACTCCACTAAGAGACTATTGGAACTCAAAAAAGACTTTGGTAAAGTGCCAGGAGAAAAAAATTAACACACAAAAATCAATAGTCTTTGTTTACACAGAAAATCCCAAGGCTCAGAAAGAATTTCTAAGATCAATCCCATCCCCAACAGCTACAAAAAGAATTCAATACCTGGGAATAAACTGAACCAATGATGTCAAATATTTCTATGATGAAAATTACAAAACATTAAAGAAAGAAATAGAAGAAGACACAAGAAATGGAAAAATCTTCCAGGTTCATGGATTTGAAGAATCAATATCATCAACATGTCCATACTGTGATCCTAATAAAAATGCCAAAGACAGTCTTCTCAGATCCAGAAAAAAACAATTCTGAAATTAGTATGAAAACACAAGAGAATTTAACCATCTAAATTAATCCTATATTATAAACAAAGCCAGAGGCATCAGATTTCAAGACATACTACATTATTATCATCATACCAGCCTGGTACTGGCAGAAAAACAGACATGTGGTCCAATCGAACATAATAGAAACTCCAGAAATCAATCTATGCATCTACAACCAACTTATCTTTGACAAAGAAGCTAAAAGTCAATCCATGGAGCCATACCTTCCTTTTATCAAATTGTGCTGTTAAAACTGTATCTCGACATGCGAAAAATATGAAACAAGACCCCTATCTTACACCTTATACAAAAATCCATTCAAAATGGATCAAAGACTTAAATTTACGATCTGATACTATCAAATTACTAGAGAACATTGGGCAAACCATGTAAGACATTGACATAGGCAAAGACTTCTTGAAAAAGACTCCAGAAGCATAGGAAATCAAAGCCAAAATTGACAAATGGTATTACATCAAATTGAGAAGCTTCTGCACTGCAAAAGAAACACTCAGAAAAGTTAAGAGGTAACTGACAGAATGGGAGAAATATTTGCAAACTGATAAATGACTAATATCCAAAATGTATAGCGAGCTCATCAAACTCAAATAGAAGAAAACAACCACATTAATAAATGGGAAAAGGACTTGATCAGGTATTTTCAAGACAGGAAATTCAAATGGCCAACAAACATGGAAAATGCTCTACATCACTATCAGGAAAATGCAAAATCAAAATGCAAACGAGGCTTCACTTCACCCCAGTTAGAATGATTACCTTACAGAAATCAACAAACAACAAATGCTAGTGAAAACATTAAAGGTACCCTAATTCCACTGCTGGTGGGAATACAAACTGATATAACCAATATGAAGACAGTAGGAGATACCTCAGAAATCTGAATATAGGCCTATATGACCCAGCTATCCCACTCCTGGGAAATTACCCAAGACAAAAGAAGTTAGCATATGAAAGAGTGACATGTACCCCCATGATTTTTGTAGCTCAATTCATAATGGCTAAGATATGGATTCAACCCAAATGCCCATCAACTGATGACTGGATAAAGAAAGTATTGTAGATATACACTATGGAATACTACACAATGGTAAAAACAAATGAAATCCTGCCGTTTGGAACAAAATCTATAAAACTGGAAACAATTATACTTAGTGAAATATGCCAGTCCCCAAAAACAAACACCATAGATTCTCCCTCAATTTTGGTAATTAATAGAGAACCTAAACAGTAGTCTATAGATGTGAAATAGACACTTTGAGATGCTATGATTTTTGAACAGCCCTTTTCTTGACTGTTGAGAAACAGTGTTTTTTTTTTTTCTTCATAGTATTTGTGAACTCTATACTTAGTGTAGGATTAATCTCATGATTACAAAGTTAACTAAAAATACATTTTTGTAAATAACAACAGGAATAGGAGAGGGAGAAGGAAGAAGGGTGCAAGTGGGGGTAGGAGGGAGGGTAGGGTGGGAAGAATCAGTATGATCCTAAATTTGTATATATGAAGTGCATGAAGTTTGTATACCTTAAATAAAATTTTTAAAAAGGATATATATACTTAGAGTACTATAATAAATTTTTACAATTACATTTTATTGATTTAATTCATTAATTTACTAGTTGTTTTTTTTAAAGATTTTATTTATTTACTTAAAAAGCAGCACTACAGAGAAGGAGAGAGAGAGAGAAATCTTCCATCTGCTGATTCACTCTCCAAATGGCCACAATGACCAGGGCCAAGGCCAGGAACCAGAAGCTTCCTCCAGGTCTCCCACATAAGTGCAGGGACCCAAGGACTTGGGCCATCCTCCACTGCTTTCCCCAGGTGCATAAGCAAGGAGCTGGATCAGAAGTAAACAGCCAGTATTTGAAATAGAATCCTTGTGGGATTTCAGTACTGACCCAACAGATATTTCTGGACAGTCTACCATAAGCTAAGTACTGTTTTAAGAATTTGGAAACACTGCAATTCGTACCATACAAAACACATTCTTATCCTCACAGAGTTTACAATCTATTTAGTCAAAATAAAAAAAGCAAACAATCATGTAAACAAGAAAAATAACATAAGTGCATATAGTGAGAATACTAGAGACTATATTATATCAAGATGCTATGTAGCGATAGTAATTCAAAATGATTGCAAACTCACACAAAGGTCATATAAATTATACTATCCAGGATAAACATATAGACAGAAGATTGTAATGTAAAGAATAGGTGTAATAATGACTAGAAGAATAGCAATATTCATTCTAACTGATGGACAAGGGAGATGTCTCAGTGCATTAGAACAATCTTGAGAGATGAGTTGGAATTTATCAGAAGATAAGGCATATGGGTATATGGGTCTGGAGCTAAAGAGATGGATCTAGAACATGGCTCTAGATTAGATTAGGGAGTAATAATCCTGGTCTTTGTAGTCAGTGAGACATGACTTTGCATTCTGGGTCTGTCACCTACAAACTGTTTGCCTTTGAGTGAATGACTTAATCAGTCTAACCTTCAATTATATAGATCTTCATCTATTTAATAAATATAGCAGGTGCCTCACAGAATTACTGAAGGATTAAGTATATGGACTGTTATGGCCAGCATTGTGGGACAGTGGATTAACCTGCTGCTTGTGATATCAGCATTCCATATCATAGTGTCAGTTTAATTTCTAGCTGCTCTACCTCTGATCCAATTCCCTGCTAATGCACCTGGGAAAGCAGTAGAAGATGGCCCAAGTGTTTGGGCCCCTGCCACCCATGTGAGAGAATTGGATGACATTCTGGGCTCCTGACTTCAGCTTGGACTAAACCTGGTTGTTGTAGCCATTTGGGGAGTGAACAAGCAGGTAAAAGATCTTTCTCTGTCTCTCACTCTACAAAAAAGTATATTGACTGTTTGCTTTGTGACAGAGTTTTACGTTCTTTATCACATTTAATCAGAACTAAGTATGTGTATTGTGCATGTCTGAGTATAATGAATATACATGTCTGAGTATAAATTTATACTCAGAGATAAACAGATTATCTCTAACAGGATCAACATGTTCTCAGACTGCAATTACATTCTCCAGGACTCCTCCCAGAAAAACAAGGATCTGAACTGGGTACTTCTGATCTACTCTTCTCTTTATGATTTACTTTCTAAGCTTTAAGCCTCAAGGACAGGATGTTTTGGATTCTCTCAAATGTTTTCCAAGATATGTCCACTCACATTCTTCTGCATTTGCCCATTCAAAATGGGTCATCCTAATTTATTTTGAAAATCAGGACTGCTGTTTATAAAAGTTATTCCTGGGGGGAGAAGGGGCATTCCACACAGCAATTAAGATGCCTCTTCGGATGACTACATCACATATCTGAGTGCCTGGGTTTGAATCTGTGCTGTACTTCCAGTTTCAGCCTCTTGCTAATGGGTACCCAGAAAGGCAATAGATGATGCCTAAAATACATGGATCCTTGCCAACCACATGGGTGACCTACATTGAGTTCCAGGCTACTGGCTCACTACAAAATGTTGTGGGGCATTTGGAATGTGAACCAGTAGATGGGAGACTTCTGTCTCTGACTTTCAAATAATTTTTTTTTCGAGTTTCAACTTTCTATTAGGTTTTTTGTTTTTAACTTTTATTTAATGAATATAAATTGACAAAATACAGCTTATGGATTACAATGGCATTTTCCCTCCCATAACTTCCCACTCACCTGCAACCCTCCCATCTCCCGATTCCTCTCCCATTCAATTATCATCAAGATAATTTTCGAATTATCTTTATATACAGAAGATCAATTTTTTATATATAAAGTAAAGCTTTCAACAGTTTGCACCCACACAGAAACACAAAGTATAAAATACTGTCTGAGTACTAGTTATAACATTAAATCACAATGTACAGCACATTTAGGACAGAGATCCTACATGAGGAGTAAGTGCACAGTGACTCCTGTTGTTGCCTTAACAAACTGACACTCTTGTTTATGGTGTCAATAATCTCCCTAGGCTCTTGTCATGAGTTGTCAAGGATTTGGAGGCCTATTGAGTTCGCTGACTCTGATCATATTTATACAAGGTCATAGTCAAAGTGGAAGTTCTCTCCTCCCTTCAGAGAAAGGTACCTCCTTCTTTGATGACCTGTTCTTTGCACTGGGATCTCACTCACAGAGATCTTTCATTTAGGTCCTTTTTTTGCCATAGTGTCTTGGCTTTCCATGCCTAAAATACTCTCATGGTCTTTTCAGCTGGATCCAAATGCCTTAAGGGCTAATTCTGAGGCCAGAGTGCTGTTTAGGACATCTGCCATTCTATGAGTCTGCTGTGTATCCCACTTCCCATGTTGGATCGTCCTCTCCCTTTTTTATTCTATCAGTTAGTATTAGCAGTCACTAGTCTTGTTTATGTGATCCCTTTGACCCTTGTCCTATCAGTATGATCAATTTGAACAGAAATTGATCACTTGGACTAGTGAGATGCCATTGGTATATGCCACCTTGATGGGATTGAATTAGAATCCTCACGCACGTTTCTAACTCTACCATTTGGGGCAAGTCCGATTGAGCATGACACAAATTGTACATCTCCTCCCTCTCTTATTCCCACTCTTATATTTAACAGGGATCACTTTTCAGTTAAGTTTCAACATTTAAGAATAATTATGTATTAATTACAGAGTTCAACCAATAGTATTAAGTAGAACCAAAAAAAAAAAATACTAAGAGAGATAATGCATTAAGTTGTTCATCAACAGTCAGGGCAAGGGCTGACCAAGTCACTGTTTCTCATAGAGTCCATTTCACTTCAACTAGTTTCCTTTTAGGTACCCGGTTAATTGTCACCGATCAGGGAGAATATATGATATTTGTTCTTTGGGACTGGCTTATTTCACTCAGCATGATGTTTTCCAGATTCCTCCATTTTGTTGCAAATGATTGGATTTCATTGTTTTTTACTGCTGTATAGTATTCTATAGAGTACATGTCCCATAATTTCTTTATCCAGTCTACTGTTGATGGGCATTTGGGTTGATTCCAGGTCTTAGCTATTGTGCATTGAGCTGCAATAAACATTAAGGTGCAGACAGCTTTTTTGTTTACCAAATTAATTTCCTTTGGGTAAATTCCAAGGAGTGGGATGGCTGGGTTGTATGGTAGGGTTATATTCAGGTTTCTGAGGAATCTCCAGACTGACTTCCATAGTAGCTTTACCAGTTTGCATTCCCACCAAAAATGGATTAGTGTCCCTTTTTCCCCACATCCTCTCCAGCATCTGTTATTGGTAGATTTCTGTATGTGAGCAATTGTAACTTGGGTGAGGTGAAACCTGATTGTAGTTTTGATTTGCATTTCCCTGATTGCTCGTGATCCTGAACATTTTTTCATGTGTCTGTTGGCCATTTGGACTTCCTCTTTTGAAAAATGTCTATTGAGGTCCAACACCCTTTCATGATGAAAACTCTAAGCAAATTGAGTATAGAAGGAACATTCATCAATAGAATCAAAGCAATTTATGAAAAACACATGGCCAGCATCCTATTCAATGGGAAAATGTTGGAAGTATTTCCACTGAGATCTGGTACCAGACAGGGATGCCCACTCTCACCACTGCTATTCAATATAGTTCTGGAATTTTAGCCAGAGCCATCAGGCAAGAAAAAGAAATTGAAGGGATACAAATTAAGAAGGAAGAAGTCAAACTATCCCTCTTTGCAGACGATATGATTCTTTATTTAGGGGATCCAAAGAACTCTACTAAGAGACTATTGGAACTCAAAGAAGAGTTTGGCAAAGTAGCAGGATATAAAATCAATGCACAAAAATCAACAGCCTTTGTATACACAGGCAATGCCACACTGAGTAAGAACTGCTAAGATCAATCCCATTCACAACAGCCACAAAAACAATCAAATACCTTGGAATAAACTTAACCAAGGACGTTAAAGGTCTCTACTATGAGAATTACAAAATCTTAAAGAAATAGAAGAGGATACAAAAAAGTAGAAAAATCTTCCATGCTCATGGATTGGAAGAATCAGTATCATCAAAATGTCCATTGTCCCAAAAGCAATTTATAGATTCAATGCAATACCAATCAAAATACGAAAGACATTCTTCTCAGATTTAGAAAAAATCATGCTGAAATTCATATGGAGACACGGGAGACCTCGAATAGCTAAAGCAATCTTGTACAACAAAAACAAAGCTGGAGGCATCACAATACTTGATTTCAGGATATACTACAGGGCAGTTGTTATCAAAACAGCATGGTACTGGTACAGAAACAGATGGATAGACCAATGGAACAGAATAGAAACACCAGAAATCAACCCAAACATCTACAGCCAACTTGTATTTGATAAAGGATCTAAAACCAATTCCTAGAGCAAGGACAGTAAATGGTACTGGCAAAACTGGATTTCCATGTGCAGAAGCATGAAGCAGGTCCCTTACTTTACACCTTACACTAAAATCCACTCAACTTGGATTAAAGACCTAAATCTACGACCTGACACCTTCAAATTATTAAAGAGCTTTGGAGAAACACTGCAAGATATTGGCACCGGCAAATACTTCTTGGAAAACACACCGGAGGCACAGGCAGTCAAAGGCAAAATTAACTACTGGGATTGCATCAAATTGATAAGTTTCTGTACTTCAAAAGAAACAGTCAGGAAAGTGAAGAGGCAACTGACAGAATGGGAAAAATATTTGCAAACTATGCAACAGATAAAAGATTAATAACCAGAATCTACACAGAGATCAAGAAACTCCACAACAACAAAAGAAACAATCCACTTAAGAGATGGGCCAAGGACCTCAAATAAAATTTTAAGAAGTGTTTTTTTAAAAGTTTTCTAGGTAGATATTTATGTTTATGCACATCTACACATGTGTGTGTGTTTGTGTGTGTGTAGTCCAGGAGTATTGGAAGTGGAAGAAAGTTGTCCTACACCGAGAACAGATAGCAATGAGGGAACAATTTTAGTGGAAACATACTTCATCCTGATTCAAGAGTAAGTGGCACCAAAACTGTTGAGGTAGGGATATACCAGGCCTTTTTCCAGAGCTTCAAACTTGGTACAATCTGAAACTTTCTGTATAGCAATGTGTTCATAACATATTCTCACTCAAAAGTATGTGGACAGACTTTATTTACAAAAAATCTTAAGACATACCGACCAGGTGACTATTCAAAATGCTACTTAATTGAATCTACACAATATCTAATGAGTGCCTTACCTTGGTCATTATTCTTTGAAATCTTCTGCGTTCAAGCCACCCCCTGACATGTGCCTGCATTGTGGTAATCATTTTAACCATTTTCTTGCTCATTAAAAATTTGTTTTTTTCTCGGAAAACTTGGAAGATCTCTATATGTGGTCCAATTCTTTTAACTTTACTGTCAACTTTATCAATTTTATCTGGAATACTTTTTAACCTAAAAATAAAATATAGAAGTTTCTTTTAGATAATAAGAAAAATAAATGTTCCTGCATTCTTAAATTCTTTCAATGATGACTATATTGGATTAGGAAACATATATATAATTTATAAGTAGAATTCAATGTATAATATCACTTGAACATGTTAATAAGGTTTTCCAAAGAAGACTGAATATGCTAGAGCACTAGAATCAATATTATGTACAAAATTAACCTTCCAAAGAAAGGCAATCCAACAGAAAGTGAATTTGGTCAAATTATTCACTATTCAAAGGAGAATATTTTCTTTGGACAGGACAAGTTAGTTCCATGGACATTCCTGTCTCCTATTTTGACCTGAAGACTATTCTTAAGTTATTTAATTATTTGTTCTCTGATATTCTGCTAAGCAAAAAAAAAATCTGAAACATAATTATGATCTGGATCCTCTCAATGTAATGTGATAGTAGTGCCATAGAGTAGAGGCTCAGCAGAAGGCAAGGAAGATCCTAGAAATGGTGATGAGCCCTACACTACAGATAGGTATGACTCTTGAGATGAGGACAAACATGTGACAAAATTGAAGCTTTTCTACTATGAACAGACCATGCATAGCTTGGTAACTTTGTTTCTACTAACCATTTATATGACTTTTGTATTTTTTATATGGTAGCCAGATTTTTACAAAGTCGTGAAACATACAAAGTCTAGTTTTCTTATGATTCTCAGCATGTATAAAAATTCCTTTCTTAACATTTTTGTTTCTGCCTCTGTCTTTCCCGCTGGAATTCCACTGAGATGTCCAGGTCAATGCACCCATCAGGACCAGAAAGTGGACAGACCTTTGAATTAAAGGCCTGATTTTCTTGAATCTCAAAGTCAATCCAATGTGGGCTGGCTTTTTTCCTACTTTTTTTAGCCTGTATTGATTTCTGCATCTTGAACAAGTTTCTTTCTGTTTATATGGTTATGATTTTTCTTCCCTTGGTAACTGAAATGCTTTGAGGCCACTTTTCATTATTTGACCCACCCATCAAGTCTTCATTGTGTGGTAGATGGCAGGAACTCCCAATTATGGCTTTTTGTGTGTATCATTTCTGTAGTTTGTCTTCTTTTTTTATATTTGACAGATAGAGTTAGACAGTGAGAGAGAGAGAGACAGAGAGAAAGGTCTTCCTTCCGTTGGTTCACTCCCCAAATGGTTGCTACGGCCGGCGCTGCGCCAATCCAAAGCCAGGAGCCAGGTGCTTCCTCCTGGTCTCCCATGCAGGTGCAGGGGCCCAAGCACTTGCGCCATCCTCCATTGCCTTCCCGGGCCACAGCAGAGAGCTGGACTGGAAGAGGAGCAGCCGGGACCAGAACCCAGTGCCCATATGGGATGCCGGTGCTGCAGGTGGAGGATTAGCCAAGGGAGCCATTGTGTTGGCACCATCTGTAGTTTGTCTGAAAGCTTGTGGTATCTTCCAATACATCCTATTTTATAAATTATCTGAATACCAGTGTAACATCAATCTTGAACACCAGTTTGAAGACCTTTTCAGAGAGGATTTTCTGCCTTGCAGAATGGAGATCCCCAACTTTTCTATTCCCAAGCAGCCACAATTGATCAGTGGGATTTTTAGATAAAATATGTTCTGAATGCACTTATAACCAAGAATTAAAAATGTAGAGAACTGAGGCTACTGGTTGTCTTTCTATATGGATGTAAATGAAAAAAGTCTTTTCTTGTGAAAGAAGGGTCTTAGCCTTTACAATGTTTTTGGAACTAGTGGGGTTTTGTTTTGTTTTGTTTTTTATATCAGTGGCTAGTTCTCTCTCTTGAAGAAAAAGTTATAGATGAGTAAGTCAAAAAATTTTAATTTTCTCACCAGAATAGACTTTTAAAACATTATTTATTTTCATCCCCTTAAAAGGCAATGCGACAGAAAGAGAGAGACAGAGGAAGGTGGAGAGAGGAAGAAAGAGAGGGAGAGAGGAGAGAGAGAGAGATCTTCCATTCACTGGCTCAATCTCCAAATGGTACAGCAGCCAGGCCTGGGCCAGGCCAAAACAGGGAGCCTAGAACTCTAACCTGGTCTTCTGTGTGGATTACATGGACCAAAACACTCGCATCATCATTCATTCCCCCAGGACACATTATCAAGAAGCTGTATTAGAAGTGAAGCAACCAGGACTCAAACTAGAACTCTGATATGGGATGCAGGCATCACAAGTGATAACTTACTCTGCGGTGCCCCAGTGCCTGCCTCTGGACTTCTCAGCCAAAACTACCAGGAAAAGTGAAGAAAGGTGCTATGCTTTGGGTGTGTTCATGGGAATTCATGTGTTAGAAACATAGTCCCTTAAGTTATATGTTGATAGTATTTAGAGGTGTGTCTCTCTCTCTCTCACTATCCACTCTGCCTGTCAAAAAAAAAAAAAAAAAAAAAGAAGAAGAAGAAGAGGGAAAGAAACAAGCTAGCATGCTTGCTGCGTCTCAGCAGGTGATATCTCCCATCATATTATGAAGCAGCAAGAAAGCCCTCAGCACAGGCAGAGCCAACCTATCGGATTGCCTAGCCCCAGAATGGTGAGAAACAATTTTGGCAGAGAGGTGTGTTGAGGCGGGGGGAGGCAACATTGTGGCATAGAAGGTATAGCTGCCACCTGAGATACCTGAAACCAATAGGGGTGACAGTTTGTGTCCTGCTTGCTCCACTTCAGATCCAACTCCCTGCTAATGGCCTGGGAAGAACAGCAGAAGATGGCCCAAGTGTTTGGGCCCTCTGCCATCCACATGGGAGACCAAGATGAAGCTCCTGGCTCCTGGTTTGGGCCTGGCCAAGACCAGGTTGCTGCGGCCATCTGGGGAGTGAATCAGCGAATGGAAGATCTCTGTCTCTCTTACTCTTTCAAAATTATATATATATATATATATATATATATACATATATAACTATATATGTATATATATATATATTGTTTTTAAGAAAGAAACAAATTTCTTATCTTTAAAAATTACCTTGTCTGTAGTATTCAGTTATAGCAAAAGATATCAGAGCAAGACAAAAGGAAGTAAGGTTTATGTTGGTTTGTTTGTTTAAATTAAGAATGAATTGGGGTGTCTTACAAAAAATGGTATTTTGGGGCCAATATTTGGTACAGTTGTTAAGACACTGCTTGGGGCTGGCACCGTGGCTCACTAGGCTAATCCTCAGCCTGCGGCGCTGGCACCCCAGGGTTCTAGTCCAGGTTGGGGCGCCAGATTCTGTCCCGGTTGTCCCTCTTCCAGTCCAGCTCTCTGCTGTGGCCCGGGAAGGCAGTGGAGGATGGCCCAAGTGCTTGGGCGCCTGCACCTGCATGGGAGACCAGGAGGAAGCACATGGCTCCTGGCTTTGGATTGGCGCAGCACGCTAGCCATAGCAGCCATTTGGGGGGTGAACCAACAGAAGGAAGACCTTTCTCTCTGTCTCTCTCTCTCTCACTGTCTAACTCCGCTTGTCAAAAAAAAAAAAAAAAGACACTGCTTGGGATGTCTGCAACCCATTTCAGATGGCTGAGTTCAGGTCCCAGGTACATTTCTGACCCAGCTTCCTGATAAGCGCACCCAAGAAAGAAACTGATGATGGCTCGAGTAGAGGAGACCCTGCCACCCGTGTGGAGACATGGATTGAGCTCCAGGCCCCTGGACTTCAGGGTATAGTCTTCTTGCTTTAAAGTGATACCATAATGAACCTGCTTTATTAGGGACAAGAATTAATTGTGGATTTCAGGAAACTGTTTTCATCCGAAAGAGTTTTATGCAGTAGTCTGCTTAGTCTAAGATCTGAATATGAATTATCTGGAATGACTACATTAAGATTAATTTTAATAAAGAATGGGAATACTCCCTTGTTTTGAATCTATTTATAAATTTCAATATATTTGCCTTTATTTGAAGAAACTACTATGAACCATTCTCTAAATGTTATATAAATGATTCCAAGTAGCCCATGCCCATCAAAACACAAGGAAATAAAAGACTGTTTCCAGAGATCTCACAGAAATTTCTGATGAAATGAAAAACAACAATGAAGACAAGAGGGACAAGAAGAGCAAGACAGAGATACCACTGTCACCAGCCATCCAGCACAGCTACCAGCCATTTGTGAGTCACCATCTTACATCGTAGTAGGAAGAAACCTCAGTGTATTCTGCAGCATGCAGTTTTAGTTGAGAAAGAATTCCACAGTCACCACTGACTTCTACTTCAGCCTGGAGAGCTGACTGGGGTCTGAGAGACTGCTGAACTTAGAACAGGTGAGCCATCTTGCTCCTTTCCCTCCCCCACTACCGCAGAGTACCACATTCTGCAGTGAAAAGTCATGCAATACACCTCTGTTCTCCTACCAGCATCACAGTCAGAATCTGGGCAGTGTGTGCAGCAAATGACAGATCCCTTTTATCCTGCAACTGTGGGAATTTGGGTCATTGGCACCAGAGCTACATTAATGCACTGTACTTGAACAACTGGGATTCACCTTAGCTTCTGGTGACTAACACCAGAAGCAGCGTATAAAAAAATCCACTCCCACCCTAGAAAATCTGAGTAATGACCCCACTACACTCTGCAAAATCAGAATGGTAGCAATTCATTCTAAATTTCTTGGTGCCACTGGAATCTACCAGGTGGACATAGGGGAGAACCTACCTGCATTCCACCTTTTTGGTGACTCATACTCTCTAGAGTAAAATCTGTAGCCCTTGTAGTCACCCTGTAGGACTGGAACAGTGTCCAGTTCAATCCTTTAGTCCTAGCAGGAGTAAGGCTGTTGGTATTATAAGCCACAGCAGTTGGACCCTCCTAGCAGGACCTGGGAAGTGTCCATCCATATCACACAATCCTAGAGCCACAGCAATTATTGTCACAAGCCCCAGCATCACCCAGGCTTGCCAGTAAGACAAGGGGGCAGCCACCACTGTCTCCCTCAGCACCATTAACAAGCTCTTGACTATCACATTCACCAGCAGACTGGCACGAACACCCTGTGGACCAAAGATACACAGCTAAGGAAGCCCTTATTCATCTCAAAGCCACACTTCTATCCATATGAACTGCATCTGACTAGCCCACTATGTCATTCATACACACAGCTGGCACTGATTAAGACAAATGAAATCACTCAGACTATAATCTTGAGTTCATCTAGAACCAAAGCCAAAGCAATAAGCCAAGTGGTACTCTGCATACCAGCTACACCATAAAATCATACAATAAAACCTACTGCACAAAGAAGAAGAGACAAACACACCTGATGGGCAGGCATTAATGCAGGGACAAAGGAGACATGAAGAAGCAAGGTAGCATGAAGCCTCCAAACACACGATGCTCCTCCAGAATTAGACCCTGTACTGGAAGAAATCTTTGAAATGACAGATATAGAATTCAAAATAATGACTGTATAGAAACTCAGTGAGATACAAGAGAGCACAGGCAGATAGATTAAAGAAGTGAGGAAATCAGTGTGTGACATGAATGAAAATATTACTAAGGAGATATATCTCATTAATAAGAACCAAATAGAAATAGAATTTTTTGAGATAAAATCTCCAATCAGTGAAATAAAGAATATGATTGAGAGCCTTAAAAGGAGAATGAACTAAGTGGAGGGAAGAATTTCTAACATCAATTTCTAACATCAAAATAATTGGAATTATATTAAGTAATTCAAACAAAAATAAAGAGGAAATAATTAGAATGAAGTCAGTCTACACAAAATAGGGGATACCAATAAATAGCCTAATATTTATATTATAGGTATTCTGAAGGAGACAAAACAGAAAAAGCTCTGAGAACCTGCTAAATGAAATAATCTTTGAAATTTCGCAGGTCTTGAAAGAGACATTGACATCTAGATACAAGAAGCTCAAAGAGGCCGGCGCCATGGCTCAGTTGGTTAATCCTCCAATACCAATAGCATTCTTAACAGAATTAGGAAAAGCAATCATAAAATTCATGTGGAATCAAAAAGACCCAGAATAGTGAAAGAAATCCTGAACAAAAATAATCAAACTGGAGGCATCACAATACCAGTCTTCAAAGCATACTACAAAGCTATAGCAATCAAAACAGCATGGTAACTGCCATAAAAAATAATACATAGAACCATGGAACTGAATAGAAAGTCCAGAAATTAATCTATATACACATAGCAAATTAATTTTTGACAAAATTGCTCAGAACATACAGTAGAGTAAGGATAGTCTCTTCAACAAATGGTGCTGGCAAAATTGGATTTATACATGTAGAGGAATGAAATTAGATCCATATCTCTCACCATATATAAAAATCAACTCAAGATGGATTAAACTGTTAAATTTAAGATCTGAGACTATGAAGTTGCTAGAAGAAAACATAGGGGAAACACTTCAAGACTTTGCTGTATGGGATGAGTACTTGGATATGACCCCCAAAGCAAGGCAACAAAAGCAAAACTAAACAAATAAGACAACAACAAACTCAGATTTTACACAGCAAAGGAAACGATCAATACAGTAAAGAAATATTCAACAGAATGGGAAAAAATATTTGCAAATCACCTATCCAACAAAGGATTAATATCCAGAATATATCAGCAACTTGAAAAATCAACAACAAAACACAACAAATCCAGGTAAGAAATAGCCAAAAGATTTCAATAGTCAGGTCTCAAAAGAAAAAATACAAATGGCTAGTAAATATAAGAGAATACTCAATAGTGCAAGCCATCACAGAGGTGCACATCAAATCCACAAGGAGGTATCACCACACCCCTCCCTGTCAGAATGGCCAAAATCCAAAACACAGAAAATAGCAAATGCTGGTGAGGATGTGGACAAAGGGGAACACTTATACACTGTTGGTGTGAATCTAAATTAGTGCAGGCACTGGGGAAAACTGTGCAGATTTCTTTGAAAACTAGAAATAGATTTTCCATATGATCCAGCAATTCCACTACTGGGTATATATCCAAAAGACTTGAACAAAATGAATTAAAGAGACACCTGTACCACCATGTTTATAGCAGCACTGATCACAATAGCCAAAATCTGGGATCAACTAAGCTATTAATCAACAGATGAATGGATAAAGAAAATGTTATACACACACACACACATACAGACATACAATGGAATTTTATTCATCTATAAAAAAGAGAGAAATGTTACCATTTGCAGCAAAATGGACACAACTGAAGGACTGAGTGAAATAAGCTAGACCCAGAAAAACAAATACCACATATTTGTTCTTATATGTGGGAGCTTAATTAAAAAAAATAAACAAACAAAAACAGAGGGAAAGAAAGAAATGCCTATTTGTATTAGCATTGCTGCAAATATAGTTTTGTAAAAGTTTTTTTTTCACACCTTTGCAAACCAATAGTTAAAATGTTATACTAATATAGTTAAATGATCTGTGATTACTTAAACATTTACTGTTTATGGGTAAAACGGTCATTTTTCCACTGAATTTGCAGAGTCAAAATAAAAGTGTAGTGAGTGTGGCTAAAAGCTAATTGCAGATCTCTTGCTTCTATACATATTAGCTTTGCTTGCTTACAGCTAAGGGTGTACCTTGTGAAACTATGTGGGCCCAAAATTCTCAGCAACTAGGTTGACCGAAATGCGTCCTTCACTGTTATCTTACAACCATAACTTGGATCTCTTATTGGGTTTGGTTTTGTTAACTGATATCTTACAACCATATTCTGGTTTACTTTTTATTGTTCACTGCATACCAGGGGTTCGGTTCAAAATTGTGAGCCCTAGTGGACAGAATACTATAAAAAGCTGTGTAACTCACTGTTGGGGGCCGCACTCTGGTAAGGAGTGTCAGTCCCAGTTGGTGGCCAGTCCAGATTGGTTGCATCACCTCTCATTTGTCTCTCATTTGCCTCTCATTTTCAATAAAATTCATGTGTGACTTTCACTGGTTTTTGTAATATTTCATTTTAGCTGATGAATAGATGCAACAAATTATTGTTTATAGCCATTGTTTACATTCCCACTAAATTAGGGTCCTTGTGCCTTTTACTAGTTAAACTTCTTATTTGGTGAACTAGTAAGAATTTTTACTATAATTTAATGTTAAAATATGTTATTTCAAAATCTAAAAAAAAGGAGATAAAAGGAGAAGGCAGGAGAGTGAGAGGGAGAAAGGGGTACAAAGGAAGGAAAGGAGGAGGTGAATATCATTATGTTCTTAGAATTGTATCTACAAACCACAATGAATCCATTACAAACTAATTAAAATTAAAATTAAAAAATTAAAAAAACCTGAACAGACCAATAGTGAGTATTGGGATTCAATCAGTACTAAAAAGCATCCCGACAAAGAGAATCCTGGGAATAGAGGGCTTTACTAATGAATTTTGCCAAATCTATAAAGAATAATACCTACTAAAACAACTCCAAAAAGATGGAAGGGTGGAAACCCTCATAAGCTCATTCTATGAGACCTGAATTACCCCCGCTACCAAAACCAGACAAGGAAACAACAAATAAAGAAAACCACGGGCAAATATTCCTGATAAACACAGATGTAAAAACTTACACCAAAATAGTAGTAAGATGAATCCAAAACTATATCAAGAAGATCAAAAAGATTGAAAAGATCATTAATGTCAAGTGGGATTCATCCTAGGGATGCAAGGATAATTCAACATATGCAAGTCAGTAAGCATTATATATCACATCCATAGAATAAAGGGCAACAAAAGCCTGAAAATGGTTCTATTAAGATCTAGAACAAAACAGCAATGCCCTTGCACCAAACTTATTCAACATAGCATTAGAAGTCCTAAGCAGCAAAATTAGGCAAGACAAATAAATAAAAATCAAATTGGGGAGAAGAGAGTTAGATTATCTATTTGCAGAAGATATGATTTTACATTTATAAAACCAAAAAAACACTTTTTTTTTAAAGTTTTTTTTTTCAACCAGTGGTCTTATGTAGAACAAACAGAGCAACAACAATAACCACAACAACAAAAATACTAAAAGGAATAAAATAGTAAGTTGTTCCTCAACAGTCAAGACAAGGGCTGATCATGTCATTGTCTCTCATAGTGTCCATTTCACTTCAATTTTTAAAAATATTTATTTTACTCACTTGAAAGGCAGAGTTAGATAGAAACAGACTGAAAAGTCTTCTGTCCACTAGCCTACTCCCCAGATGGCCATAAGGGTTGGAGCTGGGGCAAACTGAAGTCAGTAGCCAGGAGCTTCCTCCAGGTCTCCCAGGTGAGTGCAGTGGCCCAAGCACCTGTGCCATCCTCTGCTGCTTCCATGGGCGCATTAGCAGGGGCCTGGATAGGAAGTGGAGCAGCTAGGGACTCAAACTGGATTTCATACTGGCATCTCAAGTGGTGTTTTTATCTGCTAAACCACAACACCAATCCCACACCAAAACACTTTTAAAACTAACAAATTAAATCAATAAGATTTCAGGATACAAAATGAAAATAAAAGAAACAGTAGCCTTCTTATGACTAACGAACTTTCACAAAAGAAATCCAGACAGTAAACCTATTCACAATAGTTACCAAAACAAACAAACAAGAAGAGAAAACCCTAGGGATATATTATTACCCTAAATTAATATTACAAAACATTTATGAAATTGAATAGGACACTCCCCCCCACACACACACCCATACACACACATGAAGAAAGGTGTCCCATGTTCAAAGATTACAAGAATCAATATTATTAAAATGCCCATAATACTAAGCATTCTATCAAGTGAATGCAAGCCTTATCAAAATATCAATGGAGTTTACCTAAAGTCTAGAAATAGAATTACTATATGTTCTAAAAATTCTATTTGGGGACATATTCAAAGGGAATGAAATCATATTTTAAAGAGACACTTGTACTCACAAGTATCCCTTTGCAGCACTTTTTACAATAACCAATATGCAGAATCAACCTAAGAGTTCATTGTTAGGTGAATGTGTAACAAAAATGTGGCATTTATACACAACATAATACTATTCGACCATAAAAACAGAAAGAAATTCTGTCACTTGTGGCAACATGGGTGGAATTGGAAAAGGATAAATATAATAGGCACAGAAAGTCACATGCTACATGTTCTCAATTATACTAGTATTTGAAAGCAAAGAAAATCCAATCTCTTAGAAATGAAGAAAATATTTGTCTCTTTGGGACTGGCTTATTTCACTCAGCATGATGTTTTCCAGATTCCTCCATCTTGTTGCAAATGACCGGATTTCATTATTTTTTACTGCTGTATAGTAGTCTATGGAGTACATGTCCCATAATTTCTTTATCCAGTCTACTGTTGATGGGCATTTGGGTTGGTTCCAGGTCTTAGCTATTGTGCATTGAGCTGCAATAAACATTAATGTGCAGATGGCCTTTTTATTAGCCAAATTAATTTCCTTTGGGTAAATTCCAAGGAGTGGGATGGCTGGGCTGCATGGTAGGGTTATATTCAAGTTTCTGAGCAATCTCCAGACTGACTTCCATAGTGGCTTAACCAGTTTGCATTCCCACCAACAGTGGGTTAGTGTCCCTTTTTCCCCACATCCTCTCCAGCATCTGTTGTTGGTAGATTTCTGAATGTGAGCCATTCTCACCAGGGTGAGGTGAAACCTCATTGTGGTTTTGATTTGCATTTCTCTGATTGCTAGTGATCTTGAACATTTTTTCATGTGTCTGTTGGCCATTTGGATTCCTCTTTTGAAAAATGTCTATTGAGGTCCTTGGCCCATCTCTTAAGTGGGTTGTTTGTTTTGTTGTTGTGGAGTTTCTTGATTTCTTTGTAGATTCTGGTTATCAACATTTTATCTGTTGCATAGTTTGCAAATATTTTTTTCCCATTCTGTTGGTTGCCTATTCACTTTCCTGACTGTTTCTTTTGAAGTACAGAAACTTCTCAATTTGATGCAATCCCAAATGTTAATTTTGGTTTTGACTGCCTGTGCTTCTGGGGTCTTTTCCATGAAGTCTTTGCCTGTGCCTATATCTTGCAGGGTTTCTCCAATGCTCTCTAATAATTTGATGGTTTTGGGTCTTAGATTTAAGTCTTTAATCCATGTTGAGTGGATTTTTGTGTAAGGTGAAAGGTAGGGGTCTTGCTTCATGCTTTTGCACATGAAAATCCAATTTCCCCAGCACCATTTATTGAATAGACTATCCTTATTCCAGGGATTGGTTTTGGATCTTTGATCAAATATAAGTTGGCTGTAGATGTTTCAATTGATTTCTGGTGTTTCTATTCTGTTCCATTGATCTATCCATCTGTTTCTGTACCAGTACCATGCTGTTTTGATAACAACTGCCCTGTAATATGTCCTGAAATCTGGTATCGTGATGCCTCCAGCTTTGTTTTTGTTGTACAAGGTTGCTTTGGCTATTTGAGGTCTCCTGTGTCTCTATATGAATTTCAGCATCATTTTTTCTAGATCTGAGAAGAAGGTCTTCGGTATCTTGATTGGTATTGCATTGAATGTATAAATTGCTTTTGGGAGAATAGACATTTTGATGATACTGATTCTTCCAATCCATGAGCATGGAAGATTTCTCCATTTTTTGGGTATCCTCTTCTATTTCTTTCTTTAAGGTTTTGTAATTTTCATCGTAGAGTGAATTAAGCCAGTCCCAAAGAGACAAATATCATTTGTTTTCCCTGATCAGTGATAACTAACTGAGCACCAAAGGGGAAACCTGTTTAAGTGAAATGGACACTATAAGAAACAATGACCTGATCAGCTCTTGTCCTGACTGTTGATGTACAATGTAATACTTTATCCTTTTTAGTATTTGTTGTTGGTTGTTGTTGTTCTAGTACTAGTGGTTGAACTCTGTAATTAACACACAATTATTCTTAGGTGTTTAAATTTTAACTGAAACAAGATCCCTGTTAAATATAAGAGTGGGAAAAAGAGAGGCAGGAGATGTACAATTTGTGACATGCTCAATTGGACTTGCCCCAAATGGTGGAGTTTAAATGCACCAAGGGATTCCAATACAATCCCATCAAGGTGGCATGTACCAATGCCATCACAGTAGTCCAAGTGATCAATTTCAGTTCACAATTGATCACTCTGATAGGTCTAAGAGTCAAAGGGATCACATAAACAAGATTAGTGTCTGCTAATACTAACTGATAGAATCAAAAAGGGAGAGAACAATCCAACATGGGAAGCGGGATACACAGCAGATTCATAGAATGGCAGATGTCCTAAATAGCACTCTGGCCTCAGTATCAGCCCTTAAGTCATTCAGATCTGGCTGAAGAGCCCATGAGAGTATTGTAGGCATGGAAAGCCAAGACACCCTGGAAAAGAAAAAAAAAAAAAAAGAAGAAGACCTAAATGAAAGATCTCTGTTAGTGAGATCCCAGTGGAAAGAACAGGGCCATCAAAGAAGGAGGTGCCTTTCTCTGAAGGGAGGAGAGAATTTCCACTTTGACTATGACCTTGTCTAAATATGATCAGAGTCAGTGAACTCAAAAGGCTTCCATAGCCTTGGCAACTCATGACTAGAGCCTAGGGAGATTACTGACGCCATAAACAAGAGTGTCAAATTGTTAAGTCAACAACAGGAGTCACTGTGTACTTACATCTCATGTGGGATCTGTCCTTAATGTGTTGTCTAATGTGAAGTGATGCTATAACTAGTACTAAAACAGTGTGTTACACTTTGTATTTCTGTGTGGGTACAAACTGATGAAATATTTACTTAGTATATACTGAATCAATCTTCTGTATATAAAGATAATTGAAAACGAAAAAAAAACCTGGTGTTAAATTGGAAATTGCATAGAAAATTAATTAATTTTTAAAACATATCATGTAGGATCTCTGTCTTTAATTTGCTGTACACTGTTATTTAATGCTATAACTAGTACTCCAACAGTATTTTTTCACTTTGTGTTGCTATGTGGGGGCAAACTGTTGAAATCTTTGCTTAATATATACTAAACTGATCTTCTGTATATAAAGAGAATTGAAAATGAATCTTGATGTGAATGGAAGGGGAGAGGGAGCAAGAAAGGGGAGGGTTGCGGGTGGGAGGGAAGTTACGGGGAGGAAGCCATTGTAATCTATAAGCTGTACTTTGGAAATTTATATTCATTAAATAAAAGTTTTAAAAAAAGAAATGAAGAAAATAGTTGTTGCTGGAGGCTAGGATTGTGCAGAGAAGGGTATGGCAAGAAGATGGTTAACAGGTCCACAGGTGCCAGTTGATAGGAGGCGTACTTTCTTATGTTCTATAGCACAATAGGGTAACTATGGTTGACAACAATTACGTTTTTCAAAATAGCTAATAGAAAAGGAATCTAAATGCTCCCAATAGAAAGAAATGAAAAACATTTTAGGTGATAAGTATGTCAGTTGCCCTGATTGGATCATAACGCATGGTCTACATGTACTGAAATATTATCCACTTGCCTGGGTCTTCACTCAGGCTTCACTCACAGCTCCAGCTCTCTGCTAAAGTACACCCTGACAGACAGTGATGGCTCAAGTAGCTGGCTTCCTGTCACCCACATGGGAGAGCTGGATTGAGTTCCTAGCTCCCAGCTTTTGCTTGACTAAGCCCCAGCTATTGTGAACATTTGGGGAGTGCACCAGTAAATAGAAGCACTCTCTCCCTCTGCCACCCCTGCCTCTGCCTCTCAGTCTCTCAAATAGATTTAAAATGTTTTTAAAAGTCACATGCTATTCTATAAATATGTATAATTATTATGTGTCAATTAAAACTTTTAGTTTTTAAAATATGAATACAAGAAAATGTTGCAGCAATAGTCTTAAATTAAAACAGAAATCAACAGACACCATTTTTGGCTTCCAAAACTCTACAAAACTATGCAATTCCAGGAAATGTTTGGTTACAGCTACAAATACTTCCTACATTGCTCTGGACTGTATAATCTATTTGGAAAAATAACTTGGCAATATGAAGCAAAAGCATACATCTAGTAGTTTTATTCCACGGAATTTACCCAAGTATGAAAAAAGACGTATATGTGAAGATATACATTATATTTTCATTTATTTTAGAGAAATTAAGAAACAAATACTAAATTGTATTATATCTAGTCAATAGATTAATATGTGATCATAAAAATGATATTTATGAAGATTATTAAATAACTTGAGAAATGCTTATAACTTCCAAAATTTCTATTAAGCAAAGTAAAACACTAAATTATATGATTAGAATGTTATTTTTATAAAAAATATACATATAATTAAGGCTAGAAGCTAACATACCAAAATGTTATTAGAGATAGTATTAACACAATGTCTTTAAACCAAGCCTGAATTGCAATCATGTGATAATAACTTTCAAGAAACTCTGACAGAGGGCATACTTTCATAGAATCTGATTTTTTGGCTCTTCCAGTAAAAATGAAGCAAAACCCTGATGAAAAAAACTAGGTTGCAAACAATGATAATAAGTTTCTTGTTTTCTAATTTTGTCCTCATTTTCAGAATTAAACCAGTATACATGGTATGATATAAAAGTGTCATAGTTAAACCCATTAATAGCAGTAGTAACAATAGTAACAACCTTTTATCTTTTTCTTTTTCTTTTCTTTTCTTTTTTTTTTTTTTTTTTTGACAGGCAGAGTTAGACAGTGAGAGACAGAAACAGAAAGAAATGTCTTCCTTTTTCCGTTGGTTCATCCCCCAAATGGCTGCTATGGCTGGCACACTGTGCCGATCCAATGCCAGGAGCCAGGTGCTTCCTCCTAGTCTTGCATGTGGGTGCAGAGCCCAAGCACTTGAACCATCCTCCACTGCCTTCCCAGGCCACAGCAGAGCTGGCCTGGAAGAGGAGCAACTGGGACAGAATCCAGCATCCCAACTGGGAATAGAACCCGGGGTTCTGGCGCTGCAGGTGGAGGATAAGCCAAGTGAGCCAGCGCTGGCCAAAAGCAACCTTTTATTAAGCACTTAGTTCGGATACACGCTTTCCTTTAATTCTCAAAGTAGATTTGTTGCATAAGTGTTGCTAATCTGATTTTATAATCAAGGAGACTGATACTGAAAGAAATTAAGGGGCTTCCCATGAAGTTGTAATTAGCACAGTCACAATTCGAAGCTCTCCCGATTTTATTTGATAAAATAAGAGGACAAAAGTATGGCATGACACCCGGAAGGATGACATTGGCAATGCGTAATCTTCAGTGGTTTTGATGACTTCAGTAACTGGATTAAGGTTTGTATTCACTTGTTTGTTTTAGTCATACTGAAAATATACAACCATATCACATTTACAGAATCTGACACAGAAATGCGCAACTTTGTGTAGAATCCAAGAATGCATAGTAGATGAGATATGAGAAATGCATTTCAATTTTCAGATATATGGCTCTCAACTGACCTCCTCTAAATTAGAGAATCAATACAAACTACCTTCTCCTTGCCCTCCAAATGCATTTTTAGTTTTATTTTTCTTTATCATAATACAATTCTGATATGGACAGAATAGTCATTTGTACCAAGATTCTTAGACACCAAAGAGTCTATAAAACTCCTTTATAAAGTTTTTGTGAAGAATGTGAGTTATGAGAGGAAATATTTACAAAATAAATAAACCAGTTTTCACCTTAGAAGAGATCACTCTATTTGTCCTCATGCCATCCCTTTCTAAAGTCACCATCAGAAAGTTGAAACAAAAACTTAGGCTCAATAGTTGCACTTCATTTTTCACTTAAAGTTTGAGCAATCCATGATCAAGCACACAAATAACTTCAGAAAGAAAAAATCATTAAGCAAAATTACATGTGAGAAAAGATATAATAGTTAATTAGTAAGTTAATCATGTCCGAGATTTAGACCCTGTGTTTGGCAGACATTTGAACAGGGAATTTCCTTTCAACTGTTAATTCTTACAGGATAATATATATTAAACACTAAATCAGTTTTAGAGTTTGGTTCAGATATTGCTACTAATTAGTTTTGGCTGATATTGAAGTATTTTGTATGCTCCATTTATAAAAGCACTGTTTGCCCATCTGTTCATAGGTTGAAAGTGATTAAAGGATACTTATTTTGGCTGTTGTAAAAGCCAAATACTTTTTAAGCTGCAAATACGTGACAAAACCAGTTCAGGTTGCCAAGTTCAGAAATATATTAAAAGAGATTTGTGATGGCTCCCTCTCCCAATTCCTCTTCCAACCTACATTATCAGAAAGTAAATATCACCGCTTTCTTGATTAGACTAGCATGCCTGCTTTGTCCAAATGCCTTGCAATTTAGTTATAATTTACACAATTTACTCTGATTTGGATCTTCTGCTACCAAGCTGTGTCGAGGGCTTTCGTTTCCTGTACACACAGCCTTGAAGTGGAAACATGTGATGCCCTCGTGCTTTGAATGCGGGATTTGAAAGCAACTTGGGTAATCAGTGAAACAAGTTTGTGGCCTGGTTTAATCCCCTAAATGAGGTCTATTCAGTTTGAAAACAATGCATTAAATTCATCATGAGTTTTACAGATTTTTTAAGAAAAGCCATGTAACATATTTCTATGAGATTCAACTTTTGTCTCAATATCATCTCACTACTCCATTTCCAAATCTTCCCAAGGGTTTAGCACTTCACTCTAGTAAAACCTGTTCACTTTGAAAATCAAAGCAGGGTTCCTGGAACTTTCTAAAATAAGATGCAATCCTCCTGAAGTGGAAGATAATGTCATGTTAATTCACTACAATTTTCAAATAGTTTAACTATCTGAACAAGATGTGTTTGCTGCTTTTACTCTCTTTATACTCCACCATTCCTCACCATGCTATCCTGCCCAAACACACCCCTGTCAACAAAAACAAGTGCCCTCCTTGCTGTGGCTGCTCCTAGGTGCACAACAATCTGTTTTATTAGATCATATGTAAGCAGGGAGACTGCTACACTACATAAGTCTCCAAGAGTATTTGAATTTCTGGATAGGTTACTCTTCACTTAAATAGAAAAAGCATCTCAGGAAGTAAGATGTTTAAGGCAGTCAATATGAGAGAAGAAAACCAGGTCAGTAAAGGCGGCTGCAGAAATTTCCCTAGCCCATTATACTTTCCTAAGAAGAGATGGCTTCATTGTTATATCTGCTGTTGCAGCTGCTGCTTGGTTTCAAATTTCCAACAGTTTTGTCTCAAAACAAAATAGCAATTTTTAAATTCCAAATTATTTCAAAAAATACAATGATGTATTCCCTCTTAGCACAGTTAAACATTCTGTGAGAGCACTACTTATTATGAATTAAATTGAAATTATCATTTCACATAATAGAAAATGTAAAACCAGAAACTGAATTGATTCTGACTTGGTGATCAAGATAATCTATGATGTACTTTCACGGAAATTTCATTATCCAAACATTTGAAACTCCTTTTTATTGTTCCTACATTTTTACTCGTAGGCCACTGAAGACAACTGCCCTTAAAGACAACTGAAATGACTGGGGGTGTTTCTAACAACAGTGTAATGGGAGTTGGTGCTTCCATGGCACAGTGGTCATTTTTCACAGGCCTATCTAAGGGATGAAGAACACACTGAATTGTTCTCCTCTTCCTCCCAATATAGTAATTTATTCCATTTGCATAGACCTCTGTTCCCAATCCAAACTTCAGTCAGTCATCGAAGACATTTCTATCAAATCTATTCAAAATGGGTGGAATTAATGACAATTTGGTCCCTGAGAACAGATTCTGTGTCCTTAAAACAGGGATTTTAGATAATAGGGTTTACGGTAATGAAATGAATTCCCACAAAAATTATAGTGTTTCTGAAACAATTGCTGATACTATACTCAATATTTTATTACCTATTTCATGGATGTTTTAGACTCTCGTTTCCAGGAGATTAGGAGACCATCAAGCAGGAGCACACAAAGTGATGAGCAGGCAACTGTAGGCCAAAGCCCATTAGAAAAGCGGGATATGCAAACAGTCTTACAGCAAGAGAAAGGGTTTTCTTGATCCCCTTTCCCCATGCTTCTGCCTCCTGGATATTTGTCTTTATGAGTTTCTCCATGAAAAAGTAATTGCAAATTTGATATTCCCTGATTAAGACTTCATCCTCATTGTACTATTGGGCAGGATTACTATGCTTTAAAGATGAGAATTTTTGTTTGTTTTTATGGCCTTACCCTACTTGAGCATCTCCTTGGAGATCTTATTTCTTCTATGCATGAATCCTACCCACACAGGGCCTTCTCCTTGAGCTAAGCCCAGTTACTGATTTCATGTGGCTAGTTGATTCCTTATTCTGCTAATGTAGCTTCAGCAGACTCCAGTGAAACCCTATCAAACCCATGCATATGAGTGAGGAAGTAGACTTAAAAGTTGAAATCTTAGTATAGAGTTGATCTTCTGTATATAAAGATAATTAAAAATGAATCTTAGTGAAGAATGGGATGGGAGAAGGAGTAGGAGATGGGATGGTTTGGGAGTGGTAGGGCGGGTATGGGGGGGAAGAACTGCTATAATCCAAAAGTTGTACTTAGGAAATTTACATTTATTAAATAAAAGGTTTCTGAAAAAAATTTTAGGAGTTAGGTCCTCTCTATTCCAGGGAAAAAAAGCAGGTCTCAGTTTAGTCTGAATCCTAAGTCACCATATGATAACTGAGTTTACCAGAGAACACAACTATCAGTCAATAACTGGTTGTCGTCTCACCTATTGCTACAATAAACCCCCCAATCTAATAAGGTTAGACTGGGGAAACAAACGGTGGAGACATGGTATCTCTGGGGGCTTTTACCAGTGCTGAACTCAGACCACATTCAGAGCTCTAGGTTACTGACAGTCCACAGCTTGTGTATGCAGTTCTCTTGAGCAGAGTCCTTGAGTGAGAGAATGAGTAGTGGAAGCAAAAACAAAATCCACAATTGATAACTAAACAAAATTCAAAATTCTAGTCATAGTAATTGATTAGTAGTGGCTGAAAGTGGGGAAAAGGGGCATCTTGAAGGCCAAGGAAATACAAATAACCCAGGAAAGATGTGAAAATGGAGGATCAGGACAGGACACACTAACACCATAAAGTGATAACTGGGAAATAAATTGATAATTGAGGCAAATATTTTCCCTAAACTTGGGTAACTATCACTAAGAATCAATGCTGAGGAAGGCAAGTCTAGAAAATAAAGATACAGCAATGTAGCAACACTTGATTTGGAGATCATTGTGGAGTTTAAAAATGGTAACATTTATAGTGGATGCAGATTTCTGGAGCTATTTTATAAGACTTCTTCTTATCACAAGATCATAGGACTGGGATAGCATCAAGGTGTTTTACCATAGTTTTCTCTATTATTAACTAGACAACCATAGCAAAAAACAACTGAGTCATCCAAAGAATTGATAGAGCCAGGGGAATAAATATCAAATATACTCAAATACATCCACCAGCTTGCTGCGCAAAATGTGGTCTGTAGACCAGCAGGTCATCATCACCTGGGATTTTTCAGAAATTGAATATTAACAAGCTGTACTGATTCTTCCATGCTCAAAAAGAATGACTATCAGGCTGAAAAGGATAGAACAAATAATGATAGGAGACAACTAAAGCTCAGGCCAAGGGAGTAGTCCATAAACAAAATTGAAGCTGCTCTCAGGTCAGTAAGTTTTACTTTTTTTTTTTTTTTTTTTTTTTTGACAGGCAGAGTGGACAGTGAGAGAGAGAGACAGAGAGAAAGGTCTTCTTTCCGTTGGTTCACCCTCCAATGGCCGCCGCGGCTGGCGCACTGTGGCCGGCGCATCGCGCTGATCCGATGGCAGGAGCCAGGTGCTTCTCTTGGTCTCCCATGGGGTGCAGGGCCCAAGCACTTGGGCCATCCTCCACTGCACTCCCTGGCCACAGCAGAAAGCTGGCCTGGAAGAGGGGCAACCGGGATAGAATCCGGCGCCCTGACCGGGACTAGAACCCGGTGTGCCGGCGCCACAAGGCGGAGGATTAGCCTAGTGAGCCGCGGTGCCGGCCTTGGTCAGTAAGTTTTAAATAACAGTGTCTATCAGTTACTTGGCTGGTGGGTGAGGACTCACTATGATTGTAGTTTCCATATTATTCTATCATTATATCCAGTTCTGTCTGTCTGGTCTCTCTGTCTCTGTATGTGTGTATGTGTGTGTGTGTGTATTTATACACATACATAATACAAATACACACACTGAAAACAACTTATTTTTCTTTGTATAAAAAAATGAAAGGAGCCTTTCTGTCTCTCTCATTTCTAACTCTACCTGTCAAATAAAACAAAGTTTTAAAAAGTGGGGGAGGGCAGCACCATGGCTCACTAGGTTAATCCTCCACCTGTGGCGCCAGCATCCCATACTGGTGCCAGGTTCTATTCCCAGCTGTTCCACTTCCAGTCCAGCTCTCTGCTGTGGTCCAGGAGTGCTTGGCCGCCTGCACCCAGATGGGAGACCAGGAGAAAGCACCCGGCTCCTGGCTTCAGATCGGCACAGTGCCAGCCATAGCGGCCATCAGGAGAGTGAACCAATGGAAGGATGACCTTTCTCTCTGTCTCTCTCTCACTGTCTAACTCTATCTGTCAAATAAAATTAAATAAAGTTCAAAAAAATTAAGAGAGAAGGGAGGAAGAAAAGGAGAATAGAATGAGAACATGTTAACATATCAGAAACAGTTTCAGGGTTTGTCTTCTTTTTTTCTTCAGAATTCAAATCAATACAAAGTATTGTCCTTGGGAAGTTGAACCCCAAAGCCAGGCTTCATGAGTTGATCTATAGGATCTGAAGTTGGTTCCCACTTTACATTAAATGTAAATACTTGGTTTTCTCCTAAACATTATTCTTTAATGGGCATTTTTTTTTACTGTGCTGTGCACCTGTTCCGTTCCTCTATCTAGTACTCCCCATTCCTTTGCAGAACTATGCTTCTCCCACTCACGAGTCAAATGACTCTTCCATGATTTAACAGGAGCTGATACTGTATTCCAAATTGGGGAATCAGTCAGAATATTTGCTTTTTTTTTTTTTTTTTTTTGGAAGGGGTGGAATTTGTGAACTTGAGTGAAGAATGGGCAGATTGTCCTTATTTTTGTTTTTCTATATATGTAAATATACCACCACATTTTTGGGTAGAGCAGGGCATAACTGAATTAAAGACACTTAGAAGTCAGCCATTTTCCTTATCACATGAAGAAGAATGTTGAAAGAGGTATTTAAGCCAAGAGAAGACTGCAGAGATCTAAAATGAAAGCAAGGAGAACACCCTCTGGAGATAGCCCTTGAGTCATTGAATCCCTAGAGCTTTCAGTGCTAAACAGGTCCACAGAAGAGATGCCCATCATATTCTGTGGCATGGAACCCCTACTTAAATAATTCAAGTTTTATTTTTACTTATGATGGCTTGAACTCCCATCTCAATTATGATACTGTGGCCACCTTACATGTATAATTAGTGAAAAGCAGTTGAGAGACTTAATCTGTAAAGAGAAATTTGGTAACACAAGGTGGCTTCAAGAAGACCAGTATGTACCAGATCAAGGGATACAGATATTGAGCTTCACACAGACAACTGTCTGAAAACCTGGAGTTTTCTGCTACAGTCTATGTTGGGACCATGTGGTAGAAGATCTACCTTTTGAATAGAGAGAGAATCTCTGAGTTTCCTTAAACACTCAGAGTCTAAAATTCCCCAAAGACAGAACACAAAAACTGAAGTGTGAGTAGAGAAATGTTGTTCATAATAAATTTATTTTCAAATAATAAGAATGCCTAGGCCGGGTACTGATCCAGAATAATCAGCTGAAAGAATATATCTCATGATAAGCAAGCTAACAAAATTTCAGAAAAGACCAAAAGAAAGTTATTAGGGAGAAAACTTTAAAATTATTTTGAGATAAGAGAATTTGGTCCTTTTTCAGGAAAAAGTGATGATAAACAGAAAAAATGAAATTCATTTATATATAAAAAGAAAACATTCAAGAACCTGTCTACAACATCAGACTCTGCAGTGTGAATTTCATATTTCGATATGCAGTAGATACAATATTCCGTTATTTGATTATATTATATAAAATGTAAATTGATATTTCAATTTTGCCATTAAAATTATCTTTCATCTATATATTTACATGGATTATATGAATGCTTAGAAGCCCAGATATTTCTTTTAAAAATAAGGGAAACTTAAGGGTCCCAAAATGGTACATTTTAGTTCACAGATGGTATACTTAAATGTTAATACTTCCAATTTACAGAATTGAGGCAAATTAAATACTAAAAGGGTAAAAAGTTAACGACCAGCATCTGAATTTATAACTATAAATTTAATATTATGAATCAACAGAATATTTTGGAACTAAAGATCTAATATTATATGAATTAAAGATCTATCAATTTTTTACTCAGAAATCAATTAGATTTTTTTAAAAGAATTACATGTTTCACAAGTTCAACAAAAGAAAATTTTATCAACGTCATATTAATCTGCAAAGGATTATCAGCTCATTGCAAAAAGACATCAAGAGAGTGTAGTATTATATTCATGGAATGCAATAGGTTATCTGAATAAAACAGAGATGTCTGAAATATACTTAGAGGTACTAAACAAATCCAAGTGGCCCTCAAGGAAAATTTTTTATATATAAAGCAAATCTTGTTCATAGAAAATAAAATGAAAATGTCATTTCAATAGCACAATAGATCACAATCTATATAGCTCCCAGCTCACAATTTAGCTTAGATATTGTTTTCCTTAATAATAGAAACTGCCTTTGATACTTTAAAGAAACCATTTAAAAATTGGAGTAAAATAGATTAAGTATAAAAAAAAGTTAACAGAGATTAAGAAGATGATGCTATGAAAAGAAGAGATCTCACTTCACTGCAAAGTACAGCTAAATCCTAACTCTGCTGAGGTAAAAAGAAAAGTGCATATTACAATTCATGTATAAATTTCATTTTTAAAAAATTAAGAATGACACATCTTTGACTCTCTAGCTTAGAAATATTATACTAAATATTTCACTTTATAAAAGAAATGAAAGCCAGAAAAATGTTCTTTGGCAATTCCAATTAAATTGAGATTGACTGGTTTTCTTTGAAATGTTTTAACATAAACCTCTTTTTCCTTAAAACTGATTTTTGGCTTTCTCAACCTTATTTTAAACTTACAGATTTCCACCAATCTTCGCAAACTTATTTATTTAATTCTAATAATTTCAATATTCATCATTTAAATTATCTGGGAAGGAAATAAGAACCTTCATTTAGATACAAACTGTGTTTTAATTTTCATCTATGAAAATTATTGTCTATAAATTTGGATACCAGTGTATATGAAATCAATATTTATATAGTATATTTACAAAATCAAGGCAAAAATATCATTTTCCCTGGTAAAAATACAGAAACACATATTTTAGAATCTTCAAATAAAAATATTCACAAATATGAGTCTTGTTTTTTTTGTTCGTTTGTTTGTTTGCAGCAATCATAAGCAAGGTAGCAAGGTTTATTGCAACCTACTTAATTCGTGCTAAATTTGTGAGACTCCAGCATTATAGCTATTTAATACTGCTGTTAACAAAAAGTCATGTATACCAGATGTTCGCTTCTATAAACAAATGCATAAACAGGACAGCAACTTCGTTTCTTCCCTTTCTGAATACTGAAATCTCTGCAGTTGAAACAACAGGAAGACAAACAAAAACATAGGGAAAATCTGCTTCTTAGTTTTGTGATCACGGAAGATTGGGACAGAAATAAAGGAGGACTGACCATTTATCCATATAAGGCAACAGCTTCCATTCCTACCAAGAATACAATTGGGTGCTCACATTAGCAGTAATTCCAAATCCAGTGCAGCAGCAGCAGTTTTCCTTTGCTCAACTTCCCCACTCCCACCTTTTAAAGCCAAGTGACTGCCTCCTTTAAAAATCCTGCTGAGTGGGTGCATAAAGCGGTCCTATTTGCCAACTGTGGAGGGTTCCCGCAAAGCTTGTGAGTATGTGTAAATTAATTCCTTCCGTCATTTTTTTTTTTTTTCCCCATAACTAAGAAGAGAACCAGGAAAACAGACTCTCTTGTGTTTACTGCAGCCTGGCAATGGTAATATATGTGTGAAATATTTTTACCCTTGAAATGCAAAAGTACTTAGATATTGGCCAGTACATTATCGAAGTTGACTGATGACTGATGGAAGTTTATAATATACTCTACCTCATGCAGGCTCTAAGGAAAGCTAGAGCTGAAAATATATGGGAATTTCTTCTGTAACAAGAAAAATCCTCTAGGCTAAGCTGTAAAATGGTCCCAACATGTGGAATCTAAAGTTGCACAGAATTTTTATGATGTGAATGAAGATGGATTGCAAATAAAGAGAATCTTAATACTGATTCACTTAAGTATATCCAACGAAATATATCTACATGTGTATTGTACACAATGATACTTCATAAAGTACACGGAAATGTGTATTATAAAAAATGGCATGGATTTAAAAATATTGCTTTATGTTAATCACAATTTTACTTTAGTTCTACACCACTTCCTTCTTTTTTAAATGATTTATTTATTTGGAAGGCAGACTGCCAGAGAGAGAAAGAAGGAGAGAGAATGAAAATATTTTATCTGTTGGTTCACTCCCCAAGTGTCTGGAACAGCCCCAAGGGGTAGGCCAGGAAGAAGCCTTGAGCCAGTAATTCCATTCAGGACTCCTACTAGGTGGCAGCGGTTCGAGCACCTGGGTGCCATCTGCTGCCTTCCCAGCTGCATTAGCAAGAAGCTGGGTTGGAAACAGAGCCACTGAAACGTTAACCAGTACTCAGATATGGGATGCCTGCATCCCAGCCGAAACACTGCCCCTCACCCCATTTCTTTCTCTTCTCCTCCTATGTCTCATGTATCTCTTCTTTCTTCTCCTCTTCCTCCATGATTCTACTCTACTAACACTTTTTAAATCACTAGAGCCATTACTGGCCACATTTACTAATTTATTAAATAAAGTCTAATCCAAGAGGCCCTCAAGGAAAATTGTTTATATATAAAGTAAATTCTTTTCATAGAAAATAAAACAAAAATGACATCTCACTAGCACAAGAGATCACAATTTATAGAGCTCCCAGTTCACAATTTTGCTTAGATATTGTGAGTGAATTCTGTGTGCACAAATACATTATTTTCCTTAATAATATAAATTGCTTCTGATACCTTAAAGATACCATTTAAAAATAACTTAAATCATCATCAGAAAGACTTAAAATTTAAGATGTAAATGGTATAAAGGCAGCATGACTAAGAATATCACTAAGAGTTCAGCATCAAGTACCTGTCACGATTCTTTTACTTTTGTGGTTCTTGAAGAAGTTCCTAAGCTTTCTGAACCTCAAATAACTACAAAAACACTCATAGTTGAGACTGTACAATTGTTTTGCATTGAAAAGCTAGACTAATTTTAATTCAGTAACACCTATAATGAAAAAAAAATTCTAATCAAACCAACCAGATAAAGAATATTTGCAGGAAAAAAAAAAGGAAATGCTGCTTTTAACACCATCAAATATTTTAGAAATAGTTTAAGCATGACAGGTAATACCTTTTTCTCTATAGTAGGTCTATTTTTAGGAAGGTTTTTAATAAAAAAAATTCAGCTTCTTTAAAAGACATGGGTTACTTAGATTTTTTAATGATATTTGTGTCAATTTTTCAAAAACATATTACTTTCAGTTGAAAATAACTGACATGAAGTTATTCAAATATTTCTTATTATCATTTTATTATCTATAGGATTTATAGTGATGCTGGCTTTTTCATTAATGAGATTAGTGATTTGTGTTTTCTCTCATCTTCTTTTTAAAAAGTTAATTTGAGAAAGAGAAATGGAGACAGAGAGACACAGAGACAGTCAGGGAAGAGTTCCATCTGCTGGTTCACCCCTCGAATGCCTTCAACAACCAGTGTGGAAGCCAAGAGCCAATCCAAGTCTCCCATCTGGATGACAAGGACACAGTCACTTGAACCATCACCACTGCTTCCCAGGGTCTGCATTGGCAGGAAGTGGGGCCAGGAGCTGGGGCAGAAATTGAATCCAGGCACTCTAGTATGGTTTGGTGACATCTTAACCGAAGTCTTAACCACTATGCCAAATGCTGACCCTTCTTTTTTTACTTTTTCTTGCTAATCAGTCTCCTATGGAGCTTAACAATTTTCATTAATCTTATCAAAAAAGTAACTTTGGCTTTGTTAACCTGCTACAATAATTCTGTATTTTCTATTGCATTGTTTTCTGTTCCCATATTTATAAAGCACGTTACTTACATGTACTGTTAGATAGAATGTATAATTACAGTCATTGGATATAGTCATCCATAAAAGTCAACTGGGTCTGTTTGTTTAAATCTTCTATATCTAGAATTCTGACTTTATTCTTTTTACAATATTTTTATTTTTGCACTGAGGTAATCTGTCATTACGTACACCTTAGTTTATTTTATAAAAGCTGCTTTAAAGCATTTGTCTGTGAATTATAGTATCTAAGTTTTTTTTTTTTTTTCATTTTGACATAACTAGAACCAACTAAAAACTATAAAAGTTGTTGGATTAGGTTGGACTCCTTGGAGTCTTTTCCACACATACCCATTTCAGGAGTCAGCCAAGAACTCAAGAAGAGTTTATATACAAACTCAGGCCTCCTCCCTCCCAGGCTTTATCCTTTTGGGGATTGCCCGATCAGTTTCCAGTCATTCAGGCAGTCCCAAATTCTGTCTTCTTACACCTCACCCCAGAACCACTGATGTTTTCTATGCTCTAGCAACCTCACCTGCATGACTTAGGAAAAACTAAAATAATTACCCATTGCAATTCCTTTCTTTCAAGATTCAAATCCCCCCCTGGTTTCCATCTGTGTGCCAGCACGCTCCAGTGCCTTCAATATTTCTTATATATTTCTCCACAAAATTAACTAATGAATGTATTCTCAGTGAATAAGAAAATACAAGTGTGAAATCGGCTTTCTTAAATTTAGAAACTTCATTCTTTCAACAATACCTTCTTTCCATTACATCCAAAAATCTAGCTCACAAAAGAGTGATTTCTCGCAAAAGTTTTCAACAAATTTAATGCATAATAGCATCACAGTCATCGAAAAATTCCTAGCAATGCCACTGGAAGGCATGCTGGGTAGTGAACTGTAGTGCTGTGTGCACTGCTTTCTCCTGGACACTGCAAAGTGTAACTTAGCTGGGACTGCTGACTGATAACTAAGGCAGTTGAAGCAAACATATTCTTATCCTTGCCTGAGTCAAACCACAACACTGAAAAAGATATAGTAACAATTTCAGCTTTTGACAATCTATATTTTTTAAACTTAGACACTGATAACATAGATATCAAGTACATTAATTTATACTTTTCTGCTATTGTATAAAAGATATACCTGAATTCTGACTTTGGTTCTGGCTTGATAAGTTTTTGCTTTCTTTTCATAAAGTGTTTCTAACAAAAAAAAAAGAGAGAGAAAGAAGAGTTAACAAACTAGAAAAAGTTAAGGATTACATCATTGCCTGTAAATTTTTAATTCCAATGAATTTCTGTCATATTGTCAAAGAGAGAAACATTCCATTATAATCTGTATTATAAACCTAAATTTCATATGCATTCATGAATATACTCATAGAAATATGATTGTTGATCTTCTCCACCATTTTAGCCCCCAGAAATATGATTGCTGGTAAACATTTCACTGAGCAAATATCCTTACAAATCCATCATAGATGAGAATTTAATTTATTTATTAGTTCTCTGTCTTAAAAAAATGTTTAGTATTTTTCAAAAATATTGTATCTAAGAAAATGAAAATCAATAAGAAAATCAGGCTAAGGAAGAAATACAAGAAAAATGTCAGATATTTTCTGAAATTACTTAATATGTGACATAAATTTGGCTTTCAAATTCCTAGCTAACAAAGTGTTATAGACTGAATTGGCAACCCCACCTCACCCTTCAAATATATAAGTTAAATCTCTGATGCAAATATATTTATAGACAATTCCTCAGTAAAGTAATTATGGTTAAGTGATATGGTAAGGGTAGAGTCACAATCCAGTAGGGTTGATGTCTTTATAAGAGGAGGAACACTAGGAAAAAAGCTATGTGAGGACACAATGAGAAGACGTCCTTTAAGCCAGGGAGAGACACCTCAAGAGAATCAAACTTCCTGTCCCCTTGATCTTGGACTTCCAGCTTCAAGAACTATAATAAATTTCCATTGTTTGAGCCACCCACACTGTGGTATTTTGTTACATTAGCTCTAGCAGAGTAATACACCAAGTAACAAAGAAAACATAGAAATTCTAACATTCACAGTATCTATAGGAGAATCCAACTTATTTTCAGTGAAAAATTTTTCCCATATGTCCTTCAGAAGATGGGTAAAATGTATTAGCTTCAACAGCACCACTCCCAAGAAACATGCATTACTGTTTAGTTTGTGTTTTTTTCTTGGATATTCCTACAATACTGGTCAATGGCAGAAAGAACAATTCAGGAAAATGATTCTACAGGACCTCAGAACAATTGAGTCATTGCCACCACTCTGGTCATTAGGTATGACCCAAAGGTCAAATTGATACATTAGAAAGCATTGGTGGGTTGTATATACACTTTATAATGTCTTGTGACAATTATTTTACATGAAATATGTTTCAAAAACAGGTGGAAGGTATCTGAAGTAATCTTGATATGTAAGTAAAAGGCTGGAGATTTAGGGTTGTTGGTTATCATTTCCCTCAACAGCTCAAAGAAGTCAGTAACAGGAAGTTCCTTGGCTATTTAATAATATGATCGCTTGTGATATCTCAAGAAAAATGTCTGTTTTCATTTTTGCATTTTAAGTTTCAAATGTGTTTTTGACAACTGGAGAAAAAAACATCTCTTGTGGAAACTCTCATGAAATCTAAAGGATCGGCATAAAGATGAAATATGGAAGAAAATTGTGTTTGTATTTCAAAAGTACTCATATTGGCCAGCACCGCGGCTCACTAGGCTAATCCTCCACCTGCGGCGCCAGCACCCCAGGTTCTAGTCCCGGTTGAGGCGCCAGATTCTGTCTCGGTTGCTCCTCTTCCAGTCCAACTCTCTGCTGTGGCCTGGGAGTGCAGTGGACAATGGCCCAAGTCCTTGGGTCCCGCACCCTCATGGGAGACCAGGAGGCAGTATCTGGCTCCTGGCTTTGGATCGGCGCAGTGTGCCGGCCATAGCGGCCATTTGGGGGGTGAACCAAGGGCACGAGGACCTTTCTCTCTGTCTCTCTGTCTAACTCTGCCTGTAAAAAAAAAAAAAAAAGTATTCATATAAAGACACAGAGAAGTTACTCCAAATATATATTTTTTTAAATCACAAATCTTGGGGCCAGCGCTGTTGTACAGCATGTAAAGCCACTGCCTACAGTTCTGAAGTCCCATATGGGTGCCGTTTCGAATCCCTGATGCTCCACTTCTGATCCAGCTCTCTGCTGTGGCCTGGAAAAGCCTAAGATTGCCCAAGTCCTTGGGCCCCTGCACCTGCATGGGAGACCTGGAAGAAGATCCTGGCTCCTGGCTTTGGATTGGTGCAGCACCAGCCATTGCAGCCATCTGAGGAGTGAACCAGTAGATAGAAGACCTCTCTCTCCCTCCCTTTCTCTCTCTCTCTTTCTCTTTCTGCTTTTCCTTCTCTTTCTGTGTAACTCTGACTTTCAAGTAAATGAATAAATCTTTTAAAAAATCACAAATCTCTTTCCTATAGAGCGGAGCTTATAGGAGCTCACTTAGATGCAGTCTAGTTACGTACGTAAATTTTATTTCATGGCATCATTTTTTTTTTTAATTTTGCAGACTAACCTTTCTTCTATAGTTGTATCAGAACATAGCAATAAGCTTGAAAATTAGACTACAGCATCTCAATACTGGCTACTTTTGGAAATCTCTGATCATGCATTCCTTTAGAAATAAATAGCTATCTTCAAGAATAACAGTACTTCTTACAATTTATGTGAAAAAATTAAGTGAAAATAGAGCATGAAGCTGAGCCTAACTTTAAATCTTGGCCTCAGTATGTTCCATGATACATATTCATGGTCACAAAAATATTAATGGTGTATAAAATTAATTTTTAATCTTTATATGCCTTACCTTTGCATAAAACAATGTTCTTGGCTTAGGACACATTGTCCTTATGTGACATTACTATTTACACTTGCCAACTTAATTGTTTTTCAACTGCTTCCTTCTTGGCCAGACTAACTGAACTGACAAATTCTCCATAATGATGGGTCGCACATGTGAGGGATGCTAAGGAAAACAATCTCAGACAAACATCTTGAGGACTTCTCTTCAAAGATGATCTCTGTGATTTCTCCACTTAGTGTCTTTCAACTTTACTGCCTTCACAACCTCCATCTACGTTTCTTTCTCTATATGTAAAAGGAGCTAATTATTTTGGTCTCATTTTTACAAAATAAGTATCAGTCCTTTAAGGGGCCTGGTTTTCAAGTCCCCAGTCCATTCTGCCTATGTTTCCACTTCTTCCTCTTGTAAATCTTTCCTCTTTCCACAACTACCACCTGTTTCTTTCAACTCTTTCAAACTTCTGTTCTATCTACAGGTATATATTGGGAGTTAAACCTGAAAGTCCATATTAAATAATCCTGGAAAATTTTCAAATTTTTGCTAATAACTCAAAGAGGCTTATTCCAAATCACTTTTCAGATAACTCTCTCCCACATGAGTATTTCTCAAACTCCATAATTTAACTGGTATCAACTTTGTATATAATAAATCTAGAAAAGCAGCTGCCTGATCTGTCAACAACCCTCTTCTTTCAGAATCTTACCTGGATTTTTTTTTCTTCTTACAATCCTCTCACACTCTAATGATTAAGTTACTGCATAGTCTCTGTGTCTCCCTCCTTCTCTTTCAAATAAATAGAAATTTTAAAAAAATCCTTGCATTGATTAAGCATAAATCATTTTTTACCCTTTCATTCTGCATCTTTGTGTTAGACATATTTCTCATTTATTTCTATTAGTGTGAAATTATGGAATATGTTTGCTATAAAAACGCCACCCAAAATCAGTATATTATACCCCAATTATCCACAAATGCATTTAAAGGGTTTTTTCTAAGTAATAAGAAATATTCATAGTTTCAAACAGACATGTGAACCTTCTAGGAGAAAATATACACATCATTCTTGGTAAAATGAAAGGTTTGTTTAAAAATAGGTAACTGTGAAAAAAAATCATTAATAGTATGTACATAGAAAATTACAAATGACACATTAAAACATGTAATGTAAGCCGAAAAGATGGTTCTGCCAGGCTGGACTAGTAATAGGAGTGTTTGCCCTGCAGAAGTCAGGCCTGTCACTAGCACCTTCTGTGAAACAGCAGGGCACCGCTTCCTTACATTCTGCTTCTAGCGTGAAATGCTTTCCACAGAAAAGCATCAACTCCTTGGGCATACACAGAACCAGAAGGCACCAAACATCTCTGTTCCACTCGTCAGTCTCTTTGCATTATTGAATTTGAGCACTTCCAAGATGCACACAAATCAAAGGAGGATTCTGAAGCCATATAATCACCCCCCACCCAGAAGTAGCAATGGTTACAAGTAGTCCCTAAGTTCCCAAAATAATCTTATGGAGCCACAGCAGCCCCTACCTTGGGAAGTACATTAAAGTGCAGTACTCCCACAACTCTTTACAGAGGAACAAGTATTCCGAAGATAACAGTCAGCCTCAAAAAGCCATTTGACTTTCAAATCAGAGAGAGATGACCCTGCAAAATGCAAGCTCCTCATTTACCTCCCACTAGAAAAAATTTTTAGTCTCCATAAAAAGTCAAAACTAAAGGAGTTATTCTTTTATATGTAAGTATTTATTTTTTTAAGATTTATTTATTTATTTGAAAGGCAGAGTTACACACAGAAAGAGAAAGAGAGGTCTTCCATCCGATGGTTCACTTCCCAATTGGCCACAATAGTCAGAGCTGTGCAGATCCAAAGCCAGGAGCCAGGAGCTTCTTCCAGGTCTCCCACATGGGTTCAGGGGCCCAAGCACTTTGGCCATCTTCTACTGCTTTCCCAGGCCATAGCAGAGAGCTGGATCAAAAGTGGAGCAGCCAGGTCTCGAACCTACGCCCATGTGAGATGCTGGCGTTTCAGGCCAGTGAGTTAACTCACTGTGCCACAGCGCTGGCCCTTATATGTAAGTATTTAAATGAGGTTTACTGTTTAAAAAGCAATGTAAAGGCTGAACAGGAGGGCAATAAATGGGAAATTTGAATCCTAAAAGAAGTCCCTGTAAAATCTGCTTGTAAAAATACATAAGGTAATTGCTATGTCCAGGAATATGATTAGAATTAAAAAATCACAACACAATAAAATGATGTTATAAAAAATATTTATAATGTATGGCTGAGCTGATGGGAACGTAATAGAGTTCCACTCTAGTCAAAAACAACAGAAATGTTGAATTTCCTATTTTATAAATTCTGGAGCTTGTCTTTGCCTTAGGGATTATATAGCAATTCCTGACAGCCTAAGGTCTGGATTTTAATGAGCTGCACAAGACCCGCAATTGTGAGTAAGAGAGATGGTTCCAAAAACACTCCTCACAAAATGTAGGTTCTGCAACAGCAATCCTGTTGGAGTATAAACTAGGATTTAAAAATTGCCCTGGTTAAGACACCCGCCACTTGGGAAGCCCGAATCCTTTAACAGAGTCCCAGCTCTGCCTCAACTCCAGTTTCATACCCACGTGCATCCTGGGAGGCAACAAGTGTTAGGTTCCTGCCACCCACATGGGAAAACTAGACTGAATTTCTAGTTCCTGGCTTTGGTCTGGTCCAGCCAAAGTTGTTCAGGCACTTGAGAAATGAACAGAGAGATGAAAGAGCTCCTATCTCTCTGCCTTTCAATTAAATAAAATACATAATAAATTTAAAAATAAAATATTTAAAAATTGCCCTGAAAATAAAGAGAAAAAGCGAAGGATATGAGTGAAAGCACATGCTATTCATGGCCTTGGCTCTAGGCCAGTAACCTAAAATTTCTGTATGGGACAGGAAGAGAGTAAAGATGCTTTAAGTTACATGTGTGTGTTAAAACATATACATTAACAATTTGTTAAAAGAATATTAGTGCCAAACTAGTAAAAAATAAATAAATAAAAGGAAAAAATATGCTAACCAACTTAAAAAAAAAAAAACAGATGGAAGATCTCTCTCTCTCTCCCTATCCCTCTGCCTCTCTGTAACTCTCCCTTTCAAACAAATAAACTAATCATTAATAATTGTAAGGAAATCAAGAAAACAAAATTAATGAAATCAGTTTCCTTAGGATATGAAAGGAAAGAAAAGATATACAGGGTTGTATTGCTTATGCAATGAGGGTTTTCTTTTCAGAATTATTCTTTTATATATGAGTGTATATATGTACACATATTTGCATAAATACCCTTTTATATGATTAATACATGACACGATAGAACATTTTGTAAGAATATGGTAAAAACATTCCTTAAGATCTGCACAGTACACATTGCATTCCTCCGTTTTCCTAAGGAAACTGAGAAGTTTAATATCTTAACTAAACTTGATTAGATAAGTTGGGTGAAAGCTCGGATGCAAACTCAATACATTAGTCTATTCAGAAGATGAAATTGGAGACTCAAATGGTAAGGTTTTAATCTATGAAGACAATAGAGCAATAAAAGACAGTAACAGAGATTAAATTATCTCAGATTGTACATTGTCTTGAAAGCTGTGATTTTTTGTTTTCCACTTCTACTTCATTTAGAAAATGAAGTGATTTTGTAGGGAATCACTGGAACTTAATTGTAATGAAATTTAAAAATGCCAAATACAGTGGGGTCAAAGTCTGCCAACCACAACTTGCCCCAACCTCCTAATCACAACTTCACTATCATTCCTTATTTGGAGAACTCTGATGGGAAAATTATAGAAAACCGTGATTCTCAAATGTAAATGTTTTTAAAAATTACTTATGGATCTAATACCTAGATATTCAGGCTTGTACTTGGATGGACATACCAGTTTATTAAAACTGTTCAGATTAATCCATTTTGGTGAAAGCTCTATTAACAAAATACCTGGCAATTGCAAAGCATTGTTGTTCTATTTCATTGTCTGAGAATGTGTTTCTGCTACCTTTAATTGGTTATAATATTCCTCCTCAATATTCAAAAGAAAACACATCCCTGTCCTACTACATGATAAATTCATCATAGAATATCTGTACTTCCAGGTGCAAGAAAAAGAAAATTACCTGTCTGCATTATCACTACTTATCAAAAACTCATTTAGAAGGAACAATATCCTGGGGAATTACCTAAAACAGTGCTTCTTTAACTTAAATGTGCTTATAAATCACTGTAGATCTTGGGACCCAATACATCTGGTGTGGGGACTGTGATTCTACATTTCTAACAAATTCCAAAATGTTGTTAACTCATGGACACACATGGAGAAGAAAGGTCCAATGAAATATCCTCCCACTCCTCCACACACCCTAAGATCTATCTCTGATTTAAGTTAAGCCAGAAGAAGACTGACACTGGGATGATACCATTTCCACACCACCTCCACAACAATAAGCCTCACACCCACACTCTCCGACCACGTCAAAGTGCTTTTACCAAACTGTGGTTTGGCTTTATGGTTAAAATGAGCGTCAATATTTAGTACATTATGTCGCGAGCGCCTACTGTCACGCAGCTCGACAGTAGCAAGTGCGACGTACGACTTGTCAGTCACAGGGGAAAAAGGAACACCAGGACACAAGACTGTCTTTTCCAATTTATTATTCACACACCGGGGACACACCAGGGGTTTTTATATCACATTACTCATCAGAATGCTCATTGAGGTCAGTACACTTATCAGTATCAATATACTTATCAATCTATACTATTAAATACACGTAATAAACTTAACATCACTACTTAATCATGACTTAACTACTTAGCTTAGCTACTTAGCTTAATCACCTAACTTACATAATTACTTAACACACTTATCAATATCACTAATATCACCATCAATACACATGATTAACACTATTTGTAAAAGCTGCGTTTTCAAGGCTCGTATCACGGTCATGAAAAACAGTGTCAGTGTTCAAGATCCAGAGCTCCACGTCTCGGCAGAGACGGATCTCGGATCAGTCACTTACAGGCAGGAAGTTGTGGGAAGGCTGTCACTCTGGGCAGTAGGCTCAAAGTTCCCAGGCGGACGGCCAGGGGAGAAGTTGGAGAGGTCCCCTGCTGAGAGGCCTGGTCCGGCTTTAGGGTCAGGTCTGGCAGCAGGCTGATTAAGGACTCCAGGCAAGGCAGTGAGATGGCATCTTGGCTGGTCAGCTCCACTGGCCTCTTGATCCTGTCGTCGCCTTGTGCCACGTAGCAAAAGCTAGCAGGCTGGCTCTTCGACTCCAAATGCGAGGAGATCCAGAGGTTAGCTCACACTAGGCCACGCACACACACACACACTCACACAGACAGTGGGGTTACAGCTCAGGGACAGCTCTGCAGGTCGGCTTGTGCTGCTACCTGCTCCGTGCAGAGTAGCGGGCTGCCACTTCAGCTCCGGATGTGTGGAGATCCAGAGGTTCACACACACTGGGCCCTTTGTCCGTTGTCAGCTTGTGCTGCTACCTGCTCCGTGCAGAGTAGCGGGCTGCCTCTTCAGCTCCAGATGTGTGGAGACCCAGAGGTTCATACACACCGGGCCATGATCCCCGAGAGGATGGAGAGTGGCGCAAGGGCTCCCTTTTTATCCTCATTTTCGGCAGTTCTCCAGCTTGCCATCCTCCAACTTGTCCAATCAATGCTGGTTCCTCCTTGCTTATGTTTGAACTGTCCAGTCAGCATGGGTAGGAGGGTACTGTCCATAGCACGCTGTTATCAGACTGACCAGAGATGTCTGCTTGGTATGATTAGAAGTGTGTCCCTAACAGCCGTTAGGCATTGCCTCAGCTCCTGACTTATAACTCCACTTTACTTTTATTTTGTGGCTAGTGGTACTTCTTAACTCAATGTTTTACTGTGTTTCCACAGTTCATCTCCTTTTCAGGTAAGCAGTGATCTGTGACTCTTATGAGATTCCTGTGGGATTCCCCACAGGTTACTATATGTTATGAAAGATATTTTGAGTACATTATTGACCACATTTATATCACAGTACTGTCTTCATAATAACCTACATGGTAGAGTTTTCTGGCTTGCTTTTATTTTATGGAAACAGTCTAAAATAAGTGAATACTCATTATTTTTTATTAGCTGCTAAAATGTGTACAACTACATTTGTGGTCTATTTATTACAATCATGTAGTACACCAGATTATGAATCTATATACTCACCTAAACCTTTACTTCATTTTTTCTACTCTTTCCACAACTTCTGATGTCTTAATTTATATATTTCATATTGTACATCTTGTATAAGATATCAAATTCTTCATGAAAGGATATTAATGAATCCTTAACAATTTCTTAATGTTCAGAATAGCTGTAATTAATTAAGCCCCTACTACAACTTAGTCATACAACACAAAGCCCTTTCATATGATTATCTATTTTAGTTGAGTAATGCTTTATTTATTGTTTCTGTGTGTTTGCTTTTGTTTTGGGATAAAAAAGCAGTGAAAATTTATGCCAAAGATCCAAAACCAGGATGGATGTTTGGTGCAGTGGTTAAATCACTGCTTGGAACACCTGCATTCCATATCAGAATGTCTGTTTCAAGTCAGAGCTACTCTACTTCTGATCACATTTCATGTGATGCACTTTCTGAGAGGCAGTGAATAATGCTTAAGTGAGATACACTGATTTCTTTTTATTATTTTGTTTTTGTTTTGACAGGCGGAGTGGACAGTGAGAGAGAGAGAGAGACAGAGAAAAAGGTCTTCCTTTACCGTTGGTTCACCCTCCAATGGCCACTGCGGCCCACACGCTGCGGCCGACGCACCGCGCTGATCCAAAGGCAGGAGCCAGGTGCTTATCCTGGTCTCCCATGCAGGTTCAGGGCCCAAGGTCTTGGGCCATCCTCCACTGCACTCCTGGGCCACAGCAGAGGGCTGGACTGGAAGAGGGGCAACCAGGACAGAATCCGGCGCCCCAACCGGGACTAGAGCCTGGTGTGCTGGTGCCGGAGGCAGAGGATTAGCCTATTGAGCCACAACACCGGCCACACTGATTTCTGAGAACTTGGCTTTGGCCTGGTCCAGCCCTGGCTATTGAGGCTTTTAGGGAGTGAACCAGCAGGTGAAACATCTTACTCTCTGGCTCTCTGCAATTCAAATAAAATGAATATAAATAAATACAAATTTTTAAAACTCCAAAACCAACATTTCTTTAGAGAGAAACTTAACAATATACAATAAAAGACAAAGTAGAAAAAGGGGAGAGGAGTACACCAACAATTCTACTGCCAAGAATTTATTCTAAGGAAATTAGGAATGTTCACAAAAACTTAACTACAAATACAGTGTACTACATCCTATTAAATCATTGTTCCATTGCCAAAATAACCAAAAATGAATTATAACTTCAAATGGAATGTTACTGCTATTTACAGTAAGAAAACAAATTAATCAATACAAAAAGATGTTCAGAAGTATTTGTAAAAAATGAGGCTTTAAAGTATTGTTATAATAATTAAGGTTGATTGTCTCCTCATTTATGTCTCAGCTGAGTTTCCTATATATCTCACAAGCATAATCTATAAAATTATTTTAACATGATACAGTGCAAATTTCAAAATCCTTTATGCAATGATCATAAATATATGGTAACATGTATCGAAAGAACACATAACGAAGAATGCAAAGGCCTCAAATAATTTGAAATTAACTGTTATCCTGTGTGTTTAGTTCAAGAATAAAATAGGAATCAGAATGGAAATGAATAAAGGACGACTGGAGTTCTATCCTAAAGCAAGCTCTCCTCACTGACACACTCTCTATTGTCTGACAATCTCCTAACAGAACAAAGGCATGGTGCCTCCAGATTCCCACCACCAACTCTCTCACGTGTGAACTATTCCTGATTAGAGGGAGCTCTTCAGACTCAAAGTTTGGGGTTGTGTCCCTGGGATGGATTTGGTTCTTCTGGCTGATAATTGCAACACCCCTTTCCTACATTCTAAAAGGTTTCCTAGTGAGTACTGGAGGCTGTTAGAAAAAAAGCAGAAACCAAGAGGAATGCCTGACAAAAAGAGAATGGTCACTGATGCCAACAAAAGGAATGGAAAGGAATTCTATTTCTAAATGAAAAGATTAAGGTTTCTATAAATCATTTGGTCAACGTAGAAAATACAAATTACAAGATCCATAAAACACATTTAAATTAGCATGTGTCCTCTTTTCCTCTTCCGAAGAATATCATGTGGTGTCTGTGCTTTCCAAAGCCTCTGAACTGTGTGTATGTGTGGATACGTGTCCTTATTTCCTTTGCTTCCTCATCCTCCTTTATAACTACTACTGCCGATCCAAGTCTACAATTAATTTTTTTTTTTTGATAGGCAGAGTTAGACAATGAGAGAGAGAGAGAGAAAGAGAGAGAGAGAGAGAGAAAGGTCTTCCTTTTCTGTTGGTTCACCCCCCAAATGGCCACTATGGCCGGTGCACTGCACCGCTCCAAAGCCAGGAGCCAGGTGCTTCCTCCTTGTCTCCCACGCGGGTGCAGGGCCCAAGGACTTGGGCCATCCTCCACTGCCTTCCTGGGCCACAGCATAGAGTTGGACTGCAAGAGGAGCAACTGGGACAGAATCCGGCGCCCCGACCAGGACTAGAACCCGGTGTGCGGGCGCCACAGTCAGAGGATTAGCCAAGTGAGACGCGGCACCAGCCCAAGTCTACATTTTTTTATCAGAGACTCTGAATGAAAATAGCTCTGTAAAACAACACATTTTCCACTTGATCTTAGCCAAAAGGCCGAGAAGCAATGAAACAACACATTTTTCATAACACATATGACAAAACTTAACTCACCTGACTTTTGGTGGCAAGACCTAACCTGAAACAACCAACACAAGGTCTAAAGTGGCCTCAGTCTCTCACTTAGTGAGAATATTCCCATGCTTTACTGGATGATAACAGCCTACTTATCTTAGACTTCTAAACTTCAAAATCTTATTTCCTAAATATTTCTGCATCCAATAGTTTCAAATAAAGGTTCTGGATCTGGATAACCACTAAAAGCTGTAACTACTACTACTGCAACTGCTTATACTGCAAAACTTTGAGTAATTCTGTTTTTCTTTTACACATCATCCTAATATCTCATTAGTCTAAACGTGTGTAAATGAAGAAAAAGCCTTTCATCTAATCCATCTATTATTTGATAAACAGATGGCTCTCTTAACATATTTTCTGATCATTTAAAAAAGAAAATTATAGCAAGTCTAAATCAACACAATATTAAAAACCACAATAATATCCAAAGCCTGTGGCCATAACCTGGTTACCAGTACTTCCAATGTCTACTTATTATTACTATTAAACTTTTCATTCATATTCAACATCCGTGACTGGTGCATTTTGTTTGATGAAAACAAGCTAATTAGTACTAAACCTTCCCTAGTTCATAAATTTATTCCTAAGAACATTAAAAGGAAGTCAAGTGAGACATGTTCAGTAACAGATGTTGCCTTTTTTTGGCTGCCTTTTTACAGTTTGTTCTCTTTCATTACTTTTTAAGAAATTTAGTTAATGTTCCCTTTTACTAGAGAACAAGTGTACCTAGCTTCGCAGAAGGTGGTATGGGGGAGGGGGAATTCCCCATGGCAGGCACAGTCTGTTCATTCCTTAACCTAATATCTGTTCAAAGGCTCTCTATACTCAACTTCTCATTCTTCCACCCAGGTTTTGGTAACAACCTCACTCTAGTTTATCGCAAAAGAAGAATGTTTATAAATATATGTTTACTGGCAACTGTAGAGCTAAAACTTATTGTCAATACTTACTATCGTGTAAATACCTTGTACTCCTTACATAACTTTCTCATGGAGGGATAATTCAGATCAAAGGGTCAATCAGGACTGAGATAAGCCAGGTTAATATACTGGCTACTACAGTAAATAAAGATTATGAAGTGGCTTTCAAAAATAAAAATCCAACAGTCTTTTAAAACAAAAGAAATGTAAAGCATATATTAAGGTTTATACCTATAAAACCTTATACTTTAAAAATATTTATATTTTATATTTATATTTATATTTAGAAATTTATACATAATAAATTTATATTTATATATTTTTATATTTATATTCTAAAAATATAAATTCAAAATTATTTGATCATTTAACTAAACCTCTGCATTTGAAAATCATTCAGTGCCAGTGAGATTGTTTTGCCTTTTAGGTGGTGGTAAATCTAAGTAACATTACAGTGTAGATCTTGCTTTCTTTTAAAGCTTTGGGAAAATAGTTGAATATGTCTTGACCTATTCACTGCTACAGGAATTTTGCATGGAGTTCTTTTTAATTTTTCCTAAAAGTGTTTTCATAAGTAGGACAAAAATAGATATTTTTAGCTAGAAGTACGAAATAAATTTTTTGAAAAAAATTAGAAATAAAATATAAAACATTTCAGGACCAGTTAATACTGCCACAAAGCAATATAACTATTGAAATGTTGACTTTTAACTATGTAACTTAAATATGTATTTTTTACAAAGTAAATATCTACCTTGCCCTGTCTTAATTATTCAAAATTTTAGTATTTCAAAGGAAAATAAATATACATTTCAAAATTAAAATTTGAAGTTAGAAGATAATGTGCATTAGACATCACTACTTCTTCTAATAAGGCAAAAATAAATAAACAAATAAAATAGGAAAGTACACCATTATAAATTGCTGAAATGCTATTCAAAATGCTCCCAATGCTTGGACATCTGGCTCTTTAAAACAAATGTTAATAGGCATTAACATCTCCATTTAGGAAGACTTAAACTTCAATACAATAATAATGGGGGACCTTTACACCCCACTTTCATCAATGGACAGGTCAGATAGACAAAAAATAAAGAAACAACAGAGTTAATCAACACTATTGACCAAATGCATCTAATTGATATCTGCAGGCCATTTCATCCCATAGCAGTAGAATACACATTCTTTTCATCAGTGCATGGAACATTCTCTAGGATATACCATATGCTAGGCCATAAAACTTATCTCTGACCACAATGGTGTGTAGCTGGAAATTAACGACTTTTAAAAAAAAAACACTAGAAAATATGCAACAAATGAAGAATGAACAAAAGTCAAAACAGAAATTTAAAAACTCCTAGACACAAATGAAAATGACAATACAACATATCAAAATTCATGGGGATACAGCAAAAGCAGTAGTAAGAGGGAGTTTATTTAGTGACCATATCAAAAAATTAGAAAGACATCAAATAAAAGAATCATCAATGTATCTCACAGATATAGAAAAACAACAACAAGCCAAATATCAAATTATTAGAAGAAAAGACATAATTAAAATCAGAGAAGAAATAAAACTGAAACAAAAAAAAAATCAAATGATCAGTGAAATGAAGAAGTTTTTTTCAGAGAAAATAAAATTGATAAAACACTGGCTCAAGTACTCAAAAACGAGGGTGAAGACTCAAATCATTATTTCAGAGAAGAAAAAGGAGATGTAACAAAGGATAGCACAGAAATAAAAAGAATCAACAGGAATTACTACTAACAGCCATATGCCAACAAATTGGAAAATCTGGAAGAAATGGACAGATTCTTAGACATAGACAGTCTACTAAAAGTGGGTCATGAAGACATAGAAACCTAAACAGAACAATATCCAAGATGGAGATTCAATCAGTAATAAAGACTTTCACAACAAAGAGATGTCCAGGACCAGATGGCTTCACTGCTGAATTCCACCAAACATTTGAAGAAGAGCTAATTCCAATCCTCTCAAACTATCCAAAACAATTGAAATGGAAGGAACCCTTCCAAACTACTATGAGGCGAGCCTCACCTTAATTCCTAATTAAGATACAACAGAAAGGACTACAGAACAATATTGCTGATGAACATGGATGCAAAAGTCCTCAACAAAGCACTAGCTAATCGAAAGGTCATTCATCAGAACCAAGCAGGATTTATCCCAAATTTGCAGGAATGGTTTAACATATGCAAATAAATTAATGTGTTACATCACGTTAGCAAATTGAAGAGTAAAAACTATATGATTATCTCAATAGATGCAGAGAAAGCATTCAATAAAATACAGTATCCTTTCATGACAAAAAAAATCTAATGCAAATTGAGTAGAGAAGAAACATCCCTTAATGCAATCAAGTCAATTTATGCCAAAACAACAGTTAGTATTATGTTGAATGAAGAAAAGTTGGAAGCATTTCCCCTAAGATTTAGAACCAGAAAAGGATGCCGACTTTCACCATTGCTGTTCAATGTACTCCAGTAATTTTTAGCCAGAGCCATTACACCAGAAAAAAGAAATCAAAGAGGTATAAATTAGACAGGAGGAAATTAAATTATTCCTGTTTTCAGATGACAGGATTCTATATATAGGGAAACCAAAAGACTCTGCCAAGAGACTACTGGAACTCATAAGAGTTTGGTAAAGTTGCAGGATATAAAATTTACAAACAAAAATCAATACTCATTGTATACGCAGACAATTGCTTGACTGAGAAAGAACTTCAAACATCAATTCCATTCACAATACCTACAAAAAAATTTAAAGACACTGAAATAAATTTAACCAAGAAGGGGAAAGATTTCTACAATGAAAATTACAAAACACTAAAGAAATAGAAGACATAGAAAATGCAAAAATCTTCCTTGTTTATAGATGATGAATCAATATCATTACCCAAAACAACTTACAGAATCAATGCAATCCCAAGCAAAATACCAATGACATTCTACTTAGACCTACAAAAAATGAAGTTAAAAGTCATATAGAAACACAAAAGATGCTGAATGGCTAAAGCAATGTTAAACAAGAAAAAAGAAAGCCAGAAGCATCAGAATACTGGATTTCAAAATATACTACAGGGCAGTTACAATCAAAACAGCCTGGTACTGGCACAAAACTAGACATCTAGACTAGTGGAACAGAATAGAAACTCCAGAAATCCATTCATACATCTACAACCAAATAAATTTTGACAAAGGAGCTAAAATCAATGGACAGTCTCTTCAACAAATACTGTTGGGAAAACTGGATCTTCTCAAGAAGAAGAAAGAAATAAAACCCTAACTTACAACTTATACTAAAATAGAAAAAGCAGCTAAATCTATGACCTAATACCACCAAATTACTAAAGAACATTGGGGGAATTCTGCAAGATATTGGCATAGGCAAAGATTTCTTGAAAAAGAAATGCTCAGGATTACTAACCACCAGGGAAATGCAAATCAAAAACACAATGAGGTTTCACCTCAGCCCAGTTAGCATGGCTCTCAGAAATCAACAAACAATAAATGCTGGCCAGGATGTGAAGTAAAAGGTACCCTGATCCAATGTTGGTGGGAAAGTAAACTAGTACAGCCAGTGTGGAAGAACATATGGAGATACCTCAGAAAGCAAATAGATTTACAATATCACCCATCCATCAGACTCCTGGAAATTTACCTAGAAGAAATAAAATAGTTGTATGAATGAGCTATTTGTACCCCCATATTTATTGTAGGTCCATACACAATAGCTAAGATATGGAATCAACCCAGATGTCTATCAATTTATGAATGCATAACGAAATTGCAGTGTGTATAACACACATGGTGTGTGTGTATGTGTGTGTGTGTGTGTGTATGGAATACTACTTAGTCATGTAAAAAATATGAAATCCAGTCTTTGGAGAAAAAAAAGGGAGGGGGGGGGCAAAAAGCATGGTATTAGTGAAATAAGCCAGTCCCAAAAAGACAAAAAAAAATATATTTTTCCCTGATCTGTGGTAACTAATAGAGTACAAATAAATGTAAAATATGTGACTCAAATTGATATTTTGAGTTTCAATGATGCTTACAGCCCATGTCTCTACTATTGGGGAACAGAGCTTTTCTTTCTTTTTTTTTTTAACAGGCAGAGTGGACAGTGAGAGAGACAGAGAGACAGAGAGAAAGATTTTCTTTTGCCATTGGTTCACCCTCCAATGGCCGCCATGGCCCACACACTGCGGCCAGCACACCACGCTGATCTGATGGCAGGAGCCAGGTGCTTATCCTGGTCTCCCATGGGGTGCAGGGCCCAAGGACTTGGGCCATCCTCCACTGCACTCCCTGGCCACAGCAGAGAGCTGGCCTGGAAGAGGGGCAACCGGGACAGAATCCGGCGCCCCGACCGGGACTAGAACCTTAGGTGCTGGCGCCGCAGGCAGAGGATTAGCCTAGTGAGCCGCGGTGCCAGCCCAGAGCTTTTCTCTTCTTAGTGATTGTTGAATCATTTACTTAGTGTAGCATTAATTTTATGAGCACAAGATAAACTGAAAGATTATTGTAAAATTAAAAGAAATAAAAATTAAAAGAAAGAATAAGATAAGAAGAAGAAGGGAGGGTGGAAGCATGGACAGGAGGGAGAGTAGGGTGGGAAGTATCACTATGAATAATTGAAATACATGATATTTGTTCACTGTAAAAGAAAAATAGCTTTAAAATTAATAAATATATATTCATCAGTACATAAAACTTTCTCTAGGTTACACCATATGCTAGGCCATAAAACTTGTCTCAAAAATTTTAAAAAATTGAAATAGTAACATGTATCGTTTCTGACTACATTGTATGAAGCTGGAAACTGGAAACTTAAGAAACTTTAGGAGATATGTAAATATACAGAGACTGAACAACATGCTCCTGAATGAACAATGGGTCATAGAAGAAATCAAAGGGGAAATCAAAAAAATCCTGGAAACGAAAGAAAATGACAGTTACAGAGTTACAGCAAAAGCAATATTAAGAGGAAAGTTTATAGCAATTACTGCTTATATCAAGAAATTGGAAATGCATCAAAAATGATATAACAATGCATCACAAGGACGTAGATAAACAACAGCAAACAAAACCCAAAAGTAGTAGGAGAAAAGAAATAATTAAAATTAGAGAAGAAATAAACAAAATTGAAATTTAAAAACAAAACCACACAAAAGATCAGTGAAATAAAGAACTGATTTAAAAAAAAAATTGGAAGACTCAAATTAAGTAAACTGATATTAAAAGGGAGATGTTACAATGGATAATACAGAAATCAAGAGAATCATTAGAAATTATTACAAATAGCTATATGCTAACAAATTGGAAAATCTACAAGGAATGGTATATTTCTGGCCACTACAATTTACCAAAATTGTTGCACAAATAAAATAGAAAACCTAAATAGACTAATAACCAAGACATGGATTAAATCAGTAATAAAGACCCTCCTAATAAAGAAAAGCCCAGAATCAGAAGGCTTCACTGCTGAATTCTACCAAATATTTAAAGAAGAACTTATCCTTATTCTTCTTAAACTATTTAAAATAATTAAAAGGAAGTGAGTTAGTCCATACTATTTTATGAGGTCTGTATCACCTTAATAACAAAACCAGAATGACACAACAAAGAAAGAGATGTATAGATCAATATCCCTGATGAACATAGATGAGAAAATCTAAACATACACACACACACACACACACTAAAAAATTACTAGTTAACAATACATCAAAAAGAACATTCACACAGAACAAGTGAGATTTATAACTGGGATGCAGGCAGGGTTCAACAAACACAAATCAATGAACAACAAACATCCTATTAACAATTTGAAGAGTAAAAACCATATGATTACTTCAATAGCTGCAGAAAAAGTATCTGATAAAATAAAACATCTTTTCATGATGTAAGCAATTTGGGTATAGAAGGAACACACCTCAATACAATCAAGGCAATAGGTGTCAAACCCACAGTCAGCATCATATTGAATTGGGAAAAGCTGTAAGCATTACCACTAAGATTCAGAGCCAGAGAAAGATGCACACTTCACTATTACTATTCAATATAGTTCTGAAAGTTTTAGCCAGAGCCATTAGACAAGAAAAAGAAATTAAAGGGATACAGTAAAGAAAGGAGGAAGTCAAATTATCACTATTAGCAGATGACATGATCCTATACATAGGGGAACCAAAAGACTCCACCAAGAGACTATTGAAACTCATAAGAGAGTTTGGTTAAGTGGCAGGATATAAAACAACACACAAAAATCAATAGCATTTGTACAAACTGCTATGGCTGAGAAAAACTTGCATGACCAGTCTAATTAACGAGAGCTATAAAAATTTAAATGCCTTGGGAGAAGTTTAATCATGGATGTAAAAGATCTCTATGATGAAAATTACAAAATGTTAAGGAAAGAAATAGAAAAAGTTGCAAAAATAGAAAATTTTTACACATTCATGAACCAAAAGAATCAATATCATCAAAATGTACTACCAAAAGCAATTTTCAGATTCAATGCGATCTGAATCAAAATAACAATGATATTCTTCTTACATCTAGAAAAAATGATGTTAAGATTCATATGAAAACACAAGGATCCTGACACAAACATAGCCAGAGGCATCAAAATACCAGATTTAGAGACATATTACAGGACAGTTAAAATCAAAGCATCCTGGTACTGGTACAGAAATAAACATTTGGACCAATTGAACAGATTAGAAACCCCAGAAAATAATCCACTCATCTACAACCAACTAATCTTTGACAAATGAACTAAAATACTGCCTGGAGAATTACATTGCTTCAATAAACAGTGTTGGGAAAATTGGATCTTCTCATGCAGAAGTATGAGAAAAGAACCCTATCTTACACCCTACAGTAAAATCAATTCAAAATGGATCAAGGATCTAAATCTAAGACATGAAACCATCAAATTACTAGAGGAAAACTTTGTAAGACATCGACATAGACAAGGACTTCTCAGATGAGACAATGGAAGCACAGACAACAAAGCAAATATAGACAAATGGGATTATCTCAAGCTAAGAATTGTCTGAACTGTGAAAGAAACACTCAACAAAGTGAATAGATAGATGACAGAATGGGAGAAAATATTTGCAAACTACACATCTGATAAAGGATTACTATCCACAATATTTAAGAAGCTCAAGAAACTCAGCAACAACAAAACAATCCAGTTAAGAAATGGTCTAAGATTATGAACAGGCATTTTTCAAAGGATAAAATATAAATGGCCAACAGACATATGAAGGGATGCTAAGGATCACTAACCATCGGGAAAATGCAAAGAAAAACCACAATAAGGTTTCACTTCACCCCAGTTGAATGGCTATCAACAAAAAGCAAAAAATAATAAATATTGGCAAGGAAGTAGAGAAAAAGGAAGCCTAATACATTGTTGGTGGGGATGTAAATTAGTATAATCAATTGAAGACAGTATGAAGATTCCTCAGATATCTGAATACTGATTTACCATATGACCCAGCTATTCCACTCCTGAGAGTTTACTCAGTTGATAAGGAATCAGCATATGGAAGAGTTATCTGCACCATGATGTTTACAGTTCAATTCACAATACCTAGATGTTGAATCAACCCAGATGTCCATCAACTGATGACTAAAGAAAAAATATCACACACATAAATACACACACAGAGAGAGAGAGAGAGAGAGAGAGAGAGAGGTGGAATACATGTCACACACACATACACACATCCTGGAATACAATTCAGTCATAAAAACAGAATAAATTCCTGTCTTTTGCAACAAATTGATGCAACTGGAGACCATTATGATGAATGAAATAAGGCAGTCTCAAAAATACTATGTTTTCTCTGAATTGTGGAAATTAATATATAGAGTATGAAAAAGTAACATATAATTGAAATTGACATGTTGAGATTTGATTATTGTTTATTTCCTTTGTATATACTCTGATGACCAGTGGTCTTTCTACTTTTTGTTCATTGAATTCTTTGTTTAGTAGAGGTTAAGCTTGTGATTTTTAAGAAAAATGAAAATATGTTATCACAAAAAATTAAAAAATAAGAAAGGAAGAAGGAAGAGAGGAAGAGGGGGAGATAGAAGGAAAGATAGTGGGAAATATTACCATATTCTTAAAACACAAAATTCTTAATACTCAAAATCTGTACTCTTTATACAAATAAATCTAAAAAAAAATCAGTCATTTCACTCTTAACTCAGCATCTGAGTTAGGCACAAGTCTACTAAAGAATTTTCAAAAATGACAAAAATAAGAAATGATTTTAATAAATAAGAGTTATTATTTTTGATATTTCACAGAAGTGCCAGAAAATCTAATTAGATGATAGAATCCTTCAAGTAAATGTTGAGACTTCTGACAGTACACTTGGTATGAATCATAAAAATGTACTGAAATTTCCAAGTTAAAGGAAGAAATTATGGATTTTTACAAAATTCATTTATTCCAAACCAGCTGAACAACATTTCCCAAAGAAAAACAGTAAGAAATCCCCTATATCAAATCATTCTACGTTCAAAATGAACTGATATAAAGAACTTAATTTATATTTTGAAAATCTTTTTAATTTCTAAAAAAAAAGATTCTATAAAACAAATGTTTGTCATTTTTATGAGATGAAGCAACATGTATGCTTAAAAAATGTGTGACCAGTAGCTATTTTCTTCTCACTTATATTGGGCTGTATTTATGTTGGGTAGTTCAGAGTGGGGGCTAGGAAGCCATAAATTTCAACAGTTCACATGTGTTCTTTGAAGCAGAGAACAAATACAGTGCAATAATTTATGAGATCAAATTCTATTTTCTTGTAATCCTTTACTTTCAAGCCTTAAGGTCAGACACACTGTTTTCACTAAGGGTTAAGAAGATAAAGTGACTGGGTGGCTTCTTCCTTTCCCAAGGCAAACACACACTGATGGAAAAAAGGTCTATGTGGCACTTGGTGATGATGGGTCCCTGAATATCTCCGCTCTCATTTACTTCCATTTTTCTTTAGCAGGCTAAACTTTGCCACACTTTGGGCACCCGCAAGTATTCTTTCTGCTATTGGAATGCTTTCCCCCTGCACCTTGCTGTCCCTCTCACAACAAGAATACATAAGCATGACACCGGCTAGGGTATTCCCTTGATATCCTCACTTTGCAGTATCCCTGGATGGCAGATTTTCTTTCAGGAAAGCCTCTGTGACCTCCAGGGCCTCAGCTACACAGGAAACTAACCACTTACAGAGGGCAGTCTTGCCTTGCTGACAAATAATAAATAAAAGTTGTTTCATTCTCTTATATGTTCCCAGATATATATATTTTTAATCACAGCTACATCCCTCCAGGTTTTGTTCCAAGATTGCTTCACAAGTTATCATAAAGTTAGCAAAACTTTTAGAGCAGAGTTACGATGAGAAATTACAGCAACAAAGTTGGACATAGTGGTCGTTCCCCTCTGACTGCAATGTAATACTAGATCTTTATGTTATTTGAGGGATTTTGTCCACAGGTTTCACCTTAGACAAATATTAACTTTCAAAACAATGAAGGCTATAAAGATTTCAGTACTTCACAGCCACAAAAAGTAACTTTAGTAACAGTTTCTTCAGGATGCAGGATTTCTGTGTTTTTTTTTTTTAATTACATATAAAGAAGTTTTAGGACCCCTGCACCACTGCTTAAAATAAGTGGAATTTCTAATACAATAAACATGTGGTAGCAGAAATTATCATTGCAGTATCAAGACATATAGAGAATTATTAAATTATAATTTAATAAGAACAAAAAACCAAGGTACAAAATATATTTAAAAATATATCCAGGTTAAAAGGATTTTTTTAACCTGAAGAAAGTATATTCATAGTGAGTTTGTTATTTGAGCAAATTAAGGTTTGGTAAGAGTACGCCAGTTATGAAGTGTACTCTGAAGCAGAATGTGTTACATTTCTCTCTCCTCCAATATAATTAAAAATACAGGTTTCCTATACCCTTGTCTCCACTTTTCTTTTAACAATACAGGCCTCCTCTATTCTCAGTTTTCTGGTTACTTTTTCTTCTGAACTGATTAAACATATTCAGATCAAGAGGACTTATTTTACACCTATCAGGATGTAGACATCAGAAAATACAAGTGTCTGGGAGGGTGTGGAGGATGTGGGACCCTTCTGCATTGCCAGGGGGAAGTAAAACGGTACAGCTACTGTGGAGAACGGTGTGCTGATTCCTAAAACAAACAAACAGAAATATAATATTAAACAGCAACTCCACTTTTGAGTATATACCCAAAAGAGGTAAAAGCAGGGATTCAAACAATATCTGCACATCCATGCTTACAGCAGCTTTATTCAAATATCCAAGAGGTGAAACAACCCAAATGACCACTGATGTATGATGGATAACCAAAATGTAGAAGATGTATGCAACTGAATTTTTTCAACCTTAATTAAGAAAGCAGATTCTAACAGATAATACAACATGGATGAGCATTTAAGACACTATACTAAATGAGATGAGCCACTCACAAAAGAACAAATACTCTACAAGTCTGCTTATAAGAGGTACCTGGAGGTGTCAAATTCAGAGACAGGAAATAGAATACCGGTTGCCAGGAAATTGGGAAAGGGTAAATACAAAATTAGTGTTTAATAGGTATTATGTTTCTGTTTTAAAAGACAAAAAAGTTCTAGAGGTGAATGTAATCGCTATTCAGCAATATGAGCGTACTTACTGTTGCTGAACTGTACACTTCAAAACAGTTATAATGGGCTCTGATGTTGTGGTGCTACCAACAGTTCGAGTCACAGCTGATCTGATTCTGATCCAGCTTGTTGCTAATGTACCTGACAGTATCAAATGATAGCCCAAGTTCCTGGGGCCCTGACACCAAAGTGGAGTTCCTGGCTCAGCTCTGGCCATTGTGGGCATTTGAGCAGTGAACCATAGTATACAAAATCACTCTACCCCTTTCTTTCAAATAAAATGAAAATAAATGATTTTTTTTAAACTTTTACTTAATGAATATAAATTTCCGAAGTACAGCTTATGGTTTACAATGGCTATTCCTCCCCATAACTTCCCTCCCACCCGCAACCCTCCCCCTTCCCACTCCCTCTCCCCTTCCATTCACATCAAGATTCATTTTCAATTCTCTTTATATACAGAAGATCAGTTTAGTATATATTAAGTAAAGATTTCAACAGTTTGCCCTCACATAGCAACACAAAGTGAAAAATACTGTTGGAGTACTAGTTATAGCATTAAATTACAATGTACAGCACATTAAGGACAGAGATCCTACATGATTTTTTTCAAAAAATTGATTAATTTTCTATGCAATTTCCAATTTAACACCAAGTTTTTTTTTCATTTTCAATTATCTTTATATACAGAAGATTGATTCAGTATATACTAAGTAAAGATTTCCTCAGTTTTTAAAATAGTAAACTTACAAAAAAGTTACATAAATTTCAAAATTTTAATTTTTTTTCTTTAAAATACTAGTTGGGACTTTGTGCTTTATCCTTTCTAACTGTGTTAGTGTTTTAAAGGAAAAACAAATGGGAACTCCCTTCTAAAGAAGCCATTTAGACCTCCAGTGGTGAAAATTCAAAATGCCATGAGCAATGAATTCAATTTAGGTTGAGTCTCTCTACCTCTTCTTTTTTTTATTTTTTTATTTTTTTTTTACTTTTATTTAATGAATATAAATTTCCAAAGTACAGCTTATGGGTTACAATGGCTTCCTCCTCCCAAAACTTCCCTCCCACCCGCAACCCTCCCCCTTCCCGCTCCCTCTCCCCTTCCAATCACATCATGATTCATTTTCTTTTTTTTTTTTTTTTTATTTTTGACAGGCAGAGTGGACAGTGAGAGAGAGACAGAGAGAAAGGTCTTCCTTTTGCCGTTGGTTCACCCTCCAATGGCCGCCGCGGTAGCGCGCTGCGGCCAGCGCACCGCGCTGATCCGATGGCAGGAGCCAGGTGCTTCTCCTGGTCTCCCATGGGGTGCAGGGCCCAAGCACTTGGGCCATCCTCCACTGCACTCCCTGGCCACAGCAGAGAGCTGGCCTGGAAGAGGGGCAACCGGGACAGGATCGGTGCCCCGACCGGGACTAGAACCCGGTGTGCCGGCGCCGCAAGGCGGAGGATTAGCCTACTGAGCCGCGGCGCCGGCCCATGATTCATTTTCAATTCTCTTTATATACAAAAGATCAGTTTAGTATATATTAGGTAACGATTTCAACAGTTGCCCCCATATAGCAACACAAAGTGAAAAAAAAATACTGTTGGAGTACTAGTTATAGCATTAAATAAGAGTGTACAGCACATTAAAGACAGAGATCCTACATAATATATTTTTTTAAAAAATTAATTAATTTTCTATGCCATTTCCAATTTAACACCAGGTTTTTTTTTTTTTTCATTTCCAATTATCTTTATATACAGAAGATAGATTCAGTATATAATTAGTAAAGATCTCATCAGTTTGTACCCACGCAGAAACACAAAGTGTAAAAATACTGTTTCAGTACTAGTTATAGCATCACTGCACATTAGACAACATCATGCTGAGTGAATTAAGCCAGTCCCAAAGAGACAAATATCATTTGTTTTCCCTGATCGACGACAACTGAGCACCAAAGGGGAAACCTGTTGAAGTGAAATGGACACTATAAGAAACAATGACATGATCAGCTCTTGTCCTGGCTCTTGATGTACAATGTAATACTTTATCCTTTTTAGTATTTGCTGTTGTTTTTGTTGTTGTTGTTCTAGTACTAGTGGTTGAACTCTGTAATTAACACACAATTATTCTTAGGTGTTTAAATTTTAACTGAAAGGTGATCCCTGTTAAATTTAAGAGTGGAAAAAGAGAGGGAGGAGATGTACAATTTGGGACATGCACAATCAGTCTTGTCCCAAATGATGGAGTTAGAAATGTGCCAGGGGATTCCAATACAATCCCATCAACATTGCATGTACCAATGCCATCTCACTAGTCCAAGTGATCAATTTCAGTTCACATTCGATGGCTCTGATAGGTCTAAGAATTAAAGGGATCACACAAACAAGACAAGTGTCTGCTAATACTAACTGTTAGAATCAAAAAGAGAGAGAAAGATCCAACATGGGAAATGGGATACACAGCAGACTCATAGAATGTCAGGCGTCCTAAACAACACTCTGGCCTCAGAATCAGCCCTTAAGGCATTCGGTTCTGGCTGAAGAGCCCATGAGAGTATTATAGGCATGGAAAGCCAAGACACCCTCGAAAAGAAAAAAAGAAGAAGACCTAAATGAAAGATCTCTGTGAGTGAGATCCCAGTGGAAAGAACAGGGCCATCAAAGAAGGAGGTACCTTTCTCTGAAGGGAGGAGAGAACTTCCACTTTGACTATGACCCTATCGGAATAAGATCAAAGTCAGCGAACTCTAAAGGCTTCCATAGCCCTGGCAACTCATGACTAGAGCCTAGGGAGATTACTGACGCCATGAACAGGAGTGTCAAATTGTTAAGTCAGCAACAGGAGTCACTGTGTACTTACATCCCATGTGAGATCTGTCCTTAATGTGTTGTCTCTCCCTCTTCTTTATTCTTACATACAAACACACACATACATACACACACATATGTACACACTCATATAGTTTGTTTACGGGTAGGATGCAAGCTTTATTTACTTCTAACTAGACTGATCACAAGGTCTATTACTGTTCACCTTGTCTTCACTTCACTACACTCTTACAACAGGTGCACCATCCAAAGCATCTATTATGTCAAAGCCACAGACCATTCCCTGTTGTGCTCCTTACTTTTCACTCAGCAATGAATAAACACTCTCAGTCCCCCATTTGGAGCTCTCCATATTCAAGTATACCCTTTGCCAGATTCATTCCTCAGGGGAACATATTTCAGTGTACTTTTTCACACAACTAGCAGCAGTCTCTACATTGTCAGGGTAAAATAGGGCAGAGCTAAGAAGCCTAGAAGGTGCTTAGAGGCTTAGAGGATTAATTCTCTCACCTTTCCTGGAAGATAATGAAAACAGCCTTCAATGGACATGTTTATTAAGTATATGTATGTATTAGAAATATGTATCTCAATAGCTGGAGACAACAGTATAGACATACACTATGATTAATAAATATTTTATGAAAGTGAGTTACAAAGACTGCTATCATTTCAGGAAACACAATGTTCACATAATTTCCTTGTCTACATTCAAAAAATTTCCATAATAACACGCACATAATTTCCCTATGTAAAACAGAGTTGCAGTAATTTAGTTTTTGTAAATTTCACTCACAATGAATTTAGCAACTAAATCTAAATATGACATAAATTGAAAGTTTTGGTTTACAGGAAAAATTTTAAAACCTTAATATGATTTTAAATGATTGATTAAAACTTTTCAACAGATTGGGGGGGGAGTTTTCAACATATTTCAGTTGTCTAATGATGTTATGACCTGAACACTGTCTCCCACAAATTACTATGTGGAAGTTCTAATTAATCCCTAACATGAATTCATCAGTTATGGCATTTAAGAAAACAATGAACGTTAAATGAGGAACTTAAGAGTGAGGCCCTAATCTGAAAGGACTGATGTCCTTAGAAGAAGTAAGGGAGACACCAAGGATGCATGCACGCAGAGGAAAGACCATGTGGGGACAGGTCCCTGTTCCACTTCCAGGTCACAGATTCCCATGCCCTGGTTTACAGGGTCCTCAATAAAAACACTATAAATATGTGGTCATGAAATTGTCCTTGAACTTTTTAATTCTTCAATTATGCTTCAAAGAAACTTCTTCATTTTCCATCAGCATTATTATATTTTTGTTGATAGTCTACAAACCATTAACCAAAAAAGTTGCTCTACTAAAACAGTTGCTCTACTATCACATTTGAGGCAAACCATGTGTTGGTCACTTTTACATTTTGAAGCTGAGATTATCCAGCAAGATGTATATAACACAATAACAGAACTAAAGCACTGAACAGAAAAAAAGCAAATATTTCACTAGAGAATTTCTAAGGAATATAATAGATCCACAGTGAAATCTCATGTTTTCATCAAATTCAATCCAATAATTTTCTGGAAAAATGGTAATTCAACTCTATGCCCAGCTTTACAAATACTTACCATTTGATAACCTTGAAACATTTCTAATGGTCCAGGGATATTAACCCGACTGGAGTCCTGAGCCAAATAGACAGGCCTTATTGACACAATTCCTCTCCAGTCATAGAATGCTTTGTCTGTTGAAAGTATTGATACAGGTTAAACAATATTTACCCAGGGAAATGCACACACAGATCATATTCTTAATGTTACAAAGAGGAAAGCACACCATGTTTATGGGTTCACTATTCTGTATTAAAATCACATCTGTCACCTAATCCAAGAGAGATGAAGAAGTGGTAACAGTGCATAGAGATATGGCTACTTGGTACAGTAGAGCTTCCATATTTTTATTGCATACAGCATGCCCATCAGAAAACTAAGAGGCTCATTCTCTTCAATCTCTTCTCTCTAAGAACACTGACCTTTTTAATAGCATGCTTAAAGTAAAATCCCATTTGTAAAGAGCACTTAGAAAAATAAAAAGAAACCCCCTCTGTTATATGAGCACTTTAAAAGAAAATTCAGAATTATTATGAAGGCACAAGTTTTGAAATTGCCAACTAAATTAAATTACTAAAAGTGTTTAAGGGGAACAGGTTGAAAGAGCTAAAGGTTAGCCAGCATACATGCACATATTTTTTCCGTCTCATGGCAGTTGTCTCATGGGATTTTTGCAGTAACCTTTTCCTTTTTAAATAATAGGGAGATTCAAGATTTATTTGTCCATTTATTTCTCAGAAATATTAATTATTTTTAAAAGAGAAAAAGTCAGTTCAATCCCCCCATCCAAATGAATCAAACTATTTTCACATTTCCAATTTCCTTTCTAATAGTTATTCACACACATATATTTTTTTCCTGAAGCTATTCACGATGCTTTCCCTGTAGCATCAACAATGGACCAATTTCATATAAATTTAGAGAAAATGCAAAAGTAATTAATTCTCTCATTTAATTGTTTCTGTTTATTTATAGAAACATAAGTTGAGTGTACTAGAGGGAGGCAATGGAGAAATATAAAATAATAAAAAGGCCAATGTTATCTCAGAGACTTCTGAATAAATATACACACAGCCTAACCCATATTAACTTCATATGTAATTTCTTTTATTTCAATCAAAAGAGTCACTGCTATCTATCAAAAAGGCAAAATCTTCAGAAGAAACAATATAATAAATCATATATTTTATTCATGATTCAGTGTAAATACATGAAATCAAATGGAAGCAAATGCCAGTAACAGGGGTCTTACTATCAGTGTCCAAGAAAATAGCAAGGGAAAGGCCATATGATTTCAACTGGGGACCTTTATAAGCCCAGCAACTTATAAACAGATAACACAGGAATTATTAGAGATTCGTAAGCCTTCACATTTCTTGTGAAGCTTTCTTGACTAGCTAAAAGCATGTTCTGACTCACCAGGGCTCTTCCTGACCTACCCACTTCCCTTAACACAGGAAGGGTTCTCACATATTTTAGGTCACTGTGCTAGTCTTTCCAATCTCCTTGTTATATTTATAAACTCTTCCAGGATAAGAACAGTATCTTACTTGGACTTGCTCTATGTTCCTGGCTCATTAACTATACAAATACTGATGAATAAGTGCTTGTCTCATGAGGTTAAACCTGAGAGTCAAGAAGGAATCACCCTGACTGCTGAAGAGTTCAATCCAATATGAAACCAAAAGTGAAGCATCTTGTTTTTATAATCATTTTCAAATATCTTATTCTTGACCCAAGGAAAACAACATTGTTTTATCCAGTATACAGGCATCACACTTAAATGAAGAGGTAACTTTCCTATGTTAAAAAGCAGTAAAGCCTCCACACACTGATGTATGCTAATAACTCCTCCTCAGAAGCCAGGCACAGAATGTGACATGCAACAAATTCCAGTTTATTCCACAAAGTCAGTACAAAGTTAGAAGCTGATGGTCTGAAAAAGACTAGAGTCACATATCAGACTAAATCTTTACAAATCCTTGCCGGAGTCAACATTCTTCCCAGATAATGACACAGAGAAATGAAGATTCTGAATGCCACTTGTCTGTATTTGTGCCTGTGTGTGCATGCATGAAAGCTGTATATGGATAGGTGGAGAACAAAAGAATTCTCATCAGTAATCCCTTTTCAGCTAGCAGGACAGAATAAAACATTCTGAGATTAAATAAATCTTGGGCAAAAACAATATCGTAACTTGGAATCCAGCCAAAATGATCACATCAATTTAACAAGGAGTTATAAGTTTAATAGTAACTATCTTTGAATATAAAAACTTCTGTTAAATAGCTACTCATACTAATGTCTTCCTGACTTTGCATTACTGAATACTTATTTTTTGACTTTCTTTTTAAGAAATAGTATTGCACAACAAGTTTACGTCCCTTTCTGTCTTCTTCATATCTTATTTGCATATTTAGGCTTAAAAGTCATTCAGTTGCTTTGTATCCTCCACAAAGCTGAATACAATGGTGCACTTCAAGCATGCACGCGTGCTTGTGGGGGGGGGGGGGGTGCACAGATGTGCACGCTCCTGTAGCTGAGAAGTGATTTGGAATCATTTGAAGTCCGAAGACCTGAAGTGTAGGCTCTATATAATGCAACCAATGAAAACACCTTCAGGAATAGAAAATTAGCTTTTAAATTTCTACTGTTCTTCAGGACCAAATATTTTTCACCAGACCACCATCTTCCTTCACTTTCTAGCATAATCAGAACTTTTACAATAGTAACAGTTTAGAAATACCTTTCAGCAGGAGATGGTTTTTTAATTTTATCTCCCATCTTAATTCAAATTTATGTTCTGAACAATGAGCCAATCATCTACACAGGTAGGCAATATTTCTAAAGCCTAATAAGCATAGTAATTTTAGAAAATTAAATTATTCAAATGACTCACAGAAAGATTGTGTATCTAAGGTAAGATTGCCAGGGAAAGAAAGTAAAGAGGAAGGAAGCAAAAAAAAAAAAAATTGTCAGCTAGAATTTAAAAACATTCACCACTTCTCTAATTTTTGCAGTGACACACATTTCCTCCACACTTCAAATGAACAGATTCGTTCAATGCACTTGGACATCAACAATAGACTCAAAGACAATAGCAGTTTGTATTTCAAATGCACTGTTTCAGAAAACTACAAAACTGAAAGCTCTCAAAAATACACAACTGCTTCCAACAGAGCTGAAGAAGTCCCAGGGAAAATGGGATGTATCTTTATTAGTTTATGAAAAAACTAAAGACACCACTGGGTTCAGCGGTCCCCTGTCCCAAGAGTTTCTTTTATGCCAAACTCATTCTGTTTCCCTTTTATCAATTCCCTTGTATCAATTAATTCTTCAAGTTAATTGCATATGCAGTTTTAATATGTAGGTAATTACAAACAATTAATGGTTAGGAGACAGAATTAGCAGTTTTTAGTTTGATTATCTATATAATTAAGAGGGATGGTAAACTAGGGTTGACAAAAAGCATCTTAATCATTTGAATAATCAAATCCCAGAAACTTACTTGAGTGGCTAAATTCCATCTGTAAATATTAGTTTAAATTTTAGAAAAATGACTGAAATATCCATTTAACTCTGTTCATGTGTTAAATGTATAGTACAAAAATTTACAAGGTATATATTCTAAAATTACTTAACCCACCTTCTCTGTTTAAAATGAGCAGACTCTAAAAGGATTCAATAAAAATAAAAATTTAGGCAGGTGTTTGGCTCAAAACTTAAGTCACTTACATCCCACATTAAACCGCCAGATTCGATTCCCAGGCCCTCTGCTTCTAATTCAGCTTCCCATTTACCACTACCCTGGGAGGCAGCACACGATGGTTCAATAAATTAGGTCACTGCCACCCACATGGAAGACCCAGATAAAGTCCCACCTCCTGACTTCCATCTGGCCCAGCTCTGGCTGATGCAGGCAATGTGTGGTGTGAACCAGCAGATGGAAGATATGTGTCTGCCTCTATCTCTCCCTGTTTCCCCTGCTCTAAAATACAAAGAAAATAAATAAATAACTTTTGAAAATTAAAAAAAAATGTAGGGAATCAAAAGTTTTCTCATTACCTCCTTCATGGCTGACACACCTAAAAATTAATAAGAGAAAAGCATAACAAATGTATTTATCAAACTTCCTACCTCTCTCTGTATCTCTGCATTCAAATAAATAAAATAAATCTTTTTAAAAAATATTCAGAGACCATTATGCTTAGTGAAAAAAGCCATTCCCAAAAGGACAAATATCATACATTTCCCTTGATTTATGATAACTAATATGCACACTATGAGCTAAATTGACATTTTTTTTTTTTTTTGACAGGCAGAGTGGACAGTGAGAGAGAGACAGAGAGAAAGGTCTTCCTTTTGCCGTTGGTTCACCCTCCAATGGCCGCCGCGGTAGTGCGCTGCGGCCGGCGCACCGCGCTGTTCTGATGGCAGGAGCCAGGTGCTTATCCTGGTCTCCCATGGAGTGCAGAGCCCAAACACTTGGGCCATCCTCCACTGCACTCCCTGGCCACAGCAGAGAGCTGGCCTGGAAGAGGGGCAACCGGGACAGGATCGGTGCCCCGACCGGGACTAGAACCCGGTGTGCCGGCGCCGCAAGGCGGAGGATTAGCCTGTTGAGCCACGGCGCCGGCCCGCTAAATTGACATTTTGAGAGTTATTTTTTAGCCCTTGTCTATACTAATGAGGAACAGTGGTTTTTTCCACTTATTACTTGTTGAATTATTTATTTAGTGGAGAGTGAACAGTGTGATTATAAAGTAAATTGAAAGTATGCCATTTAAAATTTAAAAGAAAAATAAGAAAAGAAGGAGGAGGGAGTTTGGTAATGAGGGAGTGAAAAAAGGGTGGAAAGTGTCATTATGCATCTAAAATTACATAAACTATATGAAATTTGTTTATTATATAAACTATATGAAATTTGTTGCCTCTATATAAATTTTAAAAGTCAAAAAAGCAATGACATTTTCTAGGTCTAAGTTTTCCAAAGACAGAGTTTTATTATAAATATTAGCGCTCATTAATTGCCAGATATTTTCATAAAACAATAATAATACTATGCAAAGATTTTAAAATGTTCAAAAAGAATAATGAATTTATGGTTCATTATAGATTGTTAACCTTTAGCTGTGAAACAATCCTCTAGAATCTCATTAAAATACTATAATGATAAAGAAAAAATGAAAATCCTAAGTTTTCAGATATTTAAGTCTAATCATTCATCAGTTTATAGATAAAGACAAAATCTAAGTATAACAATGAGAGTGAGGAAGTAATCAGTGATTCTTACCTCATAATTTAATCCCACTCCCCAACGACAATGATAGAAAGAGGCTTAATATTGTCCAAGGTAAAAAATATAGAAAATTGGGGCCAGCGTTGTGGTGTAGCAAGAAAAGCCACTTCCTGCAGTGCCGCATCCCATATGGACACTGGTTCTAGTCCCGGCTGCTCCACTTCCAATCCAGTTTTCTGCTACTGCCTGGGAAAGCAGTAGAAGATGGCCCAAGTCCTTGGGCCTCTGCACCTATGTGGGAGACTCAAGAAGTTCATGGCTCCTGGCTTCAGATCGGCACAGTTCCCGGCCATTGCAGCTATCTGGGGAGTGAACCAGTAGATGGAAGACCTCTCTCTCTGTCTCTACCTCTCTCTGTAACTCTGTCTTTCAAATAAATAAAATACATATTTATAAAAAAAAGGAAAAGAAAATAGGTTATATATGAAAATTTGACAGTGATTATCCTGGTTTAGTAAAATATTAAATGATTGTCATTTTTGTGCTGGTGTTCTAAATTTCCTAATCTATGCTAATTAATCACAATTAATTGTTATTTTAGAGGAAATAGGTTATATATATTCATAACTTTAGATAAATAGTCAAAATTATGAAAGAAAAGTCTAAAGAAAAAAGTACAAAATTTTAGGAATGTTTGCCATCTAGGCAGGCATTAGACTGAGAAAAAAATTTCTTCTTTTTTTTATTTTTATTTATTTTATTTTATTTTTTTTATTTTTGACAGGCAGAGTGGACAGTGAGAGAGAGACAGAGAGAGAGGTCTTCCTTTTTGCCATTGGTTCACCCTCCAATGGCCGCCGCGGTAGGCGCACTTCGGCCGGCACACCGCGCTGTTCCGATGGCAGGAGCCAGGTGCTTATCCTGGTCTCCCATGGGGTGCAGGGCCCAAGAACTTGGGCCATCCTCCACTGCACTCCCTGGCCACAGCAGAGAGCTGGCCTGGAAGAGGGGCAACCGGGACAGAATCCGGTGCCCCGACCGGGACTAGAACCCGGTGTGCCGGCGCCGCAAGGCGGAGGATTTGCCACTCCTGATGAAGATGAAAGTTTGTATAGACTTTCAGGAAAGTGTTTTGCCATTCATAAAAAAAATCTCTTAAATGCTCACATTTTTATTGTGATACAAGTTGCTAGGAATTTTCCCTAATGAAATCATCTGAAATGTGACTAAAGATTAACAATGGTATTTATTATAACATTATTTAACAATTATGCATGGGGCTGGCACTGTGGGACAGTGGGTTAAAGCCTCGACCTGCAGCTCCGGCATCCCATATGGGCACTGGTTTGAGTCCTGGCTGCTCCACTTCCAAAAATACAGCTCCCTGCTAATGTGCCTGGAAAAGCAGCAGAGGATGGCCCAACTCCTTGGGCCCCTGCATCCATGTGGGAGACCCAGAAGAAGTTCTTGCTCCTGGCTTCAGATCATTTCAGCTCTGGCCATTGGTGGCCATCTGGGGAGTGAGCCAGCAGATGAAAGATTTCTCTCTGTGCCTACCACTCTCTCTAATTTTGTCTTTCAAATAAATAAAATAAATCTTAAAAAAACTGTGTAGAAAAGAGTTCACGTACCTAGCCTGAAACTGATTCTTATACAGACCTGCAGGCAAGGTTGACCTTTCTCAGGCATCTTGGAACTTGGCAGGTAAACGGTCCCCTATGCTGATATAAAGTGTTTGCCAAATAAGGTCTCAAGACATCTAAACTTCTTATGCAAGCAATATGGTTTATGTTGAACACCTGCTTTCCTCCGTGAAGCTGGAATGTTGGTACATGTCAGGCAGAAGGTGCCTCTGTGACCAGACCCTAACCGCAGTTTGGATGCTGTATCGAAGAGCTTCCCAGGAATGCAGTACTTTACCCATGTTGTCCTGATCACTGCTACAGGAATTAGGTGCATTCTGGGTGACTGTAGTAGGTGAGGATTATTAGAACCTTCCTCCTGCTCTCTCTGGACTTCCTCCCTTGAGCCTTTCCAAACTTCACTACTTCTGCTTTGTATTCTTCCTCTGTAATAAATTTGAACCATAACAATTATATCTTGAGGACTGTGAGTTCTGCAGGCAAATCCTCAAATCCAGTGGTGTTCTTAGTGACTTCGAACACAAAAGTAAATCAGAAATGACTGTCCTATAATGGGAGATTGGCTAAGCCAAATTTCAGTACATGATGCAATGGATTATTTTTGAACAACGAAAGTTCACATGAATGGTTCCTCACTATAACTGTAATATAAAAATTAAAATCATATGTCTAAATTCCCTAATTATATACATCAAAAAATCCATAAATAAAATTGTGTCAAAATGTTAAAAGTGATACCTTCTGGTTTGATCACACATTTTTCTGTCTTCTAATCGCCCCTTTTGTTCTGAATGGACTGCAAGAGTCCATGAGGCCTTAAATACCTGCCATACATAGCCACCTTCTGAGGGAGAGTTATCATTATTTTCCCCATACCAGTTATCACAGGACTGAAACTATGGTTTACTTGCAAACCTAGATTTGCTATCTATACTTTAAAGAATTATATTAGGCAGCAGTCTAATGAGCAGGTGAGACTAAAGCAAAAATACATGAATTGGATATGAAAGATTAGATACATGGGATATGTCTTATAAAAATTCTGCTCAGTTTGGTCTCCATCCCACATAAAAACAATTTGATTCAATCAAATCTTACACCTTAAAGGCGTAAATGCTAAGTGAACTAACAGATGCAGGTCATTTTAGCTAAGATGGTAATTTTGTACAGTCTCCACTGAAGCTGGCTGATTATCCCTGTTAGGAAAAGAGTTGCAGATTGGTGCCTCCTCACACGGGGCACTAAAATTTTAGGAAAAGAGGCACAGAATAGAGAGGAGGCAGTGTACGAATTTACAGCCAGACCGAAATTATTCAGAGAAAATAAATCTGTAGAGGTGGGTGACCATCTGCCTATGTGAACATTCATGGACCAGAAGGCAGAAGGCCCCGACCCCCAAGGGCCGGGCCTTTTAATATTTTAGGAGGCCTGGGGATGGGGGTGGGGGTGGTGGGCAGCAGGCAGAGGGGAATTTCTGGAACTGGTCTTTCAGATCTTCAGAGCAACTAGTCTTTCAGGTGACTGGGGGCTGTGGGGTATGAAGACTATAGGGTGTGAGACCCAAGTGAGATTCAAGGGCAAGGAATGCATTCCAAAGTTTATCTCCTTTGGGCAATGAGGGAGAATGGCTGAGGCTTATGTCCTTGTTCCATCAACCCCAGCACTGGGAAATCTGGAACTGAAATGACTGTGAAAGTGAAAGGAATGACTTTACATAGTGCCTTCCATATATTCTCTTTCAATAAGAGAAATGGGAACATTTGACTTTCCAGTTCTTTTTTTTTTTTTTTTTTTTTTTTTAAGCAGAGGTACATAGAGGAGAGAGACAGAGAGATCTTCCATTGGCTGGTTCACTACCCAGATGGCCACAAGGCCAGCTGGGCCAGGCTGAAGCCAGAGGCCATAAGCTTCATCTAGTTCTCCCATGTGGATAGAAGGGGTCCAAGAACTTGGGTCATGGTCTGCTGCTTTTCCCTGGCCATTAGAGAAGGAGCTGGAATGGAAGTGAAACAGCTAGGACACACACCGGCACCCATATTGGATGGTGGCACAGCAGGCAGCAGCTTTACTCGCTAAGCCACAAAACTGGCCCCTGATTTTCCAGTTCTGCAATGAAGATGTCTTTGTTTTATTATGTGTAAGGATGGTTAAGCTTTACAAAACCAAAACTATTGACAAAATGTTTAGTCACAAATCCTTGGCACCTTATTCACAGGTTATATATGAGCTAGAATTACTGTGTGAATTCTAGAATGAACTGGTCTTTTTAGAAAACAAAAATAAGAATCTAATCCCATAAGCAAGATTTTTAATTTCCTTCCATCTGTCTTTGATGATTGGTTTATCAGAAGACTGAAGTCCATTAATTATCATTATCTTTGCTAAAAGCTCATTAAAGTAATACATTCAAGAAAGGAACAAAGACTTTGGTGACAAAAACAAAAGGATAATTACAGAACAGAATTCCAGCCCTGCCTGTGTCTGTATACTCACTGCAATCATTCCCCTCTATTCTTCTCTACCCTCAGTCATATCAAGGAAAGAATGAGCTCATCACCTTACCAAGTATAGACTGCACAGTACTGGTGGGAGCTAAACTAAACTTCAGGCATAGGATTGTGGAGAATTAAATAAAAAAATGCATGGAAGGACTAAGAAGCTTACAAGCTCCAAGTCTACAAAGCTATCGTAAATATCACATATAAATATAACAAACAAGATTAGGGAAAAGAGCTAAGGTAAAAACTTGCATCACTATTATCAGCATTTGTTATTATTGAGTTTAAGGATTAGCTCATTTCTACCTTTCCTTTTCAGTCTCTTCATCTAAAAGAAAGCAAAGATGAAGCATACATGGGTAGTTACACTTATTTTAAGGATAAAATTAAGGCCTGAACATATGATTAAAATTATGGATATTAATGTGTTAGATGTTATCTATGAATCTCAGATAGCCATGTGGATTCTGTTTCCATTATTACTAATAAATGAAAATTGACTGTACTAATAAAATATGTCACAGATGCTCTGTCTTCTCCCTCCTACACACCAATAGATCAAATTCAACAAAATGTGGTTCTTTTGAGAAACATAGCATATATTATTTTAGTAGGAATTTTAAGAATAGTTGAGGACAAAATTAAGTTTATTTCTCAATCTACCTTACTAGTTTTACCAGCTAACACATCTACGAATGCGCCTTTCCTCCAGTAACTGCTCCACTTGCCTTAATCTGAAACAATGAGGCCCATATCCACACATTTCCCTGTGCTTTGGACTCCCATAACACTCCTAACCAAAGCAGAGCCACTTTTAAGATCAAGCTGAAATACCATCATCTTTTTCCTCTCTGCTCATAAAAGTATATTGGAATCAAAGAAGCATAAGTGCATGATCGCAAAGAGAACTCTGAATGCACTCTAATTAATAAAAAGCTGTGTAATTCTCAAAATTTATTTTTTCTTTTCAGTATTAAAAGCCATCTGCTTTGCAATCACCTCACTGATCATGACACAGCAATGTGGAAGGCCATGGAGTCAGGGAACTACTAGACCTTACCACTAGGATGGAACACATGTCACTGCCTTGCTTACCTGTCTTTCTGGTCTACCTCAGCCACACTATTACAGGTTTTTATAAGTAATAGTTGGTGTCTAAATACTTTGTATTCATATATACTTACTATAGCTAAGTGGTCATTTTTTTTAAAAATTAACAATAAAAATATTTAATATTTTGTATTCAAAATTTATGAAGCAATTATAAACCTAATAGCAAAGCCAGACAAGGTTGCTGCAAGAAAAGAAAATCACAGATCAATGTCCATGATAAACATACTCTTAAAAAAATACTAGCAAATAAAATCCATCAATATATTAAAAGCATAGTATCATGATCAATTGGGTGTAGGCCAAGAATGCAAGATTGGTTCTACATATGAAAATTAACCTGGGTAATTCACCATAGTGACATGCATCCAGAAAAAAATCAAGTAATCATTTAAATAGATACATTACAATGTTTCATAGAGTCAATACCCATTTGTGATTTAAAAAAGCTTTTACTCTAGTTTATGGCGCCAGTAACCACCCTAGGCTCTCGTCATGAGTTGCCAAGGCTATGGAAGCCTTCCAAGTTTGCCGACTCTGATCTTATTTAGACAAGGTCATAAAAGACAGAATGAGGATAGTAACCAATGATCCTAAGAGTGGCATTTACCAGGTTTGAACAATTATACAGCATAAAGTGGGGAAGAGGACCTTTGTTGGGTCAACAACAGGAGTCACTGTGCACTTGCTCCTCATGTGGGATCTCTGTCCTTAATGTGCTGTACATTTTGATTTAATGCTATAACTAGTACTCAAACAGTATGTTTCACTTTGTGTTTCTATGTGGGTGCAAACTGTTGAAATCTTTATACTAAATCGATCTTCTGTATATAAAGAGAATTGAAAATGAATCTTGATGTGAATGGAAGGGGAGAGGGAGCGGGAGAGGGGAGGGTTGTGGGTGGGAGGGAAGTTATGGGAGGGGGAAGCCATTGTAATCCATAAGCTGTACACTGGAAATTTATATTCATTAAATAAAAGTTAAAAAAAAATAAAAAAATAAATAAGCTTTTACATAAAACCGGGAATATAAGGAAACATCCTTATCCTACAAAGAGAAGCTATAAAATGTCAATAACTAATATTATAAATGGTAATAAAATGTTGAATTTGTTACTTAAAGATTTAAAACAAGATGCCTATAACCACTACTTCTTTTCAGCATTTGTGCTAGGCTTCCTGATTGACTAAAACAAGAAACAGATAAAAGGCTTAAAATCTGGAAAGAAAAAAGGTAAAATTGCCTTTATTCACAGATGATATGACTATGTATGCAGAAAATCCTAATGAATCAAAAAACTAATAGAAAAATAAGTGGATTTAGTAACATTACAATGTACAAAATCCATTACAACTCACTTACATTCTATATAGTAGCATGAATGATCAGAAAAAGGGATTAAAATCAGTATCAACTATAATCATTTTTAAAATTCTAAGTTTTAGACATAAATTTAACAAATACCATGAAAGAACTTTATGATAAAAATCTAAAACACTGCTAAGACAATAAAAACCTAAATAAATGAAAAAATACTTTATGTTCACAAATTAGACTTAATTTTAAGAATGCTATTCTATATTGTTCAATTGTCATATAGAGTCAAGGCAATCCAAATTAAAATCACAGCAGGATTTTTTTCTGGAACATGACATAGTAAATTACAAATGTACCTGAAAGTGCAAATGCAAAAAGAATACTTAAAACAATCTAAGAAAGAAAGAAAACCAAGAGTGCATACCAGACATGGCCTCAAAAATATACATAAAACTACAGTACTATGATAATATGGTATTAGCAAAAAGATAAACAAAAGATCAATGGAACAGAGGAGGCTGTTCTGAAAAAGACCAGCACATAAAATATCAAAGACAAAGGTATCAAAGCAATTCAATAGAGAAAGAAAAACCTCTTCCACAAAAGATGTTATCTTAAATCATACACAAAAATCAGTTTGAGATGGATCATAGGTCAAAATATAGAAGCTTAAAAAAAAGCTATCAGGAAAAAACAAAGGAAATCCTCAAAATCTGGCACAGGCAAAGATTTTTAGAGAAGACCCAAAAACCACAAGTCATAAAATAAAAACATCAAACATTGGATTTCATCAAAAAATAAAAGCTTTCACCCATAAGAAAAGAGAAGAAAGAAGGAGACAAGTTACAGATGGTGAGTAAGCAATCACAACACATAACAAAAGACGTAGAATATAGGGATTTCCACAACTCAATAACAAAAAGACAAAGCACTCATTTGTAAAGATGGCCAAATAACACAGACAGTTTAAAAAGATAAATAAATGGAAAATATGCATGTGAGAAAGTCTCCAGTATCAATAATCACTGATCATCAGGCAAGGAAATGTAAATTGAAATCTCAGTAAGATACTGCCTCGGAAATGACTAAAATGAAGGAGACTGACAACAGAAAATTCTGGAGAAGATGAGATGCAACTCAAATGCTCATATATGCTGATGGGTGTGTCAATATCTCCATTTTGGAAAACCTTTTATCTCTTAATTAAGCATATATATAATCCAGCAATTCCACATCCACAAGTTAATCCAATATTAAAAAAAAATGCTGACACAAATGCTTGCACAAAAATGTTACTAGGAGTTTACTTATGATAGTTAAAAACTAAAAGTAATCCACAGGTCCATCAACAGGACACTAGATTTACACATTGCAATACATTCAAACCATAGAATACTATCCAGCATAAAGAATGAACTACTGATATATGTAAAAATGACAAATCTAAAAAACATGCGAAACAAAAACAGTTATATCAGAAAACATACAAACTGTGATTCTGTTTATATGCAACATTTCAATATTGGCAAAACTAAACAACAATGTGTGTGTACCTGGCAACCAGCAGGGACAAAGAACCATTGTGAAACAAGAAGGGGCTGCAACTGGCAGCACTTGAGCAAGCATGTGATCCAGGGATTTTACCAGAAGGAAAAAATCCATGTTCCATACTGACACTGAGTCTAGATCTAGGAGGAGTGACAGGGGACTGGCACCCTGGTAGGACTCAGAGGTGCCCCTAGCTTCTCAACATATCACAGGCTCCAGGGCTCAAACAACCTAGGCATCTGGTTTTGGAAAAATCTCTGCCTATTTGTGGACCAGAAGAAACCCTACAGGTGAGGAGAGAATGCTGAGATATATTCCAAGTCTTAAGAGCAAAAAACTATCAACCCAGAATACTGTATCCTGCAAAGCTCTCATTTATAAATGAAGGTGAAATAAAGACCTCCCATAACAAACAGAATTTCTCACCTTTCATTCAGCATTACAAAAGATGCTTAAGTTTATGCTACATACAGAAACACAGAAAGACAGTCAATCACTATGAGAGAATGTGAAGGCAGAAAATCTCCCAGTAATAGTACAAAAGAAATCCAAAGTAAAAATAGGAATATTTACAGAAAAATGGCAGGGACAAATTGTTACTTATCAATAGTGACCATGAACATAAATGGCGTAAACTCCCCAATTAAAGATACAGGTTGGTTGAATGGATTAATAAATAAGACCTATCTATTAGATGCATAAAAGGAACTCATATCACCAACAAAGGTACACACAGACTGAAAGTGAAACGATGGAAAAAAGATATTCCATGCTAAAAGGAAAGCAAAAAAGAGCAGGTATAGCCATCCAAAAATGAGACAAAATAGACTTTAACAAAAAAACTGTTAAAAGAAACAAAGAAGCATAACATATAATGATTAAGGGATCAATTCAACAGGAAGATGTAACTATCATGAATGTAAATGCACCTAATGCCAGGTTGCCTGGCTATTTAAAACAAATGTCTAAAGGGCAACATAAACTTCAAAACAATAGTAACATCCCACCTTTCCTCAATGGTCAGATAAACCAGAAAGAAAATTAACAGAGAAACAACAGAGCTAATTAACACTATTGGCCAAATGTACCTAATATCTACAGAACATTTCATCCTACACTTGGGGAATACACATTCTTCTCATGAGTGCATGGAACTTTCTCTAAGAGAGACCATATGCTAGGACATAAAGGAGTTTCAGCAAATCAAAAAAATCAAAATCATACAATACATCTTTTCTGACCACAATCAAATTAAGCTGGAAATTAACAACTGAAGAATCTCTAGAACATAAAAAACACATTGAGACTGAACAACATGATCCTGAATGATTAGTGGGTCATAAAAGAAATCAAAAGAGAAATCAAAAAATGCTGGAAACAAATGAAGATGACAATAAAATATATCAAAACTTATGGAACACAGCAAAGGCAGTTTTAAAAGAGAAGTTTATAGCAGTTGGTGCCAACATCAAGAAATTGGAAAGACACAAAATAAATGAGCTATCAATGCATCTCAAGGTTCTAGAAAAACAATAGCAAATCAAACCAAAAGTTAACAGAAGGAAAGAAATAGAGACCAAATAAACAAAATTGAAACAAACAAACAAAAAAAGATCAGTGAAATGAAGAGCTGTTTAAAAAAAAAAAAAAGGAAAATTGATACATTATTGGCCCAACTGACCAAAAAAAGGTAAAGACCCAAATCAATAAAATCAGAGATTTCAAAAGAAATCTGACATCAGATACCATAGAAACGAAAAAGAATCATCAGGAATTACCTCAAAGAGCTATATACCAATAAATCATAAGATCTAGATGAAATTGATAAATTCTAGGACACATACAATCTACCAAAATTGAATCATGAAGACATATAAAACCTTAACAGACTACCAAGACAGAGACTGAATCAGTAATAAAGACCCTTACAATAAACAAAACCCCAGAACCTAATGACCTCACTGTTGAATTCTACCAAACATTTAACAAAGAACTAATTCCAATTCTTCTCAAGCTATTCAAAACAACTGAAAGGGAGGGATCCTCCCAAAATCCTTCTATGAGGCCAGAATCACCTCAATTTCTAAATCAGAAAAAAAAAAAAAGATACAACAGTGAAAGAGAACTGAACAGCAATATCCCTGGTGAACACAGACACAAAATGCTCAAAAATACTAGCTAATCAAATCCAACAACACATTAGAAACAGACCAAGTGGAGTATACCCCTGATATGCAGGATGGTTCAATATTCATAAATCAATAAATGTGATACATCACATTAAAAATCTGAAGAACAAAAACCAGATGATTATTGCAATAGATGGAGAGAAAGTTTGTGATGAAATACAACATCCTTTAATGATGAAAACCCTAAGTAACATGGGTAAAGGAATATTCTTCAACACAAGGCAATCTATGACAAATCCATGGTTAGCTTCTTACTGCATGGGGGAAAGTTGGAATCATTCCCATTAATTTCCAGAACCAGACCTGGATTTCCACTTTCACCAAAACTCCTGAAGATTTTAACTAGAGTAATCAGATAAGAAAAAGAAATCAAAGGGATACAAAAAGAAAAGGAGGAAGTCAAATCATTTCTATTTGCAGATGGCAAAATTCTATATATAGGGGAATCAAAACACTCTACTAAGAGACTATTGGAACTCACAAAAGAGTTTAGTAAATTGGCAGGATATCAATTTAACAATAAAAAAAAAAACAATAGCCTTTGTATATGCAGATAATGCCATAACTGAGAAAGAACTTCTAAGCTAAATCTCATTCACAATAGCTACAAAAAATACCTTGGAATAAATTTAACCAAGGAAGTCAAAGATCTCTATGATAAAAATTATAAAACATTAAAGAAAGACATAAAAAATGGAATAATCCTCCATGTTCATGGGTTAAAAGAATTAATATAATCAAATTGTTCATACTACCAAAAACAATTTACAGATTCAATGTGATCCCAATCAAAATACCAATGACATTCTTCACATACCTAGAAAAAAGTGATGTTAAATTTCATATGGAAACCCAAGGGACCCCAAATAGCTAAAGCAATATTATACAACAAAAACAAAGCCCAGGGCTTCACAATACCTGATTTCAAGATATACCACAAGGCAGTTATAATCACAACAGCCTGGTACTAGCAGAAGTGTTGACCATAGAACAGAATAGAAACTCTAGAAATCAATCAACACATCTACAACCAACTTATCTTTGACAAAGGAGCTAAAATCAGTCTCTCACTGAAGCAAGGGCAGTCACTTCAACAAATCATACTGAGAAAACTGGATCTGTATGTTCAGAAGTATAAACAAGACCTTACCTTTTACCTTACACAAAAATATAATCAAATTGGACCAAAGACCTAAATCTATGACCTGATACCATCAAATTACTAGAGAACATTGGGGTAACTTTGCAAGACTTTGGCATAAGCAAAGATTTCTTTGAAAAGACCCCAGAAGCACAGGAAATCCAAACCAAAATTGACAAATGGGATTACTTCAAGTAGTGAAGCTTCTCCACTGCAAAAGAATCACTCAACAAAGGGAAGAGGCAACCAACAGAACGAGAAAATATTTGCAAACTATGCAACAGTTAAAGGATTAATATCCAGAATATATAAACAGCTCAAGAAACTCAAGAACAACAAAACAAACAATCCACTTAAGAAAAGGGCAAATAACTTGAACTGACATTTTTTTTTTTTTTTGACAGGCAGAGTGGACAGTGAGAGAGAGAGACAGAGAGAAAGGTCTTCCTTTGCCGTTGTCGAACTGACATTTTTCAAAAGAGAAAATTCAAATGGCCAACAGTCATGAAAAACTGTCTAGGATCACTAGCTGTCAGGGAAATGAAAATCAAAATCAAAACCACAATGAGGTTTCACCTCACCTGTTAGAATGGCTCTCAGACAGAAATCAACAAACAATAAATGCTGTCAAGGATGTGGGGAAAAAAGTATCGTAATCCACTGTTGGTGGTAATATAAACTGCTGCAGCCATTGTGAAAGACATTATGGAGATACATCAGAAATCTCAATATAGACCTATGATATGACCCAGCCATTCTACTCCTGGAAATTTACCCAAATGAAAATGAATCAGCATATGAAAGAGTGATCTCTACCTTCATGTTTATTGCAGCTGAATTCACAGTAGCTAAGACATGGAATCAAGCCAAATGTCCATTAACCAAAGACTGGGTAAAGAAATTATGGTATATGTTATGGAATACTACACAATGGTTAAAAAGGGATGAAATCTTGTTTGCAACAAAATCAATGTAATTAGAAACCATTATAGTTAGTTTAATAAGCCAGTTCCAAAAAGACAAATACCAGATGCTCTCCCTTAACTGAGATAAATAGTAGAGTACCTAAAAGGTAATCTATAGAAGTGAAATTGACACTTTGCAATGCAATGTTTGTTTACAGCCCTTGTCTGGATTGTTGAAGAACATTTTTTTCTTCATTTTTTTAACTCTTAGTGTAGGGTTAATCGTATGAGTATAAAGTAAATTTCAAAAAATAGATATTTGTAAAAACTAAGATTGGGAATAGGAGAGAGAGGTGAGAGAAGGGTGGGATTGTGTGCGCAAGGGAGGGTAGGGTTGGAAAAATCATTGCTCCTAAATCTGTATGTATGAAATGCATGAAATTTGTATACATTAAGTAAAATTTAAAAAAAATAAAATCTTTGTACTCTCCTTTTATTCTATGGTCTTATTAAAAATAAGAATAAATTCTATGGTCTTATTATAAATGGTCTTATTTTTAAATACACTAAAGTAAAATGTACCAGTTATTTACATGTTTTTCACCATACTTCCCAACAAAACATTTCCCTTAAAAATAATTTAGCCAAAAATTAGATAATCAGAAAAAGAAAACTTTAGAACATTGGAATTATCCTGTTTTCATGTTTTGGCTTTCTAATCCTTATGCCAGGTAAGCTTGCAAAGGGTTATATAACATAGTTATAACTTACAGTTTTCATGAATCATTAATTCAACGTTTTAAAACTTATGCCAGGGAAACTACCTTATTATAAAAAAGGACTGTAAATCCTTTCAGGAAATTGCCTTTTAAGAAAGAAATTAAAGAATAAGATCATGGCTATTTATACTGCAACAATTAGTTCATAGTCACTGTAAATAAATTAATCAACATTACTTCTCTGTCTGTAGACTAAATTAAATAAGTACTCAAAAAGCAGGATTCCAGATTGTGAGTAGAGAAAAAAAAACATTAAAAAACTGTTTTAATGGATATTTGCTTTATAGGACTGAGGGTACAATTAGTGTGACATTTACTAAATGGCACTTTAAAGTACTGCTAAGTCCCAGTAAACCTTCTTGTCAAACCCACTTTGGATTTTATTTTTTTTCTTTTAAGCAATAGAATTTTATTATATTTTGCCAGCCTAGTTTCACTATCTCATGTTTAAAAGATTCATATGTATGAAATGCTTGAATGAAACATTGCTTATATACATCCACTGTATTTCCCAGTGGACATATCTTAGCACAAATGGATAAAAATGAGGAGTCATAAAATAGGAAATCCATTTTCATACACATTGGTGTGTAATTGAATAGATTCTCTGAATAGTTGCTATAAATTAATTCTAACTTAAAAGCAATGAAATATTTTACCTCTTGCAAAGCAGTCAGGAATGACGAAAAGCATTTTCCTCCTTCAGTAGAGAAGGGATACTCTATGATCTCACCAGATATTGCCTTCATCTATCTCAACTATAAACTCATCTCATGTGCTGCACAGGAAAATTTGGAGCTCCTTCGAAGCTCAACCATCCAAAGACAACAGAGATTCTCATTGGCTTAAAGTACATTTTAGAACACTGGAATATTGTTCCAGGATATTAAATTCCAAGAATGACTGACTTTGGTTTCCCTGTGAGTTAGGATACAGCAATGAATAGGTCTCCTCAGATTTAGGATATCTTCAAAAATATATTTAGGGACACAAATATGTTCACTGGTCCACAAAGTTAATGTCTTTTGCCAAATGTATTGAAGAAAACATAAAGGCTCTTGAAAAAAATCAAAATCAGTGTGGTGGTTACTTGGCAGAACTCACATACAACATAGGATCTTCCCTAGAGGGGTTTATGTTTTAAGATACTTACATTCCATAAGAATCACTAGCCTTTAAATCAGTGCTGATTCTTTCTTTACTTTTTTTGTTTGCGCTTTTTAAAATTTAAATGTTACTTACCATAGCTATGCTCAAACAATACTTAATAGAAATAGGAATAATAATGTAGCATGATTTTTTTCAGGCCAAACTACTTTAACATACTAGCTTTTCATTCTACTCATGGGTTCATTATCTAGAATTCCAGCAGGTATTAATTTTCTACTTATCTGGTGCAGCTAAAAACACTGCATGTGTAAAGTGTTGAAAATACAAGATGGACAAGACATAGCCCAGGCTTTGAGAACTTTCCAGTTTAACTGGGAAATGTCAATGAAGGGAAATCCTGACCACTCTGTAGGGACTCTATTCTGCCACAAACAAATCCTACCAAACTGTTCACAGATAACATACCTATTACTTTATTATTTATAGAATTTCTGCTTGTTCTATTTAAAATTTATCAAGTAGGTAATTGGCATGGCAATTGTCAGATGTTCTTTGGGATGGCTGCATCTCACACTGGAGTGACTGGGTTCAAGAAATGGCTCTGCTCCTGATTCAAGCTTCCTGTTAATACAGACCCAGGGGAGGCAGCTGTGATGGCTCAAGTCATTGGGTTTCTGCCACCCAAGTGTAAGACCCAGATTGAGTTCTCAGCTCCTGGCTTTGGCCTGGTTCAGCCCTACCTGTTACAGGTATGTGAGGAGTTAAGAAACAGATGGAAGCTTGCTCTCTCTTGCTCACTTCACTTGCTTTCTATCTCTCTCTCTCTCTCTCTCTCTCTCTCTCCCTACACATCTGTGTTTCAAATAAATAAATTATTTTAAAAAATAAAATTCATGTTGGGGCCAGTATTGCGGTATAGTCGGTAAAGCCACCATCTGCAGCGCCAGTATCCCACATGGGCACCGGTTTGAGTCCTAGCTGCTCCTCAGCTCTCTGCTATGGCCTGGGAAAGCAGCAGAAGATGGCCCAAGTCATTGGGCCCCTGCACCCACGTGGGAGACCCAGAAGAATCTCTTGGCTCCTGGCTTTGGATTGGGTCAGCTCCAGCCTTTGTGGCCATTTGGGGAGTTAAAAAAAATTTATGTCATGTTTTGAAATTTCCTATTCTCTATAGAAGTATTGTTAACTTCTGATTTATTTTTTCTAGCATAATAGGTGTGATGATTTAAGTTTCTGAATCTGTTAACTCCAATATCTGAGTCTGAATGAGGATGCTATACTATTTTCCAGTTGGTTCTTGTATGTTTTGGATTCTTTCCTTACATGCTTGGCTATTATGGACCCTCAAGTGTCACTGTCCTTAAAAATATGATTTAAGTTCCTGTTATTCAATAGACTTTACATTTCCTTCCACTAAAAGCCTGGGGCATTTCCCTTTAGAGATCAACTCAAACTAATTTGAGATTCCTGACCAAACCTGGCTACACATATGTAAGATATAAATCATGAAAGATTCTGTATGTGGCCACAACTTACGGATTATCTTTCTCATTTTTCTTTTCTGTTCAGCAAAACGCATTTTTTATCATTTTGTGATTCACTAAAAAAAGCAGATGGTTTCCATTGTAGTTTTCTCTTACCTTGGTTTAACGTGGAGAGAGTCTTCTATAAAAATAAACATCTCCAACATGGATAGGCCTTAAGCCTTGACTCTGTTTTCCTTACCCACGGGCTTGCTTTTCCCAGAGGTGCAGTATCTATAATGCCTTCATGATAGAAATAGGTTTTGCACTCCAATATTCTTTGACCACTCTACATAGGTGGCCAACAAAAATCAACCTGAAAGGTTCTCCACTCTCTTTCTAGCTTTTCAGTAATTTTTAAAAATAGTATTAAAATTGTTTATCCCAATTTTTCATTATTTCAAAAGGGATAATTTATTCAAGTAACATTTCCCCCCATTAACTGAAATAAACATCTCAGTATAATTGTCTAATTATTGAAGCTGGTGCTTAATAGATTTAACTCCCACAAGCTAAAACAAAGCCATTTCCTTAGCTACATGGTAATAATTTCTACATAACTATCTAAGTATTTATTTGGCCATAAACTAAGAAATGCCAGACTATATTTTAACTTACTGATATAATAATTAATGGCAGGTCTCTAACACTTCTCATCCAACTTAAGAAAGAAACCAATTTAAACGGAGTATTAAAACAAGGAGATCAAGATACTTCATGAGTTGATATAATTGCTGTAAAAAACACAATGTTGGGGTAGGTGTTGAAGGCTGGAGAGTTAAGCCAATGATTTGGGTGCCACATCCCATACTTGAGTGCATTCTGAGTCACACCTACTCAAATTCCTATCCACCTTTCTGTCAATGCATCCTGGGAGAACCCTGCCATTCACTTGAGAGACCCAGTTGAAGCTCTAAGCTCTTGGCTTCCACCTGGTCCATCCCAACTGTTGAGGACATTTGGAGAGTGAACCAGAGTATGAAAGCTCACTCTTTCTGTCTCTCCTTGCCCCTGAATGTGTATGTGCGTGTGTGTGTGTGTGACTCTATATTTCAAGTGAAAATATATATTTATCTTGTATCACAAGCCTCACTTACCTACTAAAAAATAAACTGAATTAAAACAATCAACTAACCCATTCTGTACCAAAAAATGATAGGCCCTAAGTTAAGGGTTGGATTATGCCCCCCAAAAAGACATGTTGAAGTTCTAATTTTTGATATCAAATAATATGACCTTGTGAGAGCCTTAGAAGGTCATTGCAAGATGTAATTAGTTAAATTAAGATGAGTTCATACTGTAATAGAGTTCCTAATCCAATATGATGATGTTCTTATAACAAGAGGATACACACACAAGAAGGTGGTATTGTGAATACCAGTGACACAGATTGGAATTGTGCTGCCAAAAACCAAAGAACACCTAGAAAGCTCTGAGAAGCTTAAAAACACAAAGAGGCTGTGGAGGGAGGAAGGCCCTGCCAACACCTTGGTTCCGGATGCCTGCCCTCCAGAAATGTGAGACAATAAATTTCTGTTATTTTATGCCACCCAGTTTGTGGTGATTTATTATGGCAGCCCTATGAAACTAATGCACCCTATTTAAATGCTATTTTTAATTTTGCACCTTATATATGACTTTGGGGAAAGTTAAAAGACTATCATTTAATATAAAAGTACAGATAGGTAATAATATGTTTTGGGTAAATATCCATGTATAGACTGCAATTCTTTCAGGAAGACATGTTTCTTGGCATTTACTCTAGTTTCTCAAAATGCGATCATACCTTCTAGTTAACTGTGGAGAAAAAATACAGTGTTTGCCCCTTTGAGCATCTTGAAAACAATCCAAAATCAATAATAAAAATGAAAGATCAGAAATTTACATTCCTTACATGCAAGCAGAAGACATCCATAACCCTCAGGCATATTTATGACAAAAAGCTTCCTAATAGTAATAAAACTTAAATTGGGAGTGGAGGAAGAGGAAGTTAAAGAAGCCTGTATGTACAGACCTAAGACAAAGCAGAGAACAGATCTTTAAAATAAAACCGCATCCTGAGGAACAAATCCATTTGGGAAAATGGGAATAAAGTGCTTATTCTGACAACAAAAGCTCCCTGTCCCACATTTTCACAAGGTTCCAACAAGTTGGGAAGGTGTGACTGAATGAGGAAAACTCGCAGGTGATTCATATTTTCAGTACTCAATCTCCAGCTGAGGTAAGGGTGAGGCGAGATACTCAACAATAAGAGCTCCTCTTCAATGAAGATATAAAAGGCTACAGGAACTCATGCACTTATGCCACTGTGTGTCATTAAAGGTGTTTCCCATTAACCTGGATACTGCTCAGGGTACTCTCAGACATACCACTCATCTGGGAAGAAATAACCAAACTCAAAGTTAGCAGTAATTTTTAAAAGATGGATACACACACACACACACACAAATACTGTGAAATCAAGTAACATGGAAAAGGCATGAAAAAAATACATGACATAGTTGGGGCAACTGGTCTAGCAGCTGAGACCTCCACATACCATATCTGAATATTTGGTTCCAATCCCTGCTCTAGCCCCTGACTCCAGCTTCCTGCTCATACAGATTCTGGGAAGCAGCAGGTAATGGCTCGAGCTACCCACCACCCACAAAGTAACCACTGAATTCCCAGCTCATGGCCCAGCCCTGGCCATTGAAACTATTTCTACTTTGTGAGTGAACTAGCAGATAGGAACTACTTCATATTCATTCATTCATTCCTCTCTCTCTCTCTCTCTCTCTCTCCCTTTCCTCCCTCCCTCCTTCCATCCCTCCTTGTTTCCCTCTCCCCTAACTCCCTACCTCCCTAACTCCCTCCTGTCCTCTCTCCCTTTCTTGTCCCAAGTTAAACAAAAAAATGAATTCCAAACATGTTGCTAGGAATGAAAAACAAGCCGTGACGTGTTGCCACAACATAAACACGTTTCTCAAATATATTGCCTAAAATATTCTTTGAGCAAAAGAAGTCCCCACAAGCTAAAAGCTGAGGAAAGATATGGTGAGGCAATAGAATAAATATATAAGCAGATAGTTCAAGAAAGAAGTATAAAGGAAATATTAAAATAAAATCATTTGCAGAAATGAAGATAGAGATGGAACAATGAAAACAGGATTGATAGATGCAGACAACATGAAATACAATAAAGAGTTTAAAAGGATTACAAGAAAAATGATCGACATAATAAACAGGAAAAAGAAAGATAACAAAACCAAAACATATTAAAGACATAGTTTAAGAAACAATTACTGAAATCAAATAAAGTTAGAATCTTCAACTTGAAGGGCATACCTTATCTCAGGCGAAAAATGTCCCAGTACAATCTTTAGCAAAACATATCTCAGAAATATTCTTAGAATTTAGAACTAAAGAATCCTTTGAATAGCCAGGCAAAAAGGAAAATTTGCCTACAAAGAGCAAAGCTTCAGGCTAAAAGGCAGTGAAGCAATGTCAACAAAGTAAGAAAAATGACTGTGACATAAGATTTTGTTTAGCTCAGGAGAGAAAAACGAACAAATAACAAATGAAAAAAAAATAATGTTTGTTTATTTTTGGCTACTTGAAAGTCAGAGAGGGAGAAGGAGACTGACTCCATCCAATGGCTCACACTTCAAATGCCATCAATAGCAAGGGCTGGGCCTGGCTGAAACTAGGAGCCCAAAACTCCTTCTGGGTCTCCTCCATGGGTGGCAAAAACCCAGTTACAAGCCCATCATCCTCTACCACCCAAATTTATTATCAATAAGCTGGATCAGAAGTAAAACAGCTGGGACACAAACTGGCACTCTGACATGGGATGCTGAAGTCTCAAGTGGCAGCTTAACCCACTGTACACACACCAATATGAACCAAAATTGTGGAAGGGGAAAAAAGTTGGGAAATGGCACAGGTGGTTGAGTTTGGTCCCTAATACCTAAGGAACAAAGTTAACATTAGAAATTAGTAAGTTACACGTTCAATAATAGGCATTTTAAAGTATGAAGGCATGGACAAACAACGTATCTAATAAAATTGGTGGTGAATAAGGAGAAGATAAAGATAAAGCAGAAACACAAATTCTGCTATTACTCTTGGGACAGAGTCATAGGCAAATATATATATATATATATATGCACACATAAATATAAGAAAATATGTCTCCTGTTCATAAAATATTAACTGCTACAAGTATTGGCATCCTATCACAAACAGCTACAAAACTGAACAAAAGTCAATCATAAACATATGGTGATCGGGAGTGTTGTAACCTCTTCTAAGGCTAGACAAGCAGATCAATGGGGCAGAACAAATATAAGAAACAAATTCCCGTGTGGAACAGAATTTAGTAGATGTCAGAGGCAGACATGAAAAATAGTGAGTAAAAGATTTTTCAATCAATATTCCTGAGACAATTACTGGGTGTCTCTACAGGGGGGCATGGGAGGGGAGAATAGGAAAGAAATAAAACTGAACCATTCTCTTACACTTGCACAAAAAAATCAACTCCAGGGTGCCAGCATCCCGGTGAAACCAGTAAAAGCCACTACCTGAGATGCTGACATCTCATATGGGTGCCACATCATGCCCCCACTGCTCTACTTCTGAAGCAGCTCATGGCTAATGGTATAGGAAAGGCAATGGAAGATAGCCCAGGTATTTAGGCCATTGCCACCCATGGGAGACACCCAGATGAAGCTCCTCCCTCCTGGCTGCAGCTTGGCCCAGCGCTGGCCATTGTGGCTATCTGGGGAGTAAATCTGCAGATGGAAGATTACTCCCTCCATGTTTCTCATTTTCTATCTTTTTTTTCTAAAAAAAAATATTTATTTTATTTATTTGAAAGACAGTTACAGATAGAGGTAGAGCCATAGAGAGAGGAGAGAAGGTCTTCCATCTGTCAGTTCACTCCCCAAATAACAACAATGGCCAGAGCTGAGCTGATCCGAAGCCAGGAACCTGGAGCTTCTTCTAGGTCTCCCATGGGGGTGTAGGGGTGCAAGGACTGGGGCCATCTTCTACTGCTTTCCCAGGCCATAGCAGAGAGCTCGATGGGAAGTGGAGTAGCCAGGACTAGAACCGGTGCCCATATGGTATGTTGGCATTTCAGGCCAGGGCTTTAACCCACTGTGCCACAGTGCCGACCTCTCTCACTCTCTCTTAACTCTGACTTTTCTAATTAAATAAATTAATCTTTAAAAAAAATTAACAAATTTAAATTTTCAATTAAAAACCCATAAGAACTATACTTATTTAAAATACAGTAATTGACATTCATTCAATGACCTGGAGATAAGGACAAATTTCTTGATTTATAAATAAGGTACAGTAAGAAACAGCTATAAAGGAAACATTTAAAATATAATTTCTGTTGTTCAAACAACACCTTAAGAGTATATTAAGACAAGGATGGCAGCCTCGGGGTTAAGGCACAGGTTACATCACCTAAGTCTCACATCAGAGTACAACTCCCAGATCCAGTTCCTAACTCCAGCTTCTGACTAATTCAGACCCTGGGAGGAAGGGGTGATGGCTCAAATACTTGGTGGTTCCTCCCACCCAAGTAGGAGACCTGGATTGAGTTCACAGCTCCCAGCTTCTGCTGACCTGGCAGTTGACTAACATTTGTAGTGAACCTGTGGGTTGGGAGTGTTTTCTTCCTCTCTGCCTCTCAGATTAATAAATAAATAATTTTTAAAAAGACAAGGAAAAGCTAAGGAATTGCTTCAACTTAACAAAGATTCTGCTTATAATATTTTACTTAGAATTTTGAGAACTCAATGAGGAAGGTAATCCAAAAGGAAAAAAAAATGGAAAAAAGCAATTGAACAGAATTTTATTAAAGACGAAATTCAAATGGCTGAAAAGTATACAAAAAGGTGCCCAACCTCATTGACAACCTGGGAAATCTAAATTTAAACACATTTTAAAGAAATACCTGCAGTCCAACTAATTGACACAAACATACGGGTTAACAAATCTAAGAACTAATGAAAATGGGAAATGTGAACGCAAAAGCTCATTCTCTTGGAGTGGTAGTACGAATTATTCCCTACTTTGGAATACAGTGTATAGTATCAAAAAGTTGAAGATATTTGTAACCCCAGTATCAGAAAGGCATCTCTTAGATATATGCTTTAAGGAAATCCTTACACATGCAGAACAGGATACATGTATTGTTCATAACAACTCTGAAGTGAAAGCAACTCAAATGTCCAGCAAGAACAGACTAAATACTTTGTGATATAAAATGGGATGTGAATTCTGCACAGCAGTGAAAATTAAAAAGCTACAGCAGTGTAGCAATGTGATGGATTTTAAAAGCAATGTTAAGCAAAATAGGGAAGACGCAACAAATAATACATGTGATAACAACTGATCTAATTTCTAAAAATAGGCAAAAATAATTTACTATCATTCTTGGTGTTACACCAGAAAGAAAAGTGCAAAAATTATTATCACAAAACTAGAGATACTGGTAAACTCTGAAGGGTGGAAAAGTGTTTACACTGGGTATCAGTAAGGTGTTCAGGTGGAATGGCTGCTACATAATGACAAGATTCTATTTTATGACTTACATAGTGAGTACATAGTGTTTACTTTGTAATCATTCATCATATCATTCCTGGGCTAGCTACATACTGATGAGGCCCAGTACAAAATGAAAATGGAGAGGAGGGCCATTTGTTTAAAAAAAGAGAGAGAGAGAGAAAATGTTTTCAAACTGAACAGTCTTTCTCAACCTGTCATGGTGGTATTTATTTGCTACTTAATGTTGTGTTCCCTGTGCATGGGAATTCTTGCCAGGTGACTGTAGAACACTGTCAATATCCAAACTTTCCTTGCCTTTGCTCCCAGACCTGTACTGAGGAGAGACTGAAGTCAACAGCAGGCGGTCAAGAACCTAACCCTGGGGGTTGCAAAGGTGGCAACATGTGGGGTCAAAGTTCCAAGACTCTAGTCTGTGTTCCATTATGCCATCAGTCCCACAAAACAAAAATTCAAAGATGAGTTATTACAAATTTCAAGAGAATACCCACATAGTGTTAAGCCCCTTCCAAGTGTGAAGTCTTATTTGACTGAAGGGACACATGACCATGAAGCCAACTTCCATTATTTTAACACACACACTCATATATATTCTGTAGAGTTACACACTTGTTATATTGTGTGTATATATATGTATATATACATAATATATAAACTTACATATAATATATATTATAAATGTGTTATATATTATATATAAAGTTATATATACACACACACACATATATATGTATATATATATATATATATATATATATATATAAACTTTAAGTGTATATGTGTAAATGTAGGGAAAAAAGAACAGATTATAATACTACTTCTGCAATTCCCTGAAATATGGGTCAGTCCTGAGCAGAAGGGATGTGAAAAGATTCCAAGGGATGCTGACATCAGTTTTAAATTGGATATCAGTCTGACACTTATTTACCAAAATGTTCAAATATCTAAATATGGACCTGCATGTTTAGAGGCTGTTTTATAAGTTAAGTATTTATAATTAAGATCATGGGCAATTAATTCCACAGCTTGCTAAGCAATTTAACATAATTGTCCTTGGCTCTAATCTTGATGCCAAGAACCTCCTACTCTATAATTCTAGTTTCTTCCTTTCTACTCAATTTTAACTGAAAAAAAATGCACTGTGTTTGGTGGGACAGTTTATAAAAAAGTGATACAAATGAAATCATCTAACCTGTGATTTAATTTAGATTACAGAAAGGAAGGGGATAGAAGGATACTAATTGGGTGCTTTAGCTTTGTAGAGCCATCTAATCTTATGCAATAATTTTGAAAATTAGATACAAGTATCTCCATTCCTACAAAGCCTACAGGTTCAGGAGGATAAATGACCTGTAAAGCTAGTGAGTGGACATATACTTCTATCTCACTACAAAGTTCTTCTGTTACCTTTCTTTACCCTCCTTTTTTCCCATTCTATCCTAAATGTTTACTGTATGTTGACTATGTGTAAAGCATTATGAGAGGTAACAAATATAGAAATAAATGACCATAGCCCTGGGAACATGAAATGTAAGGTTATTCCATAAGTATGATAACTGACAGGTATGTCTACAAGCACTTGAAATGTACCTAACAGTAACTTATATGTGTCATAGGCTAAATTATATACCAGTTTTCAAAAAAGAATTAGTAAGAAAAAAAAGAGTATGTACCATATGTTAATGATAATTTTGCATATTGATTACATATATAATAAATATATATTTGATACACTCAGTTAAATAAAATGTACATCTAATATTTTCTCTTTACTTTTTTTTACAGTGGTCACTAGAAAATTTAAGTTATAAATGTGTCTGCTATTTTATTTCTTTTCTTCATCACTAATCTAAAGATTCCCTCTTGGAGTCCTCCAAGATGGCAGAATAGGGAGGGAGTTCACTGATAGTCCAGGAAAATATAGTTTAATAATAGTGGAGATACTGTAGGTTCAGGGAAGAGTTTGGGAAAAAACTGCAGAGGAAATTCTTCCAGAACTAGTGGGATATGATGGACCTACGTGGAGGACATGGGTGTTCATGGCTCGGGACCCTGGCCACCAAGCCTATGCACCAGCACTGGAAAGGGAGGTGAGGCAAAACCTCAGTAGCCCGAGACACTGGCGGGAAAGTGGCAGGAAGAGCCTAGAGGAAACGAGGCTTGAACCCCTGTGGGAGAAAGTTCTCCAGCCTAACTAGAGGAGAGAAAATAAATAAATAAATAAATAAATAAATAAATAAATGGGACCGGTACAGACATGATTCTCTCTCCCCACTCACCTTACAAAGGCGAGCAAGACAAAGAGCAGGTGCCATTTTGGACATACGTAAAAGCTACACCACCTCAGGGCTGCGCCCACTTTCAGCCAAGCAGAAAAACCTGACTCTGGTGGGGAGAAATAACAGGAGGTTAAGACCTAGTGAATGTGTGGAGCTTATGAACTGAGACCGTGAAAAAAAAAAAAAAAGTGAGGGTGTGTGAGAGAACTCACAGAGTGCCTGAGGCATGAGTACACGGTGGGAGAAGCCACAAACGTGGTAACCTTGGCAACCCAGTGGAAGATTGCAGGGGAATCTGACCTTACACTGAGGACTTCACAGATCCGTTGTGTGGTCCTTGGGACAGAGCAGATGAGTATTATACCCACAGGGGCCAGCAGTCAGACACTGACTGCCTTCAAGGAGAATAGCTCAGCTGTGTGGAATTACTTCCCTTATGAATAAAAAAAAAAAAGAGGGGGTGAAGATTTACCATGCCAAACCAGGATGTATCACGTTGGGCACACACTTACCCTGAAGAACTGAACAGAGCTCTCTGGCCACACCCATCACAAGCCTCTAAAGATCCACTGAAACAGACAGTCCACTTAATCTAGAGTCGTAGTATAACTAGAAAAGCCACCAAGAGAGGGAAAAAAAAGAAACCAAAGAATATCTCCACAATGCCAAGCAACAAACACAGAAACCAAGGAAACAAGAACAAGGAAGACATTATGAGGTCCCCAAATGAACATGACACACCAATTCAAGATTATGAAGATGATGAGATAGAAGAAATGCAAGAAGCAGATCTCAAAAAATTTATGAGAAGAACATTTAGAAGTCCTCAAAAAAAATTCTTGAACTACAGAAATCCTTATTGGACAGGATAGGAAATCTCTCTCATCAAAATGAAATGAAGAAAGTAATAGAACATGAAAGTGTGATAGTGAAGAGAAATCAAAATGAAATGAAGAATTCAATAGATCAAATGACAAACACATTTGAGAGCCTTAAAAACAGAATCAGTGAAGCAGAAGAGAGAATATTGGACTTAGAAGACAGCGCACAGGAAAGTATACACTCAAACCATAGAAAAGAAGAGGAAATTAGAAATCTAAAAAATATTGTTGGGAATCTACAGGATACTATTAAAAAAAAAACAACAACATTTGGGTTCTGGATTTCCTGAATGCATGGAGAGGGAGTAAGGATTAGAAGGCATTTTCAGTGAGATACTAGCAGAGAACTTCCAGGGTTTGGAGAAGGACAGAGCCATCCTGGTACAGGAAGCTCATAGAACCCCTAATAAACATGACCAAATGAGATCCTCACCATGACACGTCGTAATCAAACTCACCACAGTGAAACATAAAGAAAAGATTCTAAAATGTGCAAGAGAGAGACATCATATTACTCTTAGAGGATCTCCAATTAGACTCACAGCAGACTTCTCATCAGAAACCCTACAGGCTAGAAGGGAATGGCAAGACATAGCCCAGGTACTAAGAGAGAAAAACTGCCAGCCCAGAATATTATATCCTGCAAAGTTCTCATTTGTGATTGAAGGTGAAATAAAGACCTTTCATAGCAAATAGAAACTGAAAGAATTTGTCACCACTTGACCAGCCCTGCAAAAGATGCTTAAAGATGTGTTATACAGGGCTGGCGCCGTAGCTCAATAGGCTAATCCTCGGCCTTGTGGCACCGGCACACCGGGTTATAGTCCCGGTCGGGGCACCGATCCTGTCCCAGTTGCCCATCTTCCAGCCAGCTCTCTGCTGTGGCCAGGGAGTACAGTGGAGGATGGCCCAAGTGCTTGGGCCCTGCACCCCATGGGAGACCTGGAGAAGCACCCGGCTCCTGCCATCGGATCAGCGCGGTACGCCGGCAGCAGCGCGGCTACCACGTCGGCCATTGGAGGGTGAACCAACGGCAAAAAAGGAAGACCTTTCTCTCTGTCTCTCTCTCTCTCACTGTCCACTCTGCCTTATCAAAAAAAAAATGTGTTATATACAGAAACACACAAACACAGCCATCAATATGAAATAAGGTAAAGGAAGAAAACCTCCCAGTAAAAGATCACAGTAAGTTCAAAGCACATATTAGAAATATCTTTGGGAAAATGGCAGGGCAAAGTTACTACTTCCCAATAGTCACATTGAATGTTAATGGTCTCAACTCTCCAGTTAAAAGACACAGATTAGATGAATGGATTAAGGAACAAAACCCATCTGCTTACAAGAAACACATCTTTCCAACAAAGATGTATGCAAACTGAAAGTGAAAGCTTGGGAAAAGATATTCCATGCCAACAGAAACCAAAAAAGAGCTGGCATAGCCATCTTAATATCAAACAAAATAAACTTTAACACAAACTGTTAAGAGAGACAAAGAGGGGCACTATATAATGATTAAGGGAGCAATTCAAAAGGAAGATGTAACTATCAGAAATGTATATGCACCTAATTACAAGGCACCGGTTTATTTAAAAGAACTCTACTAAGAGACTATTGAAACTCACAGAAGAGTTTGGCAAAGTAGCAGGATATAACATCAATGCACAAAAATCAACAGCCTTTGTATACACAGGCAATGCCACGGCTGAGAAAGAACTTCTAAGATCAACCCCATTCACAATAGCTACAAAAAAAATCAAATGCCTTGGAATAAACTTAACCAAGGATGTTAAAGTTTTCTACGATATGAATTACAAAATCTTAAAGAAAGAAATAGAAGATCTTTACTAATTATATACTGAATTGATCTTCTGTATATAAAGAGAATTGGAAATGAAAAAAACAACCCTGTGTTAAATTGAAAATGGCATAGAAAATTAATGATTTTTTAAAAAAAATATTATGTAGGATCTCTGTCCTTAATGTTCTGTACACTGTTATTTAATGTTATAACTAGTACTCCAACAGTATTTTTTTCATTTTGTGTTGCTACATGGGGGCAAACTGTTGAAATCCTTACCTAATATATACTAAACTGATCTTCTGTATATAAAGAGAATTGAAAATGAATCTTGATGTGAATGGAAGGGGAGAGGGAGCGGGAAAGGTGAGGGTTGCGGGTGGGAGGGAAGTTATGGGAGGGGGGAAGCCATTTTAACCCATAAGCTGTACTTTGGAAATTTGTATTCATTAAATAAAAGTTTAATAAATGAAAAAAAAAAAGAAATAGAAGAAGATACCAAAAAGTAGAAAAATCTCCCATGCTCATGGATTGGAAGAATCATTATCATCAAAATGTCCATTCTCCTAAAAGCAATTTATAGATTCAAGACAATATCAATCAAAATACCAAAGACTTTCTTCTCAGATCCGGGAAAAACGGTGCTGAAATTCATATGGAGACACAGAAGACCTCGAATAGCCAAAGCAATCTTGTACAACAAAAACAAAGCTGGAGGCATCATGATACCAGATTTCAGGACATACTACAGGGCAGTTATAGTCAAAACAGCATGGTACTGATACAGAAACAGATGGATAGACTAATGGAACAGAGCAAAAACACCAAAAATCAATCCAAATATCTACAGCCAACTTATATTTGATCAGGGATCTAAAACAAATTCCTGGAACAAGGACTATCTATTTAATAAATGGTGCTGGGAAAACTGGATTTCCATGTGCAGAAGCATGAAGCAAGACCCCTACCTTTCACCTTACACAAAAATCCACTCAACATGGATTAAAGACCTAAATCTATGAACCGACACCATCAAATTATTAGAGAACATTGGAGAAACCCTGCAAGATATAGGCACAGGCAAAGACTTCTTGGAAAAGATCCCAGAGGCACAGGCAGTCAAAGCCAAAATTAACTATTGGGGTTGCATCAAATTGAGAAGTTTCGGTACTGCAAAAAAAAAAAAAAAACAGTAAAGTAAAGAGGCAACTGACAGAACGGAAAAAAAATATTTGCAAACTATATAACAGATAAAGGGTTAATACCCAGAATATACAAAGAGATCAAGAAACTCCACAACATCAAAACAAACAACCCACTTGAGAGATGGGCCAAGGACCTCAATAGACATTTTTCAAAAGAGGAAATCCAAATGGCCAACAGACATGAAAAAAACGTTCAGGATCACTAGCAATCAGGGAGATGTGAATCAATACCACAATGAGGTTTCGCATCACCCCAGTTAGAATGGCTCACATACAGAAATCTACGAACAACAGATGCTGGCAAGGATGTGGGAAAAAAGGAACACTAACCCACTGTTGGTGGGAATGCAAACTGGTAAAGCCACTGTGGAAGTCAGTTTGGAGATTACTCAGAAACCTGAATATAACCCTACCATACAACCGAGCCATCCCACTCCTTGGAATTTACCCAAAGGAAATTAAATTGGAAAACAAAAAAGTGGCCTGCACCTTAATGTTTATTGTAGCTCAATTCACAATAGCTAAGACCTGGAATCAACCTAAATGCCCATCAACAGTAGATTGGATAAAGAAATTATGGAATATATACCTATAGAATACTATACAGCAGTAAAAAAAAAATGAAATCTTGTCATTTTCAACAAAATAGAGGAATCTGGAAAACATCATGCTGAGTGAAATAAGTCAGTCCCAAAGACACAAATATAATATGCCCTCCCTGATCAGTGACAAATAACTGTTTACCAAAAATGAAACCAGTTGAAGTGAAATGGACACTATGAGAAACAGTGACTTGATCAGCCCATGTACTGACTGTTGATGAACAACTTATTACTTTATCCCTTTTGGTTTTTTTTTTGTTCTACTTAATACTATTGGTTGAACTCTGTAATTAACACACAATTATTCTTAGGTGTTCAAATTTAACTGAAAAGTGATCCCTGTTAAATATAAGAGCGGAATAACAAAGAGAAGAGATGTACAGTTTGGGAATTGCTCAATCGGAGTTGCCCCAAATGGTAGAGTTAGAAATGCACCAGGGGATTCCAATTCAATCCCATTAAGGTGGCATGTACCAATGCCATCTCACTAGTCAAAGTGATCAGTTTCAGTTCACAATGGATCATAGTGAAAGATTAAGAGTGAAAGGGGGCAGGCACTGCGGCTCACTAGGCTAATCCTTCACCTGCAGTGCCGGCAACCTGGGTTCTAGTCCCGGTTGAGGTGCCGGATTCTGTCCAGGTTGCTCCTCTTCCAGTCCAGCTCTCTGCTGTGGCCCAGGAGTGCAGTGAAGGATGGCCCAAGTGCTTGGGCCCTGCACCTGCATGGGACACTAGGAGGAAGCACCTTGCTCCTTGCTTCGGATCGGCACAGCGCCGGCTGTAGCAGCCATTTGGGGGGTGAACCAATGAAAAAGGAATACCTTTCCCTCTGTCTCTCTCTCTCTCTAACTCTGCCTGTCAAACACACACACACACACACACACAAATAGTTAATACCGGCCGGCGCCGTGGCTCAACAGGCTAATCCTCCGCCTTGCGGCGCCGGCACACCGGGTTCTAGTCCCGGTCGGGGCACCGATCCTGTCCCGGTTGCCCCTCTTCCAGGCCAGCTCTCTGCTGTGGCCAGGGAGTGCAGTGGAGGATGGCCCAAGTGTTTGGGCTCTGCACCCCATGGGAGACCAGGAGAAGCACCTGGCTCCTGCCATCGGAACAGCGCGGTGCGCCGGCCGCAGCGCGCTACCGCGGCGGCCATTGGAGGGTGAACCAACGGCAAAGGAAGACCTTTCTCTCTGTCTCTCTCTCTCTCTCACTGTCCACTCTGCCTGTCAAAAATTAAAAAAAAAATAGTTAATACCATCAGACTTTAAAAAAAAAGAGAGAGTCAAAGGGATCACATAAACAAGACTAGTGTCTGCTAATACTAACTGAAAGAATTAAAAAGGAGAGGACAATCCAACCTGGGAAGTGGGATAAACAGCAGACTCATTGAATGGTAGATGTCCTAGATGGCGCCGTGGCTCACTAGGCTAACCCTCCGCCTGCAGCACCAGCACCCAGGTTCTAGTCCTGGTCGGGGTGCCGGATTCTGTCCTGGTTGCTCCTCTTCTGGTCCAGCTCTCTGCTGTGGCCCAGGAGTGCAATGGAGGATGGCTCAGGACCTTGGGCCCTGCACCCACATGGGAGACCAGGAGGAAGCACCTGGCTCCTGCTTCAGATCAGCACAACACACCGGCTGTGGAGGCCACTTGTGTGTTGAACCAACGGAAAAAGGAAGACCTTTTTCTCTGTCTCTCTCTCTCTCTCTCTCTCACTGTCTAACTCTGCCTGTCAAAAACAAATGGCAGATGTCCTAAACAGCACTCTGGCCTCAGAATCAGCCCTTAAGGCACTCAGATCTGGCTGAAGAGCCCATGAGAGTATTTTAGGCAATGAAAGCCAAGACACTCTGGCAAAAAAAAAAAAAAAAAAAAAAAAAAATCTAAGTGAAAGATCTTTGTGAGATCCCAGTGGAAAGAACGGGCCATCAAAGAATGAGGTGCCTTTCTCTGAAGGGAGGAGAGAACTTCCATTTTGACTATGACCTTGTCTAAATAAGATTGGCGTTGGCAAACTCAAAAGGCTTCCATAGCCTTGGCAACTCTTGACAAGAGCCTAGGGTGATTACTGACACCATAAACAAGATTGTCAATGAAGTGAACAACAGGAGTCACTGTGCACTTACTCCCCATGTAGGATCTCTGTCCTTAATGTGTTGTACAATGTGAATTAATGCTATCACTAGTATTCAAACAGTATGTTACAATTTGTGTTTCTTTGTGGGTGCAATGTTTAAATATTTACTTAATTAATACTAATTGATCTTCTGTATATATAGATAATTGAAAATGAAAATTGATGTGAATGGAATGGGAGAGGGAGCAGGAGATGGGAGGGTTGTGGGTGGGAGGGAAGTTATGAGGAGGGGGGAAGCCACTGTAATCCAAAACTGTACTTTGGAAATTTATATTTATTAAATAAAAATTAAAAGAAAAAAGATTCCATCCCAATCTTTCTTTAACATCTAAAAATCAATTTTCCACTTATAATTTTAAAATGAGATATGTCAAGACTATTTTAAATAAGAAAATATCTATATAATCCATTATTGTCACTATAAATATTTATTGACTACATATTCAATCTTTCTTTAAATGTCAGAATTTAGCTTTAGTGAAATCAGCCAAACCCTGTTGCTTTTCCTTTTCTTGACACACGCACAATGAGGAAAGAACTGCCTTAATCAACACAGATGAATTCTTGTAATAGATTGAAAACTGCTGTACTTATACCCCACAAGTCTCTCACAGATTGTCTTTTGATATCACATCACAGTATTCAATTCCCCCAGCATGAAAAATTTTGATTGTTTAAAATTTAGCACACTAAAATATTTTTACAATCCCCTAAAGAAGATGAGGCAGTATGTGCTTTCAGATAATAAAACACTTGTGTTTTTATTAAATATCTATTAATGTGAGCTGTGGGGAATCATACAAGAAACGTAGCTTTCTTATTATATTGTTTCACATTGAAAGAGCAATATAAGCTAATTTATAATTTAACATAAAAGCCTACACTTCAAAATTGTGTATGATGAAGTAACCATTTTTATAAACTTGTAAGATTGACTGAATATGTAATTCTAAAATGTATATATAGTAGTAAAAAAAGACATTTAGAGTGTGTAGACCAAAATTGGCAAAAAATCATGCAAATTTATACTTCGGTTCATAATATAGTATGTACCACAAAATACTCACTTTACAAAAAGCTCTTCCTACAGTGAATCACTTTGTTTTGTTTTAACATTCCAATTGTATAACCAGAAAACAAGGTCATCATAAATACATATAATAAGACCATCTGAATATATCTAAAGCAATCTGGTATAATGAAACAAGAAATGAGAATCAGAAGCCTCATACTTGTGAGGCTTGAGCTAGTCACAAACTTTCTGATATTTAATTTTTGCATTTGAAAAATGGGAATTAGGAACATATATTTAAGAACCTTGTTATTAGTAAGGAGTGATACAAATTATGCTATCATATTAAAATAAATCTGTTCTATTATATGATTATAAACATCTACCCTTTCATTAATACTTTGAGTAGCCATTATAGCAAAATGTAATAAAAATTAAATATATTAAATTTCAACTTTTCAAATTCTTTTGGAATCTTGGTATAAATGAATAATTAAAATTACACCAATAAATTAAAATATTTATGAGAATATAAATGGTGCTTACAATAAAATGTGGGGAGATAGGTGGCCACAGGATTAAAAGAACCTGCAGTGACTATCTGAATGCACATGTGTAAGCTACCACTCACTCTCCACCTGCTGGGACATAATAGATTCCTGCATAAAACAATTCATTTTGAATATTGAAACTTTTGTTATTTTAGGAAATATATTTCTACTCTGAAAATGGAGTGAGAATACCTCCCACCCTCCTTCTCCCTTCTGTTGCCTTCAAACACTGTCAGAAGGCAGGAATAAAGAGCATGCTTTCCTCCTCTGCTGCTGAGCCATCCAAGTGGGGCAGCAAGGCAGGTTAGCCAGAGTGTTTCCTGCACAGGTATTTAGGAGAATTCTCTCACAATCATGGGGGAGAAAAGAAAAGAATACTTTATGTCAAACAAATGAAATTAAACCACCATAATCATTTTTTTCTATAATACTCTTTTTTTAATTTTTAATATTTACTTGAAGGCTGGGGGATGGGAGGGTGGTAGAAGGAGAGATTCATTCCCCAAATTGCCTACAAGCATCCAGAGCTCTACCAGGCCACAGCTCAGATCCAGGAACTCAATCTGAGTCTCCTTCAGTGGCAGAGACCCAAGTACTTCAGCCATTATCATGTTTCTTCCCAGGGTGCACATCAACATGAAGCTAGAATCCAAAGTGGAATTGGGGGCCAGCCCTGTGGTGCAGTGGGTTAAAGCCCTGGCCTGCACCATTTCATTTCAAGTCTTGGTTACTCCACTTCCAATCCAGCTCTCTGATATGGCCTGGGAAGGCAGTAGAAGATGGCCCACATCCTTGGGCCCCTGCGCCAGTATGTGAGACCTAGCAGAAACTCCTGGCTCCTGAGATCAGCTCAGATCTGGCCATTGTGGTCATTTGGAGAGCGAACCAGTGGATGGAAGACCTCTCTCTCTCTCTCTCTCTCTCTCTCTCTCTCTCTCTCTGTAACTCTTTCAAATAAATAAAATTAATCAAAAAAAAAAAAAAAAGTGGAGTTAGGACTCAAATCCAGGCACTCTGATATGATATGTAGTTCCCCAAGTGGTGTCTTAACCACTGCACCAATGCCCACCCCATATTCCTTATAACTACAAGATATATTCAAATTTGAAGATATATTCAAATTTGCATAGCCATAGGTTTTAAAAATACGCAACAGGGACCAAAAAAAAAAAAAAGAAGGAAATAACAACCAAGTTGCTAATCATGGCTATAAGAAGGTGATATTCATCAAATGTTCTTTAATAATGGTTGTATGTAATTTTAATAATGGAAAAATAAAGCCTAAAAATGTGCTATTGATCTTAATATAATCTAAATCTAATGAAAAGGGTTTTGTTTATTAAAACTATCTTCACAGAAAAACAAATGCCATTTCTTTTTTTTTGTTTGTTTAATTAAACTTTTATTTAATGAATATAAATTTCCAAAGTACAGCTTATGGGTTACAATGGCTTCCCAATCCCAAAACTTCCCTCCCACCCACAACCCTCCCCTTTCCCGCTCCCTCTCCCCTTCCATTCACATCAAGATTCATTTTCAATTCTCTTTATATACAGAAGATCAGTTTAGTATATATTAGGTAAGGATTTCAACAGTTCACCACCGTATAGCAAAACATATTGAAAAAAAAAAATACTGTTGGAGTACTAGTTACAGCATTAAATAAGAGTGTACAGCACATTAAATACAGAGATCCTACATAATATTTTTTTTAAAAAAATTAATTAATTTTCTATGCCATTTCCAATTTAACACCAGGGTTTTTTTTTTTTCATTTCCAGTTATCTTTATATACAGAAGATCGATTCAGTATATAATTAGTAAAGATCACATCAGTTTGTACCCACGCAGAAACACAAAGTGTAAAAATACTGTTTCAGTACTAGTTATAGCATCACTGCACATTAGACAACACATTAAGGACAGATCCCACATGGGATGTAAGTACACAGTGACTCCTGTTGCTGACTTAACAATTTGACACTCCTGTTCATGGCGTCAGTAATCTCCCTAGGCTCTAGTCATGAGTTGCCAGGGCTATGGATTGTTTTCTGGTGTTTCTATTCTGTTCCATTGGTCTATCCTTCTGTTTCTGTACCAGTACCATGCTGTTTTGATAACAACTGCCCTGTAGTATGTCCTGAAATCTGGTATTGTGATGCCTCCGGCTTTGTTTTTGTTGTACAAGATTGCTTTGGCTATTCAAGGTCTTCTGTGTCTCCATATGAATTTCAGCATCATTTTTTCTAGATCTGAGAAGAAGGTCTTTGGTATCTTGATTGGTATTGCATTGAATGTATAAATTGCTTTTGGGAGAATAGACATTTTGATGATATTGATTCTTCCAGTCCATGAGCATGGAAGATTTCTCCATTTTTTGGTATCCTCTTCTATTTCTTTCTTTAAGGTTTTGTAGTTTTCATCGTAGAGATCTTTAACATCCTTGGTTAAGTTTATTCCAAGGTATTTGATTGTTTTTGTAGCTATTGTGAATGGGATTGATCTTAGAAGTTCTTCCTCAGCCGTGGCATTGCCTGTGTATACAAAGGCTGTTGATTTTTGTGCATTGATTTTATATCCTGCTACTTTGCCAAACTCTTCGATGAGTTCCAGTAGTCTCTTAGTAGAGTTCTTTTGGTCCCCTAAATAAACAATCATATCATCTGCAAAGAGGGATAGTTTGAGTTCTTCCTTCCCAATTTGTATCCCTTTAATTTCTTTTTCTTGCCTAATAGCTCTGGCTAGAACTTCCAGAACTATATTGAAGAGCAGTGGTGAGAGTGGGCATCCCTGTCTACTACCAGATCTCAGCGGAAATGCTTCCAGCTTTTCCCCATTCAATAGGATGTTGGCCGTGGGTTTTTCATAGATTGCTTTGATTGTATTGAGGAATGTTCCTTCCATACCCAATTTGCTTAGAGTTTTCATCATGAAAAGTTGTTGTATTTTATGAAATGCTTTCTCTGCATCTATTGAGAGAATCATATGGTTTTTCTTCTGCAGTCTGTTAATGTAGTGTATTACATTGATTGTTTTGCGAATGTTGAACCATCCCTGCATACCAGGGATAAATCCCACTTGGTCTGGGTGGATGATCTTTCTGATGTGTTGTTGCATTCTATTGGCCAGAATTTTATTATTTTTGCATCTATGTTCATCAGGGATATTGGTCTGTAATTCTCTTTCAATGCTGCATCTTTTTCCGGCTTAGGAATTAAGGTGATGCTGGCTTCATAGAAATAATTTGGGAGGATTCCCTCTTTTTTCGATTGTTTTGAATAGTTTGAGAAGAATTGGAGTTAGTTCTTCTCTAAATGTCTGGTAGAACTCAGCAGTGAATCCATCTGGTCCTGGGCTTTTCTTTGTTGGGAGGGCCTTTATTACTGTTTCAATTTCTGTGTCAGTTATGGGTCTGTTTAGGTTTTCTATGTCTTCCTGGTTCAATTTAGGGAGGTTGTATGTGTCCAAGAATCTGTCCATTTCTGATAGATTTCCCTGTTTGCTGGCATACAAGTCCTTGTAGTAATTTCTGATGATTCTTTTTATTTCTGTGGTGTCTGTTGTTACGTTTCCCATTTCATCTCTGATCCTATTGATTTGGGTCTTTTCTCTTCTTTTTTTAGTTAGTTGGGCCAATGGGGTGTCAATTTTGTTTATTTTTTCAAAAAACCAGCTCCTCGTTTGGCTGATTTTTTGTAATTTTTTTTGGATTCAATCCTGTTGATTTCTTCTTTGATTTTAATTATTTCTCTTCTCCTACTGGATTTGGGTTTGGTTTGCTGCAGATTTTCTAGATCCTTGAGATGACTTGAAAGCTCATCTATTTGGTGCCTTTCTAATTTCTTGATGTAGGCACCTATTGATATAAACTTTCCTCTTAACACTGCTTTTGTTGTATCCCAGAGGTTTTGGTATGTTGTGCTTTTATCCTCATTTACTTCCAGAAAATTTTTTATTTCTCTTTTAATTTCTTCTATGACCCATTGTTCATTCAGGAGCATGTTGTTCAACCTCCATGTGTTTGCACGTGTTCTAGGGATTCCCCGAGTTGCTAATTTCCAATTTCATTCCTTTGTGGTCTGAGAAGCTGCATGGTATGATTCTAATTCTTTTGAATTTGTTGAGACTTGCTTTATGGCCTAGTATGTGGTCAATCCTAGAGAGGTTCCATGTACTGCTGAGAAAAATGTAAAGTCCTTAGATGTAGGATGAAATGTTCTGTAGATATCTGTTAGATCCATTTTGGCTATAGTGTCATTTAAATCTACTGTCTCCTTGTTGTTCTTCTGTCCTGATGATCTGTCTATCTCTGAGAGTGGAGTATTGAAGTCCCCCAGTACTATTGTATTGGGGTCTAAGTCTCCCTTTAAGTCCCTTAACAAGTCTTTTAAACAAGCTGGTGCCCTGTAATTAGGTGCATATACATTGATAATCGTTATATCTTCCTGTTGAATGGATCCCTTAATCATTATATAGTGCCCCTCTTTGTCTCTCCTAACAGTTTTTGTGGTAAAGTTTATGTTGTCCGATATTAAGATGGCTACGCCCGCTCTTTTTTCATTTCTGTTGGCATGGTATATATTTTTCCAGCCTTTCACTTTCAGTCTGTATGCATCATTGTTGGAAAGATGAGTTTCTTGTAAGCAGCAAAAAGATGGGTTTTGTTCTTTAACCCAATCAGCCAATCGGTGTCTTTTAACTGGACAGTTCAAGCCATTAACATTCAATGTGACTATTAAGAAGGAGTAACTTTGCCCTGTCATTTGCCAAAGATTTTTTCTAATATATGGTTTGAGACTCCTGTGGTCTTTTGCTGTGAGGTTTCCTTCCTTTATCTTCTTTCATATTGGTTACCGTGTTTCTGTGTTTCTGTATGTAAGACATCTTTAAGCATCTTTTGCAGGGCTGGACGAGTGGCGACAAATTCTTTCAGTTTCTGTTTGCTGTGAAAGGGCTTTATTTCACCTTCAATCACAAATGAGAACTTTGCAGGATATAATATTCTGGGCTGGCAGTTTTTCTCTCTTAGTACCTGGGCTATATCTCACCATTCTCTCCTAGCTTGTAGGGTTTCTGATGAGAAGTCTGCTGTGAGTCTAATTGGAGATCCTCTGAGAGTAATCTGGCGTTTCTCTCTTGCACATTTTAGGATCTTTTCTTTGTGTTTAACTGTGGTGAGTTTGATTACGACGTGTCGTGGTGAGGATCTCTTTTGATCATGTTTATTAGGGGTTCTATGAGCTTCCTGTACTAGGATGACTCTGTCCTTCTCCAAACCTTGGAAATTTTCTGCTAGTATCTCACTAAAAATGCCTTCTAATCCTTTCTCTCTCTCCATGCCTTCAGGAACTCCTAGAACCCGAATGTTGGGTTTTTTAATAGTATCCTGTAGATTCCCGACAGTATTTTTTAGATTTCTGATTTCTTCTTCTTTTCTTTGATTTGACTGTTTCCTTTCCTGTGCTCTGTCTTCTAATTCCGATATTCTCTCTTCTGCTTCACCCATTCTGTTTTTAAGGCTTTCTAATGCGTTTGTCATTTGATCTATTGAGTTCTTCATTTCATTGTGGTTTTTTGTCACTATCACAGTTTCATGTTCTACTAGTTGTTTCATTTCATTTTGATTCCTCCTTAATATTTCATTTTCACGAGAGAGATTTTCTATCTTGTCCATTAAGGATTTCTGTAGTTCAAGAATTTGTTTTTAAGAACTTCTTAATGTTCTTATCAATTTTTTGAGATCTGCTTCTTGCAATTCCTCTATCTCTTCATCTTCATAATCTTGCATTGGCGTGTCTTGTTCATTTGGCGGCATCATAGTGTCTTCCTTGCTCTTGTTACCTCGGCTTCTACATTTGTTGTTGGAGATAATATATGGTGTGGTTTTTTTTTTTTTTTTTTTTTTTTTTTTTTTTTTTTTTTGCTGTGGTGTTTTTTTTTTTTCTCCTTATACTATGCCTCTAAGTGGGCTGTCTGCTTTGATGGATCCTTAGGGGCTGTGATGGGTGTGGCCAGAGAGCTCTGCTTGATTCTTAAGGTTTAAGGCTGTGCAAAAAGCGACTCAACCACATTGTTCACTCCCTTGCTCCTTACTGGATCGTTCTCTCTCTCTCTCTCTCTCTTTTTTTTTTTTTTTTTTTGACTCAGTTGGGAAGTAATCCCGAATTGCTGAGTGAAATTGAGGATAGTTGAAATCTGGCCTCTGTGAGTATTCGTTTGATCTACCCCTGGGACCACACAAAGAGTTTATGCAGCCCTCAATGTGTTCTCAAGATTCACCAAATTCCGAAGTTACTGAGTTTGTGGCTGCACTTTAGATATGTAAAATGGCTCCTGCTCTTTGTTTTGCTGTTGAGTGACAAGAGAGGCCTCTGCTTCCCCCCCGCCCCAATGTCTCGGGTTTCTGCTGTCTTTGGCTTACCTCCCTCCCGTTCCCGCACTGGCGAGATTCTGTGGCTCCTCTCCCGCGGTTGAGTTTCCACGCGGTGGGCTCCCTGTGGGTCCTCTGTGTCACATCCACTAGATCCGGAAGCGTTTCCTCTGCAGTTTTTTTCTTGAGTCTTTTCCTGAGGCTACAGTAATTCCACTTTTATGAAACTTTATTTTCCCAAACTACGGCACACGTCCTCACTATCCGCCATCTTGGCTCCCCGAGACAAATGCTATTTCTAAGATTTCTTTTTTGATTTCACATCTATCACTCTATGGACTATATTTTTAATAACTTTTTCACTCTTAAAATTTTCTTTTAAAAATTAATTTTCTAGTAAGACAGACAGACAAACAGGCAAGGGTCTCCCATCTAAAGCTTCATTTCCCCAAATGCACTCACATACCTGGGGCTGTACCAGGCTTAAGCCAGGATCCAGGAATTTCATCCAGGTCTCCCAAATGGGTGGCCAGGGCCCAAGTACTTGAGCCCTCACCCACTGCCTCCCAGGGTATGCAATATCAGGAAGCTGAATCAGGAGCTGAACAGGACTCACATCCAGGCACTCAGATATGGAAAGCAGGCATCACACACAGCATCTTAACCACTGTGCCAAACCCACACATTTCTATGGGCTATGTATTAAAGGTAACTGTAGTCCTAACAGAAGTGTCACCTACTGAAACAAGACTAATTCACATTAATTAGACAATAATACTATACATAAAGAGGTCTCAAAAAGTTCATGGAAGTTTTCCACTATCTTTAAATACCACTTTGCATGAATTTTTGAAGTCCCCTCATAAACTCATAGTTGGAAAGCATTCATTATTATGAAATTCACTGAATTACAATCAAATAATATTACAATGTCAAAGAAAATGCTCAAAGGTGACCAATATGAAGAGGGAATAACAGAACTTCATGAATTGGAAAATAATGTGTGTAGTGAAAATTGGCAAAGCGAAATGGAAAAAAAAAATAGTTTATAAACTTTCAGAAAAACTGACCAAACAAAAAGAGCAGGAAAGGAAGAAGAGAATAAAGCAGGCAGGGAGGGAACAATTAATACTGAGAATGAAAAAAGAGACAGCCAGCACTGTGGCATAGTAGCTAAGCTTACCTGTGGCACTGGCATCCCATTTGGGATGTACCGAATGTTCCTCTTCTGATCCAGCTTTCCACTAATGGCCTGCAAAAGCAATGAAAGATGGCCCAAGTGCTTTGGCACCTGCACCCAGATGGGAGACCCGGAAGAAGCTCCTGGTTCCTGGTTTCATATCAGCACAGCTCCAGCCATTGTAGCCATTTGGGAAGTGAACCAGCAGATGGAAGACCTTTCTTTCTATTTCTCCTCTCTCTGACTGTAACTCAGTCTCTCAAGTAAATAAATAAAAACTTAAAAAAAAAGACATCAGTACAGATGTTCTATGGACAATTATGGCAACACTTTTGACAATTTGGGCATATCCTTAAAAATACAACTTAGGAAACAGAAGATAAAAACAGTCTCATTAGTTCTAATTTCATTGAACATTTAATCTGTAATTTTAAAATTCCATATAAAAATCTCCATGGGGGTGATTTCATTAGTAATTAGCTCCCAACACTTAAGGAAAGACATAGTGTAATCTTACACAAATTCTCCCTGGCTATAGCAAAAGAGGGACTATGTTTCAGCTTATTGTAAAATCTCATCATCTCAATATGAAATTCTGACAAGAACAATATACACAAGGAAAATCAAAGGCCGTTTTATCTCAACACAATGAAAAATAGTCTCAACAGGAGCTAGCATTGTAGTATATAAGATAAAGCCACCATCTGAAATGGTAGCATCCCATTATGGGTATCAGTTAATGTCTGGTTGCTCTACTTCCAATCCAGCTCCCAGCTAATGGCCTGGGAAAAAAGGTAGAGTATGGTCCAATGTTCTCTAAAAATTTGGTGGTATCAAGTCATAGATTAGTGCTCTGACCTTTTTGAGTGGATTTTTGTGTAAGGTATAAGGTAAGGTTCTTGCTTCATATGTCTGCCTGCAGAGATTCAGTTTTTCCAGTACCATTTGGTAAAGAGACTGTCCTAGCTCCTTTGTGAAAGCTAAGTGTAGGGTTAATCTTATTTGTATAAAGTTAACTGAAAATAGATTTTGGTAAAACATAACAATGAGAATAGGAGAGGGGGGAGGAAGAAGGTTGGGACTGTAGGTGGGAGGGAGGGGGGTGGGGAGAATCACTATGTTCCTAAATTTATATATATGAAATGTGTGAAGTTTGTATATCAAAATAAAAGGTTTTAAGTCTAAAATATTTTACATTAAGATAATAAAAATAATTTCATAATATATTAAGAATACATTTGATAAAATTCAACACTGATTCATGATTAAAATGTAGCAAATTAGCAACTTTTTAAGTCTGATATACAAAGCCTAAAGAAAACATCATGGTTTATATTGATATAAAGAAATAAGTTCTCCTGATGTAAGGAACGAGACAGAAAGTCTCATATCACTTCTATTTCACATTCTACCAAAGGGATTAACTAATGTAATAAGGTAAGGAAAATAAAGGGAAGATTACTAGAGGCTAAGAAGGGAGGGGGGAACGGTATAGAGAGTTTGGATAATGAGTATAGAAACATAATAGGTTAAGTATTAACAGGTTCTGATGTTTTAAAACACAGTGAGGTGACCATGGCTTATGATGACATATAATATTCCTCATTTTAAAAAATGATATAGAGGAGCTGATAGACCCCAAACACAAAGAAAAGATTAGGAAATGGAGAGGCTAGTTGCCTGCTTTAGTGGTTTAAGCTATGTACATATGTTGAAATGTTGCATTGTATCCCCTAAAAATATACACATATTACATGTTAATCCAAAATTTTTAAATAACTTTAAAATTTTTAAAAATAGAGATTAAAAAGTGTAGACTAGTAAAGAAAGAACAAAATCTACCGTTATTCACAGATAGCTTGTTTGTATAGACAAAAAATTCTAAAGGATGAACAAACTACTATAACAAATTAATTTCAAAAGGTGATAAGATATAAGGTCTATGTGAAAAGATCAACTGTGTTTCTACTGTTTCAGAAAAGGGGAGGAGGTAAAATAAGTTTTTAAAATAGCATCAAAGACATCAAATGCATAGAAATAACACTTTCAAAAGTATAGGAACCCTATAAATTGTTTTTGAAACAACTTCCAAAAAAAGGAATGTACATTACTCAAATATTTTCTAAATTTTTCTCAATCTTTAATTCATTTGGAGGCAGGTAACTGTAAGAAAACATTCAATATCTTTATAAAACAATGATAAAGGTGACAGCATTGTGGCATAGAAGGTAAAGCCACGGCCTGCAATGCAGGCATCCCATATGGATGTTGGGTCAAGTCCCGACTACTCTACTTGTGATCCAGCTCACTGCAAATATACCTAAGAAAGCAGAGGGAGATTGCCCAAGTGCTTGGGCAGCTGCAGCCACTTGGGAGACTCAGAGGAAGCTCCTGGCCCAATCATTGTGGCCATTTGGGAGAGTGAATCAGTAGATGGAAGACCTCTCTCTCTGTCTCTTGCTCTAACTCTGCCTTTCAAATAAATGAAATGAGTCTTTTAAAAAGTAATAATGAGGGCTGGTGCAGCAGCTCACTAAGGCTAATCCTCCGCCTGCGGCACTGGCACCCTGGGTTCTAGTCTCGGTTAGGGTGCTGGATTCTGTCTTGGTTGCCCCTCTTCCAGGCCAGCTCTCTGCTGTGGCCCGGGAGTGCAGTGGAGGATGGCCCAAGTCCTTCGGCCCTGCACCCACATGGGAAACCAGGAGAAGCACCTGGCTCCTGGCTTCGGATCTGCACATGCGCCAGCTGCAGTGCGCCAGCCACCACTGGGGGGTGAACCAAAGGAAAAAGGAAGACCTTTCTCTCTGTTTCTCTCTCTCACTGTCTACTCTGCCTGTCAAAAAAAAAAAGGCAAAAAAAGTAAAAATGAGGGGTTTCAAGATGGCAGAATAGTGACAGGATGGTCTGATTTAAGCTAGGTAAAATTAATATTTTAAAAAGGGTATATTCTTTTTTTTTACTTTTATTTAATGAATATAAATTTCCAGTGTACAGCTTATGGATTACAATGGCTTCCCCCTCCCATAACTTCCCTCCCACCCACAACCCTCCCCTCTCCCGCTCCCTCTCCCCTTCCATTCACATCAAGATTCATTTTCAATTCTCTTTATATACAGCAGATCAATTTAGTATAAAGATTTCAACAGTTTGCACTCACATAGAAACACAAAGTGAAACATACTGTTTGAGTACTAGTTATAGCATTAAATCACAATGTACAGCACATTAAGGACAGAGATCCCACATGAGGAGCAAGTGCACAGTGACTCCTGTTGTTGACCCAACAAATTGACACTCTAGTTTATGGCGCCAGTAACCACCCTAGGCTGTCGTCATGAGTTGCCAAGGCTATGGAAGCCTTCCAAGTTTGCCGACTCTGATCATATTTAGACAAGGTCATAAAAGACAGAGTGAGGATAGTATAGTAAAAAAGGGTATATTCTAAGGGAGGTGTGAACCTCCTAGGGGAAGGCACTCTGCTGACTTTCATTACTTGGCTGGCCTGGGATGACAGCCAGCCAGGTAAAGGCAGGTTGCATCTCTAACAAGAAATTTACAGTTCTGCCTGCAATGTTGCTGACCCTACTTGGGCATCCCCTCAGCTGCAGTGGTCACTTTGGAAGTTGGGCTGAGTGAAGGGTTTTTCAGCTTAGAGCCAATAAGATCTGTGGCTCTGACCTGGGCACCCTTTGACTCCAGGGCAGGTCCATTTCCAGTGATCCAACTCTTGACAGAGCTCATGTTTTCATATGAAGAAATATCAAAGCTTAAAAGGCACAAAAAAATACTCATACCCGTACATGTGTCTGAGGCCTGGCTGGTGCTCTCATAGTTCAAAGTAAATCAACACTACCTGATCAAGGATTCCAACAAAACACTGGAACTTGACACACTATGAAATGACACATTCCTAAATGTGCATATCCTGAAACAGTGGCTGGAGCTGTCTAGGCCACATGGGCAAACTCCCTCCATTGTCCTCCAGATGACATCACTATTCTCCCAGCTCAGGGTTTTTGAATGTTGAGCCTTGGGACAGATAATTCTTTTTTTTTTTAATTAAACTTTTATTTAATGAATATAAATTTCCAAAATACAGCTTATGGGTTACAATGGCTTCCCCCTTCCAAAATTTCCCTCCCACCCACAACCCTCCCCTTTCCCGCTCCCTCTCCCCTTCCAATCACGTCATGATTCATTTTCAATTCTCTTTATATACAGAAGATCAGTTTAGTATATATTAGGTAACGATTTCAACAGTTTGCCCCCATATAGTAACACAAAGTGAAAAAAAAATACTGTTGGAGTACTAGTTATAGCATTAAATAAGAGTGTACAGTACATTAAAGACAGAGATCTTACATAATATATTTTTTTAAAAAAATTAATTAATTTTCTATGCCATTTCCAATTTAACACCAGGTTTTTCCTTTTTTCATTTCCAGTTATCTTTATATACAGAAGATCGATTCAGTATATAATTAGTAAAGATCTCATCAGTTTGTACCCACGCAGAAACACAAAGTGTAAAAATACTGTGAAGTGATAGATAGGTCTGGGCCTCTTAACTTACACGGCCTAAAGCCCAACAGATTATTATCAAGCTCCTTCTATCAGGTTCTATTTGCCTCTCAATCAGGAAACTTAATTGTAGCTTAGACAGCACCTTTCTTAGCTCCTCTAATAATGACTCTGTCCTTTGTCCTAGACCCTGTTTAGCACACTTGGGCCTCATTCCTTCGTAATCATAACCTCTACTCTACCACCAATGGCTCTACTCCCAACCTGTGTGTACTGGTGGTCCTCTTCCCCACTTAATGCTGTATAATTGTTCAAACCTGGTAAATGCCACTCTTAGGATCATTGGTTACTATCCTCACCCTGTCTTTTATGACCTTGTCTAAATATGATCAGAGTCGGCAAACTTGGAAGGCTTCCATAGCCTTGGCAACTCATGACGACAGCCTAGGGTGGTTACTGGCGCCATAAACTAGAGTGTCAATTTGTTGGGTCAACAACAGGAGTCACTGTGCACTTGCTCCTCATGTGGGATCTCTGTCCTTAATGTGCTGTACATTGTGATTTAATGCTATAACTAGTACTCAAACAGTATGTTTCACTTTGTGTTTCTATGTGAGTGCAAACTGTTGAAATCTTTATACTAAATTGATCTGCTGTATATAAAGAGAATTGAAAATGAATCTTGATGTGAATGGAAGGGGAGAGGGAGTGGGAGAGGGGAGGGTTGCGGGTGGGAGGGAAGTTATGGGAGGGGGAAGCCATTGTAATCCATAAGCTGTACACTGGAAATTTATATTCATTAAATAAAAGTTTAAAAAAAAGGAAAAAAAGGGAGAAAATACACTCTCGGGGTAAAGCTGCAGGGGAACTGCAGTGGGAGATCCGGTGAAAGTAGCAGAAACGGTCTGGAACGCTGTTGTAAGTCAGCAGACACCCAGCAAAAGACCCACCAGCTTGGATCCAGGGAGGAAGGTGACCACTCCAGCAAACTAGGTGAGAGTGCGCTCCATGGGCCCACAACACTGCTGATACAACGGGAGGGACAGCTTAGTGAATTGTACCTCGTGGAGTACCACCTGGATCCCCCAAGACAGCAGGGCGATCACTCACCCAGAGGCAAGGGGAAAAAACAAAACAAAACAAAAAGCTGTGTGTCTCTCTCCCTACCCTCATCCCTGCTACAATAGAGACCTGCAGCCAGTGGTGGGAAGGCTGGTCCCATTTCTGGATACAGGCAGGTAGCAGCTTCCCCAACAACTGTGTGTGCACCCAGCAATTACTGGGAGCACCCTCTACCCAGTCGACACAGGCAATCACAACAGTTCAGGAGAAACTGAGTGAAAAGGCCTTCACCAGGCCAGTTGCACTCACCCCAAAGCAGGTGGGGAGGGGGATTTATCCCTAAGGAAGGGAAGTGCTGCCTGTGGGACACTCCTATGACCCAGCACAATTGTGAAGTGAGCGGAGGAGCCCTGGCAGGTAGGTACTTCGCACTCCTGCGAACCACAGATCTAACCAGAGAGAAAAACCTGTGTTCCCCACTGACATCAAACCTGGTTGTGAGGACTGAACTAGATCCAGCAGGCTGGAAAGCACACAGACAGTGGCTCTATGAACACCTCAGTTTCCTTGCAAACAGAACGGGCTAGCGAGGCAATGACACCAGCAGCTCTGGGAGCTGAGAGCCCTGGGAGTGAGACTGAGAAAGCACTGTGGCTGCATGAAAGGAGGCAGAGTGCGGCTGGGTTCTGGGCAACCAGAGTGCTTCTCCACACTCTCAGAGCTTCTTGATTGCTTAGAGCAGCTCATAGCAGAGGGAACTGTGCTCAAAGGAAAGACCCCACAAGGGGCCGGCACTGTGGCACAGCGGGTTAAAGCCCTGGGCTGAAGCACCAGCTTTCCGTATGGGCACTGATTCTAGTCCCAGCTGCTCTTCTTCCAATCCAGTGCTCTGCTATAGCCTGGGATAGCAATAGAAGATGGCCCAAGTGGGAGACCCAAAAGAAGCTCCTGGCTCCTGGCTTTTGATTGGCGCAGCTCCGGGAGTTTTGGCCATCTGGGGAGTGGACCAGCAGATAGAAAATCTCTCTCTCTGTCTCTACCTCTCTCTGTCTTTCAAATAAATAAAATAAATCTTTAAAAAAAAGACTCCATAGATCATATGAGTGGTTCATATAGTGGTGTGGATGAGTATTGAGCACACTGGGGACTAACGTCTGGGCATTCCTCAGCTGGGAGGAGAAGTGGAGTTCACACCAACAGAGGTGACCATTCGTCTCCATCCAGTGAGCCAGAGGAGAGCTACCACACCCAAATTGGGAATTACCCTAGATACTCGCACCATCCTAAAGCACTGAACAGAGATCTCTGGCCACACAACACACATACATCTTGGTATTCACTGAAAGTATACACGTCCCACTAAGCCACAGAGACACAGATCGAAGATGAAAGCCACCAGGCAAAACAAAAATTACAAATGCCTAAAAATAATGGCAAAAATTCAAGAAGCAAGAAGAAGGAAGACACGATGAGTACTTCAAAGGAACGTTACAACATTTCAACATTAGAATGTGAAGAGATTGAGGAAATGCCAGAAATTGAATTAAAAAATTAATCATCCAATTACTCAAAAGCAATCAGAAGCAAATCCACAAACTAAAGAAAAATAAATATAACATGAATGAAAATTTTCCCATAAAATTAAGATCAAAAACAGAAATCAATAAAATACTAGAAATGAATATTCAACAGATAAAAAAATGCAGTGGAAAGTCTTAACAACAGAGGTGGTGAGGCAGAAGAAAGAATATCCAAGCCATATCAGTTACATTCCATTATTAAATAGATTTTAGTAACTATTTCAAATGTTTATGGAAACTATATTGTACTATATACAATAATCAGGTAAAGTCTTTGTTGTCCAGTTTTTCAAGACAACAGCCCCAAAAAATTAAAAAATGCATTAAAATATTCACTATTTCTCATCTAAGACACAAAGTGAGAGCCACATCTAGATTATTCTATAAGAAAATCAACATGTTTACATTTACAAATAACTTATACACAGTAAGTTGCTGGTCTTCACATGTTTCTAGCCTGGTTTATGAAAATAATATAAATTTTAATAGTTTTGTTAAAAATAAAACAAAAACATAATATCTAACAAAGCAGTGATGAAATCTCTAATTTTAATAAAGATATATGTCATTTTTAAAGGAAAAAATAATAACTTCCATATAGCATTTGGAAACAATGATTTTGTTACTTTTTTTTACATTTTAATCATATTTAACTTTCTAACACTACTTTAAGTTATATGAATATTGAGAGGCCACTGATCGCATAAAAGTAATAATCTACCAAACAAATTTGGCTTTAAAGCATAACATTTTACTTATTTGATGGTACTATATCTCTGCAGATGACACATAATCAATGTAAAAAAAGAATTGCAAAAACTTAGCATCCAGGCACAGAGGGTGGGGCAGAGGTTAAAACACCTCTTGCAATGACCACATTTCATACTGGAATCCCTGAGTTCAAGTTTCAGCTCTTTCCAATCCAGTCCCTGCTAATGCACATCCTGGGAGGTAGCAGGTAATGGCTCAAGTATTTGGGTCCCTGCCACTCGCAGACTTGCAACATACCAGGCAGAAACAGATATACACATGCTTATCAAAGTATACTCCCTTTGGGTGGCTTTTTTTAATTTAACTCATTCATTCATTAAACAAATGTTTAATGCCTACTGTGTGCCAGGCATGTTGATAGCTATGAGGTGCCTTTTAGAATCCATAAATTTATGGTTCCATTGAAAAATATCTGAGATATTTCAGCAGAACATTTTTCCCTAAATAGAATGGTTAGCATATCTCACAATTTATTACACAGATGACTGCCAATTCTGCTCCTTCCACTCACAATTTCACAATAATTTATAGCTATTAATGCAGTTTCTCTCAACAAACATTTTAGAAAGTATACTATCTTTTGTTTAGCACTAAATAAACAAATGTCAAGCTCCTATTTAATAAGCTCCACATACAAGCATAAGGGAAAAGATGACAAATGAATTTCAACATTTAAATGAAAACCATGAGAACTGCTGACCCTTTTCAATGCTATAAGATGAATCCTCATTTATCTAAAGTGGATGGTATCTGAGATGGAAGCTTTCCTCAACTCTTTTAGGCCAGTTGAATAAACTCTAAACGTGTCAGAATTAGCAGAATTTTAATCTATGGTAGTTAATAGATGTAGCCCTCAGCTTTCAGACTTAGCAGATTTCAAAATTATCTATCAAAACTATTCAGCACCCACACCCTGTGTGAGTCTGTGCCAGCATTTACTACCATACACATATATTCAACTCCAGATTCATCTGAGACCCACAGATAGTTCCATTACCCCGGTGTCTCAAATTATCTGATCAAGCCTTAGAAGAATTTAAGCTACAGGTCAATATGACAGTCAAAACAGATCTATTGTACATCACCAAGATTCTGACATTATATTCACATATTTTAAACATTTTGAAGATCCTGACATTATAGTCCCATATTTTAAACATTTTGGCAAATATTGATTGCATTCATGAAAACGGATTTCATAAAAATTAAATTTGGAGGTCAGCCTCCACTTGATGAATGAATTCCTCCTATAATACTCCAAACAAATAAAAGCTGATAAAAATCTCACAGTGAGATAAAGAACATTTCATGGAAGAGTGCCTTGAGAACCAAAGGAGGATTTTATTCCACAAAACATTCTTTCAAAATCAAAGTCTCACTCTACAAGAAAATTTTCTTCTAATGACAGCCAGAAGCCAAAGAACAAGAATAACAAGTAAAAAAGGGGGGAAACTACAAAATTGTTGATTTCAATCAATAGGCCTGTTAGGTCTTAAAGTAGTTCACTGAGTTCCAGAGAGTTTCTCCATCATCCTCAAGGAAATTCATAGAATCAAATGTCTTCCCAGGAATTTCATGTATTTTTAAAACAGCAATAACTCAACTAAAGAGATTTTTTTTTTTTATTTATAAGAATTTATCTTTAAAATATCCTACAACTTGGCTGGCGCTGTGGCTCACTAGGCTAATCCTCCGCCTTGCGGCGCCAGCATACCGGGTTCTAGTCCCAGTCGGGCCGCCGGATTCTGTCCCGGTTGCCCCTCTTCCAGGCCAGCTCTCTGCTGTGGCCAGGGAGTGCAGTGGAGGATGGCCCAAGTGCTTGGGCCCTGCACCTGCATGGGAGACCAGGAGAAGCACCTGGCTCCTGCCATCAGATCGGCCGGCCGCAGCGCACCAGCCGTGGCAGCCATTGGAGGGTGAACCAACGGCAAAGGAAGACCTTTCTCTCTGTCTCTCTCTCTCACTGTCCACTCTGCCTATCAAAAAAAGAAGAAAAAAAAAAACCTACAACTTTCAATATTCAAACACATTTTTTAAAATCCCAACTCTCAAATTCAAATAAGGAATGAAAATTAGTTAGCAGTTGTCTCCAAAATCTCTTTATCTTTTGAAACAGCATTTGAAATGAAATATAAAGGGAATAACTGTTCAACATTAGCTTTTTGATCTTGCATTTTAAGTGAATGCAAAGTAATGAAATTCACTGGGTTACTACTAACATTCATACAGTGAGACTCACCACGTTCTTTCAGAAGTCCCATTGAAGAGGTCCCAGGTGGTAGGGGCAGGCCAAAATAGGCAGGAAGGTCATATAATGATGCCAAAAATCTGTTTCCAAAACATAAAGTTGGATCTCTGAGTGATTCATAGTCTCTGTTTTATAATATAAGGCCTCAAGATGAATGTTAAAGGATTAAGTAGTAATCCCAGAAAGAAAACCACATGCCTGAGGTCGACAAGTACCATATCTGCTCTAATCTCAGAGCCCTGAGTTTTAAATATTTCTTACTGGAGGTAAGCAAAATAGCACCAAATTTTTCTGGTATTAAGTATGGATAACAAATATGAAAATTCACTTGCTGATTGAGTCACATTTGACAAAAATCGGGAAAATGGGGGCCAGCTGTTGTGGCACAGCAGATTATGCCACCATCTGCAAACCTAGCATCTCATCTGAGTGCTGATTCAAGTCCAGCTGCTCCACTTACTATCCAGCTCTCTGCTGATGTGCCTGTGAAAGCAGTGGAAGATGGCCCAAGTGCATGGCCCACTGCCACCCTCATAGGAGAGCCAGATAGAATTCCAGACTGCTGGCTTTGGCCTGGTCCAGCCCTGGTGGTTGTGGCCATAAAACTGGAGTGAACCAACAGATGGAAGATTTCTCTCCCTGTCTCTCCCTTTCTCTCTGTCACACTGCCATTCAAATAGATAAATATTTTTTTAAAAAATCAGGAAACTAGGGGCCAGTGCCATGGCACAGTAGGTTATCTTCCACCTGCGGCGCCAGCAACCCATATGGGTGCCAGTTCTAGTCCTGGCTGCTCCACTTCCAATCCAGCTCTCTGCTATGGCCTGGGAAAATAGTAGAAGATTGCCCTTGTGGAAGACCAGGAAGAAGCGCCTGGCTCCTGGCTTCAGATCAGCACAGCTCTGGCCATTGCAGCCATTTGGGGAGTGAACCAATGAGGGAATACCTTTCTCTCTGTCTCTCCCTCTCACTGTCTGTAACTCCACCTCTCAAATAAAATAAATAAAATATTTTTTAAAAAATCAGGAAAATTAACAAGCATAGTATCTGTTTCTTACCTATTTTACAAATGATTTTCATCTTTTCCTAACATGTACTTGGAGAGTTTCAACCATGTCAACTCAATAAAGAGTCAGGTACAACACAGAAACTTTAAAAAATATAAACATAGGGTCTGGCATTGTGGTGATAGGTTAAGCAGTCCCCTGCAATGCCAGCATCCCATATGGGCAATGGTTGAGTCCTGGATGCTGCAATTCCAATCCAGCTCCTTGCTAATGCTTCCAGGGAAAGCAGTGGAAGATGGCCTAAGTCCTTGGACCCCCCTACCCACGTGGGAGACCAGAAATAAGCTTCTGAGTCCTTGCTTCAACCTGGCCCAGCCCTGACCATTGCAGCCATTTGGGGAATGAACCAGTGGATGGAAGATCTCTCTCTCTCTCTCTCTCTCTCTCTCTCTCTCTCTCTCTCTCTATATATATATATATATATATATATCTGTCTATTTCTGTCTATTTCTCCCTCTCACTAACTCTGTCTTTCAAGTAAAAACAAAATAAATCTTAAACAAAAGAAAAGGAAATTTAAAAATCACTGCTAATCCCATCACCCAGATTTTTTAGTGATCAATGCAAACTCTTGCTTCCTCTAGGTAAGATATTAGTCTAGGTCATTTATGTATCTTGCATGATTTAAGCATGTAAAATACATAAATAAATACCTAATGAATAAATAAATACCCAATAAACATCTAGATTCTGTATCTAATACCCCTCTACTCATCTTACAAATGAAGAAACTAAGACATTGAGGAGTTTACTAGAACATAGTTCAGATTATCCTAGCTAGAAAACAGTAGAGCCAGAATTTTAATTCAAGCAATAGGGCTTCAGAAACTATATTATTATTATTGTAGGAGTGAAGGGAAATTTCCCCTCCGCCCTTTGTATGTTTACCAAAATGAAGTGACAACCTAGAAATTAAATAGGAGAAAAGAGCATGGATTTTTTAATGTGCAAAAGGCAAAGAATCACAGCATGATGGGATATCAGAGGAGTGTAATTACTCACTAACCCAACATGATTCAGAAATTTATATATCCCTTTTCTATTGGAGAAAGTGAAAATAGGTGATATAGCAATTTTTAGTAGGGTAGTAAATGACTTTTAAGGGAAATTAGTGGACTTGAGGAGTACACAATGATCTGAGACAAAGTCTTTGGGACCACAAAATAGACAATGGATTATAAATTATTCTTTATGGGAACCAATAGAGGACAATGGTGTGACAAAAATGTGTTCAGGTGTGCTGATCAGTTTCAGTCTTTCTTCCTTTGATGTGAATTTACTTTATCAAGGCAAGGTGAAGGGATCAGAGGTAATTGCTTTAGTAGGTCCAAACTATAAGGGAATTTCGCAGATAGCTTTTCCCTGCACATTGAAGGAAGAAGCAAGACAAGGTTGAAGACCCTTAATTCTAAGCCTGTTTTTAAGACTTTTTAGTTTCCCTTAGTTAAGCATGCCAAAAATTGTCATATTTGGGGAATATCATTCTCTGAACCCAGACAATATTTTATACTAACTCTGTTCATCAAATTACCATGCATAATATACTCTATTCCTTTTCCATGTTCATGCATATATAAGTGATTACAAACTTTCTAACTTCTTATACTTAACAACGTTATCATGATATCTTTCTTTGTAAATGTATGAAGTGCACATTGTTATTTTGGCCCACTACATAGCAACTCATTGTATGGATTTAACATAGAGATGGTTAATTCACCAATTTCTTTTGCTGGATATTTGGCTTCCATTCCACTTTCTTGTTACATTTTAATTTGTTTTCTTTTTATTTAACACATTTGTACATATCTATGCAGTAAGTAATATAATTAAATATATATATGTCATAGGTAATGATCAAATCAGAGTAATTAGTACTTCTAGCCCTTCAAACATATATTTCTATACATGGGGAACCTTTAGACTCTTCTAGTTATTTTCAAAATAGATAAGAAATTGTTGTAGAATATAGTTACCCTAATGTGCTATAGAAGACTAGAACTAATTCCTGTCTAACCATCTTATGATCTCTATTATTTGACCTCTCTCCTTCCCTCTGACATTTTGCTCTTCTTAGACTCCAGTGACCACCAACATACCCTCTTCTCTGAGAGCAATATTTTGGCTTCCATAAATGGTTAAAGAACATGTGGTATTTGTCTTTTCATGCCTGGTTACCTCACTTAGCATGAAGTCCTCCAGTGTCATCTAAGTTACACAAATGAGAGAATCCCCTATCTCCCTCCCTCCCTTCCTCCTTCTCTTTCTTCCTTCCTTTTAGAGGTATAGACTAGAGATAGAAGGGGAAGGAGACAGGTAGTGGTGTGTGGAGAGAGCTTCCATCTGCTTGTTCAATTCTCAAATACTGGCAACAGCCAAAGCTAGGAGCAGGAGTTCAATCCAAGTCTCCCACATGGGTAGCAGAAACCCAATTATGCACACTACTTCTGCCTCCCAAGGTCTCTATTGGCAGGAAGCTGGAGTCAGGAAGAGAAGTTGAGGATCAAACTGAGGCACTGTGATGTGACACACAGGCATCTTCACTATTAGTCTAAATGCTCACACTCATTCTGGCTGAATAATGTTCCATCATATATATATATATATATATATATATATATATATATATATATCACATTTTCTTCAGCCATTCTATCCATTGATGATACTTTGGTTGATTACATACCTAGGTTATTGTGAATACTGCTGATATGAACATAGGAATGCAGGTATTACATTGATATAATGATTTCATTTTCTACGATATACACCAACTAGTGAGACTGCTAGATGACACAGTAGTTCTATTTCCAGTTTCTGGAGGAATGTCCATACCATTTTTCCATAATGGCTGTACTAATTTCCATTTTCATCAAAAGTGTATAAAAGTTCACCTTCTCCATATCCTCAACAGCATCATGAATGAAAATCTTGGAACATTCATATTTGCATACTTACTTTCTTTTCCTAGTATAAATGCCTAGAAATAGAATTACTGGTTAAAATGTTCTATAAATGTTATGGGGCTGGCATTGCAGACTAGTGGATAAAGCTACCTCCTGTGACAACAGCATCCCATATAGGCATTGGTTTGTGTTCCAGCAGTTCCACTTCTGATCTAACTCTCTGTTAATGCCCTGAGAAAAGCAGAGGAAGATGGCCCAAGTGCTTGGCCCACGCCACCCAAGTAGGAGACCTGATTGAAGCTCCAGGATCCCAGATAGATTCTGCCTGGTCCAGTCCTGGCCATGGAAGCCATCTGGGGAGTGAACCAGCAGATGTAAGATCTCTGTCTCTAACTCTTTCAAATAAAATAAATCTTTAAAATAAAAATAGTTATATAAATATACTGTAGCTTTTAGTATTTTAAAGCATTTTTCCTGATAAAAAGAAGAAAGAAACAGGGAGGATGAGGGAGGAGATTGTGACTGTCCTATTGAGAGACTTGCATTTGGACTTGACACATAGTATGCACTGAGTAAACAGTAAGTAAATGACTAGCTTGTAAGATTCATTAATTTAACTGTCACTCATGTAGCCAGGCCTATGGGTCTGGACAGAGGACTGAGATATCCTGAAAACGGCATCAAGGTAAATATGAGAGTTTTGAATATGCAGGTGGTTTTGCAAAAAACTACATATGGAATTCTAGAATTAACTAGTTAATTCATATGCCACCACAAATGGGGCCAAGATACACTGACAAAATGTAATTTAATTTACTTTCTAATATTTGGCCCATAGTTAAGTATTATTTAAATTGAAACTTAGAACTAATGGCAATTTTTCAAAGATTTCCTACGAATTGAAGATTCTGACAGAAGTAGACATTCATGCACTTAAGCAAAACTTTTTAAACAGTAAGGTGAGAATGGCAGAGTTGTTTCAATACAAATGCAAAAAGTCGTGAGAGCTTCTATAATTATTTTATAATATCATAATTCTGTTAAGTTGATCAGTGCCACCTAAACAGACATAGTCATGGAACAAATCAGAAACTCTTCACTGACCACGAAACTAGGGAAGGAGGATCAAGCTCACAGGTCTGAATCACAGAAATGCAGTTGTCATATTTTCAAATGCACCAAGTATTATCAACTAAAAAATTAGCTCTAATAAATAAGAGAACCATAAACAACATCTGTTGATGAAAAATTAACATATAGAATGCACCCATACCTATCATTATTTTTATAAAAGGAATAAATGATGATCTTGGAACATAAAATTCAGAAGTACACTGAAGAAGTTCACTTTTGTAAACTTAAATTTCACTTTCATTTTCTTATTGCAGTTCAAAAAGAGAAATTTGCAAAGTGGAAGAAATCATACATTTTTCAAACTCTCTCACATTTTCATATTTTGCCCTGTGTAATTATTTGTTAGACCATAACCTTATGATCTACCTAAAAATAAGGTGCCACCCTAAAAATTAGTGGTTTCCAGGGGTAGTGTTGTGCTTCAGTGGGTTAGATTGCTGCCTGAGACACCAGCATCCCACATGGATGCTGGTTCAAGTCCTGGCCTCCCCATTTCCCATCCAACTCCCTGCTAATGTGCCTGGGAAAGCAGAAGAAAATGGCCCAAGTGCTTGGATCACTGCCATCCACATAGGAGACCTGGGATGGAGTTCCAGACTCCTGGATTCAGCATCACCCTTCCCCAGCTATTGCAGCCATTTGGAGAATGAACCACCAGATCAAAACACTCTCTCTCTCTCTCTCTCTCTCTCTCTCTCTCTCTTTCACTCTCATTCCTCCCTCCCTTCCTCTCTCTCCCTCTCCCCATGTAACTCTGCCTTTCAAATAAATAAATAAATAAATCTATTTTAAAAAAACGAGTACTTTGCAAAGCATCTTTAGGGTAATTGCAAGTAGTTTATACACAACTTGTCTGTCTGATTTGAACACAAATTTTTATAGGATCTCACAATGCTAATCAGTTCTAGAGCCTATTCCTGCATTGTTAACAAATTTCCTAATCGATTCCATTTTCCTCTCTGCTACTTATTTACTCATTCCTAAGTTTATTGTTATCTGTATTACGTGGAGAACTAGATTTAAAAAAAAATTGGCGTGATGACTTTTTTAAAAATATATTTAAGCATGGGTTGTCAAACACTCTGAGTTACCACATGTCCAAACACTTACTTGTCTTTCCCTCTGCATTCCCATCACACTTCCAACATTAATGAAATGAAGCTAACTCCTAAGATAGGAAACAAGGAACCACAAAAGCAGCTATAAATAAAGACAGGGCAGCCCCTGTGGATTGAGGTTCAGGCTTTATGTGCCCCAGGCTATCATTGGAAGTACATGCACTTGCACTTAATTTCAAAGGGCGTTGATCTTCCTCATTAAGCAGAACATGTTTTCATTAAAAATGGGAAGTTTAGGTGTCAAGAGACCTTTACCTTCCACCAGTTATAGAAGAAACATTTCTTTGAGAAATACTCAACCCTCCTGAGAAAGACACTATAGAAAAAGATAATATACCTGATCAAATGTATTATTAATGAGTGTTCCACTTGTTTCAAAATCATTATTATTCTTCCTTGGATTACTGACTTCATTTAAATATACTGAAAATGATTTTCAAATGAGTTAATTTTTCTAGTTATAAAATACTTACTTAAAAGTCTACATTATTCATTTAAATTGGTAAACTAACCACTTTTTAACAGCTACTACCCTGATAGACAAACCTGGACATCAGGATAAACTAGGTAAAGACAGAAATTTTTTAAAACTCATCAACTTCCAACACAGTAACTTATTTTATTTTATAATGAATATATTCTATTACCATGGAAAAAACCAAACCTACAAAATTAAAGCTATACATAGGGGCCAGCACTGTGGCATAGAGGGTTAAGCCTATGTTTGTTGTGCCAGAATCCCATAAGGGCACCAGTTCATGTCCCGGCTGCTCCACTTCCAATCTAGCTCCCTGTTAATGTGCCTGGGAAAGAAGCAGAAGATGGTCCAAGTACTTGGCTCCCTGCACCCACATGGGAAACCCAGAAGAAGCTCCTGGCTCCTGGCTTTGGCCTGGCTCAGCCCTGACCATTGAGGTCACTGGGGAGCTAACCAGTGGATGGAAGTTTCTGTCTCTCTCTCTCTCTCACCCTTCCTTTATCCCTCCTTTCCTCCCTCCTTCTCTCTGTGTATCTCTGCCTCTCAAGTAAATAAATAAATCTTAAAAAAAAAATAAAGCTATATATATATATATACATCACTCTATCAAATTCAACTGTCATAGTACACTTCAGCCAAGAAAATGATTATCCTGCTCATGAACCTTCCAGTGGTAAGCACAGTTTGCGGCATAAATGCTGGAAGACCTACAATATGCTTTATGGCATGGCAGCATTTTCTCAAACTTCTCATAATAGCTGTTCAGTCACCCCAAATTTCTAATCAAGTTATCATATTAAGAACTAATGTTAACAAGGGAGATCCAGAGGAAGCTCTGGACTCTTGACTTTTCCCTGGCCTAGTCCCAGCCAATGTGGCCATCTGGGGAGTCAACCAGCGAATAGGAGCACTCTCTCACTCACTTGCTTGCTTGCTCTCTCCCTTTGTCTCTCCTTATCTCTCTGTAACGCTTTTCAAATAAATAAAAAATAAATCTTTAAAAATAAACAAGTCACTAAAAATTTTTCAGAGTTTAAGACAGCTAAAAAAGAGGATTCTGAATGTTCCCAACACAAAGAAATTATGTTTGAAGTAACAGACATGATAACATGATCCTTATCCATGTATTGAAATATCAAACAAGAGATTCCAAAATGGCTGAACAAGGAAGATAACAGAACAACAGCAGAGTAAATGCAATTCCAGGGGAGAGCTGGAGAGAAATTTGCAATGGAAAGTCCACAGAAAGAAGAGAGATGCTGTAGAGCAGGGTAAATAGTACAAAACACCCTGCAGTGAGCAGGGACAACACTAGTGACTTCTGCAGCTAAGGAATGGAGTTGTCAGCTTCTGATAGCAAGATGAGAGCAGTCCCTGTCATTGGTGATACTGTCTAAGGAAGAACCTCGCAGACAACATTGAAACTGAGTCCAGCCTGGAGCCCAGCAAGGGCTCTATGAAACAAAAGCATATTTCTTTCTCCCCATATCCCACAAGGGTGCCTAGCAACCAACTGGGAGAAAGCACCACCTTAATGACCAATAGAGGCTGCAGCTGCTCTCACACATGCATTTAGGGGATTTTATCACATGGATATATCAGTGTTCCCCACTGACTTTGAATCTGGGCTGGAGGGGTTTGATGGGGGCTGGGAACCCACTTAGGACTTTAAGGTGCTCTCATCTCCCTACGCAATCACAGACTCCCAGGATCAAATTGCCAATGCAGAGCACCCTGAGAGAACTAGCTCTGGAAAGGCCTCTGTTCTCTGCATGGATGGGGCAGGCATATGGGGCTGAGAGTGGATCCACTGTTCCCTGTGACGGTAGGAGCCTTACCTACTGTGACTGTGGGAATTCTGTGACTACATGATAGGCCACAGGACATAGCTGGGTCTCTGGGCAATCACTGTGTATGGACTCAGAAGCACAGTGTTCTCAGATTTCTTGTGGTGGGTCACTGAATAGGATTCTGTGCTCACAATAAAGGTCACTTAGAACCTCTGTGCAGCTCATGCACCTGCGTGAGTGGGGACTGTACCCGCTGTGGGATAACCTTGGGCAATGATCACATTGGATGCAAGGAGAAGAGGCTGTGATTATTTCTAGGAAATGTGATCATACCATTCTCCCTGCCGACAATACAGGAGACCTACCAAATCCAACTTGGTGCCACCCTGGATGCTCATGCCACCCTTGATCACTGGCCAGAGTTCCATGGCTCCACCTAGCACACGCAGGTGGATATCCATTGAGAGCAGTCACCACTAATCCACAGAGACATAGTTCAATAATAAAAAGTATCAGAAGAGAAAAGCAACAAGTGTTTCCACAAAAGCCTAAAAATAAATGCAGAAATACAAGAAACAAGAACAAAGAAGACAAAATGACTTCCACAAAGGAACACAGCAAAATTTCAATATTAGAATATGAAAAATGAAGAGATTTATGGAATGTTTGAATATGAATTCAAAAGAATGATAAGATTACTCAGGAACACAGAAAAATAAATTCATGAGATAAAGGTATCCATACATGATATGGATGATAACACTTGCAGAAAGATAAAGACACAGAAGACAAATGAAGCTGAAATATTAGAAATGAAGAATTCAATATGGCACATAGAAAAAGAGTGGAAAGCCACAACCGCAGACTTGGTGGAACAGAAGAAAGAATATCCAAGCTATAACATAAATCCTTGGAAATATCATAGACAAAAAAAAGAAGAAGAAGAAAAGAAAGACTGATGGAAAATGGCATTTGATATTTATGGGATACAATCAAATGAACAAACATATGTGTCTTAGGAGTTCCTAAAGGTATGGAAAGAAAGAAAGGATTAGAAGGCCTATTTAGCAAAATAACAGCAGAAATTTCCCTAATTGTGGGAAGAAAGGGGCACCAAGTAGAAGAAGCACATAGAGCTCCTATAATAAACATGAACAGAAAAGAACTTAACCATTGGCCGGCGCAGCGGCTCACTAGGCTAATCCTCCGCCTTGTGGCGCTGGCACACCGGGTTCTAGTCCCGGTCGGGCCACCGATCCTGTCCCCGTTGCCCCTCTTCCAGGCCAGCTCTCTGCTGTGGCCAGGGAGTGCAGTGGAGGATGGCCCAAGTCCTTGGGCCCTGCACCCCATGGGAGACCAGGAGAAGCACCTGGCTCCTGCCATCGGATCAGCGCGGTGCGCCGGCCGCAGCGCGCCTACCGCGGCGGCCATTGGAAGGTGAACCAATGGCAAAGGAAGACCTTTCTCTCTGTATCTCTCTCTCTCTCTCACTGTCTCTCTCTCTCTGTCCACTCTGCCTGTCAAAAAGAAAAAAAAAAAAAGAACTTAACCATGACACATTGTAGTCAAACTTTCAAAAGTAAAAGATAAAGAAAAGACTCTAAAATGTACACAAGAGAAATGCCAGATAACCTTCAGAGGATCCCCAATTAAACTAATGGTTAATTTTTCATCAAAGACCTCTACAATGAAAATTATAAAATATTAAAGAAATAGAAGAAGACACAAAAAATGGAAAAACTTTCTATGTTCATGGATTGGAAGAATTAATATTGTCAAAATGTCCACACTACTGAAAGCTATTTACAGATTACAGAGGATCCCAATCAAAATACCAAGACATTCTTCTCAGATCTAGATAAAAATGATGCTAAAATTCACATGGAAACAGAAGAGACAAAAGAAGACACAAAAAATGGAAAAACTTTCTATGTTCATGGATTGGAAGAATTAATATTGTCAAAATGTCCACACTACTGAAAGCTATTTACAGATTACAGAGGATCCCAATCAAAATACCAAGACATTCTTCTCAGATCTAGATAAAAATGATGCTAAAATGCACATGGAAACAGAAGAGACCCCAAATAGATAAAGCAATTTCAAATGACAACAACAACAAAACTGGAGGCATCATAATACCAGACTGCAGGACATACTACAGGGGCAGGCACTGTGGCGTAGTGGGTAAGGCCTCCACCTGTGGTGCTGGCATTCCATATGCGTGCCGGTTCAGGTCCTGGATGCTTCACTTCCTATCCAGCTCTCTGCTGTGGGACCTGGGAAAGCATTAGAAGATGGTCCAAGTTTTTAGGCCCCTGAACCCATACAGGAAACCCAGAGGAAGCTCCTGGCTCCTGGCTTAAGATTAGTGCAGCTTTGTGGCCATCTGGGGAGTGAACCAGCAGATGGAAGACCTCTCTCTCTCTCTCTCTCAGCAGATGGAGGACCTCTCTCTATCTCTCTCTGTAGCTCTACCTTCAAATAAATTAAATGAGTCTTAAAAAAAAAAAAACAGTGTGGTGCTGGCACAAAAATAGACATATAGACCACTGGAAAAGAACAGAAACCCCAGAAATCAATCTACACTGCTACAACCCACTAATCTTTGACAAACAAGCTGAGCTCAATCCCTAGATAAAAGAGAGTCTCTTCAACAAAAGGTGATGAGAAAATTCGATCTACACATGTTGAAGTATGCAATAGGACTCCTATCTACACCTTACACAAAAATCAACTCAAAATGGATCAAGGATGTATATCCATGACCTGATACCATCAAATTACTAGAGGAAAACATCAGGGAAAATCTGCAAGACATTGGAATAGACAAAGATTTGGAAAAGACTCAAGGAGCATAGGCAAAAAGACAAGAAAAGACAAATGGAATTACATCAAGCTAAGAAGCTTCTGTACTGCAAAGGAAATACTCAGCAAAAAGAACAGGCAACCATCAGAATGGGAAATGTATTTGCACACTATGCAACTGATAAAGGATTAATATCAGAATCTATACTAAGGTCAAGAAACTCAATAGCAACAAAACAAACTACCCATGAAAATTGGTAAAGGACATGGACAAGGAATTTTCAAAGGATGAAATAAAAATGGTCACCCTGACACATGAAAAAATGCTCAGGATCACTAGCCATCAGAGAAATGCATATCAAAACCACAGTATGGTGGCCAGCGCCATGGCTTAACAGGCTAACCCTCCGCCTTGTGGCACCGGCACACCGGGTTCTAGTCCCGGTTGGGGCGCCGGATTCTATCCCGGTTGCTCCTCTTCCAGGCCAGCTCTCTGCTATGGCCCGGGAAGGCAGTGGAGGATGGCCCAAGTCCTTGGGCCCTGCACCTGCATGGGAGACCAGGAGAAGCACCTGGCTCCTGGCTTCGGATCAGCATGATGCGCTGGCTGCAGCGGCCACTGGAGGGTGAACCAAGGGCAAAAAGGAAGACCTTTCTCTCTGTCTCTCTCCCTCACTATCCACTCTGTCAAAAAACAAAAAACAAAAACAAAACAATAAATGCCTACTTTGGAGCAGATCAAAAGGTATCCTAATCTACTGTTGGTGGTAATGTAAACTAGCATAATCTTCATGGAAGATAGTATGGAGATTTGTGAGAGACCTGGAAATAGATATACCATATTACCCAGCCATCCCACTCCTGGGAATTTACTCAAGTGACATTAAATTAGCATATGAAAGAGTTATTTGTACCCCCATGTTTATTGCAGCTCAATCTACAATAACTAAGACATGGAATCAACCCAGATGTCCATTAAATGATGAATTGGTAAAGAAAATCTGGTACGTATTCACTATGGAATACTAATCAGCCATAAAAAAAAATGAAGTCCTGTTTTTACAACAAAATAGATGAAATTAGAAATCATTTTGCTTAGTGAAATAAACCAGTCTCAAAATGGCAAATACCATATTCTCTGATATGTGGCAGCTAATACAGAATACAAAAAAATGTATAGGAATGAAATGGTTATCTTGGGATATGATTGTCCTTTTTAGATTTTTAGCCCTTGTTTATACTTCTGTGGAACTATGGTCTTCCTACTTTTTATTCATTTAATACTATAATGAGTGGTCAATTAACTCTGTGAACATATGGTGGATTAAAATTATGACTTTGCAAATTCTGATGAGAGGAGTGGGAGGGAGTAGTATCAGGTAGGGGAGTGTGGTTGTCTTTTTGGAATTGTACCTATGGAAAGAATCAAATCTGTCCTGTTTATATTAATAAAAATAGTATCATACGATATACCATAAATAAGTATAATTTGTATCAAGAATAAAAACACATATAGTAAAATAGCAACAGAGCAGTGTTTACATTCTACTGGTGTAAATGTTCCTATACAATATGTGCTGAAAGGCTGTTAGAAGTGCTATACTTAGCTTTAGGGCCAACCTCGGTGTACATAAATTAAAAATTATCTTGAAGGGATCGGCACTGTAGCATCACAGGTTAAGCCACCACCTGTGATGTAGGCACACCATATGGGCATCAGTTCAAGAACAAGCAGCTCCACTTCTGATCCACGCTCCCTGCTACTATACCTAGGAAAGCAGCAGAGGATGGTTCAATTTCTTGGGCCCCTGCACCCACGTTGGAGACCTGGAAGAGGCTCCAGGCTCCTAGTTTCAGCTTGGTCCAGCCCCAGTCATAGAAAACATTTGAGGAGAGAACCAATGGATGGAAGAGCTAGTGCACGCACATGTGCACACACACTCTCTTGTGCTCTCTCACTCTCTCTCTCCTTCTCCTTCTCCTCCTCCTCTCTCTGTAACTCTGCCTTTCAAATAAACAATAATAATTGTTTAAAAAAATCTTAAAGATGGTGATGCTATTTCATTAACTAATTTATAAAAGTAACTGACCCATCTCTAGACACTTATGGAAAGCAAAAAATATGCTCAAAATTCTTGTATTCAACTATGTTCTGTAGAACCAGCCTCACCTTCTGTTAGAAAGAGACTAACCTTTAATTATTAGATTCTAAAAGGAAAATTATAACTTACTCTGCTCCATAATTACTGCAGATGAGTTATTAAAATTCCAGACTTATGTAATATTATCATAAAATATGGCATTTTTCTCAAGAAAGACACAAATTGGGTTTCAGCTTATGCACTATAAAACCCAGATGGTTTGCTTAACTACTCAGACATCCTCCAGTTCAAAAGTTAATTGAACTGAAAACTAAAATTTTGATAATTGATATGCTTAGAGGGACTCAAGCAGAAGGTAAAATTAGCCTCATGCATCGGGCTTTAATAGACAGACTTGAGAAATCATAACAGTTTTTCAAAGATTATCAGTATAGTAGAAGAAAATATGTATCTCTTATAGATTAACTAATTACACATTACCTGGACTTCTCAAGATATTGTTTTTCTTTCTCCATTTTTTTACTCACTGAGTCAATATCTGTCACAATTTTACCCAGTTTAACTTGTTCTGGAATTTAAAAAGAAAAAGCATTAATTGCATGCTACTAAAAGTTTTCATTTTTTAAACACATTTTTTCCAATGAAATTTCAAATCCCAGATTTTTTTTTACAATAACAGAATATTCTTAAAAAAACAAAAGCACTAATAGAGCTACTCAAAGCAAATTTTAGTGGTTCTTTTTCACTCTATGTCACTTGGATGTTTTGTAGTTACTAAAATTTAAGAGTGAAAATATCAAGTAAATGAACTACATATATCAGAAAGGAGATAGCTCCTAGAGAAATGCCATCACATACTAATGAATGCAAAGAGACTCTTCTACACATACATCAGCATTTGTTACTGTCACCATTATACTCATAAAGCTTAGTTTTTTTTAGATGGGCCTACAATTTTATAATAACTTAGCAAATCATTATTTAATGTAAATAGGAACATTGAATGCTCCAGAAATCTCATCATTTAATAGAGAATAGAACTAAATTCCAAAACGACAAAGGGCCAGCTTTGAAAACAATAACAAACAAAACAACTAAAATCTGGTTCAACTGCACAGTAGGCAACATAGGGTAACTACAGATAAGTGTACTTGGATATAACGAAAAAATTAAAAGAGGCCAGCGCCGCGGCTCACTAGGCTAATCCTCCACCTGCGGCGCCGGCACTTCAGGTTCCAGTCCCGGTTGAGGCGCCGGATTGTGTCCCGGTTGCTCCTCTTCCAGTCCAGCTCTCTGCTGTGGCCCAGGAGTGCAGTGGAGGATGGCCCAAGTGCTTGGGCCCTGCACCCGCATGGGAGACCAGGAGAAGCACCTGGCTCCTGGCTTTGGATCAGCACAGGGCACTGGCCATAGCGGCCATTTTGGGGGTGGATCAATGGAAGGAAGACCTTTCTCTCTGTCTCTCTTTCACTGTCTAACTGTCAAAAAAAAAGTTTTTAATCAAGTTCTTAGAATCTAAAAAATTTACATAAATGGATTTTAAATACCTACTATTATATATTATACAGATAATGGGACCATTATATAGTTTTATATATTATAACAAAAATACTAAGTATTTCTTGAGTACTATCTACTAATTCAGGTATCTTAAAAGATATAGAGAACATATGAAATAAGCCTTTTGTTTTAGAAAAATGTATAAGCTAGTTAGGAGTTTCAGTATTAGAACATATTATACTATACAAGAACATAGTAGACTACCTTATATAATTTATATTTAAAATATATAGATACTCCGGTTTCTCTTCAGATCCTATTAAATCTTTCACCTTAAAATGTATTATATAAAATATAAAATATTTTGTTAATGGAAAATAGAATAATAAAATACAAGGACTACTTATAAGGTTCCAGGATTATAAAATAAATGAAGTTAGGCCCTTGAAAAGGAGCATAGAATAAAGGAGATTTCTAGAAAGGCAATTAAAACATGAAAATCCAGTGCTGGTCCTAATTAGATCAAATACAATTTTAGATATGGAACCTGAACCTGAGCAGATTACAACTTCTCTGAGTTTATAACTATTCCCTTTTTGTAAAATCTAATCTCCAAATTTCACCAAACACTAGAACTTCAGTTCTGGAACAGTCATCATAAACTACTTCTAATTAATTAGTAAAAGAGACCAGAAGAATGGAAATAAAAAATGCCTATGAGAGCACAGCACATACCAATGAATGCAAAGTTTCTCTTCTATTCATATATGCAGGTAAAATGATGAATACTCCCATTCAGGAGTTTTGTAATAAAATTAAGTAAAAGGAACATAAAGCATTAGAACTGCCAACCAGAGACAGGCTCTATGACACAGAGGTTAAGTCACAAGTTGGGATGCCTACAACTTATATTAGAATGCCTGGTTTGAGTCCCAGCCACTCTGCGTCCTATTCAGCCTCCTGCTAATGTATCTGGGAGGCAGCAGATTATAGCCCAAGTACTTGGGTTCCTGTCACCCACATGAGAGACTTGGAGGGAGTTCTTGACTCCTGGCTTTGGCCTGCTCTAGCATTGCTTGTTGTGGGCATCTGAGGAGTGAACCAGCAGATAGAAGATCTCATTTTTCCTCATCTCTCTTCTGGCCTCTCCTCTCATCTCTCTGCCTTTCAAATGAATAAATTAAAAATTTAGGAGAAGAGAACAACCTCCAGTCCTTAATACTACTTGTCATGTTCGCCTCAGAGCCCAGCTGGAATCAATCAATCATTCATTCACCTGCAATCAATCATCCTTTCAAGTCCCTTCTCTCATGACTATTCACTTATCTCCTACCCGAGGGCTTTTTGCTTGGACCATCTCCAGCTATTTTGTATACCATGCACCTCTATTATTTCTTTAGCTAACTTCTAATACTTACTTGAATGATTTGGTCCACTACAATGGCTATATTTATCATTTAAATGTGCATGGATCACAAATCCATATGGTCTCTCTCAGACCATTTATCAGTTCCACATTTGAACAGTCAACTAAATCTTGCAATTAATAATGTTATTGTCCGTCTAGAAATCTGGCCATCATTTCCCATTCAAGCAAAGCCTTTATCGTCTCTCATCTAGAAAACTAATAGATTCCTTAATTAGACACCTGCCTCCAACCATAACACCTTCCAATCTCTCTGTCACACTTTGCTTAAATAATATTTTATTTATAAATTTTGAATTTTAAAAACAATTTTGTTATAACTTAATCTCACCTTAATCACAGAAAATGTTCCACATAATTGCAATTTTAAGAAACATGTTGACTTCTGCTTTATAGATCTATTCAGTTTTCATAATGATCTATATATGTCTGAAAATAACATATATTCTCTGTTTTTAAAAAGCACTGTCCTGGGACCAGTATTGTGGCGTAATGGGTAATAGCAACACCTACAACACTTGCTTCTCATATGGGCACCAGTTCGTATCCCAGCTGCTCCACCTCTGATCCAGCTCTCTAATAATGGCCTGGGAAAAGTAGCAGAAAATGGCCTAAATGTTTGAGCTGCTACAACCCATGTGGAAGACCAGGAAGAAGCTCCTGGATCCTGGCTTCAGCCTGGCCCAGTCCTGGATATTGCAGCCTTCTGGGGAGGGAACCAGTGGATGAAAGATCTCTCTCTCTCTCTCTCTCTCTCTCTCTCTCTCTCTCCCTCCCTCTCTGTAATTGACTTTCAAATAAATAAATATTTTTTTAAAAGCAGCATTGTCCTATATTTATCAAATGAATCAAGCTTACTAATTTAACTATTCAAATACTAACTTTACTGATATATGCCTATGCACATATTTATGCAAATACTTATGTATATATAATTGATCTTTGCTGAGCCATTTGAAAGTAGGATGCAAACAATATTACATTTCATTCTTTTTTTTAAATAAATCTTTTATTTTATTTATTTATTTTTTGACAGGCGGAGTGGATAGTGAGAGAGAGACAGAGAGAAATGTCTTCCTCTTTGCCGTTGGTTCACCCTCCAATGGCCGCTGCGGCCGGCACACTGCAGCTGGCGCTTCGCGCTGATCCGAAGCCAGGAGCCAGGTGCTTCTCCTGGTCTCCCATGCGGGTGCAGTGCCCAAGGATTTGCGCCATCCTCCACTGCCTTCCCGGGCCATAGCAGAGAGCTGGCCTGGAAGAGGGGCAACCGGGATAGAATCCGGCGCCCCAACCGGGACTAGAACCTGGTGTGCCGGCACCGCAAGGTGGAGGATTAGCCTGTTAAGCCACGGCACCGGCCTACATTTCATTCTTAATTACTTCATAATGTAGTCCTTGAAAACAATACATCTCATCCAAACTCACAATAACTACCCAAAAAGTACTGTTGCAATCATACTATCTAATATATAATATATAATCTCCTAATTGTACCCAAAACATCACTTCTACATGTTTCCTTTTTTCTTATTTCACAATCTAACACACAGGTCTCTTATGCCAGTTTTAACCTAGAACTTCTCCATCCAATATGGTATCCAACAGTGTATAACTACTAAGTACAGTTACCCTGAATCTAATATACACTGTGGACTTCTAAGATATAATAATTATATAATTATATATAATTATATATTATATATCTTATATATTATATATTATATATTCTATTATAATAATAAAATATATATTATATATAAAATATATACATAATATATAATAATATATAAGATATAATATATATTATTATACATTACAAATAATAATATATAATATATTTATATATAATATTATAATATAATAATATATAATATTATTATATGTAATATATACATAATATAAATTATATATTATATATTTTATATATGCATTATTATATATTATAATGATATATATTATAATATATAATATATAATTATATAGTAATTACATTTAAATACACATTTGCATTGTATTTCAACTGAAAACTGACTAGAACATTTTTCTCATCCTTGTTCAACTTTTTTGTCATAGCAATCCTTGAAAGAGATCTAGCTTCTCTTTTTATTTTTATTTATTTGAAAGACAGGAACAGAGAGAGTGAGACAAACAGACAAATATCTCCCATTCACTGGTTTACTCCCCAGATGCCCTCAATGCTCAGGGCTATGCCAGGCCAAAGCTAGGATTTGGGAATTCAATATGGGCCCCCCATATGGGTGGCAGGGACCCAACTACTTGAGCCATCACCTGCTGCTTCAATGGTCTGCTCCTCTAATTTCTTTATGATTAGACTGAAGTGAAACAAGAATATTATGTCAAAGCACACAAAGCAAAGTATCCTCCCCATTACAACACAACAAAAGATGTACTAAATTTGATCACTTGGTTAAGATGGTAAGACAAATCTCTCCATCATAAAGGAACTTATTTTTTACTGTTTTGATTGATACATGACAATCTCTGGCTGATACTTGGAGTCCATATAAGTATCTTTCTCCTTAACCATCTTTTATAAGGAAAAAAATAAGAAGAGGTTTCAGTACCCAATAAAAACTCTTAGCTAAGTTAGTAACTACCCTGTATATGCAAAATATTATCTTCCTTTGGTCTATCATTCCTCCTACATTCATCCAGATTTTTCCTTTTTTTTATTAATATGGACACATTAATTGATTCTTTTTTTTTTTTTTTTGGACAGGCACAGTTATGACACAGAGAGAGAGAGACAGAGAGAAAGGTTTTCCTTTTCCATTGGTTCACCCCCCAAAATGGCCGCTACAGCTGGCACACTGCGCAGATCCAAAGCCAGGAGCCAGGTGCTTCCTCCTGGTCTCCCATGTGGATGCAGGGCCCAAGCACTTGGGCCATCCTCCACTGCACTCCTGGGCCACAGCAGAGAGCTGGACTGGAAGAGGAGCAACCGGGACAGAATCCAGCGCCCCAACCAGGACTAGAACCCGGGGTGCCAGCACCACAGGCGAAGAATTAGCCTAGTCAGCCACGGCACCGGCCAATTGATTCTTAATAAGTGTGTTTAATTCCATCTTCATTCCTTCTGTTCACCATGCCAAAATCAGACAGTCAGAGCCAAATAGATCCTATATCACATGTCCTATCACCATTAGTCTTTGAGTATTCTGTGTATTCTGCCACAATAAGAGTTGTGTCACCTTCTTCTTCCCTTGTCTGTGTCCTGGAATTAGGTCTCCAAAAAGCAGGGGCCATTATCTTCTCTAAAATTACCTTTCAGGAGCAGGTGTTGTGGTATGATGGTTTAACCCCATAGTGGAGCTGTTTCACTTCATATCGACCTCCCTGATAGTGCACATGGGAAAGAAGTGGGAGATGGACAAATGGATGGGCCCCTTCCATCCAGTTCTTGGCTCCTGGATTGAGCCTGGTCCAGTGCAGATAGTTTCAACAATGTGAGTAGTGAACCAGTGGATGGAAGATCTCTTTCTCTGTCCCTCCCTTTTTCTCTAACACTCTTTCAAATAAATAAATCTTTAAAAAAAGTAAGTAAAATAAAATTACCATCTTTCCTTTCACTAGTGTCACCTAATTAGAAAAATCTGGTAAAATTTATGGCAAAATTTTCAATAACTCTCCCAGGCTTCTTAACATTTCATGTTTTCTGTTTGTTTCATGTTATAAATTTATAATACATTTTAATTACAATAATGCATTGTATACTTCATATACCTAGAAAGAGGATTTTGAATGTTCTTGTAACAAATGATAATTATTTTAGTGATGTGTAAGTAATTATACTGATTTAAAAAAAAGAAGTAATTATACTGATTTGATCATGGTACAATGTATACATGTATTGAAACCTCACAGTGTACCCCATAAAAATGTACACTGTGTGTCAATAAAATTTTAGAAAGTACACTTTCTAATTTACTAATTTTATCTTCAGGAATACCCTATTATATTTATTTCTAGAAGTTCCTTTGGTTCTCAATGCAATCTTCCTGAACATTTTTATACTCTCTAGTTTATGGCAATGCTAATATTTTCATTTTTAAATATATTAAGATATTTTATCCTATATCAGATAATTATAATATCTATAGTATTTGTGAATCTAAATACACTTGGGGGATAGCAGTTTATTTCCCATACACTTTGATATCTTTAAATTGCTAATTCACATTATATAGAATTGAGAATTATCAGTAATCCATATTCTATGGGAATGGGAATTATTCAAGTTGAATGCAACCTGGGATCTATTAAAATCTATTTCTCAAGAAATAATTTGTTTGCTCCTCCAGGCATTTGTGAGCATCTTCAACTCATGATAACTGGCAACTAATTTCTCACTTTAGGGACTTCTGAGATACCAGTAATATGAATTCTGACTCAATCCCAAGTGAGCACATTTGTGTTTATAAATCATAAGAAAACTTTTCTTGTTTATTTCTTCTCTTAGAGCAGTCTGAGACACTGCCTTTCCTTCTACAAACAAGGCTGTTCTGTTTGTCTTTCTGTTTATCTTCCTGGTATAGTCTTTCATTGCTGGCATCATCTTTGGGGAAAGGGAGGTCTAGATTTCAGGAAGGGTTCCACATGATACTTCATCTTGAACATGACATGGGTACTTTCACTGTGCCTTGATCAGGCAATTTCCACAAAAATGGAAAACTAAAGACCACCAGAAACAGATACCCTAGGAGCAGAAACTGGGCTGTGCCCTAAGATACCTCTTTGGATTTGTTCTTCTGTCTTTTCCACTTTGGATTCCATAAAAATTCTTCACCAAAATGAGTGGAATAAGGAATGTCTGAAATAATTTTCCTCATTTTGCTAGTCATTTGTATTTCAAGACTCAGCACAAGGGATGTTATTTTATCTATCTTTGATTATCTAGGCAACTGCAACACTCATTGTTTCTTTGGCTCACCTATACCTTATTATTCAGTAGACCGTTTGATGATATAGATTGGAGATTACTCCCCTTGAAACCTCAGTACCTCATTGTAACACACAGCACATTCTCCAAATATCCATTCTAAGACTGAATGAGTTTTTAATCATTTAAAAATATATTTAAACAATTTTAATATAATTATTTTGTTTGCCAAAGACAGAAAAAATCTTTGTTTTTTTCTTTAACATCATAGATACTATACACATACTTCTTTCAACTAATTATCATCTCTCTCTCACACACACACACACACACGCATATACACACATACACACACACACACTGCAGGAACCCTAATTCAGGTTGTAAAACCAGTTTATCTTAAAAGTTAAACAGAAGGGGCCAGCGCTGTGGCTTTGCAGGTAAAACTCTGCCTTCAGTGCTGGCATTCCATTTGGGCGCTGGTTCAAGTCCCAGTTGCTGCGCTTCCAATCCAGCTCTCTGCTGTGGCCTGGGAAAGCAGTGGAAGATGGCCCAAGTCCTTGGACCCCTACACCTGTGTGGGAGACCCAAAGGAAGCTCCTGGCTCCTGGCTTCGGATCGGCCCAGCTCCAGCTGTTGTAGCCACTTGGGGAGTGAACCAGCGGAGGGAAGACCTTTCTCTCTCTACCTCTCAGTAACTCTACCCTTCAAATTTAAAAAAAAAATTAAACAGAACAAATGTGCAACTGAAAATTAATCTTCTAGAATTTAGTGTATTAATCATTTAGAATTTGGATGCCAAAAAAGGGAAAGTGTTCCTTATCATAGGTGTCTCCTGGTAAAGATTAAACAAGAACTCTTTGAAGAATATTACAGAGGGGATTTGATGTGGTGAAAATAGTTGGACTAGAGCAGCTTTAAGGTCTCTTCTCCACAGAGACTTACTGATATTATCACATTAGTTAAATCTAAATCTTTTTCATTCAAAAAATTAACTTCATATTTTGTATATTGAGTGATTATAAAATGGTTCTCTCACCTTCCTCTTTTTAAGGCCCAGTTATCTAAACTAGATTCAATTTCATATGAAGCAATTATAATAAGATTTAAAACTTAAAAGTATTTCAAATTTACAGACAGATTCATTAGTCAAGAATGACAGATTGCAGTTTACTGACATTTCACATTCTAGTGTGTGGGCTGGGTGGATGTCACATGATTTTCTACTGTTGGAATTTCCAGAACATGTGTGTGATACAGAATGCCAATTCCTCACTAGACTATGAACTCTCTGGTGATTTCTTGAAGATGGGGATGGTATTTTTATGTATCTACTCATTTATTTAATCATTCACCCAAGAAATATTCATTGAATGCCTACAATGTGATGGTCAGTATGCTAGGCACCAGGAATACAAGAAATAACCTGAGGGTTAAGATGTCTATAGTCTGAGGAATAAAATCAACTTCAAATCAACTGAAATGCTATTCAACTTTATTTTCATTATCTCATGAATTTAAGACAAGAAATGAAATAGGCTACTTAGCTTTACAATTAGAATACTTACTATCCCCTAATGAGATACCTGAATCTTTGTCAAGTAAATATCACAGTCAGTGGCTTAACAAAATTATGCAGAAGAAATGTGCTTAGATTGATCTTTAATGGGCAACCTTTCCAATGACAAAAAGAACATGGCCACAGTTCAACAACCCTCCCCAGTCTGAGCCTTTCTTCAAGTTAATTGTGCTCCAGTTCACCTGATGGATAAACACTGGTGTAGATGCCTCATCCACCTATCCTGATCTTTCCCTTATACAAAATTGCAATTGGTGTCGAGAGACTATTTCACATATATTTCAATGTATCTGTACAGTCAGAACTTTCAGAGCAAGGAATTCTGGCACCTGAGTTGATGTACCTTGGAATGAAAAACAAATGTGGAAGTTAAATACAGAGACCTCAAGGGAGCTTTAGAGTCACTTGTCCTGGAGTCATTTGTTTATATTTCAAAGTGTAATAGACCTATGGTTCCCTTCTCTAGATTGGACTTGTTTACATTTACAAAACACTTTGCTTCCATCCCCTGTCTCCATGTGCCTTAGTTAATCTGATCCCTCACAACTGCTCTCCAAACATCAAGTTCTCACTCTGTTCTACAGAAAACACCTGGTGTCTTACGTTCATTCCTTTTGTAACAGCCTCTCAAAGCTACCTCTGTTGGTGTAACTGTCCCCCTGCTACCTCATCATCATGGAAGAAAGACTGTCCTCTATACCTTTACAACTTCAGTTAAATACTTCAGTACTGTTTTGTTTTAGCTAGCACCTGAGCATCTACTGAACCCTCTAGTACTAACTACCTTGCTGCAAAAGTTGCCCACAACAAGAGTTTTTTGTAAACTTATTAAAATCATTCATTCCTGGCCAGCGCTGTGGCTCAATAGGCAAAATCCTCCACCTTGCGGCGCCGGCACACCGGGTTCTAGTCCCGGTCGGGGCACCGATCCTGTCCCGGTTGCCCCTCTTCCAGGCCAGCTCTCTGCTGTGGCCAGGGAGTGCAGTGGAGGATGGCCCAAGTGCTTGGGCCCTGCACCCCATGGGAGACCAGGAGAAGCACCTGGCTCCTGCCATCGGATCAGCGCAGTGCGCCGGCTGCAGCGCGCCTACCACGGCGGCCATTGGAGGGTGAACCAATGGCAAAAAGGAAGACCTTTCTCTCTGTCTCTCTCTCACTGTCCACTCTGCCTGTCAAAAAAAAAAATCATTCATTCCTTCATGAAGTACATCAAACCATTGAGTGTGACACACCGCAGGTGAGGTGCATGGGCCCTTGAGTCCACAGACTGAGTTTGCTGTTCTGCTTCTAGCTTTAGATAAGGTACTTCACCTGTCTAAAATTCAATTTCCTCATCCTTTTTTTTTTTTAAACAGGCAGAGTTAGACAGTGAGAGAGAGAGAGAGACAGAGAGAAAGGTCTTCCTTTTTTCGTTGGTTCACTCCCCAAGTGGCCGCTGCGGCCGGCGCGCTGCACCGATCCGAAGCCAGGAGCCAGGTGCTTCCTCCTGGTCTCCCATGCAGGTGCAGGAGCCCAAGCACTTGGGCCATCCTCCACTGCACTCCCTGGCCACAGCAGAGAGCTGGACTGGAAGAAGAGCAACAGGGACAGAATCCAGCGCCTCGACCCGGACTAGAACCTGGGATGCCGGCACTGCAGGTGGTGGATTAGCCAAGTGAGCAGTGGCGCCAGCCAATTTCCTCATTCTTGACATCAACAGGTGACACATCCAAGCATTAAATTAGATTGTGGGCCGGCGCCGCGGCTCAATAGGCTAATCCTCCGCCTTGCGGTGCCAGCACACCAGGTTCTAGTCCCGGTCGGGGCACCGATCCTGTCCCAGTTGCCCCTCTTCCAGGCCAGCTCTCTGCTGTGGCCAGGGAGTGCAGTGGAGGATGGTCCAAGTCCTTGGGCCCTGCACCCCATGGGAGACCAGGAGAGGCACCTGGCTCCTGCCATCAGATCAGCGCGGTGCGCCGGCAGCAGCGCACCTACAGCGGCGGCCTTTGGAGGGTGAACCAACGGCAAAAAGGAAGACCTTTCTCTCTATCTCTCTCTCTCACTGTCCACTCTGTCTGTCAAAAAATAAAAAAATATATATAAAAAATTAGATTGTGATACAAATAAGTTATAAATGAAATGCATATAAAGCACTGAGTTTTAAGGGTACTTCAAAAGTTTGTGGGAAAACTGAATTAAACGTAAGTTTATTAAAACCACAATGAGGTTTCACCTCACTCAAATTAGAATGGCTTTCATACAGAAATCAACAAACAACAAATACTGGCAAGATTTGGGGAAAAGAGTACCCTTATCTGCTGTTGGTGGGAATGTAAACTGGTATAGCCATGGTGGAAGACAATATGAAGATACCTCAGAAATCTGAATATAAATCTACCATATGACCCAGCCATCCCACTCCTGGGAATTTAACCCAAGGAAATGAAATAAGCATAGGAAAGGAAATGAAAGAGTGATCTGAACCCCCATGTTTAATGCGCTCAATACACAATAGCTAAGATATGGAATCAGCCCAGATGTTCATCAACTGAAGACTAGATAAAGAAGCTATGGTACATGCACACTATGGAGTACTACACAGCAGTAAAAAAAAAAAAAATGAAATCCTGACATTTGCAACAAAATGGATGCAACTGGAAACCATTATACTTAGTGAAATAAGCCAGTTACAAAAAGACAAATACCATATGTTCTCTCTGGTCAGTGGTAACTAATAAGAAAGTGTACCTAAAACGTACTCCATTATTCCTACTATAGAGGCAAAATTGACACTTTGTAATGTGATGATTTTGAACAGCCCTTGTCTTGACTGTTGAGGAACAATTATTTTGTTTTTGTTTTTTTTTTCTTCATACTATTTGTTGAAATCTTTACTTAGTGTAGGGTTAATCTGATGAGTATAAAGTTAACTCAAAATAGATTGCTGTAAAAAATAAAAATGCAATGGGAGAGGGAGGAGGATGGGAGAGAATACATACAGGATGGAAGTAGGGTGGGAAGAATCACTATGTTCCTAAATTTGTATAAATGAAATGAATAAAGTTTCTATTCTTTAAAATAAAATGGTAAGTTTATTTTAGCACAAAAAATTGAAATCCATCACTTTTTCATATGTACTTTCCATGAACATTTGGAAGACCTTTCATGTGCACCAAAATAAAATTTTTGGTTACATTTTCTCCAAATTTTTAAAAACTACCCTTAGTATAAGCATTCAGGAAATACAACTATTTCAGCTGCCATTAACATTTTTTATTGTACTTCTTTGCTTTTAACTGAACCAAAAAAAAAAGAAAAATCAGCAGCACTTGTTTTGACTGGCAGAATTCCTGTATCTGCTAAGGATACACTAGAGCAATTCACCATTCCTCCCCTTCACTATGTCCTCATAGAGGTTCAGTTTGAGGAAATGGGGTTTAGTTAAAATCCTAAATCCTTCATAGCTTGGTTCTCAAATATGAGGCATACATTTACACAAACTGAGTCTCAGAAATAGATAAATGCATAGGAACACTGACATAATCCTCAGATTTGAAGAACGCAAAGAAACTTATCAACCACAGTCCGCATACTATCTGAAAAAAATTGTGAAGGAAGAAACCATAAACAGTGGACAACATATGACTAAAAATCAATGTAATGACTAAAACGAATTATATTTATGTGGTGGTAGTGGAAGGTAGAAACACAAGAATTCATAGAGAAGTCAGACATCCACAGCCCTTTATCACGGCCATTTAGTAACCTTGACACAGCAAGAATGAGGATCATTTATAATGTTACTCCTCACATATTTATGGGATGAAACGGGTGCCTTACTAAGGGAGGACTGCTAAACATAGGAAGTGGCAGCTTTCATGCATTAGGGAGTGTTTGCAAATTAGGGCTGGTTCTACTTAATTTTTTGCAGCATTAACCATGTTGCCTCTTTGAATGGTGTTGTCATTTATCTCACATGCACACACTGAGTTACTGAGCAGTGCTATGCAATGTGTCTCACACGCTCTGGCACTTCCATTTCATACTTCACAGTTTTAGTGTCACTTTGAGGTTTGAAATGTTTCACAGTTATTTTCTATATGTGGGTGCCAAAAAAAAATCAGCCTATATTACTAAAAAGATACTGCAAGAATAGAAAGTGAGTATAGTCATATGGGAATTTTTGTCCTATTAACATTCAGAACATTATCAAGAATCAATTTACTTTTGATCAAAATCTGATTTATGTTTTACAGATGCATGGATGTGTACAATTGCTTTTCTCACCACATACAGTTCTTATAAAGTTAAATATAAACTTTTATTGATGTAGATAAGATTCAATAATTAGAAGGAAATTGGAAATACCATGCATCTTTTCTGGCCTTACAACTTTCTCATATATTTTAGTATAACAGATCCAAAAACCTCAATCTATTTAAACAAAAACAGAATGACTTAGGTCTACCACAAATATAAATGTATCAGGATTTGTATGATAAATACATATACTTATATTGCCCAACATATACAAATAATGATAGGCATCTTTACTATCAATTTTTTGTAAATAATACCACAGCTCATAACTTCCTGCTCTCTCCCTATGTATCTTACTGACAAAACCCCACTTTATAAACACACACACACATACAGAGAAAGAGAAAGAGAGAACTTTAGCATTTGACCACCTGAATACTACCTGTGTGTTTTATTAGCATATTATGCCCAGAAATCAACCAAAAATTCAAATAAATAAGTAAATAATGATAAACTTGTTAGGATCCATAAAAGCAAGCTTTTAAAAATATTTATTTTGTTTGGAAGTCAGAATTACAGTGAGAGCAGGAGAGATAGAGGACAGAGATCTTCCATCTTCTGGTTCACTACCCAATGACCCCAACAACCAGGGTTTTGTCAGGCTGAAGCCAGGGGCCAGGAATTTCATCCAGGTATCCTACATGGGTACAGGGGCCCAAACACTTGGGCCATCTACTGCTGCTTCCCCAGGCCATTGACAGGGAGCTGAATCAGAAGTGGAACAGCTGGGACTCAACTTGCATCCATATGGGTAGCTGCTGCCGCAGGATGGAGCTTTAACCCACTGTGCCACAGCGCCAGCCCCAAGAAAGATTTTCACACAGGCAAAATGTCTAGAACAAGCATCTGGCCCAAATCAGTTACTTAGAAAAGATTCATCTCTTTCCTCTCCTTGCCTTTCCATATTCACATGATGCCTCCTTAAGTCCAAATGCCTGGTTTGTTTCAAATAGAAACAGAGTTATTGTTAAGCATGAGGAAAAAAAGCCAAAAGAATAAGCAGATACAGATGGAAACTCACAGAGACATTCTTCAGCATGCTCTCAATAAGACTATAATTTAATATAACAATTTAATATCTGAAATTATTTTCATTTGACAGTTTAAAAGATTTTCCCCCCTCAAGAAAAGGGAATTTATGCTTAAAGTGTTGGATAGTAAGAGAATAACCTTCCCATCTGAGGGATCTAGCTCTTAACAAAGGAAAAATGATTAATTATGCTAACATGTTGATAGCACCAGTAAAGGTTCAAAAGGCTTGCTCTAGTTTCAGATTCCAGCAGAAATTTAGGATTACCCCCAGTTGTGTGTGTGGAGACAGGGCCAATGTGACATAAAACGGATGTGAGAAAAACTGATCTAGACAAATACATGCATAGCTTTGTGTTCTCAACTTAATCTAATTTCTAACTGGACAAAACGAACTCTTTTGTATGTTTGCCATTTTCTCTTTAAATGCATGCACAATGAATGTTTAACAGCAACAGAGAAATCATGTGACATCTATATTGTTAAGGAAAAAAGAGCATTCCTATTAAACCATCATGTTATACTACTAAAAACTGTTTAATTAAATTTGGCTACCTGTACTGGACATTCTGACTATGGACTTATGGTAGCCTCAAAGTACTAACATTGTATCTAATCATCTCATGAAATTAAATTGTTTTAAAAATATGTTCATGTAAAAGTTAAAAGTAGCCATTTTCAGTAGGGTATTAAGGAATAAATTGGAGAGTGGAGGTGGAAAGTATTAATCACAAAATACATGGGAAACTGCACAAATATCCTAACACCACAAAAGAAAGTCTGGATGTATATGCCAAATCCTCTAACTGGGGTCTCTAAAGAGACAGACAGGGCCTTCAGTGGACTGTATTTCTTATTAAGTTATAAACACTCTTTTAATTGTGTATCAAACTTTGTATCAGATTCTGCAGAGTTAACAAAAGCTGTGAAATATATACAATATGTGGCCTGAGTCATCAATCTGTGAATATCAAACTAGATAAGAAATTTATTTAAATAACACTTAGAAAATAATAATTCTGAATATTCACAGGAATGTCAAGTAGAAAATGATTACTGTTAGAGAGAAAATTGAACTAAGGGACAACTCTTGAATAGCTGAGACAGTTTTTGGGAAAAATGTTAGACTGAAAGAGATTTCATAAGGTCTTAACATTCTCTAGAACTCTCTCTCTCTCTCAACAGCTCAATACTCACTCCACCCTATACTAAGAATGCCTTTTTCTTTTGTCACATATTTATTTATTTGAAAGGCCTAATGAGAGGTTTTTTTGAGGGGGAGGTCTTCCATTTGCTGGTTCTCTCTTCAAATGCCAGCACCAGCCAGGAATCAGAACTTTATATGGGTCCTCCAGGCAAATGGAAGAGATCCAAGTACTTGGGCCATCACTGCTGCTTCCCAGAGTGTGCAGAAGCAGGAAGCTGGATTGGAAGCAGGGGCAGGATTTGATTCAGGTACTCTATTATGAGATGCAGATGTCCCAAGCAGTGGCTCAACACACTGCATCGCAATGCCTAATCCAGAAAGTGTTCTTCTTGTGTAACAACAGGAGAGGTATATTAGGGGGATTAAAAAAGATCATGGAACAATAGAATTATTAGATATGCACTTGCAATTAACTTTTTGAAGTCTTCTTGTATTTTCTAATGCATGGTCTTTGTGGAAAATGTGAAGAGAGCTAGAGTAGGAATCTCCAATTTTCTATTTTTTTTGCATACTATTTATACAGAAAAATTCTGAGCAGGTACCTCAATATACATAATTTGTGTATAAATTATATTCATATTATACTTTAGTAATATATCATGTATATTATAAAATAAAAATATGTTAAATCAGTAGACAAACAAAAAATATAAATAGAAACATTTTCCTACACAATCAGGTATCATTTGCTCTACCCTTGGAATAAACATTTCTTATTATGATAACAGTGGATTAGATCAAGGACAGTCAGAGTCCAATCTAGCCCATCACTATTTTTTTAAAGTTTTATTGATACAGAACCACAGCCACTTGTTCAACTCTGCCTGAGACAGCTTCCTCATTACCAAGGCACAGATGGGTAACTAAGAAAAAATACGGCCCACAAAGTCAAAAATATTTATTATCTGACACCTGACCAAAAAATTCTGCTGACCCTTACATTAGGACTGGTTTGGAGATAGCTGGAAGACTTCTACAGACACAGCAATAAGATTGAGCATAGGAAATGGAAAGAAAGAAAAAAGCAGAAGTGATAAACTTACAAGGCATACCAAATTTTATGCTTTAACCTAACTCACTTAAGGGAGGACCAGAATGCTTCAAAACAATACTTCTGGGTATATCTAGGAGAGTATTTCCAGAACAGATTAGAATTTGAATCAGTAAAGAATATCTACCCTCTGGGGCTGATGCTGTGGTATATGGGATAAAGCCACCACCTGCAGTGTTGGCATTCCTTATAGGTGCTGTTCAAGACTGTGCTGCTCTATTTCAAATCCAGCTCTCTGCTTGGCCTGGAAAAGCAATGGAGGATGGTCCAAGTGCTTGGGCCTCTGCACACATATGGGAGATCCAGAAGAAGCTCCTGGCTCCTGACTTCGGATCGGCTCAGCTCCAGCCATTGCAGCTATTTAGGGAATGAACGGCAAATAGAAGATTCTCTCTCTCTCTCTCTCTGTCTCTGCCTCTCTGTAACTCTTCCTCTCAAGTAAATTAATTAATTTTTTTTAAAAAATCCTCACCAATTTGAGTGGACTTCATCCAATCCACTGACAGCCAAATAAACCAGCAGAATCAAATTATAGCAATAGTTGGGAACTCAAACAATACAAAAAGGCAAAAGAGCAAATTCATTCATTTATTCATAATCATTCTTTCTCTTCTCATCTCTCTCTCTCTCTCTCTCTCTCTCTCTCTCTCTCTCTCATGGAAAAGGAACACACATCTACCCTTGAATATCAGAGCTCCTGCTTGTCCAGTCTTTTGATCCTGACTCTATAACTTACATGAGTGCAGCCTATGCTCTCCACAATCCCAGAATCCTCAGTCTTTTGCATAGAGACTGATAGTCATACCAGTAACTCTCCTGTTCTCAGTCCTTCAGACTTGGACTTACCACCAGTTTTTCTGGTTCTCTAGCTATCCAGTTTAATATGATTGTACTTCTCAGCCTCCATAATTATATGAAACAGTTCCTGGTTCTCTCTCTCTGTAGACCCTTGACTAATACAACAGGTATAGGAAAGATTAAACTATTAGCATAAGACTAACAATAGCATTATCAGGTATGGAAAATATTAATACCAGTAAAAAGAAACTATAAATCAAAAGGTCTAGGGATCTATGGTTGAAGTATTTTTTAAAAAAACTGATGTTTCTTATAATACCCCTATCAGAGGCCAGACCTCCCTCTCTTCCAGCACAGTTTAGTTGGCAAATCTTTTATATCTATTTCAGGCACTTAACATAAACTACAAAATAGGTGCCAAGGAGACTTTTAAGGTATCAACAAATAAGAATTATGATTTAACAGGAAAAGTTAATAACACAGAATCCAATTCAGTATCTCATCATCACGAATACATATATACACACATTCTAGGATTGGATCCTTCACTAAATATAATATCCTACTTGCCATGACAAAGGATACAAAGATAATTGTTGTAATATGATTAAGGCTTTCAAGTCACAACAATTTTTTTCTCAAGTTTTATTTTACTTAAAGTCAATGTCAAAGATTCTAGGATTTACTCTTTTGTATTAGTTTTTACTTTCCAAACTAAAAGAATGTAAACAAACAAAAGTGTGTTTCATATTTTTGCATAATTCATGTTACTTGTTAATAATTAGATTGGTTCCTAAGAAGTTATATACAAAATATATTGTTGCATGTCAAATCTGATTTTTCCATTGCTTTTCATTGTAAAATAGAATATTCTTCAAAAACAATTTCAACAGGAAGTTGAAATAACAAAGAAATAGGATTATGCAAGTTTGGTTCTAGTCCCAGTTGATGTGACAAGCTGGTTTTGTGGACTAGCAAGTCGCTGAATCTCCTTTATTTCCCTGTGAGCACAGTGGTTAGTTTGAGCAGCTAATACCCATATTCCATTTGACTCAAAAAGTCTATGTGACAAAATCACATTCACGGACTTAGCAAATCTTCTACAACTACATTGTTCAGGTTAGATGTTGCAAAACGGCATCAGGAAGGCCAAACTCAGAGGCAGACATAGATCTACCAATTGTTTCAAATATTTATGTCATCTGATGATCCTGGAAAAGTATTTGAGTTTGTAACTATGATTAAAGGAATGATAATTGTTATCAATTTGATAGCTAGATAACTATTCTGTATGAGAAAAACAGAAATCTACTGTTACTAAATAGAAATTAAAACCACATAATGTGAAGATGGTGAGCTTCTACCAGTACTCTTGGATTCTTCTCTCTCAGAACACATTGTAGTGTGGTGACAAGAACGCTGGATTTTAAACAAGAAAAAAAAAATAGAGCTGTGGACATGGTTTTACACTAAAATGACCTGTGACCTTGAGTGGTTATTCTTACTGGCTTTCTGGTTGTCTGCTTTCTTACTTACAAAATGGAAAGTGAGGTGATTAGACTAAATTATGTGTAATGTATTTTTATCTCTACAACTTTTCAATTTCATTGTTTTGACCCTATTTCCTAGACCTCTGTTAAAGCTATAGACCATGAGATATAAACAGGATTTCTCTAATCCAAAAGGAGAAAAAAAGTGTAGGAACACAGTAAACTGACAGAATTAGAATGCACCAAGAGATGGGCAAAAGAAGTGCTCATTTCCTGAAATATAGACAGCAATAAATAAAAGAATAGAAAAGTCTGCACTGAAACACAGAGACTACAATGGCCTGAAAATTTTTTCACAGTAATGGAAGATTTTCTAATGATCATAATGTTAGGCTATAAATTAAGAACACTTTGTTTTGGTACCTGTTGTGATCTGAAACTTTTTTTAAAGATTTATTTATTTATTTGAAAGGTATAACTATAGAGAGGAAGAGACAGACATTAGCTGGTTTACTTCCCAGATGGCTGCAAGGTGAGTAGTGGGCCAGGCCAAGGCCAAGAGCCAAGAGATTCATCCAGCTCTCCCAGATGGGTGGAAGAGGCACGTGGGCCATCTTCTGCTGCTTTTCCGAGGCCATTGGCAGGGAACTAGACCAGAAGTGAAGTATTCCTGACTTGATCAGCACCCACGTGGGATGCTAGCTTTTCAGGCAGCACATTTACCTGCTATGCCACAATGCTGCCCCCAAACCAAGCTTCTTTAAAACTGCAATGAGCCTCTATTCCTTATTTGATAAGAGGTAATAATAATACTTTGAGGCCACAGATATATGCACATCGAGTTTACTCATGTTACGAAAAACACAAAATTTTGATAAGATAATTTTCTTGAGTTCCTTAATGTTGCCAGAAGCTACCTACCACAGTCCCTGAGCATCCCTGACAATCCTACTGGGTATGCCAAGAATGCAAGCCTCTGGCTGGTTTGCTCTTTATACAGGTCTTCTTTCAGTGTTGTGTTTGCAGCAAGCAACCCTGAGGAAGGAGACAACATCTCTCCCTGGGATAAAGGGCAAGTTTATTACAAAAGCAATAGCTTCCCCATGCTCATGTCTCTTGGCTGTAACACAAATACACTGTGTGTGCAGCATCTACCTAAGCACCTCCACATTCCTCTCAAGGGACCTGACACAAATGTGAACTTCAGTCTGCATGTTACAGTGAAAGTAATAAAGTCCTGACAAGCTGTGATTCTCTGTCTTCTGCCTGCATCTGTGAAACTGTGACTGCTCATAAATGAGGGGAATCACAGACTCTGTCATGATACTCAGTTAATGGAGACAAGCATTTGGAACAGTGGTTAAGACACCACATCTGATGCCTACATCCCATATCTGAGTACTTGGATTTGAGTCCCACCTCTGCTCCAGATTCCAGCTGCCTGCTATTGTGCACACTGGGCTTCAGCAGGTGATAGCTCAAGTACTTGAGTACCCACCACCCACATGGGAGATTTTTTAACTTTTATTTCATACATACAAATTTCAAAAGTACAACTTTCGTATTATAGTTATTTTTCCCACCATAACCTCCTTCCCACTCGTAAACCATCCCATCTCCAACTCCCTCTCCCATCCCATTCTTCATTAAGATTCATTTTTAATTAGCTTTATAGACTGAAGATCAACTTAGCTTATATTAATTAAGGATTTCAATAGATTGCACTCACACAGACACAAAAAGTATACCAATAAGATATTTAACACAGAGCCAGACATAGTGGTCCTTCCCCTATCACAATTAGAACTGTTGGCATTGATGCAAAATAGCATGCTCTTTCAAACATTAATGATAAATTTCCCAGGACTGGTTGACTATCACCTGCCAGCGGACAGACAACTCCAGACATTACAAACCTTAGAAATAGAATATCCAAAACATGCTTTCCCTGCTAATCAACCTATTCCCATGGCACCGTGTGCGTTTACGGATGCCAACAAGTCACTGTTTGCAATAGTGATCAAATCCTCAACAGAAAAAGGTAAGATCCATGTAGAACCCCATGGGGGATCAGTACAGTTGGGAGAAATAAGGGCAATAGTCAAGGTTCTACTCCTTAGCCAGGATGGGCCGGTAAATATATTTTTGGACAGCAAATACTCAGTAGAGGTAGCAAAGACGATCCCTTTTGCAGTCTTTAACCCAACCAATAAGCCAATTGACCAGATGTTCACAACACTTTTAAAGAGCTAACTGAGAACAGAAAACACCCATGGTATATCTCACACGTAAGATCACATACTGGATTACCTGGCTTTATTAACCAAGGCAACAAAAAGGTTGATCATCTTATGTCCTGCAACATGGCTCCCATTGGACACCTAGAACAAGCCTGTATTCTACACCAAAAATTTCATGTCAGCAAGCAACATAAAATTGCTTTTCCCGGAGCTAACAATGAGTCAATTCAAACACCTAGTGCACTCTTGCAAGAATTGTGCACCCCTCACCCCTTTAGGCCCACTGCAACAAGCATGAGTGAACCCACAAGGCCTTGCTGCTAATAAGCTCTGGCAAGTAGACGTCACTCACATTAACTCCTTTGGTAAACATAAGTTTGTCCATGTGGTGGTAGATACTTATTCAAAGGCTGTATTTGCAACATCCCAATCTGGAGAAAAGGCTAGTATTGCGATATAGGCGGTTGAATCAGCCATGCTGGTCCTTGGTGTCCCCTTGGCCATAAAGACAGATAACAGGCCAGCATATACATCACAGGAATTTAATTCCTTCCTGAAATCCTGGAACATACAGTCTACCACAGGTATCCCATACAACCCACAGGGACAGGCCATCATTGAAAGAACTCACAGGCCAATTGAAGATCTCTTACAAAGACAGAAAAACAATCATATGCCCCCAGACCCAGAGCTTGCTTTGACTGAGGTCCTTTTCACTATCAATTTTAGATTCCCAAGAGATTAGCCCAGCTTGTAAATACTGGGGATCCCTTCCATCCCAGACCCCAGACCCTATGGCTAGGTGGAAAGACCCCCTGACAGGAAAATGAAAGGGACCCCACCCTCTGCTAACCAAGGGTCCAGGATATGCTTTTGTCTTTCCAGAGAATGCTGGACAGCCCATTTGGGTACCAGCCAGAAAAATCAAGCCTGCAACTGACAGCCAACCAGAACCAGCTGAACAAGACTGAGAGTCTATCTTGTTAGCGGACACACCCGCCCTATCATACTACCCTGAGAAACTGCCCATAACCACATCCATTATTGTTTTATACCCCACTAGCTCTGGTCAGCCACTCGAACGGCCCACAGCCTGTGTGCAGTCATGCCATTCCTGATTAACATTGTTCCTCATTCCTACCTCCATCTGAGCAAGCACTCCTGTTGTCTCCCATTTTGAGCACTGGTTAGTCAATGACGGGTAAGATCCCCTGGGGGACAACCTAAGACAAGCACAGCCACGTACGGAGACAACATGGAAATGGGGTCAACAATGGTATGGCAGCTGCACCGCAGCTCACTAGCCTAACCTTCTGACTGTGGCACTGGCACCACGGGTTCTAGTCCTGGTTGGGGCGCCAGATTCTGTCCCGGTTGCTCCTCTTTCAGTCCAGCTCTCTGCTGTGGCCCAGGAAGGCAGTGGAGGATGGCCCAAGTGCATGGGCCCTACACCCAAATGGGAGGCCAGGAGGACGCACCTGGCTCCTGGCTTCGGATCAGCACAGTGTAGCGGCAATAGCGGCCATTAGGGGAGTGAACCAATGGAAGGAAGACCTTTCTCTCTGTCTCTGTCTCTCTCTCTCTGTCTAACTCTGCCTGTCCAAAAAAAAAAAAAAAAACAATGGTATGGCCAAGAATCAGGCCTCCCATTGCTCAAAAGTAAACGAAAAGGGGAAAATGTGGTTGAATGAGAAGGCCATGCCAAGATGGCCACTGGCAACAGAAACTGCCTGGCAACAGACTGTGATTTGATGGTTTCAGAAATGACATGACAGCAGAGTCTGCCTGGCAACAGGCTGTGATTGGATGGCTTCAGAAACTGCCTGGCAACAGGGTGTGATTGGTTAGGACATAGACTGTCCCTTGTCCAGATTGGCTGCCTTGGCTATATAAGCTGCTGTAGCAACTGAAATACACAAGTCTGCAGGTTACTTGCCTAAGGCCTGCTTTCACCCAACTCCTGGGGCCTGTGTGGTGACTCCACACCTCTTGCCCCCACCATGCTCCTCCTCCCAGAAACGAATCAACAGCAACAATAAAGTACCATTTGAATACGAGTTTTACTGTTAATTCGCATAGTACAGCACATTATGGACAGAGATCCTACATGCAGAGTAAGTGCATAGTGACTCCTGTTGTTGATTTAACAATTGACACTCTTGTTTATGGCATCAGTAATCACTTGAGGTTCTTGTCATGAGCTGCCAAGGCTATGGAGACCTCTTGAGTCACAAACTCTGATATTATTTAGACAAAGCCATAATCAAAATGAAAGTTCTCTCCTCCCTTCAGAGAAAGGAACCTCCTTCTTTGATGACCTGTTCTTTCCACTGGGATCTCACTCAGAGATCTTTCATTTAGGTCTTTTTGCAACAGTGTCTTGGCTTTCCATGCCTAAAATACTCTCATGGGCTCTTTAGCCAGATCCAAATGCCTTAAGGGCTGATTCTGAGTCCAGAGTGCTATTTAGGCCATTTGCCATTCTATGAGTCTGCTGTGTATCCCACTTCTCATGTTGGGTTGTTCTCTCCTTTTTAATTCTATCAATTATTATTAGCAGACACTGGTCTTATTTATGTGATTCCTTTGACACTTAATCCTATCATTATGATTAACTATGTGCTTAAACTGATCACTTTAACTAGCAATATGACATTAAGTTGGCAGGCACATGGGAGATTTTCATTGAGTTTACAACTCCTAGCTTTAGCCTTACTCACTCCTAGTTGGGCTGTGATGGGCATTTAAGGAATAGACCAGTAAATGGAAGATATCTCTCTTCTTCCCTCTCCCTCCTCCCTTTCTTCATTCCTTCCCTTCTCCTTAAATAATATAAAAGATATTTAATCAATGCATTATTTTAGATGAATGCAAATTGAGGTATTTTATATTATTCCATTAGCTGTCTTAGTAGTATAAATCACGGTCCTGTATTTTAATGTAGAGTCAGAAAGATAATTTGTGTGATGTTTGTAGTCTTCCCTCTTCCTGGGCCTTACAAATTGTCACCTGTTAAATTATTCACCGTACTATCATTAATTTTCCATCCTGCCAAGCACACAAAATTACTGATGATATTACCTTATCACTTTCTCTTTTTTTTTAAGATTTATTTATTTATTTGAAAGGTGGAAATAGAGTAGGGGAGGGAGAAGCAGAGAGATGTCTTCCATCCACTGGTTCACTCCCCAAATGGCCACAATGGCCAGGGTTGGGCCAGACCAAAGTCGGGAGCTTCATCTGGATGTCCCATGTGGGTACAGGGGTCCAAGAACTTTGGCCATCTTCTGCTGCTTTCCCAGGTGCATTAGCAGGAGGCTGGATTGGAAGTGGAGGAGCCAATACTCAAACCAGAACTCATAATGGATATGGGCACTGCAGTCACCAGCTTGACACGCTGAGCCACAGCACCAACCCCATCCCCTTTCTTCTTTACTCTCACAAAGTCAAAATTTTTCCCATATTGAAAGCCAAAATCTTACTGCCTCATGGCTAAGTTTCTTCTAAACGTGAGCTAAGCCCACATCTGCCACACTAATTATAATGCAAGTTATTCTATCGCTATTGAGCACCAAAATCTAAAACATATTTTCTTTGTGAAAGCTTTTCAAGTTATTTTTCTATGCCTAAATTGCACTTGAAGATTTTACGGAAAACAGGTAGAGCTGAAAAGACCATAAAATTGTTTAGAATCCTAGACAGGAACGTAGGAGATTTAAGTGCCACCCTTATTATATTTTATTAGAATGTAAACATAATGGCAGGTGCTTTGAAAAAAAAAGACAAGTATACCAATAAAAATCTTACATGCTGAACACCAGGAAAGCAATAACACTTCTATTATAAACTATTTTACAAGATAATTGCCATCTGAGAAATAGGGATAGGGATATTATCACTAACAGAAAGGACTTAAGGAAATGCAAATTCCTGATTAGGATCATTTTCAAGGGAGATAAACAGCTATTTGTACAGGATTATTTCTTTGATTTCTCACCAACACTTAGCTTCCCTCACATTTCATACCATTATTTGTTTTAGGTAAACTATATCAAACACTTTGATATACTTTCTCATCTTGCATTAGGAGTCATATTTTTCCCATGCCTAAACCAAGTCTACATGAAAGGACAAAAAACGCTTGCCAAATCATGGTATGTTGTTTGTCCTCAAATGGATTTGGCATTCCTTTTGTTATTTATCTACACAGACTTGCCAGTGGCATTAACAACCAGAAAGAACAAGAATCTGACTCATCTACAGCCAATCACAAAACTGCAGGCTGTAAAGCTGGCCTATTTTGTGATGTCATAGAATCCAAAACCAAGGTGAAACAGAAGATGGAGCCTGGCTTCATTCTTAATTAATATATTGCTGCTGAAAAATCCTATTTCCCAGTATATTTCATGCCAAAAAACTTGTCACAGTTGTTCCCTAGCAGTGTATTAAACAGTTACGCTTTTATTAACTCCTTAAAGCCACAAGAAACACTAAACTCTAAAACTACAGTACATACCTGAGCACCAATGTAGCTTATACATGGTGAAATAAAACTGGAACATTATCTTTCAGACACACATAAGGTAAATTTATTATACTTAGCTTTAGATTCTGTACTAATTATAACATTTATATAAAATCTGTTGGCTGAAGGGGAGTAGAGGAAGAAAGTACAAGGAACCCATTTAAGTTTCAAGAAAACTGTCTTTTTTTTACAGAAGCACTAAGTATCTGCTTTACACAGATATAGGGCTATCAGCATTCCTGTATCAGCTTATAAGCTCTCATTAATCCTTCAGCATCATCAACAATGTGTCTAGTATTTTATAATTTGCATTGCGTTTCCACACACCTCACAGCAATTATTTTTATCATCACCATTTGACAAAATAGGAACCAGAGGATCTATTATATAAAATAAGTTGGCCTAAATCATGGAGCAAGAAAGCCAGATCTTGATATTTGATCTTTAGTTGCTAAATTTCAGATTCTTTCCAAGCAAAAAGAAAAACCTCTAGATGTATTAAGTGCAGCACATTTAATCAAATTTCCCTTATCACCCATGAACAGACAATCAACCTGGACCATGTTCACCATGTGGATGGACAACTGCAAGGTCGTCTTCTTAATCATCCTCTAACCACTGCCACAGAAGATATTCCTTTAAGCATTGCAAGCATTTTCTTCTGGAAGGAATATTTACTTCAGGGTTATAAATACACGGATAAGAAAAATGTGAAATTCACTCCAGATTCAAGATAATAAAACTTGGTGGCCAAGAACAAAAAAAGAAGACAACCTCTCATAATTGAAAATCAGCACTTTCAGGGTAACACTTCTTTTTCAAGAGAAAGAATGATCCAAATATAATGATATAGATGATTAAAATCCCTGGAAGAAATAAATAACTAGCAAAATTATATACACATTTCATTTTACTATTGATGTCATAAAATTCTAAATGTAATTATGCCTATAAGTAAATAAAATCAGTTAAAGAGGCATAACTGAGCTAACTGGGGTTCCAATTAGTTACAGTAATTTTAATTTTTTTTCTTAAACAAGGCAAAACCACTGTGTACAAATTAAAATGATGCCTCACTTAAAAGCCAGGCAAAGAAAAGCCCTGGACAGGATAAATTCAAGGCCTTGCACTGGGTCCTAGAATTCTAAACTTATAATAACTTCACGGAGTTCTAGACACTTACAAAGCAATGTTATCCAATAACACTGGAACACCAAAACCCATTTTATGATCAGTTTGGGCAATTCATTATCTTTGGTCCAGCAAACTATATGCTCTCACTTCTTTGACAGAAATAGTCAATCTCCATATTCTTACTGCTCCTCTAACACAAGGAAACCATCTGTGCTCCCTTTAATAAATGAGGTATTGTGAGAAGGGACTCTCAGGGAGATGTATGAAAAGTCACCATTTTCACAATAAAAAAATAAAAAAAAAACAAATGCTCATTCCAAAGCTAGTGTTCTAACCCTGGAGATATCTGAATAACAATAGATGTATTTTCGTTCTTACTAGTGAAACTGTATTCATTCCCTGGGATTTCTCAACTCTCCAACCCATAACACAGTATCTCCCTCAGATGTCATTTCTTTTCTGCTGAATTTTCTGAAACGTATCAGTTCTTTGTGGCTATGATCAGACAGGAAAGAAGAAGCTGTAGCAGTAGTCAAATATTTCATTACTGATCATACTAGCAATCAGTACTGAATTACCAAACCGTAACCATTCCCCAGCCTTCTTTATCTTCATCCACAGAATGCCCCTGTGAGGATTCAATGAAAATAACCATGCCCATGTGGAAACATCTTTGGAAGCATCAGGAACACATTCAATAGCTATAGGATATAACTTACCACATAGTTGTTTTCATTATCATCAAAAATGATGTTGGGCATTTGAATTGCCATCATTCTTTTAAAAGCTCATTCATTCTTTATAAAAATAAAATAGCTTCCAAGGAAGCAAGTATTATACCAGTTTTATGAGGCAAACAGATGCAGAAAAGAAAAGTAACTTGCTTGAGGTTAAACAATAATTTAGGAAAATATTAAGTGTCCTTTTCAAATTCTTAAAGCAGTTGGGAGATTGTCATTGCTCCAAGTACCCTGAATTACCCTTAATCCTGGTGAGAAAGAGGATGTAGCACTCTGCACAAGTTGAAAGAAAGGAAGCTTTTGATTCAGAAAAACCTTACTGGTGCCATTTCCCAGCAGTGACAGCTTGGGCATGTCTCCCTCTGAGCCTGAGTTTTCTCATCTGGAAGAGGCAAATAATAATATCTTGCATGAAGGGGATAATGCATGGCTTGATATGGTGCCTAATATGTAGTAGATGACCAGTATATGCTAACTACATATTAACTGCTCTGTCCTGTTCAGTATTAATTGGCTTCTAGTAAACCAATGGAGGCATTTCAAAGCCAAAAATCAGCTTGTAGAGACAACAATATATTTTTACTCATTCACAAGTTAAAATTTAGAAGTGAAGGTTATTAATTTATAGAGCTATGACCAGATAGTAATGTTTATTTTTAAATGGACTTCCAGACCACACTGAGCGGTGGAAGACACTCAGAAACCAAAAACTCTGATAGAAACTACTGTTGATTCAATCACATAAAAATATACAAGCCCATTAAACATGTGATAATATGTTGTGGGTCTTCATGGTGTCTCCACAATGACTACATGAAATGCTTTTTGGACCCTTCTTCATTTAGAGTACACACCAGGCTTCTGGAACAATTTTCAAAAGTAACAAAATAATGTTGAGGCCAGCATTGTGATGTAGTGGGTAAAGCCACAACCTGTGAAGCCAGCACCCAGTATGGGCACCGGTTTGTGTCCTAGTTGTTCCATTTCTAAACCAGCTCTCTGTTCATCGCCTGTGGAAAGCAGTGGAAGATGGTCCAAGTGTTTGGGCCCCTGCCACCCATGTGGGAGACTCGGATGAAGCTCCTGGCTTCAGTCTTGTCCAGTTCTGGTCATTGCAGCCATCTGGGAAATGAACCAAAAGTTGAAAATAGATAGATAAATCAATCTACATGTGTGTGTATGTGTGTGTGTTTGTAATTCTGACTTTCAAATAAATAAATAAATCTTTAAAGAAAAACAAACTGTCTCTAAAATAATGTTTTGATTCCTAAGTGCAATGGGATCCAAACCAGAAGGATTGTGCAGTGGGTTTGGTCCCCTGATTCACAGGCTGCTGCAGGGTAGTGCCAACTCACAAAAAACGATGATGAATGTCTCCCATTCCACACTTAAGGCACTAAAAGACCCTAGCCTCCAAGTTTCCCAGTGTTGGTAGGGAATGCCAGGACATACATGCTATGATAGAATCATTTTTGGAAGCATCTATGCAGGCCAGAGGAATGAATAACTACCTTGGGCACTGTATAGCTCAGGTAGAAGCTGTTTTACACTGGGCAGCAATTAAGATAGATCTCTTTTATTCTGTCATACTGTCTGTGTTCATTGCACATGTGCGCACACACACACATTAGGTAATCAAGAATCAGTACACTATAACAGAAGTATATCCTCAATGGAACAGTTTGAAAACCCACCTTCCCTACTTAAATCTGTTTAGCTATGCACATAAATGCTCATATTCCCTTCATTCCATTATTCAACAATAATTTCTAGAAGTTTGGGTTCTCAGTGGATCCACCAGTCTACTATTTAGCCACTGGTAATCTAAAGTTGGGAGGCGGTTGGGGAGGAAAAGGTCCTGAGGAATGAGCCCTCAACCTGTGAGATCTAATGCTACCTAGACGGTAGTGTCAGAGTTGAAACAGTGGACACCCAGCTGGTGTCTACCAGCAAATTCCTAAGTGAGGAGAAATAATCCTCTATTTTCATGACCATAGGTCACAGAAATATTCTTAGAGACAGTATAAAATAGCAGAAATAGACTTTGATTTTTCCCCTGTATCTCATAACACTGCTTCAAAATTAATAATAAGTCAGTGAATTTAGTTTCTCTTTCTTTTATGTAAACATATATCAATCTCAGCACATTATCCCAGAAAGACAACTAACACCTTAAAAAGTTCAGTTTCAAATGTTTAAAATTAACTTTGGCTGATTTACTAATTAGCAGTTAATGATCAGATTTGTGCTGCAAAATGTTAAGTAACACAAATGTTAATGGGTGGGGCTGACCAACTTCCACACTGTAGGGAATAAATAATTATAGGTCTGTTGATTATGTATAAATCACTTAGAGGAAGGAACTGCTCTGTGGTGAACACTTTTTAATGTCCAAAAGTGCCTAACATTGCTAGGAGGAAATTTATGTGTCATTCGATAAAAGATTTAATTACCTTAATAACAGGTTTACAGCTGTTCCTTTCCCAAACCCTCCAAAAGGTATGTAAACCTCAGACTATAGGCAAATCCTCAGGGCTTTCACGTAGTTAGTAGCACAGTTGCCTCTAATGACAAAAATTTATATGGCTGGGGAGCACATCTGTATTTACGCCTCTTCTCTTATTTCATAGACACAGAGAGAAAGAGGCTATGGCTAGGCAGCAAAGTTTGTGACTTTGGTTAATGAAAGCAACAGACCTTCCTACTTAACAATGGGAGGGTGTGTGTAGTTCTAGGAGATGAGTGACAAGCCATGAAGCCACTTATCCAGAGTCATACTTTATCATCCGCTTTCTCCTTAATAAATCAAACTTTCCAATATGCTTGCTCAGTTTCTGTGTCGGTCTTCTCAAATCAACTGGTTATAAACCCAGAAGGGAAAAGATAATGTTATTGGTTATAACCCTGATCCCTACCCCTTCCCCAAACTCCTGAAATATTGATTATTTTAAAACAAAAGAAGAAAAGTAATTTCTGTTAAACTGGAAAGTTCCACAAGGGTCAGAATCCATGGTAGATGAAATGTAGTTCAAATAGGAATCTAATAAACTGCTAAATAAATATACAAAATAGGAAATGAAAGTTGAAACAATTAGCCTGTTGATCATACTTCTACACACATTCTGATGAGAAAAAATATTTTAGAAAAGTTTTTTCTAGCATTGAAAATTATTTTTGGAAGTTTACTATAATATTTCAATGCCCATTATATCAAATTATCAGAAACTTGACCATTTAAACTAATAGAAACTTATTAGCTCATAGTTCTAGAGAACAGAAAGATAAAATTAAGGAACTGGAAACACTGCCCTGCTTCAGAGGCTCTATGGGGGAAATCCAGTCCTTGCCTCTCCAGCTACTGGTGGCTGCCAGAAATCCTTATCTATAGCCACGTCACACCAATCTTCCTCCATGTCAGTCATTTGCATTTTCCTCTTCCACCTGTCAGTAATCCCCTTTTGCTTCTTTATGTAAGGACATTTATGATGACAGTTTGGGCCAATTTGTATAATTCAGGATAATATATCCGCTCCAACACTCTTGCTCTAATGGCATCTGCAAAGACTTTCTTTTTTCCAAAGAAAGTAATATTTCGAGTCCTAGGAGTCAAATTCTGATATCTATGGGTGGCCATTATTCAGCCTAATACAGATATCTTAAACAACATTTTTCCTAAAATGACTCAATGAAAAAGTTGTTTTGGGGCCAGTGCCATGGCTCACTTGGTTAATCCTCTGCCTGCAGCACCGGCATCCCATATGGACACCGGGTTCTAGTCTCGGTTGCTCCTCTTCCAGTCCAGCTCTCTGCTGTGGCCCAGGAGGGCAGTGGAGGATGGCCCAAGTGCTTGGGCCCCTGCACCCACATGGAAGACCTGTAGGAAGTACCTGGCTCCTAGCTTCAGATCAGCACAGCGCTGGCCGTGGCGGCCATTTGGGGAGTGAATCAATGGAAGGAAGACCTTTCTCTCTGTCTTTCTCTCACTGTCTATAACTCTACCTGTCAAATAAAAAAATAAAAATAAAAAAAGGTGTTTCTATCAGAACTCCAGTGACAACAGAAAACCTAATTAGCTCAATCAAACTGAAGGATCCAGGAAGTCATAAATCTGAGATTCAGGCAGGAGTTGCACTCCATATTCTGAACCACTGCCTTCCCAAAAGGCAGGATCTTCACTGGTTCTCATGAACAAGTAAGTTCAGGCAAAGTTTATCTTCAAAGGCTTAAACAGTGTCATCAGGATTCGATGACTTGATTTTTCTCCCTCATTCAGCTCCTTCTACCATGTTTACTTTATCATAGGATTCCACATTGTGTCCTCTGGGACCCCCATGCTCACTTCATCCTTACTGGTTTGAAGCAAATCACTGTAGCCAAGAGAATAAACTAATCTCGTTAGTCATGCTTGAATCATATGCCTGGAGTTACAAGGTGGGGTAACAGCCCTACTAAAACTGCATGGACTCAGAATGGAGTAGTGTTTCCCCAAACTCAGATTAAAACATACAGAGAAACCAAAAACAACACATGCTCATTGAAGAGTTTCACTATAAGCAAGAAAACATTGTTAAGGTGCTAGTGTTCTCACTTCACATCCTCAGAAGAGTTGGTATTATTTGCTCATATCTAAAGCTCATGGGAGGACCCTGGCTCACTCTGAAACATTTGACTGTACCTCTTGACTCTGCCTGCCTGCTTTCTTCACCAAGGGCAAAATATGGAACAACGTACTTAATGTGAAAACCTCTGCAAGTTATTACTCTATCCAAATATTTCTATTATTCACTAAGTTGTCCTCTGGGCTAACAAGATCAGAGTCAGCATAAGGAAGGTGGTAAAAAGAATACCTCTCAATTGTTTGTAAATTTCATATTTAAAATAAAAATAAAAGTTGATGATCTTTGTGGTTACTTCAATGTCTGAAAGCATGCAACTGTGAAGCAATGACCCTCCTGTCTTACTTGAAGTCTCTACCCTGTATCTTTCTATTCCATAGCTTACAAAACGAGAAAAATATAACGAAGCACCACCGTGTTCAAAACACTGAACTTGATTAAAGTTTGTGAGATTAGAAAGAAACACATGTCCTTTGTGTGTAGTATATGTACTCTCCAGTCAGGCTGCACTGGCGAATTCAGTTGTATTTTCTTCCACTCAGATATGTAATTCATTTGTTAATTTTCAGAATTTTGTTTAGGTTGTTTCCATAAGAGCATGGACAAGCAAAAGAAAATTCCTGACTGGAACTGATAAGAAACATAACAATCTAAACCAGAAAGAAAGTAAGAAAAGCAGAAGCAGTTGCAAAATTCTCTGCATGATGGTCTATCAAGAGTTTATCCCAAATGTATTCCCTCATTTGGAAATTCTTCAATAAGAGTCTGCTTTTATGTGTGGAGAGAGATTAGCATATTTCAAGTTCCAAAACTTCAAGATCCAATTTTTTTGTGATGCCCAATACAATATACTTCCCTACTTCATGAAAAAAAATCTAGTTTCTATTTTCCTTACATAATTTGTTATGGAGCCTGGACTTAAATTCTTTTAAATAATTTTGTAGGAATGAGTAAAAAAGAGTTTTAACATGTTTGTTACTATCATAGGTATACTTGAAATTAGTAAAATATAGAATATTTTATAAACATCGGTGATAAAAATTTGTTAGTAGGCTGTCACCACTGTGGGCAAGGAAATAAACATAGCAAAAGGGCATTTTTCCTGATAGTTTTCTGCAGTGTTTTTTAGCTAAAATAGACATTATTAAAAATTACTAAAATTCATTATGCCTTCATTTTATAAATAAGGAGAAATATTTGTGATGTGAAGACCAAAGAACACATACTCTCAACTCAAACACATATTCATACACATCCATGCATTCTCTGCAGTCACATATCCATGTACATTTTTACATACTCACACTCATACATACTTATAAGTCATTCACATACACATATACATACTCAAACACAATCACATACAGTCACATATCAATATACACACACAGTCATAAATATTCACACATATACACTCAAGTACACATACTTGTACACATTTTCAGTCTGATAAAGAATTAAATATCAACCTTAAAAATATATGCTGGATTAGCCAAAATAAGAACTTAAATAATAATCTCATAGCTAGATTCACTTCGCCATCAGCGAAGTATACAGTAAGTAGAAAAAACCTCCCTTTCAGACCAAAGGGAAAGAAAGTTTTAAAGTGAGAAAATAATTTTCCTCATGGGCATTGTCTACCTTAGAAAAAGTACTACAGAACATGCCTGTGACTATAGACTTGTAGTTCAGGCCACCAAAGATTAGAGATGGGACTTGGGCACTCCCTTGACTTGCATCCTCTGGTCTGCTTTAACACAAACCATGAGGAAAAGAAAGCTAGGCATCAGAAGCAATGGGTGGCAGGCCTATTACTGGCTGATCTGCACAGTGATCTGCCCTCAAGGAGACTCAACAGGCCAGTTCCACTGCAGTGGCTTTCAATGTGGTAAGCCTGGGCTTCAGCAGAAGTCAGCTTGTGAAGAGCCCTGGCAGCTCTGCCAGCCAAGTTGGATCACTGGAATGGACCTGCCCTGGAGTCGAAGGATGCCCAGGTCAGAGCCACAGATCTTATTGGCTCTAAGCTGAAAAGCCCTTCATTCAGCCCAACTTCTAAAGTGACCACTGCAGCTGATGGGACAGCCAAGTAGGGTCAGCAACATTGCAGGCAGAACTGTAAATTTGTTGTTAGAGATGCCACCTGCCTTTACCTGGCCAGCTCTCCTCCCAGGCCATCCAAGTAATGAAAGTCAACAGAGTGCCTTCCCCTAGGAGGTTCACACCTCCCTTAGGATATACTCCATGTGAAGAGATAGATAGGTCTGGGCCTCTTAACTTACAAGGCCTAAAGCCCAACAGATAATTATCAAGCCCCTTCTGTCAGGTTCTATTTGCCTCTCAATCAGAAAACTTAATTGTAGCTTAGACAGCACCTTTCTTAGCACATCTAATAATGACTCTGTCCTTTGTTCTAGACCCTGTCTAGCACACTTGGGCCTCATTCCTTTGTAATCATAACCTCTACTCTACCACCAATGGCTCTACTTCCAACCTGTGTGTACTGATGGTCCTCTTCCCCACTTAATGCTGTATAATTGTTCAAACCTGGTAAATTCCACTCTTAGGATCATTGGTTACTATCCTCACTCTGTCTTTTATGACCTTGTCTAAATATGATCAGAGTCGGCAAACTTGGAAGGCTTCCATAGCCTTGGCAACTCATGACGAGAGCCTAGGGTGGTTATTGGCGCCATAAACTAGAGTGTCAATTTGTTGGGTCAACAACAGGAGTCACTGTGTACTTGCTCCTCATGTGGGATCTCTGTCCTTAATGTACTGTACATTTTGATTTAATGCTATAACTAGTACTCAAACAGTATGTTTCACTTTGTGTTTCTATGTGGGTGCAAACTGTTGAAATCTTTATACTAAATTGATCTTCTGTATATAAAGAGAATTGAAAATGAATCTTGATGTGAATGGAAGGGGAGAGGGAGCGGGAGAGGGGAGAGTTGCGGGTGGGAGGGAAGTTATGGGATGGTGAAGCCATTGTAATCCATAAGCTGTACACTGGAAATTTATATTCATTAAATAAAAGTTAAAAAAAAGAAAAAAAATATATGCTGGATGGATATAATGAAAGCTCATAGAGTTTAACTGAATCCTATTTTAAAATTTAAATATCTCAAAATCAAACCTAAATATCCTTTATGTCAAGGGATCGAATGGACAGATGAATAATAAATATTATATGGTAACTATAAGTTACTGTTTAATGTTTATTACATAAACTGATTTTTATATAATTTCAATAATTTTAATAACCTATTAATTCAAATTACTAATAATTTCTAATAATCCAGATTCATAGACTGTTGGATGAATAGTAACAGAAGGTGGTTAAGCAGGTACTGTAGAAAGTCCATACAAAGAGGTTAGAATTTTCTATTTTTCCTCATTTCTCTTTACTAACTATGGGCATGTTATATTAGCAAGCACAAGGAACAAAACTACTAAAGATATTTGATATTGTAATTGTCATAGTATGCTTTTAAAATTGATATGCTTGGATATCAAGGAATGTTTGCTCTGTTCTCACGTAAGATACTCAGTTTATGGAAGAAAATAACAGCTGAATTCATCAGTGCAGCCTGACTAGATAGTACATACACTACACACAAAGGACATACGTTTCTTTCTAATCTCACAAACTTTAATCAAGTTCTTGAATTAATGCCACTGATATCTTAGATCATGCTTCTATTCACCCTGAAGTGGATATTGGGAATATGTTTAAAAAATAGTCACAAGTACAGACTTAATATATGCTTTCTGAGATAAGAACTTTGAGAAACGAATTGCAATTTTAATTCAAATATAAACTCTATGATCAGTACTTCACAGCTGTCTGATGGGGCACAGGCAAAACTTCCTAGTAAACTGTCTCTGACTCCCACAGAGCCTATCATGGGATTTTTCAGAAGGATTGCTGGTCCCTAGCTCTCCTGACAAAATGTTAAGTCCCTTTCACATCACCACCTCCAACATTGTCGGCCTCCTGATTAGAAACTGCTGAAGAGAACAACTCCTCAAGAGACCATCACTAAACAGATGGCCCATCTTCTCTATGAACCAGTCATACAACTCTTCTTCCCCTTTAGCTCAGTCTCCAAAGATCTGCACTTTTTCATCCTCCCTTGACCTACACCCCAAACTCATCACCATGCCTAAGAAACCAAGGTTTTACATCAGCCAAATTGATCATCTCACTACTTTCTCAATAGGTTCCTCTTGTCTTCTTGCTCTAACCCCTATGTTCCTAAGCAAACAGCTTTTTCAGTAAATCCCTCAAGGGAAAACTATTCTTTTCTTCCCCCCTTGACAGACTCTAGGGATTTAGGCAAAGTCAGTTTCTTCCTTGATTTCCATTGACACTTCCCATTTGTCTCAGTTCTGAAAAAAAAAAAAAAAAAAAAAAACCAACAACAACAACAACAAAAAAAAAAAATAACGGGATTTCACGTTTCACAGGAATCCATATTTTCAGATCACATTCTCTTAGATTATGATTATTTCACCTTGCTCTTTGCTGCTCAAAACTCCAATACTTCCAGTCCTACTCCACCCTCAAATGAGGATCTTACTTCTTTTTTTATTCTTTTATTTTTTTAACAGGCAGAGTTAGACAGTGAGAGAGAGAGAGACAGAAAGATGTTCCTTTTTCCGTTGGTTCACCCCCCAAGTAGCCGCTACGGCCAGCGCGTTGTGGCCGGCGTGCTGGGCCGGTCTGAAGCCAGGAGCTAGGTGCTTCCCCCTGATCTCCCATACGGGTGCAGGGCCCAAGGACCTGGGCCATCCTCAACTGCACTCCCGGGCCACAGCAGAGAGCTGGAATGGAAGAGGAGCAACAAGGACAGAATCCAGCGCCCCAACCAGGACTAGAACCCAGGGTGCCGGTGCCGCAGGCGGAGGATTAACCTAGTGAGCTGTGGCGCCGGCCAGATCTTACTTCTAATACCATCAAAAAAATAAAAGCAATCCCATTACTTAAATCTACCAATGCCTCTGCATCTATCTCATGGCCCTGCCTTCCTCCTAACTCAACAGATGAGCTGTCCTTGCTCCTGTATAAAGCACTGTTCCATTTTGATTGAAATAGGAGCCACATATACTCCAACCCTCTCATTTCCCTCCTTGTTGTTCATTCTCTACTTCCTTTGCTGGGTACTCCTTATCGTGTCCTCTAAATGTTGAGATCAGTCCTTGCATTTTTTTCCACCTAAATTTACTAGGTGATCTTATCCAAGTCAATGATTTTAAGTAATATCTAAACTTTGCTGTCCAACACAGAAGGCACTCACTAAAGGTAGCTATTGAAACCTTGACACATGGGCAGTCCAAATTGAATACTTGATGTCTTAGTCCATTTTGACATGAAAAAAGATTTTACAAGAGGCATGAGAAATGTGTTTTCCTTTTATTCTTGTTCCCTGATAGAACATACTCTTGCTCTTTCCAAAGGAGACAACCTGACAGTCCACCTAGCACTGCATACAGCTCCACGTACCAGATCTCTGGTTGGTTTATAGACTTCATAATGTTCAGATATGGTTCCCTTTGATCCAGTAAAATGAGAACCAAATATTATCTCTAACCTTCTCCCCAAGGCACATAAGAACACACAGTAGCAGGACAAGGTATAAGACAACTTCAACAAAAACTCCATTAGTCAAAGGGAATAAAAGAGAATATACAGCAGCCACTAGTTTAAAATTTTTCAGATTTCTTCTGGGGAATCACTTTAATGGATCCCTAACCTAGAGGTGAGGAAGTTCTTTAAATAGACAATGATTCTACTTTGGTAGGCATACCTCTTCATGGTTTTTGGTTTGGTTGATTGGCTTGTTGGTTGGTTGGCTAGTTTTGGCTTTATTTTGTTTTTAGTGACCCTAGATCCACGCTCTGGAAAATTGTTTATTTACTTCTCAGCCTCATCCTCCTCTTATCTTTCTGGAGACTTATATAGCTTAGGTAGTATGCTTCCTGATAAAGTCAGATTATTTTACTTTTGGAACATTCAGTTGAGTCAAGGTTCACAATTTCCCTGGCAGTAGAATTGTCTTAACAAAATGGAAGGATTTTTTCAGTCTATTTGCTTCCCATCAATTCTTTTTTTTTTTTTTTTTTTTGCCAGGCAGTGTTAGACAGTGAGAAAGAGAGACAGAGAGAGAGTTATAGACAGTGAGAGAGAGACAGAGAGAAAAGTCTTCCTTCCGTTGGTTCACCCCCCAAATGACCGCTACAGCCAGCGCTGCACCGATCCGAAGCCAGGAGCCAGGTACTTCCTCCTGGTCTCCCATGCAAGTGCAGGGACCCAAGCACTTGGGCCATCCTCCACTGCACTCCTGGGCCACAGCAGAGAGCTGGACTGGAAGAGGAGCAACCAGGACTAGTACCCGGCGCCCCAACCGGGACTAGAACCCGGGGTGCCGGTGCCGCAGGCAGAGGATTAGCCTAGTGAGCCATGGCGTCGGCTCCCCATCAATTCTTTGTTCCAATAACCACCAAGTATTTTTTCTACATACAGCTTCAAACTCTCCATTTTTTGCTTTGTTTCCTTACCCTTTGTCTTACTTTACCAGTAGTGACAGCCTTGACATTTTCTGAAATAGTGAGCTAGGTTGTGAAAGACATATCTTTAATATATATTTTTGCTGCAATGTTATGTTAGTGGTTATTTGCTCAAATCCAAGATCATAGATACCTAGTATATCTAATCATTCCTCATTGAAAACTAGGCACTATTTTCCTTAATTTCTTTCTTTTGTTATTATAACTTCCCAAAGACTGCCAGAAACCACCAACACATTTTAATAATACTGTTTCCCAACTTCTATACCTAAAGCTACAAACCTCAGTAGGTATATGGTCTACATTGCAACTTACTCAAGATGATAGTTTTATCATTACATAAACACATCTCCAATCTTCTAAAGTGCTCTCTGTGCTTCCCATGCTGCCATTTAGAGCTAAGACAATGCCTCAGCTCTTCCCAGTGTCCCATGTGCTACTTTACTGTTAAGAAATTCTAGAGAACTATACTTCTTTAATATCTGTAAAATCTTTTTGTTCAGTTCTATGCCTGATGCCACAGCCTTAATTTAAGTCATCCCTTCTCACATGAATTACTATCTCTTTATTGGTCTCCGTGTTTCCAAAACATCACATTCCACCTCTGCTACCAGTAAACATTCTGAAATGCAAATATGAACACTGCACCTTTCCTTTAAACATCTTGGATGGTTTCCATTTTAGGTTAAAATTCAATATTCCTCAGACTAGATTTTTTTTCATCTCTAATCACTCCCTAATCCTCATCATCTAGTCATTTAGTTGCCTCAAATACACTACAATCACTTTCTCAGATATCCAGTCAGGAATATGCTGGCCTTCTTACTAGGTAAGATTTTCCTTCTTTCTAACACTTACTCATCCTTCAATATTTATCAAGTACTTTAAATTTTCTGTGAATCCATCCTTGACACCTGAATCTGAATTAAGATTTTTTATTAATTTTAAAAAGATATAACTTGCACGGCCGGCAATGTGTTACACTGGGCTTAACCTCCGCCTATGGCACTGACATTTCAGATCCTGGCTGCTTCTCTTCTGATCCAGCTCTCTGCTAATGGCCTTGGAAAGGAGTAGAAGATGGCCGAAGTCCTTGGGCCCTTGAACCACATGCTAGACCTGAAAGAAGCACCTGGCTCTTGGCTTCAGATTAGCCCAGATCTGGCCGTTATGGCCATCTGGGGAGTGAACCAGCAGATGGAAGACATTTCTCTCTGTCTGTAACTCTTACTCTCAAAAATGAATAAAATCTTTAACCAAAAAAAGGTATAACTTCCTTCCATTATACTATCAGTCATGTGATGTTATAATTGTATATTTACCTTCCTTATACCACAGTGTAACAGATACAAATTAGGTGCATCAAAACTGAAACCCTTAAGCACAAGCAGCTTACATTTTATCTCTTTATACCTCACAAATAAATGAGCATTCTTTGAAAAAAGGCATGAACCTCACCATTTCAGAATGATAATAACCACAAATATCTATCTTTAGTCTTTGCCTATCTCCCTTTTAAATGACAGATCTCCTTTTCCAACTGCCTAATGGTTATCTCCATATGCATGCCTACTTGCTACATCTAAAACTCAGTTCTGTATCTTCCTGAACCCCTTTTCCCATCTGCCCCAAATCTGCTTCTCATTCTACTATGGTTCAAATGTTTGTGTCCCTACAAAATTTATGTTGCAACCTAAGACTCAATGTAACAATATTAAGAGGCAGTCTTTGGGAAATGATTAAGTCAGGAGGGCAAAATCCTCACAAATGAGATTAATGTCCTTACCAACGAGACCCTAGAGAGCTGCCTTGCTCTTTTTTACTTCCTCCCTTGTGCCATGTGAAGACACAGTGACCATACCTTCTTGAGAAGCAGAGAGCAGGGCCTCACCAGACACCAAACACCCTAGTTACTTGCCTTTGGAATTCTAGCCTCCATAACTATGAACAAAAATTTATGTTGTTTTTGTCATACCCAATCTCAGAGATTTTGTTATAGTAAGAAGAACAGACCATGACATTTGAATTCTCATCTCAATTTAATGTTTTCTGTCCAGTTTCTAAGACTAGAAACCTCAATAACTTTTTCAACATCTTCATTTTCATTACATAATCAGTTGACTTTCAAAAATCTGTTAATTCCTGTTGAAGTGAAATAGACACTATGAGAAACAGTGACTTGATCAGCCCTTGTCCTGACTGTTGAGGAACAACTTAATACTTTATCCCTTTTAGTATTTTTTTTGTTCTGCTTAATACTATTGGTTGAACTCTGTAATTAACACACAATTATTCTTAGGTGTTTAAATTTTAACTGAAAAGTGATCCCTGTTAAATATAAGAGTGGGAATAAGAGAGGGAGGAGATGTACAATTTGGAACATGCTCAATCGGACTTGCTGCAAATGGTAGAGTTAGAAATGTACCAGGGGATTCCAATTCAATCCCATCAAGGTGGCATATACCAATGCCATCTCACTAGTCAAAGAGATCAGTTTCAGTTCACAATTGATCATAATAAAAAGATTAAGAGTCAAAGGAATCACATGAACAAGACTAATGTCTGCTAATACTATCTGAAAGAATTAAAAAGGAGAAAACCATCCAACATGGGAACCGGGATACACAGAGGACTCACAGAATGGCAGATGTCCTAAACAGCACTCTGGCCTCAGAATCAGCCCTTAAGGCATTCAGATCTGGCTGAAGAGCCCATGAGAGTATTTTAGTCATGGAAAACCAAGACACTCTGGAAAAAAAAAAAAAAAAACCTAAATGAAATATCTCTGCAAGTGAGATCCCAGTGGAAAGAACGGGCCATCAAAGAAGAAGGTACCTTTCTCTGAAGGGGAGGAGAGAGCTTCCACTTTGAATATGACCTTGTCTAAATAAGATCAGAGTTGGCGAACTCAAAAGGCTTCCACAGCCTTGGCAACCCATGACAAGAGCCTAGGGTGATTACTGACGCCATAAATAAGTGTCAATTGTTAAGTCAACAACAGGAGTCACTATGCAATTACTCCCCATGTAGGATCTCTGTCCTTAATGTGTTGTACAATGTGAATTAATGCTATAACTAGTATTCAAACAGTATTTTACAGTTTGTGTTTCTGTGTGGGTGCAAACTGTTGAAATCTTTACTTAATATATACTAGTTTGATTTTCTGTATATAAAGATAATTGAAAATGAATCTTGATGTGAATGGAATGGGAGAGGGAATGGGAGATGGGAGGGTTGCAGGTGGGAGGGAAGTTATAGGGGTGAAAAAGCCACAGTAATCCAAAAGCTGTACTTTGGAAATTTATATTTATTAAATAATTTTTGTTAAATCTGTTAATTAATCATAAGATAATCTCTACATCTGAATTTAACCAAGAATATTTAAAGGAACACTAGTTTCACTAAGTGACATAAGATTTTTTTTAAAATGAGGAGTCTTTCATCAAATGAATTGGGAATAATTAGGTTAAAAACGGTATACTTTTCTTTTATTCAGTATTTCTCAGAACTTTTTTTTGCAATTAAGGTATAAATTTGATGCAAAAAATTTTAAAACCCATGCATAGTTTTTTCATACTTATTTTTTTCCCAAATAAACCTTTTACTTAAGGAGTACAAATTTCATAAGTGCAACTTTAGGAACATAGTGATTCTTCCCAGATACCCGCCCTCCCATCTCATCTCCTCCTCCCTCTCCTATTCCCTTTCTCCATTAAGATTCAGTTTCAATTAACTTTATACACAGAAGGCCAACTCTACTACATAAAGATTTCAACAATTGGCATACACACACAAAAATAAAACCTGTTTGAGAATAATTTTACAGTTAATTCTCATAATCTAACTCATTGAGGACAAGAGGTCCAGCATGGGAAGTAAAAACACAGTGACTCCTGTTGTTAATTTAACAAGTAACATTCATATATATGATGTCAGTGATTACCCTAGGCTCTTGAAATGAGCTGCCTAGGCTATGGAAGCCTTTTGAAACCTCAAACCTCAAACAAATTAGAAGTTCTCTACTCCTTTCACAGAAAAGCACATCCTTCTTTGATGGCCACCTTCTTTTCATTAGGGTCTCACTCACAGAGATCCCTCCTGCAGGACATTTTTTGACTCAATGTCTTGGCTTTCCATGCCTGAAATGCTCTCATGGGTTTTTCAGCCAGACTAGAATGTCTCAAGGGTTGATTCTGAGATCAGAGTGCTATTTAAAGTATTCATCATTCTATGAGTCTGCTCTGTGGACTGTTTACAGGTTGGAACATTCTCTCCTTTTTATTTCTATCTATTATTATTGCCAGCTGCCCTCATTTATAGCCCTTCCATCACTTCCCTGGACCATCTTTCCTGTACAACCTCCTCAATAACTTCTCTGTAACCATACTCTCCACAGTCTCCATTGCCAGTTTTATTCTTTCTAACAGGAAAATGGCCTTTCCTATTCCCACTATTCTCACCCTCTCTCTAAACAAAGTTCTCCTAAAAAACCATTTGTTATGAGATCTCTTTGATAAATTTTCATTCTGGCCCATGACTGGTTACTCTTCAATATTTGCAGAATGCCTTGCATATACTCTGCTACAGCAGAGTTACACTCATGGTTAAGATTATGTCTGTTCCTTTATTTATAGATGAGTATATGCATACATACATACATAGTTCAAAGGGGAGAAACTCTATAGCTCCCAAAAATATTTTTAGAGTTTTGGCCGGCGCTGCGGCTCACTAGGCTAATCCTCCGCCTTGCAGCACCGGCACACCAGATTCTAGTCCCGGTCGGGTTGCTGGATTCTGTCCCGGTTGCCCCTCTTCCAGGCCAGCTCTCTGCTGTGGCCAGGGAGTGCAGTGGAGGATGGCCCAGGTGCTTGGGCCCTGCACCCCATGGGATACCAGGAGAAGCACCTGGCTCCTGCCATCGGATCGGTGCAGTGCGTTGGCCGCAGCGCGCTGGCCGCGGCGGCCATTAACCAACGGCAAAAGGAGGACCTTTCTCTCTGTCTCTCTCTCTCACTGTCCACTCTGCCTGTCAAAAAAATTAAAAAAAAATAAAATAAAAAAATATTTTTAGAGTTTTGTTAGAACATACTCAAAAATAGGTTGCCTGTCTCACCTACCTTGCTGAACAAGACAACTCAGGGGTATAAACTCAGAATTGCTTTAGCAATAGTGCAGTCAAGTCTCTGAGGATTTGTATTAGAAGGACTATCATAGCCAGAAAGCTGTAGACATGGCCGGCCAGTTCTTTTTTTCCTAAATTTTTCTTCCTAAGTAGGATGTTCTCTTCTCAACTCCTGGTGGCCCCCACGCAATTAGAAATTCTATTAGGCCATGATCTGAACAAGGAAATCCATGACAAGCACATGAGAAGCAGTCACTTTTGAGCCTGCTGGCTTGCTGTACTTCTTTATTAACCCCCCCAAAACTTACCTTTTGTACTGTGATCTATGGACTCAAGCTTTTCTTTTATACTAAAAAGTTGAGGCTTCCTGAAGCAAGTTTGCTGTGAGGTCTCTTCAACATGTTCACTTTTGGGAAGTTCCTTGGGACAAATATTTCTGAGTGCTTTTTGATGCTCATGAACCACGTCAAGTACTTCCTTGTTTTTAACATCCAAAGGTATGTATTTGATAGATTTTGGTTTTTGGTGTTTATTTTTAAAAACATTTATAGAAGTACCTTGAACTTTATTCTATAAATAAAATTAAAATAAATTTTAATAAAATTTTATTACTGAATATATAATAAATTAATAATAAATTATATCTCTATTGAATACATCTTACAAAGCACCTTACTGTTTAAGAGATTTACTATAAAGGACAGGAGAGCAATCAGCTAAATCAGATATTATATCATGTAGTCATCCAAAAGCCCTTCACAAAGATTGGGGTTTATACTCCAGTTGAAAAGAAATGTAAAATTTGAAGTAGCAACTTTCAGCTCAAGTATTATACATTTAAATGCAAGTCTAAAGTCCATTTAAAAACTGAAGTTTCAGGGCCAGGGCAGTGACTCAGTAGGTTAATCCTCTGCTAGGGGTGCCAATTCTAGTCCCAGCTGCTCTTCTTCCAATCCAGCTCTCTGCTGTGACCTGGGAAAGCAGTATAAGATGGCCCAAGTGCTTGTGCCCCTGCACCTGCATGGGAGACAGGGAAGAAGCTCCTAGCTCCTGGCTTCAGATTGGCACAGCCCCAGCAGTTGCGGCCATTTAGGGAGTGTAATCAGTGGGTGGAAGGCCTTTCTCTCTCTTTCTCTCTTCCATTCACAGTCTGTAACTCTATCTCTCAAATAAATAAATAAATAAAACCTTAAAAAAATAAAAGATGGAGTTGCAAACATATAAGAATGTACTTAAGTGGCCAGTGTTTTGATCCAATAAGTTAAGCTAATACCTACAAAGCTAGAATCATATGTCAGGGTAACAGTTCAAGTCCAGGCTGCACCACTTCCTCTCTACCTCCCTAATAAGGTGTCTGGGAAAGCAGTGGAAGTGCTTGGGCCCCTAGCATCCATGTGGGATGTGGGAGACCAAGGTGGAGTTTCAGGTTCTAGGCTTTAACTTGGCCAATCCCTGTCTGTTTTGGTCAATTTTGGATGAACCAGAGGGATAGAAGATCAATTTTCTCTCTCTCCCTCTCTCTCTCTCTCTCTCTCTCTCTCTCTCTCTCTCTTATCTTCCTTCAAATAAATAAAATAATACACCATTTTTAAAGAGAAAGAAATTATTTTCCATCATCATTTCATAACTTTAAGATGTCCACAAAATGCTAATATCCCCAAACTCTTTTCTTATTGAACTAGAAATCACTGTCATACATGGAGATGAGCTTTCAAAAAAACCATATTGATAATAGGATCAATATTTGTCATTTTAATCACTGAATTGCTTCATAATTGTGTCTACAACAAGCAATAGAAAAATATAAATGTTTTAGGTTTTTATTGGCAATTATCTAAGTAATTATATTTGTTCTTTAAATAGAGTTATAGCTCCTTTTCACCAAAAATGTTTTAAAACAATTTAAACTGTTGCCAATCCATGATAGCAGCAATAAAGAATATTAGGCTGTTGTTAAGTTGGCAAGTACCAATGCCATCTTACTAGTTAAAGTGATCAGTTTAAGTTCATAATTGATTACAAAGATAAGATTAAGTGTCAAAGGGATCACATAAATAAGACCAATGTCTGCTAATAATAATTGATAGAATTAAAAAGGAGAGAATGATCCAACATGGGAAGCAGGATTCACAGCAGACTCATAGATTGGTAAATTCCCTAAATAGCACTCTGGCTTCAGAAACAGCCCTTAAGGCATTGAGATCTGGCTGAAGAGCCCATAAGAGTTTCTCAGGCATGGAAAGCCAAGATAATGAAATATCTCTGTGAATGAGATCCCTGTGGAAAAAACGGGCCATCAAAGGAGGTACCTTTCTCTGAAAGGAGGAGAGAACTTCCATTTTGATTATGACCTTGTCTAAATAAGATTGGAGGCTGTGAACTCAAGAGGTTTCCACAGCCTTGGCAGCTCATGACAAGAGCCTCGGGTGATTACTGCCATCATAAATAAGAGTTTCAATTGTTAAATCAACAACAGGAGTCACTGTGCACTTATTCCCATGTAGGATCTCTGTCCTTAATGTACTGTACTATGAGAATTAAGGGTAAAACTAGACTGCAAACAGTACTTTATACTTTGTGTCTGTGTGGGTGCAAAATGTTGAAATCTTTACTTAGTATATGCTAAGTTGATCTGCTTGATCTCCTGTATATAAAGATAATTAAAAATGAATCTTAATGAAGAATGGGATGGGAGAGGGAATAGGAGATGGGATGGTTTACGGGTGGGAGAGAGATTATGGGGGGGAAAACTACTATAATCCAAATGTTGTACTTTTGGAATTTATATTTATTAAATAAAAGTTTTCTAAAAAATTATTTAAAAGGTTAAGATTCTAAGACATATCCCTCATAACTGCAAATAGTGTTAGGCTTCCATTCCATATGCTGACTAGTAAAATCATCATATTTGAAAATTATTTTAAATTTATTAAAAGAAAACATTAGTTAAGCAATGTTAACAATGCTGATTACAGATTAAACCCACCAATGCCAGTCTCAGTATAGAGAGTATTCAAAAGTAACATAAAGAAAAATTACAGTCCTCTGCCCACCCAAGAAGCACTAGAAAATATTTTAAATATTTATATGAAATTCTACAATGAAAAGTTTCTGTGTGTTTGAAAAGGGGACAGGATCCTGTGACTCACAATAAACCATCCTAATATACCCTTCTTTCACCTGTCTGCCTAAAAGCCCATTTGTCAAATAGCTATCCCTCCACCAAATTTCTGATATCTCTAGATGCCCTTCTTCAAAGTCCCCTTGTGCTGACCCTCCCCTGTCTCTTCCCTGTCCGTTTCCTTCTCACCCCTTATTCTTACCTTCCAATTCCATGACATTCAGCAAATACTTATTGAGCCAAGAACAACGCTTGTTACTAGAGATGGAAATTCAAAAACAACACTCTGCCCTGGAGGAGCTGTCAGACTGACAGACAGACAGTGCTAATCCAAAGTGATATGGGAGAAGATAGAAGCAAGCATGTCATGCTAAGGGCATAGAAGAAAAGCATCTCTCAGTATATTTTCTAGTTTAGCTTTGTCTAAAATAATCCCTTTGTTTAAAAGGATAGTTATTTGAGATAATAAATCCAACTATTTCTGTTATATTTCATCAAAACATTAAAAAGGTATTAAAAGTGCAAATTACACAAATATAACTAATTTATATAACTGAAAAATCTTTTACCCTTTTTTTTTTTAATTTAAAATGCCCCCAACAGCCAGAGCTGGACCAATCCAAAGCCAGGAGCAATGAGGCTCTTCCAGTTTTCCTATGCAAATGAAGGGGCCCAAGCACCCAGGCTATCTTCCACTGCCCTCCCAGGTCACAAGCAGAGAACTGGATAGAAAGAGGAACAGTCAAAACACAAACCAGTTCTCACATGGGATGCCAGAGCCACAGGCAGAAGCTTAGCCTAATATGCCACAGCCACAGCCCCTAAAATATTTCTAAATGCCATTTGAAATTAATTTTTAAAGCTAGAAAGATTTCATTTTCTCATCTACACAGAATTTATAACAAATTAGGGCTCATGTAATCCTTTGGAATAATCATTCTAGTGTACAAAATGGTTAATTTCTAAAAATAATAGATAAATACAAAGCATTAACCTCCTTTATGTTCTCATGTTCAGCAATGAGATTTTTTGCCTCTTGAAAAAAATCTTGCTTCATTACATCTAATGTAGACCCTAAAATAGAAACAGAGAAACACTGCTAAGCAGTTCATGTAATTTCTCATTTAACATGCTGAAACTATGAAATTAAAATTTTAGAAGCCATAATAAATCTCACAGGGCATTATAAAAAGTGAATTATATAAACAGACATTATGAGTAGATGCAAAATTAATAAATAAAATATCCCTTAAATATATACTCTTTATTTTTAAAAAATCACCTTGGAATAATTGGAGTGATACTATAAGTTATCTTAAATTATTAATACCAGGGAAACCAACAGAAACAAAATTTATATATATATATATATATATATATATATATATATATATATATATATATATGTGTGTGTGTGTGTGTGTGTTAGTGTTCTTTTTTTCATTATTTACTAGGTATTTATTACAGTATTTTTTTTATTTTTAAGCATTCTTTTTTGAAAAACAATTAACTATGAAGAAGAACCCAAGAATGATGCAACTTTTGCAAGCACTTACATATACTGTAGCTTACGAGACATAAGAATATCCTCCCTTTAATACATTAAAACGAAGTAAATCTTTGAGGACAAATTTTACTATTAACTGTCATATCCAACTCTTTGAGTAGAGAGATCCCGCCTGGGAAGTTAGTGCACAGTGACTCCTGTTGTTAATTTAACAATTAACACTCTTATATATGACATCACTGATCACCCAACGCTCTTGACATGAACCGCCAAGGCTATGGATAACTTTTGAATCCACAAATTCCTTCAGGATTTAGACAAGGCCATAAACAAAGTGGAAGTTCTTTCTTCCCTTCAGAGAAAAGTACATCCTTCTTTGATGACCACTTCTTTCCACTAATGTCTCTCCCACATAGGTCCATAATGTAAGACAATTCTTATAACAATGTCTTGGCTTTTCAGGCCTAAAATGCTCTCATGGGCTTTTCAACCAGACCAGAATGTCTTAAGGGCTGATTCTGAGGTCAGAGTGCTACTTAAAGCTATCGCTATTCTATGAGTCTGCTGTATGGACTGCTACCTATTTTGGAACATTCATTCTTTTTTAACTCTATCTACTATTATTACCAAATACTTAAACATATTTATATGATAACTTTAACACGTAATCCTATCGATATGATCACTTTAACACTTAAGCCTTCCACATGCTCACTTTAACACTTAAATACCATTTTTACCACCCAGCTTAAGGGAATTTGGGACCCCACAGCAAATTTTTACACTGTACCCTTAGAAGTAAGTCCATAGGAATGTATGCAGAACTATACAGTTTTACAATTATAAACTTCATGTATTTCACAATTACAGTTTTACAAACATGGTGATTTTTCCCACCATGCCTACATTCCATCATACTCCCACACTTCCTCCTAACTCTCACCCATATTTTTCACTAATATCTATTTTCAACTAACATTATACACTTATGATTATCTATATGATAATCAAAGAGTTCAGCAAATAGTATGAAAAAAGGGCTGTTCACAGATTACATTTTAGGTGCTCTATTAGCTATCACAGGAGAGGGAGAATATATGGTATTTGTCCCTTTGGGATTGGCTTATTTCATTAAGTATGATGTATTCCAGTTTCATATGTTTTGTTGCAAATGACTGGATTTCTTTAACCATTGTGTAGCATTCCATGATTTCTTTATTTTCTTTATAATTTCTTTATCCAGTGTTCAGTTGTTGGGCATTTGGGTTGATTCCATGTCTTAGATATTGAGAATTGTGCTGCAATACACACGGGGGTACAGACCACTCTTTCATATGATGATTTCATTCCTTTAGGTAAATTCCAGCAGTGGGATGGCTGGGTAATATGGTAGGTCTGTATTCAGATTTCTCAGATGTCTCTATACTGTCTAATACAGTGGTTTTACCAGTTTACATTCCCACCAACAGTGGCTTAGGGCATCCTTTCCCCCACATCCTCACCAGCATTTATTGTTTGTTGATTTCTATATGAAAGCATTCTCACTGGGGTTTCAATTTGTGTTTCCAGGACAGCTAGTGATCCTGAGCATTTTTTAATGTGTCTGTTGCCAATCTGGATTTCCTCTTTTGAAAAATGTCTGTTTAAGTCCCTTGCCCATTTAATAACTGAGTAGTTTGGGTTTTTTGTTGCTGAGTTTATTCACCTGTTTATATATTCTGGTTGTTAATCCTTTATCAATTGTATAGTCTGTAAATAATTTCTGCCATTCTGTCAGTTGCTTCTTCACTTTGCTGAGTGTCTCTTTTGCAGTACAGAAGTATCTCAATTTTATGTAATCCAATTGTTAACTTTGACTTTGATTGCCTGTGCTTCGGGGACCTTTGCCAAGAATTCTTTACCCATGCCCATGTCTTGCAGGGTTTCCCCAATGTTCTCTAATAATTTGATGGTATCAGGTCATAGATTTAGTTCTTAAATCCATTTTGAATAGATTTTTGTGTAAGGTGTAAGGTAGGGGTCTTGAGTCATACTTCTCTATGTAGAGATCCAGTTTTCCTGGCACCATTTGTTGAAGAGACTGTCCTTGCTCAAGGAATTGGTTTTAGCTCCTTAGTCAAAGATAATTTGGTTGTAGATGCTTAGATTAATTTCTGGCATTTCTATTCTGTTCCATTGTTATATTCATATGTTTTTGTACCATTACCAGGCTGTTTTGATTTAACTTCTCTGTAGTATGCCATGGAATCTGGCATTGTGTTGACTCTGGCCTTATTTTTGTTGTATAAGATTGCTTTAGCTATTTGGGGTCTCCTGTGTTTCTATATGAATTTCAGAATTATTTTTTCTAGATAAGAGAAGAATGTCCTTGGTATTTTGATTGAGATCACAATGAATCTGTAAACTGCTTTCAGTAATATGGACATTTTGATGATATGATTCTTCCAATCCATGAACTTTGAAGATTTTTCCATTTTTTGTATATTCTTCTATTTCTATTTCTTTAATGTTGTGTGAGTCTCTCATAGAGTTCTTTGACATTTTTGGTTAAATTTATTCCAAAATATTTGATTTTTGATAGCTATTGTAAATGGGATTGATATTAGAAGTTCTTTCTTAGCTGTGGCATTGTCTGTGTATACAAAGTCTATTGATTTTGTGTCTTGATTTTATAACCTGCTACTTTACCAAACTCCTCCATGAGTTCCAATAGTCTCTTGGTTGAGTCTTTTGGATCCCGTATATATAGAATCATGCCATCTGTAAATAGGGACAGTTTGACTTCCTCCTTCCTAATTTGTATCCCTTTGATTTTTTTTTTCTTTCCTAGTGGCTCTGGCTAAATCTTCCAGGAGTATATTGAATAGCAATGGTGAGAGTGGGTATCTTTGACTGGTTCTGGATCTCAGTGGGAATGCTTCCAACTTTTCTCCATTCAGTAAGATGCTGGCTGTGGGTTTGTCATAAATTGCCTTGATTGTGTTGAGGAATGCTCATTCTATGACCAAGTTGCTTAGAGTTTTCATCATGAAAGGGTGTTGTATTTTATCAAATGCTTTCTCTGCATCTATTGAGATAATCATATGGTTTTTGTTCAGCAGTTTGTTAATGTATCACATTAATTGAATTGCAAATGTTGAACCATCCCTGCATACAAGGATAAATCCCACTTGATCTGGGTGTATAATCTTTCTGATGTGCTGTTAGATTTGATTGGCTAGAATTTTGTTGAGGATTTTTTTATTTATGTTCATCAGAGAAATTGTTCTGTAGTTATCTTTCCCTATTGTATCCTTTTCAGGTTTAGGTATTAAGATAATGCTGGCTTCATATAAAGAATTTGGGAGCTTTCCCTAAATTTCAGTTGTTTTGAATAGCTTGAGAACAATTAGACTTAGTTTGTCTTTAAATGTCTGGTAAAATTTAGCATTGAAAGTATCCTATGCTTTTTTTGTTTTTTTTCTGGAAGGGTCTTTAGTACTGATTCAATTTCTGTCTTGGTTAAGGCCTCTTTAGGTTTTCTATGTCTTCATTGCTCAATTATGTAGGTTGCATGTGTTCAGGAATCTATCCAGTTCTTCTAGGTGTCCCAGTTTGTTGACATACAGCTCTTTGTGGTAATTTCTGGTAATTCTTCTCATTTCTGTGATGTCTGCTGTTACATTTCCTTTTTCATCTCTAATTTTATTAATTCAGGTCTGCTTCCTCCTTTTCTGGTTAGTTGGGCCAATTATGTGTCAATTTTTTTTCAAAGAACCAGCTCTTCATTTTGAACTTTTGCATTTTTTTGTTTAGTCTTTATTTCTTCTCTAATTTTAATTTTTTTTCTTTTCTCCTACTAGTTTTGGATTTGGTTTGCTTTTGTAGTTTTTCCAGGTCCTTGAGATGCATTGATAACTCATTTACTTGGTGCCTTTCAAATTTTTGATGTAGGCACCAATTGCTACAAACTTTCCTCTTAACACTGCTTTTGCTGTATCCCATAACTTTTGATATGTGGTATTGTCATCTTCATTTGTTTCAAGGAATTTATTTATTTCTTTTGATTTTTTCAATGACCCACTTTTCATTCAGGAGCATATTGTTCAGTCTCCATGTGTTTATATATGTTCTAAAGATTCCTAGTTGCTGATTTCCAACTTTATTCCATTGTGGTAAAAAAAATATGCATGGTATGATTTCAATTTTTTTGAATTTAAGGAGAATTGCTTTATGGCCTAGCATGCCAATCCTACAGAAAGTTCCATATACTGGTGAGAAGAATGTGTATTATGTGGCTGTAGGATGAAAAGTTCTGTAGATATCTGTTAGGTCCATTTGGTCTACAGAATTGGTTAACTCTGTTGTTTCCTTGCTGATTTTCTGTCTGGTTGATGAGCCTAAGTCTTCCTTTATATCCAATAACATTTCTTTTAAATAGCCTGGTGCCCTGTAATTATGTGCATTTATGTTTATAATAGTCGCTTCTTCCTGTTGAATTGATCCTTCAATCATTAAATAGTGCCCTTGTTTGTCTCTTTTAACAGTTTTTGTATTAAAGTCTATTTTGTTTGATATTAGGATGGCTACACTAGCTCTTTTTTTCTTTCTGTTGTCATGGAGTATCTTTTTCTATCCTTTCACTTTTCATTCTCCAGGTATCTTTCTTTGTGAGATATGTTTCTTGTAGGCAGAAAATAGATAGGTTTTCTTTTTTAATCCATTCAGCCAGTCAGTGTCTTTTAACTGGAGAGTTGAGGCCATTTATATTCAAGGTGACTATTGATAAGTAACAACTTTGCCCGGCCATTTTTTCCAAAAATATTCCTATTTTTTATATTAGATTTCCTTTGTACTTTTACTGAGAAATTTTCTGCCTTCACTTTCTTTCCTAGTGATGATCACGTTTCTGTGTTCCTGTGTGTGTAACACATCCTTAAGTATCTTCTGCAGGGATGGATGACTGGTGACAAATTCTTTCAATTTCTGTTTGTTATGGAAGGTCTTTATTTTACCTTCATCCATAAATGAGAGCTTTGCAGTGTACAATATTCTGGATTGACAGTTTTTTTTTTCTTTTAAGCCTTAGAATATACCTCACCATTCTCTCCTAGCCTGTAGGGTTTCTAATGAGAAGTCCACTGAGTGTCTAATTGGAGATCCTCTAGAAGTAATCTGGTGTTTCCTTTCTTTGTTTTACTGTGGGTAGTTTTGGCCTCACTAACTCTGTTGTTAAGACTTTCCACTGCATATTTTATTTGATCTATTGAATCTTCATTTCTAGTATCTCATTTTGATTTCTCTTTAAGATCTCAATTTCATGGGAAAAATTGTCATTCAACCAGCCCTTCTCTTCCCAGTCGAGAAACACCCAGAATCTTGGTCCCCAGTGTGTTAAGAACTCATCCACACTGCTTTATGAACTACATATTTGATCTATGGAGTCTTTTCCTGTGAATATGGTTCTCTCTGCTATGAGCTGCTATAGGAAACTGAGGAGCTCAGAGAGTATAGGAAAGTGTTCTGTTGTTGCCCAGAACCTGTTCTGCCTCCTCCTAAGTAGTCTCTATTTTCTCAGGCTCAAATCCCAGGGCTCTCTGGGTCATGTGATGCCTGTGAGGCCTCTCCACCATGCCAGCAAGTCTTGTCTATAAGGAAACTAAGGTGTTCCCATAGCCGTTATCTATGTGTAGTCCTCCCAACAGATTTGGTGTCAGCGGGGAAGGTGGGTTTTTCTCTCTGGTTAGATCGTTGTTCACAGACAGGTAAAGTACCAACCTGCTGCAGCCCTAGTAGTTTCTCAATTGTGCTGGGTGGGCAGGAGAGTCCTACAGGTGGCACTTCCCTCCCCTCCCATTGCTGGACAACCAGTGCAGTGCAACTGGCAGGGTGGAGACCTTCCTCCTCAACTTCCTCCAAATTACTGTGGCCCTCAACAACAAGGTGGAGGACTACCCTAGATATTTCTGGGAGCATGTATGGTAGATCAGCAGTTGCCACCTGCCCGTGTCCAAAAATGGCATCAGCTCTCCTCTCACTGGCTGAAGATCTCTGCTGTAGGAGGAAGTGGGGAAGGGCGAGAGACAGGCCACCTTTTTTTCCTTCCTCTGAGTGATCGGTCACCTGCTGTCATGGGAGATCAATGTGGAACGCCAAAGGCAGTTCACCAAGTTCTCCCTCCCATTTTATCGGCAGCACCATGGGCCCGTGGAGTACCCTCTCTCCTGGCTTGCCAGGGCAGATGTCCTCCTCCCTGTATCCAAGTCAGTGGGCCTTCTGTTGTGTATTTGTTCTCTCAGTATGGGTCCAGACTGTCTCCACTGCTCTGGCAGGGTCTCCCACTGCAGCTCTCTTCGCAGTTTTATCTTGAGAGTGTACTCTCTCTCCTTTTTTAAATATCACCCCACGTAAATCAGACCATCCTGTAACTATTCTGCCATCTTAAAAGATCTTAGAGTTTTTAAATGTTATTACACACAAAAACTCAACACCATGTTTTGAGCAAAAAGGTTATTATCAAGTCTACCTGTGTTTTGTATACCTAATGACTAATGCCTATGGCTGAACATTTCTTCAAGAATATTTACCTTATAACTTATTGATACAATTATTAGAATTGCAAAATAAAATACTTCAACTGCTTTATTAAAGAGAAATACCAATAAATTAAAATATACACACTACAGGTAGCAACCATTATAACTCATCTATTTTTCTATGCTTCCTAATTTCTTTTGGCCAGAATTCTGTATCATTTCTAAAGTATTTCTTTTAACCAGAATTCTACAGCATTCTCATTTAGTATTAGCTAAGATTTTCTCCTTATATATTCCCTTAATTATTAGCTGATTCTGACATTGAAAAATGTTTTTCAATTTCCTTCTCTCCACTTGAACTCCATAAATTTATATATATATATATATATATATATATATATTACCTATTCAAATGAGCTTTTAAATCTAGCTAGTAAGCTCCCCATTTCTATAACAACATCCATTTGTACTCAGGATTCAGACTTGCTCTTGCTTCTTTTCACCTACTCAATTTTTAAGAAATTAAACATCATTTTTAAGCAAATAAAAGCCATATGAGATACCACTACACATCAACCAGAATAGCTAAAATTTGGAGATCTGTAACATGAAATAGTGGTGGGGCTATAGGGCTACTGGAACTCTCACATGTTGCTGACAGAAACATAAAACAGGATGATCAGTTTGGAAAAGGTATGGCAATTTCTTATAAAACTAAATATATAACTAACCTGTAACTCAATAATTCCACTCCTAGGACAACAAGTTTACAAAAAACTTGTACAAGAATGTTCACAGCAGATTCACTCACAGTTTCACATTGTAAAAGCCCAGGTGTTCATCAATAAGTAAATGGATAAGCAGTAGTATAGGCATACAATGAAATACTAGTTAGAAATAAAATAGAACCAAACTACTGACACAACAAAGAAAAATTTCAGGGGCCAGCCTTGTGGTGCAGCGGGTTAACACCATGGCCTGAAGCACCGGCATCCCATATGGGTACTGGTTCTAGACCTGTCGGCTCCACTTCTGATCCGGTTCTCTGCTATGGCCTGAGAAAAAAGTGGAGGATGGCCCAAGTCCTTGGGCCCCTACACTCACATGGGAAACCCAGAAGGGGCTCCAGGATCCTGGCTTCAAATTAGAGCAGCTCCAGCCACTGCAGCCAATGGGGGAGTGAACCATCTGAAGGAGGACCTCTCTCTCTCTCTCTCTCTCTCTCTTTCTGTCTCTGCCTCTCTTCTCTCTGTGTAACTCTGACTTTCAAATAAATAAATAAATCTTAAAAAAGAGAAAAATTTCAAACACATTCTGTCAAGTTAAAGCAGTCTTACACCTAAAAAGTACATATTGTTTGCTTCCACTAAGAAGTTCTAGAACAATTATAACTAATCTATGGCAGTGGTATGGGGGAACTAGGCAAGGAGTTAAGCAAGAATAAATGAGCTGCATGATTTTCCCACATTTCTGTCTCTTGCAACCTTGCATTTTAACACTACTCCCTTGCATGTCAACCCAGTAGGCCCACTTTCCCACAATGCACCTGCATCTCTTCTGGAACTATGAAACGAAAGAAGCCATGATGAACATGTGGAAACTAAACTCCCTGTGGAAATACTACAAAATTCCAAGGAAACCTCACACAAATAAAGAACAGCCAAACTCCACCCTGTTTGTATATTCAATTAGGGAACTACCCTCCCCATTAAGGGGAATTTCGGATATGGGAGCAGCTTTTTTGAGGCCTTCCTTTTGGACCTTCCCATTCCTTTTCCCATCCACTCTCTCCTTGTAGGCCTCTCCGACCCTCTCATGTGCAGGTTTTCTCCTCCAGGTGTTACCTGCACTCATACTTGAATGTATACACATTCTCTCACTTTAAATAAATCCTGCTTTATGCACCTCACTTATGTCTCTGCTTTGAATTCTTATCTCACTCAGGGGCAAGAACTTGAGAAAAAAACTGGGAAACATTTATATAATGAAAAAACAAGCAGAATAGTGATTCTTCTGTTCAGGTTGTCATAGATTGAGGACACAAAGAAAATTTCTGGGAGGATGGTGATGTTCTATAGCATGATAGGAATATGGATTTACAGACATGGAATTACCATAACTCAATGAATGTATGATCAAGATTTCTACATTTTACTATATATATGTTTTACATTAAAATCTCATAAAGTTACATGTTTAAAATGTTAGAATGTAATGTTATAACAAATTCTAACAATGATATGCATGTTGACTGATGGACAGTCATGTAGTAAATCAAGTACAGTAAAATATTAATGATAACAGTGGGATGGTATATATGAGTATTGATTTAAAATTATTTCAGGCTTGCTGTATGTTTAAAATTTTTATATTGCAATATTGGGGCAAAACCCTTTTCATTCTTGTACAAAAATCACTCCTCTCTTTTCCCCACAGACAGCTATACAAGGCAGTCTTGAGCAATGAAGCTTGGAGGAAATTAAGTACCTAGTGAATGAAGCTTGGGGGAAACCCTAGCATTAAAGGAGAGACATGACTAGACTCTAGTCCACTTGAAAAGCACTAGGTTAGGAAAGAAACAATTTACTAAGAAGTGCCCTATTAGGAAAAACAGTATTGGAATTGACCCTCTGCAGTTATTTGGGAAAAGAACAACTTGCTCACTCTAGCTTCTCCCTTCTCTCCACTGTTACCCATGAAAATACTTTAAGTTATTAGCCAACTCAAATATCCCTGTCCTCCCACACACGCCACTGCATTTCCCGACATTAAAGGTTGTCTATATATTTCCAAGAACACTGATTTGTGGCATTCCTTTCTTTACAAAAAAAAAAAAAAAAAAGCTGTCAAGACTTGAAGCATATGTTTCTAGAAAAGTACATATATTCTTTGTTTAGATTGAAGCATAGTCACATGTGACCACAAAATGGTTCCACTAATTTTTCCATTCAAAGCCACTGTCACTCATGGGGAAGAGAGAGTAGTTCATAAATTAAAGCTGTTTCATTCATTTCAACTAAAATATTATTCAACATTGAGAAGGTCTCTAGCCAGATCGTACACTTCCTGAAGGAAAGGCAGTGAGCTATTCCCAGATGTGACTCCATGACTTGTCCTCTTTTTTTCCTCCTCTTATGATGATCCTTTCTTCCTTTAATTCCCTTTTTCTGACTAATCAAATCTCCCTTATAATTATTTTAATTACAATTACTTATAACAACAACATTGTCATGTGTTTTTGATGGAAGCATGGCTTTGTAAAAGTCCTCATGTCTTCCTTTAAGACAAGGCCTTAGAGGTGAGCTCATCTTCATTCACAGGTAAAAGCTCTGAGACCCAGAGGCTGGTGTGCTTCTAAAGACGCAGTCATGCCATGAACATTCACACACAGTGACCTCTGGAGTTGCTTGCTGTTTTTTACTGCACAACTGCAAATTTTCCTGATGCCATTATCGCTGTGAATACCACAGACTCCTCTGAGATGTGGCTGGTCATCCTGGAATATGACACTTTCCTCTTAAACACTCCTGCACCCTTGTTGTAATTTATTGTGTTGGTGTAGCTGTTCTGATGTTGCCTTTTGCCTTTGCAAAGGAGTTGAATTACCAAGGTAGCATTTTCTTCCCAGCTAGGTTCTTTGTTAATGAGTGTGCCCAACTTTCCCTACCTCCAAGTGCCTGTGAACTCTGAAGCTCGTGTGCACTGTGACAACTCTAACAACCCCCTTGCAGCCAGCAGATTCTGACTCATCCAGAGCCTGCCTGGCATACCCTGACAGGTCATGAGATTCTTGAACAGAACAAGGCCTGGGAGTATTCATAAAAGAGCAGAGACATGCAGGCATGACCAGAAAGCAGCAATTTCACATGCATCTTGAAATATTTCCACCAAAGGAATGTAGACCCATTGACTGCAAGGTGGCAGGTCTGAGCCCTTGCTGTCATACAAGGTACTGAGCCAGCTCTGATTTTCTACCATAACTAAAAACTAGCCTTCAGACAAAATAGATGAATGCTCAAGTAGCAAAGATAACTCATTTCAATGCCTTAGAAAAAGCAATGCTAAAGTCATTTATTTTTATAATTTGCAAAGATATGTATATATTCAATAAGTGAGTCAATATTACAAGAAATTAAGTGAGTGACATTAAAAATTCATTCAGTAAATAATATTTGAGGCTTCTGTTTGTCCACAGCAGGACAAGTATATGGGAAAAGCATGTAGCTTCTATCCACTCAAGTAAGTTAAATTATTAAGAAAAACTTACCAAGGCTAGTTCCTTCTCTATTAAGAAACCTCTACTTAAGGCTTTATCTGCATATACATATTCATTTCATGTTGAATGATTTTTAAGAACTCTCATTTCTAAGTCATGCTGTTTGTGTTTGAATTCTTATTTGCTCTTGAACTTTATTTTAATGTCTTAAGCCTTAGTGTTCTCATTGTTAAAATGAGGATGATAATAAAAACATCTATCACAGAGAGTTGTTAAGCATATTTAGTTAGTTATCATTACAAAGTATTTAGCACAGTACCTGGCACATAATGAGCTTTCAAAAATGTGGATGATGATGATGATGATGATGGTTGTTGTTGTTATTGAATTACTATCACTCAGCTAAACTTTTCCCCAACAGTAACTATATAATCAGTTTCATGAGGCAATCCTCGTATCTTCAACAGCACAAAGATAATACCATGTTCTAATTTAGTTTGTATTAATCTTACTGTTCTTTTTACCCTACACTAATTAAATATGTTCACAGATAATAAAATCTTTTCATACTTGGCATTCTTGAAGTTACTAAATCCCCCGAAAGCAATAATAAATCATTATAAGCAATAACAATTTTCCCATAATAAAGTTCATGAAGAGGTTGAAACGGTCATATTAAAGTTACATAAAACATGAGTGCAAATATTAACATCTCCATGGGGAAAGAGACTGTTGAACACTTCTAAACCCAAAGGATTTCACAAATTTAGAATAACTTCTTAAATGTTTTTTATCCTTCAAAAAGCACCCCATTTTTCATATATCATCAGTTTAATGCTCATAGAGGATGGCTCCTAAAACTACAGAATTCTCTTACTGTTTCAGAGGTTCTGTCTAGTTTCTCTAGTAAGCCTCTGAAGTAAATATAGCACAAGAAAATCTGGCTTTGGAAACTCTGACAGAGAATGAGCCGTCTCCTGATTATAATCACGGAGCAAGTCTTTTCTGCATCCAAAAAGTCTGAGGGGCTTACAAACATGTGTTTTTCATAACCACAACGAACATCAACAGCAAGACTCAAGAGGATTTCCATCATTCTCAATAAGCGGCTACATTCTTCTGAGAACCTTCACAAAGACTTACTGAGAAGATAATCCTAAACAAACAAGTATGGCCACGTGGCTGAGACCATCCTTGCCTATATAATCAGAGTAAATGCCCAACTGCCTGTGTGTTGGATTTCACAGGCGTTAGTAAAGCCCCACCTCAGATACAATGGAACTCCATTCAGCATGCATTCATTAAGTACCTACTGAATGATAATACTGGTTTGGTGCTAAATGTACTAAAATAAGTATCACACTAGCCATTCCTATCTTCCAAGTGTTTAAAAGTTTAGTGTCAGAAAAACTTGTAAATAAATGCCACGTCATTGAGTAAGATATGTTGTGACAGAGGTCAACACAAATCCCCAATATCTCCTATTGCCAGCTCACTAATATATGTGTCCCTTTAAAGAGAAAAAGCTTTCCATTGCATTATGAGAGACAAGGTTAAAAACACAAATGCCCCAAGAGAAATAAAATTGTGAATCAAATCCAGGTGAAGGCAGTGGCTTGAAATTTGTGCTTCATTAATTTCATGAACCTTGGGCACTCTTCCTTCTTTCCATCAGAGCCATTCAGACCTTATCTGTTGTACATATCTGAGCTCTTCCCACATTTTATTTTGCAGGAAAGAATTCCTTGGCTAAACATAACAAACACATACTCAACAAGTAAAGAAGAAAATGTTTGAATATCAGTGCACGTGCAGAGCAAATAGAGAAGGAGAGTTGGAAGTGAAAAGGAGTAGATAGAAGCAGAGAGCAGAGAAGCATAAGTAAGGTCACTGGTTTTAGGGTAAAGAGTGTGGAAGTTGGAAACTACATAGAAGCTCTTTAAAAACTTAAATAATTTCTATTCAATGCCATTATACATAAATGAAGAAAATATAAATTATTTCTAATTTCTTCTCCAAAAGAGTTAAAGAACCAAGTAAAACCCCAGTATCAACTGGCATATGGTTATCCTTTACTAAAATACATATTCAGCAATATTTCCAACACATTCCACATTAAGACTCAACTTGTCAATTACAGAATAAAGGCATTCAGTTGTCTTTTACTGATGATACACTTTTATTTACTCCCCTCCTCACTTAATTCCTGGTCTTCTCTAGCATAAATATCTTCTTTGCAACAACAAAAATGATTAATAGGTTTTCTATATATCTCAGATATATATTACACTGTTCACCACCCCTCAAATCGGTGTTAATATTTTTCAGTGGGACTAAGCTGATAAGGAGAAATAAGGGAATTCCAAGTTCACAAAATTAAGACTTCAAATGCAATTTAAGTAATCATGGGTATAACCTAAAACAAAATGAAACTGGAAAACACTGCCTCTGTACTCCCTGGCTCTCCCTCCCTTTCTGCCCTTTCCATCTTTATAAAATGTGTGTGTATCATCCAAATAAAAAGAGAGTTAAAGTGATCCTCACAGCATCTGAGGTAGTTCTGGATAGATGTCAACAGGCTTATTTAGATCATACAAGGGTACTTCAAAAACTTCATGGGCAATGGAATTACAAGATAAGTTTATTGTGCTGCAGAAAATTTTTGCAATCTATGCATATAAGGGGTCTTCAAAAAGTTCATGGGAGACACAAAGTATGAAAAAAAAAAACCCTATGATCAGTGGATACCACATTGGACAGCACACCAAGTTAAATGTATAGATATCCCAAAAGTTGGTCATATTAAATAAAAGTAATAAGAATGAATCCTTCAAGAAGTGTCAATAAATACAGTACTCTGGGGAATATTAATTAACAAAAAAGATTCATTAAACAGTGGTCATGCACTGCATTGTGCAACTAATTATTAGACAAGCATGTTTACTCACATTTTTCTTTCTCAGGCATTGTCTCCATGGTAGTCATGATGGACAGTTAAAGTGATCTTCTTTTTTGAAGAGTTAATTCCTAGTCTTTAAACACAGTACATTAAGTAATTCAATACTGATACAAATTAATGTTTCGCTACTTCTTTCATTATAAGAAAATAAGATGAACCATTAATACTTTTTATAATTCACTCTTCTGCTCTAAAACCTTCAAAGCCTTCCCCTCCGAAAGGCAGTAACAATGGAGATGATTGGGCATGGCTCTGTAGTTTACTGAGTGCTGATAAACACATTACTTACTGATTCCAAACGTTTGGCTGATATTAGAACTAGAGTTCAGTGAAGTGAAATACTTTGTCAATGTAAACAGCTATATATAAAATGTACAGCACCCAAATCCAGATAGATGAGCCTAAGATCCTATGCAGGACTATCTGATTCTCACTACTTTCCAGTTAATATCCATCTGACATCTGGCACACACCTTACACACTCATGCCTTTCAGCTAAGGTTTATGCTAGTCTACTAGAATGTTCTGTCTTCTTATCTTTGTTTATGTATATACCACTCATCCTTAAAGCCTAGATTCAAATCTACCCTCCATGACTACCCTGGCCTCTAGGAATCTGTTACTCCCTTCAATAAGGTAGTTACATTGATCATGCCTCTCCCTTGATGTTTACATGCTGTCTGTGTAAGGAGCTAAAATGATACAATAATAGCTACATAAAGAAGTTCCATATCCCCAAATATATCCCAAATGCATTGAAAATAAATTATACTTCATATTAGTTGTCTTCAACTCTGGATGATACCAAATCCACCTGGGTAGTTTTTAAAAACGTATCAAAGTCTAGAGTAGGGCCTATGCATCTGCATTTTTAAGTTTCCTAGCTTTAAATGTCCAGCTGGAGGAGTGAGTTCAACTCCTGGCCAGTGCTTCGGCATCCCTGATTATTAGCTCAGTGCACCATATCATACAGTTGCTCAACTAAAGTGGTAAATAATGGGTTGAGTGAGCTAAGCTCTTCCTCCCCAATTTGACTTCATCATTACTTACAAAACAATATCCAAAATAAATTAAATGCTCCCCCTACTACAAGAGAGTCAGTTATACCAGTGCACACCACAATGTGTTCATACAGCTTTATCATTAGACACAGGACTATTAAATGCTTTACAGAGCACCACAGAGCTTCTTGTTCTTAGATGCTAACTGTTCAGTTGACTGACTCAACCAACAAACCATGAGTGAAATATTCAAGACTATTAAATAATTTGAAGGCTATTTTAATAAAACTGTAAGCCAATTTGCCCTATGAAAACCATGACTCTAGGCACATGCTCTTAGATAAAAAGCTACATGTTTTTCTCAGTTTCCAGTCAGAGTGATGAAAAATACTGCAGTAACATTTTAAAATGATAAACCAGGAACATCCAAAAATGATTAATTCTCAAATTGTCAGCATTATGCATGGGCAAGAGCACAGAACATGTACCTGCCTAGTTCCACAAATGAACCAGGATAAATTAAAACACTGCACCTCCCTCGGCAATTAACAATCAGAACTCATCTTCACGTTGGTCTTAATTACTGTCTTCTTTATATTTAAATACAAGAAAAAATAAAAGTTCTGTGTGCTCTGTCACTTTCTTGTTCTAATCTTCATAGAAATGGACTCTTCTCTGGGGCTGTTGGCTCCTCCACCTTAATTCAGTGTGCCAGGAGTGTCAGACTATATTAAATTGGCCGGCAAGCAAGACATCCCACTGTCCCTTTAATACAAAGAACTAACCAAGCATCCTAAGGGGTACTGGCATGGTGATGCCCCTGTGAACCTGAGGTGACGAGAACGACTCTGAGACAGGAGATGGGGGTGAATCAAGGCCATATAGGATGGGATTGCTTAGAGATGGGCAGCTCAGTGAACAAAATATCAGCAAACATGGTTAGTCCCACTGTGTGAGTATCCAGCAGCTATGAGATGCTGAGTTCATCTTGATGCATTGATCAATAAATACATGGCCAGTATATGAGCAATACAGGGGATTTGCAAAAAAGAAGTCAATATTTTAAGTAAAGATGAAAACAACTATATGCCAATGTCATAAGAAAGTCAATGAGCTTTATGAAATAAATGGTGTAAACCTATGAGAACCATGACTTCAAATAAAGATAACACCAAGGGCTGAGAAACATACACACACACACACACACACACACAAGATGCAAAGACTGAGCTATTCCTGGAAGGGTAGGCACAATGGTAATGAACTGGCATCGATGAATTAGAACCAGATGCTAGCCCATTCAGGTTGACTTTTTAAAAATTATTTGAGAGGTAGAGTTACAGAGAGAGGGAGATACAGACAAATAGGTTTTCTATCTGCTGGTTCACTCTCCAAATGGCAACAACAGCCAGAGCTGGGCCAATCCAAAGCCAGGAGCCAAGAGCTTCTTCTAGGTCTCCAACATGGGTGCAGGGCTCCAAGCACTTGGGCCATCTTCCACTGCCTTCCCAAGCCATATTAGAGAGCTGGAATAAGAAAAGGAGCAGCCAGGACACAAACCAGTGCCCATATGGGATTCCAGCACCTCAGGTGGCGGATTAGCCCACTATGCCACAGCAGGCCCCTCAGGTTAACTTAAAAAAAAAAAAAAATTCCACATATGAGAGAGAACATTCATCTGTTCTTTTGTGCCTAGCTTATTTCACTTAACATATTGATATCCAGTTCCATGCATTTTGCTACAAAGGTCAGGATTCCACTCTTTTATACGCCTGTGTAATATTCTATTGCATATATAAACTACAGTGTATCTTCACCTATTAATGGACATGTAGGTTGATTCCATATCTTAACTACTGTGACTAGTGTTGAAATGAACATGAGAGAGTGAGTATCTCTCTCATACGCCAATTTCATTTCCTTTGGATATATACTCAGAAGTGGTACAGCTGGGTCAATAGATGTATATGTAGTTTTCCGGGGAACTTCCATAATGTTTTTCATAATGGCTTACTAATTTGCATTTTCACCAACAGCATATTAGAGTTCCTTTTCTCTACATCCTCACCAGCATTTTTGTTTTTTGATAACAGCCATTCTAATAGGGGTGAAATGATACCACATTGTAGTTTTGATCTAATTCCATTTCTACATGGATATATGGCAATCAGAAGTGGAAACTATCTCCCTATCTCATCTCCTTAGCTTGACCTTCCAAAAGTAGATAACTGATAAGTCTTTAACATAGTATCCTTTATAAATTAATATACTCGTGGCAAAGAACTACCTTATGTATTCAGTAGGGTTCAGGGAAACAGGCCATATCAAAAGGACCTGGACATGCAGCTTCAACCACTGATATGAAGTCAAATGAGAGAAAATCTTCATATTTAGTCTCAAACTTCCTTCCCACCATCCCTCTACTCTAACCCTCCCAACTTTAAATCACATTTTCACCCCTTCTCATGTCTCTTAGACATTATACTTATATCTTCCCAATTGTTCATACCATAAACCTTTTATTCTTCCTGTATTTTTGTTTCCTACTCCAATCCATCAAATCTATTTTTAAGGTTTTTATTTATGTATTTACTTACTTACTTACTTATCTGAAAGAAAGGAAAAGAGAGAGCGAGCGCAAGAGAGATATCTTCCATTTGCTAGTTTATGTTCCAAGATGCTACAACAGTTAGGACTGGGACAGGCTAAAGCCAGCAGCCAGAAACTTCATATGGGTCTACCCCACATGAATGGCAGCAACCCAAACAATTGAGCCATTTTGTGCTGCCTCCTATTAGCCGGCAGAAGTAGGATTCAGTCCCAAGACTCCAACATGGGATGCAGTTGTCCCAAGCAGTGGCCTAACCCACTGAGTCACAGAACCTATCAATACTCTTCTATATTTTAACTTCAAAATTCATCAGCCTTGGCCGGTGCCACAGCTCACTAGGCTAATCCTCCGCCTGCGGCGCCAGCACCCCGGGTTCTAGTCTCGGTCAGGGCGCCGGATTCTGTCCCGGTTGCTCCTTTTCCAGTCCAGCTTTCTGCATGGCATGGGAGACCAGGAGGAAGCGCCTAGCTCCTAGCTTCGGATCGGCACAGCGCACCGGCCTTGGTGGCCATTTGGGGGGGTGAACCAACAGAAGGAAGACCTTTCTCTCTGTCTCTCTCTCTCTCACTAACTCTGCCTGTCAAAAAAAAAAAAAAAATTCATCAGCCTCTCCATCTTCCCTCTCCCAGGCAAAATCATTTCCTTTCTGGACTGCTGACATAGTCTCCTAACTGCTTTCTCAATTTCTACGCTTAGGCTAGTCTAATTCATTCTCCACATAGCAGAAGGAGTTGTCATCTTAATTGTGTATCATATCATTTGCTTTCTTGTTTCTGACTGCATTTTGAATACAATCTAGCCTCATGCCCTGGGCTCTTTCGTGCAACTGTGTAAAAAAAGATGAAAAGCATAGAGATGACATTCCACAGCTCCACTCAGCACTGGGTCAAAGGCTTGGTTTGACTTTTCCTGGCCTTACTTCCTTGTTCATTTAAAAAAAAAAAATGTTTACAAGAAGACCTTTAGGATCCCATCAGTTTCTGAAACTCTATTATTCTGTTGCTTTTGTACATTAGGCAGGCACAATAATTGGTCCCTACACAGTCAAGGGTTCCTGTTTCTCTCCTGTCCCTCTCCATCTCCTCTGTTCCCTAGAGCCATGGAGAACACAGAGGAAAGTACTCTAGGCCAGAACGCCTCCGGTCACAGCCCTAGTTGCATCCCTAACCATGTGCCTCTCAAGCTAAGTATGAGCCCCATCCACCTTTTCTCTCCCAAGTCAACAAGGATCTTTAGGTAGTCATTTCCTGAATTTGCTTCCTGATTGATAACTCTCTGCTAAGACTCTCAGTATGTCTGACCAGACCGTTATATTGGGTGGCCTCAAGAAGAGAATAAAAAAAGAAAAAGGAGAGTAAGTAAAGAGAACAAAATAGCACAAGTTCCAAGTAGAGCTAATATGACATGGCTGATATTAGACATACAAAGTAGGTAAAGGTACACTACATGATAAGAAAATAAAATATTTATGATTGCATAATTAAAATTATGTACCAAATTAGAGGGCTATTAAATGTTCTAGAAAGAAAATTCTATATGGGGCCAGCGCTGTGGCATAGCAGGTAAAGCCACCGCATTCAGTGCCGGCATCCCATGTGGGCGCTGGTTTGAGTCCTGCTGCTCCACTTCTGAACCAGCTCTCTGCTATGGCCTGGGAAAGCAGTGGAGGATGGCCCAAGTCCTTGTGTTCCTGCACCCGTGTGGGAGACCCACGAGGGGACTCCTGGCTCCTGGCTCCAGACTGGCGTAGCTCCAGCTGTTACGGCCAATTGGGGAGTGAACCAACAAATGGAAGACCTCTCTCTCTCTCTCTGCTTCTCCTTCACTCTCTGTGTAACTCTGACTTTCAAATAAATAAATATATATTGAAAGAGAGAGAGAGAGGAAGGAAGGAAGGAAGGAAGGAAGGAAGGAAGGAAGGAAGGAAGGAAGGAAGGAAGGAAGGAAATTCTATATGAATGCATTATCATTAATATCAGGTAAGTTAGATGCTCAGGGGCCACATCCAACATGGCAAATGAGTGGAGTAACTCTCCTTTCCTGATACAGCCACCTTCCTCCAATTTGCCAATTAAGTTGGATTAGAATTTTTTTTTTTTTTTTTGACAGGCAGAGTGGACAGTGAGAGAGAGAGACAGAGAGAAAGGTCTTCCTTTGCCGTTGGTTCACCCTCCAATGGCCGCCGCGGCCGGCGCGCTGCGGCCAGCGCGGCGCGCTGCGGCCAGCGCACCGCGCTGATCCGATGGCAGGAGCCAGGTGCTTCTCCTGGTCTCCCATGGGGTGCAGGGCCCAAGCACTTGGGCCATCCTCCACTGCCTTCCCGGGCCACAGCAGAGAGCTGGCCTGGAAGAGGGGCAACGGGGACAGAATCCGGTGCCCCGACCGGGACTAGAACCCGGTGTGCCGGCGCTGCTAGGCGGAAGATTAGCCTATTGAGCCGCAGCGCCGGCTTGGATTAGAATATTACTCAGGGCCAGGAAAGGGGAAGGAAAAGAACATAATTGAATGATGAGTATGTGTTCTAACCAGCACACAAAATATCAGAGTCCAAGGAGCACTATGGTGAAAGAAAACTTGGATTTCATCCTGATTCTGTCATTGCCAAAGTGTGGACCAAAACTACTTTTACCTAACTAAGTTGCACCTTCTCATTCAGTAGGAAGGATTTAAAACAGACACACGGTTTTTAAAACAGCATCTTCAGCTTATGTCTAAACAGAATTCAAGGATGACAACACATGAAAACCCGGCTGTATGGGGCCTGCACTGTGGTGTAGTGGGCTCAAGTCTCTGCTGTGATACCAGTATCCATACGGGTGCCGGTTCAAGTCCCAACTGCTCCTCCTCAGGTATAGTTCTCTGCTATGGACTGGGAAAGCAGTAGAGGATGGCCCAAGTGCTTGGGCCCCTGCACCCACGTTAGAGACATGGAAGAAGCTCCTGGCTCCTGGCTTCAGATCAGCCCAGCTCTGGCTGTTGCAGCCATTTGGAAAGTGAACTAGTGGATGGAAGACCTGTCTCTCTGTCCTTTCTCTCTGTCTGTAACTCTATCTCTCAAATAAACAAACAAAATCTTTAAAAGAAAATAAAAAGAAAACCCGGCTGTTTAGACTTAATGGAGTCTCAGAAACTCTTCCTCAGCTGTCCACCATTCCTACTTATCCCCAACCCCAACACTCCAAGGATCCCATGAGCATAGTCAATGATTTCACAAGTGCTAAGATTTGACTGCTTAATAAATTAGATATGATGTTCTATTCCTTTGTGGGCAAGCATGGGCACTGACATTAATTAAGAGATGCCAAATATTCTGTTTTACATAAAATATTTAAATCACCAAATAAAATGGTTAATTTTATTTCAGTTCTCAACTCATTTAAAAGGAGATGCTAAACTGAGAACACTCTCCCATTATACTTTAAAATTCTTTGAAATATTCTCTTTAGCTAAAATGTACTCATTCTTCACCTTTATCTTTCTAAATGGATAAAACAAAACTGACTTTTCTGAGCCACATTCAGTATGCTATGGACTTTTTCTGTGATTTTATTTTATAGTTTTGACAGAGATATACAAAATAGAATTTAATAATATATGGCATTTACATTAAGGTCACTGAGAATCAAAGATTATCAACAGGAGATGATGGAATGGGACCAGTGAGATAATACTATCATCCCAAGGGTTAAGTGTACTAAGTGTATAGGGGGGCTTGGTTTCAGAACTAGTTTTTTTTTTTTTATTTCTTTTATTTCTTCCTTAAAACTGACTGCATGACTAGCCAAGTAATAAATACTACATACAAATCTATTGATTTGAATTCCTGTAAGTCCTGAAGTTGTACAAAGTTTTTTAGTTTTCTAGGAGTTCAAAATATTTATTTACAAATTTAAACAGCATTAAAATTTCTCTGTAGTCTATAATAAATTTTTGAAAGGTAGCTAATGGACTTTACTTGTTTAATTTTATTCATCCAGTTACCTTAATAGGACGAGTATAGCTATGTCAAGAGAAAATAAGCCAAGAACTTTGGTCCAAAGTGAGTGATAAACACACACACACACACACACAAACCCAAAAACTGATTTCAGAAAAGCCCGCATTATTCCACAGCTTTCTCATTTCAAAAATTCCCAATTTTAGAATTTAACCTTTAAATACTGAGAGAAAAGTGAAGGAATGGAAGAAGTTAGACTTTTCTTATATAAAATGTTAAAATGTTAGACGCATTGTCTTATCATAAATTATATTTCTGTATAATTTTACTGAGAAACATATCAATTGGAACACATACATCCAAGAAAAAAAAGGTATTAGTGCTTTATTTCCTACACACTCTATTACAGAAATGTTTTCAAAATACCTTATGAAGACTCCCATATCAATATGTACAGTTATGCCTTCAATGATAATTGTGGCATGTTGTGACTGTTTTCCTTTTGATTTTTACAGACTAAAACAGTGCAGTTCCAAAAGTACATTCTCTGAGCTATTAATCACACATGCCTTAAATAGAAGCTATTAACATTTTATAAGTAACAATAAAGAGCGAAAATTGATTTATAAAGCAGTTCCTGCTGAGATGTTTGGGACACTATGTAAACAATTAGAGACAACAATAAAAACACCATAAAGTTAATTACAACAAATTAAATAAAATAAATTAAAGGCCAAAACTGCTAAACTGTTGCAACAGAACTATGCTGGGCTCAGAAACACAAAGGGATGTTAAAGAGCCACAGCTAGAAATTTAAGCCAATCAGGAAATTCTGGTTTCTATTTTCACTTTTCTTTTTCTTGACGACCTTGCAAAAACCAGCTAATATTTATGGGCTCTGAAATGGTTCTGGAGAGTTTATATTTAAGGGACAGTTTCAAGCAATACTACAAAAGAATCTGAAGAGTTGTCTTAATTGTCCATCATTTTACTGGTGACAAAGAGAGGCACAGAGATGTTGGGTGATTTCAAAGTAACACTGGGTTTGTGAATGAACTGGCAGCAGAGTTCACGTCTCTTGACTCCTAAAAAAGCACAATTCTCCCTTAAAAAATTCCTTCCAGGAAACAGCACTTCCACTCCATCGATTCATACATTTACCTTCTACCTACTCTTTGAATCAACCCTTGGTTCTAATGGAGACAAATTACATCATTGTGAAAGTAGACTCCATGATCAGATGAGCTTGGGTTCAAGTCCCACTGTTTTCACTTCATAGTCACTAACCTTCGTAGGCTTTGGGTGACCACCTTGTCCCAGTTTACCTGGTTTGTTCCTGCAGAGCCACCTGGGTTCTAGACAGCTACTTACCTAACAATTTTAAGTTCTTTTACTTGTAAAATAAGGATCATTGTAAAGTTCTTATAACTCACAGTGCTATTGTGAGGCCAAAAAAGTGCATATCTGAAAATAAAGATTTAGCTTAATGCCTAGGCTCCATGAAGGGTTCACTTCCATATTTGTTAATTCTTCATGTGTCTCTTGACATTCTGCAGGTGTAAATTTGAGAACTGTTTAAAGCAGAGATGATATGTAAAGCCAAGAGTTAAAGTTATTGGAGAAATAGAACAAGCCACAGACTTGAGGCGGGGGGCAGGGTGGGGCTGGAAAATCGTATAGACAAAAACAGAGACCACAAAGAAGAAAGGAGAATGCCTGAATACCAGTCATCAGAACCAAATATGAAATGAAAGGGTGTTCGGGGCCTGGCATGCACTGGGAGGACACAGTAGTACATTCAAGTCTAAACGTATACATGGATTCTATAAAGCAAGGGTGGGAATGTCAAAAGGACTGAGAAATCATTTGGTCTGGCCCTGCCAAAGAAACTACACACAGAACTCAAAATTGAATAAATCTACAGCAGGCTATACTTTTTTAATTTGATAATTTTGCATGGCCCACGAATGATGTTATAAGTATCCACATAACCCTTGGCAGAAAAACGGTTCCGCACGCCTGCTATAAAGGATTGAAACTAAAGAAAGGGGAGGTGAGGGTGTAGGGCAAACAGACATCATGTCATACCTACTCTAGGGCTGACTTTAGAAACATGAAGGGCCCTTGAGACTAAACATGTCCATAATTCTCCCATCACTGATACACACAGTACTATATCTAGCATATTTATCTTTATAGAAGAAAAATCCCAGAGAGAAATAATACCTCACCATAAATACCAAAAAACCTATCTTTCTTAGCAATACTGAGTTGAAAATGGTTTCCTTAAGGAATGAGACAGGGATAAATAAGGTAGGGATGTGTTTTTGGTCATGTTCAAGGACAAAAAATAGAAAGTAAGCACGAGGCAGTGACAGGACTGAAGCTGTGAATGCTGTGCCATGTCCCAGAAACAGAGAGCAACCAGCTCCAGTGGGATGATCAAACCCTGGCAGATAGGCTCTGCTACAAAACCACTGACAGACAAAGCAGAAAGGCAACTTCCAACTTATGCTTGAGGCAAATCCACATCATAAACTATATGTTTAGTGGGACAGAGGAAACAGACATTTCACCACTAGGACACAGCCACATCAACCACTAAAATACAAACAAGATCTGAAAGATCCTCAATACCACAGGGAAGAACCTCAAACTGGTTCTGAACTGGGAAAATCAATAGTATCTATAATACTGTGAATCAGGAATTGGTGAGAGTAGAAGTAAATAAAATGTAAAAATATAATAAGCTTCTTACACCACATAAGCCTGAAAATTATTATAAAATAATTTTAAAATTATAAAACACATGTCCAAAGCTAACACTAGGAAAGACATCCAATAACATCAACAATTGGAATAGTAATTCATTCCATAGGAAATGAAAACAATAAAAGAAAATGAAAGAGAATTTAAAATAAGTAGGTTAAGACTCCACCAAGAGACAAAGGAGGAAATAATCATCTGAAAAGAGAATATGAAAATATGAAATAAAGCAGCTAGAAATAAAATAGGGATATGAAAAAGAAGAAATCAAAACCCCTGAAACAAAAACACATTCTTTGAAAAAAATTTATAAGCTCAATATACAGAATGAAATCTTGATTGGACACAGTATAAAAGAATAGGTAAATCAGAAAATAACACTGAGGAATTTTCCAGATGCTGGCTAAGGGAGATAGAGAAAGGGAAAGAAGATGAAATAATAATTAAAAGGTATAAAGAAAAGATGGAAAAATTCCAACATGTGTATAAGGAATGGTGTAGTTAAAAAAGGAAATGGAAGAAAAGCAAGGTCTGAAGCATCAGTATTTAAAAATGATCTGAATCTTGCAATTGAAAGTACACTCCAGATGTCAAGCAAGGAGAATAAAAATGAATCCACAACCAAACTCTCCCTAATGAGCAACAGCAATAAAGAAAAACGCCTATGCTCCTTGTCTGATTTTTGTCTTCCGGTTCTCCTTTGATCCCACTCTCAATAGGCTTTTGCCCTTGCCATTCCATCTCACCTGCTCCTAGTGGAGCTATAAAGCATCACCCAGAGCTCCCAAAAGAACTCATTCTGCAGCTTCTGCAAAAGAACATAACCCTCAGCTATGATCCCGTCTCAGAATTGTGTAGGCTGAGGAGTCACCGTGTCCAAAATAATGCCCCTTTCCAGGGCACTATACCTTTGGAGACCAGTCAGCAAGGGGTTTGTGCAGGCCCTGATAACTTCTCCTGACTCAGAACTACTGTGAAAGATCACCTGAACATCAGAGCTGCCCACAGATCCACTGAAGACGTTATTAGACTGTATGAGAGACCAATTTCTCAAACAACTTCTTTTTCCTTCCCTGCCTTTCCATAAGATGGTGATTCCAAGAGCACTTGCTAATAAATCTCTTGATCCTCTCCATCTTAAAGTCCGCTACCTAGGAACACAATCAGCCATTCTTTTCAAGGTCATTCACAGCCTTCATGCTATTAAACTCAACTACCAATTCCAAGGCTCTATTTTAGTTGACCTAGCAACAGCATTTTACATATCTTATCATTATCTCTTTACTGAAATATTTTCTTCATTTGGCTTCCAGGAAGTTCCTCTCTATCCTAGCTTTTGTCTTACTTTCTCTTATCCTCTTCTCAGTCTCTTTTTCTGGTTCCTTCTCATCTCACCAACCTGAACATAGAATATTCCAAGGCTCAAAACTTAAAATCTTTCTTTTCCATGCCATGCACTTAACTTTGTAATTTCATCCAGCCTCGTGGCAAATACCATCTATTTGTTGAGAACTGGCAAATGCATATTTTCAGGCTGCCCTCTCCCCTTAGATACTTTACATTTCCATTTGGAAATCACAAAGTTATCTCAAATTCCACACACATCAAAACTGTTCTTGATCCTCCTCCAATCATATGCACAACCTCAGAAAATAACATTTCCATTCTTCCAATATTGAAGCCAAACAATCGTCCTTGATTATTCTACTCTTTACATATCCTATACCCTATTCATTAGCAAATCCTGTCAGTTCTAACTTCAAAACAGATTCAGATTATAATCAGGTCACACCTTAACTACTAACACTCATCCTAAAGGAGTAGCCTCCTGCCTGGTCTAATTCTCCTCCTTTCCCAAAATCCACACTTCTGTTCTCAACCTGGCAACCAAAGTTACCCCAGTAATCCATACATTGGATCATACCCTCCATTCAAAGCATACTAATGGCTTCCAATATCATTCAGAGTAAAAATGGAACTTGTACAATGTTCCACATAGGCCTACTTAATCTGTGATGTTGTTAACCTCATTTTCCTCCAAGCCCTTGCCCCCTCTCTCCTTGGAGCCACACCACTTTTCTTGCTTTTCTGATCAGATTGGGTTTGCCCCATCTCAAGAAATGTACATTCGCCATTTTCTATGGTTGCAATGTTTTTCCTTTATAGTTCCACCAGATACCAATCCCTTACTTCTTCCAGGTGTATACTCACACTCATACACATTTTCTCAGTGAGAACTTCACCAGCCACCCATCTAAAACTACAATCCTCCCTGATTCATCTTACTCCTTAAAACCAATAGTATATAACATAATTTGCTTTGCTTTATTCTCTTCTGCTCCAGGGCAAAGATTACTATATGCTCCTCAACCAAGTTTTTTTTTTTTTTTTCCTGCACCCACAATCAGACTATTTCCCCAGGTAACCTTAAATTAAATGCAGAAAATTGACTGACTTCTGGCCACCAGAAAATGGGCCAAAATGACAAATGCCACTTTCACCTCATCTATAAATTCCTTCCATGCAGTCTCCATGGTTTTATTCCTATCTGACTGCTGGAAAGAGGTAACCCAAAAATGGCATTGACATAGAATGTTAAAAATGGAAGAACCACAAAGCAGAAGAAGCCTGTGTCTTTTAATAAGTGCTTGCAGGAGAGCTGCCTAACTGGGACAGTTTGATCAATAAAAAATATAAAACTGTGAGGCATCAAAGCACTGATAATTAGAGGCTTAATTTATTATGGCACTAACTTTATCTTAGCTTTTATACTCATTTCCTAGACTGTCCTTGGATTTTTACTACTTTCTTCACTGATATATCCACAGTGCACAGAACACTAACTGGAAATCAATAAACATTTGAATGATAATGGATAAATAAATATACTCAAATCCTCACAAAGAGAAGTGATAGGCTACATATAAAGGAAGGACAATACTGATAAAAAGAACTTTTGTCAGCAATGCTAACTGATAAAAGAAAAATACTTGAAAACATGTGAGGGAAACTAAAAGTAAGATAAAATTCTAAATCAATTTAAACTATTGTGCAAAAGTGAGAAGAAAATAAAGAATACTAGATCTAAGAAATCTACACACATGCCCAATCACAGCTAGATCCCCAAAAGAACTGGTAAAGGATAAACTTCACAGTACGGAGAAAGAGAGCCCACAGGAAAAAAAGTAGTAAGCACAGAAATTGATAAAGTATGTTAATAATTTAAATAAATATTACCTACAAAAAATAAAAGAGCAATTAATATGAAATTTTCATGTTAAATAATCAGGAAAAAATGAGGCACAGACCAGATTACTTAATAGATTAAGGGGTTAAAGTCCTTGTCTTGCTTTTAAAAGGGAAAAATATACTAGGCAATATTTAAAGCAAATTTTGGAGCAAAGCAGAGCAAGATGGTGGCTGAATAAGATCCTCCACCAATGGTCTCCCCAAAGAGGCATAAACGTGAATAGATACTCAGACACCAAAGGACAGAAGAGAGAACGTAGTACCTGGTTTAGTATAATAATAAGAAAAGATGCATTAAAGAAAGCAGGAAGCTAAAAGTTGCCCATGTTACCTGTCTCCTGACTACAAGCAGCACAGGATGGGGAGAGATGTCTCCCACTTTGCAGAGTAGGAAGAAGTCAAGTCACATCTTGGTACCAGCTCCCAGGAGTAACACAGACCCAGTTCTGCAAGACAGCTAATAGACCCTCTCCACCTTTCCATGTTCTAAGAAGAACCTGGGCAGCACACCCCATTGCTCAGCCTACAGAGGCCCCCAGAAAACAGTCAGGTGGTTCTGCCCATATTCCTGTGGCCCCAGAGCAGCAAAGTGGTCCCACCCATATAATTCAGCCCTGGGAAGCAACTGGACAACCCCAGAGCCACTAGATCCACAGAGACTCACAGAAATAGGTGAGGGACACATCCGCCTACCCAGCAACTCAGGAAACAATTAAGCAGCCTTTCCTGAGGGATTTGAATCTCTGAGACCCCAGGGAAGCAAATGAGGCAGCCCTACTCATCTTCCTTTGGCCCCAAGAGGCAGCTGAGAAGACTGTTCTCAGAAGCTCAGCCCACTTAGACCCTGAAATGCAAACATCTTGTCTTTTCCACACATGCTCAGCCCCAGGAAACTGCATTCCTCTGTTGACAGGTCAATGCCAGAGGCCCTGTGAAGTTACCTGTGCAGCCCTCAGATACAAGCACACTACTGTGGCTAAGTCCCTGTGCAGTGCCCCAGGCAGTGATGGGCACTCTACCCTGCTGCTGCTCACACACTGTGCACACACTGCGACACAGAGGTCACCTCACACTCATGAGTCACAAAAAACTGAGAGAAGCACCACAACCACTGTCAGGCACACTACAAAAAAGGATCAAAGTGAACTTGCCTCATCTAAGGAAGTGCATCTCAACTGGGCTGGCAGTATAATCACAACCCCCATGTGTCATAGGCCACTGAGACACCTGCAGACATTTCCAATGTTAATTACAGATAAAGCTATGCCAGCGCCGGCAACCTGGAGCAGGTTAATCCTCCACCTGCAGTGCCAGCATCCCATATCGGCGCTGGTTCTAGACCTGGCTGCTCCTCTTCCAATGCAACTCTCTGCTATGGCCTGGGAAAGCAGTGGAAGATAGACCAAGTGGTTGGGCCCCTGCACCTGCATAGGAGACCTGGAAGAAGCTCCTGACTTCTGATCGGCACAGCTCTGGCCGTTGTGGCCATTTGGGGAGTGAACCAACTGAAGGAAGACCTTTTTCTCTGTATCTCCCTCTCACTGTCTGTAACTCTAGCTCTCAAATAAATAAAATCTTAAAAAAAAAAAAGATAGAGCTATGCCAACATTACACTAAGAATCTGCCTGGAACCATAGCCAATACACTACATCCAACTAATATCCTAAGACAAACTGCCCACACAAAGTTTCTTACTACAAAAGCCACCCTGTATGGCTGGTAGAAGCAATTGACCCACCACACACATAAAAACCAAAGTAGGGAGAACAAGAAGCAAGGGATCATGTCTCCAAAGGAACACAATAAATCTCAAGCAACAGTCCCCTCTCCCCCCAAAAAAATGGAAATCACCAACCTGATTGGCAAAGAATTCAAAAGAATAAATTTTAGGAAATTTAATGAGGTACAAGAGAACATAGACTGAGAAGTCAATGACATTAGAAAGATCATTCACGAAATGAATGAGAAATTCAGTAAAGAGAGATCATAAGAAAGAGCCAAAAAATCAAAAGTCTTGAAGCTAAAGAACTAAAAAAAAAAATGAAATTGTATTCAAGAGCTTCAACAGCAGGAATGAACATGCAGAAAAAAGGATTTCTGAGCTTAAAGACGGGTCTTTTGAAATAACCCAGACAATAGAAAAAATAGAAATAAAGAATGGCTTTGAGAATGACAGGACAATATTAAGCAAACATTTGTATTATGTGTATTCCAGAAAGAGAAAGGAAATGATACACACATCATTTAGTCAATGAAATAACTACTAAAATCTTTCTAAATCTTGGGAAGGATACTACCAACCTGATACAGGCAGCCCAAAGGAGCCTGAATAGATTAGGGCAAAAAATATCCTCTCCCAAGTGTATGACAATTAAACTACCCAAAGGGAAAAAAGAAGACATAGAAGAGAATTCTCTAAAAAGAGAAACTTGTCAAGCCATTTCTAAAGGAATCCCTATTAGACTATTGGCAGATTCTCAACTGAAACCTTACATGCCAGGACAGAATGGGAGGAAATACTCAAAGTCATGAAACAATTGTCAGCCCAGCGTATCAGTTATCCTTCAGATATGAAGGAGAAATAAAGGCTTTCCATGACTAGCAAAAAAAAAAAAAAAGAAACAATTCATCATCATCACACCATCCCTACAAGAAATACATGCAGTCCTACATTAGAAGTAAAATAATAACTACCATCATGAAAATATGGAAAAGTATGAAGCTCAACAGTAAGCAGGTACAGAAAGGGGAGGAAAAGTATCTAATCATTCGTTTTATTTTTTTATTTTTTTCTACATTTGACTTACTGTATATCTAGTTAAGGATGTTTTTTCACCTATATTTATTAGGACTATAATTCTAGCATTTTTCTTTCTTGTACTCACTAGGTTTTTTTTTTTTTTAAAAAAAAGATTTTATTTATTTATTTGAGAGGTAGAGTTACAGACAGAGGGAGAGACAGAGAGAAAGGTCTTCTGTCTGTTGGTTCACTCCTCAATGGCTGCAATGGCCAGAGCTGTGCCGATCTGAAGCCAGGAGCCAGGAGCTTCTGCCAGTCTCCTATGTGGGTGCAGTGGCACAAGCACTTGGGCAATCTTCCACTGCTTTCCCAGGACATAGCAGAGAGCTGGATTGGAAGTGGAGCAGCCGGGACTCGAACTGGCACCCATTTGGGATGCTGGCCCCAAAGAGCCGGCCCCCTTACTAGGTTTTGATATTAGGGTTCTGTTTGTCTGTAAAAATGATTTGGAAAGCATTTGATCCTTCTTCATTTTCTAAAAGGATACATTATTGTGCTGTTATTTCTTCTTTAAATGTTTGGTAGGATAGAATTCAGCAATATTTAGGAAGTATTTAGGCCTTTAGTTATCTCTGGGGGAATATTTTTTAAAATTAATTTAATTTTAAATGATTATGGGGCTATAATAAATGTTGTCTTTCCATGTCAGTTTTCCAAATATGTGTTTCTGAAGAAACTGCATTTCATACATGATGCTAAAACTGTGGGCATAAAACTGTTTAACATCCTTTAAAAAATTAAAAATAGGGGAAGGCATTTGACACATTAGTTAAATCACCATTTGGGATGCTTGCATGCTATATCCACGTGCCTGGTGAGTCCCAGATACTCCACTTCTGATCCAGTTTCCTGTTAATGTACAACCTAAGAAGCAGCAGTAATGGCTCAAGTATTTGGATCCCTGCCACCCACATGAGAGCCCCAAGTTGAGGACTGGGCTCTTGGATTTGGCCTGTCTTTAGCCCTGGTTTGTTGCAGGCATTGAGGAGTGTTCCAGGAGACAGAAGATCTCTATATACTTGCTCTCCCCCACCCCTTCCAAATAAAATGAAAATACAAGTTATATTTAAAAATATAAACAAAAATATAGCTATACTATCATACAATCATACTACTACTGTGTAAACATACAAAAGAAATAAAACAGTCTGTTAAATATAAAAAGAGACATCCGCTCTCCCATGTCTATTGTAGGACTGTTCACAATAGCCAAGATAAAACGTCAACCTATGTGTGATCAGTAGATGAATGGATAAAGAAAATGTGCTATGTATGTATATGTTTGTTAATCTATTTTTCAGTCATAAAAAGTTAGAAATTCTGTCATTTGTGACAGCATAGATGAACCTAAAGAACAATTATATATAGGGGCAGGTGCCATGGTTCACTTGGTTAATCCTCTGCCTGCGGCACTGGCATCCCACATGGGCGCCGGGTTCTAGTCCCAGTTGCCCCTCTTCCAGTCCAGCTCTCTGCTGTGGCCTGGGTAGGCAGTGGAGGATGGCTGAAGTGCTTGGGCACCTGCAGCCTCGTGGGAGACCAGGAAGAAGCACCTGTCTCCTGGCTTCGGATCGACGTTGTTCTGGCTGTAGCAGCCATTTGGGGGGTGAACCAACGGAAGGAAGACCTTTCTCTCTGTCTGTCTCTCTCTCTCTCTCTCTCTCTCTCACTGTCTAACTCTATCTGTCAAATGAAAAAAAAAAAAAAAAGAACAATTATATACAATTGCAAGTCAGTTAAAAAAAAAAGAGAAAGTTTATAGAGAAGTACTCCCAGTAAAATAACTTCTAATAGAATGGAAATACAATCTATAGTACCTATACTATCAGACAAGTCATACAGTAATTTTTTAAAACTTATACTACAGGCCGGCACCACAGCTCAATAGGCTAATCTTTTGCCTGCGGCTCCGGAACACCGGGTTCAAGTCCCGGTTGGGGTGCCGGATTCTGTCCCTGTTGCCTCTCTTCCAGTCCAGCTCACTGCTGTGGCCCGGGAGTACAGTAGAGGATGGCCCAAGTCCTTGGGCCCTGCACCCGCATGGGAGACCAGGAGAAGCACCTGGCTCCTGGCTTAGGATCAGCATGGTGCGCCGGTAGCAGCGCTCTGGTCGCAGCAGCTATTGGAGGGTGAACCAACGGAAAAAGGAAGACCTTTCTCTCTGTCTCTCTCTCTCACTGTCCACTCTGCCTGTCAAAAAATAAAAAAAAACTTATACTACAAAAAGGAGAGAAGAAAATCAAGAAAAAAGTAGAAAATATAAACTTCAGATAGTAAAATGAATGTTATCAATAAGTACAATTATTATAAAGAGATTACACTCATTTATTAATATAGATAATCAAACATTATCCTACCAATAAAATTCAGTTAAAGTGTTGGTTAAAAATGACACTTATCCAAAAAGACATGAAAATTTTCATATAAAAGACATACCTAATCCACTATATTTATTTCAGCACTGTTCAAAATACCAAGAAATGGAATCAACCAAGGAGTCCATCATCAGATGATAGTTAAGCAAAGACTTTTTAAGCTCCGACCCCAAAAGTATGATCCATGAGAAAAATAATTGATAAGTTAAACTGGACTAAAATTAAAAACTTCTGCTCTTTGAAAAACATTGTAAAGAATAATACGAGAAGCCACAGACTGGGAAAAGTATTTCCAAAAAACTTACATGATAAAGGACTCTTTACACAAAGAGCCTCAAAACTCATTTTAAAACTCAATTTAAAAATGGGCCAAGGCCATTAATAGACATGTCACGAAAGAGGTCTTCCATCTGCTGGTTCGCTCCCCAGATGGCCGCAACGGCCAGAGCTGAGCTGATCCAAAGCCGGGAGCCGGGAGCTTCTTCTTGGTCTCCCACAGTAGTACAGGGTGCCAAGGACTTGGGCCATCCTCCACTGCTTTCCCAGGCACAATAGCAGGGAACTGGATCAGAGATGGAGCGGCCGGGACTTGAACCAGCATCCGTATGGGATGCCAATGCTGCAGGCCAGGGCTTTAACCCACTGCGAATATTTTCTAAAATGAAATCAATCTGAATGGGAGTTGAAATACAGTGCTCCCTTGCTGAACCTCCCTCTCCACAGTTTTCCTAAGAACCTAAGGTTTATGAGATCCACATTTTATAATCCATAGGAGTTGCTGGAATTTTACTTTTGGTCTCATTGAAAATACAATGTTTAAAAAAATACTATTTGAAGGCCAGCATCACAGAGAGAGGGAGAGACAGAGACAGAGAAGATCTTCCATCTACTGTATCACTCCCCAAATGACTGCAATGTCTGGGACTGGGCCAGACTGAAGCCAGGACCCCAGAACTTCCATCCAGGTCTCCCACATGGGTGTAGGGGTTCAAGCACTTAGGCCATCCTCCACTGTGTTCCAAGGCACATTATCAGGGAGCTGGATCTGAAGTGGAGCAGCATGGACTCAAACCAGCACTCTTATGGGATGCCAGTGTTGTAGGTAGTTGCTTAATCTGCTTTACCACAACACCAATCTTGAAAATAGTGGCTCACACTCTGGCCTCAGAATCAGCCCTTAAGGCATTCAGATCTGGCTGAAGAGCCCATGAGAGTATTTTAGGCATGGAAAGCCAAGACACTCTGGAAAAAAAAATAAGTAAATAAATAAAAAGACCTAAATGAAAGATCTCTGTGAGTGAGATCCCAGTGGAAAGAACGGGGCCATCAAAGAAGGAGGTACTTTTCTCTGAAGGGAGGAGAGAACTTCCACTTTGACTATGACCCTGTCGGAATAAGATCGAAGTTGGCAAGCTCAAAAGTCTTCCATAGCCTTGGCAACTCATGACTAGAGCCTAGGGAGATTACTGACGCCATATACAAGAGTGTCAAATTGTTAAATCAACAACAGGAGTCACTGTGTACTTATGTCTCATGTGGGATCTGTCCTTAATATGTTGTCCAATGTGAAGTGATGCTATAACTAGTACTAAAACAGTATTTTACACTTTGTGTGTCTGTGTAGGTGCAAACTGATGAAATCTTTACTTAACATATGCTGAATCGATCTTCTGTATATAAAGATAATTGAAAATGAAAAAAAAAACCTGGTGTTAAATTGGAAATTGCATACAAAATTAATCAATTTTTAAAAAATATCATGCAGGATCTCTGTCTTTAATGTGCTGTACACTGTTATTTAATGCTATAACTAGTACTCCAACATTATTTTTTCACTTTGTGTTGCTATGTGGGGGCAAACTGTTGAAATCTTTACTTAATATATACTAAACTGATCTTCTGTATATAAAGAGAATTGAAAATGAATCTTGATGTGATTGGAAGGGGAGAGGGAGCAGGAAAGGGGAGGGTTGCAGGTGGGAGGGAAGTTATTGGGGGGGGGGGGGGAGGCCATTGTAATCCATAAGCTGTACTTTGGAAATTTATATTCATTAAATAAAAGTTTAAAAAAAAGAAGATATACAGATAGCAAATGAGTACATAAAAAGATGTTCCATACAAAATATCATAATGGAAATGGAAATTTATTTTTCAATAAATCATTTTTCTTTTTAAAAACATTTATTTATATGAAAGGCTGAATTAGAGAGAGAGAGAGAATGAAAGATAAAGAGAGAGATCTTCCCTCTGCTGGTTCACTCCCCAAATGGCCACATCGTTTGAGGCTAGGCCAGGATGAAGCCAGAAGCCAGGAGCATCTTGTGGCCCTCCCACATGGGTACAGGGGCCCAGAGACTTGAACCATCTTCTGCTGCTTTCCCAGGCACATAAGGCAGGTGCTGGATTGGAAGAAGAGCATCTGGAACTTGAACTGGTGTCTATATGGGAGGCCACGACTGCAGGCAGCATTTTAACCAGGAGTGCCACAGTGCCAGCCAGAAATGCAAACATATAAACCACTACACAACTATTAGAAAGGCCAAATCTAGAACACCTGACAATGCTAAATGCAGTCAAAGGATATAGAGTAATAGTAACTTTAGTTTAATGCTTGTGGGAATTCAAAATGAACTGAGTTTGACAATTTTTACAAATCTAAACATAACCTTACCATATGATGCAGCAAGCTCACTCCTTGGTATTTACCCAAAGAGCTGAAAACTTATGTCCACACAAAAACCTGCACATGGATACTTATAGTCATTTTATTCATTATTGCTTAAACAGAAGCAACCAAGATATCCTTCAGTAGGATGGAATATTATTCAGTGCTAAAAAGAAATGAGCTATCAAGTCATGAAAATATGTAAGAAACTTAAATGCATACTGCTAAGTGAAAAAAAAACCAATCTGAAAAAGCTATATTCTATATGATTCCAAATGTTTGACATTCTAGAAAAGGCATAAGAATGGACACAGTAAAAAGATCAATGGTTGCAGGGACTGCCTCAAATAAATGAATAAAAATCTTTAAAAGAAAGTAACAAAGGAAGAAGTAAAAATAGAAACATCCTAAGAATAGAATATGAAACAACTGCAAAACGTGTCATAGAAGTGTTGATAAAAACAAGCTTTTGGTACTTTGCAAACATTAACAAAATTTATAATTCCTTAGGTTTTATGCACCACAAAAAAAGAAGGAAGGAAGGAAAGCAGGTAGGCAGGCAGGTAAGAAGGAAAGTGGTTGGCTGTTAGTGAAGAAGAAAGAAAGAGAGAATAACTAACATTAGAAACAAAAGACAAGGCAGAGAAGTCTAGATTTCTTAGTATGCTGATGGACCAAGCAGGCCCACGTGAGGCAGGACACTGAGGAAGGCCCAAACATCCAAGAGCAGCATGAAGTCCATGAGTCCTCCAAGGAAGAAATATTTATGAAGAATAGAGATCAGAGAGAAGACCATGAAATACACTAATGGAAGGAACAAATAAAAAGCAGCATAAGGTAACCATATGCTGGCTCTTCAATTATTTTCTTTTCTAAGTAAAAAGGCTAGAATTACATAAAATAAAATCAATTTAGAACAAAATGGCTTTATTAAGAACTATTTCCATAAGATTATACTAATACAGCAGAAGGCTGAAAATGAACTTAATTGTCCTGTTATGCATCTGAATAGTCCATTGAAAAATCAAGGTACTCATTAAGAGGGCACAGCCAAACTTCCTCCAGAGAATCATCCCTAATCTAGCTACCCAGGAATGGTCTAGTTCCAGATTTTATGTGCTGGGAAACACCTTTTTGGCACAATGCACTGATTGTTTTGTGTACTTTTAATTAAATAAATGTATATAAAAACTACCAAAGAACTCAGTGTTATATTTTATCTATGAGTATATATACTTATTTACTTATATTTGACATGCATGTTTCTGAGACATATCAAACCATGGTAGGTAAAACTGGAAAGTCATTAAAAATATAAACAACCAGTTTGGACCTAAATCTTCCAGAAACATGCCTCCCCTGGAGACAGCCCTTCCCTGCACAAGGCTCTCAGACTGTGCCCACAGGCTTTCGGTTTTAACAGAGGAAAATGCATCAAAGCACTGATCATTTGCCTTTAAATAATATAATAAAATATCAGGTATTAGTAGACACAGAATTTTGTAAAACAAACTTTCCTGGTATCCTTATAACCATAAGTATAAGAGAATCACTGCTCTCTGTCAATTCCTTGGGCTAACACTTAGGATATGTAGGCCAGGATGTGAAATTTAATGAGTGTATAGAGTCAAATAAATCATATATAATCCAGTTCTTCCTTCACATACAATCTTATTACTGAAAATGAAAAAAAAACTCCCCTAATCATGGATATCTCTTGATCAAAATGTTTATTAAATAATCTAATAATAAATAAAATGCATTGCCAATTCAAGGTCACAATGCTCTCACTGACGCTAAGTAACTTTAGGCAGATGTGAACTTATTTCCTATTCCCAACATCAACACACCCTGGACTTTCCTCCTTTCTCATTTTTGCTCATATGAGAATAAACCAATCCTGGCTTTCATTAGAGAAACCCAGCAAATACCTTCTCTTGCAGTTTCCCCCATATCTTCTCCATCAAAAGCCTTCCTTCTCCCCTAAGAATTCCATAGCACTTGCACTCTTTCTTCTTTATGATTCTTGTCCAATAATATAGTATAGTGTAGTTATTTCAGTGTCAACATCACATCCCCTATTTAATTAAAGAATCTGAAGGATAATATTTCTGCCTGATTTATAATATCCATCACAATTCCTGGGAAAACTCTCTAAAAAATTCTTTAAAATTTAAAAAAATCTTTAAAAACTATTTGTAAAACCACTGATGTAGTAATAAATGAGAGTGATTTCATTAGTAGTACAAAAATACAACTCTCCAGAAATACAAATACCAAACCTAGAGACAGCTGCCAACTTCTCATATGATACCACCTTTTTTCTGGGACCTTAACTTCTCAAATATTTAGTATTCATTCATTTAGAAAAATTTAAAATTTATGGAAAATAGTTACATGCCATACAAAATACAAATTAAGATCCTTAGAAATAACATAGACACTACTAATCAGGACCTCCAAAGGAAGTACCTACCTCACTTAAAATAGGAACTTGGGAATTGACAAGGTTTAATTATCAATTAGGACATTCTTACCCATGCAGTCCTTTCCACAAGAAGACAGAAGCAGCGAGGACAAAGGCTCCAGTATTTCTATATTCTCAAGGCATTTTGGTCTTCTAGATTCTGCTTATCTACACGACAATCAAATCCATAGAGGAATTAAATTTAATCACCTTGTTATTTAATAAATATCAGGCAGAGTTTCACAAGATAGATGGAAAAATAATTTCTAGTTCAGATTAATTTATAAAATGCCTATTCACCTGTAATTCACAGCTAAGATTCTCCATAGACCTCTGTAATCTTTAGCAGACAAATCTCAAAATACTTTTTTATTTAAATCACCTTTTCTAATTACTCTTATTAGGGAATTCCCAGAGATGTTAATTCCTTGCCATGTAGCAATTTGTAGTAGTAGCTTTGGTAAAAATGTTAAATACACATTATGGTATGGAGGAATGTGTGTGCATATGCCTGCATGTGTGTGCACACACATATACACATATGTGCACGTGCCTACACACACACACACACACACGTCCATGATCCAGTAGCTCCATATGAAGTTAAATAACAAATGCAATGAAGTACATTTGATGAATGAGCTTTAAATCAAATTCATTTTAATCAAATATTGGCCATCATCCTGAAAATATTATAGCTTCCTATTTATACAGAGTTTATCATCATCCTTGTCATCATCTGAAAGCAATAACATGGACAGTACATTATGCTGACTGTTGCATAGCATATTGTGATTTACTTGACATCAGAAAGAACTAAAAAGTCTAGACTGCATTCTAAGCTATTAGTTGGAAAGATAGACAAGCAGATGCCAAACAATGAAGATTTAGCAAAATAAACATTTGCAAACATTGAATGTTGAGTTAGGGATGTATATGAATGTACATGCAAAGGCAGGATTTTAAGAGGTTCCTAAAGGAAAAAAAGAGGCTTGGGAACATCAGAGAGAAATTCACAAAGGTGTGTAATCTAGAGTAATAGGTGTGTGAAACCACAACGGTAAGCCTGCCACTATGCTAGACAGTATAAATCATTACTTTATTGAAAATCTACATTTAGTAATACTAGCTCTGCTTTTTGTATTAATAATATTAATTTCTTAGACAAAGACATTGAAGTTTGAAAAGGCACAATACCTTGTTCAAGGACAAAGAGTAATAGACAGTAGAGCCAGTGTTCAACTCAGACACTTCTAACTCAAAAACTCCACTGTTAACCTCTTGGTATACTGCTTCTCACAATGAAATGAGCGAGGATAAACTTCTGCAGAAAGATGTAATGCCTTGGCCGGGGCCGTAGCTCACTTGGCTAATCCTCTTCTGTGGTGCCGGCACCCGGGTTCTAGTCCCAGTTGGCCGTAGCGGCCATTTGGGGGGTGAACCAACAGAAAAAGGAAGACCATTCTCTCTGTCTCTCTCTCTCATTGTCTAACTTTGCCTGCAATGACTCAAGACTCGGGATTTTTTTTTAAATCTGGAAGAATCACAGTAATGAGGAAAAGGAAATGACAGCAAAAAGTTCTTAGGGGTAGAACACAGACAAGTGTCGTCTTTGCCAGGGAAAGAATGCATTTTCCTAGGGGGAAAAAGATCAAATTTACTCTGTGATCAAAGTGCTGGAATAAAGTACTTGGATCACAAAGCATATATGGATTAAAATGATGATGCAGGAACAGGTACTAGAGACTTCACACATGGAAAAAACTTGTCATCCTAAAAAGTAGTTGCTTAACAAAATAACAAGCCCCAAAGCTATAAGTAAGCAATGGCTTAGATTGTTTAATTTTATATTTAAGTTTTTGCTACTCTAACCATAGCTCAAAATCAGTAGCAGCATTGCTTTTTTTGTAACTTTTATTTAGCAAATATAAAATTCCAAAGTACAGCTTATGAATTACAATGACCTTTTCCCCACCATAACTTCCCTTCCACCTGCAACCCTTCCATCTCCCGCTCCCACTCCCATTCCATTCACATCAAGATTCATTTTCAATTCTCTTTATATACAGAAGATCCATTTAGTATATATTAAGTAAAGATTTCATCAGGTTGCACCCACACAGAACATAAAGTGTAAAATACTGTTCCAGTACTAGTGATAGCATTAATTCACATTGAACAACACATTAAGGACAGAGATCCTACATGAGGAGTAAGTACACAGTGACTCCTGTTGTTGACTTAACGAATTGACACTCTTGTTTATGGCATCAGTAATCTCCCTAGGCTCTTGTCATGAGTTGCCAAGGCTATGGAAGCCTTTTGAGTTCACCGACTTTGATCTTATTTAGACAAGGTCATAGTCAAAGTGGAAGTTCTCTCCTCCCTTCAGAGAAAGGTACCTCCTTCTTTGATGGCCTGATCTTTGCACTGGGATCTCACTCACAGAGATCTTTCATTTAGGTTTGTGTTTGTTTGTTGTTTGTTTGTTTGTTTGTTTTGGTTTTTTTTGTTTTTGCCAGAGTGCCTTGGCTTTCCATGCCTAAAATACTCTCATGAGCTCTTCAGCCAGATTCAAATGCCTTAAGGGCTGATTCTGAGGCCAGAGTGCTGGTTAGGACATCTGCCATTCTATGAGTCTGCTGTGTATCCCACGTCCCATGTTGGATGGTTCTCTCCTTTTTTTTTATTCTATCAGTTAGTATTAGCAGACACTAATCTTATTTATGTGATCCCTTTGACTCTTAGACCTATTAGTATGATTAACATTAATGGAATTTTATAGAAATCTGGAGAGAACAGTGATCTGCCACCAACCTAGATAATGATAAAGAGTACAGCTGATAGCTGCTAAACATACAGAAACATATTTTCTATCAACCATATCAAAATCACTTCAAACATATAAAAAATACAAAGATTAATTTCTCCATAAATCTTTTAAAATTTAGAAAGTGATAGTACACGTATGCATCTTATGTGTTGGTTAATGCTACAATAAGGGAAAGCATGTGGGAAGTTCAGAGTCTCTCTTGAATGGTCTTCACCTGTTTAAGGGACTGCCAAAAATCAATGAGTGGTGTGTTAAGAAGTTTGAAACCGGCCAGCACCGCAGCTCAATAGGCTAATGCTCCACCTGCGGCACTGGCACCCCAGGTTCTAGTCCCAGTTGCTCCTCTTCCAGTCCAGCTCTCTGCTGTGGCCCAGGAGGGCAGTGGAGGATGGCCCAAGTCCTTGGGCCTTGCCCCGCATGGGAGACCAGGAGGAAGCACCTGGCTCCTGGCTTTGGATCAGCACGGTGTGCCGGCCGCAGCATGCCGGCCGCAGAGGCCATTTTGGAATGAACCAATGGAAGGAAGACCTTTCTTTCTGTCTCTCTCTCTCTCACTTGTCCACTCTGCCTGTCAAAAAGAGAGAGAGAGAGAGAGAGAGAGAGAGAGAGAGAGAGAAAGAGATAATATTTACCACACCACACCTGGCTGTGTCATCTTAGGCACTCCCTTAACCAAGGAGAACTAAACAGAGCTACAAGGCCATACCCACTACAAGCCTCTAGATATTTACTGAAAGTAGACAATACACTTATCTGCAGAATCATAGTACAAAGATAAAAGCCACCACAGCAAAAAAAAAAAAAAAGGAAGAAGAAGAAACCAATAAGAACCTCCACAAATGCCAAACAACAAACACACCAATCCTAGAAACAAGAATAAGGAAGACAACATGATCCCCCCAAAAGAACACAACACTTCAATACTATATTGCAAAGATAATAAGATGGAAGAAATGCAAGAAATGAAATTCAAAAAGCTGATCATAAGATACATAGAAGTGGGGCCTGCGCTGTGGCTTAATGGGTAAAGGCACCACCTGCAGTGCTGGCATCCATAAGGATGCCTGTTCAAGTCGCAGCTGCTCCAATTCCAATGCAGCTCTCTGGTATGGCCTGAGAAAGCAGTAGAACATACCCCAAGACCTTGGGCTCCTGCATCTGCATGGGAGGCCCAGAAGAAGCTCCTGTTTCCTGGCTTCAGATCAGCACAACTCTGGCCATTGTGGCCAATTTGGGAGTGAATGAGGGGATGGAAGACCTCTCTCTCTCTCTTTCTCTCTCTCTCTGCTTCTCCTTCTCTCTCTGTGTAACACTTTTAAATAAATCTTTAAAAAAATCACTACCACAATCCCCTTTTGGTTTTATAGGAAAAAAAGACTACACAGAAGTAATCAGAAGCAAGTGCATGAACTATTGAAATCCGTACAGGAAGTGAAAGAATATTTCTCCCATGAAATTGAGATCTTAAAGAGAAATCAAAATAAAATGAAGAATTCAGTAAAACAAATAAAAAACACAATGGAGATCCTTAATGACAGAATTGGTGAGGCAGAAGAAAGAGTATCAGACTTAGACGACAAATCACAGGAAATTATACAGTCAAACCAAATACAAGAAGATGAAATTAGTAATCTAAAAAACACTGTAGAGAATCTACAGGACACTATAAAATGAAGCAATCTACAAGTTCTAGGAATTCCTGAAGGTGTGGAAAGAAAGGATTAAAAGGCCTTTTTAGTGAAATCATAACAGAAGACTTCCAAATTTGAAGAAAAAAAGGGACATCCAAGTACAGGGATCACACAGAACTCCTTTTAGACATGATCAGAAAAGATCTTCACCACGACACATTGTAATCAAATTCACCACAGGAAAACATAAAGAGAAGATTCTAAAATGTGCACAAGAGAAATGCCAGATTACTTTCAGACGATCGCCAATTAGACTTACAGCGGACTTCTCATCAGAAATCCTAGGCTAGGAGAGAATGGTGAGATATTGTCCAAGTCTTAAGAGAAAAAAAAATGTCAATGCAGAATATTATACCCTGCAAAGTTCTCATTTCTGAATGAAGGTGAAATAAAGACCTTCCATAACAAACAGAAATTGAAAGAATCTGTCCCCACCAGTCCAGCCCTACAAAAGAAGCTTAAGGATGTGTTGCACACTGAAACTCAGAAACATGGTCATCAATACAAAATAAGGTAAAGGAAGAAAATCTCTTAATAAAATTTCAAAGGAAATTCAAAGTAAAAAATAAGAATTTTTTTGGAAAAATGGGAGGGCAAAGTCATTACCTATCAATAGTCACCTTGAATATAAATGGCCTCAACTCTCCAGTTAATAGACGGAGACTGGCTGAATGGATTAAAAAAGAAAACCCATCTGTTTTCTGCCTACAAAAAACACATCTCACCAACAAAGATGCACGCAGAGTGAAAGTGAAAGGATGGAAGAAGATATTCCATGCAAACAGAAATCAAAAAACAAAATAGAAATCAAAAGACAAAATAGACTTCAACACAAAAACTGTTAAAAGAGACGAACAAGGGCACTATTTAATGATTGAAGGATCAATTCAACAGGAAGATGTAACTATTATAAATGTGTATGCACCTAGTTATAGGGCACCTTGCTATTTAAAAGAAATGTTAACAAATACCATATGTTCTCCATTGTCAGTGAGAACTAATAGAATACCTAAAACAAAATCTATATAAGTGAAATTAACACTTTGAAAAGGGATGACTTGAGCTGCCCTTGTCTTGACTGTTGAGAACAGTTTCATTTTCTTTGTTTTTTTTTCCTCATACTATTTCTTGAACTCTTTACTTAACATAGAATTAATCATATGTGTATAAAGTCAACTAAAAATAGATCTCAGTAAAAAATAAGTGTGGGAATAAAAGAAGGAGGAGGAAGTTTGTAACTGTAAAGCTGTATAGTTCTGTATGAATTTCTACAGACTTAATTCTAAGAGTGCAGTTTAAAAACTTATTATGGGACTCCAAATCCCATTAAGCTTGGTGGTAAAAATGCCATCTTAATTGTTAAAGTGATCATATTAAGTGTTAAAGTGAATATATATATATATATATATATATAGGATTAAGTGTTAAAGAGATCATATAAATAGGATAAAGAGCCGGTAATAATAATAGAATTAAAAAGGAGAGAAATGTCCAACATGTAAAACAGTCCACACAGCAGATTCATAGAATAACTATCATTTTAATTTACATTCTGAACTCAGAATCAGCCCTTAAGGCTTCCTGGACTGGCTAAAAACCCCATGAGAACAATTCCCATAGAAAGCCAAAACACTATGGCAAAAAAAAATATTCTACATGAAGGATCTCTGTGAGTGAGATCCCAGTGGAAAGAAGTGGTCATCAAAGAAGGATGTACTTTTCTCTAAAGGAAGGAGAGAATTTCCACTTTGCTTATGGCCTTGTCCAAATACTGATGGAGTCTGGACTCAAAATGCTTCCATAGCCTAGGCAGCTCATTTCAAGAGTCATGGGTAGTCAGTGACATCATACATAAGAGTGTTAATTGCTAAGTCAACAAGAGTCACTGTGCACTAACTCTGCATGTAGGACCTCTGTCTTAAATGAGTTGTATTGAGAGTTAACTGTAAAACCAGTTCTCAAACAGTTTTTTCTTCCTCTGCGTTTGTGTGTTTCTGTGTGTGTGTGTGTGTATGTGCAAATTGTTGAAATCTTAGTATAGAGTTGGTCTTCTGGGTACAAAGTTAATTGAAAATGAATCTTAATAAAGAATAGGACTGGAAAGGGGAGAGGAAGGAGAAGGATGGGTGGGACTACGGGTGGGAGGGCTGATATGTTGAGAAGAATAACAATATTCCTAAAGCTGTATTTATGAAATTTGTGTTTCTTAAAAAATAAAGAAAAATTTTCAAAAAAAACTGTTTAACTTAATACTCTTTATCTAGGAGTAACAAACACTTTTACCTAATGACATCATTAACAAAAACAAATACTGGGCTTCAAAATAACATGTAAAGAAAGACCAAATTTTGTAAAACAAAATAAAAGTGTGATGCAATTTCATGATGTTTCAGCTTTCTTATTTCCTAGTATTTCTAAAGCCAATATGATATAGAAATTTTGTACTATTTAAGACACCACTTAAGATGCCCACGTTCCCTATCAGAGTACCAAAGTTCAAGTCCTGGCTCCACTTCTAATTCCAGTTTCCTGCTAATGTGTACCCTGGAGACAGCAAGTTATGGCTCAAGTACTTGAGTCCATGTACCATTGTGGGAGACCCACATTCTGGACTCTTGGCTTCAGCATGGTCTAGCTCCAGTAGCTGTGGACATTTGGGAAATGAATCAGTGTTTGGAGGATCTCCATCTCTGTGTCTCTGCTTTTTAAATAAATTGAAAATCAATAAAAAATTTAAAATAAATAAAATACATCTTATGTATATATATAATTATCAAAAGTTAATATGATGAAGAAAAATATAATAAACTTACTTTCAATAACCAAAATAATCACCTAATGACAATTTATCCATTTGTTATAGTAATTCTTCATGGAGACATGTGTTGTTCAGGTAACTAAAGATAGGGTTATTTTCCCACATCTTTAATTTCACTTATTAAAATTTTATTCATTTTTTTAAAATATTAAGGAACAGGTAGTTTTTAAACTATTGGTAACCATGCCTTCAACATAAATATAACCTCACAATCACTGTGAAGCCTTCTGCAATTTGGAGATTGGATTAACCACACAGAAGGAGGCAAGTGACATTTGCCCACCTCAAAATCCAAACTGATAGTAAAGTCAAGGTTAGAATTTGAAAAGTTTACACTAGAAAAATCCTCTACAATGAAATTTCTGATTTTCCACCATTTTTGGATTGTTATACATACAGTAAATGTCAAAGATAACCAATAGTAAACAAGAAAAAACAAGAAGTGACATTGTGTAAAATATTTTTACATCAAGTTAAAAATTTTTGGACAAGTTCATTTTAAAATTATAAAAAAATGATAAGTAGGACCAATTTTCCAAACAGCCTATACACCCCTTAGGAACTCAACATTTACTGCCAATAATATAAACAGATGAAATGAACATCCCTTTAACTCTTTTAAAAACTGACTTAGTATTTAAAACATTTTCACAAGCTTCAGGCCCAGATGGATTCAGTAGTGGATTTTACCAAATGCCTGAGGAGGAATATATTGATTCTACATGGAATTCTACATTAAATCTACATGGGAACTTACAGAGAATTAGCACAGGCAAAAACAATTCCCAACTCTTCTTGTGAAGCAACAATTAAGGCAAAATAAGACAGATACAAGAAAAAACAAGTCTACAGAAATCGCCTCAAGAACATAGATGCAAATATTCCCTATAAAATTTTAGTAAATAAATTTCAATGATATCTAAAAAAGAATACATTATAACAAAATGGAGTTTATCATATAATGGAAATTGGCTTAACAATCAAATATCAATAAATGAAATCCACCATAGAAACCCATATGCTCATCCCAATAGATTAGGTAGGAAAAAAGTCTATAGCAATTGGTGACTACATGAAGAAATTGAAAAGGTACCAAATAAATGAGCTATCAATGTATCTCAAGGACCTAGAAAAGAAAAAACAAACCCAATATCAGCAGAAGGAAATAAGTAATTAAAAATAGAGAAGAAACAAAATTGAGACCAAAAAATATACAAAAAGATCAGTGAAATGAAGAGCTGTTTTTTTGAAAAAATACACAAAATTGATACACCATTGGCCCAATTGTCTAACAAAAAGAAAAAGTCCCAAATTAATAATAACAGAGATGAAAAAGGAAATGTCATACATATAACACAGAAATAAAAAGAATCATAAGATATTATTACAAAGTGTTATATGCCAACAACTTGGAAAATCTAGAAGAAACAGATACATTGCTGGACATATATGATCTAACAAAACTGAGTCATGAAGACAAATAAAACCTACAGGGACCAATAACCACAATGAAGATTAAATCAGTAATAAAGACACTCCCAAATAAAGAAAAACTAAGGATTAAATGGATTCACTGTTGCATTATTCCAGACTTTTAAAGAACAACTAATTCCATTGTCAAGCTATTGAAAACAATTTGGCTGGCGCTGTGGCTTAACAGGCTAATCCTCCACCTTGTGGCGCCGGCACACCGGGTTCTAGTCCCAGTTGGGGCGCCAGATTCTATCCCGGTTGCCCCTCTTCCAGGCCAGCTCTCTGCTATGGCCCGGGAAGGCAGTGGAGGATGGCCCAAGTCCTTGGGCCCTACACCCACATGGGAGACCAGGAAAAGTGTCTGGCTCCTGGCTCCAGATCAGCACGATGCGCCGGCCGCAGCGGCCATTGGAGGGTAAACCAACGGCAAAAGGAAGATCTTTCTCTCTGTCTCTCTCTCTCTCACTATCCACTCTGCCTGTCAAAAAACAAAAAGAAAAGAAAAAAAAAGAAAAGAAAAAAAAGAAAACAATGTAAAGGGAGAGACTCCTCCTGAACTCCTTCTATGAGGCCAGCATCACATTAATTCCTAAACCAGAAAAAGATACAACAGAGAAAGAGAACTATAGAGCAATATGCCTGATGAATATACATGTAAAAATCCTCAACAAAATACTAGCTAATCAAATCCAACAACACATCAGACAGATCATCCCCCCAGAACATGTGGAATTTAACCCTGGCATGCAGGGATGGTTCAATATTCACAAATCAATGCAGTACAACACATAAACAAACTGAAGAACAAAAAACATATGATTATCTCAATAGATGCTGAGAAAGCATGTGACTAAATACAACATCTCTTTATGATGAAAAGCTTGGGGAAACTGTGTATAGAAGGAACATTCCTAACACATTTGAAGCCATTTTTGACAAACCCACAGCATCTTATTGAATGAGGAAAAAGTTGGAAACATTCCCACTAAGATTCAGAACAAGACAAGGACACTCATTCACCACTGCTATTCAATATAGTCCTGTAAGATTTAGCCAGAGCCCTTAGGTAAGAAAAAGAAATCAAAGGGATACAAATTAGAAAGGAGGAAGTCAAGTAATCCCTATTTGTAGATGACATGATTCTATATTTAGGGGAATAAAAGACTCCATTAAGAGACAACTGGAACTCGTAAAAGAGTTCGATACAGTTGCAGGATATAAAATTAAAACATAAAAATCAATAGCCTTTGTATACATAGACAAAGCCATGACTGAGAAAGAACTCCTAAAATCAATCCCATTCAAAATACCTATAGGAAAAAATTTAAAACCTTGGAATAAATTTAACTCAAGGATGTCAAAAATCTCTATGTAGCAAATTAACAAAATATTAAAGAAAGACATAAAAGACACAAGTAAAAGAAAAAATCTTCCATGTTCATGAATTAGAAGTATTAATATAATCAAAATGTCCATATTACCAAAAGCAATTTACATATTCAATGTAATCCCAATCAAAATATCAATGGCATTCTTCACATATCTAGAAAAAATGCTAAAATTCATATGGAAACCTGATAGATCTCAAATACCTAAATCAATCTTAAACAACAGAAGAAAGCTGGAGACATCATAATAACAGATTTCAAGACATATTACATGGCAGTTATAATCAAAACAGCCTGGTACTGTCGTAAAAATAGATGTGTAGAAAAATGAAACAGAATAGAAACTCCAAAAATCAATCCACACATCTACAACAAACTAATCTTTAACAAAGGAACTAAAATCAATCCAAGTAGCAAAGACAGTCTCTTCAACTAATGGTACTGGGAAAACTGGATCTCTGTGCAGAAGTATGAGACTAGATGCCTATCTTTACCAAAAAATCCACTGAAAATGGATCAAAGACCTAAATCTAAAGCCCAATACCATCAAATTACTAGAGAACACTGGGGAAACTCTGAAAGACATTGGCACCAGCAAAGATTTCTTGGAAAAAATCCCTGAAACACAGGTAATCAATGACAAAAATAACAAAAGGGATTACATCAAGCTGAGAAGCACATTGCAAAAGAAATACTCATCAAAGTGAAGAGGCAACAGACAGAATGGGAGAAAATATTTTCAAACTCTGCAACTGATAAAGGATTAATATCCAAAATCTATAAAGAGCTTAAGAAACTCGACAACAAAACAATCCAGTTAAGAAATTGGCAAAGATCTTATGCAGGTGTTTTTCAGAAGAAGAAATTCAAATGGCCAACAGACAAACGAAGAAATGCTCATGGTCACTAGCATCAAGAAAATTAAAATGAAAACCACAATGAGGTTTCACCTCACTCCAGTTAGAATGGCTCTCATACAGAAATCAAAAAACAATAAAGGCTGAAGAAGATATGAGGGAAAAGCTACCCTAAACCACTGTTGGTTGGAATGCAAACTGGTGCAGCCACTGTGGAAGACAGTATGGAGATACCTCAGAAAGCTGAAAATAGATCTACCACATGATCCAACAATCCTACTCATGGGAATTTACCCAAAGGAATTGAAATCAGCATATGAAAGAATTATCTGTACCCTCATGGTCATTGCAGTTCATTTCACAGGAGTTAAGATTTGGAATCAACCCAGATTTCCAACATCTATCTGATGGCTAGATAAAGAAATTATGGTATATACACTATGGAATACTACTCAGTGATAAATAAAATAAAATCCTGTCTTTTACAACAAAATGGATGAAACTGGAAACCATTATACTTAGTGAAATTAGCCAGTCCCAAAAAGACAAATACCATATTTTTTCCCTCATTTATGGTTATTAACAGAGTACCCAAAATGTAATGTATAGGACTGAAAATGATATTTTGAGATTTACTGATTATTTGCAGCCCTGTTCTTGACTGTTGAGGAACTGTATTTTTTTCTTCAGACTATTTGTTGAACTCTCTACTTAGTGAAGGGTTAACTTATGAGTATAAAAAAACTGAAAGTAGATTATTGTACAAATTAAAAGAAAGAATAAGATAGGATGGAGGAGGGGGGATGGGAACATAGGCAGGAAGGAGGGTAGGGTGGGAAGTATAACTATGTTCCTAAATCTTTTTATATGGAATACATGAAACTTGTATGCCTTAAATAAAATTTTTAAATAAAGAAGTGGAATAGCCAAGATTGGAACTAGTGCCCATACGAGATGCTGTCATTACCGGTGGTAGCTTAACTTGCTGTGCCACAATTCTAGCCCACTTTTCAATTCTTTTGTAATAGCACTTGGCTTAAAATACAACAAATTGTAAAGCTATACAAAAGTAGATTCTTTCTTTACAACCTTTTTCTATACTTTTATTTTATTTTGTAAACTTTCTGTTAAAAACTAAGTTTTTTAAATGTTGAGACACACACATTAGCTGAGACTTACACAGGGTCAGAATTAACAACCATTACTGTCTTCCACCACCACATACTATCCCACTGGAAATTCTTCAAGAGCAAAAACCAGCATGGAGTCATCATCTCCTATAATAAGAATGCCTATTCTAGATACCTCCAGAAGGAATGAGATTGTTTTACAGTTAACTTTTTTAAATAGATAGAAGTATTACATTCAATACTACTTATAAAAATATTAAATATTAAGCCAGTAATATAATAATTCACCATCATTTTCAAGAAGTATGTCCTGTACATAATTGTATGTGTTATGTTTTTCCCTAATTTGTAGCACAGTGGGTTAATTTATACCACAAACAGGAGTAAGGCATTTTGTTCAACATTATGATAGCTACAGTATCACTAAGTAATTGTATTTTTCACCTGCATTATAATCTTACATGACCACTGTTATACATACTATCCATCAGTGACTGAAATGTTATGTGTCACATGACTGTGTGTGGTCTTCCTAACTTTATAGAGATTACTCTGGACCTTGGGAGATGTCCATATCTATTGATCCATTAATTCTACAAGAAACCTACATCAAGAAAATAATCAAAGATGAAGAGACACATATTTTTGTATGCAAATCCATCCACTATGAACATATTTCCCATTAATACTATCAACTGTAAAGTCCACAATAGATGGTCTGTTAAATAATAATGGTTTATAAGCAAATAGAGCTTAAACATTGTTTTTAAAAGCTCAATCACCGCCGGCGCCGTGGCTCAACAGGCTAATCCTCCGCCTTGCGGCGCCGGCACACCGGGTTCTAGTGCCGGTCGGGTTGCTGGATTCTGTCCCGGTTGCCCCTCTTCCAGGCCAGCTCTCTGCTGTGGCCAGGGAGTGCAGTGGAGGATGGCCCAAGTGCTTGGGCCCTGCACCCCATGGGAGACCAGGAGAAGCACCTGGCTCCTTCCTTTGGATTAGTGCGGTGCGCCGGCCGCGGCGGCCATTGGAGGGTGAACCAACGGCAAAGGAAGACCTTTCTCTGTCTGTCTCTCTCTCTCTCACTGTCCACTCTATCTGTGAAAAATTAAAAAAAATTTAAAAAAGCTCAATGACCAATATATACTCAAATTATGATTTTGACCGGAAAATAAAGCACAAAATATGTTGATGGTATAATTCCTCTTCTGTTACATATATCATATTTCAAACTTTGACACATATATTCACTATTCAGAAAAATATAAACACAAAATAATGAAGAGTTACTCTGGATAATATAATGTGCAATTTTTTTCTTCAAACTTTACTGTATTTTTCAACTTTTCTATCATAATGTGTCACTTTCATAAACAGGAAAAAAATTTACCACAATAACATAAGGAAGAATCAGAATGAGAAATCGAGTTCCAGCAGTGCAGAGGTTGTTTTGAATAACTAAGAGAAGCACAAAGCAAAAAGCATTTTTAAAAATTACATGGGAACATTGGTTAATAACAGTAACAAAAAAGATGTACCATCATCTTTTTCAGATGCTGCTAACTCAAAAAGTAATTTACAGAGAAAAGGGGTCTGCTTTTGAAGTAGTTTATAATGTGGAACAGCAGATGTCACTTAGTCTTATATTGTACGCACTTAAAAGAATCCCTTAAAAACAAGCTTAAAGGATCGCAACTAAAATTAAGAAAAATAAATTTTAAAAATTCATTGTAAAATCACATTATATGGAGAACACCTAAAGACCCTGGGAGCACTAATCCTATGGAAGAGAAAATATAAGCAGACAGGTGGTTTGTACCTAGTTAAGAAATAGCTAACAGTTAGAGCTAATGATGAAAAAGGGATCTCTTGTTGGGCAATGAGTTCCCCCACTCAGGAATTGCTATCCACCAAGTATATGGAATGTCACTGTGCAAAAGAACTCACCTGGAAACTACTTTAGAATCTGTTGTTGTTTTTAAATATATCCTTCTTAACCTTGTATTAGAGAGAGGAGCTCTCGGCATCAGAGGGGTATTTAAACTAACTGTTCTCTAATGATCCTCCTAATCTACCATGAAGTGATGTTAATATTATGGAGATTTAATCCATATTTCTCACATTTCTTTTTAAATCAAACTGTAAGTACAGCTGATGTTCCATCAACTAATGGACAGTCAGTGATTATTCTCAGCCTTCTTGACAGTTCATTAGCACTACCACTGGAGGAGGAGGGGGCAAAGACAGGTTCATTCAAATGAAAAATTACAATGATGATGTCATACAAGAGCTAATTAGTATTATGTGTATGTATGCTGACTTAACACTCTGTCCTTATTATCTGTGTACCTTTGCAGTTGGTATTTTTTGTTGATTAAACCTACAATTAAAGGTTTATAAGACATTTATCATCTCAAGTTTCCTTGAAGTGCCTAATAGGTAACAATATTAACAAGATAATACTGAGCTCAGCTAGTCCTACTCACAGTTCTGGTTTTACCACAATTGAATACACTTTATATAAATGGTTGCTCCTTTGTTCTGCCCTATCATGACTTCCAAGGTAAATGTCATTCACTCTAGAAGCATCATCTATTACTATTTTTAGGCTTCATTACTCAAGATTTCCAGATAGGTTCCTTATTCAGAGAGTTTACTTATGGAATATATGCTACACTGACTATCTAAAAGATTGCTTTTTGGAGTTGTAGTTAAAAATAACATAAAAGATTTACCATTATGTTTAGCAATTTATTTCAGAACAGTTTTAAATTTACAAAACAAAAATTGTGAACTAGTATCAGAGTTTCCAAACACCTTACAGCCTGCTGATCCTATTATTAACATCTCATATTAGTAACTTAATCACAATTAATGAACCACTACCAGTTTAACTTACTTTTTATCAGTTCATTATATCTCTCCCACCCTTCCCAGCCTCTAGTAATCAATATTCTGCATGCAGATTGAGTTTTGAGGTTTTGGTTCATTTGTTTATTTAAAGCTCACACATTTTAGAGAAAACATGCAATATTTATCTTTCTGTGGTTGGCTTATTTCATTCAACATTATGTCCTCCAGTTCCATCTATTTTGCTGCAAGTGACAGTTTTTCATTCTATGGCTAAATAGTATTCCATTGTGTATACAGACAACACTTTCTTTACCATTCATCTGACAATGGGCACCATGACTGATTCCATATTTTGGCTATTGTGAAAACTGCTGTGATAAACATGATGGAACTTAACCTTCTTTTTAAAATGTACAGTTCAGTAGTGTTAAGTATACTCACCTTGTTGTGATAAAGATCTCCAGAACTTGTTAATCATACACAAATGAAAACACCACATACTAAACAGCTCCTCTTTCCCCCTGGCCCCTGTCCCTGGTAACCAACATTCTAATTTCTAATTTTAAGAATTTGCTTTTTTGATATATTTTCTCCAATTTGTCTTCTTGCTTGTGAAAATGGAGCAAATGCAGACTAATGTTTCTGCTTACATCTATTATTGTAAGAATCAATCGTTATTCAAATATTAAATTTGTCTGAGAGCCATAATATGTATCATTTTAATGCTATTGCAACCATAAAAGCAATTTGAAGAGTAATGGACATTTTTTCTTATAATACCTAGAAAGTGACTGTTAAAAAATAATGTAAAAGGCATTTAAGTAACTTTTCTTCAAACTTTTGTTCAAATATAGCAAGAATATAATTAGTTGAACAAGTTGGCTAACTCTGTAATATATGTCACCTACTCAACTTGCAAACCTGCAGCAGTGACAAGCTTTGCAATAAAATAAAAACCTCTACTTCCTCCAAAAAAATTACATTCTGAAAGATGAAGTAAAATACCTCCAATTTTCTGATTCTCCCAGGACGAAAGTATATGTAAAAGAGAGGCTAGAAAAATATTTCTTAACTTTTTAATTTATCAAGTTAAGCTGCTGCAATTAGAAGACATTCATTTTTCTCACCACCAAGTAATCACTTCCACATTATTGGACCGCTTCATGAGTTTTACTGCTTCATTGCCATTTAATGATCCTGGAAATAAGCCAACATATTTTTTTGAATTTTTTTTTTTCTAAAAAAGGAGGAAAAAATATAAGAAGTAATTTTGGGCAATGAAGCACCTCAAGTATTTCATTTCAGATTATTCTTCCTCTTTTGTAAATATTTTAAAAATTAAATATTTTTCATTTACCATTTCTCAGTGACAGATACTTTTCATTTATTTTTAAATTTTGTTTAAAGAATACAACTTCATGTGTTTAATATATTCAGATTTGGAAACATGATGCTTCTCGCCCCCTATATCACTCTGCCGTCCTTCTGTCTCCCTCTAATTGTTCTTTTTTTTTTAAATTTTGTAAGGTGAACAAATTTCACATGTCATATATATAGATTCTTCCACCCATGCTCCCACCCTTTCTCCTGCTCCTTCTCTTATTCCATCTCTTAATTTTTTTAACTTTTATTTAATAAATATAAATTCCCAAAGTACAGCTTTTGGATTACAGTGTTTCCCCCCGCCCCCCATAACTTCCATCCAACCCACAACCTTCCCATATCCCGTTCCCTCTCCCCTTCCATTCACATCAAGATTCATTTTCAATTCTCTTTATATACAGAAGATCGATTTAATATATAGTAAGTAAAGATTTCAACAGTTTGCACACACACAGAAACACAAAGTGTAAAGTACTTTTTGAGTACTAGTTATAGCATTAATTCACATTGTACAACACATTAAGGAAAGAGATCCTACATGAGGAGTAAGTGCACAGTGACTCCTGTTGTTGACTTAACAAATTGACACTCTTGTTTATGGCCTCAGTAACCTCCCTATGCTCTTCTCATGAGTTGTCAAGGCTACGGAAGCCTTTTGAGTTCGCTGACTTTGATCTTATTTAGACAATGTCATAGTCAAAGTGGAAGTTCAATTCTCCCTTCAGAGAAAGGTACCTCCTTTTTCGATAGCCCTATCTTTCTACTGGGATCTCACTCACAGAGATTTTTCATTTAGGTTTTTTTTTTTTTTTTTTCCTTAGTGCCTTGGCTTTGCATGACTAAAATACACTCATGGGCTCTTCAGCCAGATCCGAATGCCTTAAGGGCTCCGATCTTATTTAAACAAGGTCGTAGTCAAAGTGGAAGTTCTCTCCTCCCTTCAGAGAAAGGTACCTCCTTCTTTGATGGCCTGTTCTTTCTACTGGGATCTCACTCACAGAGATCTTTCATTTAGAGGTGGTTTTGTTTGTTTGTTTGTTTGTTTGTTTTGCCAGAGTGCCTTGGCTTTCCATGCCTAAAATACTCTCATGGGCTTTTCAGCCAGATTCGAGTGCCTTAAGGGCTGATTCTGAGGCCAGAGTGCTGTGTAGGACATCTGCCATTCTATGAGTCTGCTGTGTATCCCGCTTCCCATGTTGGATCATTCTCTCCCTTTTTAATTTTTTCAGTTAGTATTAGCAGACACTAGTCTTGTTTATGTGATCACTTTGACTAGTAATCCTTTCATTATGATCAATTGTAAACTGAAACTGATCACTTTAACCAGTCAGATGGCATTGGTATATGCCACCTTCATGGGATTGTATTGGAATCCCCTGGCGCATTTCTAACTCTACCATTTGGGGCAACCCCGATTGAGCATGTCCCAAATTGTACATCTCCTCCTCTCTTATTCTCACTCTTACATTTAACAGAGATCGCTTTTCAGTTAAATTTAAACACTTAAGAATAATTGTGTTTTAATTAAAGAGTTGAACCAGTAGTATTAAGTAGAAAAAAAAATACTAAAAGGGGGCCAGTGCTGCAGCTCAATAGGCTAATCCTCCACCTGCAGCACCAGCACCCCGGGTTCTAGTCCTGGTCAGGGCACCGGATTCTGTCCCGGTTGCTCCTCTTCCATTCCAGCTCTCTGCTATGGCCTGGGAGTGCAGTGGAGGATGGCCCAAGTCCTTGGGCCCTGCACCCGCATGGGAGACCAGGAGAAACACCTGGTTCCTGGCTTCGGATCAGCATGGTGTGCCAGCCGCAGCACACCAGCCACAGAGGCCATGGGGGGGTGAACCAACGGAAAAAGGAAGACCTCTCTCTCTCTCTCTCTCTCTGTCTGTCTCTCTCTCTCTCTCTCTCTCTCTCTCTGTCCACTCTGCCTGTCAAAAAAAATACTAAAATGGACAAAGCATTAAGTTGTACATCAACAGTCAGGGCAAGGACTGATCAAGTCACTGTTTCACTTCAAAACGTTTCCTTTTTGGTGCTCGGTTAGTTGTCACTGATCAGGGAGAACATAGGATATTTGTCCCTTTGGGACTGGCTTATTTCACTCAGCATGATGTTTACCAGATTCCTCCATTTTGTTGCAAATGACAGGATTTCATTTTTTATTACCGCTATATGCCCATCTCTTAATTTACACAATGATCTACCTTCAGTTTATTTTATTCTCACAAAATTGAAACAACTAGTGAAAAGAAAAAAAAAACCACTATTCCTCAAGAACAGAGGCAAGGGGAATACATAATCATCAAATTTAAAAATTTCAATTTCAATCTTATACATTACAGTTTGAGCACCCTATTAGTTACCAGAGATCAGGGAATACATGATATCTGTCTTTCTGGGACTGGATTATTTCAATGTGTATAATGGTTTTCAATTGTATCTATTTTATTGCAAAAGACAGGATTTCATTCTATTTTTATGGATGAGTAGTATTTCATATTTTGTTTATCTCATGATTTCTTTTTCTAGTCATCAGTAGACTGACATATGGGTTGACTGCATATCTAAGCAACTGTGAATTCAGCTGTGATAAATTAGGGGGCACAGATAATTCTTTCATATGCTGATTGTATTTCTTTTGGGAAAACTCCCAGGAACAGGATTGTTGGGTATATGTATGGTATATATGTTTTCAGCTTTCTGAGATATCTCCATACTGTCTACCACAATGTCTGTACCAGTTTAAATTCCAACCAAAAATGGATTCAGGTACCTTTCTCTTCACATTCTCGCCATAATTTATTGTTTGTTGGTTTCTGTATGAAAGACATTCTAACTGGGATGAGGTGAAACCTTATTGTGGTGTTTATTTGCATTTCCCTGACAGCTATGATTCTCAACATTTTTCACGTGTTCAGTGTCAATTGAATTTCCTCTTTTTCAAAAAATACCTGCTTAAGATCTTTGCCCATTTCTTAACTGGACTGTTTGTTTTGTTGTTGTTGAGTTTCTTGAGCTATTTATAAATTGTTTTATTAATCCATTATCAGTTGCAGAGTTTATAAATATTTCCTCCCATTCTATCAGTTGCCTCTTCCTTTTTCTGAGTGTTTCCTTTGCAGTGCAGATGATTTTCAGCTTGATGTATTCCTGTTTGTCTATTTTTGCTTTAACTGCCTGTGCTTCTGGGATCTTTTGTAAGTCTTTACCTATATCAATGTCTTGCAGTTACCTCAATATCAATATTCTCCTCTAGTATCTTGATGGTATCAGGTCATAGATTTAGATCCTTGAATTCTTTTGAGTTGATTTTCTATAAGGTGTAAGATAGAGGCATTCTTTCATACTTCTGCACATGAAAATCCAGTTTCCCTGGGACCATTTGTTGGAGAGACTGTATTTTCTCTAGGGATCGATTTTAACTCCTCTGTCAAAGATTAGTTGATTGTAATTGTGTAGATTGATTTCTGGAGTTTCTTTTCTGTTCCATTGGTTTACATGGCTGTTATTGTGCCACTACAGGACAGTTTGGATTATAACAGTGCTATAGGATGACTTGAAATCTGGTATTGTGATGCCTGCAGCTTTCTTTTGTTATTTAAAATTGCTTAAGCCATTTGGGATCTACTGAGTTTCCACATGAATTTTCGCATCTTTTTTTCTAGATCTGAGAAGAACGTTCTTGGAATTTTGATTAGGATTGCATTGAATCTGTAAATTGCTTTTGGTACAATGGACATTTTGATGGTATTAATTCTACCAATTCATGAGCATACAAGATTTTTGCAGTTTTATGTTTTTTATTTCTTTAATATTTTATAATTTTCATTGAATAGAAATTTCACCTCCTCCTCCTTGGTTAAATTTATCCCCAAGTATTTAAATTTTTTGTAACTTTGGAGATGAGATTGATCTTAGGAGTTCGTTCTCAGCCATGACATTGTCTGTGTATAGAAAGGCTACTGATTTTTGTGTGTTAATTTTATACCCTACCACTTTATCAAACTTTTTTATGAGTATGAATAGTATCTTAGTGGAGTCTTTTGGTTCCCCTATATACAGAATCATGTCATCTGCAAACAGGAATTTTTTTACTCCATCCTTTCCAATTTATATCCCTTTGATTACTTTTTCCTGCCTAATGGCTCTGGCTAAAACTTCCAGGACTATATTAGATAGCAATCTTTTTTTATTTTTATTTTTTTTATTTTTTGACAGGCGGAGTGGATAGTGAGAGAGAGAGAGACAGAGAGAAAGGTCTTCCGTTGCCGTTGGTTCACCCTCTAATGGCCGCCGCGGCCGGTGCACTGCGGCCAGCGCACCGCACTGATCCGATGGCAGGAGCCAGGTGCCTATCCTGGTCTCCCATGGGGTGCAGGGCCCAAGCACTTGGGCCATCCTCCACTGCACTCCCTGGCCACAGCAGAGAGCTGGCCTGGAAGAGGGGCAACCAGGACAGAATCCAGCGCCCCGACCGGGACTAGAACCCGGGTGTGCCGGCACTGCAAGGCAGAGGATTAGCCTAGTGTGCCGCGGCGCTGGCCAAGAGAGCAATCTTCAAAGTGGACATCCTTGTCTGGTTGTGGATCTTAGTGAAAATGCTTCCAACTTTTTCCCATTCAATAAAATGCTGGATGTGGGTTTGCCATAAATTGCTTTGAATGTGTTTTGGAATGTTCCTTCTGCACTCAATTTGCTTAAGTTTTTCATCAAGAAAAGATGCTGTATTTTATCAAATGCTTCCTCTACATAGATTGAGATAATCACCTGGTTTTAATTCTTCAATTTGTTTATGTAATACAGCTATTCATTTGTGAATATCAAACCAGCCCTGAATAACAGAAATTCCACTTGGTCCAGGTGAACAATATTTCTGATGTGTTGTTAGATTCGATTAGTTAGTATTTTGTTGAGGATTTTTACATCTATGTTCATCAGTGATATCGGTCCATAGTTATCTGTCTCTGGTTTTTTCTTTTTCTGGTTTTGGAATTAATGTGATGCTAGCCTCATGGAAGGAGTTTGGGAGGATTCCCTCCCTTTCCATTGTTTTGAATAGCTTGAGAATAATTGGAATTAGGTCTTCTTTAAAAGCCTAGAAGAGGCTGGCGCCAAAGCTCACTAGGCTAATCCTCCACCTGTGGCACAAGCACCCCGGGTTCTAGTCCCAGTCGAGGCACTGGATTCTGTCCCGGTTGCTCCTCTTCCAGGCCAGCTCTCTGCTGTGGCCTGGGAGTGCAGTGGAGGATGGCCCAGGTCCTTGGGCCCTGCACCTGCGTGGGAGACCAGGAGGAAGCACCTGGCTTCTGGCTTCAGATCGCCACAGCATGCCGGCTGCAACGCACCAGCCGTAGCAGCCACTTGGGGGGGGGGGGTGTGAACCAATGGAAAAAGGAAGACCTTTCTCTCTGTCACTATCTCTCTCACTGTCTAACTCTGCCTTAAAAAAAAAAAAAGTCTAGGAGAATTCAGCAGGGAATCTATCAATTCCTGGGCTTTTCTTTGTTAGGAAGGTATTTTTTTTAAAACTTTTATTTAATGAATATAAATTTCCAAAGTACAGCTTATTCATCTTGGGTACTTGTCTATTTAGTTTTTCTTTGTTCTCATGACTCAATTTTAGTAGACTGTCTGTGTCCAGGAATATATCCATTTCTTGATTTCCCAATTTGTTTGTAGAGTTGTAGTCATCTGTAGTAATCCCTAATGATTCCTTTTTATTTCTGTGTATCCATTGTTACATCCACTTTTTACCTCTGATTTTGTTAATCTAGGTCTTCTCCATTGTTTTGTGGTTAGTTGGGCCAATGGTATATCAATTTTATTTTTTTCAAAAAACCAGCTCTTCATTTCTCTGATCTTCTGTATTTTTTGTTTCTTTCTTCTCTAATTTTAATTATTTATTTCCTCCTACTAATTTGGGATTTGGTTTGTTGTTTTTCTAGGTCCTTGAGATGCATTGATAGCTCATGTTTTTATTCCTTTTCAATTTCTTGATGCAGGTTCACTGCTGAGCACGCATACCTTCAGTGCTGCTCCAAGCATCCCTCCTCCTTCTGTAGAATTCCTACTGCAAACTTCTCTCAAACTCTCCCCTGGGATTGCCCTTCCTCTGCTTTTCTAGTGCTATTTTCCCCTCATCTAAAACAGTATATTTTTCCCTATTCAGCCATCTTGGAATCCCTGAAACAGACCTCTTGATTTCATTCACATTCTTCAAAGTGATTAAATATAAAATCTCTAAAAGAAGTATCTAAATGCATGGTGTTTCTCAAAAACAACTACCTCCAGGCATGACCCTCAATACACACTTCTCAGTCCAGGCAAAGAAAACAAAAAGTAATGCCTAAAGTTTTTATGATATACAAAGGAAAATCTATTAATAATCAAGCAAGTCGTTCACTGCAGTTCAGTGGAACCTTAATCTACCAACTCTGACAACAACAATGACGAAAATGCATTCCCAAAACTACTAAATCCTACTAAATAACTGAGAAAAACATTACCTCTTAATTTCCAAACTTATAATATTTTTTCTGGGTTTCTATTTCTCAATAGAAGTCATAGACTCACTATTTGGTAGACAGGACTTTCCGGCAGGCTTTTAACCAAATTCCATATCTACCATGAAGACAATAGTTTATTTTACATCTGTGACCCATAGAATTTACAAAATTCTTTCTTTTTTTGGGACAAAGAGACCGTCTTTAATAAAGACAAAAGTATATAACCACTCTTAGAGCTACAGGTAGCACATTCCTGGTCATTTCTAAATTGCCCATTTGTCTATTCTACTCTTCAAGGATGCCTAACTACTGACCATCCATGCTCAAAGAATTCATTACAGACAAGGGGAAAAGAGAAGGAGGATGTCCATTACAAAAAGACGTATTACTGAAAAATTTCCAGTATAATACGAGCTTCTGAAAACTCTAGTACAACCAATAGTATATGCCTTCCAGATTTAAAATATATTTATTTCTAAAAAAAATTTCTGTAACTCTGAAAAATGAGTTGGAGCCGGCGCTGTGGCTTAACAGGGTAATCCTCCACCTTGCGGCGCCGGCACACCGGGTTCTAGTCCCGGATGGGGCACCGGATTCTATCCCGGTTGCCCCTCTTCCAGGCCAGCTCTCTGCTATGGCCCGGGAAGGCAGTGGAGGATGGCCCAAGTCCTTGGGCCCTGCAGCCGCATGGGAGACCAGGAGAAGCATCTGGCTCCTGGCTTCGGATCAGCGAGATGCGCTGGCCGCAGCGGCCATTGGAGGGTGAACCAACGGCAAAAAGGAAGACCTTTCTCTCTCTCTCTCTCTCTCTCACTATCCAATCTGCCTGTCAAAAAAGAAATGAAAAATGAGTTGGTTTATTTACATGTCATTCCTTCTTTTAAGGAATACTGGTAACATTAAAAGAATTCTCATTTAATTACTGCATTGAGACTTATTCCTGGAAACCTCTCATCTATTACACTTATGATAGTTATATGGAACCAAAAGTATGATACTTCTCAGGAATACAAAAATAATGGAAATACCAACTTCTACTTCTGAAAAGATGGAAATGTTATTTCCTATATTCAACCCAGAAAGTATAGATAAAGCCTCAACGTATTATTATAGGATAAATACGGTAAGACTCTGAAAGTGAAGAGAAGGTAGCACACTGACTGGAGACCTCAGCACCCAAGGAATTACACAGTGAAAATTCCCTGACTTTTCTTTTTCTTTCATATATCATAGACGTAAAAAAGTCAGACACAATAGGGGAAGAAAAAAGCATTTGATGTAGCTATAAAGATACCATGTTGGATTCTCAATCTCGTATCAAAGTGCCTAGGTTTGAATCCAGGCTCCATTCCCAATTACACCTTCCTGTTAATGTGCAGCCTGGAAGGCAGATGAAATAGTTAGGTAGCTTAGTCCCTACTTTAGTGATATAGATTGAGTTCTTGGTACCTAGCTTCCTTCTTTTTGTTTCTTTATTTGCCTGCATTTCATAAATACATTAGGAACATAGTAATTCTTCCCACCATACCCATCCTCCAAACCCACTCTCCCCACCTCTTCCTCTTCTCTCTCCTGTTCCCTGTCATGTTTTTTAACTAAGATTTGTTTTCATTTAATTTTATATACAGAGGATTAACACTATTCTAGGTAAAGAGTTCAATGCTTTGTATAAGAAAAAAAAAAAGGAGAACATGAAAAACAAAACAAAAACTGTTCCTCAACAAGTCCAGAAGAGGACTGTTCAAAGTTATTGCATCTCAAAGGTAATTTTGCTTTTTTTTTCTTTCCTTTTTTCTCCCCCTCTTCGCCTTCAACTTTTTACCCCTTCTTTCCTTTTAGAAACTTAATTATCCTTAAAGAACCCAAGAATGATAATTTTGTGAGCACTTGGACATATCTGTAATGTATGAGACATAAGAATATCCTTCACTTAATACACTAAAAGGAACTAATTCTTTGAGAAAAAGTTTTACTATTAAATCTCATAATACATCGTTTCTCAGCCTTTTGGCTAAGATCAAGTGAAGTCTCATAATACAAATCTTTGAGGACGGAGGTCCTGCAAGGGAGGTCAGTGTACATTACTCTTGTTGTTTATTTAACAATCAACACTCTTACACATGATGTCAGTGATAACCCAAGGCTCATAGCTGCCTAGGCTATGGAAACCTTTCGGATCCACTATATCAACAAGGCCATAAGCAAAATGGAAGTTCTCTCCTCCCTTCTTAGAAAAGTACACCCTTCTTTGGTGGCCACTTCTTTCCACTGGGGTCTCACTCACAGAGATCCTTCATGTAGGGTATTTTTTTTGCCATTGTGTCTTGTCTTTCCATGCCTGAAATGCTCCCCTGGGCTTTTCAGCCAGATCAGAATGCTTTAAGGGCTGACACTGAGGTCAGAGTGTTAATTAAGGCAATTGTCATTCTATGAGTCTGCTGTACAGACTGTTTGCCATGTTGGAGCATTCACTCTTTTTTTTTAATTCTGTTATTATTACCAAACAGTCCTATTTATATGATCACTTTAACATTTGATCCTACCTATATGAACACTTTACCACTTAATCCTATCCATATGATCTCTATAACAATTAAGCAGCTATTATTACCACTCAGCTTAAGGGGCTTTGGGGTCACATGAAAGGTTTATAAACTGCACCCTTAGAAGTAAATCTGTAGGAATGCATGCAGAACTCTACTGATTTACAGTTACAAACTTCATACATTTCACAATTACAACTTTAGGATCATGGTAATTCTTCCCACCATGCCTGCCCTCCTACCCGCAGTCCCACACCCCTCCTCATCCTTTTCTTATTCTCACTCTGATTTTTTTACTAAGATCTATTTTCAACTAACTTGATACACGTATGATTAACTCTATGCTAAGTGTTCAACAATTAGTATGAAAGAAAAAAAGATAAATAAAATATGACAATGGAAAAGAAAAAAACTGTTCCTCAATAGTCAAGAGAAGGGCTGTTCAAAGTCATTGCTACTCAAGGTGTCAATTTCACATCTACTGGCTGCCTTTTAGGCACTCTATTAGTTATTACAGTTCATGGAGAACATATAAAATTTGTCCCATTGGGACTGGCTTATTTCAATAAGTATGATGTTTTCCAGTTTCATCCACTTTGTTTCAAGTGACCAGATTTTTTTTCTTTTTTACTGCTGTGTAGTATTCCATGGTGTTCATATCCCATAATTTTTTAATCCAGTCTTCAGCTGATTGTCATTTGGGTTGATTCCATGTCTTTGCTATTGTGAATTAAGCTGCAATAAACATGGAGTTACATATAGCTCTTTCATATGCTGATTTCATTTCCCTTGGGTAGATTCTAGGAGTGGGATGGCTAGGTCATATGGTAGGTCTATATTCATATTTCTGAGATATATTCATACTGTATTCCATAGTGGCTTTAACATTTTACATTCTCACCAACAGTGGATTAGGGTACCTTTTTCCCCACATCCTCACCAGCATTTGTTGTTTGTTGATTTCTATATGAAAGCCATTCTAATGGGACGGTGAGGTGAAACCTCATGGTGGTTCTGATTTGCATTTCTCTGACGGCTAGTGATCATGAGCATTTTTTTCATGTTTCTAGTGGCCATTTGGATCTCCTCTTTTGAAAAATGTCTAAGTCCTTTGCCCATTTTTAACCAGACTTTTTGTTTTGTTTCTTGATCTCTTTATATATTCTGGTTATTAACCCTTTATCAGTTATACAGTTTGAAAATATTTTCTCCCATTCTGTCAGTTAGTTGCCTGGCTTCTTTCTGACCCAGCTCCAGCTGTTGCAGGCATGTGTACAATGACTCCATGGATGGAAATGTGCTCTTTCTCTCTCTCACTCTTTCTCCTCCCGCCAAATAAATTAACTAAATAAATAAGAAACCAGGAAAAATAGCAATAAAGATAAGAGCAAAAAAGTAGTTCTTTGAAGAGATTAATACAGCTTACAAACCTCTAGCTGTCTATCAAAACTGACAAAGAAATGACAGAAGATATCAATTATTAATATCAGAAATTAAAGGATATTCATACAGACCCTACATATAAATGGATAAAACAACTGTACAAACATGATATCATGACAAAGATTAAATAGCCCCCTCAAAAAATTTGCTAGGCAAATTTCAATGGAAAATTTTACCAAATATTTAAAAAAAGAATTAACAAAAATTCCACACAATCTTTTCTAGAATACAGATGAGGAGGAAACACTTCTGATTCATTTTGCCAAATTAATAACACCAGACTAGAATTAAAAAAAAAAAATACAGACCCAAATTCTTCATGAATTTAGGCACAAAAATTCCTAATAAAATGACAATGATTGGAATTCAACAATTTTTTTTAATTTAGCTGACAGGTACAGTTATAGATCATGAGAGAGACAGGAAGAAAGGTCTTCCTTCCATTGGTTCACCCCCCAGTTGGCCACTACAGCCGGCGCTGCACTGATCTGAAGCCAGGAGCTAGGTGCCTCCTCATGGTCTCCCATGCTGGTGCAGGGGCCCAAGCACTTGGGCCATCCTCCACTGCCTTCCCGGGCCACAGCAGAGAGCTGGACTAGAAGAGGAGCAACCGGGACTAGAAACCAGCACCCATATGGGATGCCGGCGCCACAGGCAAAGGATTAACCCAGTCAGCCACGGTGCTAGTCCCTTAAACAAATATTTTTTAAATCATACACCATAAACAAATAGTTTATTCCAGTGATCTAAAGCAGGAACACTATTCAAAAATAAGCAATGTAATAAATATTAACATACTATAAAAGACAAAATTATATGATCATATTGATGCAGAAAAAGCAGTGACAAAATTCAACACCTATTCATAACAAAACCTCACAGAAAAATAGAAATAGTGAACTTTCTTAATTTTATAGAGTATCTACAAAATAATATAGTTGATATTATACTTAATAGCCATTATAGATGTTTTTCTTTCCTATAAGATAAATAACATGCCAAGAATTTCCATTCTCATTATTCTTTTCAACAGATAATTGAAAAAAAGAAGAAAAAAAAACAGATAATTGAAAGGTCTAGCCATCACAATAAGAACAAAAGGAATTAAAAGACATACAGATTATAAAGGAAGAAATCAAATTGTTACTATATGCAGATGAGACTGGCAACAAAGAACATCCCAAGGCTGGTGGTGTTGTATAGTAGACAAAGAGATTGCCTAGGACACCAGCATTTGATATTGGTGCTGGCTACTATCCCCACTGCACTACTTCTGATCCAGCTCCCTGATAATGCCCTGGGTAAAGCAGTGGAAGATGGCCCCAGTGTTTAGACCTCTAGCAAGATTTCTTATAAATATACACAATACAATTTAAAAGCTTATATGAGAAGGCAAGGAAGTATATTAGCTAAAATAATTTTGAAAAATAATAATAAAGCAGGAAGACTTCAAGATTTAGATGGCTTCATTGACTAAGACCATGAGATATTGGGATAAACATATTTGTCAGTGAAACAGAATAGAGAATCCAGAAATCAATCCAAACAAACATATATACTAAATTTTTACAAAGATGTTAATGGAATTCAGTGAAAGTAGAACATTTTCAACATTTTGTGCTGAAACAATTATGTTTAAAAATATTTGTTAACCAAAAAATGAACTTCAATCTAAATTTCATATACAATACATTACTAATAACTATTTTTCCCTGCAGAGCCATAGAAGGGCAGAACTTATACCTCTAGCAACACTGTACCCAATGACCAACTTCCTCCTCTCCCTCCTTCCTATTCACTTCCATCTTTTCCACTATCCTTTCAACTTCCATGAGGTTAACTTTTTTGGTTCTACAAAGGAGTGAGATCATTCAATGAGTATTCTTCTGTGCCCAACTTATTTTGCTTAACATAATGTCCTGTGGGTTCAATTATGTTGTTGCTGCAAATTATAGGATTTCATGTTTGTTTATGGCTGAAGAGTGTTCTAACATGTATATGTGTCACATTTTCTTTATCTAATCAATTGTCAATGGACATTTAGATTGATTCCATACTCTGGCTATTGCATAATAAACACAGGAGTATAGATGCCTCTTCCACATGCTAGTTTCATTTCCTCTGCGTATCTTCGCAGTAGTAGGATATTTGGATGGCATGGTAGCTCCATCTTCAGTTTTTGGAGGAAATTCCATAAGGCTATGCTAATGTGCATTCCCATAAAAAGTAGTATTAGATCCTTTCTCCACATCTTCACTAATATTTACCATTTTATTTGTTTTTTGATAACAGCCATCCATTTCAATAACAGTCAGTAATATCTCATTGTAGTTTTTACTTGCATTTCCTATTGGCTAGTGATGGTAAACACTGTATCATGTATCTTTTAGTCATTTGTATGTCATGTTTTGAGAAATGTTTATTCAGATCCTTAGCCCATTATTAAGTTGATTTGTTATTTGATTATTCAGTTGTTTGAATGTCTTATAAATTATGGTTATTAACCCCTGTCAAAGGTATAGTTTGCAAATATTTTCTAATGGAGTAACTTTTAAACATATTATTTCTGTAAAAGAAAACCCAATGAAGCTACATTGAAATTTATCATTAGAAATACAGAAGAGAATCCTGTGTTTCCAGAAAGCATTCAGTAAGAAAATTGGTTACTAAATTTCCTGACAGAAGGCCAAGGATTGTGGAGAATGAATCTTAAAATGCCTTGACAGAAGAAGTAGGACGCAAGTGTATACATCAAAAACACTTGAAAAAGGGGCTAGCATTGTGTTGCAGCAGGTTGGAACATCTGCTTATGATGCTGGCATCCCATTTCAGCACTGGCTGGAGTCCCAGCTGCTCCATTTTCAATCCAGCTCCCTGCTAATGTACCTAGGAAAGCAGCAGAAGAAGATCCAAGTGTTTGGACCCCTGACACCCACATGGTCACCCACATGGATGACCTGGATGGAGTTCCAAGCTGACCCAGCCCTGTGCATTATGGCCATTTGAGGAATGACTCAATGGATGAAAACGCGCTTGCTTGCTCACTCTTTCTTTGCTGCTCCAATTCTGCCTCTCAAATAAAAAGTCAGTAAGTAAGATTTTCTTAAAAAAAAAAAAAAAAAAAAACTGAGGCCTGCACCCTGGCTCAATAGTCTAATCTTCCACCTGCGGCGCCAGCACATCGGGTTCTAGTCCCAGTCGGGGCACCGGATTCTGTCCCAGTTGACCCTCTTCCAGTTCATCTCTCTGCCATGGCCTGGGAGTGCAGTGGAGGATAGCCCAAGTGCTTGGGCCCTGCACCCACATGGGAGACCAGGAGAAGCACCTGGCTCCTGGCTTTGGTTCAGTGTGGTGCGCTGCCTGCAGTGCACCAGCCGCAGTGGCCATTGGAAGGTGAACCAATGGTAAAGGAAGACCTTTCGCTCTGTCTCTCTCATTGTCCACTCCGCCTATACAAAAAAAAAAAAAAAAAAAGCTGCTCCAAAAATTTTCCAAGGGACCATCAACACAACTGATAACTGAGTATCCATTGGGACTACTTTTGAAAAAAAAGTAAAATGTCTAAAACCTAAGTCGGGGCCGCCACTGTGGACTAGCAGGTAAACTATGCAACAGATAAAGGGTTAATAACCAGAATCTACAAAGAGATCAAGAAACTCCACAATATCAAAACAACCCACTTAAGAGATGGGCCAAGGACCTCAATAGACATTTTTCAAAAAGAGGAAATCCAAATGGCCAATAGACACATGAAAAAATGTTCACGATCACTAGCCATCAGGGAAATGCAAATCAAAACTACAATGAGGTCTCTTCTCAACCCGGTTAGAATGGCTCACATTCAGAAATCTACCAACAACAGATGCTGGAGAGGATGTGGGGAAAAAGAAACACTAACCCACTGTTGGTGGGAATGCAAACTGGTTAAGCCACTATGGAAGTCAGTCTGGAGATTCCTCAGAAACCTGAATATAACCCTACCATACAACCCAGCCATCCCACTCCTTGGAATTTACCCAAAGGAAATTAAATTGGCAAACAAAAAAATGCTGTGTGCACCTTAATGTTTATTGCAGCTCAATTCACAATAGCTAAGACCTGGAACCAACCCAAATTTCCATCAACAGTAGACTAGATAAAGAAATTATGGGACATGTACTCCATAGAATACTATATAGCAGTGAAAAAAATGAAATCCGGTCATTTGCAACAAAATGGAAGAATCTGGAAAACATCATGCTGAGTGAATTAAGCCAGTCCCAAAGGGACAAATGTCATATGTTCTCCCTGATCGGTGACAACTAACCAAGCACCAAAGGGGAAACCTGTTGAAGTGAAATGGACACTATGAGAAACAGTGACTTGATCAGCCCTTTCCCTGACTGTTGATGAACAACTTAATACTTTATCCCTTTTAGTATTTTTTTTTGTTCTACTTAATACCATTGGTTGAACTTTTAATTAACACACAGTTATTCTTAGGTGTTTAAATTTAACTGAAAAGTGATCCCTGTTAAATATAAGAGTGGGAATAAGAGAAGGAGGAGATGTACAGTTTGGGACATGCTCAATCGGGGTTGCCCCAAATGGTAGAGTTAGAAATGTGCCAGGGGATTCCAATACAATCCCATCAACATTGCATGTACCAATGCCATCTCACTAATCCAGCTGATCAATTGCAGTTCACAATTGATCATACTGATAGGTCTAAGAGTCAAAGGGATCACATAAACAAGACTAGTGTCTGCTAATACTAACTGAAAAAATTAAAAAGGGAGAGAATGATCCAACATGAGAAGCGGGATACACAGCAGACTCATAGAATGGCAGATGTCCTAACCAGCACTCTGGCCTCAGAATCAGCCCTTAAGGCACTCGAATCTGGCTGAAAAGCCCATGAGAGTATTTTAGGCATGGAAAGCCAAGGTACTCTGGCAAAAAAAAAAAAAAAACTAAATGAAAGATCTCTGCGAGTGAGATCCCAGTAGAAAGAACAGGCCATCAAAGAAGGAGGTACCTTTCTCTGAAGGGAGGAGAGAACTTCCACTTTGACTATGACCTTGTCTAAATAAGATCAAAGTCGGTGAACTCAAAAGGCTTCCATAGCCTTGGCAACTCATGACAAGAGCCTAGAGAGATTACTAATACCATAAACAAGAGTGTCAAATTGTTAAGTCAACAACAGGAGTCACTGTGTACTTACTCCTCATGTAGGATCTCTGTCCTTAATGTGTTGTTCAACGTGAATTAATTGTATAATTAGTACTGAAAGAGTATTTTACACTTTATGTTCTGTGTGGGTGCAAACTGATGAAATCTTTACTTAATATATACTACATCGATCTTCTGTATATAAAGAGAATTGAAAATGAATCTTGATGTGAATGGAAGGGGAGAGAGAGCAGGAGATGGGATGGTTGCAGGTGGGAGGGAAGTTATGGGAGGGGAAGCCATTGTAATCCATAAACTGTACTTTGGAAATTCATATTTGCTAAATAAAAGTTTTTAAAAAAGGAAAAAAAGTTACAAAAAGAGAAGGAGAGAGAGAGCGCTTCCATTCGCTGGGTCACTCCCCAAATGGCCACAATGGCCAGGGCTGGGTCAGACTGAAACCAGGAACCAGGAGCCAGGAGCTTCATCTGTGTCTCCCACGTGGGTACAGGGTCACAAGCATTTGGGTCATCCCCTTGCTGCTTTCCCAGGAGCATTAGCAGGCAGCTGGATCAGAAGCGAAGCAGCCAGGACTTGAATGGCACCCATATGGAATGCTGGCGCTGCAGATGGCGGCTTAAACCACTGTACCATAGTACCAGGCCCCAGAACATAATTCGTGAATCTTCTATTTTTCTCACACATCACATATAATTCCTTAGTATTATCACATAATCTCAAAAGTACATCTAGAATCTGAACATTTCTTACTATCACCTCTATTAACCACAATAGTCCAAACCACCACCATCAATTATCTGATTTTTATATTAGCCTCCTAACTAGAAAACGTGCTTCCACCAAACTCCCTTCAAAATATTCTTTGGAGACCAGCAAGAATGACCATTTTATGTTAAAATTCAAATCAAGTCACTGTCCACACAGGACAAGTGGTGGAGTGATCCTTGCTGCTTTGTATTCAGGTTGTTATGTAATTCCCTCCCTTTGAGTAGGTGGTGCTGTGACTTGCTTATAACCAACAGAAAATGGCAAAAGTGATGGAATGCATTATTTCCATGATTATATTACATAAATAATTTAAGACTGTTCAGCATACTAGAAAGAGGAATTCTTGTGGGCTTGATGAGGTGAGCAGCCATGTAGGGAAACTCCCAATGCAAAGAAGTGCTGTAACATGTAGGACCTAACGTGGCCTCCAGGACCTAAGGCAACCTCTAGCCAACAATCAATAAAAAATTAGGTGCCTCAGTGATACAACTGTAAGGAAATGGACTCTTCCAACAACCTGAATGAACGTGGAAGGGATTCATCCAGTCTTCTGGCTCCAGTGTAGCCTGGCTAATACATTGAATGAAGCCTGTGAAACCTCCATGCAAAAAAATACATTCAAGTCATGCCTAGAGTCCAGATCCACAGAAATTGTGAGATAGCATATGTGAAGTTTTTTAAGTCACTTACTTTGTGATAATCTGTTATGTGGCTATAGAAAATGATAAATCCTCCAGTGGCTTTCTGTTTTAAAGTAAAATCTCAAGTCATTTTCACAATTTGGCCTACACCTATCCTTTCTGAACTCACATTTTTCCATTTTTTACATTGCCCATTTTGCTCTACTTACAATGCTCTCTTTGCTGCTTCTGAAATATGACAGACTTGTCACTGGATCAGAGGCTTTAAATATCCTACCTTAGTGCTGTTCCCCCATAATCTGCTTATCTCACAACCCTGGCCTTCTTAAGGTATTTTGTTGGAGACATCATCTTTGGGGGAAAAAAAGTAACTCATCTCCACTCAGTATGCAGTTAACATCTGATTGCTGTATTTTCTTATTAGCATTCAGATTTTACCAACTGATATGTATTCATTTATTGGCTTATTGTATTTGTTTCTATACTAGAATGTTTAGGGAATATATATGGAGCAAAGACTTTCTTTTGTTAACAATTGTTGAATAAATATGTAAATGGACAGACAAGTTAATGAATAAATTAGTGACCAAATCAGATGCACTGAGGCATTAAAGAAATTCAAGAGAATGTGGAAGAAATGAATAGTAAACAAAATTACTTAACATAGAGATAAACTATCCAACAGACATAATAGAAAAAGCATTCAGGTCTATTGTAGATGATAAATTCTCCAAGTCCTCATGATTCTGGCAAGAAAAAATAATTATTATAAAAACATGTTACTCAAAAGGATAGGTCTGATTTCAAAACTCTTGATAGCACCTGCCAGAAGACAGTGAAGCAATGACTAAAGTGTTCTAAGCAAAAGAGAATGTGACCTTAGAAATTTAAATTCATCCAACTTTTCCTCTGAGACTCAAGCAACCAGCTTTTTAATGCACACAAAATCATAAGAAATATAATTTCTACATAGTTTCATAAAAAATAAAACTTTTTCAGTAAAAAAAAAAAAAACTCAGAATGGAAAAACAACAAATAAAATAAATTTTGGTAGGTATTAATACAATTTAAACAAATTTACTTAGTAATTGGAGAGAAGTTAAAATTTGAATCTTTAACAGTGAAAAATAATGTAATCAATAAAACTGAAAGATTAGATACAGGTAGTCAGAGGAAGTAAGATCAATTATTCTTTCTAATTTACATCACTGAAAAATCATCTCAAACTGAATATAAAGCTTTTTTAATGAGCTAAACAATTTAATTTGCCCTTCATAATGATTTTCTTAATCTTACCTCTTTCAGCAATTTGTTTTACTATCTGTGGCCACATAGTAATTATTTTCAGCTTTATAGTAAACATATATCGTTGTCATTATTTTTTGTTTTCTTTGCAACTCTTTAAAAATGTAAAACCTAATCTTAGTCCTTCTCCTGTGTAGAAACAGGCCACAAGCTGCTTTTGCTGTAGTGTGTTGGCTTTCAATGAAATAACACTGAACCTCATTTTGTTGTTCACTCTAGAAGCTTTTGATTCTGTTAAATTTAAGTAAAACAAAGTGTGGTATTTTGTATTTCAAAACTTTATGTTTATATATAAGACTTCCACTTATAGCCATGAAATAATGACTGGATTTTCCCCTCCATCGGAACAACTAAATAAATAAGCCAAATATAAGAAACATTTCAAAGCACTGGAAATCACACAATGAAGGGTCAGTGATCCTGAGACAGAAGATCTGGATAAGAATAGCTTTATAATTTCCCCAGTTTTAGGCTTAAGAAAACATCCAGTGTCCAGGCCGTGAAGTATGCTTGGAGGAGCCAGGAAAGCTCCCAGGGCTGGCAAAGACCTGGAAGTATAAGGATATAAGGAAGCAGAACCCTGGAATGGATGGATTTCACAGAGAAAGGAACCCAGAGATACCTCTCAAGTCTCAAGCTAAATATTTCTAAGGGCAGTGTATAAGGAAATTTCTTAAGGCCAAGAACAGAAATGCCCCAAAGAATTAGAGGAACCAATATCAAAGATTATCCCAGGTTGGAAATAGTTCTTAGTCCTATCACATGAGAGGAAAACTCCATAATACATGGGGTATCAAACTGTTATGCCTCAATAATGGGGCCAAATCACTTTGAGTAAAACACTGCTCTGGTCCCACCAAATAAAATTCAAAAGCAAGATTTGAATGAATCAAATTACTTATAAAAGAATTCAAAATATTCAATATTTATAGAAATATAAAAATATCTAGCCCCAAATACAAATAAGCCACACTGTGTGACATTCAAACAAAAATTAACAAGCATACAGGAAGCCAAGACAATACAATCCTTAATAGGGAAAAAAAAAACATAATCAAAACTAACCTAGAAATTACATATGTGAAAAAATTTGTAGATAAGAACATTAAAATACCTATTAGAATTACATTCCATATGTTCAAGTGACTAAAGGAAAGATTCAGCTTGAGAAACAAAACCTAGGCAATATTTAAAATATCTAATCTCACCAGTAGAGATGAAAACTAAGAGTATCTAAGATGAAAAATACATTGAGTATATTATTGTAGATTAAACATTGAAAGAAGAAAGATCAGGAAATGTGAAAGTATATCAACAGATATTGTCTAAAATGAAACAAAGAAAAAAGAACTAGAAAAATGAATAAACATTAAGTGAGTTATGGAGCTATTTAAACTATTCCTTTAACTCATTGACTGTTAATGATTTTTTCAGTTGAATTCTTAGAAAAACACAAAGGACAGAAAAGTATTTGAAAATAAAATGACCAAAATTTTTTCTAATTTTTAAAAATCTACATAATCACAAAGTTCAAATGCTAAATAAACCCAAGCAAAAGAAAAATGTACCAAGGGGCTGACGCTGTGGCACAGTAAGATAAGATGCCATCTTCAGTGTTGGCACCCCATATGGGCACCAGTTCAAGCCCTGGATGTTCCACTGCTGATCCAGCTCCTGATAATGTGCCTCGGAAAGCAGTGAATGATGGCCCAAGTTCTTGGGCACCTGCACCCATGTAGGAGATCCGGATGAAGCTCCTGGCTCCTGGCTTCAGCCTGGCCCAACCCTGGCCATTGCAGGCATTTGCAGAGTGAATTAGCAGATTAAAGTTATCTCCCTAGCTCCCTCTATTTCTCTCTCTCCTTCCCTATCTCCCTTCCTTTGTAACTCTGAATTTCAAATAAATAAACAAATAAACCTTTAAAAAAAGAAAATTGAACCATAATAAATTATTTAAAACCAGTAACAAAAAGAAAAGCTTAAAAGCAGCCAAAGAAAAGGATAAATTACGTATACAGAAACAAACATACAAATTTAAGCAATGAAAAGCCAGAAGAGTGGAGTCACATCTTTAAAACATATGAAGACAGAACTGTCAACCTAGAATTTTTCAGGTAAAATATCTCTCACAAGACAAAGATTTACTAATAGCCAATAAGTACATATTAATTCTCATACATTGTTAGCAAGAATGTAAAACAGAGCACCTTCTTTGAAAATAGTTTGTTTCTCAAAATGTAAAAAATAGAATAACCATATTACCTGGCAATTCAAGTCTTGGGTATCTACTCAGGAGAAGTGAAAACATATGTTCACACAAAGACATATACCAAAATGTTCATAATAGCACTATTTTGAATAGCCAACAATTAGAAACCACCCATATGTTCAATAGAGAAGCAAATCAACAAAATGTGGTTATATCCATACAATGGAATCCTACTCAGAAACTAAACAAAGGAACAAAGTACCAATACTTGCTACAACATGGAAGAATGTCAAAAACATTATGTTCAGCAAAAGAAGTCAAACACAAAAAACAGATATCATATGATTCTAGCTATATAAATATATTTAGAAATATATAGCTATATATATATATATATGAATCTATAGCTTCATAAAATAAATCAATGATAACATATATCTGGGGATAGGAATGGAAAATGACTGCAAGTTGGCATTAGATTTCTTTTGGGGGTAATGAAAATGGTCTAAAATTAGACCATGCTAGAGGTTACACAGATAAGTAAATATACTAAAAATCATGGGATTATATACTAAAGTGGGTTAATTTTATGGCATATCAATTTTATAATAAACCTGTTTTTAAAATATAGAGGCAAAATAAAACACTTTTCAGACACAGAAACACAGAAAGAATTTACCACCAACAGACCTACACCACAAAAAATAGTAAAGGATGTCCTTTGGAAATATGACAAATGATACCATGGTTGGCATGGTTGGCAGAAATCTGAATTAATACAAAGTAATGAAGAATACAGAAAATGCTAATTATGCAGGTACATACTGAAGAAATTTAAATCATAATTAAATAATTTTAAATTTAAAGCAAAAATAATGGCATGTATTGTGACATAAATATTACAAAAATAAAATGTGTAACAGTAGCATGAAGACAAGGAGAAGTGAAATAGAAGTAAATTTGTAAGTTGCCTGTATTATTCATTAAATGGTATAACATTATTTGTAGAAATAACGTACTAAATTAAAAATGTATGCTATAAATTGAAAGAAATTAGGATAATGCAACAGTTACAATATACACATATAGGAGATTAAATGAAATAAAAATTACAGAATTAATCCAAAACATGGCAGAAACAAAGCAAAAATAAAACAATAATGGATAAAATAGAAAACAAGTAGTAGGATGGTAGCTTTAAACAGAAACATACCAAAAAATTAAATATGAATGGCATAACTATCCCAATCTTAAAGGCAGAGACTATTTTATTAGGCAAAATGCAAGAACCAATTAAATGCTACCTAGAAGAAAACTAGGTATAATATAAGAATAATTGGTTAAAAGAAAAAATACAGAAAAGATATACCATGATAACTATGCAAACATAATCAAAATAATACTGAATACATATTAATTTCAGACAAAGCAGGCTTTATAATAGAGATTATTGCAAGAGATAAACAGAATCATTTCAAAATGGTAAAAAGGTCAGTTTATCAAGAGGATATAGCAGTCCTTAACACTTACATGTCTAATCAATGACCTTCAAAATTTATTAAGCAAAACTTGACTGAACTAAAAGGAAAAATCAATCAAGCCAAAATTACACTTAAATACTTCAATACCCATCTTAGTAATTAATACAAAAATTGGCAGCAAATCAGTAAAGATACAGAATACATAAACAATGCCATCTGCCAGCTTAATCTAATGGCTATTTGTAGAACATTCCAACTAACAACAGGTGATCAGACATTTCATTCAAGTGCAATTCTAATACATAGTCTACTCAAAACAATTATCAAAATAGATCACAATTGGGGGACTCCATAAATATGAAAGAATACAAATCATATAAAGTGTATTTTCTGACAAAAAAAATAGTACTAAATTAGAAAGCCATTACAGAAGCATTACAGAAATATAGTTGGAAATTCCAAGCAAAATGTTTAGAAATAACTAACACTCTTCTAATAACTCAAGGGGATCAAAGGAGAAGTTAGATGGGGACAGGTGTTTCATGCAACAGTTAAGTCACCATTTGAGTCATCCACTTCCTATATTACAATGCCTGGTTCAACTCCTCTGCTTATAATCCAGCTTCTGCTAATGCATATCCTGGGAGACCACAGACGATGGCTCAAATACTTGAGTTCCTGCCAGCCACACAGAAGACTCAGAAGAAGGTCTGGGCTCTTGACCTTCATTCTGGCTGGGCCCTGGTTGTTGCTCTGTTTTTGTTTTTTTTTTTTTTTTTCTTTTTAAATGATAAAAATTCCAGCATTCTGATCAAGTGAAAAAAGAAACGATTTGCTAATATGGATTTAGGAAGGTAAAATCAGTTTCTAAATAATCTTTTAAAAATATAAGAAACTATTCTCAACACTGTTATGCCAATATATTAAATAATTCAGATAAATGTTCAAGTTTTTTAAAAAAACACAAACTACCAAAACTCAATAAAATAACTGAATGGTACTATGAAATTATGTTTTTGCAAACAATAAAGAAAAAAGGAAGGAAGGAGGGGAATTGAGGGAGGGAAAAAGAGAAGGAGGTTGTAATGGTTATTTTCTTAAAATTGTACCTATAAAATATGTTCTCTTTATATTAATAAAATGTTTTAAAAAGATATTGAATTGCTCACATTAAACCCTCCCAGAATGAAAACTCTTGGGTCAAATGCTTCACTGGTGAGGCAGCAATAGCTGGATATTATCTCAGAATCTATCTGTGACAAATGATACATAGTATGAACCCATGCTAATAAAATTATATCACTCACTTAACCTATATATCCACCCATCTACAATATAGACAATGTTTATTTAACACTGGAGGCAATGTTAGAGTAAGTATTTGAGGCACTTTTCAGCATTCTTAGTAAACTTATATGGAATTACTGCATAACATTTTTTTCAAAACATCCCACTAGAATAATTATTATTTTAGAAAACAGCAAAGATTGAAAAAATCAAGTAAATGTAATGAAATAAAGGTCAATGAACAACAATATTTCCAGAAGGAAATATGTGATAACTTCAGCTGAAAGTTCGGTAAGCAGAACTGACAGACTGACCTACAGCTCATTATACACTCATTGTGGTAATTTGCAAGCTAAATGACAGACCTACTAGCCACTATGATAGGAAACAACAGACCATATGAGAAGCATAAAGGGCAGTAGTTAGATTTTGGGGAAAATCTCTACCTACTTCCCATGAAAACATGACTACCCCTATTCCTTATTAGTATGTACATAGCTTTCATTAAATAATCCATATAATGTTAAACATTGTTCAGAGACAGAGCCACTGTCCTGAAGTAGACCCCACCCTATCTGTGAAGTATGTATCTTTGCTTTCTCAGTAAAACATTTTCTGCTCATTATTCATTATTCTCTGACTCAATCAGGGATTCTTTCTTGAAGGGAGGTCAAGGACTTTGGTATCACACAGCCCTAGCTGTCTGGCATCAGAATGGCATCTATACTTTAGTATACCTATGAGAGGAATTGGAAAATCATTACAACTTCATTCCTAAATAAAAAACAACTGGGATGCTTAAGGAAAACCATGCCAAAACTACGGCACGTGGGTTTAAACTGCCACCTGCAACACCAACATCCCATATAGAGTTCTGGTTCAAGTACCACCTGCTTTGCTACTGATCCAGCTCCCTGCTTATGTGCTCAGAAAAGCAGCAGAAGACCCTTAGGCCCCTTCCAACCATCTGAAGCACCAGATATAGTTCTGGGATCCTGGCTGGCTTTAGCCTGGACCAGCCACAGCTATTGTAGCCATTTGGAGAGTGAACCAGCAGATGGAAGATATTTCTCTCTCTCTCACTCTTTCTCTCTCTCTCTCTCTCTCTTTCTCTCTCCCCTTTTCTTCCCTCCCTTCCTACCTCCCTCCCTCTTTTTGTAACTCTTTCTTGAGAGAGAGACAGAGAGAAAGGTCTTCCTTTACCACTAGTTCACCCTCCAATGGCCGCTGCGGCTAGCGCGCTGCGGCCGGCACAGTGCGCGGATCCTAAGCCAGGAGTCAGGTGCTTCTCCTGGTCTCCTATGTGGGTGCAGGGCCCAAGGACTTGGGACATCCTCCACTGCACTCCCGGGCCACAGCAGAGAGCTGGACTGGAAGAGGGGCAACTGGGACAGAATCCGGTGCCCCGACCGGGACTAGAACCCGGTGTGCCGGCGCCACAGGAGGAGGATTAGCCTTTTGAGCCGCAGCGCCGGACGTAACTCTTTCAAATAAAATATATAAATACATGTTTAGAAAAGAAACTACAAATGGAGAGAGTAACATGAGGCCAAGTATCCACCAAAAGAAACAACAGGTTTCTGTCTTTATGTGAGAGATTTGAGATGATCTGAGAAAAAAGATAATCCTAGTTTCCAAAAAAGTCAAATGAGATTACACTTATTCTGAAAGAGGGTGAACTATTTTCTCCCTACAAAATAAAATTGATACAAGAAAAAAAAGAAGTCTTAAAATCAGTCAATTAAATGTAAAGAACAATGTGATCAAATTAGCCTCACTGTTATCATTAAGATTGTATATTCTTTATAAGAGTGCTTTGCATATATTACCCAAATAACTGAAATCTGCATTTGAAAATCTATCTATAGAATTTCAAATTGTTCTTTAAATATGTTACTCTAGATGTGATGGAAATCACACTCCTCACCACATACTTTAGAATGATTATCTTCTGGCTTCATTTTTTAAACAAGAAAATCAGTAAGCTGATTTCTGTATATGTGAAAAATTCTCAGGTGTATCATATTAAAATTCATATCCCACAGTCTTAAATTGCCAAGCTATATTTAGACTTCTTTTTTAAAAGTCATAAATGAATAGTAAATGTTTATTAATTACCCAATGAAAATATCCACTGCATATTATTTATCTAGTTGAATAAATCAGAATTTACCATTCACGTTTTCCCTAATGAAATTTTTCAATGTAACCATACACTATAGCTGATCAGAAATGAGGCATATCTGTTGTCTGCTTGGGTTTTTTGCCAGAAACAGAATGAAGAGAGCACAGTGAATTCTTTGAGTTCTCTTTATACTCCAAATTCTTGACCAACAAATGTTTTTATATAATTCCTAGAATTCTCTTAAGTTTCAGCTTGGCATATGTCCTTATCACATTTAGCTTGGTTCATATAAAAGGGGTCTTAAAACAGTCATGGGAAATTTTTTCAATTATGCACAGAATTCAAAAAATTTTGCACTAAAATAAATTTACCTTTTAATTCCATTTTTCCACAATCCGTTGAAGTACCCTTGTTAAGGTAGCTAGGTACATATCAGCCTATGTGTCTAAGAGGAACCAAAGAAAATAAATTTATTTGCCTTGTAACAAGAAAACAAGTCCTGAAAGCAGGACCCAGACTCTTCTCTGTCTCCCTTAGCCCAAGGTGTCCTTGTCTGTCCTTTATCAAAAAGAATTCACTGACCTGAGGAAGATCCAGCTGGCCCACAAGGTTCTAATCAGTAGACTGAAGGAATCATTTGCTTCTCTCCAACAGATAAGAACTTTGATGGCCAGTATTGTCTGGAGAGGTTTATTTAGGAGAATTCCACATCCAGAAAGCCCTCACCCACACTTTCGCAGAAGAGGGAAGAAGAAAGAAGAAGTGGAGGACCCATACTCAAGTCCATAAAAACTGCAGAGTTAGCTCTCAGTCTCTTCTGTGATGCCCACCTGGTTGACCAGCTATAGAAGTTTCTATCTCTTTACCTTTTTAATAAAACTTTGCTAAAATCTCCTTGTGTGCAAGTTCATTGGCCACATGCATCATCATAGATAGGGCAAGTTCCCAGGGTTCAAATCAGCAATAAAACCCTCGTACTTAATATATTCAGTTTTAAAATATAGAGGATTGCATCAGTCTCCATATTTCTTCATTAAAAAGCTGATTATATTTCTTAATTAAAAAGCTGGGTGTGGGCCGGTGCCGCAGCTCACTAGGCTAATCCTCCACCTTGCGGCGCCGGCACACCAGGTTCTAGTCCCGGTCGGGGCACCGATCCTATCCCGGTTGCCCCTCTTCCAGGCCAGCTCTCTGCTGTGGCCAGGAGTGCAGTGGAGGATGGCCCAAGTGCTTGGGCCCTGCACCCCATGGGAGACCAGGAGAAGCACCTGGCTCCTGCCATCGGATCAGCGCGGTGCGCTGGCCACAGCGCGCCTACCGCGGCGGCCATTGGAGGGTGAACCAACGGCAAAAAGGAAGACCTTTCTCTCTATCTCTCTCTCTCACTGTCCACTCTGCCTGTCAAAAAAAAAAAAAAAAAAAAGCTGGGTGTGACTATCAGAGCTTTTTCTATCTATCATGATAAATAGCTTTTGGAAAATTGACACTTTTCAGAAAAATGTGTGCTCAAATCATTTATCTATCATGTACCACAGAAAATGGGCAAGAATTTAGAACAAGAGATATATATCTTAATTTCAGATGACTACTGGAAAGTGCTCTTTTTTAACTAAAATGTGGAATATGCTACTGTAAAAAAAGTCATTGACTTAAAAAGAAAAACCTCATCAAATAAGTAAAGTCCATTGTACCAACTATTCCTATATCACTATATTACTAAGGCAAATTGTACTTATACAGTGTCATTTTAATCATTTAGCAAATACTTAATTTGGGTTTGATGGGACTGATCTTAATTTCAACTTCCATTACTGTTTAATACTTACCACTTAGTAATTTTAACTACCTTTCTTCTGTAAACAAAGAAAACTGCATTAATTACAGTCTCTTCCTAGTAAATTTCAGAAAGAACAGTAAAACTTGAGCTCAATAAAAGGGAACTGAATAGGCTTATACAATTAAAAAGTCTAAAGTAAAACCTATTTCAGGCATTTATGGATCTAAGAGTTTAAAGATTTTTGTCAGGACTCAATTTCTCTCTTTCCATTTCTCAGCCGTTATATCCTTTGTGTTGGCTCCTTCCTCAGCAAGATCCCTATAAGTGATTTAAAGATAGCTTCCAACAACTATAGGTTTGTCTTCTCAGAACTTAAAATACCCTAATAGATATAATTTGAACAAAGGTCATTGGATCAATCATCACTGGCTCAGATGGCCTTGAATTGGGTCACATCCCTGAATCAATTATGTTGGTAAAAGAGATACAAGATTATCCTGGTCAAGCCTGGATTATACCCACCCCTGGAGATACCACATGGACTAAAAATGGATGGCATGTAGTTCTCCGAGGAACATCAGAGAAATCATAATAAAAGAAGAAGTGCATGCTGATCAAGCAAAACCAACAAATGTTCATTACAATGATGAAACACTCCTACTGCAGTAGGACATAAGTTTTGCATTTCTCTTCAGGGAGAATTATACAAAAATCTGTCTAGCCAAGTCTTTCTAACCAAAGGCACACATTGTAATGAATTTAGGTGCTATACTGGAAAGATTATTCTAGAGAACTTGAGTTCAAACTCCAGGTAACTTCTACATGGTCATAAGATGTTTTCTGTCTTCCTAAGCTTGATTTCCTCAACTATCAAATGTGAATATTATCTATTTCACGTGTTTCTTAAAAAGACATAAAAGTTAGATGATGGAAGATATATTTTGTAAGCTATAAAGCATTCAACAAACACTAATATTACAGGTAATGTCTCTCACTGAGGTCAGGAATAATAATTAACACTGGAAACTTGAATTTTCAGTATCCAAAGCTAAGAGCCACATCCATGTTACAGATCAAACTGTAGCCTTTACAAAAACACTGATATAAATATCTTTTTAATTCAGGCAGTGTGGATTTCACATGTTAAAATACACATAGCTCCCATCAGAAACTAGCATGTTACTATCTGATAAAACTTGTCAAAAAGGGGCCGGCACCATGGCTCACTTGGTTAATCCTCCGCCTGCAGTGCCAGCATCCCATGTGGGCGCCAGGTTCTAGTCCCTGTTGCTCCTCTTCCAGCCCAGCTCTCTGCTGTGGCCCAGAAGGGCAGTGGAGGATGGCCCAAGTGCTTGGGCCCCTGCACCTGCATGGGAGACCAGGAAAAAGTACCTGGCCCCTGGCTTCAGATCGGCACAGCTCCATCCATCGTGGCCATTTGTGGAGTGAACCAACGGAAGGAAGACCTTTCTCTCTGTCTTTCTCTCTCACTGTCTATAACTCTACCTGTCAATTAAAAAAAAAAAAAAAACTTGTCAAAAGAAAGGAATCATTTTCCTAACCAAAACATTCTGTGCTACATGAAGGAGGTAGAAAAAAAAATTGTTTAAACTCAAACCCATTTACTAGACACAATGAATAGAGCTCATAGCAGAAATGAAAGTATCTCAAAAGGGCCCAAAGTAAAACAATGCAATGAGAAACCACAAACAAACCAAAAGCAACCTTTGCAAACTTAAACAGAAAATTATTTTAGAGAGATTAGCCACTCTAATGACTCATTCCTTTCATCCTGCTCATTCTCAAACCTGGGACCTCTTAACACCCAACTACAAGTTCAGATCCAAAGAAAGACTGATAATTCTCAACGAATTCTTAATGACCCCAGATTGGGGGCAGTGTTTGGCCTAGTGAATAAAAGTGCCTTGTGCAATGCCAGCATCCTTTGTGGGCGCCAGTTCAAGTCCTGGATGTTCCACTTCTGATCCAGCTGCCTGCCAATAGCCTTGGAAAAACAGTAGAAGATGGTCCAAGTGCTTGGGCCCCTGCCACACATGTGAGATACCTGAAAGAAGATCTTCGTTCCCAGCTTCAGCTGGGCCAACCTGAAGCCAGGAGCCAGGAACCTCCTCAGGGACTCCCACATGGGTGCAGGAGCCCAAGCACCTGGGCCATCTTCAACTGCCTTCCCAGGCCATTAGCAGAGAGCTGGATAGGATGAGTAGCAGCCAGGACACAAACCAGCATCCATGTGGGATATGGGCACCCCAGGTGGTGCCTTAACCTTCTATACCACAGCCTTGGCCCCATGTATTCATGCTTTGTTTTATTTTCTTTTTTTGCTTAACAATCCAGAGCAAATTTGAGAACAAAACTTATTGGGGATTTATGGTTGTCCCTTATTTCCTTCAATGTTTCTAACATTAACTAACACTCTCCCTGGTAAAAATTATGGCCCTCATTCATTGTTCAGTTCTGCCACCAAGAAGTGCATCAGTGGTCTTTACTAGAAAAGCTGAGATACCAGAAATTGCAAGCAAAGTGGGAACAGAAACTCAACTAGTGATTTTTGTAAATATACTCAACAAAAGTTCATAATCAAAATGTCTACCATATCTTTGAAGGTCAGTAAAGAGCTTAACTGCATGATAATCTGAAAAATGCTCACCTCATTAACCATAAATCCAATCATCCCATAGCCTGATTGAAAACTGTCATGGCTTTCCATTGTTTTTTATATAAAGAGAAAACAAAACAAAAACACTTCAAAAGGCCCATCAGGACTGCACTATTCAGCTAAAACACATCCTTCCCAGCTTTGTCTTGCATATCTTCCAATGACTCCCAAACTATAACTCTCTCTGACTTCCTCTTTACCTCTACTGTCTTATATTTTTCTCTCTCAAGCATCATGCTTTCTCCTTCCAGAGAATCTCTGCACTTGTACTTCTCTCTGGAATGCTCTTCCATCTTTGCCTCTTCTCAACTCAGTCTTCTTCAACTAACATTACTTGTTCCCACAGAGCTGTGTTCTCTTCCTTCAAAGCACTTTTCACAGTAATTACACTTTCAGTATTATGAATATTTGAAAATTATCTTCTCCAATGAGACTTTAAACTTAATGACAGCAGGAACTATGTATACTTTTTTTTTTTTTTGACAGGCAGAGTTAGACAGTGAGAGAGAGAAACAGAGAAAGGTCTTCCTTTCTGTTGATTCACCCCCCAAATGGCCGCCACAGAAGGTGCTGCGCTGATCCGAAGCCAGGAGCCAGGTGCTTCCTCCTGGTCTCCCATGAGGGTACTTGGGCCATCCTCCACTGCCTTCCCCAGCCACAGTAGAGAGCAACCAGGACAGAAACCAAAGCCCCAACCGGGACTAGAACCCAGGGTGCCCGTGCCGCAGGCAGAGTATTAGCCAAGTAAGCCGCGGCACCGGCCAACTATGTATACATTTCCACACCACTCAATCTACAGCACCAATGAAATAACTCTGACAAATCTATTGTCTTTTCATAGGGTTGACATATCTTAGCGGACTCAGAAAGATCCAGTTTCTAATTCATTCTCCACATTTTACCACCAAATAACTTTGGGCTGGTTACTTAACTATTAAGTCTTTCTCAATAGGAATATTTTTTTTTCTTTTCAGGTATTTAATAGTACAAACAAAAAATTGACCAATATAAAACTATACTGAATATTTGGAATGTTTTTCCTGGATCAATTGAGAAAATTGATTACATGGATATTTCCCCCTAATTCTGTTAATGTGGTGTATTATACTGACTGATTTTCATATGTTACACCATCCTTACATTCTAGGAATAAATCCCACTTAGTAATGTATATAATCTTTTTATCTTGTTGCAGAATTTGGTTTGCTAGCATTTTATTGAGGATTTTTGCATCAATATTCCTAAGGGATATTAATTTGTAGTTTTCTCCCTTGTAGCATCCTTGTCTAGTTTTGGCATCAGGGTAATGCTGCCCTCATATTGGTAAACCAGTTCAAGTCCCAGTTGTTCAGCTCCTGATCCAGCTCCCTGTTAATGCAATTGGGAAAGCAGGGGATGGTGGTCAACTTTCATCCACGTGGGAGACTCATATAGAGATCCCATTTGGAGGACTGAGTCTTGTTCTGCCCTTCAAATAAATGAACCCCTTTAAAACTTTTCTGTGTAAGTATTCTATTTTCTTTGTGGTTACTAGTAAGATTATATTTAATACCTTTAAGTAATAATATTATAATTTTAATATATACCAGTTTAACTCCCATACAATATGTAAACTGCTCTGTTACACCACCATCACCACATCTTGTGATTGTTGATTTCATAAATTATATCTTTATACACTGTGTGCTCAAAAACATAAACTAATAGTTACTTAAAATATATTAGTCTCTTACATGATGTAGAAAATAAAAGTTAGAGTACAAAGTTAAAATGATATATGCTTCTAGATAAATACATTTTTTCTTTTTTTTCTTTTTCTGGTTTTATTTTTTTTTATTGACAAACACTGACCATACATATTTATGGGGTACAACATAATATTTAGATACATGCATATATTTTAATGATCATATTAGGATAATTAACACCCATCACTTCATATATTTAAGGTTTCCTTGTAGTGTGAACATTCATAAGTCTTTCTTCTAGCTATTTAGAAAAGTACAGTATGTTATTGTTAACTATTATGCCACTGTGCAATAGAACACCAACAGGACCGTTTTTATAATAAGGAAAGAAAGTACTCTTTAATGCAATAAAAATAAACCATTCTGAGGTTTGATCTACCTATATGTTTATAGATATAGATATATTTTGATATATATATATATTTTTTTTGAGAGAGTTAACTTTGGAGAAGAACCCAAGGATAGTGTGTCTTTTGTGAACACTATAGCTTATGAGACATAGAAAATGTCCTCCACTTAATAAATTGAGTAAATCCTTGTGATCAAGTTTTACTATTAACTCTCATAATCCAACTATTTGAGGAGAGGGGTCCCGCATGGGAAGTTGGTCCACAGTGACTCCTGTCGTTAAGTTAATAATTAACACTCTTATGGATGACATCAGTGAACACCTGAGGCTCTTGACATGAGCTGCCTAGGCTAGGTTATGGAAGCCTTTTGAATCTTGACTCCTTCTGTATTTAGACAAGGCTATGGACAAAGTGGAAGTTCTCTCTTCTCTTCAGAGTAAAGTACATCCTTCTTTGATGACCACTTCTTTCTACTGAGGTCTCACCCACAGAAGTCCTTCATGTGGGACATTTTTTGCTACAGTGTTTGGCTTTGCATGCCTGACATGCTCTCATGGATTTTTTTAGCCAGACCAGAATGCTTTAAGGGCTGATTCTGAGGTCAGAGTGTTATTTGAAGTGATCTTCATTCTATGAGTCTGCTGTATGGACTGCTTCCCATATTGGAACATTCACTCTTTTTTGATTCTATTATTATAGTCAAACATTTAGTCCTATTTATATGATCACTTTAATACATAGTCCTATCTATATGATCACTTTATCACTTAATTTTATCCCTATGCTCACTCTAACATTCAAAATGCTATTTTTATCATCCAGGTTAAGGGGGCTTGGGGTCCCACAGTAAATTTTTAAATTGTACCCTTGGAAGTAAGTCCATATGAATGTATGAAGAAATATAAAGTTTTGCAGTAGCAAACTTCATATATTTCACATCTACATCTTTAGGAACTTGGTAAGTCTTCCCACGGTGCCCTTGCTCCCACCTCCCCTTCCTCTCCTCTGTCTTATTTCCACGCTTGTTTTTTACTAAGAGACATTTTCAGTTAACTTTATACACATGATTATCTCTATTTTGGGTAAGAGTTCAACAGATAGTATGAGAAAGAAGAAAAGAAAAGAAAAAAGGCAAAAGGTTCCTCAACAGTCAAGATAAGAGCTTTCAAAGTAATTGCTTCTCAAAGTATCAGTTTCACTTCTGCAGATTGCCTTTTAGATGCTCTATTATTTGTCAAAGGTCAGGAGAACATATGGCATTTGTCCCTTTGGGACTGTCTTACTTCAACAGTAAGAATAATAATAGCCTAACAATACCACAGATTAATTGTGAATATTTTCTAAATCACATAGTAGAAAAGCAAAAACATACATTGCCTTCTAGTGCCCAGCATTATCTGAAATGCACAGTTTATATTTGGAGGAAAGTATGATAGTTAATTATATGTGTCAACCTGGCTGGTCTAAGAGATGGTCTGATAAGCAGTCAAACATGATTTCTAAGTAAGTCTTTGAGAATATTTTCAGAAGAGATTATCATTTGATTCAATAGACTCAGTAAAGATGACCCATCCTCACCAAAGTAGGCTGGTATCATCAACATATTGAGACTGGACTAGAACAAAAGGTGGAGAAAGGGCAGGATTGCTCTTACATCTTGAACTAGGACATTCATTTTTTACTACCCTCAAATATCCTAGTCCTTGGCTCAGGCCTTTAAATCAATAGTATCCCAGTTATCAGGCTTTTGGGCTAAGGGTTATACCAACCACTCTTCTGGTCTTCATGACTTTGAACTTAGAATGAATTATATCACTGGTTTTCTTAGATCTCCAGCTTAAATAGCATATGATGAAACTTCTTGGCTTCCATAATCATGAAACCAAATTCCTATGACAGATGTCCATATAATAGGGTTTTCTGAGAAAGATAGATTATTGTTCCTGTTTCTCTAGCGAACCATAAAAGAGAAGATGAATAATGTTTTGAACTTAATCAAAGAGTCCTGTCAATAGATCACTTAAGAACAACCTCTATTATGAATTCAGTATGATGAAAGGATAAACTCAGAATATATTCTCTGATAGAAGAAATCCTAAAGTGTTGGTGGGATTGAACAATTAATATGAGATAACATGAAGGTGGTAACTAGATAATGATGGTTTTGTCCTTAAATTAAAGGATAAATTAAAAGCTAAAAGGAGGATTCTTCCATAATTAAGGATGAAATTCTCCGTAGAACATAAATTGAAATCATAATACCAAAGGTCACAATGAAACTGCATAGTTCATTAACTATCGGTTCTACCTGATCTAACTTAAGGGTCAGGCCACACACTAGAAAAAAAAAAAACAACAACAACAAAAACCCTTGCGTGCATGTCCATTTCCCTCTGGTATCCATTTAATAGAACCTAATCAAGTGTTTATTTATGGAAATGAAGTCTGATGACTTGGGGCAAGTAACTCAGTCATTCAATTTAATGGTGTTTATCTTTTAAATTTTCATCACAATATTAATATGAAGATAAAGATTTTCAATTTATGTACCTTAATACTCTCTTATATGTTAGATCATTGACTTGTTTTAGAAAGAGCAACGGTTATTCTAGATAACTCAACCTTTAGTAATTAAAAAGCAAACCAATATAGTACTAGTGGTTGAACTCTGTAATTTTTTTTTTTTTGACAGGCAGAGTGGACAGTGAGAGAGAGAGATAGAGAAAAAGGTCTTCCTTTGCCGTTGGTTCACCCTCCAATGGCCGCCGCGGTAGGCGCGCTGCAGCCGGCGCACCACGCTGATCCGATGGCAGGAGCCAGGTGCTTCTCCTGGTCTCCCATGGGGTGCAGGGCCCAAGCACTTGGGCCATCCTCCACTGCACTCCTGGCCACAGCAGAGAGCTGGCCTGGAAGAGGGGCAACCGGGACAGGATCGGTGCCCCGACCGGGACTAGAACCCAGTGTGCCGGCGCTGCAAGGCAGAGGATTAGCCTATTGAGCCACGGCGCCGGCCTGAACTCTGTAATTAACACACAATTATTCTTAGGTGTTTAAATTTTAACTGAAAAGTGATCCCTGTTAAATTTCAGAGTGGAAAAAGAGAGGGAGGAGATGTACAATTTGGGACATGCTAATCGGACTTGTCCCAAATGGTGGAGTTAGAAATGTGTCAGGGGATTCCAATACAATCCCATCAAGGTGGCATGTACCAATGCCATCTCACTAGTCCAAGTGATCAATTTCAGTTCACATTCGATGGCTCTGATAGGTCTAAGAGTCAAAGGGATCACACAAACAAGACAAGTGTCTGATAATACTAACTGATAGAATCAAAAAGGGAGAGAAGGATCCAACATGAGAAGCGGGATACACAGCAGACTCATAGAATGGCAGATGTCCTAAACAACACTCTGGCCTCAGAATCAGCCCTTAAGGCATTCGGATCTGGCTGAAGAGCCCATGAGAGTATTGTAGGCATGGAAAGCCAAGATACCATGGAAAAGAAAAAAAAAGAAGAAGAAGACCTAAATGAAAGATCTCTGTGAGTGAGATCCCAGTGGAAAGAACGGGGCCATCAAAGAAGGAGGTACCTTTCTCTGAAGGGAGGAGAGAACTTCCACTTTGACTATGACCCTATCGAAATAAGATCAAAGTCAGCGAACTCTAAAGACTTCCATAGCCTTGGCAACTCCTGACTAGAGCCTAGGGAGATTATTGATGCCATAAACAAGAGTGTCAAATTGTTAAGTCAGCAACAGGAGTCACTGTGTACTTACATCCCATGTGGGATCCATCCTTAATGTGTTGTCTAATTTGAAGTGATGCTATAACTAGTACTAAAACAGTATTTTTACACTTTGTGTTTCTGTGTGGGTACAAACTGATGAAATCTTTACTAATTATATACTGAATCGATCTTCTGTATATAAAAATAATTGGAAATGAAAAAAAAAACCTGGTGTTAAATTGGAAATGGCATAGAAAATTAATTAATTTTTAAAAAATATTATGTAGGATCTCTGCCTTTAATGTGCTGTACACTGTTATTTAATGCTATAACTAGTACTCCAACAGTATTTTTTTCACTTTGTGTTGCTATATGGGGGCAAACTGTTGAAATCTTTACCTAATATATACTAAACTGATCTTCTGTATATAAAGAGAATTGAAAATGAATCTTGATGTGAATGGAAGGGGAGAGGGAGCGGGAAAGGGGAGGATTGCGGGTGGGAGGGAAGTTATGGGAGGGGGGAAGCCATTGTAACCCATAAGCTGTACTTTGGAAATTTATATTCATTAAATAAAAGTTTAATAAATGAAAAAAAAGCAAACCAATATAAAGCGCAAATAATTTTGTTCAGGTACTCAAAATTCCCATAGAAGGATTAATACTGACATTTACGCTTAATATTTTATTATATATAAATCATTTTTATCAATAATACTGTTTATTGGCTAAATTTTATTACTGTACTTTGTTGCTTTTCTCCATCATACATTTATTGACTCTAAGAACCCTCTTTTTTCACCTAGAAATTTTCTTAATATGTGTTCTGCAGCCATGCTACTGAATGACATGAGAATTTTCTAAAAAGCTCACCATACATCACAAACATAACCATACTTCATGTGATGTCCTTATTTTATACCACAAATGTTTAGACAAAGAACCTGTAACAAAATAAGCACCAAAATTTCAGAACCTCATATGATCACTTGGATACAGTCATCATGGCAAATAGTACACAAACTATCACACTGGAATCCTAAATCTTAAACTCAACACAGAGATTAAATTCCAGTAGAAAAATAAATATGGGCTGAGAACTGAAATTGTGTTTTTTAAATACATGAAGAGAGTGTGTATACACAATTGACATCAAGAACAGGCTAACCAGAGATTAAATTGATGCAAACAGGATGCCAAGCAAAACTCAACTTTCTGCCAAAGGTTTTCCCCAAGAGGTGAATAACATTTTCCATAAGTTTATGGAAATTGCAGAATTGGCTTGGTAATGAAATACTCTTAGCCACTTTTTTATGTATGATTTAACATTTCTTTTCTCTACTGAATAGTATAGGCTACATTAATTACATTAGAGGAGAGCCTATATTTATATTCAATGAAAAGATTAACAGTATTTTCATTCACTTGAAAAATTTTGCCATCTGCAAAAATGAAATATGCATTTTAAAACCTACTTTTGATAGTGTAAGACTATTTATACAATTAGAGTGCAATTCTGCAAGATTAAAATTAAATGTAAATTTCTCAGGAAGGAGCATTTCATATTATGTGATTCTAATTGCAAAGTATCATCATTTAAAGAGTCATTGTAATTTTCATAAAGTTATGTGTTTAGGTCAGTTCTTCATTGGAAAGTTAGATAGCCGGAGGGGAAGAAGATTTTTAAAAATATTTTCTATCCAATTATTCCTGAAATGAATTAAAGGTGAATTTTAAGCAATAGAAAAATGTAACATATAAGTAATCTACACTTTTGTCTTTGCATTTTCTTCAGTTATCTTCTTTGGGACTTAATGTTTTATAAACAGAAGCCATATCTACCTGCTATACTGTTTTCATTTTACTAGATTATTTTAAGAGATTAATAAAGCAAACAATTAAATCAAGTCAAATAAAATACAAATAAAGCTGTAAAATAATAATGAGTCCTGTAGTAATACACCTTACTTATCTCCAAATTGTTCAGGAAAACAAAGACTTGAAGTTTTCAATCATGATTTAAAAAAAAAAAAAGAGGTTCTAACACTCTGCTCCATCCTCCTGAGCACTGGACTAATGTTCACATACAGCAGGCTACCATGACCTGAAAAGATCCATAAATTTTCTATATCCTTCACTGGGCACCTGTAACTTTGGAAAATTAAATTTCACATTCATTATTTATGAGGTCACCAAAAATCCCTTAATGGAATTTCAGCCTAATTAAGAAGTGTTAACAGAAGTTTGCACCCCCTTGCTTATACACATACACACGCCACTGGTTTAAAAACTAGACAGCCAGCTTCTGACTGAGGAAAACCAATGATTCCACAGCAATTATACCTAAGAACTTCTAGAGAAACTCCGATATGCTTTTCTGTCATACTCTCAAGATCTAAGGGTTCCAGATCAGAACCACCTCAAAATTCTTTCCATACCAAAAGGAAGTGGCAGAAAATGATTCTATGATTCTAATTTTACTTTTTACCTTTGGCATCTCTTTCCCCTTTGTTTGAGAGTCCTTTTTCTTACCTTTCCTAGTGCCTTTCTTCTGTAATTTCCCCAGCATCAAACCTGTTCCTTCTATCATTTCCTGCTTAAAATTATAGAACAGGGACTGGCACTGTGGCGCAGTGGGTTAACACGCTGGCTTGAGGCACCAGCATCCCATATGGGTGCCGGTTCTAGTCCCAGCTGTTCCTCTTCTGATCGAGCTCTCTGCTATTGCCTGGGAAAGCAGTAGAGGATGGCCCGAGTCCTTGGGCCCCTGCACCCAAGTTGGGGACCTGGAGGAAGTTCCTGGCTCTTGGCTTCAGATCGGCACAGCTCCAGCCATTGCGGCAATTGGGGAGTGAACCCTCGGATGGAGGCCCTCTCTCTCTCTGCCTCTCTTCTCTCTGTGTGACTCTGACTTTCGAATAAATAAATAAATAAATAAATTTAAAAACTATAGAACAAAGCAAAACAAAGATTGTTTTGCCTAAAACTCATTAAAAGTATGTATTGTTGTGAACATGGATGCATTTTTTTAGTTTTTTTTTAGTTTTCCCAGAAAAAAAATTGCCACAACAAATATTTCACATGTTCGATTGTAACACTTTCAGTTATGGTTGATATTAGTAGTTTTAAGAATAAGTCACTCTGGCCAGCGCCGTGGTTCAATAGGCTAATCCTCCGCCTTGTGGCGCCAGCATACCGGGTTCTAGTCCCGGTTGGGGCACCGGATTCTGTCCTGGTTGCCCCTCTTCCAGGCCAGCTCTCTGCTATGGCCCGGGAATGCAGTGGAGGATGGCCCAAGTCCTTGTGCCCTGCACCCGCAAGGGAGACCAGGAGAAGCACCTGGCTCCTGGCTTTGGATCAGTGCGGTGCGCCAGCCGCGGCCACCATTGGAGGGTGAACCAATGGCAAAAGGAAGACCTTTCTCTCTGTCTCTCTCTCTCACTGTCCACTCTGCCTGTCAAAAATTAAAAAAAAAAAAAAAAGAATTAGTCACTCATGTTTTTACTGAGTCTTTCCAGTATTCAGTCCATGACAGAATCCACAGGGAACAAAGAGATAGAAACAAACCTATCAGATACTTAAACCTGATTTCAATGATCCTAAATTTTTTTAAAAAACAAAAAACAAAAAAAAAAGGCAAAAGAATAAGAATTTAACATTTTAAATGAATGATACTACTATGGAAGAATGGCAGCCTGAACATAAATATTTACCTCTCACTTTCAAATCACACCAGAATGAACCTAAAAGTATAGAACAAATATACAATAACAAAAAGTAAATGAAGTAGGACAGGAGAGAGGCCAGGAACCCTTGAGTGGTCTACAATGTGTACAGCTTTGGAGAACACAGGATGCAGATGAGATTATCCTAGTAATGAAGGAGACAAAAATGAAGTGGCAGATGAGGGCTGCAGAGAAGGTGGGTCTCTTTTTGCCGAGGAGAGAGCCTGGAAAGACTTTAGCAACACAGAATAGATCTGAGTAAGGAGTTAGGCTGGAGGGCAGTACTGAAAGTATTTCATCAAAGGACTCACTATTAACAGCTGGGTAAGTCCTGCCAACACCTTTATGCTCAGACAGCTGGTGCAAATGCTATATAATACAAGCTGAAAATAGATCATCTCAAAAATTCGAATAATTTTTCTGCAAAGGGCTCTACTACTAGCCTGTTTGCCTGTTGCCTAGTACACATATTAAATTCAAGTATATTTACCAGTCAACATGTCCACCCAAGAGACACTTAGCTTACAATCAAATCTCTCATTCAGGGAAAATAAAGGTATACAATGGCAAAGGAAAGTCCTGTTGCTCCATCTTCCTCATTAATAAGAGAGTGAACAATCCTGGATTACCAGACATTTGAGGGAAATAAATAGCATGAGAGAAATTCCATGAAATACTGCATTCATATGATAAAAATGTACTTCCCTGGGGAAAAATGATTAATTAGAAAATAGAGTTTAAAGTATATTAAAAAATAAACACTAAAATTAAAATGCCATGAAAAAGGTGCCGGAGCCAAGGTAAAGCAGGTAAAGCAGCCATCTGCAGTGCCAGCATCCTATATGGGCGCTGATTTCAGCCCCAGCCACTCCACTAGCAATCAGCTCCCTGCAAATACACCTGGGAAAGCAGTGGAAGATGACCCAAGTGCTTGGGCCCCTGCACCCACATGCCAGACTCAGAAGAAGCTCCTGGCTTCAGATCAGCCTAGCTCCAGCTGTTGCAGCCAGTTGAGGAGTGAACCAATGGATGGAAGATCTCTCTCTCTCTTTCTCTCATTCTCCCTACTCCATTTCCCTAACTCTGCCTTTCAAATAAGTAAACCATTTTCTAAAAAATTCCATGAAAGAACTGAAGGATAAGGTCAAGAAAACTATAAATAAAAGTGGTAAATTTAAAAGTTAAAATAGGTATACATATCTCAGTGCTTGTTCCTTGTTCTTTAGTAAACAATGTCCAGAATACAATATTTAAACTAAAAGACCGGCAAAGAGGCATAAAACTCATAACTAAAGGGGTATATGTTTAATAGAAGCAGATCATAGAAGACCCAGTTAGTGAAATTAGTAGACAAAGATTTTTAAGATGTGTTTCAACATATTTACAGGGAAAGATACAAAGGCTGAAAATATAAGATATTCAGGACATAAATAGAAATGCTGAAAAAGAACAAAAGGGAAATTCTGTAACTAAAAAATGCAATATGTAGGATTTTTTGAAAAATTCCCTACATGGACTTAACTTCAGATTGCACATTACAAAAGAATACTGTGCACTTGGAGAGGTCAATAAAAGTGATAAAGATTAAACTGAGCAAACAGAATAGAGAAGTAATATTTGACGTAAGATATGAACAAATGTACCTAATGATGAATAAATATAGTATATTAATTCACAGTGAAAAGACCAATCTGACTCTAATAAGTACCATAAAAGCAAAGCGTGTCTTGAATGGTCTGGTAACTTAGGCCAATTTGTAGAGAACTCTGAATGGCAGCTAAGCAGTTTGGATAGAGTCATGTAAACCTGTTATTTCCCAAAGAATATTCTATGCAAACCCCAGGATGACCCTTATATTAAGGGTTCTATGATAAAATATATTTTGAAAAATGCTTCATATCATGCTCCCTATTAAAAATGAACAATACTGGCCGGCGCGGCTCATTAGGCTAATTCTCTGCCTGTGGTGCCAGCACCCCGGGTTCTAGTCCCGGTTGGGGTGCCCATTTGTCCCGGTTGCTCCTCTTCCAGTTCAGTTCTCTGCTCTGGCCTGGGAAGGCAGTGGAGGATGGCCCAAGTGCTTGGGCCCTGCACCCTCATAGGAGACCAGGAGGAAGCACCTGGCTCCAGGCTTCGGATGGGCGCAGCGCCAGCCATGACGGCCATTTGTGGGGTGAACCAACGGAAAGAAGACCTTTCTCTCTGTCTCTCTCTCTCTCTCACTGTCTAACTCTGCCTGTCAAAAAAATAAAAAATAAATGAACAATACATTAGAGATTATATAGCAAAGAAAGCTCTTTAACCTTGTGTAGTCTAATATTCCCCAAAAGTTATTTGGTGATGGAATATGTTTCTGGTAACTCTTAATGTCTCTAGGACCTAGTGCTCTATAGAACACCCTTGAAGAAATGTTGTTCTACAGACAACAATGACAGTAACAACAGCCAGCATTTTCTTATGTGTGGCAGCTTACTATAGGACAGGAAATTTCTAAGAATCTATATTATCTAATTTGATCCTGACATCAGATAGAATCTATTGTCATTGACAATAAAGTATTGGTTCCATTGGCCTAACGAGAATTAGGAAATGATTACATATTCCCAAATTTATTCTAATATTGTCAGTTGCTTAGAATAGGCTCAGCTCCAGCTGTTGCAGCCATTTGTGGAATGAACCAGCAGACGGAAGACCTCTTCCTCTCTCCCTCTATCTGTCTTTACCTTTCTGTGTAACTCTCTTTCAAATAAATAAAATAAATCTTAAAAAAATAACAACAAAAAGAAAGGATTATCAAATATATATATATATATATATATATATATAGAGAGAGAGAGAGAGAGAGAGTTATTAAGAGTCCCACAAAAATAATCTAGTTTGGTAGACCTCTGCTTTTTACTTCTAACAGCCATAACAGTCTTTTCAAAAAAGACATGAAATAAGAACTTTTATTGTGGGCAGATTTCTCACTTTAAAACATGGTTAAAGGGTCTGGTGCTGTGGTATAGCCAGTAAAGCCACCGCCTGCAGTGCCGGCATCCCATATGGGTGCCAGTTCAAGACCCGGCTGCTCTACTTCTGATCCAGCTCTCTGCTGTGGCCTGGGAAAGCTGTAGAAGAAGGCCCAAGTGTTGGGTCCCTGCACTCACATGAGAAATCCAGTTGAAGCTCCTCGCTCCTGGCTTCAGATCACCGCAGCTCCAGCTGTTGCAGCCATTTGGGGAGTGAACCAGCAGATGGAAGACCTTTCTCTCTCTCTTTCTCTCTCTCTCTCTCTCTCTCTCTCTCTTCTTCTCTCTCTGTCTTTCTGTAATTCTGCCTTTAAAATAAATAAATCTTTAAAAAAAAAAAAAAAGGGAGGGGGGCCGGCGCTGTGGCATAGCAGGTAAAGCCATTGCATGCAGTGCCAGCATTCCATATGTGCACCAGTTCAAGTCCCATCTACTCCACTTCCGTTCTAGCTCTCTGCTATGGCCTGGGAAAGCAGTAGAAGATGGCCCAAGTCCTTGGGCCCCTGCACCCACGTGGGAGACTCAGAAGGAGCTCCTGGCTCCTGGATTCGGATAGGCCTAGCTCCAGCCGTTGTGGCCAACTGGGGAGTGAAACAGCGGATGAAAGACCTCTCTCTCTCTCCCCCTCTGCCTCTCCTCCTCTCTCTGTGTAACTCTGACTTTCAAGTAATAATAAATACATCTTAAAATAAAACATGGTTAAAGTTGAGAGATGATTAGCAATAATTTGACTCTTTTCCACTTGGCCTTTCTATGTAGAGTACAACTAGCACCTCCCTTTCAGGGATTGTATCCAGAGATTTGCTAATAAAATTCAGTGCACTAGGATGCAAGCTGATGGGTACATAGAACAGCTGCCTCCAGTCCTGAGTGACAACAGAAGTAGCCACACTGCTATCCTGTTGACCACTAGAGGACCAGCCAATTGTAAAGTACCCTATGTTTTTGTTTATATAACTCATAAAGGTGCCAGGACAACAGTATAGGCAACAGAAAATATGAAAATGAAAATCTGTGAGAGACTGATGTCTACTCAAAGCAAACAGAATAGTAGGAACACTCTTACTATGTCAGTTTGTTTTTCACAGATTGTACAGAACCATTCATTCGTCTTATTTTTTGGTAATGCCTTTTTGCTTGTTTTGAAATAGGCCTTTTAAGGAGCAATCAGCTCAAGAAAAGCTGATGCTAAATAAAAAATTAACCAGTGAGTTTTCTTCTATCTAGACCACTGATAAAAAATGCATACTATTATATATTATCCTATGTTGATCATATATACAAATTTTATATCACAAAGTGACACAAACTGTTTTTCCACATTTGCCATTCTCAGGGTTGGCCATTTTTAACCACATGAAAGCAGAAGGTACAAATACACTAAAGTGTCAGTATCTGCATATAGCAACAGAAGGCACTTTTACTAGCTACTCTGGGACACATGACTTTTCATTTAGATCACATGACATTTTAAAAGTAATTTTATTGGGGTAGACATTGTGGTGCAGCAGATTAAGCTGCCATTTGGAATGCCTATTTTCCATATCAGAAGACTTAGGATCTAGTCCTACTCACATTTCCAATCCAGCTTTTGCTAATTTATAATCTGATAGCTCAAGTACTCGATTCCCTGACACTCATATAGTAGACCCAGATGGAGTCTCTGGCTTCCACATGGTTCAGTCTTGGCTATTGGAAGCATTTAGGAACTCAACAAGCAGACAGATGCTTTCTCTCTCTCTCCCTCTCTCTGATTCTCCCTTTCAAATAAATTAATAAACTACTTTTAATTCTCTATTTTCCAAATGTACTAATTTTTTGGTTTGTTCTGCAAATGGCTGCAACAGCTGGAGCTGAGCCTATTCTAGGCAACTGATGAGACTGGCATAAAATTGAGACTATGTAATTATTTCCTAATTCTCTTTAAATCAATGGAGCCAACACTTTATTGTCAATGACAATAGTCTCTCTGATGTCAAGGTGGTCATGTAGTGATATCTATTAAAGAATTGGTTCCATTAGCCTAATAAAAATTTTCAGATGTCTAAATATTCCCAAATTTATATCAATATCATTAGCAATAGTTTGATTTCATTTCTCATCAAATTTAGCGACAGAAATTAAAGCCTCTGTGTGTTAATTCTGTCAAAGGTGAAATGTCTGACATTATTGCAAATATGCATGTAATATCAGTTTGAAAATCAAATGCTGAAGATTAGATTATTTGATTAAAAATGTGGTAGAGCACACTGGCAACATAATGAGAGAGACTTTGCTAAAGTAAGAAAGCTTAGAGAAATGTACTTGAGGTTTTAGTGGTAAACACATATAGAAAGTCTTCAAAAACTTCAGGGACAATGTGTACTATCTGGAAGGCACATATGAAAACATTCAAGATTTGTTGCTCTTGGATGTCTCTTCTCTTTCCCTCCTTAGTGACCATGTTGGGAGAGTCACACAGTGCTCAACAAGTGAAATAGCACAATTCCTATCAAGGAGATGCAGACATTTGCTACCTACTCTGGGGTGCCCATGCAGGTTTATGAAAGTAAGCATGCCATGACCAAGGATAACAAGCTGCTTAGCAAATTTGCTTTTTGTTTTGTTCCATTTTTTTCTTTTATTTAGGTATACAAATTTCATCTATTTCAGGTATACAGATTTGGGAACATAGTGATACTTCCCACCCCACCCTCCCTCCCGCCCACGCTCCCTCCCACCCTTCCTCTCCTAATCCCTCTCTTAATTTTTATAATGACCTACTTTGTTTACTTGTCTCTTGCACCCCAAGCTGTCCATCAGATTAAAGTCACTTTCTTTTTTATTTAAAGATTTATTTTATTTATTTATTTGAAAGAGTTACACAGAGAGAGGAAAGGCAGAGAGAGGTCTTCCATCCGATGGTTCACTCCCCAATGGGTCGCAATGGCCGGAGCTGCGCCTATCTGAAGCCAGGAGCCAGTAGCTTCTGGGTCTCCCACATGGGTTTAGGGGACCAAGGTCTTGGGCCATCTTCTACTGTTTTCCCAGGCCATAGCAGAGAGCTGGATCGGAAGTGGAGCAGCCGGGACTAGAACCGACTCCCATATGGGATGCCAGTGCTTCAGTCCAGGGCGTTAACCCTCTGTGCCACAGCACTGGCCCCAGTCACTTTCAATATTATGCCTAAACACCTTCAATATCTCTGCTGTGGATAAGGTATACAAAAAGAAAACAAAATTACCATTACTAATGATAAGGCTATTTGAGAAAGAAAAACATTAAGCCTGTGGTCCAGTAAGTTGAAAAATACAAGGCTGAGGATGAGAAGCAGAAGAACAGAGTTTCATTCATGAATTTATTTGAATCCTAGGCATTCAGCATGAAAATAACTGTTGAAGAAGACAAACTTCAAGGCAAGATCAACAATGAGGATAAACAGAAGATTCCTGACAACTGTAATGAAATCAACAACTGGCAAGATAAGAATCCAACTGCAGAGAAGGAAGAATATGAACATCAGCAGGAAGAGCGGAGAAAGTCTGCAACTCCATCATTATGGAGCCTGTGGGACTGTAGGAGGTATGACAGGAGCAATGCTTTGGGCAGCCCCTCCCTCTGGTGGTACTTCTGCAAGTACCACCATTGAAAAGATTGATAAAGCCACAGCAAGTATAGATGTAGCACTGTTCCACACAGATTGAAGGACCCAAATTTTTAGAAAATTCCGTGGCAGTTTTAAATTGAGCTGCTATAGTTAAGTTGTTGTGCACTCCCAATACTTGAATATGGAACATGTGCACAGGGAAAGAAATAACATTGCACTTTGTAAGTAGAAAATGCAATGTTTTAAATAAAACTTATTTAAAATTGGCACAATTAAAAAATGTAATCCCTTGAAGCTTTTAGCAAATTGCAATTTTCGAAAACAAAGCTTGCAAATGGAAAAACTTGTATCTCTACAAAGGCAGAAGAGGAGATGAACAAATTAAATGATAAGAGCTTAAAATACACAAGATATAATTTTGAAAATTTATATTTTTGCTTCAGATTTCTCAACTTAGAAGAAGAATCTTGATGGAACATATATTTAAATGAATAAATATATATACTCTATCATAACGCAATGAAATTTAACTTTGCAGCATCCAATTTTTATAAATATTCAAAGGAATTATAAATAAAAAACAAATTTGATGAGTTTTCTTATAAAAACACTTGTTGAAGAACAGTACTCTAAATGGCGAAAAAGGTAGCAAACACTTTTGAAAACGGTTTGGTGAAGTATTCTTCACACCTGGCTCAGCCCTGGCCATTTCAGCCACTTGGGAAGCAAAGTACCAGATGGAAAACCTCTCTCTGTATGTCTCTCCCTCTCTCTCTGTAACTCTGCCTTCCAAATAAATAAATAAATCATTTTAAAAATAATGTATTGAAAAATACAATTTTCAGATAAATACTAACATCACTGCAATAAAAACAGAGATGGTAAAAAAAAGTTATCATGGTACATGAATATCTAACTTGCCAAAAGTAATTATTCTGCTGATGCCAATTTTCTGATAGTCAGATAACCATGGGTTTTATTTTTGTTTGTTTAGCTTTAGTACTTTTGAATATACTTATTTAAATTGCTTAAAGATTTTTAGTTTGAAACAGCTTTTTGAAAAGAACTATTTAATAGGTTGAGACCAAAAAGAGACTGATTTGTAAAAACAATGGTACTTCAAAAAGTTTATAGAAATGGATTAAGTTTATTCTGGTGCAAAAGAAAAGTTTTTAAATACACACATAAATTTTCCATAAGACACATTTTCATAAACTTTTTAAAGCCCTCCTGTAAAATATGACAACATCAAAGAACCTCGGCAGTATCAATCTTCACTAATTCAAAAGATAAAAATAATCTTGATATACAGGCAAAGCCTGAAGAAGTCTGAGAGCATCAACACAACTCCCTGATTCTTCCTTGTCACATCAGGATGCACATTTGTCCAGATCTAGCACATATAATATTACAGTGATGCATGGGCACCATCGCTTACAGAGGGAGCTTTTTTCATCATAATCTCCATTTAACATTCTGATAACTACATTACTGACATTAACATTTTCCAGCAGGACAGACTCCAGAAATCTTTCAGTTCTTAGTTGTTTAACATGAGCAACCCAGACAGATCAGATATACTCTACAGAAAGTATTCCCATAGATAAGGACTCTCATTTATCTCTTTCCCCTATTAAATAACTAGTATCTGATTCACCTGTTGCCTCTCTCTCTCTCTCTCTTTCTCTCTCTTTCTCTCTCTCTCTCCCTCCCTACCTGCTTCCCTCCCTCCCTCTCCTCTCTGTTATATACCAGCTACTAACCTTTTTTTCCCATTGCTATCAGAATGTTGGAGTTCCCATTCCAACATTCAAAAAATTAATTTATAAATCAACTTAATCAGTACTTCAAAAATTTATATAATGTTAATCATTTTGAATGTGACCTTTCAAAACTCTCAAAGTTTCCTGGATTAGGATTAGGTGATAAATCTTATGATCCCCATAGTTACTACATGTGAACTTGTAACTTCTGAACCTCTAGATTTCATACTGCCAAGTTCATGTGAATGAAACCATTTCTTTCCTCCTAGGTAATATATCTGTAATCAAGATAGGTATTCAAAGTGGTAGGTGATGCCTGCCTGGACACTGGAATAGCTGCCCATTTCCCATTGGTGTGATTAACCAAGAATACAAAATAGTTTGATTTTCTACTCATATATGCTGGTCTATGAGAAGATCAAGCCTAAGAAATCCTAAAATAAACAGATTAAATTTAAAAAGCTTTACAAGTTAGATAAAATTTTAAAATCCTGAAATATTTTCCAAAACTGCAGATAATACAAATTCATTCCAGTGTCCCTTCCATGGAGCAGAAAAACAAAGAAAACAAAATACACCTCTGAAAGAAATCTAATAATTTCAATCAATAGAGGTTCACATTGTTTTACTTAGTAATTTTAGTAATTCTGAGCCTTCTTCCTTGCTTTTGACTGTAATTAATCACATAATCCTAATAATTCATTATTTAGTGAATAAAATGTTTGTTCTACCTATGTATATGGCATCTTTCAAATATAGATTGTCTGTTTTTAAGAGTCTATGTTCTCTTTCGCAAAATATTGATACCTACTAAACAAAACATACTAGAAATTCCCAAAAGAAATACAAAATTATTTCATATTACCCACCAGTCTTAACTTAAAGGTTTTATGATAAAAGACTAACCCATAATATTTCAAAGTTGAACATTTATGTTTGACATTTTCCTACTTCTCTTTCTCCTTCACTAGCTCCTATATCTCCTCTTCCCCATCCCCAGGTATCCAGTGCCCTCACACTGCCCTTTGGACATCAAGTGTGAGCTCATTTTAATGCTCTCTGCTCAAGCTTACCTTACACTGAAGAACCCTAGGAACTAAATTACTTCCCTTTTCTCTCCTTCCTGATCCCCATGAAAACTTCCATTAACTAGATGAAAGCAATTTAATTAAACCAAGCCACACTGGACTGTGAGTGATTGATTAATAGACTACTTAACCCTCCCTGGGATACTTTTTTTTTTTTATAAAGAGGACAGTGTTAGTGAATCTGTAATAGGCAGAATTTCAAACAGCTCAAAAACTAAAGAGAAATATATTACTTCATTCAGGGAGATATGTTTTGATAGAAGGGCCTTCTGAGGGTCCTTAAATTATCCCTGTTGGTGGCCACCTACACAGCCTCCATTCCTAACTAGGAGAACAAAGCACTGACTGAAATGCCCTTTTCCAGTTTCATAAGTGAGCAGCAAAGTACTCTCTAAGGAAGGCATTTGACTTTGAAACAGACTTCAGAAGTCAAAGTATGGTTTATTACTCCTCTGGGTGAACTGAGAAATACAAATGCTTCTTTTAACTTGGAGTCTAATTCCCAAGAGCCACCCTTAATCTACCAAATATCACCATGACAGAGGGTAAATCCTCTGTCATATGGAAGTGACCCTACAGATGCCCTTTATAGATCAGTTAAGTATTTTTCAACTCTTAACTGGAAGGGGAGAATGAGCATGAGAAATATACAATATATACCCACATTGCAAAGATGCAAATGAGAATATAATGGGAAACTTCTACAAGCTTTGTACCAAATTTCATCTTCTCTTTTCATCTGTCCTACCACACACACATACACACACATGCACACACACACACCACCAAGTGAGAATAAATACCTCTGTTCCTCAAACAGTATTTACAGAATATCATCTCAAAATTTAACTGCACACCATCTAAAGATTTTGGAATAACACTGGCAATTAAAATAGTGGCACATAATTATCATTGGGAAAGAAATTTCAAGTAATTACAACTACTTTTTTGCTTTGATTGATAGTGTACTTTTCTTCCTCCCTTACTCCTGGTAAAAAATACAGAGAGAAGGAATTGTTTACTCCTTGCCTCCAGTTTGATTGACATGAAATCAAGCTGACCCTCTGGTCTAATTTTAAATTTTGCACAGCGCTAACCCAGGTGCCAATCCAGAACTCTCTGGTCATGATAAAAGCCTCTAGCACTTTAATCTGTTTGAACAGTTGGTTATCAGTCAATTATATTAATACTTCAGAGTTTTGGGCATCTTTTTGCAGACATGTTGGACTATACTTAGACCTCAGTAAACTTTTTCACTGCCTTAAAATACATGCTTAGCTCTTGGTTTTATATTAATTTTCAAAATTCACATGAGAGGCTTAACAGGATCCTACACAACATCTTGGTCATAGTATCTATATATCTCAAACAAGAAAATTTTAATTGGCATGTTTTCCTTTATCTCAAAAAATAAATCCCTCTTCCTACCTAAGTACACTTTCTAAACCATACTTTGGTGCACTATTACATTAAGATCCATTTTCTGAACAAGGATGGCAATTTCTCATTTAAAAGTACATCTTGAATAGAATATTCCAGGAAAATGTAGCATATTAAATCATAAACATGTAATTTGGCTTTTTGAAAGACATGATTTTCATCATGTTCCTAAAGCTATGAAGTATATGAAATTTATAACTGTAAAACTGTATAGTTCTGTATATATTCCTATGGACTTCTAAGGGTACAATTTAAAAACTTGACATATGACCCCAAACCCCCTTAAGCTGCATGGTAAAAATAGCATCTTAAGTGTAAAAGTAATCATAAGAAGAGGATTAAGGATCTGTAATAATAATATATGGATTAAGAAAGGGGTGAATGTTTCAACATGGGAAGCAGTCCACACAGCAGACTCAGAATGACAAGAGCTTTAAGTAGCACTCTGACCTCAGAATCGGCCCTTAAGGCATTTTGGTCTGGCTGAAAAGCCCAGAAGAGCATTTCAGACATGGGGAGCCAAGACTGTGGCAAAAAATGTCCTACATGAAGGACCTCAGTGGGTGAGATCCCAGTGGAAAGAAGTGGTCAACAAAGAAGGAGGTATTTTTCTCTCAAGGGAGGAGAGAACTTCCATTTTCTTATGGCCTTGTTTAAATACTGAAGGAGGGGCGGAGCCAAGATGGCGGATAGTGAGGACGTGTGCCTTAGTTTGGGAAAATAAACTTTCATAAAAGCGGAATTACTGTAGCCTCAGGAAAAAACTCAAGAAAAAAACTGCAGAGGAATCGCTTCCGGATCTTGTGGAGGAAACACAGAGGACTTACAGGGAACCCACCGCGTGGAAAACCAACCGAGACAAGCCGAGCAGCAGCGGCGGGAGAGGAGGCAGAGCCACAGAATCTCGCCAGCGCGGGAACGGAGGAGGGTAAGAAAGACAAAAGACCTGAGAAGTCCGAGACATTGGGGGGAGGGGGAACAGAGGCCTCTCCCTTCACTCACCAAGCAAAACAAAGAGCACCGCGATTTTACATATGTAAAGCTCAGCCAAACTCAGTATCTTTAGCGAAACTGGAGAACACATTGAGGGCTGCATAAACTCTTTGTGTGGTCCCAGGGGTAAATCAAACGAATACTCACAGAGGCTAGATTTCAACTACCCTCAACTCCACTCCCAACTGAGTCAAAAAAAAAAAAAAGAGAGAGAGAGAGAGAGAGAGAGAGAGAGTCCCAGCAAGGAGCAAATAATCTGGGAGAGTCGCTCTTTACACAGCCTTAAACCTCAAGAAACAAGCATAGCTCTCTGGCCATACCCATCACAGCCCCTAAGGCTCCAACAAAACAGACAGCTCACTTAGAGGCATAGTATAACGAGAGAAAAAAAAACAAAAACAAAAACAAAAACACCACAAATTATCTCTAACTTGCCAAGCGGGAACGGAGGAGGGTAAGAAAGACAAAAGACCTGAGAAGTCCGAGACATTGGGGGGAGGGGGAACAGAGGCCTCTCCCTTCACTCACCAAGCAAAACAAAGAGCACCGCGATTTTACATATGTAAAGCTCAGCCAAACTCAGTATCTTTAGCGAAACTGGAGAACACATTGAGGGCTGCATAAACGCTGTGTATGGTCCCAGGGGTAGATCAAACGAATACTCACAGAGGCTAGATTTCAACTACCCTCAACCCCACTCCCAACTAAGTCAAAACAAAAAAAAAAAAAAGAGAGAGAGAGAGAGAGCGTCCCAGCAAGGAGCAAATAATCTGGGAGAGTCGCTCTTTACACAGCCTTAAACCTCAAGAAACAAGCATAGCCCTCTGACCACACCCATCACAGCCCCTAAGGCTCCAACAAAACAGACAGCTCACTTAGAGGCATAGTATAACGAGAGGAAAAAAAAAACAAAAACAAAAACACCACAAATTATCTCTAACATGCCAAGCAAGAAACATAGAAGCGGAGCTACCAAGAACAAGGAAGGCACTATGACGCCCCCAAGTGAACAAGACATGACAATGCAAGATTATGAAGATGAAGAGATAGAGCAAATGCAAGAAGCAGATTTCAAAAAATTCACAAGAACATTAAGAAGTTCTCAAAAACAAATTCTTGAACTACAGAAATCCTTAATGGACAAGATAGGAAATCTCTCCCGTGAAAATGAAATATTAAGGAGGAATCAAAATGAAATGAAACAACTAGTGGAACAGGAAATTGCGATAGTGAAAAAAAACCTCAATGAAATGAAGAACTCAATAGATCAAATGGCAAACACATTAGAGAGCCTTAAAAACAGAATGGATGAAGCAGAGGAGAGAATATCGGAATTAGAAGACAGAGAACAGGAAAGGAAACAGTCAAATCAAAGAAAAGAAGAAGAAATCAGAAATCTAAAAAATACTGTCAGGAATCTACAGGATACTATTAAAAAACCCAACATTCGGGTTCTAGGAGTTCCTGAAGGCATGGAAAGGGAGAAAGGATTAGAAGGCCTTTTTAGTGAGATACTAGCAGAAAATTTCCCAAGTTTGGAGAAGGACAGAGACATCCTAGTACAGGAAGCTCAGAGAACCCCTAATAAACATGATCAAAAGAGATCCTCACCACGACACGTCGTAATCAAACTCACCACAGTGAAACACAAAGAAAAGATCCTAAAATGTGCAAGAGAGAAACGACAGATTACTCTCAGAGGATCTCCAATTAGACTTACAGCTGATTTCTCATCAGAAACCCTACAAGCCAGGAGAGAATGGCGAGATATAGCCCAGGTACTAAGAGAGAAAAACTGCCAGCCCAGAATATTATATCCTGCAAAGCTCTCATTTGTGAATGAAGGTGAAATTAAGACCTTTCACAGCAAACAGAAATTGAAAGAATTTGTCGCCACTCGTCCAGCCCTGCAAAAGATGCTTAAAGACGTGTTACATACAGAAACACAGAAACACGGTCACCAATATGAAAGAAGGTAAAGGAAGGAAACCTCAGAGCAAAAGATCACAGGAATCTCAAACCAGATATTAGAAAATATCTTTGGCAAATGGCAGGGCAAAGTTACTCCTTCTCAATAGTCACATTGAATGTTAATGGCTTGAATTGTCCAGTTAAAAGACACCGATTGGCTGATTGGATTAAGGAACAAAACCCATCCTTTTGCTGCTTACAAGAAACCCATCTATCCAACAATGATCCATACAAGCTGAGAGTGAAAGGCTGGAAAAAGATATACCACGCCAACAGAAATGAAAAGAGAGCGGGCGTAGCCATCTTAATATCGGACAACATAAACTTTACTACAAAAACTGTTAGGAGAGACAAAGAGGGGCACTATATAATGATTAAGGGATCCATTCAACGAGAAGATATAACGATTATCAACGTATATGCACCTAATTACAGGGCACCAGCTTATTTAAAAGACTTGTTAAGGGACTTAAAGGGAGACTTAGACCCCAATACAATAGTACTGGGGGACTTCAATACTCCACTCTCAGAGATAGACAGATCAACAGGACAGAAGATCAACAAGGAGACAGTAGATTTAAATGACACTATAGCCCAAATGGATCTAACAGACATCTACAGAACATTTCATCCTACATCTAAGGACTTTACATTCTTCTCAGCAGTACATGGAACCCTCTCTAGGATTGACCACATACTAGGCCATAAAGCAAGTCTCAGCAAATTCAAAAGAATTAGAATCATACCATGCAGCTTCTCAGACCACAAAGGAATGAAATTGGAAATTGGCAACTCAGGAATCCCTAGAGCACGTGTAAACACATGGAGATTGAACAATATGCTCCTGAATGAACAACGGGTCATAGAAGAAATTAAAAGAGAAATCAAAAATTTTCTGGAAGTAAATGAGGATAACAGCACAACATACCAAAACCTATGGGATACAACAAAAGCAGTGTTAAGAGGAAAGTTTATATCAATAGGTGCCTACATCAAGAAATTGGAAAGGCACCAAATAGATGAGCTTTCAAGTCATCTCAAGGATCTAGAAAATCTGCAGCAAACCAAACCCAAACCCAGTAGGAGAAGAGAAATAATTAAAATCAGAGAAGAAATCAACAGGATTGAATCCAAAAAAACATTACAAAAAATCAGCCAAACGAGGAGCTGGTTTTTTGAAAAAATTAACAAAATTGACACCCCATTGGCCCAACTAACTAAAAAAAGAAGAGAAAAGACCCAAATCAATAGGATCAGAGATGAAATGGGAAACGTAACAACAGACGCCACAGAAATAAAAAGAATCATCAGAAATTACTACAAGGACTTGTATGCCAGCAAACAGGGAAATCTATCAGAAATGGACAGATTCTTGGACACATACAACCTCCCTAAATTGAGCCAGGAAGACATAGAAAACCTAAACAGACCAATAACTGACACAGAAATTGAAACAGTAATAAAGGCCCTCCCAACAAAGAAAAGCCCAGGACCAGATGGATTCACTGCTGAGTTCTACCAGACATTTAGAGAAGAACTAACTCCAATTCTTCTCAAACTATTCAGAGCAATCGAAAAAGAGGGAATCCTCCCAAATTCCTTCTATGAAGCCACCATCACCTTAATTCCTAAGCCAGAAAGAGACGCAACATTGAAAGAGAATTACAGACCAATATCCCTGATGAACATAGATGCAAAAATACTCAATAAAATTCTGGCCAATAGAATGCAACAACACATCAGAAAGATCATCCACCCAGACCAAGTGGGATTCATCCCCGGTATGCAGGGATGGTTCAACATTCGCAAAACAATCAACGTAATACACTACATTAACAGACTGCAGAAGAAAAACCATATGATTCTCTCAATAGACGCAGAGAAAGCATTTGATAAAATACAACACCCTTTCATGATGAAAACTCTAAGCAAACTGGGTATGGAAGGAACATTCCTTAATACAATCAAAGCAATATATGAAAAACCCACGGCCAACATCCTATTGAATGGGGAAAAGTTGGAAGCATTTCCACTGAAATCTGGTACCAGACAGGGATGCCCTCTCTCACCACTGCTATTCAATATAGTTCTGGAAGTTTTGGCCAGAGCTATTAGGCAAGAAAAAGAAATTAAAGGGATACAAATCGGGAAGGAAGAACTCAAACTATCCCTCTTTGCAGATGATATGATTCTTTATTTAGGGGACCCAAAGAACTCTACTAAGAGACTGCTGGAACTCATCGAAGAGTTTGGCAAAGTAGCAGGATATAAAATCAATCCACAAAAATCAACAGCCTTTGTATACACAGGCAATGCCACGGCTGAGGAAGAACTTCTAAAATCAATCCCATTCACAATAGCTACAAAAACAATCAAATACCTTGGAATAAACTTAACCAAAGACGTTAAAGATCTCTACGATGAAAACTACAAAACCTTAAAGAAAGAAATAGAAGAGGATACCAAAAAATGGAGAAATCTTCCATGCTCATGGATTGGAAGAATCAATATCATCAAAATGTCTATCCTCCCAAAAGCAATTTATACATTCAATGCAATACCCATCAAGATCCCGAAGACCTTCTTCTCAGATATAGAAAAAATGATGCTGAAATTCATATGGAGACACAGAAGACCTCGAATAGCCAAAGCAATCCTGTACAACAAAAACAAAGCCGGAGGAATCACAATACCTGATTTTAGGACATACTACAGGGCAGTTGTTATCAAAACAGCATGGTACTGGTACAGAAACAGATGGATAGACCAATGGAACAGAATAGAAACACCAGAAATCAATCCAAACACCTACAGCCAACTTATATTTGACCAAAGATCCAAATCTAATCCCTGGAATAAGGACAGTCTATTCAATAAATGGTGCTGGGAAAATTGGATTTCCACATGCAGAAGCTTGAAGCAAGACCCATACCTATCACCTTACACAAAAATTCACTCAACATGGATTAAAGACTTAAATCTACGACCCGAAACCATCAAATTATTAGAGAGCATTGGAGAAACCCTGCAAGATATAGGCACAGGCAAAGACTTCCTGGAAAATACTCCAACAGCAAAGGCAGTCAAAACCAAAATTAACATTTGGGATTGCATCAAATTGAGAAGTTTCTGTACTTCAAAAGAAACAGTCAGGAAAGTGAAGAGGCAACCAACAGAATGGGAAAAAATATTCGCAAACTATACTACAGATAAAGGATTGATAACCAGAATCTACAAAGAAATCAAGAAAATCCACAACAACAAAACAAACAACCCACTTAAGAAATGGGCCAAGGACCTCAATAGACATTTTTCGAAAGAGGAAACCCAAATGGCCAACAGATACATGAAAAAATGTTCAAGATCACTAGCAATCAGAGAAATGCAAATCAAAACCACAATGAGGTTCCATCTCACCCCGGTGAGAATAGCTCACATTCAGAAATCTACCAACAACAGATGCTGGAGAGGATGTGGGGAAAAAGGAACACTAACCCACTGTTGGTGGGAATGCAAACTGGTTAAGCCACTATGGAAGTCTGTCTGGAGATTCCTCAGAAACCTGAACATAACCCTACCATACAACCCAGCCATCCCACTCCTTGGAATTTACCCAAAGGAATTTAATTTGACAAATAAAAAAGCCATCTGCACATTAATGTTTATTGCAGCTCAATTCACAATAGCTAAGACCTGGAACCAACCCAAATGCCCATCAACAGTAGACTGGATAAAGAAATTATGGGACATGTACTCCATAGAATACTATACAGCAGTAAGAAACAACGAAACCCAGTCATTTGCAACAAGATGGAGCAATCTGGAAAACATCATGCTGAGTGAATTAAGCCAGTCCCAAAGAGAAAAATATCATTTGTTTTCCCTGATCGATGACAACTGAGCGCCAAAGAGGAAACCTGTTAAGTGAAATGGACACTATAAGCAACAATGAACTGATCAGCTCCTGTCCTGACTTTAGATGTACAATGTAATACTTTATCCTTTTTAGTATTTGTTGTTGTTGTTGTTGTTCTAGTACTATTGGTTGAACTCAGTAATTAACACACAATTATTCTCAGGTGTTTAAATTTTAACTGAAAAGTGATCCCTGTTAAATCTAAGAGTGGAAAAAGAGAGGGAGGAGATGAACAATTTGGAACATGCTCAATCGGACTGGCCGCAAATGGTGGAGTTAGAAATGTGCAGGGGATTCCAACACAATTCCATCAAGATGGCATGTACCAATGCCATCGCACTAGTCCAAGTGATCAATTTCAGCTCACAATTGATAGCTCTGATAGGTCTAAGAGTCAAAGAGATCACACAAACAAGACAAGTATCTGCTAATACTAACTGATAGAATCAAAAAGGGAGAGAAAGATCCAACATGGGAAGTGGGATACACAGCAGACTCATAGGATGGCAGATGTCCTAAACAACACTCCGGCCTCAGAATCAGCCCTCAAGGCATTCAGATCTGGCTGAAGAGCCCATGAGAGTATAGCAGGCATGGAAAGCCAAGATATCATGGGAAAAAAAAAAAAAAAGACCTAAATGAATGATCTCTGTGAGTGAGATCCCAGTGGAAAGAACGGGGCCATCAAAGAAGGAGATACCCTTCTCCGAAGGGAGGAGAGAACCTCCACTTTGACTATGACCCTATCTGAATAAGACCAAAGTCAGCGAACTCTAAAGGCCTCCATAGCCCTGGCAACTCATGACTAGAGCCTAGGGAGATTACTGACGCCATGAACAGGAGTGTCAAATTGTTAAGTCAGCAACAGGAGTCACTGTGTACTTACACCCCATGCGGGATCTGTCCCTAATGTGTCGTCTAAAGCCAAGTGATGCTATGACTGGTACTGAAACAGTATTTTTATACTTTGCGTTTCTGTGTGGGCGCAGACTGATTAGGTCTTTGCTAATTATATACTGAAGTGATCTTCTGTATATAAAGAGAATTGGAAATGAAAAAAAAAAAAAACAACAACCTGATGTTAAAATGGAAATGGCATAGAAAATTAATTATTTTGAAAAAAAAATTATGTAGGATCTCTGTCTTTAATGTGCTGTACATTGCTATTTAATGCTATAATTACTAATCCAATGGTAGTTTTTTCACTCGATGTTGCTATATGGGCAAAATGTTGAAACCTTTACCTAATATATACTAAATTGATCTTCTGTATACAAAGAGAATTGAAAATGAATCTTTACATGAATGGAAGGGGAAAGGGAGTGGGAGGGGGGAGGGTTGCGGGCGGGAGGGAAGTTATGGGAGGGGGGAAGCCATTGTAACCCACAAGCTATACTTTGGAAATTTATATTCATTAAATAAAAGTTTAATTAAAAAAAAAAAATACTGAAGGAGTTTGTGAATCCAAAAACCTTCCATAGCCTAAGCAGCTCATGTCAAGAGCCTTGGGTGATCACTGATGTCATACATAATAGTGTTAATTGTTAAATTTTTTTTTTGACAGGCAGAGTGGATAGAGAGAGAGATAGACAGAGAGAAAGGTCCTCCCTTTGCCGTTGGTTCACCCTCCAATGGCCGCCGCGGTAGGCGCGCTGCGGCCGGCGCACTGCGCTGATCCGATGGCAGGAGCCAGGTGCTTCTCCTGGTCTCCCATGGGGTGCAGGGCCCAAGGACTTGGGCCATCCTCCACTGCACTCCCTGGCCACAGCAGAGAGCTGGCCTGGAAGAGGGGCAACCGGGACAGGATTGGTGCCCCGACCGGGACTAGAACCCGGTGTGCCAGCGCCGCAAGGCGGAGGATTAGCCTAGTGAGCCGCGGCGCCGGCTAATTGTTAAATTAACTAATCATATTAGTCAAATTAATTAAATTAATTAAAGTGCACTAACTTTCCATGCAAGGCCTCTGTCCTCAAAGAGTTGTATTATAATTATGTCTAAGTGCTTACAAAAGATGCATAATTCTTGGGTGCTTCTTTAAAGTTAATTAAGTTCCTAAAAAAGTGAAATTAATTTAAAGATGCAATGACTCTAAAAAGCCCTATCTCCACTGTTGAGGGGCACAGTTGTGTGTGTGTGTGCGCGTGCACACAAACTGTTGAACTCTTTACTTAGTAGAGAGTTGGTCTTCTGTGTATAAAGCTACTTAAAATGGATCTTAGTGGATAATAGGACTGGGACTTGGAGAGGGAGGAGGAAGAGGGGTAGGAGTGGGGGTGGGAAGGCACGTACGGTGGGAGAAATCACTATAAAGTTGAACTTATGAAATGCATGAAGTTTGTATTCCTTAAATAAAAGGTTTCTTTGGCAGTGGGGGGGGGGAGGAAACACAGGAAGCACTCAATGAGTTCTTGCTAAATGAATGAATGAAAGAAAATACATACAATACATGACAGGTAAGAGGCCAAGCACTGGATGAGACAGAATGAATAGCATGTAGAAGGGACTGGCACATAGAAAGCACTCAATGAATATTTGTTGAATGAATGAAGTAAAAGCATTGAGAAATAAAGAGAGAGAGAGAGAGAGAGGAAGGAAAGAGAGAGAGAGGAAGGGAGGGAGGGAGGGAGGGAGGAAGGGAGGAAGGAAGGAAGGGAGAGAGAGGAAGAGGGAGGGAGGGAGGGAGGGAAGGAGGGAGGAAGGAAGGGAGGGAGGGAGAGGGGGAGAGAGAGAGAGACATATATGATTCCATGAGAAAGAGAAGAATAACAGAGGAGATAATCACAACTGAATTTGAAAGCTGGAGAGCAAGAGTATAAGTAGTAGTTGAATTACTAGACCCAAGAAAGCTCAATCTTAACTTATGGGAAAGGCTAAGAACTAATCAGTTACAGTAAACAACAAGTTCCCCAAAATGCTCAGCAATGAACACTACCAGTTTCTCTAGAACTGAGGATTAAAGTTAGGTAGGCAGAAACCTAAAATAGGAGGGCTGGATAAAAACTACGTGAGAATTGTATGGATGTCTAGGTATATTCCCCTATTGTACTGATTATTTAAATTACCAGAGTCTTGGGGCGGAGCCAAGATGGCGGATAGTGAGGACGTGCGCCTTAGCTTGGGAAAATAAAGTTTCATAAAAGTGGAATTACTGTAGCCTCAGGAAAAGACTCAAGAAAAAAACTGCAGAGGAAATGCTTCCGGATCTTGTGGATGTGACACAGAGGACTTACAGGGAGCCCACGGCGTGGAAAACCAACCAAGACGAGCCGAGCGGCGGGAGAGGAGCCAGAGCCACAGAATCTCGCCAGCGCGGGAACCCGAGGAGGGTAAGACAAAGACCTCAGAAACCCGAGACACTGGGCGGGGGGGGGGGGGGGACAGAGGCCTCTCCCTTCACTCACCAAGCAAAACAAAGAGCACCGCGATTTTACATATGTAAAGCGCAGCCAAACTCAGTAACTTTAGCGAAACTGGAGAACACATTGAGGGCTGCATAAACTCTGTGTGTGGTCCCAGGGGTAGATCAAACGAATACTCACAGAGGCCAGATTTCAACTACCCTCAACTCCACTCCCAACTGAGTCAAAAAAAAAAAAAAAAAAAGAGAAAGCGAGCCAGCAAGGACCAAGAGAGTGAGCAATCTGGGACGCTCTTTGCACAGCCTTAAACCTGAAGAGTTTACCTGAAGCATAGCTCCCTGGCCACACCCATCACAGCCCCTAAGGCTCCAACAAAGCAGTCAGCTCACTTAGAGGAATAGTATAACGAGAAAAAAAACACCACAGCAAAAAAAAAAAAAAAAAACCCATAAATTATCTCCAACATGCCAAACAATAAACATAGAAGCCGAGGTAACAAGAGCAAGGAAGACACTATGACGCCCCCAAGTGAACAAGGCATGCCAATGCAAGATTATGAAGATGAAGAGATAGAGGGAATGCAAGAAGCAGATCTCAAAAAACTGATAAGAACATTAAGAAGTTCTCAAAAACAAATTCTTGAACTACAGAAATCCTTAATGGACAAGATAGAAAATCTCTCCTGTGAAAATGAAATATTAAGGAGGAATCAAAATGAAATGAAACAACTAGTAGAACAGGAAACTGAGATAGTGACAAAAAACCACAATGAAATGAAGAACTCAATAGATCAAATGGCAAACACATTAGAGAGCCTTAAAAACAGAATGGGTGAAGCAGAAGAGAGAATATCGGAATTAGAAGACAGAGAACAGGAAAGGAAACAGTCAAATCAAAGAAAAGAAGAAGAAATCAGAAATCTAAAAAATACTGTCAGGAATCTACAGGATACTATTCGGATCTGGCGGAAGAGCCCATGAGAGTATAGCAGGCATGGAAAGCCAAGATATCATGGAAAAAAAAAAAAAGACCTAAATGAATGATCTCTGTGTGTGAGATCCCAGTGGAAAGAACGGGGCCATCAAAGAAGGAGATACCCTTCTCCGAAGGGAGGAGAGAACTTCCACTTTGACTATGACCCTATCGGAATAAGATCAAAGTCAGCGAACTCTAAAGGCTTCCATAGCCCTGGCAACTCATGAGTAGAGCCTAGGGAGATTAATGACGCCATGAACAGGAGTGTCAAATTGTTAAATCAGCAACAGGAGTCACTGTGTACTAACACCCCATGTGGGATCTGTCCCTAATGTGTCGTCTAAAGCGAAGTGATGCTATAACTAGTACTGAAACAGTATTTTTATACTTTGCGTTTCTGTGTGGGCACAAACTGATGAGGTCTTTACTAATTATATACTGAAGTGATCTTCTGTATATAAAGAGAATTGGAAATGAAAAAAAACAACCTGGTGTTAAAATGGAAATGGCATAGAAAATTAATTAATTTGAAAAAAAAAAATTATGTAGGATCTCTGTCTTTAATGTGCTGTACATTGCTATTGAATGCTATAATTAGTAATCCAATGGTAGTTTTTTCACTTTATGTTGCTATATGGGCAAAATGTTGAAATCTTTACCTAATATATACTACACTGATCTTCTGTATACAAAGAGAATTGAAAATGAATCTTTACATGAATGGAAGGGGAAAGGGAGCGGGAAAGGGGAGGGTTGCGGGCAGGAGGGAAGTTATGGGAGGGGGGAAGCCATTGTAACCCATAAGCTATACTTTGGAAATTTATATTCATTAAATAAAAGTTTAATAAAAAAAAAAACCAACATTCGGGTTCTAGGAGTTCCTGAAGGCATGAAAAGGAAGAAAGGATTAGAAGGCCTTTTTAGTGAGATACTAGCAGAAAATTTCCCAGGTTTGGAGAAGGACAGAGACATCCTAGTACAGGAAGCTCATAGAACCCCTAATAAACATGATCAAAAGAGATCCTCACCACGACACGTTGTAATCAAACTCACCACAGTGAAACACAAAGAAAAGATCCTAAAATGTGCAAGAGAGAAACGCCAGATTATTCTCAGAGGATCTCCAATTAGACTTACAGCTGACTTCTCATCAGAAACCCTACAAGCCAGGAGAGAATGGTGAGATATAGCCCAGGTACTAAGAGAGAAAAACTGCCAGCCCAGAATATTATATCATGCAAAGCTCTCATTTGTGAATGAAGGCGAAATAAAGACCTTTCACAGCAAACAGAAATTGAAAGAATTTGTCGCCACTCGTCCAGCCCTGCAAAAGATGCTTAAAGATGTATTACATACAGAAACACAGAAACACGGTCACCAATATGCAAGAAGGTAAAGGAAGGAAACCTCACAGCAAAAGATCACAGGAATCTCAAACCTGATATTAGAAAATATCTTTGGCAAATGGCAGGGCAAAGTTACTCCTTCTCAATAGTCACATTGAATGTTAATGGCTTGAACTGTCCAGTTAAAAGACACCGATTGGCTGATTGGGTTAAGGAACAAAACCCATCCTTTTGCTGCTTACAAGAAACTCATCTTTCCAACAATGATCCATACAGGCTGAGAGTGAAAGGCTGGAAAAAGATATACCATGCCAACAGAAATGAAAAAAGAGTGGGCGTAGCCATCTTAATATCGGACAACATAAACTTTACCACAAAAACTGTTAGGAGAGACAAAGGGGGCACTATTTAATGATTAAGGGATCCATTCAACAGGAAGATATAACGATTATCAATGTATATGCACCTAATTACAGGGCACCAGCTTATTTAAAAGACTTGTTAAGGGACTTAAAGGGAGACTTAGACCCCAATACAATAGTACTGGGGGACTTCAATACTCCACTCTCAGAGATAGACAGATCAACAGGACAGAAGATCAACAAGGAGACAGCAGATTTAAATAACACTATAGCCCAAATGGATCTAACAGACATCTACAGAACATTTCATCCTACATCTAAGGACTTTACATTCTTCTCAGCAGTACATGGAACCTTCTCTAGGATTGACCACATACTAGGCCATAAAGCAAGTCTCAGCAAATTCAAGAGAATTAGAATCATACCATGCAACTTCTCAGACCACAAAGGAATGAAATTGGAAATTAGCAACTCGGGAATCCCTAGAGCACGTTCAAACACATGGAGATTGAACAACATGCTCCTGAATGAACAATGGGTCATAGAAGAAATTAAAAGAGAAATCAAAAATTTTCTGGAAGTAAATGAGGATAACAGCACAACATACCAAAACCTATGGGATACAACAAAAGCAGTGTTAAGAGGAAAGTTTATATCAATAGGATCCTACATCAAGAAATTGGAGAGGCACCAAATAGATGAGCTTTCAAGTCATCTCAAGGATCTGGAAAATCTGCAGCAAACCAAACCCAAACCCAGTAGGAGAAGAGAAATAATTAAAATCAAAGAAGAAATCAACAGGATTGAATCCAAAAAAACATTACAAAAAAATCAGCCAAACGAGGAGCTGGTTTTTTGAAAAAAATAAACAAAATTGACACCCCATTGGCCCAACTAACTAAAAAAAGAAGAGAAAAGACCCAAATCAATAGGATCAGAGATGAAAAAGGAAACATAACAACAGACACCACAGAAATAAAAAGAATCATCAGAAATTACTACAAGGACTTGTATGCCAGCAAACAGGGTAATCTATCAGAAATGGACAGATTCTTGGACACATACAACCTACCTAAATTGAATCAGGAAGACATAGAAAACCTAAACAGACCCATAACTGACACAGAAATTGAAACAGTAATAAAGGCCCTCCCAACAAAGAAAAGCCCAGGACCAGATGGATTCACTGCTGAGTTCTACCAGACATTTAGAGTGGAACTCCAATTCTTCTCAAACTATTCAGAACAATCGAAAAAGAGGGAATCCTCCCAAATTCTTTCTATGAAGCCAGCATCACCTTAATTCCTAAGCCGGAGAAAGATGCAGCATTGAAAGAGAATTACAGACCAATATCCCTGATGAACATAGATGCAAAAATACTCAATAAAATTCTGGCCAATAGAATGCAACAACACATCAGAAAGATCATCCACCCAGACCAAGTGGGATTTATCCCTGGTATGCAAGGATGGTTCAACGTCCGCAAAACAATCAACGTAATACACTACATTAACAGACTGCAGAAGAAAAACCATATGATTCTCTCAATAGACGCGGAGAAAGCATTTGATAAAATACAACACCCTTTCATGATGAAAACTCTAAGCAAACTGGGTATGGAAGGAACATTCCTCAATACAATCAAAGCAATATATGAAAAACCCACAGCCAACATCCTATTGAATGGGGAAAAGTTGGAAGCATTTCCGCTGAGATCTGGTACCAGACAGGGATGCCCACTCTCACCACTGCTATTCAATATAGTTCTGGAAGTTTTAGCCAGAGCTATTAGGCAAGAAAAAGAAATTAAAGGGATACAAATCGGGAAGGACGAACTCAAACTATCCCTCTTTGCAGATGATATGATTCTTTATTTAGGGGACCCAAAGAACTCTACTAAGACTACTGGAACTCATCGAAGAGTTTGGCAAAGTAGCAGGATATAAAATCAATCCACAAAAATCAACAGCCTTTGTATACACAGGCAATGCCATGGCTGAGGAAGAACTTCTAAGATCAATCCCATTCACAATAGCTACAAAAACAATCAAATTCCTTGGAATAAACTTAACCAAGGACGTTAAAGATCTCTACGATGAAAACTACAAAACCTTAAAGAAAGAAATAGAAGAGGATACCAAAAAATGGAGAAATCTTCCATGCTCATGGATTGGAAGAATCAATATCATCAAAATGTCTATTCTCCCAAAAGCAATTTATACATTCAATGCAATACCAATCAAGATACCGAAGACATTCTTCTCAGATCTGGAAAAAATAATGCTGAAATTCATATGGAGACACAGAAGACCTCGAATAGCCAAAGCAATCTTGTACAACAAAAACAAAGCTGGAGGCATCACAATACCAGATTTCAGAGCATACTACAGGGCAGTTGTCATCAAAACAGCATGGTACTGGTACAGAAACAGATGGATAGACCAATGGAACAGAATAGAAACACCAGAAATCAATCCAAACATCTACAGCCAACTTATATTTGATCAAAGATCCAAAACTAATCCCTGGAATAAGGACAGCCTATTCAATAAATGGTGCTGGGAAAATTGGATTTCCATGTGCAGAAGCTTGAAGCAAGACCCATACCTTTCACCTTACATAAAAATTCACTCAACGTGGATTAAAGACTTAAATCTACGACCCAAAACCATCAAATTATTAGAGAGCATTGGAGAAACCCTGCAAGATATAGGTACAGGCAAAGACTTCTTGGAAAAGACCCCAGGAGCACAGGCAGTCAAAACCAAAATTAACATTTGGGATTGCATCAAATTGAGAAGTTTCTGTACTTCAAAAGAAACAGTCAGGAAAGTGAAGAGGCAACCGACAGAATGGGAAAAAATATTTGCAAACTATACTACAGATAAAGGGTTGATAACCAGAATCTACAAAGAAATCAAGAAAATCCACAACAACAGAACAAACAACCCACTGAAGAGATGGGCCAAGGACCTCAAGAGACATTTTTCAAAAGAGGAAATCCAAATGGCCAACAGACACATGAAAAAATGTTCAAGATCACTAGCAATCAGAGAAATGCAAATCAAAACCACAATGAGGTTTCACCTCACCCCGGTGAGAATGGCTCACATCCAGAAATCTACCAACAATAGATGCTGGAGAGGATGTGGGGAAAAAGGGACACTAACCCACTGTTGGTGGGAATGCAAACTGGTTAGGCCACTATGGAAGTCAGTCTGGAGATTCCTCAGAAACCTGAACATAACCCTACCATACAACCCAGCCATCCCACTCCTTGGAATTTACCCAAAGGAAATTAATTTGGCTAATAAAAAAGCCATCTGCACATTAATGTTTATTGCAGCTCAATTCACAATAGCTAAGACCTGGAACCAACCCAAATGCCCATCAACAGTAGACTGGATAAAGAAATTATGGGACATGTACTCCATAGAATACTATACAGCAGTAAGGAACAATGAAACCCAGTCATTTGCAACAAGATGGAGGGATCTGGAAAACATCATGCTGAGTGAATTAAGCCAGTCCCAAAGAGAAAAATATCATTTGTTTTCCCTGATCGGCGACAACTGAGCACCAAAGGGGAAACCTGTTGAAGTGAAATGGACACTATAAGCAACAATGAACTGATCAGCTCCTGTCCTGACTTTAGATGTACAATGTAATACTTTATCCTTTTTAGAATTTGTTGTTGTTGTTGTTGTTCTAGTACTAGTGGTTGAACTCTGTAATTAACACACAATTATTCTTAGGTGTTTAAATTTTAACTGAAAAGTGATCCCTGTTAAATTTCAGAGTGGAAAAAGAGAGGGAGGAGATGCACAGTTTGGGACATGCACAATCAGTCTTGCCCCAAATGATGGAGTTAGAAATGTGCCAGGGGATTCCAATACAATCCCATCAAGGTGGCATGTACCAATGCCATCTCACTAGTCCAAGTGATCAATTTCAGTTCACATTCGATGGCTCTGATAGGTCTAAGAAACAAAGGGATCACACAAACAAGACAAGTGTCTGCTAATACTAACTGATAGAATCAAAAAGGGAAAGAAAGATCCAACATGGGAAGTGGGATACACAGCAGACTCATAGAATGGCAGATGTCCTAAACAACACTCTGGTCTCAGAATCAACCCTCAAGGCATTCGGATCTGGCTGAAGAGCCCATGAGAGTATTGTAGGCATGGAAAGCCAAGATACCATGGAAAAGAAAAAAATAAGAAGACCTAAATGAAAGATCTCTGTGAGTGAGATCCCAGTGGAAAAAACGGGGCCATCAAAGAAGGAGGTACCTTTCTCTGAAGGGAGGAGAGAACTTCCACTTTGACTGTGACCCTATCGGAATAAGATCAAAGTCAGTAAACCCTAAAGGCTTCCATAGCCCTGGCAACTCATGACTAGAGCCTAGGGAGATTACTGATGCCATGAACAGGAGTGTCAAATTGTTAAGTCAGCAAAAACAGGAGTCACTGTGTACTTACATCCCATGTGGGATCTGTCCTTAATGTGTTGTCTAATGTGCAGTGAGGCTATAACTAGTACTGAAACAGTATTTTTACACTTTGTGTTTCTGTGTGGGTACAAACTGATGAGATCTTTACTAATTATATACTGAATCGATCTCCTGTATATAAAGATAATTGGAAATGAAAAAAAAAACCTGGTGTTAAATTGGAAATGGCATAGAAAATTAATTAATTTTTTAAAAAATATTATGTAGGATCTCTGCCTTTAATGTGCTGTACACTCTTATTTAATGCTATAACTAGTACTCCAACAGTATTTTTTTTTCACTTTGTGTTGCTATATGGGGGAAAACTGTTGAAATCGTTACCTAATTTATACTAAACTGATCTTTTGTATATAAAGAGAATTGAAAATGAATCATGATGTGATTGGAAGGGGAGAGGGAGCAGGAAAGGGGAGGGTTGTGAGTGGGAGGGAAGTTTTGGGAGGGGGAAGCCATTGTAACCCATGAGCTGTACTTTGGAAATTTATATTCATTAAATAAAAGTTTAATAAAAAAAATTAAATAAATAAATTACCAGAGTCTTGTTTGAATTCTAAGCATTTTTATTTTGAGCTGGACAAAAACGAACCTTCTTCCATTAAAGAATATTCTTAAAGACATCTTTCATTGTTTGGTCCTCAATAACATACTTCTCTTGTTAAAAACAGAGAGACCAGCAAGTGCGAAAATGATCACTCTTGGGTCTTTACAGCCGATTTTCTCTTGGATTTTCTCACAACCTGATAAAGTACAAAACCTGGTCTGACCCATTGAGAACCCCAAAGCTTCATTACAAACCTCCCAATAATTGAACACTGCAATTCATTAGGGTCATGCAGGGATCTAGGGCTTCATGAAGGGACTGCCTGAATGGGGCAGTTGCAAACAATCTTCTGAATTCTTTTACATTTCTAAAAATAAATAAGACACTCTCTTGATAAGCCTGAGATGCATAAAAACAAATGGAGGTGAGGCCCTAATTATTCAATATAACCAGAAAAAAACCTATTATACACTACTAAAACATCTCAGATCGAGAGATGTACAACATGGGATGGGCCTTTAGCCTAGTGGTTAAGATGCCTCTATCCCACATCAAAGTACCTAGCTTTGATTCCCAGCTCCTGACTCGATCTTCCTGTCAATGCAAACCATGGGAAGCAAAGCAGCAGTGATGGCTCAAGTAATTGGATTCCTGCCACTCATGTGGGAGACCCCAAGTGTAGTCCCAGTTTCCAGCTTCACCTGGTCCACACCAAGCCTCTGTGGACAATTTGGGGAGGGAATCAGCAGCTGGGAGTCTGTTCGTTCTCTCTCTCTCTCTCTCTCTCTCTCTCAAATAAACAAATAATTTTTAAAAATAAAAGTAGGGGGCAGCATTGTAAAGGAACTGGTTAAGCTACCACTTGTGATTCAAACATCCTGTATCAAAGTACCAGTTCAAGTCCAGCTATTCCACTTCTGATCCAACTTCCTGATAATACACTTGGTGTGGCAACAGAAGCACTTGAGGTCCTCCCACCCAGGTAGAGGACCTGGGTGAAATTCCTGGCTCCTGGATGGGCTTGGTCTAGACCTGGCTATTGTGACCATTTGAGTAGTTAATCAACAGATGGGACATACACTTTCTCACTTTGCCTTTCAAATAAATCAATAAATCTTTAAAAAATAAAACTGTAAGACATTCCAAGAGGAAACATTGAAGGGTAAATTTCCATTGAATACTGGTCACTTACTTTCACTCAAAATAACTCATACTGATCCATACTAAAAATCAAGTTGGAAGCCTGGAGCTTCCTCCCCTTCAGAACATATAGTCATGTTATATTGGAAACAGCTCCAGAAAACTCACAAAAACTCACAATTGTTTTTAAAGTCTGTTCCAAAAAAAAAAAACTCAGTCTTTATCAAGCAAGTTATCTCAAGTATAAAAAGCAATTAATTTAAGATAGACAAGGTATTATACTTAATCACTCCAAAAGAAAAGAATAAAAACAATTTTAGTAGGTTTTCATAACTCCACACCAGCTTTTTTCATAACAAATGACAAAACCACCCACGTGTCAATAATGGTTACTTCAAAATGACTATTCACTTCTGTTTCACCTGTTAAGAATGAAACAGTTGAGAATAATTTCTCTGAATAATTTATTTTATCTATTACTTGGGTCTACATTAGCATTTGACCCCGTGAACAGAGATTAAAATAAAAAAAAAAGTTTAATGTCAACAAAAATCCTACATCTTACCACTTTGGAATACAAATAACAAACATTTAGAATCTAAGATTTTTCTAATGCCATATAGTCTTCCAGTTCAGTCTCTAAAGAGATTAAATATGTCTGTGTTCAGAAGTGCTCTAAAATATATATAAGTGACACAATACAGTGTTGGGGTTAATTTTTAAAAAGAAAACAATACATTATCCTAATCTTTGAATATTGCATGGTTTTATTTCTGTTCGTAAGAAGCCTCTCAAAGAAGCACTGGGTTTAGCTGGCAACAGTCATAACAGGTCTGCAATAACACTGAATGCACTTAATCTGGCAAATCCTTAAACTTTCAAAAGAAAAATCTTAAGTATCCCAAATAACTCACAAAACTACTTGAGAGTACAGTTCATAACTCAGGGTACAGAAGGATGCAACACTACTTAAAATCAGACATTGGCCAAGGAGCCTTAATTGTTTTATACAATGTATAGTATGTTAGTAACCTTCACCTTAAAATTTTTCACTGAGGTCATCTTGTTTCTTTGCTATAAGGCACAGAACCCTTTGAGCTGAATGACAACGCTCTCATATCTTATAAAACAGAAAGCACTGTCAACCATATTGTAATATGTCTAAGCAAAAAACAATTTCATGAAATGCTAAGATAATATATTTCTTGGGAAAAAGTCTAGGAGAAAAAATGTATTTGCAGAAAGTTTTTGAGGCTTAAAAAATAATATGATTCATATGATTAAGTCAATTAGTACTAGTAAATCGCTGATCTTATTTTCTTAGCAGCAATGAAACTTCTAAAAACAAATATGGTGTCCCAAAATCATAATAATCTCAGTTTCTTGATAGTATCTAAACCCTATATTCTTCTTTTATTCTCCTTTTAATCTTTAATTATCCACCTTCACATTGCTTTAAAACTTTAATACTAATTCCATAAATAACAAACAATTCAAATAGTTTTCTAGATTCTGCCAATCTTGTGATTATTTCTTTTCACATACGCTGTCTTCATTGGGCACCAAAAGAATTCTAGAATCAGAATATGTAATGTACTTGATGATAGATAATTGGCTGTTACTACCTTACTGCCTACATCAAGATGAATTTTTATTACTGACAGAGCATGGGGATAGCTAAGCTCTTTTGTGAAGAACAACAAATTTGACCACAGAAAACAGTAAAATACTTCATAGTAGAAATAATCTACTTTTTTTTTTTTTTTGACAGGCAGAGTGGACAGTGAGAGAGAGAGAGAGAGAGACAGAGAGAAAGGCCTTCCTTTTGCCGTTGGTTCACCCTCCAATGGCCGCCGCGGCTGGCGCGCTGTGGCCGGCACATCACGCTGATTCGAAGCCAGGAGCCAGGTGCTTCTCCTGGTCTCCCATGCGGGTGCAGGGCCCAAGGATCTGGGCCATCCTCCACTGCACTCCCGGGCCACAGCAGAGAGCTGGCCTGGAAGAGGGGCAACCAGGACAGAATCCAGCGCCCCAACTGGGACTAGAACCCTGTGTGCCAGCGCCGCAGGCGGAGGATTAGCCTATTGAGCCGCGGCCACTTTTAACAAAAAAATTTATAAGAACCAAGTCGACTGAAAGGTGAATATCTCTCATTCCTTATTTTCATCATTTCTTAACATGTTAACATCACAGAATGGTATAAGACCAAAGTTATCTGTGGATGATTAAAACTACCAACCATCAAATTATATCAAAAGACTTGATTGTTCTTTCTCAGTGTTTTATTTAAATGTAACATCAAATTCAAAACCATCAAATGTCCCACCAGGGCCAGATGTAGAAAACTGAAGTAACATTATAGCCATCTCTAACTGGTTTAAACTTCTAAAAGTTAGTTCAGTTTGTGCTTGGTGGAAAATGTACAAAACAATGTAATTTACACCTTATTTATTACAATTACTGTGATGTCTTCAACACCTTGATGTTGGTCACTCTTATTTCTTACATCATCACAATAAGGAACAGGGCCGGCGCCGCGGCTCACTAGGCTAATCCTCCGCCTTGCGGCGCCGGCACACCGGGTTCTAGTCCCGGTCGGGGCACCGATCCTGTCCCGGTTGCCCCTCTTCCAGGCCAGCTCTCTGCTGTGGCCAGGGAGTGCAGTGGAGGATGGCCCAAGTGCTTGGGCCCTGCACCCCATGGGAGACCAGGAGAAGCACCTGGCTCCTGCCATCGGATCAGCGCGGTGCGCCGGCCGCAGCGCGCCTACCGCGGCGGCCATTAGAGGGTGAACCAACGGCAAAGGAAGACCTTTCTCTCTGTCTCTCTCTCTCTCACTATCCACTCTGCCTGTCAAAAAAAAAAAAAAAAAAAAACAGTCGTCCGTGAGGGATTATTTTGCCTGCTAGGATACATGTAGCAACATCAGAAGACATTTTTGCTTGTCATAACTAGGTGCAGTACTATATGAAACACACTAGAATGCACAGGACAGTCACTGCCAACAAAGAATTGTCAAACCCAAAATGAAACACTGTGGAAGGTAAGAAACACTGCTACAAAGACAGAATCCAAAAGTTCCCACTTACCTATTGCATATTGCAGCAAGGAAGGAGAAGGGAGAACTTAAGTTGACACACATCTGTTTTGATGGTCAATTTAACCCTAGAATTTATTCAACATTGTAGCACTCAAAGCCGGTATTCATTAAGCTCTCATTCTAGTCACATTCTTTCATTCAGGAATCTTCTTTATGTCATTCCATACCAGTGCTAGAAAATTCCTCTGTATAATTAAACTAATGCACAATTTTTTAATAAAAGCTCTCAGGAACATATATTTATTTTGAATGAAAACTCAAAGAGAATACATTTTATCAGTCACTAGTTCTTCAATCTTCTCTATTTAAACTGTTTAACTTTTACTCCCCAAATGAAGCTGATTGTTCGCTACTAATTTTCATATTTTTATTACAGTTCTGATAGTTCTTTGAAACCAGAACGCTAATCACAAAAAGAGGTGCTTCAAAATGCAAATCAAGTACCACGACTATATTAAAACTGTACAATTTTACAACAGCAATATTGGAAGCCAGAGTTTTCTGATCATATGCTTTCCATGAAATATGAAACATTTAAACCAACTTTAAGCTATGCCTCAAATTTATATGCTTCCAAGTTATTCAAATACAAAACAAGCACTAACAAATGGGCAACCTTGTCCACTGCAAGGCTAATAAATCAAAATCGCCAAGGTAAGTTAACTGCACTTCCAGTGGGTGCAGATTTATCATCAGAAGCCCAATAATCATGCAACCACTAGAAAAGGCAAGGTGTTTTCCATGACCTTGATCATAATTCATCAGCAACACTGACTTGTAACTTTTCACTATTATATCACTCCAGGCACATTCTTTAAAAAAGATCTCAGGATTTCTGGACCTCTGAATGTAATGCATATGTTCATCTAGTGATTTTCTTTACAACTTAGTATGAAAACTACAAACTTCTCATACACAAACAGAGTATAAGAAAAGTGATGTCTTTGGGAAGTTTACGGAAAATGCAGAGCTGGTTAGAAATTGATTTAGTCCAAATACAGAAACCTCCACATATTTAACCATTTCAACAATTACTCTATCTCTTAAATTTGGTAATTTATTTTAGTTGAATTCCCCATATCAAACTGGTAATAAAGCAAGCAGTAATATCATCAAGGTTGAAATAAAGTCAAAGAAAATTGTCAAGACTCCATTCTGTAAATAGTTTTATTTTGATCTTTACAAGTACAGAAAAGTCTCACTGACACAAATGTTTCCATGAAAGGGAAAGTGGTTCTGATGTCTTTTCATGTTTTTCAGAGATTAATGGAAATAACACAGGAGAGAGGAAATAGCTATTGCAACAACAGGCAAGAAGTCAGGTATTTTTACCAAAATTACGCCTTGTCTCCTAAGTTTAGAATGAGAGAGAATAGAGACAATGATATTTTTTAAATATTTAAATATTTTTTAAAATCATAAGACAAAAGGGATAAGTACCCAAAGGATAAAACTTTTTAAAGTTTTGCTATTTAAATAATTAAGTAAAACTAAAATCCTTTTTTCTAAACTTAGTTGGGTGTATTTTAGGCTACTTATGTAATTATTCAGAGCCTCTGGTTTTATTCTTGTTGTTGTCTGTTTTGTTTTTAGTTTTGATTTTGAACCATAAAGTAGATATTACAAACTAACTCCCAGATGATTATGTGGGACAATACATAAAAGGACCCTAAAAAACATTTTATGTAAGAATGCTTACAGCTTGATTATTAACTGTCTGGATAGGTAGGCTATATAGGTCACTAAGACAGAAGACAAAAAGCACAGATAAGGAGTGGGCAGGTGTGCCATGAGCCTTAGGCCATGGGTCCTGAAGATAGTCCGGAGAGCAACCCTGCGGAACTTTTCCACCTGCTAAACAGGAAGAGCCTGTTGGAAAATTCAAAGTTCTCATAACAACAGAAGCTACCATAACACCAAATTATCTATCATTATTTATCAGAATTTTCATTCTAAAGCTACAGGAATGAAAAGGCAAAGGAATTAAGGTCTTCTAGGTTTTAGGCAGCAAATTTTGGAAGACACAGAGCCTGGAGATGTACTAGAATGACAGAAATCTCAAGAGCAGGAAACAATGGGCATAGCGAAGATTCTGCTCATAATGAAAACTGGATGCTGGATTAGCAAGAACAACTACAAGTGTAACCATGGTGCCAGATGAAATATGTTCAGCTCTGTAAATAACATGGGATATTCAACTATTTTGCCCTGTTGATACAGCATGTTGACTTTTTTTGGTTTTGTTGTGGTGGTGGTTTTGGATTTTGGTTTTGTTGTTTTGCTTTCTTTTGGTATGGATTGTTTATTGGGTTTTTCTTTTCTGTTTTGTTGTGGTTTTTTGCAGATGCAGCATTACAAGAAGCCAGAGGTGCTCTGAAGTGTTATAGTCCAAGCTCTCAACATAACAATGGCCACCTTATTATCCAAGGTCACAACAAACTAATTAGCTTAGGCCTCCCTTGACATCCCCTGAACATCTCCATTACCCAACACAATCCACAGATTCACCCTTTACTTCTAATCAGGGAGACAGATTTGAGCCTTTTCTCCTGCCTCCACAGCTGTTGTCAACAAAGTCTTTCTTTTCTCTAAAAACCAATGTCAAAATTGTTCTTTATGTGTTCAGGAAATGAACCTTCCTCATTTTGTAATAGAATTATTCTCACAGAGACTATCAAATCTTCCTTTATTATACGGCAAACACAATATATTAATGGAGAAATAAAAGCAGAAACATCTATAGACAACGGAGAACTAAGTAGAAGATAAAAGGATAACAATAAATGAATGGGAAAGAATGAATTATAAAATAAATATAATTGGAACAATAACCCCCCCATTTGGAAAGAAAAAACCCCTACCTCACACAACACATAAACACAAAAAAAACTCCAGAGAAAATACATTTATATATATAAAAATCCAATAACATATTTTAAAAATTAGAGTACTTTTATTCTAAGAGGGTTCTAAACATGACTTAAAACCCAGATGTCAAATAGGACAAAATTTAAAAATTTCACATGTAAAATTAAAACTTTTTGAAATAAATTTCATATATAAAATTTTAAGCACATGATAATACTTCCCTCCTTCCTCCTTCCTTTTTTTTTTCTTTTTATATTTGTGATAACATACCTTCAGCTTATTTTATAATCACAGGCTTAATCCTCCACCAAATAAAGAATTCAAAAAGTAGAAAGTAGAAAGACCACTATTCGGCAAGAGTATAGATAAAGACAGTATTCAAGCTGCAAGATGTCCAAATTAGAATTTTTGTTCAAGAAAATATACCACAAACTTAAAAGAAATAAAGTTAAATAAAGTTAAAGTCTTTAATCAATATAAAAATAGGAGCATCACAATCTTTTAAACAATCAAAAGATACATATAAGGAGAAATGCAAACAATCAGTGACTTTAAATAATGTGTAATCGCACAATAGATTAAACAATAACAATTAAACTATTTCACACGCATGTGAAAAATTAGTATGATTGCTGATGGTCAGTAATAGGGAAGAGGAGTTGAGCACTTGCTGCATTGTTCATGAGAACATAACCTGATACAACTTTTCTGGAAAGGAACCTGGCAATCTGTATCAAACTCAAAATATGGATGCCTTCAAACATAGCAACTCTAAGAACAGGAATGTTTCTAAACAACTAATCTAATGAGCACCCCATTAGTTATATACTAAGATGTTTGTGGAAAAATTAGTTAAAACAATGATAACCTTTAAGCAGCATAAATGTCCCTCAATTTATTGGTCATGCTATTTGGTACTTTAGAAAAATAAAGTGGGTTGATATTTAGAAAGCTGTTCATGAAATATTGTTGCCTGGTTAAAGCAGATTAAGGATAACTATCTCTGGAATAATACAATTTACTTAACCGAATACACTGGAAAGGTATAACCAAAAAAGAAAAGAACATGAAGCAATATAAAACTAGCAAAGTTGGCTGTAAGTATTTTTTGTGTTTTCTTCTATTTTTTTTCTTTATTTCTATAGTCCTGATTTTTCTTTAGTAAATGTATTTTGCCTTTATAATATTTAAACTTCTTATAATGACAGAATTTGGATTAAAATATCCTTCTTTTTTAAAGATTTATTTATTTATTTGAAAGTCAGAGTTACACAGAGAGAGAAGAGGCTGAGAGAGAGAGAGAGAGAGAGAGAGAGAGAGAGAGAGGTCTTCCATTCACTGGTTCACTCCCCAGATGGCCACAACGGCCAGAGCTGCGCCAATCTGAAGCCAGGAGCCTCCTCCAGGTGTCCCATGCAGGTGCAGGGGCTCGAGGACTTGGGCCATCTTCTACTGCTTTCCCGGGCCATAGCAGAGAGCTTGATCTGAAGTTGAGCAGCCGGGACTCAAACCAGCACCCATATGGGATGCCTGCACTGCAGGCGGCGGCTTTACCCGCTACACCACAGTGCTGGCCCCAAAATATCCTTTTTTTTTTTTTTTTTTTTTTTTTAAATTTTTGACAGGCAGAGTGGACAGTGAGAGAGAGACAGAGAGAAAGGTCTTCCTTTTGCCGTTGGTTCACCCTCCAATGGCCGCCGCGGTAGGCGCGCTGCAGCCGGCGCACCGCGCCGATCCGATAGCAGGAGCCAGGTGCTTCTCCTGGTCTCCCATGGGGTGCAGGGCCCAAGCACTTGGGCCATCCTCCACTGCACTCCCTGGCCACAGCAGAGAGCTGGCCTGGAAGAGGGGCAACCGGGACAGGATCGGTGCCCCGACCGGGACTAGAACCCGGTGTGCCGGCGCCGCAAGGCGGAGGATTAGCCTAGTGAGCCACGGCGCCGGCCAAAATATCCTTCTTTTTAATAGACCCATAATTGTCTGGCTTCACAGGATAATACTATATTTTGCTATTAGAGAAAATATACCAATATTCCTAGAATTTTTCATATTCAGAAAACAAAGTGCTTCTTAACATCTGAACTCAAGGGCTAGGACTAATATAAAACTCGTGCCTTAACCCTTATAATATTGCTTTTCCAAAGTAAAATCGTAAGTCTCTTCCCAAGTCAATTTGTGCTTAAAGTAACGTGGGTATCTCAATGTTGCTTTCAACACATGTTGTCCATTGGCTGATTCATTTTCTAGCAATGTAGAAAAATGTCATAGTGTCTACTGGCACTAAATTATGATGACAGATTAATTATTTACTGGGTGAATCATAATTTAGAAAAAGAAAATGGGAAAATAAAAAATTCTGAAATTGACCACATCAAGAATTTTGTGTAAATGTGAAAGGCAAGTTCATTTCATAGATGATAGCTGAACATTTCTACAATTAATTTTTAAAGCCTCCAGTCATATTCTGGAAGCACTCTGCCTCAAAACAACTTTGCTATTTTAGTCTCCACATTCATTGAGCCTTTCTCCAGGGAAGCTGCCAAACCCAGCACCAGCTGGCCCCTTGGGAACAATTCTGAGCTAACAGCAGATATTTCTTTATGAACTGTTAATAGATATTAAAAGGATAGAGTTGAATTAATCTAAAACTGTTAAGTTAGAATGAGGGGTTACCTCCAAGAGAGTCTGAATTACACAGTCAAAATTTAAAGCATTTCCATTTTCTTTCCCATAATTGCTTATCTCTTTTAAATTCTTGGGTTTTTCTTAAATGCAATTCTCCTGCTCCCTTTTGCCTGGCTTATTCCTGTGCTGTCATGGTGGTCCTTGAAAGCATTAGTGAAATTTGGATTCAAGTAGTCACAGCGACAGAGCTTGTGTTCCATAAGCCCCACTTCCTCACCTATGTTCCTGGACCCCATTCATAACATCACTGAGATTTGCAGAGATTCAAGTTAGTAGAGAGAAAAAGTAGATTCATACAATTGCTATATTGCCAGCAAGAACATAAATTGGTTCAACTGGTCTCTTTTATAGCAATTCTCCTGAAAATCATTATGCCCTGGTCTATTCAACTAGATTCAGCACATCATTATCTGAGCCACATAAATTCATTCACTTGCCAGATCTTTTCTTGCTGTGATCAGGTAGCACTCTAATTCAGAATATACTCACTTGTCCAGAAAAACAACAATGGTAGAGTCACAGTAAACACAAACTATCCTTTAGTCTGAAGATTCCCAGAGACTCTAAATAGGGGTCCCAAGGGTGGTCTGAAAATGTGGGAGAATGTTTGATGGTCCCGGTAGGCAGGGGCCAGGGGTGCTACATGCCTGCAATGCCTGGATTATGTCCACACAACAAAGAAAGTACCAGTAGAAGAAACCAGTGCTCAGCCCAGATCCCCTCCTTAAGTTCAATGCACCCTCCAAATTTCTGGAAATACTGTTAGACTATGCCCCTCATTGGGCACTGCCACAGAGAATAACTTTGCCTAAAGTTATTCCTCCTTCCAGAAGACACCCATGAATGACATAAGGTTGATACAGGACAGAAAGGCCTGACTCCTTTGTTTCAACATATGGGCCTTTCTATCCCAAAGTCCCCCAAAAAGTTGAGTAACAGGCTTCATTTGCTATTGTTTTGCAGGCCAGTTTCTCCCTCTGCAACATCCTGTCTCCACATCCTAGTTTCAAGAGTACCCCCTATGAACACACACCATTAAAACTTTGTATTTCACTCTTCCTCTGAGTCTGTTTTTACAAAATTCAATGTATAATAGTTCTTAATGAGAGATACACTGCTTTAGTCCATGCTCTCAGATTCCAAATACATCAGGAGTGTATAAAGAGGATAAGGATCACTCATGTCCAACATACAGAGGTTGCTAGCTCAGTATTCACTGTACATGCTAAGCATTAAAAGCTGTGATAAGATTTAGAAATGGAGAGAGAACTGAAAAAAATGTTAAAATATTTACTGTGGGTGGAATAGGTGTTTAATCCAGCAGCTGAGACTCCATGTCCTACATCAGAATACCTGGGAATGATTTCCAGCTCAGGCTCCTGACTCCAGCTTCCTCCAGTGCAAACCCTGGGAGGCGTGATGATGGTTCAAGCAACTGGGTTCCTTTCACTCATGTGGAAGACCTGCATCATGTTCCAAGCTCCTGGCTTTGACTTCAGCCAAGCCCTGGTGCTCTTATTCATGCATTCTCATTGCTTCTCTCTCTCTCTCTCTCTCTCTCTCTCTCTCTCTCTCTCTGTGTGTGTGTGTGTGTGCGTATGTTTCCCTCTCTCAAACAACTATATGTGTGTGAGGGTGGGGGTGAGAATGACAAAAAATATTTAGACGTTACTATGTAGAGAAATGTTAAATAATGATGATGGAAACCAAGATTCAGTATTACCAAGTCCACAACAGTCATGGAAATCAACAGAAGAATGCCAAAAATTTGTCTGAGGAAAACTACTTACTAAATTATCTAACTTCTATCAATCTGCCTAAACTATTCACATTCAGTGTTTATCATGGTGATGGAAATAATCATTTTCCTTTTAAAAGTTAACAGCTGGTAGGATATAAAAATTATCCACTGAAGCGAGAATAAGCATGACAGTAAATCAAATCCCCTTCATCTGAAACTCATTTCTCTTTCCCCAGGAAAGGCAGCTAGCCCTCAACACTCACAGAAGTCTTTCCTCTCTGTGTTCCCTTCCTAACTACTTGTCAATCACGGAAGGCACATCTCTTCCAAGGTCCAGTCCTCTACTCTTATTTTAACACAGTTCTTAAGATTGGTATTATGATAGTTTTACTCTTCATTTTTTATATTTATAAAGTCGTTCTGAACCAGTTCAGGAATTTCTCCTAACATTTTCAAGAACATTATAAAAAGAACTAAGAACTGTGGGGACCAGCGCTGTGGTGCAGCGGCTTAATGCCCTGGCCTGAAGCGCCGGCATCCCATACAGGTGCCGGTTCTAGTCTCAGCTGCTCCTCTTCCAATCAATCCAGCTCTCTGCTATGGCCTTGGATAGCAGTAGAAGATGGCCCAAGTCCTGCACCCACGTGGGAGACCAGGAAGAAGCTCCTGGCTCCTGGCTTCAGATCAGTGTAGCCCTTGTGGCCATTTGGGGAGTGAACCAGCGGATGAAAGATTTCTCTGTCTCTACCTTTCTCCCTAACTCTGTCTTTCAAATAAATAAAATAAATCTTTAAAAAAAGAAAAAGAACTGTGATATTGCTGAAAGTTCCAACTGTGGCACAACAACCAATCCTTCAAAAAAAATAATATACAGGTTTTGGAAAAAAATATTTAATGAAATCCCATTAAAATGCAAAACTAAGTCAAAACTTAATAAGACTCATTTTTTGCATAAAAGGAAAACTGCCTTTGTCATACTGACTTTCTTAATTTTCTCAGAATCAAAATCAGTGTTTCAAAAACCAGAGTGGTGGGGTAAGTGATTGGCCTAGAGATTAGGCACTGGTTGGGACACCAGGATCTTGTACCAGAGTACCTATGTTCAATTCCCCACTCTGCTCCTAACTCTAGCTCCCTGCTAATTCAGATCCTAGGAACAAGCAGGTAATGGCTCAGTGGTTAGTTCACTGCCACACAAGTCTGAGACCTGGATTGGGTTCCCAGCTTCTACCTTTGACCTGGCCCAGCCACAGCTACTGTGGGCATTTGGGGAATGGACCAGTGGAAGAGATCACATGCCACACTTAAACTAACTCCAATAATATGTATATATAAATATATATATTAAAAATAAACCTCAAAAACAGAGAATAAAGAACACTGCATCAATGAAAATACTACCAAAGCCAAACGACCGTAATTTTTCTGCAAAGCCTCGTGTGAAAAGAATTTGATATTTTAATATGAAAATTTACAGAAGTCCTTTGAGTTGAACTAAGCACCTCAAAACACTGTGCCAAATACTGAACATTTATTTCTAAATAGTTTGAATAGCACATTTACCCTATGCATACCCAAACAAAGCTGAAAAGAATGATGCTTTTTTCTAACTTATGATAAAAATGTTTGTTTTTCAAAGTCTGAGAAGTAACATGGATAAAATACTAGGTTCCTTTTTATTAGTTAATGATATGAAAATAATTATGTCCAACAGTTTCATGGTGAACTAAGTAGAATTACTGTCAATAATTTTTCATTGTATTGGTCATCAACATGAAGTACAGTAGGAAGGAATCAAATTTTACGACATCTGCTTTAAAAGACGAAAATGACAGGAGCTATAATTGTCAGACTCTATTCTGTAATGTAAACTCCATGGTTTTACATCAAAAAGCACTGCGGTATTATTTTAGTCACCCTCTGATTCATTGGCCACACTCTCTTCATATTGCATAGAACAATCATATGTTTAATTAAATCTGGAAAAAGTAATAAGAATTCCACATTTTGGGGGTAGCAATGCAGACCTCCTCCTGTGTTAAACATCCCAGTTTATGGCTAAGTTGACAATTCAAAAACTAAACTAGAAAAGTCAGGACAGCTTGACTTTGTTGGTTTCTCAGTTGTACAGCTTGCAATCTTTCTATTTCATCGAGGTAGCAGGGCACCATAACAGGAACAGATTGTTCCATCAGCAGAACAAAAATTGAACCAGCAGCAGCATTCTCCAAAACTCAGACTGTTCTCCAAATGTGCTCTACTTAGGGCTAAGGTTATTTATTCAAATATTAATATGAGTTAATGTGGTCACTAGATTTCTAAGTTGGATTTTGAAACTAATTCTTCTAAAAGATCTAGTCGTTACTCCTAGATTTTTTTTCCTAAATATTAGAATCAGAACTATATATCCTTTTGTATTAAATTGTGACTTGACAGTGGTCCCCATTTAGCTTGGGATCACTCCACAAGCACTCACATATTTAGACAATAACATTGCCTCCATATCCTTATAATAAAGATTTAGTTCTCTCCTGAGCCACTTCTTAAAACCAGTTCTATGACCAAGGTAAGCAAAAGACTGGAAACCCTTGAAATCATGGAAATAACTTTCTGGTATTCTCTATTAAATTTGTTTACTTTACACCCTGGCTTTCTACTGTCCTTGTGATAAAATCAAAACTACCTAATTTGACTTACAAATTATCCACCATCTGCTTCCTGCTTACTCTTCCAAGACACCATTTCTCCCTTGAACTCTGTCCTCAGTGATTAGTCCAATTCTGCCCATTCTGGAAGGCACATGCTCTTTCTTGCTCTAGAGTCTGCACACCTCCTTTCCTCTGCTTGAACTCTCTTGCTGGATATATTCCTGCCTCATTTGTCCGCTGACCTCATTGTCATCCTTTCTCTCACCCATCCTTTCTTTTTTTCTTCTCACTCTCATTCTTTCTCTCCCTCTATGCCTCTGATTTATATAAATGGAACTTGTCAATGTCTGGTAAACTTACCATCACTTGGAATTACACCCTTCTATTTAATCTGTTCCAACTTTCTCAGCTGACACGTGCATACTTGAAAGAACAAAAAGGAAACTGTCTCATATTCCCAGGGTGGTCTTTTGCCTTTGGTCCTCTGTCAGAGATTAGCGATCTTGTCTCTGCATCTCCCACTACAGTTTAGTCAAGTGGTTCCAAAAGCACTTAACTCCTGATTTCTTGGATACAGCCCTTTAAAGGTTCTTCAGTGTCATTAGATCTTTTATGTCTGCAGCTATAAGCAGATATGATATTATAAGTCATAGTTCTTATACAAATATTAATGACTACATGCTGAGTATCAGATGCAAAAGGAGCAATCAAGATTTTCATTTAAAGATGCAAGAAAGAAATTTCAAGCCTACAGGCAAAAATTGCAGATTTAAAAATAAAAAATAAAACCTTAAAGAGCAACATGGATAAGTGGAAAAATAATCGATACTTTTCCAAGTATATCAGAATGAGTAATGAAATCAAAGTACAGCAATGCTGGCATATTTACAAAACAAGTAACCTTGTTTTGACCAATGAGTAGAAGGCAGTATTTAAGAACCAAGTCTCTACAGTCCCAACTCTGCTGATGAGATCCGTGAGTAAGAATCTTTGTGCTTTTGGATTTCCTCACCTGTAAAATGGGATTTTCAAATGACTCCTCATGTAAAAAGCATCTATACAGTGCCTGAGAGAAAGCAAGTATTTAATATACATCAACTATTATCCAGAAAAGTGGTCTCAAAATCATTCTAGTGTCCAAACCAGGAGATGGCGAAACCTCTGCCATTTCCAGAAGCCAAATCCAACAGGCCATCTGCTTTTGTAAAGAGTTTTCTTAGAACAAAATCACACCCATCCTTGTAGGACACAGGTATTTTTCAGGTTGCTTTCATACTACAACAGCAAAGTTGAGTCTCTGTGATGGTTACTCTATGGCATGCACAGCCTAAAATATTTACTATCTAGACCTTCATTGTTTCTAAGAACCTGCCACACAGAAAAAAAAAAAAAAACAAAGTCAATCAACAGACTGATAATCTTTCAGAAGCAGTACCCAAGTCCCCGCTGCTTACACATGCCCAAAGCTTTCTGGGAATTCTTCCTAAGCATACTGATTCCAAAAGGTGGTAAAGCAGACTGGTGAGAGAGAAAGAAAAAGCATACCCTGTGAGGATAAGAATTTTTTTCTTCTTCAAGTACTGGGATCTTAAAACTGCAAGCCACTGTTAGGACTGATGCCTGTTCTAGAGATTTAAAACAAGACTTTGATAGTGTTCTTGACAGACTATACAGAGTTGTGGGTAAGTGCAACAATACTGGAGCCAGGTCTCTTGGACTCAAATCCTCACTACACCTTTAACTAGCTAAGAGACCTTGGTGAATTAATTTCTCTGAACCTCAGTTTCTGAATCTATTAAACAATAGTATCTATCCCCAGGGATAGTAAGGATTAAACAAATGACTTAACAGCATCTCATACCTACCACCAGTAATCTAGTCTTGAAAACTGAATGCTACATGCACAACTGCTTACAGACTACATTATTTCAAATAAGAAAAATTCCCAGTCCACCTCCTTAAGAGAAATCAAAGCAGTAAAATTGTGCCTACTTATAATAATCATTTTCGGATTAAAACGTTCAAAAACATTTTTGATCACTAAAATCATTAATATGTCTTTTAAACTCCGCTGTCTTGTATTAATATTTTTTCCGCTTAATTGCTTTTTCTCGGTTGCTTTGTTATTTCACTATCGTCTTCACTATTTTCTGCAGCATTATCTCAGTGTCCAGTTTGAGGTAAAATGACACCTAAACGCACAGGCACTGCGGAAAATCAGTTCTGGACCAGCACCCTCACGAGAGGGTCATGCTGAGCGCCAGGCAGGGGCGCCCCTCCTTCGCGCCTGCAGCATTCAGGACACCCCACATGTTGGCTCAGTGTTCGCTGTGATTCTGACCCTGTTACTGAAAAATAACTCCACACTTCCTACTGCACAGCCTTCTGTTGAAAATCTAGTACTGAGCTCAGGGACCGAAAATATACACTTCCTGGTATAAACGCTGCCTGAGAGGTAACGGCTCTCTACGAAGCCAGAGCGTTCAAAACCGAAAAATAAGTCCCCAAACCGCTTCCCAAACCTTGCCCAAACCAGAACTCCGTGACCCACAGCTCACCCGCTGCTTTGCTTCGACCCTTCAGACTCAGCGGCTCCATAGTGTCCACATCCCCTCCAAAGCACCGCCCCGCCCCGTCACGTGACCCCGCCCGTCACGTGACCCCACACATAGGCCCGCCCACTGCGAGCTCCTCATTATGCCATTGGCTGGTTCTCTGAGGCAGAGGTGACTGCAGCATCTGCCCCCTGCCCAAGCGTCTGCAGGTTGGAGAGGATACTTCGCAATATGAGCTTCGCAAAGGTGAGTGGTCTGACAGTGACTTTGAAGAGAGTAGCAGAAACAGAAAAAAACAATGGCTGTGGAGAGGGCCGATTTATGGTTTGGGGGTGAAGCCGGCGCCTGCGTTGCCAGCATCCCATATGGGCACTGGGCCCATGCACAGCCACTCCACTTCCAATTCAGCCCCCTGCTAACGGCCCAGGACAGCAACGAAGGAGGGTCCAAGTGCTGGCCCCCAGTTGGGAGACCTGAAAGAAGCTCCTGGCTTCAGACCTGCCTGTTGTCGCCACCTGGGGAGTGAACCAGTGGATGGAAGGCTCCCTTCCCCCTCTCTCCCCTCTAACTCTGACTTTAAAATAAATCTTTAAAAATTCTTTAAAAACAAACAGAACAACCAATGGCCATTGCTAGGCCTCAGACACGGATATTGTGGATACTGTTAATACCAAGTTTATGAGAGGGCTTCACAGACTTATCTAGTAGCCTGGTTAGCTCGGTGTCTTCAGAATTCTGTGACTTCTCACTCTGGAGGCTCGGGGAGATTCCCTGCAGTTTTCCCACGTGGATGTCAAGGACCCAACACTTAAACTATCATCTCATGTTTTTCAGGGTGCCCACTAGCAGGAAGCCAGAATCAGAAACAGCTAGAACTCCAACCCAGGTATTCCCAAAGCATCTTAACCCTATTCCTAGCGCCATAAAACTGTCACCTCAAAGCCAGGAGCTCCATTTAGAAGCCTCCCCCCACCCACCTTTTGGCTACACCCGAGGGGGCAGCTTCCTCACTCTGAACTCCCTACACAGGACGAGATTTGCTACCCACTTGAGGTAAGGCATGAGTAGATGCCTGCAAAACTTGCAGGAGCAGGATGGTGGGACTTGATGGATTAAGTTTTAGCCCTGCAGGCTTTAGGGCCGGGGTGTGCTAAACTTCACTAAACACCAGGTGCCCAGTTGGAAAAAGGAGAAGAAATAGGAAAAGCTGAGAAACTACCTAACCTTATTCTTGCCTCATGGTTATCTTTCACCAATTTTTGAGAACATCCCCAAATTGGAAGTAAAAATGATCTGAGAAAACATGTACAGAGTACAAAAAAAAAGTATCAGTAAAATTGACGTCTTGAGATCTGATTATTGTTTATAACTCCTGAGGAACAGTGGTTTTTCTACTTACTACTTGTTGAATTCTTTATTTTGTGAAGGAGTAAGCTTGTAATTATAAAGTAAATTGAAAGTATGTCATCACAAAAATTAGAAGATAATTAAGAAAGGAAGGAGGAGGGAAAGATGGAGGGTGGAAAGTATCATCATGTTCTTAAAACAGTATACATCAAATACATGAAATCTGTTCCCTTTATGTAAATAAGTAAGTGACATGTAACCAAAGTATGTTTTCATTCACAATGAGGCTTTTTCAGGCAATAGTTAGTGCTGAAATTTTTAATTTAGCATAAAATAACGTGCTCTTACTAAAAATAAATGCTTAATCCAAAAATCCCCAAATTATCTCAGTTCATAGCACCTTATGATCTTTTATTAGCACATCTATTGCAAAAGAAATGCCCTAACTCTTTCATTTATTAAGTAGTTAAATCTAAACCTTGTGAGTTCATTCCAGTGACTCAGGGTATATCAACACACAGTTTGAGAACCCGAGTGTTTTTGTAATATAAGTCTTTGTAAGTCTTTGTAATGGAGTGGGCATCTGACACAGTGGTGAAGAGGCTGTGTGTGGGATATTCACATCCCATATCTGAGTGCCTCTGCTCCTCACCCCAGCTTCCTGCTAATGCAACAGATGATGACCGAAGTAGTTGGGCTGCTGCCACCCCAGTGGAAAAACCCAGGATTGTGTTCTCAGCTACTGGCTTCTTTCTGACCCAGCCCCAGCTGTTGTGGACATTTGAGGACCAAACCAGCAGATTTGCTCTCTCTCTCTCTCTCTCTCTGTGTGTGTGTGTGTGTGTGCGCATATGCATGTGTGTCTTTCCCTCTGCATTTCAAAATATATTTTAAAAATATTTTAAAGATAAACTGTATGAAATGAATCATGCTAATATGAAATTACCACAAATTTGTCTAAAGGAAATCTGTGGCATGAGTGTTTACAGTAACATTTATGTTTATATCTTTTGGATGCTATGTTGATTACACAAAAAGTTCTTCCACACAGTAAACTGATGCTCTCTGTATAAAATATCCATTACTTCACTACAATCGAGCAAAAAATCTTATTTCTCCATACCATTGGTAGATCAAGTATCTTTCTTGTTCTCTAGAAAGACACATTTTTCTAGGTCCCTAGTTTCATTACCTAAATCTCTCAGTTTTCTTAAGGAGAAGAATATCAACAAATGATCTTATTAATTACTAGATACAGAATTTAGTAACTAATGACAGGATCTTGCATGTAACTAGCATGTGGGATTGTTTTGTCATTTATGCCAATCAATCTCAACTATAAAATTAAAACAATATTACAATGTCAAAGCTGATTTTAGAATTTTGCTACAAATTATTTTCTAGAGAATCATGAAACTGGAATAAATATATTAACATTATTACTAATTCAGAATTACAGACATGCCTGATTCATGTGCAATTTAGTGAAATCAAAACTTCTTTGCATAAAAAGGAAAGATCATATTTATTTTAAGCTGTCCAGGGATATCGTGCATAGTTCTTCACGCTGTCACCATTTGCATACTCTAATATACTATTCCTTTGTGGCAACACTAAATGTATGAGTTAAACATGTATACTTTATGACTGGATCATTTGTAGTAATACAAAGCTAAATCATATGTATCTCAGAGAGAATCTGTTTCTTGTCTCTGAGTTGACCCAAACAATCACAACTGCATTTAATGAATAAGACTTTAAACAACTATTCTGAAGACTAATATTTCTTCTCGTGCCTTCGAATTGTCAATTGAAGCATTTGGTGACGTAGTAAAAATTCTGTATTTATAATTTCACTGGAACATGATTGCTTATCTGTTTATACTCCAGTATTACATTAGGTCACTGGTACTAGTTTTTTGAATAAGTAAATAACCCAACTACATAATTAGCATTTTTCTTTGTGTAGAAAAAGGTAGCAGGATTTAATTTGTCCTGCTGAATAGTTATGAAATCTGACATCAATAAATTCTGTATTTGTAAGCATTTCATAGAAGACCAAGGCATTTTTACTAATATGATCCTCCTGAGCGAGTTTCCGTAGTGTGGTGGTTATCACATTCGCCTCACACTAATATGATCCTCCTTGTGGTAACCTCATTTAAGCTCTTTGAGATTTGGGTTGGGGCTTCTATTTTTGCCTCCTGACCTGTCTGCATGTTGAGCTTGTCTGTCTCATACTGGTTAGGAACTAGAGGCACCTCTGAGAGACTGTGCTGTAAAGCAATGGAAACAGGTATTCAACTCAATCCTATTTTATTTCTAACATCTAATATCAGAAGTGTAAAATAAAATTGGAAAAGTCCCCAAGAACATTACCTTCTGAAATAAAATGAGAAATGTATACATACAGAACTAAAACACACAAAAAAAGAAATTTAAAAAGAAAGAGATGTCCTGTCTATAAAATGCTCACCAGGGAGATTTTGTCAAGGTTCCTTGCCTATGTAAAGTTCTGAGAACACTTTTCTCCATGTAATCAGTAGAGTTCTACAAGTGTGCATGACTCCTGCTACTTATTAACTTCGTGGTTGACTGAGTTCTGCCTCCCGTCAGTGCTTGAAAGGCTTACATGACAAAAATTAAGAGGAAGGGAAAATTTTTTATTTCAAAAGCACATCCTTGCTAGAATAATGTAGGAAAAAAATTTGTTTGCTATATGCCCTTCCCATGAAAATATCCTTAGATTCCCTTTAAAAGATCACTTCTTCTCTAATAATTACTCCATAGAGACTGAGGAACAGCACCCAGAGGCAGGAGCACAGAAACAGTCTTATCATGAAGCCAATTTTCATGCCTGGCATCCATCCGTGGCAACCTAGGAATAACAGGAAATGAAAAATAGATCCATATCTTGCCCTATTCCTTCCCAGAGTCTTTCTACTCTCATTCGCATCTAGAATATATCACCTGTTCACCAAGATCCTTTACAGAGGGGTCATCTACATGTGTATTGGTGGTAGCCTCTTGACCTCCTGCTGAGAAGTTCTTTGCATATCTTCAGGATCAAAGGGCATTGGATAAAAGCCTGAGAATACACAGACCTTCTTTCCAGGGTAAGATGTCACTTAGCCAGGGCAGGCATTTCCTACAGTGATTAAATCACCATCTGGGACATCTGCAGCCCAAATCAGAGTGCCAGGTTCAGGTTCTGGCTATTCCACTTAGGATCCAGCTTCCTGTCAAGGCACATCCTGAGAGGCAGCAGATGATGGCCCAAGCGGCTGGGTCTGTACCTGCCAAGTGGGAGACCCAGATTGAGTTTCAGGCTCCAGACCTTCTCCTGGCCCACGTTCTTATTGTGGCTGTTATGGGCATTTGAGGAGTGAACCAGTAGGTGGAAGACCTCTTTGTCTCACTCTGCCTTTTTAATAAAATGAAAATAAATTTCTTAATTAATTTTTTTTAGAAAAGGCAAAGTCATTGCTTGGGACACCTATATCATATACTGGAGTGCCTGCACTTTCCTATCCAGCTTCCTAACTAATGTGCATCCTGGAATGATGCAGATGTTGGATCAAGAACTATATCAGTGTCTTCTCTCTTTCCCATGGGCTCAGAAGTGCTAGCCAGCCAATCTCACCTGTATAAAGGTCTTCCCAGGCCCTGTCAACCAGAATCAGGAGAGAACGATCCAACATGGGAAGTGGGATACACAGCAGACTCATAGAATGGCAGATGTCCTAAACACACTCTGGCCTCAGAATCAGCCCTTAAGGCATTCAGATCTGGCTGAAGAGCCCATGAGAGTATTGTAGGCATGGAAAGCCAAGACACTCTGGCAAAAAAAAAAAAAAAAAAACAGCTAAATGAAAAATCTCTGCAAGTGAGATCCCAGTGGAAATAACGGGCCATTGAAGAAGGAGGTACCTTTCTCTGAAGGGAGGAGAGAACTTCCACTTTGACTATGACCTTGTCTAATTAAGATCAAAGTCCATGAACTCAAAAGGCTTCCATAGCCTTGGCAACTCATGACTAGAGCCTAGGGAGATTACTGACGCCATAAACAAGAGTGTCAATTTGTTAAGTCAACAACAGGAGTCACTGTGCACTTACTCCTCATGTAGGATCTCTGTCCTTAATGTGTTGTACAATGTGAATTAATGTTATAACTAGTACTCAAAAAGTACTTTACACTTTGTGTTTCTGTGTGGGTGCAAACCATTGAAATCTTTTCTTAATATATACTAAATGGATCTTCTGTATATAAAGATAATTGAAAATGAATCTTGATGTGAATGGAATGGGAGAGGGAGTGGGAGATGGGAGGGTTGTGGGTGGGAGGGAAGTTATGGGAGGGAAAAAGCCATTGTAATCCATAAGCTGTACTTGGGAAATTTATATTTATTAAATAAAAGTTAAAAAAATAAGAAATAATAAATTATAACTGAAAAAAAGGAGCGAATCAGCAACAGTTGGCAGTAATTATTTTAATAGTTCACCTTGAGATTTTTTTCTGTCTTTGTTAAAAACTTTATTTATTTGAGAAGCAGAGAGACAGAGAACTCTTGTCTGCTGATTCACTCCCCAAATGTTCTCAGTGTCAGGGCTGGACCCAGGAGCTTTGAACTCAATCCAAGTCACCCACACAGGCGACAGAGACCCAACCACTTGAGCAATCGCCTGCTGCCTCCCAGGGTGCATGTTAGCAGGAAGCTAGAATCAGGAACAAAGCCAGGACTTGAATGAGGTACTCTCACTTGGGATGTAGGCATACCAAACAGCAGCTTAAACACGAGGCCAAATGCCTGCCCTTGATCTGGTTTGTTCTTGATAGAGTCTTTAATGGTGGGCAATGTACTAGGCTGTTTTCCACTAATAAAATGAAATACCTGAGGGCAGATTCTTTGTATAGAAAGGAGGTTCATTTAACCTTCATGGCTCTGAAGTTTTAAGGGCATGGCACCAGCAACCACTTAGCTTTGGTGAGGACCTTTTGATCTCATCACAGCTTGACAGTGGCATCGTGGCAACATTACATGAAGAAGGAAAAATCACATGGCAAAACAGGAAACTCTAGAATGGGGAGTGGGGGGAACCAGACTTCTCTTCTTTTAACAACCCCATCTCAAGAACTAACTCAGGGTCCGACAAAATTTCCATTAATCCCTTTCAAAGTCAATTCTGCCTATGACTAACTGACTTAGACCTCACCTTTTAAAGGTCTGTTAATAACACCAAACTGGGCACCAATACTCCAACATGTGAACCCTGGGGTACACACCACATTCAGATCATAGCAGGTGTTGATAAAAAAAAAAAAAAGGAAACAGTCCTTTATTTTGCCAGGCAGTTCTAAAAATCACAGTGCTGTTGGTCCCCTTCTTACAGCTCTTAGCAAAACACTTATGTATTTCAGCAGTGATTTTCTTGTCCATATTACCGTGAGAAACAGTAATGTCTAACCCAGTAGTTCTCAAACTTTATGGCTTTAAGACCTCTTTATATTCTCAAAAATTATTGCATAAAGATTTTTGTTCATGTGGGTTATATCTATGCATATTTATCAAATTAGAAATTAAAACAAAATTTTTGAAACATATTAATACACAAGAATATGTTTGCTTATCCATCAGAGCAACAATATTGTCCCCCACACTTAAGAAGGAAGGGTATTATGAGCTTTATAAGTACTCTAATACCAAAGGGTTTGATGTAGTCCCCCAACATGCTCAAAAAGAATTGTTGGTCTTTTCAGAAATCTATAGTGACAAATATAAACATTAAAATCAATTTAATGTAGATTTGTCTTCCCAATACGCATATATCCTTGGGAGTTATAAGGAAAATAATATGTTGGTTAAATTTTCAAAAAGTTGCAAACTTACTATGATTACTCATGAACAGTTTCTTTCTAAGAGCTTGAAGGCTACCTGATAAATCTCCGTAAATAAAGTTTTATCTCAACTTACTGCTATCCACCAAGCTGGACACAACTCTGAAAATCCTCATTTTTATTCCATGCATCAATTTGCTAATAAAGATACCGAAATTGTCCCAAATTTAGGCAGTGTCCTAATATTTCCTGGACCTGGGCTACGACTATATCTGGAGACTGATCCCATGACCCATGCCCTTCTTCCCACATTCATAGCTCTTTCTTACAGTGAATGGAGCCTCAAACACATGTATATGCACACCTCAGCCCATGTGATGAACCTTCTACCACACCCCCACACCCTGGGCCTACCAGAGCAAACATCAGTAGCACAGTCTGTATATAGGAGAACATCCAAAGAGGAGAGGCCCATACTAAAACAGGAAGTGTGCTTAGGGCCACTGGGACAAAGCGTTAGAGGGTTAACCCGTGTATTTGTTTAGGATGGAGGACACAGGATTTGAGAGACCAACAGCCTTCTCACCCTGGGGAAGGACATAGAGGGGAAGCTCTCCGCAAAACCTGTGTTGTCAGCTTTAAGGGTTCTCCAGATAAACAACAATAGTTCTCTTCTGTGAGGTAACAGTTGTATATATACACAAAGCAAGGTTTATAAAAATCCTGGTAGAATTTGGGAGTGAATCAGTGGATGGAAGACCTCTCTCTCTCTCTCTCTCTCTCCTTCTCTCTTTTTCTCTCTGTGTAACTCTGTCAAATAAATAAATAAATCTTAAAAAAAAATCCTGGTAGAGAACTCAAAAATAACAAAAGCATCCTTATGACTTTCTTGACTTTAAACCACAACATTTTGGGGGCTGGTGCTATGGTGTAGAAGGCTAAATCTCTGTCTGCAGTGTTGGCATCCCATTGGGTGCCAGTTCAAGTCTCCAGTGCTCCACTTCCAATCCAGTTCCCTGCCCATGTGCCTGGGAAAGCAGCAGAAAATGGCCCAGGTGCTTGGGCCCCTGCACCCATGTGGGAGACCCAGATGAAGCTCCTGGCTAAAATCTCAGCTGCTCCACTCCCAATCCAGATCCTTGCTAGTGTGCCTGGGAAAGCAGCAGAGGATGGCCCAAGTCCTTGGGCCCCTGCACCCACGTGGGAGACTCAGAAAAAGCTCCTAGCTCTTGGCTTTGATCTGGCCCAGCCATGACCATTGTGCCCATTTGTGAGCCAGCTAATAGAAGATTCTCTCTCTCTCTCTCTCTCTCTCTCTCTCTCTCGATGCCTCTGCCTCTGCCTCTTCTTTTTGTAACTCTTTCAAATAAATAAATCTTAAGAAGATGACATAATAAAGTCCTTGGTCAAATGTACACTAGACCTAATGCTCTATAGAGGATGATCACTGGTGGTTAAAACTTAGAGCCATTGCATATAATGTGTGTCAAGTTAAAAACAGTGATCAATTGTGAATCACCAGTTCTGAATCAGAGAAAATCAAATTATAATACTGCTTATTTTGTAGCACTTTGATGGGGGCCAAAAGTTCAACAGCATCATTTCTGGTGAGATGACAGGTAGTTTATAGCAGTGAGTTATCTTTCAACAGAGAGGCAGCTTCTGCTCTTAGAAAAGCCATCAGACAGAGATATGGACACCTGAAACTCCAGAAGAAACCCAAACATAAATGTCTTAGATCTGCTTTGCAGAGAACTTTAAAGAAAACACATTAATATAGTCATAGAAAAAGTCAGGGGAATGAGTATTTCTGTTCAACTGTGCAATGTGTCTGTTACTATAAGTGAACATCAAAAAAATTACTCTCAATAGTGACTGTTCAACAAAAATGGAAGAAAGATAAATAAGCAGCATATTTTTAAAAGTCATAAAAAGCTCTCTTTTAACCTTCTTTTTGATGTGTTACCACATAAAGTAGAAGGAAAATCTAAAGCAAAAACTGTTGGTTCTATAAAACATGCTGTGTAGAAAACAGGTGCTTAATGCATTTCTCAAAAGAAAAATTCTTATATTTACTCATATGTTGAGATACATATATTTTCTTAGTCTAGAAATTGTCATTGTCATTGTTCCATCATATTTAATGCATTGAATTGAACAATAAGAAAAAACTCCTACATGTTTTAAAATAAATTTTTGCATTTAAAACTAATTTATTTTTCTGTTAATAAAATGGTAGATTTTATGAACTACTTTATAATTTTTAAAATAGGAGCAATGAGTATATTCAGCATATTCTTCATTTTTATAATTTTATTCTATATCCAGTCTCATAGGGAAAAAAAATAAATATTTATTCATATGATATTAAATTTTATCTTTTCACTAATGTATTTAGGAAAAGTCTTTATTTCTTTTTAGCTAACATTTTAATTATTTGGTTACTAATGACATATATAAATATAAATAAAATTGTGGGAAATAAATTCTGAAGCTGTGGCAACCAGATTGAGCTAGAGCCACACTATTTTCTTAGAACTTTCACATCAACCTTAAAAGATGATTTCTGAAAATAACTATATGCCTAAAATGAGTTGTTAATGAAAGATCCCAAATATATGGCTACATCTCTAAGTTACCTGGCAAACTTTTGGTTTATCTTCTTTTCCTGATGAAAAAACCTCAATGTCTACTCCATGTGGGTCTCATTAACTAATACTGAAAGTCTGGAGCATAAGAAATAGATCATGGGTGATATAATTTCCAAAAGAGTTATACTTACAGAAATGCTGACTATTCTCTTTCCTTTGATAAGCCTCCCAAAGTGGTACATTAGATATAAAAGTAGATTAAAAATATATAGTATTTTTTCTTATTATTTTTCTGTGTCATTCTTACCAGGAAGATATCCCTAGATCCTAAACACATTCCGTGTCTACACCCACATTTACTCACAGAGGACCTGGAATTTGATTGAGGATTCTAAATAACACTTATGATGCAGGACTGAATGCAGGAACCTTTGATAATAAACAGCTTTTTAAGATATTTATTTTTAAAGATTTTTTTAAGAATTATTTATTTACCTATTTGAAAGAATTAGAGAGAGAGAGGGAGAGAAAGAGAGAAAGAGATCTTCCATCCACTGATTTACTCCCCAAATGGCCACAACAGCCAGGGCTGAGCCAGGCCAAAGTCAGGAGTCAGGAGCCTTTTCTGGGCCTCCCCCATGAGTATAGGGGCCCAAGCTCCTGAGCCATCCTCTGCTACTTTCCCAGGCTCACTAACAGGGAGAAGGATTAGAAGGGGAGCAACCAGGTCTCCAGCTGGCACCCATGTACTGCAGATGGCGGGCCAACCCACTACACCAGCCCCTGAAGTTTTTTTAAGACATTTAATAATGTTAGACCCCCCAAAGAAGGTAAACCAGCAAACTCTGATTTACCCCATAATGTAGCTGTAACTACTCCAAAACTTGCCCCGTAACAGGGCAAGAAAGATCAGCATTAGTTTCTGAAAACCTTCCAGCTAGACTTTTTTTTTTTTTTTCGACAGGCAGAGTGGACAATGAGAGAGAGACAGAGAGAAAGGTCTTCCTTTTGCCGTTGGTTCACGCTCCAATGGCCGCCGCAGTAGGCGCGCTGCAGCCGGCGCACCGCGCTGATCCGATGGCAGGAGCCAGGTGCTTCTCCTGGTCTCCCATGCAGGTGCAGGGCCCAAGGACCTGGGCCATCCTCCACTGCACTCCCTGGCCACAGCAGAGAGCTGGCCTGGAAGAGGGGCAACCGGGACAGGATCGGTGCCCCGACCGGGACTAGAACCCGGTGTGCCGGCGCCGCAAGGCAGAGGATTAGCCTAGTGAGCCGGCGCCAGCCTCCCAGCTAGATTTTTAAATCTGAAATACTCAAGAGAACCAAAATGAGCCCCCAAACATAAGTCAGAGAACTTTTTAAGACAGCAGAATGATGACATCAGCGACCATCTCCCTCTGAAAATATAAATATAAACACTAACCATACCACATCCTGTTGAAAACAACATATGAATACGAAACAGATAGATGGGACTGTATTTATTTAAACATGTATACTTAAACAGGTATATTTAAGCAAGAGTGGAAGTAAAAATTGGACCAGTGATCAAAAGAACACTTAAACCTTAATCAATGAAGCATCTGCCAGTCATTCTTTAGGATATTTAAATATCAACTCTGCAAGTGAGATCCCAGTGGAAATAACGGGCCATTGAAGAAGGAGGTACCTTTCTCTGAAGGGAGGAGAGAACTTCCACTTTGACTAAGATCGAAGTTGGCGAACTCAAAAGGCTTCCATAGCCTTGACAACTCATCTATAGCCTAGGGAGATTACTGACGCCATAAACAAGAGTGTCAATTTGTTAAGTCAACAACAGGAGTCACTGTGTACTTACTTCTCATGTGGGATCTGTCCTTAATGTGTTGTCCAATGTGAAGTAATGCTATAACTAGTACTGAAACAGTATTTTACACTTTGTGTTTCTGTGTGGGTGCAAACTGATGAAATCTTTACTTAATATATACTAAATGGATCTTCTGTATATAAAGATAATTGAAAATGAATCTTGATGTGAATGGAATGGGAGAGGGAGTGGGAGATGGGATGGTTGTGGGTGGGAGGGAAGTTATGGGGGGGGGGGAAGCCATTGTAATCCATAAACTGTACTTTGGAAATTTCTATTTACTAAATAAAAAAAGAAATTTAAATATCAAAAGTAATCTCTATGATATGATCACAAAGCATAGATAAGAAGGACTCAGGAAAGAAATAAGAAAGTTAAATCTGGGGTTAGCCTTGTAGCACAGGTTAAGCTACTGCTTAAGACACTGGAATCCATATCAGAGTGCTCATTCAAGTGCTTTGGGAAAGCAACAGAAGATGGCCTAATTACTTGGTTCCCTGCCACCACATGGGAAACTTAGATGGAGTTCCTGGCTCCTGACTCTGGCCTGGCCTAGCCCCAGTTGTTGCAGTTGGGAGCCCGTAGATAAAAGATCTCCCTCTCTCTGTGTGTCTCTCCCTCTTTGTGTCTCGGTCTTTCAAATAATCAAATCTTTTTTACAAAGCAGACTAAAGGATTTTTTTTTCTTTTCTCCTATTAGGCAAGGGAAAAAAAGAGGAAAGAAATGAAAAAGAAAAACAATCATAGAATCCATAGTTACAATATGTGAAAGTATATAATAAAGCAAATTAATTAAAGTGGTTTGACAATGGGAAAGCACAAATAGTCCAATTTCTCTGAAGGACAAACGGACAACCTGTATAGAAATTTTAAATGCCCATCCACAGACCAATCCTATTTCTAGTAGTCTATCTTCCAGATATGTACACGTAGATTTTACAAAGATATGAAAACAAATTCTCACTGCAAAAGGGATTGGGGGGGAGGGGGAGTCTGGAAGCAATCTAAATGTCTACCCACCCAGAAATATGCATACACAAGTTTACATGCAGATGGTAGCATCTATAATACTGTTCTGCACATTGCTTTTTTCTTAAAAATATATCTTGGAGTTTGTTCCCTTTGAGTACATACAGATCCACTTTATTCATTTTATCCTTTACATAAACATCCTTCATGTTTCTGATACCCCTCTTTCTGTCCACATCTCTTGAGATGTTCCATAGTGCTACATCCAAACTCTCCCTCCACTGCATAATAAATAAATAAATAAATAAATAAATAAATAAATAAATAAAACCCTGCTTCACACCTCATCTGCCTTCCTCTGAAGCCCAAGATTTCTCTCCCTGGGTGAACAAACTTCTCCAGAGAGTTGATCTGCTTCCGCACCCACAACCTGTTCTTCAGCATGCTCATCCGTCCCTGTTCCCATCTTTCCAACCATGTCAACATATATCATTTACATCACTGAATATAAACGACATGTTTCCCTCCAACTGGTGTTTCTTACTTGCCCTGGTTCACCACTCAGTGAGTGCTCCTTAGCTTCAGGGATGGAAGGCGCTCCTGTTTGTCCTTCTGTTTTGAAATCCTTTTATTTCCTTCCTCCTGCATACCCGTTAAATCTTAGAGTTCTCAAGTCGCAGTCCTGGGCCCTCTCCCTCCTCACTCTGCTCTCGTCCTTAACTCAAATACTTTAACGTGTCAGTTGTCATCCCTAACCTAATGACTCGCTCTTATGTCCAGTCCAAACCTCTGAGTTCCATACTCACATAGTCAACTGCCTATTTGACCAGCACCTCTACTTGACCATTTTCTTTTAGAAATTTTAAAAGCACCTCAAACTCAGTATGTGCAAATCTAGCTTATAATGTTCCCCCCAAAAATATCCAAGTTTAGTGTCTAAGGTTCCCTATGTAATTGAATGTTACCCAGATTAATCCAAATAGCAAAAGTCAGGTGCCTCAGAATTATCCTTAGTGTTCTCTCCTTTCTTTGACTCTATCATAAAATCATTCTATTTCATCTCTAAAATGTATTGTAATATGTCTACTTCTTTCCATCCCCACCACAGTCATCAATTGCTATGATACTCTAATGTCTCATATGGACAACTACAACAGTCTCCTCATGCTTTACCCCTCCCTACTCTTTCTGCCACCCAATACAGTCTCGCACAAAATCTAGTAATCTGGTAAATATAAACACTGACCATACCACATCCTGCTAGGGACATTAGTGGTACTCTTGGAACAAAGACAGAGTGCCTTACTACAGTTTATGTGTCCCTGGATTTCTGTTTAGCAATAGCTCATGTGCTTTCTATGCACTCCCCATGCCTCACTCCTTTGAGTCCTTCATTTTACTATGTTCCTTCCCCATTGAAGGTCTTTGCACAAACTGTGCTACTGAAAACATCCCTCTCTCCTGTCTTTGTCTGAATAGCACTTAATGTATATATAATACATATATATATAATAAAAATTTACTGTTAAAAAACTTATAGAACTTTTTCTGCGGCCTGCGCCACGGCTCACTAGGCTAATCCTCCACCTGCAGTGCTGGTACCCCAGGTTCTAGTCCTAGTTGGGGCACCGGATTCTGTCCCAGTTGCTCCTCTTCCAGTCCAGCTCTCTGCTGTGGCCCGGGATTGCAGTGGAGGATGGCCCAGGTCCTTGGGCCCTGCACCTGCATGGGAGACCAGGAGGAAGCACCTGGCTCCTGGCTTCAGATCGGTGCAGCGCACCGGCCATGACACACAGGCCATAGTGGCCACTTAGTGGGTGAACCAACAGAAGGAGGAAGAACTTTGTCTCTATCACTGTCTAACTCTGCCTGTCAAAATAAATAAAGAAAGAAAGAACTATTTCTGCTACCTAGCTAGCATTTGCCATAGTTGCAAATTCACATTTATTTTATGGTTTTACTAAAATAAGTCTCCTCCACTAGACTATAATCTGAGGGCCATGCATAGTGTCATTCTTCATTACATCCCTAGCACAAAGAATGTTTCCTGGGACACAGTAAGTACTCAATGAATATTTATCTAATGAATGTAAAAAATCAATTCTATACAATTAAGTAGTGTTTGCTATACTTCATTTCTACCTAACTAAAGAGACTCTCAAAATTGTTGAGATTTTGTAGAGATGAGTGGCAGCATCTATGAAATGGCCAGAAATTTCTTGGATTTTTCAAGAATGAGTGACTAGATAAGAATGGATCCAGTAATTAGATAGTTGGATATTTAGAGATATCAAGTTAAAATAGGAAAGTGACTTTTGTCTTAATTTGTCAAGTTAGAGACAGTGATGACATCATATTGACACTTTCAGGAATAAGCACTCCTGGCTGCTTCCCAGAAATTGTTCAGTCTTCAAACCACTAGTTAGTTAGTTAGTTAGTTAGTTGAAAGACAGACAGAGAGCTCCCATCCATTGGTTCACTCTTCGAATACCTAAATCAGCAAAGACTGGGCCCAGCTAATGCCAGGGGAAAGTAGCTCAATTCAGGTTTTCCAAAAGAGTGGCAGGAACCCAAACACTTGAGCCATCACCACTGCTCCCAAGGATCTGCATTGACAGCCAAAGCCAGGAATTGAATCCAGGCACTCCAATATGGGACACAAATTTCTTAGCCATTGTTTTAACCATTAAGCCTAATGCCTATCCCTTAAGCCACAATTTCTAACTGCTCTGATGTGCCTACTGCTCAGCCCTGTATTGCAGGTCCCAACTAGCTCTGGGTACTTTCATTTCCTCTCTCCTTCAATCTCCTTTCCCACGGCTTCCAAGTGCTTTCACATGCTACTTCCATTCCGCACTGTCCTTAGGATCTCAGGGGCTCTCAGATGGCCTCATCTCCACCCCTCACTAATACCCTTAATCCTGCCAACCCATAGACACAGCACAGACTACATTCAGTCTTAATTAGGAAAACCCATGACAGACATGTTCAGTGCCTAGCACTTCAGTGAGGACTTGACATTCAGCAGCAGATCTTTTTGGTAACTGAAAATTGTAGAAAGGCTAAAGTTTGCAAAAGCACAGAAGACTAAACCTCAGGAAATAACCACTTTGGGGCATCAAGTGGAAGAAAAACAGCCATTGTACCGAAAAGCCTTCTGCATAGAGAAGGAAACAAGTCAGTGTCCAGAGAAGAATTCAACTCATCAAACATGCTGAGCACCTACTAGGTGACTGAAGAGGACTATTTGTATAAAGATAGTAACTCAGTCACAGCCACTCAACGCACAGTGTTTTAATTTGAGTGCCCTAGAAAACCAACTCTGAGGTGGAGATTTGTATGAGGAAGGTTTATTGGAAGTGCAATTAAGAACAACACCTGCAAAAGAGCAAGGGAGACATTAAAGTAAGATACAGTGGCAAATGGGTTGCCTGGGGCACTGTGGAGCTGAGATGACTCCTCAAGTAATATTCTGGGTGGAGGGGGAATCAGGCCTTTGTACCACAATATTGGACTGTGGACTGCGGTTGGGATGAGGTATTACCTTCCAAGTGCGGTTTCACCAACTAGGGGAAGTTCCCCTGAAAGACAACTCTGAGCCTCCAGAGGCCAATACCCAGAGCAGCATCATTTTACATTCCCATAATCAGTGTTTCAAGGTTCCTATTACTCCAGTTTTTTCCAACAGTTGTTATTTTCTGTTTCTATTAAAGTCACTTTACTGGATAAATGAGTATAAAGTGGCATTTCATTATAATTTTTATTTGCAGTTCACTGATGGCTCTTAATACAGAACATATTTTCATGTATTTAATGGCCATTTTTCTGTCTTTTTGGAGAAATATTTGATCAGATCATTTGCCCACTGCTTTTTTTGTTTGTTTGTTTGTTTTATTTGAGAGGCAGAGAGACAGAGACAGAGAAATAGAGTGAAAGCTCCCATCTACTGTTTCATTCCCCCAAATGCCTACAGCAGCCAAGTCTAGTCCAGGCATAAGCCAAGAGCTAAGAATGTGATCCAGGTTTTCCATGTGGGTGGCAGGCACCCAATTATTTGAGCCATGACCTACTGCCTCCCAGGATCTACATTATCAGGAAACTAGAATTGGGAGTGACAGCAAGAATAGAACCTAGGCACACTGACTTGTGGCATGGGCTTCCTAACCAGCATCTTACCTCTAGGCCAAATGCCCATTTCCCAATTTGCCCACTTTTTAAATTGCATTGTCTTAATTATTGAGTTGTAGGAGTTTTTTATATATTCTATAGCCAAATGCTCTATCCTACACTATATCCCTAGCTAGGATTTTTTAAAATATGGGTATTTAACATACAAGCCCTTTATCAGATATGATTTGCAAAAATTTTCTTCAGTTTATACATTGTCTTTTTACTTCTTTTATGAAGTCCTTTGGAGCACAAGAGTGTTTAATTTTGATGAATACAAGTGATCTATTTTTTTTCTTTCTTTTTTTTTTTTGTTTATTTCTTTGAAAGGCAGAGTTGCAGAGAGGCAGAGAGAGGGAGAGAGGGAGGTCTTCCATTCACTAGTTCAATCACCAAATGGCTACAATGGCCAAAGCTGGGCTGATCCAAAGCCAGGAGCCAGGAGCTTCTTCCAGGTCTCCCACATGGGTTCAGGAGCCCAAGAACTTGGGCCATCTTCTACTGCTTTCTCAGGCCATAGCAGAGAGCTGGAGTGGAAGTGGAGCAGCCAGGACTCAAACCGGTGCCTATATAGGATGCCAGCATTGCAGGCAGTGGCTTTACCCGCTATGCCACAGCACTGGCCCCCTGTTTTTTTCTTTTGTAGGTTATGCTTTGATATCAGATCTAAGAAACAACTGTCCAACCCAAATATTTTGATGATAGCTTTTTAACAGAAATAGAGATTGATAAACATGGAAAGTGAGAGAAATTGTCAGTAGTAGGGGAGAAACAGTTCTGTATGGAGAATATCTCAAAATTCATTTGGCAAGCATTACCTGAATTCAAATCCATTTAAGCTAACATTTTATTTTATGACAAGGGCTTTTTGTTTAGTAATACAGTTAATATACCCATCAATTAGTTTAAAAATGTCCATGATTAAAGTGCTCAACTATTATAAGAGGTCAGATGGAAGAGGCAGAATATTGGGGCTAGAAATTGATAAAGCATTTGTAAAACTAGAACTTGAGCAGGACATCGTTTGGGAGGGAGGGTCTAGACTGTGTAAAGAAAATGGAAGCCTTTCCAGATTAAGTGAATAGCAAGAAGAAAATAATCATAGAGAAGGCAATGGCAAAGCAAGGGACAGTGAGCTCAGTCAAGCTGGAAGAGCAATACTAAACCAGGTGGGAGACGAGAGAGGCTACACAGCCTGAGAGTTTGCAGGATAGGGTCCAAGAGTAAAACATACTTAAATATGGCTCAGGTAGACTTCATTACTAGAACTAATCCACAGACAGCAGTGACAAGTATCTCTCGGTGCTTATGAAAGAGCTGTAGTGTGGTTCTAAGAGACCTGTCCATTTACAACAGGGAGAAAACCCACAACTAAGAATGAAGGAAGAAGTACAGTTCTCCAAGATAACAAGAATGGAAAGAGATACACAGATTGGAGATCAGGTTAGTATCCCCAGCCCTCAAAAGAAACAATGTTATGAGGGTGAAAGTTGGCTAAGGTAGGGCATGGCCTCCAGGGGGCAGTGAAGTACAAGGTGCAGTGCTGGAACTCAGCAGTTATTTCAAGGGAATACTAGGGCTTCTCAGTACCCCAGAGATTGGAGGCTAGTGAACAGAACTTAATTTGGTTTTTTTTTTAACTTTTATATAATAAATATAAATTTCCAAAGTACAACTTTTGGATTATAGCAGTTTTTCCCCCCATAACGTCCCTCTCACCCACAACGATCCCATCTTCCACCCCCTCTCCCACACCATTCTTCATCAAGATTCATTTTCAATTATCTATATATACAAAAAATCAACTTAGGATATACTAAGTAAAGATTTCAACAGTTTGCACCCACACAGAAACACAAAGTATAAAGTACTGTTTGAGTACTAGTTATACCGTTAATTCACATAGTAAAACACTTTAAGGACAGAGATCTTATATGGGGAGTAAGTGCACAGTGACTCCTATTGTTGATTTAACATTTTTTTGGTTTTTTGAAAGATTTATTATTTATTTATTTGAAAGGCAGAGTTAGACAGAGAGAGGAGAGGCGGAGAGAGAAAGAGATCTTCCATCTGATGGTTCAGTCCCCAGTTGGCTGCAACAGCCAGAAACTGTGCAGATCCAAAGCCAGGAGCCAGGAGTTTCTTCTGGGTCTCTCATGCAGATGTAGGAGCCCAAGGACTTGGGCCATCTTCCATTGCTTTCCCAGGCCATAGTGGAGAGCTGGATTGGAAGTGGAGCAGCCAGGACTTGAACCAGAGCCATATGGGCTGCCGGCGCTTCAGGCCAGGGAATTAACCCACTGCACCACAGTGCTGACCCTGATTTAACAATTGACACTCTTATTTATGACGTCAGTAATCACCCGAGGCACTTGTCGTGAGCTGCCAAGGCTATGGAAGCCTGTTGAGGTCGCAACTCCAATCTTATTTAGACAAGGCCATAGTCAAAGTGGAAGTTCTCTCCTCCCTTCAGAGAAAGGTACCTCTTTCTTTGATGGCCCATTCTTTCCGCTGGGATCTCACTCACAGAGATCTTTCATTTAGGTCATTTTTTTTTTACCACAGTGTCATGGCTTTCCATGCCTACAATACTCTCATGGGCTTTTTAGCCAGATCCGAATGCCTTAAGGACTGATTCTGAGGCCAGAGTGCTATTTAGGACATCTGCCATTCTATGAGTCTGCTGTGTATCTCGCTTCCCATGTTGGATTGTCTCTCCCTTTTAATTCTATCAGTTAGTATTAGCAGACACTTGTCTTGTTCATGTGATCCTTTTGACACTTAATCCTATCATTATGATCAATTATGAACTGAAACTGATCACTTTGACTAGTGAGATGGCATTGGTACATGCCACCTTGATGGGATTGAATTCCTGGCACGTTTCTAACTCTACCATTATGGGTAAGTCCGAGTAAGCATATGCCAAACTGTACATCTCCTCCCTCTCTTATTCCCACTCATATTTAACAGAAATCACTTTTCAGCTAAATTTAAATGCCTAAGAATAATTGTGTGTTAATTACAGAGTTCAACCAATAGTATTAAGTAGAACAAAAAAAATACTAAAAGGAATAAAATAGTAAGTTGTTCCTCGACAGTCAGGACAAGGGCTGATCAAGTCATTGTTTCTCATAGAGTCCATTTCACTTCAACTGGTTTCCTTTTTTGGTGCTCGGTTAGTTGTCATCAATCAGAGAGAACATGATATTTGTGCCTTTGGGACTGGCTTATTTCACTCAGCATGATGTTTTCCAGATTCCTCCATTTTGTTGAAAATGATCAGATTTCATTTTTTTTACTGCTGTATAGTATTCTATAGAGTACATATCCCATAATTTCTTTATCTAGTCTACTGTTGATGGGCATTTATGTTGATTCCATGTCTTAGCTATTGTGAATTGAACTGCAGTAAACATTGAGGTGCAAACAGCTTTTTTATTTGCCAATTTAATTTCCTTTGGCTAAATTCCCAGGAGTTGATGGCTGGGTTGTATGCTATGGTTATATTCACATTTCTGAGGAATCTGCAGACTGACTTCCATAGTAGCTTTACCAGTTTGCATTCCCACCAACAGTGGATTAGTGTCCCTTTCTCCCCACATCCTCGCCAGCATCTGTTGTTCATAGATTTCTGTATGTGAGCCATTCTAACTGGGGTGAAACCTCACTGTGGTTTTGATTTGCATTTCCCTGATGGCTAATGATCCCGAGCATTTTTTTATGTGTCTGTTGGCCATTTGGATTTCCTCTTTTGAAAAAAGTCTATGAGATCCTTGGCCCATCTCTCAAGTGGGTTGTTTGTTTTGTTGTTGTGGAGTTTCTTGATCTCTTTGTAGATTCTGGTTATTAATCCTTTATCGGTTGCATAGTTTGCAAATATTTTTCCCATTCTGTCAGTTTCCTCTTCACTTTCCTGACTGTTTCTTTTGCAGTACAGAAACGTCTCAATTTGATGTAATCCCAGTTGTTAATTTTGGCTTTGACTGCCTGTGCCTCCAGGGTCTTTTCCAAGAAGTCTTGGCTGTTCCTATATCTTACAGGGTTTCTCCAATGTTCTCTAGTAATTTGATGGTGTCAGGTCATAGATTTAGATCTTTAATCCATGTTGAGTGGATTTTTGTGTAAGGTAGGGATCTTGCTTCATGCTTCTGCATATGGAAATCCAGTTTTCCCAGAACCATTTGTTGAATAGACTGTCCTTGTTCCAGAAATTAGTTTTAGATACTTGATCAAATATAAGTTGGCTGTAGATGTTTGGAATGATTTCTGATGTTTCTATTCTGTTCCATTGGTCTATCCATCTGTTTCTGTACCAGTACCATGCTGTTTTGATTACAACTGCCCTGTTGTATGTCCTGAAATCTGGTATTGTGATGCCCCCGGCTTTGTTTTTGTTGTACAAGATTGCTTTAGCTATTAGAGGTCTCCTGTGCCTACATATGAATTTCAGCATCATTTTTTCCAGATCTGAGAAGACTGTATTTGCTATTTTGATTGGTGTCATGTTGAATCTATAAATTGCTTTTGGGAGAATAGACATTTTGATGATATTGATTCTTCCAATCCATGAGCATGGAAGATTTTTCCATTTTTGGTATCCTCTATTACTTTCTTTAAGATTTTGTAATTCTCATCATAGAGATCTTTGATGTCCTTGGTCTTGGCCTTGTCTACCCGGTGAGAGACATTGCAGGGGAATCTGAGCCAGAACTTAATTTGAATCCTTATCTGATCATGGTGCTGAACCAGCTGATAAATATCCTGGACACATCAGGCCTACACAGCATGTAAATCAGTCCTGGCAATAGATACATCTTCAGGAGCTGGAGAACAGAGGCAGGAGAAACTATGAACAGGCATTAATAGCACCAAGTGAGATGTTTGGTTGTATGGAGCCACATCCTGAAGGATTTGGAAAGTGAACCAAGATGAAACTTGATACAGGATTGAGTCCATGCCATGTTAGTCATCCCATAGGCATTGCAGCAGTAGGTGCCATTATGTGGCATCGCAGTACCCTCAAGGCAATAGTGTCTACCAGGCTTAAATTCAGAGTTTCATTCTATTTCACCTTCTAATTGTTCACTCTTACATCTGCTTTACAGTAACAATATCTATTCCTGAAACTACATTGCCCATGTGTAATCTCCACACTATTCATATTTGTCCTATATGTCTTCAGAAACACAGTGGCCCATCTAAGAGAAAAATCACCCTTCTCTCAAGCCCAAAAGGATATCCTGGTAACACCAAATGATACCAGAGAATTCATTTGGCTTAATTTCTTCAGAATGTCAAGGATAGACCTCTGTACTACAGTTGGCTATGGGTATACATATTAAGAGTTTGAAAAATTCAACCAGCAGATGATGTATTAGGAGCTTGTAAAATTCAAAACCAGTTTTCTCTCTAAATATCTGCCATAGCTAGCCCAAAGCATGTACACCTGTGACATTAGCAATGGTGACATCTCTACCAACATTAGAATTCAAGAAATTTTTCTCCCAAATCTGCTCCTGCCAAAGTCACTATTTCAGTAAATGATATCTTTTTTACCTGTAGAGAAGGACAAATACCCATAAATCATCACCAAACTCATTAAGGTCTTCAGACAGGTCTTTTTTTTATAAATATCATGAATCTGACCAAGTTTCCTTACCATCACGTCTGTCACCCCACTCCAGGCTCCATCATCTCTCACCTTAATTCCTGAAGTAGCCTTCAAACATGACTGTTTCCATTTTTGCCACCTCTGGTAACACTGCTGGTTTTCTACTCAATATCCATTCTTCTAATGGGACCCTGACCTTATCCAAGGACACAAGTTTAATGGCTCAGTGTTGACCTCCTGAGTTGCTGTTGTCACAAAGGGTGACTATGAGACCCAATCCTGGCCTAAAGGAAATAATCAAAATAATTCTGAATAGAAATTCCAAAAAGGAACTTTTCAAAAAGCAGACTTAATCCCCATTTTTTAGCCTTTTGTGCTCCTTTTTTGCCTCCCTGTAATGTGATCATGGTATCCAAAAATGAAACAGCCATACTGCAAGCAAGAGATGAAAGTCACAGGCTAATGATGGTACATGGCAAAGTGCAAGAAGGTCCTTGACAATAGTGCAGAGCCACTACACAGCCCACTCTCAGTTTCTTATCACCTGAGGCAAATAAAACTCTGGTTGTTTTAGGAACTGTTTGTGGAGGTTCCTAATTGTTATTTTTGAGGCCAATGCGTTCTTAATATAGAAACCCCTTTGTTCAAGTTTCTAGATAGTAGACAATGTAAATATTGTCTTGCCATCAAACTCCATATGTAGCCTGAAAGGCCCTATGTAGTGTATTCCCTGTTTATCTTTCTAAACTCATCTTTTATCACTTTCAACTCTGACTCTGATTCACTAGCCATTGTGCTGGTAAGACAATATATGTTGTTTTAAAATGTAAGAGAATTGCTTCCCAGCCTTTTGACTAAAATCAGATGAAATGTAGGAAAATAAGAACAGAACCTGTGTTTTCCTCCTTTATGTCTCCTCCATTGATCTTCTAAGAGCCAACATATTCCTAGATCACCTACCTGTTCCCATTCTAACAATCATGTTACCAATGTTTGCTCTACTTCCCCACATTGAGACCCAGGAATGACACAGAAAAGTCAGAGAAAATGTTAATGACACCACCTAACCTTCCTTCCTTTGGCTCCCTCTACAACTTTCTTCTCCCTCAAAGTCCTATCCACCTTGGAGGGCAAACACCTATATTTGGTCTCTTCGTTCTATTAGTAGATAAATTTCTTAATCAACTTTCTAGATTCTAGGCTTTTGATTCATCAAAAACATGTCTAAAATGCCAGCTAGATGATACAATTTCCGAATATATGAAGAATTTCCCTCACCAGCTTGCTAAGGCTACTTGGAAAATTTCTGTGAGCTGCAGAAATATAAAGAATTATCGGGGGGGGGGGGGGCGGGGGGCAGCACTGTGGCACAGTGGGTTAATGCCCTGGCCTGAAGCGCCGGCATCCCATATGGGTGCAGGTTCAAGACCCGGCTGCTCCACTTCCAGTCCAACCCTCTGCTATGGCCCAGGATAGCAGTAGAAGATGGCCCAAGTCCTTGGGCCTCTGCACCCATGTGGGAGACCCAGAAGAAGCTCCTGGCTCCTGGATTTGGATCGGTGCAGCTCTGGCCATTGCAGCCAATTGGGGAGTGAACCATCGGTGGAAGACCTCTCTCTCTCTGCCTCTCCTCTCTTTATGTAACACTGACTTTCAAATAAATAAATGAATCTTCAAAAAAATAAGGAATTATCAGGAATGACAACAAATTGCTATATGCAAAGAAAATGAAAAATCTACAAGAAATGCATAGGTTCCTGGACATATAAAATCTACAATTATTGAGTCATGAAGACATAGAAAACCTAAACAGACTAATAACCAAGATGGAAATTGAATCAGTAATAAAGACCCTCCCAACAAAGAAAAGACCTGGACTGAACAGCTTCACTGCTGAATACTATGAGAAATTTAAAGAACTAATTCCAGTTCTATTCATGCTATTCAAAACAATTGAAAGGGAGAGAATCTTCCCAAATTATTTCTAGGAGGCCAGCATCACCTTAATTCCAAAACCAGAAAAAAATAAAACAAAGAAAGATGACTATAGACCAATATTCCTGATGAACACAGATACAAAAATCCTCAACAAAATGTTAGCTAATTGAATCCAACAACATTTATCCAGAACAAGTGAGATTTATCCTTGGTGTGCAGAGATGTTCAACATATGCAAATAATAAATGTGATACATTACACTAGCAAATTGAAGAACAAAAACCACATGATAATCTCAATAAATGCAGAGAAAGTATTTGATAAAATCCAACATACTTTCATGATAAAAACCCTAAGCAAATTGGGTACAGAAGGAACATTTCTCAACACAATCAAGACCATTTATGACAAACCCATAGCATCTTATTGAATTAGGGAAAAGTTAGAAACATTAAGATCCAGAACCTGACAAGGATGTCCACCTTCAGCATTGCTATTCAAAATAGTTTTAGCCAGAGCCATTTTGTAAGAAAAAGAAATCAAAGGGACACAAATTGGAAAGGAGGAAGTCAAATTATTCCTGTTTGCAGATGACATGCATGTATATATGGAGGAATCAAGAGGCTTAACTAATAGACTATTGGAATGCATAAAAGGGTTTGGGAAAGTTGCAGGTTATAAAATTAATATACAAAAATCAGTAGCCTTTGTATACACAGACAATGCCATGTCTGAGAAAGAACATCTAAGATCAATCCAATTCACAATAGCTACCAAAAAATTTAAATATCTTGGAATAAATTTAACCAAGAAGGTGAAAGATCTCTATGATGAAAATTACAAAACATTAAAGAAAGAAATAGAAGAAGACACAAAAAATGGAAAAAAAAAATCTTCCATGTTTGTGGATTGGAAGAATCTTCCTCTGGTTCCTCCACACATTTTCTCCACCCAAGGATCTACTGATTTGCTTTTGGTCACTAGAACTTAGTTTGCATTTCGTAGAGTTTTATGGAAATGAGATATTCATATGTATACTTTTTCTCAGGATTCTTTCATATCACATAATTATTTTGAAATCCATCCATATTTCTATAAATATCAACATTACTTTCCTTATTTGCTCAGAAATATTCCATTGTATGTAAAATATTTTGTGTATCCATTCATCTGATATATTTTTGTCTAATTTTTAACTGTCATAAATAAAGCTGCTATGAAAGTTTGTGAGCAAATCTTTGAATAGGTGTATGCTTTCATTTAATAAACACCTAAAAGCACATAGTATTTGAATCACATAGTACGTTTATATTCAACCTTTTGTGAAAGTGTTAAAATTTCATAAGTGGTTTTAACCATGTTCCATATTTGATCATATGTCACTAGCACTTGATGTGAAGAGTCTTCTAAGTTACAGACTTTCTCTTTTTTTTTTTTTTTTTGGACAGGCAGAGTGGATAGTGAGAGAGAGAGACTGAGAGAAAGGTCTTCCTTTGCCGTTGGTTCACCTTCTAATGGCCGCCGCGGTAGGCGCGCTGTGGCCGGCGCACCGCGCTGATCCAATGGCAGGAGCCACGTGCTTCTCCTGGTCTCCCATGCGGGTTCAGGGCCCAAGCACTTGGGCCATCCTCCACTGCACTCCCTGGCCACAGCAGAGAGCTGGCCTGGAAGAGGGGCAACCGGGACAGAATCCAAAGCCCCAACAGGGACTAGAACCCGGTGTGCAGGCGCCGCAAGGTGGAAGATTAGCCTACTGAGCCGCGGCGCCAGCCTTAAGTTATAGACTTTCTAATAGGGCTATATTGTGAGCTTAATTGGCCTTTCCCTACCACTTTCTGTTAATCATCTTTTTATGCATTTATTTGTTATTAGTTTATCCTCCTAAGTTATCTGTTTAAATTTTTGCCTGTTTTTATTGTATTGATCTTTTCTTATTAATGCATTGTAAGAATTTTTATATATTCTAGAAGTAAGATCTTTGTCAGAAAAAAATTTACACAAATGTTTATTCCTTCTCTATGACTTTTATTTTCATTTTTATCAATATTTCTAAGGACTAAAAGGTTTTCACTTTATGAAGATCAATTTATTGATATTTTTCCTTGAAAATATTTTTATCTTCTGAAAGTTTTAAGAGTTTCATTAGTTACATCTTTAACAATTTACATCTGTTACATCCAGAGTTGTTATTACTTAATTATTTATTTATTTGAAAGGCAAAAAGAGAGGGGGAGGGGGAAGACACAGAAAAACAGACTGAGAGAGACAGAGATCTATCCACTGGTTCACTCCACAAATGCCTGCAATAGCGAAGGTTGGGCCAGGTGAAAGCAAGAAGCCAGAAACTCAATCCATGTCTTCCTTATGGGTGTCAGGAACTCCACTACAGGAGCCAATACTTCCTGCCTCCCTGGAAACACATTACTAGGAGACTGGAATGGGGAGTCAAACCCAGGCACCGCGATATGGGAAACAGGCATCCCAAACAGTGGCTTAACCACAGCAACAACCACTACTGCAGCTAATTTTTAATAAGGAGTAAATTAAAAGTCAAAGTTAATGTTTATCTCATTTTATTTATGCAATTATTTTGCACAAGACTATTCAGTTGTTCAACTACTATTTGCTGAAAGGATGTCCATTCTCCCATTGATTCTCCTTGAAAATTTTGTGGAAAATCAATTGACTGAACAATATTTTGGTCTATTTCTGAATGCTTCATTCTGCTCTAAAGATCTATTTCTCTGTTTCTATACCATTAATACATTGTCTTTAATACTGAATATTTATCATGGATCTGTCCCCTCCAACTCTGAACGTCTTCAAAGGTATTTTGGCTACTATAAGTTAAATTTTCATATATATTTGGTTACCAATTAAACAAAAAAGAAAACTGTTGGGGTTTGAATGGTATTACATTGAATCTATATAAACTTGGGCAGAAGTGGCATCTTTTTGAATGTTTTGATGTTTGATTACAGTATATATTTCCATTTATGAATACAGTATATATTTACATTTATGTAATTCTACCTTAATTGGAATGTCTTAGGGATTCCAATTGTATGAGTATTGCATATTTTTTTATTTTTTTCTAGCTATTGCATATTTTTATCAGATTTATCCCTAAGTATTTTATGTTTTTCGGACATCAGAAGCAGTAGTTTATTTTCTTTTCAATTGCTCTTAGTAGGAAGAAGAATGATTAATTGTTGTATATTGCTCTTGAATCCTGCATCCTTGCTAAACTGGTATATTCTAGTACTTCAGTAGAAATGGCAGGAAAGTATTGATTAGAAGTGGTGAGAGTAGAATCTTTGTTTGGTTCTCAATATTAGGGGAACTGTTCATTTTTACCAATGATTAAGATATTAGATGTTTTCATAGATGCCCTTTATCAGATTGAGTAAGTTTTATTGTATTCCTCAGAGTTATTTCCTAAGAGTTTCTATTAGGAACAGATGTTGGATTTTGTGAATTAATTTTATAATATCCATTGAGATAATAACACGGGGTTTGGTTTGTGTGTGTGTGTCCTGTTTATGTAATTAATTACATGGACTGGTTTTTCTAAACTTTCATTTTATTTATTTGAAAGGCAGAAAGAGAGAGAAAGTCTTCCATTTGCTGGTTCACTTCTCAAATAGTCACAAAGGCCAGGGCTGGGCCAGGATGAAGCCAGGGGCCTGGAAATCCATCCAAGTCCCCCACATGGGTGTCAGGGGACCAAGTAGTTCGGCCATCTTCGGCTGCATTCCCAGACACATTAGCAGGAAGCTGGATTGGAAGTGGAACAGCTAAGACTGGAACCAGGGCACCATTATGGGAAGCTGGTTTCACATGTAGTAGCTTTACCCACTCCGCAAAGCACTAGCCATGAAATTCAAGTTTATGAAAAAATCTTTCATATCTCTGACTAGCTTACTCAATCAATCTGTAACTTCCTGAATATATACAATGTGTTATAGTCAGTGTTTAAGGTCTTTGTCTGCTAATTCTAAAATCTAGATCATTTCTGAGTCAGTTTTGATGAACTGTTTTTTCTGCTTTTTTATGATTTTTTTACTGCTTTTTACTATGACTTATAATTTTTTTAAATTTTTATTTCTTTAAATTATCAGAAAGTTTATCACACACTCTCCCCCCCCCCACACACACACACACAACAAAGGGAGAGACTTCTCATATACTGGTTCATTCCTCAAATGTCCTCAATGGCTAGAGTTGGACTAGGACAAAACTGGGAGCTAGGAGTGCAATCTGAATCTCCCACATAGGTGGAAGGGACTCAAGTACTTGAGCTATCACTGTGGTCTCCCAAGTGGCATATTATCAGGAGGTTGGAATTAAGAGTAGAGCCAGAACTAAACCTAGGCCCTTTGGTATGGAATGTAGGCATCCAAATGGCCTCTTTTTTAAGATTAAGAGGTAGAGTTACAGACAGTGAGAGAGAAAGACAGAGAGAAGTGTCTTCAATCCACTGGTTCACTCCCCAGATGGCTGCACAGGCCAGAGCTGAGGCAATACAAAGCCAGGAGCCAGGAGCTTCTTCCCAGTCTCCTATGCAGGTTCAGGGGCCCAAGCACCTGGGCCATCTTCTGCTGCTTTCCCAGGCCACAGAAGAGAGCTGGATTGGAAGAGGAGCATCTGGGACTAGAACCAGCACCCATATGGGATGCCAGTGCCATATGTGGTAGATTAACCTATAGCACAACAGTGCCGGTCCCCCAGATGGCCTCTTAATGATTAAGTCTAAGGCCATTTTCTGGCTAGAAATTTTGGACTGGATGACAGATATTGTGAATCTTAGTTTCTTGGGAGCTGTATATTTTTGTATTTTTTAAATATATGTGAGCTTTGTTGTAGAATGCAGTAACGTTGCTAGGAAGCTGCTTTATTCTTCCAGGCTTGCTTTTTTTTAAATTAAGTAGAACTAGAACGACCTTCATTCTAAGGCAAGAATCACCAAACTCTGTCCTACAAGCCAAAGCCATCACACAGTCTGTTGTTGTATAGCCCTTAAGTTAAGAAAAAGAATGGTTTCTAATTTTTAAAAGGAGTGTAAAGGGAAAGAAGAAAGGAAGGAGGAGGACAGAGCTAAGATCCACAGAGGCCACATAGTACACATGAAGTCTGTAATCTTTACTATCTCATCCAGTATGGGAAAAGCTTGCCATCTCGTGGCCTGGGGCCAATCATTCCCCATTCGTGAAGCAATATCTTGGTAAATATTCAATGTTCCAAGAATTATGAGTTTTTCTACACTGAGTGATAGGCACATGAGCTATGCTTTTATCTTTAATGTTCAATTTTTTAAAGAAGATTTGTTTATTTGGAAGTTAGATTTATAGAGAGAGAAGAAAAGACAGAGAGAGAGAGATCTTCCATCCACTGGCTGACTCCCCAGGTGGCTGCAACAGCCAGGGCTGGTCCAGGCCAAAGCCAGGAGCCAGGAGCTACTTCCAGGTATCCCACATGGGTGCAGGGGCCCATCCTCTGCAACTTTCTCAGGCTGTTAGCAAGGAGCTGGATCAGAAATGAAATAGCCGGAACACAAACCGGCATCCATATGGGATGTTGGCATTGCAGGCAGCAGCTTTACAGCTAAGCCACAATACCAGCCCTTATAATGTTCAATTTTAAATTTTCTCACTAAATTTCTTTATGAGCACACATTGTAAAATGTGAACTTAAAAGGTTTGAAAACCCAGTGTACGCAGAAACACCCTTAGCTTTGTCTTGTAAATTTCCAAAGATACAAAGAGCAAAGCCAGATCCAAGTTCATGGGTGACCACATAGATGAGAAACCCTAAATGTCAGTGCCAAAAGGGAAAACTGCTGCGGCTTTGATCTTTCAGGTACAGGTATTCTAATCTCTAGAACTGCAGTTTTGGTTGGAGAACCTTTGATAGTACCAGTTCTGTCTACCACATATCTTTACATAATTACATAAAATGCAGGACAATCTTAGCTCCTGTTCTGAAATATTTGCATATTCTTGATCCTCTGTAGGACTTCATTCACTTTGTGTCCTCTCCCAATCTTTCTGCCATTTGTTTCAAGTTAGGCCTAAACCACTAAGGACTTCATCTTTGGCAGAATTAACTTTTGTCCTGTAGTCACTGTAGCCTCCGTATTCACCAACAGTGAAATGAACAGCATGAAATTATATCCAGAGGTTGATTTAAGGTCAATAAATTTGCCATCTCCAGGGAACCCCTGAACACAAAATCATTATCTAATTAAATTAAAGGGTAAAAGCACCAAAGACTTTCTAATCCAGGTCACAATAGTGCCAGCCATGTAGAGAGCAATGGCAGTCCATTAACTATCTCACCACACACATACACATAAAACCCTTGGGCCCTCGCTCACTCAAATTAAACAGCCCTGGGGCCAGTGCTGTGGCATAGTGGGTTAAGCCACTGCCTGCATTCCAAATGGGTATCAGTTTGAGTCCTAGCTGCTCCCCTTCCAACCCAGCTCCCTGCTAATGTATCTGAAAAAGCAGTGGAAGATGGCCCAAGTACTTGGGCCCCTGCCACCCATGTGTGTGTGTGTGTGTCCTCTCTCCGTAACTCTGCCTTTCAAATAAATAAATAAATCGTTTAAAAAAAATTAAATAGCCCCAAACCTTTAATGCATTGTTGTGGGCTTCCTGATTGTGCTTTTTTACTATGAAAAGTATTTGATTTCCAAATCATCTCATCAAAATGTGAATAATTAAATTTCTGTATGGATGTTTCATTTGAAAATAGTCTCCTTGCCTTCACAATAGAAGGGCATTTCCTCAGATATGGCAATTCTGAAAGCTGTGTTTTTAAAATGTTCATTTAGAAACTTAAAATGTAAATCTTCATGTACAACAATTTATATGCATTACAATGTCTGAGCACAAAGTACATTTACAAAGAAGCTATGTTCATGACTTAATACATCGTAAGATCTTACAAGGACACAATATATTGTTCTGATAAAAACTATAAACACAGTTTTCATAAGGAAATCCATAAAAGTTTAATCATGTATTCACAATGGAGATACAAAATATAAAGTGAACTAATGCATTTAAAGGGTGGATTTAAAATTATAATTCATTTAAAACAACACACAGAGTCAATTCCTTAAGGAATTTTTATTTTAAAAATTTGCCACCAGATTCTGATAAAGCAAAGCAAAGGAAAACCAAACAACCTCCAAACCCAGGGAACGTAATACATATTTTTTATCAGAATGTACTAATACAAGTGCAACAATTTTAAAATACATTACACTTAAGTGCTGAAAGCTGCCCAACAAATTTCTCTATGGTGTTTACTTCTCAAAAATTCCTAGAGATAGTAATAGAGAATTTTTTTGAAAAGTAGGCATGTAATATATACCTCAGAATCATTTATGATATGTCACTTATGGCTCATTAATGTTTAAAAAAGAAAAAAGTGAATTTACTGAATGTGCAAAAGAACATGGCTAAAAAATTCCTCATAGAGATGTTTACCGATAATTATCTGCAACATCCATATTCTCAGAAGAGATTTCTTGAAAAGCATGAATAAATAGAAGCACATTTTCTAGAGTCAACTAGCTTCTGTTATATAATAGGTTTGATGTTTATATTTGTGATTTGAAATGCACATCGGCCAGTTCCATGTGGCATGGAGGATTTTAAAATGCTTTTGGAAGGAATTCCCTGACAATAATTTTTAGCACTTTGGAAATGAGAAATTACTGATTTGAGCTATCTTCCCTAGGATCATCAGTCATAATCATAAGTCATCATGACAGGTACCTAGACCAGTGCCTAGCACAGGAGTTGCAGCAAATACAATCCCCTCCTCCTTTCCTCCACCATCACGTCTGCACCGTGGTCCCCTGTGGAGCCTCAGGAGCCCCAGTCACTGATGCTTCTGTCCCCAGCTTCCTCTTTCCAACATAATCTGTGTCCTCCAATGCCATCAACTACCCCATATATAGGGATGCCCTACTGTTTGTCTCAAGTTCTTCATACAACCATCCTCAGCAACCAATCAGTCACAAAGTCCTGTGAACCCTAAATAGCTTTTACTCCACTCCCTTTTCACCTCCTCTGCTTTACTTCAGTCCTCAAATATCTTTTTGGTGGAGTCCACTGGTCTCCTTTCTCCAGTTCACCTGTCCCCTTTCATCCTCCACATTAAAGCCAGAATAGCATGTCTCATCTACAAATAAGATTATATCATTACCTATGAAAATACTTCCATGCATTCCCTTCATCTACTGTGGATGGAAGAACACAAAAAGTTTTATCTGCAAATCTGCCTGCCTTTCCTATCTCATCTCCCTGTATATCCAGCTTTTAATATTTTTTTTTATTTTGGAAGCTTTTTCAGATTTTATTATGATCCCTCTTAAATACAGGATGCTCTCTCAGTTGCCTGGAGAAATTCACTTAGGTGAAGGGTTGTGTTCTTGGTGGAGCTCTTTCTAATACTACCAGTTTTAGTTGGTAGCACTCTACAATCCAAAAATTCTTTAAGCAGAATTTAATTATTTCATTTATCATATTAACATAATATATTCACCCATTAACCCCATTTACTTGTCTAGAACCTGGATGGGATGTGATTTACTTGTCTTTGTATCCCTGGGAGCTACACACAACACCTTGTCCATGGTAGGAGCTTCATCCATGGTTATATATGAATCAGTGGGTAGAAAAGAAGAGAGAGGGTTTTTTTTAAATAACATATTTTTATTTTACATTATTACCAAAAGCTTAGTGGTTCCACTAAGTAAAAGTTCAACAAATAAACAGTTAGAAGATCATAGTCCAGCAGGAAAATAGGTGAGGGCAATAAACAATAATGAAAAGATATTCAATTTCATTCTTATAATGTAAATTTTAAAATGGTCACAAAAGAAAGTTTTTTAAAAGGGAATAAATAAATGGAGAATAGAGCAGTATGTTTGGGAAGGAAGAAAAGAAATTAAAAATTGAAAGAACATCTATGGAAGTCTGGCTAAAGTAGAGCTTTGATACAAGAGAGTAACCAGAAGTAATATTAGATGTAGACTACAAAACTCAGAATTTCACCTATCAGTAAAAGATGGCTTTTGACAAGGAAGATGGAATACACACAAGTTATTGGGGGTGGGGTGGGGACTATTCATTCTAGATTTGTAGGCTACATGAGGAGGAAGAGCCTCTAGTGGGGCAGCATCCCAGACATTCAGTGATGGATCAGAGAAAAGGGGGAAGGGGGAAGATACAACACAGCCTTAAAGTATTTGCAAATCAGTTGGTCATGAGGAAAAAGAGCAAGGAGTCAAAGTGAGTCACAAATTTCCAAGCTAAGTAAATTGGGAAATGCCTACAGATAGTAGATTGTAAAAAAGAGTAGAGTCTTTAAATAAGTTCGAGGGCATTTTAACCTGAAAGTAGAAGGACAACCAGCACCAAGAATTAAAATGGCAATGCTTGTTATTGTAACTTATACATTACATAATTTATAATTTATTTATATTGAATAATTTATTAATCATCATTACTATAGCAGTTCCTACAAAGAATTACAAAAGCCTTGGGAGAATGGTCAACAACATGAGATGATAAAGACATTAAAAAGACACTAATCTGGAGAAATGTTCATTGGATTTCTCAATGAGAAGATCATCAGTGTGCTTTGAGTAATGGGAATGGAAGCCAGTCTACAAGGAACTGACAGTAAGATCAGGGAACAGAAATGCAGGCAGCAATTGATTTTACGAAGTATGATACAGATAGAAAAGATTGACAAAGAAAAATAATAGCATGGAATGGCTATTTCCAGGGATTATGAACCATTCAAAGCTTGCAGAGTTTTAGGAAAAAATGAAAAAAAGAATCGTTCATTATATAAAGCAGGAAATTTTTCCTCAAATTTTTCAGTGTTTCCTTTATAAATCAATTGCAATAGGAGACACAGTAGGCTACCATATCCAAGAAAGCATGTAAAGAACTCCACACTGATGTGAGATGGACCATATCCCCATCACTTGTAGCTTTTGGGTACCTGTTTCTGAGCCACTAGCCATGAGCAAAAGGGTAAGGATAGTACAAAGATATCCATCACCTTTCTAAATGATGCAAATAATGTCACAGGTCTACCATAGTTCAGAGCAATGTTTCATTCATACAGCCAATGTAGAATTCTAACATCTTTTTCAAAAAATAGATTTTATATAAAATTATATGAAACACAAAATATTTAGAATATGACATGCACCAAATTACCTATATTAAGTCCAGTGTCCCTGCAAAACTTTAGCACAAAAATGACCAATTGACAACATATCTAATATTTGGCATTTATGAATATGTCCCCTGAAAGAATTCATGTTCTCAAATTCAACCAATGTCAAAAAGTAATTAGAAAAAAGAGTAACAATCCTAAACACACAGTTTACTGACTGGCCCTCTCTATTATACATAGAGCATGTTTGAAGCCTGCCCTTCAGTTCATAATAATAGGGTTTCAGAAGCAAGCAGGAAGAAGCAAGCAGAAAGTGATGGGGGTGTGAACTTGTGATCTGAGGAGGATATATATATATATATATATTTGGAAAATTCCATTTAAATAACCCAGTTGTAACAAATACCCTTCCCAGTTCCTTATTCTAGGAGACTGAAAAGCAGTAATTAGAATGGGTGGGCTGAGAAAGCCAACCAAACACAGATTGACAGATAGGCCTACAAGAAGAGGCATCCCCTGAACTCCATTATTCCAACAATAATGTCTTTATTTACATAGAAGAGTGGGTATATCGTGTTCAGCAAAGCTTTTCAATAAATAGAAACATGCTGATAAAAGAATAGCCCACCACCACAAAGAACTTCTAATTTAAAGATACAAAAACCAGCGCAACATTTATTTCTGTAATCCCCATAGAAAACAGTGAAATAGCTTTCTCCATGAGCCTTGCAAATCACAACCATAGCAACTTAACATTTGCAGCCACATATGGATGGACTGCTTCCTAAAATGAGGCCAGGAACTCAAGAATTCAAGCTCTTGCCTCAGATATAGAGGGAGGGAAATGGACATGAAATAGTTTTTGCATCAACATTAAATTCTTTAAAATTCCAAAATCAAATCTATATGATAATCATATGTGTGTGTGTGTGTATCCTTACATTATTTATACTATTTGCATGGTGTTCTTAGAATTTTCAGGCCTGTTTTATATCCCCAGAATAATCAAAGGGACTCACTGATTAAGAATGGGGGTGGGGGGGCGGTTTGTGGGGGTGCGAATACAGTGTGCGCCTCATGTAATGAATTATTGCATGCAAGCAGCCAAAACAGCACCTAATAGTAACTGCTCAATAAACACTCTCTATTGTGATAGAGAATATCTCTGAAACAACTCCCTACACCCATATCACATGTCAAATATACTATGGTGCTCTGACTTAAGAATTAAATATCAGAGCCAAAATGGGACTAATTATCATGAACTATTCCTTTTAAAATCTTGGGTGTCTGACCATTACACTTTGTATACATGTTTTGAATTGTCATGCTGTACTCAATAAATTTTTGTATGTTTGTACAATTATTATGTCACCTAAAATAAAATGTAAAATTAAAAAAAAAATTGGTGCCATCCAATCAGAGAGACTAAATAAATTAGAGTGTTCATAACATTTTAGTTAACATTTGTGGATCCCAATTCTTCTGTAAAATAAAATTTAATGCTATTTCCATTTTAAAAAAATGAAGTAGGAGTTGGCATTGTGCTGCAGTAGGTTTAAGGTACCTGTTGCAACACAGGCATCCCATATCAGAGTGCTGTTTCCAGCTGTTTCAAGCTGTTCCACTTCTGATCCAATTATTTGCTATTGCACCTGGGAAAGCAGCAGAAGATAGCCCAAGTGCTTAGGCCCCTACCACCCATGTGGGGACACAAGTAGAATTCCAAGTCCCAGTCATTGGGGCCACTTGCAGGGTGAACCAGCAGATAGAAGATCATTCTATCTCTCCCTCTCTATCACTCTGCCTTATTTTCATTCAAATAAAAATAAATAAATCTTTAAAGAAAAAATAAAAGGAAAAACAAGATAGTTTGTACCATATAGGGAATTTGCTTTTTTTTCCTTATCAGGCTACATTTTGTGGTTTCTCTCTGTTTTCCAATTCTCAAATGTCTCCTTGCTGAGTGTCTATAACTGGAACTAAAGAATAATTCAAAAAAGCATGAAAGGTGAATCCGGTAAATGACCATTAAAGAAATGATCTCCATTAAGTATGCATATAAAGGAACAGGGATGAAGAACCTAATAGCCAAGTCTCTTTTTAACTTTTTTCTCAATTTGAGAGAAAGAGGGATAGAAAGAGACAGCAGACAGACTCAGACAGAAGGAACTCCCATCCACTGGTATAATTCCCCAAGCCTACTGAGCCAGATCCAAGCTGGAAGCTGAGAATTCAATTTGGGTCTCCCACATTGGTGGCAGAAACCCAGCTACACCATCACCTGATGCCTCCCTAGGTACATATTAGTAGGAAGCTAAAAGTGGGAGAAGAGCCAGGGATTAAATCCAGGCACTCAAAAATGAAACATGAGAATACCAAACAACATTTTAATCAGTAGGCCGAATGCCAGCCCCCTAAATTCCCCTTTTAAGAGCATCAACACTTTTATAGAAAAAGAAAAAAAACAGTATTCTGTATTTTTATTATTCATACATTCCTTTCTTGAATATATATTAATCAAAAATAGTAAATAGTTCTCTAGAAAGCATAGATCCATAAGGAAACAGTCTCTTCCCTCAAGGAGCTTGTAGTTCAGTGGGAAGACAGTCGTATAACCAACAATTTCAGGATATTATAAGAAAACACCAGTGTCGGGGCCGGCGCTGTGGTGCAGTAAGCTAATCCTCTACCTGCCGCACCGGCATCCCCTGTGGGCGCCAGTTCTAGTCCCAGTTGCTCCTCTTCCAGTCCATCTCTCTGCTGTGGCCTGCAAAAGCAGTGGAGGATGGCTCTAGTGCTTGGGCCCCTGCACCTACGTGGGAGACCAGGAAGAAGAATCACCTGGCTCCTGGCTTCGGATCAGCGCAGCTCCGTCCATCGCAGCCATTTGGGGAGTGAACCAATGGAAGGAAAACCTTTCTCTCTGTCTTTCTCTCTCTCTCACTGTCTATAATTCTAACTGTCAAATAAATAAATAAAAATCTTAAAAAAAAAACAGTGTCTACTAATAAATATTGATAGAGTTAAAAAGGAGAGAATGATCCAACATGGGAAGCAGGATACACAGCAGACTCACAGAATGACAAATGCCCTAAATAGCACTCTGGCCTCAGAATCAGCCCATGAGAGTATCTCAGGCATAGAAAGCCAAGACACTCTGGCAAAAAATGAGCTAAATAAAAGATCTCTGTGAGTGAAATCCCGGTGGAAAGAACAGGCCATCAAAGAAGGAGCTAACTTTCTCTGAAGGGAGGAGAGAACTTCTACTTTGATTATGGCCCTGTCTAAATAAAGTCAGAATTTGTGAACTCAAGAGGCTTCCATAGCCTTGGTAGTTCATGTCAAGAGCCTCGGGTGCTTATTGACATCATAAATAAGAGTGTCAATTATTAAATCAACAACAGGAGTCACTGTGCGCTTGCTCCCCATGTAGAACCTCTGTTCTTAATGAGTTGTACTATGAGAATTAATGGTAAAACTAGTCTTCAAACAGTACTTTATACTTTGTGTGTCTGTGTGGGTGCAAACTGTTGAAATCTTTACTTAGTATAGAGTTTATCTTCTGTATATAAAGCTAATTAAAAATGAATCTTAATGAAGGATGGGATGCGAGGGATGGGAAAGGGAGTAGGAGATGGGATGGTTTATGGGTGGGAGGGTGGTAATGGGGGAAAGAACTGCTATAATCCAATAGTTGTACTTTCAAAATTTATATTTATTAAATAAAAGTTTTCTATTTAAAAAAAGAATATGTTCAAGTTTCAATGGGAGCATGAAAAAAAGAAAGAGGACAAATGTCTATCTTAAAATGTCCGGCAAAAAGCTTCACAAAGCAAACAAAATGAGAAAGAGATTTTCTCAGCCAAGGAAGGATGAGAGAGCATTCCAGGCAAAAGGAGCAGCATCTGCAGGCATGAAAGAGCATTGCCTATTTGACGAGCTGCCAAGAAATTGGAATTGCTAACGGGTGAAATGTGGATGGAGAATCAAAGGTAGGAAAGAAAACTGGTTTTGTTGATAGGAAACAAATCTATCATTCCTGGCCATGGAATTCAGATTTTATCCTACAGGTGGTATGCAGACAACTGTAACAAAGACCATCATAAACTGATCTCAAGTTTGGAAAGTTTGCTCTAGTCACTGAACCAAGCTTGAACAGAAGGAGAAGCAGAGACTGAACCATAAACTGGAGTCAATGAGTGCCTGAAATAAGGCAGCAGTCATAGCAAATAGAATTGAGGGGACGCAGAAGAACATAATGGGATGAATTTACAGTATTCAGTAATTGATTGGATGTAGGTGTGAGAAAGATGCAAGAAATAGGAATATGCCAAAGTTTCTGTCTTCAGAAAAACATATACAAACAATCAGGCAGGAGGAGGAGGTTTGTGAGATTTAGATGTGAAGAGAACAGAAGAGGCAGTCAAAACAATGGGCATGTATGAGTTTGCTGAACTAGAGTATAGAGATGAGATGAGAAGGCACCAAGAGGAGGAAGTCTGACATATGCAAGGTGAGCAGAGGCAGCAGAATTCCTTAGGAGAGGCTCAAAGTCATGGAGACCACAGAGAGAAGAGAATGGTTGCCTAGATCAAATGGTGCTACAAAGACAGACAAAAGCACAGGGAAAAAAAAAAAAAAAACTCTACTGGGTTTGATAACTGAAGAGGCTGCTATGATTTGAATGTCTTCCAAAGTTCATGTGTGAGAAACTTAATCTCCAATGCCACAGTGTTATGAGGTGAGGTCTATTTTGGGAAAAGTTTTCAATTAGCAATAGTCATACCTCGGTTAAATCTCTTTGGCGGCCAGCGCCGTGGCTTAACAGGCTAATCCTCCGCCTTGCGGTGCTGGCACACCGGGTTCTAGTCCCGGTCGGGGCGCCGGATTCTATCCCGGTTGCCCCTCTTCCAGGCCACCTCTCTGCTATGGCCCGGGAAGGCAGTGGAGGATGGCCCAGGTCCTTGGGCCCTGCACCCGCATGGGAGACCAGGAGAAGCACCTGGCTCCTGGCTTCGGATCAGCGCGATGCGCCGGCCGCAGCGGCCATTGGAGGGTGAACCAACGGCAAAAAAGGAAGACCTTTCTCTCTGTCTCTCTCTCTCACTATCCACTCTGCCTGTCAAAAAAAAAAAAAAAATCTCTTTGGCTACAATACTCTCACTGTGCAAAACTTAAGAGGTAAGGTCTAAAAAGGGGTGATTTGGTCTTGAGGGTCCTGCCCTCATCAGTGGATTAACGTCATTCTCACTGGAGTGAATTAGTTATGCTGACAGTAGATTCGTTGTAAGAATGAGTTTCAGCCCTTGCTTACTCTCCTGCTCATTCAAGCTCTCTTGCCCTTCTGCCTTCTGCCATAGAATGATGCAGCAAGAGGTTCCTTACCGGATGCCAGCATCTTGAACTTCCCAGCCTCCAGTACTTCAGTAAATATATCTCTGGTCTTTGTGAATTACCCTATGTCTTTCTATTCTAACAGCAGAAAACAGATAAAACAGTGTCTTTAGTGAGTTTGAGGGGAATGCAGAGGGGTAGAAACTGGGTTTCATGGGTTAAGGATTAAATAAGAAGTTGAACAAGTACCAGTAAACTAACCCAGGTCTCTCTGGGTTAACATACAGGCTGTTTATCTTATACGTACTATGTGCAAGCACACAGTCCTACCCTTAGCCCATTTGTGAAAATTATGTTTGTCCTGAATAGGTAGGCTGCCATCCATATGGTATGTCAATAAGGATGTTAATGGTGTCCCTTGACAAAGACATTTTCCCTAATTAACTAATATCTGCAGATAGGATAAAGGACAAAGCCTTTCAATGATACAATAATTTGAAATAAAGTTTAAAATATAATTTTCTGGGGCCAGTGCTGTGGCACAGTGGGTTAACACCCTGGTCTGAAGCACCGGCATCCCATATGGGCACCGGTTTGAGACCCGGCTGCTCCACTTCCAATTCAGCTCCCTGCTATGGCCTGGGAAAGCAGTGGAGGATGGCCCAAGTCCTTGGGCCCCTGCACCCAAGTGGGAGGAAGCTCCTGGCTCCTGCCTTCAGATAGGCACAGCTCTGGCCGTTGCAGCCATCTGGGGAGTGAACCAGCAGATGGAAGATCTCTCTGTCTCTACCTCTCTGTGTAACTCCGTCTTTCAAATAGCACTCTGACCTCAGAATCAGCCCTTAAGGCATTCGGATCTGGCTGAAGAGCTCATGAGAGTATTGTAGGCATGGAAAGCCAAGACACCCTGGAAAAGAAAAAAAAAAAAAAAGAAGAAGAAGACCTAAATGCAAGATCTCTGCAAGTGAGATCCCAGTGGAAAGAACGGGGCCATCAAAGAAGGAGGTACCTTTCTCTGAAGGGAGGAGAGAACTTCCACTTTGACTATGACCCTATTGGAATAAGATCAAAGTCGGCGAACCCTAAAGGCTTCCATAGCCTTGGCAACTCATGACTAGAGCCTAGGGAGATTACTGACGCCATAAACAAGAGTGTCAAATTGTTAAGTCAACAACAGGAGTCACTGTGTACTTACATCTCATGTGGGATCTGTCCTTAATGTGTTGTCTAATGTGAAGTGATGCTATAACTAGTACTAAAACAGTATTTTTACACTTTGTGTTTCTGTGTGGGTACAAACTGATGAAATCTTTACTTAGTATATACAGAATCGATCTGTATATAAAGATTATTGAAAATGAAAAAAAAAAACCTGGTGTTAAATTGGAAATTGCATAGAAAATTAATTAATTTTTAAAAAATATCATGTAGGATCTCTGTCTTTAATGTGCTGTACACTGTTATTTAATGCTATAACTGGTACTCCAACAGTATTTTTTCACTTTGTGTTGCTATGTGAGGGCAAACTGTTGAAATCTTTACTTAATATATACTAAACTGATCTTCTGCATATAAAGAGAATTGAAAATGAATCTTGATGTGAATTGAAGGAGAGAGGGAGCGGGAAAGGGGAGGGTTGCGGGTGGGAGGGAAGTTATGGGGGGGGGGAAGCCATTGTAATCCATAAGTTGTACTTTGGAAATTTATATTCATTAAATAAAAGTTTAAAAAAAAATAAAATAAAATAATAAAAATAATATATAATTTTCCTAGAAGAGGTAAAATATGAAAAAATTGCTGTAAACTAAAAACTGTCCTTTCCCCGAGCCTTTTCTTAGAACATACTGAGCGGGGTAACTCCCCAGGAAAACAAAGTCAGAGAGCCCAAAGGTGAGGACATATTGAGAGACTAAAGTACTGAAAGCAAATCTCACCTGGTCCAAAATTTTATTTAGGGTTCCCTCATCTTCCACGGTTTTAGAGGTCACCTTGTCCTAACTATAAGGAGGCAGACTCCTAACCATTGGAGAAGAGTTACTTCCTCTGGTTGCAGAAGAGAATCAGCCTTATTAATAACCTCACATAGTCTAAACTCTAGATAGCTTTAAATAAAAAAGTCTGCCCTTATTCTCCAACCCACATATTCATTTTCAGCTTCTACCTAATAATCTTGACACATTTCATTTTGTTTTAAGTTTTTTTAAATCTTTCTTTAGCATTAGTTAATTTTTTAATTGCCAAGAAAGGTTTTAAAGTCTATTAGGGGTATTACGATAAGGAACTATTAAACTTGAACATATATACTGACTTTCAGATATTTTTGAAACCTGTCATAAAGTCTTAACTTTATTAAATACTCAACTACTTTCATGAGCCTTCTAAAAAACCACTCATCACAGCCATTTAGAAAGAAATATGACATTAAAAGGAGGTAAATTTTCCAAGTATTATTCAGTGATTTAGTTGTGCTCTCCCATTAAGTCTAAATCTGTCTTCCAACCAGTGTGAAGTAGTCATGATTTATTTGAGCCTTGTGGTAAAGGTCTATTAAGACAATAACTTGAAAATAGTGTCCATTGCTAACATGTCACTCATTGAAGAGATTAGGGTAGTAAGTCCACAGAAAGCTGTGGATCTGTCTGCAACTCAGGGAGATGAGCAATCAAGGGAATTACATCCAGAGAAACCCACTAGGAGAGATCTCAAAGAGCCAGGGCAGAAACAGCCAGTTGGAAATTGGATCCTCACAGCCTGTGCCTGATACAGGCCATGAGCAGAGCAGCCCTGCATTTACAACAGGAAAAGTTTGCAATTGGATAGGAAAATGAGGAGAAGGGTTTTTAATTGTTTGAAATAATGTGCAGCAGAGTTACTTTATAATTCAGTTTGCTGGTAAGCAGATCTAGACATTCTGAGGATCAAATAAATGTTCCCTAAGTCATAAGTGTAGTTAAAGTCCAAGAAGACACAGCACTCATGGGTGGAAGGGTAGTTCACTTTGTGTTTCTCAAATTGCCTCACAGCTTCTCACAAAGTGAAAAGCTTTGTAAGTACTTGAATCCAGCAAGGACTATAGAACCTTTATTTTTATTTCTGTACACCAATTTTATCACCACACATTTCAATGCAAATTCTAACCTCACCATGTAGTTTTTTTCTCAATATAAGGACATTCCTCCATCCATTGCCTAAACCCTCGCCTGAAACCACTCCAGTAATGACAACCAGTTGCCTTTCCATTGCTAAATGCAACTCTCTCTTGGCAGCATTCACTCTCTCTGGCCCTCTGCAGCGTGTGTTACTATCGACTGCTTCTTCTACTGCTTCCAAAGCCTCTTTACCTCCTGCTTTTTCCTCCTTTCTCTCTGGTCATTTTCTCTCATGCTACCTAACATCAGTTCTTCCACTTCTGTTTCCCATGTTTGTATGTATATTCAATCCTTTTCTCCATACACACCATATCCTATCTCTTCATGATCTCAGCTACTACATGCCACCAGTGAGTTTCAAATCTGTATCTCCAGCACCAGTCCCTCCTGAGGTCCAGACTTGCATGTCCACTTTTGGGTTTCACAGCATCTTTTCATACTACATGACCAAAACTTGCTTTAGCCCTTTTCCCCCTCTCCATCCCACTTTAAAACTTGCCCCTTCTATTTTTCTCACCTCAGTTAAGGGTGATACCCCAAATGTAAAATGCTGGGAATATTTTATTCTTCTCTTTCTCTCACCCCTGAAACCCCAGTGACTCACTAGAACTCTTGAATGCTATCACAGAAATGCTTCACAAATCTAGTCTCTCTCCTGTAGTCATTGCTTATGTCTTAAAATCAGGCACTCCTTATCAGTTACATGGATTGATGAAATGACCTCTTGCTGGTCTTCCAGCCAACAATTTCTCTCTCTCATGGTGACCATTTTACATGTGCTCCAAACTGCAAGTATTTATCCTGCCATTCTGCACCGTAAATATCTCCATTGTCCTACCTCAAAAACTGCCTCCAGATGAAGCTCCAGCTCTTTAAGTCAGCACACAAACTGCAGATTCTGACTCCAGTCGATTTCCCCAGTCCTGACTCCTGAAGCTATGCTAACACAATAACTACATCTAGTCACATGGGATTTCTCATTCATTTCCTCTAAAAATTAATCCCCTCACTGACTGGCCAGAATCTCCATTTGTCCAACTGGCTCACTGTTTGAAGCACAATGTCTCTAGTCTTTCACCTCATTGAAACCTCTGCTCTCTCCTTGGTACTTTCTCCTCATTTATTTCTAAAATATTAGCTCCCTTTTGAGATAGCAGTCCATCCCTCGACTCCTTCAGTTGTGTCCTCAACATTTCCTCATCTCTCTTGGCCTTCCTGTTCTTCTAACTCATCCTTATAAAACTCAACTCTGAATATATGAATTCTTCACTCCTATTCCCTGGGAGTAATCACCTTTATTAGTTCTGCTCTCAGAAATAAGCCTATCAAATTTTATGAAAATAGCTTATAATAGCAGTAGGTATGATTGTGTTCCCTGAGAAATTAATGAAATGGGTGATAGTACAGTCTCTGATGCTGCTACAGGAGTTAGAACTTATTTCTTGGTGGAGAACTTTTTGAAAAGATAATAGCTCTGTACAGAAAAGCTTTGTTTTGACCAATGGAAAGTCTGAACCCAGAATCAAGGTTGTAGGGGTGTGGAAGTATGCTTTTGTGGCTACCTTTCAAGCCAAGCTATGTGCCACTCTCATCACATTGAATCCTATTTGTTAGCCTTTTCAGATGGGTTTCTGACTGATAGATTAAATATGAGAGTGAGTAAATTATAAAGGGAATTATCTTATGTTTTTGGTTCTCTGATATGGATCTGGAAAGTGTTGTCCTTTGAGTAAAATAGTGAAGTTAACACATGGAGAAAGACAATTGGATTACTTTTCTTGTTTGAAACCATATTTTACTTTTGTTAAGATCCATTACCAACTTGATCCAAAGCACAGGATTACCCTGCATGGTAATCCTGAATGTCACTGGTAGCAAACTCTTAGAGCAAAAGGCAATGAAGAATCCTTCTAGCCAGAAAATGAGTTCAGATTAGAATTTTCCTAGAGAGGGGCCACAAGTTAAAGAGAGATTGTTCATCTCTGATTCTGTTCAAATAAGAATGCAAATGGCACAGAGCCAGCACAAGGAGTGATAAAGAGAACACATACCCAATTCAAAACACCTTAGGGACAAAGCCTGAGATCAGAGCCAGAAGCAAACCTATGGTAAGAGCTGTGCAGTCCAACTCAAGCCTCAGTTGCTGGGACTAATGAGTCAGAATCAGGCAGTGGGAAGTCCTTGCCCCTTTGGTGGATAGGCCGCCCAGAAGGATCATATGTGGCTTCAGACTCTTCACTGCATGAGGCAATCTCTGAGAACCTGTGTTTGGCAACTGTCCCCACAAATGGGCTCAGCAGTTCCCAGCCATCTGCTGTGTGTGGATTACCTAAAGAATCCATTTTCCTGCCTCCTCTGGGGATGTCAAGGGTATTTTTATTTTTTTTCCCAACAGAGTACATGAATCTTAAATCACTGTCACTCAAGAAGTCTTCATTCTCTTCTCTCCTACAAACATCTGGATGAGCCTGCTAAACAATACAAAAAATGTAGCCCTCTTTCCATCAATGGTCCATTAGCACTATTTTTAGAGGCACAATTGCCATATACCTTTGGTAGAGTAACAACAAAGAGTCTTTGCTTGGTCAAACTTTATAGCCAGGTTCCCTAACGTCCTCCTAAGCCACCTGTAACTCTTTGTAAACTCCCATTTTAGCAAAGTGCTCTGCTAAGTCAGTTTAGCAAGAACTGCTCCCAACCTTTGATATCTGATCATCCTCATCCTCTGCCTTCCTTCTCCCCACACCCTACCCTGTCCCAGCCTCATGATATCTGATCACTCTGGCCTGCCTGCAGCTGGAATCCTGTTAGGTCAATTTAAGCCATAATCTCCCTGATCCCTGATGTTTCCTCTCAGTAATTGCCTACCCACCAACCCCCATCCTGTTCCTTAGATATAAATTCCCATTTACCCATACTGTATCCAGAGGTGAGTACAATCACCTTGCCCACTGCACAGCCCACTGCAACTGTCCCTACACCTATCATGATAATCCTGAATAAAGCCTTCCCAGCTGTGCTTTAACAAGTATCATTCAACATATTTTTCCTTTAACAGGCTCCAAACTAAGACACATCCTTTGGATGAGAGAGAACAAGAAAGGGAAGGGTAACAGGGGCCCAAAAACATGTCCAAGGAGGACAAAAGAAGGAAGTCGTTTATTTCACTCATTTTCCTGGCAATATTAATTTATGATTCTTGGAAATTTTGGCAGGAAAGTGGGAGGAAATATTTTATGAATTCATAGAATCATTTTTAAATAGAAGCATGGTGGGGGCAATGTATCTATACCAGTTCCATCATTTCATAGATTTGGAAAAGGAAAGAAAAGGGGAAGGAAGATAATCACTGAGATCCCGCTATTTGCCAACAACTGCAAATTTGCCAACGTATTTATCCTTCAAAAAAGTGTGAGGTACGTTATCTCCAATTTAACAAAGATGAAAACTAAAGATCAGCAAGTTAATTTTCTAGGAGCACAAAGCTTAGTAAATGAAAGAGCCAAGATTGAATACAGATTTTCTTGATCTAGAGCCTCTTTCCACCATGCTAAAACTTGCCTCCCCAGGAGGCATGGAAAGGTTAAAAGATTGCCCCAGTCAAGAGTTCAGAGAGGGCAGCTGGACTTCTTAACTCCCAACCCCATAGTCTTTCCATGTAAATAATGTCACAATTTCAATTGTTTTTAACTTAAGACAGATGACACTGTGGATTAAATTATCCCACTCAGTTGTTTTTTCCTGCATAGCCCTGTTCTTCCCCACCTTCCTCCAGCCCCTGCCTCACATGTGCCCAGAATTCACCAATGCTGGGCTAACACTGTAGCACAGCAGGTTGATGCTCTGGCCTGAAGTGCCAGCATCCCATATGAGGGCCGGTTCAAGATCTGGCTGCTCCACTTCCAATCCAGTTCTCTGCTATGGCCTGGGAAAGCAGTAGAAGATGGCCCGGGTCCTTGGGCCCCTGCACCTGTGTGGAAGACCTGGAGGAAGCTCCTGGCTTCGGATCAGCGCAGATCCAGCCGTTGTGGCCAACTGGGGAGTGAACCATTGGATGGAGAACCTCTCTGCCTCTCCTCTCTCTGTGTGACTCTGACTTTCAAATAAATAAATAAATAAATCTTTTTTTTAAAAAAACCTCACCAATGCACTGACCTCACTTCAAAGTTTCTCTTCTCTTTTCCTTCCCTCAGAAAATAACTATAAGCACAAGTGTTCAGTCTAGTGGGTTAAGACACCCACTCCAATATCAGAGTGCCTGGGTTTGATAACTGACTCTGGCTCTTGATTCCAGTTTCATGCTAATGGGGACCCTGCAAGGCAACAATGATGGCCCAAATATTTGGGTTCCTGTCAGCCAGGTGGGAGAACCAGATTGAGTTCCTGTCTCGGGTTTCAGCCCTGCCTCTTTGTTGTGGGCATTTGTGGGATGAGCTAGTGGGTGGGTGCTCTCTCTTTTTCTCTGCCTCTCTACATCTGTCTGCCTCTCAAATGAAACTTTAAATGTATTCAGTGTTTTAATGATTTTTCAAATAATTATACATAGATATGAGGTAAGATATAAGGTTAGTATCCTGCTCTCTTCTAAGGAACTGATTCATTGATTTATAGACTATGTTAACTAATAAAGTTCTAATGTTTTTGTGTATTACCAAGATATCATTTATATGTTAACATATACATTGTAATAATACTAAGGGTTCAAGTATAGGAAATTTCAGGCCTCTGGCTAATTAAAGAGAAGAATGGCTTCTTGCAATACCAGCATCACACATTGGCAGTAGTAGTTGAAATCCCAGCTGCTCTGCTTCCAATCCAGTTTCCTGCTAATGTACCTGGGGAAGCAGTGGAAGATGGCCCAAGTACTTGGGCCCCTGACATGTATATGAAAGACCAAAAGAGAGCTCCTGGCTCCTGGCTCTTGGCTTTAGCCTGGCCTGGATCTGGCTCTTACAGCCATTTTAGAGAGCCAATCAGCAAATAGAAGTCCTCTCCTCTCCTCTCCTCTCCTCTCCTCTCCTCTCCTCTCCTCTCCTCTCCTCTCTCTTCTCTTCCCCTTCCCTCTCCTCCTCTCCCCTCCCCTCCTCTCTCTCTCTCACCCCCCATCTCTCTCTCATGCTGCCTTTTAAATAAATAAACCTTAAAAAAAAGAAGAGGAGAACTCTAGAGGTTTCAGCACTTTTAGTCAGAATTCTAGAATTAAAGAAGACTCTTCTCAAATCAAACATGGCTCTAAAAGTAAAATACATTGCCCATCAATAGTGTTTCTTGACTAGATACAGTGTGCTCAGCACTATGCTAGGGTCAGAAGAGATGAAAGGTGACAATGAAAAGTTTCAGACACAATTCCCCACCTTAAGTTGCTAGTATATAATATTCATGAAGTTAGACAAAATTGTCATCTATAACCTGTTAGATACTCACCTCAGACTCAACATTTCTTCCCTTTTCCAGTAAAAATGCACCACCCTTCTGCATACACTAAAGCCTGCCTGACTACTTGGGTAAAGTAACACCATTCTCCCAATAATCTAGACTCAACGCTTCTGCCCTTAGCCAATGGTGTCCAGCCCTGTCAACTAGCTACTTCAGTCTTTCTGACTCAGTCTTTTCTCACTGTTACTATTTTGTTCATGCTTTCATCACCTCTTTCTTTGACTGCTTCAGTCCTCACCTCATCTACAGTACCCCTTGCAAACCAGTCTATGTATTTGCTGATTAAATTAATCTTCCTTTAATACACCTCTGCCCGTGCCACTTCCCTTCAAAATGCCAATGGTTCTCCATTTTCAATAGAAGTTGACATATCTTAGCAGGGAACTCAAAGTCCTTCCTGTTTGGCTTCATCCTATTTTTCCAGCCTTGCTCTCGTTATACTCCCTTTGTTAGATTTTGTTACAGTGTTCTTGGAGGCAATAACTTTTTCTTATCAAAATTTCTGCCCCTAGGCCTTTGTCTCCTCTTATCTCTCAAGCTGGTAAGACCTTCCTTACCTTCCTTCCTCCTCTTCTCTGCACACCCTATTGTACTCACACTTCAAGGGCAAATACCACCTCCACCATGAAGAAATCCAAAAAACACTTCTGTCCCGAAATGCTCCTAGGACTTTATCTGACCATCTAAAAAGACATTGATCAGTTTCTATTTATTTTGTGTCAGAGATATTAGTGAACAGGTTTCATCTTTCCTGCTGGCCTGAAATGCAAACCTAGCATTTCATGCAGATGGAGTCAAAGTGCTTTAATGGGGGAGTTAAGTTAATATTTCCATCTGGGGAACTGGGAGGCAAAATTGAAGAAGGGGTAGTCTTTGAAGTGAGTCTTAAATTATTAAGAAAATTTGAATGTAAGGAGGACAAGCATTCTGTGAAACATCTAGATATTGCTTGAAACACCTGTGTCTTACTGCAGTGTTTGGGTTCAAGGCGGCTTCATCCTGCTTCAGCCCCAGCTGTTGCAGGCATCTGCAGAGTGAACCAGTGGATGGGAGATCTCTGTCTGCCTCTCTCTTTGTGCCTTTCAGATAAATAAAAGAATTTTTTAAGAGAAGGGAGAATCATGGGACAAGGCTATTTACAAATGGTATTTATAATGAAAGAGTGTTCCTCAATTTGGTTAGAGCCCAGAGTGTCTAAAGATTAGCTTTTTTTGCTTTCCATATTGTAGAAAAGTACCATCAGGGTGATTTTCTTTTTTTTTTTTAATTTTATTTAATGGACATAAATTTCCAAAGTACAGCTTATGGATTACAATAGCTTCCCCCCCCCCATAACTTCCCTCCCACCCACAACACTCCCTCTCCCACTCCCTCTCCCCTTCCATTCACATCAAGATTAATTTTCAATTATCTTTATATACAGAAGATCAAATTAGCATATATTAAGTAAAAATTTCAACAGTTTGCACAGGGTGATTTTCTATACAGTTAAATTTTTAGCTCATGTAGCTCTTGAGCATACAACATAGATGATCACCTCAGAGGAAGCACACTCTGGCTTGTGATTTATAGAATGTGTTATACTTCTTGCACTTCTCAAGGTTGGCCAGAGGGGGAGAAAGAAGGGAGTAAGCATGGCCAGTGCCTTCTGAGCCCCACTGCTTGGTGATCTGGCAGCCACAGTATCACTGCAACCCACCAGGACAAATACAGAGTCAGAATAATGAACACACCAGACTGGCGCCACAGCTCAATAGGATAATCCTCTGCCTAGGGCGCCGGCACCCCGGGTTCTAGTCCCCATCAGGGCACCGGATTCTGTTCCGATTGCCCCTCTTCCAGTCCAGCTCTCTGCTGTGGCCCGGGAGTGCAGTGGAGGATGGCCCAAGTGTTTGGGCCCCGCACCCGCATGGGAGACCAGGAGAGGTGCCTGGCTCCTGGCTTCGGATCAGCGCGGTGCGCCGGCTGCAGCAGCCATTGGGGGGTGAACCAACGGCAAAAAGGAAGACCTTTCTCTCTGTCTCTCTCTCTCACTGTCCACTCTGCCTCTCTAAATAAATAAATAAATAAATAAAAGAATGAACACACCAAGCAGATAATTCAAAAATATCTGTTAGCCTTAGCATACATCTGAAAATTATTTTTGTTAATTATGTTTTGTTCTGTAAAGCAAGATATGAATTCAATTCTTCTTCTGGTACATAATTTTCTGTAAATTATCTTTGTTTGCATTACAAATACAAGAAATTCTTCAGAAATATTTTTAAACCATCTACCATGCTGTTAAAAGCTATATGCTACCTTCCCTGCATTTATGCTTTTTTCTGTCATTTTGAAGAAACCAAATGAAGAAAAATACTCTAGCTACTTAGAAAATTCCTTTGATAGAATTCATTTCCAAATGCATTCAATAAATGAATAGTAACTGTGTATTTTCTTTCTAACACAGACTTTTCTAGGCATTGAAAATGCAGCAATGAAAAACAAAAAGACAAAATTTCCTACCCTCATAGGGTTTACATTTTAATGGGAAGGAAACAAGCAGCCCACAAAGTCAGTAAAGGGGTTACATAGTATCAGAAGGTGGTAAGTGCTATGGAGAAAGCATACAGTGGGAAAAGAAGTGGGAATGCTAGGGACAGTCCAGATTGGGGGTGATAGGAGTAGCATTTGCAGGGAAGTCCTCGAAGAGAAAGCAGGACTGGAATAAAAAGATTTGGAGACACTAAGCAAGTTAGTCACATGCATATCAGAGGGAAAAAAGGCTCCAGGCAAAGGGAACAGCAACTATTCCTAAAGTGGGAGCAGGTCTGGCCTGATCAAAGAAAAGCAAAAAGGTCACTCTGTAGGAGCTGTCAATGGCTGTTTGAGGCAGCAGGGAGAGATGCTCATGATACAATATGGAAAGTTAGCATAAGGAGGGGGATACACACTTTAGATATGCACAGTGACCCTTTCTATAAAATCATGGCCAAAGAGATGAGAACGGCTTCATGAAGGAGGTAAGAGGGCATTACCTAAAATGAAATTCAGCATTCCAGCTGGAAGAGCCATAGTCATTGAGAAAGACTAACTTGACAACCACAGGAGGTGGTCTCAATTTCCACAACTGAAAGGGCTCTACCGCTCACCTCCCTGGGTTTCAGCCAACTGCCTATGAGCACAAATCCCAGCAAGCCAGAGGTTTTGCAAAAGTGTTGGCTTTACCGTGGAGTCTGCATGTCTCATCTTGGACATGGCTGGCTCTGGTATCACTGACAGCTTGTTCTTCCCCAAATTTTACAGAGGGACAGAAAGCCAATCACCTGGAAGTTGATTTGTTCTACATAGCAGTTATTCCAGAAACACTGAGAGGGGAGGGATAGCCCAATAAAACTGGTTGCTATGGTCTCAAAACTCCTAAGTTGCAATTTTACTCTCCAAATGATGGTATAAGGAGGTGAGGCCTTTAGGAGGGGTTTAGGGCCCTTGGGGGAGCCTTAATGAGTGAGGTTTAGGGTCCTTGCCAAAGAGGTCCAAGGGTACCCTCTCCACTTCTATCACATGAGAACACAGCATGCAGGTGCTGCCTCTGTTCAGACACGGAGCACTCAGCAGACACAGAATCTGCCAGTGCCTCCATCTTGAACTTCCCAACCTCCAGAGCTATGCAAAATAAATTTATGTTGCTTAGAAGCCCCCCTGCTCATTATATTTTCTTGTGGCAGCCTAGATGGACTAAGACAATGGTATCCATAATCTAGAAACCTGAGGGACACTGGGGAAGGTTGTATCTGACCCAAGCAAAATATAGTAGTTTGTTTTGTCCAGTCTAAATGAAAACTTCATATAATAATTTCCCTTAAATTCAGTTGCTTTATTAAATGGTGTTCTTCTAGTATGTTTGGCAATAATCATAAATTTAAACATCACATCTTAACCCCACTATAAACACTCAACTCTTACTAGATGTTTTTTAAGATAGAGAACAAAGACCAAATTATTAAATTCCATTACCATGTATTAAAGATAAGCTGTCTAAAGCCCATTAAAACATATATGCTTGAATGCTCCTTCATTTCAAAAAGTTGGGAAAAAAAATGAAAAACTTTGTCCCACTAAAAATATCCATGCCAAATTACAAATATGTACGGAGAAGTTGTCACTTAATAATAGCCAAGCAAACCTTTCAAAATACCTGAAACCAATATAACAATAATTATTATTCACTTGAAAGCTCTAAGCTTAGCAGGGCTTCTATATTTATGTGAGCTTTAGGTGATCACATTTGATTCTGTCTCATTTCACAGCAAAGCAATGTCATATGTAATGATGTTATCAACCTCAGAAAAACATATAACTGTTGTAACAGGATACCTTAATCCTGCTAAATTAGTGGTTTGTCACTAATTTGATACAGCACTAATTTTATCAAGGTACAAACACCATGTGTAGCAATCCACCTGCATTTACTCGCATTAAAATCTAGGCCTTTTCTTCAACAACACTGCCACCTTCTGCTTAGTGGAGAATTTTACTTCTGGGCCATGCAGAGTTAAGGAGATTCACTTTGGATTTCTGTTTATGTAAACTTGGAAGGGACCACAAAGAATGTCTCATCAGGCTCTCATATTTTATTTGTTTTTCTCTTATAATTTTTTTTAATTTTTTATATTAATGTAACATTAATGCAAAGATAACAGATTCCGTGTAGTTTATAGGTACAGTCCTGAGATTACAATGATACTGCCCTTCCTCAAGGTTACAGAAGTACATGGAGTCCCAGTATCCTACAATCGTTTTACTCGGTGTAGAACTCACAAGTTAATGATTCTCTTTAGTACTTTGTCCATCAACATGTTTATTATTAATTCATACAGAGTGAAGAAGTTACAGGAACTGCTTAATTATGATTTGCCAAATCAGAAGATTTTAGGCTATTTTTATGTTGTTGTTTTTTTTTTTTTTTTTTTTTTGCTTAGTTTCATTACATAAATTTTGCAGCATGGGAAAATAATATGCTTTTAATTTTAAAGATTTAGATTTATTCATCATCTAGCCTTAAGTAGGAAGTTTATTCTAGACCGGAAAAGCAGAAGATAAATAAATTTTTTCCCTCATCTTCCTCCATTTTCTTCTCAGTTAGCAAATGTCAATAGCAAATAGCACCTGTCAATTCAGGTGCAATACCCAATGCTAATGGGAAGGTTTTAGAAAAATACAGACAAGTTGGCCGGCGCCGCAGCTCAGTAGGCTAATCCTCCACCTTGTGGGGCCGGCACACCGGGTTCTAGTCCCGGTCGGGGCACCGATCCTGTCCCAGTTGCCCCTCTTTCAGGCCAGCTCTCTGCTGTGGCCAGGGAGTGCAGTGGAGGATGGCCCAAGTCCTTGGGCCCTGCACCCCATGGGAGACCAGGAGAAGCACCTGGCTCCTGCCATTGGATCAGCACGGTGCGCCGGCCGCAGCGCGCCTACCTTGGCGGCCATTGGAGGGTGAACCAATGGCAAAAAGGAAGACCTTTCTCTCTGTCTCCCTCTACTGTCCACTCTGCCTGTCAAAGAAAAAAAAAAGGAAAATACAGACAAGGGATATATATATATACATATATATATATATTTATTTATTTATGAAGTCAACAGCAAGAATTATATTTGTGAAACTTTGGACGTCTAGCAAAACCTATAGACTTTTTTAAAGATTTATTTATTTAAAAGGCAGAGTGACAGAGGGAAAGGGAGAGGCACAGACAGAGCTTTCATTTGCTAGTCCACTCCTCAAATGCCTGCAGCATCTGGGGCTGGGCAAGGCTGAAGCCAAGAGCCAGGAAATCCATCCAGCTCTCCAATGTGGCTGGCAGGAGCCCAGATTGAATCATCCTGTTTCTTCTCAGGCACATTAGCAGGAATCCAGGACTCGAACCAGGCACACCAGTATTACTTAACCCCTGTGTGACAACGCCAACCCTAGATACTCTTTGTAATAAACTCATTTACTTACTTATTTATTTGAGAGGTAGAGAGACAGATCTCCCGTTCACTGGTTCAGCCCAAAATGACAACTGAGGCTGGGTCAGACTGAAGGAAGGAGCCAGGAACTTAATCCAGTTCTTCTGCGCAGGTGTCAGGAACCCAATCATGGGAGCCATCACTGCTGCCTCCCAGGGTGGCTATCGGCAGGAAGCTGGAACTGGAAATGCAGCCACAGACTCAAATCCAGACACTTCAGTGTGGGATGCAGGCGTCTTAACTGCTAGACCAAATGCCTGCCATTACAGATATATTTAAAGGAAGGCAATTTTAAGCTTAATAAACTTGCATTTATCAGATTTCCTTTTCTTCAGTTTTTTACCAACTTAAATATCTCATTTATCTAGGTTGGGTGTAAATAATATTCACATTTCTGTTGGAAACCCACTTAGTCATGATTCATCATCCTTCTAACACATTATGTATTTGTTAATATTTGTTAAGGATCTTTGTGACTATCTCATGAGGAATAATGATCTGTAGTTTTCTTGTAATGCCTGGTTTTGATATTAAAGTTGGCCTCATAAAAGGAGTTTGGCCCTATTTTCTGGCAGAGGTTTTTGTAAAGTTGGAAATATTTCTTTTTTTGTATGCTTTTATAGAATTCACCAGTAAAATTAACTATTCTAGGGTTTCCTTGACTGAGGTTCCTATTTATGGATTCAAGTTCTCTAATAAATACAGACATTTTCTGATTTTCCATTTCTTTGTTAGTTCATTTGGATAATTGGAATCTTTCAATTATTTCTCCATTCATCTCAGTTGTCATAATCATATGGCATAAAGTTGTTCATAAATGTCTGCTGTTCTCAAGGTTTGTAGGATTTGTAGTACTATTCCTTCCTTCAATCTTGATACTGGTAATGTGTCCTCTTTCTCATTGGCAGATGAGTTTTTCCAATTTAATTGATATTTTAAAAGAATTAACTTTTTACTTGATTTTATCTAATGGGTATCTGATTTTCATTTCATTAACTTCTGTTCTTTATTATTTGATTCTTCTTTTTCAAGCTTCTTACAGTAGAGATTGAGATCACTGAATTTAAACTACTTTTATAATTTAAGCATTTAAAGATGTAAATGGATCTGGATTGGCTTAGGAGCCAGTTTCATTCTGTAACTTTTGATTGTATTTTCATTAATGTTGAATTCTGTTTTCAAATCTCCCTTCTGAGTTCTTCTTTTGCCCATTAGCTTTTTTTGGAATGGGTTGTTTAATTTCCAAATATTTCAGTGTTCTCAAGATTTGCTATTAATGACTTAGTTAATTAATTTGTGGCCATAATATAAAATCTTCATAATATCAGCCTTGGAAAGTAGTTCAGAATTGTTTTACAGTCCAGTACATTGTCTACCTTAGAGAATGTTCCATGTGCACTTGAATAGGATGCATATTCTGCCATTATTTAGATGTGTATCCTATTAATCACACTGATCAAGGTGGTTTAATCCATTATTCAAATCATATACTTACCTTCAAATTAGAATTTTATTTCAATAATTCTTAGACTTTTGGATTCATCCTGGAATGTTAACAAATGACTGTTGAATGCCATTGCCTAAGGCAACAGTTTAAAAGCTAGAGCCTGCATGATTTCCTAAAGTTCCTTGTTGTTCTGAAAGTTTGTAGTTGTATTCCTTCCTTCAGTCAGAAGTCAGTGAGTTGCTCTGAGATAGTACATGATCTAGAGCTGGGTACCCCACTAGAGGAACGCTTCAGCTCTCAGTCCCAGGATGATATGCTTTGCTCTCCCATCCCCTCAGCCTCTGAGTCAGCCATTATGGCAGGAGAGCCTAGCAGAATCTGCAGTTCCTCAGGTGCCTGTCCTTGTCTTCAACGCCAAGAGCTTTGAGAGTTCTTTAACAGTCTAGAAGTCTCAGTTGCTCTTCTAGCTCTTCTTTTCTGACCAGTTCTGACTGCACTTGCTGGAATACCAAAGCTATCATTAAATATATTAAGTTATCATCATTAGTTGAGAAACACTGAGGAGGGGAAGAATAGAGAGAAGAGCCAAAATAAGCAAAATCCTATTGTGAAAAGACTCAGACTGTGAACAGGATGAAAAGAATCACTCCTGGTTTGGAATGCTAGGTGTTTCACTGAGGAATTAGGTAACATTGGTCAGTATTTAAGCCAATTTCCTCATTGTGAAATGATTATTATAAATGTTTCACAGACACATATAGAGAGTACACTGCATTGTACACAGTAGGTGATTAATAGTGAATCCCTTCTAAACACCACCCAGCTCAACAGAATATAATTTGTTGGTGTGTTAAGGACATTTCTGCCATGTAGCTCATCAGACAGATTGTGAAAGTATCAGGGGGCATAGATGGTAAGGCCGACACCTGCACTGCCAACATCCCATGTGGACACCAATTCGAGTCCCAGCTGCTCCACCTCCAATCCACCTCTCTGCTATGGCCTGGGAGGGCAGTACAAAATGGCCCAAGTCCTTCTGCCCCTGCACCCGCATGGGAGACCCGAAAGAAGCTCCTGGCTCCTGGCTCCTGGCTTCAGATCAGTGCAGCTCCAGCTGTTGCGGCCAACTGGGGAGTGAACCAGCAGAAGGAAGACCTTTCTCTCTCTCTCTCTCTCTCTCTCTCTCTCTCTCTCTCTCTCTCTCTCTCTGCCTCTCCTTCTCTCTGTGTGTAACTCTGACTTTCAAATAAATAAATAAATCTTTAAAAAAAAAAAAGAAAAGAAAAGAAGTATAAGGGGAGTTAGCTGTATTTCCCAAATAGACTTACGATTTGCTTTGTAACCAATTCACAGCATATAAAGGCATTCAATTTTTTGGTAGAACTATCTGAACTGTACAATTGAAAGATCCTAAGCCTTTATTTGCCATTGCTCTTTCAACAGCCAAGCAGATTGGTTATTGTGCAATTTATACTTCCTGTGTTATCACAGGTGATAGTCATCAGTAAATATTAATTAAGGTTAAACAAGGCAAGTGTGCTTCACGGTAGTAAGAATTCAGAAGTATTTACTCTTAGGACTCTAATCACATTATAATTAAATAATTTGCACCCTAAATGAGTCATTATGAATTGAGGTGTAAGAATTTTCAGATATTCTTCCTGTGTGATCACCCACACTTGTATAACTTTCTTCCTAAGGGAGAGTTCATCATTGCTTAATAGGTCAGTTTGCTGAGAAGCTTTTATCTCCTAATATTGGATGAAAAGCAGACTTTGACAGTTAACTATAAAACAACAGAAATTGTGATTGGCTCTTATCAGCAACTTAAAGAAAAACAAAACACACACACACAGGACCCACAATATAACATTAGGCACCTCTCTGACATCCATTATTTTACAGCCAAGGGGAAGTAGGAAGGGCATGTTTTTAGAACTCACAGTATTTCCCAGGGACCCGCACTGTGTCATAGCAGGTAAAGCCACCTCCTGCTGGCATCCCGTATGGGCGCCGGTTCCAGATAGAACTGTCCTTGAGTTAGGCACAATTAGCTACATATAACCTTGAGCTGATTTCAATTGTTTATAAAAAACACACAATGTTACATATCTTGCAGAAATAGGATAATTTTCTGAAAAAAATCAAAGCCACAGGGCCGGTGATGTGACATAGTGGGTAAAGCCACTACCTGCAGTGCCAGCATCCCATACAGGCACCGGTTCAAGTCCTGGATCCTCCACCTCTGATACAGCTCTCTGCTATGGCCTGGGAAAGCAGTAGAAGATGGCCTCAAGTCCTTGGGCCCCAGCACCTGCATGGGAAGACCTGGAGGAAGCTCCTGGCTCCTGGCTTTGGATCAGCACAGCTCTGGCCTTTGTGGCTAATTGGGGAGTGAACCAGCAGATGGAGGACCTCTCTCTTTCTCTCTGCTTCTCCTTCTTTTTCTGTGTAACTCTGACTTTCAAATAAATAAATAAATCTTTAAAAAATCAAAACCATATAGTAACTTTCAACTGTAGAGAAAATTAGAAAAAAGCATGAGAGTTCTTCAAAACACCATAAACAAACATATAAGTGCATTGATATAATTGAACAAAAAATGTACTTTGGGTTCCCTGAGCCACACATTTCTATTTTCAACACTGACCACAAATGCTCCTTCAATTTATTTTCATAGCCAGATCAATTATAATATTGAGCTAAACAACAGAAATTTTTATTGCCTTGTTCATGAAGAAATCTGAGAGGTTATGAAAGATGAATGGAATATTAATCTTATGCATCCTTTAGTCTAGTGTTTTTCTGTGCCTGATGACAAACCCCCTAGCCTGATCCAATTTTCCTTATGAGCTATTGGCTGTATTTGTATATAGATTTCAGATCCAGAATATTCTCTTGGTGTTGTTCTTGTCTCTCATCACTCTTGTCGTCAACATTTCTGCTTTATTCAGTTTACTTTTTCTGTAAGGGCTTCAAAAGGTTAATGGAAAAAAATGGCACTAAAAGTAATTTAGTTTTGGCACAATTTTTTTTGAAATCCAAGCATAGGTTTTTGTCATGCGTTTTCCATGAACTTTCTGAAGACCCTCCATTGTTTTCAAATTTGGTCATCTAAATATTTTGCTTAACACAACTTCACTAGATTTCTCTATTTCTATTTTGTGCTTTGGAGTTTGAGACTTATAACCTTAACAAACAGCTATGTATAACTCTTGATGAATAGGTTTTTTTTTTCTCCATGGATATAAGACCAATGACATTTTTCTCTTCAAAAATATTTATAATAGTAAAATGCCCCCTCCTCCCTGTGTGGAGCTGGCTTTGATCTACATGAAGAATTTAGTTTTGAATCTCAATCTAAATTCTGTGTTTCTGGATTTAATCTGACCTTCACCTGGGAATTGCATCACAGAGCATCTACATGCTACTTAAAATAAATAAATCCAAAAAACTTGTAATTAATATAAACTTTTTAATTTTTCTGTAGTTTCTTTACTAATATTTTATGAGGGAAAGATCAGTGACATATTATTGTCAGAAGCTTATTCAAGATAATTGAAAATGCCACAGAAGTAGTAGACAGTTTAATCTTTTTATTCTCATGACACTGATTTGATTGGAAAGATTTCATACTCAATCAATATATCTCAAGTAATTTTGGGGAGATGGGAAGACACAGACATGAGAATCAAAAGGAAACCAGAACTAGATGTCAGCTCAGAATCCAAGGCAGACCTAGAGATTTGAACAGGAGGAGTCTATTGATTTTGAGTCAAGGGCTCTGCCATTACTGTGATTCAATTACTTTTCATGTGTCTGCCCTAATTTCCTCACTCCAATCACTGTATTCCCAAATCTCTGTTCTTTATGCAAGTATATCTTTTCTCTATCGTATGTCTTCTGCTTATACATAATTTTGGTTTACTCATCAATTTGTTTTTTAGAGTTTCCTCCAAACTATATTTTTCTTTTCTATTTTTAAAAAATATTTATTGATTGATTTGAAAGAGTTACAGAAAGAGAGGCGAGGTGGGGGAGATACTGGGCCAGACTGGAACCAGGAGCTTCTTCCAGGTCTTCCATGAGGTTAGCAGGAGCCCAAGGACCAAGTCCATCTTCTACTGCTTTTCCAGGCCATAATAGAGAGCTGGATCGGAAGTGGAGCAGCTGGGACTCAAACTGGTGCTCATGCCAGCACTGCAGTCAGAGGTTTTCCCTATTATGCCACAGCGCCAGTCCCTGAGAAATCTTAGAGTTTTTTTTTTTTTTTAAATAAATATTTATCTATTTATTTTAAAGTCAGAGTTACACGGAGAGGGGGAGAGAGAGAGAGATCTTCTATCCGCTAGTTCACTTCCCAATTGGCTGCAAAGGCCGGAGCTGTGCCTATTCTTCACTACTCTCCCTTTGCAATGAAGTTCAAGGTCATTCCATAGGGAGAGGTCACTGACAGATGTTGCCCATCCCACCACTATAACCATCATTACTACCAGATCATGCATACAGCGCTCAGGGAGGCCACCTTATCAATGGAAGTTACTCAAGGATATAGTACTGACAATAGGAATGAATAAACTGTAAGGGAACGCAACCACCAATCACTCTATGGCCATTATGGGAAATCTATCCTAGATCCTACTTCATAAACTAACAACTTCAACTTTTGGACATTGAGTGCTAAGTATGTACAGATGCAGGTGTATGATTTCAAGATTTTTGTTGGGAATACATACAGAGCTTTTTAAAACATACAAGAAGTAAAAAGTTATCTTATTAGCTTTTCTTCACTCAAGAGAAACCTTTCATTAACACATTTGTCCAGAGGACTCGGAATTTTTAGCATAGTTAGAGAGGCATTGTTTTTATATGCTGCCTAAAGGTGAGTCCAAAAAGAAAAATGCCAAGTGTTCATGTCACTTTAAATGTTAAAAGTTTTTGTAATCTATTACAAAGTTTAAATGACAGGGTAAATAAATTTTTCAATGGCAATAGAGAGAAAAACTGAATTCACTTTTTGGGAGCCTATTAAATTAAAGTGATTTTTAGCACACTCTGCATTCTCCTTGCTTCAAAGAGAAATAATAATTCAGAGACCAGCCCTTTTTTATTCCTCTGAGAGGCATAAAGAACAATGCCTGAAATGACTTTGAGAGGAGAAAAGGAACTGACAGGCAGCAGGGAGAATGGATACTGCTGTGAAGAAAGGACTTAGAAGGAAAAAATACATCCTGGGGAAAGGAAGTAAAAATGTAGTGGAAAATGGATGGGTCGGGGGGAAATGAGAAATAGTACAAAAGTTTTGCATTCATAACATAAAATGTAATGGACACACCATTAGCCAGAAATAAACCCTGAGAAGAAATCTTACATTACTTCTAGTGCCTATAAAATATACTCACTCTATGAAGTTCTATTCATATAGTCATTATTTCCAAAGTTAGCATTATGACTAAATAGATTGTCATACATATTTGCTGTATTTATCCCTTATCCCTAGTCACTAAAAACTCCAAATTACATGTAATTAAGGAAAAATAACCAAATGAGAAACAAAATCCGGACTTCTCTAAGAGAACATACTTGCTTTCTTTTTCCATTGCCTTGCAAGAATTCCTCCATGAGGTATTCATCAAACCTTGCAAGTTTCCTTTTTAAACATCTTTCTTTAATATTACAGCCAATGCCCCACTAAAAAGTTGAAGGTTAAATAGCTTTCCTCATCTGAAATATATTTCTCTTTTTTTCATGAAGTAACAAACCAAGAACAGCAAATGTCAAACATAAGGTTTGTCAAACACAATCTTAACAAGTCCCATTGCCTGAACTAACAGGAAACTCAGCCCAATAATACAGTTATTCTTTCACTGGTTGTACACTAAGTATATTTCCAATTAAATAATTTCTTCCTTCCCTCAGAACCTTGCAATATGTGTACCTATTTGTAGGATCAAGTGCCATTGTACTGTAGAAATCCAAACAGGGACCATTCACTTTGGGACCCATATAAATAGTGCCCCCTGGAGTTGTGCAGTGGATAGACCATGTGACAGCCATAAAAACCCTACAATATTTATATTTATCATAGTCAATTGTCATACATTCTTATACCATGTGCCTCAATATCAAAAAATAACAGCAGTGAAATCTGTTGTTACTTATTATCAAAACTGATTCTCGGGCTTTGTCATCTATTTCCCAGTAAGATGTTATAAAAAAAACACCAGCTTTAGTTTAAATCTCAAATCTGCCATTCATTACTCATGAAATTTTGTACAAATTTTCTGTCCCCTATACCTCAATTTAGTCATGTCTAATATGATTAGCCAAATCTCATATGATTGTCACAAGCAGTAAATGTTAAAAATAAACTTCCTGACACAGAATATGCATCCAATAAATATTAGTTGCTGTTATCACAGCATCCACATACTCAATCTTACAAAGTTGCATTAAAAACTCCAAAAGTTAAGGGGCTCATGATTTACATGGGCGCTCAGATTTAAAATTGTGCCCTTGATTAGATAATTGTCATAAACAATTTACATGACATTCTGTATTTTAATAAATGTATAAATACAAGTTGTCTCAGGTTTAAATTTTTTAAAAAGATTATTTTTTTGAAAGGCAGAGGTACAGAGATGCAGAGAGAGAGAGAGAGCGTCTTCCATCAGTGGTTTACTCCCCAGATGACCACAATGCCCAGAGCTGTGCCAATCTGAAACCAGGAGCCAGGAGCTTCCTCGGGGTCTTCCATGTGGGTGCAGGGACCCAAGGACTTGGGCCTTCTTCCACTGCTTTTCCAGGCCATAGCAGAGAGCTGAATCAGAAGTGGAGCAGCCAGGACCCAAACTGGCTCCCATATGGTGTGCTGGCACTGCAGGCAGTGGCTTTACCTGCTATACCACAGCACCGGTCCCAGATTTAAATATTTTCCTACACATATAATTCTCCATAACAAGGATTAGTTGAAATGAAGGGACCTCAATAAATATCGTGGTATTCAGCCATGAAAAAGACAGTTCTAGACTTAGATGCCCTTACAAGGGAGAGAAAGTTCCACCAAACATTCAGAATAGATCATTCTAATCTTATACAAATTGTTTTAGCAGTTTAAAAAAGGGAAGGCTGACACCCAGCTCATTTTAGTATTTTTTCAATTCTCATGTTAATATGATGTTAATACAACAAGAACTGATTTCACGCCATTCATAGATAAAATTCTGAGAATATAATGATACTTTCCTTCCTCCATCTCTCCCTCCCTCTTTTTTCTTTTCTTTTTTCTTTTTCGCATTGTTGAGATAACATATTTTTGCCCAGGTCATTTTGTATCAAGAAATAACTTTCATACAAAACCAAAATATTTTAGGAATGAAAATAGTAGACTAATAACAGTGATAATCATGGACACAAAATTGTAAATAAAAATTATTAATTCAGATCCAGCAGTATATTTTTAAATAACCATCTTTTATTTATAACAGTAATATAAGGATGATTATATGTGATAAAATATACTTACATGATTGGTCATTATTAATCAACTATAAGAGAAAAATTATATGATCATCTTAAAACATAGAATGAAAAAATCATTTAACAACCCTTGTCCCACCCATGATTATTTTTATTAGAAAAATAGTACTAGAATACAAACTTCACTAAACTAAACAGGATAAGTACTAAAAGCACCATGTATTATACTTACTAATGCAAAGCCTGGCATGTCTGAAGCATTTCCTTTAAAGTCAGGCATAAGATAAGGACACATCTGTCATTGGTTCTATTCATCCTTGTCCTAAAATTCCTAACCAATATAGTAAAATAAAATAAAGCAATGATTTAAGGAATATAAAGGAGTATTTTGCATAAATTCTATATATATTATAATTATCATTACTTTGTGCATAACATGATTTTCAGTCTAGAGAACCTGAAGAAAATCTATTAACAAATTCTGAGAAAGTTTGGCCAAAATGCCAGGTGAAACAAAGAATACTATACTAAGTCTGTAGTATTCCCACATCAGCAACAATTAGAACATGCAATCTTTTAAAGATTCCATTTACAACAGCAACATAAGCTATGGAACAAATGGAAATAAATGTTTTTAACGTGGGTAGCATTCACTTAGAAAAAACTTACAAAAATAAAGATAGAAAAGGATAGCCAAAATAATAGAAGAAATATAAGTTCATTGAATCAAACTCTAAGGATTTTCGTTCTATTCAAATCCATACATAATTCCAACCAAAAACCCAACAGATTCATATGAAACTCGAAGGCTTGGTCCTGAAATGTATTTAGAAGAGCAATGGGACAGTAAAAGCTCAGGCAGTTTTAGAGACAAAAGACATTCCAGGGTAACTTGATTGAACATTTAGAAGTCAACACTTAGCACAGAATTCCAGGAATTGTGGCAATGGAGTCTTGACAGATTAAACCAATGGAAATTAACAAGTTGCTCAGCAAAAGACTATTTAAGAAATGATTGGTTAAATCTGTGAATGTTTATTTTTAAACATATTTAATAAATTGGGCTAGCATACACAAAAGATGTTTGTAGTTCTAAAAACAAAAAACAGATTTGAAACATTTCTAAGAAGACTATGTCTATAGGATAGAAAACTATTTCTGAAAGATGGTAAAAAAAAAAAAGTAAAAACAGTAAAGAAAATACACTGCTGACTACATTTTAAAAATAAAATTTTAGCACTATAAAAACATATATATATAAAAGCATGCTGCAGAACAGAAGATATAACAAATACAACCATCAATGGATGAGATCCAGAACTTACCAAGAATTCTGAGAGATAAGAAGACAAAAGTTCAATGTAACAATAGACAAAGGATATAAAGAAGAAAGCCAATGGGAAGGAAAGATGAACAGTGAACAAATGAAAAGATGTTCCTCTTTAACTAGAAAATGCAAATATAGACCATAATGTGATACCATTTTACACTTGTCAAGTTCGCAGTAAATTTAAAGTCTAACAGATCCAAGTGTTGGCAAGAAAATGGAGTGATAAACAGTCACAAACTACTGTCAGAGATATAAATTCGTACAATGCAGGAGAAAAATTTGGCAATACTTAATATAATTGAAAATAGACACATTATTGTCTCAGTAATCTCACTCTTAGGCATTATGAGTGTTCTTCAAAATAAGTTGGTGGAAAGTGGAATTATAAATTTATTTTGGAACAAAAATATTTTTAAATCCATGCATAGGTTTTTATAATATGTGTTACACATATGTAAAATGTATATTAATATGTATTTTATGATATGCATTATTTTTTGTGTTTTTTAAAGATTTATTTATTTTATTTGAAAGGCGGAGTTACAGAGGGGGAGAGGTAGAGAGAGAGAGAGCTTTCACCTGCTGGTTCACTCCCCAGATGGCTGCAACTGCTGGAGCTGCGCTGATCCGAAGCCAGGGGCCAGGAGAATCCTCCGGCTCTTCCCACATGGATGCAGGGGCCCAAGAACTTGAGCCATCTTCTACTGCTTTCCCAGGCCATAACAGAGAGCTGGATCGGAAGTGGATTATCAAGGACTCGAACTGGTGCCCATATGGGATGCCAGCACTGTAGGCGGCAGCTTTACCTGCTATGCCACAGCAGCGACCCCAATATGTATTATTATTAAGAGCCCTTATATACGTGGATTTCAGTATGTTTTGCACAAAAATAAACAACTTTTAATTCTGGTTTTTCCATAAACTTTTTGAAGTTCCTTAGAGAAACTCTTACAAGGGTAACCAAAGAGATTTGAACACAATATTCCATGCATTGCTATTTATGACAGCACAGAAATGAAAATAACTCATATGTCTATCAACAGGAGTAGATTTTTTTAAATTGCTATGTGGTTAAAAGTATGGGATATAATTTTTCCATATGATTCTTTATACTCTTCTATATGGTTAGATTATCTCCCTTTTAAAAGTAAACAGGGAAGGTGGGGTATAGGTATATCTGAAAAAAAGAAATACTTCTGAATATTTCTAGTCTTTGAGCCATACTTGAAAATGGTTGGAGAAAGTTTTACACAGTAAACTAGTAAATTCATAAACACCTCAAAAACATAAAAATGAATGCTCTGTAAGGAACAGGCCTCCTCAGATAACCTAATTTTGTAAAACTACAGAGTAATAGATCTAGTAGATCAAGAGGAAGAGATGAATGCAATGTCCCAACTTCAGCAAGAATCTTCCTACTGTACTAACGGGTATTGTCATCAACAAAAGGAAAGGGAAAGAAAAAAGAACAGGAATAGCACAATCTAGTTATACACTGTACTCAGCAGATTAAATTACTCAGTGCAGAAGAAGGATGAATATTCCACCCTACAGCCCATTATAGCAACCATTCAAACAAAAATAAAGGCAATATTACGTTCACATGTTTCTTGGCTCAGTGACGAAATCAAAACCTTAAATGTGTGGTTCACAATGAAGAGAGAGTGAGAAGACTGTTCCATGGAGATGTTAAATTAAGGAAGTGGCCATAACCCATCCAATGTTGTAAGAGAGGATAACACTCATACAGAAACCAACAAACAATAAATGCTGGTGAGGATGTGGGGGAAAAGGTACCCTAATCCACTGTTGGTGGGTATGTAAACTAGTACATCCATTATGGAAGACAGTATGAAGATACCTCAGAAAGCTGAAAGTAGGTCTACCATATGATCCAAACCATCCGACTCCTGGGAATTTACCCGAACAAAATGAAATCAGCATATGAAAGAATGTACCTCCATGTTTACTGCAGCACAATTCACAACAGCTAAGATATGGAATCAACCCAGATGTCTATCAACTGATGACTGGATAAAGAAATCATGGTATAAGTACACTATGGAATATTACACAGTCATAAAAAGAATGAAATCCTGTCTTTTGCAACATAATGAATGCAACTGGAAACCATTAAACTTAGTAAAATAAGACAGTACCAAAAAGACAAATATCATATGTTTTCCTGATCTGTGGTAACTAATAGAGTATCAAAAATATAATGTATAGGAGTGAAGTTGACATTTTGAGCTTCAATGATTGTTTACAGGCCTGAGCCGTGTTTTTATTTCTTCTTACTATTTGTTGAACTCTTTACTTTGTGTAAGGTTAATCTTATGAGTATAAAATAAACTAAAAGTGGATCATTATAAAAATTAATAGAGGGATTAGGAGAGGAAGGAGGAGGAAGGGAGGAGGCATGGGCAGGTGGAAGAGTGGGCTGGGAAGTATCACAATGCTTCTAAACCTGTGTATATGAAATTTGCATACCTTAAATAAAATTTAAAAAGAAAGAGAGGATGATAAAAGAGTAGTACACCTGAGAAGAGAAGATAATCTTCTAGAAACAGGTGAAAAATAACTTTCATTCTAACCAGGAAGCACAATCATAGTCCTTACAGGAAAAAAAAAAAAAACACTTGATTAAGAAAGTGGCAATTTTAAACAATTGGAAAGACATTTAGGATAGTAAGAGAGGGACCAGGTTCCATGCTGCATCTCTAGACTCTTAGATGCCACAAACCCATCACCCTAGTGGCCAATCCTGTGGGCAAATGCCCAGATAGTCCCATGTGCTGATCAGTAGAGAGCATAAATTAATTTAGAAGTCAGATAGAACATCCAGTTGGTGTTTAGGCATTATCACGTCAATGTGATCTGAAACCCACTACAATAATGGGATGCAGAAATAGCCAACATCAAGTTGACCATGGCCCTCATTGTTCACTTTGGCTCCATTATGTATCCATTTCCACCTCCACCCTTTAAAAAAATGTGGAGATGAAAATGAGTAGCAAGATTCTTCAAAATTAGCAAGCTGTTACAAAATTATGTCTGGTAGGAAATGATTTTAAAGTTCAGATTATGAGAGATTTTTACTGATTTAACAATAAACCTTACCTAGAATTTTGTGAGCAGCTGTCTTTTTTCTTTCTTTTACTTTCATTCTTTTTTTCTTTTTTTTTTTTTTTTTTTTTTTTCATTTGCAAAGAAGAGAGACTGACAGAGACAGAGAGCTCCCATCCACTGGTTCACTCCCCAGTTGCTGACAACAGTCCAGGCCAAAGCTGGGATCCAAAAACTTGATCCAGGTCTTCCACATGAACGATAAGGACCCAAACACTTCAGCCACCACCTGCTGCTTCCCAGGGTCAGCATTATCAGGAAGTTGAAATCAGGAGTAGAGCAAGGACAACAACCCAGGTCCTCCAATACAGGACATGCAGGCCTCTTAACAACCAGGACAAATGCCCACCCACCAGCTGTTCCTCATCGTAGAGAAAAGAAAGGGTTTACAAGTGCAACATGAAATAATATAATCAAAAGTTCTAAGTAGTTTTTGTGACACTGAGCATCTGATCTTAGAAAGAATTTGTGTGAGAAATCATAGAGTTTCCTTTTAGAGAAGTATTTTTGTATAAAATACATTCTTTTCTGCTATAGATAATTATCTTAAAATTTCTTTCAGCCTTCAAATCAGTCTTCCCAGAAACCCCTCCCATGAAAAGTTACTAGAAATTATTTGAAGAAATATCTTGAGAAAAATGTCATTATAAATTATTTCACAAAGTAAATTGCATTGTGCAATGAAGGTGTTTAATCTTAAATTATACACCCACATTCTCAAAGAAAGATCAGCTTTAATGCTTTTAAAACAACTAATGCTTCACAGAAAAACTCCATAATTTCAGAAACCATCTGCCCACGAGTCATATTTTCTTTGTTACTTCCTTGTGTTTTCTTAACTACTTTGTTAATATTTGCATAAAAACAGGACCTTACTCTCAGGAAAGCAAAGCTATTCAATTGATGTTTATAATATTACACAGTTGTTGAAATTACACCAAACAAAAAAACAAGTAGGTAGTTCTGAAGAGCTTGCCTATTGCACATGTGAGCATTCCTAAAATAAATGAAATGTGTGTGTTTGACACAGCAATTACTGATGTTTTCTATTCTCCAGTATCTGTCTTTTAATCCAAGGAAAGGGCTCAATTTTTGCATTTCTAGGGTAGAGTCAGAGGAGAGAAGAGGTACGAGGCACATTCATGTGCACTGGATGTAGTGAAGCCTCCCCTGGTGGACCCCTGTGCTTACTCTTTGCATTTTAATGCTTATTATTTATCTTATTTATTAGAGAGATGGACATAGAGCTTGCATCTGATGGTTCACTCCTCAAATGCCTGCAACAGCTGGGTTGGGCCAGGTCAAAGTCAGGAGCCTGGAACTCAATCTTAGTCTCCCCTATGGAAGTTAGGGACCTAAGTACTTGAGCCATCACCTGCTGCCTCTCAGGGTGCACATCAGCAGGAAGCTGGAATTGGAAGCAGAGCCAGGATGCAAACCCAGACACTCCAATATGGAATGTGTGTGACCCAAGCAATGTCTTACCCACCACTGTGCCAAACACCTGTCCTGACCCTTGGTTTCTTAAAGGGACAAGAACAAGTCACCAATGCATGTGCAAACTGGAATTGCAACAAAGAGTAGTTTTTCCCAGCTGAGATCCAACAGTGACTGCCTTTGGCCAGGAAATGCTGCTTAGAAGAGCAATCATTTGTATCTTTAGCATCAGCAACTCTGTCTTTCAGGCAAACTCAGGTAAATAAGCTGTTCATGCAAATGTTTGTGCAAAATTATTCCTCAGGGGGCCGGCACTGTGGTGCAGTGGGTTAACGCCCTGGCCTGAAGCACCAACATACCATATGGGTGCTGGTTTGAGATACAGCTGCTCCACTTCCAATCCCACTCTCTACTATGGCTTGGGAAAGCAGTAGAAGATGGCCCAAGTCCTTGGGCCCCTGCACCCGCGTGGGAGACCTGGAAGAAGCTCCTGGCTCCTGGCTTCGGATCGAAACAGCTCTAGCCGTTGCGGCCAGTTGGGGAGTGAACCATCGGATGGAAGACCTCTCTCTCCCTCTGTCTCTCCTCTCTCTGTGTAACTCTGCTTTTCAAATAAATAAGTAAATCTTTACAAAAAATTATTCCTCAAGACACTTTAAAGTTAAACATGGGCATGAGGAACACATTCACTTACAGGTAGCTCAATTCCAGACCCAACCAAGCATCACACCAGAAGTCAGAGTTCTAAGGCATCACAACAATAAAACACTGGAAATTTTTGAAAATAACAACTCTAGAAATTAATACATGTGCTTATGGTACTTTAGAATGTACCCCAGGGGCTGCTGTTATGGCACAGCATGTTAAGCCAGCACCTGTAATGCCGGCACCCCATGTGGGATCAAGTCCTGAATCTCTACTTCCAATCCAGCTCCCTGCTAATGAGCCTGAGAAAACACTTGCGCCCCTATCACCCACAGGGGAGACCAGGATGGAGTTCCTGGCTCCTGGCTTTAGCCTGGCCTGGACTGGGCTGTTGCAGCCATTTGGAGAGTGAACCAACAGATAGAAGATCTTTCCCTCTGTCTCTGTCTATTCCTCTCTCTCTCTGTAACTTTGCCTTTCAAATAATTAAAATAAATATTTAAAAATAAAAATTGTACCCGAAATTAGACATCTTTATACAAGGTGCATTATTACATCATTATTTATATATCAGTATATACATCAGCTCTATACACACAGCTTCTTGCATGCAAATGGCACCTACCTAATACACATCAGAACTTTTCTGAGGCAGGGACAAGTGGCTCCCATTTCTTCCTAGGAAGTGCAAAGAGATAGAGGTCTACACACACATCTACAGGCATCTACACATTTACTCAGCTGTTACATTAGGTGGATACTCTACACACAGAACACACTTCAAACCATTTACTAAGCAATAAAATGCCTTTTTGAGCATAAAAAGCATGAAAAAGAACAAGAGAAAAACATAAGGCACACACAAGAACTTGGCAAAAAGCTAAAAAATATAGCAAGGACACTGTTCGAAGAAAAAGTTAGAAAAGTGGGACGCAGAGAGAATAAGAGTTTCTAAAACCAGAAGAGAGTCACATGTCTTCCGTAGGTTTCCATATCTCACTTATGTTGTTAAGCAAACATGAAGCATAGATCCTCCGCTTATAGCAGCTGGGAATGCAATGAAACAGGTGCCAACTCTCAGCTAGAAAGTCTATGCTGGAATAAGAAAATCGATGTTTGAAATGAAACTTTAACACTTTTAAATATTAATAACAATAGAAGAAGGTCAGCAAATAGTTAATATGGATTTAATGAATAGATGAGCAGAATTTCTTTTCTAGCCCTCAAATATTCTTACTGAATATAAATGCATGCCAGAATCAAAGTAGATTTTTGAAAAGGTAAAACCTGCTATGCTTATCTTTAAGCTTAATCACAGAAAAATCTGTAGTATGAATGTTTTAAATTCTACATCCCAATGTATCCAGGCATTTTGAGTCATAATATTTCAAAGTTATGCCAAAAAAAGATATAAAGTTATTTTATTTGGAAGAGACAGGAGGTGCAGCGCCCCTCCCCCACCACCCCCTTGACTGCAACCTCCATATATTAAAAAAAAAAAAAAAACTGTGAAAAAACATTAGAACAAGGGCAGGAGGGATGTCAGGATCATGCCTCCCTTCCCAGGAGATGACGCTGTTGATTAGCTACAGGAAGAAGGAGAGATGGAGTGATTGCTACAAATTCAGGAGAGCATTTTGTGAAACCAAAATGGTCAAGTGTGTGCTTTAATCCATGTTAAAGTCCTGTTTAATAGTTTAGACTCAGCTTTATTTCTCTAGAAGCTCTTTCACAAATTTGTTCTGGAGGACAGTCTTCTGATATTTGACGCTAGGTTGCAATGGTCAAATCCAATTAACTCAATCCAATTTTGGTCAATCCAAAATGCAGGAATTGACTTTACATGGATATGATACAGACAGTATTATATTTCACACACTTATGTTGACCTAAGTTTTTTCTTTTTTTCTGATATATGTTTTATTTTATGGTGGTAAAATGCTTATATATAACATGAAAGTTATCATTTTAATAATTTTAAGTATATATCTTGGTGACATAATTAAATATACAATGCTGTATATATTAACATACATATTTCCATAATATTTTGTTTATATTTATTCATTTGAAAGGTAGACATAGGTAGACCTCACATCTTCTGGTTTACTCCCCAAATGCCTGCAAAAGCCAAGACTGGACCAGACTGAAACCAGAGTTAGGAACTCAATCCAGGTCTCCCACATCGGGACAGGAGCCCAAGTACTTGAGCTATCACCTGTTGCCTCCCAGGATGCACATTAGCAGAACGCTGGAAACTGGAGATGGACAGGACCGAGAAGCCGGCACTCTGATACAGGATGAAGACATTCCAAGGGCCTCTTAACTTCTATGCCAAATGCCCACCCCCTCCAAAACTTTTTTTTCAACCCAAACAGAAATTCTATTTCCATTAAGCAACAATTCCCTAATCCCTCCCCACTGGTACCTGCAATCTACTTTTTTTTTTTTTTTTTTTGACAGGCAGAGTGGACAGTGAGAGAGAGACAGAGAGAAAGGTCTTCCTTTTGCCGTTGGTTCACCCTCCAATGGCCGCCGCGGTAGCGCGCTGCGGCCGGCGCACCGCGCTGATCCGATGGCAGGAGCCAGGTGCTTCTCCTGGTCTCCCATGGGGTGCAGGACCCAAGCACTTGGGCCATCCTCCACTGCACTCCCTGGCCACAGCAGAGAGCTGGCCTGGAAGAGGGGCAACCGGGACAGGATCGGTGCCCCGACCGGGACTAGAACCCGGTGTGCCGGCGCCGCAAGGCGGAGGATTAGCCTAGTGAGCCGCGGCGCCGGCCTGCAATCTACTTTTGTCTCTATGAAGTGACCTACTCTGGGTATTTTATATAAGTGGACTCATAAAATATTTGTCCTTGTGTATACAGCTTATTTCACTTTAATTAGCATGTTTTAAAAGTTCATCCATGATTGCGGGCGGGAGGGAAGTTATGGGAGGGGGGAAGCCATTGTAACCCATGGGCTATACTTTCGAAATTTATATTCATTAAATAAAAGTTAAAAAAAAAATCATTTTACTGCATTGTAATGCGATTGGGGAATGTCTACAAACCTTTTAATATCAAATGAAAGTTGTTTACTTATTTTGTATTAAATTTATAAAAAGAGGAATTAAAAAAAAAAAGTTCATCCATGTTACAGGATGTATGAGAACTCCAATGTTTCTTATAGCTGAATAATATTCTATGGTGTTTATCATATTTTGCTCATCTGTTCATCTATTGATGGACACTTGGGTTGTTTCCATTCTTTGGCTATTACAGATAATGCTGCAATAAACATTGTTGCCCAAGTATCTGAGTCCCTGTTTTGAATTCCTTTGGATTTACTTTGAGGAGTGGAATTGCTGGTAATTCTACATTTAATTTTTGAAGAAGAAGAAGAAGCTCCAAGCTGTTTCCCGCATCTTACATGCCCACCAGCAGTTTTTTTTTTCTTTTCAATCAATTTTAAGCCAAGAAAGGAAGAAAGAAATAAGTCATTAGCCTTTAATCTCAAGGAGCCAGCATGGATAATCTCTAATCTTGTCATGCAGTCTATAAATGGTCTGTAAAAGGCCCCAGATGTAACAACTCGTGGTTGTTTTTGTTTTTTTCTATTACGCAATCATGTGTAATTAAGCACATATTTCTTCACGCAGTTCAACAGCCCACATTGTTTCCGTTCTTCATGAAAGGCTGTGGGAAAGCTTCACTTTGGTTGAATGGAAGACAACGTGTCAAGGTCTGTTATTTATTACTCTACATGTACGCTGGGAATCATTTTTCTGCGCCTCTAAATATCCAGAAATATCCAGATCCTTCCACCTCACCGAACGTGATTACCCTTTGGTCTTTTTGCTCCTTGAGTGAAGTTTTCTCCAGAGCCATTGTAGGCTGCTTCCCTGCTTCTGGCACATTGATTGTCTCATTTAGTGGTGTGGTTTTGCTTTGCCTACAGAAACAATTTGTTATGCATGAATCCTTTGCCTTAAATTTGCAGGAATAACTCGAGTACACAATTCAGTGGTTGCTAGGAATATGGACCTCATGTGACTGCAACAATAGACCACAAACAGCACAACTTAGTCCGTAGAGAGCAGTAACACCACTAGAGGGCGCATTCTCCACTGCAAACCCACTAGGAAGACAGGAATTACAAAGTATTTTTATTGGATGCAAAATTTAACAGCTGCCAAAAATCACAGTAGCCAAGCTAAATAACATTTTAGTGAAATTTTTTGAAAATATAAATTTATGCAAAAATATTCATGACACAATATATCAAAATCTTAAATATAGGATCAACATCATTGATTTTTTTTGTTTCTCCTCTAGCTCCAATTTGGCTCAGCACAGCCCCACTTGCTAAAAAAGTTATCATTGTAACAGACAAAAAGCAGAATCACTTTAACATCACATTGGTTCCATTACTCCACTTCTTTACGTTTCTCTCCCATGGAAATAAATCACTCATATGGAGCCCTGGGAAAAATTGTGGACTGCGTAAAATTTGTTCTCTGTAGCTTCCAGCTCTTTCCGTTTCCCTGCCTCATATACCAGCAATCTCATGCTGCCCTCTGGCTTCCTAGGGCCACACCTTTGGGCACCTTAAGGAGATCTGCCATCTCCAAAAACAAGCCAAACTCTGCACTTCTCTTTGCTCTTGGGTAACTCCAAAGCAAGAATAAAATAAAATGAAAAATCCATCCCAAGGCAAAATAAAGTTGATGTCAAAAAGGTCTCAGTTCATTGAGAAACAGGCTTTATAGTCATACAAATATAGAATAAGATTGCTGAGATCCACTGACTCAATTCTTTTATTTTACTAACAAAGTTAACAGACCCAAAGAGATAAAATTGACTTGTGCAACAAGTTTTACCAGAGGCATAGTCAAGACTAGAATCCAAGTCTACTGGCTTCCATCTCATTATACAATTAACCTTTCATCCATGTTTTCACTTTTGTAGCCAAATATTTTAAAATTTAGAAATCATTGAGACATGAAGCCACTCAATTTCTCTCTTAGAGTTTACTGCACAGTCACCATTATTATGACTTCAAGTATGTATCCAAAGATACTTTTGTGTCTGGGGAACTGTGCTAAAATATTGAAATCTTGGTTTAGGAAATGAAATTTCAAGTAACTAAGGAATAACTAAATGGAAAAGCTAATGGAGAACATAAATTGGTCAAACACAGATGAGGAGATAGAATAAAATAGGCAGGGCACAGGAATGCTATAATTTTTTTTTTGACAGGCAGAGTGGACAGTAGAGGGAGACAGAGAGAAAGGTCCTCCTTTTTGCCGTTGGTTCACCCTCCAATGGCCGCCACGGTAGGCGCACTGCGGCCGGCGCACCGCACTGATCCAATGGCAGGAGCCAGGTACTTATCCTGGTCTCCCATGCGGGTGCAGGGCCCAAGGACTTGGGCCATCCTCCACTGCACTCCCTGGCCACAGCAGAGAGCTGGCCTGGAAGAGGGGCAACCGGGACAGGATCGGTGCCCCGACTGGGACTAGAACCCGGTGTGCCAGCGCCGCAAGGTGGAGGATTAGCCTACTGAGCCGCGGTGCCGGCGGTATGCTATAATTTTTTAAGCTTCAGTATAGAAGGGTTACAGGACAGGCATTGTAGCATAGGCAGTTAAACTGCCATTTGGGGCACCCATATTCCATTTCAGAATATCTAGACTCATTTCCTGACTCCATTTCCTATCCAGCTTCCTGCTAATGCACTTGGGAGGCAGCAGATAATGGAACAGGTACTTGGATTCCTGCCACTCATGTGGGAGAACCATATGGGGTTCCTGGATCTTGGCTCCTGACTGCAGCCTGGCCCAGCTCCAGCTGCTGTGGGCATTTGGGGAGTGTACCAGTAGATGGAAAATATTTCTCTTCCCCTGCCCATCCTTGTCTCTCCCATCAGCCTGTCTTTTCAAATAAATAAATCTTAAAAATATTGGTTATAAATTTTTATGTTGGAAACACCCTCAAGTCTTTCAATCAGAATAACTTCATAGTTTGACCCAAGGAGTAGGTAGATTTTCCTGATATATATGACCCAGGTACCGAAAGGGTGATCTGACTTCAGACTCATTTACCCTTTTTTTAAGATTTTGTTTATTTATTTGAAAGGCAGAGTTACAGAGAGGCAGAGAAAGAGAGAGAGAGAGAGAGAGAGAGAGAGAGAGAGAGAGCGCTTCCATCGGCTGGTTCACTCCCAAGATGGCTACAACGGTCAGAGCTATGCTGATCTGAAGCCAAGAGCCAAGAACTTCTTCTGGGTCTGCCATGCGAGTGTAGGGGCCTAAGTGCTTGGGCCATTTTTTATTGCTTTCCCAGGCCATAGCAGAGAGCTGGATGGGAAATGGAGCAGCCAGGACTCGAACTGGCACCCATATGAGATGCTGGCACTGCGTGTAACGGCTTTACCCACTACGCCACAGCACCAGCCCCTAATATACCTTTTAACCAGTTTCTCATTACTCTATTACATGATATACAAAATAAATTCAGATAAATCAAAGTCAAATTAAAACACCAATAGCTTAGAAAATTGTGTCACTGCAATTCACTACAGGAAACAATTTGAGGAATGGGGGATGGAAAAAAACTGAACAGACCCAATCCATATGGCAAAAAACTATATCAAATGAAGGTTATTGATTGAAAGGTGGGAAATAGGCACTTTTTCTAAAGTGCTTTTCTGAAAATGAATACTCTGAATCTAAGAATTTAACCGACTTTTTTCCTTTACTCTAATGTTGATGATCTTTTCCCCTTCATTCAAATGGTTGCTTATTTTCTGTACTCCATCAAGTCTAACAATTCCACTTTTACTGACAAACAGAATTTTCTAATCCATTTCTTGGATCTTTAAGACACTTAAAAGTAAACATTTTTGTACTATTACTGCAAATTATACTTTCAAATCTAATATCGCAATCATGTTAGAATTCAAGCAATGTATAATAAGCTAACACAGTAATAAGATATGTGGAGAAACCTAAACAAATGACAAGGAATCTACCCCCACACACATAATATGCCAAGACAATTTTTCCAGTCTGTTGGTTTCCAACATTTTCAAAATTACTAGAAGTGCTACATTTCTATTCAGAGTTCAGCCAACAAATTGCAATGTGACCATTTTGGCATTGGATGTTGTTTAACAATTGTTCCTACCTGCCTCCTACTAACTACTAATCTAGTAGTTTTCTTGACAATGTACCTGTGCTTCCACAGAAGTAAGTCTAGCACTGCTAGTAGCTATCTTCTATGTCCATTTCCCACATGTGACAGGATCCTGGTTGCTGGTTTGGCATTCCAGCAAACAGAGTATACCATCAACATCTTCAAAATGTCACATGAAGTCTAGAAATACAGTTCATCATTTCCTTTGACTTTCAGATATTTGATTTTACACATGATGTGCAGGCATTCCTAATCAAAGCTATTGACAAAGAGTAGGCCGGTGGTCAAGGAACTAACGATACTAAAGCTACGTGTAGAGCAGTGTTTCGGCCACAACCAAGTGGTTGAGATGTTAAAGTGGAGTTGCTTCACATTTTGTTGTTAATTTAAATCCATGGCTCAATGGATACTCCTTTACAAACCCTGTTCTCCAAATTGTACTTTAATGAGCAGAAATTGTGAAGTCAGATCAAGCATACTTTAAGTATACCACAGCAACTAGATAGAGCTAAAATACATTTTCATACTAACATACTGATTAATTTCTTTTCAAATAACATGTTCCCTGAAGTTTATTTCTTGATATCTAGAGGTTAAATACTGGAATGCCTTAAATGGTCTTTTCTGATGACATTTTTGCAAGCTCATGTGAGTATAAAATGAAGATAAACATGTCAAATACAATGTGAAAATGCTGATGTAAAGCATTTTAGTTTTTCAATGTTTGAATGTTTTATATTTAAAGTGTATGATCTTTATTCTGACCAATGACACTGAAGAAATATTGAGTGAAGTACAAATAAACATGCAATGGATTGACTGTGTATGTCCCCCCAGAAGTCCTGCTTTGAAACTCTATTTACAATGTGACGGCATTAGGAGGTGGGGATGTGGGAGGTAACCAGATCATGAGGGCTGAGCCTTCATGAATGAGATTCATTCATGAACCCCTTTTAAAAAGAGGCCAGAGAATTAGATTGTTCTAATTCCACCATGTGAGGCTAAAGGAGAAGCTGGCTGTCTGTAGCTCTCTAGAACCTCTTTAGAACCCAGCCATGCTGGCACTCAGATCTTGAACTTCCAGCCTCCAGAAAATAATTCCTATTGTTTATAAGCTCCATTTTGTGATACTTTGTTGCAATAGCCCAGACTAATATATAACAACCACCTTGGTGTCAATGATTGTCATTTTTGAATCTATGAAACCCACAAATAAGCATCAGGATGTTTATCCTAGGTTTTAAAATTTTACTAATTTATTAATTAGTAAACTATTTAACATATACTAATGATACTAATGATTAAACAAGTATGTTATTAAGTATACTTTCCTACATCCAAAAATAACTTTTTCATTATACAATAAGTAAATTTCATTGTATCAAGTAAAATGATAGGTTGTGTTTCCATTTTCATTTGTTTGAAGATTTTTTAAAATTTATTTATTTATTTTAAATGCAGATTCACACAGAGGGAGTGGGAGAGAGAGAAACAGATCTTCTATCTGAGGATTCACTCCCCAAATAGCTAGGATGGTCATAATTGGCCCTGGCCAAACCAAGAATCAGGAACTCCATCTGGGTCTTGCACATGGGTGGCAGGGTCTCATGTACTTGGATCATCTTTTTCTGCTTTCCCAGGCACATTATCAGGGAGCTGGATTGGAAGTGGAGCAGCCAGAACTCAACCTGTCACTCATATTGGATGCCAGCTTAACCTACTGCACCACAATGCTGGCCCCTTTCAAGAAATTTTCAAATTTTCATCGAAGTTTCTCCCTTGATCGATTACTTTTTCAGGAGTAAATTGTTTGATTTTCTTATATTTGTAGTTTTGAAAGTTTTTCTTGTTACTGATTTCTAGTTTTATTGTATTGTGGTCAGGAAAGATAATAAATATTATTTAAATTTTTAAAAGTGTTTTGAGGTCAGCGCCGTAGCTCAACAGGCTAATCCTCCGACTAGCGGCGCCGGCACACCGGGTTCTAGTCCCGGTCGGGGCGCCAGATTCTGTCCCGGTTGCCCCTCTTCCAGGCCAGCTCTCTGCTATGGCCCGGGAGTGCAGTGGAGGATGGCCCAAGTGCTTGGGCTCTGCACCCCATGGGAGACCAGGAGAAGCACCTGGCTCCTGGCTTCGGATCAGCGCAGTGCGCCGGCCACAGCGCGCTGGCCACGGCGGCCATTGGAGGGTGAACCAACGGCTAAAGGAAGACCTTTCTCTCTGTCTCTCTCTCTCTCTGTCCACTCTGCCTGTCAAAAAAAAAAGTGTTTTGATGCTTGTTTTGTAACCTACTATATGATTTATCTTGGAGAATATTCCATGTATGGATGAGATGAATTTTTATTCTGCAGTTATTGGGTGGAATACTCTATAGATGTCTATTGGACCTACTAGTTTGGGGTACAGTTGAACTCTGTTCTTTCTTTGTTGATTTCTTTCTGGGTGATCTGTCCATTAGTGAAAGTAAGGTGCTATTGTTAAATCAACAACAGGAGTCACTGTGCACTTGCTCCCCATGTAGGACCTCTATCCTTAATGTGTTGTACTATGAAAATTAATGGTAAAACTAGTCTTCAAACAGTACTTTATACTTTGTGTGTCTGTGTGGGTGCAAACTGTTGAAATCTTTACTTAGTATAGAGTTTATCTTCTGTATATAAAGATAATTAAAAATGAATTTTAATGAAGAATGGGATGAGAGAGGGAGTAGGAAATTGGATGATTTGAGGGTGGGAGGGTGGTTATGAGGGGAAGAACCATTATAATCCAAAAGTTATACTTTCAAAATTTATATTTATTAAATAAAAATTTTCTATTAAAAAAAGAGTAAGGTGCTAAAGTCAGTCCCCTATTACTGTATTACAATCTATCTCTCCCCTTAGGTCTTATTAATGCTTGCTTTATGACTTTAAGTGTTCATATATTGGGTGCATATTTATCTACCATTATTTTCTCTTGTCAGATTGACCCCTTTATTATTATATAATGACCTTTTCTGTCTCCTTTTAATGCTTTTGAGTGAGTCTATCTTATCTGACAGAGGTAGAGTATTCCTGCTCTCTTCTGTATTCCCTTCGCATGGAATTATCTCATTTCATCCCTTCACTTTCAGTCTGTGTGTGTTCTTGAGGTGAAGCGAGTTTCTTGTGAGCAGTATATAGTTGCATTCTGCTTTTTTATATGGGTAGTAACTATGTCTTTTAACTGAAAATGTTAATCCATTTATATTTAAGGTAATTGTTTATAGCTAAGATCTTACTATCACCATTTATACTTGGTTTCTAGCTTTCTTTTAGCTACTTTCTTCTTTCTCCCTCTCTTACCATCTTCCTTTGTGGTTAAGTGATTCTCTCTAGCAGTGTGTTTTGACTCCTTGCTTGTTATTTTTAGAGTCTATTAAAGATTTTTGCTTTGTGCTTTTTTCCTAAAACATCATTATGTTATAAAAAGCTGTTTTGAAATTATAGCAATTTAACATTGATCGTAACACAGGAAAACAAAGAAAATAGATTTAAAGTACCAGTGAAAAGTTCTACACTTAAACTCTGTGACTCCCCACATTTTGAATTTTTAATGTCCTGTTTTACATCTTTCTATAATGCCTACTTCTTAACATATTAATGTAGGTGCTATTTTAATTATTTTATTTTTGGATTTTTATACTAAAGATATAAATAATTCACACTTACTATTTGCAATATTAGAGCATTCTAGATTTGTCTGTATAGTGACTTCTACTTTCCAATATTTTCTTTCTTCTCAGTAATATTCCTATATTTCACCTTGAAAAACTTCTTTTAGCATTTCTTATATGACGGGTCCGTGGTGATAAATTCTCCCAGGTTTGTTTGTCTGGAAATGTCTTTATCTCTGCTTCATTTTTAGAGGACAGCTTTGCCAGATGTAATATTCTTAGTGGACAGTTGATTTTCTTCAGCACTATAAAAATCTCATCCTATCTCTCTTGGCCTATAAGGTTCCTGCTGAGAAGCTCACTGTCAGGCAAACTGGGACACTCTGCTGTGTTATTTCTTTTCCTTTTCTGTCTTGAGAAAGCTCTTAACCTTGCAGAGCTTGATATGGCTTGGGGTAGCCTTAGTTGGGCTGATTCTGACTGGTGAATTCTGAACTTCCTATATTTGAATAGTTATATCTTTCCTAGGTTTGGGAAGTTTTCTGTTATTACTTCTGTGAACATTCTTTTTGCCTCCTTGGCATTCTTAAGTCCCTCTTGAGCTCCAATAACTCAGATATCTGCTCTTTTCAGGCTGTCTCAAATTTCCCATAAGTTGTATTCATTGCCTTTGATCTTTTATTTCATTTTTCTCTTCCAACTGTGTATTTTCAAATAGCCTGTCTTTGAGCTCACTAACTCTTCCATGTGACCTACTCTCTCATTGATACCTTCTGGCATGTTTTAAATTCTACATGTACTTTTCAGCTAGAGGATTTGCTTTTGAATTACTTCAATCTCTCTGTAGAGTTTCTGTTATATTTGGTTCTTTGTGTTTCCTTGAAATTTACCAAGAAGTTTAAGTTTCCTTAAAACAGCTATTTTTTAATTTTTCATCCAGGAGTTTGTAGATGTCAGTTGCTAAATGATCAGTTTCTGGCACCTTATTGTGTGTGTTAGGCAAGTTCTTAATGCTTATTGGCATCATCTGTTCAATGAAGAATTAGATATTTATTCCAATCTTCGTTATCTGGGTTTGCATGTGCTGTCCTTCCAGGAATTCTAAACAGCCTGCCAATTTTCTGAGTCTGTAGACACTTGCGCTATTTCAGCACTAGATGATGCTCTATGTCTGTCTTTGCCACAAGTGCACTGTTGGTATATTGTTGCTGTTTCCATGCTACAGGGCTCTCCAAGCCCAGGTGTGTTCCAAATTTGCAGTTACTGTGTTGTTCAGAATAAACTGGGAAGCATCTAAAAAGGGTAGTCCCTCCCTGCAGTCCTCTGCCTGGGGCTGGGATGGGCCTCGATGCCTCATCCACAAGCACCATTCTTTGGTCGGCTGTCACAGTATTCTGTCCAGTGCTGAAACTCTCTATAGAGGGGACCAGCCTTGGGTCTTAGGGAATGACCTGGTGCCCCCCTCTCTTTTCTTCCTGCAAGTAGACAATTATACAATTCATGGTATGCTGTCAGGAGTTCAAGGAGGAATTGTGGGAGAAGTCCAGAGGCCACCAATGCTGCAGTGCGGGATCATCCTGGAGACCCCAGCCTGCTGAAAACAGCACAGCATGAGGGTGGGCTGCCTGCTCCTGAGATGGACTACTGCAATGAGCTACTGTGATGCTAGAGAAGATATACGTTGATTACTAGGGCCACAAATCTCCATCTGTCACTGGGGCCAGTCCATTGGCTCTATCCATAGATGCTGGTCCAGGAACAGGTCCCATTAGGATCCACCCAGTGTTAGATTTTACCATCCTGGCAATGAGTTCTAAGACACAGCCCTGTGCTCACTATCCTGGACTACTCCCGAGCAGTTGGAGTTGTGCTCCTCACTGTCTGATTGAGGTCAGAGGAGGCCTAGTGGAGGCAATCCCTTGGCCACCAACAGTAAGCTGGATCACACCTGAGTTTTGAAGGGACCTGCACACACTCAGAGGTACATACCAAGTCCATGTGCCACTGATAGTGCTACAGACCAAAGCAAGAATCTATCCCACCAGGACACAGGCCTCTGATCACTGCTGAGGTGGGTCTGAGGGCTCCATATGTGGGCATTGGCCTAGGGATAGGGACTTTTGAGCTGTATTTGATGCTGGATCCTACTGCAGAAGCTACTGAGCTCCAAAATAAAGACCTGTGCTCTCTTTCTTGCCTTATTCTTCAATATCAAGAACCTTGCTCCAGGGTTGGTTGCGTCCGGCTGTCTGCCGGAAGTTGGAAGGGCAGTGGAAGCAATGCTTTGGTTGCCTGACTAAGGAGGGTCCAGATGCTCGGTCTGCAGGTACTGGCTGTGGGGCCCTGGCTGGCACTGGGTTTCCCAATAGTGGGCCTGGTACTGTTTTCTAAGTCTAAGCCCTACACTTAATACCCTCTCTCTTACCCATCTCTCTCCCTGTTGCACTGCTTTGGAGTTCAGGGAGGGGTAGCAAGGCAACTCTTTACTTCCTCCCTCTTGAGTTTGTCTTTTCTTATTATTATACTAAAAACAGGCACTGTGATCTCCCACTTGGCTTCCTTAGCTCTGGGAAAGGTGGCTGGTGTGTGAACACCTGCTCAAATTGGTGTCTACCAGGAGATGGTCGTTGGAGCTTCTTACTCAGCCACAATCTTGCTCTACTCTCCAAAACATTTTCAATGTCCCATGAAATCCCTACTTCCACTTGCAAGGTGTATGGTTTCACTACACTGAGATACATTTGAAAGATATAACTATTCTCTAATTAGGGTTGTTTCCTACATTATAAAAAACATTATAAAATTAACTACTCTGCTTTAGTGCTGAGTTTAGCAGCTGGCCCAGGCCACACACTGTGGCATAATGTCCTTTCATTTTATTCTAGTGCTTCACATTAACTTGATGCTTCCGTATTGTCCTTTATAATATTTCTATCCTAAAAAAATTCGTAGATCAAATGAAGCATGTCCTAGAACCAGTGACCACCAAACAGTCAGAACTTTTGCTCTGCCTAATGAATCTTCCAAAATTTTACGAAATATAAAACTGTTTAACCTCCAAGCTGTGATTTTCATTTAAGTCATTTAGAAAGCAGAAGGGAAGGAGTAGGTATTGCTGAAACAAAAAGATTTTGTACTTTGAGTATTTTAAATGATTTTACATGCACAGTATGTTTTTAAAAGTTTACTGATCCCACATTTAGTAATAAACTCCATGGGATGTCTGGCAGAAATTCCCCACCACAACAGTTTCCATCCACCATCTGTGTCTGCATGAGGCTTCCAGATATTCTGCCACCTGACTCACTAACACAACTCTTCGCACTTCTCTTCACAGGCTTCTTTTAACTTTCATCATACGCGACATCCATACCGAGAGGAAGAAAACACTATCAAAACAATACAGCGTTGCATATTTCTGAAACCAAAATAAGATGGAACAACTTGTAATGACCGATTCCTTTCATAATGGATTCATGAATCTCTTGCTTGTTAGAATGAGGTATATCATTAACAAAGAATGCTCCACAAAGAGTTCACTGCCTTTGTTTGATAAATAAGGAAAGTAGAGCCCCGTGAAGTCAAAAGCTTGCCTGAGGTCTCCACACTGATGTCTGTGTGCAGGGAGGAGAACTTGGTGTGCACCATGCAAATGCAGTAGCCCCTTGTAACTAGTGACTTCCTCCATTCTAGAGTCAAAGAATAGCCCCTCAATTACAAACTTGGCTTTGAAGAATAGACAGACCTACTAGAAAGGAGAAAATTTCCACGTAGGTAAAGTCTGGATGCCCTCAAAGATGTCTTGTCACTGACCCCAACAGCCAAGTCTCCCCTAACCCAGTGCCCAAATTCTTGACAGGACCATGGAGAAAACATGTGCTTTCAAGTCAAGAGAGCAGGGGCTCAGGTCTCAGTTCCGCTGCTCATCTCTGTACCCTAGGGCATGCTCCAAACTCCTCTGTGCCTCCTTTTCTTTCTCTCTATAATGGGCTCAATCTATCCACCTACGGGGATTCTGTGAGATTTTACAAAACATGCTTTTGGGCATCTTGTGTGTAGGATGTCAAATTTCTAATTTGGCTTTAATAAACACCGGGTTGACATAGACCTCAAGGAAGTCTCTGATTCAACTCTACAGAGAATTTTTAATGGTCTGCCATATTTCTCACTGCTCACGTGCAGAGACGACTCTGTGATTTCACATCATCTTCCCACTATTTTTCACTCTCTATTCCAGCATTCATTCTCCTGAAAGAATGGGAAACATCAAATTGGAAAAAATAAAGACCTATTGCAACACTTTTTTTGTAGAAAATGGTCTCAATGTAGGAAGAGAAGAAAAAAATCAATAAATCTATTAGCATGTCTCACATGTTCACTAACTGGATATTGACCAGGCTACTCCTGTGGATCCCTAGTTATTTTTAGATTGTTCAAGTCTATCCTAGGACCATGTATACGAGAAGATAAGTCTATAACTTTTCTATGTATTCAAAAGAAAATCTAAAACTTCTTGGAGCACGTATTATAGCACAGCAGGTTAAGCTGCTGTTTGAGATGCCTCCAACCCATGTTGGAGTGCCTGGGATTGAGTCCTGGATTTGCTTCCAATCTAGCTTCCTGCTAACGCATGCAGGAGGCAGCAGAAAATGGCCCAAGTGTTTGGGCCCTGACCACCAATGTGGGAGAACTGGATGGATGGAGTTCCTGGCTTCTGGCTTCTGGCTTATGGCTTCTTCCTGGCCCAGTCCCAGCCCTTTGTAGGCATTTGGAGTGTGAACAAGCAGATGGAAGATCACTCACTCTCTCTCTCTCTCTCTCTCTGCTTTGCAAATAAATAAATAAATACTTTCAGAATTATTCTCTATATAGCCATGAGAGAAGAAAAATAGTAATTGCTAAGGAAGTAACTTTAACCTTTACCTATATCAAAAAATAAATCCCACCCACCACCACTCATTTTAAGATTCTAAGACTCCATCATAAGGTAGGTGGGTACTTATAGGATTAAGAAGCTGGGGGAAAGGATAAAGGTGGGGCCTCACCAGTAGGAAATAATCCGTATCTGCTGTACACAGGAGGCTCACATGTTTTCACATACGTCTGATGTTCCATAACTTGGATCTTGATAGGTCCCTGGGTTTAACGGCTGATTTAGCCACACTGAAAAATGTGGTAATGGTTGTAACAATTCCAAACTAAATTAGCACATAGTAAAGAGAAGTAGGGAAGACAGCTAACTAGCTGATGAATAACTTTGTGAAGTGTCAAAAGCAGCTGACAAGAAGATGGTAATATGAATTAATACCAACTGGCTTCTAAAAAATATCTAACAGCCCCTCTTGGGATACGTGATAAGAGGGTCACAGTCTACAGATTCACATGGCATTTGGAGCAGGTCCTGCATCTTTTAGCTTCCTGGACTGTGAAGAGCTTTCAGATGGAGCAATGATCTTGCTGAGCATAAATCATGCTAAACCTTGGGTAACTCCCCATCCTCACTCTCTACACAGACAACTCTTCCCAGAACATGATGGGTTGTCACATATTCATATCTCTGTAGACACCGGGCCAGGAGGTGTAGGTTTTCTGTGTTAGGATGTTAACATGAATATATGAGTTCAAACGTTTAAAAGGAAACGGAACTTTCCAGAGCAAGTAGATGGCTATGTCCTTTTCTTAATAACTTCTTTAACTGCAAAAGCAAGGCCTATTTCTTCTGTAGAACTTGGAGATGATTAAAGAGAATAAAGAAATTAAGTCCACCTGGAGTCCCCTCCATCCTGAAATGACCACTGTGATAATTTATTGGGAATTTTGCAACATGGAACGTGAACCATGATGATGAGACTTTGACAAAGGGTTAACTTTGGCCGAGCCCAAAATACAATGATGCTCAGGGCAAGAGAGGGAAAAAAAAAATAAGAAAGCAATGAACTTGAAGGATTATTTTGATGAAAACTAGGTAGAACATTGTATGGGATTTTCACACCCCAACTGTCTAGACCAGCTCATAGGAACAGAAGCTGGTATGCCTGCCTTTGCATCCTTATCACCTACCACACCAGGAGGGAGGGATAAAGAGAGGGAAGGAGGGAAGCCCTTGCTGCTACTCACCCTGAGCCCATGCTCATGTGGAACTTGCCTATGTGAAAAGCAGCTTCATTGCACTAGAGCAATTAGGAGTGCTGTTTATCATTGGGATTTTTTTCCATTTGAATTCTTATTGCACACTGGACTGAGAGCATCTTAATACATAACATCTCTGTCCTTAAAGCAGGGCTGGCTGCTGCTCTCGGTCTCACAGGCCAGCTCTCTCTAAGGTATCCCCAGAGCCCACCCTGCTGTGGAATGGTGGGTACTCCCTATTTGCTCAGAGAACCACCAACAGCTTCCACAGGCAGGAGGTATTTGTCCAGCCATTTCACCACAAAATAATGGCACACGGGGAGAAACAGATAATGATGGTTAAGGTTCAGTGCAGTTCAGTACAACAAATATTGATTATGTGTGATGTGTCAGCAGCTGCCTAGCTATGAGTATATAAAATAAAGACATTCCCCCAACTTGAGGATTTCATAGTCTGAACAGGAGAGACAGGCACAGGAGTTATTTCTGTACTGCGTGTTAAGTACAAGCATCCCTGGCACATGGAAGAGAGAGAGGAAGGCTGCTGTCTGCCTTCAGTTAGCTTCCCCTACTCACAAAACTCACTCTGCAGTTTCTCTGATTTAAAGGTTTTCAGTTTGGAATTATTTTTAATCCATTGAGTGCCTATTATATACCACAGCATTCATTAAATGCTTTATAGATACTGTCTCATTTATCAACAACCTCATGTCATGAACATTACTTTCTATATTTTCAGCCTTGTTGAGGTATAATTGACAAATACAAATTGCATACAACCAAGGAGTGCGATGTCATATTTTTTAATATATAGTGAAATTATTACCGCAGTCAAGCCAATGAACATACCCAGCCTCTTTTGGGTGTGTGGTAAGGAGGCTTAAGATCTGCTCTGTTAGAAAATGCCAAGTATGCAATACAGTATTTTTAACTATCATCACCATGTAGCATGTTGATGTTCAGCGCTTATTCATCCCGAATAATTGAAATTTTGTGCCCTTTGGCCAACATCTCTTCATTTTACCACACCCCAGTCCCAGGTAACCACAGCTCTACTCTGCTTTGTACTTGAATTTATCAGAGCCCATGTACAAATGAGGCCATGCAGTATTATTTTTGTCTGTGTCTGTTTTATTTCTTTCAGCATAATGTCCTTCAGCTTCATCCATGTTGTCACGAATGTCTGTTATTATTAGTGAGCATGGTAGCACAGATACTGATTTAATTTTCTTTGGATATATATACCTACCCAAAGGAGAATGCTGGAGCATTGGATAGTTCTAGTTCTAAATTTTTGTGGAAATTCCATACTATTTTTTTCAGAATGGCTGTAAAAATTCACATTCTCATCAGCAAAGTACAAAGGTTCCCTTTTCTCCACATCCTTCCCAATACTTGTCATCTTTCATCTTTTTTATAATTGTAATCCTAAAAATAAGAGGTGACATCTCATTGTAGTTTTAATTTATATTTATCCAATGATTAGTGATTCATATAACTGTTAGCCATTTGCATGTTTGGGAAAATATCTATTCAGGTCCTATACCCATCTTTAAATCAAGTTATTTGATTTTTTTGCTATTGAGTCATGTGAGTTCCTTATAGATTTTAAATATGAAACCATTACCAGGTGTATTTTACAAATACTTTCATTGAATCTGTACTGGGGGCCAGCACTGTGGCTCAGCAGATTAAAGCCCTGGCCTGCAGCACTGGCATTCCATATGGCCACTGGTTTGAGTCCCAGCTGCTCCACTTCTGATCCAGCTCTCTGCTGTGGCCTGGGAAAGCAGCGGAGGATGGCCCAAGTGCTTGGGCCCCTGCACCCGTGTGGGAGAACCGGAGGAAGCTCTTGGCTCCTGGCTTTGGATTGGCACAGCTCCAGCCATTGCAACCAACTGGGGAGTGAACCAGTGGATGGACGACCTCTCTCTCTCTCTCTGCCTCTCCTTCTCTGTGTAACTCTTTCAAATAAATAAATAAATATTTTAAAAAATTGACCACAACTAACAAATACTCAGATAAAGAAATTCATTTGTTTTAAAAAATAAACGTTTGATTAGACTCAACAATATGCTAAGACGTAAGAGAAATAATTTTAAATGTGATTTCAAAGAGTTGAAATTGAAATAATGGCAAAAAATGTGCCACATATATGTAAACATGAAGAAAAATTGGGGCTGGCATTGTGGTGTGCTGGGTAAAACTGCCATCTGTGATGCCAGCATCCTACATGGGTACCTGTAAAAGTCCCAGCTGCTCTGTTTCCAATCCAGCTCTTTGCTAATGCGCCTGGGAGTATAGCGGAGGATGGCCAAAGTGCTTCGGCCCCTGCATGGGAGACCTGGATGAAGCTCCTGGCTCCTGGGTTCAGCCTGCCCCAACCCTGGCCATTGAGGCCATTTGAGGAGTGAACCAGCAGGTGGAAGATTTCTTCCTCTGTGTCTCTCCCTCTCTCTAACACTGCATTTCAAATAAATAAATCCTTAAACAAAAAAGAAAAAGTGGTAATGATCTTAATATTCAGACCTAGTTGAATTCAAGAGCCAAAATATTCATATTTAACCAAAATAAAGAGAACAATGAATATCTAAAAGTAGTGAATAACCACACATCCAATAGCAAATCATCAACATTTATTAATCCCAAATATAAGACAGTGGGGCCTGTGCTGTGGAATAGCATGTTGTACCGCTGCCTGCAGTGCCAGCATCCCTTGTGGACATGAGTTTGAGTCCTGGCTGCTCCACTTCCCATCCAGCTTCCTGCTAATATACCTGGGAAAGCAGTGGAAGATGGCCCAAGTGCTTGGGTCCCTGCACCCACATGGGAGACCTGGAAGAAGCTCCTGGCTCCTGGCTTCTTCGGCCTGGCCTCACCCTGGCCCCGTGTGGCCATTTGGGGAATGAACCAGCAGATGGAAGAGTTCTCTCTCTGCCTCTGCCTCTGCCTCTGCCTCTTCCTCTATATAACTCTTTCAAATAAATAAATTAACCTTAAAAGTGTGTGTGTGTGTGTGTGTGATGGCAGTTCTCTGCCTTTTATATATATATATTTATATTAAATATATATAAATATATATATATATATTTATCCCTTCCTGCACAAATTCCACAGAGGCCTCTCATCCAGCTCTTCGTGATTTGGCTGTACTAGAACACTGACTCTCCATTTACAGTCATCCGCAGTGTGCCTCCCACATGGCATGACCCATGTACATGTGCTGCAGCACTCATTAACGGTCACAACAAATGCCACTTCACCGAGGAAGTCTCCGATGAACGATTATGAACATCCAAAATTTATCTGGGGGCAGTAATCAACTGAACTGCAAAATTTGGGGGAAAATGGCACTATCTGTGTACAAATCAAAGATTTATCACATACGTAATTAAACAAGATGGCGATGTCTCTGTGACCATATTTGTAAGCTAAAAATAAAAAAGAAATATGCAGAAATATACTAAAGGAAATAGTTTTTAATTAACTTTCCCCAGATTATGAAAATGCAAGTAAATAAAAATAATTAAAAATTTGGGAATAAAACATGCATGAAAACCATATATTGGTTTTTTTAAATATAACAATAAATGCTATATAATATGTGTGGAAGAAAAAAAGAGACTAAATCTCAAAGGGAAAAATAAGTAGAAAGGATATTGTCTGGTCATATGAAACAAACCTAGAAACTAAAAACACATATAAAGAGAAAAACAGAAAATGAAATAGAGCACTATTTCTGAAACAAAATTAAATATATACAAAAATTAACAAAATGACTTTAGAGAAGCCTGGATGAAAATCAATTCCTTAATACTGTTGCAACAAGTGGATAGCCATCTAGAAAATAAAATTGAATGCTGTGGCATGGACAACCAATTATCTTTCACCATCCACTCAAATCTGCATTTATCTGAGTACATGTCTTTCTTTCCCTGGTCCCTTCCAGCTTCTGTGGTCATGTGACTAGCCAACTGGATGTTTGAGAATCACTATGAACAGCCGCCAAGAAGTATCCTTAGATGGAAAGGATTTGCCTTTCTTCATCATTTGCTCTGTTGGCTGGATCCAAGTGCTTTGGATGGAGCTGCAGTAGGTATCTTGGACCATAAAGTGACCTTGGAAATGGAAGCAATGACATAGAATACCGGGAATCCTTCTTCATGGTATATTATACCAGTTCTGGACCTCCACTGGAGCGATCTAAAATTCAATTTTGTCTAATGCATCCTTACATTTATTTAATATTCAGCTGAATTTAACCCAACCAAGAAAGTTCCCATTATCCTCATATATCTTACACCAAAATTGGCTCTAGAAATCTTAAATAGTTAAATATAACAAAATAAAAGCTATAAAAATCTGAAAAGAAAATATAAAACAACTTTTATAAAGAAGACCTTTATAAAAATAACACAAAAACAAGAGAATGTAAACTGAAGGGTTAATAAAATTCACCTTTGTAAAAGCTCTGCATGAAAATAAAAACAAAGGGCCGGCTCACTTGGTTAGTCCTCCACCTGCAGCGCCGGCATCTCATATGGGCTCCAGGTTCTAGTCCCGGTTCCTCCTTTTACAGTCCAGCTCTCTGCTATGGCCCAGGAGGGCAGAGGAGGATGGCCCAAGTGCTTGGGCCCTGCACCCACATGGGAGACCAGGAGGAGGCACCTGGCTCCTGGCTTCAGATCAGCGCAGCGCCTGCTGTGGTAGCCATTTGAGGAGTGAACCAAAAAAAGAAGAGCTTTCTCTGTGTCTCTCTCTCTCTCATTGTCTATGACTCTATCTGTCAAATTAAAAAAAAAAAAGAAAGAAGAAGAAGAAGAAAATAAAAACAAGACAAAAAGAAAAATAAAAACTGGGTAAGGAACCAGCGCTGTGGAGTAGCGTGTAAAGCTGCCGCCTGCAGTGCCAGCATCCCATATGGGCGCCAGTTCGAGTTCTGGCTGCTCCACTTCTGATCCAGCTCTCTGCTGTGGCCTAGGAAAGCAGTGGAAGATGGCTTAAGTCTTCGGGCCCCTGCACCCACATGTGAGACCTGGAAGAAGCCCCTGGCGCAGCTCTGGCCATTGCGGCCAATTAGGGAGTGAACCAGTGGATGGAAGCCCTCTCCTTCTCTCTCTCTCTTCCTGCCTCTCCTTCTCTCTCTGTAAATCTGACTTTCAAATAAAATAAATAAATCTTAAAAAAAAAACCTGGGTAAAATATTCGCAACATATTTTGTGTTAGACTACAGCTAGATCCTATGAGCCCTGTTGGGTTATTGTTGGTCAATAGGATCAAACAGCAGCTCATGGAAAAGCAGGTAATGATCATGAAGTTTTTATATAAAAGGAAATGTGAAAAGGGACTTTTGATCCCCAGAACTGCAGCATAATAAATTGATTGTTTTAAGCCACCTAAAAATAATTTCAAAAATGGATATGAATAACTCAAATATCTGAAAAGATCCTCAGTATTCCTCAAAATAAGAGAAATACAAATTAGAACTACTAAGAAGTAGCATTTTTGCAGGTATTAGAATGACAAAAATAAAAAATTTTGATAATACATCCTTTGAGCAAGATTTTAAGGAAACAGGTTTATATATTACTAAGTTAATACAATTTATATTGAGGACAATTTGACTATTTATATACAAGCATGGGGCCAGCACTGTGGTGCAGTGTGTTAATCCTCTGCTTTCCATGCCGGCATCCCATACGGGCACCAGTTCTAGTCCCGGCTGCCCCTCTTCTGATCCAGCTCTCTCCTGTGGCCTGGAAAAGCAGTGGAGAATGGCCCAAGTGCTTCGCCCCTGCACCTGTATGGAAGACCCAGAGGAAGCTCCTGACTCCTGGCTTCAGATCAGTGCAGCTCCAGCCGTTGCTGCCATTTGAGGAGTCAGCCAGTGGAAGGAAGACCTTTCTCTCTGCCTCTTACTCTCACTGTCTGTAACTCTACCTCTCAAATAAGTAAATAAAATCTTAAAAAAAAATACAAGCATACCTAGACCTTGACCCACAAATTCTGCTTCTAGAAACTAATCTACAATGCTTATGAACACCTGTCAAGTGATGTATGCACAATACAAATCACTATGTTACGTAGAAAGGTTGGGAAGGACCTAAACCTTTGTGAGTAGGAAATGGTTAAGTAAAACACAGTACATATATTACCCACTAGAATCCTACACAACTATTAAAAGGAGCTCTCTGTGTCCTGATATAGAGTGCCAAGAGGTACATTGTTGATTGAGGGAGTGCAGAAAAATATAATTCATTTTGTATTTGCAAAAGCAGAAAAACAGATTTACATTCATAAATACATATACACATTTATATTTGCTTATGTAATGAATATATTTTGAAGCACTAATAAGCAGCTAATAATTTGCCTCTAGAGGGCAGAAACTGGCCAGGAAAGAGGAAGTGGGGGAGATGCTCTGGTTTGAATGTGTTCTCCAGTGCTCATGTGTTGGAAACTTAGTCCTCAACACCCCAGTGTTGGAAAATGGGACCTAATAAGAAGTCATGAGGGCTCTGCCTTCATAAATGGATAAATGTCATTACCACAGAAGTGTGTCATCTCCAAAATGGATTGTGATAAAAGCAAGGTGGCGCCCTCTTGCTGGTGCTCTCTCTTGCCTGTCCATGGGATGACACACACAAAGCATTTGAAGAGGGCCTTCCCACCTCTAGAACTGTCAGCCAAATGAATTTCTCTTCATTATAAATTACCTAGCCTCGGGGTAGACGCTGTGGTGTACTGGGTAAAACCGTCACCTGCAGTGCCGGCATCCCATATGGATGCCGGTTCAAGACCCAGCTGCTCCACTTTCAATCCTGCTCTCTGCTATGGCCTGGGATGGCCATAGAGGATGGCCAATAGAAGCTGGCGGCCATTGGAGGGTGAACCAATGGCAAAGGAAGACCTTTCTCTCTGTCTCTCTCTCTCACTCTGCCTGTCAAAAAAAATAAAAAATAAAATAAAATAAAAAAGAGCATGGCCAAAAGAGGATGGCCCTAGTCCTTGGGCCCCTGCACCCGTGTGGGAGACCTGGAGGAGTCTCCTAGCTCCAGACTTCAGATTGGTGCAGCTCCAGCCATTGCAGCCATCTGGGGAGTGAACCATCAGATGCAAGACCTTTCTCTCTCTCTCTCTCTCTCTCTCTCTCTCTCTCTCTCTCTCCCTCTCTCTCTGTATAACTGTGACTTTCAAGTAAAATATATAAATCTTTAAATTACCTAGCCTCAGGTATTCTACAACAGCAGCAGAAAGAATGCTAAAACAGGAGGCTAACTCTTAGGATTCAGCATGGTGAATCCTATGAATTCATATGTGAATGTTCATATATTACCTGTTCATATCAATTACTTAAGTGGGTTTAAGAAGAAAAGGAAAGGCTAATACAACAAAAAAGGTAAAAATTATAGTTTATAGTCTTCAATTAAATGTCTCATTCTGGTTCAATATAAATGGGGAAAATATGTAGACTTTTGATCTCAAGTAAATAAAACATTTTTTACCAATTGAAACTTTAAACAAAAGGAGGAATTTATTTCATTGTATAAAAGCAATAGTTATAGCAATTCCAAAATAATCTGTGTTCTTTAAAGAAAATTAGTAAGTTGCATGAGAACAAAATCTTTGTCATACTCCCAGACATCCCAAGCCTCTGACACTACCTGACCAAGAACAGGGCTCCACAGGGCACCCACAGGTGATCTCAGAATAAATTAAGGCTGTAAGTGGAATCACAAATAAAAGAAACAACTGAAAATGCAGTGCTATAAAGCGTCATTGAAATTCACTCCAAATTCCTTTGCTTTAGTAAATATTAATCTCGATTTCTGTTGTTCTGATTTTCACAGTGTCTCAGGGTCTCACTGCCTTTTTTTTTTTAACCTGGCACATTTGTTGTACTGTTAGTTCTAGAGAACAGACTGGAGGGTTTGCGATTTCTTGGGCAGATTCTCCTATTGTAGCACTTTCCTTTCTCACATACGCACACGCGCACACTCACACTCTTCTCAACTTCACTGTTTGCCGGGCTGCTCACTTCTCATACCAGCTGCTCCTCCCACCTGCTCCACCAAAACATAATGCAAAGCCTCCATCTGATGCACAGAAGGGATCCCAGCTAAGATAAGCCTAAACTTCTGAGGATGTTCTATTCTCAATTGAGGCAGAGGGTGTTGAAAGAGCTCAGAAACTAGGTAGCAGGCATAGACAGAAAAGTAGGAACACTTTGGCATCAAAATGAAAGTATTGGAAATTATGATCCCATTTTCTTTGGGCTGAAGTTCCACAATCCCCTGCTGAGAACAAAGGGCATTTAGTGTTGAAGTCTTTATCTCTTCTGAGGAAGTCAAGAAATGACTGATAGGTATTTGTAGCTGTGGATTCATTCTGAGAGGAGGAGCACGGTGGGGGCAAGAGGAGCAGAGTCACCACACAGACACTGGGAGTCAGGTGAAAGAGGACCAGAGGTGAGCAGCCCGCAGACTCATTTATTTCAGTTGGTACAGCAGCTTATATAGCCAAGGCAGCCAATCCAGTCAAGGGGCGGTTTATGCCCTAACCAATCACAGCCTATTGCCAGGCAGGCTCCATTGCCAGATGGATTCCCAGGGGGTTTCCATAGCCATTCCTGAGTAACTGACACTCTCTTGCCAGTGGCCATCTTGGCATGGCCTTCTCATTCCACCACAGGTATTCTTCCCTTAATTCTAGTGTCTTATTTATCAATCAGCAATGAGGTTTAAAAAGGTCATCCTAGGCACATTTCTCATTATATAAATTTGATTTAAAGAATTTGGATACTCTTAGTTCCTCAGAGAAAATCAGGTGACTGTAGATGTTTTTCTAGATAAACTTTCAAAAGTTGTTCGTAGTAAAGTAGTTCAGTAAGTCTTATGATTGGAATATGGAATTTGAAAACCAATCTTATATTTGTTTAATTAAGATCAGCTACTGATATGAATGTATGCTAAGTTCCATTTCTTAATTTTATGGAATTATGTTATTTTGTTCAATTATTCTTTTATTTTCATTGGAATTCATCTTCTATGGGATTTTAACCCAGTCAAGCCTATGACAATGACTGGAGCCATTGATTGCTAAGGAAAATAGTTGGAGTTGGGAGAAATCAAGTCCATTAGCAAAAGGCAAAGGCAAAAGCTGTGGTAGAGAATTGAGTTGACACAGAACAGAGTAATCTTCTGCCCAGAAGTCTAGGACTCAACCAAATCATGATAGTAATGCAAAAAGATGCATTTGGAGGGCGTACCATCAGATGGGAGGTCTCTGTCCCTCCCTCCCTCTTTCTCTCTCAAATAAATACAGCTTAATTTTTTAAAAAAGGAATTATATGAACAAAGGAAGTGAACATCAGCAGCTTGGGTTTTATTCAAGTGCAGCACTGCCACATGGAAGAAAAGGGAGCCCTATTTGTAAACCTGAGCCTGACTTCCAGGAATTCTCATCATACGTCTTCCAAGACATTTCAATTGATAACATAATCTACACACTTTACTAGGTGGAGCACTGGCATGAACACAACAAACACCATCTGCAACCTTACAGCGCTTATATAATGGGAGGGGCGTGGATATAGTGGTGGATCCAGTAAACAAATAAGTAAACTAATTAAGATGCATGGAAGGAAAACATTGGAGGTTACTATAATACCAGGAAGAAAACAAACAGGAGACGCAGAGGTGATCGGAGACAGAGGACCCATTCTATAGAAGAAGAGCAGTCAGAGAAGACTGCTTGAAGAATGAGGAGTGAGAAGAAGTCAGCTGAGGGGAAAGCTCAGGAAGGGCTCTCTAGACAAAGGGCATAGCACTTGCAATGATCCAGAGGTGAGAAAAACTCAACCTGTTCAAAGAACTGCAGGCAAACCCACAGATGTGGCTTCAAACCAGTGCTTCTCACATAGCTCCAGCTCCCCGCTGGGGCCTATGCCACAGCTCACCACCATCTAGAACGCCTGGCTTCCTACAGTGTCTATGTTGTTCCCTCTCTCATTGCTTGAGAAATTCTGTCTAAACCATTGCCTCCAGCAAGTGAGAAATTGGAAGGAAAGTTTCTTCACAAGCTTTATTTATTTATTTATTTATTTGTTTTGTTTTGTTTTAGTCATAATGATCTACTTCAAATAGGAAACACACCAGGAATTCGTGTAATCAATGGATATGGCTTTGTATGTGTGTCTACAAAAGCTCAGCCCTAGCTTAGAGTCACTGGCCCTGGCTCATACTATTGAGTGGGGCCCAGCTTGCCCCCCATCTAGCCATGTGTGCCCTGCCAGGGCTCAGTAGGGAGAAGTCTCTTTAGAGAGCCACAGCTAGAGGGAGTCAGTGAGTACTCTGACTTGGTGAGAGAACAAGCTGCACAAGAGTAGATTAATCGTGCACTCTGCCATCCATTCTGCCTTGTATTTTTTTGGTGGTAATGCTAATATTTAGAAGATAAGTTATTTTGAACATGAAAAAGGTTTAAATCTTGGGTCACAAACCAGCAATTTTAAAAAAAAAAAAAAACCTTCTTTCCTTCCTATAAACCTAAATAAAATTCAATCTTCATCCCACCAGGTGGTAGAAAATTCAATTTTAATCATTATAGGGTTTTGTTTCTTCCTACTTGCTGCCACCATCAACTCAAGGTCATACAAAGGTCTCCTGGTCTCATGTAGAGAAGCCAGAAAAGGCATTTTCTGAAGGCTGTCAGGCCAGATTGCCCAGAACTGGATTCTGGTACACGTACTCCTGGGAGACATTGAGTGACTAATTTAAGCTTTCTGAGCATTAACAAGATCGTGAGGGTAATTAGGTATTTCATAGGGTCATCAAGTTTATGATGAGTTAATATATACAAGGTTCTTAGAATAATGTCAGGTACTTAAATATTTTTCAATATCAGCATCATCATCATTATCATTATATGATGTGAAAGTATCTGGGTATTCTCCCCAGTAGCTGACCCTCTCTGGTTATCAAAAATGTTCAGGCTCCCAACCCAAAAACTTTCTCACACCCCAAGGCCCTGCCCCCTCTGGCTGGAAGCCCCCCACCTCTGGGGTGTTATCCTTCTCCCAGGACAATGCCTTGGAATGAGCCACAGGCCCTGCCGATTTCCCAACTCTTCCCCCAGGAATCTATTTACAAGGATCTTCCCTCTCTCAGGACCAGAGCAGCATTTTTTGCTTCCCCTAACACCCAACACAGCATCTTCAGTGAGTTTTAACCTTAACAACAAAAACAAACTTCAGAAACTACCATTTCTTACTGCTTGAAAGCAGGCTGGCTTCTTGCTTGGGGAGGAGTCAGGGGAATGGGATGGCACACAGTGAATGAAGAGCCAACTCCATTTTCCTGCCACACTTATCTGTCACTTAGACAATCTGCTAGCTTAGACTGGAGCACCATCCTCCCTGCTGCAAATGTCACACTGTTGACAACAGTATCACACATGAAAACGCACCTGGCCTCAGCAACAGCCGATTGATCAGGCCTGGTTCTGGTGGTCATCCCAGAAGGAAGAGCAAAAGTGCTGATGACAGTGTAAGCTCAAGAGCCCCAAGAAGTCTCATTTTCACAAAAGAGAAAATTTGAAAAGCTCCAAACAATTAGGCAGTGTGGTTTGCGATCTTCACCCATAATTGGGTGTAACTAGAGCTGGGAGAGTCAACAACTTTTAGAACAAATCCTGGAACATTTGCAGTGCAGACAATGATGAAACAAGCACAGCAGGAGGGCACAGGCCAGAGACAGAGAGGACAGGAGTACGGGGAAGATCTACAAGAGCTGGGATGACAATGAACTGAAGTTAGACAATCACTCATGAGGTTCTGGGAGCAGAGCCAAGGGAGGGCTCCCTAGGAGGAGGTGCAGAATAAGACACAGCACTAAGGGGGTTAAGGAGGAGACACCAGTACCCTGGATTTCCTGGATCTAGATCAATCCACCACAGCACCTTGACCTTTAGCCTTCAAGGTTCCATTTCTCTTCACTGACATCCAACCCTAGAAGCACTCTTTAATAGTTTGCATATCATTAGCTCTAGCTCCCGCTCTAAGAGTATGACCCATTTTGTGTTCCAGGTTCATGCCTCTCCCACCTGTTTGGGGAAGATGAGGAAGAGCAAGCAGAATACTCGCTGTGCCTTTCCATCATGTTCAGTCTCTTGTGTCAGTGCTTCCCTGAGCCTGTGCAGCATTCCAGGAAGCTGGAGAGGAACGTGGGATTGGAAGAGAGAGCTCACCTGATCTCTCTCCCCTCTAATGTCTTCCTTGATACCTATCCCAAGTGCCTCCACTACTGATGACCCATTTAAGGCACGAGGGGTTGGTGGTAGAGGGAGAGAAGTCCACTCCTCTGAGCGCTGATGAATTAGGGGAAACAGAAAGATCTGGTCTTTTCTTTAATGGAGTCTGTAAGATGCAAGCTAATGAAATTTTCCCTGTGTCTTGGCTCAAGAGCCAATGAACCCTGCCCTACAACCCTACCAGGCACTGCATCATCTCCTTTTCCAGAGAAGGCAATCTCTTAATCAACTAAGGTAGCCTCCTAATAAAGCCAGCCAATGCCTTTTTTTCCAATGATCTGCAAAGTATCCAAAATAAGTACCACAGGACTCTTTCTCATCCCTTTTATACCCTAAAGATCACGAAGCTCAGTGGGGCTTGCCTCCTATATCTTCACCACATAGAGGCACATTTCACCATGACACATAGCTATATATCAAGCGGGGAAGGAGAGTGGTACAGGAAGGCAGGTAAAGACTCACAGGTGAGAGCTGTGTGTGACTAGGAGATCTTGATTATGGATGATGGAGGACTAAGCCTTGTCTGTGTTTCTTCCACTATCAGTTGGGCCTTACTTTGCAGCCAGGCAAGTGGTCCAGCAACAGAACAGGGGACATGGCAGTGGACTCCAGTTCCATTATTTATTTGCTCTCTCTTACCTTGAGTCACAGTTTCCTCATGCGTAAGATTAGGATAATAATGAGACCTATAGTGCTGATTGTGTGTGAAGTTAATTAAATCATGTATAGAGACCTTGTAACAAAATGCCCCCTGAGTAAGCAGTCAAGAAATGCTAGTTCTCAACTTTCACTTTGCCTTTCCTGTACAAAGCAGACTATCTGCCCTTATTTCTGACTTGAAAGTCTCATTACAAAAAAATCACCGTTTTGAGGGGGTAGTCAAGAAGACAATAACTAAATGTCCTTGATTTATTGGGGAAGGGGAGAGGGTTGGGAATTTTTTTTTTTTTTGAAAGTCAGAGTTACACAGAGAGAGGAGAGGCAGAGAGAGAGAGAGGTCTTCCATCCGTTGGTTCACTCCCCAGATAGCTGCAACAGCTGGAGCTGCACTGATCCGAAGCCAGGAGCCAGGAGCTTCTTCCGGGTCTCCCACGTGGGTACAGGGGCCCAAGGACTTCGGCCATCTTCTGCTATCCCAGGGCCACAGCAGAGAGCTGGATCGGAAGAGGAGCAGCAGGGACTAGAACCAGTGCCCACATGGGATTCCGGCACTTCAGGCCAGGGCAAGAGTTGGGATCTCAACCTTTACTAAGGAACACCTTAGCCTGGTTTGGTTTTATTGAAAAATGATTTATCTATCTATCTCATTAGCCAATTCCAAAGAAATAGCAAAAGTGACCTAGGGAGAGTGGGGCTTCAGAACTGTATATTTCAATATTTTGATAAATGTAAGATAGGTTGTGAAATACCTGGAGCATAAAAGCAATATTTTCTGTCCTCTGAGAATTAACTATATTCTCTTTTGATGTGAGAGTTTCTCTAAGACCATGGGGTCAATTTAAGCAGCATTGTCCTTCTCTGGGTGTTAATGTCTTCACCCTGCAAGTCTCTGGGGTGCCAGGACATCCATCTTGTCTCCACTGGAAGCCACCTCAGAAAGCACCGACTCTTACTATAAGCAGTTCTATGCATGGGATAAAATAGCATTGGGCCATTGTAAATGGAGATGAAGTTGTCATCTCTCCTATGTGGTCTAGACATTGTGAAAAAATATTAAAAAGGACCAACTCTTAAAGACTAAATGAGGGCTCAAAAGTATTGTCTGTTCACATCTTTGGTGATATTTACAAAGCACTTGTTATGTTTATAATCGGACCGATGAGGTGGTCATATTGATGAGAGGAAAAACTAAGCTCTAATGGTTAGCACAGTTTTTAAAAATATATTCTTTACTGTCCTACACTGTTCAAGGACAAGCGCACCCTCCAGGCAACTGGTATATTTAACAGAAATCAGTTTATCAAAAGAAAAATCAATTCTGTACTAATCCACTAGCAGTAGACTGAAGGGCCGTGGAAGATACCAATCTCAGGGTGCATAGAGCATGGAAGACAAGAATGAACTGCATGAAAGACTTCAAGAACCAGCAGCTGGTAGTCTGTGTGATTCCAACTGCTGAGGGAAACTTGGGGTCTTAATTGATCAGAGGGTCTTGGGAACAGAACAGAGTAGGGAAGGCACTGCAAAGGTGACAAGGGCAACAGAAGTAAATGCCCAGAGATGGAAATGAGCGTAGACTTGGAGACAAGAAAAATATGCCTAGAAAGTAATCCACTCCAACAGTCCATCTCAAAACCTTGGCATTTTGATTCCAGCTACTATTTTTTTTTATTGTTTAACTCTGGTATTGTTCATTTCTCCTTTATCTATGGTTGAATCTAGCTTGTATTAATATAAAGATGTGTTAAGGATTCATCTTATACTTTTTGTGTCTATTTCTCCCCGTAGATGGTTGGACAGAAGCTTGATCATTGCCCAGTGACTGGGAAATGCTTCAATGGCTTACCCCTATTTAGGTCTTTGCTAGTTTCACTGCATCTTTTCTAAGTTCTCCACTGGCTATTGATCTGAAAGCTGTACCACTAACATCAAATTTTCATTTCAGCCTTGCTTGCACTGGGACCACCTGAAATCATGGAGCACGGCTCCCACTACTGGAAATTTTGACATCTGAATAAGGCATGAACTGAGCATCAGGATTTCTAGAAATTCCCAGAGTGATTTCAACACGCTTGAGAAGCATATTTGGGACAATGAAGAATAGGGAGACTATTGGGGGAAAGATCCATTGAGAAAGCTATCCTTGCCATTTTAAGTTGTTTATCTCAGTATTATGATCACATTAAACTAGCAAACTACATATGCATATCAATAGAAATTTATCTGCTGGAAAAACTAGGAGAAAAATGCTCTAATTTTTTAGATCATTACTATTACCTGATATTAAGTAAAACAAATTTTGAATTAGAGGAAACATTTATGCTATGTCCAATATTAGAATCAAAATGTTTGAAAAAGAATATGTTAATAGCTTCTATTGTTTTAAATTTATTTATTTTTACTTGAAAGGCAGAGAGAGATGACAGACAAACCAAATTCTGGTTCACTCCCCATATGCCCGAAATAAGTGAGGCTGGGCCAGGCTGAATCCAAGAACTTGGAATTGAATTCGGGTCTTCTGTGTGAATGGCAGAAATCCAAGTACTTGAGGTGATAAGCCACCATATACTGCTTCTAGTGGTGTGCTGGAAGAGGAAGCAGAACAAGGACTTGAGCACAGGTACTTCAATATGGGTACAGGCATCCTAACTGCTGCACCAAATGTCTGCACCATTTAATTATATTTTTTAATGTTTAATTTATTTATTTTCATATATTTGAGAGACAGAGACAGAAGTCTGGACAATTTTAATATAGCATATGTGTAAGTTTCAAAAAAAAATGAACACTGTATAGCGAAGGGTACTTCAAAAAGTTCGTGGGATATGGAATTAAAAGATAAATTTATGTGGCCAGTGTCATGATGCAGCAGGTTAAGCCATCACGTATGATGCTACCATCCCATGAATACAGCTTTGAGTCCCACTGCTCTACTTCCAATCCAGCTCCCTGCTAATGCACCTAGAAAGGAAGTGAAATATGGCCCAATTGCTTGGGCCCCTGACACCCAAATTGCTATATCAGACAGCTTTGGGCCAGGCTGAAGCCAGGATCCAGGAGCTCCATGCTGGACTCCTACCTACAGGGTGACAGGGACCCAGGCACTTAGGCCATCATCTGCTGCCTTCCCAAGAGAACTGACAGGAAGCTGCACCATAAGCAGAGCAGCTGGGACTGGAACTGGCAGTCCTATATGAAATGCTGGTGTCACAAGCAGTAGCTAAACCTGCTGCATCATAACACCAGCCACCAACTAGGCAGTAAATTTGGACTGATTTTTATGACTTTATCCACCGTGCTGAATTCCAAATATAATAAATTCAAATGTTTGCATTTTTAGCTTATATTAATAAAATTGCCTTATACCTTAAAGCATAATTCCAATTACAGTTTTAGGAAATTCCAACTGGTCTCTATTGCTTTTAACATTGGATCCTAAGTTCTCAGCCTGGCGTGTAAGATTCTGCAATCCATTTTATAAGACTGAAGCCTGATTTTTTCATCTGGTTGCTCATTACCTCCTATACCTTTCCCATTCCATTCAAACTCCATCAAACTTTAGTCCAAGTAATCCAACAAGATTTTTCTCTACCCATTATCTTAGCCTACACAGTTTTCCTGCCTAAAAATGCTTTCTCCCAGTCTTGCTTAGCTTGGAATTTGCCTCATCCTTTCATACCCACCCCAAATGTCACCCCTTTTACAAGAATTCCTTGATTCCTTAATTTCAATCTGTTCGTCCTTGGAATTTTGCTAGAATGATACCTTTTCATTGTTTATATTGTACCTACTTGTACGATAGTTATTCCTTCATTTGTTTTATTCTAACTAAAATTTGGACACATTCACCATAGAAACATGTTTTTTCTTCAAACATGTATTTCCAACCATGCCAAAAGCAGAATTTCTCAACATATGTAGCAACATCATGTAAGAACTTCTTAGAAATTTGAATTTTCAGGCCCTACCCCAGATCTATGGAGCTAAAAACGGTAGGAGAAGAGTTAAGCAATCTTTTTTGTTCAACTTTTTAATTTTGAAATAATTATAGATTCATGGAAAAGTGCAAAAAAGTGTTCAAAGAGGTCACCTGTACCTTTACCATAATGGGATAACATTATGCATCACTCAAACAATTTTAAAACCAGGAAATTGACACCTGTATAATCTATAAAACTTATTCAGATTTCACTCTCTGTATGTGCATGTGTGTGCACATACATGCGTGGTGTACCACATGTGCAATTTTATCACATTGTAGCATAATGTTACCACCACCACTATCATAACAAGATCTCCTTATGGGAAGTTTTTACAGCCACACCCATCATTGCTTCCATCCTGAACCCCTGGCAACACCTAATCTACTCTTGTAATTAGGTTATTTCATGAATGTTACATAAAGGGAATCATGCCATATCTATCTTTTTGAGATTGGTGCTTTGTGACTCAGTATAATTTCTTTGAGGCCCACTCAATTTGTGTTCATCATTTTGCAATCATTTTTATTACTTAGCAGTGTTTCATGATGCTATGGTCTGAAAGTCTATAATCCATAAATTGAAACCTATTCCCTCCTAATGGTATTAAGAAGTAGAGGCTTTGGAAGGTGATTAATTCATGGGAATGTCCCTATAAAGGATGCCCAAAGAAACTTGTTCATCCCTTCTAGCACGAGGACACAACGAGAAGGTTTCCCATCTGTGTAGAAAGAGCGGCCCACACCAGACACCCTGTCTGCCAGTGCCTTAACGTTGGACTTCTCAGCTTCAATAACTGAGCAATAAACATCTCCCTGTATAGATTACTCGGTCTAAAGTATTTCGTTATAGCAGTCCAAATATACCAAGACACATAGTGGATGTTCAACAGGTTGTTTGACCATTTGTTGATGGAAGGATAATTTGGGTAGTTTCCAGTTTGGAACTATTAAGAGCAAAGCTCCTAATGATATGCACAAGCAAGTTTTTTGCCTGCAAAAGCTTTCATTTCTCTGGCATGTATGCCCAAGAGTACCATTGCTGGATCATATGATAGGTTCATTTCTAATTCTGAAAGGAACTGCTAGAGTAGTTTTACCATTTGGTAATCCCACTAGCAACATATGCATGATCTAGTTTCTCTCATCTTTACCCGTGTTTGGTGTTATCACTGTTTTTTTCCTTTTAACTATTCTGATAGATGTGAAAGGATATCTCATGATGGTATTAATTTTAATTTCTCTAATGGTTAATGATGTTGATCTTTTCATGTGTTTATTTGCCATTTGTATGCCTCCCTTCAATGAAGTGTCTGTGCATACTATTGATTCATTTTTCAGTTGTAGTTTTTACTGTTGAGTTTTATCTGCAATTTATTTTATCATCCTTTTAAATTAGTCTTAATCAGAGCAAAACTTTTTACTTTTAATGAAGTTGATGCACTTTTTCCTTTTAAGTATTATGCTTTTGATGTCAATAGTTCTATGCCTAGTTCTAGATCTCAAAGATTTTCTCTCACGTTTTTCAAAAGTTTCATAGTTTTGGCTTGCCTTTAAGTCTGTGATCCATTTTGAGCTGATTGAAAAATTAAGTGTAAGGATTAATTAGTTAGAACCTTAATATGCTTAGTAAATCAACTTACTGATTTAAGATCTTTTCCTAAACCTAAGCACTGAGCCCTCTCATCACTGCTTGTGTTGTATCCTACAAGTTTTGATATGTTGTCCTTTCACTGTTGTTCAATTTTATGTATTTTTAAATTTCCTTTGAGATTTTCTCTTTGACTCATGGATTATTTAGAAGCACGTTGTTTAATTTAAAAATACTTAGAGATTTTCCTGCCATTCTTCTGCCAGTGATTTCCAGCTCCATTCCGTTATGATCAGAAAGCACACTCTGTGTGATTTAAATTCTCTAAATTGATAGATATTTCTTTCATGACCCAGGATATGATCTGTCTTGGTGAATATTCCTTGGCACTTTACTGGAATGTGCATTCTGTTTCTGTGGGAGGGAGTCTTCCAATTTGATCCTATTGTTTGATGGTGTCGCTCAGGTCTACATTCTTGTTAATATCCTGTCAGGTTCTATCCATTGCTGAGAGGGGGTGCTGGTGCCCCATGCAAAGGCATTCTGAGCTTTGGCAAGGCTCCAGGTGATTCTGATGTACCCTCAAGTTTAAGAACACTGGCCCAGAGCATAGTAACTCACTTTTTCATAAACTATAAATTAGGATTGTTCTTTTATGAGCATGATACTGTGTTTGGTGAATACAGAAGATTTTCCTAGCTAGAAAGGTAGGACCATAGGGAAGCTCTCATCCTGTTTTCCCATATGTAACTACAAGAAACACTTAGTCGCCCCACAGCTGCTTCCCATGGAGACAAGTGTACTGCACATGGAGGAACAGGAGTGGTATTTACCAGAAAGCTTTGGAGTTTCAACTAAAGCTAAGTTTTAAATAAACTCAAAGCCAAAATTTACACTTAAGTGGAGGTCTATTTAATTCCTTAACCTGAGGAGAGCGGCAAGATGGCAGAATAGGAAGGGAGCACAAAGATAGTCCGGGAAGACACAGTTTAATAACAGTGGAGATACTGCAGGGTCAAGGAAGAGTAGGGGAAGAAATAGCAGAGGAAACTCTTCCGGAACTAGTGATTCACAGTGGACCTGCATGGAGAGCGTGGGAGCCCAAGTTCGGGACACCAGAGGCAGAATCAACACACCAGCGCTGGAACGCGAAGTGAGCCAAACCTCCATAGCCCGAGACACCAGCGGGCAAGCGGAAAGAGGAGGCTAGAGGGAATGAGGCTTGAAACTCCGTGGGGAAAATTTCACCAGGCTAACTAGAAGAGAGAGAGAGAAAAAAAAAAGTGACCAATACGGACACGAGTTTCTCTCTCTCTCCGCTCACCTCTCAAAGGCGAGCAAGACAAAGAGCAGGCGCCATTTTGGACATACGTCATAAGCAGGGCGACCTCAGGTCTGCACCGGCCCTGAGCCTAGCAGAAAAACCTGACTCTGGGGGGAGAGGTGAAATAACAGGAGATTAGCATCTAACTTGGCAACCCAGTGGGAGACTGCAGGAGAATTGGAGCCCACACTGAGGGCAGCAGAGATTCCCTGTGTGGTCCTTGGGAAAGAGCTTCCGATCTCTGGCTCCTGTGGGTATATCATTCGCCTGCTAACTACCTCCAATTACGTTCAGCTGTGCGGATTTACTCCCCTTTTGAATCAAAAAAAAAAAAAAAGAGAGAGAGAGAGAGAAAGAAAGAAAGCGAGATTTACCACGCCTAACCTGGGAGTGTCATCTTTGACACACCCTCAACCCTGAGGAACCAAACACAGCTCTCAGGCCACACTCATCTCAAGCCTCTAAGGCTCCACTGAAAGCAGACAGTCCACTTAATATAGAGCCATAGTGTAACAAGAAAAAACACCACAGTGAAGAAACCAAATATCTCCAACATGCCAAACAACAAACGCAAAAACCGAGGTAACAAGAACAAGGAAGACACTATGACGCCCCCAAATGAAAAACACACCCCAATTCAAGATTATGAAGATGATGAGATCGAAGAAATGCAAGAAGCGGATCTCAAAAAATTGATAAGAACATTAAGAAGTTCTCAAAAACAAATTCTTGAACTACAGAAATCCTTAATGGACAAGATACAAAATCTCTCTCGTGAAAATGAAATATTAAGGAGGAATCAAAATGAAATGAAACAACTAGTAGAACAAGAAACTGTGATAGTGATGAGAAATCATAATGAAATGAAGAATTCAATAGATCAAATGACAAACACATTAGAGAGCCTTAAAAACAGAATGGGCGAAGCAGAAGAGAGAATATCAGACTTAGAAGACAGAGAACAGGAAAGGAAACAGGCAAACCTAAGAAAAGAAGAGGAAATTAGAAATCTAAAAAATATTGTTGGGAATCTACAGGATACTATTAAAAAACCTAACATTTGGGTTCTAGGAGTTCCTGAAGGCATGGAGAGGGAGAAAGGATTAGAAGGCATTTTCAGTGAGATACTAGCAGAAAATTTCCCAGATTTGGAGAAGGAAAGAGGCATCTTAGTACAGGAAGCTTATAGAACCCCTAATAAACATGACCAAAAGAGATCCTCAACACGACATGTTGTAATCAAACTCACCACAGTGAAACATAAAGAAAAGATTCTAAAATGTGCAAGAGAGAAACATCAGATTACTCTCAGAGGATCTCCAATTAGACTCACAGCAGACTTCTCATCAGAAACCCTACAAGCTAGAAGGGAATGGCGAGACATAGCCCAGGTACTAAGAGAGAAAAACTGCCAGCCCAGAATATTATATCCTGCAAAGCTCTCATTTGTGAATGAAGGTGAAATTAAGACTTTTCATAGCAAACAGAAATTGAAAGAATTTGTTGCCACTCGTCCTGCCCTGCAAAAGATGCTTAAAGATGTGTTACACACAGAAACACAGAAACATGGTCACCAATATGAAAGAAGGTAAAGGAAGGAAACCTCACAGCAAAAGATCACAGGAAGCTCAATTTCTCTTTGACATAGAATTAAACTCTGATGCCCTGTTAAAGCAATGTGTTAAAGTAATGTACTATGTTCTCTTGATGTCTGTTAAATTCTAATTGTTCAAAAACAGCTGCATTTTTATTAAGAGCTATGGGTTATTGAAATATGTGCTTATTTTCAAAGATTTGAATAATCACCTGTGACAATGATCAAATTTGGTCTATATTATGTCATGATTTTAAGGAATCTTATTTCAACCAGATATTTTGGATTTTGAGCCTTCTTGGCATTCTTGACAGGCATTCAAAAGATCAAAGTTTCAAACAATCTGGTCTCTAAAATTTCCAGTAAATCTTGGACTTTGGTTTTTCCAGTTTGGGCCCAACTGAAAAAATCGAAGGACCTATGTCTCTCATCTTATAGAGACACCAACTAATCAGGCTATTTGGATTATATTAGAAGTACTGTCAAGATGTGACGTGGTACTAAATTTTAAGTTTCTATAATGGAAAATGCTATTAATACAAATGTTTGAGAATTAAAAAGTCTAATGATCTTGTGTTACTAGACATGATAGTTATCTTAATGAGAAAGCCCCAGAGGCCTAAAGGGTTAAATACTTGTAAAATCCTACAGGTGCTTTCAAAAATACTGTGAAGTAAGCAAGTGCCTCTTGTTGGTTGATGAGTTTATAATTTTAAACATGGCAACTTAAAGTCTTTTGTCATCCACAGTTATATATGATTTGCTGCTCATAAAACTAAAGCATTGTTGGTTCTGTGTTTAGCTGTCCTCCTATAGATTCCTATGGACTTTTTCCAACCACTTCTATTGTATTCAGTACTTTGGGATGGCTCTGTAAACAGATGAAGCCAATAATGTATTAACAGTACCAACTGAGAGAAAGTATGGTTAACTGAGGTTACTAAAAACAAAAAGCAATTCAAATCAATTGGCAATCTACAAAAAGAGTTAAATATTTTAAAAGCTATTATTAAAATTGCTATATTGGTCTATTATGCTATGTTATATGTGTGTACATATTGTATGTCCACATGGGAAAATTTTATTAAGAGTTTTATTTTAATTGGCTTATAGATAAGATTGTCCATAAATTTAAGCTGCTAAAATTAATCAAAGATACATTTTAATTCGTGTGACCTGAATCTCTACATCATATGTTTTATACTTGTTGGTAGAAAGAAACTAAAAACATTTTATATGGTTGTGCTTAAGTTTACTTGTTAAACAAACTACACCATGTTAGATATTTAAGAGGTGTTTCCAAATACATGATTCTTAAAATTTATAGAAGGCACTGGACCTTCTGGTAAATGTTTTCTTAAGTTGTTATTCAATGGTTGAAACTATTTGCTAAGTATTCATGTAATATTGCTATTGTCAGCAAGCGATCTAGGACTTGCTCCCTCATTTCTCTATTCTAAGCCCAACTTGTTCTTTCATTTCTCTATTCTCCTCAAGGTAGGAAACTAATTCTATTATAAAGGAATCTGTAGGACGCACAATTTAATCTTTAGACCTTATAAAAGAGATGGCTAACATTTTTCTGTAATAGCATAGCCAAAATAAGAGCTTAAATTATAATCTCATAGCTAGATTTACTTCGCCACCAGCGAAGTAAACAGTAAGTAGAAAAAACCTCCCTTTCAGACCAAAGGGAAAGAAAGTTTTAAAGTGAGAATATAATTTTCCTCATGGGCATTGTCTACCTTAGAAAAACTACTACAGAACATGCCTGTGACTATAGACTTGTAGTTCAGGACACCGAAGATGAGAGATGGGACTTGGGCACTCCCTTGACTTGCATCCTCTGGTCTGCTTTAACAAAACCCAGGAGGAAAAGAAAGCTAGGCATCAGAAGCAAGGGGTGGCAGGCCTATTAATGGCTGATCTGTATGGTGATCTGCCCTCAAGGAGACCCAACAGGCCAGTCCACTGCAGTGGCTTTCAATGTGGTAAGCCTGGGCTTCAGCAGAAGTCAGCTTGTGAAGAGCCCTGGCAGCTCTGCCAAGAGTTGGATCACTGGAAATGGACCTGCCCTGGAGTCGAAGGATGCCCAGGTCAGAGCCACAGATCCTAATGGCTCTAAACTGAAAAGCCCTTCACTCAGCCCAACTTCCAAAGTGACCACTGCAGCTGAGGGGATGGCCAAGTAGGGTCAGCAACATTGCAGGCAGAACTGTAAATTTCTTGTTAGAGATGCCCCCTGCCTTTACCTGGCCAGCTCTCCTCCCAGGCCAGCCAAGTAATGAAAGTCAACAGAGTGCCTTCCCCTAGGAGGTTCACACCTCCCTTAGGATATACCCCATGTGAAGAGATAGATAGGTCTGGGCTTCTTAACTTACAAGGCCTAAGACCCAACAGATTATTATCAAGCCCCTTCTATCAGGTTCTATTTGCCTCTCAATCAGAAAACTTAATTGTAGCTTAGACAGCACCTTTCTTAACTCCTCTAATAAAGACTCTGTCCTTTGTTCTAGACCCTGTCTAGCGCACTTGGGCCTCATTTCTTTGTAATCATAACCTCTACTCTACCACCATTGGCTCTACTCCCAACCTGTGTGTACTGATGGTCCTCTTCCCCACTTAATGCTGTATAATTGTTCAAACCTGGTAAATGCCACTCTTAGGATCATTGGTTACTATCCTCACTCTGTCTTTTATGACCTTGTCTAAATATGATCAGAGTCAGCAAATTTGGAAGGCTTCCATAGCCTTGGCAACTCATGAAGGGAGCCTAGAGTGGTTACTGGTGCCATAAACTAGAGTGTCAATTTGTTGGTTCAACAACAGGAGTCACTGTGCACTTGCTCCTCATGTGGGATCTCTGTCCTTAATGTGCTGTACATTGTGATTTAATGCTATAACTAGTACTCAAACAGTATGTTTCACTTTGTGTTTCTATGTGGGTGCAAACTGTTGAAATCTTTATACTAAATTGATCTTCTGTATATAAAGAGAATTGAAAGTGAATCTTGATGTGAATGGAAGGGGAGAGGGAATGGGAGAGGGGAGGGTTGCGGGTGGGTGGGAAGTTATGGGAGGGGGAAGCCATTGTAATCCATAAGCTGTACACTGGAAATTTATATTCATTAAATGAAAGTTTAAAAAAAATTCCTTAACCAATTATTTTTGAAACTGTTCAGTTTATTTACATGGATATTTAGTCATTGACTATTTACCAATCTTCTCTCACAGCCCAAGGCCTGCATCAGGTGCTATTCCTATAGAGCAGAGAATAAAATAGAGTTTATAATATAAGAAAATAACTATTATAATCATCATTGTAATAAGTATTACCAAAAATATGCAGGAGAAGGTGTTTAGTCTAGAGGTTATGATGCAATTAACCCATATTGGAGAGTCTCAATGCCCAGCTCCAAGTTCTGACTTCACCTTCTCCTCAGTACAGACCCTAGAAGGCAGAAATGATGGCTGAAAGAACTGGGTTTCTGCCAATCACATGGGAGACATGGGTAGAGTTCCTATCTCCCGGCTTTGGCCCTAGCCCAGCCCTAGGCTCTGCCCCAGCCCCAGCCATTGCAGGCATTTGGGGATTGAATCATCAGATGAAAACTCTCTCTCTCTCTCTCTCTCTCTCTGTGTGTGTGTGTGTGTGTCTGTCTGTCTGTCTGTCTCTCAAATAAACTAATACTAAAAAGATGTATTGAGTGCTACAATAGCATATAGCAGTAGGCCTAACCTTGTTCAAGGATATTAGGGAAGATTTTCCTGATTGACAGGTAATCTGAGATTTAAAGGATGAATCAGACTTGGTCTAATGAATGGGGGAGGGGAAGAGAATGAGGTTGAAATCAAGGAAAATGCATTTCCCAAGAACTAAAAGAAATAGGCCTTATCCTGGGACTAGAAGTAAAGGTGTAGTAGCAAGAATGCCCAAGGTAATGGTAGCAACTGAAAGCAGTGCCCATTACCTGAATTGGTCTATGTGGAGATCGCAGCTTCTAGCCTGCTCCACTGCATCTCACCAAGCCCAGGAGCCTGATCACCTGGAAAATCACAACAGGCTCCACTTAACTGAACCCAACTGTGTTCTGGGAACAGAACCAGGAACGCTCTGAGCATTCACTCCGGCATTGTGTCGGGTCTGCATCCAACAATTTGGTTTCTACTCTGATGAAGGCCACAAAGGGATATTTAAAAGGTAAATGGTAAAGCAATTGCATTCTGCATTTGGCGACCTTCCTCTGTTAACCTGCAGGCACTGGAGGAGAAAACCAGAGATGTGAAAGCAAGTTAATGTTTGTAGAGTGCTTCATGTGCCAGGCACTAGACTGGGAGTACTGCAGATTACCCGTGTTTATGTCTCCTGATTTTCACAATTCCCCAGGAAACAGACATGTTCTCTCTCATTTTAAGGCAGGGAAAGAAGACTTAGTAAAGTGAGGTGGTTTTCTCAAGGTGGAACATAGTCAATGCCAAGTCAAGAGCTGAACGCAGAGTTTTGTGTGAAAACAAGCGAGGCAGTTTTGCACTGGGGCTGCTACCCTGGGCTCTGAGACCCATTGCAGGGACACCAGCTCCCATCGCATCCCCTCTCATTGTCATTCTTCTACACACCTAATCAGTCCTCGGGTTTACTCCAACCCTTAGCCCTGGTGTCAGCCTCTCTGGTTCTCCCTGTCACAGCCACCAAAACTCCTTCTGGAACACTCAATAATCAAAGATGCACTTCCATGGGTGCTGGTTCTAGTCCCAGCTGCTCCTCTTCCAGGCCAGCTCTCTGCTGTGGCCCGAGAAGGCAGTGGAGGATGGCCCAAGTGCCTGGGCGCCTGCACCCGCGTGGGAGACCAGGAGGAAGTACCTGGCTCCTAGCTTCAGATCAGTGCAGCTCAGGCCGTTGCTTCCATTTGAGGGGTGAACCAATGAACAAAAGACCTCTCTGTCTCTCCCTCTCACTGTCTGTAACTCTATCTCCCAAAATAAATAAATAAAACATTTAAAAGAAAAAAAAAAAAGCTGCACTTTCTTCCGAAAGCCTGAAAGTCTATTTCGTAAGTATGATGTTGAGAATTCATCAAGCCAGGCATATCACTCTAAGAAAGTTCAAAACTATTATGTTACTTCCTTTGTCATGATGATGTATACAGAATCTCAGGACGCAATGGTCTAAAGGAAACATTTGCAGCTCTGCTACTGATATATCATTCTGCTTCAAGATCTTATTGCTACTGTATTGGTACAATTTTATTTGGATTCAAATATGACTTTAGGGGAATGTGAGATCTGTGAAACATATTTATGCAGCTGCAATAAAAGAATTGAGATGGCTGTGGAGGGAGCAGAAGGGAACAAAACACCAAAAGATGCCAAGAGTTTCTGTGGCTATTCTATTTCTGTTACCTGGGCTGGGACTCATACAGGAATGATTTCCTAAAGAATACAGATAAAAATTGAAAAGCCAGGACATAATTTCACATGGGAATAACATTGTATATAGTGTTTGTCCTTCTCTGGACAAAAGGCATATAACAATATTTTCTAAGTCCTCATGAACCCATTTATAGTGACTTTAGGTTTTAATCAATTGTTAGACACACACACACACATACGCACACACAGAGCCACAATTTATCCAGGCAGCAACAGGCACTGTTGAGTAGAATCAGTGTGAAAACATATGAATGCAGTTCCCAGAATAAAGTAGTTGAATTTGATGGAAATGAATCTTTCTAAATCTGTGAAGCTCTTGCATTTTTTTCCTTATCTTTGGAACAAAGCACCAAATAGGCATTAGAGTTTTTTAAAATATATTTATTTATATATTTATTCAAAATGCAGAGAGACACTCCCCGACGGCCACAATATTCCAGGCTTAGCCAGGCCAAAGCCAATAGCCAGGAATTCCATCCTGGTCACCCACTCAGATGGCAGGGGCCCAAGTACTTGGGTCATCATCCCAAGGCTGATTAGCAGCGTGCTGGATTAGAAGCAACGAGGCCAGCACTTGAACCCACACTCTGATGCAGGATGCTGGCAACATAGGCAGTGGCTTAACCCACTGTGCCACAACACCGGCCCCAAGCATTAGTTTTCAGTGGATTAATTTTGAACGCTTTTTTAAATTTATTTTTTGTTCTTTTTGTACTCCAAGCAAGTAAACATTTTACAAATCTCAGCACTGAGGTGTCATCACTGCCCAGGCCAATGGAGTCCTGAAGATTCAATGCAAGAGGAGGAGAAAGCCTGCCCCCTTCGGCCCAGTAGCTCCCCGGCAATGCTGGCAGAGTCTGACATTGCTGGGAAGTAAAACATTTGGTTGCCTATGTGGCATTTGGCTTTGAACTCTGGGTATTACACTTAAAGCCGGTGTGTGTCCTTAGAGGAAAAATGCTGCCAATAGGAATATCAGCTTGACTCCCAGCAACCTCACTTTGCATGGCTCATTCCATGCTGCTGTTTAGACGAGAGGACACTCCGAGTCTCTGGGAGAGGAAAATCACTTGGGCAAAGGCTGCTAACCGTTCTTAGGAAAAACTCTAAGATTTGACCTTTTCTGAGATCACCAGCTTCAGGCAAATATTTAAGTGGGTTCAAACTGAAAAATCGACCCAGTTACTACCCTGGCCTTCTAGAGGGTGCATACCTGTCTGCCTTGATACTTAGGTAGGGGAGAAATCTTGTCATGGTTGGTCGAAGAGTAGACAAGCTAAGAAGTCCGAGGCTGGCCGTATCTATAAACCATTATGTGTATCCACCTCCTCCAGCCAACGCCTTTTTTTTTGTTTGTTTTTAAGATTTATTTATGGGGACGACGCTGTGGCATAGCGGGTAAAGCCGCCGCCTGCAGTGTCGGCATCTCATATGGTCGCCGGTTCGAGTGCCGCCTCTCCATTTCTGATCCAGCTCTCTGCTATGGCCTGGGAAGACAGCGGAAGACAGCCCAAGTGTTTGGGCCCCTGCACCCGTGTGGGAGACCCTGAGGAAGCTCCTGGTTCCTGGCTTCAGGTCGGCGCAGCTCCAGCCGTTGCGGACAACTGGGGAGTGAACCAACAGATGGAAAACCTCTCTCTCTCTCTCTCCCTCTCTCTCTTTCTCTCTCTCTCTCTCTGCCTCTCCTTTTCTCTCTGTGTAACTCTGACTTTCAAGTAAATAAATAAATCTAAAAAAAAAAAAAAAAAAAACCTAGGCCGGCGCTGTGGCTCACTAGGCTAATCCTCCACCTGCGGCGCCGGCACACTGGGTTCTAGTCCCAGTCGGGGCGCCAGATTCTGTCCTGGTCGCTCCTCTTCCTGTCCAGCTCTCTGCTGTGTCCTGCAAAGGCAGTGGAGGATGGCCTAAATGCTTGGGCCCTGCACCTGCATGGGAGACCAGGAGAAGCACCTGGCTCCTGGCTTCGGATCAGCGCAGCGCCAGCTGTAGCGGCCATTTGGGGGTGAACCAACAGAAAAGGAAGACCTTTCTCTCTGTTTCTCTCTCTCACTGTCTAACTCTGCCTGTCAAAAAAAACAAAAAACAAAAACAAAAAAAACCTAGTGAGTACAATTTAAAAAAAATAAAGATTTATTGCTTTATTTGAAAGGCAGAGTTACAGAGAGGCAGAGGCAGAGAGAGAAAGAGGGAAAGGTCTTCCATCCACTGGTTCACTACCCAAATGGCCAGAACAGCTGGAGCTGTGCTGATCCAAAGCCCGGAGCCAGGAGCTTCCTCAGGATCTCCCACACACATAACCAAACAATCTAAGAACAAACATATAAAACCAATGTGACTCAAGAAATACAACAGTACTTCAAGAATTTGTTTTTTTAAAAAAAGTGGAATTAAAATAAGCTTGAGGCCATCACTGTGGTGTAGAAGGTTAAGCCATCGCCTGCAGTACCAGCATCCCATATGGGCTGGCTGCTCCATTTCCCATCCAGATCCCTGCTAATGGGCCTGGAAATGCAGCAGAGAGTGGCCCAAGTGCTTGGGCCCCTGACCCATGTGGGAGTGCCAGAAGAAGCCACTGTGGCCATTTGGGTAATGAATCAGCGAATGGAAGATTCTCTCTCTCTCTCTTTCTCTCTCTCTCTCTCTCTCTCTCTCTCTGTATCTCTGGCTTTCAAATAAATAAATAAATCTTAAAAGGTAGGGGAGAAAGAAAAATGTTTAAGTGTCAAAAAAACTGAAATCTGTGCATAGATGTTTCCTAATATGCACTTTCTGTGAACTTTCAGAAGTATCCTCCCCTGCACGGACCACTGATGTGCTGCGAACATTCCGACCCCAGATATCCTTACTGGAGACAGGCAGATGAACAGGACTTAAGCTGTACCTTGAGGCGGACCTTGCAATAAATCTAAGCTTTAAAATAGTTCAGTAGCTAAGAAATAAGACAACAAACAAGACTCTTCAGGTGGAATAAACCACTGAGTCAAGGAGACAAAACTGGCAGACGTCAGCAAAGCTCAAGGCCAGGCGTTTGGTCCATGTGTTAAGAGGCTTGTGTCCCACATCAAAGTACCTGGGTTCAAGTCTCTGCTCCGGCTCCTGGTTCCAGCTTCCTGCCAATTGCATTCCCTGGGAAGCAGCAGATGACGACTTAGGTAGCTGAATCCCTGCCACCTACCAGGGAGGCCTAGATTAAATTCCCATCTCCTGCTTTGACCTAGCCCAGCCCTAGCTGTTGTAGACACTCAGAAAATAAACCAAAGGATAGGAACACTCACTCGCTTGTGCACTCTCTCTCTGCTTCTCAAATTAGAGAAAAGAAAAGCACAGAGTGGCCAGTGGTTCTTAATTTGTCTGTAAGCAATTAGGAGCCACTGAAAGGATCTGTAGGTGCCTTCGCGATGTAACTTGAGTACACTGTAGGAGACGCATTGGTGTGGAGAGGAAATGAAAAGCAGAGGGACAATTCAGAAGCCAATATTGATGGTGAAGATGGCATCTAAGAGGAAAGCAGATTTAGAAATCGAGTCATTTTTAAAATGTTTTAAGGTAAGCAAATTTCATGTATTTCATGTATACAGGTTTAGAAATGCAGTGATACTTCCCACCCCACCCTCCTGCCTGCCCACAACCACAACCCTTCCTCCTCCTTCCTCTCCTATTCTCTCTCTTAATCTTTACACTAATCTACTGTCAGTTTACTTTATACTCATAAGATTAACACTACACTAAGAGTTCAACAAACAGAAAGAAGAAAAAAAACACAGCTCCTCAACAGTAGAGACAAGGGTTTTAAATAATCGTTGAATCTCAAAATGTCAATTTCACTTCAATAATTTTTAAAGAAATATAATTTTTAAATCAACTCTAGAAAGCCTAAAGGAAGATTGAGATAGAAGAAATAAAAAAAAAAGTTCACCTCCCCTCATCTCCCCCCTCCTCTCTCTCTCTCTCTCTCCCTCTTTCACACACACACACACACACACACACAAGCAACACATATGAAAAAACCATCATCCAGATTGTTTCATGAGGCAAAATTTGCCAAACTTTTCAAGACGAAGATTTCTAATGTTCTTTACATCATGTCACAGTATAGGAAAAAGCATATATAAATAAAACTTGCAGTACTACCTAAGCCTGAAAGAGAGAACAAAACAAAATATACCAAAGTGTGGGTAAACATCTCAAGAATGTCAATGCACAATGCCTGATAAAAATACCAGCAAGCAGAATTGGAGCATATGAAATGGACATGTTGAGTTTATTCCAGGAACTTTGAAAATGTAGCATAAGGAGGGGCTGCACTGTGGCACAATAGGTTAATCCTCTGCCTGCAGCACCAGCATCCCATATGGGTGCTAGTTCGAGTCCTGGCTGCTCATCTTCCAGTCCAGCTCTCTGCTATGGCCTGGGATAGCAGTAGAAAATGGCCCACGTCCTTGGGTCCCTGGACCTACATGGGAGACTTGGAAGAGGCTCCTGGCCCCTGGCTTCGGATCTGCGCAGCTCCGGCCGGTGCAGCCATTTAGGGAGTGAACCAGCTGGAGAAGGGCCTTATCTCTCTGTCTCTCCCTCTCACTGTCTGTAACTCTGCCTCTCAAATAAAGAAATAAAAATCTTAAAAAGAAAAAATAGCATAAGGAAATTTTTAAATAGAGAGAAGAAATCACCATCTGCTGGTTCACTTCCCAAATACCTGAAACATCCAGGACTGGGCCAGATGAAGCCAGGAGCCAGGAATTCAAGCCACATCTGCTACATGCGCAGTAGGAACCCCATTATTTGAGCCATCATCTTCTCCCCAGGGTGCACATTAGCAGGGAACTGGATTCCGAGCAGAGCTGGGACTCAAACCTGGGCGTTCTCATATGGGATGCAGGCATCACAAGCAGCATGTTGACTGCAATGTCAAATGCCCTCCTCAGCATTAGGAAATTATCTAAGGATATCTCCTAACATGCTAGAAAGGTACTTGATAAAATTCAACATCCTTTTCTGTTCTATGATCAGCACTGTTTTCAACATTTTTCTGAGTTTATTAGTGAAGGCAATTAGAAAGGAGTAAGATCTATAAAGAATACAATTAAGAAGGAAAAGCCTAACATATTTGTACATGGTAGTATCATATGCCTAGAAAACCAAGGAGAATCAAATTAAAAGTTTCTAATGAACAAAAGGAAAATTCAGTAAGATGAATAAACAAAATATTAATGTATAGAAATAAATGGCTCTAATTTATAAAAACAGTTAGCAAGTCTAGGCATTCTACATTAGAAATCCATTTTTAAATGTGTAAGATCTACATAATTGTTTTAAATGACATAATACATAAAAAAAAAAACTAGAACAACCAGAAAGTCATAAATTCTTAATAGGATGAATCTATCATGAAGATGGTATGCCTACCAATATAGATTAATAGCATTAAAAGTATCAAAAACATTTTTTTTAGCTAGACAGGCTTATTCTGAATTTCAGATGGGAGAAATAATACACAAGAATAGCCAGGGGCGGTTGTTGAGCCTATTGATTAGGATGCTAGTTAGGATGCCCTCTGCCCCTATAAGAGTACCTGAGTTTGGTATCTGCCTTTGCTCCTGACTCCAGCTTCCTGTAAATGCAGACCCTGGGAGACAGCGCTGGTAGCCCAAGTAATTGGGTTCCTGATAGTTCTAACAGATATTTGGGGAGTGAACCACCAGATGGCAGTGTGCTGTTTCTCTCACTCTTTTGTTCGTGCTCCCTCTATTTCTTCCTCTAAAAATAATTTTTTTCAACTTAAATTTTCAAAAAATAGTATATATATATAATCTTACATCATATATTCTATATGGTGCAAAAATTCAATAAAAATGAACTTTTACCAAGAAACACTAAAGTAAATATCAAATTTGCTTTTGAAAGAGAATGAGAAAAAATTTTTAATGTGATATATAATCCCGAAATAATTCATATTTCTTAATTTAATTAACTATCTAATTAGGCAGAGAAACAGAGGCAGGCAGGCAGAGAGTTCCCATCTTCTGGTCTACTCCCTAAATGCCCACAATAGCCAAGGCTGAGCCAGGTCAAAGCCAGGAGCCAGGAACTCCATCCAGATCTCCCATGTGGGTGGCAGGACCCAATTACTTGAGCTATCACCACTGCCTCCGAGAGTTCAGCATTGTCAGGAAGCTGAATTCAAGAGCCAGAGGTAGGCATCAACTCAGGCACTCTGACATAGGACACAGGCATTTTGACCAGGTTCATAACTAACTGCTAGGCTAAACAGAACCCCAGCAGTAATTTTTTAAATATGAAAAATTCAATTATATAAAAAAGAAGCTTCCAACAGCACATTGGAAGTCCTATCTAATGCAATAAGATAATAAAATACAAGGAATACTTACTGGGAAGGAAGAAAGAAAACTGACTTTGCTTTCAGATGATATGATTGTTAATCCAGAAAATATGAAGAAATCATCAAAAATGATTTCTAAATCCTTAAAAGTGATTTTTAAAAAATCACAAGATACAAGGTTAGTATAGAAAAGTCAATCACTTTCCTATGTAGCATCCATGAACAAATGAAGTGAAATTAAAAACACGATATCCTTTACATTAGCACTCAACAGGAAAAAAGAAAAAAGAAAAACTAAATAGAGAAATATTCTATGTTTAGGACTTAACAGACTCAATATTGTCAAAATATTATTTCTTTCCAACATGATCTATAGATTCGATGCAATCCAGAACAAACCTTCAAATTTATTTTGTAGATATCAACAAATTAATTTCAAAGATTATTGTGAAGATTCAAAAGACCAGTAACAGTCACTATAATATTGAAGAAGAACAAAGTTGGAGAACTGACACTACAGTTTCAACATACTATAAAACTATAATTAAGATAGTGTGGTTTTGATGTATAGATAAATAAATCAATGGAGCAGAAGAGAATCCAGAAATGGACTGACACAATATAGTTAACTGATCTTTGACCAAGAAGCAAAGGAAATGCAAGGGAGCAAAGACAGTCTTTTCAACCAATGGTCCTGAGACAACTGGATATCCACAGGCAAAGAAATGGACCTAGACACAGACCTTAAGTGTTTCACAAGTATTAATTCACAACGGATCAGAAATCTAAATACTAAATACAAAATTATAAAACTTCTAGAAGATAACAGAAAAAAAATCTAAGTGCCCTAGGGTAGGGCAATGGCTTTTTAGGACGAACAAAATATATAATCCATGAAAGAAATGATAGATTCTCTGGATGTCATCAAAATGCAAACATTCTGTTTGTGAAAAACAGCGTCCATAAAATGAGGAGGGAAGGCACAGCATGGGAGAAAAGATTGTCATCCCTCAGCATCCATGGGGAACTTGTTCCAGGAAATCCTGCAGATGTCAAAATCCAGATGCTCAAGTTCCTTTCATAAAATGGCATAATGTTTGCATATCCTCATATATATTTTAAATTATCTCTAGATTACCTTTAATACCTAATATAATGTAACTGGTCTGTAAATAGTCAATATCCTCTATTGTTTAGGCAACAATGAAAAAAATTTAGATATGTTCAGTATATTTGCATTTTTGCCCAAATATTTTTGCTCCAGGAGTGGTTGAATTTGCAGATGTAGAATCTGCAGTTTCAGAAAGCCGACTTATCTAACAAAAGACATGTCTGATAAGAGGCTATTATCCAAAATAAGAAGTCTTAAAGCCCAACAATAAGAAACAAACAAATCTCTGGGGGTTGCTGTTGTTCCGTGAAGATTCATTCATCTGTAATACACGTTTTCTGATGCTGCTCCTCAGAGAACATCATGGACATGCGCACACTTTCTCTGACCCTGGTTTTAGTTATTTATGAATGACCTCACAGTCTAAACCATTAAATTAGGCTCCATTTACAGGATCGAGGTCTTGCCAGGCATTCAGGCTTGCTCCATCCCCAGGATGGTCTCTTCGTTGTTATTTTCCCCTTGGCTTTCCGTGTTAAACTTGTAGCTGGTCTGCCTTCACTCTTTTTTTTTTTTTTTTTTTTTTTTTTGACAGGCAGAGTGGATAGTGAGAGAGACAGAGAGAAAGGTCTTCCTTTTTGCCGTTGGTTCACGCTCCAATGGCCGCCGCGGCCGGAGCGCTGCAGCAGGCGCACCGCGCTGATCTGATGGCAGGAGCCAGGTGCTTCTCCTGGTCTCCCATGGGGTGCAGGGCCCAAGGACTTGGGCCATCCTCCACTACACTCCCTGGCCACAGCAGAGAGCTGGCCTGGAAGAGGGGCAACCGGGATAGAATCCGGCGCCCCAACCGGGACTAGAATCCGGTGTGCTGGTGCCGCTAGGCGGAGGATTAGCCTAGTGAGCCACGGCGCCGGCCTGCCTTCACTCTTGTTGCCATCATGGAGCCACCAACCCTGTCTTAATTGCTCATCACAAAAACCTTTGTTTTTGGCAATTCCTATAACATATATTTTTCATGTTTATTCCAAATTCAGTCAGTACCCCTCCCAAAAAAAAAAAAAAGATCAATGAAAAAATGAACCAAAAACTTATATCAAAGAATATAGATAAGTAACAAATAAATATGTGAGAAGATATTCAATATTATGTCATTAAGAAATTACAAATAAAACAAGATACTACTATACATCTATTAGGATGTCAAAACACCCAAACCACCAAATGCTGCCAAGGATGTAGAACAATAGGAAATTTTGCCCATTGCTGGCAGGAATGCAAAATGGTAGCGACTTTAGAAGACAGTTTGGCAATTTCTTACAAAACTCAATATACACTCACCATATGATCCAGCAACAGTGCCCCTTGGTATTTACTCAAATAAATTAAAAATTTATGTCCAGATAAAGTCTACACATGGACGTTTATAGCTGTTTTATTCATCTGGGACACAACCAAGATGTACTTAAGTAGATGAATAGATAAACTCTGGCGCACACAGACAACGAAATATTATTCAATGCTAAAAAGAAATGAGCTATTAAGCCATGAAAGGACATGAAGGAATGCCAAACGTATAATTCTAAGTGAAAGAAGTCAATCTTAAAAGGCAACACACTGGGGCTGGCGCTGCTGTGTAGCGGGTAAAGCTGCCACCTGCAGTGCAGGCATCCCTTAAGGGCGCCGGTTTGAGTCCCAGCTGATCTACTTCCAATCCAGCTCTCTGCTATGGCCTGGGAAAGCAGTGGATGATGGCGCAAGTGCTTGGGTCCCTGCACCTGTGTTGGAGAACTGGAGGAAGCTCCTGGCTCCTGGCTTCAGATCAGCGCAGCTCCAGCCATTGCGGCCAATTGGGGAGTGAACCAGCGGATGAAGACCTCTCTCACTATCTCTCTGCCTCTCCTTCTCTCTCTGTGTAACTCTTTCAAATAAATAAATAAATCTTTAAAAAAAAAAAAGGCAACATACTATGTGGTTCTGACTGTGCAAGCATTCTGGAAAAGGCAAAACTGTGGATACGGCAAGATCACTGGGTACCCAGGGGCAGAGTAGATGCATAAAGGAAGGAGGAAAGAATAGGCAGGCCACGGGATTTTTAGGGCAGTGAAACTGTTCTATAGGATACCATGTGGTAGACACAGCTTTGCCAAAATCCATAGGATGTACATGGAAAGTAACTCTTAATGTAAACTGTGGGATGTGTGATAATGTATCCATGTAGGCTCATCAACTTTACACAAACTGTCACTCTGGCATGGGGTGTTGGGAGCAATAAAACAGGCTGTACATTATAGCAGTAAGAAGGAAGTAGGAATCTCTGTGTTTTCCACTCAGTTTTGCTGTGAGCCTAAAAGTACTCTAAAAAACAAATTGTATTTTTAAAAATCAAAACCTCGGGGCTAGTGTTGTGGGGCAGTGGGTAAATTTGCCTGATGCAACTCTAGCATCCCACATTGGAGCAATGGTTCGAGTCTGAGCCATTTTGCTTTTGTTTTTTCTTTTTTAAGATTTATTTATTTGAAAGAGTTACAGAGAGAGGAGGAGAGTCAGAGAGACAGAGAGAGAGAGAGAGAGAGAGAAGAGAAAGCTCTTCCATCTGCTGGTTCACTCCCCAGATGGCTGTAACTGCCAGGGGGCTGTTCTGCTTTCGATCCAGCTCCTGGCCAATGCATGTGTGAAAGCAGCAGCAGACAGCTCAGTTTCTTGGTCCCTGCCATCCACATGAGAAATCCGGATGGAGTTCCTGGCTCCTGGCTTCAGCCTGACCCACACTTGACTACTGTGGGCATTTGGTGAATAAACCAGCAGATGGAAGATCTCTCTCTCCTACCCTCCATCCCTCCCTCTCCCTCTCTCGGTCATTCTGCCTTTCAAATAAATAAATAAATCTTTTTTAAAAAATAAAAAATAGTTGACTAGCAAATCTATCATAAGCAAGTAAAAAATGAAAAGCTTTCAGCAAGCATCATAGCCAAAGGCTTAATTTTCTTATATAAAACATGAACAAACATGAAAAAAGATGTAAAAAGAACTAAAGAATTCAGAGAAATGAAGTACAAATTATTTTTAAATGCATTTCTTAAATGTAAAACCTCACACGTTATGATTTTTTAAAATATTAAAGGGCCCGACCTTGTGGTATAGCAGGTAAAGCCACCTGCAGTGCTAGTATCCCATATGGGCATTATCTGTCTGCCAATGTGCCTGGGAAAGCAGCAGAAGACCGTCCAAGTGCTGGGCCCCTGCACCCACGTGGGAGACCCAGAAGAAGCTCCTGTCTCCTGGCTTCGGATCGGCTCAGCTCCGGCCTTTGCAGCCATTTGGGGAGTAAACCAGCAGATGGAAGACCTCTCGCTCTCTCTCTGTGCCTCTGCCTCTCTGTAGCTCTGCCTTCCAAATAAATAAATAAATCTTTTTTAAAAAAAGTATTAAAAGTATACCAAAGAAGGCCACTGCCATTGCTCAATAGACTAATCCTCTGCCTGCAGCGCCAGCACACCGGGTTCTAGTCCCTGTCGGGGCACCGGTTTATGTCCTCGTTGCCCCTCTTCCAGGCCAGCTCTCTGCTGTGGCCCGGGAAGGCAGTGGAGGATGGCCCAAGTGCTTGGGCCCTGCACCGGCATGGGAGACCAGGAGAAGCACCTGGCTCCTGGCTTCAGATCAGCATGGTGTGCGGGCCGCGGTAGCCATTGGAGGGTGAACCAATGGCAAAGGAAGACCTTTCTCCCTGTCTCTCTCTCTCACTGTCCACTCTGCCTGTCAAAAAAAAAAAAAAAAAGTATACCAAAGAGTCTTCAAAAATGTGAAGCAAAAACTGACAGAACTAAAGGAGAAATAGACAAATACAGAATTTATAATGGAAGAGGTCAACACACTTATCCCAGAACTTGATAGAACAGTAGACAGTGAGATTTAGACCCGAACAACACTTTCAATCAACTTGACCTAATTGATATTTGTAGTTCAAAACCCACAGAACAATTCTTTGTAAAGCACCCAAATATTCAAAACATAGACCATATGTTGGGCCACTAAACAAGTCTCAATAAATTGTAAAGGAAACTGAACAGAATATATCCTGTGACCACAAATGAAGTAAGTTAGAAATCAAAACCAAAGAGATGTTTGGAAAAGTTCTCAAATATTTGTAAATTAAAGAACACACTTGTAAATCACTCATGGGCCAAAGGGGAAATCAGACATCACTTTATCCTGAATATAAATGGAAACACAACATGTCAGAATTTCTGGCATGCAGCTAGAATCGTGTGTACAGGGAAGGTTGCAGCTGTGGATGGTTGTATTAGAAATGAGAGAAGCAGGAAAGCCAAAATTAAATATAGGATTCCATATGAAGGCACTGGAGAAAGAAGAGCAAAGTAGAAGTAAATAATGAAGATACAAGTGAACCCATTGAAAAAGAAAGAAAAATTAATGGAATAACAAATGTAAAAGTCAATACAAAATCAATAAACTAGTTAGACTGGTCAAGAAAGAAAAAGGGAACAGTTCAGTGCACTACAGGGTAGCTATGATTGACAACAATTAATTAAACATGTAATGATAAATGATCTGTGTACAATGCTATTCAAGGCAGTTTCATTTGTATTAAGCATTAGCAACTATCTTAAATTCCATCAACAGATTGACAAAAAAATTAAAGAACACTCATATAGTAGAATACAGTGTAGCCTTTAAAAAGATGATGAATATAGTTACAAATATGCTCAGGATACAGTGCCCCTTTTTTAAGGAAAAAAAAGTTGGAGAATAGTTTTCAGTGTGTTGTTTGAAAGATCTGCTTTTGTAGGCATCAGAATTTTGAGGTTATGCAAGAAGTTGGTACAGGAATTATCTCAATGGGGCAGGGCTGGTTATGAAAGAAGGTTTTTCATTTCTTATCTTCCTATTTAGGAAAAGGTAGTTACATTAGAAAGTAGAAACAAAGAGAACTAAGCAGCGGAAGCAGGCGAGTGACTGCAACCTCTGTCACATGGATGTTCATGGTGAGGAGCTGGAGAACAGAGACACCAGCACAGACATCCACCCAGACACGTCACCTGCACAAACCTGATTGTTTGCTTATTGAACTGAAGACACTGCACATTCAAGCAGCGCCATGGATGGTTACTAAGAACAAGGCAGACACAACATTCGCTAACTGTTTCCCTGGCTCCTGGCTTCCCTAACAGGGATCCCAGCTGACGACTCATGGCCCTAGCAGGTTCTGTCCGGCACAGAGAAGAGCCGTGCTCCTCCTTGATGTCAGCTGTTTCACATTCAGACTTAGATCCCATCATTCCGGAAGAACTAATACTTAGAATCACTGATTTCCAGTAAAGATATATCAGGATCTACCAGGTCTGGAACCACATTCAGTAAGGTCCTGTCTTTATCCAGCAGAAGAATGTGGAGCTGGAGCCAGAGTACAGCTTCCCAGTGTTTCAGAAACTGTCCCTCCCACACTTGACTACAGGGCACCTTTGCTGACCAGGAGCACAAAGTGAAAACCAAAAGGAGAAAGCCTTGGGGCTGGCACAGTGGTGCAGCCGATTAAGCTACTGACTGTGATACCAGCATCTCATGTGAGCACTAGCTCAAGCCCTGGCTGCTCTACTTCCCATCCAGCTCCCTGCTAGCAGCAGAAGATGGCCCAAGTGCTTGGGCTCCTGCAAGCCACATGGAGTTCCTGGCTCCTGGCTTCAGCCTGGCCCAGCCCTGGCCATTGCAGCCATTCGGGGAGTGAACCAGCAGATGGGAACTCTCTCTCTCTCTCTCTCTCCCCTCTCCTTCTCCCTCTCCCTCCCCCTCTCCTCTCCCACTCTGCATTTCAAACAAGTAAAGTAAATCATCATAAAAACAAAAAGAGAGGCGGATCTTTGCAAACATCCTTTTCCTATTTGCCTTACCAGATTGGAATCACTCCTTCCCCGTGGTTTCTTTGATGCATGTCTTGAAAGGTTTTTCTAAGGGGATCTCATCTGAGACGATGACCTAGGGTGTCCAACGTGCCCCACTGCCCAGGACTTCCCCCTTTTAGCATTGCAAGTCCCACATCATGCAGGACCAGAACAGGGGTCACCCTATTTGACTCCAATTTTTGGTGCGCTGTAAACACTGATTCTAAACCCCAAGAGCATTTCCGCTTCTCTCCTTCTGCTTCTTCCTTCATTCTCACGATGTTCCAAAATTGCGAAATTAACCACTGAGAGGAAAATATCAACACCAGGCTCTCGTGATTATTTTGTCCTGTTTCTTACTTTATAAACAGCTCCTCCTGCCTTCAATTGTCTGCTATAAACACGATTTTTTAAAGTTCTGATTGAAAATCACAAAAATACATGGGCAATTCTTATGTTACAAAACGTTGGCTGCAATAACCGATTTTCTGTGGGTTTAAGAATCTTAACGGAACACATCAGAGAGACTTAACCAGGTGAAAAAGTCATTGCATTCAGTCCTGAAGACACGGCTGTGTTTACCTCTCGCTTGCACTAGGTGGCAGACGTGAGCGCTAGGTCTGCTTCTGCCTTGCTAAGATTCTGAATTGAGTTAGATTTTTCTCAGTTCAAAGTCATAAATCAGAAATGTCCTTAGAGTGACCTGTGGATGTAAATTACCAGAATTTATCATCTGCTGTTACATATGTGGGATCTTTCCTGACGTCCTGCCTTGGAGAGTCATTTATTAAGTGTGTTCAAAAGGAACTTTTCCCTTTGAGGCCCCACGAAGCAGTCAGGGCAGTGGAAAGCCTGTTTCCCATGCTCACTGACACCCCTGTCCCGGCCAGGGGCAAAGATGAAGAACACTTGTTGGGATATTAGGAGCAGAAGGAAGGAGCTGGGTCATACGTCCTGTGTCTTAACATCTGTAACAACCTCCAAATGAATCGATCAATTGGAAGAGACCAAAAATCCGGCATCTGAACAAGTTCCAACCTCTCTCAGCTTTCTAAGTCATCAGCAAAGAGTCACGGGTGTGACTTTGTCTATGCTTAGGACAAACTAACAAATTTCTAAGGCTGTTTCTTTCCATTTGCTCTATTGGATTATAAAGCTGTAGAAGGCCACAGTCCATGAAGAGAGGCAAAGGAAAGCGAGTCTTTATTTTTCTGTTACCGACGTCATCTTGCATACCAGCACCCCCTCTCCTTTTGGGTAAGGGTAAACGTTCAACTTGCTGAGAGATAATGCCAATCCCTGCTTCCAGTTGCAGTAGTTCTTTTTGGGTAATTGTCTCCTGTGCCCTTCTCTTCCCCCTGGGGACATATTGAAATTTAGGGAAGAAAGCTGGGTGCCTCCTGAAGACCTTGGGTGTACCCTGGTCACTGGGGGCCTCAGGGGCAAGGGGTACCTCATGCCTCTGGGCAGGCCCACCCTGCTGACGCCAAGTCTCTCTCCAGTCCCTTGGGGCCTGTGCTTCTCCCTGCTCAGTCAGCAACCCTGGCTCCAGATGGTTCCTAGTTGAACATTTCACCCTGGGCTCAGGCTTCAATTCCCCGTCCAAACAGTCCACCTGCAACCTTCAGTCTCCAGATCACCACAGTGTTTGGGAGGTTACCAGCCTGCCTTGCCCTGCACAGAATGAGCAAGGATGTCTGGGTGTCTTGCACCCACAGTGGAGGTCGGGGAGTCTCTGAGGGGTCAAAGTCAGCCTCTGTCTGTGTCTAACCAAGTTGTAGCCTGAATTTTATCAGGATCTGCCTGCTGGTTGGGAGGCAGGGAGGCAAATGGGAAGGGAGACAAGGCCCTCTGTGCATTTGGCTTCAAACCCTGTAGTACTCACACACACATTCTGAGACTGGCAGGGAAGCCATGACACAGTTTGGATGTCTGGTTGCTTCCCACTGTCCTCTCGCCTTATTTCTCCTCGCTGCCCAGCCACCATATAGAAAGAGCTTTTATAGAGCATACCTTGGTATCAGTAGGGGGATTGCTTCCAGACACCCCCAAGCCCCAGGATGCTCAAGTCCCTTATATGAAATGGTGCGGTGTTTGTAAATAGCCTATGCACATCTGTGTATACTTTAAACCATCTCTACATTACTTACAACACCTAACACAATGTAAGCACCAGGTCAATCATTGTTATGCTCCTGATTACCACATGGGTGGCAGGGAGCCAACTAACTGAGCTTCACCCCGTGCCTCTCAGGATCTGAAAAGGCAGGAAACAAGGCAGGAAGCAGAGCAGGTTGTCAACTAACACAAGCTAGTATGGCACGCTAGTATGGCACACGGATGTTGTCACCACCATCAACCCACCAGGCTAAATACTCATTCTCTCACGTATTTTCCACAGTTGGTTGAAATCAGAACACATGGAACCTGTGGGCAGGAAGAACTGACTGCACGTCTCTCCCACCCCCACCTTGGGCTTCCTGGTTTCATCTCCACTTCTTCTGGGGGCCGTGAAGTCTCACATCCCAGCCACTAGGAGTGATCTTGCTTTCAGGACCTCATTCAACCAGACTCAACTCTTTCTAAAAATTTATCTTTTTATTTTATTTGATAGGCAGAGAGAGAGAGAGAGAGAGAGAGAATCTTCCATCTGCTGGTTCACTCTCCAAATGGCTGCAATGGCCAGGGCTGGGCCAGGCCAAAGCCCAGGAACTCAATCCAGATCTCCCCCATGGGTAGCAGAGACCCAAGTAATTGAGCCATCTCCTGGTGCCCCCAGCATGTATACTGGCAGGTAGCTGGAATTGGGCGTGGAGACAGTGTGGGACCCAGGTATTCAATCCAGGACATAGGCACCCCAAATGGCATCCTAACTGCTACACCAAACACCTGCCCCTAGCTCTGACGTGATTTGTAAAAGTTGGCACTTTTCAGAAATTCCATCTCTGTGCTCAAAAAGCCTGCGGCAGCCGAGACAAGTATAGTTCTGTCTTTGTTCTCAGACGTGACTTTGTTACCTCTCCCGGGCCCTGGGATTGATGGTGAAAGGGGAAGAAGGTTTAAGGACAAGTGAGTACAAATCATTTTCAAATGTTGAAAATAACACTGTTTTAGGGGGATAAGAACCCCACATGTGAAATGTTTAAAATAAGCCTTGGCCCATAAGTACAGCTATTATCATCAACAACACTATGACTAAATGGAAAGCAAAACCGGTACACTAGAGATAAAGAAACAAGGAGTACTTTGTGGCGTTGGGACCAATGTTTGGAAACACTCCTGTTACGAAGTCAAACATCTGTTGGATTTTCACATGCATAAAATGCTGAAGGAATGGAGAAAGGGGTAAGTGTGAAGTCAGAGTATAATTTGCGTTGGGTTTATGAGGGACGGCCAATTGCCGGATTCAACATCTGAAACCTATAACCTCCCTGTTTCTTGTATTTCTGAGTTGATTGGATGGTTACCGAACGTTGTATTGAAGAAATCATTCTGTTTTCCCCCAAATCAACATCCATAAAATCAGTTGCCTCCTCACCCCAGAAGAAAAGGGACAGCATGGGGCATACAAGGTGTTACAGGAGGCACAGCTGGCAGCTAACGCAAAATACTGTAAAAGAAAATGGACCACAGACAGTAGCTGACCCCTCACAGTAGAGGCCACTTTTGGTGGTGGGAAAGACAAAGAGAAGCTACACTAGTAGTGACAGATAATAGCAAGTTGCTTCAGCTGCAAGTTTTATGACCAAAGCATTCGAGTTGAAACGTACGTGTTGTTTCTGTTTTCTCTCAATGTGACAGCTGCTAGCCCTGGCCCATTAGGCAGGCAGGCCTGTGTGTGAATCTGCTAGGTGAGGAGGTATTAACCTCTTTGACATGGGTTTTACAAACCCAGTAGCTCTTGTTTCTTCAGTTAACGTGGATTTGATGTTAATATTTCCAGCCCTCCTCGGGACATGGTCACTGGTGCCACCTAACCTTTGAGAACAATTATAGTCTATGCTACAAAGTACCCCAGGTCCTAGAAAATCAATAAGTAAGCTTAAATGTATCCAAGTTAAAAAAAAAAATGAAAAAGGGAAAAGTGGCATCCAACCATCTAGATATTTCCAAATGTCTTTCACTGTAGATGATATAACCAATTTGGACACATTTTTCAAAGTTGAATTTCATACAAGCCCTCCTGGTTTATTTGTTATGAACATCGTCACTCATCACTTAAACTCCAAACATCTCAAAGGGTTTCCTGGAGCCACACAGTGAACAATAGAGCAGGAGCAACAGCAGTGGACAGTGACTCTTCATCCTCAGAGCCCTCCCTGAAGCCTGGCCAGATCCCCTTGGAAGGTAAAATATAGGGGGTGCTGCCCCCACACCCGGCCATGTTGCCCCAGGGGGCACACTGGCCAGGACTGCACCCTGCCTCCCCCCTTCAGCAGTGGCCTTCTGAGGACACAGCGGGGCAAAGATTTGTAGTTGTGGCTCCCAGTAGTTCTGAAGGAAGGGATCTCATGTTAAAAACCATATAAAACCGCTACTTAAGCCTTCTTGAGGGGCCAGCATTGTGGCATAATGGGTTAAGCTACTTCCTGAGATGTCAGCATCCCATAAGGGCACCACTCCCTGCTAATGCACCTGGGAAAGCTGCAGAAGGTGGACCAAGTGATTGGTCCCCTGCTCCCAAATGGAAGACTCGGATGAAGCTTTTGGCTCTTGGCTTTGGACTGGCTGTTGTGGCCATATGGGGAGTGAATCAGCAGATGGAAGATTCCTCTCTCTCTCTCTAACTCTGCCTTTCAAATAAATACATAAATATTTAATTTTTTATTCAAAAGACTTCGTGTATAATTACAGTGGAGAGACACAGAAACGAACACCTGTTAGCCTCTCAGTTATACCCATCCTCCTAGCCAATGTGAACCAGGACCATATACTTTGAACCCCAGAAATATCACTGTGGGGCATACAGCACCTAGAATAGATTGCAGGTAAACTATTTCAACACTGCTCATTTTGAAATAAAAATAATAACTGAAATACCAGTAGCAGGCATTAGGTAGCCCATGCATTTGCCCTCAACCCTGGCTGCACACTGGAATGACTGGGGAGCTTAAAGAAAAAAAATCAGGGACCCAAAGATAGTCTGAATTTAATTGGTCAGGATTGGCACATGGGAACCAGTGGTTACGAAGCTTCCCAGGTGAGTCAAATGCACAGTGGCAATTAATATCCCCAGTATCATAAACATGCAGAGAAAGAGGGACCATACACACCTGGAGAGCACAGGCACCAGGAACCTTCTTCCAGGACCTCGAAGTTTCTAGACACCCTGAATGACCACCTCGCTTCACCTGGCAGCCCCAGCAGCTGTCACTACTAAAAGGTAAAGGGAGCTGGCCGGCGCCACAACTCAATAGGCTAATCCTCCGCCTGCGGCACTTGCACACCGGGTTCTAGCCCCAGTCAGGGCACCAGATTCTGTGCTGGTCACTCCTCTTCCTGCTGTGGCCCGGGAGTGCAGTGGAGGATGGCCCAAGTGCTTGGGCCCTGCACCCGCATGGGAGACCAGGAGAAGCACCTGGCTCCTGGCTTCAGATCAGCACGGTGTGCCTGCCGCAGCGGCCATTGGAGGATGAACCAACAGAAAAGGAAGACCTTTCTCTCTGTCTCTCTCTCACTGTCCACTCTGCCTGTCCAAAAAAAAAAAAAAAAAGGTAAGGGAAGCACTTTTCATCCCTTTCTCTCTCTGGTTACAGTACTTTCAAACAGGCTTTCAAAGGTTGTTTCCAACATATAATGAAAAGGATCCCCAGGGAGACACTTTCAGATTGGATACCAGGCTCTTCTGGGTTCTAGCCTGTAGGTCTAGGCTGCAACCAAGGAACTGTTTGTTCAGTAAGCACCCCAGGGGATGCTGGTGCCTTAGCAAGTTTGGTAAACCCTCATCTGGAGTCCAAATTGCTCAAGTGGCCTTTAGTGCCAGTCACAAGCTCACCCAGCTTCGATCCATCACACAGTCATTTCCAGGACAATCTGTCCATTCCTTAGACCCAGTGAGCCATACTCTGCTCACTAGCACAGCCGTGCAACAGGTTCTAAAGTTGTTTAACTAATTAGCGTGTATTCTTGCTTGAATTCCCCTCCCTCTGGAAGCAAAGAAACTGGGAGTAGGCATACAGGAAGTCACTATGGAAAAATGGCAGTAAGGAAAATCCAAAAACAAAAACAAAAATAATAATGAGATAAAGCTGTAGTTGACAGTAAAGTAGACAGCACCGTTTTAAAGTCTCACTGTATTTTTCCTTTATTTTAAAGAATTTCTGTTGAGTGGTAATGCTCATGTACCTTTATAGAGCACAGTGCGATCCTTCAACACATGATTGAAAATAAACTGATCAAATCACTGAAATTAAAAAAACAAAACAAAACAAAACCATGTGCTTAATGAGTAGCATTGCATTTCAGATGACAAAAAAGTTCTGGAGAGAGATGGTGGTGCTGGTTTGTCAACAGTATAAATGTATTCAATACTAGTGATCTGAAAAAAAATACTAGTGATCTGTTCACATAAAAATGGTTAAAATGGTAAGGTTTATGTTATACATGGTTTGCCACAATAAAAGATAATTTATAAGACAAAAGCCTTTCTCTTTTTTTTTTAAGATTTATTTATTTATTTGAAAGGCAGAGTTACAAAGAGAGAGAAGGAGAGGCAGAGAGAGTTCTTTCATCCGCTGGTCCACTCCCCAATTGGCTGCAATGGCTGGAGCTGTGCCAATCCAAAGCCAGGAGCCAGGAGCCAGGAGCTTCTTCTGAGTCTCCCACGTAGGTACAGGGGCCCAGGGACTTGGACCACCTTCTACTGCTTTCCCAGCCCATAGCAGAGAGCTGGATCAGAAGTAGAGCATTTGAGATTCGAACTGGCACCCATCTGGGATGCTGGCACTGCAGGCGGCGGCTTTACCCGCTACACCACAGCACTAGCCCAAGACAAAAGCCTTTCTAAAGCATGCTGGACCACAGGCTTGCTTACATCCCTGTTACAGAGAAAGATCGGAGCAATAACAATAAGCTGGCATCTTTGCACACTTCCTGCTCAGTGCTCTCCACCCATTATCTCGCTTAATCTCCATAGTCAATGAGGTGGGTGAGTCACTCACCCAGGGCCACACAGCTGTGCAGTGATATGGAGCCAGGGAGCAAGGCCAGCGAGGCAGGCACCACACTACTGAACAGTGCTGCTTCCTGCTTGCAGGGAAGGGTACCAACACACAGGCCCAGGAAAGAGCCTCACTTCCCTCATCATCTCATCTCCTGCTTCCAGGGGAGGGAACGAACGACATCCAGAAAGTCCAAGCTCAGAAGAGGCTACTGCAAGGAGACTCCCTGATTATCATCTTTTTTTAAAAAAAGATTTTATTTACACATTTGAGAGGTAGAGTTACAAAGAGAAGAAGAAATAGAGAGAAAGGTCTATCTTCCACTGGTTCACCCCCTAAATGGCTGCAACCATCCAAGCTGGGCCGATCTGAAGCCAGGCACCAGGAGCTTCCTCTGGGTCTCCCATGTGGGTACAGAGCCCAGGCACTTGGGCCATCCTCCACTGCTTTCGCAGGCCATAAGCAGGGGAGCTGAATCGGAAGAGAAGCAGCCAAGACACAAACCAGCTCCTATATGGGATACAGGCGCCTCAGACAGAAGCTTGGCCTACCAAGCCACAATGCTGATCCCTCCCTAATTATCATCTGACATCTTGTCCTTGATCTGCTTATTAGGAATTTTTGCTTAATGTTGTTGAGTGACATATTAGAGTCCTGGCTGCTCCACTTCTGATCCAGCTCCCTGCTCATGCACCTGGGACAGCAGCGAATGATAGCCCAAGTGCCTGGGCTCCTGCAACTCACATTGGAGACCAGATTGGAGTTGCTGGTTCCTGGCTTTGGACAAGCCCAGCCTCTGCCATTGTGGCCATTTGGTGAGTGAACCAGTGGATGTAAGATCTCTCTTTCTCTCTCTTTCTCTGTCTCTGTGTCTTTCAAATAAATATATAAATCTTTTTTAAAAATATGAGTGGTCTTTAAAAAGTTCATGAAAATGAGTATTACAAAACACACTGCATAGGTTTCAAAAATTTTTTGCACCAAAAAATTATCTTTCAATTTAAATTTCTCTTATATGTATCTGTTTACTTAATATATCTTTTAATTTCATCTTTCCTCAAAATGAATACATGTGGCAACCAGATACAATTTACTAAAAAAAATTACTTTATTCCCAGGTATGAGATGTTTGTTAGTCTTCATCAACTGACAACTTCGAGAGAATTGTGATACCTAACTGAAGTATATTCTGTTTCATATTAGCTTTGCATCATGTTTCTGAGAAATGGGACCATTCTTTGGGATGTGTTTCTTGTTGTAAGAGGTTCAAAGAAAATGATCATGAAAACAAAAAAATAAACCAAAAACTAGTATCTCAGCTTTCTGAGCAATGTGAAAGGAAATCCTTTAAGAAATGGAATGTAAACTATGTGACAGTGGAAAAAAAAATGGACTTGGAACTCAACAAGCCTTGGTTGTGAGCTGTGTGAACTGGATTAATTACTTCCCCTCTCTGAACAATGAAACTTAATCTTCAAGTAAGAGTCATATTAGCTAACACAGGGGTTGACAAACTACAATCACAAGCCAAATCCATCCCCCCAAGAATATTCCTTAAATCCCTTCCTCTAGATAAGAAGTTTTGCATTTTTTTAAGATTGTTAAAAACAGGAAGATTATGCCATAGAGATGTATGTGACCTAAACATGTAAGATATTCATGATCTGATCCATTATGGAAGAAATTTGCCAACCCCCAACCTAAAGCCAAGATTTTCCTAGAATCTCATGCAGAATTTCTATTTATTTTTACTTTCATGTTTATTTATTTTAAAGGCAAAGAGAGAAAGGGAGAGAGAGAGCTTCCTTCCACTGGTTCACCTCACCCCGTACCCCCAAATGCCCATAACAGACAGAATCGGGCCAGGCCAAAGCCAAGGGTAGGAACACAAACCAAGTCTCCCAGAGATGTGTCAGGAACCCAAGTACTTGAGCCATCATCTGCTACTTCCCAGGGTGCACATTACCTGGAAGCTGGAATCAGAGGCGGAGCAAGGACTCCAAGCCAAGCACTCTGATACCTGATGCAGGTGCCCCAGCAGCATGTTCATCATGGCACTGCCCTAGGATCTGTATTTTACAGCATGTTCTCCCACTAGATCCCAAGCAGGCTCGCCGCACTTGAATCTCAAACGTGCGCCTCAGCAAAATATCGAATGGCCACGGGATCCCTAACAAGTAAGGGAAACGTTAAAGCAAAGACTCATTCTGTGAAAGGCAAAGACGGGCTCTGCACTGGAGCAACCCAAAGAATTACCAAGCGTGGTGTGTGGCTTGCAGGTTTCCAAGCAGGGGAAGGAGAGGACTTGGAAACTGTTGTCCTCCAAAGTGTCATGCAGCAGCAGAAACAGATCAAGTGAGTAAGCCTGGTGCGGTCCCGAGGGGTGAGGTTGGGACCGGGGTGAGCTCAGCCCCTACGTGACCTCACCTCTCTTCCTGCCAGGGTAGCCCCATTCCACATGTGTGTGTTTCAGAGTTTGAAGAAAACTAATTTCACTTACAGTAATGTGATAAAAAGTACAGGGCAGGCATTAATTTGGCACAGCACTTAAGAAGCCACTTGGAGGGTGGTCATTGCAATACAGTGGGTTAAGCTTGCCACACTTGCATTCTAAATGAGTGCCAGTTCATGTCTTGGCCACTCAGCTTCCAATGCAGCTTCCTGTTCATGTGCGTGGGAAGGCAACAGAAGACGGCCAGAGTACTTGGGTTCCTGCCACCCATGTGGGAGACCCGGCTGAAGTTCCAGGCTCCTGGCTTCAGCCTGACCCAGCCCTGGCTGTTGCAGACATTTGGGGAGCAAATAGGCAGATGGAAAATCTTCGCTCTCTGTCCCTCTCTCTCCCTACCTATCTGTTTGTCACTCTGCATTTCAAATAAATCTCTCCCTATTTTTTTTTTTTTAAGGAAAGAAAGAAGCCTGTTGGGACACTTGCAGTCCGTACCTGCCTGCCTGGTTCCAGCCCAGGCTCTGGGAGCTCCAAGCCCAGCTTCTGCTAACAAGCACCGTGGGGGGCAGCAGGTGAAGGCTCAAGTACTGGAGTCCCTGCCTCTTCCTGGGAGACGTGGGAGACCTGGACTGAGTTGGGCTTCAGCCCCGCCCATCCCTGGCTTTCACAGACATTTGAGGAGTGAACCAGCAGATGGAAGGTTTTCTCTCTCTTCTTCTTCTTCTTTCTCTGCCTTTCAAATAAAATGAAAATAAGTACTGTTTTAAGTGCGATTGCAAGATTGGCTAAGGAAGTAATTGCTAAGTAAGTCGGAAAGTCCCGGCTTCAGGGGGACAAGGAGTCTTGGGCGGGACTTGGAGAATCTGCCTTCCAGCTCCGCCCACCCCAGCCCACTCCCTGTTTCTGGTTAAGGGATTCGTACCTGTCACAAGGAAACCTGGCTCCCATCCAAAAGCAGGGGGAACAAAACAAAAACAACTGGGCTGTAAAACACAAAGGAAAAGAAGGCTGACAGATTGATGCCTCTGCATTTCCTGTTGCTGCTTCCCAAGGCTAGACTGGGTCCACTGAGAGTCACCTCCACAGCTCCGTGGCCCTCTTGAGAAAGAACTGCCTCTCCCTTTCCATTTCTTGAGTGTTTTTTTTTTTTTTTTTTTTTTAATTCTGGAGCCAAACCAAGCCCCAGGTGTGCTGTGTGTCCAGTCCTAACATGTACTATTGTCGCTGCCCTGCTTTCTGAGACATCAGAAAAGAAAGAAGGGGAGGTTCTGAGAGTCTGCGGGAGAGAGGAGAACAGGCCTGGTCCCAGAGGGAGGAAGAAAGCCCAGGGATGTTTGCAGAACAAGCAGAAACGGTGACAAACTAACACTTCTGAAAAACCAGCGTCTGTTTAAAAATGCATGCTTGGTAAGTACATGTAAGCGATACCCCAAAGACAGAGTGAGGAGATGGGAGATAGGCACGCGTGTGAGCGCAGACTGGAGCAGAGGGAAAAACCATTCCGTGGGGGCAGCATGGTGCACTAATGTATATTACATGTCAAAGTGGCTGCCAATGGGGTATGTTCTTATAAAGAATTAATGTTTCACTCACATCCAATAGAGTTGAATGGCTCAGGCTAAAATAGACCTGGATAGCTATTTATTATCTGAATCGCTTTAACACAGCATTCTCCACACTGCAGCTGAAGTTATTGAGTCTAACATGTGGTATTCATTAGCAGAAATCCTGGAGTGTAATTGTCTAGATTTTAGGCATAAAACTTTGCAATAAAATTTTGCATTAAAAAAAGATTTATTTTCAATCTCTTGAGCTCTGCCACCAACATAGTGGAAACTACACCAGTTTTCTTTTCCTTTGGCTTGAAACATATTACATTGGCTTTTTTACAGGGCAAATTACATTCAGAAAAATCAGAACTCCTTTTGCAAACAAATTTTAAATAATATTTAGGATATCCCCTCTCTGGAAAATCATTTAGGAAGAAGGACTCAATCCCTCTTGAAAGTATAGGGAATTGTGATTTCCAAGTTCAGGGAATCTCATTCTCTCACACTTTCTGCTGCTTCCTCCTCTTTCCCAATTTCTCTTCCCACCTTTTTATTCCAGAACTATACTTATATGCAGGAAGCTATTAAAATTTACAAAATAATTTATTAAATTATGCTAATTAGAATAGTGTTTATCCCCTTTCCATATAACTTAAATTGTATAATCTATTTTCAATCCTTTGTTCTTTATTTTCCTAGTGATGAAATTAAATGTCCAAGGCTTAAGAAAAATCTAGAAACTTTTTGAGAATGAGGTGTAGGAAAATATTCTTCTAAAGAGCCTTTACCTCCAGAACAGAAAAGTTTAAGATTCACAATCTTTAATGACAAAAAAAGGTTTTACAATTAAGTTCATCAGATACTGAATACCTTACTTGAAACTTTATTACAAACAAGTCCACAATAACCTAATGATCTGCAACAGGAAGTCATACAAAATAACAAAGTTTCAAATCATGGCACATTTGTGTCACTAAAAAGAATGTATTACTTATCATTCTTTCTGTTTAAAATGTGTAATTTGGGGGACCAGTGCTGTGGTAGAATGGGCTATGCTTCTGCCTGCAGTGCTGGCATCTCATATGGGAACTGGTTCAAGTCCCAGCTGCTCCACTTCTGATCCAGCTCTCTGCTGATGGCCTGGACCTGCGTGGTAGACCTGGAGGAAGCTCCTGGCTCCTGGCTTTGGACTGGCCCAGCTCCTGCAGTTGTGGCCATTTGGAGAGTAAGCCAGCAGTTTGAAGGCCTTTCTCTCTCTCGCTCACTCTCTCTCTCTCTCTGTAATTGTACCTCTAAAATAAATAAAATAAAATGTGTAATTTTAAGAATTTACGTCAAAATAATACTATATGAACTTTTAAAAATCAAATAGTATATGTGAAAAATACAGTTAGACCCTTACGTTTCATGATTTACAACAATTAACTCAAAATTTATCTGAGCCTAAATATAAGATTTAAAACGGCAAAACTCTTAGAAGAAAACAAGGGGAAGACCTTCATGACATTGGATTTTACAGTGTTTTCTTGGATATGACACCAAAAGCACAACCCAGACAAAAGAAAAATAAATAAATTAGCAACATTAAAGTAGAAAAAAAAAAAAAACAACTACCATGCATCAAAGGACACAATCGAGAGTGAAAAGGCAGCCTTATGGAATGGGGACCCGTGTTAGCCATGTGTCTGAAAAGGAGTCAATGCCAAGGACCAACTTAAAGACCAAAAAATAACCTGATTAAAAAGTGGGCGAAGAACTTGAAGACACATTTTCCACAGAAGACACACACAGAGCAACAAGCACGTGAAAAGATGCTCAACGTCATGAATTGTTAGGGAAATGCAATGGAAACCACAATAAATATTACTTCAAACCCATTAGGATGCCTTTCATAAACAAAAGAGACACAGGAAACAGGAAGTACTAGGTGGCAGAGGAACTGAAACCATTGGACATGTTTGATGGGAATGTGAAATAAAACAGCACTTTGGGCTGTTCCTCAAAAAATTAACCAGAGAATTACCACATGATCCAGAGATTCCATTTCTGGGAATTTATCAAAAAGAAATGAAAGTCAAGACTCAAAGTGATATTTGTACACCACGTTCATAGAATTATTCACAGTAGCCAAGAAGTAGAAGTAACCCACATGTCCGTGAGTGCATGAACAAAACATGAAAAATACATACAATGAAATATCATTCAGCCTTTAAAAAGAAGGAAATTCTGACACAGCTATGGCATGAATGAATCTGGAGAACATTATATTAATGTTATATATAAAATAACATTATATATATTATATATAATACTTCATATAATATAGATTATATATAATACTTCATGATTCCACTTACTCCACTGCCTGGACTAGTCAAAGTTGTAAAGACAGAAAATAGAGAGGTGGTAGTCAGGTGGTTGTCAGTGAGGAGAAATGGAGAGTTATTGTTTAATAGATCTAGACTTTCAGTTTTAAAAGATCAAAAAGTTCTGGTGATCAGTTATACAATAAGGAGAGTATACAAGGGTGCTTCAAAAAGTTCTTAGAAATGTACATTATCTTGTATTTATTTCTTTCTTTAAGATGGAAACAGAGACAGAGAAACAGAGAGAGTCTCGCATCCACTAATTTACTCCCCCAAATGCCTCCAACAGCTGAGACTGGGCCAGACCAAAGCAGGAGCCCAGCCCAGAATCCTATCCAGGTCTTCCAAGTGGATGGCAGGAACCCAAGTACTCTCACTGCTGCCCCCTCGAGGTCATTAGCAGGGAGCTGGAATAGGGGGTCAGAGCTGGAAATGAACCCCAGTCATTCTGGTGTGAGACATGGGCATTCTAAGCAGCATCTTAATCACTAGGCCACGTGCCCATTCTGCATTATCTTTTAATTCCTTTTTCTATGAATATTTGGAGGCTCCCCCATACCAAAAATACTGAATTCTGGAACCAGCGCTGTGGTGTAGTGGGTAAAGCCACCACCTGCAGTGCCTGCATCCTATATGGGCATCAGTTCGAGTCCCAGCTGCTCCACCTCCAATCTAGCTCTCTGTTACAGCCTGGGAAGGCAGTAGAAGATGGCCCAAGTCCTTGGGCCCCTGCACCCACGTGGGAGACCTGGAAGAAGCTCCTGGCTCCTGACTTCGGCTCGGCACAGCTCTGGCTGTTGTTACCAATTAGTGAGTGAAATGGCAGATGGAAGATTCTCTCTCTCTCTCTCTCTCTCTCTCTCTCTCTCTCTCTGCCTCTCCTTCTCTCTCTGTGTAACTCTAACTTCAAATAAATAAAATAAATCTTCAAAAAAAAATTCTGAATTGTGTGCTCAAAAATGGTTAACAAGTTGGGAGGCAACATCTGGTCTTGTGGGTAGTATGCCCATTGGAATGCCCATATCCTGTATTGTGGTGCCTGGATTTTATTCCTGGTTCTGACCCCTGATTCCAGTTTCCTACCAACGCAGAGCCTAGGAGACAGTGGCTCAAGTAGTTGGGAAACCTGGATTGAGTTCCCAGCTCCCACCATTAGCCAAGCCCAATCCCAGCCATTGCAGGCATCTGGGGAGCAATCTAGCAGGTGGAAGCTCACTCTGTTTTTCCTCTCTCTCTCTCTCTCTGTTTCCGTCTCTCTCCCCTCCCCCAACTTGGTGTTCTGTGTGTCTCTCAAATAAAAATTAGGTAAGATAGTGCCTTGGTCCTTTAGTGCCACCACAAATACAAGAGCTTGGGTAATTTATAAGGAACAGAAATCCGGAGACTGAAAAGTCCAACTCAAAGTGCTACCAGTTTCAGTGTCTACTGAGGGCCTGGTCTCTGCTTCCAAGATGGTCCCTTGAACGGTGCTTTCTCTGGAGGGGACACTGTATCCTCACCCGGTAAAGGAGCAGAAGAGAGGGAAGAAATTCCCTCAACCCCTTTTGTGCAAGCCCTACTCCCACCCATGGGGGTTCTGCCCTCATGACTGAATCACCACCTAAAGGTACCACCTCTTGAGGCTGGTGTTGTGGCACAGTTGGTTAACGGCAATGCCAGCATCCCATATGAGCGCTGGTTCCAACCCCAGGTGCTCTACTTCTGACTCAGCTCCCTGCTGATGAGCCTGGGACAGCAGCAGAGGATGGCCCAGGTGGTTGAGTCCCTACCACCCACATGGAAGACCCAGATGGAGTCCAGGCTACTGGCATCTGCCTGGCTCAGCTCCAATCATTGCAGCCATTTTTGGAGAGTGAACCAGCAGAGGGAAGATCTCTTTAAGTGTCCTTCTCTCTCTCGGTCACTCTGCTTTTCAGATAAATAAAATAAAGATCATTGTTTTGGTTTTTTGTTTGTTTGTTTTGGAAAAAAAGAAAAAGAAAAACAAGCACCGCCTCTTGATTCTACCACACTGGTGATTAAGTTTCAATATGAAACTTTCAAATCATAGCAGATGGTGAACTTCATACTAAGTCTATTTTACCACAGTTAAGGGTTTTTTTTTAAAGATTTATTTATTTATTTGAAAGTCAGAGTTACACACACACACAGAGAGGGGGGGGGGGGTCTTCTGTCCGATGGTTCACTACCCAGACGGCTGCAATGGCCAGAGTTGCACCTATCCAAAGCCAGGAGCCAGGAGCTTCTTCCAGGTCTCCCACACAGGTGCAGGGGCCCAAGGACTTAGGCCATCTTCTACTGCTTTCCCAGGCCATAGCAGAGAGCTAGACTGCAAGAGGAGCAGCCGGGACTAGAACCGGCACCCATAAGGGATGCCGGCACTTCAGGCCAGGGCGTTAACCTGCTGAGCTTAAAATTTTAAAATAAATTTTAAGAAAGTCAAATAGTGGCTGCTGATATGTCCAAGGTTTCTTCGTAGGGACATGAAAATGTTATAAAATTAGATTGAGGTGATATTTGCAGAGCCCTGTGACTATACTGAAAGCCATTGAATTACACACTTTAAATAGGTGAATTGTATCTTATAGGAATTATACCTCAAAATAGCGATTTTTAAAAAAATCAAGTAGTACTCCAAGGTTTTTGACCAAAAAAAAAAAAAATTACAAAGAGATCTTCCATCTGCTGGTTCACCCCCTAGATGGCCACAACAGTCAGGGCTGAGCCAGGCAGAAGCCAGGAGCCTGGAGCTTCTTGTGAATGCAGGGGCCCAACTGCTTGGGCCATCTTCTGCTGCTTTCCCAGACCATTTTTTTTTTAAACAGGCAGAGTGGACAGTGAGAGAGAGACAGAGAGAAAGGTCTTCCTTTTTGCCGTTGGTTCACCCTCCAATGGCCGTTGTGGCCGGCGCATCGCGCTGATCCGAAGCCAGGAGCCAGGTGCTTCTCCTGGTCTCCCATGGGGTGCAGGGCCCAAGGACTTGGGCCATCCTCCACTGCCTTCCCGGGCCACAGCAGAGAGCTGGCCTAGAAGAGGGGCAACTGGGATAGAATCCGGCGCCCCAACCGGGACTAGAACCCGGTGTCTGGCAGTGGCTTTACACATTATTGCACAATGCTGGTCCTACTGGTGTCAGTCTGACCAGATCACAGGGAGCCAAGATACTTGGTCAAACCTTATGCTAGGGGCCAGCGCTGTGGCGGAGAGGGTTAACGCACTAGCCTGGAGCACCTGCATCTCATATGAGTACCGGTTCAAGACCCGGCTGCTCCATTTCCAATCCAGCTCTCTGTTATGGCCTGGGAAAGCAGTAGAAGATGGCCCAGGTCCTTGAGCTTCTGCACCCACATGGGAGACCCGAGGAGGCTTGAGGCTCCTGGCTCCTGGCTCCTGGCTCCAGATCAGCGCAGCTCCGGCCGTTGCAGCCAATTGGGGAGTGAACCATCGTTTGGAGGACCTCTCTTTCTCTCTCTCTCTCTCTGCCTCTCCTCTTTCTGTGTAACTCTGACTTTCAAATAAATAAATAAATCTAAAAAAAAAAAATAGCCTTATGCTGAGGGTGTTTCTGGATGAAGCTGACATTCCATTTGATAGAATGGATGAAGCTGATCACCCTCGCTGACGTGATGGGTCTCTTCTAGTCAGCTGAAGACCTGAGTAGGAACGAACTCTTCCTGCTCCTCTGCTTCAGCTGGGACATTGTCTCCTTCTCCCGCCATCATCACACTCCAACTGACCCGACCTCTTTCTTCTTGGGGCTCCAGCCATTCATGCCAAGCACTGCAATTTATACCATCGTTCTCCTGGTTCTCAGCCTTTGGACTCACCCTGGAACTACGCCAACAACACCCTGGGGTCTCCAGCTCGCTGACTGCAGGTCTTGGGGTTTCTCTGCTTCTGTTACTGTGTGAGCCAAGTCCTTATAAATAAATCTCCTGGGTGAGTGATAAGCAAATGGAAGCTCGCTCTCTCTCTCTCTCTTGCTATTCCTTTCAAATATACATATTTTTAAAAATATAGCTTCTCTTCTCTTGAATCAAAGGTGAAAGAAGCCACCCCTATGGCTACATTATGTAATATGTGACTCTCATGGACTGTAAGGGGAGACTGCCCTTGCTCGCTTGATAGAACAGACAGCCTGTATGTCAAAAAGCAGCAGGTGGTCTCCAGAAACCAGGAGCAACCTCCGGAACCTGAATACAGCTTCCAGCCCACAGCCACCAAGATAGGGGGTGGCCCCCAGTCACACACAACCACAAGGAAATGAATTCTATCAATAACTTGCATGTGTTTGGAATCACATCTTTCCCGAGCGTCTGATGAGCCTGCAGCTCCATTTGGAATCTAGAGTGCAGCTTTTCCTGACCTTGAAGTGGATAAACTTTCCAACTGTGCCTGAACTGCATCACGCAGGGACTAACATAGATGTTTGTTATTTAGGTCACTAGACTTGCAGGAATCTTAAGCAGCAGTAGAACATAAATGAATGCAACGGATTGGTTCCTCAACTATGTTTTCCAGTTATTTTATTAAAAGTTTAAAAATTTTACAATAGACTTAGTTTCCAAAAGTTATTTTTGTCCACTTTAAAATGCCAATGGTACACAGTTCTAGTTACAAATGGATAGACAGGGACATAATCAATCATCTGAGGCCTGCTTTGCAATAGATAAAAGCAGCCACCTACTTCTCTCCTCCTCATTTGTACACCCTCCTTTGCAATATGACTTTGTAACTCCTCTCATGAAGATGTAGATTGGTTTTCAAACCTTGGTTTTATTACTCGCTTTGGCCACCACCACATAGTAGAAAATGGTGGGGGCCAGTTAGAGCCCAGGCCTCAAGAAGGTTTTAAGCTTCAACGCATTTTCTTGAGACCCTGCCTCGGCCTCACGAGCGAGCCTGCTGAAGGGTGAGAACCACACAACCCAGAGCTGGGTCAGCCCCATTGTGCCCGCCGGATGCCCAGAGGTGCAGGCAAGGCCTGCCTGGGATTCAGTAATATGTTACTAGGGATTATGCAAAATACATGAATGAAAAATGTAAACATTGATTTTTGAATTCTGCAAGTCAGCAGGTCTAGCACTGAGAGTGATGGCTGCCAGCCAAGGAGCCCTGTGAGAAGTTGTAGGAAGTCTTTCCACCCCAGGTGGCAGTGCAGAGTAAGACCAGCCAAGTCTCTTCCCCGACCTGGTAGACGGCTGGAGACACACGAGCAAGGCTGCCTACAGCTCGTCTCAGGGCTAAACGAAGGTTTGTTGTGTTAAAAGATGAGATTTTGAGGTGGCTGGTTGGGCAACGACAGCCAGATAATACGCAGCTCTTGACACAAATTTTAACTGATCTTTTTGTTTCAACCCTCCCTCAACCTTCTTCAAAGATATTTGCTGCCTTCGCTGTCTTGGAAACTATAGTGTTCGCCGTTACTCCTCTTGTTGACTTCTCTCCTTGCACAGTGTCAGGTCTTCAGTGCTCTGTCAGAAGAGTTCCATCTTGCCAAGTTGCAGGGCCACTTTTCATTGGGTGTCATATTCTGCCCCATTCTTTTCACTGTTCTTTATTCCTGTAATGCCCTTTTAGTGGAATTTCACTAAAGAGTGGACATATATAATCCTCAATTGCAAAAGCAAGATGTGTTTCTGTCTCCAAATGTAATGCCTTCTCTATAGAAGGAAGCAAGATGCACTTCTTCTCCTTGCTCGCCACTTTTCTCTTCATGATGTATTTTTTGTCTAGATAGCAAGAGCAACACCCAGCACAATGTTTTTCATCACTTAAGCTTTCGTCATTGGATTCCTCAGAATCCCAGGACTCAGTAACATATTGCTAAGGATTCTGCAAGAGTGTGAGTGAAGTGTAAACATGGATTTTTGAGTTTTGCACATCACACAATTCTAACACTCACAGTGGTGGGACACTGTTAGTTTTGTTATCTTTTCACCCGTTGTGACAGTGTACAATAGGGCCATCTCATCTGATTAGATTCTCTCTTAGCTTCTGATGTGAAAATGTGGGGGCCACTGAGAATTGTAGAGCACAGAACTGCACGGAGCAGAGGTTCTTCCAATTGCATACCCCAATCAGTCCATGCACATACCAAGGGAAGGAAGCAAGCTCCACTAATACCACAGGAAAGTGAAAGAGAAAGAAAAGGAGAAAAAACCACCAAGAGCAAGAACAGAAATCATCTCATTTCAGTTGAAATGAAATGTGTGTGCTTATCTCAAATAGCACAGAATTGATTACTTATGCAGTAAAAAAGAAGCAAGAAGAGCACATGTTTGTACATATAGAAATATCCCATTGGCCGGCGCCGTGGCTCACTTAGCTAATCCTCCGCCTGTGGCGCCGGCACCCTGGGTTCTAGTCCTGGTTGGGGCGCCAGGTACTAGTCCCAGTTGCTCCTCTTCAGTCCAGCTCTCTGCTGTGGCCTGGGGAAGGCAGTGGAAGATGGTCCAAGTGTTTGGGTCCTGCACCCGCATGGGAGACCAGGAGGAAGCACCTGGCTCCTGGCTGCAGATCGGCGCAGCGCCGGCCGTAGCGGCCATTAGGGGAGTGAAACAACGGAAGGAAGACCTTTCTCTCTCTCTCTCATGTCTATAACTCTCTCTCTGTCTCTCTCTCTATCTAACTCTGCCTGTCAAAAAAAAAAAAAGAAATACCCCATTACAGTATGCATATCATTGCTTATTTTTGCCTTCATGCATATGTAGATATGCAAAAAAACACAATATTTTTGTAGCACTATATGTGTTAATAATTTTTTAACTATACTTGAGTTTGCATCAAGCAGAAATTGTTTCTTCAAAATCTTGACTAAAGGAGTCAGCTCTGTGGCATAGCAGTTTACGCCTATCCCTGCAATACCAGCATCCAATATGGATACCGGTTCATGTCCCGGCTGCTCCACTTCTCATCCAAATCCCTGCTAATGGCCTTAGAAAACCAGCAGAAGATGGCCCAACTGCTTGGGCCCCTGCCACCCACATGGTCACCGGGATGAAGCTCCTGGCTTCAGCATGGCCCAGCTCTGGCTTTTGCCGCCATCTGGGGCATGAACCAACAGATGGAAGATTCTCTCTCTCTCTCTCTCTCTCTCTCTCTCTCTCTCTCTGTAACTCTGATTTTCAAACAAATAAATAAATCAGTGTTTAAAAAATCTTGGCTAAAATTGCTTTAGACTATATTTTTATTCATTTTGTTTGAGATTATGCTACTAATAGCTTTACTGTTCAACGTCTTCAATAAATTTTCATGTTGAGCACTTTTACAAAAATCACTTTATAACTTATTTAAATTAAACCTACAGAGCCTACCTCTAGGAAATAAAATCCTATTTTGGCTAAAGATAGTTATTTAACAGAAATTTACTCTCATGAGTGTAATTTATGAAAGGGAAGGAAAGTGATTAATTTTAAGCAGAGTAATCTAAGCTTAGCTGCCTATATTTTTCAAGAATGTTTGGCTGAAAAGTCACTTTTTTTAGATAGGGAAAATCACTCTTGCACGTACCACATTAGAATTTTGCCTCATAAAAATATCTGATAAAGACTCAGGCTGTGGCAGGCTGAGTACTGACCCTCAAAATTGTCCACATCCCAATCATTTTACTCTGTTATTACGTGACTTTAGGTACCTAAAGGACTTTAACAAAATTCATTACACTTAAGGTCTTCAAATCGGGTGTTTCTCCTAGATTATCCAGATGGGCTCCATGTAACCACAGGGGCTGTTTGGAGAGAAAGACAGAGGGACAGGGAGCCAGAGACAGGGATGGAGAATCAGAGGCAGAAAAAGAAAAGTAAGGTCTTTGAGAAGCTCATGGGAAATGTGCATGGTGAAAAATTTATGCATGGATTTCAATTTTTTGCACCAAATTAAATTTGTCTTTTAATTCCACTGGCCCATGGACTTTTCAGAGTACCTTCAAGTTTGATGATGCTAAGCTGGTGTTAGCTCTGAGATGGAGAAAGCGGTCACTGGCCAAGGAATGTGAAGAGGACAAAGGCAAGGAAGTGGGATCTCCCAGAGCCACCAGAAGGGATGCGGCACTCCTGGCCCATTTTGGGGGTTTTTCTCAAGAACAAAAAGATGTTAAGTTTATGTTATTTTAAATTATTAAGTTAGTGCTAATTTGATACAGAGCAATAGGAAACTTGTACATGGACCTAATTTAATAAGGCCACACATACAACCAAATAGATAATTGTTCTTTAATAGAAAAGAAAAACTGAGTTTCTTCTACTCACAAGTACTGATTTGCTTTGCAGGGTTTATATGCTGGGGAAGGGAAACAAACAGAGTGAGTCAGTTAATGGCGTGGCCAAAATAAAGGATCCCCGGGGAAATAGAAGTCACTGACTCTCATTCTCAGACGATCCTATCTGTTAGTTAACCGTCCATGCTAGCCATCAGCCACTGCGCGCTGCTGATAGAAGCATTTTTACAAGACATTTCCCTGAAACACAAAAATACCTCCAGGCTCCATCATATCGACAGCTGGAGAGTGGCTGCCCTGCCTATGCGCTTGCTCCTTCGCTCCCGCCGCCGGACTCCAGGGCGGAGACGGGCACTTGCTGCTGTCCCGCTCCCAGTCTGACACCTGGTCGGCCCGCGGCATGTGCAGGGTAAATGAATAAATGAGTGATGGCCTCGCTTTCCGAACCAAACCTCAGCAAGCTATTCTGATGAAGGTTTGCTATGAGGCTTGGCAGTCGTAGGGTGACGCCAGAGACCAGTAACAGGGAGGGCAGCGCCTCCTCGCTGCTACGGAGGCGGATGGGGGTTATTTTTATTTATTTTGACACTAGCTCTCCGTTAGTATTTTGTTGCTGACTCTTCGGGCACTGCCTTCCATATTTGCTCATTTGTATCATTTGCAGTTTTGAAATTAAAAAAAAAAATCTTGGTCTTCGCTTATTCACTTTATCTCAGTGCGTTCTGTCACTGCAGACCCGCTGTCTCTAAAAGCCCCTTTTCCCTCCTCAGTGCCATGCCAGGCTCTGCAGCTCTGCCTTTCCTACAGGAACGAGCCCTCTGGTTCCCCGGACGAGAGCAGTGTTCCATCCTGCAGCTGCATTGCCAGTGCTCCGTGCTTGGAGTTGGCGACCAAGGCCCACAGGCCAGACCCAGCCCGCTCTCTTTTTTGTCATTCAAGTTTTTATTGGAATGCATTCGTGCAAATGTATTTACACACTGTTTCTGGTGGCTTCAGGCTGCAATTCAGAGTTCACTTTGGAACAGTAAAGTCTAAAATATTTACTATGTGGTATTTTACAGAAAAAAATTGCTGACTTTTGCTCTACGCCTCTACGGCTGTTGGAAGAGGGTTTTGACCTCTCTTTCATTGGCAGAGACTCTTTCTTCCTGTTTAGACTCAAATCTGCAAATTGTTCTTTCATACTTGCAGTGCAAAGATACCTGCTGCACAACCGTGTTGTTTACTGAACCCCATTCGTGTCTTGGCATGCTACTGCTTATTCGGTTATCCACAATAGCATATGAAAACGTGTTATGCAGAGAGAAGATATTGCCATACCAAAGACGTGGACATTTCAGGCCACCTGGTTACTCATGAAAATGTATAAAAAATATTAACTTTATTTTGATGATAGGTGAAAGACTGCACTGATTTGCAAATATTCTGATCAACTATTTTCAGAGCTACTAGCATTCAAACTGTTAACAATGTAGTGGCTGTGCTTGACAACGCAATGAGAATGCCCCACACAAAGCTGCTCTCTGTGGCAAGTACCTGGATATGTTCTTTCATAACAATTGGATCATTTTTAATAGTTGATTTTTAAAACTATACACAACAACACTGAATCAGTATGCCCTAGGTCCTAAATCGTCTCTAAGACAACTCCAGTATTCCAACTACTGAAAACAGAAATGTTGTAAGCATTATTTATATATTGCTCAAAATTAGCATTTTAGATAAAAATTTATACATCCCCATCGATTTAGAATTTGAAAACTTATTTAGTACATTCTGTGACCTAAAGGACTATTTGAACAAATCCAAATTTTCAAAATGCAGCTTACAGGCGTGTGATCTATGTCTGGCAGAAGGTGGCGCTAGAGTTATGCTTGCAAAACCACTGCTGAATGACCAGCCTTGTCTAATTAGCCAGATTTCAAAGAGCTTGCTAGAATGTGAGTTATAACACAGCAGTCTGTAGACTCTAGATGTAGCTTTCAGAGTCAAAGCCCTATCAATCAAACTTCCCAGAAACTTCCCGCAGAACTTGCAAAGAAGCGTCACAAAATATTTCTTCCTCAAATATTTACCAAGTCCTTGCTCTGCTCAAGGCACTCTCCCTGTTAGTAATACTCGGTGAGTAACAGAGAAGCTACATCTGATCCTCTAGGTATTAAGCAAATCCTCAGCATTCCCTACTCAATGGCGGCTGTCCTGAGTATGAGAGGCAGAGGCACGGATGCTCTGCAGGAGTTCAGAGAGGCAGGGAAAGAGACGTTCTCTACCTTTCTTGTAGAACGTGCTTATGTTTCACTCCTCATACGTCATTCTTTCTAGACCTTTTTTCTATTTCTACTCTTAAATACTACTCAGTGCTTGATGACATTATTAAGGTCCTGTCCCATATTCCATTAGCTCATTGAAAACCACGTCATTTCCCTCGTTTTTGCAGTGGTGGGCCTTTGAGTAATCAATAGAGCAATAGTTCTTACCTGGGGCAGGACCACCCTCGTGGGCAGTTTGGAAATCTGTGGAGGTGTTTGTGTGGTTTCACAATGATTTGAAGGGTGTTCCTGGGATTACTGGGTGAGGGCCAGGGAGCCTGGGCAGCCCGCCAGGGGGCACCATCCTACACAGGGAAAACACAGTCCTCATCCCACAAGACTTCGCTGAGCCCCACAGGTCGTTGGCTTCCTCGAACAGCCTGCTTATAGTGGCCTCATGGTTTACACATAAACACAAAGTCGTTTTCATGGCTTTTACGCAAACCAAACAGGAATTCAGCAAGAGTGTGAAAAAAGAAGACTGTGCTTTGCTTAGCTTGAAACCTTACCAAAAACTGTTAACCATTTTGGGAAAATTCATTCACCTGGTATTTGACTCAGTAATATGACACACCTTGCACCATTCTGCTCTCACAGCTGGCCCATTCGTGAAGATTCTACAGGAAAGTGTAAGCACCTGCCTACTGCATTATGTCTTGTAGTGGAATCAAGTCAATGTACTGAGGTTCAGAAATATGTTATTAGAATGGCATTCTTTGCATCTCCTTTATATTAGAGCCAGTGTAATCTTGTTTTTTAAGTTATATGTGTGGGGAGAGTTACAATATCTGTGAGTTTTGTTTCAGAGTAGTAAAGAAGACGCTCCATGATATTTGCTGTGAAAACAGAGCCTTGGGAGGCTGGCATCTGGCACAGTGGTTAAGATACCACTTGGAGGGGCTGGCGCTGTGGCATAGTAAGCTAAGCCTCTGCCTTCGGCACTGTCATCCCATATTGGCACCGGTTCATGACCCGGCTGCTCTTCTAATCCAGCTCCCTGCTAATGCTCCTGGGAAAGCAGTAGAAGATGGCCCAAATCCTTGGACCCCTGCACCCACGTGGGAGAAGCTCCTGGCTTCAGATTGGCCCAGCTCCAGCTGTTGCGGCCATTTGGGAAGTGAACCAACAGATGGAAGACCTTTCTTTCTATCTCTGTCTGCAATTCTGCCTCTCAAATAAATGAAATTTTTAACCACTCCCCCAGCCCCCCGCCACCGAAAAAAGATACCGCTTGGGATGCTGTATCCCATGTCAGAGTGCCTGGGTTTGAGGCCCAGTTCTGTTCCCAATTCCAGCTTTCTGTTAATGCAGACCTTGGGAGGCAGCAGGTGATGGCTTGGGCAATTGGAGCCTTCCACTCACATGGGAGATCTGGACTGAGTTCTAGGCTCCTGGCTTCAACATGGCCCAGCCTCAGTTGTCATAGGCACTCAAATAAAAAATATGCAAGCAAAAATTATGAAGAAAAATTAAAAGAGGGTATCACTTCTGATTGGGGTGAACTCCCTGAGCAGGGCCTAGTAGGAAGCCAGGATGAGGCCAGGCCTTGGTTAAGTATCAACCCCCACAAAGAAAGTACTGTAGAAAGTTTGTCAAAAATGATACTAAAACATGAGATCATTTTGATGAAAAAAAATTGAAATCCACGCATGAAGCATATTTTCCATGAATTTTTTGGAGAGCCTTTGTATATATAAGAAAAAATTTTTGCACAAAGTTAACTTGGTTTTTCCACAAAACTTTTGAAGTCCCCACCATTTGACCCTGGGCAAGCTCTCAAACTCCTATCATTTCAGTGTCTCCTGTAAAAAGTGACACCAGCAGGACCTGTCTCACAGAAGTACTGTCTATGAGGATAAATGAAGATAATCTTCACAAAATGTGCAACACAAGACCAAGAGCACCATCCGAACTAATTCGCGTTATTTTATTTTATTTATTTTATTTTTTTAAAATTTTTGACAGGCAGAGTGGACAGTGAGAGAGAGACAGAGAGAAAGGTCTTCCTTTTGCCATTGGTTCACCCTCCAATGGCCGCCGCGGTAGCGCGCTGCGGCCGGCGCATCGCGCTGATCCGATGGCAGGAGCCAGGTGCTTCTCCTGGTCTCCCATGCGGGTGCAGGGCCCAAGCACTTGGGCCATCCTCCACTGCACTCCCTGGCCACAGCAGAGAGCTGGCCTGGAAGAGGGGCAACCGGGACAGGATCGGTGCCCCAACCGGGACTAGAACCCGGTGTGCCGGCGCCGCAAGGCGGAGGATTAGCCTAGTGAGCCGCGGCGCCGGCCGCATTATTTTATTATTTTGTCCACCTGATAATGTTTCAGAGATTATTTTCCTAGTTAGGCAACGCATACTTGTGTCTCTCCCCTCAATGTTGGACCCTTCTCTGATTGAGAGTGTATATGGCATGTGCACTTTTAAAAAGTTAATTGTTGTTTTAGTGTTTAATTCTTCAGGATTAAAGCCATCTGGCCGCCACGCTCTGAATCCAGCTATGTGCTACCCCATCATCTGAATTTACCTTCTTGTTCCACCATTCTGGAATCGGGCAGAAGCAGAAAATGTAGTTAGTGGCCAAACTCAGAAATGGAAATAGAGACCTTGTATTGGATGAGCAAATATTCTTGGCCTCAAGAATTATTAGCCGTGAATAAACTATAAGCTTTTCTAGGATTCTGAATAATTCATTTATTCAACAAATATTTACTTGGCTCTTACTCTGGGGGTGTGCTGAGAGTGGGAGTGAATAATAAACTGTAGAATTATAAGTTCGTATTCAGTGACTCATTCAGCAAACACACATTATCATGATGAGCTCTGGGCCAGGTGCAAGGGCTACAAATAGGAATAAGACAATATGAGGAATCTGAGTCAATATGAAATAACCAGCAGAATCTGAAATGCAAGCAATCTTTTATCCCAGGGAAACTTAGTAAGATGGAATGTAAACTAGTTGTGGAGAAGCCACCTTGCCCACAGCACTATCATAAAATAGATTGCCACGTACACTCACATTCATTTTCATGTAATCCTAATACCCACTCTCTAAGGCAGGTATTATATTCTTTTTTATTGTCCATGAGGGAATCAACTTAGTGAGAATATATAATTTTTCCAGACCAATATTAGCAGCAGCTTGCTTTAACTGACACAAGTACTGTGCATTAATTTTACTTCATATTCATAAAAATCCTAGGTGAGGGCTGGGCATTTAGGCCAGCACTTGAGATGCTTGGATTCCAGATTGCAGTGCCTGGGATTTGATACCCAGTCCAACTCCTGATTCCAGTTTCTCCCTAATGGTAACCCTAGAAGGCAGCAGTGATGGCTCAATAATTGGGTTCCTACCACTTGTATGGGAGACCTGCATTGAATTCCTGGCTCCTAGCTTCAGCCTGGCCCAGTTCTGGCTGTTGGAGGCATCTGGGTTGTGAATTAGCAAATGAGATCTCTCTTCATTTGTTTATCTGTCTCTTTGTCTCTCAAATTTAAAAAAATACTTTAATCCTAGATTATACACACTATAATTGTTCATATTCCAGACTGTGGAAACAGAGGGTGAAAGAGGTTAAGCAAATGTTGCAATGTCACCCACCTAGCAGTGCAGCCAGCATAGTACCCCAGCTCTGGCTCCCAGAGCTGGGACTCCCAAACAGGCCATGACAATTAGTCATGGTCCTGGAAGATGAGGACGAAAGCCAGGAAGGAGAACACCAACATGACTTCCAACTTCACGCTCTTCCTCCTAACCTCTGCCTCCGCTAACTCTGGTCCATGCCTGGGGACAACGGACCCAGGGATGACCTGTACTCCAAGACTTTTTGTACCCTGAGTGAGGTGAAATTGAAAAAGAATTGCATGGATGTAAAGAACAGTCCAATGCTCCTACACCCAGTAACACTGGAAAAACTGCAAAACTCACATATTTTCTTAAGGCTTCAAGAGTTGCAGAAGTAAGGAGAATTCAAGGACTAAAATTCAGGAGTTGAGAAAACCCCTCCAAGGCGAGCTGAGCCTCTGCGCCTCTTGTTAACTGTGGCCTTTACCAACTGGAGACTGGGATTTGGGATTTGCCCAAGCAGAGAGGATGCTGTGGGGCAGAGAAAATGGCAACTCATAGCACTTGCCCCAGGGTGGTTGGAAGAGGGAAGTATGGTCATCTTCTTGGAATTGTACCTCCAAAATACATGAAAATCTGTTCTCTTTATAGTAATTTTAAAAAGCAGAGGAAGTGTCGGCCCTGTGGCACAGTGAGTTAAAGCCTGGCCTGCAGTGTCAACATCCCATATAGGTGCTGATTGGAGTCCCAGCTGCTCCACTTCTGATCCAGCTCCCTGATGATGACCTGGGAAAGCAATGGAGGATGCCCCAAGTGCTTGGGCCCCTCCCTGCACCCACGTGGGAGACCCAGGAGAAGCTCCTGGCTCCTGGCTTCAAATTGGTACAGCTCCAGCCATTGTAGTCATTTGGGGAGTGAACCAGCGGATGGAAGACCTTTTTCTCTCTATTTCTACTCTCTCTGTAACTCTGTCTTTCAAATAAATAAAATAAATCTTAAAAACGAAAAAAAAAAAAAAAGGATTGAAATGGAAACATCCAGGGTCCCAAACGTAGCCAGCCTCAACAGACCTAAATGTGGAAAAGGAAAACAAATAGGAATTGCCCAGCAATTTTACACCAAAGGTTGCAGCCTATATTATATGAATTTAGACAACAAATATGAACTATCTAACAAAAAAAACTTGTATTTTTCTTCTCTTTTGAACCTATAACTCAAGCTATAGGCGCTGAATGTAAAACATAGATAATAAAAAAAAGAGCAGTACACTTTCCTGACAACTGATTTTCTTCAAAAGCATTTTATAAATGCCAGCATTTGATGTTGGGCAGTTCCTTCTGCAGGGTGAGCTGTGTGCTCATTCTGAGATTCTGAAAGTGTCAGTTGTGACATCATCTAATGATTTACTGAAAATACTTATTCAGAGTATGAGTCCCTTTCATCAGACAACTCTTTAGGGTCTTAGTCCTTCATACATTATTAGAAAATGTGTCAATGCCTTAATAATGTAATTTAAGTAAAACTTCAATGTTATAGCCAGCAGAGACTCCTGACTGATTCTAAAGTTGTATTGAAGTCACGGGTATTTCTTCCTAATTTGCAGTCAGCCAAGTTCAGACTCCAGACGGAGGGAAAATGCAGAACAGGATTATCAGTCTTCTTGGTTCAAAACAGATGACTCTGTAAGTATTTGCCTCGTTAAAAATAACAGCATTCCTTCCCCAAGTCATCAGCTGCACAGTCTAGCCTACTCATATTTTTTTAACCCAGTCAGGGGAATAAAGGTCAAAAGGCTATGTACTCTGAATTAAATTTTTTTCACAATAGGTTATACCAAAACATTTGTCTACCTTTGATATTTTTCTTTAATGATTTTAATTACTTCTTATTGTGGAAAAAAATGTGACAAATTTACCTTAAACCACTACTGTTTGAGCTACATCTCTTTGACCAATTTTTTCTTGTTGCTAACAGAAGAGCTAATTCACTTCCTCCAAATTGTTATTACATTTCCTTTATGAAAGATTCTAGTAATTTCATTCACAACGATCCTTCTTGAATAAGTCCATCCTTTATGGCTATTGAAAATGATCATTTAGACAGTGTTGATACTCAATGTGTTGTTTCATTTATGAAATTCCCATTCTAAAATAGGCATATCCTTTTATTGATAGATAGAAATTTATATATTCTCATCACTTTTTTTTTTTACATTTTCAAGCATATTCTTTATTTGCTCTCAGACATTCCATTCACAATTAAATAAATGCATTTGACATTTGAGAAGGATGCACCAGTGGAGTATCCCGTACTCTTCTGTCTCCTCCCAATTAATTTGTGCCCCCTGCCAGCTCCAAGAAAAGGGAGAAGCCAAAAAGGCTAGGTGAACTTGTAAAATAAATGTCAAAGCTCTTTCTTTGAGAATTCAAGTATAATTTACTGCTATTATAAAAGAGTTAAGAGTGAAAGAGTAGTTGGTCACGTGATTTGGCTATGAAAGTGCTGGACCTATGGGGGAGGTATTTATTTTTCAACTGAGAAGATTCAGAATCACCCCGGAATCTGCATGTTGTGTTTATTTTAATAATTCATTAGATATTCTGACTTCACCACATGTTAAGCTTATCCAAAAGCTCTTTTCAGATCTTCTGCAAAGAAAATATGCTGCTATACAATCCATGGCCCTATGGGGTTCCTATCACTTCCCATTTTAAAGCCCAGGAGATGCGATACAAAAAGCAGCACTGGATGATAGATGGCGATGTGGTTCCTGATCCCACAGACAAAGATCATGTGGTTGGCACTGCATGTAAATAATCAAGCCCTGTTGATTGGGATCTTGACAATTTTGCACAGTTTGGGTCCTGGCTACCTGAGATCATCTTTCTCCCCTGGGCTCTTCACAATGGCTGCAAAGGGCAATGGAAGGCTATAAACTTGGCCGAAGACACATGGAGCCACGGGGAGCTCTGAGGGTCACTGGAGGGCAAGTATGCTTTGTGCACCATTGGCACCCCCTCCTCTGGGATGCCTGCTGTTGAACTGGGGCACACTTCCTCTAACGATTCCCCAAGGGAGAGTTTATTCCATCAAGTTCATGGCCTTGACCTTCAGATCAGGCTATGAAGTTAGAATGTTCAATAGCAGTAAGGCTAGGAACATTTATGCTGCTCTAAATAGCCCCAATATAGCATTCGTTGTATGATTTGTGAGCTACTATTACTAATACAGAACTTTTAAATTAACTTATTCACTCAATAAAATTTTAATTAGGACATAGAGGTGACATGACCCTCCATCCAAGCAAGAACATAAATCAGGTTTTCCAACTTTCAATAGAATGCTAAACTTGCCTAGTGCACTTTGATATCCAAACCATGTGAGTCTTCTTTCAAACAATAATGCCAGATATTTGTACTCTAGGAATTTTGCCAGAATTTAATTTGAACAGACTGCTTCACAGATTCTGTCAAAAGACAATGGAGAGAAGTGATATTAGAGCAAGATAGCTCAAACATTATCTCATTAGGTATTCTTAACAGTCTTCTTTAGCAAAACAGGTCTGCAGAAAGCCATGGACTTGGACTGCACAGACTTGGATCATTGAAAAACTATCTTCATTGGATTTACATGATATTGTTATGCACTTGGCAAATGTAAGGCTACTTCAAAAGGATTGTGGAAACGTGAAATTAAAAGATGTTTATCTTGGTGCAAAAAAAAAAATTGAAACCCAAGTACAGTTTTTGATAATATTCATTTTTCACAACCTTTTTTTGAAGATCCCATATGTGCATAAATTTCAAAACTCTTTTTGCACCAAAATAAATTTATCTTTTAATTCCATTTTCCCATTAACTTTTTGAAGTATCCTTATTTTAGAGATTTGTTTCCTTACTTCCTACCTGAAAAAAAGCCAGCAACTTAATATGGTGGAAAGACAAAGGAGGCCAGCGTTGTAGCACACAGGGTTAAGCCACCACTTGGGATACCCACAACTTATATCAGAGTGTGTGGGTTTGAGTCCTGACTATTCTGCTTCCAACACAGCTTCCTGCTAATGTGCCCAGAGGGCAGCACATGTTGGCCCAAATAATTAGGCCCCTGCTGCCTGCTCAGGAGACCTGAATGGAGCTCCTGGCTCCTGGTTTCAGCCTGACCCAGGCTTGGCTGTTACAGGCATTTGGGAAGTGAACCAGCAGACTGAAGATCTGGATCAATCTCTGTCTTTTCCTGCCTTCCCACCTCATCACCCTGTCCTTCAAATAAATAAGTTAATAATAATAATAAACAATTCTAAGAAAAGATTTATTTATTTATTTAAAAGACAGAGTTGCAGAGAGATGGAGAGACAGAGAGAGAGAGAGAATAATCTTCCATCTTCTCATTCACTCCCCAAATGGCTTCAATAGCCAAAGCCAGGAGCCAGAAGCTTCATCCAGATCTCCCACATGGGAGCAGGATCCCAACTACTTGGGCCATCTTCCTCTGCTTTCCCTAGGAGATTAGCAGGGAGCTGGGACTCAAACCGGTGCCCATATGGGAAGTCGGCATCCCAGGCAGCAGCTTAATCCACTAAGCCACAATGTTGGCCCCAAATAAATAAATCTTGAAAAGGTATTGAACATTAGAAGAAGAGACTTTAATTTCAGAATCCATGATGCCCCGTGCTAGCTGGGGTGATATCTTTAAAAGTTAGGATTCTCATGCTAATCAAAAAAGAAAATACAATAAGTAGTGATTAAAATAAATGAGAAACATCAAGGTTTGATACAAGTAGATATTTAAATAAGTTGATTCTGCATCGTACATGAAACCTGTTGCTATTATGTTGCTCACAGTCTTTTAAATAAGAAACCAATACCTGGAAAGTCTCCCACTTGAGTGGCAGGGACTCAACTACTTGGGCCATCACCTGTTTCCTCCTAAGGTACACACTAACAAAAAGCTGGCTTTGGAGGTGGAACCAGGGCTTGAACCCAAGCACTCTGATATAGGAGGTAGGTCTCCCAAGCAATATTTCTACCAATGTGCCAGTCACCCACCCCTACCTGTGGTGGACGCGCCAAGGGGGCCCGGGCAAGCCAATGAGCCAGGCGCTCAGCTACACAGGAAATGGAGGCAGGACCCACTTGGTAGAGGAGTCTGCCCAGCAACAGACAGTAATTGGTTACAGCATAGACCTCCCCTTGACCAGATTGGCTGCCTCACCTATATAAGCACACGTACGTCCTGAAATAAACGAGTCTACCAGCTGCTGGCCTCTAGCCCACTTTCACCTGACTCCCTGTGTCTGTGTCGTGACTCTGCGCTGCCTTACTCCAGGCCACCACCTTTGGAGAACTCAAACGAGACTACGCCTACCTAAATTGAATGCTTAAAAATGATATTTACCTAGATGGGTTCCATTGATCTATGTGACCTGTTTTTGTTTGTTTTGTATTTAATCATACTCTGATGGTTTTGAAGATTTGGGGAATATCCACCTAGACTTCTGCTAGGTGTTGCTCAGCTCCCTTATCTTTCTGCACAGTGACTCTTCCATATTTCCATCACCATTCCTAAACCAACACTCTATTCTGCCACCCTCAAAAAATGATCCTGAATCTGTATATCAGTCTCAGGGCTGCCACAGCAAGGTAGTATAAACTGGGTGGCCTTTTAACCAACATGAAGCTGTTTTCTTACAGTTCTGGATGCTGAAAGTCTGAGACCAAGATGCCAGCAGGACTCGGATTTCGGTGAGACTCTGGGTGGCACTCTTTGATGTCTCTTCCAACCTTCTGGTGACAGCCATCAATCATGCCATCCCTTCGCTTGCAACTGCATCACTCCAATCTCTGCCTCTGGCATTGCATGGACTTTTCGTCTTATTAGGACACCAGTCACATTGGATGAGTGGGACCTAAAACAGTTACATCTACAAAGATCTTATTTCCAAATAAGACTCTAACAAATCCTTTTGGGGAACATAATTCAATGCATAATAGCTGCCGAGTTCTAAGCAAAAAAAAACAAAAAACAAACAAACAAAAAAAAACTGACCTCAATCATCAGTTGCTTTCGAATATCTCCATATTCCCACACTTATTCACTATGACCCCAGACCTCACACCCTTCCCTGCAGTATCAGAAGACCTTGCCTTCTGTCCACAGCAGAACCTCCTGCCTAACCTCGAGTTCCCCTCCTCTCCCTCCTCCACCAATCATCCCCTCCCTCGATCTCTGGCTATGAACTTCACTTGTCTTTTTGAATTCTTTTGCTTTACTCGGTAAATACATCCAACTCTTCCCCATCTTAAAAAAAAGAAAAAGAAAAAAAGGAGCTTCTATTTTGAATCCATTTGCTCTTCTGAGTCTACATCAGCTTTTACTAAACTGTCTTCCTTCCCTTTGGGATCCAAATTTATGGAACATTTATGGAACCAAAACTTGTGAAGTTCCCCATCTCTGCATCCCTACCACATGTGTTCATTCCACGAGGAATTGCTGGGGGTCAGGGACAAAAAGGCACTGTCTGTCCCAGGTTCAACAGCCACAGCAGTGAGCCAGCCAGCCAGAGTTCCTGATTTCAAGAGAAGAAAACAGATGCTAGCTAATACTTTCACTTCTCAGAGCTGCGAGAGTACAAGAAAAGGAGCGCAGGTTGGTCTGAGAAATTGGAGATTTCCCTGAAGAAGTAGCATCAACTGATATGGGACAACTTCAGAAGAATTAGCAACATGGAGAGAAAGAGGAGGAAAGAAAGGTCATGGGATTCGTGGATCAGAAACCCTTGAAGTAGAAATGTGGTGTTTTCAACACACTGGAAGAGGGCTGGTGTGACTTTACTGTAGCCACTCAAGGGGAAATGATACAAAATGATGTCAATGGGACACATAGTATGTCAGTAGGACACACAGGGGTTTGTGGCCATGTTGAGGATTTTCACTTTATTTTCATGGCAATGGGAGAAGGGCTGAGCAGAGAGGAGACCTGATCACGTTTACTTTCAGAAGGACCACTCTGGCTATAAGTCAAGAAAAACTGGGGAAAAGAATACAATGGGAACGAACATCAGAGTCATGATTCCAGGGACTCGGCCTGCACTGTAGCGATGACAGTGGAAACAGAGCCCTGCGCATGTTGAAGACACATTAAGGAACTAGAATCAGTGTGACTTAGTGATTCGTTGGCTATCTGGGTAAGGGATAGACACGTTCATCCTGATTCTTGGGTTTCTGGCTTGATAGCTGCAAACATGGTGTCCTTCCTGGGTGAGGAAATGCTGGTTCTCCTGGTGGAACGTCAGAGTCAGGAATATGATGGTGTAAATGAGAAAACATTGACTGGCAGGTACTCATGAGGCTAAGCAGAAATGGTATGCAGGCAATCCTCAACATTAGTGACATCATCGGTACTGCCAATAACCAGGCAACTGCCAAACGGGATCAGTCATTTCAGTATCTGGCTCATTTGCGTTCCCTAACGTTTGGCACTGTTTGTCATTCTTGGCTTGAGGAAAGAGGTCTGCATCTTTGATTTCTACTTAAAACACTGTCTTTGGTCTCCTCGTCTCTAACTTGTCTTCATCAGCCTAACCTTAAAAGGCTTGAGTTTCAGATAGGATTTTAAATGAAGAAATACCCAGTCTCCAAGTCCAACATCTTCAAAACGTACCTATGCATTTCCTCTGTCTATGTTTTCCTCAAGTAGATCAGTTCTGATAAGCCCAACCCAAATCAATGTCCACCCCTCCAATCTCACCAATCATTCTATCTCCCAACTATCCCTCCCCCTTTTATAACATCACATATGAAGGAGAAAGGGGGGTCATCAGGCCCTCCACCACCACCAAAATTCAATCCATTTCTAAATCCTTATAATTATACTTAGGGATCACCTCTCCCTACTCCTTCTCCCCCAGATCCAACAACTCTCACACAGGACTGTATAGCAAGCATGTTAGGCTTCGAGAGCTCTACTGTCCCTGTAACAACTCTTCAGCTCCACCGTTGTGGCACAGAAACAGCAACAAGCAATACATCAATGATAGGGCATGGCTGTGAGCCAATAAACTTCATATATGGACCCGGGAGATTGAATTGCATGTACTTTCAACGTGCTAGGAAATGGCTTATTCTTTTTGACTCCCTACTGAAAAATGGAAAAGCCATTCTTAGCTCAGACCATACCAAAGCAGATAGCAGGCAATGGTTGGCCCACAGGTCACAAGTCACAGACCCCTGGTCTGACTGCACTGTCTCCCTCTGTATGGTAGCCAGAGAGAAAATTTGAATGGAGGTAACTCCTCTTTTGTGCACCTCTTTGGGCTCCATAGCCAGTACAGGTATGAAACTGAAGCTCAAATGTTGGCCACCAGGTGGCCCCAAACTTATTTTCTAAATTCATTTCCCACAGCCATTCTCCAGGAACACAAGGTTCCCATGCCCCCCCACCCCACCCCTCCCTAATACTACACTCCCTGCTGGTCCTGAGCATCCTGAGTTCTCCTGCCTGTCTTTCACACTGACTCCATGCTAATTCACATTAAGCCCAGGCTAAATTGGGCATGCAAATTCAATGCTTTCGATAGTTCATGATAGCCCCAGAAAACAGTTGAAGTAGGTGAAAGTTATTTACTTCTCTACAAACTGGCTATTTTGTTCTAAGGAAAGTAAGTCTCATACCAATTTTTTTCTGCAACAGACATCTATTAGCAAGCAAACATAAAAGAATGAAGCAACATACTTCACCTGAACTTCAGCAGAATGTAAGCTTTTTGTCCACAGGGCCTGACTTGCAGGATCCCGTGAGGCAGATGAGACACCATCCTAGAGGCAGCAGTCGGCTGACCTCAGACTCAGATTCCAGCCATCAAGAGTCAGAGAAGAGGACGCACATGGGGTAGATGCTGCTTGGGACACCTGCATCCCACAGCAGAGTGCCTGGGTTCAAGTTCTGACCGAGCTCCTGATTCCAGCTTCCTGCTTAGGTGCACCCTGGAGGGCAACAGGTAAGGACTCAAGTTCTTGGGGGCCCTGCCGCCTACATGGGAGACCCAGACCGAGTTCTTTGGCCTGACCTAGCTGGGCCATTCAGAGCATCTGGGGAGTGGACCGACGGATGGGATTTTCTCTCCCTCTCTTTCCTATACAATTAATTAATTGAAATGTACAAACAAAAAATAGAAAAGGAACTTTTCTCTGGGCCTACCACACTCTCCTAGTTGTCCTTTTGAAGTCTTTCCAGGCCCCTTTTCTGATTTTTTTTTTCATTTTTCTTTTTTTCTTTTTCTCTTTTTTTAAAGTTATTTATTATTTTAATGAATTCCCAACAACGTGTAAGCACTACATGGGATGATATCATTTTAACCATTTGATACTTGAGGAAGCTAAAGCTCAGAGAGATTGAGTGCTTAGCTTAGGCTAGGTGACAGAGCCAGGATTCAAACCGTGGATGGTCCTACAGTGTACTGTTGGTGAACTTGAGGGGACATGCAGAACAACAACAAACACTTGACAAATTCAATGTGAATCCCACCTTAAGAATCTGTGCCACCTTTGTGTGGCTATTTGCTGGAAGATGACTGAACTGAAATAAAAAATAGAGAATTATAATAAATAAAAGTAGATGATATACCTTGAGTAAAGCTATATGATTTAATTGTGCAGGTTTAAGATGAAACTAGCAATCTTTTAAGCCTTTTAAATTTACTCTATACCAACACTTAATGAAACCCTTCCCTTGCAACAATCCAGATGCCTTAGTCTCCCACTGCCTAAAATAAAAGCATTGATGACTTACATCAAGCAAGCTGACATATAATGAGCACTCAATAAATATTTATTGATGGCCGGCGTCCCGGCTCACTAGGCTAATCCTCCGCCTGTGGCACCAGCACACCGGGTTCTAGTCCCAGTCAGGGCACCGAATTCTGTCCCAGTTGCCCCTCTTCCAGGCCAGCTCTCTGCTGTGGCCCGGGAGTGCAGTGGAGGATGGCCCAGGTGCTTGGGCCCTGCACCCCATGGGAGACCAGGAGAAGCACCTGGCTCCTGGCTTCGGATCAGCGCGGTGCGCCGCAGCGGCCATTGGAGGGTGAACCAACGGCAAAGGAAGACCTATCTCTCTGTCTCTCTCTCTCACTGTCCACTCTGCCTGTCAAAAAAAAAAAAGTAATAAAAAATAAATATTGATTGAACAAAGAAGCAACATTAACTTACCATTAATTTCAGAGTCTGGCTCATTTCCAGGCTATCAGATACAAGTCCTACCCAAAGCTCTCATAGAAACAATTTATTGATATATATCTTATCATATGGCTAAAGTAATGTGATGATCCCCTCACAGCACTCTCTCAGCCAACTGTTACTGAACCTGCATAGGCCTGAGGATCAATGCAATTGTCCCAAACAAGGCATCTTGAGGAGCAGAGATCTCAGGCTCCTTAAGAACCTCCATCCATGCCCAGTATAAGATGCAGATGTTCCAAAATCTCTATTTAGTTGCCTGGAAGAGGTGAGTCAGGACACTTTTACAATGTCAGAATTTCCAGCTAGTGCAGCAAAGCGTAGTCCAAGTTCAAGTGCGGCAAAAGGATCAGGGCATCAGCACTTAAGGCAGCTCACAGAGAAGCTCAAGGACAGAGCAACCCAACAAAAGACGCCAGAGCTCCTTACACAGCGACCTAATTTAGAGTATGGGATTAGCCTCATAAAAGGATCACTAAGGAAGCATGTGATCAAGGCAAAATAAAAACCGAGACTGTAGAGGTGATGGGAGAACTTCTTGACCCTGCTGATAACAGCAAGGATTTCATTGTTGGCCTTATGTGCTGTGGATGACACTGGTTTTGATTAGTAAGCAATTGAGAACTCAATGCCTCTCATATTTTGAGCCTTAGCACTGCTCTAAGTCTGCTGGGAGCATCTGTAATAAGAAACAGGCTTGTGCTCATCACAACGTTCCGTCTCTGACTCAGAAAGCAATAACAGCTGAGACTATAGACAATGCCCTTGTACCAGAAGCCTGTGCCACACAGGGACGTTGTAGAATATGAGACGAAATGAGTAGGGGAAGGAAAAAAAAGATGTTATAAACTAAATAATCCCAGAAACTTGGAAGGTTTTCTTTTTGGAGAAAGAACAGCATGGGTTTTACGTGTTCTGTCTTGAGTAGTGTGATGACCAAATCATTTTCCCAATTGCCTAAGAAGCACATTTCATTTCATCACTTTATTAAAATAAGAACTTCTACTGATACTCACGTGCTTATCACACACAACACTGGAATTCTTAGAATGCTTGAAAGTAATCATCTTATTTTTTTAAAAAATATAAAATATTGGCCGGCGCCGTGGCTTAACAAGCTAATCCTCCTTTTGCGGCGCTGGCACACCGGGTTCTAGTCCTGGATGGGGCGCCGGATTCTGTCCCGGTTGCCCCTCTTCCAGGCCAGCTCTCTGCTATGGCCCGGGAAGGCAGTGGAGGATGGCCCAAGTGCTTGGGCCCTGCACCCGCAAGGGAGAACAGGAGAAGCACCTGGCTCCTGGCTTCAGATCGGCGCGATGCGCCGGCCACAGCGGCCATTAGAGGGTGAACCAATGGCAAAAAGGGAGACCTTTCTCTGTCTCTCTCTCACTATCCACTCTGCCTCTAAAAAAAAAAAAAAAACTTCAAAAAAAATATAAAATATTTCAAGTACAGTGGAAATGTCTGGTATTTGACTCGAAAAGCTCCTTGATGAAAATCTGGTAGCTTTGGTGGCACTGTTGCGGGGCAGCGGTTGGTAAGCTACACAGGTGAAGTTTTGCAAAGAGTCAGAATTGCCTGGGGAGTAGTGCTCAGTAGGAACGCACTCAACCACCTAAGTGCCTTAAGCAATTTCAGTCTCTGCCTGTGTGACTTGGGCTGGAACACAGAGCCCTGCAGGCTTGTGAAACTGGATTGGAAACACAGGCCCCTATGCTAAGGATCTTACCTTGTGCATGAGCCCTAACTGTTCTCACCTCCATTTCCAACTATCGCTATAAGAGCAGGGCACTAATAGCACCCCAATTTACTGCTGTTGTAGGAAGTAAATGAACTAATCCCTACAAAATATGTGGAAGAGGTCCTGGTTCAGAATAAGTGTGCCTTTCTTTTTTTCATATTTTTTCTGACTTTCAAGTAAAAATAGGGGAATGGTTCACCAAAAATCATTTCATTGGGTCTCTCTGGTTATTGAGAGAAATTTCTTTTCAGCTTCTCATTCTTGGGCAATCTGCTAACAACTTCATGTCTTTTAAGATGTTCTCAAAACCGGAAAACACAAGATAATAATGCAGTTCTATAAAACAAAACAGTGATGCCCTTACCAGTTTGATGACTCCATTTGTGAAATTTGAATCTTTTGAGAATGATTGATGGAGTTGTAAGATCTATCCTCTGATCATCTCCAAGGTGAGGCCTACAGTTCTGTTCTACATATTTTAGCTAAAGCAGCAGCGATGGATCTTATTATGCCTTGAAATTTGTATACACAGTGTGCCAGTGGCACAGTATAATTCTGTCCTTGGCTCTCCATTTGGCTTATTTCAAGAAAAATATGAAAGCTTCCAGGTTATCATAGGAGTTAAACTGATCAGCCCCCAAATCCGTAATATGTTCCCAGGATAGTCCTTTACATAGGTAAGTAATGCATATTCGTTATGAAAATTTTAAAATAGTTCCCATATTAAAAGGAAAATTAAATTGCCTCAATTGGACCATGCAAATTTAATATTAATGGTTTATTTATTTATTTATTGAAAAGGGGCTGGAGGGGATAGATAGCCAGCCAGACAGGCAAGCAGTGAGTGAGAAGTCCCATCTACTGGCTGAGTCCCCAAAGGCTTGCAGCAGCTAGGGCTGAGTCAGGGCAAAGTCAGAGGCCAGGAATTCAATCCAGGTTTATCAGTGGGTGGCAGGGACCCAACGACTTGAGCTATCACTGCTGCCTATTGCGGTGTGCATTGGCAGGAAGCTGGAGCTGGATATCAAACCAAAGTACTCCAACATGGGATATGGGCATTTTAACTCTTAACTTCTAGGCTAAATGCCCATAGTTTAGGTGTGTGAGTATAACTCCAGTCTTCATACTCTCATGTGTATATACACATGCACATGCATGAACAGACACATGAATAATATTTGAATTACATATGGCACACTATTTCATCATGTAGTCTTTTCACTTAATCTACCTTGAATCTTTTCCTACTCAGAGTGGGCATGCTAAACAGATTCATCTTCAGGTGCATTGGGTGGACATCCTGGCAACCCAGACACAGATTGTGGGTCTCTCCTCTCAAGGGGCTTGAGAAAATGGGCCAAGTAAGACAGGACCCTGTGTCAGGTAAGCAGAGAGATGCAGGTCAGAACTGCAGGATCAAAAGTGATTTGGATACCAGGAAATAAGAGAGGACCCAGGAACTGAAGGTAGAATACAACATGGAGACTTGGCAAATCAGAACAAAAACAAGCAAAAGAGAATTCAGTTATTAGACTTGAGACCAGTGATAAGAGAGCCTGATATTTAGGCCGGCGCTATGGCTCACTTGGCTAATCCTCCACCTGCGGCGCCAGCACCCCAGGTTCTAGTCCCAGTTGGGGCGCCGGATTCTGTCCCCATTGCTCCTCTTCCAGTCCAGCTCTCTGCTGTGGCCCGGGAAGGCAGTGGAGGATGGTCCAAGTGCTTGGGCCCTGCACCGGCATGGGAGACCAGGAGGAAGCACCTGGCTCCTGGCTTCGGATCGGCGTTAACACACCGGCCACAACGTGCCGGCTGTGGCGGCCATTTGGGGGGTGAACCAACAGAAAAGGAAGACCTTTCTCTCTCTCTCTCTCTCTCACTGTCTAACTCTGCCTGTCCAAAAAAAAAAAAAAAAAAAGAGAGAGAGAGAGCGAGAGCCTGATGTTTAGAATGGCAGCTGCTATTGCAGTGGTGGGCAAGGAAGGTCAGACTGACAGGTGTGGGTTTTGAGGCCCAATTCCACACCCTGTGGATCCACTCGGAATCTTCCTGACTTCTAGAGTCAAGTTCTGGGGGTGAGAACTTGAAACCAAAATTTCAGTAGTCGGGGCAGGCATTGTGGCGCAGAGGGTTAAGCTGCTGTTTAGAATACGTGCATCCCCTATCAGAGTGCTTTTTCGAGTTCCAGCTACTCCACTTCTGAACCTGCTTCCTACTAAATGCATCCTTGGAGGCAGCAGACGATGGCCCAAGTGCCTGGGCCTCTGCCACACACATGGGAGACCCAGATGGAATTCCAGGCTCCTGGACTTGGCCTGGCCCAGTCCTGGCTGTTACAGGCAATTGGAGGAGTGCATTAGCAGATGGAAGATCTCTCTCTCTCTCTCTCTCTCTCTCTCTCTCTCTCTCTGCCTTTCAAGTAGATGAAAATAAACAAAAATAAAAACATTCAGTATTATCCCAAACTTCCACCCTTCTAGCCTCTCCCAAAATTCAAAATTCTGCAAGCACTTAATTTCTTGAATTATATTCTTTCCTGGGGGCACTTCTGGCTCCCACACTGACTTGTAAAGAACTTGAAAGTTATCCTCCCCATCCTCACAATAAGGAAAGAGCTAAATGCACCAAAAATCAACAATTCTACTTCAATCTCTTAGAAAATTGAAGTCCCCAGGCAAACTGTGGTCCCCAAAACTGGAGACCCAGACAGGCAAACTCAGAGAACCACAGTTTCCTCTGTGCGCAGGCGCAAAAGCCTGCAGCTGAAGCCAATATGAAATCCACATCTGGAGCCAATATTGGCGGAGCAGTCAAAATTGTAATTGAGGAATTGCTGGGGGCTCATTGTGGACTCGCCTGAGAGTTAAAAACTCCAAGGGTGCCCAGACTTAGAGGGGCCCCCAGTCTTTCATGAGCTTTGCCTCCAGGAACCCCACCAAGTTCTCACTGTGAAGATCAGAGAAAAACCCCCTCATACTTCCCGCAGGGGAAGGGAAAAGTAACGACTTTGAAATATGCCTGGGGATTCCTATTGCTCCTAACAAGGATTGCCTTCAGGGTAAGCTATTTTACAAGAGTCTCATAGACCAGGGTTTTACAAAAACCCCACTGACCTCAGGGAAGGGAAATAACCAACTCCAGGCCCCTCGGCTTTTCCTGTCTCATCTACGGGGGAGTCGGGAACTGAAACACGCTCGTGAAGGTCACAGCACAGGAATACAGCTCCCTAAGAAACAGAGCTGGGGAGGGCGTTTGGCACAGCAGTGCAGACAATGCTTGGGATACCTGCAGCGCACATTGTAGTGTCTGGGTTCAAGTCCCAGTTCTGCTCTGGATTCCAGCTTCCTGCTAGTACATACACTGGGAGGCAGTGGATGATAACACAAGTGGTTGGATCCCACCACACATGCGGGAGAGCTGGCTTGAGTTCCAGGCACCCGGCTTCAGCCTGGCCCAGTTCCAGCTGTTGGAGGCATTTGTGGAGTGAACCAGCACATGGAAGATCTCTCTGTGTCTGGCTGTCTTTCTGTCTCTCTGCCTTTTATATAAAATGAAAATATCAATAGTATTAATTTAAAAATAAACAGATCCAATCATAGGACTATAGAATGCTTCCCGTTGCCCCAGCCCCCACCAATATCAGTAGGGCTCCTATAGAAAAACTTGAGGGTTGAGGGCCCAGCGTTGTGGTGCAGTTGGCTAAGCCGCTGCTTACAGCACTGGCGTCCCATATCAGAGTGCCGTTTCAAGTCTCGGCTCTTCCATTTCCCAGTTCAACTCCCTGCTAATGCATCTAACAGTCCAGGTACTTGGGCCTCTGCCACCCACATGGAAAACCTGAATGTAGTTCCTGTCTCCTGGCTTGAGGCTGGATCAGACCTGGCTCCTGGGGCCATCTGGGGAGTGAACCAGCAGATGGACGATCTCTCTCTCTCTCTCTCTTGCTTACAATTGTTCTGCCTTTCAAACAAATAAATAGATATTTAAGAAAAGAAAGCCAGGGTAGCAGCTGACAGGACTGTAAGCCTTCAGCCAAGTGTCAGAGTGCCTTGTCCCATCATGTCCTACCATGCTGCTGCAGGGTGTGGGCCCTGAGGCTCTGCCAGCTCCACGGAGCTCCATGGTGGGAGGACCATTGGCTGTGGCTGACCCCTTTGCTTTTCCCTGACCCCTGCCCTGATCCTTTCTGGGTTTAAAAAAAAAAATTTGAAAAAAATCTCCCAGACAGGAAAAATGAGACTTCTAGATGCTCCTTTCCTGTGTCCCTAAAGTGGAGAGAATGTTTATGACTCCTTCCCTCTGGAAGTCTTTTTTTTTTTTTTTTTTTTTAAGATTTATTTATTTGCAAGTCAGAGTTACACAGAGATGGGGACGGCGCCATGGCTCACTTGGTTAATCCTCTGCCTGTGGTGCCAGCATCCCATATGAGTGCAGGGTTCTAGTCCCGGTTGCTCCTCTTCCAGTCCAGCTCTCTGCTGTGGCCTGGGAGGGCAGTGGAGGATGGCCCAAGTGCTTGGGCGCCTGCACCTGCGTGGGAGTCCAGGCGGAAGCACCTGGCTCCTGGCTTCAGATCAGTATAGCTCTGGCCGTAGTGGCCATTTGGGGGGTGAACCAACGGAAGGAAGACTTTTCTCTCTGTCTCTCCCTCTCACTGTCTGTAACTCTGTCAAATAAATAAATAAATAATCTTAAAAAAAAAAAAAGAGTTACACAGAGAGAGGAGAGGCAGAGAGAAAGAGAGAGAGAGAGAGAGAGGTCTTCTATCTGATGGTTCATTCTCCAATTGGCCGCAGCGGCCGGAGTTGCACTGATCTGAAGCCAGGAGCTTCTTCCGGGTCTCCCATGTGAGTGCAGGGACCCAAGGACTTGGGCCATCTTGTACTGCTTTCCCAGGCCATAGCAGAGAGCTGGACTGGAAGTGGAGCAGCCAGGTCTCGAACCGTTGCCCACATGGGATGCCAGCACTTCAAGCCAGGGCATTAACTTGCTGTGTCGCAGCGCCGGCTCTTCTCTGCGGAAGTCTTAAGTAACTTTCCAGGGCAGGGAGAAGGAAGAAGAGGAAGCTTGGATACCATCCCCCAGCCCTTCCTGGTCTGTTCTTGATGACCCAGCACAGGCCCCTTCCCCAAGGACACAGAGCCATCTGCCCCCCACCCTGACATATGGATTATTGTGTTTGGCGCAGCAGTGAGGTTGCCACTTTGGATGCCCCCCTCCCATATTGGAGTGCCTGTTTGAATTCCCACTCCTCTGCTTTCAACTACAGCTTCCTGCTCATGGGAGGCAGCAGCTGATAGTTCAAGTAGTTGAGTCCCTGCCACACGTGTGCAAGACCGGAACTGAGTTCCTGGCTCCTGGTTTCAGCCTGCCCCAGTCCCGACTATTGCAGGCACTTAGGGTGTGAACAGCAGATGGGAGATCTGTCTCTCAATCTCTCCCTCCCCTTCTCTCTCTGTCCTTTTCAAATAAAATGAAAATAAATAAACAAATAAAAAAGTAAACAAACCATTGGCTAACATAGCACTGGTTCTGTGAATCCATAGAAAACAATAGGGAAATGGAAGAAGAGAGTTTTCTAATTTAATTATTTCAAGCACATAAAAAGATTTAGACTGGGGCCAGCATCGTGGCGTAGCAGGTTAAGTTGCCACCTGTGATGGCCAGCATCCCATATGGGCACTGACTCGAGTCCTGGCGGCTCCAGTTCCAATCCAGCTCATACACTGGGAAAGTAGCAGAAAGTAGCCCAAGTGCTTGGGCCCCTGCCCCATGTGGGAGACCTGGAAGAAGCTCCTGGCTCCTGGCTCCAGCCTGGCACAGCCCCAGCTGTTGCAACCACTTCCAGAGTGAACCAGCAGATGAAAGACATCTCCCTCTCTCCCTCTCCCACTCTCTCTGTAACTCTGCCTTTTAAATTAAAAAAAAAAAAATCTCTTTTTAAAAAAGGATCTAGACTAATATAAAGAGTAACCTTATATCATCTACCCAGGTTTCACAAATCTTAACATTTGGTGCATCTCCTTTAGAGCTCTTTTCTCTTTTCACCCAAGGTGGGGAACTGCCGAAGCCTCCCCAGGGCCCCTCCCCCTCCCCCGAAACCTTTATTCCTCCCCAGAGGTAACGGTGATTCTGAGTGAACACGAGGCCACTTTTCCTATTTCCTGCATTAGACTATCAACACCCAAAGGCAAGATCTCTGTCTTGTGCATCTGAAGTTGACAACTGTCTCTTGGCTTTATAGCCAGCAAGAAGCAAGAGTTTAGATCTATTCCAAAGTACCCCCCTCCAGCAATTATTCTGAACATAATCAAAGATGTGCCCCAAAGGCAGATTGCCAGGGGCAGACACCACTGAACAACAATCGAATAGCCAGCATTCATTACATGTTACTGAGGTCTCCAGCTGTGCCAGTCACGCTAATGTGTTTCCTCCTAATGCTGACTTACGAAGTGAGTTGTTGCCTTTTAGAGATGAGGAAATGGATCCTTAGTGAAGAAACACATCACGGTTTTCCTGGTGAGAGAATTTGCACCGGAACAACTGGATGCAGAACACATAATCCCTCCAACCTTTTCCTTCATCCCTGTTTTTTGGTTTTTGGTTTTTTTAGACTTATTTATTTGAAAGGTAGAGTTACAGAGAGAGAGGGAGAAATCTTCCATCCCATCTGCTGGTTCACTCCCCAAATGACCACAGCAGGCAGGTTTGGGCCAGGCCAAAGCAAGGAGCTCCATCCAGGTCTCTCATATGGGTGCAGGAGCCCACGCACTTAAGCCATTTCCACTGCTTTCGCAGGTGTATTAGCGGGGAGCTGGATGGGAAGTGGAGCAGCTAACTCAATCTGGCGCACACATGGGATGCTGCTTTGTCATTTGTTTTGCCTGTGCCCAGTATTCAAGAGGACCTAATTTTAGAAGTAGACTTAACGTAAATCCACTTGAGATTCTGAAGCAGAAAGTAACATTCACACGCAGGTCCTGTGGGGCTCTGGCTGGTGCCGCCCTGCCAGTTTCCAGCGCACGGATCTCAGCATCGTCCTACCCTAACATTAACTGACACAAGATCCAAGGGCTGAGAGACTCTAGCCGCCGTTTGCTCCTCGTCCCCTTCCCCACCGTTTCTGGAATCCCGGGACCCCTTGTCCATTGTGACTTCCTTTGCCACTGTGTCTGCCTTTTTTCAACCAGGACTAAGTCTCTTCTGTGACAGAAAGTCCTGGGCAGTCATTTCACTCAGGGTCAGACCCTAGCCTCCTCACATGTGGGGATAACAGTAATAGCACCTCCTTAGTACGGAGCCCAGTACGGAGCAAACAGCTGAAGCATTAAGTACTAGCAAGCACAACTTTTATTATCATGATTTTCAACAAGGCCCAGTCTCCCTGCTACTTCTGCCTTTTCTCAAAGATCACAATTAGACCCTGGCATCTTATTGCATCATGTGGGGCTTCCAACATCACTCAACCAGACAGCTGTCCACGAACCCATCCCTGCAGCTTGGCACAAACAATTCTTTTTCAAAGGTCTGGGCCCCTGTCTTCTTCCCTTTTTTTTTTATTCACTACAGAAGCTAGCAAAAATGTTGGTAGTGCTTTTAAAATAATTTTTAAAAATTTCCTTTTTGTTTAAACTGCATCCAAGGCTGTGGAATAATTGTTCAGAGGCTGCTTTTTCCCTTTTGTGTGTGTGTGTGTTTTTAAAAATCACAATGGATGGGAGATTCACTGTCCCTTGGAGAGAAAAAACAGAGTGTGTGTGAAAATCAGTCAGCTAAAGAAGAAACTCAAAAGTGTTTGGCCCGAGATTAAGGAGATCTGTAAGGGGGAAAAGGAAAGAAAGGAAGAAAAACCTTAAAACAAAAGATTTACCTGATAATGACTTCCTTTGTGCTCACCGAGAATCAAAGCACTGTAATTATTATTTGGAGGTGATTCAGGCCTTCACAGTTTTTTTGAAAGCAAACATCAACCATCAATGTTTCCAAGTTTGAATGCGATTAAATTTGAATCCATCACAATAATGTTTCGAAATCCATGACGCTGAAAAAATATCTGCTGTAATAATACAGCTGTTCATTTACACCACATGACGGGAGTCATTTTTTTTTTTTTTTAAGTTTCTTGCCTCCTGTCAAAACCATTTAGAACCACAGGTCTAGTGTAATAAATTTGGAGGCGAGAACCTACTATTAACTAGCCACAAACATGAGAAACCCGCACCAGGGAGTACCCGGAGAACCAGTCCAGGAGAAACAGTGGAACCAGCACAGGAAGTTCAGCCTCACCACCACGCACGGGGGTTTCACCGCGGTTTCCTGCTGGCAGTCCCTGTGTCACTCTGCCTCGACAGGACATCCCAGCGGCTCTGGGGGTCGAGCAAACCCCTCATTTCCTCACCTTTGTAATGGGTAAGCTGTTAGGCCTCAATTTACATCCTGGCTCAGTTATCCTAGAGCTGTGGTTTTAGCCGTGTTACTTCTCAGTACATTTCTCATATGAATTCATTCATTCGGGTTGTGAGCATCAACAGTGAGCCAGGCCCCATGTTATGCATTGGGACGTAACCAATGATGTATCAGAATGAACGCGGTCTTTGAGGCAGGCACCAGCTCTCATTGTGAACCTCCCTTAACGGCTGCTATTCCACAGCTAGCTGTATGGCGTGACTTAACTTCCCTGGGGTCATTTTTCTCATCTGTAGAATGGCTGGGGTGAACTATATTCTATAATCCCATCCAGCTCCAGGGTGATAGCAGCCTCAATTCCAGCTGCTCTTAAAGTTTCTTTGTTGCACAAGAACTTATTATAACTGAACTAGGAAGGGAACATAAAGCATGAAGGCAGGCTAAGGCCATTGAGGAGGTAGGCCACTGTCTACGCAGTACGACCCTGGAAAAAGCAGACGTGATCCCAACACCAAACCTCTCCCCTACAGACCCCCAATCAGGGCAGGGGACTCAGAACCAGGGAGAACACAAGCGTGAGCTTCCCAGCTCCCAGCCAGTTCATATCAGTGAAACTAGGGTAAAGCAAACATCAAGGGCAGAAAGAGTTGTGTCTTGAGGATGAGTGAAGAGACCATCTCTCCTGCAGAAGGAAGAAGGGCCAGTTCATATAAGTAGCCTTATATGACTGCATCTAATAGTAATCGTGTGCTTGTAAAGATTTGCCTGTGAAGGTATAGGTTTTGTATTTGAATGTGGTGGCTTTGCACAGCCTCGGTGACCTGTTGTTTGTCTAAGGGCTGGCACACACGCTTTCACTCTGGGAGGGTGCTGGAACTCCTCATGTCATGCAGGGAAGACGAGAGGCCTTGAAGAGGACACAGGACCATGAGAATGGGCCTTAAACAGACAGAAAGAAGATTCTAGCTTCTCGCTTCCTTTTCATGGCCTACACTTTGATGAATTGAGGTAGCTAATAAAGATCTTCTCAGGTCGAAGGGAATAAAGCATTTGAAATGGGAATTAGGGAAGGGTTTGTGCAGGAAGAATTGCCTTTGGGGGAAAAATAATCCATCAATTAATCATAGTATCTAGATTCGTGTTGCTCTAACTTTGCTTCCCTTTTATTCCCTCATGTTCTCCAGCATGAGATGAAATTTTGTTTAACTGTTTCCTTGCCGTGGCTGGACCCTAGGGTGGAAGAGAAGGCTCGTATATCAGTTTCCACCATCCATCAGTTGCCACCAGAGGAATGAAATAACTGAAAGGTGGAACCCCATTGTAAGCTGAGAAGAGCACCTGTATTTCACAATGGAGTTATCACAGGGATTGCACCAACGGCAATCGTAGAACCTGGTTAACCATCTCTGTGACACTGTTTGCTTTCTGTCTGGTGCTGGGTCTTGAAGCCAGCAGAGCAGGAAGATGGGTGGGAAATGAAGAAGAACAAACACAAACCAGAACCCGCAGAGACTGACCAGAGCTGTGCTGGTCCCTCACTGCTCTAAGCATCCCAGGTCTGATGACCCAGTGTCCTACAGAAGAAACAGGTGTCCTGTCTCCCAGAGCTGGGTACGCTCAGGGCCCAGGAGCCAGAGAAACTGAAAGAGGATCCAATGGGAAGCAAGGGAGCTGCAGGCTTGGCAGGGTGCCCAGTCAACTAACGAGCCCGAGGGTAAACGATAACGTGTGTGATTGGCAGACGTGTGTGAGGCACCTGGTGCCTCTGGATTGACCTTCCAGACATAAAACGAATATGGCTGCCTCTTCATCTTTCATACCCCTGGACAAATGGTCTTTTATGGCCGCCCCCAACTCGGAAGTATGCAAGGAAGCAATTGCAATTTCCCTGTAGCTAGGCTGACATAACACAAACCCCTCACAATTCATTTTTGTATCAGATTATTGAGAGAGCAACTTCTAAGGCATCATGGCGGCAGCAGCGATTGTCAGGTAATTCCATGAGGACAGAACGAGAGCTGAGGCAGCAAAGTCTACCTGTTCCTCCTCCTCCCCGGAAATCCCACCTACAGTACACACTCATTTAGTTGTGGTCTGAAAGGAAGTGTTTCCTTACACACACGCATGACCGTGGGTGTGCTTCAGCGTGAGCTGGTAGTACCATCTCCTTAGCTCTTTTTTTCCCAGATGCCTATGAAATCCTTGGCTTGGCAGAACCACCTTCCCAATTCAAAGAATAGCTCTGACTCAAGACATTTTCCAAAACATGTCCAATGCTTAATGAGAAAAGATATGTTTTCAATAATAAGGATGCTAAAATTAAAAATTAAGAGGCTTCTGCTTCTGGTTAGGATGTAGAAAGTCTCAAATAACTGCTCCCACACTAACAAGAACAAGCTGGAAAAACTAAAAACTTAAAACAAATCAGTTATTAGACACTACCGAAGAGCCGAGGAGTGAACCTAAATGAACTTAAATGAGCTAAATTCCAAATAGGAAGGACTCTTCTTAAGAGAAAGAAGACCCATGTCTGCTTTTCCCCCTGGTTGGTTGAACAATAGCAGAAATGACCTTGTCAGTGACAAGGGTGAGGGGAAAGCAGCCCAATGTTCAACACATTTTGAATGGTGATGTGTGGGCTGGCATCATAGACGAGAAGCCTGGGAAAACCTAGTAACACACTTACACTGCCTTAATTGCTAGTTCTTTCCTGTAAGATGTTCACCTATGGCACAGCAGGGAAGGCAAGGAGTAGAAGAAGACAGCTATGGGAGATACTTCTGAGGTGCACTGAGTATTACCTAAGGAGAAGGGAACAACTGGTGAACACAGAGGGCAAGGTCAGAAAGCTCAGAGCAATTCCCCTGAGTGGCAAAAAGACCACTCAGAGTACATTAGGGACTAGGGTGGGCACCCCAACGGAGCATAAGTCCTTCACTGAGTGCAAGCCAGCAGGTCTGCTGAAGAAAGAGGGCAGGACAGCTAGGAGATGGTCAGGGGCACAGAAAGCCTTAGAGAGTAATACAGGACAGAGAGTGTCTCCCCTGCCCAGAACCCAAATTGAAGATAGAATTCAAGATAGAAGATATACTCTACACACTGACCTAGAGAGGACACGGTTTTGGAATTAGCACAAAAGACCAAAATGAGTATGTTGCTATGTCAAGCATACAAGAAGAAGGTTAAGAACAAGCGTGAATGCAATAGGCACACATGGCATCTCAGCAAAGAAATGAAAACTATGAAAGAGAACAGGATGAAAGTCTAAAACTGTGAATTATAATATCAGAAATAAAGAATTTATTCCATGGAGTTAATGGCAGACTAGACAAAGCATAACAAATACTAAGTTGAATCAATAAAAACCCAAATTGAAGCAAAAAGAGAAAAAATAAGAATGAACAAAAATCCGAAGAGAATATTAGAAACCTGTATGACAGTGTTAAATGGTCTAACACCCATAAAATTGGAGTTTCCAAAGAGGAGGAAAAGAACCAATGAGGTAGGAGAAATACCTAAAGAGAAAAATGTGTGATAATTTTCCAGAGTTGATGAGTGATAGCCAAGAAGTTCAGCAAACACCAAGAAGAATAAATCCAGACACAAAGAAAATCAAATCTAGACACATTCTAGTCGAAATACTGAACACCAAGCATAAAGAGGAAAACATGTTAGCAACCAGGAAAAAAAGGATGTGACACATTCAGGGGAATTAACATTAAGAACGAATATACTGTCATCACAAACTGAGAAAGCTGGATGACAATAATAAACTATTAATCAACCTAGAATTCTATACCCAGTAAAAATACCCTTTACCTTAAAGACGCTTTTGGACCAACTAAAGCTGAGACAATTCACCTCCAGCACAATTGTACTACAAGAAATGCTACAAGAAATGCAGTTGCTCAAGTTGAAGGAAAGTGATGACAGATCAAAGCTGAGAGCCACAGGATGGAGTGGAGGGCAGTGAAATAGGCTAACTATGTGGGGAAACACAAAATATCATTCAAAAAGGTATTTATAGAAAATGTTTAGGTTGCTAAGAAGGAAAGTGTTTAAAGCAAAAATACCATCAGTATATTGTGGGGTTTGGAATGCATGTACGGAAAAAAATCCAGCAACAACAAGTGTGGGGAGTAAATGGAACTGTACTGATATGTTTCCTAAATTTTTTGTAGAGTTATTTGTTATTATTAGAATATACACTTTGTTAAGGATGGCTACTATAGTCCCTGTGAAGCATGATAGGACAAATAGTTTAATGGGGTAGACCAGCAAACAGGTAAAAAATAGAATTATTAATTATTTAGCACTAGGGATACAGGAGAGCATACGATGAATACGGTTTGATTAGGAGGATCAGAGAGAACTCACCTGCCTGTGATACACAGCGGAAGACTCCCCACTGTGGGGAATGGAGGGCGGCCCTGGAGACCACGCGGAGACCAAGTGCAGAAGCAAGACTTCACTTAGGCATGGTTTTTCCGTAGCTGCCCTCCGTGAAGCAGCCAGAAATAATTTCAAGAGCGCGTAAGTGCTGAGTTTCCAGTGGTGGCAGAGCCCTGCCGACATCCCGCCCCGGCATTTCGATGGCGCCCCTCTGTTCCGCACCAGATGTCTTTGGATGGCAATCTCCGTTCTCTCACCTTGGGGTGGCCAAAGGGGAAGCAGATTAGAGGTAGGTGGGCAATAGGGCGGGGGTTTTAAAAATTCTATTGCATGACTGACTGCCCGAGATTATGTATGAGGTGTGATTATAAAGTAATGAGAACCATTTTCATGTGTGACTTGTCTTACGTTTTTATCACACCTCATATATGGAACGTGTGTCATTTTATACAATGTTTGAAAATTACCACAAGTGAGGGCATTTGGCAGGAAACGTTAAAATCGTTATGGAGTGTTCGTAATTACAAGGCTCTGAAGAGTCTTTTTTATGCGAATGTGTAATTACAGGCATGTTCATCTATGAAAGGAGGTGAGAAATATTTATCAAGTTGTGGTCATCTAAACATTCTACAGGCTTTTGACAGTTCTTACAAACTACGACAATAACGATAAGTGAAACTTTTGATAAATACATAATGCATATACTTTGGAATTAAGGAGAGAAGTTAATTAAAATAATGAAAATGTGAGCGGTAAAGGATTTCTATTCTGAATAGTCATCATAATTCTTGCAAGCCTCTACCTTTACTACCCAAAGTTTCTGTAACTGAATCTAGGGAGGGATTGAACAGACATTAAATCACTAAGCAGAGGCTCACAGGGACTTTTTCCAAAAATGAGTTCTTGCTGTTCCTAAAAGAATCCTTGTTGCTGGGTAAGCAAGAGAACAGCCACATTTAAGAGCCCAAGGTTTGAAGCTAAACATGTCAAATGCAAAAGAAATACTAATGACAAAAAGAAAAGCAGTCAATTACGAGGTTTATAATAACTGCATCCTGGCTGGGCACTGGAGACCCAGTTCCCTGACTATCCCCTTGAGGGATAAACGTGGCCGACACAGCACGAGAAGCAGAAATGCCCATGGACACTACAGTTGTACTCAGTAGACCGAGAAAAAGGAGGATTCAGAGAACTGCTGTATCTGGAGGGTGTAATTTTCAAATGACTTAAAGCAGTAGTTCACAGACTTTATGGTGCGTAGAAATTGCCCAGAGTGCTTGTTAAAAGTGCAAATTCCTCACCCAGGGTAGAACAAGAATCTGCATTTGATTCTGACGCAGATGATCTTCTGGCCATATTTTTAAAGCAGCACAGAGAAAGGAGGAATTCTTAGATAATTTTGATTTACCATTACAACTTTAGTACATCATCTAATCATGATAAGACTGAGATAAAGAAAGATTCAGCAAAAATTTTATTTAGGGAATAAATCTATTGTAAAGTGTTTCCTCTAGAGTTTAATTATTTGAGGGCTCATATCCTCTCGGGTACTTAAGAGAACGCAGTGAGAACTTAATTTTCTCTAGACTGTGATAAATGGCTTGAAAATCCTGAATTATAGGGGAAGTAAAAATTTAAGGTTAAATTCTCAAAGATAGAGGTTGTAACAAATAATCAAGATGGATGGCTCCTTGTGGCTGGGGATGATGATCTGACATGGAAACCAAGCTGCAGGCTTTGGTATTTGTGGTGAAATCATTTGGATATGCACATATAAACTCCTTGCTGAGAAGCCACTTTGTAAATTGTGTCCAGAATTGCAAATACAAGCTCAGAATATAGGACTCCCACATCTTCAGAGGATCCAAGACTAAACTAGTCCCATCTTGTAGGGGATTGTACCACTTGTGTAAAAGTAGAAGCTGCTGGGTGGACATTTGACCTAGTGGTTAAAATGCCAGTTAGGAAGCCAGTGTCTCACAATGGAGTGTCTGGGTTCCACCCCTGGCTCCGGCTTCCTGCTAATGTAGACCAGGAAGGCAATGCTGATGGCTCAAGTAACTGGGTTCCTGCCACCCTTGTGGGAGAGCTGGATTGAGTTTCCTTTGAAGGCATTTGGGAAATGAACCAGTGGACTGGAACTCTTGCCTCCTTCTGCCTCTTAAAAAAAAATTTAGCAGCTACCATAACTCCATTTCTCTGATTCATGTTACTGTGGATTTCTCAAGCAAAATAAAAGATTAGCTTAATTCTAGATAGATAAGAGTTGGCTTAATTCTAGATAAATAAGAGTTGCAGGGAGAAGGAGAAATCAAAGTGATTTGGATGAATTTATGGATAAATTGATTTTCCCACCTGAAAATATTCAGGTCTTACCCAACTGCAGTGTCTATTTTTATGTGATAAAAACTTATTCATGCTATGTCTGTAATGATTCCAAGGCTGACTTTTAAAATAATTAATGAGAAGGATGCATTTCTCACCATTCCCAATTGAATTTACATACACATTTTATCACAAATATGCCTGGAAGAGAGAAACAGGATCTTAGTAGTTATACTAGTATAAAATGGTAGTGATGAATAAGGTACTATACTCATACGAGCAAATATAGGGAAAAAGCTAACTTACTCTAGTTTAATAAGTGTGATATTTCCACAGAATAGAGCTATGAATGCAGGGCTCCCAGATCACTGATGATATCATTATGAAAATGACATGAGGAAAATGACTTCATTTCCAAGGTCATTATCCATGTGGGAGAAGAGAGAAACACATGTTAAAAAAAATCCACAGTTGCCAGGATACAAGGATATACGATTAAAGACAGGGAGGCTGGTAAAAAGAAAAGACTGGAAACCTTTGCCTGGAGTTAACTGAAAATTCTTCCTAAAAAAGGAGGATGGAGACTTTGTTTATTTATTTTAAGATTTACCTATATATTCAAAAAGTAGAGTGACAGAGAGAGAGGGAGAGCCAGACAGAAAAAAAAAGAGATCTTCATCCACTAGATCACTGCCCAGATGGCCACAAGAGCCAGGGCTTGGTCAGGCCAAAGCCAGGAGCCAGGAACTCCATCTAGGTCTCCCACTTGGGTGGCAGGGGCCCAGGTACTAGAGCCATTGTCCACTGCTTTCCCAGGTGTATTAGCAGGGAGCTGGAATAGAAGAGGAGCAGACGGGACTCGAACCAGCACTCCAATATGGGGTGCTAGCATCACAAGTAGCAGTCTAACCTACTGTGCCTCTATGCTAGTGTTCAAAAAAATGGATAGATATGATGGGAAAATGAATAACATATGTGACTACTCAACATCTGGACGTGGGACATATATAGGTATAAAGTGCTGTCACTCAAACAGCATGATCTTATCATTAGTGCTATCCACAGACAATTACTGTCACTGTAGTTGGGATGACCTTTGTGGGAAGGATGAAGAAATGAGTCGGAGCTCATGGTAGGGTAGAAGACTATCCCAGGAGTCCTGGTAACAAGCCTGAAGCCGCAGACTATCAGAGGTGGCTGCCAGGAGAGCACATAGGCGAGAAATGTAAGGAGACGTGCTGACAAGACTTGACCACAGTTACAGGGAAAAGGAGAACTCAAAGGCTGCTCAGAAGCTATTCGGGTGATTTTACCGATAAATCGATTTTCCCACCTAGAAGTATCCAGGCCTTACCCAAGTGTGATGTGTACGTTTATGCGTCAACTGGAGCCGTGGAGCACCCAGGGTAAACATTCTGAGTGTGTCTGTGAGGGTGCGTATTAATCTGCTCAGGCTTCTGTAACAAAATATCGTTGACTGGGTAACCTACAAACAAAGGAAACCTCACGTTCTGGAGGCTGGGCAGACCAAGATCAAGGTGCTGGCAAGTTGAACATCTGATGAGGGCCAGCTCTCTGCGGCAGGGGTGCCTGTTGCTGTGTCCCCACGTGCTGGCAGGGGTGGCCAAGCTCTCTGGACTCCCCAGGAAGGGCATTCATCCCGGTCACGGGGCTTGGCTTTCACCCCCTAATCACGCCCTGGAAGGCCCCAGCTCTTGATCTCATCATCTTGGGGAGGGGATGGCAGTTTGACATGGGCATTTGGAGGGGACAGAAACTGTTGAGACCACAGCAGGGTGCATGCAGGTGAGACTGGCATTTTGATTGGCGGTCTTAGTAAAGGACAATCCCTTCCCCAGTATGGGTGGGTGCTAACCCCTGGAAAGACCAAGAGGTAGAGGAGGAGGGGGGGAATTCTTCCGTGTTGCTTCCTGCTGCCTGCTTGACTTGGGACTGGAGTCTTCTCTCCCCTTAAGCTGGGATTTACCATTCGGCCCCAGGCTCTGAGGCCTTCCAACTGACACTTCCCAAGCAGTGTCAGCTTCTCTGGGTTCCAAACTAGCACACAGCAGATTCTGGGACTTCTTGACCTTTGTGTTCAAGTGAGCCAATTTCTCATAATAAATCTCTTCATATATGATAGGAGTCTTCAAGAAAATCATAGAAACTATGTATTATGACAAAACTGTGCATGGATTTCAAAACATTTTGCACCAAAATAAATGTCTGTAAGCTCCATCTTTCCATGAACTTCTTGCAGCCCACTGTGTGTGAGTCCTATTGATTCTGCTTCCATGGAGAACCCTGCCTAACCTTCTTCTATCCTTCCAGAACCAGCAGAAACATAATTTTTTTCTGCATATTCCCTGCAATTCCCAATAGACAGTGACCTCTTTCTTCTGACCATCAGAGAACCTTACCTCTATTTCTCTGCAGTACTTACTATGTCTAACCATTTACTGAAACAAGATATGGAAGAGTCTGTAGAGCAGGTGTTCCATTAAAATCTCTTTTATAGATAAGGCCTTAAAAATCTGTTCAGTAAATAAACAGAAGTTTACATACTATACCTCCTCAAGGTCTCTACTCTGAGATATAGGTCCAAAGCCAATGTTCTTAACCTGTGGTGTGTGTGTGTGTGTACCTTGTTGGCAATCTGGCAAAATGATGGCTCCTTTTTAGAATGATGTTCTTAAATGCATAAAATGGAATTCACAGAATTATAACAGAAACCATTGATACTGAAATATTTTTATCAACATAGTTTTGAAAAATAAATGTGTAATGTAATTCTTCATTAATCCATTAAATAAAAGAATACATTTAAAATATAGGCAAAATTTGTTTTAAAGACTTTGTAGGAAGACATTTTTTGCTTATATTGAGTAAGAACATTAAGCTGTAGAAAGGCCTTTGAAAAAGCTATAAACATGTCATGTTGGCTAGAAAACTGATTTCACTGTTTTTATATTATTTGTTAAAGGTGTTGAAAATCTTGATTTAAAAATATAAATTTTCGCAAACGGATCAAGGCTTTCACAGTTACATTTTAAGACAGTGATGGCTATGCTCCAGAAATACCTGAATTCTCCAAGACTTTTTAAGTTAAATTCCAATTGTAGTTCAGTCTTTCAGCCTAAGACTGACAAATTCCTCTCTGAGTAGATCATCATCTTAATAAATAAATTTTATATCAAAAAGGAAAAGAAATAGTGATTACTTGTTCAACTTCAATGACATCAAGATAAAATAGACTTGTAAAGATTTCTGAAATGTTTCCAGATGTTTGCGAATTTCTCTTCCAAAGGAATTGAGAATTTTGTGTCTCTGTGGGATAAAATATCCCCTCCAGCATTGACAGTTGGAAAGTTTATTCCACATTAGCAGCTTAAGTAAGAAAGTTGGTGCATTTCCAAAAGAATCCATTATGGCGTTATGAAGCCCATATACCACATTCAGTAGGCCTTGGGGCCTTACAAAACATCAAGAATTCTTATTTAAACAATCCAGTTTTGCAAAATTTTACAAAACAGTGGAAATGGCTCATCTCTTCCTCCTTGTGACCAACAAATAAAGGTAGAGAGGAGATACTGCAAAGCAGCATGAATGTTTGGACACCTCCATGAGAACAGATGATGCTACATTTGGTAAAGGCATTGGTCGGTCAAGAGCGGGCCAGCAACCACACACAATATTGGTAGCTATAATGAGTGTGAGTCCATGTGATCGTTCTAATTTAGAAATAACCATGCCTGTGAGTAACATTTCATATCTGCAGCAGCTATAAAGTGATATGAAAATCTGTATGGAGAGTCCTCAAAAAATTTAAGATGGATCAGCCATTGGACCCAGCTATCCCTCTCTTGGGTACAGGGCCAATGGAGCAAAACACACTTATGAAAGAGATACTGAGACTCCCATGTTGACTGCAGCACTATTCCCAATAGCAAGGAAACGGAATCAACCTGGGTGTCTGTCAACAGATGAATAAAGCAAATGTGCTACAAATGCACAGTGGATATTATTCTCCCATAAAAAAAGGAATAAAATCCTGACATTTGCAGCTAAATGGATATGATTGGAGATGATTGTGTTAGGTGAAATAAGCCAGACACAGAAAACAAATACCGTATGATCTCCCTCATACATGGAAGTTAAAAAAATAGTTGAACTGAACTTAGAATAGTGATGGGAAGGGAAGGTTGGGAAAGGTAAGGGAGGAGCTAGAAGGAGGTCAGATAACAAGTACCAAAACACTGTCAGACAGAAGTAACAAGTTCTTCAGTTCCCCAGCACAGTGGGGACAGCCGTAGTTCACAATAATGCACTATATACTGTGAGGGAGGAAGAGAGGGGATGGTAGGCTCCAACACTGCAAAGGGATAAGGAGACTTAGAGGCTGATAGCCTGGCTTTATTGATTTATGCTGTATAGATATATTGATGTATTGTACCATACTCCATTAAAATGCATACATATTGCATGTTAATCAAATTTTTAAATAAAAGGGAGACAGTATCTGTAGTTTTTTCATTAGTGACAAAGCCACAAACATACTAATAAAATTGTGGTTTATTACCTACGTTCAAAATTAAAGGGCAATTAGAGTTAGACATAATTATTTTTATATCCAAGTTCATGAACTTCCACAAATCCTGACTTCTCTCCACAGAAGCCCTATTGCAAAGGTAAAACAGAGACTATAAGTTGAAATTTCAAAGGAAAAAATGAAATGCAATGTCCCAAGTTTAGTGTACTTATGCAACTGTATCCTTCAAGCCACTTTTGGAGGCCAAGGTGCTGTGTTAGTAATTCTGCCAGAACAATGTTCTCCAAGTGAGAACACACTGGGTAAATTGAGATGTTTGGTCATTCTACCCAAGGGAGAAAGAAGATTAAAATGGGGGAAAATGTGTGTGTGTGTGTGTGTGTGTGTAGTATATATAATACACATCAAATCAAGAGTGGCTTCATTTTGACAAGGAGTCACAGGAGCCAGCCTTTTGGCACAGTGGGCCAAGACACTGCTTGTGACACTAGCATCCCATAAGAGTGCCAGCTTGAGTCCCAAGTCATGGCTGCTCTGTCTCCAATCCAGCTCCCTGCAGATGTGGCTGTGGAAGGCTGTGAATGATGGCCCAAGTAGGAGGCCTGCATGGAATTCCAGGCTCCTGGCTTTAGTGTGGACCAGCCCAGGCTGTTTCCAATCATTTGTTGAATGAACCAGCTGATGGAAAAATCTCTCCCTCACCCCCACCTCCACCTCATCCCTCTCTCTATCATTCTGCCTTTCAAATAAATAAATAAATCTTATTTTAAATATATCACAAAATCTGAAAGAATTAGTATCTGTAATTCAAATTAGAAGTTAGAACTTTTTGCTTATATCTTAGTGGATATTATAAACCTATAAAGTTATTTTCAAATATGTGAAAATAACCTAAAATTTTTTGATACAACACAACATTTGTATTTGTCCAATATCCACTCTCTATTGAAAAAGTATCCTGTTTTTGAGTAAACTCACTTGATATGCAAGTCTAAATTATTTAAGAATTTAGAAAATGATTTTTATACTCAATGTGTCATCCCCTTCTATAATCTATGATAGGTGCTTTATGAGTTCCCTTTATAAGAAAAGTAGGACAGGCATCCAAATGGTTGGCCATTTGCCTATAATGTGGTATCCAAAGGCTGGATTGAGCAAAGTGGTTAGAGATTCACTGAGTTCCACATTTTTACCTGCAAGCTCACCTGCCTGTAGAGTTCCAAGCCTCGTGATGACACAGGTGCCAGGGAGACATAAGCCTCTACAACACCTGAAATCCTTCCCAAGAGTTGAACGAAAATATTTTTCCAGAGAAAAATCTCAGAGGAGTCAGTAAAGTCACAGCTCTGCTTCATGAAGATAGAAAATTGGGTGGAGGGAAGAGACTGGGAAGGAAATGGAAGCACTGCTTTTGAGAGGTCAACTACGTACCAGGTACTTAGCATACCTCACTTAATGACAAACCTGCAAATACGCAGTTGTTCTGACTTTGCAGATGAATTTGGGGATCAGAAGTATTCAATAGGAGCAGGTGTTTAGTTCTACCTCAGATTCCAGCTGCCTGCTAATGCAGACCCTAGGAGGGAGCCAGGAAGGCTTAAGTAATTGGGGCCCTACCATCCATGGGAAACCCAGATTGAGTTCTGGACCCCTGGATTTGGTCTGGCCAAATCCTGGCTGTTATGGGTATTTGAGGACTGAACAAGCAGCAGATGGGAGATTCATAGTCTCTCTCTCTCTCTCTCTCTCTCTGCCCCCTTAAATAAAGTAGATAAATAGATATTAAAAAATAAATGTTTAAGAATTGATTAGTTTACTGAAAGCAGCAAACCTTAAAGTACCAATGTCAAGTTTGAACGCCAGACTTTCAGCCCAAAGCACACTCTGCTGTACACCAACACGAATACTTCAGTCCAATTGAAGATCAAAAAGGAAACAAGGTAGGGGGCCGGAATCAGTGTCGCGGTACATCAGGTTAAGCTGCTGCTTGCAAAGCTGGCATCCCATATACAAGCACTGGTTTGAGTCCTGGCGGCTCCGCTTCTCATTCAGCTCCCTACTAGTATGCCTGGAAAAGCAGTAGCCCCTGCTACCCAGGTGGAGACCTGAATGGAGTTCCCGGCTCCTGGCTTCCGCCTGGCCCAGCCTTGATGGTTGTGACCATTTGCAGAGTGAACCAGCAGATGGAAGATCTTTCTCTCTCTGAATCTTCCTCTCTCTGTAACTCTTCCCTTCCAGTAAACAAGACAAATCTAAACAAAATAAATAAATAAGGAAATGAAGCTCACCATGATACCCTCTTGCGCTGGAAGTATTAGGTCCATCTCCTTCATGAGCCCAGGATCTAAAGAATTCAGGGGAGAGAAGCAAGAAGACTTGAGTCGTCAAGAAAAGAAACTCAGGTCCTTTCTGAGCATAGGTCAGGAATTTTAAGGTGAAGGCGCCCCTGCTACAAATGTTGTTGGGCTGTAAGAGTAGAAGGCAAGGTTTTCCCTGGCCCAATGCTAGTCTCACCATGATAGAGCACACTCATCAGGTTTTCAAGTCCATTAGGATTTGTATTCACCGTAATACAAATACAGATTCATTGCAACATATGTGGAAAACGTGGTTTGAAATATTGTTTCATCAATCCTTTCCCATGTCCGTATTCCATGCCACATTTTTCAGGCCTAGGCTATGTAACTAGAGCTGTTTCTGATTAACAAAATTAGCTTTCCAACCTTTTGGGTTAACATGTAACACAGAGTCTTCACTTGAAGATAAGACTGATGGCCCTTTCAGAGTCAAGAGCTTTCAACAGAAATCACAGTTAATTGGAAAAGTCCCCCTGAGATATAAACTACAGGGGGAAAATGGTCACTATGATGAAAAAATACAGAACTTTAATATTTTACCCTGAAAGGCAGCATACGTTTAATAGTAGTGATAATTATACAGTTTACATTTTCCCATCATGTTTTCTGTCAGAATGTTCCACAAATGTAAATAGACTTGCAATCAACTTTTTAAATGACTGAAGATGGCAGTTTCTTTCATCATTTCATTCATTCATCAAAAAAGATCTTTTTAGCATAAACAGTTTTTCTCATATCCCAATGTGCTAGCCACAAAAAATACACAAGTGACCAAGATAGACGCAAAGCCTGCCTCACCATTTTTTTTTTAAGATTGATTCATTTATTTGAAAGGCAGAGTTACAGAGAGGCAAAGGCAGAGAGAGAGAGAGAGAGAGAGAGAGAGAGAGAGGGGTCTTCTATCTGCTGGTTCACTCCCCAAGTGGCCATAACAGCTGAAGCTGGGCCAATCTGAAGTCAGGAGCCAGGAGTTTCTTCCAGGTCTCCCATGTGGGTGCAGGGGCCCAAGGGCTTGGGCCATCTTCTACTGCTTTCCCAGGCCATCATCATGGAGCTGGATCAGAAGAGGAGCAGCTGGGACTCAAACTAGCACGCATATGGGATGATGGCACTGCAGGTGGCAGCTTTACCTACTATGCTATAGTGCTGGCCCCACCTACAGATTAAAAAAATTTAAACATGCTCTAAAAGTGCTCAGTTTCTTCTCCTCAATTCTGTCAGTAGGTGTCTATGAAGATAGAGCCAGGGTATGTAAAAGGAGCAATAGATTTTAAGTCAAAAAGTCAGAGTTCTCCCCTCAATTCCCCCATTATCTTCATTAACCCCCAACAGACCATTTGGGGACCATTTGGACCACCAGAAACAATAGAAACCAGCTTAGATTATGAGTATAAATCAGAATTAGTTCCAAGTTCTAAGTTCCTCCTGTTCCCACAGTATGGTCAGGAGACTACAGTTCACAATCAGGTATTATATATATATATATATATATATATATATATATATATATATATTTAAGATTTTATTTATTTGAGAGGTAGAGTTACAGACAGTGAGAGGGAGAGACAGAGAGAAAGGTCTTCTTTCCATTGGTTCACTCCCCAGATGGCTGCAATGGCCGGAGCTGTGCCAATCCGAAGCCAGGAACCAGATACTTCCTCCCAGTCTCCCATGCAGGTCCAGGGGCCCAAGCACTTGAGTCATCTCCCACTGCTTTCGCAGGCCATAGCAGAGAGCTGGGTTGGAAGAGGAGCAGCCAGGACTAGAATTGGCGTCCATATGGGATGCCAGTGCCGCAGGCGGAGGATTAACCTACTGCACCGCAGAGCCAGCCCCAAGTATTATATATTTTATGAGAAGGTAGAAGAAAGGAACTCCAAGGCTGCAAGCATAAACTAACATCAGGAAGGGGAAATGTTGTTTACCCTGATACACATATATGTAATGAGATGTTGCACTGTAGCCCATAAACACACACAATTGTTCATTTAAAATTTCTTCAAAGAATAGAAACCAACTCAGACAGTTTAGGCAAAAGGGAGAAATTTATTATAAATATTTGTGGTAGGGTTGCTATCTCCTAACATGTAAATATTACCATCTTCTTTCAAAACTTCCTTCTCCACTCCCCTGACAAATTTCCAGAGTTTTGCGATAAATGATGAAGATAATGAGAAACATGAACCAAAGAGGAAAGACAGGAAAAAAAACAAACTGAGAACAACGAGACATAAATCTGTATGCATTAGAGCACAGGGACAGTTTCTGGATTTGCCCTGTGAATAGTTCCAAAGTTGGCATGGGGAACTAGGAATCAGAGGAAAATGGCTTTAAAAAAATTCCTATGGTTTGTGAATTGGTACTTAAGAGATCCAAGAATGGAATTCATTTTAAATTACCTTTTATATGTCTTGTTATGATTCTTGTGAACACTGGGACCCTACTCCATCAGGGCTATATTTAGTAAAGCTTTTGCTTCATTTTCAGCACTATATTCCAATAAAAATTAAAAGTATTTTCTCTATTCAACCTGTGCTCCAGGAGCTCTCACAGAAGCAGGCCTGTCTCAGGGACCCAAGGGCAGGTGTAAAGTCTGAAGTCAGAAATTGAAAACCCTGCCTCACACACATGCACACTCTCTCATTCTCTGGCTTGTCTCTCCATTAAGAGAAGAAAGGGAAAAGTCACTTTCAATAGCTTTCACTGTCACAAATGAATAAGCAGAAAATCAGAGGCATGAGTAGAGAAGCAAAAAGAAACTACATCCTCTTAGAAGGTTACAAATTCCATTTATAATCTGTCCAAAGAGCATTTCCTTTTCAATTCATCAGACTGTGAGCTATCTCCCTTGAATGGGAAGTAATGTCCTGCTGTCTTGTTTATTTCCTTTATTAGAATATTTTTAAGTTCATGATGGTAACACTATCTAATGATGACTCATTATCAGTTTCTTCTGTGAGAAAACAAAAATCTGAACTTGAAGGTTTTATAACAGTTATAATCAGAGATATGCATATGCAAAATGAGATGTCCACTCAACTTGCATTTAAATATGTCTAATTTTTTTGTCAGTTTTGGTTTTAGAGTGCTTAGATGGTAGTCTGATGAAGCTAGAAATTTGACCATTTGACCCATTAAATTGTTTGATCCATTAATACAGCACATGAATAAATTTCATTGTTATAAACACATAATCTAAAAAACATCAACAAAACTCAAAATTAGAATTTTAGCTTGGATTACATGGAATTTTCATATTTGCCAACATGGAGCTGCAAATGTTTCAGTGGGTAAGAACACACCGTCAGATCATATCTGGTACTGAGCATGATATGCCCTCTAACATATTAAATCACATGGACATTCACCTAATTCACACGGAAGTCCGGTGAGCATATAAAATATCCCAATTGAATCCTGAAAGGGAATTAATCTGTATAAGCCTTTTGTTAGAAGCCCTATAGCAGCCATTTGCTAGATTATATCTCAAATGGCCTTCATTAAACAGGAATTAAAATCCTAGAGGCAAACATACGGCACAGCAGTTAAGACTTCTCCTGGGACAACTACATCTCATAACAGAGTCCCTGAGTTTGATTCCTGGCTCGGCCTCCAGTTCCAACTTCCTGCTCCTTGAGAGGCAGCAAGTAAAGATTCAAGTAGTCAGGTTCCTGCCACCCATGTGGGAGACCTGGATAGAGTTCCAAGCTCCTAGCTTTGGTCTGGCCCAACCCTGGCTATTGTGGGCATTTGGAGAATAAGTCAGAAATAATAAAAAAAACACTCTCTCTCTCTCTTGCTCTTGCTCTTACTCTCTCTGCCTTTCAAATACAATGAAAATAAAGAAATAAAAATTAAAATGTTAATTATGGTATTCACTAGCCAGATGTGTGATCTTTAGCAAGTCACTTGGCTTCTCTGGGTCTCAATTTTCTTATTTGTAGACATGAAATGTTGTTGTGAAGACTGTATAAGATGTGTAATCCCCATGCAATGCCAAGAACATAGTAAGTACTCAATAAATGGTAGATTGTTGCTGCTAAAAGACTTTACAAAAGATAATAGACACATTTTCCAGTTGTTTTTCCCTGCTGAAGAGATTACCCTCTGCTGAAAAGGCACACGAAAGGATAGTCTAGTTTTATAAAAATTTAAAAATTAATATTAAAACAAAAAGACATGTAAGCATGATGCTGAAAAATAGCTATTGGTCATTTAAATTTTCCTACTTTATCTTAGCAATGGCTTAGGACAAAGTAGCTGATTTTTGTAACCAAATGTACCTCCCTGAATTTTTTCTACTTATTTTAGTAATACAGTAAATAACTTTATTGTAGCTTTAAATACGTTATCTTTCTGTACAGAGTTCAAATATTCTTAGAAATCCATATCAAAATTATCATAGTATGGATGACTTATCTATCAATTCTTTCAAATGACTAATAAAATTATATTTGAGAATCTAAACATGGTAGGTATTTGCTGGCAATTCTAATTACCGTTTTTGTCCACCTGGCTTGGGAACCCCCATATAGGCCTTAGTAGGAGGCATCTCTCACTCCAGAATCCTAGAGAGGCTGGATGGTTGCTTTCCCAAACTCCCCTGTAGCTAAGAGAGGAGCACATGGAGAAGGTTCAATCAGAAACCCCACTGCAGGTTTGGAGTCAGGCACTTATGACTCAAAGAAGGAAGTGGTGCTGGGTCTAGTTGGCAGCAGCATGCAGCCGCCAGGGCTGGCCAGGCAGAGGAGGCATCCAGAATTCATCAAGGAGCACGATGGTGACCTTGCCAGGCTGATTCAGCGACATAATTGCATCTGTGGTCTTGCATGCTGCTTTTAGTTCCTGTTACTGATGCTAACTTTCCAGTCACCCAATTCAGTTAGGCACTGATTGCTCTTAATCAATTTCTTTTCTTCTTAACTCAACCAGTCTGTTTCTATGCCTTGCAAACAAGAGCCCTGAAACATTAATTTCAAATTTAAAAATGGAAACGCAAATGACATTTTATAGCAGGCTAATGGTGAATTTTTTTCCCAAAGAAATGGTGGTAGTATCTAATTTGTACTCAGCAAATTGGTCAACTTACAAACAAATCAACAAAATATACACTGACTTCAAAGCCTATCTCCAACTCATTGCCCATTTCTCTGCTTTAATTCTGTGTCACTCAGGAACAGATTTGGTTAACATAATGGAAGATGGGAGTTCAATGATTTAAACATGCAAGTGTTTCTTCCCTCACATTAAGGAAGTGCAAAGGTAGGCAATCCTTTGAGTTATCAGAGACCACGCTCCTTCTACCATTTTTCCCACTGCATTGGATTTTGATTAGATGTTAGACTCTGTTATGTCATGATACAAGATGACTGCTTTGAAGGTGCCAGTCATCATGTTCCACATTCCAACCATCAGGTAAAAGGAAGGAGGGAGGGGTGTATTGGGGCTCTTGCCATCTAATTGTTTCCTTTTTAGTAGCCCGCCCAGAAAATGCTATGTCAAGTACTCTGTCATAGAGACATGTTTAGCTGCAAGAAAGCCTGGGAAACAAAGTCTTCATTCCTGACAGCAACATCTAAGTCAAATGTGAGACTCTACTTCTAAAGTAAAAAGAGATGATGAATGTTAAGAAGGCAGCTAGGGTGGGAACCAAGATGGTGGCTGAGTGAGATACACCAGCAACCACCTTCCCACAGAGACACCAATTTGAACAGCTATTCACATGCCAAGTCATGGTCACAAGAGCTACAGAAGACAGGGGGAAAAACCACAGTGTCTCTTAGTGTAATAAGAAAAGGCCCACTGAAGAGAACAGAGAGGAAGGGCTTAACAACTTCCCTAGCTTCAAGGAAAATCATGGAAAGGGTCATCTCCCAGCTGCTAAATCCCAATACCAGGGATTCTAATGGTCTGTATCTCTGGGCAAATGTTTGTAGACAGAATCTCTGGACTTGCCTCAATATCTTGCAGAGACCTGGGCCCTGGTGGGATAAACTTATCTCAGTGTATATGACCATCAGCCCCACATGGGCCTGCTGTGCATCCCCAAGATTACAGAGGGCCTAACGACTGTGTGACCCAGGTGTGATCCATCTACTGCCTGTCTGGGTAGCTGAGGGACTCCCTCCATCACCTCTCCTCCAATCTTGCACAGCAAAGAACCATAGGACAGTTCAGAGAGTCAGTGCCAGATTAGAAAAGACCAACACTGAACAGATCATAATAGTCCCTGTCCCCAAGCTAGTGACTGCAGACAGAGCCTCTTGGCCTGCTTCAGTGCCAAATGGGCTTCCATGGCCCCAGCTCATCAGTCTTACATGCCATCCAGCATCACTAGGGCTAGTAGGAGCAGCATGGGGCAGAGAGTCTACCTTCTTGGTTTCACACCCAGGCTGCACTGGTTTTGACCAGCAGGCTGTGAGTTCTGGTTTTGATCTAAAGTTGTAGCATAGGAAGACACAGCACAAGGAGTCTGAGCCTACCTGCCACAGGAAGAGCCTTCAAGGGATGGACTACTACTTTTTAAGTACTGCGCCAGTCCATACTGAACAACACACCAACTGAGAATTTTGGTACAAATTTGAGCTTGGAGAGTATTACAGAACTGAAACAGTAAAAAAAAAAAAATAATATTCACATAACATCTGGGGAAAACACAAACTTATGATATAATCTAGTGCTGAAATAGCAGAAGTATTTGTAGGCTCAGAAAAAGATAAGCAGACTGCTTAGAATACTTAGGACATTCACAGATGAGGCCAGATTATAACTAAACCTTCGATGTGAACAATATTGTACATCCAGAACTTTCTGGAAATCATGACCTAACCTAAGGAGCAAAATAAGGTTTCAGAAATCAACCACCTAGTGACTGAAATTTTCAAATGTTCAGATGAAGATTTCAAAATAGCTGTTTAAAGAAACTCAATAAACCAAGAGAACACTGAGGAATAATTTAATAATCTGATGGAAAAATAATAGAGGTGGAAGTGATTAAGCAAAATCAAGCAGAAGTTGTTCAAATGGAAAGTACACTTAGAGAACTTTAAAATGTTACAGAAGACATCTGTAACAGAATAGATCAAGCAGAAGGAAGAATCAGTGCACTCAAAGACAGGCTATTCAAAAATAAATCGTTGGAGAAGAAAAAGGAAAACAGAATCAAGAGGATAAAAGACAGCTGATGGGAACTTTGGCACAACATGAAAAGAGCAAACATTTGAGTTATTGGGGTTCAATTGGGACTTGAGAATGCCCAGGGGATCAGCATATTCAAAGGAATAATTACAGAAAATTCTCCAAACCTGCAGATAGATATAAATATCTGAGAACTGGAAGGACAAGAGTCACCAGTCATATTCAACCCAATCAAGCCTACCCCGAAGATGCGCAGAGAATTCTTAAAGCTGTGAGAGAAAGGAATGGCATAACTCATAGAGGGGTCCCAATTCACCTAGCTGCACACTTCTTAGCAGAAACCTTATAGGCCAGAAGGGGCAGGGGATGAGACTTTCACCATATTGGAGGAAAAAGGCAAGAATACTGTGCCCTGCAAAGCTGTCCTTTGACAAAGACAGTTCAAGACTAACAAACATTAACCAAAGGTATCACTACCAGATCTGTCTGACAAGAAATGCTAAAGAAAGTTCTTCAAACTGAAAGAAAGATGCTAATGAGTAAAAAATTATCAGAAGGTAGAAAACTTACTGGTAAGAAAAACTATACTAAGCAAATTCAGAATGTTCTAATATTGTAAACATGGTGAATAGATTATCCATATCTTTAATGTGAAGACTAAAAATGTGTAATTGAAACATTATATCATTAAGAGATAGGCAACTTAGAAAGAGGTAAAATGTAACATCAAAGATACAAACTGTGGGGAAGGATAGAGGAAAAGTATAGAGTTCTTTATTAGTGTTTATCTCTTTGTTTCCTATTCCTCTCTTTCCTCATCTATATAGTTAATATCAAGTTTATAATTTTAAAATCACTTATTATAGCCAAAAGAAGTTTTTTGTAAGTCTTATGGTAACCACAAAGCAAAAATTTCTAATAGACTTTAAAAATTGTAATCAAGGAATCAAATCACACTTCTAGAAAAAAAATCACTTAACCATAAATGAAGATTCTAATAAAGCAAAGAAGAAAGAAAATAATTAAAACATAAAACAGGTATCAAAACAGCAGTAATAAGACTTTACTATCAAATAATTATTTTTGGGACAGGCACTGTAGCGCAGCCGGTTAACTCCCTGGCCTAAAGTGCCGGCATCCCATATAGGCTCCAGTTCAAGACCCAGCTGCTCCACTTCCAATTCAACTCTCTGCTATGGCCTGGGAAAGCAGTAGAAGATGGCCCAAGTCCTTGGGCCCCTGCACCCACGTGGGAGGCCTGGAAGAAGCTCCTGGCTCCTGGCTTCAGATGGGCACAGCTCCAGCCATTGCAGCCAATTGGGGAGTGAACCAGTGGATGGAAGACCTCTCCCTCTCTGCCTCTCCTCTCTCTGTGTAGCTCTGACTTGCAAATAAATAAATAAATCTTTTTTTTTAAAAAAAAGGAAATAATTAACTTAAATGTAAAATAATTGAATTACTAATTTCTCCAATTAAGACATAGAGTGACCACATAGATAAAAATAAAAATTAAAAAAAAAAGACCCAGCTATAAACAGCTTGTGGGATACTTACTTCAGAGGCATGCGTTGTGGCACAGCATGTTGGGCTGCTGCCTGTGATGCTAGCATCCCATATGGCTCCAGTTCATGTCCCAGCCGCTCCAATTCAGCTTACTACTAATGGCCTTGGAAAGCAGCAAAAGATGGCCCAAGTCCTTGGGCCCCTTCCACCCACATGGGAGACCCAGAAGAAGCTCATGGCTCCTGCCCTAGCCATTGCAGTCATTTAAGGAGTGACCAATGAGTAGAAGATCTCTCCCTCTTTCCCTCATTCTCTCCCTCCCTCCCTCCCTCTATCTGTAGCTCTACCTTTCAAATAAATAAATGTATAAAAAAATTATATCACAGAAATATAAAAAATTGTTAGAAGTTAAAATGAACAATTAAATGGCAACAGATTTTATAACCTGGAAGAAATGGGCAAATCCATGGGTATAGACACTTTACTAAGATTGAATCATAAAGAGCTAGAATACCTAAATGAACTAATAACAAGTAGCAAGATTGAATCAGTAATGAGACTCTTCCATCAAAGAAGAGCCCAGGACCAGATGACTTCACTGCTGAACTCCACTAAACATTTGAAGAATTAACACCTTCTTAAGTGTTTTCAGAAAATAGAAGAACAAGGATTATTCCACTCATTCTATTAGGCCAGCATTACCCTTGATACCAAAACCCTACAAGGGCACAAAAACAACAAAGAAAGCTGCAGGCCAATATCCCTGAGCATAGATAAAAAAAAATAGTAGTAAAAGGACCATTCATTATGATTAAGTGAGTTTTACACCAGAGATGCAAGCATAGTTCAACAAATTCAGTAAATGAAAGAATACAAAAATCAGTAGTGTTTTTATACACCAAGAGTGAATCATCTGAAAAAGATAACAAAAGTAGTCCAATCTCCAATAGCTACCAAAAAATAATAATAAAATACTGAGGAATAAATTTAACTCAAGAAATGAAAGATCTCTACAACAAAAATTTTAAGTCATTGATGAAAGAAATTGAAGACACAGGGAATGGTAAAACATCCTATGTTCATGGATTAGAAGAATCATTATCATTAAAACATGCATACTACCCAAAGCTATCTACTGATTCATTGTAATCTCTAACAAAATTCTCATGATATTTTTCACAGAGCTGGAAAAAACACTACTAAAATTTATATGAACCACAAAAGGCCATGAGTACCCAAAGCAATGAGCTACCACCTCATTCCAGTTAGTTTGGCAGTTAGATTGCAATGCACTTGATCAAGTCCCTGCTGTTCCAATTCCAATTCAGCTCCCTGCTTATCAACCTGGGAACACCACCACCCACCTGGGAGACCCAGATGGAGTACCAGGCTCCTGGCTTCAGCCTCAGTCCAGGCCATTGCAGCTATTTGGGGAGTGAACCCTCTCTCTCCCTCTCTTTCTCTCTCTCTTACTGTCTCTTCCTTTCACTTTCTGAAACCCTGCCTTTCAAATAAACAAGACAATAAAATAACAAGTGTTGATGAGAATGTGGATAAAAGGGACCCCTTTGGCTGTGCATTCTCACTGTTGGTTGAAATGTACATTACTATTGCCATGGTGGAAAACAATATGAAGGTTCTTCAAAAAACTAAAAATTTAATTTCCATATGATCCAGCAATCCTACTCCTGGGTATATATCCAAGGGAAAATGAAATCAGCCTGTCAGAGACAGCTGCCCTCTACATTTATTGCAGCACTATTAACAGCCAAAAAATGGAACCCACCTAAGTGTCTATCAGCTAACAAATGGACAAAGAAAATGTAGTGTATATATATTGTGTGTGTGTATGTATACACACAAACACACAGTGGAATGCTACTCAGTCACACACAGGATAAAATTTTGTCATTCACACAACATGGGTGCAGCTGAATTTCATTCTGTTAGGTGAAGTAAACCAACCTCAGAAAGATAAGTATGACATGACCTCATTCACCTGTAGAATAAAAAAATAAATAAATAAAAAGTGATCTCATAGAAGCTAAAATCAAAGGCTTGGGAGGGAAGGAGAAAGGTTTGTTATTGGTACTGGGCTATGGAGGGTGATTAAAGATAATGCACTGTGTATTTCTCTATTTTAGAAAAATGCTAAAAACTGGAAGGTAGGATTTTGGATGTGTTCACCAAAACCAAATGTGAAATGTTTGAAAAGATAGATACATTTACCCTGGTTGGATACTACACAATATATACAAGAGTCAAAACATCACATAGTACACCACAAATATGCATAATTTCATGCCTGTTAAAATTGTTAAATGTATTACAGAAGGCAAGCAGCATCTCTGTCATACTTCTGTGCACAGAAACATTGTCCAAAAATCTGCTTTATATTCATGCTCCTCACACCTATTTAGTATTCCACTGCCTTCATTCCCCTAAAAACTATTCTTGTCAAACGCCCAACATCCAAATTGCCCCAGCTAATGAGTTGTTTCCATCTTCATGTTTTTGCCTTCGAATCAGAAAGTGTGAGACTTTTCAGCAGCCCTTCCTCCTGAGACCCTGTCTCCCCCAGGCCTCCCCTGCCCTGCCACCCCGTGAGCTCATCCTTCTCACTCGTCTTTGCTCATTGCTTCTTCTCTGCCATCTGCTTTGATGACGCATTCCCTCCCAGCAAACACGTACGATCCACGACTTCGAATACCATCTACATTTTCATGACTCCTGAATACCCCCAGCCCCGATCTTCCCTCTGTGTTCTGTAGTTATGTTTGCAAAGGTCTACTGCACACCTGTGCTTTGCATCTCAAGGCACACTGTTCAAATGACACCTTTGGTTTCCAAATAAAAATATTAAAAGGTAAGGGATGTTCAAAAAATTCATGGAAAACCCATATTATGAGAAAACTTCACATGGATTTCAAAAATTTCCTGGCACCACATAAGCTTATCTTTTAATTCCATTTTTCATGAACTTTTTGAAATACCCTCCTAAACAACTGCTACTCAGATTTCCCTAGCCCTGTAAATGAATCACCGCCAAGCCCAAATGCCAGTAGTTTTGCCTCTGGTCCCTCCTGCATCCCCAACATTAGATTTCCCTGTAGAGTGCTGGAAGCTTCACTTCTGGAACACATGACAAATTTGCTCACTCTCCTCCATCTCCACAGATGCACAAGGCAAAGTTCCCAACCAACATCATCTCTCACCAGGCCTACAGAACTAACTTCCTGCAATTGATAGGACTTTTATATCTCCCTACAATTCTTCTGTTGAAATCCTGCCCCTCTCCTGGCATTAGGCAGGGGGCCTCTGGGAAGTGATTCCGTAACGGTGGCAGAGCCCCCACGCATGGGATCAGTGACCTTAATAGAGAGGACCCAGAGGGTTCATTTGCCCCTTCCCATGATATGCAGACACAACAAGGCACCCTCTGTGAGCCAGGAAAAGGGTCCTCGTAGGACACAGGTCCTGATGGTGCTTTGACCTCGGCTGCAAGGCCTCCAGATCTCTGAAAAACAAACTTATGTTGTTTAGAAACTGTTCTGTGGTTATAGCAGCCCCACCTCTGTTTTTAAAACACAATCCTGCAGAAAAGCCTTCAGTGGCTTCCAGTTTGACTAAGGCCTGCAAGGTTCTATGTGTTGCCTATCTCTCTGTTCGCAGCTCATACCTCCCTCCCTAAGCTGGCGACACTAGCTGCACTGGGCTCCTTTATCTTCCTTCAACACATCAGGCTCCTTTTCATTCCAGATCGCTTGCATTTGCTGGCCTCCTTTGATTTCTTCCAGAGCAGTCCCTGGTAGCCCCCTTTCCATCCCTGTCTCAGATAGCCGTCACTTGTGACCTCTTATCCACTCTGACGTGGAACTCCGCTGCTCACTTACTCTTTCAATGTACATGCCTTAAAAAAAGATATATTTATTTATTTGAAAGGCAGAGTTAGAGAGAGAAAGAGAGAGAGAAATCTTCCATCTGCTGGTTCACCCCCTAAATGGCTGTAAATGGCTGGGGCTGGGCCAGGCTGAAGCCAGGAACTCCATCTGGATCTCCCACATGATTTCAGGGGCCCAAGCATTTGAGTCGTCTTATGCTGTTTTCCGAGGTGCATTAGCAGGGAGCTGGATTGAAAGTGGAGCTTCTGGGGCCCAAACCTGAGCCCATTTGGGATGCTGGTGTTCCAGGCTGTAGCTTAATTACTGTGCCACAGCGCTGGTCCCTGTACATGCTTTTGTTGCTGTGAATTGCTGTTACATCTGCAAGTCTTCAGTATTTATGCACTTGCTTGTTTGTTGATTTTGTCCGTGCAAGAATGCAAGCTCCAGGACATACCACGCTTGTCCGCCCTGCTTTCACTGGATCCTCAGCTGAGTCTGGGGTGAGAATTTGTTACCTGAACGCACGAATGCTTGTGTGACAACTGGCAGGAGCACTCTATGAACAAACGGGTGGTGAAGGACAGAGACTCTGACAAGCAGCGTCCTAACATTCAGTCAGGTCAGAGTTACTTTTACCCAAGCCACTCCCAGGTGACGTAGTAAATGAGAAACCCATCCATCTCTAGGGGAACCCATATGAAAATTCCAGACATCAGGAAAGGCTGAAAATACGGAAATGAATAGCCAGGTAAGAAGCCAGGCAGGTACAGAACACGGTGGGTATGTTCCTGGGGAAGGAGTGTGGCAAATGGTCCAGAATCTATCCACAAACAGCTCCAGTGTGTTAGGGCTCCCAGAAAGAGTTCTGGGACACGGGGCAACATTGGGGTTAGCTTCCTATGGAAACTAGGGACTAATGAGAACCCAGGAAGAAAATTCCAGGAAGAAGAGACACTTGTCTATAGGGCACTTGGTGCCATTTAGCCAACATAGGTCTGTGACAATGGATGTGGTGAAATGGGTAGAAGATCTATTGCCACAGGTGTGTGAAAGGCCTTCCTCACACACCCCAAAACATGAATGCTCTGTGGGCTTTTTTTTATTTTTAAAGATTTGCTTATTTATTTGAAGGTCAGAATTACAGACAGAGAAGGAAAGACAGAGAGATCTTCCATCTGCTGGTTCACTTCCCAAATTGCCAAAACAGCCAAGGCTGGCCCAGGTCAAAGTCAGGAGCCAGAAGCTTCAACTGGATCTCCCACATGGGTGCAGGGGAGGACTTGGGCCATCCTTTGCTGCTTTCCCAGGCACATCAGCAGGGCGCTAAATCAGAAGTGGAGCAGCCTGACCCAAACTGGTGCCCATATGGGATGCTGGTGTTGCAGATGGTGGCTCAACTCTCTGTGCCACAGCACCACTCCAGACGTTCTGTTTCTCACATATACAAATAAGAACACAACAGCCCTTGGGCACCACTGCAATCATTATTGCTTAAGGCAACTTGGGTGCTAATCATTAGTGTAGCTTTGCATTGCTACTGGATTGTAGCAGTGTTATTTCGCTTTCTCTATTGGGTGCTAGAAAATATTTCTGTATGTATTTACGCTCATATATAAGTCAAATAAAATGTGGACCTTTCTAAGTCAATAAAAGAGTAAAGTCATAAAAATATTTATGTTTAAAATGTGTTATTTATTTGAGAGTGAGAGAGAGAGAGAATGTGCTTTAATCCCCTGGTTTACGCCTCAAATGTCCACAATGCCCTGGGTCAGAGCCAAAGCTTGGAGCTGTGAACTCAATCCAGACCTCCCACATGGGTGCCAGGAACCCAGTTACTTAAGCCTGCACCCGCTGCCTCCCAGAGTCTGCATTAGCAGGAAGCTGGAGTCAGGAGCCAGAGCCAGGCACTGGGCTCAATCTCTTTAAGATAGGACATGGCCCTCTGAACCACCAGGCAAAATACCTGGCCTCATTTTAATATATTTTAATCTATAATCCCACTCCTACAAGTATATACTTGATAAATATATCCACAGAGGAAAAAATAAAAATCTACAAATATGTTTCATGTAGATTTTATAATAATTTAAAACTAAATTTCCAATAAAAGAGACATGTTTAAATACTATATTTCCGGCATATCAATGAATAAGTTGCTAAATTCAATGATGGAAAAATGAAGTAAAACAAAATGGGAAAAAATAGAACATACATGGAATCTACACTAAAACTGTGACTAGGTACACACTGTGCATGTGTGTGTGTGTATACACACACATTGGTATGCTGGAAGTAACCTGTACTGGTTTTGAGCACCACTTGTTAACTTTTCAGGAATTTCGCAAACCAGTTGTTCAACACAGTTATTATTAAAAATTAAATAATTAAAAATTAATAACTGTGTTGAACAACTGGTTCAAGCACAAATTACATGAAAACACAATACCATTGGCTCTGCATGGACGTACATTACTGTGTCACAGCATATGGCTGCACGTGTCTCCCCAACTTTGCCTTGATTCCTATCTCTGATAGCTTGAAATTTGCCACAGCTGGAGTCTTTACACCAAGGAAATTCACAAAGGCTACAAATCAAGGTTGATTTTTTTGTTTTGTTTTGTTGATTGTCTAGACTTAAGAAAGTGATAGAGGATAATATTGCAGATTAAAATTTAAAGTGTCATATCTGCTGTCATTATATTTCAGCCATAAAAAAACCGATGGACTGTTCTTCCAGTACTGGAAAGCTATTAACCAATTGAGCAAAAGAAATTTCTCCCTCATTGATAAATGAGTGAATTCTTACAGTGCATTTTCACTTTCTCACTTTCATCTTTTTTTTAAGTTTTATTTTACTTATTTGAAAGACAGAGTTATAGAGAGAGGTAAAGACAGAGATAGAGGTCTTCCATCTGCTGGTTCACTCCCCAGATGGTCGCAATGGCCAGAGTTGCACTGATTCGAAGCCAGGAGCCAGGAGTTTCTTCAGGGTCTCCCATGCGGGTGCAGGGGCCCAAGGGCTCGGGCCATCTTATATTACTATCCCAGGCCATAGCAGAGAGCTGGATAGGAAGAGGATCAACCAGGATTAGAATCGGCGCCCATATGGGATGCTGGCACTTCAGGCCAGGGCTTTAACCCACTGTGCCCCTCTCACTTTCATCTTAAGCTTTAACATGAATTAAAGCAACCAATGTCTATGTAGGAACCACACATTAGAGCCAGTTATTAAACATTTAACAGCACAACACTTTGTGTACATATAAAACTACAAATCATGATTATAAGGAATTAATAAGTTAAAATGATAGATGAAATACTAACATCAAATATTCTCATTTGCAATGATTTAGGAAAAAATAAAAAAAAATTTGTAAAAGGAAAAACACAACAAACATTCTAGAAACGTCAACATTTTTCAAAAGAAGCAAGCTTTCGGCACAATAGTAGTAACGATCTCTTCCCTTTCTGTCCTTTCCTCCTTCCCGTGCTGCCAAAAGTGCATAACTGAGTCCATCCCTGATCTTATGGAATTGGTACTGTCTTGTGTAGAATCAGCAATAAAGCAAGTAATTATGCCAAAAATACTTAAATGTCAATTCTGATAAATGCCACGAAAGACAGCAGAGAACCTAGACTTAGCAGTAACTTGTAGAAAGTGACTCTTAAATTGATGTTGGCAGTAAGTGCAGGAGTTAGGCCAACAAGCAGGGTAGACAACAGCATCCTAAGCATGGGGTAGCGCATAGGTGAGCACCTGAGAGAATCAGAACCTCCACTGGGTGGGGGAAGGGGAGACAGTGTTGTGATGCAGAGACCCAGCTACTCTGCTTCCAATCCAGCTCCTTTCTAATGTGCCTAGGAGGGCAGTGAATGACAGCCCAAGTAGTTGTATCTCTGACACCTACATGCGAGGCCTGGATGGAGTTCCAGGATCCTGGCCCAGCCCAGGTCATTGTGGCCATTTGGGGAATGAAACAGTGGATGGAAGAACTCTCTCTCTCTCTCTCTCTCTCTCTCTCTCTTCCTCTCTGTCATTCTACCTTTCAGATAAATAAATATTAAAACAAAACCTTGACCTGTAGATGACACTAAGGACAGGTTAGAGCAGGGTGGGGTGGTCAAAATTATAGGGCTGGGTGTGAAAGGCAGCAAGGCTGGAGCCAAGCTGGAGTTGTTGCTGGTTGTTCTAAGAACAGTGAAACACCATGCCTGGATCTGAAAAACACCTGGGGGAGATGACAGAGCAGAAATTGAGTCACGTTAGCTCCACTGGGTTCCAAGTTCCAATTACCTACACCATAGAAAGTGATACAATCTGGCCCTTTTTTCTTTTGCCTTACATTATACCTCATGATATCAGGCATACATACTTACAGGGAGATCAAAAGGTCTCAGGCCCAGCAGACTATCATCTAAAGATAATAATGTCATCAGAATGCTTTGCTTGGGCCTCCCTATGTTTAACCCAGGTTTAAACCTGCTCTTCTGAGAGTCAGATACAACGCAGTGAAGCCACCCATCCCACATGGCCCAATCTCCTCCCAGGGTTTCTGCAGATTCCCGCGTGATCTCTCCAGCACATGAAATTATTCCAGGCACATCTTGTACCTTTCTTAGGCCAACCCTGGAACCAGCCTCCTTAGCTTCCCTCCTCCTTTCTCCTCGCTCCCTTTTCATCTCTCCTTCCCACCCTCAAGTCATGGGTTGATTCTGATACCTCCAATTCTAATCCATCATTGTGTGGACATTCTCGCTTCTGCTTTTCCATACTTGTGATTCCCTTTTATCACAGTAACAACTTGTAACCCCTTCTGTGTCTTTCCTGTTCCTGTTATTTTCAAGACTTGAAGCAAAATGACTCTAAATATAATTAATCTACCTCACACTCCAAAATAGTGCTCAAGGAGTCAGAAGCATTAGGGAATGTGGATATTTCCAGATTAGAGGAGGCTTTTTAGGGTAAATCCTATAATTATCATGAGACAAACATTAAAATATAGATGAGATTTTAAAAATAACATATGACTTTTACTGCATAATTTTTGAAGCATTAGCCAATGAGTTCAATGACTTGATTCTAATGGAATGGGCACAGATTATGGTCAGTTTAATTTGGTGCCCATGAGCCTCTTCTCCACCTTCCCCCTACTCACACCCCAGAAATATCAAGGTAAAAATTATCCTACATCTCCAGATTTGGTGAGGGAAGGGTGTTTCTTTGCTAGAGAATCATAGGGTTAAGGTTTCAAAGATGGGGGATCTTGCATGGAAAAATGTCAAAAAATTTAATGGTGCACTTCCACTGTGTTGTCAGTTTGCATATCCTTGTCACCTTTGCATGGCTGCTGGTTGTGACATCAACCACAGAGGCCAGCTGTGAGTGGGCATATTTAGGCCTATGAGAATAAATAGATGGAAAAATAGAAGCACAGTTTCTCTAATTTTGAGCAAGAACACCTAGCTAAGATGCATCTTAATTAGAATATATATGGCATGACTGTTATTCTCCTCAAAATCCATTATTGCTTGGTCTTGGAGCAACCATTAAGATACCATGATGGTGAAACTGTAACTAAGAGACGTGTTCTATCAACACATTTTTTGCTAAATAAATTAAAAATTTTACCCTGCTCTTCGGAAAATGGAAGGAGAGGAGTTTACCCACAATTTTTAAAATGTGACAGATATTAAGAATAGGAAAAGTGGCCAGCACTGTGGCTCATTTGGCTAATCCTCCGCCTGTGACACCAGCACCCCAGGTTCTAGTCCCGGTTGGGGCGCCGGTTCTATCCTGGTTGCTCCTCTTCCAGTCCAGCTCTCTGCTCTGGCCCGGGAGTGCAGTGGAGGATGGCCCAGGTCCTTGGGCCCTGCACCCGCATGGGAGACCAGGAGGAAGCACCTGGCTCCTGACTTCGGATTGGCGCAGTGTAGCAGCCACTTGCGGGGTGAACCAACGGAAAAGGAAGACCTTTCTCCCTGTCTCTCTCTCACTGTCTAACTCTGCCTGTAAAAAAAAAAAAAAAAAAAAAAAAGGAATAGTAAAAGCGGGGCCAACATTGTGGCGCAGCAGGTTAACACCCTGGCTTGAAGCACCGGAATCCCATATGGGTGCTGGTTCTAGTCTCGGCTGCTCCTCTTCTGATCCAGCTCTCTGCTGTGGCCTGGGAAAGCAGTAGAAGATGGCCCAAGTCCTTGGACCCCTGCACCCACGTGGGAGACCCAGAATAAGCTCCTGGCTCCTGGCTTCGGATCAGCGCAGCTCTGGCTATCGCAGCCAATTGGGAAGTGAACCATTGGATGGAAGACCTCTCTCTCTCTCTCTCTCTCTCTCTCTCTGCCTCTCCTCTCTCTGTGTAACTCTGACTTTCAAATAAATAAATAAATCTTAAAAAAAAAAAAAGAATAGGAAAAGCAACTCTATGTCTCACTCTGCCTGCCCCCAGAGTGTGGTTCTGCTGACTCTCCCTTCTGGGAACTGCCTGATGCCACCAGGGAAAGAGGCAACCAGTATGAGATAAACAGGATGTGTCAATGGGCTGCCGCTTATCACTGCTTCTAAAGAGAGCCATTGTCCTTGAGGCCTTACTTTTTACTGTTTATTTACTCATTTTATTTATTTGAAAGGCAGAGCAACAGTGGGAGAAGGAGGGAGGCAGCAAGAGAGAGAGAGACAGATCTTCCATCCACTGACTCACTGCCCAAAAGGCCACAACAACCAGGACTAGGACTGGGCTAGGCCAAAGCCAGAAGCCAGGAACTCCATGCAGGTCTCTCCCACGGGGACAGGGACACAGTACTTGAGCCATCATCTGTTGTCTCCCAGGCACATTAGTAGGAAGTCAGATCCAAAGCACAGGCGCATGGATGAGGAGGTCCTTAAAGAAGCAGTAAGTCAGCTTCTATAGTTAAGGTGCTAGATTCTCCTTACTTCTGATTGGTTTGGAGCTTGGTGGAGAGACTTGTGGTGGGAGATGGATGCATATTCCCATGGCAGGTGTATAGTGTCTGGTCAGGACGGGCTTGACTGTATGAGTCTTATTTCTGTCCTGTCTCAATACCCATATGTACAGCTTCTTTTTTTTTCTTATCAACAATTGGGTGTTGGAATAAAGCAAAAACCGGGAAAATGACCGCCAGTTCGCTCTGCCTCTCGAATGTTGTACAAGTATACCAAGTTGGAGGAATCTATTTTGGGGGGTGAAATTTTTAACTTTCAAAACTCTACTGTATAGAAAAACACACTAGAAAAATAATTAAATAAAAATTGAATTTGTCAACCCAAAGTGTCCACCACACGGAAGGCAGACTGAAGTAACCATGTCAACAGATCACTAGGAAACTACTGGTCTGGTCACATCTCCAGCCTCAGGCCTGGCGCAACATTGGACACATTGGATGCCACACAAATATTTAATATATAAAAGCATTCTTGTATTGAGGGTATCATACAAATGAACGGAATTGTTTTTCACTTTTATTCTTTTTTAAAAGATTATTTGTTTATTTATTTATTTGAAAGGCAGAGTTACAGAGAGGCAGAGGCAGAGAGAGAGAGAGAAAGAGAGGTCTTCCATCCACTGGTTCTCTCTCCAAATGGCCTCAACGGCCGGAGCTGGGCCAGTCTGAAGCCAGGAGCCAGGAGCTTCTTCTGGGTCTCTCACGTGGGTACAGGGCTACTGCTTTCCCAGGCCACAGCAGAGAGCTGGATAAGAGGTGGAGCAGCCAGGACTCAAGCCGGCGCCCATATGGGATGCTGGCACTGCAGGCGGCAGCTTTACCCGCTACGCCACAGTGTCGGCCCCCATCCCTTTTATTCTTTTTAAAAAATTATTCTTGAGACAGTTGTTCATTCATTTTAAATGCACACTGTAATACTCTTTTCTGTTCTGTTTCCCTTTTGTTTCTAAGGAACCTTTAGAAAATTCATCAAGTAAAACATTTTTTTTTTAAATAGAAGGAAGCTAGATTTATCTCCTTCCTTTTGTCAGACAATGAATTTCCCTTTCAAACGTCTATGGTTGCTGTTGCTTAATGTTTCCTCCAAGGAAAAGTCTTCCTATTTTGTTTATTTTTAGAAACTGAAGGCTGCATACAGAGAAAGCTCTTGAAAACCAGAGTCTCAAAGGGGAACTTCTAAGAAACGCTCTCTGTTTAGCTCAGAATAGCAGCATCGCTGACTCGGTTATAAAAGCGTGGCCCTGCTCTGATTCTCTTTGTTCAGATGAACACATCAAACAGTGTTTTTCAAGACTACATTTCACTCTCTTCCCCTTTGACAAATAGACAACCAATTCGTTTTCTCCTTCGCAAAAAGTTATTCACATATTTTCCTTGTTTCAGTTGGAATTGATGAAGATTGGCACTAAAGTATGTAAATAGAATATTAAAACTAAAAATAATTTTTTGACAGGCAGAGTGGACAGTGAGAGAGAGACAGAGAGATAGGTCTTCCTTTGCCGTTGGTTCACCTTCCAATGGCCGCAATGGCCGGCGCGCTGTGGCCAGCGCACCGCGCTGATCCGAAGCCAGGAGCTAGGTGCTTCTCCTGGTCTCCCATAGGGTGCAGGGCCCAAGTACTTGGGCCATCCTCCACTGCACTCCCGGGCCACAGCAGAGAGCTGGCCTGGAAGAGGAGCAACCGGGACAGAATCCGGCGCCCCGACCAGGACTAGAACCCAGTGTGCCGGCACCGCACGCAGAGGATTAGCCTACTGAGCCGCGGCGCTGGCCTAAAACTAAAAATAATTTTAAGAATCTTATTTTACCCTATCGTTTGTAGGTGGGTACTTCAAAAAAATTCATGGAAAATATACTGCCATCCCAAATTGGGGCATTTAAGTTTGAGTCCTGGCTCCACTCCTGACTCCAACTCCCTGCTGATGTGTTCCCTGGGAGGAATCAGGTGATGACGAAAGTGCTTATGTCCCTTCTAACTTTGAGTTCCCAGCTACCAGCTTCATCTGGCCCATCAACAGCTGTTCTGGGCGTTTGGGAAGTGAATTGGTACATGTGAGCTCTCTGTCTCTCATTCTTCCAAAAAATGGTAATTGTTTTGGTGCAAAATAGCTTCTGAAATCCATGCATAGCTTTTTCTCAGTATTCATTTTCCATGGGCTTTTTGAAGAGGAAACTGAAATGTGTGAGATTGAGTACTATTCTGCAGATTTAGCCTCTGCTTCTTGCTTTGATGACATTCTCTCACATGTATTTACTCACCCAGTAAATACCTAGCATGCATGACCCACAATGCCCTGTCAGAGATCATGTATGGAAATGCTAGAGTGTGGTCAGCCACATGCCCCTAGATGACCTGCAATGAGCCCAAACACAAATCCAGCCACACAGGACCATCATCTACTTTGCAAAAATGACATGCACTTCCATGGAGGCTCGTTCCTTACTTGGGACTTACTCTTATCAGACTCTAATCCTCTCTCTCATCCCACCAAAATCGAATCCAATGTTCAAAACACAATCAATTGTTATTCATAGCACTGGCATCCTGTATGGGCACCAGTCCAAATCCTAGCCGCTCCACTTCTGATCCAGCTCCCTGCTAATGCACCTAGGAAAGCAGCAGAGGATGGCCCAAATGCTTGGACCCCTGCACCCACGTGGGAGTCCTGGAAGAAGCTCCAGGTTCCTGGCCCAACCCTGGCTGTTGTGGCCATTTTGGTAGTGAACCAGCAGATGGAAGATCTCTCTTTCTCTCTCTAACTGTAACTCTGCCTTTCAAATAAATAAAATAAATCTTAAAAAAAAAAACTTTCTCAAACTCTGCCATCACAGTTAATGACTACCTTTTCTAAATTCCCATAGGATTCCTTCACTTCTCTACCATGGCATGCCTCAGACTGTCCCCTGGTGGGGTGCACACCATGTTGTTGGATATATATCTACTTTTTTTTCTGGACCCAGAAATATAGCAGACTAAGTTAACATGGAACACTGGAATAAAAAATATCCAAAAAGAGTTAAATTTTAGCTGATCTTACCAGGAGAAAAGGGAAGTCCTCAAGTGCCAGAAACAGGGAGAATTGAAAGCAAGCTGATAAACACAAGAGCTGAGGCTACAACGACCTTGTGGGAGGTGGTGGAAGCAGTGGCACTGATTTGGTAACAAGCAGGGTTTTCCTGTGCCCCTGGAGCAGAAGCTCTGGGAATTGAGCATGAAGCCAGGCCCCCTCCATAGCCTCAAGCCCAGCCAAAACTACTAAAAATCTCAGCTAACAAGGTTAGGAAGGTTAGGAATCAAATTCCAAACCTGCTGCTTTTGTTGGTGGACAGTCTGAATTTGCTCTACCTGGTCCTGCAGGAAACCTCAAGCAAAGAGATGATCGTGGTTCTGGTGTACTCTGGAGGACACTCATTCTTGAATTAAGCTTCACCACCCACATAGCATGGGATGACCATAGACAGAAGTGAGCTTCACTGATGGGTGCTCATAATAACAATTCACAAAGCATGCATTGGAAGAGCCAAGGATATAATAATAAACAGGAAGCCTCTCCATCTCCACACCTGCTATTAGAGAACACAATCTACAAGAGACCATAATCTAAGCACGTTTTAAGTTCTGAAGATATACGAAAGGCATTGAAATACTAAGCAAATGGCAATTCACTATGAAAAAAAAAGACAAAAATTAAAAATTAGAACATCTAGAAGTGAACATTTATAATCACCACTAAATGAACAGGTTAAGATTAGACTCAGCTGAAGAAGGAATTAGCAAACTTGAAAGTAAATTTGAAAAAATAAATGTAGGTCATAGATGAGTAAAAATACCTGAAAAGGCATGGAGAATATCAAAAGGTTCACCTTGCATCTAACAGAAACTCCAAAAGGATCCACAGAATATGGGATACTAAATATTTGGAAAGCTAATGGCTTGATAAAAGATACGTTTTCCATTTTTACTAAATAATTGGCACTTTTGAGCCACAGACTAATTATTAATGTTTATACTCATAGGACACTGTAAGAACTGGTTAAAATTGGTTTAATTAATATAATTTAAGTATATAGCAATCAATAAGAGATGAATATTAATAATAAACAGGAGGTGACAGATACTGGAGAAGTAGAAAGGGCTCACTACTGAAGAGTTCCTTGTGAGAGGTTACTTCCTGGTAGGATCATTAGAGAAGAAGACACAGGGGGCTGGCGCTGTGGCGCAGTAGGTTAATCCTCTGCCTGCAGTACTGGCATCCCATATGGATGCCAGTTCGAGTCCTGGCTGCTCTTCTTCCAATCCAGCTCTCTTCTATGGCCTGGGAAAGCAGCAGAAGATGGCCCAAGCACTTGGGTCCCTGCACCACATGGGAGACCTGAAAGAAGCTCCTGGCTCCTGGCTTTGGATTGGGTCAGCTCCGGCCGTTGCAGCCATTTGGGGAGTGAACCAGCAGATGGGAGACCTTCCTCTCTGTCTCTCCCTCTCACTGTCTATAACTCTACCTCTCAAATTAAAAAAAAAATTGTAAGAAAGAAAAAGAAAAGAAGACATGGATAAGGTGGATGAGTACAATTTGACAAGTAGAGAGAAGGGATCTGGCATTCCAAACAACCAGGATGATCTAACAAAGGCAGAGTGAGAAAATACAAAAGGCACTTAAAAAAGAAACGCTTGGTAAAATATTCATGCAAGGATTCATTATAGGAGATTAAGAAAATTAGTTGCAGATGACTCAGGCCTTCAACGTCAAGCTGAATACTCTGGACTATTAAAGAAAAAGTACTGCAAGTAACTCATTGCTAGAGGTGTCTTGATAAAGGAGGACAAGATAAAAGCTGTCATTTAGGAAGATTGAGGCAATCTGCAATTACAGACAGGATGAACTTGGGCAGGAAGACAGAGGAACGAGGAAAATCAATTGACTCATGTGTCACGAAGGATTTTTGATGGTGACAGAAAATGCAACTCAACCTGGCCTGAGCAACTACACATTTTATTAGATTGCGACCAAAATGTCCAGGGTAGAGCTGGACAAGTATGTCTTTATCCAATGTAGTATAATAATGAGTTTGGCTGGCTCCTGGGAGGTAACCTTTAAATCCTTGAACTTGCCGAGGAGCAGAAGTGGATTTTTATTCCTAGTGGGCCCTGAAACTTTATGCTAATAAGATGACGGTGACAATTCATTCTAAGGGTTGGACATACCAGAAAGACCAGCCACGTGGTTAGACCCACATGATACCAGCCCAATGTTCAGAGTGGGGCAAGAGGCTGAATGTTGAGTTCAGCCATGTGGCTAAGGAGTCCATCAATCTGCCTGTATAACAAAACTCCAGGGAAAACGTAGGACAGCCACGTTCAAGTGAGGGACCCTAATTAACGATACTCTCTGTGCGTATCATACATCAATGTGTGCATAGAGTCACATGTTCTGTGTCTATGGCCAAAACACGAAGGCTAGAGGTGGCCCCAGCACTGACCCTATTTGCTGCTTCTTTGGGTTGGTCCTGATCTGCATCTGTTTTGCTACAATGAAACAGTAATCATAGGTATAGCACTTTTCTCAATTCTGTGAGTCATTCTGGTGAATTATCAAACCAGAAGGGGAAGTCTGAATCCCTGAATTTAGAGCCAGTTGGTCAGAAGTATAAGTGGCCTACCCACCCCTAAACTCGAAGTCGCTGTCTGAAATGAGGGCAGCCTATGGAGGACTGTGCCTTTACCCTGTGAGGTTTGGCGTAATTCCAAGTAGTGAAAGTCAGAAGTCATTGCACATGGAAAACACAAAGACCCTGAGGTGGGATCATGTTTTGTGTGCTCAAGGAACAGCGTGGAGTCGCAGTTGGCTGCAGTGAGTGATGGCAGGAGTGAGAACATCTGAGCCCTGCCAGGGAGCCTGGGCCAGACCATGCAGGCAGTGGCTCACAGCTCAGGCTGAATGTTAGAACCACATGGGAGCTTTTAAAAGAAACCTGTATCCAGGTTGCACTCCAGGTCAATTAAATTGGATTTTCTGGGGGTGCATACAGGCATCTGTAGTTTGAGAAATTTTTCAGATGATGTAGGTCCTGCTGAAGATTGTGACCATAGGGTAAGGACGTTACATTTTGTTAGAAGTAGAAGGGGAAGTTGATAAAGCCTGTTGAGCAGGGGCAGGAACAGGCCTGTCTTCAAGTTTTAAGACTCATTTTAGTTGTTGCATGAAGAACATCGTGGAACAGAACTAAAAGCAGGAGAGGTCAGGTGAGAAATGGAGGTGGTTTGGGATATAGAGCATTTCAGAGTCAACAGAGGTAGAGATAAAACAGTTACAGCTGAGGCATGTTTTCAAAGAAGACAGTTTAATGACGAACTGGATTGCGAGGCATGAGAGAGTGAAGGAAGTCAGATGAAAACTGACAGTAACAGATTGACTTTGAACGTGACCTTATGATGATGCATATCATGCAACTCTCTGTTTTTCACTTTCAGTACAATATTCAATAAATTACGTTAGTCACCACTTTATCATCAAACAGGATTTGTGATTTTGTACAACTGTTGACTAATGTAAGCGTTTTGAGCACATTTAATGTAGGCTAGGCTATGATGTTGGGCAGGTTAGGTGTATTAAATGCATTTTTGACTTACGTTATTTTCAGTTGATGATGGGTTTATTGAGATGTAGTCCAATCACAAGTCAAGGACCATTTGTACATGATTTTCTTGTCTAAGCACCAGGGTAAAAAGAAATGCTGATTACTATTGCAAGGAGAAAGGGGCCAACCAGCCAGGACTGACTCATATACAAACCAGGAGCAAGAAGTGAAATCAGTCTTGCCTGAAACACATGCACGGAAAGTGACAGAGGATGTTTCACCAGAGTAAAATCATGGAAGGTTACCAATAGTAGGAGGAAAAATAGTGGAGGACCAGCAACAGTAGGTCAACAGGGATCTGTTAGTCATTCCAGAGAACATGCTTAAGAATAAAACAAACATCAAGAACAGCATTTATCTCTTCCTTTTCCTCTTTATCTATCTGAACAATTGAGTCCTAGAGTCACTAGGTTGGACCAACCACCAGGCAGGTAGCTGTTCCAGTGGGGGTAGCCATGGTGCACTGGAGTAAGGGTGTCAGACCCTGAGCTGGGCAAGGAAAGCATCCAGGTCAGGAGGCAGCAGTGACAGCCTGGGTGGGATGTTGGAGCCTGGGTGGGATGAGAGAGATCAAGCCAAAGCAGAGTGAGGGGCAATGCGTGGGAGTGCTGCACAGCCTCGCAGGCACCACTTGAATGAAGTGATGGAGGAGAAACATCAGTGATGAGCCAAATTGAAACTGAGTTCCATCTGATACCAGAAGAAGAGAGGCCAGCGCTGTTTCATAGTAGGCTAAGCTGGTACCACAGGTGCTAACATATGAGCACCGGTTCATGTCCTGGCTGCTCCTCTTCTGATCCAGCTCTCTGCTATGGGCTAGGAAAGCAGCAGAGGATGGTCCAAGTGCTTGGGCCCCTGAACCTATGTGAGAGACTCAGAAGAAGCTCCTGACCTAAGACTGACCCAGCTCTGGCCATTATCACCACTTCGGGAGTGAGTCAGGAGATGGAAGACCTCTCTCTTTGTCTCTTCCTCTCTGTGTCTGTAACTCTACCTGTCAAATGAACAAATAAATAATTAAAAAAAAAAACAAGTATATATCATTGCTTCTGTGATATTCCAGTCACATATGCATAACTTAAAGCCCAAGTGGAAGGATTCCACAAAATAACTGATCTGTTATTTTTCAAATGGATCATAGTGAAGAACAGCCAGGGAAGTCTGAAGAAATGTTCTAGGCTGAAGGAGACTAAGAAGACCTGACAGCTAAGCACAGTGTGCGATTCTGGACTGAGTTTTTTTAGGATATCTGGCAAAATTTAGATAGGCTCTAAGGATTAGATGGTAGTATTTTATCATTGACAATTTCCTGACTTTGTTGTATCATGCTGTATAGGACAATTTTATTTATAGAAAATACATAATAAATTATTTAGAGATAATGAGACATGATGTTGTTGGCAATTTATCCTCAAACGACAAAAACATCTTTGTACTAAACTTGCATCTTCTCTCTCAGTGTGAGAATGTTAAAAAAAAAAAAAAACTTAAAGAAAACTTAGTGTAAAAATGGCTTGGGGAATACCATATAGGATTAAAACTAAACTAAGATAGGAAAACATAATTCACACTGATACCATTTAGTTTGTAATCTAATTCAGAGGGCTTTTTAAATCAATCATTTGCTCCAAATAAAGCCAGTACACCGACAGCAACCTTGAGAGTAGTTCTTGAAGCCTTACTTTAATGATTTCAGTAGTTTCCTGATACTGAATGTATATACATTCACTTATGTAATTTATTTTTAAGACTTATTTATTTATTTGAAAGGCAGAGCTACAGAGAGACAGAGGCAGAGAGAGAAAGAGAGAAGGAGAGAGAGAGAGAAAGAGAGAGAGAGGTCTCCCATCTGCTGGTTCACTCCCCAGATGGCTGCAACAGCTGGAGCTGAACCGATCCGAAGCCAGGAGCCAGGAGCTTCTTCCAGGTCTCCTACATGGGCGCAGGGGCCCAAGGTGTTGGTCCATCTTCCACTGCTTTCCCAGGCCACAGCAGAGTACTGGACTGGGGCCCATGTGGGATGCTTGTACTGTAAGTGGCAGCTTTACCTGCTACACCACAATGCTGGCCCCACTTATATGTCATTCCTATTTTTGAGTCTTGACATTGGATCATAGACTGAGAGAGATCTGGGGACTGGCCAAAGCTCCTTCTTGGAGGACTTTAACCTTAGCAAACAACATTAATGCACCCCCTAACAAAACCTACACAGGGTCAACGTTTCTTTCAGAGAAAGTCTGACTACAACTGTAATAAAGAAAAGGTCACTAATTTCATTCACCCATTCAAACAAGTCTACCATCAAAAAAGCTCAGATACTTTGGATTATGATTAATTAAAAAAAAAAAGCAGTTCTGTGTAGAGACATAATGGGACCAGCATAATATGTTTCTCTGCTGGTTTCCTTCAAATACCATTCTAAGCTATTTGAGGAATTTCATGCTGAATTGGTAAACTACATAAAATGAGGCTGATAAACTATGTGAAATGAGGTAAGTTAATTTCAGAACCATTCCAAGAAAAACAAATGAGTTATTAATAGCGGTTTTGCGTTATTTCCATTTCCATGCCGTTAGGAGACCTACTGTTTGCGTATTCTGACTGTGCCAGGACTATTAAAGGAATATGAAAAGGCAGAGAGGTTAAGACAGTCCTTCTAGCGAGTAAAAATTTAAAGGAGAATTATTTGTAATGACCTCAAAATAGCCCATTTTCTACATATTTGTAAATATGCTTGTATAAGATCACAATATAATGTCCTAAGAGCCAGGCTTTCATGTTTAAACCAATCATTCTATGTCCAGTGGAGAAGATAAGTCATCTTGGAATAGATCTTTGCTAGTTGGTAACTTTGTTTATTTTGCCAGGAGTGGCGGGAAACTCTTCCTTCTCCAGCTCTCCAGAAACTTCTGCCAGTCGCAGAGTTGCAGCCATGACCCCGTCTGAGAGAGTCGGTCCGTGCGGGTCCCTGTTGCAGCAAGCGCAGCTCAGGTGGATGCCAAGGACGCATTTTACAGATTTCTCTCCCTGAGGACTTTGGACTAAGCTTTTGAACCAAGTAAGACTCCAGATGTTCATGGACCTGTTATTAGGGGGAGGAGTCTTATGGACAAAATATTATCATAAAATATTAATAAATAATAGTTAAAGTTAATTTCAATACTGTAAATAACTATATTACTACCAAACTATGAAAGATGGGTGCATGTGCTATACTAGGATAAGAACAATCAGGTAATCATATGCATATACCTTTTTACCTTAAATGTTTAATCTCATTCAAATCTTTCACACGAACAGTAAATCATGATCAGTATTGGTTATTTCAGACAGGATGACAAGCCGCTGGGAAGTATCTGGGGCAAATTATTTTTTAAAACCTAAAAACATAGCAAGATGTGTATAGATTTGCTAATGGGTACTGACCAAGTCTGGGTGGTACCATTATTCTCATAAATAAGATAAAATATTACTTTGATGTCTGCCTATTTTAAGTATGTGCATAAGGTACACAACATTTATCCTAAAATAATCAGCTAATTTACATTATAAACCTACTGTAAGTGTGCAATCATTAATTATAATCCATAAATTCCTGAAGAGACAGTCCTTTTCGTGATTAATGAATTTTGAAAGGTTGAAATGAACATTTTCTGCAGTTAGCATACCCCGAAGGCAATTTCTCTACTGCTTAATCTTTCCTTTCTTATTTCCTGGTCTATAATCTGTTTCTTTAACTAGGTTATTACTACTTATTAATCATCATAAAAGCTTTATTATCTATTAAGTACCTCTGCCCATCATTACTTTAGTCGAACATACAGGATGACACAAACACAATTTGTCATGTTTGGTACTTGTATAAACATTGAATATGCTACTGGAAGGAAGAAGCCACCAAAATCATTATAAATTTTAAGATAAATGATTCCTTTTGAATTTTAAATGAAGCAAAAGCCTGGACTCAAAGAGTGTATTTTAGATTGGATTGAGAAAACTCAATTCTTCAAAAATGAAAGTACCATAGTATTTTCCATGGCCTTTCACTTTTGGTATTATTAAAATAATTGTGGAAACTCACTCAGCTGTGCCTGGATTCTCTCTTAAGAAAACAGGGATTGCCGGCGCCGCGGCTCACTAGGCTAATCCTCCGCCTTGCGGCGCCGGCACACCGGGTTCTACTCCCGGTTGGGGCACCGATCCTGTCCCGGTTGCCCCTCTTCCAGGCCAGCTCTCTGCTGTGGCCAGGGAGTACAGTGGAGGATGGCCCAAGTGCTTGGGCCCTGCACCCCATGGGAGACCAGGAGAAGCACCTGGCTCCTGCCATCGGATCAGCGCGGTGTGCCGGCCGCAGCGCGCCTACCGCGGCGGCCATTGGAGGGTGAACCAACGGCAAAAAGGAAGACCTTTCTCTCTGTCTCTCTCTCTCACTGTCCACTCTGCCTGTAAAAAAAAAAAAAAATTTAAAAAAAAAATTAAAAAAAAAAAGGGATAAAATGAGCTGTGCAGTCTCTTTTCAGGAAAATTTCAGAGAAAAAAAATCAAATTCCTAAGAAAAAATTGCTATGTGATTTTAATGTTTGTTATTGTCATAAGTTATTATAGCTAACCTAATAAAAGCAAAAAAAAAAAACTGAATGCAATTTGAATATATGGAATGTATGTGAAACACACAAGTCTTTGTCCTAGATAGTTGGTGGGACTTAAATGTACCAATTGGAAGAACAATTTTTTTCATGGAATAAAAAGTAATTTGTTTGCTATATATACTGAAAGCATGTATCCTCGAATTTTCCTTTGATCCATATTTTTGTTTAAAAAGTTAAATAGAATTTTGGAAGACTTACCCATTGAATTAAGCTTGAAATCTGTGAACCTGAGAAGATAGTTTCATTTTTTTAGTAAAATTTTTAAAAAATTACACATTTGAACGAGAGACCTTCCATCTGCTAGTTTACCTCTTAAATGCCCATAACAGCCAGGGCCAGGTCAGGCTGAAGCCAGGTACACGGTGTCTTATGAGGCAGCTGGTTAAGCCCTCTTCACTGTGATGTCAGGATCCCCTAGCAGAGCAGTGGTTCACATCCCAGCTGTTCTGCTCCCAATCCAGCTCCTTTCTAATGTGTATGGGAAATCACAGGAGGATGGCCCAAGTGCTTGGGTTCCTATCAACCCTGATGGGGTTCCTGGCTTCTGGCTTTGGACTGGTCCAGTGCTAGTAGTTAAGGCATTTGGGAGTGAACCAGTGGATAGATGTGTTCTCTGTGTGTGTGTGTGTCCATGTGTCCGTGTGTCCCCCTTCCAAATAAATCTTTTAAACACATACACAGCAAGGAAGCTATAACTCCATCCAAGTCTTTCATGTGTCGGCAGGGACCAAGGTAGGTGAGCCATCACCTGCTGCCTTCCAGGGTGCACATTAGCAGGAAGTTGGATGGGAAATGGAGATGAGACTTTAATCCTATAGGATGCAAGTGTCCCAAGTGGCATCATAACTGATGCACTGAAGCTTGCTCTTGAATAGCTACTTTTAAAAAAAAAATGTTTATTTATTTCAAAGTTAGAGTTACACAGAGAAGGAAAGGCAGAAAGAGAAAGGTCTGCTATCCGTTGGTTCACTCCCCATTTGGCTGAAATGGCTGGAGATGGGCTGATCCGAAGCCAGGAACCAGAGCTTCATCCAGGTCTCCCACGAGGGTTCAGGGGCCCAAGGACTTGGGTCATCTTCCACTGCTTTCCCAGGCCATAGCAGAGAGCTGGATGGAGTGGAGCAGCCAGGACTTGAACCAGTGACCATATGGAATGCGGGTGCTGCAGGCAGTGGCTTTACCCACTATGCCACAGTGCCAGCCCCAAGAATACCTACTTTTAATCATTCCTTCATGTCTATTTGTGATTAAGTCATTAATATATATGGAACATACTGTAAGACTCATAGGTAAGAGGAAAGAAAACGGAAGATGTCAACAGCTAGTGTGAAAAACTTTTATTTGAGTCTTTTTTTCCCAATCTGGGTTCAGGCTATGGAGTAGGGTTGGAGAGTTCCTTTTCAACCACTTTGCTTTATCCCCTTTCCCTTTAAACTTTAAACTAGAATTTACCATTGTAAAAGATTACAAAATAGGGGCTACTGTGGCGTAGCTGGTAAAGCAGCACCAGTATCCCATATGTGTGCCAGGTCATGTCCCGGCTGCCTCACTTCTGATCCAGCTCCCTGCTAACACACCTGGGAAATCAGCAGAAGATAGCCCAAGTGTTTGGGCCCCTGCTACCCACATGTGAGACCTGGAAGAAGCTCTAGGCTCCTGGCTTCAGCCTGGCCCAGCGCTGGCCATTGCAGCCATCTGGGGAGTGAAACAGAGGATGGAAGACCTCTCTCTGTCTCTGTCTCTCTCTCTCTTGCCCTCCCCCCATCTTGTAATTCTTTCATTTTTCTCTCTGTAACTCTGACTTCCAAATGAATAAATAAATCTTTAAAAACAGGTTATGAAATTTAAAAAAAATTCATGCTTAGTTTCAAAAAAGTTAAATCTACAATGACCAGGCCTTTTCCCTGAAAATAGTTGTTTCATCACTTTCATTTCTGGGAGAAATGCTTGGCACACAGTGAACTGGAATGAAAACATGAGACAGCAGAATGCCTCAGGACAGTGCAGTCTAAAAGGTCCGTAGGCATTCTTTATGGAATAGGTAATGGATTAACTGGAAAACTGCCTTTAAAAGCAGAAGTTTTGGGCCAAAAGTGAAGGCTGGCCAAGGCACTTGAGAAATGAAGCAGCGAGAAGCAAAACCAAGAAATACCCAAAGGCAGGTGTCTCATGGAAAGCTCCCATATAAGCATTTAATAAAAAGTCTCATTTAAACAAGCCATGCTAAACAAAATTTTACATTGTATATCTTCGTCAAAGTAGAGTTGGGAGGTGGTAAAAGGCAGCTCTAACCATGCAATCCAAACAGAAGTGTAGAGAACAACGGACAGCTAGTTTTCCTTCATGACTTGTTGAGCTTTTTAGCTCCAAGTGGTTTCTCAAAGCCCTCTCTTGCACATCGCCAACATTTTCACATGAACTAGACATTATGTGATTTAAAATTGTACATATATCAAGAGCAGAAAGTTGCTTTCAATGATGCAAAGGAGAGAGAATTTTGTGATTGAAATGCTTGCATTGTAGCTGAGAAATGAAACCATTTTTAAAATACTTTGTGTAAAAGTTTATATTCAAACATGTGTTAGGGTTGGGAAAGTTAGGAAAGGGTATGCCGAGTTCACAAATAAAGAAAGCTAAGATTCAGCCGGGCTTCCAGAAAGTGAAGATGCATCTGTGACTAACCCCTTCTAAGGAAATCCCTTTAAACCAGAACCTGGCAGGCATAGTCTGTGGACTTTACAACCACCACGGAGAATTACATCATCTCTGAAAGAACGAATGATTACCAAATCAGATGGTGTTTCTTGGTTTGAAAAAAGGCCAGGGGAGAGCAGGTGTACCTCAACAAAGGAAATGCCAGTTAAAATATTTTACTTTGCAAATTCTGTAACTGCACAAAAGGGGACAATATGCTTTGGTTCTATAATTTTTAAATCATAAAATAACCCAAATTAATAGTTGCCTACCGGGGCCGGCGCTGTGGCATAGTGGGTTAAAGCCCTGACCTGAAGCGCTGGAATCCCATATGGTCACCAATTCTAGTCCCGGCTGCTCCTCTTCCAATCCAGCTCTCTTCTATGGCCTGGGGAAGCAGTAGAAGATGGCCCAAGTCCTTGGGCCCCTGCACCTGCATGGGAGACCGGGAAGAAGCTCCTGGCTCCTGGCTTCAGATCGGTGCAGCTCTGGCCATTGTGGCCATCTGGGGAGTGAACCAGTGGATGGAAGACCTCTCTCTCTACCTCTCTCTGTAACTCTTTCAAATAAATAAAATAAATTTTAAAAAAAAGTTTCCCACCTAGATCCTCCAAACTTTATTTGCATGAGAATTGGAATACTGACACTGATCTTTTTCCGTCCTAATGCATCTTCAAATTTTGATCAACTGTTCTTTTATATACATATTCATTCAGTAAATATATTCTAAAAAGTGTTTGCAGCTTAATTCTTACATAAGATTCAGAAATAGGTTCTTCAAAAAGAAATACAGAGTGGAGTCAATTTTTTTTAAACTAAGTAACATCTTGGAAAATACTTTCTCTTCTTCCATCCCTATTGAAAAGAAGGCATCTTTGTTTAACCTGGGATATGCTAGGGAATGCTAAAATATTGGCCTATTATATAATTAGTGTGTACTAGGGCCAAATCTTGTTTCAAGAATCTCTAAATGAGCAAATGTGTGTACATCACTGTCCTAAAGATCAAATGACTGAAGCCTGTGGTACCGGCATGCAGAGTGACTCCAGGGAGCCCTGACTCATGGGAGTCACACCCTGTATTGTTTCCTACCATAGTGAACAGGGGTGACTCAGGTAACCTATGGGATGTTATGGGAATAACTGCCTATGCTGTCTCATAAGAGCAAAACACTGTGGCTTCCACTTTGTTTTCTCTTGGATGGTTGCTTTGGAGGGGACCGGTTGACAAGTCATGGTGACTCTCAAGCAACCCTGCAAAAGTGTGCTCAAGAAAAGGAGCCGGGCTTCCTTCACACAGCCAAGAGGGCCATCTTGGAAGTGCTTCTACAAGCCCCAGATGATTGCAATCACATGAGATTACGAAGTAAACAGCTCATGGAATCTTTCCCTGCTGAGATAATACATGTTTATTATTCTAAATCACTAAGGTTGGAATAATTTGTTAGTCCAGCAATACAGTACAAAGTCTTTATTCCTCCAATAAATGAGTACTAGTGGCAAAACAAATGGACATGGCCAACTTAAGCCATTTACAAAATCGATGGGCTCTGCAGTTATTAATACTTACATGGAGGGTGGGTTCCATTTAGTTCCTTCTTTCTCACAGTGTTGTATGTACCAAGACCACTAGCATTGAGTGCAGAATCTCAAACTCCACCCCAGACCTACAGAATTGGAATCTACATTTTAAAGAAATGACAGGTAAGTAGACAACCCTTTGAGAACTTATTTGACCTACAGACTTCCCATCCCCTGAAATTCTGATCTAATTGGTCTGGGTCGAGGCTTATCATTATACTGCAGAATTCTCCGGAGAAACTTCACTGAAGCTTCGGATCAGCCCTGACTTCCCAGCGTGCTCCAGCTCTGGTTCTAGAAGTCTCGCATGCCCAGTGTCCCCGGAACTGCTGTGCAGGAGGCAGAGAACTTCTGGGGTGTTCTTGTTGGGGGGTGAAGGGAGAAGCGAAGGGGAGAGGGATAGGGGACAACCTTCCACAGGCTGAAGACGGTGTTTCTGCCTTATACATGCCTTCCAGGACCTGTATCATTTCAAGAAAAATGTCTGTGCCTTCCTACCTTAAAGGCCAATCTGGAATTGCTGTCTAGGACCACTGGGAGAACCAGGTGCTGTTAAACCGGAGTGTCACGTATCTGGTTAGGACCAAGTGTCTGTGGACTCCATCTTTCTCGCATGGCAAAAAAGGAAACAACCAGTTTCTCACAAGTTTTTGGAAAACACGCTTTTATTGTTGAGCAGACAGTATAAAATGCAATGGCCGCTGAGAAACGTTAGTACTTAAGGAACTCGGACAGCATTAAATACTACCTGAATGCAAGCGGCTGGGGGGAACAGGTGCAGGAATGCTTTCTTTCCTTTTCTGGAACATCCCCAATAACGGAAACAATGCCTGGCACGTGACACACGCTCAATAAATATCTGTTGATTAAATTAATCCCTCAAAACCCAGTAACTTCTGATCACTCATTCATTCAAAGTTCCTGAACACGCCATGCTGGACAATCTGCAATGGGAAAAGCGTGGAGACAGCTTTCTCAGCGGATGTTTAAACAAAGCACCCAATCGGCTTTGTAAAAAACAGGAGGTTCCCGTCTTGCCCAAAACTCCGTGCTGTGTTTCGGGTTTCTGCCCTGGTCTGGCTTGGGTTCCTAGGGGGCGGGCAGGCAGGCTCGGGGATGCGCTCGCTGCCCTTGAGTCTCCTTCCTTTGTAATTTTCTGGCCTGCGCGCTCCGTTTCCCCGGCGGAGGAGCGCGCGCGCCGCGGCTGCGCTCCCCCGCGCGCTGCGCCTGGAGCGGCTGCCGGGCGGGCGGGGCCGCCAGCCGCGGGAGGAGCCTGTCCAGGCGCGCCGGTCGCCGGCGCACTGCCCCTAGCCCACCTCACCGCCTGCCTCCGAGGTGTGGGCATCCCCCTCCCCAGGGGCGGGGGCGGCAGGCCAGGAAGCCCCCTCCTCCAGCCCTGACAACGGCCAGGCCGCGACGTGGGGCCCGAGCGCGCTGCCGCGTGGGCTGAGGCGGCCGGCTGCGTGGGAGGCGGGCGCATTCATTATTTTCCGCTAGGGCCGGGCTCTGTGGGAGGAAAGGGCCGTGCGCGGCCGGCTCAGCCCCAGAAGGCGCGCGCTCAGCCGGCCGGGGCCGGGCTCGAGTGAGCCTGCGGCGCGGCCTCCAGGACCCTGGCGGGCGCGAAGCCCCCAGCCCGCCGCTCCTCGCCTACGCTGTCTGCCCTTCCCCCTCGCTCCCTCCCTTCCTTCCTGCGCCTCCGCGTGCCCGGGAGCGGGCGGCGGACGCGCCCGAGCTTTGTGTGCGCCCGCGGGTCGGGGGCGAGCCTCCGGCGGCCCAACTTGGAGGCTCCGGGCCGGCTCCCGAGCTGGAGTTGTGAGGCGTGGCTGGGCGAGGGAGGCGCTTGGGGGGGCGTGGGGCTCCCCCAGCGGGCGGGAGCGAGGCGCGCTGGACAATGAGGCGGGCGGCGCTGCGCGGCGGCCGCTTTTAGAGGGGGCGCGGGCGGGCGCGTCGGCGGCGCAGCGGCTCCACCTGCGAGCGGAGGGCGGGATGCCAGAGCCAGGTGCCCAGGCGCGTTAAGGCCCCTCGCCGGCAGCCGGCCCCTCGCGGCCTCTCGCGTTGCCGCCGGGCTGCCTGCAGCGCTTTCGGCAGGGGAGCGGCTCTCGAGCTGCGGCGATGGCCAGCACCAGGAGTATTGAGCTGGAGCACTTCGAGGAGCGGGACAAAAGGCCGCGGCCGGGGTCCCGGAGAGGGGCGCCGAGCTCCTCCGGGGGCAGCAGCAGCTCGGGCCCCAAGGGGAACGGGCTCATCCCCAGCCCGGCACACAGCGCCCACTGCAGCTTCTACCGCACGCGGACCCTGCAGGCCCTGAGCTCGGAGAAGAAGGCCAAGAAGGCGCGTTTCTACCGGAATGGGGACCGCTACTTCAAGGGCCTGGTGTTTGCCATCTCCAGCGACCGCTTCCGGTCCTTCGATGCGCTCCTCATGGAGCTCACCCGCTCCCTGTCAGACAACGTGAACCTGCCCCAGGGGGTCCGCACCATCTACACCATCGACGGCAGCCGGAAAATCACCAGCCTGGACGAGCTGCTGGAAGGTAGGAGCCGCTGGGAGGTGGGAGGGGCGGGCACAGAGCGGCAGGTGCGGCCGAGCGCGCTGGCAGGTGCAGCGGCCGCGGGCCTGCGCGCCTTCGCCCGCCCCGCTCAGGGGCCAGCCCGAAGGGTGCTTTCTGTGCGACCTCAGGAATTGCATGCTCCTATCTGCAGCTGCTCGGTAGGTTTTGTGCGTGGGACCGAGCGCCCACACATACTCTGACTTTCCTTCCCAAGAGACGTGCCTTTAAGAAAGGCGGGTGGGATGGCGACCTGAGGTCAGAGGCAAATTTAGGCGTTGGTTGGCACCTTTTTTAGATCGGCAAACTTATTTCTAGCCAAGTGCAAACTATTTGAAAAAGGGCTCTCCTGTGAGGATCTGGGTAATCACCTAGGTAGTAAGCTCTAGCTGTGTGGACCCCGGCGCAGGCACCTCGGGTTTCCACACTGGGGATCCTGTTGCACCTGTTCCACTCAGAGGTGAGTACTGTGTGGGCCTCACTTGCAGAAGTTACATGAGGTCAGGAAGAGTGATCCTAGATAGCAGGTGTCAAAGTTGGCTGCATCTTGGGTCATAATGGGGGCCTTAGAAATTAGGGTTGCCTGACCCACCACCCCCAGATATCCTGATGTAATTGGTTTGGGGTATGGCTTGGATAGCCGGAGTTTTGAAAGCTCCTCAGGTGATTCTAATGCGCAGCCAAGATTGAGAACCACTGTGCTCTAAGGCGTGTCCAGCTTGGGTTGGAAATGAGGTGGGGCAAGGTCAGTCTCTACTGCATCCTCTCCTTTTGGGGTAGCCAGTTAGAATGCTAGAGGCCCTTGTACTCAGCAGCTGGGGCCTGTTGTTAATTTGTAACGCTGGGATGTCAATCATATGTCACTCAAAGGGTCATTTGGCTGCATGTTAGATCATTCTTGAATTCTTGAATATTTACTCCTCTTTGCTTTCAGGGAGAACAAGCAGGGCTAGCAGTTAAGCAGCACCTGGAAAGATTAGGCCGGACTTAAGTAGGCATTGAGTGTGTGTTTGCATATAGTTAGCCCCATGCCTCCTTCTTAATGCACATGGCACAGCCAGCATCAACAATATTGGCTAGGCAAGGGGAGGAAACTGGACATGCAGCCTCTTGTTTGACTCTCCCAAGTTCTTATGTTAGGCTTCGTCCCGGTTGTGCGGATGAGGAAACTTAAGCAGTGTGCCTGTCACGCGGTGCCTGCAGCATAAGCACATTCAGCTACAGCTCACCCCCACTACGTTAGTGGAGCTACCCTGAGAAAGCCCCAGAGTGATAGTTACCACCTGTTTCCCCAGCCCTGGCTAGATAACAACCAAGCCAAAATGAAGTGTGTAGCGTGTTGCTTCACAAAATCTCTTGGTCAGTTGTGTGAGTGGGTTTTAAAGACTTCTGATAGAGATGAAGTTATCTAAAGGAGTGTAAATAAAAGGAAGACACAATGTTAAAAGGACCTTAATCACCTTAAGTACCAAAAAAGCAGCCTTTGCCCAGATAATTTGAAACAAAGTAACCAGGTTTCTGACTGACCCAAGGTCAAATGAGCAGCCAGCAAGGATTCAGGCAATGCCTATTGCTTAAGCACTTCGTACTCACATGCCCTTTGGATACTGTGTGGTCTCTGAATGGCCAACAATTTTAATCTTTTCTCCAAAGTAGTTTTAACAATATTTGCAACATACATAAAACTAACATACTTCAAAGTGAATATAATAGGGGAGATGATCAAGATGACCACTGGGCTCATTCATTAATTAATGAGAGTGCATCTTATACATTGAGCCAGGAAACACATGGCCCACTGGGTCTAACTCTCAAAGTGCAATTTAAACCACAAATTGACAGTTGACAAATTTCCTCCAAAAAATTGGTTCACTGATTTTTGGAGGTCAAATTATATAACAATAGGATAAATAATATAGTTAGTGCAACCGTCTATAGCATTGCCCATGTGTTTCAAGCAGTTTTTAATATTGCAACAGAAGAAAACTGAAAATTTGGGAAGTCACTTTTTTTGGTCATAGAATTCTCTTGATGGTGAATTTTTGTCTAATTCTTGAATTTTCCACAAAATTAGTGGAATACTGATACTTTTTTCAGAAAGGGATTGTCCGTGCTCAGTATCAATCATTCCAGAATGTATGTAGATCCAACTTTTAGTTAAAATCGTGTGCTCAGATATTTATCGTCAAGAAATCTAAAGTTATTTGCATAGGTAAAAATAACTAATATTGTCCATAATGTCAAAATTGACTGCTTTATTTGACCTTGATTACCATTTTTAAGTAAAGATTCTCCCAGGCATTATATTGCAACTTTGTGTTTGGCTATTTTTTTTTTTTCATCCTATGACATTTGTAGCTTAGGAGATGCTGTGTGTCCCCCTCCCCCAAAATATAAAATAAAAAGTGATGACTCACCAACACAATGACAGGAATGTTCATTCATTGCCATAGTCCCCTTGTACCCAGATGACAAAAAAATTTGTGTGACCCAGATTCCCTCCCTGCCCTTGACCTTGAGATTCTCTGGAGACTAAAAGCTATTGAAATGTTAGCTGGCACTCCTCCAGCACTATGCTAAACCAATAGGCACCTTTGGTTTGTTGATTTACCCACCCATGCTGGATTAACTTCACTGAATTGAAGCTGTGAGTGCCTGTAATCCTGGATGGGGACCTCCTCTTGCACAGTGACTCCTGACTATCCAAGCTGGAGAAGTCGGGTTGAGCTGTTAGACTCTGAGTTCAGCTGGCTCCTGGCTTCTATCTCTTGTAGACACCTAAGGAGGTCCGAAGACTCACTTGGAAGGTGAACTCCCTTAGTTCTGTTCCACAGGTCTTCTGCCCTTAGGAGCATTTTGGCTGTATTTATAAGGTTTTTATGTCCTGAAGAGATTAAATCAAGGAGAGTAGAATGAGAGCTGCTGGATTCTTCTGACAGAGGATTTGAGAAAAATATCATCTCGGCTATCAGTGTCCTTTTCTGTAGAAGGAACAGTTGGCAGGTAACCCCTCTACACTGGGTCACCTCTGATCTCTACCCTCCTCTACCTGAGTGGTTATTTAGAGTGTATGATGGCCGGTGTGTCCTCTCCCTGACCAGGACCTGTCTTCTAGAAAACTGGTGAAACAAAAAATGTTCCACCACCCAAGTGTGGCTCCGAAGCAGTGTTTGCCAGGAGTCAAGGAAATTGCTAATTACCTGTCTCTCATTCAAAAGCAAAGTGGTTTTTCATTATTTTTACCTTTTATCTCAATAAATGGGAAATAAGCTGATTTAACTTTTGGCATGTGGATTTTGGTTATTTTGAGGTTTTGGTTGTTTGGTAATTTTATTCATTAATTGAGCATTTAAGAAAAATAAGGTTGTAAAGGAATCACACTTTTTTTTTTTTTTTTTTTTTTTGGACAGGCAGATTTAGACAGAGAGAGAAAGGTCTTCCTTTCCGTTGGCTCACCCCTCAAATGGCCACTATGACAGCATGCTGTGCCTATCCGGAGCCAGGTGCCCCCCCCCCCCCAGTCTCCCACACAGGTGCAGGGCCCAAGCACTTGGGCCATCCCTCACTGCCTTCCCGGGCCACAGCAGAGAGCTGGACCGGAAGAGGAGCAACCGGACAGAATCCGGTGCCCCAACCCGGACTAGAACCCCGGGGTGCCAGCACCACAGGTGGAAGATTAGCCAAGTGAGCCGTGGAGCCGGCCGACACTTGATATTTTGAAGTTCTCAGGCTAAACCTAGTTCACTGTATCTGGTCAGTCTCTTGAAGTTGTTCAGAAACCAAAATACAGTTACTGAGCGAGCATGCTAGTAAACATGCATCTCTACCACATTATACCTAGTTTTTGCTACTCCCCCCGAAAGGTAGATTGCTATGGTTATAATAGAAACTGAGCTTTTGGAATTTGTTGTGGTGATGAAGGAAACTTCCACCCTTGAGTTACAAGATATCAGAACCAGAAATCAGAAGCAGTACAAATTAAAGGCATAAATGGCAGTTTAACTTTGGCAGGTAAAGAAAGTTTTATAAGATTCAAATTCTTAGATTTCTTAAACCTAAATCAAGTATCGCTTTCTTATAAATACTCGCACAGATCTGTAGGCAGTGGACATGCTATATGCTAGGCATGTTTCCAAGTGCTAGAGGTATGTTCTCTCCACTAAAGAGCTCACGTTCTAAGAAACACACACACACGTGTGCACACACACACTGAATTAAGCTAAAGCATTGTAAGTGAAATGGAAATTAAGCAGGGGCAGGAAGATCACATTGACCGTAGTCATGGAGAAGGCTTCCCAGAGGAATGGACATTGGAGCTAAGACCTGAGGCTGGGTTTATAACTTTTCTCTGCATAGTTACTTTCTTTACCTCTATTAGTGTTACACTGGGACTGGCTTTTGCACTAGACTGAGAGCAGTCTAAGCTGAGAGATCTTGAATGCATTTAAATTCATTGATTAAATGACCCAGAAAATGATTTTTACTTTTAAGTCCCTTGGTTGTCAAGGAAATTTTGTATGAATTAAGCTTGAATAGGGGTATTCCTAGGTATCTGTGAAAGTGCCTTTTTTGAAAATTGGACTATATTTTAGCTAAATCCAAGATTTAGTAGCGGGGAGCTCCTGGCTGACTCACTGTTGTGAAGGAGTGACTCTGCAATCAGCCCTTCTTCTAGAAAGCTGAGTGTGCGCCTCAGTTCCCGAAACAGGGGCATCCGGATTCGGTGGAATACAGGGGCAGGAGAAACTCTTTCCAGAAGAAACGGGGAGAGGAACTCCCATTTGCAGAATAGATTGTTCTGAAGGGTTGGCGGAAGGACGGGAGTATTTGGTGGAGCCTTTATGAGTTTACAGTATAAAACAGTGATCCTCTGGAAGTTATTAGACAAGATCAATATCTGATGAGGTTTTAAATTATGGAAATGGATATTTGATGGTCCTGTGAAAGGAAGTAAAAACCTACATTCCCAAGTCACATTGACTTATTACTGCTTGTGAGCAAAGAGGGTTCAGGTGGGCTCTGTCCTACCTGGCTAGTCACCCATGCTTCCCCTGCTTCTGTGTGTTTCTCTTCTAATAAATAAAACCATGACCCTAACACTGCCACCAGTTACCAGCTGTTTTATGTGCAGTCATTGTGTGAAGTACTTGTTCCCTCTCATTTAACCCTTGTAATGCCCTTTAAAATACAGTTGCAGTGTCTTCCCCATTTTACAGGTGGGGAAGTTGAGGCCCACAGAGAGTGAAGAAATTGCCAGCTTGCACCAGTGGTGAGAATGTGCCTGGCATTTGAGCCCTTTCTCCCTGGCTTTCAAATCCGTGTGCTTGACAGCTGTGTTCTACCACCTGTGAGGAAATGGAGCCCATGCCTTTGGGTGAGGGCTTTGAGGAGTTGATCATGAATGGGATTTGTACTGTATCCTCACACAGAAGGAGGGTACATGGAGAAGGTGCCGACTATGAACCAGTAAACGGGTCCTCACCAGACACAGAATCTGTCAGCACCTTGATCTTGGACTTCATAGCTGCCAGAACTGTGAGAAATCAGTTTTTATTTATAAGCTGCTGGCTTTGTGGAATTTTGTTATATCAGCCTGAATGGACTGACGAGCCTCTTTCACCTTTGAAGTTCAGTGATCTTGAGAAATGCTTTTGGAGGCTGGGGAACAGGGAAAGAAATGATCCTGGCTCTGTCTGGTTCCGTACCCCATTTAAAAACTTGGCCAGGGGGGCTGGTGCTGTGGCATAGCAGATAAGGCCACCACCTGTGGTGCTGGCATTCCATAAGGGTGCACGTTCGAGTTCTGGCTGCTCTACATGTGATCCAGCTCTTTGCTGTGGCCTGGGAAAGCAGTGGTAGATGGCCCAAGCCCTTGGACCCCTGCACCTGCTTCCGGGGAGACCTGGAAGAAGCTCATGGCTTCAGACCTACCCAGCTCCAGCTGTTGCAGCCATTTAGGGAGTGAACCAGTGGATGGGAGACCTCTTTCTCTTCCTCTACCTTTAAAATAAATCTTAAAAAAAAAAAGTTAGGGGGCAGGCACCATGGGTCACTTGGTTAATCCTCAACCTGCGGCGGCATCCCGTATGGGCGCCGGGTTCTAGTCCTGGTTGCTCCTCTTCCAGTCCAGCTCTCTGCTGTGACCTGGGAGGGCAGTGGAGGATGGCCCAAGTGCTTGGGTCCCTGCACCTTCATGGGAGACCAGGAGGAAGCACCTGGCTCCTGGCTTCGGATCAGCACAGCGCGCCGATGGTAGCGGCCATTTGGGGGAGTGAACCCACGGAAGGAAGACGTCTCTCTCTCTCTCTCTCTCTCTCTCTCACTCTCTCTCACTCACTGTCTAACTCTGTCAAAAAAAAAGTTGGCTAGGTATTGTGAACAGATGTAGCTATCCAGGTTCAGGTAAATTTCTTACTCTGCGTTGGTAATACATAGGAGGACCTTCTCCAAAAATTGTCTTCATGAAAGGGAAAATTATAAATGCAGTGGGGGCTGGGACCACAGATGTCTTGTTGATCCTTTTATCCCATGTAACAAATGCTTCCTGCACATGATGTTGATTTTTATTTTTGTGCCATGTGTAAGGTATTTTAATGGGTGGGAATAGATGGATGTAGAGGTTTTTGAAAATCTTTCTTAGTTAAGACAGCTAGCTAGAGAGTTGACCAGATTTGCAGAGATAAAATAAAGGCAAATATTCCTTGTTCTGTCATGTTCTGGTTCTTAATGTTTTTCCTCAAGAAAAACTATGCATATGTTTTAACAGTTTATCGGGCTCTCTCATGTCTGAGGCGTCTGACGAATTTTCTCTTGGGATAGCTTTCATGACAATTTTTGGACCTTTGTATCTTGTGTATATGTTTAAATTGTAGGATTATTCTAAAACCCCTAATATTTTCAGTGTCGGCTTTGAATTCTCTGCCACAGCTAAGGCTTAATTTTATTCATCTTTAGCATTTATTCTTACTTTAAACATTTTAGAAATTTTCTCATACTTAGTTTTAATGCAATCTGTTAACTTAAATTCTGAGCCAGAAATATGTTAAGGCTAGAATTTAGATGAATGCTTTTTCATTCCTTAAAATGTTCAATAATTTTTATCCTGATACCAAGTATTTTTTCTGGTTAGCCATGCTTGTCAGATGGTACTATCTTATAGACTGAACAAATGGAAAAGTATTGGGTTGAGTTCAACATTAGTACTTTTTTTTTTTTTTAATATTTTTTTTTGAAAGGCAGAGTTGGAGGGAGAGACAGATCTGTTCACTGGTTCACTCCTGAAATGGCCACAATAGCCAGAGCTGGGCCATTCTGAAATCAGGTGCCTGGAGTTTCTTCAGGATCTACCATTTGAGTGGAGGGGCCCAGACACTTGGACTGTCTTCTCCTGCCTTCCCAAGCACATTAACAGGGAGCTGGATTGGAAGTGGAGCAGTGGGGATTCAAACTGGTGCCCATATGGGATGTGAGCACTGCAGGCAGTGGCCACTGTGCCACAGTGCTGGTCTCAACATAAGTACTCTTAATTACATTATAACATTTGCTGACAGCTTAAGGTGAATAAAATAACCTATATCTATGACCTAGTATGCTACCTTTTGTTTATGTTTGGTTGCAAGCAATTATAGTTTAACCAAGTGTATCACAATGAAAAGTATTTTCATTGCTATTTCCACCAGTATGTGTTTTACTTTGTTCATTTAAAAATATAGTTACAATGTAACCATGTCTCAAATGTGCTGATGAATGTTCTTTCCCCAGTACCCTAACTTAGTCTTGGTCTCTTTGCTGCAGAATAAAAAAAAAAAAAAGGTGGGGGGGAGGGCTGGGAGTAATAGAAACTTATGAGGGGTCTTCAGAACATTCATGGGGGATGTGTTTTATAAAACCTATGCACAAGGCCAGGGCCTTGGCTCAATAGGCTAATCCTCTGCCTGCAGCGCCGACACCCCGGGTTCTAGTCCTGATCGGGACACCGGATTCTGTCCCGGTCGCTCCTCTTCCAGTCCAGCTCTCTGCTGTGGCCTGGGAGGGCAGTGGAGGATGGCCCAAGTGCATGGGCCCTGCACCCACATGGGAGACCAGGAGAAGCACCTGGCTCCTGGCTTCAGATCAGAGAGGTGCGCTGGCTGCAGCGGCCACTTGTGGGGTGAACCAACGGAAAAAGGAAGACCTTTCTCTCTGTCTCTCTCACTGTCTAACTCTGCCTGTCAAAAAAAAAAAAAAAAGCCTATGTAAACTTGTCTCTTACTGGGTTACTGATCACTAGAAGCTAGACTTGCTGTGAATGTCGTTTACAAATGCTAAGTCCACCTCTATTTTTCATTGTTAACTCATGAAGTTCTACATCTTCATGCCTAAAGACTTAAGGCTATGGATGCCAAGAGGTGGGGCTATACTTCATCTAGAGGTTCAAATAGATGTTCAAGAATAGGATGATAGGAATATTTTAAGTTGTCAAATGCATTAAAATTCCCATACTGACCTCTTGTAGATAGTGCAGTGTGCTTGGATCTGGTCTGCAGATTCCATCCTGTGAGGAGATCAGATACAATTTCTCAGTGGGTAAGCTTTTTGGTTAGTGAGTAGGAATGTTTTTACTTTTAGCTAATTTCCTTAGGTTTAACTCCCAAATTTCAGTGCCAAAATATGGATTTGTGGACATACTTCTTTCTTCATAGATCTTCAGCTCTTGTTCCTCTTTAATGGGACGTATCAATCTTACAGCAGTGACTTGTTCAGCTGCCTGCCTTCAGGTGTGTTGAAAGCATTGCTCTGAGGGGTGTATGATCTCATTTTGTGTCCCATTTATTTTGTTATATGAACTCCAAAAAGTTCATGTAATATGCATATTGTGAAATAACAATGTGTGAATTTCAAACATTTTTGCACCAAAATGAGTTGTTTTCCTTTTAAGATATATTTATTTGAAAGGCAGAGTGGCAATTGGAGAGAGAGGAGAGAGATCTTGCATCTACTGGTTCACTCTCCAAATGGCCATAACAGCCAAATCTGGGCCAGGTGCCAGGAGCCAGAAACGCCAAGCAGGTGTCCCACAGGAGTGGCAGGGGCCCAAGCACTTGGGCTATCATTCACTGCCTTCCCAGACACATTCACAGAGAGCTGGATTGGAAACAGCATCCGGAGATTGGAACTGATACTCCGGTATGGGATGCTTGTTTCACAACTTAACCTGCTGCACCTGAACACTAGCCACAAAACAGGCTTCTTTTAATCTGTTTTTTCATTTTCCACAAGCTTTTCGAAGTGAGCTTATATTAATTTTGTGAATGTAGCAGTGATAGTCCAGACAGTCCAGGCCAGAGCCATGTACTATGTCTTAACTTACTCATTCCTGAAGTTTAAATTCTGGCCACTGTATCATTTGGCTAGGAAGTCCAATTAAGTTGTTTGCCACACTACACTAATAAGTCAGTCTTTTCCTCACCCTGTATTTTTCTTAACCAGCTGGGCGTGGGAACTGGTCTCTGATGTTCTTCAGATGGAGATAGGCACATTGGATTGTTACCCACCCAGCATTCCCAAATGTTGAGCTTGGTGAGGGACATTGAGCCATCTTGCAGAAAAAAAAAATACCCATATATATTTGTTGGTTACATTCTTTTGGAAACAACTTTTTCCTTATTTTTGAAAGATAGGAAAGAATTTAGTCTCTTAAGACTTGGCTGATATTAGACCTAAAGTGTCCAAGCATGTTTTTATTTTTCTTTGACTTCTCGTTTTTCTGCATTACCACATTTAAGGGGGGATATGGGTGGCCCTTTCTGTAAGCCAGAAGTCTTTACACTTTAGACTTGTAAACAAATGTTTCTTTTTAGCATAAATTTCACTGCTTGCATCTATCCAAGGAGTTATAGTCTAAACAAATTTTGTATAACTGAATTTTAACCACAAATGTCAAGATGGTTTGAAATTACGAACTACTTAGTGGTGGTAGGCAGTTAATGAACATACTTCAGTAGGGGGGAATGCGAGCCTTTATAGTAACTGAGAGAAAAGTAGGTTAATGCTATTTTTTTTTTTTTTGACAGGCAGAGTTAGAAAGGTCTTCATTTCTGTTGGTTCACCCCCCCCCCCCCTTCCGAAGCCAGGCGCTTCCTTCTGGTCTCCCATGTGGGTGCAGGGCCCAAGCACTTCAGCCATCCTCCACTGCCTTCCTGGGCCACAGCAGAGAGCTGGACTGGAAGGGAGCAACTGGGACAGAGTCCGGCGCCCCAACTGGGACTAGAACCCGGGGTGCCCGTGCCGCCGGCAGAGGATTAGCCAAGTGAGCCGCGGTGCCAGCCAATACTACTATTGTTGAAATTTCCAAATACCTAAGACTGCATGTAGCTCTCATTTTTAAAGATTATTTATTTGAGGGGCCTGTGCTGTGGCATAGTGGGTCAAGCCGCCGCCTGCAGTGCCAGCATCCCACATGGGTGACTGTTCAAGACCTAGCTGCTCCACTTCTGATCTTCTCTCTGCTATGGTCTGGGAAAGCAATAGAAGATGGTCCAAATCCTTGGGCCCCTGTACCCACGTCAGGGACCTGGAGGAAGCTTCTGGCTCCTGGCTTTGGATCTGTGCAATTCCAGCCATTGTGGCCATCTAGGGAATGAACCAGCGGATAGAAGACCTCTCTCTCTCTCTCTGCCTCTGCCTCTCTGTAATTCTGCTTTTCAAATAAATTAAAAAATTACTTATTTGAAAAGCTGAGTGACAAAGAGAAGGAGAGAAAGGTCTCCTATCTGCTGGTTCACTCCCCAAATGCCCACAGCAGCCAAGGCTAGGCCAGGCTGCAGTCAGGAGCCAGGAACTCCATCCATGTCTCCCACAGGTAGACAGGAACGCTAGTACTTGGGCCTCCCAGACTGATGTGCTAGCGGGAAGCTGGATCGGAATGTAGAGTAAATGGGACTTAATCCCTGGCACTTCAATTTGGGATGCAGGCATCACAAGTAGCAGTTTTACCTACTGTGTCAGAATGCCTATCCCTAATTGTCATTTCTTACAGTAACTTTTAGAAATTATGAAAAAAATGACTTAATATGTATTCTCTTAATATATTGTTGTATGTACAATACAGAGTTGTTAATTGTAGGCATAGTGTTTTTATAGATCTCTAGAATGTATTCCTCTTCATAATTGAAATTTTATACCAGTTAAACAGAAGCTCCTCATTCCCCTTTCCTCTTAGCCCCTGGAAACTACTGTTTTACTCTTTGTTCCTATGGGTTTAACAATTGTAGATATCTCATTTGAGGGCATATGAAAAACCCTATGAAAAATGGAATTAAAAGATATGTTCAGGGTGGGTGTTTGGCACTGGGGTTAAGACATCACTTGGGATGCTGGTATCCTTAAGTGCTTGGTTCAAGTCCTGGCTCTATTTCTGATTACAGCTTCCTGCTAATGCACACCCTGGGAGGCGACAGATGATAGCTCAAGTGCTTGTGCCTTTGCCACCCACATGAGAGACCTGGGTGGAGTTCCAGGCTCCTGGCTTTGGCCTGGCCCAGCCTAGCTATTGGGGCCAATTGGAGAGTGAGCCAGTAGATGGAAGATATCTCTCCCCTCCCTCTCTCTCTCTTCCCTCCCTTTCCCCTATCCCTCCCTTCTTCTCCCCTCTCCCCACCTCTCTTTCAAATAAATTTGTTTAACAAAGCCACCTTAGTAAGAGTAAGGTGATACCTCATTGTGATTTTGATTTATATTTTCTCTGATAAGAAATGTAGGGCACTGTTTTGTATACATGCTGGCCATTTGGATGTCTTTGAAGAAAAGTCTATTCAAATCTTTTGCTCACTTATTAATTGGACTTGTGTTTTTTTTAATATATCTTATATAGTGAAGGATAAAAATCACATGATTATCTTCTTGGTAAATGCAGAGTGAATATGATTTGAGACAATTCAATACCTTTTTGTGATTAAAAACTCTCCTTTAAGTAGATGTATAAGGAATTTGCCTCAATAATAATGATCATATAAAAAAAAGTGCAGTGCAGAGCCAGTCTCACACTCGCTGGTGAAAGTATGAAAGCTTTTCCTATAACACCACAGACAAGGCAAGGACACCTTCGCTTCCCACTTCTGTTCAAATAGAAGTTCTAGCAAGAGCAGTTAAGTGAGAAAAAGAAAAAGCATCCAAATTAGCAAGAAATAAAATTATATGTATTTTTAGATGGATGACAAGATCCTTTAAGATTTTTTTTTTGAGAGGCAGAGTAACAGAGGGAGAGACAGATCTTTCTTCCAATGGTTCACTCCCGAAATGGCTGCAACAGCTGGGGCTGTGTCAGGCTGCAGCCAGGAGCCAGGACTCCATCCAGATCTCCCACATGGGTGTAGGGGCCCAAGTACATGGGCCATCTTCCACTGCCTTTGCAGGAGCATTAATGGAGCTAGATACAAAGTGAAGCAGCCAGGACTTACAGGATGCCAGCATTGCAGGCAGTGTTTAACCCACCATGCCACAATGCAGTCCCCAACAGGATATTCTACGTAGAAAACCCAACAATTGTTGGAAGTAATAAAGAAATATGGTAAAGTTGCCAGATAGAAAATGAACATAAAAACATCATTTGCATTTCTAGGCACTAACAGCAACTATCCAAAAAGGAAATGAAGAAAACAGTTTCATGTATGATATTAAAAAAAAAAATGGAATACTTAGGAATGAACTAAAGCAGAAAGTTAAACTTACACTGAACTTCAAAACATTAATGAATGACATTAAAGACAACCTAAATCAATGGAAAAAACATTGCATATTCATGAAGGGGAAATTTAATATGGTGAAGATTTCCATATTACCCTAAATAATTTACAGATTCAAGGTGATCCCTATTAAAATATCATAGGAAAAGAAGTCATAAAATTCATATGGATAGACAGAAGACCCAAATAGCCAAATCAAGCTTGAAAAGAACAAAGCTGGAGCCATCACACTTACTGATTTCAAAATACATTACGAAGATACAGTAATTAAAGTAGTTTTATGCTAGCATAAGAACAAATATATAGACCAATGGAACAGAACAGAAAGCCCAGAAGTAAACCCACACACACGCGAAGAATGCAAAATGGGGAAGTGATGGGTTCTTCAACAAATGGTGCTGGGAAAACTGCATATCCATGTGCAAAGAGTAATCATTATCTTACACCATTCAGAGGAATCGGCTCAAAATGCATCAAAAATGTTGATGTAAGAGCTGAAACTGTAGAACTCCTATAAGAAACCAAGAGAAAAGTTTCATGACATTGGTTTAGGCAGTGTTTTCTAGGATATGATCCCCAAATTGCCAGCAAAAAAGCAAAAATAGACAAATGGCTTTACATCAAACTAAAAAGCTTCTGCACAGCAAAGCAACTTGCAGGATGTAAGAAAATGTGTATTTACTGACCATAGGTCTGATGATGGGGTTAACAGCTAATGATAAATTGAGATTTTTTTTTTTTTAGGCTGAGTGACTACTGTGATGTAGCTGTCAAAAACATATATGTAAATATATGTATACATATTCTATTGATTAAAAGCCACATGACATTTTTGGGACTACAAAGTGTCCTGAACTGTTGAGGTCTGAATGATGGAAAGTGGAAAAAACGATATTGGTAGGCACTAGGGTCCCCTCATCTCCTGCTTGTCTGTCTAGATGACTTCCATTGTCTTCTGATGGACTGGCCTTACCTAAGAATGTCTCAGACCATGCATGAGGTCCTGCAGAAGCCTGGCCCTGAGCTCCCCGGTGTGGCAGCTAGCCACCCTGTGCATGTTTATTACCTAGAAGCAGTGTAAATACAAACCATTTGTTTTGGAAGTTTTCGTCATTACTTTGACAAACGTGTTTGAGTGCCTCTTGTATGCTGGGAGTATGAAAACGGTGTAGTCAGATTTGTGAAGGAACTTCTGGTCTAGGCTGAAGTTTATAACTCAGGACTATTTTTAGTGTCACTTATAAAACTAAACACTCGTATCCATATGTTTGGCTCCTACCTTCCTGTGATTCAGTTTCAGTTGCCCTGTGGCGAGGCTTGGGAATCTGTACTTGTACAGCAAAATTCCCTGAGTTTTAAAGAAATTCTCCATTAAGAACTGGAAGAGGAGTATGTGGTTCAGCAGTTAAGATGCTGCTTGTGGTGTTAGCATCCTACGTGGAGTGCCTACCTCATAGTTCTGGCTCTGCCATCTGACTGATGCATACACTGGGAGACAGAAGATGATGGCCCAAGTAATTGGGTCCCTGCCACCCAGATGGGAGACCTGGATTGAGTTGCTTCAGCCTGGCCCAGTCTCAGTACTGATGGCATTTGGGGAGTGAACCAGCAGATGGAAGCTCTGTTTTCCTGCCTACCGGTCTCCATTCCCCTAAAATAATAATTTTTTTAAAAGTCTCGGAAGGAATATGGCCTTGCTGACTTGTGAATTTGAAACTTTTAGGAAAAAACTAGAGAAGAGACAAGAATAAATGATTATAAAAAATTAATACATTATAAACTTAGAGTGCAAGAGCCCAAATGCCTACTGAAAGTTCATAAAAACACATACACAACCCAGTAAATTGTTCAGTCCACACCTGTGTGACCACTGGCTGTGCTCAGAAACAGAATATTGCCCTCATCTGAAAAGTTCTCCCTGTGTCCCTTCATTTACAACTCTTCCCTCCTCTAAGGTGACAGCTTGCTTTATTTATATTTTTATTATCTGTGCATGTCCCTAATTAACAGTTTTTATTTTGTTTTTAAAGATTTATTTATTTGAGGCCAGCGCTGTGGCTCAATAGGCTAATCCTCCACCTGCGGCGCCGACACCCCGGGTTCTAGTCCTGGTCAGGGCATGCAGATTCTGTCCCGGTTGCCCCTCTTCCAGTCCAGCTCTCTGCTGTGGCCCGGGAGTGCAGTGGAGGATGGCCCAAGTGCTTGGGCCCTGCACCCGCATGGGAGACCAGGAGAAGCACCTGGCTCTTGGCTTCGGACCAGTGCTGTGTGCCGGCTGCAGCGGCCATAGGAGGGTGAACCAACAGAAAAATGAAGACTTTTCTCTCTCTCTCTCTCTCTCTCTCTCTCTCTCTCTCACTGTCTACTCTGCCTGTCAAAAATTTTTTTTTTATTTATTTGAAAGAGAGATCTTCCATCTGCTCCTTAAGTGGCTGCAATGGCCAAGTCTAAGCCAGGGCTTCTTCTGGGTCCCCCAGTGGGTGGCAAAGGCCCAAGTTCTTGGTCCATCTTTCACTTCTCTCCCAGATTATTTTCAGGGAGCTAGATCAGAACTGGAGCAGCCGGGACTGGAGCAGCCGGGACTTGACAGTGCCCATTTGGGATACCAGCATTGTGGGCAGCAGCTTTACCCACGACACTGCAACACCAGTCCCAGTTGTTTTGAACTGTGTAGAAGTTGAATTCTGCTTGTATTATTTCAGCTTTTACTCACCAAATTTCATCCAAGTTGCTTTATATAGTTTTTGTCTTTACTGTATGGCAGTCCATTATGTGACCACACTATAATTGTTTCTATTCTCCTGTTGGACTCATGGATTGATTCTCATCTGTGGCCACTGAGCAATTGCTTTTTAGAAAGCTTATATTTAATATAAATTTCATACGTATAGCACTTGGAGTATAGCATTTCTTCTCATACCTGCCATCCAATTCCCACTCCTGTCCAACTTTCCACTCCTTCTCCCTCTCCCACCCCATTCTTCATTAAGATTCACTTTTAATTATCTTTATAAACAGAAGGTCAACTCTATACTAAGTAAAGATTTCAACAGTTTGCACATACACACAAAGTATAAAGTAATGTTTGAAGACTAGTTTTACCATTATTTCTCATAGTACAACTCATTAGGACAGAGGTCCTACATGTGGAGCAAGTGCACAGTGACTCCTGTTGTTGATTTAACGATTGACACTTATTTATACATCATTGATCACCTGAGGCTCTTGTCATGAGCTGCCAATGCTATGGAAGCCTTTGAGTCAACAAATTGACATTATTTTATGTGTGTGTGTGTGTGTGTGTAAAATGTCAACAAACTGACATATAACCAAAGTGGAAGTTCTCTCCTCCCTTCAGAGAAAGTTACCTCCTTTTTTGATGGTCCCATCTTTCCAGTGGGATCTCACTCGCAGAGATCTTTCATGTAGGCCATTTTTTGCCACAGTATCTAGGCTTTCTATGCATGAAATGCCGTCTTGGGCTTTTCTGCCAGATGTGAATGACTTAAGGGCTGATTCTGAGGCCAGAGTGCTGTTTAGGGCATTTGTCATTCTATGAGTCTGCTGTGTGGCCTGCTTCCCATGTTGGCTCTTTCTCTCCTTTTTAATTCTATTGCTATATTAGCAGATACTTGGTCTTATTTCTGTGATCACTTTGACACTTAATCCTATCTTGATGATCAGTTATGCACTTAAAATGATCAACTTTAACTAGTAAAATGGCATTGGTACCTGCCAACTTAACGGGATTTGGAGTCCCAGGTTTTTAGCTTTATCCTTAGATGTATTTCCATGGGAATGTGTGCTGAACTGTATATCTCTTCCCTCTCTAATTCCCACTCTTATTTTATACAGGGATCAATTTTCAGTTGAATTTAAACACCTAAGAATAACTCTGTTAAGTGTAGTGTTCAACCAATGGTATTAAGTAGAAAAAGAAAATAGTGGAAAGAATAAAATAGTAAATTGTTCCTTGACAGGACAAGGGCTGATCAAGTCGTTGCTTTTCATACTGTCAGTTTCACTTCTACAGGTTTCCTTTTAGGTGGTCAGTTGTCACAGATAAGGGAGAACATATGATATTTGTCCCTTTGGAACTGGCTTATTTCACTAAGTATGATGTTTTTCAGATTCCTCCATTTTGTTGCAAATGACAAGATTTCATTTTTTGCTTACTGCTATGTAGTATTCCATAGAATATATATTCCATAATTTCTTTATTCAATCTTCCATTGATGGGCATTTAGATTGATTCCATGTCTTAGCTATTACGAATTGAGCTGCAATAAACATTGAGGTGCAGATAGCTCTTTTATCTGCCTATTTAATTTTCCTTAGGTAAATTCTAAGGAGTTTGGATGGCTGGGTCATATGGTAGGGCTATATTCAGATCTCTGAGGTATCTTCAAACTGTCTTCCACAGTGGCTTTACCAGTTTGCATTCCCACCAATAGTGGATTTGTGTACCTTTTCCCCCACATCCTCACCAGCATTTGTGGTTTGTTGATTTCTGTATGAAAGCCATTCTAACTGGGGTGAGGTGAAACCTCATTGTGGTTTTGATTTGCATTTCCCTGATCACTAGTGATCCTGAACACTTTTTCATGTATGTATTGGCCACTTGGATTTCCTCCTTTGAAAAATGTCTGTTTGAATCCTTGACCCATCTCTTAAGTGGGTTGTTTGTTTTGTTGTTGTGGAGTTTCTTGATCTCTTTGTATATTCTGGTTATTAATCCTTTATCATTTGCATAATTCGCAGATATTTTCTCCCATTTTTTCATTTGACTCTTCACTTTCCTGATTGTTTCTTTTGCTGTACAGAAACTTCTCAATTTGATGTAATCCCAATTGTTAATTTTGGCTTTGACTGCCTGTATCTCTGGGGTCTTTTCCAAGAAGCCTGTGCCTGTGCCAATGTCTTGCAGGGTTTCTCTGATGTTCTCTAATAGTTTGATGGTGTCAGATCATGGATGTAGATCTTTAATCCACATTGAGTGGATTTTTGTGTAAGGTATAAGATAGAGTCTTGCTTCATACTTTTCCATGTGGAAATCCAATTTTCCCAGCACCATTTGTTGAAGAGACTGTCCTTGTTCCAGGGATTGGTTTTAACTCCTTGTTCAAATATAAGTTGGATGTAGAGGTTTGGATTGATTTCTGGTGTTTCTATTCTGTTCCATTGGTCTATCTAATTTTACACCAGTACCATGCTGTTTTGATTACAACTGCCCTGTAGTATGTCTTGAAATCTGGTATTGTGATGCCTCCAGCTTTGTTTCTGTTGTATGAGATTGCTTTAGCTATTCAAGGTCTCCTCTGCCTCCATATGAATTTCAACATCATTTTTTCTAGATGTGAGAAATATGTCTTTGGTATTTTGATTGGAACCACATTGAATCTGTACATTGCTTTTGGAAAAATGGACATTTTTTATTCCAATCCATGAACATGGAAGATTTCTTCACTTTTTTGTGTCTTCTATTTCTTTAAAGTTTTGTAATTCTCATCATAGAGATCTTTGACATCCTTGGTAAAGTATATTCCAAGGTATTTTTTTTGTAGCTATTGTGACTGGGATTGATCTTAGAAGTTCTTTTTCAACTATGGAATTGTCTCTGTATACAAAGGCTGTTGATTTTTGTATATTGATTTTATTTTTTTAAAAAAATTATTTATTTGAAAGAGTTACTCAGAGGAGAGGCAGAGAGAGAGAGAGAGAGAGGTCTTCCATCTGATGGTTCACTCCCCAGTTGGCTGTAACGGCTGGACTGTGCTAATCCGAAGCCAGAAGCCAAGAGCTGCTTCCGGGCCTCCCATGCGGGTGTGGGGGTCCAAGGATTTGGGCCATTTTCCACTGTTTTCCCAGGCCATAGCAGAGAGCTGGATCAGAAATGGAGCAGCCAGGTCTTGAACCATGCCTATATGGGATGCCGGTGCTTCAGGCCAGGGCATTAACCTGCTGCATCACAGCGCTGGCCTCTGTGTATTGATTTTATAACCTGCTACTTTACCGAACTTTTCTGTGAGTTCCAATAGTCTTAGTGGAGTTCTTTGGATCCCCTAAATAAAGAATCATGTCATCTGCAAATAGGGATAGTTTGACTTCCTCCTTCCCTATATGTATCCCTTTTGATTTATTTGTCTTGCCTAATGGCTCCGGCTAAATCTTCCAGGAGTATATTGAATAGCAATGGTGAGAGTTGGCATCCCTGTCTGGTAACAGATCTTGGTGGGAATGCTTTCAACTTTTCTCCATTCAATATGATGCTGGCTATGGGTTTGTCATAAATTGCTTTATGTTGAGGAATGTTCCTCCTCTACCCAATTTGCTTAGAGTTTTCATCATGAAAGGATGTTATATTTTATCAAATGCTTTCTCTGATAATCATATTGTTTTTGTTCAGAAGTTTGTTAATGTAGTGCATCACATTGATTTTGCCAATGTTGAACCATCCCTGCATACTAGGGCTAAATCCCACATGGTCTGGGTGGATAATCTTTCTGATGTTGGATTCTACTGGCTAGAATTTTGTTGAGGCTTTTTACATCTGTGTTCAGGGAAATTGGTCTGTAAGTCTCTTTCTGTGTTGCATCTTTTTCATGTTTAGGCATTAAGGTGATGCTGGCTTTGTAGAAAGAATTTAGGCGGATTCTCTTTCAACTGTTTTCAATAACTTGAAGAATTGGAGTCCTTAATGTCTGGTAAAATTCAGCAGTGAATCCATCTGGTCCTGGGCTTTTCTTTGTTGGAAGGGCCTTTATTACTTATTCAATTTCCATCTTGGTTATGAGTCTATTTAGGTTTTCTGTGTCTTCATTTTTCAATTTAAGTAGGTTGTATGTGTCTAGGAATCTACTCACTTCTGCTATGTTTCCCAGTTTGTTGGCATACAACTCTTTATAATAATTTCTGATGATTTTTTATTTCTGTAGTGTCTGTTACATTTCCTTTTTCATCTCTGATTTTATTGATTTGGGTCTTCTCTCTCTTTTTCCTTTTTGGTTAGTTAGGCCAATGGTGTGTCAATTTTATTTTTCAAAAAACCAGCTTTTTGTTTTGCTGATCTTTTGTATTCTTTGGATTCAATTTTGTTGATTTCTTTAATTTTAATTTTTCCTCCTACTAGTTTTGGGTTTGGTTTGCTATTTTTCTTCTTCTTTTTTTTTTTTTAATTTTTGACAGGCAGAGTGGACAGTGAGAGAGAGAGACAGAGAGAAAGGTCTTCCTTTTGCCGTTGGTTCACCCTCCAATGGCCGCCGCGGTAGCGCGCTGCGGCCGGCGCACTGCGCTGTTCCGATGGCAGGAGCCAGGTGCTTATCCTGGTCTCCCATGGGGTGCAGAGCCCAAGCACTTGGGCCATCCTCCACTGCACTCCCGGGCCACAGCAGAGAGCTGGCCTGGAAGAGGGGCAACCGGGACAGGATCGGTGCCCCGACCGGGACTAGAACCCGGTGTGCCGGCGCCGCAAGGCGGAGGATTAGCCTGTTGAGCCATGGCGCCGGCCTGCTATTTTTCTAGATCCTTGAAGCATTGATAGCTCATGTATTTGGTGCCTTTCCAATTTCTTCATGTAGGCACCTATTGCTATAATTCCTTTTAATGCTGCTTTTGCTGTATTCCATAAGTTTTGTTATGTTATGTTGTCATCTTCATTTGTTTCCAGAAATTTTTTTCTCTTTTCTTCTATGACCCACTGTTCATTCAGGAGCATGTTGTTCAGTCTCCATGTGTTTGCATATGCTCTAGAGATTTCTGACTTGCTGATTTCCAGCTCCACTCCATTGTGGTCTGAGAAGGTGCATTGTATGGTGTGTGTGTATATATGTATATGTGTATATATAGTATATTATATATAATGTATATATGTGTATATATATATAATTATATAAATAAAATTTGAGACTTGCTTTATGGCCTAGGATGTGGTCAATCCTAGAGAAAGTTCCATGCACTGCTGAGAAGAATGTGTATTCTACAACTGTAGGATGAAAAGTTCTATAGATATCTGTTAGGTCCATTTGGTCTATAGTGTCAATTAAATCTGCTGTTTCCTTGTTGATTTTCTGTCTGGTTGATTGCCCATTGCTGAAAGTGGAGTATTGAAGTCTCACAATACTGTTGTATTGGGGTCTAAGTCTCCCTTTAAATCCCTTATCATTTCTTTTAAATATCCAGGTAACCTGTAATTAGGTACATATATCTATAATAGTTAATCTCCCTCTTGAATTGATCCTTAAATCATTATATAGTGCCCTTCTTTGTCTCTTAACAATTTTTTGTGTTAAAGTCTATTTTGTCTGATATTAGAATGGCTACACCAGCCCTTTTTTGGTTTCTGTTGGCGTGGAATATCTTTTTCCAACCTTTCCCTTTCAGTCTGCATGTGTCTTTGTTGGTGAGATGTGTTTCTTGTAGGCAGCAAATAGATGGGTTTTGTTTTTTAATCCATTCAGCCAGTCTGTGTCTCTTAATTGCAGAGTTGAGGCCATTTACATTCACAGTGACTATTGATAAGTAATGACTTTACCCTGCCATTTTTGCAAAAATATTCCTAATTTATTCTTTGAACTTCCTTTGATCTTTTACTGAGAGATTTCCTTCCTTTATCTTTTGTAGTGATGACTGTGTTCCTGTTTTTCTGTGTGTTACACATCCTTAAGCATCTTTTGCAGGGTTGGATGGTGGTGACAAATTCTTTCAATTTCTGTTTGTTGTGGAAGGTCTTTATTTCACCTTCATTCACAAATGAGAGATTTGCAGGGTATAATATTCTGGGATGACAGTTTTTTTCTCTTAAGACTTGGACTATATCTCTGCACTTTCTCCTAGCCTGTAGAGTTTCTGATGAGAAATCCACTGTGAGTGTGCTTGGAGACCCTCTGAAAGCAATCTGGCATTTCTCTTACACATTTTAGAATCTTCTCTTTATGTTTCACTGTGGTGAGTTTGATTGCAATGTGTCATGGTGAGAATATTTTCTGGTCATGTCTCTTGAGAGTTCTGTGTGCTTCCTATACTTGGATGTCCCTTTCTTTCTCCAAACCTGGGAAGTTTTCTGCTTATTTCACTAAAAAGGCCTTCTAATCCTTTCTCTTTCCATGACTTCGGGAACTCCTAGACCCTGTATGTTGTATAGTATCCTATAGATTCCCAACAGTGTTTTTTAGTTTTCTACTTTCCTCTTCTTGTGTTTGGTTTGACTGTATACTTTCCTGTGCTTTGTCTTCTTAGTGAAACAGAAGAGAGAATATTAGACTGATTCTGTCTTTAAGGCTCTCCACTGCATTTTTATTAGTTCTATTGAATTCTTCATTTCATTTTGATTCTGCTTTAAGATCTCAATTTCATGGGAGAAATTTTCTTTCATGTCCTGCATGGATTTCAGTAGTTTGTGCGTTTGCTTTTGATTACTTCTATATAATCTTATGATCAATTTTTGAGTTCTTTCTCACATTTCTTCTATCTCATTATGTTCACAATCTAGTATTGAACTGCCATGTTCTTTTGGAAGCATCATGTTGTCTTCCTTATTCTTGTTTCTTGGGTTGGTACATTTGTTGTTCAGCATTTGTGGAGATACTTGTTGGTTTATGCTTTTTTTTCTTCTGTGGCCGCTTTAATTGTTGTGCTATGACTCTGTAGATAAGTGGAATGTCTTTCAGTAAATCTCTAGAGGCTTTTAGTGGGTGTGGCCAGAGAGCTGTGTTGAGTTCTCCAGGGTTAAGGGCATGCCTAAGGTGACACACCAGGTTTGGCATGGTAAATCTCCCATCAATCTCTCTCTCTTTTAATCAGAAGAGATGTATATTCAGCTCAGCTGAGTTTCTCTCAATAGAGACCAGTGCCTGAGTGCTAGCCCCAGTGGGTATAATATTTGTCCACTCTGTCCCAAGGATCACGCAAAAGATCTGTGCAGTCCTCAGTGTCATTTAAGATTCCCTAGCAGTGTCTCTCACCAGGTAACCAGGAACCTCCAAGCTTGTGGAGTCCCCCACTAAGACTGTTCAAAGTCCCAGCCACACCGTGAGTCCTCCCACACACCTTCAGCTTTTTTCACAGTCCCAGTACAGAAGCCTCACACAGTCACAAGCTCCTAGCCCCCTGTTAGTTCTCCCCACCAGTCAGGAGTCTCCACTTGGCTGGTTGCTGGGCACAGACACAAGCTGGCACAGCTGTTATATCAGTCCAAAATGTCACCCACTCTTGTGGCTTGTTACAGTGTGGCTTTGTAAAGTGATGGGGGAGACAGAAATGTCTCTATCCCATCTTTTTGTCTTTTTTTTTTCCTTCTCTAGTTTTGCTGGTACACTTTCCCCCATGGAGCTACTGAGCAATTCTTCTATGAATGTATGCATGTCTATTGCACCTGTGTGCATGAGCTTCTTCAGGATATTTCCTTTAAGTGGATTTCTTGGTCATAGGATATATATGTGTTAACTTAATACTAAGTAGTGACAATCTTTTCTTAAGTGAACCAATTTAAAATATTTTCCATACATGATAATTCCTATTCTTTACCTCTTCCTCAGTGACATTTGATGTTAATGGGTCAGTAAAAGAGCAGCAAGGGAAGAGGAAGTAGTAGTAGGAAGAAGAAGGTTATAAGAAATGAGGGTATGAAGCATTTGCAAGGAAAGGGCAAATATCCTGGCATGTCATTTGCTTTGATTTGAATGTGGTTTGTCTCCAAAAGGCATATTGAGACTTCACTCCCCACTATAATGGTGAAGTGGCAGGGGCACTGCTCTCAGAGGGACTAAGCAAGCTCCAGTAGGAGGAGCTGCTTCCTGGGAGAGCAGGTTGTTGTGGAAGGCCCCAGCCTCTTGCTTGTGTCTCACCATGTGAGTTCTCCAGCACATGCTCCTTCCATGTAGTGCCGTCCATCAGGTTGTGACAGTCAGAAGCCCCTCACCACGTGCAGCTTCCTAAACTGTACCAAATGATCCTCTTTTTATGATGTAACCAACCTTGATTATTTTGTTAAAGTGACACAAAGCAAACTAAGACTGACACTAATGTAGGAACCTATGGAAAATGAGTGTGGTGTGCTTGAAGTGCTGAGGAGTTTGCCTTTTATTCTATTGATAGCAGAGACTCAAAAAACATCAGATCTATATTTGAAAAAGACTTCCTGAACAACTACATGGAGGATGGGTGAAACCTTGGTATAAGGAGAAATGAAAAGAAGGCAGAGTGGAAGGAGCTGTTTTACAGAGATGTTTAGACCAAAGTCAATAGTTTCACCAACTCTATTGAGTGTGGGGAAAAGGGGATAGAGAAGCAGGAGTCTTATTTTTTTACCAAGGTGACTGTGGAGATGGTGATTTGTTCAATATATTGGGGATCCAGAAAAAGGAAAGTTTGAGGTTAGGGTGGCAACGTGAAAATTAAAGTTGCCTTTAGACATGGATCATGTGCAATATCTGTAGCTTATCTTCAAAGAGATGTTCTTTAGGTGACTTGAACTCAAGAGAAAGATCTAGTGTTTGTGTCCTCAGAGTGTGGCTTAAAGCCATGCGGATGGGTGCAAGTGTCCAGAGAATGAAAGATACCTGCATGGAGGGAAGAGGAGGATTCTGAAAAGCAGACCAAGAAGGGGCCACCAAGGAATTAAGAAGTTGGACCACAGCAACAACAAATAGATCATAATGAAAAAGCAAAAAGTCTGCAGGAAGAGAATTGGGACTGGTGTCCAGTGCCCTAAGAAGACGCTGAGTGAAATTGGAAAGATGTGTGTGGGAACCAGGGTGAGCAGTGTTTTAGCTAGTGGAATTCAGGGAGCAGGAGCAGTGCTACACTTGCTTAATAGCAAGTAATGGGTGCTGAAGTAGAAAAGATAAATGAGGACTGCTCTTTGACTTGGCCATGAATGGGAGCCAAAAGCACATTAGGTTAGTGGAATGAGGAGAGAAGAGAGAGGGGAGGGCTGGTGTGTTTAAGGGTGTGAAACACTGTGTATAATCTGGTAGACAGCCCTTCCTAGGTATGTGGAGGAGACAAAGAAGAGGTCCCTGAAACTCCCAAGAAGTGGAAGGGAATGGCCCAAGTTCTGGTAGAGGGCATGATCCCTGAAAAGGAGAGGAGCACCTCAATTGCTGAGAAAGGGGGTGTGGTGGTGGTAGGAGAGATTGGCATGGAAGGGAATACATTTGTAAGGGTGAAGATTTCTAGAGTAAGGAATTGTGGAGTTCCTAGCTTTGAACAGCCTCTTTTGCCTCTTGAATGGGAGACAGCCATTTGGTTGAGTAAGGATGCAAGTTAATGGCCTCCTATGCAATACCCAGGTTGCATTATGTAGTTATGGACATTTTGTTGATCTTCTAAATATGAAGTAAGACCATGTCCTTGAACAGCTGTCAGGGATCAGAAGCCATAGCCATGCTACTGAAGGGAGTCTTCAAGGAAATAGGGAACAGAAGGTCTTGCTCCAGTCATGCTCAAACAGTACCCAGTACTCAAACAGTAACCATTGTACACATATATCCAGCCTGTTTCAATACAAAGCATGAATATAGTAGTAAGTATTCACGTGATCAGAATTTTCAGTGTTAGGAGCAGAGTAATAAAGATAGGGACACACACACACACACACACTCATAGGAAGGTGTGGGAGAAAGAGAACAAGACCCCAGCAGAAGGAACAGGCCATCAAGGAGAGAGGCGCCTTTCTCTGAAGGGAGGAAGGAACCTCCACTGTGATACGGCCTTGACTAAACAAGTTCAGAGTCGGTGAACTCAAGGGGCTTCCATAGCCTAGACAGCTCATGGCAAGAGTCTCGGGTGATTGCTGACATCATAAATAAGAGTGCCAATTGTTAAATCAACAACGGGAGTCACTGGGTACATACTCCCCATGTAGGATCTCTGTCCTTAATGTGTTTTACTATGAAATGTAAAAACACTACTAGTCGAACAATACCCTATACCTTGTGTGGTTGTGTGAGTGCAGCCTGTTGAAATCCTTGCTTAGTATATACTAAGTTGATCTTCAGTATATGAAGGTAATTGAAAATGAAACTCGATAAAGGGTGGGGTGGGATGGGAGAGGGAGAGGGGAGGGCCATGGGAGGGAGGGAGGTTGTGGGGGGAAGCCACAACAATACAAAAGTTGCACTTTGTAAATTCACATTTATGAAATAAAAAAAAGTGAATGAACCAAAGGCCACCAGGCACACACAGACCTGTAGTTGAACAAACTGGTCTTTTTTTTTTTTTCACTTCAGTGAGGAAGAATGCTCATCATAGGGTGCTATGGGACATTTTAGTAAGATGGTGTTAGAACCTCTCATAGGATCCGAGTTTGTTAGGGTGGTTTCAGGGGTGATCTAAGGAGCAGAGACATACTTTGTACTGGGTACTGTCAGATGGCAGGGCAATTCTATGATGTGATTATTTCTGTGAATCTGATTTTAGGGAGGGGAGATTGGAGGGAAGCTATAATAGGTTTAAATAAAGAGAGGGATGTTTGGTCTGATGGGTTGCACAGCGACCTTGTTTCAGTGTCACTTTATCTTAGTCTGAGGGACTTCACTTGGTAATCTATGGGATTAACCCAATTGGAGAAGATGGTCTGAGTGTGAGGCTTGTATCAACATTTATGTTTAACTGTGAAAATCACAGCAGTTCCAGACTTCAGACACTGCTTCATTTTTCATACAACTGTATATGTGGAAAAAAATACATAGGCAAATATGATACACATATTTATATCCTATTTAACTCTAGTTTTATAATGAGTTTTTATCCATTTTTTGTGCCTTTTTTTTTTTTTTTTTAGTTTTTTTTATTTATTTGACAGAGTTACAGACAGTGAGAGAGAGAAAGGTCTTCCTTCCGTTGGTTCACCTGCCAAATGGCCACTACGGCTGGAACTATGCCGATCTGAAGCCAGGAGTTGGGTGCCTCTTCCTGGTCTCCCATGTGGGTGCAGGGGCCCAGGCACTTGGGCCATCCTCCACTGCTTTCCCGGGCCACAGCAGAGAGATGGAATGGAAGAGGAGCAACTGGGACTAGAACCTGGTGCCCATATGGGATGCCAGCACCACAGGTGGAGGATTAACCTAGTGCGCCACTGCGCCGGCCCCCTTGAGTGCATTTTTAACTTGTATTTGGCAAAATGTGGAAGACCCGGATCAAGTCCCTATCTCCTGGCTTCAGTCTGGCCTAGCCCTGGCTGTTGTAGACATCTGGGGAGTACAGTAGCTGATAGGAGAGAGATCCATGTCTTTATCCCCCCTTTCTTTTCTCCTCTTCCCCCTCCACTGTGTATGTGTGTCCTCCTAATGCAGTATGTGCTTTATCAGTACATGGTCAGCATGCCAGGACTCCTTCCATTAGGATGTACTTTTTCAGCCTTGTCAGTAGCATAAAATGTCTTGCTATTAGGAAAACTCAAATTTCTGGGGAATGAGCAGAAAACAGAAGATTCTTGTGTTGATCCAGGAGGTGTGTGGGTGGTGGTGGGGGCAGAGAGGAGGGACATTTTCAGAACTGTTGAGAAGACAGGGTGGACAGAACTTTAAGTCAGATGTGGGGAGGGAAGCCAGAAGGGTGAAGGATGAAAACAGGGGTGTCTGGCTGAGTCATTTGGGAGGAGATGTTGCTCTGCACCATGGAGCAAGGGGAAGGCTACAAATGGGCAGGGAAGTAACAAATATTTTATTTTTTTGCCAGAAATATAATTTTATTTAATTTTAATTGACATAATAACTTAGTTATTTGTTATGTGATATTTTGACACAGACACACAATAGGAAATGATCAAATCAGGATAACTAGCATTTCCATCACCTCAGACATTCATCATTTTGATGTGTTGGGAGCATTTGAAATCCTCTCCTTTAGCAACTTTGAAGTAGAATTCATTGGTAACTGTAGTCACTCTTAACATCCAGAGCTGTAACTGCCCAGGGAACTGACATCTTTAGTTATTTTGTCAGCGCATTTTCTGCCTATAGGCAAATCTATGTAAGTGACAAAATTATGATTAGAAGATTGTTTGAAGAAGCTAGCATGGGTATTGTGGGGATTGTGGTCATCAGTGTGTGACAGCTTTTCTTTAGACTTTTATGTACCCTTAGAAACAACAGTCTGATCCCAAAACGATATCCCGAACCTATGTGCTGAAGTGTTGGATGCCAAAGATGCCCTAGTAGGTCTGATATGTCAGCACCTTGTATGAGAATTGGTATTTGAGAGGTACTCGGTGCATGTTTTAAGGAGTCCAGGCTTAACAGAACTGTGTGTCTACCATGGGTGCAAGGAAGGGAATGAAACTGTCTTCTAATCATTTGCCAACCTGCTTTGAAACTTGACAAATTTATTATGTAACTGGTAGACATGTTTTTAACAGAAATGTTTTGAGGGAAGAAGGGAGAGAGAGATGGAGATTCTTCTTTTTAATATAAAGAGCAGATTTAATGTAGTTCATACAGTTCTAAGAATATAATGATACTTTCCTACACCTACCTCCCCACTTCTGATGGGAATTTAAATTTAAGTATAACTTCATGCAAATTAAGGGCTTTCCATTACTGATTTTCATTCTTATAATCTGAAGGAGCAAAAAAAACCCAGACCTCCTGGTTAATGTGTCAGCTATGCAGGGACTAATTGATCAAGGAAATCTAATATATTTTATTTCAGTTTGATCTTATTTATGCCATTGTCTTTTTTCCTCTTTATTAGGCTTTTTCCCAGCTGACTTCTTCCTGCCCTTAAAAAAAAATCACCTTTTTTGCTAAGATTTTGTCTTATATTATAAAAAATACAATTATATTTTATTGTAATAAAACAGGAAGAGTTTTTTGGTATGAGAATTACCTGCTCTGTACAATTAATAGGAAAAATAATTGATTGGTTTTGACCATTAATACATACATATAATGAATTCTATTTTATTGATATCTATTTCTGAAATTACATGCTGTTTTTTCTAGATGATAATGGAGTGAAATATTATTTGTATAAACCTACAAAGATGAAAAATCTCTTACTGCTGCTTGGGATTGTATTTCAGATTAGTGTTATAGAATCTTGAAAGCCTGGGATTGGTTCCCTGGTTATCTTGGGCAGTGCCCTAATTATACCTTTAAATAGAAGACATTGCTCTTTTTTTTTTTTTTTAATTCCTTTTTGTATGCCTGATCTGTTACTGAATTATTCATGTGCCTTTGGGAGTCTCTCAATTTCTCCATTAACCAGGATTTTAGGATAACAGTTAAATATAACAATAGATTTGTCTTAGGAATTCCTTTTCACTATTTTGGTTATGTTTATTTTAAGCATTTATAATTTATTTTTAAGCATATATAATTTAAGTTCATATAACTACTACATTAGAATAAATATACTGAATTGGTGGAAATCTTACGGATTCTTTTTGAAGATATCTTAAAAATCTTAGAGTGTAATCCCTTTGTCTTGTATGTCAAAAAGTCAAGACTGAAATAATGGGTTGACTTCTGAGTTTCCTGAGTAAAAAAAAATTAGGGAATCTTTGAATTGATAAACCAGTTGGTGGGTAGGATGGCTTTTATTTTATATGTAATGGAAATGAAGCAGAAGGCTTTAGGAGTAATGAACAAATAATTTTAACTACTTCATATCCTTTCCCACTTAAGTAGATATTTAAAAAAATTATCTATTTGACCTTGGGAGTCATTTGAACTTTACATTAGTTAAGAATGCCTGAGGTATGTTTCTTTGGGTGCTAAAACTCTTCCCTCATTTTTGTGGTGCTTTATTAACTGAATGATCCTATATTTGAGTGTGATTTAGTCATCTATGTAAGGATATAGTGATTGTTCCTTGTTAGGACTGAAATTTATCATTAGGAGAAAATGTTTTCATTTCTTCATGTGAGCATATAATTTTGTGATAGAATTACTTTTAACAGACTTAGGTGTTTTTACTAAATTAGTTGAGGCTTTTGAAACTAGGAGGTACTTTAGAATTCAGTTGACCTGACTGCTTCACTTTATAGCCAGTGATACTAAAAAACAAAGGGTGATACACTGGGTCAGGGTAAAACCTGAACCTCACTCTGATGTTTGATCCACTGCTTTTCACCCTAGGACCCATGTTAGTCTCTGAAAATGAAGTGGCATGCTATTTAAAAGAAAGGATCATGGGAAAATTCCAAAGGAAAAGAGCACGCGTCCTTTTCAGAGAACCCGCTACACTTAGGCGTTCACTTAAGGGGTCTCCAACTTCTGTTCTGCAGACAAAATACTTCTGTGGTGGGATAGTCATGCTAATAAAACCAATTTTTGCTTTTTAGGTGAGAGTTATGTGTGTGCATCCAATGAGCCATTTCGTAAAGTTGATTACACCAAAAATGTTAACCCAAACTGGTCTGTGAACATCAAGGGTGGGACAACTCGGACCTTGGCCGCTGCTGCCTCTGTGAAAAGTGAAGTGAAAGAAAGTAAAGATTTCATCAAACCTAAATTAGTGACTGTGATTCGAAGTGGAGTGAAGCCCAGAAAAGCCGTGCGGATCCTTCTGAATAAAAAGACTGCTCATTCCTTTGAACAAGTCTTAACAGATATCACCGAAGCCATTAAACTAGACTCAGGAGTGGTCAAGAGGCTCTGTACCCTGGACGGGAAGCAGGTAAGAGGCTTCTAGTCCCCAGTGCAGCAGGTGCATCCTCAGCAACAGAAATAGTGGTCTGCTGGCCGTAGTTCCAGTAGTCTTGCTCGTGACGTGTGTGCATGTGTGAGCGTGTAATGGCCTTCATTGTGAAAAAATGGAAAAGGCTTACATTTCTCCAAATACCTTAAAAATGAATACAGAGAAGTCCATCCTAGTCTTCTTTTGGTCACTGGGAGGGAAAAACGTAAATTTCTGAGAGGAAAAGTGTAAATCAAAGAATGGTCTGTCCTTTATTGAATGAGATAGTGTCTGTTTAAGAATAACTTGATTAGTAAAGTCACTATGCGTTGGGTTTCACGAGTGAAAATTAAAGGTGTTTGACATTTTCAGAAACACCTTTCCTCTCTACTTATGCAAAATATGGAAAATGCATTTCAAACAATAGTACACTTAAGAAGGTCCATATAAGTTTTATAGGGAAGAGTAGAGCTAATTAATCATCATTTATTAAAAATGAACATGAATTGCTTAGGAAATGTAAGTTGAATTACGGTAACAATATATCAGGGACTCTGATGGACTTGAAAAAATGAGTAAATTGCAGGAGCACAGGAATAGCAGTTACATAAATATTCGATTTTGCCACATCAGGTTATCATTCCTAAAGATAAACATTTGGTTTCTGAGGTGCACTCTTCAGTTTCCATAAGGTTAAATTGTTTATGTTTACATTGTATTAAAGATTATAGTTCCTAACATTGAATTTATTTCTTCATTGCATTTTTGTTTCTGTCCTGTAACATAATTAATTTTGAAGTGTTTGACTCTTAGTATGATTCATTCTCAGAACTCTAAGTGCTGAGGCAGTGACTTCTGGAAAAACACAAAGTACTTTCTAATTTTCTAAGATCAGACCTGGTTACTAGTATGTTTTCTGAAACATTAGCAAAATTTTATACATATATTCTAAAGTTTCTGGGAGATTGTTTTTTATATGTAATTTTTATAGTAAATATATTTTTTATATGTTAGAGTGACTTTTCTAAGTTAATGATTTGAAGGTATAAGCTTCATAGCAGCCTGCCCCCAGAGAAGTTCACAGAATGAATGAAATAGACACGTGGTCCAACTGAGTTAATCACACATGAGAACACAAACCACCTAAGATTCACTGTGCAAGTAATGGAAAATAGGACATAGGAAAAAAGAGTTTTGATACATCAAATAGTTGTTCTTGATAGACACAGGGAAGACAGAAGTATAGATGCCTAACCATAGGAAAAGTGAAAATCTCAATATGCCAGATTAGAAAAAAAAAGGCACATAAACAGTAAATGAAGGTGAGATCTTAAATTAGAATACAAATTTCAGAATCTCCAAATGATATTCAAGGAAAATGTTTAAAAGCGTATCATTTTAGTAACCATTTCAATTTTTGTGGTTATCCCCCAGAAAATTGTCTTCAAAAAGGCTCCAGACTAGAAATAAAAAATGTCAGATAATGCACAGGCATCTCAGAGTCATCAGTATGTTCAGAATAATACACTGTGATGAGGAGGACTTACATCAATAACTAAAGGATATAGTAATTTCTATTAAACATCTTGTGAATGTGAGATCCGTAGAATAAAGCATAAGAATAGCTCATGTATGGTGGATCACAAAGATATTGCAAAGACATTGATAAAAATGAAATCCATTAGAGATTTAGTAATAAAAATGGAAGAAGATTTTTTAATACACTCCAAATTTTCTTATCTGAAATGAAAGCCAGTGTACTGCTAAATGAATATGACACTGGGAGTATTTCTATGATGATTGGGTCCAAGATTAGGGTGCCTGTAGCCCCAGGCTTTGGCATGCTTCTGGATCTTCTTCCTGGATTCTATTTATAGTTTAATTCAGTTTTAATGAAAACCTCAGTGTTTTGTTTTGTTTTTTAGAGACCTAACAAAGTGATTTTAAAAGTTAATTGGGGAATGAAACAGAAATTTTGGGCCGGCGCCATGGCTCAACAGGCTAATCCTCCGCCTTGCAGAGCCGGCACACCGGGTTCTAGTCCCGGTCGGGGCACCGATCCTGTCCCGGTTGCCCTTCTTCCAGGCCAGCTCTCTGCTGTGGCCAGGGAGTGCAGTGGAGGATGGCCCAAGTGCTTGGGCTCTGCACCCCATGGGAGACCAGGAGAAGCACCTGGCTCCTGCCATCAGAACAGCGCAGTGTGCCGGCCGCAGCGCGCTACCGCGGCGGCCATTGGAGGGTGAACCAACGGCAAAAGGAAGAGCTTTCTCTCTCTCTCTCACTGTCCACTCTGCCTGTCAAAAATAATAATAATAAAAAAAACAGAAATTTTGGAAATATTAATGAGTTCTCTATTAAATTATCATTCTCATGCTATACCAAAAATAAATTCCATGTGTCTTAAAAATATGGCTGTCAAAAGGAAACAAAAGAACTAAAAGTAAATATATCAGTAGTTACATTGAACTGGGAAAGGATTTTCTGAGGGAGCAAGTAGAGGGGAAATGTTGGTTGAGTGTAAAAATTAAACATTTCTGGATGTTAAGTGAGCGTAGTGAGTTTTAATATTTATATTTTACGTAATTTATATAATTTATATCAGTTAGAATTTCACACAAAAGACAAACTCTACAATAGAAAAATGGATAAATGTCTAAACAGACAATCTTAAATGCAGAATTATAAATAGTACACATTTGAAAGTGTTCAATATCACTAATAAAATGTGAATTAAAGCAGTGATTATTATTTTTAATATTAAAAATTGACAGTTTTAAAAGAAAATGCTCACTTCTTTAAATATGTGGTGAATTGGCATTCTCAAATGATATTACAAATGTAAAGTTCCTGAGCTTTATGGAAAGCCATTTGTTAATATATATATAACAACACAAATGTGTCTGTTATTCAAACCAGAAAGTTAACTTTAGGAATTGATCCCAAATAACCTGAGATGCAAACACATTAAACTTAATTATTTTCTTCTTAGCATAAAAGCAGAAAGATTAAAAACAGTTTAAAATTCCTAAATAAAGCCGGCGCCGCGGCTCAATAGGCTAATCCTCCGCCTTGCAGCACCGGCACACCGGGTTCTAGTCCCAGTCGGGGCGCCAGATTCTGTCCCAGTTGCCCCTCTTCCAGGCCAGCTCTCTGCTATGGCCCAGGAGTGCAGTGGAGGATGGCCCAAGTGCTTGGGCCCTGCACCCCATGGGAGACCAGGAGAAGCACCTGGATCCTGCCTTCGGATCAGTGCGGTGCGCCAGCCGCAGTGGCCATTGGAGGGTGAACCAACGGCAAAAAGGAAGACCTTTCTCTCTGTCTCTCTCTCACTGTCCACTCTGCCTGTCAAAAATAAATTTTTTTAAAAAATTCCTAAATAAGAAACAGCTAAATAATACTAACATATATTCACATGATACACTAGCCATTGAAAATTACATTTGGGAGAATATTCAAAGGCATTAGAGAATGTTAAATGGAAAAAGCAAAAAAGGGGCATAGCACTGCGGCATAGCTGGTAAAGCCACTGTCTATAGTGCCAGCATCCCATATGGGCGCTGATTCAAGTCCCAGCTGATCCACTTCTGATCAGCTCTCTGTTATGGCCTGGGAAAGCAGTAGAAGGTGGGCCAAGTCCTTGTGCCCCAGCACCCATGTAGGAGATCCAGAAGAAGCTCCTGGTTCCTGGCTTTGGATCATTGCAGCTCCTGCAGTTGTGGCCAGTTGGGGAGTGAAACAGCAGATAGGAGACCATTCTCTCTCTCTGCCTCTCCATCTCTCTGTATAATTCTGACTTTCAAATAAATAAATGTTGCAAAAAAACAAACTGTGTAGTATGTTTTCAATTTTGCATGAAATCTAGTAGAATAAAAAGTTTTTGGCCGGCGCCGTGGCTCACTAGGCTAATCCTCCGCCTTGCGGCGCCGGCACACCGGGTTCTAGTCCCGGTCAGGGCACCGATCCTGTCCCGGTTGCCCCTCTTCCAGGCCAGCTCTCTGCTGTGGCCAGGGAGTGCAGTGGAGGATGGCCCAAGTGCTTGGGCCCTGCACCCCATGGGAGACCAGGAGAAGCACCTGGCTCCTGCCATCGGAACAGCGCAGTGCGCCGGCCGCAGTGCGCCAACCGCGGCGGCCATTGGAGGGTGAACCAACGGCAAAAGGAAGACCTTTCTCTCTGTCTCTCTCTCTCTCACTGTCCACTCTGCCTGTCAAAAAAAAAAAAAAAGTTTTTGAAAAACTAATTCAGAAGGAAACAGGATTTCTGATTTCCACTACTTCTTATTCAAAAGCAAAAAACTAAGAAAACATGATTGATCTCACTTGATGTGATTTTAGGAATTCAAACACATTATGAGTTAATTCTTGAAATTTTGGTAAAATGTTATAAGTATCACTGTCACTATTTATGCCTTATAAACATTTTCCAGGTGCAAAGAAAAAAGGTTTTAATTTTTAAATAATGTATTTATTGGAAAAATTACCTATTTTACTTTTGACAGGCACAGCTTTGGATACTGCCTTTTCAGAGTCCCAGGTATCTTTAAAATTCTTGGAGCTGATTTAACTTTGTACTCTGGGTGGTCTTGCTATTCAAAACTTCAAGTCAGTTTTTGGTTGATAGCTTTTACAAATGTAGAGAGGACATTAAATCTTTCATTGAAGTAGCGTGAGAATTGTCTTATTTTTAAGATTAATTAAAATCTTTAAATGGATGATCATTTTTATTTTTAATAAAATGACTTTTTTCTCCGGGTTTGTAAAACTACCTGCTCTGCGAAATTTCTTACAGAAATCTCAGCTTTTCTTAGGTGAAGTGAAAAGGAATGAAAGAGGAATCTAAGATCTATTAATGAGTTGTCTCTGCACAAAATTCCAGGTTGTCTCCTTTAAAATTTTATGTTGCTTTCTCTGGTTACTTCCTACCCAGATTTGTTTTTCATTTTAAATTAATCTGATTTTATACAGATTAGAGATTAAATCAGTTTGGCAGTTCACCCCATCATGATACCTATTCTAGAGTTTTAAGATAACCAGGGCCCCTTGTGTTGGCATGATAGCTTTCCTGCTTGAAGAGACGATGTGTGTCAAGTGCCAGCAGCATTTTCAAGGATGTTGTTAAAACTGTGTTCCTTGGATTTTCATGTGCTGAAAAATGGATGACTTCACTTAGAAGGTCTGACTTGCTTTGTACAGCTAACTCATGTATTTTGTCTGTTTATAAAATCACTTAAAATAATTTTAGGATTTTATCTATGCTAGCTCTCAGATTTTCTTTGGTGTAGAGCTGTGGTTCTCAACCAGGAGTGATTCCACCCTTAGGGGACATACGGCAATGTCTGAATCATTTTTTGAATGTTGGAATTGGGGGTAGGAATTCTGGCATCTTGTGGGTAGAAGCCAGGGATGCTGCTCACCATCCTACAGAACAACCACAACAGGATACTTTGGGGTCCAAAATGTTAATAGTGCTGAGATTCAGAAATCCTGGTTGAGAGTAAGCAAAATGATTCAAAAGGAGATGCTGCTTCTTTGAATACTAACTTTGTTTTTGGGCCACATGCTGAACTATTTCAGAACTTACAGGTGCTCTCCTAGCCTATCTGTCCACTTGTTATCTAATTGATGCAAGTGTTTCGGAATGCCATGGTTATTCTTTGTTTCGGATTTCAATCTCTGTCCTCATTGTATGAGGATGACATGCAGTTGAATAGTACTGTTCATGGGGTATTAGATATCCCAGATGGCTTTACATGTATTTAAAGTGAAGAATAAAGAGCCATGACTTGTCAGTTTTCAATACTTCTTAAAAGTGGCATCGTGGTTATTGATTTTTTAAAAAAAATATATAACAACTGATTTGTTTATAGATGGATTGATTAGAAAAATGGTCTGTAAAGAGAAATCATGACTGTTTTCCTCTTCAGTAATTTTCTTTTTTTTAATTTTTATTATTATTATTTTTTTTTTTTTGACAGGCAGAGTGGACAGTGAGAGAGACAGAGAGAAAGGTCTTCCTTTTGCCGTTGGTTCACCCTCCAATGGCTGCTGCGGTAGGCGTGCTGCGGCCCGGCGCAACGCGCTGATCTGAAGCCAGGAGCCAGGTGCTTCTCCTGGTCTCCCATGGGGTGCAGGGCCCAAGCACTTGGGCCATCCTCCACTGCACTCCCTGGCCACAGCAGAGAGCTGGCCTGGAAGAGGGGCAACCGGGACAGGATCGGTGCCCCGACCGGGACTAGAATCCGGTGTGCCGGCGCTGCAAGGCGGAGGATTAGTCTAGTGAGCCGCGGCACTGGCCAGTAATTTTCTTTTAACTTGCAATTCATTTGAATTCAATGTATAACTTGATCCTTTTTGAGCTTTTGAGAGCTCATATAGAAAACAAAGATATACTCTTTAAATTTTTTGAAAATCAGGGTGACTTTTCATTATAATAAACTACAGAAAGATTTCTTTAAAATATCCTTGTTTAAAGGAACTGAAAGGCCCAAAAATAGCTTTTGTCCACATGTGTAAAAAATTCTAGCTTTTAGCTTTCCCAGAAACAGCAGAGTTTTAACATAAAAGAAACAATTTTGTGGAATTTGGAACAAGTTGATTCTTGTCATGGGCAGAGGCAAAGCAGACTCAAATTGCTTGCAGTTGATGCATTGGGGGTAAAACACTTCCAGACTTTGGGCCCACTGCCAGGCTTGGGATGCCCACATGCAGGGTCCTGGCTGGGGGACCTGGCAGCCCTTCGTGAGAGCCTCTGCCTTATCAGCCACCTCGGAGCGTGTGAAGGTTTCCATCTTCACTCTCTAAAAGGTTTATCTCCTGGATGCCACAACATAAATAATATTTATCTTGTGCTTGCCTGGAATTACATTGTCTAGTGAAGGTTCATGTCTGTGTAATGACCTAACTGTATATGCACTTATGTAAAGCAACCTCTCAAAAATTGCTATGTAAAAATTAAATGGGAGATAAGTATTCATAAATACTTCCCTACTGTTCAGTTAATCCTAATAATAGTTTTTCCTTGATAAGGGCAGAATCAGATGTTAATTTTCGTAGTGTTGCCAAAACAGGTTTCTTTTTGTCAGCAGTAAAATCCAGGCAACTCTATTTTGTCTTACTGGAGAATTCACAGCTCTGAAATGTGGGTAGTCCTGATCTACCTCAAGAAATTGAAAATTGATTCCAACTGGGAATCAACAAACTAAGAGCAACCAGTGAGAATATTCAGTGCAGCAGGAATTACAACTATAGAGAGGGAGGGAAAATATTGGTTTATTCTTTGATTCTTAATCCAAAGAGATGAACCTTGAGTTAATAAATAGGGTGGGCAGGGGCTTGATCCTTGGTTTTGATTTGGTGACCCTTTTTTTTTTTTTTCAAAGAGTGATCTGAGACGTGGGAAGAAAAAAGGGGACAGCCCAACTTCCAATGTTACGTTCTCCGTTTAAATGGGAAACCAGAGGAAAACAGTAAAACCTTGTCACTAGTTACTGCAGTTTCAGATTAGAAGAGATGTTTAAAAGAAACTATTTTAGCTCACAGTGAATTACACAATATTAAGTGTAGGTGAGATAAAATGACATCACTGCAAACTCCTTTTCTACCATTCTTTTGAAACTGTAGTGATTCAGGGAATATAAAGATTGGGTTAAAATTAATATGTAAACTGAAATTCACATGCTATCAATGATTTTTTTGTGAGAGGTAGAGAAAGAGTACGAGGGAGAGAGAAAGCTCCTTTCCTATGTTGTACTCCCCCAGCAGCCACAAGAGCCCCATGTCGGGGCCAAAGCCAGGAGCCAGGAACCCAATCTAGGTCTCCCATGTGTGTGTCAGGAATTCAGTTACTTGAGCCATCTCCTGATGCCTATAAGGGTCTGCGTGAGCAGGAAGCCAGAGCTGGAAGCTGGAGCCAGGAGTCAAACACAGGCTCTGACATGAAACATGGGCTTCCTGTCCAGAATCTTAACCACCAGTCTAAATGCCTGCCTCACACTTCCAAATTTTGACACGTAAGGTATATTTTGATTTTTCTTACAAATGTACTTTTTATTGATCATAATATGTTACAATGTATAGTTTGCTACATATATATTTTACAGTAGTTAAAATAATAGCTTACAGCTTGGTTAACTAATAGTTTACCATACCAGGCATTACATCAGTGCTTTGTATCACTAGTCTTAATCTTCAAAACAGCCTTCAGGGTTAGGTCTTACAGTTCCCTGGAAATTGATGCAAAGAGAGGTCATGTATCCCATTCAGATTCAGGCAGCCAGTGATGAAGTTAGAATGCATATTTAGAAGTGAGATTCTGGTCCCTGCTCTCCTCATGGCTGTGCCTTGCAACTCTGAGAGGCTTCAGAAACAACAGTGAGGGACAGGACAAATAACTAGTAAATTATTTTTTTTTAAGGCAGAGGAGACAGTCTTCCATCCATTGGTTGCTTCCCAGATGGCCCCAACAGCCAGAGCTGCATTCCTGTGGGTCTCCTACCCGGGTGCAGGGGCCCAAGGACTTGAGCCATCTTTTGTTTTCCCAGGCCATTAGCAGAGAACTGGATCAGATATAGAGCAGCTAGGACTCGAACTGGTGCCCACATGGGATGCCAGCACTGCAGATGGCAGCCTTATCCACTACACCACACTGCCAGCCTCACTAATAAATTTTTTTAAAAGATTTTTTTATTTGAAGGGCAGAGTTAGAGAACCCATCCACTGGTTCACTCCCTAAATGGCCACAATGGCTGGAGCTAGGCCTATCTGAAGCCAGGAGCTTCTTTAGGGTCTCCCTTGTGGGTGCAGGGGCCCAAGCACTTGGGCCATCCTTCGCTGCTTTACATTGGGTTAACAGGTGCCTGAGGTACCAACATCCCATTTGGGCACCAGTTCGAGTCCTGGTTGCTCCACGTCTAATCTGGTTCTCTGCCATGGCACTGGCCCCAAATAACTGGTAAATATCATGGAATTTCGAGAAAGTTCTTCTAATGTGTATAATAATAGATTGTGTTGTAAAACTGTAGCTTAAGTAGGCTCTGAAAAATAGTTAAAGAATGATTATACTCTTTACAAAAACAAGACCCTTGGATATAGTTTATAGTTATAGTTTAGAAAATTAAGAAACACTACATTGCAAAAACTTTAGAAATTATAGAAATGCTATATAATCCTTTCATTTTAGTGCTGTTTTTATAATTGAGTATTCTGGTCCTTATTTACATACCTATGTTTTTGGGTTTTCTTTTTCTTTTTTTTTTGAGAAAACTACCAAGTAAACAAGTGCATTTCCATTGGAAAAATTCAAACAGTTCAGAAATGCAGAGAGTAAAAGTCTTTTCTCATCTTCCCTTTTTCCTCAACTCCACTCAAAGGAAATCACTATTAACAGTTTTGTTGATGCAACTTAATATGTAAGTACAGATAGTTTATGTTCTATGGTTTTTATGTGTAATTGTGTATCTTGCCTTTTTTGCTTATTATACTCTTCCATGTTAACTGATCATATTTCACACTTGAGTGCTGAATAATGTTTGGGCTAGATAGTGTCATTTATTTAACCTGTGGATATTTGAGTTGCATCCAGTTCTTCCTTTTATCCTCTGATCATCTTACTGTGTGTAGATTTTGACATGTGTTAGATGATTCCTTAGAGGCAGATTCCTGGAAGTATTTTTAGGCTTGAGAAGTGCTATCCGAATCAGACAAAAAGTTGTTCCAACTGGCAAAGTCATGGGCCTGTGCCCCATTGTTTATCTGATTGGGAGAGACTTTTAAGTGGATTAGCTGTGACAGCTAGGTAGAGGGCATGCATTTGATTGGTATGGAAGGAAGAATGCACATCTGTGAAATTCCCTGTATAAAGTGAAGCCCCCTGCATTGCTTTTTTTTTTTTTTAAGATTTATTTATTTTTACTTGAAAGTCAGAGTTACACAGAGAGAAGAGAGGCAGAGAGAGAGCGAGAGAGATCTTCCATCCAATGGTTCACTCCTCATTTGGCTGCAGTGGCTGGAACTGTACTGATCTGAAGCCAGGAGCCAAGAGCTGCTTCCGGGTCTCCCATGTGGGTGCAGGGACCCAAGGACTTGGGCCATCTTCCACTGCTATCCCAGGCCATAGCAGAGAGCTGGATGGGAAGTGGAGCAGCCGGATCTTGAACCAGCGCCCATATAGGATGCTGGCGCTTCAGGGCAGGGTGTTAACCCACTGCGCCATAGCACCGGCCCCAGCATTTTTTTTTCTTTTCTTTTTTTTTAAAGATTTATTTATTTACTTGAAAGTCAGAGTTACAGAGAGGAGAGGCAGAGAGAGATTTTCCATCTGCCAGTTCACTCCCCTATTGGCCACAACAGGTGGAGCTGTGCCGATCTGAAGCCAGGAGTTTCTTCTAGGTCTCCCATGCAGGTACAGGGGCCCAAAGACTTGGGCCATCTTCTCCCGCTTTCCCAGACCATAGCAGAGAGCTAGATAGGACTAGAACAGTCCTATCTAGGAGCAGCTGGGACTAGAACCAGCACCCACATGAGATGCCAGCACTGGAGGTGGTGGCTTTACCCACCACACCACAGTGCCTGCCCCCGCCTGCATTCCTCTTAGCACTGCCATCAGTGCCACTTTTATTCTGGAAGCTTGCTTAAGAAAAAAAGATAGATCAGCTTTCTACCCACAGCAATGCTAACTGACCAACTAGTCCTGAAAATATGCTTGGTAAGGAAAAGAAAAAAGAATTTAGTGAGTAGTTCCCATTACAGTACTTTGTCACCTTAATCTTGAGCTGAACAACCTAGCCTTCATTCAGTGTTTGCGTTAACCTTTGCCCCCATGGTAGAAGTCCCATGAGTATACTACATGTATTTATTGAGTTCAAATGACTTTCTACTTTGTGGCATTCTCAGAATTGGTTCAGGGAGATTGCTTGTAATAGATCCTTTTTAAAGTTAATGAATTGCTTTGGGTCATGGATAACTTTTAGATGTGTTTCTATTATTTTTGCATCTTATGAATGCCTGCTGATAGTAATTTCTACTTTTAATATGTAATATTACCTTATACATTTTATTAGGTTTCATAAAAGCATCACTTATCCTTTGTGCCTGCTGGAAAGACAAGGACAGTTGCAAAGTCAGTTTAGTATTTAGAATGTATAACATTTGTAGGAAGTTATTTAGTCCAGCTTTTTAATTTGGAGAAGTGTTTGCAAACCACAATAACTTTGGAGAATCTGTTATAATCTGTAGTTCTTCTCTTTGAAGTAAAACCCAACCCAGAATTTTGCATCTCATCAGCCAGTTTGCAGATCATGGTAAGTTTGAGACTCTGCTTTGACCTGTTTTACTCTGTTCCCTGTAGCTGGGGAAAGTGCTTATTTTGAGCTTTATCATCACTGACTTTTTTCTGGAGAGCGAAGGTTAGGCTTAGCCATGCATGTCCATGGCTTTGGATACTGCCTCATAAAAAGGAAATAATTGAATCTAAGTTAAAAATTGCTTCATGGAGATAGTGCTGGAGTCTGTATTTTTTCAGTACCCCTGGACAGTTTTCCATATTTAAAAACTAACCTAATACTTTAAAAAAAAAAGAGAATGTTGGACTTGAAGCAGCAAGACTAGCTTTCATGAATATTCTGCCTGTGTATTTTTAGGACAGTTAATTGTAGTGTGATGCAGCTGCCAGACTCTCGGCACAAAGTGTTGGAAAGCTCCACAGTCATTAGATGTTCGCCTCCACAGTTTAGTTCTCTGAGCCTGAGGACTGCTGGCCGTGAAGCAGTGCTTGCCCAGAAGGCGCACTCATGTTTCTGCATGCACTTCGGGGTCCAGTTCAGACTTACAAGATTTTATTTAAAATTTTCTTTTTTTGTTTTGTGGTCATTTATGCAGGCTTCTCTAATTGTGAGCATAAAGCCATCTGATTGTATTTGAAAATACTGTTCCTTTAGTTTGCCCACATGCTAAGACATGAAAATGAAACTCTCGGTACGAGTTACAGAAGATACTTGGGTATCCACATAGGGGTACTTAAGCTGACCTTGGTGATGTGATTGGGCTTATGAAGGATTATGATGAGTAAATCACTTAATCTTCAGTAGTATTTCTGTAGGACATTTTTTTTTTTTGGTGGAAAATAGTAAGGTTGACACATGCCATTTTGGTAATACAAATGAAAAAGCTTTTTTCTTTATAAAAAACAGAAGTTGTATAAATGGAAAGTTGTAAAAGCTCATTTAGGTAACAATCCAAATTTTAACATTCTATATGTGTCTTCAGTTAATGCAGTAGCCCAGACTGTGCATAAAGACAAGAGATAAAAGTTTAAGTTTCCTAGAAACTAACAGTGATTTTTTCACTTCATGATCACTCATACCTACGCAACCCCAGGCAATGTCTTAATCACTTCTTGAACATCATGGAGTTGAGAAGGCTGATCAGTGTGATCTGTGCCCTAAATAGCTAATTATATGTGTGGGAGTCTAGAAGATACAAATTGAAATTTGACTTAGATATATTCATTTTGTATACACATAATCATTATAATGACAAAGGCTTATGCTTATGCAATGAGGAATGGCATTAAAGATTTTTAAGTATGAGAAAGTAAAGACACCTTTATGTAGTGCCAGACTGTTCGCACGTGTTGTCAGTTTATTCTGCAGACCACTCTGTGGTGTGTTTGTGGTCATATCCCTATGTTAGAAATGTTACATATCAGGCTGGTGCCGTGGCTTAACAGGCTAATCCTCTGCCTTGCGGCACCGGCACACCAGGTTCTAGTCCTGGCTGGGGTGCTGGAGTCTATCGCGGTTGCCCCTCTTCCAGGCCAGCTCTCTGCTATGGCCCGGGAAGGCAGTGGAGGATGGCCCAAGTGCTTGGGCCCTGCACCCCATGGGAGACCAGGAGAAGCACCTGGCTCCTGGCTTCAGATCAGCGAGATGCGCCGGCTGCAGCAGCCACTGGAGGGTGAACCAACGGCAAAGGAAGTCCTTTCTCTCTGTCTCTTTCTCACTATCCACTCTGCCTGTCAAAAAAAAAAAAAAAAAAAAAAAAAACTTACATATCATATTCAGAGCTTCATTTCTTCAGTTTCAGTTTGCTGTCTCAGATATAATGGTGCATGTTATCTCATGAGGCTCCAGATATTTTTAAAAATTTAATTTCTTTATTGTCATTTTATTTGAAAGGTAAAGAGACAAACAAATGTCTTCCATCTGCTAATTTACTCCCCAAATGCCCACAACAGCCAGAGTTGGTCCAGGCCAAAGCCAGGAGCCACTAACTCCACCTGGGTCTCCTCTCCATGTGAGTGGCAGGGACCCAAGCACTTAAGCCATAGTCTGCTGACTCCCCAGTGTGTTCATTAACAGGAAGCTGGATCGAAAGTATAGGTAGGACTTGAACCAGACACTCTGAAAAGGAATACAGGCATTGCAAGCTACATCTTAATCACACTGCCAAATGCCTGTCCACAGACATATTTTTCCACTTGGTCCAAGAGCTGGTTTCCAAATCTCAGAGATAAGTTTCATTACTTAATTATTCATGATAATTTTCAGAATCTAATATGTAGTTTGATTATTAGACTTTGCTCTGAGTAGTTTCCTAAACTTTTCCCAAAACCTATAGTCACCCTCAAGTGATGAAGAGTGATACCATCAAGGATATTGAAACAATATAATATAGGATATAAAACAGCTCTTAAGTTGTACATAGTGTTTTAAACCAGTGATTGAAAAGTGAGAAAACAGGGACTGGCGCTGTGGTGTAGCAAGTAAAGCTACTGCCTGCAGTGCCAGTATCCTATATGGGCACCAATTTAAGTCCTGGCTGTTCCACCTCTGATCCAGCTCTCTGCTATGGCCTAGGAAAACAGTAAAAGATGGTCCAAGTCCTTGGGCCCCTGCACTCCCGTGGGAGATCCAAAAGAAGCTCCTGGCTCTTGGCTTTGGATCAGGTTAGCTCCAGCTGTTGCGGCCTTTGGGGAGTGAACCAGTGGATGGAAGACCTTTCTCTCTTCTTTCTTCTTCTCTCTCTCCCCCACCCTCCCTCCCTCTTTGTAACTCTGCCTTTCAAACAAATAAATAAAAATCCTTTAAAAATTGTTTAAAAAGTGAGAAACAGAATTCAAAATTATAGCAACACTGTTTATTATGATCTAAAAAGTTATTTGCCCAGTCAGGAATACTATACCTAGCAAAGCTATCCTTAAATGAAGGAGAAATAAAGGCTTTCTAAGACAAGCAAAAACTGAGGGGATTCATTACTATATACCAACTTTATAGAAGACGATTAGGGAAGTCCTGTATACAAATGCAAATGAAAGATAATTACCATCATGAAAAAAATGCAACATGGTAAAACCAATTAGAAGAGTAGAAATAAAAAAGAGAAACAGAAGAATCACACCTTATCAGTATAGCAGACCACTAAAGCACAAAGATGAATAACAAAGACTATTCAAAATATAAGAATTTTTTTAAGGACAGAATTAGTCAATATCACTGATGAATAATAACCATGAATGCAAATGAACTAAATTTTCCCAGTTGAAAAACAGATTAGTTGAATGTATAAAAACAAGATACCCAATGATAGGATGCCTCAAAGAAGTTCACTTCACCAGTAAAGAAACAGACTGAAGGTTAAAGATGGAAAAAAATATTCCATGCAAGTGAACCTAAAAGTGAGCAATAGGAGTTACACTTATAGCAGATAAACTATACAGAGACAATGGGTCACCTATAATGATCAAGGGATAAATTCAACAGGAATATGCAATATGTATGCACCTAATGGCACAGCCTTCAGTCTTATAAAGCAAATATTATTAGATCTAAAGGGAGAGAGAAGTTCCAATACAGTAATAGAAGAAGACTTCACTTTCATCAATGCACAGGTCATGCAGACAAGAAATCAATGAAGGGGGTCGATGTTATGATATAGCAGGTAAAGCCGCCCCTTGTGATGCCAGCATCCCTTAAGGGCAACTGTTTGTGTCACAGCTGCTCTACTTTCTATCCAGTTTCCTGCTAATGACTTGAAAAAGCAGTGGAAAGTGGCTCAAGTGTTTGGGCCCGTGCCACCCACGTGAGAGACCTGGATGAGGCTCCTGGCTTTGGCCAGGCCCAACCTTGGCCATTGTGGCCATCTGCAGATGGACAGTCTCTTCCTCTTTCTCTGAAACTCTTTCAAATCTTTAAAAACCAACAACAACAAAAAGAAATCAACAAACATCAGAGTGAAACTATGCTGCAGAACAAATGGACCTAACATTTAACAACAGTTCATTCAACAGCTGTAGAGTACTTATTTTCAACAGCATGTGGAACATCCTTTAGGATAGACCATGTACTAGGTCACAAGTCTCAACAAATTAAAAATTTGCAGTCATAACATCTTTTATGACAACAGTAGACTAAAGCTAGAAATCAACAGCGGAAGAAACTTTAAGAATTATATAAATAAGATGGAGACTGAAAAACAGGATTCTGAATGAAGAAATCTTCTGAATGGAAGGAATCAAAAGATTTAAAAATTCCTTGAAACAAATGAAGATTGAAGCACAACTTTCTAAAACTTACAGGATACAGCTAAAGCAGTATTGAATGAAAAGTTAATAGCAATTAACACTTAGATATGATTTTTTTTAATTTAACAGTAAATCTCACAGACCTAGAAAAGCAAGAACAAACCAAATCTAAAGATACTAAAAGGAAAAAATAACAAAGATCAGAGCAGAAATAAATGGAGACAAAAACTTTTCAACAAAATGAGTTGATTTTTTGAAGTGTTCATAAACCTTTGGCTAGACTATGAAATAAGAAATGAAAAGGAAGATATTACAGCTGATAACCACAGATACTCAGGACAAATAGGGACTACCAGGAACAACTATATGCCAATAAACTGGAAAAACCTAGGAAACTTGATTACTTTATGAGCATAGACATCTTAACTATGATTGAACCATGAAGATGGAAAACCAGGAGAAACCAATAATGAGGTTGAATCAGTAATAAAGTCTTCAAAGAAAATCCCAGAACCAGAGGGCCTAGAGAAGAACGCTAGTTCTTCTCAAATTTTTTTTCCTTCTCAAATTATTTTTTTAAAAATGGGGTGAACTCTTCTAATATCATTCTGTAAGACTAGCACAAAAACAGGAACACAACAAAAAAAACTATAGGCTAGTATCTTTGATGAACTTAGATGCCAAAGCCTTCAATAAAATTCTATCCATTTGAGGTCAACGGCACATTAGAAAGATCATTCACCATAATCAAATGGAATTTAGCCCAGGGCTATAAAGATGATTTAACATAAATCAGTAAACCTAATACATCACATCAACAGAAAGAAGGCTACAGCTCATGATCATCTTAATAACCATATATATATATAATGTATAAAATCCAACATCTGTTCATGATTTAAAAAACTGAACAAATTAGATATTTAAGTAGCATGCATAAACATAAAAGGCTATATATGATAATCTCACAGGTAGTATCATACTGAATAGGGAAAAGCTGAAAGCATTTCCTCTCAGTTTTGGAACCAAATGTCTACTCTTTTTTTTTTTTTTTTTTTGTTTAAGGAAGTCATTTTATTTTTATTTTTTTTTAAACTTTTATTTAATGAATATAAATTTCCAAAGTATAGCTTATGGGTTACAATGGCTTCCCCCCTCCCATAACTTCCCTCCCGCCCGCAACCCTCCCCTTTCCCACTCCCTCTCCCCTTCCATTCATGTAAAGATTCATTTTCAATTCTCTTTATATACAGAAGATCAGTTTAGTATATATTAGGTAAAGATTTCAACATTTTGCCCACATAGATTCCAAATGTCTACTCTTACCACTCTTACTCATTATAGTACTGGAAATTTTATCCAGAAAAATTAGAAAAGGCATACAAATAGGATAGGAGGAAGTAAAATTATCCTTGTTTTCAAAAGCCATGATTCTATATATAGAAACCTGTAGACTCCAACAAAAGGCCACTAGAATTGAAATTCAGTAAAGTTGCATAATGCGAAATCGCACAAAAATCAGCATTTTTATATACCAAGAATAAATTTACTAAAATTATAAGAGCAATCCTATTCATAATAGTTGAACATAAAATACAATGCCTTGGAATAAATTTAAGGTTGTAAAAGATCTCTGTAATGAAAGTTACACAACACTAATGAAAGAAATTGAAGACATAAACAAAAAGGAAGACTTGTATTCATGGATTGGAAGAATCCATAAGTAACTATAAAAAGCAATTTGCCATTTTCAAAGAAATTGCCATCAAAATACCAGTGACATTCTTCACAGAGCTAGACAAAGCATAAATTCATAAAGACACAAAAGACCTCAAAAGCCAAAGCAATCTTTATCAAGAAGAACAATGCTGGAGATACCACAATACCTGATGTCAAGACATAAAAGCTGTTATAACAAAAATGGCATGGTACTGACATAAAATCAGATACATAGACCAATAGATTAGAGACCCCAGAAATGAATCCACACATCTACAGCCAAGTGATTCTTCACAAAGGAACCAAAAATATGCACTGGCAAAGAGCGATCTCTTCAGTAAATTGTTCTGGGAAAGCTGGATATCCATATAGATTGAAATTTGACCCCTTCCCTCACACTCACCCGTTACAAAAATCAAATCAAAATGGATCAAAGATATATATGTAAGATCTGAAACTGTGAAAATGCTAGGAGGAAACCTAAGTGAAACACTTTAAGATATCGGTATAGGGGATGGTTTTTTGGTTAAGATCCCAAAAGCACAGGCAACAAAAGCAAAACTAGACAAATGGGATTATATGTATGCCAAAGGAGGCAGTCAACAAAGAAACTGACAGAATGGGAGAAGATATTTTCAAACTGTTCATCCGACAAAGATTCATATCCGGAATATACAGGAATGTAAAAACAAACAATCCAGCTAATAAATGGGGAAAGATCTAAATAGAAATTTCTGTGAATGAGAAATACAGATGGCCAACACACACAGTTCTAAGTACCATTAGCTATCAGGGAAATACAAGTCAAAACCACAGTGAGATGTGATCTTACCCCAGTTAGAATGACTATTTGAAAAAGGTTAAAAAAAATTGCTGGAGGGACTGGCATTGTGGCATAGTAGACTAAGCTTCCTCCTGCAGTGCTGACATCCCACGTGGGCGCTGTTTTGTGTCCTCTTCTAATCCAGCTCTCTGCTATAGCCTAGGAAAGCAGTGGAAGATGGCCCAAGTGTTTGGGCCCCCTGCTGCGCCCACCTGGGATATCCAGAGGAAGCTCCTGGCTTTGAGTTGATCCAGCTCTAGCGATTGAGGTCCTTTGGGGAGTGAACCAGTAGATGGAAGACCTTTCTTCTTTCTGTCTCTCCCTTTCTTTCTACCTCTTCCTCTCAAAATTACCGGAGAGAGTGTGAAGGAAAGGGAATCCTTACACACAGATGGTAGGAATGTAAATTAGTACAGCTATTTTGGAGAACAGCATGGAGGTTCCTCAAAAAGCTAAAAATAGATCTACCATGTAACCCAGTTATCCCACCTTTGAGTATATATCCAAAGGAAATGAAATCAGCACATCAAAGAGGTAATTACACTCTCATGTTCATTGTAGTACTATTCACAATAACCAAAATAAGGGATCAACTTGGGTGTCTGTGGATGAGTAAATAAAGAAATGTGTTGTCCTCGGCAGCTTTCCCAGGCCATTGGCAGGGAGCTGGATCAGAAGTGAGCTACTGGGACCTGAACCTGCACCCGTGTTGGGTGCTGGCATAGCAGACTGTGGCTTTACCTGCTTTGAAACAATGCCAGCCCAAAATATTTTCTTGAGTTTTTAAATGATTTATGTATTTGAAAGTCAAAGTTACAGAAGGAGAGAGACAGGTCCTCCATCCACTGGTTCCCTCCCCAAATGGCCACAGATGCCAGCGCTGAGCTAGGCTGAAGCCAGGAGCTAAGAGCCCTATCCAGGTCTCCCATGTAAATGCAGGGGTCCAAGCATTTGTGTCATCAGCTGCTTTCCCAGGCACACTAGCAGGGAGCTGCATTGGATGTGGAACAGACAGGATGTGAACCAGCACCTGTATTGGATGCTGGCGTTGCAGGTGGCAGTTTAATCTATTATACCATAACAATGGCCCCTTTCTTGAGTTTTAATTTTCATCAGTATAAAAGAATAAAATTGATGACTCAGTAAATTCGGCTGAAAGAATTGTAGAATAATCTGAATTGTAATATTTTCTCAGAAATGAAAAAGTATTACTGAACAGAATCTAAATCATTACCTGTCATTTACGTTTTGTGCCATTCCTTTTTTGTGTAAAATTTAGACATAAATGAATTTTATTATGTGCTGTGAACATAATACTGAAATTTCAATCACTTATTTTTTGACTGTCAATTTATTAAGAGCCCCACTAGAGGTAAAGGATAGAATATCCACTAACATAGGTTCCTAGTCTTCATATTTTCAGTGCACTTAAATCAACTTGGTCTCATCAAACTCTATTCTAGAGGGTAATAGAATATTTAGCTTGGAGCAGTGCTCATCTACAGCAATTACGCAGGTTTTTATCAAAGTATAGTTGGATGTTAGGATCCTTTTAATGGATTATAGGAAATACACAGAACATTGAATTTGGAAAATAAACAGCTTTCATTCAGGTCATGCCTAGTCCACAACTTTGCCATTTCATGATTTAATGTCCTTGGGAAGCCAATTACTTAGCTTCTTTAGGCTCCAGTTCATTTTTTTAAAGTTAGAATGATAGGAGCTATCCTGTTTTTCCCTGAAAACATAAAATGTTGGAAATGTTATCTAATATAGAATAAATAATAGCTGTTATTTTATCATCTATTTTTATTAAGGTTTCTAAGTGTCATTTCTGCATGATATACTGTACAAATTTAGGTGTAACTGAAAAAGATATTTTAAATAAAGTTGTACATATTCAACTTTACATTTATAATTTGAAACTATTTCTCTACAAAAAAAAGTCCTTTCACTTCCTATTTAATTAGATTAATAAGCCATCATCTACATAATTTCCTAGATACTGTTATTTACTTAGTCATTTGCTGTTTGTGATGTACCTTCATATTTTGGAAAAAAAAAAAAGAGTAAATTAAGGCCGGCACCGTGGCTCAATAGGCTAATCCTCCGCCTTGCGGTGCCGGCACACCAGGTTCTAGTCCCGGTTGGGGCGCCCGATTCTGTCCCGGTTGCCCCTCTTCCAGGCCAGCTCTCTGCTGTGGCCCGGGAGTGCAGAGGAGGATGGCCCAAGTGCTTGGGCCCTGCACCCCATGGGAGACCAGGAGAAACACCTGGCTCCTGCCTTTGGATCAGCGCGGTGCGCTGGCCGCAGCAGCCATTGAAGGGTGAACCAGTGGCAAAAAGGAAGACCTTTCTCTCTCTCTCTCTCTCTCTCTCTCTCACTCACTATCCACTCTGTCAAAAAAAAAAAAAAAAGTAAATTAAGTGATATAGTTTTCTTGTTTAAAAAAATGCTATTGGCTGGTGCCATGGCTCACTAGGCTAATCCTCCGCCTACAGTGCCGGTACTCCAGGTTCTAGTCCCGGTACTCCAGGTTCTAGTCCCGGTTGGGGCGCCGGTTCTGTCACGGTTGCTCCTCTTCCAGTCCAGCTCTCTGCTGTGGCCTGGGAAGGCAGTGGAGGATGGCCCAAGTGCTTGGGCCCTGCACCCACATGGGAGACCAGGAGGAAGCACCTGGCTCCTGGCTTCAGATCGGCGCAATGCCAGCCGTGGTGGCCATTTGGGGGTGAACCAATGGAAGGAAGACCTTTTTCTCTGTCTCTGTCTCTCACTGTGTAAATCTGCCTGTCAAAAAAAAATAAAGTGCTATAAATACAAAGTGAAATATTATTCAACCATGAAAAATTTAAATCCTGACATTTGCTGTAAAATAGATGCTACTGGAAGTTATATTGAGGGAAATAAACCAGACACCAAAAGGGAAATACCACATGTTCTTTGCCATTTAGAAATTTTTAAAAATAGATATGAATTTAACAGTGGTGATTAATAGAGGCTGGGAAGGGTAGGAGTGAGGGGACTGAAGGGGACTGGAAGACAGAAATAATACATTCTATGTTCCACAGCACAGTGGAGTGGCTATCATTCACAATAACGTATTATATACTGTATGAAGAACAGAAAGACAGAAGCTGGTAGGCTCCAAGTATAAAAGATCAGGAAATGGAAATGCTGAGATGGGCATTTGGTGTAACACTTAAGCTGCTGTTTGGAATACCCATATACCGTATTGGAGTGCCTGCTTTTGAGCCTCTGCTCAGCTCCTCATTCCAACTTCCCACTAACGCAACCCCTGGGAGGCAGCAGGTGATCTCTCAAATGTTGGGTCTCTGACACCCATGGGGGAGACATGACTTGAGGAATAGCTCTGGCTCTTCTAGGCATGTGAAGAGTAGACTTGCAGATGGAATCTCTGTCTCTCCAATAACAATGGTTTTCCTTTTAAACATTTTATAGTACTTGTATAACTTTTTGTTTTTAGTTAAAAATTATAATTAACATTTTATACATTTTATGGGGTTCAGTGCCACATCTCCATACACGTATACAATACCAACTCAGACAGTGAAAATCTCCTTTTTTATTTTAAATTTTTGTTTCAAAGACATTGAAAGAGAGGGACTTACAAAAAAATTACATAAAATGTGCATAGAGATTCCATATACCCTTCATCTAGCTTCTCTTAATGTTAATACCTTCCACGAACAGTGCAGTTACCTACACTGGGTCTTTGACAGAAGCATCTCTATGAACTAATGTCAGACATACTGAATTTTGTCTAGTTCAGTGTGCTATGTGGCATTTCTTGTTAAATTGCTGTAGTCTGCTCTATCCAATACAAGAGCGCAATAACAGGTTACTAGCATCCGTACATTTGTTCACAGATGGCTGCTTCTAAGTGAACACTCATGATTTGTTACAAGCAGAGTTGCTGTGGTTTGAGTATGTGACCCTGAAATCTACTGAAATGCAGTGAACATGGCTCAGAAGGCAGGCTCTATGAGTATTGCAGGCATTGAGTGACTTAGTCACTTTGTGATTAAATGGATCTCTGCTAGAGGCAATTTGTGTCCGTGAGGGGACATCTGGGAGTTTCTGGATACACTGTTGGATGTTATGAGAGAAGTAGGGTGCAGTGCTCCTGGCATGTAATGGGACAAGGTCAGGAATGCTATTTCTGAAATTAAAAACTTAGGCAAGGGCAAGTTTATATACTGCAAACAATGCAATTACAAAGAATTTGAGTCTCATTCACTGGGCTATGGTTGAAAAATTTCAAGAGACCCAGATTTTGATTTTGGGAAGTTTATACTAGAGAGTATGAAATGAGGAGTTCAGAAAGATGATAAAACCATAAAAAATTGAATGTCCTTGGATGTAGAAAGCTGTTTCAGGTAATTTTTTAAAAACTTTTGTTTATATAGGTGAAACAAATTTCATATATACAGTTTTAAGATCATAATACTTCCCATCCTGCTCTCCTCTCTGTATTGTACCCTCCATTTTCCCTCTTATTTTGTTTTAATCTTTACAATGACATACTTTTTTCCCAAAGAAACCTTTTATTTAAGGAATACAAACTTCATGCATTTCATAAGAACAATTTTAGGAATATAATGATTCTTCCCACCATACCCACACTCCCACCCCTTCTTCTCCTCCTCCCATTCCCAGTCCCATTCTCCAGTAAGGTTCATTTTCAATTAGCTTTATACACAGAAAACCAACTCTATACTAAGAGTTCAACAATTTGCACAGAAAAAAAAAAATGTTCCTCAACAGTCAAGACAAGTGCTGTTCAAAGTCATTGCATCTTGAAGTTAATTTTACTTTTTTTTTTAAAGAAACTTAATTAACTTTTCAAGAAGCACCCAAGAGTGATACATCTTTTGTGAGCACTTAGACATAATTATAATACAACTCTTTGAGGAGAGAGGTTCTGCATGGGAAGTTAGTTCACAATGACTCCTGTTGTTAATTTAACAATTGGCACTCTTACGTATGATGTCAGTGATGACCTGCCTGAGATATTTCCAAAGATTTGCTTTCTAGCCTGGCTATTCTTTCTTATGCCTCACCAAGTCTGTGGTTAAGGCTTTCCACTGTATTTTGTATTTGACATATTGAATTCTTCATTTCTAATATTTCAGTTTGATTTCTCTTCAATATATGTATCTCCCAGCAGAATTTCTCATCCATGTCATGTATGGATTTCTTTAACTCCTTTGTTTGCTACTCTGTGTTTTTGAGTAATTTTAAGATCATTCTCTTGAATTCCTTTTCAGGCATGTCATCAATATCTTCATCTTCACATTCTAATATTGAGATGTTGTATTCCTTTTGGGGAGTCATATTGTCTTAATTGTTCCTGTTTCTTGCATTTGCACAATTATTTTTTGGGGGGGGGATCATTTTTCTTTTCTTTTTTTTTTTTAACTTTTATTTAATGAATATAAATTTCCAAAGTACAGCTTATGGGTTACAATGGCTTCCCCCCTCCCATAACTTTCCTCCCGCCCGCAACCCTCCCCTTTCCCGCTCCCTTTCCCCTTCCATTCACATAAAGATTCATTTTCAATTCTCTTTATATACAGAAGATCAGTTTAGTATATATTAGGTAAAGATTTCAACAGTTTGCCCATCTAGCAACATAAAGTGAAAAAACTACCATTGGAGTACTAATTATAGCATTAAATAACAATATACAGCACATTAAAGACAGAGATCCTACATAATATTTTTTAAAATTAATTAATTTTCTATGCCATTTCCAATTTAACACCAGGTTGTTTTTTTTTTTTCATTTCCAATTCTCTTTATATACAGAAGATCAATTCAGTATATAATTAGTAAAGACCTCATCAGTTTGTACCCACAGAAACACAAAGTGTAAAAATACTGTTTCAGTACTAGTTATAGCATCACTTCACATTAGACAACACATTAAGGACAGATCCCACATGGGGTGTAAGTACACAGTGACTCCTGTTGCTGACTTAACAATTTGACACTCCTGTTCATGGCGTCAGTAATCTCCCTAGGCTCTAGTCATGAGTTGCCAGGGCTATGGAAGCCTTTAGAGTTCGCTGACTTTGATCTTATTCCGATAGGGTCATAGTCAAAGTGGAAGTTCTCTCCTCCCTTCGGAGAAAGGTACCTCCTTCTTTGATGGCCCCGTTCTTTCCACTGGGATCTCACTCACAAAGATCATTCATTTAGGTCTTTTTTTTTTTTTCCATGATATCTTGGCTTTCCATGCCTACTATACTCTCATGGGCTCTTCAGCCAGATCCGAATGCCTTGAGGGCTGATTCTGAGGCCAGAGTGTTGTTTAGGACATCTGCCACTCTATGAGTCTGCTGTGTATCCCACTTCCTATGTTGGATCTTTCTCTCCCTTTTTGATTCTATCAGTTAGTATTAGCAGACACTTGTCTTGTTTGTGTGATCCCTTTGATTCTTAGACCTATCAGAGCCATCAATTGTGAGCTGAAATTGATCACTTGGACTAGTGAGATGGCATTGGTACATGCCACCTTGATGGGATTGTGTTGGAATCCCCTGGCACCTTTCTAACTCCACCATTTGGGGCAAGTCTGATTGAGCATGTCCCAAATTGTACATCTCCTCCCTCTCTTATTCCCACTCTTATATTTAACGGGGATCACTTTTCAGTTAAAATTTAAACACCTAAGAATAATTGTGTGTTAATTACAGAGTTCAACCACTAGTACTAGAACAACAACAACAACAACAAATACTAAAAAGGATAAAGTATTACATTGTACATCTAAAGTCAGGACAAGAGCTGATCAGTTCATTGTTCCTTATAGTGTCCATTTCACTTCACAGGTTTCCCCTTTGGTGCTCAGTTGTCACCGATCAGGGAAAACAAATGATATTTTTCTCTTTGGGACTGGCTTAATTCACTCAGCATGATGTTTTCCAGATTGCTCCATCTTGTTGCGAATGACCGGGTTTCGTTGTTTCTTACTGCTGTATAGTATTCTATGGAGTACCTGTCCCATAATTTCTTTATCCAGTCTGCTGTTGATGGGCATTTGGGTTGGTTCCAGGTCTTAGCTATTGTGAATTGAGCTACAATAAACATTAATGTGCAGATGGCTTTTTTATTTGCCAAATTAATTTCCTTTGGGTAAATTCCAAGGAGTAGGATGGCTGGGTTGTATGGTAGGGTTATGTTCAGGTTTCTGAGGAATCTCCAGACAGACTTCCATAGTGGCTTAACCAGTTTGCATTCCCACCAACAGTGGGTTAGTGTCCCTTTTTCCCCACATCCTCTCCAGCATCTGTTGTTGGTAGATTTCTGAATGTGAGCCATTCTCACCGGGGTGAGATGGAACCTCATTGTGGTTTTGATTTGCATTTCTCTGATTGCTAGTGATCTTGAACATTTTTTCATGTGTCTGTTGGCCGTTTGGATTTCCTCTTTCGAAAAATGTCTATTGAGGTCCTTGGCCCATCTCTTAAGTGGGTTGTTTGTTGTTGTGGAGTTTCTTGATTTCTTTGTAGATTCTGGTTATCAATCCTTTATCTGTAGTATAGTTTGCAAATATTTTTTCCCATTCTGTTGGTTGCCTCTTCACTTTCCTGACTGTTTCTTTTGAAGTACAGAAACTTCTCAATTTGATGCAATCCCAAATGTTAATTTTGGTTTTGACTGCCTGTGCTGCTGGAGTATTTTCCAGGAAGTCTTTGCCTGTGCCTATATCTTGCAGGGTTTCTCCAATGCTCTCTAATAATTTCATGGTTTCGGGTCGTAGATTTAAGTCTTTAATCCATATTGAGTGAATTTTTGTGTAAGGTGATAGGTATGGGTCTTGCTTCAAGCTTCTGCACGTGGAAATCCAATTTTCCCAGCACCATTTATTGAATAGACTGTCCTTATTCCAGGGATTAGGTTTGGATCTTTGGTCAAATATAAGTTGGCTATAGATGTTTGGATTGATTTCTGGTGTTTCTATTCTGTTCCATTGGTCTATCCATCTGTTTCTGTACCAGTACCATGCTGTTTTGATAACAACTGCCCGGTAGTATGTCCTGAAATCAGGTATTGTGATGCCTCCGGCTTTGTTTTTGTTGTACATGATTGCTTTGGCTATTCGAGGTCTTCTGTGTCTCCATATGAATTTCAGCATCATTTTTTCCAGATCTGAGAAGAAGGTCTTTGGTATCTTGATTGGTATTGCATTGAATGTATAAATTGCTTTTGGGAGAATAGACATTTTGATGATATTGATTCTTCCAATCCATGAGCATGGAAGATTTCTCCATTTTTTGGTATCCTCTTCTATTTCTTTCTGTAAGGTTTTGTAGTTTTCATCGTAGAGATCTTTAACGTCTTTGGTTAAGTTTATTCCAAGGTATTTGATTGTTTTTGTAGCTATTGTGAATGGGATTGATTTTAGAAGTTCTTCCTCAGCTGTGGCATTGCCTGTGTATACAAAGGCTATTGATTTTTGTGCATTGATTTTATATCCTGCTACTTTGCCAAACTCTTCGATGAGTTCCAGCAGCCTCTTAGTAGAGTTCTTTGGGTCCCCTAAATAAAGAATCATATCATCTGCAAAGAGGGATAGTTTGAGTTCTTCCTTCCCGATTTGTATCCCTTTAATTTCTTTTTCTTGCCTAATAGCTCTGGCCAAAACTTCCAGAACTATATGCACAATTATTTTTAGGCAGCATAGAAACACTTGTTTTTCTCCTCTGAGGGCTTTTATCTTTGAGGTATGCCTCTATGGCTTAGTGGAGTGTCTGCTCCTTCAGCAGATGTCCAGAGGCATCTACTGAGTGGGGCCAGGCCATTGTTCAAGGGTGAAACAAGGGTCCAGATTGATACCCAACTTGGGCATGGTGGGTCTCCTCTAACATCAGTGTGTGTGGGGGGTAGGGGTGTGATCTTGCTGATTCACAATCTCAGCCCCTCTCTGCCAGGTGAACCAACTGCTCAGAGTGAGCCCAGAGTACCTATGCCCCACCCACCCACTCAGGTGAATGAACAACACAACTGATCTGTGCACTCCTCATAGTGTGGAGCCCTCCAATGACCCACCCCTGCACTCAATTAACCCTGAGCCTTTAACACAGTGATTGTCCAAAGACCCAGCCACACCCCGTGCCCTATCTCACAGCCACAGGATTCCCTCAGTCACAGGGCACAGGGGATCCACCCTCAGCCCTATAAGACTCCCCAGTCCATGGAGAGAGCCATGATGTTCCCAGAGCCAGCTACCTGCCACAGAGGTAGGCAAATTGAGTCTGCATGCCTTGATAGAATGAGAGGAGGGGAGTCCTTCACTTTCCAAAGTTGGCACCCCACCCCTGTCAACCTTCCAGGCCAGGCTCCACGGGGAATGTGGATTTATCCCTCCAAGAAAATCTCCCAGCCACATCCATGCCTCAGCAGCCTCTACTGACCTTATTAAGAGGGCACTTTCTCCCTGATAGTTGCTTGGTGCCTTGGTGGGGACAGGAGGAAAGCAGTGTGCTCTCTCTTCACATGGTTAGCTGGGCACTGTGGCTTCAGGCCAGACTCAAAGTCAGTGGGGACCATGAGGTTCTCCCTCGGGCAGTATCACCAGTGGCACAGGCTGCTGTAGGTTCCTCTCACCTCTCTGTAAGAAGATGCCGTCCCTATAAGAACTTAAATAATAATCTCATAGCTAGATTCACTTCGCCATCAGCAAAGTATACAGTAAGTAGAAAAAACCTCCCTTTCAGACCAAAGGGAAAGAAAGTTTTAAAGTGAGAATATAATTTTCCTCATGGGCATTGTCTACCTTAGAAAAACTACTACAGAACATGCCTGTGACTATAGACTTGTAGTTCAGGCCACCGAAGATTAGAGATGGGACATGGGCACTCCCTTGACTTGCATCCTCTGGTCTGCTTTAACACAAACCAGGAGGAAGAGAAAGCTAGGCATCAAGGGCAAGGGGTGGCAGGCCTATTAATGGCTGATCTGTACAGTGATCTGCCCTCAAGGAGACCCAACAGGCCAGTCTACTGCAGTGACTTTCAATGTGGTAAGCCTGGGCTTCAGCAGAAGTCAGCTTGTGAAGAGCCCTGGCAGCTCTGCCAAGAGTTGGATCACTGGTAATGGACCTGCCCTGGAGTCGAAGGATGCCCAGGTCAGAGCCACAGATCTTATTGGCTCTAAGCTGAAAAGCCCTTCACTCAGCCCAACTTCCAAAGTGCCCACTGCAGCTGAGGGGATGGTCAAGTAGGGTCAGCAACATTGCAGGCAGAACTGTAAATTTCTTGTTAGAGATGCCCCCTGCCTTTACCTGGCCAGCTCTCCTCCCAGGCCAGCCAAGTAATGAAAGTCAACAGAGTGCCTTCCCCTAGGAGGTTCACACCTCCCTTAGGATATACCCCATGTGAAGAGATAGATAGGTCTGGGCCTCTTAACTTACAAGGCCTAAAGCCCAACAGATTATTATCAAGCCCCTTCTGTCAGGTTCTATTTGCCTCTCAATCAGAAAACTTAATTGTAGCTTAGCACCTTTCTTAGCTCCTCTAATAATGACTCTGTCCTTTGTTCTAGACCCTGTCTAGCACACTTAAGCCTCATTCCTTTGTAATCATAACCTCTACTCTACCACCAATGGCTCTACTCCCAACCTGTGTGTCCTGATGGTCCTCTTCCCCACTTAATGCTGTATAATTGTTCAAACCTGGTAAATGCCACTCTTAGGATCATTGGTTACTATCCTCACTCTGTCTTTTATGACCTTGTCTAAATATGATCAGAGTCGGCAAACTTGGAAGGCTTCCATAGCCTTGGCAACTCATGACGAGAGCCTAGGGTGGTTACTGGCGCCATAAACTAGAGTGTCAATTTGTTGGGTCAACAACAGGAGCCACTGTGCACTTGCTCCTCATGTGGGATCTCTGTCCTTAATGTGCTGTACATTGTGATTTAATGCTATAACTAGTACTCAAACAGTATGTTTCACTTTGTGTTTCTGTGTGGGTGCAAACTGTTGAAATCTTTATGCTAAATTGATCTTCTGTATATAAAGAGAATTGAAAATGAATCTTGATGCGAATGGAAGGGGAGAGGGAGCGGGAGAGGGGAGGGTTGCGGGTGGGAGGGAAGTTATGGGGGGGGGGGGAAGCCATTGTAATCCATAAGCTGTACACTGGAAATTTATATTCATTAAATAAAAGTTTAAAAAAAAAAAGAAAAAAGGAAAAAAAAAAAAGAAGATGCCGTCCCTTCCAGCTTCCGGCTGCAGGAGTCACCAGCGGTGTCCTGCTTGCTGCTGTAGGGTTGTACCATCCCAGTTGCTCCAAAGCATCATTCTTTTTTTCTGTAGAATTTCCATGGCAAATTTCTCTCCAGCTGTCCCCTGGGAATGCCATTCCTTTTCTTCCATTGTCTTCCCATGGTCAACATCAACACATCTTTTCCATATTCAGCTATCTTGGATCCTTTCTCAGATAGTATTATTTCAAAGTTTTTGGTTTGTTTTTTAAGTTTCCTACGTGATTATGGAAGATAGCTTCCAAACTATATTTCTGATAGGAAACAGACATTTCTAGAGAAATGCTGATAGCTTCAGAGTGCAAAAATCTGGTTTTAGCAGGAAATGAAACAGTTAAAACTTGGGTCAGGAGTCTCTTAAGAGTGATGGGAAATAGTATCAAATTATTTCCAATTTTAGTGTTAAGCAGCATTAATGCTCCTTCTGTTCCTTATTATCAGACTATTTGGAATGTTTGTGGGCAGAATAGATAACCGGATTACAATTCAGAAGTAGTACTGGCAGTGTAGGTAAACATCACAACCTTTTTTTTTTTTTTTTTTTTTTTTGGACAGAGTGGACAGTGAGAGAGAAACAAAGAGAAAGGTCTTCCTTTACCGTTGGTTCACCCTCCAATGGCCGCCTCGGCCAGCACACTGCGCTGATCTGAAGCCAAGAGCCAGGTGGTCTCCCATGCAGATGCAGGGCTGAAGGACTTGGGCCATCCTCCACTGCCTTCCCGGGCCATAGCAAAGAGCTGGCCTGGAAGAGGGGCAACCGGGACAGAATCCGGCGCCCCTACCAGGACTAGAACCCGGTGTGCCAGCGCCGCAGGCGGAGGAATAGCCTATTGAGCTGTGGCACTGGCCACTACCACAACCTGCTGTGCTGTGCTTGCTTTTCCTTTCCTTTTCATACCTGACAAATCACATCTGTGACTGAGGCAAAGTTACGTCAGGGGAAAATCTGCCAGTACCAAACACTGCAATATTCTATCTACCTCCAGTGGCACATTTTTAAGTGAATGACTTAAAATATGAAAACTATGGGCTGGCGCCGCGGCTCACTAGGCTAATCCTCCGCCTTGCGGCGCCGGCACACCGGGTTCTAGTCCCGGTCGAGGTGCCCGATTCTGTCCCAGTTGCCCCTCTTCCAGGCCAGCTCTCTGCTGTGGCCAGGGAGTGCAGTGGAGGATGACCCAGGTACTTGGGCCCTGCACCCCATGGGAGACCAGGAGAAGCACCTGGCTCCTGCCATTGGATCAGCGCGGTGCACCGGCTGCAGCGTGCCAGCCACCGCAGCCATTGGAGGGTGAACCAACGGCAAAAAGGAAGACCTTTCTCTCTGTCTCTCTCTCACTGTCCACTCTGCCTGTCAAAAAATTAAAAAAAAAAAATGAAAACTATGATGGTATGAGCCCAGCATCATGGCACAGCAGGTTAAGTCACCACCTGCAATGCCATCCTTTCATTGGGTGCTGATTTAAGTCCTGGCTGCTGCACTTCTGATCCAGCTCCCTGCTAATATACCTGGGAAAGCAGTGAAAAATGACCAAAGCACTTGGGCCCTGCATCCATGTGGGAGACCTAGATGGAGTTCCAGGCTTCTTGCTTGGTCCTGGCTCAGCCAGCTGTTGCAGCCATCTGTGGAGTGAATTGGTGGTCTAAAGATTTCTCTCTCTCTCTCTCTCTCTCTCTCTCTCTCTCTCTCTCTCTCGGCTTTTTAAATATATAAGTAAATCTTTAAAAAAAAAAACCTATGGCAATAAAAAAAAACTCAAATGTATTTCCAAGCAGCATAAGAAATGAATACTTTTTCTTAAAATTATTTGAGTGGCACAGAGAGTAAATGGACTGGTCTTTATAAGTCATGTCGTGAGGGCATCATGTAAATAATTGTTCACTGACTCACCTAATCAAAAGAAAATTTTGATCTCATTCATTTTATAATGAAAAGGCTACTTAACATGTTTTTGAACATTTTATGGACTAAATTTCAGAGCATTTTTCTAAATTATTTATTCTGATAGTGGTTCCAAAAAATGTTTTTATTATTTTTTTATTCTTCCCCCCCCCCCCCCACACAGAGTTTTCAGGTTGCATCTGGAGAAAACTTAATTCTCTCAGTTTAATAACATACTGCACAGTTGACAAACAAGCTCTTCAATGCTGCTTACTCAAATACAGTGAGCACTGCTCAGCTACCCTCCAGGCACTGAGTGAAGAACAGGGAGTATCACTGGTCAGTATTGTGAAGAAGAGAGCAATGAGGGATGAGGTGATACAGTGAGATGGGAGCCATGGGCAGTTAAGAACAAGGTGCAGCTATGACACATATAAGGAGGGCATGTAGCTTGTCCTTGTCTGAGAAGCCTAGGGCTCATTCATTCGTTTTGTAAGTGTGTCTTCTTTGAATTGAAACACAAGGCCTCTGCTCTACGCTTAAATTCCAGGGTGAGGTGAGACAGATAATAAGAAAGGTACATTGAAATTAAGTAAGTTTTTTTTCACAATGAACACCGTTAGGAAGAAAATGAAGAAGGCTTGGGACAGCTGCTGTGTAGCTAGAGAGGAGTTCTAAGTGAGGAAGCATCATGGAAGACTCAGGGAGGTGGGAACCATGGGCACACGTGCAATCTTGAATGTACACTGCAGTCTAAAGGAGAATATGAATCAAATCTGGACAATGAATAGGCTGACGCTATTAGTGCATTACTGCAAACCAGGAGTTCTTAACCATAGTCACACTCCAGTGAGGCTTTAAAAATGTAGGTCCGTGGACCCCATTCCTTAGGAGAGTCTCATCCAGAGGCCTGAGGTGAGGCCTGTATAAATAATTTTAAAATGTAGAAACTAGTAAGAGTTAGAAGGTAGGACTAATAATATCAACTTCCAAGAATTGTGAGGATTAAATAAGGTAGTTTGTGAAATTGGCTAGCATCTAACTTCAATTAAATACATCAGCTTATTTTTGCTGCATAATAAAGCATCCCCAGACCCAATGGAAATCAGAAATAGGCATGTGTTTCTTATTCTTTAAGTGTTGGCTGTAGCAGCTCTGGAGTTCTCAGCTGAGCTGCAAAATTGCAGGCAGTTGGGTAGGGTTGGTTGGGGCAATTTTCCTCCCTGTCTTATCTCCTCTTTCCATCATCAGGTGAGCCCAGGCCTTCTCCTGGTGCTGGCAACAGTATAGGGAGCACATCAACACATATGGCCGCTTGAAGTCCTGGGTCAAACCTGTCATGATGTTGCCTCTCCCTCCTTCTGTTGGTCAAAGTAAATCATTCAGCTAAGCTCTTATGTCAAGAGATGAAAATCTATGCAAAGCGCAGGACATAGGGAGGAGTGAAGAATGGGGGATAACAGTGCAATCTATCAGAGAAGCCTAGAACAGGAATGTTTAACATGTAACTTAAATGACTGCAAAGAAGTACAAATGTTGATGAAATGCCTACTCTGCATCAGGATCATTGGTAAAATGCCAAGGAAAATCAAATAGGAACTGCCCATAATAAATGATTAGTGATATACTGGTAGACCCTAAATTCCATTTTCCCATTAACCTTCTGAAGTCACTTGTGTGTGAGTTACCCCAGAAGTTAAATAGGCTTGGGAGGGAGAGGGGCAAGGGAATTGAGATTTTAGAAACTTACCTCCATTGATTCATGTAACTTTTTCCCTCTCCATAAGAAAATTCATACAGGATTTCAAATGAGATCTGGAAAAATAAACTATCATAAAATACATACTACCTGTATTTTCCATATTGCTTAAAAATACCACTTAATAACAAAATATATTGTAAGTGAAGTTATTGGATCCTAAAATCACATCATTTTCAGCAACCATATGGTTATATATGGGAAGCTGTGGGAAGCATTAACACATTGGATTTTTTTTTTAAAAAGGGATTGATTTATTTATTTGAAAGGCAGAGTTACAGAGAAGAGGGTGGGGGAGAGAGATAAAAATCTTCTATGCACTGGTTCATTCTCCAAATGGCTGCAATTGTTGGGGCTTGGCCAACAGGAACCTAGAACTTCATCCAGGTCTCCCACATGATTGTCAAGAGACCATGCACTTTGGCCAGCTTCTGCTTCCTCCTCAGGTGCATTATCAGGGAGCTGGATTGGAACTGGAGCAACCAGGACTTGAACTGATGCTCAAATGGGATGCCAGCATCACAGACAATGCCTTACCCACTGTGCTACACCACTAGCCCCAACACATTGGATTTTAAGATAAGGAAAAAACTATATCTCAAACTTTGATTAGGGTTATGCACATGAAATTTTTACGTCTGCCTGTTGTACATTTATTATAATGTCTACTTTTCCTCAGAGGTTGGGTGTTAAGACATAGGATACAGTTAAGGCTGTGCAAGCATCTTCAAGGCTGTAGAGTATCATAAACCAATGATAAATAGAGGTAATTTTTCCAGAAACATGATGAGATGCTCTTTAGTTCTGCACATGAACTGCCTGTATCAGATTCCTGGCTGGGTCACTGTCTGTGAGAAGTTAGGCAGGATAGGTAATCTCACTGTGCCTCAGTTTCTCAATGTTAAAAAAGCAATGAGCCCTGTCTACACTATAAAGTGGTTGTAAGGATAAGTGGTATGTAGATTTTATAAACCTCTTAGCTGGTCCTTTGTAAATGCTTAAATCATTTTTTTTTTTTTGCTACAATAGGTGAAATTTAGGTAAAGTTTGTATTTGGCTCAAAGGTAGCTTAAAGTTAGCCTGAAGTATTGTGGTATGTTTTGTGGAGTTAGTTATTTTAGTGGAAACATTTGAAGAGTTGCATCCGCTTTTGGATTTTTCAGCTCTCAGTTGTTTAAATATAAGAATCACTTTGCAAGAAGGAAGCAAGCATTTATTGTGAACCTGCCATGTGCAATAATGGTATACCTAGCAAACAACTCAGGACCTGCTCTGTGCATTTTCAAAAGCTAACAAGCAACTGGGAAAAGCAGAATGTGCACCACACAAGTGACGCCAGTGTGAAGTGATAGGTCACAGACAAGGTGTGGAGGAGCAGCTTCCATCCAATGTACAAGCAAGTGCCTGTGACATGCTGTCAGATACTTGGAGCATGGAGTCAGATGCCTGGGCAGTAGTTAGCAACAGCGTGGTGTTATGTGCATGCTTACACAGGATGCAGACTTCAGTTGTGTTCTTACCAAGTATGTAGGCAGTTGACATGAGAAGCCGCAGCAGCAGAGGGGAGGCCCTAGTTGATGTTCCAGTGCTTCTGAAGACTGTGAAAGGGCCTTTTCTTTCAGAGACAGTGGGAAAAGTAAAGTCAGCGCTTGCTGTGGTTCTCCTTCCAGTGCTACTGTGCCCTGTATTGGGAATGAAGTGGTGCTGGCCACCACTAGGAAGGGAAGAAACTGGCTCATTCAGGGCACTGTGGCTCTGTGATACCAATGCTGATGCCATTTTGAGCCAAGAGTGTGTTCCAATATATTTGGCCATCACTGTCTTTACAACCTATCTTTTAAAAGATTTATTTATGGTGCCGGTGCTGTGGTGTAACAGGTAAAGCTGCCACCTGCGGTGCTGGCATCCCATATGGGCGTTGGTTCGAGTCCCAGCTGCTCCGCTTCTGATCCAGCTCTCTGTTATGGCCTGGGAAAGCAGTAGAAGATAGCCCAAGTCCTTGGGCCCCTGCACCAGTGTGGGAGACCCAGAAGAAGCTCCTGGCTCCTCACTTGGGATCAGCTCAGCTCTGACTGTTGCTGCCAATTGGGGAGTAAACTAGCAGATGGAAAACCCCTCTCTCTGACTCTCATTCTCTCTCTGTGTAACTCTGCCTTTCAAATAAATAAAAATAATAAATCTTTTTCTTTATTTATTTGAAAAGCAGAGGTACGGAGAGAGATGGAGGGAGGGAAGGAGAGAGGGAGAGAGATTTTCTATCCATTGGTTTAATTCCCAAATGGCCAAGGTGGCTGGGGCTAGGCCACGTGGAAGCCAGGATCCAGGACCTTCAGCAGGGTCTCCCACATGGTTGGCAAGGACCCAAGTACCTAGACCATATTCCATTGCTTTCCCAGGTGTATTAACAGGGATCTGGATCAGAAGTAGAGCAGCTGTTCATTTAGGCAGTGGCTTAACTCACCGGGCCACTACATCAGCCCCTCAACCTCTCTTTAAATATGTAATTTTAAAGTGTCTATGAAATGAATTTTATTCGCCTATATTCTAGCCAAGTGACATTGTTTTTACGTTTTGGCAAATGTTGCAAGCAAATAACACCTCTTGATAGAATGTCACTGCTTAGTTATAGCTTAGCCTAATAGAGGCTCCAAAGGTGGATGTTGATTTGTATCTCAGCACTGCATAAAACAAAGCTTTAAATGAACCAACGTGTGTTGTAGAACATAAGACTCTGGTAAGTCGGTGGAATGTGGAATCAGGTTTTCCCTTCATACAGACCATCAACATAGCAGATTATTTTCCAAAAATCTTATTAGAGTAGTGCAACAGAAAGTCTAAAACCAAACAAAAGGCACTAGGATTTGTTAGTTTATCTTCTCTGTCTGTAATATTGAGGCACTTTCTTTTTTTGTTGAAATTTATTTATTTATTTGAAAGGCAGAGTTAGAGAGACAGACACGCACACAGAAAAAAGACAGGTCTTCATCCACTAGTTCATTCCCCAAATGCCACAGTGACTGGAGCTGGGCTGGTCTGAAGCCAAGAGCTTCTTCCAGGTCTCCCACATGAATGTAGGGGCTCAAGTCCTCTGCTGCTTTCCCAGGCACACATTAACAGGGAGCTGGGTCAGAAATGGAGCATGCAGAAGTTGAACCAGTGTGCATATGAGTGCCGGCATCCCAGGTGGCGGCTTTACCTGCTAGACCACAATGCCAGCCTCAAAAAGCTTTATTTCATTGAATTTAAGTTTCTGCTAAAGAAATTAGCTACCTTGTTGTCTGTAGCTGAGTGGGGCTAAAGTTGAGATGAATAAGTATTAGGTCTCTCTCAGAAATAGTGGCAGTTCGGCTCCATGAGTCTGTAGGACTTGGGAACCGTGACAGTACCAGCAGAGGTGTCCATATGGATGAGGGTCCCGGTGGTGATGCTGTATGTCACAGCGCAATAGCAAGTTGCAGTGTTGTTCACAAACACACTGCTTGGGAGAAATGGGCTTTTTCATAAAAGGCTTTGCTGTGTCCATAAAGTATGTACGGTCATGTACCCAAGGGTTGATGACAAGCAGAAGGGCTAATGGGAAGTTACACTCAGGTTATTCTCTGATTATTTTCCTATAAATAAAAAATTTTTATTTGACATGTACACACACATACACAGAACTGAACTTCCATCAACTGGCTCACTCTCCAAATGCCTGGTTTGTTCTTCAACAGGATTCATGAAGATATTGCTGCTTTACTTTAAAAAATAGTTCTGTTGCACCTTAGTGTATTATTTTAGATATTAAGATGAAGAATACTAAAAAGAGGTTAAGGGGCTGGCGCTGTGGCAGAGAAGGTAGAGCCGATGCCTGCAGTGCCAGCATCCCATATGAGCACTAGTTCAAGTCCTGGCTGCCCTACTTCTGATCCGGCTCCCTGCATATGGCCTTGGAAAGCAGTAGAAGATGGCCCAAGTGCTGCTTGGGCCCCTACATCTGTATGGGAAACCCAGAAGAAGCTCCTGGCTCCTGGCTTCAGATCGGCCCAGCTCCTGCCATTGGAGCCATTTGGGGATTGAATCAGCAGATGGAAGACCTTTCTTTCTCTCTGTAATTCTGCCTTTCAAATAAATAGATAAATAAATCTAAAAAAAAAAAAGGTTAAAATCATCTGTTGAGAATAACAATGAAATGATTGGTTCTAATAAATATACATTAGAGTATAACTAACAATGTCATTTGTATACCTCATGGTTTTCAAAACTTTTGCAGAACATAAAGGAATTGGGTGGGAAGCGTATTTGTTTTCTATATTTTAAAGCATTATCTGTAAACCTGTCTTCCTAGTTAGAGGACAGAATAATGCCACTTCGTGCTAACTCACTGTCCTCCTTCAAATATGCAAATTGAGCTAATCAGCTATTTATCATTTTGAAACCAAATTGTATGACATTAGGGTGCCACAAGTTGGCATGGCATCTCCTTGGTGTCTAAGACTTTTAATTCTATGGTATTTCTTAACTCTTAACATTAGGCAATGTTTCAGTAAATTCCTCTGGAATCTCATCTTGGAAAGGGTCCAGGGTGATTCTTGCTAATCTTCCTTGCCCAGATCCTGAGTCATTTTCAGAGTTGTATTTTGAAAAACCCTGTAAGTTAAGGTGAAATATTCAGAGTTTGGCTCTTAGACATTTCCCGGTGTGCTCTTCTGTTCCTCTGCTTATAGCAGAAATTGTGACTGGTTTAGGTTTTATTTTTCAAGTGTTGCTGCTGGTGTTTCATTTTATGGATCTAAATAGGGGGCTAGAAGGGAGGACGGAAACGGAAGAGTGAGTGTCTAGGGTTTCAGTGCTCGTGCTGTGACCACTCAGGGGCACCTGGGGAGCAGGTCTGTTCCTTTCCAAGCAGTGAGCTCTCACCATTTTATCAGCTTGCTTACAAGACCAGTCTTCTGGCTATCTCGGACTTCCCGTTGAATTAGAGTGGACTGAACAGTGATGCACTTTAGGTGCACATCCATTTCTTGGTAGAGAGGTGTGAGGGAAAGTGCAGTTCCAGAGCCAATGGGAGCTACTTTACAAAGGTTAAAGACTTCTTGTCTGTGTGGTTTGTTAGCTTTGCTTTCCAAGACAAGGAATCTTCCCTCAAGAGGGAAGCATGATTTTGTGCCCTGGAGAATGGTAAGTGTGGAGAACCACACAGCAGTAATTTTCGCACACCATTGGCTTAGATCCTAGTTCGAGGTTTAATGCTTGACATAGTAAATGCTTCAGACCTTCTTCAGGAATAATTTTATGATGATGGAATCATTCTCTGTACATTAAACTGTTTTAGACTATTTCTTGTGGACAGAGTGACGTGAAATGTCTGAGTTTTTTTCTGCTAGTAATGAAGAGTTTATGAACCTGTCATTGGGAGTGAAATAATTATTTAGTGCAGTTCCCATCTTACTTTTTGCATTGCCAAGTATTCTTTTGTGAGTGCCTCTTTCATCGCTGCCTTCTGGTTCCCTCCTGAGATCTGCAGTCAGTCTCCAAAGCACGTCTGTCATCATCATGTGTGTAATTAGCGCCGGGCTGGCGGTGGTGTCCTCGGAGTTACTGAGCGGGGATAATGATTGGGTGATTTCAGGTGTCATGACTGACCTCAGATCTTCCTTCTCTGAAGGATTAGAGAACATAATGGTTTTTAAACTATGACACTCTTTCAATGGATAGAATGTGGGACTAAAAAAGAGAAAAAATACAGTGTCTGCCTGGATGTTTTCATTTCTTTTGTTTCCTCTACTTATTATTTAGCATGCTGAATTCCTACAGCGTTCATTTTCCTCACTCATGTTCCAAATTAGAGTCAGTTTCCTCTGGTATTTGTTGACATCAGAATTGACTTCAAGCATTTTATTTATGGAATCTGTGCTGGAGTTAACAATGAGCCAAGCTCCAGAGGAAATAATACATCAAACCAAGTATTTGAGCACCTCTGGATTCAAGACTCGGTGTGTACCGGACACTAGAGTCCTTGGGATGCAGTTAGTACTCTAGCGAACTTATGCTTGAGTTGCTGAAATCAAGAGGCAGCCTCCTAAGAAAAATGGCTCCTCTGTAAGGTTTTTCTTGAGGAGAGCTCTGGACGGAAATGCTGCAGACAGCACGCGGGGCTGTGTCAAGAATGCTGGCTCAGATTTTCACTGTGTTCCTGGGTTTCCTCTGCCTCACCCAGCACCAGCCTGGTGGTTTACTGGGAAACAGATAGTCTGTTAAGGAAGCCGGCTGTGGAGTCAGGGTGCTGGGGCCGAGCTCTTGGGCTGACTGTTGCATCTTTCTAAGCTTGTTTCCTTACCTGTGCAAAAGGATAATAAAAGATCCCCTGAAAATGCCTGGTACCCTAATAGGTGTTGAGTCTATTTTGGCTACTGTTAACTTTTACACTGTTCTCTCTTTAAAGCACTAGTGTTGGCCGGCGCCACGGCTCACTAGGCTAATCCTCCACCTGCGGCACCGGCACCCCAGGTTCTAGTCCCGGTTGGGGCACCGGTTCTGTCCTGGTTGCTCCTCTTCCAGTCCAGCTCTCTTCTGTGGCCCAGGAAGGCAGTGGAGGATGGCCCAAGTGCTTGGGCCCTGCACCCGCATGGGAGGCCAGGAGGAAGCTCCTGGCTCCTGGCTTTGGATCGGCACAGTGCGCCGGCCGTATCGGCCATTTGGGGGGGTGAACCAACAGAAGGAAGACCTTTCTCTGTCTCTCACTGTCTAACTCTGTCAAAAAAAATTTAAAGCACTAGTGTTTGCAACAATATTTTTTTTTAACTTTTATTTAATGAATATAAATTTCCAAAGTACAGCTTATGGATTACAATGGCTTCCCCCCCCCATAACTTCCCTCCCACCCGCAACCCTCCTCTTTCCCGCTCCCTCTCCCCTTCCATTCACATAAAGATTCATTTTCAATTCTCTTTATATACAGAAGATCAGTTTAGTATATATTAAGTAAAGATTTCAACAGTTTGCACCCACATAGAAACACAAAGTGAAAAAATACTGTTGGAGTACTAGTTATAGCATTAAATAACAGTGTGCAGCACATTAAAGACAGAGATCCTACATGATATTTTTTAAAAATTGATTGATTTTCTATGCAATTTCCAATTTAACACCAGGTTTTTTTTTCATTTTCAATTATCTTTACATACAGCAGATCGATTCAGTATATGCTAAGTAAAGATTTCATCAGTTTGCACCCATACAGAAACACAAAGTGTAAAAATACTGTTTTAGTACTAGTTATAGCATCACTTCACATTGGACAGCACATTAAGGACAGATCCCACATGAGACATAAGTACACAGTGACTCCTGTTGTTGATTTAACAATTTGACACTCTTGTTTATGGCGTCAGTAATCTCCCTAGGCTCTAGTCATGAGTTGCCAAGGCTATGGAAGCCTTTAGGGTTTGCCGACTTCGATCTTATTCCGACAGGGTCATAGTCAAAGTGGAAGTTCTCTCCTCCCTTCAGAGAAAGGTACCTCCTTCTTTGATGGCCCCACGCTTTCCACTGGGATCTCACTTGCAGAGATCTTTCACTTAGGTTTTTTTTTTTGCCAGAGTGTCTTGGCTTTTCATGCCTAAAATACTCTCATGGGCTCTTCAGCCAGATCCGAATGCCTTAAGGGCTGATTCTGAGGCCAGAGTGCTATTTAGGACATCTGCCACTCTATGAGTCTGCTGTGTATCCCTCTTCCCATGTTGGATCATTCTCTCCCTTTTTGATTCTGTCAGTTGGTATTAGCAGACACTAGTCTTGTTTGTGTGATCCCTTTGACTGTTAGACCTATCAGAGTGATCAATTGTGAACTGAAATTGATCACTTGGACTAGTGAGATGGCTTTGGTACATGCCACCTTGATGGGATTGTGTTGGAATCCCCTGGCACGTTTCTAACTCCACCATTTGGGGCAAGTCCGATTGAGCATGTCCCAAATTGTACATCTCCTCCCTCTCTTTTTCCACTCTTAAATTTAACAGGGATCACCTTTCAGTTAAAATTTAAACACCTAAGAATAATTGTGTGTTAATTACAGAGTTCAACCACTAGTACTAGAACAACAACAACAACAAAAATACTAAAAAGGATAAAGTATTACATTGTATTTACTTTTGTCAGTTGAGACAGACTGGCATTGTGGGAAATACTTTTTCTAAATACAAAGGCAAAATGGATGATAAACAGTTGCAGAGTGCCTACCACGTGGCAGAGAATGCTAGGTGGTTTGCATGTATTATTTCACTTGTGACAGATTTAAGGAGGTAGGTGGCCTAAGGCCAGTTTGATTGATGACAAAGTAACTTAACCTCTTTGAACATCAGTTTCCCTGAGGAAACGCAACTACTATGTAGTTAGAACTGGCATGCTACCCTTGATCTTTTTGACCCCAAAGCTCATGTTTCTTCTTTAATTCCTCACATAAATACTTTTGAAATTACTCTAAAAATTTCAAACTAATAAAAGTTTCAAAGACTTCTGGTCCCAAAGAGCTTGTACAACTTCACAAGCAAAATTAATTTCTTCAAATAATATTTGTAGATAAAATTCAGAGCAAAACAGACCCCTACTTCCTCATGCTGGGATCATCTGATTTCCTGCCTTCAGTGATGTTATGGGCCCTGGACCCATTCTGAAATAAAACTGGTGAAATACCTAACTCAAGAAAGTCATTCATTTATGAAAAGATTTAGACGGGGGGAAAAGTAGCATATGCTTCAGACTCTCACACTCGACCTCAGCTCCCTTGAATCACACTCGGCATTTTCATGAATTATTTGTATGCACAAATTTCAGACTCCCTTTAGAAAGTAATACAAGAAAAAGTTATCTGTAGCAATTACCGGATAGCTGAACTAATTATAAATGTTCAGAAGGGAAGAAGTTTAAAAAAAAAAAAAAAAAAAGCCTCTGCCTTCCATGACTTTGTAAGCTGGTTGGCCAGCACTTGTAGTCTAGCACTTAAGAGCTTGGTTGTTGGAGTCAGTTCTCCTATTACTGTGTTGACTTTGGTGACTCCCTGGCTGTGGGTTTAATGGGGATCATGAGCCATCCTACATGGTTGGTGCCTGCCATAGAGTGAGCCTTCCATGGGTATTGATTGTTTACTTGCAGAGAATCCCTGTAACTTCATTAGAGTTAAAATGGTTTAGTATGTGCCATGATTGAACACATTTGGCATGGAAGAATACTAATCTAGTGGAAAGTAAGGCTTCAAGGCTTGAGTTCTAGATCTGGCTACATTACTTTGGGAAAGTTAAGACTTGGCTATCTCTTCTGTAAAATGAAGTAGTAGTGCATACCATGTGTACATGAGAGTTTTCGGAGTCAGTTGAAATAATAAATTTAAAACGTGTTGTATGAGTACACTATAAGGCAGCAAATGGAAACTGAAATACAGAACTCCCCTCCCCCCCCCCTTTTTTTTTATTTGAAAGGCAGAATACCCCAGCCAAAGCCAGGAGCCAGGAGCTTCTTCTGAGTCTCCCAAGTGGATGCAGGGGCCCAAGGACTTGTACCATCCTCCACTGCTTTCCAGTACATTAGCAGGGAGCTGGATCAGAAGTGGAGCAGCCAAGTCTTGAACCAGCACCCATATGGGATGCTGGCATCTCAGACAGAGGCTTAATCTGCTACGCTATAATGCCAGGCCCCAGAAGCCCCTTTTATGTGGAGAGTTAGAGCTTAATTACCTACATAAAGCTGAGTATGTGGAAGACCAGATCAAAATCACTTATTTCTATACCATTGTTTGTAAACAAAAGATGGTAAGAAGAAAGAGCATCAAAAGTAAATTGTCAAGTCACTTTGGAGAAGCCCATGTGCTTGAGGCTGACCCCACCCTAGTTATGATCAGCATTACTCTTCATGATGCAAATAGTGTTCCCTTTGCTCTTCAACCCTGTTACGTGTGACCTGTGTTGTGAAAACTGGGCTTAGAGGAAACTTTGCCTGTACAGCATGGAGAGTTGCCCTGCCTGTGGAACTGATACTGACAATCTGCAGAGTTAGTTGTACAAGCCATTGGATACTCAGTGGTGTGTCCAGTCTGGGAAGACCATCGCATATGCATAAACCTTCCTTCTAGCTGTGATGTTCTTAGGTTTAATGGAGAGTTGTAAAAACAGGTTATGGGAAGTGCCAATCTAGGCAATCTTTATTAGCAAAGTATTGAAAATATATTTTGTGAAATGATGAAAAAGATTGATGTTGAAGTAAGGTTTGCCCTGGGGAGCGTGAACTTTAATAGTATTAAAAAGTTAGTCACTTACGTAAGGACTACAGGAAAAAAATCCTATTATTTTAATGATATTGTTTTTAATAATTTGTTATGGATCAAAGATCTTAACTGAAGAGATAATAAAAATACTCTGTCCTTTTTGAATAAATTTTAACTTCAAATAGTAAGTACATTTTTTAAAAAGATTTATTTATTTGAAAGGCAGAAGGAAAGCAAGAGAGGGAGAGAGACAGAATCTTCCACCTGCTGATTCACTTCCCCAAATGACTGCCACAGTCAGGACTGGACCAGGAACTTCAGTCCCTGAAGCCAGGATCACTACCCTCGTCCCCAACATGACTTGGTAGGGGCCTACGTACTTGGACCGCCACCTGCTGTCTTCACAGGCACACTAGCAGGAAGCTGGGTAGAAAGCAAAGAAGGAAGGAAAGAAACTGGCACTCTGATACTGGGATGCTAGTGCTGGAAGCAGCAGTTCAATTCAGCGCACTACAATGCCCACCCCAATAAGTACATCTTGGTTCATCAAATATTTGTTGTGTATTCAAAGCCTTTTCAGTGTGATTAGTTGAAGAAAGTTGTATCTTAACCTCTTATGTGAACCACATCTGCAATGTAGACTCCATTATTTCTAATTTCCGTTTTTTAAAATGGAGAGAGATTATATACCTGTGAGCCTATCTGAGGACAGAAATCCACTTGAATTCTTATCAAAGCCCTCTCCCCCAAAACTGAGGATGTCTTGACAGTAATACATTTGATAGCAATTTATTTTAGTTATTTATATTTATGAAGCTTTTTCAAGTCATTCAAATAATTTCTGCTGAAGAGCTTCGTTTTCTTACTTGTATTTCTTCCATTTATTTCCTAGTTAATTGAATTATATAATTTTAGCAACCAGAATTGACATAAAAAGAGGAAGAAATAGAACAGACCCTTGCTCTTGGGTTAGTGGAAGCCCATGTGTTTGGGTATGAGACATAGTCTGTGAACATGGTGAGGGCAGTGTGTGTTGTTTTGTTTTTTTAAAAGATTTTTTTTTTTATTTGAGAGGTAGAGTTACAGTGAGAGGGAGAGACAGAAAGGTCTTCCTTCTGTTGGTTCACTCCCCAAGTGGCCGCAGTGGCTGGAGCTGTGTGGATTTGAAGCCAGGAGCCAGGTGCTTCTTCCTGGTCTCCCATGTGGGTGCAGGTGCTCAAGGACTTGGACCATCTTCTGCTTTCCCAGGCCACAGCAGAGAGATGGATTGGAATAGGAGCAGCCGGGACTCAAACTGGATTAACCAGTGCCATGGCACCGGCAGTGTGTGTTCTTAAGCCAGTGTTTTGCAAGAGGAATGGTGAGCGCAGTGCAGGAATGAGCAAGGTTTTGTCATAGTATTCATTTTGGCAGTTGGCTGTAAGAAGCCTGGCATAGAGTGAGATAATTTGGGTTTTGGTTTGTGAGATTTTCTGCTGAATGCTTTGTGAAGACCAACTTAAGGTCATTTGGCAAATGTGCTATTCACAACATAAAAGCATCTGTTCCCCTGGGACAAGAAGCCAGAACACAGTTTTCTTTGTCACTGTGAGAGTGTCTCTCACTCTCAGTTGTGGGATTGTGTTTAATATATAAAATCTGCATCGATTTTTGGATTTTAGTGGAAGAAATTCTGGAATGTTGACTGGGGATGGAAATGGGGTAGTTCAATGACATTTTAAATTTTTTAAATTTATTTTTCAGCTACTTAAAAGGCAGAGTCACACACACACGCACACACACACAGAGACACACACAGATTTTTCATCTGCTGATTCATTCCTCAAGTGCCTTTAGCAACCAGAGCTGGGACAAGTCAAAACCAGGAACCTGAAACTCCACTGTGGTCTCCTACATGGGAGGCAGGGGCCCAAGTACTGGAGCCATCATCCACTGCTTCCAGGATGCATTAGCAGGAAGCCGGATTAGAAGCAGAGCAGGCAAGACTCAAACCAGCACTCCAATGGGGGGTGCAGGGAACCCAAGTGGTGGCTTAGCCCTAGGGTTCAGTGACTTTTAAAAGGCTGCTGAGGGGCCATCTCTGTGGTGTAGTGGGTAAAGCCTCTGCATGTGGCACCAGCATCCCATGGAGGCTCCAGTTCAAGTCCTGGCTGCTCTGCTTCTGATCCAGCTCCCTGCTAATGTGCCTGGGAAAGAAGTAGAAAATGGACCAAGTGTTTGGGCCCCTGAACCCTTGTGGGAGACTCGGAAGAAGCTCCTGGCATCAAACCACCTCAGCCATTTGGGGAGTGAACGAGTGGATGGAAGATTCATTGTCTCTCTCTGTCTCTAACTCTGCCTTTCAAATAAGTAAGTATTTGTTAATTTTTATTTTTTATTTTTATTTTTTCCCAGAGTAAGAGAAAGGGTTTTTGGGGGGAAACTCACCAGACCAGAAGGAAGGGGCAAAGAAGGCAAAGAGGGAGAAAGAGAGTGTAAGAGAGAGATCGAGAGAGAGAGAGAGATCGAGAGAGATCAAGAGAGCCACATCTTCAGGAACAGATCCTCTAAATTTCCACTGGGGGTGTGGGCGGGGAAGTAGGAGCAATGAATCCCATTAGGGTGGGGTGGAGCTGACACCAGTGATTGGGCCATGTGGCCACCTGGCTTCCAGCAGGATGGTGTCCAGGATGTAGATCACGCTGTAGATAAGACTGTGCCATTTAAGTAAATATTTTTTTTAAAAGGCTGCTGTATTGTGTAGCCATTTCTTGTAAAACTAAAAGAACTCAAGTATCAGACCAAATAAAACATCTTTTAGATTTTTCTCATATGTCTAAGAGAATGTTTTGCTTTTGTGTTCAGGGAGCATTTTGACAAACTGAGGTATATGTGAGCATGTATCTAATGTGCTTACCTCTCATAATGGCAAGAGGTTCCCACTCTCTCCTAGAGTTTAACTAAATGTTTTAGATAACAATTTTTAAAAAGAAAGAACAGGGCCTGCACTGTGGCTTAGTAGGCTAAGCCTCCACCTGTGGCGCCGGCATCCCATATGGGTTCCGGTTCATGTCCTGGATGCTCCTATTCTGATCCAGCTCTCAGCTTATGGCCTGGGAAAACAGTGGAAGATGGCCAGGTGCTTGGGCCTCTGTACCTGCATGAAAGACCTGAAAGAAGGTCCTGGATCCTGGCTTCCAATTGGCTCAGCTGCCGCAACCATTTGGGGAGTGAACCAGCAGATGGAAGATCTCTCTAACTCTGCCTCTCAAATAACTAAATGAAATCCTAAAAAAAAAAAAAAAAAAAAAAAAAAAAAAGAACAATGAATAAAATAATGCATATCCTTGCTGTTTTGGGAAGGTCAATAGAATACTCTGTCTATTAATGAAGAGGAAATGCTGTATCTTGACAGAAAGTGCGATGAATTGGAGGCATAAAGTCTAAACTTCAAGCCACACCTGGGTAATGTCTGGTAAGGCAGTTAATCCCTCTGAACCTCAGTTTCTTCCTCTGTGAAATGATGACAGTTCACTTTTTTCATTCGTGACATAGGAATGGCAGTCCCTACCTGATGGAGCTGTTGTTAGGAGTCAGTGAGATGCAGCACTGTTTGTCACTGTCTTCATCCCTGTTCCGTTGTTGTAATGGAACAGCAGATAGGGTAATCTGTGTAAGAGTTCTGAAGGCTGGGATGCCCAAAGTTAGGGGCTCCTTGCTGGTGGAGACTCTGCAGAGTCCTGCCGTGGCACAGGGCATCTCGTGGTGAGAGTGGTGGTGGGTATGAGAGAGAGCCCAAACTGGTGTTTGTAACAGACCCGCTCTCCAGAGAATCCACGAGTGAATGGATCCATTCAAGAGGCCAGAACCCTGGTGACCTCTGAAAGGCCTCGCCCCTTCCCACCTCCTTCTACCTCACAATACGAATTGAATTTCTAGGTGAGTCTTGGTGGGAACTTTCAAACCATAGCAGTCCCAGAACGAGCACTTGGTAAGTCTAGCATTTATCATTTTAAAAATACAGAAGTGAACACTCCTGACTGTTCCCCTTGAGTCTGGCTTGTCTGTCTACGTAGGCCTCCATGCCCTCTTGCTGAGTAATACCATTTCTGGACACATTGTTCAGCTTCTCCCATCTCCTGCCCAATGCCCTACACTAAAGCGAAATTATAGCTAAGAAACTAATAGCCAGTTGCCTGCCTCTTGCCCTTTGTTGTCTGATGAACTGCTGGTCATGACTGAGCTCTGGATTTCCTCCGAGTGTCCTGTGGAGAACTGTTCTCCATATGGGGACTTTTTTTTTTTTTTTGACAGGCAGAGTGGATAGTGAGAGGGAGAGACAGAGAGAAAGGTCTTCCTCATGGCCGGTGCGGCCAGCGCATCGCGCTGATCTGAAGCCAGGAGCCAGGTGCTTCTCCTGGTCTCCCATGCGGGTGCAGGGCCCAAGGACTTGGGCCATCCTCCACTGCCTTCCCGGGCCATAGCAGAGAGCTGGCCTGGAAGAGGGGCAACCGGGATAGAATCCGGCACCCCGACCAGGACTAGAACCTGGTGTTCCGGCGCCGCAAGGCGGAGGATTAGCCTGTTAAGCCACGGCGGCGCCGGCCCGTATGGGAACTTTCCACAGCTGAGATAGAGGGCAGAGCAGGAAAGGCTGCCTTCTTCCTGCTCCCTTCCCTCCTCCTCCCAGTGGTGAGGTGGTGGCTGCACCTGTCGAGGTTCCAGGAGCCAGCACCTGCTCTTCTGGGGAGAGGCTCTCTGGGTTGGCAATGCCTAGGTGCCTGCTGCCCTGCCTGTCTACAACTCAACCTCTGCATCTGACCAACATAACTTCTTGGGGGAAGGCAGGGGAACTGTTATTTAATTAATCAATTTATTTTAGTCTGGTTTTGGTGTGATATATCATGAAGAAACTGTTCCTAAAGAAATGGTTTGCTGGCTTTTTTTTTTTTTTTTAAAGAAAAAGATTTCTTTATTTGAAAGGGAGAGTTAGAAGGACACACCTACACAGAGAGAGATCTATTTTTCATCTGCTGGTTCACTTCCCAAATGGCCATAGTGTCTGGGGCAGGGCTGAAGCCAGAAATCTGGAACTCCATTTGGGTCTCTGACATAGCTGTCAGGGGCCCAAACACGAGAGCCATCTTCTGCTGCTCTCCCCGGCACAGTAACAGAGAGCTGGATCGGAAGCTCAGCAGCGGGGATGCAAACCTGCAGACAGCCATTTAACTCACTGTGCCACAACATTGGCCCCTGTTTGCTGACTCTTCCTTGTCCCTCCCACGTTGCACCCAACTATATTGGAAAGAGAAATTTATTGAATCCTCATTTCTGGAAAGGCCAATCAACATTAAGAATTTGCAGAGGGCTGAATGATATGAGGGTCTAGGGAAACATCCTGGAAACTCATCTGACACCATGGAAGAATCGAGGTGCCTATGTACCTGTTGGGACAGGTGACATGTCCAGGAAAGGAATGAAGCTCCTAGCTCCTTGTCTATTGCCTTCTCTGTGCCCAGAGCGTCATGCAGATATGGGCCAGTGAGTTAATTCATCTGGAAGTCTAGGAAAATAGTATTGTTAGTGCTTTATTTTATCTCTCAGGAAGCTTAAAAATCAACAAACTTTCCCTAGTAATTACTGATAGGAATTTTTTTCCTGTGTGGGTCTTGTTAAAATGTGTAGATAATACATCATATAAATATTATTGTCATATAACTTTCAGCTCATATTTTGTTCATTAGGATAATGTGTCAAATTGTTCACCAAAGTATAGAAGGTACATATATATGACATGTAGATCATGTGATATAAATGAATCACACACAGACTGATTTTATAAGAACCAGAGAAAAAGCAGGGAACAGTGAGTACAGCATCCACAACATTTGGATCCCATAAATCTTTAGAATGTCAACCTTTATTAACTAAAGAAAAGTGAGAAAACTATACATGATTCAAATGCACTTGTGAGGTAAAATGCTTTAACTCTATTTGCAGAACACAGAGAGTGAAAGCCCAATGCCTGTTCCAAAACAATGAATTCTCCCTATATACTGCCCTGAAAGAAACTGATTGTTGCCTTTGAGTGAATTTTCAAAAATGACTACAATTGATGTTTAAAGTACAACCAAAGATATGCATTGTAACTACTCAAAGAAGCATTAAAACCACAAAAAACACTTCTCTACTTTAAAATGAATAAAAGAAAAAGATTGTCTTGCTGATGTTTGAATATCTAAAAAGGTGCTTTAAATGGAACAGGCTTAGAGAACAAATCCAAGGCCAGTAATATTCATTTGTCAGTGTAAGAGCTGAATGGTGAGCTTGGCAAATGCTTTGAGATCTTGTACAAAACACTGTGAGAACAAAGGAATGACTCATTCGGAGAGGTTCTTCTCTCAGCATGGAGTAGGGTTTTAATGAGTTAGGAAGAGTTCAGCTGGTGAAGCGGTGAAGAGGAGTTTGGGGTCTAAGCCAAAGTAGTCAGGTGAGTGAAGTCCAGGGTGTACTTGGCAGCCATCTGTTCTCGAGCCTCTGGGTGGGTGAGGGGGCGAGAATGGTTGCCAGGGGATGCAGCCTTGTATAGGAGGCCAGAGCTGGAGCTCTCTGTCCTGCTGAAGGGAAGTGTCAAGTCTGACTCACAGCTCTGGTCACGGTCACGGGATTGTGCTTACATAGCACGGTCCTCCACCTGCACACATTAGGAGCCGTCCCATTAGAAAGACAAAGTCAGGCACCAAACTTGTTTGATGGGAAGCTGTGGGTGTTCACCGGCGGATACTGGATCCAGCTGTGCTGGAGAACTGGCCTTGGTGTGTGTGTCTGGATTTTCTCTGCTCCCTGTGGGCCCAGCAGCATCAGGACTGTCCTTGCATGGTTCCGTGTCTCAGCCCATCCCTCCCATGAGCATAATGAACTCTGGCAGCACAACCCGATTTCAGAATCAGATTTAGTAACTGGACACCCGTGCTCCACTGCCCTGATGAAAAGCCATCTTGGACTGAGTGCAGAGGGATGGTTCCCAAAAGAAGGTGGGGAGATGGAGGCAGGGTGAAGAAACCCAACCTGCTGTGCAGGCCTGGGGTGGAGGTCTCAACTGTGGGCTTTCAAGTGGTACATTTGTCACTCTTCCTTCATATGCCTATGGACAGGGATCAAAGTGTCCTTTAATTGCTGCCTGCACTGTCCCTGTCTGTGAGCCCCTTGAGAATGATTCAGCTCGTGACGTTAGCATCTATTTTGTGTGAAGAATCTTCCTCTGTGCTGGAGTTGCAAGGATGAACCAGTCTGGACCCTGTTTTTAAGGTGTACACCTTAAAGAGGCTCTCAGGTCAGAATCGATTTGAAAAGGCCAATTGACTAGTGGGGTTTTACATCTAAATCTTCATTTTATGAAGATTTTTGAATTTCAGATCTAATTTGAAATTTGAGGAGAAATGTTGGTGTGTTTTCCATGTTTTGACTTTGTAGAAGTTTAAATACTGTTACCATGTGCCTGTAAATGTGGAAATGAAGCTAATTAACTATTTGTAGAAATCTCTAGTATACAAGTGGGCAAAAAATGGAAGTGGAGCTGATTGATTTTCATTTTTTAATTTTTGTGTTTGTCATCTTAGCCTGTTTTTTTATTTATTTTTTTGACAGGCAGAGAGAGACGGAGAGAAAGGTCTTCCTTTTTTCCATTGGTTCACTCCCCAAGTGGCCACCACGGCCGGCGCGTTGCGGCCGTCACGCTGAGCCAATCCGAAGCCAGGAGCCAGGTGCTTCCTCCTGGTCTCCCATGCGGGTACAGGGCCCAAGGACCTGGGCCATCATCCACTGCACTCTCAGGCCACAGCAGATAGCTGGACTGGAAGAGGAGCAACTGGGACAGAATCCGGTGCCCCAACCTGGACTAGAACCTAGAGTGCCGGTGCCGCAGGCGGAGGATTAACCTAGTGAGCCGCGGTGCTGGCCAGAAAGCCTGTTTTTATAAGAAGTGAACAATGAGAGGGTGTATTCTCATTTTAATAGTAATAGGTCATGAAAATGGATTCACCAGCATAACCAACATCCAGATAAGAGTATGGTGCAAAATTTTCTTCTGGATCAAAGTATATATTTTCCTTCTATACAGTAGCTGAAGTATATAATTAGTTCATTTCAACTTAAGGGTTGGAATATATTTTTCAAGAGATTTGATCTTAATATACAGCAAAGCACTACTTTACGAAGGGAAGAGAATAAGTCACTGATATTTGAGAAGTGCATACTTGATAGACTTGGGATTTGTCGGTGTTGCACGGTGACCATGGGCATCTGGGCCTTCGGATTAGTGAGGGGGAGACAGAGAGGCTCAGTGGTTATGGCCAGCAGGTGCTGGAAAAGGCTTCAGGGCATTAGGGGAAACAAATCTTGAGAGACCTTTAGGGTGTAGGTCATGGTGGGCTTTGGGCAGCAGGATTATGGGGATCTGAGTGTTATTTTACCCTGGGATTAATAGCAAATGGGCACAGTCAGGATTGTGCAAAGAAGGTAGTCCCCATGGAGCACCTTTGTTCTGGTATCAGCAAAGTGCTAAGATGGTTGCTGGGTAGACAGAGGTGCATTTGGAAGAACAGGGAGCCCTGCAGGAAGATTCCACATGGGCATTGACATCATGCATGAAATCAGAGCGCTTGCAGGAGGAAAGAAGGGAGCCCAGGGCTGAGCCCTGCAGGCTTCTATCATCAAGGCCAGAGGGAGGGACTAGGAGAAGGAGGAGTGGCCTCGGGAAGACTGGGGGGAAACGGAGGAGTGAGGAGGAGAAGCCAAGGGAAGAAACCTTCCAGGGAGGAGGCAAATAGGCACCTCTGCCAAGCAGTTGTTGTGGTGAGGGTTGGCTGAGCGGAGGCTGCTGGTGATTAAGGGCCTACTGTGAGGGCTGGCAGTAGAAGCCAGGTCTGAGTGCCCTCAGGGAGGAATAGGAGAAGCAAGTGAAAGCAGGCTTTCAAGAATGTTGGCTGTGAAGGGGATGGAGAATGTGGATGATTCAGTGGGGTTTGGGGGACACTTTTCATTTATGGTGTGGAAAAGACCTGCTAGGAAGACATAAATGTTCTTGCAAATGATAGCATACTGTAGTAAAAACTGACAAGGTTCCGAAGAGGCAGGAGGAAGTGGGTTTCAGATCACCACAGTGGGGCCCCTGTGGTCATGGGAAGGACCTTCCCTCTCTGTGTGTTCCACAGTTGTGAATTCAACAAGCCATGGACAAAAAAAATTTGGAAAACAGTTGCGTTGTACTGAACATGTGCAGACTCGTTTTCCATGTCATTATTCCCTAACAGTACAGTGTAACTGTTTACACAGCTTCTGGGTTGTGTTAGATGTTAAAAGAGATGATTCAGAGTATGCAGGAGGATGTGTGCAGGTTCTAAACAAATATAAGGCACTGCAGCACGCATAGATTTTGGTGTCTGAAAGCAGTCTTGGAACCCCTCTCCCCAGATACCGAGGGCATCTGTATACAGATTCTGTTCCCAGAGTGTATGTGTCAGTACAAACTCAAACATCACAGCAGAAGCTGTATTTCTGTAATAGCTATTGCAGTGTTTCTTCAACTTTTTTTAACCCTATTACTGCCTTCTAAGGAGAAAAGTGAAAATGAACTATGTGCATTTATTAATTAATTCAAGGTCTTTAAATTTCACTTCAATGACATAAGTTAGTGAAGAGTACAGTTTTGCCAGGTAGCATTGAACTTGGAAGGGCTTCAGATCACTGTACTATCTAGAATTGTTTGTCCAGTGCATTTGTTGGCTAGGGCTCCCAAAGCGAAATTCCGCAGACTGGGTGGAATTATACCATCAAAATCTGTTTTCTCCTAGTTCTGGAGGTGGGAAGTGTAAGAATCAAGTGTGAGCAGGTTTGGTTTCCCCTAAGACCTGCCTCTTTGTATCATCGCATGGTCTTTCCTCTGTGCCCATCCGTCTCATTGTCTCTGTGTCCAGATTCTGCATCCCCCTCAGAAGGACACTGCTGAGATCAAAGTTAGACTTCATTTCACCAGCGTCATCTCTGCAGAAGCTGTATCTCCACATATATCTTGAGGTCCTGAGTGTTAGGGCTTTACCATGAGAATTCTGTGGGGAAACAGTCCACAGCCCCTCACAGGAACTTCCTTTTTGTTCCCTTAGGGTCACTACTGTCCTTTTGCAAATGTATAAGCAAATTGATTGCTTTGTATTTTTAATACTGGATTGAGGACCAGGGATGTAAAGCTGCATTCTTTTATTGAGCACCTAGTGTGTGTTAGGCACCAAGCCAGGCTCTCGGAATATGGCTAAGTCTTTTAGGAACTCTCAGACAACATAAACTACAGTACTGTCATAGTATGTGAGAGATATATTCCTAACAGATTGAGATGTTGAATAACCATTTGTTGAATAAATAATTGAAGTGGTAAAGTGACTAATTTTGTTGAAAGAAGGTTAGAAAAAACTTCACAGGAAAGGTGATGCTCCGGGGACTTCTTGTGGAATGAGTCAGCTTTCTGAACATCGCAGAGGGCGTTCTAAGCAAAAGAACAACTGAATCAGAGGCATGAAGGAGTGAAAAATGCATGACTCATTGGAACACTCATGAATAGCACAGTATGTGAAAACCTTAGGGAGTATCATGGGAGAATAATGAGATGTGGAGCAAGACTCTGAAGGATCTTCAATATGGCTTGGCAAAGAGACTTGAATTTTTTCTTTAAGCGATGGAGAAAATAGCAAAGTGAGCAGGAATGTGACACTCAAAGAGGCCATTTCAGTGCTCAGACCTTGACCTCCAGAAGGGCCATTCATATCCTAGATGTGAGCCAACATGGGGTAGCTTGTAGAGATGCAGAGGCCAGCTCCCTCCCCCATGAACCACCTCAATTCACACTTCTATGCACAGACAGACCATGGCCACATTTTTTAATGCACATACTCATACCAGCTTCTGCTGTACCTCTTCTCCACCTTAGAATGTCCCAAAGCTGACTTCTCTGCCCATCTACCACTCTGAGATACCTAATCCTCCATCTCTCATGCAACTTAGAACCTCACCTAGAAGGCATGGAGGGGCCAGTGGAGTGTGCACACTTGGCCTGGCCCGTGGGGATGCTGTGAAAGAAGAGTGTGTGGGCTTCCGCTGGTAAAGCTATACCCCATGTCCATTCCCTTCAGCAGAGCTTTCATGGTGTGCAACACATAATAAACTACAATTTTCATTGAAGAAAGGAAACCTTTTCCCAGTTTGCACAAAAATAAATTTAATGGGTCATGACAGTGAAAGTGATATGGTTAGGCAGTTGCTTTAGAAGAATAATCCTAGGGGCCAGATGGAACCAAAATTATACAGGAATTGGGACATCATGGAGGTGGCCAAGAAAGCAGAATATATTTTTCTACTTTGCTGAAAGAAGCAGGAATCCCTGGGCACGGGACTTGGGAATGAGAGAAGCATGTAAAACATACAGCGGTCCACTGTGCAGAAAGATCATTCACAAGCATGGCTTCCTTTCCTTTTCCTTTTCCTCTTGTGTTTGTAGACCCTCCTTGATGACTTTCATAGTGGGGGATACTTTAAGGGCAATAATACCCCCTGCTTCTCCCAAAAATCATATGTTTGTTATTTTGCAGCTTTGGGATTTTATTTAGATTCAACATTTTAGCACCATGTTGTTCAGGAGTGCAGGCCCAAGAATGTCAGCCAACTTCACCCAGATGAGTCTATCTTAAGATTCTTGACGTCCCTGGGCTGTTAAAAGCCCACAGCTCCAGGCCGGCGCCGCGGCTCACTAGGCTAATCCTCCGCCTTGCGGCGCCGGCACACCGGGTTCTAGTCCCGGTCGGGGCACCGATCCTGTCCCGGTTGCCCCTCTTCCAGGCCAGCTCTCTGCTGTGGCCAGGGAGTGCAGTGGAGGATGGCCCAAGTCCTTGGGTGCTGCACCCCATGGGAGACCAGGAGAAGCACCTGGCTCCTGCCATCGGATCAGCGGGGTGCGCCGGCCGCAGCGCGCTACCGCGGCGGCCATTGGAGGGTGAACCAACGGCAAAAGGAAGACCTTTCTCTCTGTCTCTCTCTCTCTCACTGTCCACTCTGCCTGTCAAAAAAAAAAAAAAAGCCCACAGCTCCAGAAGGTGAAGCAATGCTCACGCTTCTACAGGGTATCGTATGACTATGGAAATGACTGAATGAAAGAGCTAAATGACCATTTTGTTTTGGTGAGCTGGGATGGGCCCTAGACTGGTATTCGTTAGTACATTCTGCATAAAGCTTCGAGGTCAAGCAAGGCGCTAATTGGACTGACTGTCCCAACCGTCCTGAAAGTTTGTTCCTGCTGTACTCTTCTGAGAGAAGGAAATGGAAGAGTCCATTTGCCTAGGGTATTGGAAACATTTGTGTTATGGTCACAGGTAGAGAAAGTCTCAAACATTCTTCACTCTGGCACCTTCATTTTATTGGTGAGGGAGTTAAGTAAGCCCCAGACAGGCTGTGACTTAGCTGAAAGGACATAGCTATTTGGTGGCTGCTGGCCAGAATCCTGACTCCAAATTCAGGATTTTCTCAATTAATAGATTATCTACCACTCTGTCCTTAGAAAGCAAGTTAAAACCACATGCAGTAAAAGGGAAAGATAAAAAGGAGTGAAACAATTTAGGTAAAACATCTGATAACTTTATTTGAACTTTAAATTACAGAGATGGTGAACAGGAACTATAAAAATCAATCAATGAAGATATAGAAAACTTAGGGCCAGTGAGGAAGCTTCCCCTTTGTGATGTAAATCAGTATAGAATTGCCTAGATGTAGGCCATCTTTTAACTCAGAAGGGTCTTGTAAACCAGTAATAAATGTGCTTTCTATTTTCAGTTTCAGCTAACCTCTATAAATTAGAAAAATAAATGGATACTGGTGAATCTGAAGCCTGCAGAGCTCCTTGATAGGTCTTCCCCCAAGAGCTAGATATAAGTCTGTGTTTGTGTGTTCAGAGGGTAATATATCTAGGATGTGCATTACAAAGAAACAAAATACAAATTTTTTGGTTCCCAGAGGTCTAAGATCATTCCCACTTCTTTAGATTGTATCAAATAATTTATAAGAACTGAAACTGATAAAAGACAGTGTGACACCCCATAATTCAATACAGGAACTCACAAAAGATCTCTGGAACCAGTTTGGTTTTCTAATGTATTAACAGTTTGTGAAGAAAGGAAGGAAGCCAGATCATATACATTTAAAAGTGTGCACAGATGCACCCAGAACCCACAGAGATGTATTTCCCTTTGTAGGCATTTGATTACATTGGCATATTACAAAGGGCTGAGAAAATGGAAGAAGAGAGATTGCAATGGGTGGAGCGCTTATTTTAGAACTGGATTATCCAGGAAACACAAATTGAAAAGAACACAGTAAGACATTGTGTCTCAGGTCTGTGACTGCTTGCACCTGTGGTGGGGTGCGCTTCAGGGCCACGTCTTCCCTACTGCCTGGGGATTATGGTTTTGCAACTTCCCAGGAGTGGTCAAGCCTTGGCAGACTTGTGAGCATTTTTGACACCTGCTGGACTTTCTGCATGTCACCACCTTCTGTTTATTGATTTCAGGTTTTTTGGTTTTTATTTTTTTAAATACGTTGAAATTCGAAGTGTGAAAGGACAAAATTACAATTTAAATATCTTAGTTGGCTTTATTTTCCACTCTGGAATCCGGCACACTTTGTTCTGTAAAATAAGTTGTTCCAGTGAAGTGAATATACAAGGTTGGTTTTAGACAGAGAAGGCTGAAGAAGCAGGAATGAAAATCGGAAAATGATCGTTTCAACTTTAATTTCCTAGTAAGGGGAACAGGAAAACAGAACAATAGAAAAACAACTGGTTAACATCAAGTTTCTTTAGCCTGCTTTTTGTACCTAAGGACAGGTAGATGGAGAACTTCAGTGACCTGAGCACTAACACTGGCCTGTTGGGGAAATCTGCCTGGTGTGCTGTTCTCTCATTCTGATATCTCAGGTCAGACGAGCAGCTCAGTTTTAGCTTAGTAATGTGGAACTTGAGCATGAGTGACTCCATTTTCGTTTTTAGCCTGGTCTGTTGGGGCCTTGTATAGGACTTTAGTCCAAAACAATGGCCTCCTACAGTTTTTATTTAGCACCTTATGCCACATCTGCTGTATTCCTCACATTTCTTTATGTTTTTATGCCAGCAATGTAAAGGTGACCTTCAGTGTTGCTTTGGAAATTAGAGTAAAGTGTCTGTTTCTCTAATACAGTGGATCTTGACTCCAACGGCAAATTAGGATCACCTGGAAGATATTTTGACCATTACTGATGAAATACAGATGCCTGGCCCCAGGACTAGGAGAGTTTGAATGGTCAAGGGTGGGGCCTGTGGCATCAGGGTTTTTTGGTTTGTTTAATTTTTGTTTTCTCCAGAGAGAAAACTGGGTAGAAAGATCTCTCCTGTGTTAGTTCACTCCCTAAATGCCTGCAACAGTTGGGCTTGGGTCAGGCCAAAGCCAGGAACCTGGAACTCAGTCTGGCTCTACCACAGGGGTAGCAGAGACCCAAATATTAGCACCATCATCTGCTACTCCCGGAGTGCACTTCAGCAGGACACTATTATTAGAAGTGGGCTGGGACTGAAACTTAGACACTCTGATCTGAGATGCAGGCCTCCAGAGATGTGGCACCAAATGCCTGCCCTGACATTAGCATTTTTAAACTGTGTAGTCATGGTGGAACCCATTGCTGAATCACCTTCCTCCTGCACACAATGCCCTCAAATTAAACCCTGCAAATTAATCAGCAAATTCCAACAATTCTAGAAGTTCCACAGAATTACAGTTGTTAATTGAAAGACAGGTACATCAGCTTAGTGTATACTGTTTAAAGTAGTTGAAATCTGGGAATATCTTTCCAAGTGCGTATTAACCATAGTATGTCTCCAAGGATGTTACAGATTTATTTTTAGGGGCATGAGTTTGATGCACTGGTTGGGTTGCCACTTGGGATGCCTGCATCTCACGTCACAGTGTCTGTTTCCAATTCTGGCTCCTCTGCTTCTGCTGCAGCTTCCTGCTAATGCATATCCTGGGAGGAAGCTGGTAAGAGCTCAGGTACTTATGTCCCTGCCACCCATGCCGGGGATCCAGATGAGTTCCAGGTTCCTGGCGTAGCTCTGGCTGTTGCAGGCAGTTGTGGAGTAAAGTATTTGGAGGATCTCTATATTTGTCTCAAATAAATCAAATGAATCAGATAAAAATTATTTTAAAAGAGCCTTTCTTTTAAAGAAAAGATTAGTTTTGAGTTGTAATGACTTCACATAGGGAAAAAAATATCTTTGATGCTTGTCCTCTGTAAGTCTTACTGTTCTCCTTTAAATGTACTGAGCATATCGTTTTAGGAAAACACTTGTATTGTTGACGTGAGCAGTCTCTGACTTTGTACCCAAGACAGGGTTGCAGCTAGCGTACAACAAGTGCATTCACAACCTTTGTGGAAGATGATGAAATAAACCTTCAGGGAAGGAACTTTTCTAAAGACACTTAACTTTTAACAACTGTGGATTGTGGGTTTTGTGATTAAAAGAAAGTGGTCACTGAGCTGTGTATGTTTAATTCTGTGGTTTCCTTTGATCTTTGTCTGCCTCTGAGTATGCTGGCACTGTTTCTGTCCTATAGGCCCAGCAGCTGTTGGAAATACCATGCATGTTTGCTGTGAAGTGGGTGGTAATTTCATGTACAATAACCGCTGATTGGATTGCCCAGGGTTGAGTATATTTTAAATTAGTCTTTCCACATAAAATTGGGTAGATTGGAGAATTTGCTCCAATTGCCAGAGATTACTTGTAAGAGTGCAGCATGCTAGCCACAGTTGCTGCCCCAGCAGCTGGGCATGGTATGTGAGCTTGAACACCCAGGAAGCATTTTATTGTTGGAATAGTGCATGTTGCTGGGAGGAGAGAGCCTATTTTGAAGAGAACATAAATTGGCCATTTGGGAAAGAAATGAACACAGACCTTAAACCTTGTGATATGAGATTTTTTTTTTTTTTTAATTTGAAAGGCAGAATTAGGGAGAGAGGGAGGGAGGGAGTGGGAAGCACTGACCTTCCATCCACTGGTTCACTCCCCAAATAGCTACAATGGCCAGGGCTGGGCCAGGCCAAAGCCAGGAGCCAGGAACTCCAAATGGGTGCAGGGACCCAAGCACTTGCGTCATCTTCTGCTGCTTTCCCAGATGCATTAGCAGGGAACTGGATTGGAAGTAGAGCAGCTGGTACTCGAACCAGTGCCCTTAAGGCCAGCTGTGCCACACGCTGGTGCCCCGATGTGAGATTTTGTGAAACTCCCGCTTAGACCTGACTGAGGTCTCCCTCGCTACATTCACAGTGTTACCTACATTCATTTTAACTGGCTCACCAGAGATGGGTCTGAGTTCTAATCTGTGTGATTTCCTCTGAGTACACAAATTAGAATTTAGATTCTAACACTAACACAGTGTTTGAAAATCTTCCCCCAGAGTCCCTCTTGTCCCTGGCACTCCTGGCTGCTTGTGAAATGGAGAAGGTTTCCCTGGGATTTTTATCTCCAAAGGGATGAGCTTCTGGGAGCCATCTTGTGTGAAGAGTAAACATTTTCCTGTTGTCTTTGTGTGACAGACGACTACCTAAAATGTTAATGTTGATGCATATTTTATCTGCGTTTGTAATTAGAGCTTGGCTCCGGAGCAGTGATTAGAGGTCCTCTTTGCCTGTTGCAGTCTTTGTGCACTGTTGGGAACAGGTGGCTCTGGCTGGCTTGATTGCCGCTCCTTTTCTGGTTGGGAAGTAACCCTTGAAAGCAGTGCTTCTGCCTCTTTTCAGATCCCTGTGAATGGCAGGGAGCCTTGCCTCCTTTTCAGAGTTCTTCTAGTCACAGGGATAAGTGGTGGGCGGGGTGCTGCCTAATGATGGCTCTGATCATGTAAAATAGCCTCTGATTAAAGAGCAGCTCAGTGGGGCCCGCCTGGGTACATTATTTTCTCAGGGAAGCACATTACTGGGGTGAGGTTGAGGGAATTCTCTTTCATATTCAGGAGATTAATTGTACTCATCAGAACACCTTCAGTTAGTTAAAAGCAATTTATAATGTGCTTTTCTGATTTCAAGGGAAAAAATGGCAATAAAAACACAAAACAAAAACAAAACAAAAAAAGCCTACGTCAGCTTAACCATCTCAGAAGCCCAGCATTAGGCCTATGGACAAACATCCCTTTGGGCTATGGCAGTAGTTATGCCCTTGACTTTTGAAGGATGGACCCCTACCCCTTGAGTCTTCACAAGTGACTGCAAAAGAGATTCATTTAAAATTTTTTAAATTACTTATTTTTATTATTTTTTTGAAATACAGAAAAAGAAGCAGGGATAGATGGAGAGAGATTTTCTTTCTGTAGCTTCACTCCTCCAAAATGCCCACAACAGCTAGGATTGCCTCAGGATGAAGCCAGGAGCCCAGATCTGAATCCAAGTCTCCTATATGAGTGTCAGGGACCCAAATACTGAACCATCATCTGCTGTCTCCCAAGGTCTGCCTTAGCAGGAAACTGGATTGGAAGTGGAGCCAGGACTCCAGCCAGGCACTGGCTAGATGTGGGCATCCCAAGTGCTTTGTTAACTTCGGCACCACAGCCTACCCCTAGACTTTTTTCCTAGATTTAAATGTATTCATGAAGATTTCCTGTAAAGTTGCAGAAGGAAGTAGTTTGTGTTTTCCCTCTGATCTTGCCCCATCTACTAGTTACTTACCAGCCAAATCGCACTGCAGACCTCAGATTAGGCCTACGCAGAATTTAACATTTCAGACTAAAGCTAATGTTTGAGTGGGAAAGCTAGGAATGTCATTATGTCTTATGGATCCCCCAGCCCACCTCCTCAAAATGGAAAAGGGGCTGTCCTTTGAGTCTTGCTCTATCAGTCTGCCAGGACAGGATCTATTCTTCCACATGTGTAACTGCATTGAAATCCTAAAACTGTGATAGGCTTCTATTAAGACTCTTTGGCTGATAACTTTGCAACGGGTTGGCAGTGGACACTGTTGCATGGGTTTTTCTGCACACAGTCAACACTTGAGAAATGGCTAATGCACAGTTCTAGCAGATCGGCTCTGGGTTTCAGTTTATTCTGATGATTGAGCTGATTACTACACTGAGCTATCTTAGTGTCACCAACATGATTTTGCATTTGAAAATCAAAGACGTGATTTGGCTTTATCTGGAAATGTAGCCGTTAATAGAAGTTATGAGAAGCCCTTCCCTGGGGCTCGGAAAGAGCTTGTTCTTCAAGGCTACAAGCCTTGCCATCACTGCACATGGGAAGCCAGAGGGTCCAGCTCTGTAAGTTGCTGTGTTTTCAGATTTTACACATCTTTGTTCTTTGATTCTTGGCTGAAAGCAAAGATTCCGGCTTGGCTTGGCTTGTGGTTGCCCTTGTACCCAGGCCCTTCTCCAGCAATTCTGCATGAAGACAGTGGCCTTTCATAGTCAACAGTACTAACCCTGAATAGAGAAACCTCTCCCCTGACACAGTGGGACCTTCCTTCTGGAAAAGGAACACCGTATGTCCAACATAAAAATGAATTTCTGAAAATCCCTGCATAGGACTCAACTGACTGCTACTTATGGGATTGTCAGGATTAGAACACAGAGCTTGCAAGGGACTGTTAACAAAACTTAAGACAAATTTAACAGAATTTATTTGAACAAAGAATGATTGCCAGATTGAGCAATCCGCAGTAAACAGAAGAGGCACAGGGAACTTTGTTGCACATTGCAGACAGACCTCATCTGTAGATGGGAAAAAAGGAACTGAGGTGCAGAAGGAGCTTGCTTGGTCTCAGCTGGGCATCTGTCTTATTTGAATGTGATTGGATCAGTTGGCAGACCATGATTTGTTGAGGTCGGCTGCTGTGATTGGCTGTTCCAAAAATGTAAACCTAAGTTAGGCTTTTGTTAACACACTAAATTGGGCTATAATTTATCACAGAGGGACTCAAAAACACTGAGCAGTGTTAGGCCAAATTTAGTTTAATTTAAAAGAACAAATACTTAAAAATGATTTGCTGCAAATCTGAAATCCAAATTTAAGTAGGCGTCCAGTATTTTATCTGGCAATCCTACGTTTTGGTAGTTTTCTAAAGTTAAGAGAGAAATAACCGGCTGATATTTAATTGAGTGAGGGATGCATCGCAGTGGTTTCAGAGTACTCCATTTGAGGAAAGTTGACCTCAGTCCAGTTCACAATTAACTAAAAATTCCAAAGTTATGCTAGAAACAGGGACAAATGGATAAAAATACATTGACAATAGTAGAAGCAAGGCATGTAGAAGACAAACATATTCCTCCTGACATTGAGAGATGAAAAATAGTTTATTACAACTGAAAAGATCTGTATGGATTACTTAGTATGATGTCTTCATTTGCACTGGGAGGAAATTGGAACTAAAGTATTAAGAGGCTAAGTTGCCTGGCCACATTTGTGTTATCAGTAAGGGGCAGAATGGAGACCAGAACCTTCATTTATGAAAACCAGAACAGTAACACGTTGATAGACCATGACTTGAGAGTCAACACACATAAAAATCAAGTACTTTTGATAGTGAAGACTTCTAAAGAGGGCTTCCTTGTGTAGAAATGTTTAGTGCAGAAATCGAAACCACAACTACCAAAAAACCCCTCTCAATTTCAGTAACCATATTTTTCTTGAGTATGTTCTTCCAAACATGCTCTTATTTGGTCTGCCTATAAACTATGGGAATTTGAGTTAAGTGATTTCAATGGTAACTTTTAAGTTTGTGACTTAAAATCTGTTTTTTTTTTTGACAGGCAGAGTGGACAGTGAGAGAGAGAGAGGCAGAGAGAAAGGTCTTCCTTTGCCGTTGGTTCACCCTCCAAAGGCCGCTGCGGCCGTCGCGCTGCAGCCGGCGCACCCCGCTGATCCGAAGGCAGGAGCCAGGTGCTTCTCCCGGTCTCCCATGGGGTGCAGGGCCCAAGGACTTGAGCCAACCTCCACTGCACTCCCGGGCCACAGCAGAGAGCTGGCCTGGAAGAGGGGCAACTGGGACAGAATCTGGCGCCCTGACCGGGACTAGAACCCGGTGTACCGGCGCTGCTAGGCGGAGGATTAGCCTGTTCAGCCACGGCGCTGGCCCTAAAATCTGTAATTTAAGTTTCTTTCAAGGAATTTTCAGTCTTGTTAATACAAGTTATACTTAAAATAGAGATTATTATAAAAATTTAGCAAGTTCAGAGTCGGTGAACTCAAGGGACTTCCATAGCCTAGACAGCTCATGGCAAGAGCCTCGGGTGATTGGTGATGCCATAAATAAGAGTGCCAATTCTTAAATCAACAATGGGAGTCACTGGGTACAGGCTCCCCACATAGGATCTCTGTCCTTAATGTGTTTTACTATGAAACTTAAAAACAACACTACTAGTCAAACAATACCCTATACCTTGTGCGGTTGTGTGAGGGCAGCCTGTTGAAATCCTTGCTTAGTATATACTAAGTTGATCTTCTGTATATGAAGGTAATTGAAAATGAAACTCGATGAAAGGCGGGATGGGAGAGGGAGTGGGAGAGGGGAGGGCCTCGGGAGAGAGGAAGGTTGGGCGGGGGGGAGCCAAACAATACAAAAGTTGTACTTTGTAAATTCACATTTATTAAATAATAATAAAAAATTAAGTTTAATTGACTAAGTTAAAATGTAAAAATTAATTTAAAATTTAATATGTTTGGGGCTGGTGCTGTGGCGCAGTAAGATAATCCTCTGCCTGCAGCACCAGTATCCCATATGGGCGCTGGTTCTAGTCCCGGCTGCTCATCTTCCAATGCAGCTCTCTGCTGTGGCCTGGGAAAGCAGTGGAGGATGGCCCAAGTGCTTGGGCCCTGCACCTGCGTGGAGAGACATGGAAGAAGCTCCTCACTTTGGATAAGCTCAGCTCCAGCCGTTGCAGCCATTTGGGGAGTGGGCCAGCGGGTGGAGGACCTTTCTCTCTCTCTCTCTCCCTCTCACTGTCTGCAACTCTACCTCTCAAATAAATAAAATCTTTAAAAATAAATAAAATTTAATATTTGATGCAGGAAATGTCATGAGTAAGGACAGGGATTGTACTGTTATATTAACTGCAGTGAATCTTCCCAGAGAACATAAATTGAACTCAACCTATAGAAGGCAGAAGAATGTGAGGTCTAGATTGTGCGTGGGGAGATAGCAGAGGTAGGAAAAATATGAACAAGGTACCAATATTAATATCAATCATGGAACATTCTAGAAACCAACTATTGGCTATAGTTTAAAAATTGTGATTTGAAATATTGTGAAGTAGCATGACTACCACTTATATCTTCTTGTCTTTTACCTGCCCCTGGTTCTTCCGTAATTGTTGTTGAACCCTTCACACTGGCTTGTCTATTCCCTTTCTCTCTCTTCTAAGGAAGCCTTTAAAAAAAAAAGTTTTGTTTATTGAAAAGGCAGAGTTACAGAGAGAAAGAGATATCTTCCACCCACTGATTCACTCCCCAAATAGCAGCAATGGCCTGGGCAGAGTCAGATCAAAGCCAGGAGCAGATGCTTCATCTGGGTCTCCCACATAGATACAAGGGCCCTAGCACTTGAGCCATTTTCCACTGCTTTCTCAGGCTTGTTATCAGGGAGCTGGATCAGAAGTAGAGCAGCCAGAACTTGAACCAGTGCCAACCAGCGCCCATATCGGATGCTGGCATTTCATGCAGCAACTTAATCGGCTAAGCCACAATGCCATCCCCCTAAGGAAGTCTTTTTAAAGCCCTAAAGGCCTGTTTGATAGAGGATAAGTTGCCAAAGGAATCCATTTTGTGATATGGCCAGAATATGGCTAAATAAGGTTGTTGGAGAGAGGCATTTGGCAAAGTGAGTTAAGCCACCACTTGGGATGCCTATATCCTATATCAGGATGCTAAGGATCAAGTCCTACCTCTGCTTCCAATCCAGCTTCCTGCTAATGCATATTTGCAAGGCAGCAATGGTACCTTAAATGCTTGGGTCCCTGCCATCCACATGGAAGACCCAGATGGAATTCTGGGCTCCTGACTTTGGCCTGATCGAGCCCCATCTATGCCAGTATTTAGGGAGTGAACCAGCAGAAGGAACATGAATCTCTCTCCTACCTGCTTTCTCTCCTCTCCCCTCCCCCATCTCTCTCTTTCTCTCCCTTTCAAATAAATAAAATTCATGAACTGAAAAAATTCATTTCACTTCTCCCATGCATGTCTTATAGAGATTTTCAGTTCATTTGAGATCTTTCCTTTTATCTGTTGTTCTGTGCCTCGTACACAGGAGGTGTTTAGTCACATGGTTTGTTCTGAATTATTTGTTCCATATGCTTGAAGGTTGAGTTTGACTATTAAGATGATGGGAAAGAAATGGAAATGCTCTTTGATGAAAGAGACCTTCTTTTAGTCGTCTTCTTTAAAAATCCCCCTTGCATTTGCAGCATTGCAAGGACCATACAGCAGCTCTCAGCAAGTGTGTATTTGAGCGGTAGACTGGATAGCTGGAGGAATCCATCTGTAGGTCATGCATGCCAAACTCCTGGTTTTGTGAGTGGGAGAATGAGATGCACAATGGATATGAACAGATTTTAGCCCTTAGAGCCTATATCTCCTCACTCTGAAGCGTGTTCTTGGTTTTTGTTTTTAGGAACTCATTCTTATTTTTGCTTGGCACTACAGGAGACATTGCCTGGGTCCAAGGCATTTGATTACCTGTCTCTGACATCCTTTCCCCTTTTCTGGCATAGGAATTAATTAGAAGGAGCACCTAGGGAACAGAGGATGTGGTAGCGTCTTAATCCTGCACTGAAAATTCACCTAATTTTTCTAAGTGTCTGTTTCCATGTCTGCAAATGGGGTGGGCATGGAATTTAGCACCATGTAAGCCCTAGGTCCCTTCAAATTGTATTCAGCAATCCAGTGGCTTCTAATTCTGTTACTGTTTTTAGGATCCAAGATTGTTCCATTCTAGGCCGGCGCCGTGGCTCAACAGGCTAATCCTCCGCCTTGCGGCGCCAGCACACCGGGTTCTAGTCCCGGTTGGGGCACCGATCCTGTCCCGGTTGCCCCTCTTCCAGGCCAGCTCTCTGCTGTGGCTAGGGAGTGCAGTGGAGGATGGCCCAAGTCCTTGGGTCCTGCACCCCATGGGAGACCAGGATAAGCACCTGGCTCCTGCCATCGGAACAGCGCGGTGCGCCGGCCGCAGCGCGCTACCGCGGCGGCCATTAGAGGGTGAACCGACGGCAAAGGAAGACCTTTCTCTCTGTCTCTCTCTCTCACTGTCCACTCTGCCTGTCAAAAAAAAAAAAAAATTGTAAAAAAAAAAAAAAAAAGATTGTTCCATTCTCATTCCCTCTTAAAAATGTCTCCGTGTTTTTTGCTGAAGGAAGAAGGGTGAGGGTGAGTGGGAGTGAGGAAGGCAGCAAAGGTGGTGGTTCAGGAGGCAGAGCTGGTCTACAGTGTGGTACAGCCCCAGGGGTTTCTGCTCTCCTGCCTTCATTCTCTAGAGGTAGTATCAGACACAAAAAGCACCCAACCTGGGAGTCAGCAGATTGCCTGGAGATAAAGATGCCTGAGTCTCATATTAGATGCTTGGGTTTGATTCCTGGCTGTGGCTCCTGACTCCAGCTGCTTGCTTGTAGACCCTGGGAAGCAAAGGTGATGGCTCAAGTAATTGGGCTCCTGCCACCCAAGTGGGAGACCTGGATTGTGCTCCTGGCTGCAGCCCAAGCCTTTGTAGGCATCTGGGGAGTGATCCAGCAGATGGGAACTCTGGCTTTCTGATCCTATAACCCTACTCCATCACTTCCCACCTGCCTGTTAAAACAAAAAACAACTGAATAGGAAGCCCATAGGCATTTCCGCAAGAATCTTTTTGGTGTTGGGTACCCTGTCTTCAGTTCTTATTTTGTTGTGGTCCAATTTGTTTGGTGTCTCAGTGTCCATGTAGCATAGGAACACAGAGAGACCAGCTCTTCAAGAGTGTCACCAGCAGTGGAGTGGAGGCTGGTGATGAGGCCACAGCAGCCCCTCTGGGGGGAGAGAGAGAGACAAGTGCCCTCTTTACCTCTTCTGAAGTGCTGAGCCTCCTCAAAAGAATGTGTGTGTGTGTGTTGTTGTTGTTGTTGTTGTTGTTTTCTAGAACGAAAAGTCTACACTTTGGGCTACAGCCCTGACATAGAAAGGCTGAGCTTGACCTATTTCCTTAGCTGGGAGTGCCTTGCATTGTCCTCTCAGGCAGCATGAAAATCCTTGAACTGGGAAACTGACAGCTGCAATCAGACACTTGCATTGAGGGAGGCATCATGAATTTTAATAGCAGAGCTGCTGCTGGATGAGGCTGGGAGAGGAGGGAGAGCAGAGCCAATTCACACAAAGGAGCAGAGGGCGTTTGTTACATGTGCAGCCCACAGCAGTGATGAGAGGAGTATTCCAATTATTTATCCCACAGCCATGTTGCTGATTTAAGAGGGAAGGGCTGCTGAACTCTCCTGCAGTGGGAAGGCTTATGAATCTTCCGTGATGATTAAGCCCACTGTACCGGAGCCAAAAGAAGGTGGGTATATCTCAAGCTGACTTGTGGGCAGTGGCGGTGCTCGATACCGCACCTCGGCCATACCCAGGAAATGAGCCCTGGGAGCCGCAGTCACCATTAGGCAGATAAAAGTGCTTCCCGCACAGCGCCACAGGCAGGTGCGGACACACGTGCACACCCGTGCAGCTGTGGGGCCAGCCAGCTTCAGGACGGCCTTCCTCTCTGTCACAGCGCTTCCCCTTCCAGGAGCCTCACAGCAGCATCCTGTTTGTCCTGGCCTGGAGGTGCTGGAATCTGTCCCCATTGCCAACCCTCTCCCATGAAGTGGCTGCTGGGTGGAGTGGATGTTCCCATGCTGGTCCACCAAGTGTGAATGTAAGGCCTTCAGAAAGGTCAAGGAAAATGTACATGATGAAAAACTATGCAAAATGAACTTTGGGGGAGACCCCGTCCTAGAGGCAGTGCTGCTGCTTGTGTGACATAGTCCTGTCCACTCCTTTCAAAGTGTTCTGGCCATGCCACGCCCAGGCCAGCCATGTTTATTGGAAGCTAGGGCTGCCCTTTGAGAATGAGTGCCACTGACAATCTGCTTTGTTCTTATGTCTAGATAGCTATACTTTATTTTAGAAAGGGGCCTGGGTCTCTATTTAAATGAGAACATAGTCATTTCTGAATTGCACCTTTCTGAATACATCAGGAAATAATGCATTGTTTAAATGAAGATGGCGCTTAATACAGGACAGGTTTGCTCCTGCAGTGCCTCTGTTGGTGAGAGCATGTAGCCCAGTAAAGATGGTTATCTGTGAGGGCCGGCTGGCTTCCCGGCACTGGCCAGGAAAGTGCTGCAGAACCCCCACACACGCCCAACAGCAGCAGCCACTGCTCTCTCCATACTGAAGGCGGAACCAATTTCTTGTTCTAGGATCTCGTCTTCCTCCCGTGGTTGCAGGGAATTCCGTGAGTGTTTCTGCGTGGAGAACTGGGCCTCGGGCCCGGCTGCAGCAGGCACCAGGAGAGATGGAGACGAGGAGCTGCTCTGCCCTTCTCCACCAGTGAGGGATGGAAAGTGGCTCTGCCAGCTTCCCTGCTAGGGTCTGTCACCAGCCAGTGGAAGTGGGCCGTTGCCCCAGGCCTCCCGTATTTCCAAGTGATCACCGAATGAGTTTATGTAGCTGTAATGTGTGAGTGTTTAAATAATGTGTGGCGCTTAGTATAAAATATATCACAATTACTATAGCCCAATTTGGTGTTCTGTTGTGTTTCAGTAAGGTGGAAGGAGTTGTGCCTCTCAGAGCTGGAAAATCCTTTCCCTCCTCAGCTGTAACTTGCTCCTTCCCTGTTCCTTAGCATAGTGTTCCTCTCTGTGGAGGCACCTGGGGTCCCCTTTGTCTTCGCCCTTGCTTGTAAGTTGGGATATTTAAATTGTTGAAGTTGCTAGGGACAGCCCAGCCATGCAGTAGAGGGGAGGTGAATGGAGTTTATTATAGTAATAACATTTACTTACATTTGGGATCCCTCGAGTGTTTAAATCCTTACTACTATGCTGTCGTGCCTCCCTCTCGCTGTCTCTTCACATCTGCTTTTTGCCGAAGCCCTGTGCTTCTCCACAGCCATCTCCATGCATATCCTGGTCATAAAAGCTGCTGCCTCTCTCCGAGGATCTGATACCAGGAGCCCTGAACCTGGAGCCCCCTGCCTGTGTGCTACTCATCCACTTGTGTGTTCAGTGCATGTTCACTGGGTGTCTGTGGTGCAGGTCCACAGCTGGGCTTTCTGGAGAGAACAGCAAGGAAGATCAACACAGTCCTCAGGTGCTGGACGCCCTCCCCATTCTCCCGGAGCTGTGGCAAGGTCTCGCTGAGCAACCATCGCCTCCATCCTTGATAGTCCAGGTGGCCCTTCTCCACCTGCCCCGGTTCCCAGGTTCCCTTGCCACACCATGGGCATCCAAGGGTGACTTGTGTTCAAAATGACAGCGAAACAATGCAGCCACAAACATCTTCCTGCAGAGAGGCTGAGAGGCCTTAGAGCTGTGGGGAGGAAGGGCGTGCTCTAAGTCATTCAGGTGCCAAGATGGATTGGAAAATATCCAAGAAGGAAGGCAGCTCTTCTTTTCAGGCTAAATAACAGCCTTCTTGTTGGGAAGGAATAATCAGTCCCAGCTGGAGGAGAGAGGCCATGTAGCCTTTGCTTTCCATTCACATCTCATCTTCTGACATGAGTTTCTGACATGAGTAGCATTCTTGCCCAGACTTGCGGCCCCAGGGAGGGGACAGTTATTTAAGACAGCTGGCTCCTCACGCAAGGCATATAACTTGATGATAAATGTTAACAGACAACTTCCCTTACTTGCTGATCCCAGTCCTGGTTTAATTGACACCCCTGGAGATTTGGGAAAAAAAAAAAAAAAGGATGTCTCTTTGAAACAATATCGTGTCTCGTGTCTCTGGATGCAAGAAAAAGATAAGAAATGCTACAAGCCTACAGTTCATCAGTGTTTCCCAGCTATGGAAGTCTTCAGGGAGGGATTCCGTCTTGTGCATTCCCCATGAAACAGGAGTTTCCTGTGCCTTTCAGACCCGTCTTGTGTTACAGTGCAGAATAAATCTCCTATGATTTTGTTTTCCTTCCTTGGCTTTGTCTTTGGAAAGACAAAGTTATTGTAGTTATTTTATATCATCTTACAATTTTTTTTCTTGAAAGTTTAGATATAACTCTATCATGAATAATTTTGAGTTTTAGTTATTTAAGAATTCTTTTTTCCAGAGTTACTATTCCTTTCTATCTAGAGCCCTGTTCTTGGGGGTAATCATTATGCCTGAATCTCCAGACCTGGGTGTCAAGCGTTTGCTGCACATTCCGTTTTTATAATTGGAGACAAACTCTGTGGGCAAAGCGTGAATTGATTCAGTTGTCTTTTTTTTTTGTATCTTAGAACTTGGTCACTAAAATTGTTCTAATATAGGGAGTGAACATTTGGCACAGGGTTAAGATGGATGTCTGCATCCCATCCAGGAGTTCCTGGGTTCTAGTCCTGGCTCTGCCTCCAATGTCAGCTTTCTACTAATGTGCACCCTAAGAGGGAAGGGGTGATGGCCCAATCAGTTGGGTCCCTGCCACCCATCCAGGAGACCTGACTGGGTTCTGGGCTACTGTCTTCTGCCTGGCCCAGAGTCTGCTGAACTGGCCATTTGGGGAATGATCCAGCTGATGGAAGATCCGTCTCTCTCTCTGCCTTTTAAATAAATAATAAGTTTAAAAACTTAAAAACTAAAATGCTATAATATAGAAATGAAATTGAACAACCTAGGGATGTATACATTTATTTGAAAGAATTTAGAATTATTGAGGACATGAAGAATTTATATTTTCAGCTTATCAAAAGTAAAAATGTTAATGATAGAATAATAGTTCCTTAAAAACAAGAACTTTAGGAATGGATCTAGGGAATTGCTAATAAAAACTAAGACCTGGTTAGATTTCAAAGTCAGTACTGAATAAAGCAAACAAATTGCAAGATGATATATTTGAGATGATATAACTTACTCAAAATTTTAAAAACATGCTAAACAATAGTGCTGGCTGTTCGTGGACATGTACTTCTATAAAATGAAGCCTCAAAGCATGATTGGAAGGACACATGCCAAATAGTTGATAGTATGTTCCTGGGGTGGTAGAGAAGGAAGGAGGCAGGGGTGGGATCAGGAACAAAAGAGATTTTAAAGTCGGTTTTGTTCTCATCTATTAAAGGGAATTGCAACAAATGTAAAGTACCATTGGTTAACTTGGAGGGACTGGGCATTATTTGCTGTTCTTTGTCATCAAGTGGAGGAGCCAAGACTTGAACCAGTACTCTGATATGAAATTCAGGTATTCCAAGCAGCTTCACCCTCTGCGCTACAATGCCCACCCCAATATTTGCATTTTTTAGAGTGGACCTTGGTAATAACCAGTTATTCTGTTGAACTATTTTTCTTTGAATTCTCCTAAACTAAGTATTCTAAAAATTTGTAAATCAGTTGTATATGTGTTAGTGTAGCAAATTTTGGCTGTATTTCAGGAGCAGGTGTCTTTAAAATAGGAAAATGTAATTGTGGTATTTGCATCAGCCAATAGAAATTTTGCTATTCAAATGGTTCCATAAATGATTCCAGTGGCTAAGTGGGATTTCCATTTCTGAATTGCCACAGGCATGTAACTTATTCAGAAGATTTTTCCAGCTGTAAGAATGAACTCTGCTTCTGCTAAGAAGGCAGCATTGGGAAATTTTTTTCTCATCACTGCTCTTGTGGGATTTTAGTTAGTTTGAAAACGAAAATCCTGTGGAAATAGAAGTTGCTATGGAAACTAAAATTTTATGATGTTTTCTGCAGCACAGAGCTGCCCCACTTATTTGAGATTCAGATCTAACCTACTCACCTGGCTAGGCCACATCATAAAACTGGGAGATAAGCACAGAAAACCATCATCAGACACTGTCAAATTTGGGTGCCAAAGCTTATTTTCTTTCCTACCAATCAAAGGCTCACACCGTCACTCAGTTTACTCTTATTTTTCACTTAAGTTCCCTGAACGTGAAATCTCTCTCCCTAAACCCATGGAAGGTCAAGTGCAATGAATTAAAAGTAGCAGAAGGGCTGCTAGAAGGGATCTGGAGATGGCCTTTTAATCAAGAAGCAAAGGTTCAGGGCTTGATATCAAAGGAGGGGGGGAGAGTTTCATTAAGAGAAAAGGAACGCAAAATGTGGTCTTGATGCCTTTTTAAAATAAGGATATTTCTCCTAGAATTCTAGATAGCCCCACCGTGGCCAAGCCCGGTAACAGTGCTGTATGTAGAGGGTAGGGAGGAGTTGTGCTTCCTGGAGTAAGTGTAGAAATAACTGAGCAAGTGTTCCACACCACCTTTGTCGACGATGCTCCCAGTCTTGAATCTGTAGGGGCAGAAAGAGGGGTGGTCCCTCTCCTGCCCTTCCTAAGAAGCTACAACCAACATCCCTGTACAAAATAATAAGTCAGCAAAGGAGCAACAAAGTGCATTTATTGGATGTTAGTTTTATGTTGCAGGGGAATCTTCAGTCTGAAGACCCAAAGACTCAGCGTGAACTGTCTGCTCTTATGGTTAGTTCTCAGGATGTAGGGACAACAGTGTAGAAATACAATTGGGAGGAAACAGTCCCATCTGCCAGCAACTGAGTGGGAAACCCAGCAAGACCTGGTTGTTTAGAGGCCTGCCTTCCTCCTGGGTAGGGGGCAGCACCTCTCTGGAGTGAGGAGGATCCAATGACCCATCAAACAAGCAGGTTGGAGCATTTCTTTACGGCCAGCTCTCAGACAGAAATGTGGGGGAAGATGAAAGTAATGTTTTCAGGCTGTATGGCTTGCTTTGGGGAAAAAGTTCTAGTTTCCATGACTTGCTGAGGCTGGGAGGGAATACAGTAGGAGACAGGAGGACAGGAGAAGTTCAGAGAGAAACTACTTCAGGGTCTTGTTTTCTGAGCCCCAGCAGTTCCAGCTGTCTTAACTACCTGGGTGTGCTAAACAGGCACAGTAGGGTGGGTTAATCCGATTTTCATGAGAATCAATTCCTGGAAAATGTTGCAAGCTTTGTCCTTGTTTCTTTCTTTTTTTTTTTTTAAACACATAATCTTTATTCACTCACACTCAATTTCTTGGTTTTTTTTTTTGTTTGTTTGTTTGTTTGTTTTGACAGGCAGAGTGGATAGTGAGAGAGAGAGACAGGGAGAAAGGTCTTCCTTTTTGCCGTTGGTTCACCCTCCAATGGCCGCTGCGGCCGGTGCATCTCGCTGATCCGAAGCCAGGAGCCAGGTGCTTCTCCTGGTCTCCCATGCGGGTGCAGGGCCCAAGGACTTGGGCCATCCTCCACTGCCTTCCCGGGCCATAGCAGAGAGCTGGCCTGGAAGAGGGGCAACCGGGGTAGAATCCAGCGCTCCAACCGGGACTAGAACCCGGTGTGCTGGTGCCGCAAGGCGGAGGATTAGCCTGTTAAGCCACGGCGCCGGCCTGTCCTTGTTTCTAAGATGTAAAGGTCACAGTATTTCTTCATATGTATTCATACTCCTAGAATTTCCAATCTGACCCAAATACAGTTCTGTCCTAAAACTATATGACTGCAGCTTGTGCTTGTAATTTGTTTTTAAAAAATAGCCATTTTGTTTGATTATATCAGTTTGAGAACGTACTCCGTGTTCCCTAAGGTGTACAGAGTTGGCCCAACTTGTGCTGATCTTATAACATTACTTAGAAGTCGATACTTAACAACAGCAACAAAGATATAGGCTTACGTACTTGCTACTCATTTACTTCCTGAAAGTAAGGCATAGAAAACTGGCCTGCTTTGGGGGTTTAGACAAGTATGAAAACTTCTCTGACTTACCTCGGTAAGTTTTCCTATGTGTTTTTCATAGATGGCAAATCACACAGCTAATACTTTTTTGGGGAAACAGTGTATGGTTAAATATGAGTCAGTCAGCGTTTGGACCTCAGTTCCTCCTTACTGGCTGTGTGACCTTGAACAGGTGACTTGTGTAACCTTGAGCCTCTGTGTGAAATGGGAGCTATGGCGGTTACTGCAGAAGCGTGTTCTGGGAGCTGAGTGAGAAGGGGTGCGTTGTGTCAAGTGCACTGTTAGCTCTTACGTGCTTGTTATCTTTCTCTTTGCTAGAATAGAAAAAATTTGGATTAGAAAACCTTCACCTTTTCCTTTGGTTCTCACTTGTCTTTTCTGTAACACCCAATGGTTTCCTTTTCATTGTTTGAGGATGACTGAGTCCTAGGGAGCATTTACTCGGGTTCAGCTCCAGTGTCTTCAGAATTAGGGGAACGTGTGGAATTGCTGTCTGGCTAGGTGTCTTCTGACTTCCTCGCCTGCATTCTTTCAGATCTTTGCTCCAGTCTCTCTCCTCTAGTGGAAAGCCCAGGAGTAAGTTTCAACCCTTTTCCTGTAGGAATGAAAACTAAGGAGCACTTCTTACTGGGAGATTAGTTTAGAAATTACCTCTTTCATAAAAAGATGGTCATTGTCTCTTCTTCCAGAAAAGTGGAATTTTTTAAAAATTTATTTGACAGAGTTATAGACAGAGAGAGACAGAGAGGAAGGTCTTCCTTCCGTTGGTTCACCCACCAAATGGCCGCCACGGCCAGCACTGCGCCGATCTGAAGCCAGGAGCCAGGTACTTCCTCCTGGTCTCCCATGCTGGTGCAGGAGCCCAAACACTTGGGCCATCCTCCACTGCCTTCCCAGTCTACAGCAGAGACCTGGACTGGAAGAGGAGCAACCAGGACTAGAACCTGGCGCCTGTATGGGATGCCAGCACCACAGGTGGAGGATTAACCAAGTGAGCCATGGCACCAGCCCCGAAAAGTAGAATTAAAAGATAAGTTTGTTTTGGTGCAAATGAATTTTGAAGTCCACGTATACAGGGGATCTTCAGAATGTTCATGGAAAACACAAATTGTAAAAGCCTAGGGGTCGGTGCTGTGGAATAGTGGGTAAAGCCACCATCTGCAGTGCCAGCATTCCATATGGGCACTGGTTCTAGTCCCAACTGCTCCACTTCCAATTCAGCTCTCTGCTATGGCCTGGGAAAGCAGTAGAAGATGGCCCAAGTCCTTGGGCCCCTTCATCTGCATGGGAGACCTGGAAGAAGCTCCTGGCTTCAGATCGGCACAGCTCCAGCCATTGCGGCCATTTGGAGAGTGAACTCTCTGCCTCTGCCTCTCCGTAACCCTGCCTTTAAAATAAGTAAATAAATCTTTTAAAAAATTTTAAAAGCCTATGCATGGAGTTCAGATTTTTTTTTCTTTTGCACCAAAGCAAACTTGTCTTTTAATTCTATGTAGCTAAATGTTCTGAATTTTTAAGGTCTTGCCATCCTGTTGTTAGAGACATTTTCTGAAGCCGAGTCTTTGGTCTCACAATTCCACAATGAATCTTGTTTGGTGAATAGTCATGCATATGAGAAAGGAAGATGAGCTCCAACATTTTTTTATTGGAACACATAGGGAGTTGTCTGTCGATGCCATTGAGAAGCCTATTACTGTAAATACTGTCATCTCGTAGCTTCAGTTCTGTTTCCATGGCAACATGGCTGTGAGTGCCTGGCTGAAAAGATTTACAGGAAGCTGAAGAACATTGCTATTCTGAGTGGCTTTCTTCTGGCTGTGGGAAGAGGTCCTTCCCTTGCTGAGGGCCAGCAAGCACGGGCTAGGAACAAAGCAGGCTGTTTATGCTGACTGTGATCTGGACCGAGGGTAAAGAAATGGCGAGAATCCAGCCCCTGCTTACTGACCTGTGAATTGGTTTTTCTGGTGGTTGTTCCTAGTATTTTGAAAGGAACAAACAGATTCTTGTCTTAAAATTTCAGATGTAGTTTTCCTGTTAATTTTAAGCAGAACCTTTATTCTAGAGCTAGAACTGGTTAAAAAAAAGGAGGTGCAGGGGTTGAGAGTGTCAGGGGTAATGTTAGTTATGGTGAAGTTAATCTGATTTTATAGCTTTCAAGTATCTAGGTGGGCAGGCTGTTTAAAAGAAGTATCCCCTGCTAGCAATAAAACTAAAGATGAGGGCTCAGGCACCTCTTAGGTCTGTCCTTCTATGTTAAAATTGTCATTTTTATGTGTTTTCTTTACATCTTAAAAAGATTGTATACCTATGTGTTCATAAATAGAAATGTTATACATGGTAGAATATTATTTGAGCGATTCAAAATGAAATGGAGTTTCTTTGTTGGTATTTGATGACTGTAAGGTGGATATCGATCCAGTTGCATTAAATGCCTATACAGCAATTTTAGTTTCAAATAAGAGACATTTATTGGACTTCCTTACTGATTGCCTTCAAATCCTTTCTAGCAGTAAGCTAGAAATATTGTCTTTATTTGTAAAACTACTCTTCAGTAGAGACAACCTTTAGCTGAACTCTGAAAATGAAAGCATTTAATGTGAGCAGGGATATGTGGACTTTTGTCTCCCTCTCTCCCTCTCCCTATCTCCTTCTGTGTGTGTGTGTGTGTGTTAAAATGAAATAAAATCCATAAAAATGATGCATTTTATACTCCATGTCTGTCATCCCATTGTCTTTTGTATAAAATATGGCCCTTGACCCACTAGATGGACATTTCAAGTGTGCTAAGATGTTCACTCTTACACTGTCTAGTTGAGCTGTTGCCAGTTTAAACTAGTTTCCCACTGAGATCCAATGTAGTCATTTGGCATTTTTATCAAGTCTTGAAAATTTTTGAATAATATAGGCTTAGAAAATATCTCATGAGACACTCATTTAGTGCAATCTCAAGTCTGGATGGCACCAAATATTTGCAATTTCCTTGAACCTCCTCTGTCAACTGCTGCAGTAGTAGATTTCACAAGTAATTTTTCTCCATTCACCCTGGAATAATTATCAAAGAGATTTAATTCGTGAAAGAGCTTAAGTGATATAGGATGAGTGCTTATTCTAAGGTGTCTAGAGCCAAAATTGGATCAAGAATCTGCTGAATATCTTTTATAAGGAACTGTAGGATTTGACTGGTCTGTTCAAGGATGTCACAAGTTAGCATAGGATAGGAAACATAGAGCGTAAATCTGAGAGCCAGGACAACGTGATGCTAGGAATTCACTGGAAGAAGGTGAGGTGGAGCCTCTAGGGAGAGAGAAGGACGTAAGGCATTGCAGTCATTATCTGTTCAGTGGACGTGTGTGGAGCAAACCCTGTATGTCAGGTGCTGTGTTGTGTGCTGGAATCACAGTGTTGAACAAGACAGTCACCCTGTGTGCAGGGAGCTCGGTCTGTTCAGAAGTATTTAACTCAGTGATAGCATCTGTATCGGGCAAATTGCAGAGCAGTAAGGGAACACCTGGGTTTGGAGGGGCATTGATGATCTTTGTGGAATTTGAAACTGAAACATGAACAGAAAAACATTCCGAATGTCATTGCTATTTACTCCCTTAAAATAGTGCTCCTTTATTCTCTCGCAGATAAAGAGCTCAGCGTTTTTGAAAGCAGTCTCCTAAAATAAAAATAAGGTTTCTTTAGAAACTAAAATATTTAGACTTGAGAGCTTTACCACAGGAAGTGCTCTTAAGAGAAATCCAACCTGCTTAGCCACCAAGTCCTTTGTAACTCTGGAAAGGATGAAAAACAGGATTTCCAGGGTGACAGCAGGCCAGGAAATGGTGACCTGACACAACCCTGGTGGTTCAGAAGCGGCATACCTGTGTGCCCTTCCCTTTTGTTCCCAGGAAAGGGTTTCCTGTGCACCTTGTATATGCATTGTATTTTTTTAAATCAAGCCTCACCTATATGTTTGTGTAAAAATAAATGAAGGAAGAAAAAAGAAAAAGAAAAAAACCCCACAAAACAGTGAGTGTGGTGAGCTATTAGAAACTAGCACTGAAATTATGGCTGGCACACATTCACCCTGACCTAATTAATCTGTCTGCTGAAGGCTAGAAAATTGCAGTTTTAAATGGCCCCATTCACTGGGAAAGCTTAGATGTACTCTTGCAGATACATTATTTCTCAGTTGGATGTTTCGCCATTAGATCCTACTGATTGCTTTAATTTTGTACGTTAGCAGAAGCACTACTTTCCCCTATTTATGTAGCTTTCTTTCAAGAGCTGTGTAACATCCATTATTCCCAAAGAGCTCTGGAAAAGTCAATTTTTCCTTGTGTTGAAGGTAGAATTTAGAGGCAAACAGGAAGGGGTTTTCTAAACTGATGTACTTGTCTTCACCCTTGTTAAGAATGATTTTGAGATATTACCCATGGTTCTGGTATTTTGTTTTTCCTAAGCTTAGTGACCTGTCCCCCTATCTCAGTGTTAAACCCCAGTTTAAGTTAAAATTGATTAAGGTGCCAGCGCTGTGGCATAGCGAGTAAAGTGACTGCCTGCAGTGCTGGCATCCCATATGGGCACCGGTTTGAGACCCAGCTGCTCCATTTCTGATCCATCTCTCTGCTATGGCCTGGGAAAGCATAGAAGATGGCCCAAGTATTCGGGCCCCTGCACCCATGTGGGAGACCTGGAAGAGGCTCCTGGCTTTGGATTGGCCCAGCTCCAACCATGGCGGCCATTTCAAGAGTAAACCAAATAGATGGAATATTTTCCCTCCCTCTCTTTCCCTCTCTCTCTGCCTCTCTGTAACTCTGCCTTTCAAATAAATAATAAATAATGATAAAATTAAATGATTAATTAAATGATAAAAGGAACAGACACACATCACAGAGAACATAGAATATACTGTAAAAGTATTTTTTTTTAAATTTTTTTAAATTTATTTGACAGGCAGAGTTAGAGAGAGAGAAAGGTCTTCTTTCCGTTGGTTCACCCCCCAAATGACCGCTATGGCCGGCACTGCGCCGATCCGAAGCCAGGAGCCAGGAGCCTCCTCCTGGTCTCCCATGTGGGTGCAGGGCCCAAGCACTTGGGCCATCCTCCACGGCCCTCCCGGGCCACAGCAGAGAGCTGGACTAGAAGAGGAGCAACCAGGACTAGAACCCAGCATCCATATGGGATGCCGGCGCCACAGGTGGAGGATTAACCAAGTGAGCCATGGTACCGGCCCCTTTAAAAGTATTATCTAAGCCGGCGCTGCAGCTCACTAGGCTAATCCTCCGCCTTGCGGCGCTGGCACACCGGGTTCTAGTCCCGGTCGGGGCACCGATTCTGTCCCGGTTGCCCCTCTTCCAGGCCAGCTCTCTGCTGTGGCCAGGGAGTGCAGTGGAGGATGGCCCAAGTGCTTGGGCGCTGCACCCCATGGGAGACCAGGATAAGCACCTGGCTCCTGCCATCGGATCAGCGCGTTGCGCCGGGCCGCAGCATGCCTACCACAGTGGCCATTGGAGGGTGAACCAACGGCAAAAAGGAAGACCTTTCTCTCTGTCTCTCTCTCACTGTCCACTCTGCCTGTCAAAAATTTAAAAAAAAAAAAGTATTATCTAATGTGCAGACATGAAACCTTTTAAAGGTATTGTGGGTATTTTATGGGATGCTACTATTATCAAGATAGTTCTTTTAGTTTCTTTTTTCTGTAGTAGACAAGAAGTTCTTCTACAGAATCTACTCTAACATGATAAACTGTAATTATTATTTTTTCTTGCCTGCCTCTACAGTAAATTGTGTGTGTCTTGTCTTTTGTTTATTCCAGGCATATAGTAGGCACTTTTAATGTTAGAATGAATATAGAGAAGTAATATGGCTCCCACGAATAAGAGAGAATTATTTAAGTTTGTGTCAGACCCTGGGCATTCTATCAGATGTTTCACTTTGAAGAGTGTCAAACCACTTTAATTGTACCACTAGGAACAATTAAAAATATATGGTCTCATATACAGGGGGTCTTCAAAAAGTTCATGGAAATGCATATTATGAAAAAACTATGAATGAATTTCAAAATCTTTTGCACTAAAACCAACTACCTTTTAATTCAATTTTCCACTAAATTTTTATAAGTTTAATTAAAAAATCATTTCCTTTAAATTTTTATTACTTATTTGAAAAGCAGAGAGACACACAGAGATCTCCTCCCATCTACTGGTTCATTGTCCAGAAGCCCACAACAGCTGGGGCTGGGCCAGATTAAAGCCAGGAACTTGGAACTCAATCTAGGTCTCCCACATGGATAGCAGTGATCCAAGTACTTGAGCTATCACCTGCTGCCTCCCATGGTTCACATTTAACAGGAAGCCAGAATTGGAAGCAGAGTTGGGACTCAAATCCAGGTGCTTTGACATAGAAGGAAGGTATCTCAGGTAGCAACCTGACCACTGAACCAGGTGACTATCTGCACAAACCTTGTGCTTGTGAAATATAAGGATGGCATATAGTGACTGCATTATACTGAAAAAGATACAGTTTTTAAGTCCATGCATATGGAGATATTTCAAAAAGTTCATAAAGATATGTGTTGTGCGAAAACTATGCACAGATTTAAAATTTTTCCACCAAAATAAGCTTATCTTTTAATTCCATAGTTTTTAAAAGACTTATTTATTTGAAAGGCAGAGCAAGAGAGAAGGAGAGATCTCACATCTGCTGGTTCATTCCTTGAATGTCTGCAACAGCTAGGGCTGGACCAGACTGAAGCTAGGAGCCTAGAACTCCATCTGGGTCTCCTACATGGGTGGCAGGGTCCCAAACACCTGGGCCACTATCACCTGCTTTCCCAGGTTTATTAGCAGGAAGCTGGATCAGAAGCAGAGTAGCTAGGAGTTGAACAGGCACTCTGATATGGGATGCTGGCATCAGAAGTGGCTGCCTGTCCCACCACAAGGCTGGCTCCTGAACTCTGTCTTTCCAGGATTTTTTCAAAATGCTCCCCTTTCTTTTTTTTTTTTTTTAATATTTATTTATTTATTTGAAAGTCAGAGTTACACAGAGAGAGGAGAGGCAGAGAAAGAGAAAGAGTCTTCCATCCGATGGCTCACTCCCCAGATGGCTGCAATGGCTGGAGCTGTGCCAATCTGACACCAGGAGCCAGGAGCTTCCTCCGGGTCTCCCATGCAGGTGCAGGGGCTCAAGGACTTGGACCATCTACTGCTTTCCCAGGCCATAGCAGAGAGTGGATCAGAAGTGCAGCAGCTGGGTCTCGAACCAGGGCCCATATGGGATGCTGGCACTTCAGGTCAGGGCGTTAACCCACTGCACCCCAGTGCTGGCCCTCAAAATGCCCTCCTTTAAGGAAGGTGTCCCAGCAGTGTGATCTCTGCTCTCAGCAAAAGCTTTGCCTAGCTCAGGCTTCATGAACTGTCCAGTGCGGTGTAGATAGTACCCTAAGTGAGTTATCCTCTGCAGTGAAAGTGAGCCCGAGCAGAGATTTGCATGTTAAACATGTACTTGCTTGTTTTGAAGGCAGAGTGGCCAGAGGAGGCAGAGGGGAGAAGAGGAGGGTGGAAATATCTTCCGTCCATGCAGGTTTACTCTGCAAGTGGCCACATCAGCCAGACTGGGGAAGTCCAAGGCCAAGAGCTAGGAACTCCATCCAAGTCTCCCATATGGGGAACAGAAACAGAAGTACATCAGTCATCATCTGCTGCCTCCCAGGCACATTAGCAGGAAGCTGGATTGGAAGCAGAGGCAGGACTCAATCCCCGGTACCCAACAGGGGAAGCTAGTATCCCAACTGTAACTTAACCCATTGTGCTGCGACACCTACCTCAGACTTGTATTCTAAACCAAAAGTGGCAGAGGAGAAGAAATTCCCATTGTTCTTATTTACTCATTATCAGTACAATTTAGGGATTCCCCCTCCCCCCGTTAAGTTCAAGTTTAATGCAAACTACACGATATCAATGAGTGGATGCCCACTACAGATATGTTTTACTGTTAGGTGTCATGCCTCCAGCCCAGCTTGGGCCATTCTCACCAGGGACAGAATAAAGCTTTGTGTTTATGCATGAAAAAAGAAGAAAAGAGGTTTTATTCTCATGACCGCCATTGCAGCCCAGCACTGTGCAGTCTGTGTTTTTAGATTACCTGAATTCCTATCAGTTTTGCCCTGTTGGTTGGTCACATGCATTCCTCTAAAATATTAGCAATCTCAGCGTGAAAGCTTTTGGTTGTTCTAAAAGACTATATAGGCTGGACAGCATCTTTCTAGTTTTAGAGCTAAGAATTAGGGGACCTTGGACACATCACAGCTCCCTCCTCAGCTCTCCGCACAAACTCAGATTGCAACTTCACACCCTTCCCTTCTCTCTAAATTCTTCCCTTACAAAGGGAACATTTCTAAGGTCTGTGCTACACCTCCTCCCTGGCCTCATTCTTGGCTGATGACTTTGCTGAAGTTTTCTCAGTATGAAGCAATCAGAAAATATCTCACCCCCATATTAAAAGTATTTTTTTAATGTTTTTAAAGAAAACAATAGCAACCCATCTGCCAACCCCCTACCGTGTGCCCCACTTCTCAGTATCTGCTGCTGCTTCACTGTCAGGGACTGACCCTGGATTCCTCCAACACCAGCCTTTCACCCGCACACTGATCCCAGCCCCTCTTGCTGATCAAGAGTCACAGCTCCAGCCCTTCCTTCCTTTGTCACCAATCTCACCCCTCTCTGTTGGATCTTTGCAGCAGTACAGTAACTTACTGTCATTTCTCTCAACTTAAAAAACAAGCTTTCTTGGGGCTGGCGCTGTGGCGTAGGAGGTTAAAGCCCTGGCCTGAAATGCCCGTATCCCATGTAGGCATCGGTTCTAGTCCTTGCTGCTCCTCTTCCCATCTAGCTCTCTGCTGTGGCCTGGGATAGCAGTGGAAGATGGCCCAAGTCCCTGGGCCCCTGCACCCGCGTTGGAGACCTGAAAGAAGCTCCTGGCTTCGAATCGGCACAGCTCCAGCCGTTGTGGCCATCTGTGGAGTGAACCAGCGGATGGAAGACCTTTCTCTCTGTCTCTACCTCTCTCTGTAACTCTGTCTTTCAAATAAATAAAATTGCAGTCAAAATACCTTGAAAGAAATGTTTGTACTCAACATCTTCAATTTTTCTCCTTCTAGCCCCTTTAAGTTCACTATAGACTTTCTCCTCAACTATTCCACAAAAACTTGTCATGTGTCAGTCATCTTTATTTATTTATTTTTTTTGAAGATTTATTTATTTGAAGGTCAGAGTTACAGAGAGAAATGGAGAGACTGCAACAGCCATGGCTGGGCCAGGCCAAAGCCAGGAGCTTCATCCAGATCTCCCACATGGGTGATAGGGTTCCAAGCACTTGGGCCACCTTCTGCTGCTTATCCCAGGCCATTAGCAGGGGGCTGGGTTGGAAATGAAGCAGCCAGGACTCAAGCTGGTGCCTATATAGGGTGCCAGTGTCTCAGGCAGTGTTTTTAGCTGCTGTGCCACACGCCAGCCCCACGTTTCAGTCATCTTATTTGACCTGACAGTAACAGTGACACCCAGTTGATTGCTCCCTCCACCTTGAAACATTTGCTTGACTCAACACCCGGTGCACTATAAACTCTCAGTTTTCCTCCTCCCTCACTGCTGCTGCTTCTCAGCCTGCAAGGGAAGATGGCCCAAGTCCTTGGGCCCCTGCACCCTCATGGGAGACCTGGAGGAATCTCCTGGCTCCTGGCTTCAGATCAGCGCAGCTCCAGCCATTGCAGCCAGTTGGAGAGTGAACCAACAGATGGAATACTTCTCTCTCTCTCTCTCTCTCTCTCTCTCTCTCTCTCTCTCTCTGCCTCTCTTCTGAGTAACTCTTTCAAATAAATAATTTGTGGCTAATTGGGGAGTGAACCAGCGGATGGAGGACCTCTCTCTTTCTCTCTGCTTCTCCTTCTTTTTCTGTGTAACTCTGACTTTCAAGTAAATAAATACAGCTTTAAAAAAAATAAATTAAAAAATAGTCAAAAGACATGTTGTGTTTATCCCAATTGTACCATTAATTCACAGATCTGTCATTTCTTGAGAGTAGTGATGACCTGAGGCATATCCAAACCAGATTGAAAATTATGTAATTTGGATTCCTACATAAACAAATACACATCCAGTGGCTACAGCTTGAGTCAAAGTAGAACTATGTTTGGATATCCAAACTAAAATTTATGGAATAAATCATTAAAAGATTGATTAGGAAGACTTAAATAGAACTACTATAGGGAAAAAATACCTTTTTGATCTGTTATATTCCTGAGAATTCTTAAATGCTTTTATTCCATTTGGTAAATAACTTACTTAGTTACATTGTTATTTATTCCAGGGAAATACCAAATAACTTAATATGACGTATTTCCTTGTAAAAATTTTTTAATATTTTAAAAAATATTTAAAATTTAAATTTTAAAGGGGCCAGTGTTCTGGTACAGGATGCCTGGCCTGAAGCACTGGTGTCCTATATGGGCCCCTGCACCCACATGGGAGACCTAGAAGAAGCACCTGGCTCCAGGCTTCAGATAGGCGCAGCTCCAGCCATTGCGGCCATCTGTAGAGTGAACCAGCAGATGGAAGACCTCTCTCTCTGTATCTACCTCTCTCTCTGTAACTGTCTTTAAAATAAATAAAATAAATCTTTCAAAAAATAATAAAATTTAAAAAAATATTTTCAAGTAAGATCAATTAAAAATTAATTCACATTAAAGTCAGAGTTATACACTGAAGAAGAGTCAGAGAGAGAAGTCTTCCATCCTCTGGTTCATTCTCCAATTGGCCACGATGGCTGGAGCAGTCTGAAGATGGGAGCTGTGCCCATCTGAAGCCAGGAGCTTGGAACTTCTTCTGGGTCTCTCATGAGGGTGCAGGGGCCCAAGGACTTGGGCCATCCTCTATGGCTTTCCCAGGCCATAGCAGAGAGCTGGACCAGAAGTGGAGCAGCCAGGACTCGAACTGGTGCCCATATGGGATGCTGGCACTGCAGTTGGCAGCTTTATCCGCTGTGCCACAGCGCTGGCCAAAGATGCCCATACTTCACATCTGAGTTCTTGGGTTCGATTCCCAACTCCAGTTCCTGACTCCAGTTTCCTGCCAAGGTAGACATTGAGAGTCAACAATGACAGCTCAAGTATTGGAGTTTCTGCCACCCATGTAGGAGACTTGGATTGTGTTCCCAACTCCTGGCACGAGCCCTGACTGCTGTGGGCATTTGGGGAGTGAACCAGTGTTTGGGAGTTCTGTCTTAATGAACATTGGGAAAAACAAGTATCTGTAACTGCTCCACTTTTCGTCTGTACAGTCAACATTTTGGCATTGCAAAAATTTGGGTCATTTAATTACTACAACCTGAGTCATCTGCAGTATGTCTGATTCACTATCTTTCCTCTGGAATATGGTTTTCTAATTTTGTAGTGAGATCTATTCAGCGCCCAACCCCATAAAAAGCTAAATGGTAATCAGGAGAATTAAGGGATTATGAGGTTGTTCAGTCCGTTTAAGTACTAGAGCAGTGTGTTTCAACTTTGTTATTGGGAATGGAGTTTTCACAAAATAACTCTTATGTAGCCATTGGATAGCAGGTGAGAGTAGGCTTTCTACCTCCAAGCTACTGAAAGATGGTTCTTGTCACCATGGTTGAGTAATGTAGATTCTGTGGGGTGTTGAAACTGACACAGTGTTAGGAGGGATATTGAAAAAAGAATGCATAATAAAAACTACACCTTTAGGAGCAGGGCCTTGGAAGAACTCTGAAGCTTTGGCCTCATTAGCTTGATGGCAGATCTTCTGATCTAGATGGTGGGGGTTGAGGGGATGGAGATGAGAATTAACACGTGAAACACTTGTATGTCAGGCACGATTCCAAGCAACAGTCCTCAAAACAACCCAGGGCCTGGTACCAGGGCTCACAGCTGGGGAGTGCAGAAGTGAGGAGAGGAAGGGAGGCAGAGAACTCTGAACTTGAGATTTCCAGTAGCCCCAGCTTTGCCACCTGTCCGTGGGAAAACTCTGAAGAATTGCATAGCTTGAATGTACATCCTTTTTTTCTTTTTTTTTCTTTTTAGTTTATTTGAAAGGTGAAGTGGCAGAGAGGGAGAGAACGAGAGAGAGAGAGAGAGCCCATCCAGTGGTTTACTCCCCAAATGGATGCAATAGCTAGGACTGGGCCAGGCTGAAGCCAGGAGGTTGGGTCTCCCATCTGGGTATCCATGGATAGCAAGGGCCCAAGAACTTGGCCCATCTTCCGCTGCTTTCCCAGGTGCTTTATCAGGGAGCTGGATCAGCAGCAGAGCAGCTGGAACTTGAACTTGTGCTCTGGCATGGAAAGCTGGCATCACAGTTGGCAGCCTAACCCACTGCACCACAATGCAGGGCCCATTGTGTGCACATCTTGATTTCACCTTCAAAACAAAAACTCTGGATGCCTGCCATGGACTGTTCATTCTGTTGTTCGGAAATCAACAGAAAGTGTGTGAGTGCTTGGTGAAGGCAAAGTGCTTGGAAATGTTGGTACTAAACAGCTTCTTATTCCACTTCAGTATCATAGGGGAGGCTTCATGTACTTCCTTTTGATTTTTATTACATTTGCAATGTTTCCAATTTATATTGGGGCATGATTTTTTTTTCCAGGTTACTTGTCTGCAAGACTTTTTTGGTGACGATGATGTATTTATTGCATGTGGACCTGAAAAATTCCGTTATGCCCAAGATGACTTTGTCCTGGACCACAGTGGTAAGTTCATTGACCATCTGTGTCACCCCTATCACAGTGGCTTGGGGTTCCATCCCTCAATGCATGTTAAGAGCTCTGCATTTTGAAGGAAGATGGCCTTGACAGTACTATTTGTTTGTTTTTAATGTCTTATTACAACTCTGGGTTATTCAGCCCTGTCACCCCTAGAGTTTTCTTGTTTTTGTTGTTTCATGTCTCTATTTTTAAATTTTTTTAATTTATTAGAGAGGTCCCATTATTGGTTCACTCTCCAGATGTGCTCAGTGTCCCAGTTGGAACAAGCCGACAACATTGGGACCACAATCCAGGTCTCTCATGTGATGGGTAGGAACCAGACTAGTTGAGCTATCACATTAACAGGATTTGGAATGGGGAGTGGAGCTGGGACTTGAATGCAAGCACTCTGATGTGGGTTGCAGGTGCCCCAACTGGCCTGTTAACTACTAGGCCAAATGGCTGCCCCAGAAGTACTCTTTTTGAAATAATTAAAATACAGAGTAAATAAAATGAAAGCTTGCCTAGTTGTTAAGAAAAAAAAAAAAGGGCAGGGGGAAGAAAAATAAAAACCCAACCCCTAATTCCAGTTGTTTCCATTTTTAGCAGTTTAGTTCCATCTCGTACTGCATTGGTTTGTCTCTGAAATGGATTTCCTGCTCACATTCAGAATGATGGCTGGCTCTGCCAGGTTAAATGCATGGGTAGTGTTGAACATACAGCAATTAGTTGTCCGATTTCCTTGATGTATATGTGCAGATACATAGGACAATAATAATTGAACTGTTATGGTGATTATCTGAGATTTCCTTTTATTTTGTAACTTTTTAAAAAATAACATGCTTATATAGTTTTTTAAAAGCTGCTTCATGGGGGGGTTAACAAAATCCCGTTTTCTTGATGTTAGCCAATAAATTGGAGTTTTAAACTAGCAGCTGAAATGTTTCAAAAAAATTTTTTTTAATTCTAGGATTATTGCTTTACCCTACTGTATTCAGTGATTTGTTACCCTAATAATCAGTGCTATAGCTGATAGTAAAATCAGTTTCATTATTTATTTATTTATTTAAAGTCAGAGATACACAGAGAAATGTAGGGACAGAGAGGTCTTCCATCCACTGGTTCACTTCCCCAAATGGCCACAATGGCCAGGGCTGGGCCAGGCCAAAATCAAGAGCTTCTTCCAGGTCTCCCACGTGAGTGCAGGGGTCCAAGTACTTGGGCCATCCTCTGCTGCTTTCCCAGGTACAATAACAGCGAGCTGCATTGGAAGTGGAGCAGCTGGGACTTGTACTGGCTCTCATGGGATGCTGGCACTGCAAGCAGCGGCTTAACCCTCTGTGCCACAACGCCAGCCCCCAATTTCATCTTTAAATCAGGTGAAAACCAAATAGACACAACATTTTACAGAGAAAAGAGATCTTAGCGATATAGTCCCACTCTTTAATTTTATATGTATAAAAAAGTTGGATTTAACGAAATTGGATGAGGGCAGGCATTTGGCCTAGCAATTAAGAAAATGGTTAAGACAGGGGCCGGCACTATGGTGCAGCGGGTTAACGCCCTAGACTGAAGCTCCGGCATCTCATATGGGCACTGATTCGAGTCCCAGCTGCTCCACTTCCAATCTGGCTCTCTTCTGTGGCCTGGGAAAACAGTAGAAAATGGCCCAAGTCCTTGGGCCCCTGCACCCATGTGGGAGATCCAGAAGAAGCTCCTGGCTCCTGGCTTCGGATCGGCGCAGCTTTGGCTGTTGTAGCCAATTGGGGAGTGAACCAGCAGATGGAAGGAAGACCTCTCTCTGCCTCTCCTCTCTGTGTAACTCTTTCAAATAAAATAAATATTTTAAAAAGAAAATGGGGAAGACAGCTGTGTCCCATATCAAACTACCCGGGTTTGATCTGCTCCTGATTCCAACTACCTGTTATGACAGATTCTGGGAGGCAGCAGGTGATGGCTCAAGTAGTTGGGACTCTTGCCACCCACATGGGAGAACTGGATTGAGTTCTCAGCTTTCTGTTGTGGCCTGGCCTAACCCCAGCCATTGGGGACATTTGGCAATTGAACCAACGGATGGGTACTCTCTGTCCATTTCTCTGCCTCATTTTTTTTCTTAAAAGTTACATTGATGTTAGTGATTCTGAGAGTCCAGGAGATAATAAATTAGTCTGTATTTTGCCAAACAGTTGCAGTGATACAGACTTTTAAAATTGTTAGATTTTTGTGGTACAGACTTCCTTGTGTAATTCTTTGCTCTTTCCCTGTATCAGTGACCCAAGTACTTGGGACCCTTTTATCTGCTCCTTTTGTTTGGTTTTGTGCTTTATTTTTCACTTCTGCCACATTTCTTTGAGAGTTTCTATGTCATTAGATTGCAATAGCCCTACTATAGACCTGTAATACCATTGGAAAGTCTTTAATTGTAGATAACCTCCTTTTGTGTTATTTATGCTAATGAGCTTTCTCATTCCTGTGTGATTAAGGTGGACTGAACTACATATTTATATATCGTCCCTGTCTTACATTGTAATTTCAGCTGTAGTTTCTTGATATGAGAAGTCTTTAAATCTTCAAAAGTTTCATGAAATTGCCTCCCAAGTAAAATTTAAAAAAGAAAATGTCTATTATGAAAAAACTATGCTTGAATTTCAAATTTTTATTCCAAAATAAACATCTTATAGTTTCTTTTTGCACAACTTTTTAGAAGTACCTACATATTACTGCAATATCTGCAGTTGTCATTCTGAGAGCTGAGACAGGGGCCAGCACTGTGGCATAGTGGTAAAGGCACCAACTGCAGTGCCAGCTGCTCCACATCTCATCCAGCTCCCTGCTAATGTGCATGGGAAAACAGCAGAAGATGGCCCGAGTCCTTGGGCCACTGCACCCATTTGGGAGACCCATAAGAAGCTCCTGGCTTCAGCCTGGTGCAGCCCTGGCAGTTGTAGCCATTTGGGGAGTGAACCAGGGGATGGAAGATTAATATCTCTGTCTCTCTCTCTCTCTGCCTCTCCTTCTCTGTAACTCTGTCAAATAAATAAATCTCTACTGAAAAAAGAAAGCTGAGACATTGAAAAATGTGTTCTAAGTAATTGGGTTAATTTGGATAATAACAATAATAAAACACAGTGGTTAAAAAGCCACTTGAGGCCGGCGCGGTGGCTTAACAGGCTAATCCTCCGCCTTGCGGCGCCGGAACACCGGGTTCTAGTCCCGGTTGAGGAGTCCCAGTTGGGGCGCCGGATTCTATCCCAGTTGCCCCTCTTCCAGGCCAGCTCTCTGCTATGGCCTGGGAAGGCAGTGGAGGATGGCCCAAGTCCTTGGGCCCTGCGCCCGCATGGGAGACCAGGAGAAGCACCTGGCTCCTGGCTTCGGATCGGCGAGATGCGCCGGCTGCAGCGGCCATTGGAGGGTGAACCAACGGCGAAAAGGAAGACGTTTCTCTCTGTCTCTCTCACTATCCACTCTGCCTGTCAAAAAAAGAAGCTACTTGAGACACTGGCAGACTGCTTAGGGTCAGGTTCCAACTCGCTTTCTATTCCAGCTTGCTACTAATGTGCACCTGGGAGGCAGCAGGCAATGACTGAAATACTTGGGTGTCTGCTGCCCATGTAGGAGACCATCAAGTTTCAGGCAACTGGTTTAAGCCTGGACCAGCCCCAGCTGTTGGCATTTGTTAGTCAGTGAATGGGAGATCAGTCTGTCTTTGGCTCTCTGCCCTTCCAATAAATAAAAATAAATGAAAATTTTTAAACACATAAAATTTTGTTCAGCACTTACTATGTGTGCACAAGCATTGTACTTTAAGGTGTATATGTTGTAACTTTTAGTTGGATCATTTGTAGTTTTTTTTTGTTTGTGATGATAGCATGTGAGAGACAGGTGAGAGCTGTTCAGTTCTTCCCCCTAATCCCTAGTTTTAATTAACCTTGTGCAAAGTGGGGATAATAATGGCTATTCTGTAAGGTTTTGTGTGAATTACATTAATTAATGTCACGTGAGTAGAAGGGTGCCCATCATACAAGTAATATGTGTCTACTACTGTTTTTGTTGTCATTACACCACTACCATTATGTGGTAAATTTTACAATAAAAGCCAAATCCCAGACCTGATTCTCCCACAGGTATAATTACCAGGAGCCAAATATTTAAAAAAAAAAAAAATTGTGTTGTAATGTTGTTGACATCCCAATTTTCTGTGCTTTCAGGCTACTGACAATATCATTAAAGAGCCATTCAAAAATTATAGAATTTGGCTAACCTAATCTCAGTCCAGTAACAAAATGCTGTCAAGAACTGGGTGCAGGCCTGGCATCCATCCTGGTTCCTAACTTGGCTTTGAAGGAGGCAGGGAGGGTTGTTCTGCAGTTCTGGATATTGGCTCTGTTCTCCAGCTCCTAAAAGAGGACAGAGACCTTGCCTTCAAAAGGTATCTAACCAGGTCCACACCCACGCTTTTCAACAACGGAGTACTTTCTAACATCCATAATGCTGATTAAGTAAGCCAACTTTGCTACTGCTCCTTTGATTAGCATCTCAAATGCTAACCAGCCTCCCCTGGTGTGCATTTTCCTGATTAGCGTACTTCACATGTTAATTTACTGCCCCTGAGATAAAGGGTAAAAGCAACCCACCTTTTAATCTTCCTTCATAAATCGCAGTATTTTAAAGTAAATTACAGACAATACGGTATCTAATTAGGCCTTATAGCAAGTCTATGAAGTGTATTTTATTTGTATCCCAGTCTCATAGGGGAAAAAGCTGAGGCCTAGGACCTAACCCAGGTCCTTCAGGTAACAAATGTGAAATCCACGATTCATCCAAAACTCTTCAAATTAGGATTATTTTAGCTGCTTGTAGTTTTTGTTCTCTGAATACGATGTTATTTGGTGGTTTATGAGAGGATCGCAAGTATTAAAGCTAGTTTCCTTGTTTGTGATGCACTTCATAAATTAGAGTGCCATTCCCTTTCTAAAGAGAGCACAGTGAAATTGTAGCAGTTATGTGTCAGTGCTAACTAAAGGGGCAGGCGTTTGGCCCAGGGGTTAAGATGCCAGAATTCCACAGTGGAGAGCCTGGGTTCCTGATTCTAGTTTCCTGCTAACACAGACCCGGGGCTATAGCAGAGACTGCTGAGGTACTGGGTCCCTGCCACCCATGTGGGACACCTGGATTGAGTACCTGGCTCCTGGCCAGCATCTGGGGCGTGAACCAGTGGGTTCATAGTCGTTTGTCTCTCTTTGTCTTTGCTTCTCTAATATGTATTTTTTTTTTAAGTGCTAACTAAAGATAACCCTGTGTACTTTTAGAAGTACACTTCTAAGTACTTTTAGAATGGCTGAAGATGATGCCGTAATGGTTCTATTGCAGTGGTAACCTGCAATCATGTGTAACCTGCCTCTGGTCTGTATGATAGCCAGACTGATTTAGCGTTCTTCCTTTTCCTTCTAGAATGCCGAGTCCTGAAGTCATCTTACTCACGATCCTCAGCTGCTAAGTATTCCGGATCCAAGAGCCCGGGGCCCTCGCGTCGCAGCAAATCACCAGCTTCAGGTAGTTCATGCAAAAGGGGTGGGTGGCCCTGGAAGCAGCAGCTCCCTCTCCTGTTTTTCATCCTTATGAGCCTATTTATTAGTAGTAGTATTACTAACCAGTTTTAACTACTAAGTAGTCTGTGTGCAGCCAGATACTTGGTCAACCTGTAGATGACTTGATTTCAAAAACCAAAGTGTTAACGTCTGTTTCCCAAAGTTATAATATGCTCCGGAAAGGACTTGTGTGGTTTTGTTCTGATACATTTTCCTGAGAATAGCCTTATTATCTAGAGTCTTCTGGTATTTAGATAGATGTGGCTCCCATTTTAATAACTCCTGCATTTTTAATTGTGCACTGTATAATTTGGATATTATCCTAATATTACCTCTTATAAACTAATAAGTCAACCTCCCTCTCTCTCTCTCACTTCTACACAACACACAGAAATATGTTCATAAATTTACACTGGCCTTACATTTACAGCACAATAATGGCACTGATTTTTGTTGGAATGTGGTACTTTCCATACTTAAGGGTCAGGCTTGCCTGTGATTAAAGTTTCTTTCAGATCCTAAGCCTTCAGATTTTATTTTTTCATGCTTAATTATTGTGTAATTAAAAATAGCATAAATATCTGATTTTATTGATTCTGTGGGTTTGTTTATAGTAATTAAGAAGTAGTTTTGCTGATACCATTGTTCAGTGAGGGGAGAACTATTGAAAAAACAAACCACTTGTGATTTTACACATGGGAAACCTAGAACATCTGAAAGTAGTATCAATAAACACCATCATGAGCATCAAACTTCTGAGATTTTGAACATTGCACTCTGCCTGCTTCCCTGCAGCGTGTTCCTTAAGGCAGGTTTTTTCTTTTTTCTACCTTCTCGTGTCCACACGTCGACCTGCTGAATAACCACTGTCTCCCCCCGCTCTGTACATTCTGCATGTGCACAGTAAGGAGGGCTGGCCACTACTCCAGTGCCTATTCTGCAGCCAAGTCCCCAGGTGAGCCATGCTTAGTATGGCTTTGTCGCTCTGCCGGGTTTTTGTCCGTGTCTTTTGCCACATTTCTGTTTCCTTTTGCTCCGTTTCCATGAATGCATCTGGCTTATTCCAGTGTACATCCGTGCAGTACGAAACGCTTGACGATGCACAGGACGCCCCAGCCGCCTTGGTTTATCATTGAGTCAGCTACTGTCGGGAGATGGCCAAGTTCCTGTCTTGTGTGTGGTGCCAGGAGGCGCCTCGCCTTAAAGGTCTCCCTTCCCCGTTAGTTTAGCAAGTTTTCTCTGTAACTGAAAAAGGTTCGTAATTTGAAAATGACCATAGAAGCATTGTACTCTTCCACCCTCATTGTTCCAAGTCTTAGAATTCAGCGGACTTTATAATAGCATATGCCAGAGTAGAGTTCTGGGATAAGGAGGCAGTTTTTCTAGTTGTCAAACAATTATTTTCATAAAATTCTTGACTTAACATACTCTGAAAATGTGACTGACAATACGAGCATTTTTAAGCAGAGGTATCTCTCTGCCATCAACCTCATTTAAATTATTTTACAAACTTTGTAAGATGTCTCAAAACTGGGAAAGCTAGTACAATATGAAATTTGCATAAATACACGGCCTGGTGTTATCAAATGGTAGATGTATGTCTTCATCAGGTTTCTAGCTTTTGTTTCAGGTGATATATTTATAAATGTCTATTACATCACTAAGATAATTAAACACAACTAGGAAGCATGGTCTAAAAATCAGGTGTGATGAGTTCTCCTCTGTCTGTCTTCCCATCCACACCCTGGTCCACAGAGGAAAATGAGTGAACTGAACTAACAGCCGTTTTTGTCCAACAGACCAACTACCCCACAAAATAGGCCAGAAAATGTATCAATAATTCATTAAGATGAGAATTTGGGATGCTTAGAAACTGATTAGGAAATTGATAGCATTCCACTGTGAAAATTTTCAACCGAGTCCATGTTTGGTTTTGAATTAATAGGCCTCAAACTCATCAGTAAAAGTTGTGAGATGTTAAAAATCACATTTCAGAGGGCAAATGCTCTTCTTTATATGAGATTAAGACCAGGGGTGCTCAGTACTTGCTGTAGTGCAGAAAGCTGAAAGCCTGAGGCAAGTGCTGTGACTAGAGTGAGATTCTGCAGACAGCTACTCTGTTAATCTACATGGTATCTTCCCACCACCTACCACCAAGGGGGAGGCAGTTTTGTTTTAAAAGTAAAAGCTCCAGTACCCAGGAGTAGCTCCAGTGTACCTGTTGCCATTTTTAAAGTTCCATGGGACTAATTAGAATTTTGAACAAACAGCTGTTCATTATGTTATTAATATTGCACTACTTCAGTCTTGGGACAGAAGTAGTGTTTTGAGTGACCAAAACCTTTACCAAAACTCAACCAGAGGAGCTAAGCAGAATTAATAAATACATAGATGTTAATCTGGATAACATAAATGGGTAAATGTTATAAATTGGGTATTTTAGAAAATTCTTGCTTAGGTTTTATTTTTTTTTTTAAGATTTATTTACTTGAAAGGTAGAGTTACAGAGGGAGAGACAGAGAGAGTCTTCCATCTTCTGGTTTACTCCCCAAATGGCCGCAATGGCCTGGGCTGGGCCAGGCCAAAGCCAGGAGCCAGGAGCTATGTCCGAGTCTCCCACATGGGTGCAGAGGCCCAGGTTTTGGGCCATCTTCAACTGCTTTTTCCAGGACATTAGCAGGGAGCTGGATCAGAAGTGGAGCAGCCAGGACTCAAACTGGTGCCCATATCAGGTGCCAGTGCTACAGATGGCAGCTTAACCTATGCCACAACACTGGCCCCCTTGTTGTTTTTTAAAAAATTTTTTTAAATTTTTATTTGAGAAGAAAAGAGGCAAAGCTGCCAACTATTGGTTCACTCCTCAAAGGTCTGCACAATGCCAGGAGCCAGGAACAATCCAGGTCTCTCACATGGCTGGTGGGCACCCAACCTGTCCCTTGCTTCTTCCCAAGGATCAGGGATGGAGCTGAAGCTTCAACCCCCAGGCACAATAACATGGGATGTGGGCGTCCCAACCAGCAGCTTAACCGCTAGACCGAATGCCAAAATACCAAATAAATACCAAATATAAAAAGTATTTAGCACAAAAATACAAGAAAGCTCCCAAGTATAGTTCTTACCTTACTGTGAGAGGAGGAGAGGAAATACAGGGTGTAAGATAGGAGTGTAGAGGCCAGCGCTGTAGCTCACTAGGCTAATCCTCCGCCTTGCGGCGCCGACACACCGGGGTTCTAGTCCTGGTCGGGGGCCGGATTCTGTCCCGGTTGCCCCTCTTCCAGTCCAGCTCTCTGCTGTGGCCAGGGAGTGCAGTGGAGGATGGCCCAAGTCCTTGGGCCCTGCACCCACGTGGGAGACCAGGAGAAGCACCTGGCTCCTGGCTTTGAATCAGCACGGTGTGCCGGCCGCAGCGGCCGTTGGAGGGTGAACTAGAGGTAAAGGAAGACCTCTCTCTCTCTCTCTCTCTCTCTCTCACTCATTCTCCACTCTGCCTGTCCAACAAAAAAAAAAAGTGTAGGACCATCTGCCAGCTGGCATTGCACACCTTCCAGTGGGCAGCACAGTGAGGAGTGAGGGCCCCTCTTGGCACTGGCTGGTCAGTGTCCCATTTAGCGTCCACTAAGTGAAGACATATGCAAATATGTGAAATTAAGGACTACTCAATAGAGAACATTTTTCAGAACTTCCCCAATACTATTGAATACTTGGAGAGCTGTTTGGGATCACAGTTATTCTGGGGAAAGTATGGACATACAGTTGACATCAGTTAAAGCTCTGGCAATGAGTTTTGTTCAGAAACTGTGCTTCGACAGGGGGTGGAGGAACATTGGCCTCTCCCGAGCCTGTTATCTGCAAGAACCCGTCTTTCTCCTCTGTGCACTTTCCTGTCACCATTCTCAGGCAGCCTTTGCCATCAGTGGGGCTGCTGACTACAAGGAATGCTAACAGGACTTATTTAAGATTGATTTATTTGAACGGCAGAGTTACAGAGGAGGGACAGATCTCCCATTCATTGGTTCACTCCCTAAATGGCCAGGATTGGGCCAGGCCGAAGCCAGGAGTCAGGGACTCCATCCAGGTCTCCTACGTGGGCGGCAGGAGCTGAAGAACTTGGGTCACCTGCTGCTGCTCTCTGGTGACCTGTGCAGGTTGCTGTGAGGGTGGGGGAAGAAAAGCAGGGCCTCAGCTCACAGCAAGGCCACCAGGTTATCACCCGCAGTAACCTCTACCTATTGTGAATCTTATTTATTTTTTTCAGAACAGTTTTAGGTACATAGCCTAACTGAGCAGAAGGTACAGGTTTGCTGTGTATCCCTGACCCCTAAACATCCACAGTCTCTCTGGTGATCACCGTCCCCCACAGTGTAGCTCACATTTAACACTGAGGAAGCTACACCGATGCGTTGTTACCAGCCCTGCACTCCAGAATTCCCTCTTGGTGTTGCACATCTCGTGGGTTTGGAGAAATTTAAAATGACATGTGTCCACCAAGAGAGTGTGTGACTAGTCACCCCACCTTAGAAATCCTCTGTGCTCCACCTTTCAAATAAATCAATAACATTGGTGGAAATTTACCTTAATTGGAAATGACCACGGTTGTTGATTACTCTCAAATGTTTTGAATTAATTGTATGGTTACTTCTAGGTATGGAAAAATCTGATGACCAACCTCCAACTTTTTTTTTTTTTTTGAATGAGTGGTTTTGAATTAGAAAAACGAAAGTTTAGAAATATAAAAAAAAAAAAAATCTGTGGCTGGCATTGTGGCATAATTAGGCCAAGCCTCTGCCTGCTGCACCGGCATCCTGGTTTTTGCCCTGGTTGCTCCTCTTCTGATCCAGCTCTCTGCTGTGGCCTGGGAAAGCAGTGGAGGATGGCCCAAATGCTTGGGCCCTGCACCCACGTGGGAGACCCAGAAGAAGCTCCTGGCTCCTGGCTTCAGATCGACCCAGTTTCAGCCCTTGTGGCCATTTGAAGAGTGAACAGTGCATGGAAGACCTCCCTCTCTCTGCCTCCCTCTGTTTGTAACGCTGCCTTTCAAATAAATAAATAAATCTTTAAATATATGAATATATGTTTATATATATTTTATATGTATATATATAAATCATTAAAACAATTATAAATCTTGCCAAATTTTTAAATAATACAATGAACACATTTCAAACACATACATAAACATATCTACAGATGATTTGTTTTATCCTAAATATTGATCCAGAATTTCTGCCTCCACTGAAGGACTAGAACTCAGTTTTTTGAGCCACCTGTTCAGTTCCTGTACCTGTGCATTTGGCTTTGTGTACATACTAACATCCTTTAAAATCATAGCTGTCTGTTCACTCTCTCATGTTAAGAAAAGAACAGGTTGAGTTTGCTTTTCTTTCCATACAATATGAATAGTAGTTTTTAATCACTCTTGGGCAAAAGTTTTGAGGATTAATGCAAGTAATAAAAGGAACTACAAATACACTTTCAAGGAGAAAAACAGTACCAGATGTTAACCACTGCCTTTGTGCAATTGCTGCAGGAGTGGAAGCAGTTGATAAAATTAGGAATGAATATACATACATTAGGAATGAATATGATGAAATGTTTGACCCGTGTTCTACAATGCAGAAGTGGCAAATTGACCATCCTTTCTAAACAGTGGTGACCATTCTCCTAGCACAGGATCTAAAATGAACTTTCAGCCAAGGAAGTGTGTGGAGATTTAGAGAGCAGGTATATAAAACTACCAAGATCTCCCAAATAATGGGAACCTAAGCTGTGAAGAATATGGGAGGAATTGGAGATAATTTGTCTAAAAAGGAACTTGAAAAAGGTCTTTGGCCTTCAGGCAAATATGTAGATATTGCAAGGAAAATACCAGCAGTATTGCCTTGGTGCTGAGACTGTACTTAGGAGTGTGTCTGGATTGTGGTGAATTGATTTGGGAGAGGCACAAGAGCTTCTTGGTTGCTCGAGTTGGTATACAACAGGATATTGGCTATTGGAGATGATCGAGCAGCTGGCAGAATAAACCATTATGAATAACAGCTGTTCATTTCTTGACCTTTGCTACCAAGCAGGATACATGGACCCATTCTTGTTTGCATCTCTAATTCCACAATGTCTTATATATGTGTTTATATCACTGTTAGACAACTATTATTGAAAATTTAGTCTCACTCCTTGTCAGATCTTTTTGTCTGTTATGCAAAAATATTGCATTATTTTTGCTTTTTGCTGACTTGTCATCTGCTTTGAGCTTTAAGTGAAGCTTCCTTGGAGCTGTGTTTTGCATGCACTTAGTGTTCTGTGCACCTTGGTAGTGTTGTGTTTTGATGACTTCTCTCTCCTTTGTTGTTTCATGATCAGTTAATGGAACTCCCAGCAGCCAACTCTCCACTCCTAAATCCACGAAGTCCTCCAGCTCCTCTCCAACAAGCCCAGGAAGTTTCAGGGGATTAAAGGTATGAAGTAGGATCGGGGCATGTTTGTGTGATTTTGTTAAGTTAAGGTGCACAGTTTAGCAGTTGGCTTTCTTGAGGGGCTTGAGCACAGTAACAAAATAAAAATGAAAGAGTTTAGGATTTGGAGCCAGACAGACCTGGCTTTTGAATCCTGTGCCCTTTTGTAATTTTGACCAATTCCCTTAACTCCTCTCTGCTGAAGTGTTATGATTTCTAAAATGGCAATACAGTTTTGTGGTTAGGGTGACATAATGTGATAAAGCGTAATAAATGTTTTCCAATTATCTAAATGATTTGTAATGTCAAAGCCTTGGAGACTACCATGATTCTTTAAAAACCTTATAAAGTCTAAAATAGAATGAAACACTAATGAAATATTTACATTTGTAAGTAGTAACAAGAAAAATATGTTCATTTTTGGTGAGGAACTTAGAAATGAGTCTTAGATGCTCTTTATGAAGTCCTAAAAACATGAACAGTAATAACATGGTTAGTAGTTTACTTAATAGGCAGTTCACTTAACAGAGTGGGAGTAAAACCAAGTTTGCAAAATTTTTATTTTGTTCAGTAGCTCTCAGTATGTAAGCTTCTTAGAGGAAATTTGCCTAACAAAATGGTCATAAGAAAGTTCCCATTGTGGGAACAACCAGACTGGCTATATGGTAACCCACATTGAAGTTTGTCTCATCCCATGTGTGTGTATGTCAGTTAACTTCAGGATTAAAATGTGTGGTGTGTTTGGTTGACATCATGTTTACTTCCGTTAGGAACGCATTCTCCAAAGCTGGTTATCTTAGGAAAAGAGGCGCAGAGTAGAGAGGAGGCTATATACAAATCTACAGCCAGACTGAATTTATTCAGAGAAAATGAAGTCATAGAGGTGGGTGACCAACTGCCCACATGCACACCAATGGAACACAATGTCTGTCCTTGACAGAAGGCCTGGCCCCAGTGGCCCGGGCCTTTAAATATTTCAGGAAGGCTAGGGATGAGAGTGAGGGTGGGGGTGGCAGGCAGAGGTGAATTCCTGGTACTGGTCTTTCAGGTGCCCATGCAGGGCCTTAGGAACCTATGAAAGAGTACAGGGATGGGGTATGAAGGCAATAGAGTGTGAGACCCAATTGAGATTCAAGGGCAAGGAATAAATTCCAATGTTCATCTTTTGGGGAATGAGCAAGAATGGCTGAGGCTCATGTCTTTGTTCCATCAAGTTACCTAAGTATTCAATTACAGACGAAGAGATTTCCTTTACTTTAAGGATGTTACAGAGTATTGTTCATTGGTAGACTAAAACTGTAAGAGCCCCACTACCCTTGCATAAATGAAGAATGAAAACCTGACAAGCCTCTTGATGCAGACATAGCAATGCATGAAGTCTGGTTTCTCCTACTGCTTGGAAGGTTCTGTTCTCTACTTGATTGTGTGGTCAGTCGTCCTGCTGTGAGTGTGTTGTATGTGCCTCATATATTTAAATGCCTGAGAACAAAAAGAAATTGTTTATATATATATGTACTTATATATATATATATATTTAGTGTTTATATGTATTTCCATATACTTGTATTGTTTATATATATGTATTTCCATATATACATATATAGGTATTTCCATTTCTTATATATAGCACATATATAAGAAATATATATTATATACATGGAAATATATATATTTCATATAGCACACATATTATATGTTAGAAATAGAGATCTTCCACCAGATCTGGGCTAGGCCAAATCTGGCAGCCAGGAACTCAGTCCATATCTCCCAGGTGGGTGGCAGGGACCTAAGTACTTGAGCAATCACTTGCTTTCTCCCAGGGTGCACATTAAAAAGAAACTGGAATGGGAAGTGGAGCCAGGATTCAAACCCAGGCATTCTGATGTGGGATACTTGAATTCCACATCTTTTTTTTTTTTAGGTTTATTTATTTATTTGAAAGGCAGAGTTACAGAGAGACAGAGGCAGAGGCACAGAGAGAGGTCTTCCGTCGCTGGTTCACTCCCCAGGTGGCTGCAACGGCCAGAGCTGAGCTGATCAGAAGCCAGGAGGTTCCTCTGGTTCTCCCACATGGGTGCAGGGGCCCAAGGACTTGGGCCATCTTCTAGTGCTTTCCCAGGCCACAGCAGAAAGCTGGATCAGAAAAAAAAGATATATGTGTTTAGTTGAAAGGCATAGCTATGTTGATGGATGAAGGCTAACACTGCAGGGATGGGATGGGGTGAGGGGATGGGGGTGAGATATCGTCTATCTACTGGTTCACTCCCACAGTTGCCACATCAGCTAAATCTGACCCAGGCCAAAGCCAGGAGCCAGGAACTCTATCTGGATCTTCCATGTGGATGGCAGGGGCCTAACTATTTGAGCCATCTTCCTCTGTCTTCTCAGGTACATTAGCCAGAAACTGGGTCAGAAGCAGAACAGTTGTACTCTGATGTGGGATGCCAGCATTGCAAATGGTGCCTTAATCCACTGTGCCACACCAGCCCCTAGGCATTTTTCCCACAAATTTGCTTAGGTCTGTCTGTTCATAATAGTTTCAATAGAATTCTTAGTTGTCACTTCTCCCAAAAATTAAAAATCACTATAAAAATTAAAAATCACTATGTACTAATTATTTTCAGATTTTTTTCCTCAGTAGATTGGAAGCATTCTGTTACTAAAATATGCATCTAACTTTCCAGAGTTATAGAAGCAATTACAATCAATTCATTTCTGGTTTCAGTTGTCTCATCATTTGTTTGTTTGTTTTTTTAATTTTTATTTCATAAATGTGAATTTACAAAGTGCAACTTTTGTATTGTTGTGGCTCCCCCCCCCAACCTCCCTCCCTCCCGTGGCCCTCCCCTCTCCCTCTCCCATCCCACCCTTTATCGAGTTTCATTTTCAATTACCTTCATATACTGAAGATCAACTTAGTATATACTAAGCAAGGATTTCAACAGGCTGCCCTCACACAACCGCACAAGGTATAGGGTATTGTTTGACCAGTAGTGTTGTTTTTAAGTTTCATAGTAAAACACATTAAGGACAGAGATCCTACGTGGGGAGCATGTACCCAGTGACTCCCGTTGTTGATTTAACAATTGGCACTCTTATTTGTGACGTCAGCAATCACCCGAGACTCTTGCTATGAGCTGTCTAGGCTATGGAAGTCCCTTGAGTTCACCGACTCTGAACTTGTTTAGTCAAGGCCATGTCACAGTGGAGGTTCCTTCCTCCCTTCAGAGAAAGGCACCTCTCTCCTTGATGGCCTGTTCCTTCTGCTGGGGTCTTGTTCACCAGGGTCTTTCATTTAGATTGTTTTTTTGCCATCGTGTCATGGCTTTCCATACCTGTGAGACTCTCATGGACCTTTTAGCCAAGGCAAAAGCAAGTAACTCCCAGGGCTGGCGGTGTTGATCTGGGTCAAGCCTAGCATAAGCTGTCCAGTGAGCTACATGCAGAGGTCATTTCTGTTGCTCACCAGGGGCTGGTATTCTATCTGCCCTAGGACTGTATGTGGTCATCTGGTGGGCACCTTTGTCCCTGCTTGTTCTGGGGCCTGGTCACTTCCCCTTTTTTGTTACCCAGTGCTAACTTGGGCTTCCATCTTTTTTCCTAGTCCCTCTTCAACTCTAAGTACAAAATTATCCTTTTCTCTTGTTGCCATCTGGTCAGTCCATGCTGCTTATTAGCAATTGAGACTTTAGCTTCAGGCCTGGACAGCCGCCCATTTCAAGTGCATACATGTTAATGCTGTGTGAACACACCTGCTCCCTTACACATGCACATATACTCACCATATACTTGCATTTGTGGAATGAAAATTCATGGAATTTGAAAAACTTACAATGGTGTTACCCTAGGTGACATTGTCTTTTCTATGCTAGGTGTGCCTTAATTACTATAATGACCCCAGAGTACAGCACACAGTGTTCAAGGTTTACTGATTGACACTGAGAGTTTCAGACAAACCATCTGCAGATTAAGGGACATGCTGATGTCTGGCCAAGATTGAAGATGAGTGGCTAAGTCAGATGACGAGCAGAGGTCTCTCCGTGACTTCCACTCTCCTCCACCATCTGGGATTTGTGAATTGCTGCTGTGAGCAGCCTCTGGGTTTTCTTGTTCTCATCTGCCAAGTGAGGATAATTGACCACTAAAATGCTAAGATTATAGTTCTTTGCAGTTGCAAAACAAAACAAAAAACCTCTGTAAGAAGTTGCGGACTGTGGTTCTCTTCCCCTCACTTTAGAGCTGATACAGAACCACTTAAGTCTGAGCAGCCGAAAGAGTACCACACTGAGTCAGCTTTTCAGCCATGGTGCCAAATGTCTTGAACCACGGCCTCTTCTTGTGAGTTGTGCCTTGTGGAAATGCTGCTCATTTCCAACAGTCTGTGGTATACATTGCCATTGGGATGAAAACCTGCTTTTCAAACAACACGACTTGGTCAAGTTAGGTTCCTGTAGTGAGCATGCTAATGTTGATCTCAGTGTAAGCTCCATCAGCATGTGTCCACATTTGCATGATTTTTTTTTCCATTGAAAGGCATAGAAATGGAGGGACATTACAAATGGAGAACTACAGATAATCACCATGTGTTAGTGCATTTAAAATAGCTCTTTATGATCTATTAAGAGGGACTAACTGGCAACAGAGGACTGCTTGTCATGGGCCGGAACTGTTGATTCTGGTTGGATACTTTCATGGCCTTAGGGGTCGACCATCTTTTTTCAAAGACTCAGGATGATAAAAACGAGCAGATCAAGCCAGGAAGGCTCATGCAGGCCTTGATGCCTGCTTCTCTGTTTGCTAGGACGCAGCTTTGGGTGTGGAGTATTTTTTAGTTATTTGGGTTTTACTCACCAGGAGGTAAGCAAGGTTAAGTCAAAGGTAAGCAGAATTTGATGTCTGGCACCGTTTGCCCCACTTTGTGCTGATTTCTGGGAATTATTTTATATTTTGGTAGGGCTGTTGAAAGGACTAAAAATGGAAATAAAATAGTGCATGTGATGTTTAATCTCTGATCACGGATGATGGGCACTTTTATGTGCTCATTTAAAAGATGGGGAACAGCGCTGTGGTGCTGTAGGTTAATCCTCTGTCTGCAGTGCTGGCATCCCATATGGGCATTGGTTCAAGTCCCAGCTGCTCCACTCCCCATGCACCTCTTTACTGTGGCCTAGGAAGGCAGTGGAAGATGGCCCAAGTCCTTGGACCCCTGTACCCATGAGGAAGACCCAGAGGAAGACCCTGGCTTCGGATCGGCGAAGCTCTGACCATTGTGGCCATTTGGGGAGTGAACCAGTGGGTGGAAGACCTTTCTCTCTATCTGTCCCTCTCACTGTCTGTAACTCTACCTCTCAAGTAAATAAATAAATTCTTTTTAAAAAGAGAGCGAGATGGGGAGCACAGAGACAGCCCTTCCTATCTGCAGTTCACACTGCAGCTTTCTTAGTAATACCCTTGTGAGGAAGGCAGCTCTGCGCCATGACACTCGTGTTGTTTGAGGGGCTAGACCAAAGCTTGCACAAGAGGTAAGCTATCTTCAAATTGAATAAGTTTTGCATAGTGGAAGTATAAAAATTAGGGTGATGACCAAGTATTTAAGATTCTTTCAACAGAAAACTGAATGAGTTTAGGATAACTGATAGGTTGCACCTCAATTATAATTTGTTGGCTTGCCAAAGTAATAGTTCAGAAAAAAAAAACTACTCCTGACTTTTGTTCTAGATAGTAAGGTTGACTTTATTCAGTTGTGGGTGGGGGCATAATGATGGTACATGGAGCCCTACAGAAGGCCTCACAGTGGGGGAGAGATTAGATATCAGGGTCAGATACCAAGGATGTAGCCCTGAACTGATTTAGCAGGATTCTCACTCAAACAGGAATCTCCAAGGACAGGGAGGGAAATCCAAGATCAGGCCTCCTGGCTGAGAAATCAGGGGCTGGACTGGAGCTTTGGTTGGAGAATAGTCTTTGTCAGTAGTTACCCCAAACCATACATAGGATGTGGAAGCTCCAAGTGATCTCGGGTCTTTTAGCCTAGGGTTCATGTTGCAGAGGGAGACCCTGAGGTTCAGAGCTGTGAGGTCACTTGCTCAGGGTCCCATTGGCTGGGCTGCTTACCATTTCAGGGTCTTTAGCCTCTGTGGTTCTGACCCTTCCCCCCTGCACTGGCAAGCCTGCTCTGCTGGCATCCCAGGAGGAAGCTGGTGTCATTGTTACAAAAAAGCTCTGCTGTTTGTGTTTTAGGAGAAGTGCAGGGTTTGCCACTGAGTTCCTGGGTTTTGGTTTGCACAAGTGCTGTACGTAGAGAGGTTTGAGAGACTGGGCAAGGGAGAAGGTGGGCAGGGTTGGGAAAAGGGGGAAAATTTCTGGCACTGGGGAGAAGCTGGATGTAAGGAGGTGGAAAGGAAGCATAGATGCCTGCTGGCAGCTCTTCCTGGGAAGAAACCTGGGGAAGAGCTTGCCAGTAGGAACCTAGTGAGAAACGTGTGAAATGTGACACAGTATACTCTGTGTGTGCAGTGCTTCTACCAAATCCATAAGCGTGAGTGAAATGACAAATGTCCACAGTTGACGGGAGCTATTGGTTTTCTTTGGAAGCCTACAGTAGAGTATGGCCAGAATAGGCATACGTTGGAAACAGCATAGTCCTGGCCTGGCAAATGCATGAGTTATGTAGATAAGAGATTGTCATATGCTGGACCTGTGGAAGCCGCCTTAGGAGCAGAATGGAGTAGCTGGGATTTGAATGCAGGGCCCATGTGCCTTCTGCCAGCCTGAAGGAAGTGAGAAAGCAAGGCCAGTCTGTTGAGTGACAACTGGATACAAAACGGTTAGCTTTGTAAAATGAGTCATTAAAGGTTGGGACCTCCAAGTCAATCCTTAGTGGGCCTTTACCCCAGAATGGGTTCCCATGGGATTAGAACATGGCTCTGCTTTTGTTTGCATTTAGGAGATCTGGCTGTCCTGAAGGGCAGGGCCTTTCATGGTGATGCTTACCTAGAGAGGAGGCCTTTGGCAAGCCAGACATGAGCCTCTTCCATCATGGCAGTGTCAGGTTGCCTTCTGTGGTCATGCATTTGGGGAGCCAGGTGGTACAAGGCCTGTGGGACAAGCGTGCATGGCTCCTTGGGACTCTGTTTTTCTTTGTCATCCTTTAATTATTAAGGTTTTCTCTTAACAATCCAGCCTGTCCTAGTAAAGGTAAAGGAACTGAGAGGAAAACTTTTGGCCTGTGGAGGCCAGAGATTAATTTAGAACTGACAGCCCTGGTGTGCAGGTACTCAGAGAGCCTGGAGAACAAAAGCCTAGAGCTCCCTTCCTCCCTGCTGCTTCCTCATGTGGCTGGGGTGGTGGCTCTTAGCGTGGGCATGAAGTCAGAGTGCCTAGGTTTGACCTTGGCTTGGACATAGCATCATCACCCTGTGAGTATGGTCCACTGCTGAGTGGAGATTAAGTTTAGAGAAAGTGCTGAGAATGGCTTAATTATTCTTTCTTACTTGTAAACCTTGAGGTTTCCAGGTTCAGTTTTTCACATGAAGGAGATATTATCAAAAAATTAATATATTATGCATGGAAGAACAAAGACTGTGGATCTCATCACCTCCCCTACTTTTCTTCCCATTGCTGAATTTTCTTCCAGTTCTGTTCTTCGTGTCTGTTGTTGTGCCCTCTCCACATATCACAACCCTACAAGCAATCCATAGATGACAGTACTCCCAACAAGTCATCCCAAAACTCCGCAGCTTCAAGCAATAATAAAAAGTCTGTTTTCTTACCTGGTTCTCGTAGGTCAGGAGTTCAGGAGCAACTTTGCTGGGTGATTCTGGCCCAAGCTCTTTCATGGGTTTGCAGTCAAGGTGCAGGACCAGGGCGACAGTCCCCCGAGGCTGGACTGGGAATGGAGGCTCCACTGCCAAGGGGACTGTTTGACCTTCTGGCAAGTTGATGCTGGCTGTTGGTGCTGTCTTCCTTCCTCTCCATGTGCACCTCTTTGTAAACTGGCCTGAGTTTCCTCAGAACGTGGCAGCTGGCTTTCCCCAGAACCAAGTGATGAGGGAGTGAGAGCAAGAGGGCTGAACAGAACGTCTCCTGTTTGTGATGGAGCCCTGGACGCTGGACTCCATCATTTCCCAAGTGCCTTAGGTGTCACATATCAGCCCAGTTAGGTATGGGAGGGGACCGCAGGAGGGCATGAAAAGTGGTAGGTGAAACTGAGGGAGAACTGCTGGGAGTCTGAATCCCATACCAGTCTTTTCTCCATTTGCATTAGTTGTTTATGAGAAGTCACCCAAAGTTTCTGTCTTAGGCTATGCCGCCTTTGCTTCCTGTGCTCCCAAGCCTTCCGTCCCCTCTCCATTTGAGAGCCACCGGAGTCTCTCTCCCAATCAGTTTTATTGCTTTGTTGTCCACCCTATCCTTTGTTCTCCAGAGTCAGCCCTCCTTGTCAAATCCCAAACAACCGCCGCCACCATGCCGTGCTGTTTTCTTCTGTTGGTGCCCAGCCTGCTGATTCCCCCGTCCTCCTTGACCTCGGCCTGTGGTCTGCTTCCTCTGGCCTGGCTCCTCAGAGTCCCTTCCATCTAGCTGGTAACTTCCCCTGCCGGGATATTAACTGGGCTTAAATCACAGCGTTTTCTTGGGGACAGATAGGCAGTAAAGAGTACTAAATGTGTCATCAGCTGCCAGATGGACGAAGAAAGCATTTCCCTGCACTTTAATTCATCATGCAGGTCACAACTGAAGATTTTTAAGGCAGTGGCAAGTTAAGGCTTCCAAGCCACGGGCATGTCTGTGGACACCGAGGGGTAACGAGGCTCAGGTTTTGATGCTGGAGCGTTTGCCTGGGGGTTGTCTGCTGTGAGCAGTCTTGTGGGTCGAAGGAAGGGGAGAAAGTACGCTTGGAACATTATCCGACATCTTGAGATTATAAACCATCCGATGTGCTGATATTTTATCTGATGACGTCTCCTGGGCCTGCTGGTGGTGAAAGATTTCCCAGATTTGTGAAGTGCGATGAAAGTGCGGGTAGTATCTCATCCTGACTGGCAGAGCTAAAATGTAACTCTTTGACCTTCTGAACTTGAAAACTTCTTTTGGAAGCTGTGAAATGTAGATCCACAGTAGCTGCCGACCTTAGACGTTCCTGCTTTTCCCTGGAGCTTCGTCTTTTCTTTTGTTCTTAATACTGGTTAATAATCTCCAACACTAAGGGGCCGACCACTCGGATGCTCATTTCACTACTCCAGAAATGCCGAGCAGTGACTTCATCCTGGAATGCAATTGATTTTGTTGGACAGAAACACACACAGAAGGAAGGACTCTAGGCGGTTTTGAAGACTTCAGAACGCTAACAAAATAAATCCTAGTGTGTGAAATCTCGGACTCCACAGACAGTGATTTGCACAGTGAGGCTGCTCGGAGAATCCAGTGCATTTGGGGATAAGTGATTCATCTGGGCCAAAGCTTATCCTTGTGTGGGTGGAGGGTGGGTGTGCCAAGCAAATCACCATGTACATTGAATCAACTGCAAGGACCTAATTTTATTATACCGAGCATGTGTGTTCACAGTAAATGCCCACCTTGAGTCATTAGATTCTTCATAATATATTAGAAGTGATCAGATGGCATTAAGTCTTGGAGGTTGTTGCAGTGGCTGACTCTGGCAGCCTCTGCAGTTGGAACTGAAGAGGCAGACACCACCACCCCCACCCCCCGCAACACACACACATGCACATCCCAGAACCCTGGACCTTGGTAAAACCCCACAGAGAAAGCAGGCGGGCTTGTTTAGCAGGTGGATATGGTCACAATGTGTATTTGTTGCACAACATCCTTAGCTGAAGGAGCACTCAGAGGGATGGGATAGGGGTCAGTGTTGGTGTTAGCAGAACAGGCCACGTGGTCTTCTGAGATTGCAAGCCAAAGGTCAGCAGGTTGTTGTCTTGAACTCTGTTCACATACAGGCAGTGAGTTCTGTTCACCAGACATAAATCTCAAGTGTCACTCATTTTGCCAAATGAAACCAAGTTTAAGATATGACTACGTAAAAATAATTCACGAGAGTCCCCAGGTGCCACCTCTGTTTTTGTATTTCTTTTTTCATTCTGAAGTATTGCAGAGTACTTCAAATTATCAGAAATCTATTATAAAAGTTGCAAACCTTTCTGTTCTTAAATGCGTTCTTAGTTCAGCATTGGCAGTAATTAATACAGCTTTCCTTCTAGTTAATGGACTTGATGTTTCTAAAATTAAACAAACAAACAAACAAACAAAAACCTGGGGGACTGGCCTTGTGGCGTAATGGATTAAGCCACCACCTGTGATGCCGGCAACACATATGGGTGCTGGTTTGAGTCACTGCTGCTCCATTTCTGATTCTGCTCCCTGGGAAAGCAGCAGCTGATGGCCCAAGTGCTTGAGCCCCTGTGCCCATGTAGGAGACCTGGATGAAGCTCCTGGCTTCTGACTTCAACTTGGCCCAGCCCTGACCATTACAGCCATTTGGGGAGTAAACCAGTGGATAGAAGATCTTTCTCTATTTCTCCATCTTCCTCTCTCTCTATAACTCTAGCTTTCAAATAAATAAGTCTTAAAAAGTTTTCAAATAAATAAGTCTTAAAACCTCACAAAATAACAATGAAGCTAATCTGTTCAAAAATACTGTCCAGAATACTTGGGCTTTATTTTTTTAAGAGTATCCATTTTTTTAAGATTTATTTATTTATTTGAAAGGCAGAATTACACAGAGAGAGGATAGGCAGAGAGAGAGAGAGAGGTCTTCAATCCTCTGATTCACTCACCAATTGGCCACAATGGCTAGAGCTGTGCCAATCTGAAGCCAGGAGCTTCCTTCCAGTCTCCCATGGGGTGCAGGGGCCCAAGGACTTGGGCCATCCTCTACTGCTTTCCCAATTCATAGCAGAGAAATGGATAGGAAGTGGAGTAGTCAGGAGTTGAACCAGTACCCATATGGGATGCCGGTACCACAGGCAGCAGGCTTACCTGCTATGCCACAGCGCTAGCCCCGACTTTTAAAAAATCTTAAATACACTTCAGAAGTCATTATTTTATTATTTTAATTTCACATGTATGATGTTTGCATGTGGTAATTTGAAACAGGTATTCAATGAGTAATGATCAAGTTATGTTAACATTTTCATCTCAAACATTTAAAAAATTTGATTAGCAATAGTTGTACATATTTATGGTGTATAATATGGTGTTTCAATGGAAGTCAGATTTTTAAAGAAAAATTTCTTAAACTCTGGATTAAAAAGCTATGAAGTTATGTGACAAAATTATAGAGCTATTACTGTTACTTATATAATTTGAAAACATTCTAACTATCTTGATGTGTATTTTCATGAGTGAGTTTGAAATTGGGTGACGTGCCTTACTCTTTTTTTTTTTTAAGATTTATTTATTTATTTGAAAGAGTTACACAGAGAAAGAGAGGCATGGAGAAAGCCTGAGAGAGAGGTCTTCCATCTGCTGTTTCACTCCCCAGTTGGTTGCAGTGGCTAGAGCTGCACCAATCCGAAGCCAGGAGATGGGAACTTCTTCTGGTCTCCCACACAGGTGCAGGGGCCCAAGGACTTGGGCCATTTTCTACTGCTTTCCCAGTTCATAGCAGAAAGCTTGATCAGAAATGGAGCAGCTAGGATTCAAACCAGTGCCCATATAGGATGCTGGCACTGCAGGCGGCAGCTTTACCCACTGCGCCACAGCACTGGCCCCAGACGTGCCTTACCTTAAGAACCTTGTAGGACTTCTGTTGCGCTCTTACAGGCTACAGCAGTGTGAGAATAGCCTAAAAGCTCCTGGATGCTGGAGTCACACCTGGGTTTGGATTCTGATCTCCACCCCCTAAATTTGCAAAGGTGTTTGAAAAAGTCATACAACCTTCCTACACTTTGGTTTCTTTACAGGTCATTGAAAATGAAAACATTCAATGTAAAGTACTCATTAGGAGTTGGCACAGAGTAGGTATTCAGGAAGCTGTGTGGGTGTCATCTTTGCTTTTCTTAAAAAGAGAAGGTAGTTCTTGGCTATAGATAACTGGTAATGATGAGTGACAGAGGAAACTTAAATTATGGTAACTGAACAATTACAATTGCTGTCAAAAACGTCCTGCACAGGTGTTGTTAATACTGGCTGCACTTTGGATTATCTGTGGAGCCTTAAAAAAATGCTGATACCTAGGCTCTGCCCCCAGGAGTCCTTCCATTAATCTGGGGTGCATCCTGGCAATAGAATTTTTTATTTTATTTGACAGGTAGAGTTATAGACAGTAAGAGAGAGAGAAAGGTCTTCCTTCTGTTGGTTCACTCCCCAAAATGGCTGCTATCTGCCGATCTGAAGCCAGGAGCCAGGTGCTTCTTCCTGGTCTCCCACGTGGGTACAGAAGTCCAAGCGCTTGGGCCATCCTCCACTGTCCTCCCGGGCCACAGCAGAGAACTGGACTGGAAGAGGAGCAACCAGGACTAGAACCCAGCGCCCATATGGGATGCCGGCACTGCAGGCAGAGGATTAACCAAGTGAGCCACAGCGCCGGCCCACAATAGAATTTTTCAAAATTCCCTCCACAATTCTGTGCAGTCAAGGACAGAGAACTGCTGCTTTGTAGTAATGACAGTGTGCTGAAGGTTATTCTGCTCTCAAGTTTAACAGTACGATACAAGACTTAAGTTGTATGGAATGCTTTCCTGAGAGTTTGCCTGCTGGCCAAATTCAGCCTGTTGCCTCTTCTTACAAATAAAATTTTATTGGAACGCAGCCATGCCCATTTGTTTATAGTTGGTCTCTGTTGGCTTTCCTGCTCCAACAGCAGGGTTGAGACCATGGTGTCCCACAAAGCCTGAACATTTTGGCCCTGCACAGAAAGTGTTTCTGACTTCTGCTGTAGACCACATGCCATCTGAATTAGGATGTTGTTTTCCTAAGTATATTCAAGAAAGTTAACCCACCACACCAATATCTCTTAGACTCTGTGCAAACTCTTCCTACTTCTAAAAAGAAATGGCCAACATTAGCTTGAGGTTAGTGATATGCTTTAATGCATTGAGTAACCATTCTTGATACTTTTTTTGAGATGGCTAATAAAATTAAAAACACCACATTTTTAATATAGTTCTTGAAATTACTCTTTAAACTTTGTCTTGCAGATACTGTAATAATCTGCTTATCAAAAATTTAGCATAGGATGCTGTGATAACTTCCTGGCTGAAAATGTAGAAGTTGAAGTATTGTCTTGTCATGGCTTGGTCTCAGTTCTTGTCTCTGATACAGGAAGGAATTCAAGGAGAGGGCACAACAAAGTACAGCAGAGGAATAATATTTATGAAGCAAAAGTGCACAGTTGGGAAGGAGTGGTGGCCACATGCCGAGTGCCCCACAGGTCTCACAGTCATCTCTCTGTATGATTGGAGACATACAGGGTGATAGTTGCAGCAGGCTTTAACTGAATATTTATAGGGGTGGAGTTTGGAGTTTGAAGTTTGAGTACCATCCATTTTCTTGCACTTTTTGGAAGTCTCGAAGTATCATGGCATCAGGTTCATGATGGGAGTATGAATGTGGACCATGGTAATTTCATTATAATGATATTACAGTAGGCTGTAGGTCATCACAGGGAGTGAGCAGCCATGTTTTTCCAGTGGGCACCATTTCTGGGCAGGAGTTTTGCACCACCCATGGTTTTCCAAAGCACATAAAGGGGAGGTTGCAGTGCAGTAGGCAGAGTAGTAGAGAGGTGCTGGTGACCTCATCTGTTCCTCTTTGCCTTAACTGCCTGCTTGCCTATCCCATCTCTCCTCCCTCAGAGATTTCCATCCTTTAATCTTTATAGAAGGCCAAAGGAGGAAGGTTTGTTTTCTATAACTTCTTCATGTTGTGTCAAGGAATGAAGATCCTTTGCTAACCTGGAGGTTCCATTGTAGGAGTGAGAGGTTTGTTGAAAGACTTTGGTAATGGCCGGATCCCTGTATGATCATCATCTTTACATGAAGCTGTTGGGAGAGACAAATTTGACAATTAGGCTGAGTGTATATGGTCCAAAAAGGAACAAGAGTACGACCGTGTCAGAAAAGAAAGAGCTTGCTGCCTCCCAGATGGTAGAAGCGGTGGGATTTCCCTTGCAAAATCACAGAGCCACTCGGCTTGATTGTGAATCCTTTTGCTGTCTTCTTCCATAAGCCCACTGTTACTAATGCAAGTGCAGCAGATTTTATTAATCACTGCACATACTCTGTTCAGCCAGTAGGTAATATAGAGCTAGTTGTCAGTGACCACTTCAGCTAGGGAACCTAAAGAGTCTTTAGTCACTGTGGGGTCTAGTCAGTGGTCTGGGATAAGTTACCCAAAGCAATAGACAGAGTTCTTAAAGCAACTTCATAGTATGTAGTGAGATTTTCTCCTTTGGTGATTATGGTTTACCTGTCAATGGCAGTTGTCTGAAAACAGTAGAAGTAAAAAGAGCGGGTCTGCTGGGAAGTGCAACAGCTTAATCTCTCCCTCTCCTTCCCCCTCCCTCCCTCCCTCCCTCCCCCCTCCTCGGAGTTTAGGGTAAAGGCAAAAGATTTTGCTTTTAGCCTTTTGAAAATCAATTTGCGATCCTCAATTCGCTCTCCAGTTAGGCAGATTATCCTCTGGGTGTGCCTGTGCAGATTCAAGAGGTAGAGGTTTAATTCTTGACAGGCGCCCACCTAGAAATTCTTGTAATTGAATTGCAGGAGAAGTGCTAAGTAGCACTTGATAGGCAAATTGAATAATCGGGAGCAAGCTTGCCTTCTACTCTCATGATGACACAGCTCTCTTAGAATAGGGGTCCCATGTGGGAATTCAGAACTGAGTATTTCCCTATCAGTGAGAAAATTGGTATTATAACCTGTGAATCCCGAGCCACCCCGTGCTCTCGGAGTGTGGTAGTCATACGTATTCCTGAGCCCCTTCAGTCCTTGGAAAAGGACTTGAGATAACCAGGAGTCCACTCCTCCCTTTGAGCTGAGGGAAATCCCACTTGCAGTGCCCCTGTTGTTTGCACTGGGGGCAGGGCTGGACAGGGTTCTCAGGTGGGGATCTTCCTTGCACCAGTGTCCCAGCTTTCCACACTGACACATTCTCTCGGGCTTTTCAGCCATAGTTGGTTACCTCCTGGGTTGGCCCTAAGGTCACAGGGTGCTGGTTACAATGACTGCTGTCATATGATCCTGTCGTCTGGGCCATTGTTTCCCACATTGACGTCCCCTCTTCTCAGTTTAGTCTCTATTATTAAACACTCCAAATGCTGACTATAGCATCTGGTGCATGGGGGTTTGGAATCCTATTGCCAGTTTCTGGAGTTTCCTTTAAATGGGGCTAGCCAACTGCTGAAATGGGTAAGACCTGTCCTTCAGGGATGCTTTGGTCTATGTTAATATCTCCTGAAGGCCTTTACCAAATGTCCTTGGAATAAGCTGGGTTCTGTCCCTTATGTTATATTGCTTACATGATTTGGTCATAATTTACGGGTTGTACAATATAGTGTTTTCATTCCAGCAGCTAGACACGTCACTGTAATCTTGACACCTCAGAACCTCATGGCCCTGCTGATAATTTCAGTTAGGTTCCACTTGTGGGACAGTTGTGGCTTCCACATCATACTGAGTAGGCTGCTGAGCTGCCAAGGACGCAGCATGGGCCTGGGCTGAGGCTCAGATCTGCTGTGTTTCTTCAGGGTTGCAGCACGTGGACAGGACAATGTGTAGGTCACCCGAGGTCAAGCTGAGCACCAAAATTAGGGCCTGAAACTCCTCAGTAACTTTGGTGGGGTCTTCTGGAAACAGCCCTAGATTTTGTTTACATTGATTTAAGTCAGTCATGGAAAAAGGAACAAGTACTCAGTAATTGTCCCAGCATCTGTTAGCCACCTTTCCCAGAGGACAAAGCTTACTGTTACCTGGATGGTAGGAGGCCCCAGTACAAGTGATTCTGGTACAGGGGGCTAGATCCTGTGGTAGCCTGGAGTCAGGGGGCTAGTAGCAGGTGAGAGAGAATTGGGGCTTGAGGGATAGGGGAAGACTCATCACCCTTTGGGGCTGGGCTGGGCAACAGAACGAGCTGAGCTTTGAGGTGGTTGAGCCGTGAGGTATGCAGGACCACTCAGTGAGTCATCCATCATGTCTAGCTGTTCTCTTAAATTTGGTATTCGTAGGAAGGCCTGGGCATAACAGAGCCTATAGTTTCCCATAAGAGCAGGATTTTCACAGTGCCATGGAGGCCTGGATGTAAAGAATTTCTGGCCTTTTTGTTGTTGTCTCTTGGCCAGTGTTGCAAAAGAAAATAAAATTTTTACTTTTAGAACATTAGTTTAAAATTTCTCAATCTGAGAGAGGGAGCCCAGGAGTGAGTCTGATGGTAGTTGGGGAATTTCCATGATTGAAAAGCCTCTTCACAACCAGGTAAAGGAGTAGGTCATGCTGTGTGATAGCCCTGTTAGTGGACGGGTTGCAATCTGGTGTCCTGGGATCTCTACTGTGTCATTTGGTGCTCTAGGCATCCCCGGGCGCCCCTTGTGGACCCATTTGGACCTGGTTTCCCAGAAGCTCAAACATGATACTTAGCACCCAGGCAACCTTGGATCCTTCATTTTTCCCAGATTACCACGGCCTCTGAGGCTTTCCATGAGGAGTATTTGGGGTTTATCATGAGAGATCTTAGGCCTCATTGTTAGCCAGGTGGTAGCCTACTCAGCACTTCAGGTGCAGCCTATCACGATAAAACACGAAAATGACTGTAAAATCTATCAGTTGAAGAAGGAGAGAAACACCCTTCTTTTGAAAAAATGGAAATCCTCACAGATGGAATATTACTGTCTGAGGACCAAAAACCTCATTGGCAAGGGCAATAGTATCCATAGAGCACTTACCCTCAAAGTGTGAGAGGGTACAAGCAATAGGGACTGTGGGAGATGCCAGGTAATCATAGTATTAAGAAGAAAGAGACCTCTGGTCATTGCCCCATATGGAAACAGATTCCACCTGGCCCCACAAGCCTTCCTCAGGACAGATCCAACAGTGTCCAGTCTGTACTATGTAGGCTGTCAGCCTTCACACCTCCAATAGTCGCTGTGGGGAGCAGATGTGGCTGAACTAGGAAGCGTTGTTTGCAGTGGGTTGCCAGAGAGGAAAGGCCAGACAATGCCATGATTTTCAAGCACAGAGAGGTGATAATCAATAAGGAGAATCTGGTTGGGCATTTTGGTCCTGGATGGCTCACCACAAGTATCATAGGATGACTGGGTCTAGATCCTTATCGCTGATACAGGAAAGAATACAAGGATAAAACACAAGCAAGATACGTTGAAGAACTGAGGTTTACTTGCAGAGTGGAAGTACACACTCCAGGGGGAGTGTGGTTATGCTTGAGAGTGAGCTGTGTTCCACAGGGGTTGGGGTCATCCCTTTATGAGATCTGGAAGTGTAGGGGCAGTGTAGTGGGTGGGGTTTGGGACAAAGTTTGAACACTGTCCATTTTTCTCGCCTTGTTTGGAAGTCTCAGAAGTGTCTTGGCATCAGGTGCATGAATGGAGTAGAAGTGTTACCTATGGTACATTTATTATGGTGATATTATAATAGGCTATAGATCATTGCAGGGGTGCTGTCAGCTGCCATGTTGGTGCCAGTTCTAGGCAGAAATGGTTTTACACAGTACATAAAGGGGTGAAGGGTTTGGGGTAGAGTAGGTGGGTTTGTAGGGAAGGGCTGGTGATCTCAGCTCCTCCTCTTTGCCCAACTCACTCTGGCCTATATCAAGTGGTCATCGTCATATATAGTCAGCCATGAAAGGCTTTGTAAAATGCTGCAAGCAGTTGAGAGCACTGGATGGCTGCTTCTGCTGTGTTTTCAAGTCTTTTTTGAAGAAGTTCTCAGCAGAAGTGGATTCTTGTCTACCTTCCCTGCTTACTCATGAAAAGGGTGCTGTTGCTGTCAGAGAAGTCAGTGGTGACGTGGCAATACCAGGTCACGGAGGACATGCTCAGCATTACCATCAAGGTCTTTGCTAACAAATCAGGACCGCATCAGGAAATACATCCCCTGTTCTTCCATCCTGGATGTAATCCCATCATTCTGAACCTGGTAGTGGATATGGACGATGTCTTCAAAGAGCCTAGATGCTGCCCTCTGTCATGCCTTACTGAGGACCTCGCCAGCACTCTGTGTGGGGCAGCTTTTTATTTTTATTTTTAAAGATTTATTTATTTATTTGAAAGAGCTACGGAGAGGCAGAGAGAGAGAGAGAGATCCTCTGTCTGCAGGTTCACTCCCCAAATGGCCACAGCTACCCGAGCTGGGCCAATCCAAAGCCAGGAGTTAGGAGCTTCTACGGGGTCTCCCACATGGGTGCAGGGACCCAAGGACTTGGGCCTTCCTCTGTTGCACTCCTAGACCACAGCAGAGAGCTGGATTGGAAGTGGAGCAGCCAGGACTCGAACTGGAGCCCATGTGGGATGCTAGCACTGCAGGCGGCACCTTTACCCCATACGCCACAGCATCAGCCCCAAGGCACTCTGCTTTGTGCTGTCTCAGCATCATAGCTGCTGATGGATGCCTGAATCCTCATTAGCATATTAAGAGGTTTTAATACAACTTGTTACTTTAGCAATAGAGATGAGACAGGTTGAATCACCAACGCCATATTTGATCATCCTGGTGCTAATTTGATCCTTGTTTCAGTAAGACTGCAATTTCTCTTATGGGGAAAGATAAAGTTTTCCAACAGAAATGGTGAGAATTTTGTCAAGTCATAGCTTCATCCCCTGCATTTTCATTGCTCTTTGCACGTCTCTCAGGGCAGTGCCTTATATTTAATGATAAGTACTTCACAGTTGCCAGCAGTCTGTCCTGAGATACTGGTGAACACCCAGCTTAGCTTGTACCTCTCAGGAGCCAAATGGACTTGATCCCTTGCCCAGTGACGCAGATTTGTGCCTTGGCAAAATGGCTCCTCTCAGGCTGTAACTGCCAGTATCATCCCAGACTATAGAGGGTTTCCATGAAGTGTGCACAGACCCATTCTCCCAAGACTCTGAACTTTGGGCAGTAATGACTGTCTCTTCAGCGTCGTGTCCTTGAAAAGCCAGGGCAGGATGTTGCTGTAGGTGTTGCTACAGTGCAGGGAGGGAGGCAAATTGTCTCTGCCTGACGCCTCTGCTCTGTTCAGCTGGGCTGCAATAAAACCACTCGCTTCTTGTTTTTATGGGGTTTTTTGTTTGTTTTCTTTGTGAAAGGTTTATTTCTAACATGTTTGCATGAGTAATTGGATAAGTCACTCCTGTTGAGTCTACATAGGTTTATTTTTTTCTTCCTGCTTGAAGTTTAACACTTTAGAAAAATCCCTGATTTGGGAGTCTTGAAAGATGTTTTCACCACCATTATTTGCTAAGGAAGCTGTATTTCATGGTGATTGGGTGACCTTTGTCAGGCCTGTGTGGAAGTGGCCTTCCCCGGGACCCCTGCCCTCACCTGCTCCCCCCAGACCCTTCCTGCTGCAGCCCCAGCAGCCCTGTGAGAATCGGCTTCCAGCACAATTCCAGAACCTGTCCTATTCCTGGTCTTTCCCTGCTCCTTGTCACCCTTGAATCCCACCACAAGCCAGAGCTGTGATCACTGGGATCTCCAGGGCAGGGTTGGGGGTTAATAGAAATAAACGTTGGGAAAGACACACTGCTTTGTGGGACTCAGTGAGCAGAGGGACCCACCCAGAAAATGTAGGCAGTGAGAGTGCCTGCACTTCAGCCCCTCCTCAGAGTTCCCGCTTGGAGTCCTTGAGTTACACAGGACACATCAGCTTACAGTAAACCAGGCCTTAGATTCAAATTAGCTCCGTAAAAGGCCTTGTTGGAAGAATGTCACCTGCTCCTGAGACTGTGAGAGAGCAGACCTCAGGAAGGGGGGCGCCCCAGGCAGGGCTGGGACCTGCACAGCTTGCAGTCCCGAGGCTCTGTGCAGTGAGAGGACATAGTTCCTGCCCTGTGCACAACCCAGCCAGCTGTGGCCTGAGGTTGTGGCACTGCCTTGTTCTGGGATGTGGGACTTAAACATGCAGGTCAGATGGTCACAGGCCACCTTGCCCGTCCCTTTGTTCTGGGGGCAAGCAGTGATCGGGACCTTTCTGTTAATTTTCTAAGATAGAACTTTCCAGAAAAACTACATTCTTCTTTATTCCAATATGAGTTGGGAAGATATTAACTGATTTTGATATTATTTTCTCTCATTTAGATTTTTGAAAAGATTTATTTATGTGTTAGAAAGGCAGAATGACAGAGTGTGTGTGTGAAAAAGAGATCTTTCATCTGCTGGTTCACTTTACAAATGGCTGCAACAGCCAGGTTCTGGCCAGGTTGAAGCCAGGAGCTGGGAACTCCATTTGGGTCTCCTAAGTAGGCAGCATGGGCCCAAGGACTTGTACCTAATTTCTCAGGTGCATTAGCAGGAAACTGAATCAGAAGTGAAGTAGCTGGGACTTGAACTGGCACTCTGATATGGGATGCTAGTGTCAGAAGGGATGGTTTAACCCACTGTGTGTAACATCGACTCTTATTTTCTTGACTGAAAATCTTCATTCTAGAATTAGAGGAGGAGCAGTCTTGGAATTATTTAGCCAAAAATCTTATAACTCTTTACATTCAACAATTCAAAAACATGAATGAGTAAAAAATGAATGAATGAATCAGAATTCATTCATTTCAAGGTGCTAACTGTTTTATGGGGAAGTACCAATAACTAAAACTGAGTTTGGCTATGTGTCAGCCAGTGCCAGGTGATTCTACAGGTATGAATTCATTTTTATTCTCTAGCACATCTCTAACTGGGCAGTAGTGCTATCTCCACTTTTAGAGTAGAAAATTAAGACTTGGAAAGTTTAAGTAACTTTTTTTAGGAACAAAAGTGGGGGAAATTATTAGAGTTGATATAATGTGAAACGCATGAGAAAAAGCTATAGGAGACACAACAGAAGGGTCAGTAGGGGCCCGGACCATATCCTGAAAGGCATGCTGAAGATTTTGGTGTGATGAGACACTGGGTTTTTGGATACCAGGGGTGATGTCCTAACTGTGCCGGCAAAAATGTACGGCATGGGAGAGACTGCAAGTGACCAGGAGGCTGCTGACAAGGCTGCAGCAAGCTGAAGGAGGACCTGAACCAGGTGGCTGCGAGTATGAAAGGGTACAGAGAAACTTGAGATTTTCTTCCAGGCTTTCCTCGAAGTCCCATCTCTGGGGCTTGGTTTTAAATTTTCTAGCAGAGAGCGCTACTGATTCTGCAATTATCTTCAACTTCAGTGGCAAATAAATACATAAGTAAAATAGGAGAAAAACAAAAAGTTAAATTTTAAAAAATTTTGATTACCCACTAGTTATCTTTTGTGGTGAGGAAGTAAAAATGATTGAGCTCCTAGGAGCCAGGTGTTTAGCTTGCACCTGTGAGGTATCTATAGTTCTAAGCCTCATTTTACCACTCCTAAGTACCAAGTTCAGGCTATGAAACCAGCAAGTCTCCTTGATTTCACTGAAGCCAAGAGTAACACAATTTTGAAAAAAAAAAGTAACACAATTTCAGTTTTTCTGCTATCTAAGTTGAAAGTTTTGTACCTAAGGGTGAATATGATGAATTTAGGGAAGAGGTGTGAGACGGGGATGTGTCCTCTATCTCTGTGTCATTATGTTTTTATATTCTGTGAGCATTTTCTGGATGAGATTTGCAAACGTATCCTGATGAATAGTGATTGCTGTCCTCTCTTGGCAGATTTCTGCTCATGGCAGATCTTCTTCCAATGTCAATGGTGGACCTGAACTTGCTCGTTGCGTGAGTCCTGAAGGTATTCCATTTCTCTCATAATGGAAATTGTTCTTGTGAACTTGGCTTCTACTCAAAACCCGCTGGTGCTAAATGATGATCTTCCTAGCCAGGGATGTAGTCATATCACCTCTTAGCCCAGTCAGCCCTACTGGATGGTGGTGGAAGAGACTTCAGGATGAATAAAAGCTTGTGGTTGTTATTTAGGCTGTCACGGTTTCATATCTTAAACCCAGGCTTCCTTTATTTTCCCTTGGAGATCTCACAACTTCTAAATGTATTTGCTTTATCTCAACTTCTTTTGCTGTTTTCACTTTTAAACTTTATTTTCCTTTTCTTTATTTGAAAAGTAGAGAGACAGAGACGGAGACAGTTGTCTTCTGTCCACTGGTTCACTCCCCAAATGCCTGCAATACCCAGGACTGAGCCAGGCTGCAACCAGGATCTGGTAACTTAATCCAGATCTCCAACATGGTGACAATGACACAAGTACTTTAACCATCACCTGCTGCCTCCCAGGGTATTGCATTAGCAGGAAGCTAGCATTGAGAGTGGACTCAAACCCAGGCACTCCTAAATGGGATGTCAGGGATCCCAAGCAGCATCTTAACCATTCTGACAAATGTCTGCTCCCTCTCTCTCTCACATAACAAAAACATGTCTGTTTATTTGCTGTCTGCTGTGTTCTGGGCACTGGGACACATTGTGAAAAGTGGCTTCATCTTAATGGTTTCCCCGACCCCCAACATACATCTTGTTGAGTGAGCTTTGAGCCGGGATTAACTTTAATGAGGTATCCTGTTTGGGAAGAATTTCTTAGCAAAAAATCTTAGGGAGAAACATTGGGAACATCTCTAAGATTAAATCCTCACTACCGACCCCTCTCCCTTTCCTGAGCATTGGCAAAAAAAAAATCTAGAAGAGTTTTAATTGGAGTTCTTTTAACCCAAGTGTACTTCAGTTGATGTTTCAGGGATTGTTAAATTCGTTGATTATGTTGGTTTCTGATTCCAGTCAACAAGGGCAAAAGGAAATTGGTGATTCAGATGTTCTATTCAGGAAATATGCTGAGAGCTTTTCTTTAGGTTTAATATAGATTTAGAAATGAATGCACTGCAAGTTATTATTTTATAAATATGTAGAAATCAATACAAATGCTTTCTTTAGACTCTGCATTTATCCTCTTTGAAGGTGTGAATGGAAACAGGTGCTCTGAAACGTCGACTCTTCTTGAGAAATACAAAATTGGGAAAGTCATTGGTGATGGCAATTTTGCCGTAGTCAAAGAGTGTATGGACAGGTGAGTAGATGGTGAGGTCACTCTCTCCTCACCTAGACGTACATTTCTCCTTGGAGTTTATTCTTAAGGAGCAAATGGCCCTTCTTGGAAGTCTTTTTCCTCCTTTCTGATAGGGTCTACACTGGGGCCAGCTGTTTTGCCAGCCCACAAGCAATTTGGTGGAGAAAAGCGTATTCATGCACATAGAGTATAAAGCTGGTTTGTATGCATTTAGGCTGAGAGATAGCCAGGACCTGTCCATGAACCATGGAAGAAGTGGGAAGAATAAGATTGATTTAAAGAAAACTCTGATGATAGTGACCTGTTCCAGGCCCTGTTCCCAGTCTGTAACTTGTGTTTTAAATTTTCCCATGAGCATTAGCAGGGAGCTGGGTGGGACATGAAGCAGCCAGGATTCAAACCAGCATCCATGTCGGATGTAGGCACTGAAGCCAGCTGCTTAACTCACCATGCCACAGTGCCAGCCCTGAGTTAATACTTGAGTATACCAGTAGTCTGGAGGAAGGACATGCGCTCCCAATCAGCCCATGTTTGCCTATTCTGGTCCCTTTGTAAGCAGTATGAAGATCAGAAATGACTCAGGATAGAATCTTCATGTTTATAGGCCACTCTCTTTCCTGTTCTAAGTGGTAACATCTACTGTTGTGGAGAATTTTCCAAAAAGTTCTGCAAATTGCAGTGTTTCTATTTTGTTCACATCCCCACTAAAGCTTTAATGCTCCTTATACTGATACACAGGGTAATGCCCAGTTCTCTGCGCCTTTTTTAATTAGCTCTGGGACAGAGCTTGCCACCCAAGTAACAAATTAGGCATCTGAAGTATGATTTCTAAGAAATCATTAGAAACCTCAGGCAGAATCTGAAGTCGTTCTTCCAAGAGAGGCCTCATCAGTGTGTACCAGGACTGTCTGACTTTTGCAGCCATATGCGCTTGGGAGACCGAATGGCTTCTAAGGATACTGTGATGGTCTTTTTTCTATTTTTTAGATTTATTTTCATTGCATTTGAAAGGCAGATGGAGAGAGATCTTCCATCCACTGGCTCACTCTCCAAATGTCCACAACAGAAAGGGCTGGGCCAGGCTTAAGCCAGGAAATTGGAACTCCATCCGGTCTCCCACATGAGTGGCAGGGAATCAAGGGACTTTAGTCCTCACCTGTTGCTGCCCAGAGTTCGCAGCAACAGGAAGCTAGATGAGAAGCAGAGTAGCTGGCGCTGAACCAGGCCCTCCAGGATGGCTTGTGGGCATCCCAAGCAGTGACTTAACCTCTGTGTCACATGCCCGCCCCTCCAGGGTTCTTTACCAAACTGCTTTCCTGTAGTAAAAGATAATTTCATCTGAACATACCAAAAATAACTTAAAGTGGTAAAAATAATTTCAAGATTCTTGTATCCAAGTAAATGATCTCTGCAGTGCCCAATATGAGCATTTAAAGGTATAAATAACATGGCACCAGGTCCTCGCTGGTTTGGGCTGAGAGATAATGACAGCCTGTGGGCCTCTCGGTTTTCAATTGTGGGCTCGTGTTGATGTTATGTTGCTATAAAAATACATTTATCAAAAATTTTTTAATTTGATCCATTTTTCCCAATTTTGAGTCTTAACAGAACTCAGGAGAACTAAGACATTTAAGTATGGAAAGGGTATTTCTGAGAAATTTTAAATGCGAGTTACTTAGTAATATAATATTATTTGTAAAAAGAGATTAATATACAGGGTGGCTTTGGCGTTTTGATTTGTTCCGTTTTGGTTACCTATCTCCCCTGAGTCCTCTCAACTCTGCCTTTGGTGCACAGTGAGGCACCAGGGCTTTCTCCCCGCAGCCTGTGCTGTGGGGGAAATCCAGGGTGGTTTGCGTCTGTAACTGGTCTACTCTCATTATTCCCTAGGTCCACTGGAAAGGAGTTTGCCCTCAAGATTATAGACAAAGCCAAGTGCTGCGGAAAGGTACGGTGCCCTTAACCGCTTTGTAGGTGAAGCTGACATGAGGTGGTGGGAGGGTTCCTGAGAGGAAGGAGCGCAGAGACCGCAGCTTGCCCGGGCCACCAGTGATAGCGGGGAAAACAGCCAGGCTTCCTCTTCCTTGCTAATTTTCAGAAACTGTAAAATCCTAAAACCTACAAGCGATTTGGTCTTGGTTCCAGCTACCCAAAGCGTGTGTTCCCTTCTCTCTATTTTTTTTTTAAAGAATTTTGCATATTGTTTTTTTGTTTTTTTTTTTTTTTTTTTTTTTTTTTTGGACAGGCAGAGTTAGACAGTGAGAGAGAAACAGAGAGAAAGGTCTTCCTTCCGTTGGTTCACTCCCCAAATGGCTGCTACTGCCAGCACGCTATGCCAATCCGAAGGCAGGAGCCAGGTGCCTCCTCCTGGTCTCCCATGCTGGTGCAGGGCCCAAGCACCTGGAAGAGGAACAACTGGGACAGAACAGGCACCCCAACCAGGACTAGAATCTGGTGTGCCGGCGCCACAGGTGGAGGATTAGCCTAGTGAGCTGCAGCACCAGCCGTGTATTCTCTTCTCAAGAGATGCTTATAGGGCCGGTGCTGTGGCTCAATAGGCTAATCCTCTGCCTAGCAGTGCTGGCACACCAGGTTCTAGTCCCAGTCGGGGCGCCGGATTCTGTCCCAGTTGCCCCTCTTCCAGTCCAGCTCTCTGCTGTGGCCTGGAAGTGCAATGGAGGATGACCCAAGTGCTTGGGCCCAGCACCCCATGGGAGACCAGGAGAAGCACCTGGCTCCTGGCTTCGAATCAGCGCGATGCGGTGGCCATTGGAGGGTGAACCCACGGCAAAAGGAAGACCTTTCTCTCTATCTGTCTCTTGCTGTCCACTCTCCCTGTCAAAAAAAAAAAAAAAAAAAAAAGAGAGAGAGAGAGAGAGAGAGATGCTTATAGCAAGGCACAGGCGCATTCCAAGGGTACTGTGGGCATGCGTGGCTCTGAGGCTTGACCCCACTCTCCAGTCTCCTGGCTTCATGGAGGCTGGTAGATGACTCGGGATTCGTGGGTCAGAGACAAAAGACTTAGCAGGCATCATGGACCTACTGTGTGCACTGGTCCGTCTGGCCCCCGAGTCCTGTGGCGGTGATGCAGGGGGCCTGCTGGCTGCTGTGCACACAGTAGGATTGTGTCACAGCTGAGGAACCCATGCTTAGGGAACCCTTAGTCCCTAGGGCACTGCGACAAACCTGCCTACCTTTGCATCAGGGAATATTTTGATTATCCAGACCAGGAAGCAAATTTGCCCTTTGCTCTGCTGAGGGGCGACCCTCTCTCTGTGATGCAGGGGTGTTTTCCATACAGACCTCCTTGGAAAGGGCTTGAGAGCACAGTTGAGGCACAGCATGCAGCCACATTGTGACAAATTGCCTCCTCAGCAGCATGAACTGTTTTCTTTTTCTTTAAAAAAATTTATTTATTTGAAAGAGTTACACAGAGAAAGAAGGAGAGGCAGAGAGAGAGAAAGGTCTTCTATCCGTTGATTCACTCCCCAGTTGGCTGCAAAGGCCAGAGCTGTGCCAATCTGAAACCAGGAGCCAGAAGCTTCTTCCATGTCTCTCATGAGGGTGCAGAGGCCCAAGCACTTGGGCCATCTTCCACTGCTTTCCCAGGCCATAGCTGAGAGCTGGATCAGAAGTGGAGCAGCTGGGAATCAAACCGGCGCCCATATGGGATGCCAGCACTGCAGGCTGTGACTTTACCTGCTATGTCACAGCGCTGGCCCCAAACTGTTTTCTTCTTTTCCATTCTGAGACTGGGGCTGGGAGAAGACCAGCTGATGAAATGCTGCTGGAGTTTTGGTGCTTTACGCTTGAAAAAAAGTGTCTACCAGTAACAACAAATACCTTTGCAGAGCCCTGAGTGATAGTACATCAGTTAAGAGAGCAGCCCTGGGGCTGCCCCATTTGACACTGGAGCTGCTGGCCACGTGCTGCAGCTGAGCACCTCACATGAGATTAAACTGGAGTGAAATATGCTCTAAGAGTAAGATACACACCAGGCTTTGAAGACAATACTTAAAAAAAAAAAGTCTCGTTAATATTGTTATATTTGATTGCTGATGAAATGATGATATTTTGGATATATTGGGTTAAGTATCTTTAAAGTTAATTTTATCTGCTTTTTACATTTTTAATGTGGCTGTCAGGAGATTGAGAATTGTATTTGTGTTGGACAGTGCCACTCTAGGAGGAAGTTATATAAAGTTTAGTCCTGGCTGGGCCTCTTTTTGCTGTGTGACCTTGGAAAGATTATTTAACCCCTCTGTGTTTCTGTTTCTTCCTCTAAAGCACAGGTGGAGAAACTTTTTTCTGCCCAAGGGCTACTTAGATATTTATAACAGCATTCAAAGGCCTTACAAAATGATCAACTTAAAGATTAGCCTGCTATGCATTCACTGAATCTTGAGTCCCACCTGTGGTTGCCTTGTCAGGACCAGACCAAATGATGTCACAGGTTGTTGTGAAGATTGATTGAATTAAGGCATAGACACTGTGAAGAAATGGGCCAATATATAACAAGACTTCAGCGCACGTTAGCTACTATCATTGTTGATTTGTCAGAGGAGTCTAGAATTTGGAATTAGCTGGCTTTGCTATGATAGTAATTTTTAACTTTATGGAGCTTCAGAGCTAGTCTTCATGGGACAGCTATAGCATTGTGTTTTTTGTTTTTTGGGATTTTTTTTGTTTTTTTTTTTTTGTTTTTTGGGTTTTTTTTAGCAGGAAACAAAGTATTCTGGTGAAGCTTTACAAGTCTTAGTCCAAGAGCAAAGAAAAAAATCGTTACTTTTTTTTGTATATTCTGATTATTAAAGAAGCAGAGGCTATGCAATATGCTCCCTTTTCTTTGAATACGGTTTTCTTTTCTTTATATTTACTTTTTATTAGTTGATATATAAAATTGTATATATTTATGGAATTTATATTGAATTTTCTTTAATTCTGTGTGCTTTTATTTATTTTTCTAACAGTATTACTTGGTTTTTTCTGACTCTAATTGCCTTTTCCCCATATGTAAGTAAGTGTTGGTCTTTCTGTCTGATGTAGTATGTTTTAAGCAGAAAGTGTTCTGATTTGGGGAGCCAAGTTCTATATGACTATATTAAAACTTATTTCCAAAAAAAGTAAAAATTGCTACAGTAAGAATATTGTTTATTTGCTTAAAATTTAGGTAGCTTTGTATGCAAAAACAATTTGGTACACTCAGTGCTGAGGCAAAGTGGATATACCATTTATAATATTTGGATCTGGTTTTTCCTTGTTTTAGAGGGTCATTCTATTTTTATAAATAATGATCATATATTTATATCCATCCTTACATTTTGCTTATTTGAGCAACTTTTTCCACAGTAAAACTACATAACATTGCAATTTCAAAACTCAGTTTATTAGAAATTAGTTGATTATTTTGCACTGAATTTTAGTTTTAGGAAAAAAAGGTATAGAGAATTTGTTTTGTTTTTAAAGTTTAGGAGTGTATTCAGTCACGATGCTAGGATGTTGTCAGTCGCCTCTGCATTGTGGGTCACGTAGCTCCCATTTGTTACGGAATAGTGGCCCTCCAGGCTTGGAGCTGTAGGAAGTTTATGTTACAAGTAGGTTCTCTTTAATGGCTTGCAAACCAGATTTAAGCATTTTGCAGATAAGGAAACATAGACTGCGATTAAATAACTTCCCCGAGTCACACAGAGGCACAGCAGTGGTTGGGATTGGGGGCCATGGACTCTGCATAGGCCAATCCAGCACGCTTCCTCCCCTGTTCAGTTTATTCATTTCTTCTTGTCGTAAGAACCTGGGGAGAGTTGTTTTTCTGTTTTGTCTTCTCTTTGTTCTTCTGTAATATATATGAGCGTTATTGGATCAATTTATTCATTTACCTAATATTTGCCAAGTATATTCTGTATGCAAAACACTGTTCTGGGAATTGGATAATTTAATATGACTGTGTTTCAAAACATTTGTAGAAAGATGGAATTAGCGTGTAAGTGTTTTGGTTAAAAAAAAAGTTGAAATTCATGCTTAGTTCATCCCTAATATGCATTTTTCATGAACTTTTAGGGACCTCTTGAATGCAAGGCTTTCAGTGATTTTTTGCACCAAAATAACCTACCCTTTCATTGTATTTTTCCATTATCTTCTTGAAATGCCCTCATATGTAAATTAATATCAGTGAAGGCTGTTATGGAGTTCAGGGGAAACTTTTGGGGGAGATGTGGAGGACCAGTGAACCTGCCACAGAGCAGGAAGTGCTGGCGTGGGACCCAGAGCCCATGGGCAGATTGTAGAACAGCCTGACACATGGCCCAGAAGACAGAGAGCACACTGGCTTCTTCTAAGTCGGGGAGAATGCAAGATCTGCTGTGGGGCCAGATTGATGCAACCTGTTGACAAGACTGTGGTGTTTATAGATTTAAAAATTCTTCCAGTTCTGGCATTTACTTTCATTCTAAATAAATATTTATTTCATTCTTCTGTACAAAGCCCTGGGCTGTTAGGTGTTTGGAAGTGGTCCTTCTTTTTCTTCCTGCCTCCACACTTTAGCATTCATCATCAACTTGTTATAGGTCCAGGCAGGACATAAATCCAAAGTGTGAGGTACTGGTTTGCTGAGGCTGTTGGAATGTATATCCACAAACCTGGTGGCTTAATTCTGTCACAGTTCTAGAGGCCTGGAGTCATAAATCTTGCTCCCTCTGGGACTACAGGGAGAGTTCGTGGTCTCTGAACAGCCTCCGTGACTGGCTGTCTTCTTGGGCTTGGGGACATGTCACGGCAGCCTCTGTCTCCATCTTCATATTGCTTTCTCTTCTGTGTGTTCTTCTCTCACCTCTGTGCCAAGTCTCCCTCTATCTTTTTCTTATAAAAACACTTGTGATGGCAGACAATGCAGGGTTATTTCTACATTGCAAGATCCTTAGTCCTGTCTGCAAAACCCTTTTTCCGGATAAGGTAGTATTTACAAGCTCCCTGGATTAGAACTTGGTATCTTTGGCTGGCCAGTCAGACTACTACATTCATGTAGCACACTAGTCATTTACAGTGATTGGAACAACTTTATCTCTTACTGTATTGTCCTCTGCATTATTTTCTTAATTTATTTGAGAGGTTGGGAGGAGGAGGGGAAGCAAACCAAACAGGTGCTCAGGGAATTCCCATCTGCTAGTTCAGTCCCCTAAATGCCTGCAACAGCCAGAGCTGGGCCAGGCTGAAGCCAGGAACTGGGAACTCCAACTAGGTCTTCTTTGTGAGTGGCAGGAACACAACTACTTGAGCCACACCTGCTGTCTCGAAAGGTTAGGGTTAGCAGGAAGCTGGTGTGAGGTCGGAACTGAGCATGGAACCCAGGTACTCTGAGAGGGTTGCAGTGTCTTTAACCACTAGGCTAAATGCCTGCTTTGTCCTCAGCAGTATTGACAAAGAAGCCTAGAAGCCAACTGGAGATTACTCTTGGGGAAGAGCAATACATGATGTGTGTTTTCATTCACAGGGACACTTGAGTACCTACTATGTGTTACTAACTATGCTCTTGGGTAGAAGTACAGTAAACAAAGCCCTCCACAAGTTCTCAGTTCCAGAGGGCAATGAATGGACCAGCACAAAATTCTTAAGAGAGCAGGGCCAGAGCTGTGATCATCGTAAGCACGGGGGCGGTGTGAGCACACAAGAGGGACACCTAACCCAGCCTTGGGTGGCAGGAAGACTACTGAGAGGAGGTGAAATACATGCTGGTCCTGAGGAATGAGTGAGACTTTACCGAGAAGTGGTAAAGAATGTCCCAGGTGGGGAAAATGACCTGTGCAAATGCCCAGAAATCTCAGGGAGAAACTGGCAAGGACAGAGAACAGTAAATGCATAGACTTAGAGGCTACTGAGAAGCTTGAGGGGCCAGGGACAGTGATTGATTAGGGGAATTGGACGATGAAGTAAGGAGGAATCCCAGTGGAATTCCCATGTCTGCTTTGGGCACCCAGGTTTGTTCAGTGAGAAAGTAAGGATGGTGTGGCTGGGAGAAGTGGAGACCGGGTGATCGGTTCAGTTTGGGAGAGAGGGGACCCCTGAATCTGTTGCTCTGCTCACTCTCTTTCTCTTTGTACGTTAAAACTCACCATGGCCAGGGATAGGAGTTAGCAGCTCTCTTTGTCATTTACCCTTACACAGATCCATGGAACACTGCCAAGGATTGATTCATATGTAAATTGTTTGGAGTTAGAATTTGTGAATCACTTAACATAAATAATGGTAGGTGATTGAATACTCTAAGTTCAGAATCGCTCGAGATATTCATATTACCTTTAGAAATATTCTGGAAAATCTGGAGAATGTTTTTGCTGATTAGAAGGAAAGACTACATATGGATTTCATAAGAAATAGAAATATACCACTTAAAGGTTTTTAGGCAGTACTTTGGTTATGCTCTTGGTGACGTTAGTTTAAAAAGAGAATTGTTCCTTCATAGACAATTTCACAGGGATAGAAAGAGGCTGGGAAACAAAGAGAGCTCCCACATCCCAACAAAAACATCATCTCTGTCTTGGAGGTTCCTGGGCTAACCACTTTCAAGTAGAAGACAGGTGGCTGAGATAGTACATAGTGGTGAAGACAGTGTTGCTGCAATATTTGCTTGATATTTGAAATGTGACTCTGCCATTGGTCCTGGGAGAAGTTCCACAACATATCCCAGAAGAGTTTCTGTTGTATGTTTTATTGAAAAGGATAATAATTTCAGGAGGTGTAGTCTTATGTGATAGTCATCTTATTATAATTCCAATTTGAGAGAGCTTCTGGGGGCACTGGTGATAGGGATTATTTTACATGTTTCACTCCAAGTTAGCATCACAGACAGAGCCTCTGAAGACAGGAAAATCTACAGAGTCTTCCAACTTTGGAGAAAATGAGGAGTGGGTGGAGAATTGAAGGGGTAGATCCATTTCATGGTAACATAAAAAACCTGATTTATGACCGTGGTAGTAATAACCATTGTCTTTGCTTCACATAGAGTGGGATAAATTCATTTGCGTGCTTTTATGTGTTCACAGAAATATATCTAACTCTGCCTTTGGTATGATTAAGGACATGCTTGGCACAGATCATCCAAAAGCTTGAGAATGTGTGAATAGATAGGGACACTTGCCAAGTCTTCCTTTTGTGTGACCACAAGGGTTGGCTGTGAGCTGCTTCCCAAGGGAGAGAACAGGGTGCTGCCTGCTGCTTTGTGCTACTGCTCCGTCACGTGGGCAGATGGGACTTGGAAACAGGCAGGAGGCTCTGTTTCTGACTTTGCAGCTGTGGTTTGTTGGGGCCTGAGACTCTCTGTTCTTTCGGGAGATCTGGAATTGTTTGAAGAGTCCAGAGCCAGTCAGAGACGTCACTGCCCTAAAAAGCGTGGACTCACCTTTTTGCACAAAGCCTGGTCTGCTTATTGCTCCCCAACTCGACATGCTGCTGCTGCTTGTTTTAAGGAGTTAAATATGTCTAGCTTTCCAGCTATCATGTGTATTCTGATAAATTCCAACTTCACTCTTGCTGAAATACAACCCCTTTGAAAGGCGATGTATGTAGAACCCAGAGTACAGGCTTGGGTGTCAGCAACCTGCATTTACATCCCTACCTCCAAGGAGGGTTCTAAGGAGAAAGTGCTAAAATATTACACAAGGGTCTTGAGCAATGTGCTTGCCACTGACCACTAGTGAATCCCTTCCTGGTAAATGTTGCTTCCTTTCTTTCCCTTGCTTCAGTTAAGCATTTGCCAACACTGATTGAATGACTGGACAAAGTGCAGTGCAGTCAGCACTCAAGACATACAACTCGCCACGTGCACGAGCCTGCAGACTTTCTCTGCATGCTATTTATTCATTTGTTATAATTTATACCTCCCATTATTGTCAAAAAGGATTTGAGATGCCTTAGAATAAAAATACTCATACTCATGGATGCATGAAGATAAGACAGAACCATAAAAGGCATACTGAATTAGGGATAAGACAATTATTTTATTACTGTAGTGGGGCAGTAAATCAAGCTGAGAAAGTGATGATAGCAAAAGCCAAAAGGGCTATTTGAGGGATCCAAGCACATCTATATGCATATTTAGGTGGCAAGTATTCTCTTAAGTCAGTTTTATATTACAGCTAAACTGTTTAAATACCTAGAATGTGTAAGAGGTCAGTCAGTAGATTTTGCAGTGTGCTCTAAATGCGGACTAATTTGTTATTAAAGTAATTGAGGATCAACAAATGGGCCACTGAGAGGTTTCCATGTCTCATTTGAACTAGAGCAGTCATCATTTATGGCCCATGGATTGGTGTGTGGAAAATAAGTCCTCAGTGCTGTGAGTGGACACTTTGCTGCAGTGCTGATCCCATCACTCGAGGGGACTGATAGGTGGTGCTTTTCCAGAGAGGTTATTATCCTTAAAGTGAGAACAGTGATCCCCCGACACAGAGAGTTTCCAGATTTCCGAGATGGAAGATGAAAAGGAACACCCATCTGGTGAATGATTTTATATCCAATCATAGAGAAAGAAAGTTTCCGTTTTACAGCTTTCAACATGAAATTTAAATTAACTGGTAAAGATTTTAAAACTGAAAGTTTTAATGATAGAAGTTGTATGATATGCATGGAAAATTTTATTATGTATCTAGCCTTTATTTCTGAGTGTATGCTGAACTTAACAAGCATTCTGGCAGAATTAAGAGGCATGTGCCATGTATCTGTGCTTCTACAGCACCACAGCCTGCGAGGGTACTGGGAGTAGTGATGAGATAGGAAGCGTGTTTTAGGTGCCATGGCAGCACCACTGGGCCCTTTGCAGGAATGTTCCAAAGTCTGACAGTGGCAATGAGACATCCACTCAACCTGCTCTGTCTCTATGGCAACCGCCTCTATGTGCCAAGGGAGATGGTGTCCTTCAGCATTGGATCTGCAGACTGTGTTTATCTTGTGGTCCTCCAGACTGTAGAGCATAGGACAATCTGTGGTTTCTGATTCCCTCTCTACTCCTTCATTTCACAGGAACATCTGATTGAGAATGAGGTGTCAATTCTGCGCCGTGTGAAACACCCCAATATCATCATGCTGGTGGAAGAGATGGAAACGGCAACTGAGCTGTTCCTGGTGATGGAATTGGTGAAAGTAAGGGGATGGAGGGATTTACTGGTGCCCAATCTTGAGACGTAATAATCCTGGATATTGTATAACCAGAAAAATGCTGTCTGCCTTGTAATTTTATCTATAATCATCAACTTTAGCAGCACACATGTCATTTTCTTCATCTACTCCAAGCCAGTGAGTCATCATTCTCACCTTCATAGCACTGGACTGTTGGTGTGTTGATAGGCTCCTTTTGGTATCCTTTAGGGCGGAGATCTCTTTGATGCAATTACTTCTTCAACCAAGTACACTGAGAGAGACGGCAGCGCCATGGTGTACAACCTGGCCAACGCCCTCAGGTATCTCCACGGCCTCAGCATTGTACACAGAGACATCAAGCCAGAAAACCTCTTGGTACGTCACCTCTGTTTTTTCTGTTCCACCTCCTGCCTCCCTCCCTATAAAATGATCATAGCTAGAAACAAACTATGACATTTTATAGTTGTATCAATCCTGCAGTAAGAGATTTAAGATTTAGAAAGCTATTAAGATTCAAGTCAATGATAATAAAATGCTAATGGATTTCTTGAATTGATCTACATTTACTGTTTACCAGATGTTAGAAAATATATTTTAGTTTGTGTTTTAATTGATGGCATTGACTGAACAAAGATGAGCTGAAGAATTATTTTATGGGGCAAAAAATTCTGAAGAATAAATTGGAGAGAGAACTATTGGATCATAGGAGACAGAAGTAGAACATGAGGGTTCATTTATGTGTGGGGCAGAATTTTGGAAATAGTCTAGTTCATTCTTCTAAGCTTTACAGATACGGAAATGGAGATGGAAAGATGCTAATCTTTTTTCGTTTTTTTTTTTAAAGATTTTATTTATTTTAAAGAGTTACAGAGAGAGGTAGGGACAGAGAGAGAGGTCTTCCATTTGGTGGTTCACTCCCCAGATGGCTGCAATGGCCGGAACTGCACTGCTCAGAAGCCAGGAGCTTCCTCTGGGTCTCCCATGCAGGTGCAAGGGCCCAAGCACTTAGGCCATCTTCCACTGCCTTCCCAGGCCACAGCAGAGAGCTGGATTAGAAGAGGAGCAGCCAGGACTAGAACTGCCTCCCATATGGGATGCCAGTGCTTCAGGCCAGGGCCTTACCCACTGTGCCACAGCACCCGCCCCAAGATGCTAATCTTTGTTGAGTATAAGGCTCATTTATCCTGTTGTTCTACAGAAGAAAAAACCTTTTTGGTGATGGCACTCAGAGACCTTGGTAATCTCATTCCAGCTTCCTGTCAGCACCCTTCCTTACACAGCATGTCACTCACCTGCGTGCCATGTTTAACTCGCCCTCCTGGTGAGCCTTGGTAACTAGACACAGCTAGTTAACAGAAGCCAACCCTTGTGACTATGCAGTAGAGGAATTTTAGAAAAGCTGGTTGGGGAGTTTTGCATGCACAGACACTCTAAACACACACGAGACAGTTGTCTTCTCTATTTGCATCTTTCAGGGTTGGGTGCCATCTTAATGACTTCTGGGGAGGTGAGCTTGTCTGATTGCCCATCCTCGGTAGTTAAGACTTGACTTTATTAACAGCCTTTCACCTCGATTGCTTCTGTCTCTTCTGGTCTTCATTTGCAGTGACCTGTCTCCCAACAATTTGAAAAACTTATTCATTCTACAAGCCAATAAGCAAGAGTTAGGTCTTCTTTGACATCACCCAGATTCTCTGGGCCAAGTTCTGTCACAGCCATCTCTGGTTTCTGCTGTACTTGTTGTGGTGTTTTGAATTTGTCATTGACTTGTCTAGGTCCTCCTTTAGGTCGTAAACACCACAGCAGGGTAAGGTTCATGTCTCAACTGTCTTTATATCTTCAATGCCTTGGACATTGCCAGGTAAGCACATTTATGGAGTGTGCAGATATACGGAGTCAATGCTTGGGGGTTGACACTGACAGTCAACTTGGCTAGCTAGCAGCTGGCACTCAACTTAAGTCTTTGCAGCCTACTTTGTGCTTGTACTACATAAGTCATTACTGAATGGAAGGTTCCTTCCAAAGTTCATGGAAAATGTGTAGTGTGAAGAAACTAGGCATAGATTTCAAATTATTTACACCAAAAGAGACTTCTCTTTTAATTCCGTTTTTTATGAACTTTTTGACATATCCTCATATGCATCAGAGTACAGGCTTTTGAGGCCATCCCAGGACCTTTTTTTTTTTTTTTTTCTGATCCGGAGTGTGTGTTTTTCCTTTTTGGTAATATCATGTGAGAATTTCTGGGTGTCTACTTAAAAGTTTCGAACTTTTTTTTCAGTATGTCCTGTCTTAAGGAATTATACAAATTGAACGTCCCTAATCCCCAAATCCAAAATCCAATATGCTCCAAAGTCCTACACTTTTTGATCACTGAAATGACATCACAAGTACAAAATTCCCTGCCATGAACCTTTGTTTCATGTACAAAATTATTAGACATACTTTTATTAAAAATTACCCTCAGGGCATATGTATATGAAATATAAATGAATATCATATTTAGATATCTCATCTGTGACATCTCATATGTATATTAAAAATATTCCAAAATCCCAAAATGTGCAAACACTTATGGTCCTGAGCATTTTGGGTGAGGAGTTCTCAACCTGCATTTCAGTTCTGTAAGTTCCTGTTAGAAAAATCTCTCTGCTCTGGACACAGAAAGGAGAGCTGTTTTATGAACTCCAATGAGGAGTGGAGACAGAGTCGTAAACCAGCCTCAGGATGAAAGGAGGGCTATGCACAGCCTTCCTACCTCAAAGCAGCCTCTCATCCATTGTGACGCTGCAGAGGCCGTAGGCTCCTGCTGCATCCCAGTTTGGCCAGGGCTTTCTCCAGGTGCCCCCTTAACTCCTTGCTCTCCACAGCCCACCTCACCCCTATAGCTCAAGTTGCTGATATTCTCTGTGAATGTAGGAGTCACAAGGTTACTCTGCAGTCAGCCTCTCCTACAGCTCTGATCGTCAAAGACCCAGCCCAGAGGAAGACCGAAGCATGAGTGAACGTTGCTGTCAACCAGGATGGGTCCATTTCCCAGCTCATGGGGCCCCTCTCACCTCCCATTTCTTCTCTTTTCCACTTACGGTTTTTTAACGTGCGTGAATTCTCCTTGGAGTCGGACACCTCCTCCTCTTCTCTCGCCCGTGTCAAGGGCGGATAACATGGCAGGATTTGACGTCTCCAACACTGCATGTTGTAGGATATAGCTAGGGAGTTGGAATTAGGTTCCCTGCCCAGGATGAGCATTCTCCTGTTCCCCTAAACCTGCCCCACGCCGTTCTGCAACTCAAAGCTGGGGAGCAGGCTGATGGTGATGAAACTGAGACCCGCACGGGGATAGTGTGTGAGGTGGAAAGGCCAGGGGACCAGGCCTCAGAAGCAACCTTGGCCGCACTTAGCTAAGTACCGTGTGTGCCCTTGAAAACGTAGCAAGGTCACTCTGCAGTTTCTAGATTGAGAAGTGCCAGCAGGTTGGAATTGGCCTAAAAAGTAAACACCCAGAGGGACTGTCAGCCTCCTCCTGTCCAAGAACTGATTCAGTTTTTACACAGCAGTGTTCAGACATCTGATTTGCATCCCCTTGTCTGGTCGCAGGGTCATAACTTAAAGCGTTGCCAGTGGAGATGGATGGGTGGCCATGTCAGGGAGCACGGGGTGGCCGTTAATGCTGTGAGTTACAGCCCGGTGGTGCCCTGTCAGAGTTAACTGTGAGACCAGTGATAAATTCAGCTCTGCCCAGAGTTCTGGGGACAGGGGAGAGAGGAGGGTTGGTTTCTCATATTTGAAGTCCCTCTAAATCATTATGTTGACATTTTATTTAGAGAACATGCAGTGTTCACTTGGTGTGGGGGGTGCATTCCTCACATTTCTTACTTTTGCCTTCTGAGAGCCGCTTGGACAGAAGCATCACTCAGCTTGTGAGGGGTGGGCGTTTGCGCACTGCAGGGCTGGAGCGGGCACCTTGTGACTGTTTACATCCAGTCAGAGTTCTGCACAAGCGCGGGCTCCGACAGCTGTGGATCAGAGACAGCATCTACAGCAGGAGCCTTCCCAGGGCTGTTCCTGGGAACTGGGGTTTGGGGCACATTAGTTTCCATCTCTCTTCCTGCTGTCTGGTGGGGTGACTGCGAACATCCAGGGAGATGGTAGGGGGTAGATTATTGGAGTTTGCAAATTCCCCCCGACTGTCTGTTACTAGGGAGGCCCACACTCCGCGGAGAGGCGGAGAGCCTCTGGCATTCCTAATCATTTATTAACTTATAGAAAAATCAGTTGATTAAAGCAATGCCATGTGTGTAGCTCTACCCATATACATACACAGTTTTCCCTGAGATTTGGAGGTTTTCTCATATTGTGTTTTACACATTTTTTAAAAAAAGATTTACTTATTTATTTGAAAGAGTTACACAAAGAAAAAGGAGACACAAAGAGTGAGAGAGGTCTTCCATCCTCTGGTTCACTCTCCAATTGGCCGCAATCGCTGGAGCTGCACTAATCTGAAGTCAGGAGCCAGGAGCTTCTTCTGGGTCTCCCCCATGGGGCCATCTTCTACTGCTTTCCCAGGCCATAGCAAAGAGCTGGATAGGAAGTGAAGCAACTGAGACTCGAACTGGCACCCATATGGGATGGGTGACATCACAGCACAGGCTCCTGTCTTTTACACATTTGCTTCTGTGTCTGGCTAGCCCTGGGGAGAGACGAGTCAGATAAAGCACTGTTATTTCAGGCCAGCCTGCCCCTGTGACTCTTCCCTTTTGATGATCCCTTTTGATGATTTGCCAAGAAGTACCACATACCCAGAGATAACTCAGAGACGTTAGACTGTGGAGTCCCTTTCTCTTAATGCTTCTGCATCTGACTGTGAAACACAGGGCTTCTGAGTATGGACAATCCCTCATACCCCAGGAGTCTCTAAATTGGGTGCTTAAAATAAACACTATTTTTCAAAAGTTACATCCAGCGAATATATTTTAAAGTTGTAAAAACAAAATACCAGTGTCATTAATAAGACTTTTTTGAATCTCGTGAAACAGACATCTAGAGAATTGTGCTTCAGATATTGTTATTGTTATTATAATTACTTGGGGAGTTTCTAATGTCTAGGTTTTAGTAAATGTGTCATAAATTCTAATTTTATCCAATTACTCTTGATAATGTTTACATTACACATAACGGATGAAGAGTTGTCCTGAGACCATGGCCTGACTAAGAATGTGGATTCTGTTCCCCCAGATGACTTCACTGACAGCGCTGGTTATGTTTCTGCTGATTTATGCACTACTCAGAATCGTAAATGTTTGTGAAGGCCATGAAATCCTCACCATCGCTCCTCCAACACTTTAATTTTTTTAGATGTATTTATTTGTATGAAAGGCAGAGTGACAGGGAAGGGAGGAGAGGATGAAGGAGAGAGAGCGAGCGAGTGAGCGAGCGAGCGATCTGTCTGTGGGATCACTCCCCAAATGGCCACAGCAGCCAGGCCTGTGCTGGGCTGAAGCCACGAGCCTAGAGCTTCATCCGAGTCTCCCACATGGATGGCAGAAACTCAAGTATGTGGCCGTCTTCCATTGCTTCCCAGGTGTGTTAGCAGGGAACTGCTTTGGAAGTGGAGCAGCTGAGACTCCAACTGCTGCTCCAGTATGGATTGTGGGGTCCCACACCAGCCCCACCCCTGTGACATTTTCATGTCATAAAGATGTGTTCTGGGTATATGTGCAGAGTACATAAGCCTAAAAGTTGTTATGAAAATACCAAGATGGAAAATGACCTTGTTAAACAGATGAGGACATCACAGGTAGGGGATGTATTTCATGCCATTCTTTTTAAAATGCTGTAAACTCGGGGAATGATTGGCGTGGGGAGCCCTGAGGGTCCAGATACATTTTAGTGATGACTGTGTAACCCCCTCCCCAGTCTGGTGTCAGACTGATGGATCATGCTGTTCACATGCTTATCTTGAGCAAACATTGTTTTCTAAATTTTTCTCCTCCTTAGTAGTTGAGATGAAAATCTGGTTCATTTCATAGTAAAATATGAGAAAAAGAAAACTAAATATGCTTAAGGTATAAAAATAGTGAAAGACATTATATGAGTATATTTTGTCTCTACAGTTACTTTTATCAGAAATGTAGTGCTTTCGAAACAGCCAGCCAAGAGACCGACAAACTGTACAAGCAAGTTAGGATTGGAGTCGAATCCAGATGATGCTGGCGTATATGCTGGTTGCTTCCAACCCTGTCCATTTATGATGCAGCTATCAGGTTTTGTCCTGTAGGGCAGTGGTGGGGAATGTCCAGCATCCAGAAAATCATCTGGTCTGGCCCTGCCAGCCATAGGCAGGACTCAAAATTCAATCATTTGAATTAAGTTGATTATTTTGTATGGACCACCGGTGAGGTTATGAATATCCACATGGCTCTTGGCAGAGAAAAGATTCTCACCCCTACTGTGGGAGAAGTTTGCTTATATGTAAATTTAACTTTCACTAATTATGGAACCAGTACATGTTTATTGTAAACATTTTGGAAACTGAAAAGTAGAAAGAAGAAAATAAGTGATTTATAAATGCTACCACCTAGAGATCAACTTTTTAACATTTTAGGGTATATATTTTCTGTGTAATTTTTTTACATTAAATAACAGATTATTTTCTTTTTTTACTTTAAATAATAGAGTATTTCCCATATGATTATTATTTATTCGAAAAGCACTTTTTGGCAGCTGTGTAATATTATAGAGATGCGCCGTGTTTTAGTAACTGCCCTATTAGCCATATGTTGTATCCAGTTTGAAAAAAAAACCAAAGATAAATTCTGAGATTGACATCCTCATATATAACCTCTGGGTCCATCTCTCTCCTCTTTCAGTAGATTACTTGAATAAATTTGATGCATATTGCTTAAATGTTTCCTAGAAAGCTTCTTTGGTTTAAGCATAAACATTCATATCTTTGTCAGCATTTTAAATCCATTTCCAGTATTAAAATTATCTAATCCCTCTCCCTATCCCTCTCCCTCTCCCTCATTCCAGAAAAGAGAAGGAGTATTTGTCCCTGTTTTTTGGCTCTCTCATTTGACCAAGCTTTACAGCATTTGAAAAATGCAACCTGAAATACATCCCTTACCTGGGATGCCTCATCTGTTTAATAATATCATTTTTCTTCTTAGTATTTTTATAACTTCTTCTAGGCTTGTGTGCTCTGTCCACATACCCAGCACACTTCTTCACGACTTCAAAGTGTCACAGGGTGGGGCAGGCGTTGTGGGGTAGCTGGTCAAGCAGCTTGACCCCCACATCCCATATCACAGTGATGGCTTCTGATCCAGCTCCCTGACTAATGTGCCTGGGAGGCAGCAGATGACTCAAGTGCTTGAGTTCTGCCTCCCGTGTGGGAGCCTCAGATAGAGGAGGCCCCTGGCTTCCCTCTGCCTATCCCCTCAGCCCCACCTGCTGTGGCCATCTGGGGAATGAACCTGTGGATAAAAGATTCATTCATTCCCTCTCCCTCTACCTCTCCCTCTCCCTCTCCCTCCCCCCCCTCCCCCTCCCCCTCTTCCTCTCTCTCTCCCCCTCCCCTTCCCCCTCTCCCTCTCCCTCCCTTCCTCCCTCCCTTCTTCCCTCCCTCTCTCTCCCCCATCACTCTGCCTTTTAAATAAACAAACAAATTTTTAAAAAATAGTGCTGCAGGAGTGTGGCGAGGATTTCAAGGCCCTCACAGACCTAATTCTGAGTAGCCCAGAGCCATCCCATGTCAGAGATGAAGACGCTTGCTCAGGGGGCTTAAAGGACTTTCACAGGCCACACAGCCAGGAAATGAGTAGAGTTGTTTTTCAAGTTCAGGCTGCTAGATCCCAAAGTTCTTTTTCTTGCTGAACTTTCAAGATTCTCCTCGTTTGATATTTGTATTTCACCATTAACTGTCCAGAAAACAAGGCCGCCATCCCCACTCCTAATTTCATTTTCTTATGGGCACTGAATAAAGACCGTTTCTTGGACTCCCGAGTACCTCACACACAGTCAATGCTAAATTACAGTCAGTTTCCTGCCACCTGCACCCTCACCTGCTGTGGAAGCAAGCACCTGTGTCCATTGTATTCCTAGGTAAGGTGCTTTCTGCAAAGATGGAAAATAGATCTTTTCCAAATTTCACACAATTTTGCAAAATCTCTGAAGAGAAAAATAAACACTTTAAAGCAGCAAATAGAAATCCTGAGTTCTTGGGTTTGTTAGTAAATATGTCTCTCTCTGCCTAATTCCAAGGGCCCTCCTGTATTCACTGAGAAAAAACAACCTGTGCTTTTCCTCTGGTCTCTGTCGCAGGTGTGTGAGTATCCTGATGGAACCAAGTCTTTGAAGCTGGGCGACTTTGGGCTGGCCACTGTGGTAGAAGGCCCTTTGTACACAGTCTGTGGCACACCAACCTACGTGGCTCCAGAAATCATTGCTGAAACTGGGTAAGAGTCCTGGAGGTGTTGGTTAGTGCTTTTAACTGCGGTAGGGAAAGGTATATTCTTGTGACTATGCTGCAATGGTAGAGGGTAGGAGGAGGAGAGAGACCGAGGGCCACACAGGACTTCTACCCCAGCAAGTAGCATCTGTGCTTATATAAGCAAGGGCCCTGGCCCTGGGCTTTGGGATGGTCTTAGAAATATGGTAAAATCACTAATGCTGTGGTTAGGTTGAGCGAAAAATAGATGAATTTGTCCAGAGAATAGTGAAATGAACAATTTTACACCAGCAATATCCTTTGTCCTAACAAAGGTAATGCTGCAGCAAGGTGGAAGGTTCTTGGAAGTTGTATAAATGCTCCTCTCCCACCCCTACTTTTGTTTTCCAGCTATGGCCTGAAGGTGGACATTTGGGCAGCCGGCGTGATCACCTACATACTTCTCTGTGGGTTCCCGCCATTCCGAAGGTCAGTGCCGTGGAGTCACTGTGTTTGAATTGTAAGTTCTCTCCTGTGGGCCCAGAAGCACACACTTCACTCCTGGCAGTCAGGACAGAAAATGGTCAGTAAAAAATGTCACTTAGAAGTTACACAAGGGCACTCTTCTCTTTATATCTAAGAATGTCCAAATGTACATTCATTCATCGAGGCGTTGACATTGTGTATGGTCCTCAGTGTTTCTTTCATAAAATAGACCTGTAACATGTGGCTCAATTTCCAGCTTCTAGCTTTTCAAACGAGTAAGATTTAGGGGCCGGCGTTGTGGTTTAGTGGATAAAGCCACTGTTTGCAATGCTGACATCCCATTTGCGCTCTGGTCCCAGCTACTCCACTTCCAATCCAGCTCCCTGCTGATGTGTCTGGGAAAGCAGCAGAAGATGGCCCAAGTACCTGGGCTCCTGTACTCACGTGGGAGACCTGGATAAAGCTCCTGGCTTCAGCCTGGCCGCAGCTATAGCAGCGATTTGGGGAGTGAACCACTGAGTAGAAGATCTTTCTTTCTCTCCCTCAGCCCCGTGTATATATGTGTGTGTGTGTAACTGCTTTTTTTTAAAAAAATATTTTCTTAAAAAAAATTAATTAATTGATTTGAAAGGCAGAGTTACAGGGAGGCAGAGAGAGAGAGAAGTCTTCCATCTACTGATTCCTTCCCTAAATGGTTGCAACAGCCAAAGCTAGGCCAATCCAAAGCCAGGAGCCAGGGGCTTCTTCCAGGTCTTCCATGCAGGTATAGGGGCCCAAGGACTTAGGCCATCTTCCACTGCTTTCCCAGGCCATAGCAGAGAGCTGGATCGAAAGTAGTGCAGCTGGGACTCGGATTGGCATCCATATGGCACTGCAGGCAGCAGCTTTACCTGCTATGCCACAGTGCCAACCCCTATAACTCTGCTTTTCAAATAAATGAATACTTTTTTTTTTTCTTTAAGATTTAAAGATCTGTGTGAAACAATCTGAGTCCTTCCAGGTGTACTTTTTTTTGGTGTCTGATACTTGTCTCCCTGGCTTGATGTGACTGCAGATTATTATTGTCATCGTTATTATTATTATTTAAGAGGCAGAGAGGAGAGAAGACTCACATCTGCTGGTTTAGTCCTCTAATGCATGAAGTGGCCAGGGTTGGGCTAGGGAACTGGAAACTCCATCCAGGTCTCCTGCATGGTTGGCTAAAACCCAATTACTTGAGCCATCACTGATGCCTCCCAAGTCTACCTGAGCAGGGAGCTGGAGTCAGGAGCCAGAGCCACAGTTGGAGCCCAGGCACCCCAATGTGACACTAGGCTAACTAGGCCTATCCCTAAGAGCACTTATTTAAACAATTCATAGAAACAGAAGCTCTTTCTACATTCATTTTATCAGCGCACATAATACTTAATGAGGAAGTAGAATTACAAACACTTTTGGCACACACAGACCTGGGTAAGACCTGGGTACACTTTACATGGGGGTTTGGGAGATGCAATGCAGACAGTAGCTATGGTGTTTGGAACGCCTCCCAGTGTGGGCCCCAGCCTGCCTCCCAGTGTGGACCCCGAGGGGAGTGATGCCCTCAGTCGTGGCCTTCCGTGTGATCAATTTCATCTCTTCCTCTGGAGCAGACAAAAGGCTTTGAAGCGCAGGTGTGATGTTCTGAGTTCTGCTGAGCTCTCTTGACGTTTTAATGTTTTTTGTGTTCCTTTTCCAGCTATTTGTAGAAAAGCTGTTGTTTCCCATGCACTATTTTGAGGGCCAGGAATAATCCCTGAGGTCGTGGTTTGTCTTAGTCTGTTTGAGCTGTTTTAACCGTGTGGCTTGTAAGCAACAGATTTAATTCTCACAGTGTGCAGCCTGGGAGGTCCAGTTTCAAGGCACCAGCAGGTGCCTTACACACATCTTCCTGCTGTAACGTCACACAGGGGAGGGGCAGGGGAACCTGAGCCCCCTCAGGACAGCTCCGCCCTTAGGACCTGATCAATCATTTACCCCAAAGGCGGCACCTGCTAATGCTGCCACATTGGAGATTAGGTTTCAATATAGCAATTTGGTGGGGGCGGGGAACACAAATATTGAGTCCACGGTATGTGTTTATGGCAGTATACTGGGTCAGGCAATGAAAAATAGGTTCATCTCTCTCCCGCCAACATTTTATTATGAAAACTTTTAAACAGAAAAGTCAAAAGGTTTATCTTTTCTTTTAAAAAAGATTTATTTTATTTATTTGAAATAATTGCAGAGAGAGGTAGAGACAGAGAGGTCTTCCATCTGCTGGTTCACTCTCCAATTGGCCGAAACAGCCGGAGCTGCACCAATCCGAAGCCAGGAGCCAGGAGTTTCTTCCAGGTCTCCCATGAGGGTACAGGGACCCAAGCACTTGGGCCATCTTCCACTGCTTTCCCAGGCCATAGCAGAGAGCTGGATCAGAAGAGGAGCAACCAGGACTAAAACCTGGCGCCCATATGGGATGCCGGTGCCTCAGGCCAGGGCTTTAACCTGCTGCACCATAGTGCTGGCCCCAAAAGGTTTATCTTTTTAAAATTATGTTTCCTAACTGAACAGTTCTCTCTCTCTCTCTCTCTCTCTCTCTCTCACTCTCTCACTCTCTTTCTCACTCTCTCTCTCTCTCTTTTTTTTTTTTTTTTTGACAACACAAGAGTGACACAGATGTTTGTATCTACTCTTGAGAGCCTTGTGGTATAAAGACACACAACCCAAGAATATTACCGAAAGCAAGCTTATTTGAAGGCTGGAAGTCACAGATGGTCCAATAAAAGCTGTAGCGTTTGTGTGGGACGCTGAGGTGTGAGCGGGTTTTTATAGGTAGAAAGCTTTCTCCATCTACCTGTCTGCATCGGGGTCTTCCAGCAAGGTCACTCCCTAGGTGAGTTGCACCAACTGTGGGGTCACTGCACACATCAGTTAGCTCTGCTGAATAACAAGTGGCTCCAAAAGTTAGGGGAATAAAATGATTTTATGGATCTATTTGGTGGCCTTTTGGGCTGGCTCAGTGGAAGTTCGATGGTCAAGTCTGGCATCCGTCACGTCCAATAGTGGGCTTCATGTCACCTGGGACAGCAGAGATTCCTCAGCCGTATTTCTTTCCTCACCCAGTGAGCTAGCCTGGGCTTCCGGTGATGGCGGATGCACGATTGCCTGGGCTTCCAGTGATGGCGGATGCGGGCTTCCCAACGCCAATTCAAGCCAAATAGCTACGCTGTGAGAAAATGAACTGAGTGCTAGGCATGGAGGGAACGAAGTGACTTGTGGCGGTTTACACTCTGGGCTCTGCTGGATTCGAAGGTGGCCTGTTTGGGAAACTAGTCAAGTGCCCATGAGTAGTTTGTGTGGACGGCAGGTGGTCCTGCAGCCGGTGCATCCTGGTTGACCTCCAGTTCACCACAGCGGAGATGAGCTGGAAAAGGGCTCTGGGGATCAGGTTTTGAGGACTGTGTGCTCACAACTCCCTCTAGTGTTTCCAGGTGCCAGTGCAGCCTGGGAGTGTGTGCCTGTTCACAGCAGTGAGGCAGAGGGAGCAGTATGTTCTTCATCATGGGTTCGGACCCAGTGTGCAGCAGGGTTTGGTGGAATATGAGGATAAGACTGGCTAATCAGAAGCAGCAGATATAGCTCCTGGAGGCTGATGCTGTTTTGTGTTATATTCAGAAGTGGGTTTGATGACTCCAGGTAGCTTTCTCTAAAAATGTTAAGAATATGCTTGCCCTCTGTTTCATATTGTAATGAAACAGAATCTGTGCTGGCACCATGGCTCACTAGGCTAATCCTCCACCTGCGGCGCTGGTACTCCGGGTTCTAGTCCCATTTGGGGCGCCGGTTCTGTCCCAGTTGCTCCTCTTCCAGTCCAGCTCTCTGCTGTGGCCGGGGAAGGCAGTGGAGGATGGCCCAAGTCCTTGGGCCCTGCACCCGCATGGGAGACCAGGATAAGCACCTGGCTCCTGGCTTTGGATTGGTGCAGTGCACCAGCCTTAGCGCGCCAGCCATAATGGCCATTTGGGGGGTGAACCAACGGAAGGAAGACCTTTCTCTCTGTCTCTCTCTCTCACTGTCTAACTCTGCCTGTCAAAAAAAGAAGAATCTGTAATGTTAAATATCAGTTACAGAAGCATCGTCACAGCATATAGGGGTATTCCGCATGATCTTACAACTGGAAATACAAAAATGTATGCAACAAACCATGAAATGGTATGTATGTATTTATTTATTGACAAACAGAGATAGAGACAGACAGACAGACAGACAGACATCTGCTGGTTTACTTTCCAAATGCCCACAGCAGCCAAAGCTGGGCTAGGCCAAAGCCGGGAGTCCGGAACTCAGTTCTTGTCTCCCACATGGGTGGCACAGACCCATGTACTTGAGTCATCACCCACTACCTTCCCGGATGTGCATTAGCAGGAAGTTGGAGGCCGAGCTGGGACCAAACCCAGGTCCTCCAACATGGGATGTGGGTATCCTGTGGTAGCAGTACTTTAAATAATGAATGACAAATGATGATAGTCTAAAATAAATATATAAATTTGTGCTTAAAATGAAAGCCTTTCAAATACATGTTGTCATTCTTTTATACAGCAGATACCTATAATGAACTCAAAGTTTTTAAACTAAAATTTTTATTTGGAATTTACTGTTTCAGCTTCTCTGGCTGCAGTGTCTTTCTTCTTCCAGGATTTCCAGGTTTTAGTTTTAGCTTAACGTGTGTTCTCCCCCCGTCTTTTTAAACAACAACTCCACCCTTACTCAGCAGTTCATTTTTCAGAGACTCTCATGTTTTAGTTGTTGCCTAAGCAAGTCTGTTGTTAGGGCCACCAACAAAAAGTATTATTTGTATGACTCTACTTATATTTTTGACATTTCTCTTTTTTGCATTTATAATTTGAATTTATTTTTAAAACCATTTTTGGACATTTCTCTTTTAAAAAAAAGATTTGTTTATTTATTTATTTATTTGAAAGGCAGAGTTACAGGGAGACAGAGACAGAGAGAGAGTTGGTTGACTCCCTAGATAACCATTATGGGCCAGAGCTACGCCGATCTGAAGCCAGAAGCCAGATGCTTCTTCAAGGTCTCCCACGTGGGTGCAGAGGCCCAAGGACTTGGACCATCTTCCGCTGCTTTCCCAGGCCATAGCAGAGAGCAGAATTGGAAGTGGAGTAGCCGGGACTCAAACCAGTGCCCATATGGGATGCTGGCACTGCAGCCTGAGGCTCTACTCATTACGCCACAGTGCTGGCCCCTGGACATTTCTCTTTAACACACTAGTGCATGTGTGCACACATACACACATACCCTGTGAGCGAAACGTTTCCATGTCATTTGTGGGGTAGCTTACATTTTTAGGTTACCTTGGTTGACTTTCAGTGACTCGACATTGCACAGAGAGAGTGCACACAAACACTTGGGTTGTTTTTCAGGCTTTTCATAAGGGACAGGATAGCCTATGGCACCTTGACCTAAGGGCTTTATTGTTTCAGAATAACAAGGTGCCCTGAACCATGTGAAGCCGATTGTACAGTGTTAGTGTGATAGTAAGTCCAGTGTAGACTTGATCAGAGTAGCTATTCTTATGTAACTAGCAAGATGGACAAATCAGCTTTAGCTTTTGTTCTGATGAGTGTCAAGTTCACAGCCTTGGTCCTTTGGGGTCCCATTCTCATTGCAGGGACAACTCAGGGTTTTGTTTATTGGTTGAGGATGTTTTGCCAAGAGCTGACTTCTATAAATGACTGATTGCAGGTACACTTCCAGCATTTTTGCTGGTTTTTTTTTTTTTAATTAACAAAAGATACAATGACTAAGAAAATGTGAGCTTTGAGATTCTAGAAAACCAAAGGGGAAATAAGAGGACTGATAGAGAGGGATGGCAAAAGGAAAAAGTTCTGGAAACAGGTAATTTTTTAATGTTTTCTTTTAACGTCTGTTGAGTTCTCTCATTCTCTAAAGGTGTCTATAGACTCTTCATGTGGTCTTGGGTGTGTTTTTGTTCAGTTAGCAGGTAATAACAGTGAAAATACAACATGTTGGGGCTGGCATTGTGGCACAGTGTGCTGAGCTGGTGCTTGCAATGCTGAGATCCTGTATCAGAGTCCTGGTTAATCCTGGCTGGTCTGATTCCAACCCAACTCCCTGCTAACCCACCTGGGAAGGAAGCGGACAATGGCCCAAGTACTTGGGCTCCTGCCACCCATGTGGGTGACCCAGATGGGGTTGCTAGTTTCTTCCTTGGCCTGGCGCAGCCCTGGCCGTTGCATGCATGAGGGGAGTGAACCAGTGGATGGACGTGTGCTCACTAGTACATGCTCTCTCCTCTTCCTCCTCCTCCCCCAACACCTGCCCCTTGTCTGTCAACATGTCTTTCAAATAAATAAATCCATCTTAAAATGTTTTGGCATATTGAAAAAGTTTTGTGTGCCTCGAAGAACATCACCATTTTGGAGAGCAGAGGGGCTCTCCTGCCTTGCCTGGTTTTCTGGCCTGGCCTTTGCTTCTCAGTGTGCCCTTGGCCAGACCCCAAGGGCCGGCCCACGCCCTTCCAGCTGAGCTTGGTTAACTGTCCTGGATATTCAGCAACCTACAAACGCTACTGTTTACCAGAGGAGAAATGAGGCCGCCAGATCATACACAGCCCTAGAATCTGTCTCTGGACACTGCTTAAAATGACCTCCTTCTGGGGACACCATGCTGGCTTGCGTCCTTCTTTGAGAGGTTTGGTACAAAACCCTCAAGACTGGAGACAGAAATTCTAAGATAGTTTTCATGCTTGCCAGGTAATACTTCCACTTTGGAGATTTTCTTAACAATTTTTAATTGATACATAATAATTGTATGGGGTACAGAGTGGGAATTCAACATAGGTCTATAGTGTGTAGCCATCAGATTAGGGCAAGTGGCATGTCTGTTACCCCAGACATTGAAAACGGCATCTGTCTTTCAGTGCCTGACTTCTTTCGGTTAATTATAATGTCCTCCCGTTCCATCCATGTTGCTGCAAATGGCAGAACATCACTCTTTTTGTTTTTAATGGCTGAAGAGCACTCCATTATATATAATAAAACTATAGTAAAATAATATCTAATACAATATATTATAAAATATATATATATTATCTAACCTGTTTATAATATATAATTACACAATTAATATAAATGTATATTTACATTATATATATTCTATATTGTCTTCATCTGTTGATAGACATTTAGCTCGATTCTGTATCTTGGCCATTATGAATAGAGCCGCATTAAACATGCAAGTACAGATGCTTCTTTTTACATACTGATTTCATTTCTTTTGAATATATATTATATACTATATAATATATAATACATTATATAACATTTATATTTTATATGATATATAATTATATATCATATAATTATATATTATATAATATATAGTATATATAATATTATATATATATATATATATAATCTCCAATCCACTTCTGGATTTTGATGCTGACTCTAACAGTCCATTCTGAGTTTTCTCCTGGAGCATTATAATGGCCTAGAAAGCTGCTGACTTTGTTTCTTGCTCTGGCCATGGATGTACCCGTCACATGAGGCAAGATCTATGGCTGCAAGAGGTAAAGTTTTAGGGGAGATTGGGGCCATTCAGTTCGCTGATTTTTCTCTCAGTGGTGGTTTCACATACCCACTGCACCCTTCACCAAAGCCTAGAGATGATACGTTCACTAGGCACCAACTGTGCTTCAGGTGCACCTTGCGCCTGGGACAGCCAGGCCCAGGGTGCAGAGGAATGCCTTGGGGGAGCAGCCAAGGCGGGTTTGCCTCGACCTGTGCAATCTAGTCGGGCTCTTTGTCAGAGTGAGCTTAAAAGAGGGTCACTCTGTAATGTTGAGATGATTACATCAGGAATTTTTTTTTTTTTTTTTGACAGGCAGAGTGGACAGAGAGAGACAGAGAGAAAGGTCTTCCTTTTGCCGTTGGTTCACTCTCCAATGGCCGCCGCGGCTGGCGCGCTGCGGCCGGCGCACCGCGCTGATCCGATGGCAGGAGCCAGGTGCTTCTCCTGGTCTCCCATGCGGGTGCAGGGCCCAAGCACTTGGGCCATCCTCCACTGCACTCCCGGGCCACAGCAGAGAGCTGGCCTGGAAGAGGGGCAGCTGGGACAGAATCCGGCGCCCCAACCGGGACTAGAACCCAGTGTGCTGGCGCCGCAAGGCGGAGGACTAGCCTAGTGAGCCATGGCGCCGGCCCAGGAATTTTTTTTTTCAAGATTTTATTTGAGAGGTAGAGTTACAGCCAGTGAAAGGGAGAGACAGAGAGAAAGGTCTTCTGTCCATTGGTTCACTCCCCAAATGTCCACAATGCCAGAGCTGCACCAATCTGAAGCCAGGAGCCAGGAGCTTCTTCCTGGTCTCCCATGTGGGTGCAGGGGCCCAAGCACTTGGGCCATCTTCTACTGCTTTCCCAGGCCACAGCAGAGAGCTGGATTGGAAGAGGAACAGCCGGGACTAGAACTGGCACCCATATGGGATGCTGGCACTGCAGGCAGAGGATTAACCTACTGCTCGATGGCACCAGCCCCTACATCAGGAATATTTTATCCAAATGCTTATTGTGACCCTTCCACCTGTCAGCTGTTTCACTGATCTTTGGCCATTTTATTGGAAACGTGGAAAGAGGAAGGGCAGTCGATGGCACTCAGGTTTGCTGCTTTTCCACCCTGACTGCCATCTGCCATGAAAGATTGAAGGGAGAGGCTGATCTCCCCCCCCCCAAAATGAGGATTGTTGTTATTTGCAGATTCCATTTTTTTTCTTGAGTCCTTTTTTATTGTGGTCAACCCATAAAATTGACCATGTTAACCATTTGCACGTGTATACTTCAGTAACATTAAGTACATTCACATTAGCCATCTACAGAACTTTCTCAGCTTGCTGTATTGAAACTCTGCATCCACTCATTTTCATGAATCATTGTCTGTCTGATTCCTAGGCCTATGGAAATGTTGTGTAGCTCATTTTCTAGAAGGAAAATGTGTCACCACAAATGCAATTGCAGTATGAAATGCTCAGATCAGAGACCGGACTCCTCTCCTACTCGTCCCATGAGTCTTTTGTTGAAGAACTGTGTAGTGACTGTGCCTTTTCTTCCATTTCTTTGTCACTGCCTAGCGAGAACAATCTCCAGGAAGATCTCTTTGACCAGATCTTGGCTGGAAAGCTGGAATTTCCAGCCCCCTACTGGGATAACATCACGGACTCAGCAAAGGTACCCATCCGGGCCCTGTTCCTGTGGGTTAAGTTATGTTGCAGTCCTCACTCCTCATGGGGGGCTGTAGCAGCCCTCAGTATTGACTCCAGAAACTTCCTAGACTTTTAACAGGTGATTCTGCTTTAAGTTCATCCTATATAGTCTCTGGAGTTCATGATCTAATTCTGAAAGCCAGGCCAGTTATCTTGCCAGTTTACCCTACCATCTTCCTCTCCCATGTACCTCTGAAGAATTCCTTAAATTATTCAGAAAATGTATACTGGACATCCATCAGAAAATGGAAAAGAACTTGGGAGATTGAATTTTCCTGAACTCATCAGACTGAGTTGCCAAAAGGAGAAACACTGTAGTCTTACGCTGTAGGACATTGATAATGACCACAGCTCTTGGGAGAGAGCATCTTGGGTTCCTGTAGACTCCTAGGAGTCCTTCTCTTCTTTTGCATGGCTATGGCTGTGCAAATACCCAGTAAGCACTGGGAGTGTCAGTGTTCATAGCTTTTAGGGTCAAATGTCTGGGCAGCTGTGTTAGCTCTTACTTTGAAGTGTTTGGTTGAAAACCCAGATTTCTGTATTTGTGGTAGAATTGTCTTTGTCTTCCTCTGTGGAATTTATCTGTTTGTTTGTTTATTTTTAGGAGTTAATCAGTCAAATGCTGCAGGTAAATGTTGAAGCTCGGTGTACTGCGGGACAAATCCTGAGTCACCCCTGGGTGTCAGTAAGTACCCCCGTCCATGGGGAATAAGTGTTTGTATGTCTGTGGCCAGCAGCATGCTTCCTCACTGTGGGCTTTGCACACACAAAGTCTGCATCCAAGACCTGTGGCAGATGGAGTTACGTCTTTCCTAATGAGCAAGCAGCATGGAATGCTCTCTGGGAGAGAGCAGTTGGCACCTGGGTCCCTGAGTCTTAGATCCTGCTCTGCAGGTAACCCGGTCCCTCTCCAGGCTTCAGTTTCTCACCTGCAAAGAGAAAGGATTGGCCTCCGTGCTCTACAAGGAGCCTTTCACTCGTAGCTTCCGTAGTTCTGGGGTCTGAGAGTTTCCAGGATTTGCCCTGGAGCTCAGCAGTTTCAGACTCTGATCTCCTGTGTCTTCCTGGTGTATGGTCCTGGGACAGCTCTGCTGTCAGTGGGGGAGCTAAGACCCAGTGCCTCCAAGACCCAGGAAGAGTGGAGATGATGCTGATCGAGTTCTCCCTGGGCCTTGGTAGTGCCTCTGGGTTTAGGGTCAACGTGGTTCCCAGGACACCTTATGTTTCCTTCATTTCTGGGAGGCTCCAGGAGAGTGAATTTACTTAACTTGAATTTAAGGGGTCCCCTTTGCACCACCACAGCCCCCTATATCCTGACATCCAAGTGTAGACTCAGTGGATCCTACTCACTTCTCTCTTAGACTAAGGGACTTAGCTCTTAGACCGAGTAGTTGGGATGCTGCATTTCTGCATGAACAGTAAAGACTACCAACCAAATGACTCTTGATTAAAATGATAGAATTTTGATGTTTCGGTGGGAGGGGGTCACACCAAAGTACAGAAGCCTAAAGAGGGACCACTTTGTGCCACTTGAGACTGGTGTTTTCTCTGGGCCTTGGAAGCAGAGTGAATGGTATGGAGTCTCTTTGGGGGCATGGGACTACCCACAAGGGGCAGAGAGGAAGTGAGCTCCCATTTGCTGGTTCATTCCCCAGGTGGAGCCAAAGTCTGGAGCTGGGAAATCAATCCAGGTCTCTCACACGGGTGGCGGGAACTCAACTACAGGAGCCATCACCACTGCTCCCCAGGGCCTGCGTTAGCAGGAAGCTGGAGTCAGGAGCTGGAGCCAGATATTGAACCCAGACACTTTAACTGGTGTTGGCTAAGCTAAATGCCACCTCCAATAATTACTATTTTTGAAAGATCATTTCCCCCTGTTTCTGTGGCTAAGATGGGCCCATTAAGGAAGTGGTTAGGCGGTGGGCAGTGGCTGTTAAGGAAATGACAAAGATGACGATCAAAAATCATTGCATTTGCTTCTTTTCTGTAGGACGATGCCTCCCAGGAGAATAACATGCAAGCTGAGGTAACAGGTAAACTAAAACAGCACTTTAATAATGCGCTTCCCAAACAGAACAGCACCGCCCCCGGGGTCTCAGTTATCATGGTAAGTGGGTGCCAGGGGAAGTGGCAGAGTCTGACCTGCTGCCGAGCCAGCCTTGAATGTTGAGCAGTAGATAGCCAAGAGCTTCTCTCCATGGAAGCTGCATCCTCCCCTGTTCTCCCTTTCACTTAAACACTGGCATGGCACGCACAAGGCACTCACATGGCAAGACGCCCAGGCCTTGGCCACTGTGGGGTAGTGGTTGCATAGGTACCAACGAGACTGGTCTCATGGGTCTTGATGCCTAGGAGCTCCCAGGCTCTGGCCCTCCCAGGTAGCTGTTTCCGCTCTCATCTTTGCTTTCTCATTTAGACAGAGTCCCAAGCCCAGGTGCTGTTTACGGTAGAGTAGCTCCCTGCCGATTCAGAGCTTCAAAAAGAGATTATGGAGCAGGCAGGCATTTGGCGTTGTGGCTAAATCCCTGTATGGGATGCCCAATTCCCATAGTCTGGATTCTGGGCTAGTTCACATCCAGGATCCTCTGCTTCTGATCCAGCTTCCTGCTAATGTGCACACTGGGAGGCAGCAGTGATGGCTCAAGAACGTGGGTTCCTGCCATCTACCGTGAGACCTGGACTGAGTTCTGGGTTCCTGGCTTAGGCCTGGCTGTGAGGAGCTTTTGAGGAGTGAACCAATGGATGGAAAGTCTGTCTCTCTGTCTCTGCCTTTCAAGTAAAAAATGAAATTAAATCAAAAATTTTAAAACAAAGATTATTGAGGCATCAGGTATTCTTTGGCACTTGGGTTAAGAGATGCCCATAGTTAAACAAATATACTTTAAGTAAAAAATACAAAAGACAGTTTGGAAGCTTTTAAAAGTGAACAATGTTTTTTAAAAAAAGTTCTCAGGATTGGTAAAATGTTATGAGAAGCCTGTAAATGTTGATCACCATGGGTTTTTATACTTCATTTTTCTTTAAAAATTATTTGAAAGAGAGGTATTCCATCTGTTGGTTTATTCCCCAGGGCTGGGCTGACGCCAGAAGCCTGGAATGCTCCAAGTCTCCCCTGGGTAGCAGGAACCCAGGTACTTGAACCATCAGTGATGCGTCCCCGGGTGCACATTAGGAGGAAGTTGGGAAGGAGAGGGGAGCCAGCACTGGAACCCAGGCGCTCAAACATGGGATAGCTGCTGTGCCAATCACCTGCTCCAAAAATATTTTTTAAGACAGCTTACTTATATACTTAACACCATAAATTAAAAGGAAAAGTAACATGAAAGTAAATGAAGGAAAAAAAAGAGCAGAAGAAATAAACTGGGCCGAAAGGGAGGCCAGCACACCCTACCCCAGCTTGTCAAGTGGGACATGAAGACACTGTTGAGTATCCCCTACCTGCTTGTTGCCCAGGGTATAAACCGGCCGGCACTGCACATAGACAGTTCTGCCTGCGGCAGCCCACTACAAAAGTGGGGCTGTTTTTCCCTCTGCCAGAGAGGCAGCTGGGGCAGCTCCAAAGTCAGACTTTCCAAGGCAATGGGTGACCGAATGTTTACCATCACCCCTGATTTCACCGGGTTTTGACGGCTGCTGGGGAGCCCGGTCCAGGGCAGCCTCTCCCACCTCACGACAGGCCCCTCTTTCTCCAGGAAAGGGTCTATTTCCTCAGCCAGAGGGACAGCTGCTGGTCGTGGTCATGGCATGTGGTCTCTCTAAGCAGGGGCCAGGTGGAAGAGGTGCTCTCTGCTGCACCCACGGCACATCCACTGTGGGCAGCTCACAGGGGCCTTCATTCTCCTCCCAGGAGCTGCATTTATTTGGCACCTCTGTGTATCCTTGCAACCCCTCTGTGTCCCCTGGACTGTGGGGTCCCTGTGCCAGGACGATGGGAAGGTTTTCTTGAGTTGTGGTTTTTCTGAGTGTTTTAGTGGCATTGTGCTGAGAGCCTTAGGAAGACAGAGTTCCAGCTCACACACCCCGAGGGCAGCCATCGGACTGGGCCAACAGCATGCGAACATCCAGGAGTGATTCCCATGGGAGAGGCAGCACTGATGGTTGGGACAATAGTGTGTAGCCTGTTGTGCACTAGGGTGTAAGACACTTTCTGGGAACATTTAAAAAAATGTTAAAATTTGGTGTGTTCAACACAACATGAAAAGTCTTAAGAAAGATGAGTTGGAATCAAACTCTAATCACCACGCCAGTTAAGCCTCAGGGCTAAGGAGAGTTCACTGTAACTCTCAAGGGAGTCCTTGCCTTGGGGGCCTGCATAGGAATCAGTGGCCAGAGGCCTGCAGCCAGCCTCTTGTGACAAGTGGCCAGCGTAGTCCCTGTCCTGACTGATGAGGCGTAGACAGAACCTGTGTGGGTGGTTTCCGGGTGACATGGGTCCACTGTCAGATGTCAAAACCCTGAGCTCTACCTGAGTGCTTGTGTGAGCGCACACCCCTCTGTTCTTTGTGAACGTGTGTGTGTGTGTGTGTGTCCATGTGTTCCCAGGCTGTCACATTGTGCATGTTGACAGGGTCCCCGCTCCCCTCGCGTTCCCTACACAGCTCTGCAGGGTTGCCTCTGAGGAGCTGCTGGATGACCTCATCACATTGGGAACCCATGGGAAAAATCTGTTCCACCGGCCCTGGTCAGGACCCATTCATTCCCCATGGCCAAGAAGCTGACCTGTCCCCCAGATCTGGCCTGTCCTCCAAAGCGGTGGGAGGAGAAGGCCTCCTTCTCAGGGGCATCCTACTCTGGACCTGGTCCGGGGCATGGTTGTGTGGGGGAAGCTTGGGACGCTCTGTGTCTTCATCCTCATCACCATTAGCTGTGTCTATGTGGCCTGCCCTTGGGGACGGCTTCCAGTGTTGTACTGAAGATAACCAGGAAATGCCAATCCCTGATGTGCACAAGTCCTTGGCAGTGATCGGTTCCTGCAGTCGCAGATGGCAGTGGAAACAGCCTGAGGCCCACTCTGCTTGGCCAGGCCGTGTGTAATGGCCAATCAGCCCCTGGGTCGCTGACCTAGGCCCCTTGACCTGGAGCCGGCGCCTGGGGGCCACGCTGAGATAAGGCTTAGGAGAGGAAGTGGTACATGAGGGTGAACCACAGTAAAGTTGACGCTGTTGTCTGCGTTCTGTTTGACAGTTTGATTTGGCAGTGTGAGCGCCGCCTCAGCGCCCGTTCTTTGCCCTGTTGAGACATTGGCAGCCCCCGCAGCAGCAGCTGGTACTCGCCCCGCAGTGCGCTTCCTCCTGGCGCCCACTCAGCCGCCACGCATCCCTGGAACTTGCCGCTAACTCCACCGCGCTCCACACCTCCCCTCCTAGGCCCAAAGCGTAGTTCCCCCGGGGCGCGGAAAAGCAGCCTGGCGTGAGGCTGAGCGCCTCGGGCCGGGCTGAGGGCGGGCCTCGGTGGCCGTGAAGGGGCTGGCGCGGGGCATCCCGCAGCTGCCTGGCCGCGGAGGGAAGGGCCGAGGTGCAGGCCGCAGGCTAGCCCGCCGCTCTTGGGGAACTGCGGCCCCTCGGGGACAGACGGGGCTGAGCGGGGTCTCTTCATTGGTTTGAGACAAAACTGTTTGAACGGTGTTGCTTCTGTTGAAAGTAAGTCGAGTTTCTGTCCCTGCTTCTCTCCCCCCTCTCTCGCCTCTCCCGCCGCCTGCATTGCCTCCCCTGACTAGGGCCAAGGCCATGGTATGTACTCGCTGCACCGCGCTGCTCCCTGGGCCGCACTGACGGGAGGAGAAAAGGAGAAATAACGGAGGGGGGGAGGAGGGTGGTTGGGACGCGGAGGGGAACGAAGGCCAAGGCCGCCAGCTCCTGTCACTGCGCGGGGGTTCGGCAGCCTCTGCCCCCGGGAGCGGGGAAGCCGGGTTTCCAACAAGGCTTTTCCGTCGTCCCCGCTTCTCAGGGCAATTGAACCGGGGAACTGCAGACTGCTCATTCTGAGTCCGGCGGGACCCGTTTTGCAGTTGGCACCTGGTGCTTTGAATGGAGCCCCACGGGCCTAACCTAGAATGCTCTGCCTGTTCCCGCCTGCTCCAGGACTTGGGCTTGTCCAAGTGCTGCCTTCCACCAGGCTGCCTAGGCCACAGCCGGCCGAGCTTGTGGATCTGGTAGCTGACGGTGCCCCGGAGCCCCAGAGAGCCCACACTCTGCAAACACTCCAGTACCCAAACCGGGTCAGAGGACCGGGAAAGACCAGGTCTCCCTTCCCATTTTAGGGTCAAAGCAAGGTGATTTCCCCACACTTAAAAAGGTTTATTTGAAAGGCAGAGTGTGCGCACGCACACACACACACACACAGATAGAGAAACAGAGAACTTCTATCCACTGGTTCACTCCCCAAATATCCACAACAGCCAGGAGCTGTTATCCTGGCCATGTCAAAGCCAGGAGCTCCATCCAGGCCTCCCACGTGGGTGGCAGGGGCCCAAGTACTTGATCCATCATCAGCTGCTTTCCCAGGTGCATTAGCAAGGGGCTGGATCAGAAGTGGAGCAGCCAGGACTCAGTCCCGGGCGCTCCCATATGGGATGTGGTCACTGGAAGCCACCGCTGTGCCACAACACCGGCCCCTCGTGGCTGTTTCTGTGCTCCTGGGAGAGAAACAGATGACGTGTGTGGGTGCCAAGGTAAACTCTCCCCACAGAGAAGAGCAAGGAGGAGATGAGGGAGGGCCTGGAAGGTGGATGCCGCTGCTCTGTCAGCTTCCAGGGCCTTCTATAAGTTCCACAGCCCCTTGGGTGGGAAGGCCCAAGGGGACTGCCTATTCATAGGACACAAGCATTCCTTTTCAATCTTTAGGGAGAACTTTGTTTAGAAAACTAAACCCTGGGGGCTGGTGTTGTGGCCAGTGGGTTAACACACAGCCTGCAATGCCAGCGTCCCATATGGGAGCACCAGTTTGAGCCCCACCTGCTCCGCTGCCAGTCCAGCTCCCTGCTAATACCCCCTGGGGAAGCAGCAGAGAATGGCCCGAGTACTCGGACCTGGGCCACCCATGTTGTTGGAAGTCTGGATAAAGTTCTGGGCTCCTGGTTTTGGCCTGGCCCAGATGTGGCTGTTGTGGGTATTTGGGGGGGTGAATTGGCAGATGGAAGATTCTGTCTCTCTCTCTTCCTCTGAGTTTTCCTTTTCTCTCTGCATAAATAAATAAATCTTAAGAAGTCAATGGGAGACTGGGCACCCTCCTCGCACCTGCTGATGGTGACTCAGAACTGGTTAGCGCTGAAGGTCTGGCCGGGAGCAGAAGCATTCAATCGGGGGCAGCTCACGCTGGAGGAGGCAGCGGGCACCAGTGTGGAGTTGTTTCCCTGAGCCAGCAGCTAGGCAGTGGCAGGGCCAGAGGCACAGGGCCCCGGAAAGCGTTGCTTTTCCTGTAGGACCGTGTTATTTCTCCTCTTCTGTTTCTGAGTCCCGTGCATGCTCTGTCGTGCTCTCTGCTCGTGGTGGCTGGGACCTGAGCGTGGGCCGGGGTAACCGGGTCCTCTCTTGGTCTCTCCCCAGAACACGGCTCTAGATAAGGAGGGGCAGATCTTCGGCAGCAAGCACTTCTGTGAAGACGGCAGCAGACCTGGGACGGAGCAGGTCTCTCCGATCCCCGCCCCGGCCGAGGAGCCCTCTGTGTCCGGAGCAGTGGCCCCGGCCCCTGCCCCTGCCCCTCCGCAGTCCCCCGCACCCCCCTCTCCCCCTGCTGCTGCAGGCGCCGAGCGGGCAGGGACCTGGCGCCGCCACCGAGACTGAGCCTCGGCCCTCGCCGCGGGAGCCGTGCGCTCCAGGCAGCCGCTTTGCGGGTTGGCGGCCCGGTCCTCAGCCTGGGGGCTGGGGCCGCCTCCGAGCCAGCACGGGCGCCTTGGCCTCGCCTCCCTCTCTACCCGGGGGTCTCCTGAGCCCTGCCACGGTCGGTGACAGACACCCGGAGGGACTCCTTGTCAGTCACCGATGGACATTCTGCAGCCTCACCAGGAGACCAAGCCGCTTTGCTCCCGCGCTAGACGCGTTTTTTACGGAAAGACTCGGGAAGAGCCCCGACCGCTCCCTTACCACGGAGAACTCGGCGTGCGCCCCGCTCCGCCACAAGGGCCTTGGACCTGCCTGCGTTCGGCCCCCGAGAGGTGACGCGGGCTTGGCTTGCCGGTAGGAGAAATGGGCTGGCCCCGAGGCCATCCCTGGAGGAGCGCTCCCGGCGCCCAGTACTGCGCCGGCACTGGGTATTTATTTGTGCACAGACACAGGACCAGGTCGCCTCTTCCCCAGATGCCATGTTGCCCCCGCCCCTCCCCACACGCGTGTTAGGAAGCGCTGATGGAGCCCTTGGGGCTGTGAGGAAGGCTCGGCGGGCGGGCCGGGCTCGGCTTCCCCGCCAGTCACCCCCGCCTCCCTCCGGCGGCCACGGGGGCTGCTGTGGCTTTTCACCCGGAGCAGGGGCCGGAGGAAGCCCCCCACCCCACCCCAGGCACGGTGAGGGCCGCCCCCGAGGTGCTGCGCCCATGGCCTCTGTCACCCTGTGGAAGCTGCTGGCAGTTTTTCCTTGTTCCCCACCACCCTGCTCTTTTTAATAATTACTTGTACATAATCCCTGTATTTGTTTTTCCTGCTCACCCTTTAAACCCGTGGGCCCTGGCATTCATTCTCTTTGTTAGATTTTTGCCTTCTCTGAGTGTACCCGACCTGCAATAAACTCCTCCCTCTTGAGAAAAAAAGCAGTCAAGGATGGTCAGCGTTTCTGTGCAGTGCGTCTGCAAAGGACGCCGGGCCACAGCTCGCCTCCCTGCCCAGGCCCTGGCAGGTGCCCGCGTCTGGGCTACCATGGACCAGCGAGGTCTCGGGAAGAACCCACACACGTGCCTCGGTTTAAGTGTGGTTCCAGGTACAGAAAAGGCTCCGGATGTATGAACGGATTCCCGGGAGGCACCTGTGGGATATCTGGACGCAGCAGGAAGCCCAGTAGGCTGTGAGGAGTCCGCAGCTCCTGCCTTGTGTGTCTGTGTCCCTCCCTGAGGTGGCGGGGCTCCTGCCTGCCTGTGGCTCAGGCTACCCTGGTGCCAGCTCTGTCCTCACTTTCCCAGGGCTCTACCCCCAGGCCTTAAAACCAGCCACTGTGCTCCCAGATCTCTCCACCTGGCTGAAGGCCAGGCCAGCCCTGGCGACGCCTGGCCTGGAGCAGATGGGCTCCGTGGGCCTGACACTGTGGTGGGCACCCGCGGCAGCACTCCGCTGGTGTCTCCTCACTGGTGGCAGAGCAAGCCTCTACCTTGCTTTCAGTATTTCTGCTGGGGGAGGGAAGAGCTAATGGGAAGAGAACAGTGGAACGAGGCCTTTGGCACCGATTAGAACCTAAAACCTGATGCCCTCCCTCGGATTGTGACATTTACTGAAGACTCAAGAAAAGAAGTGGTCAGGGCCACGGCAGTCTCCTCTGCTGGGGACAGGGGGACTTGTCATGCTCCCACCCGCTGTGAGAATTCAATGAAGACAGGAGGTAGCAGGAACCAGCTGTGGCAGCAGTGCCAAGCTGTCTCTTTTTAATTTCATAGACCAGATCTTCCATCTGCTCTTTGACTCCACAAATGTCTGCAGTGGTTGTGGCTGGGCCAGGTTGAAGCTGGGAGCTGGGAACTCAGGTGCCCGGCATGAGTGGCAGTCAGGAGCTAGGGTTGGGTATCAAACCCAGGTACTCGATCATGGCAGGGGGCAGGTGTCTTAACCGGCGAGTTAACCACTAGGCCAGGTGCCCACCTTCCCACAAAGACCTAGAGAAATACATGGTGTCAAAGGAACAATCCGAGAAGTTCTACATCCCAGGTCCCGGAATTAGCAGAAGATGGAGGCCCAGGGCACTTTTAGGTTTTCCTTCCTCCTTTTGGAGGTACTGTGTATCCCAGGCTGGAGGGGAGGGGCCATCTAAATAGCAATTCTCAACGGAAGTTCTGCATCTATGAGCAAAGCTATTTGTTTACCCACTTGCTTAGCCCTCATGTATTAAGCTCTAATTCTGTTCCCTGGATCAGATTAATTACCGGTGCTTAATTGCTGCGTTCCTTGGATCCTAGACAGAGATTGGTACATGCCTGTTTTACAGTCCCTGGTTTGGGCTGGGGATTGATGTCCAAGGAAATAGGCCTTGGAGGAGGGGTGGAAAAAGGGCAGTGGTGACCTGTGGAGGCTGAGTCTCCTTCTCTCAATCTTCATCTCTCTCCACGAAGGCTGTTGCACCTGAAATATACTGGAAACATGGATTAAAGGTTCTGGCAAAGCTTCCCCAGGTAGCTCTGTGGTCAAAGTGGTGAAGTTGGGGGACAGTGAGTGCGGCTGTGTCCTCGTGGGAAGAGTGCTGATGAACGTGGCCTTGGGCCAAAGCTCCTGAGCCACGTGCTGTGCCTTAGAGATGCAGACAAGCTGCCTAAGTTAACATTTTCTAGACCACACTAAAGAAATGTAAAAGGAACAGGTGGCGTTCATTTTTTATAGTGTATCCTATTTAACCTAATACAGGCCGTGTGTCCATTACCTAAATGCTTGGGACAGGAACTATTTCAGGTTTTGGTTGTTTTCCGATTCTGGAATATTTGCATATACATAATCAGTCCATTTTTAGTCTACTTGCATTTTGACTGTTGCTTGTATGTGAGGTCAAATGTGGAACTTTCCCCTTGTGGAATCATGGCAGTGCTCAAAGTTTTGGATTTTGGTGCATTGTGGATTCCAGGTTTTTGGATTGGGAAAGTTCAACATGCCCAGTACTTCCAAAGCATTATTCCAGCGTGAAGTCAATGTGAAAAACCACTAGGACACCTTATCGTTTCCTTCCGTCCCGGGACTTAGGGATGCAGTGTGGATCTGCCCTCCTAGCACACCGCCCCTGGGTCCGGGAACGGTGCCAGGGTCCGAGAGCCACTCAGACCTGCCGGAGCTGCTGCCTTACCAGCGGGGCTCTAAAGAAGAGGCAGTCTTTTTTTTGGTTTGTGTTGCTGCACTCAATGTGAATGTTTACAAAATGCTTGTTTTGAATGGCTTGGACTCACTTAAAATGACCTCAGCAGGTGGGAATGCTGATGCTGACCTGTGGTGTGAAGTCAGTGCTCGGAGGTGCTGATTCTGCGGGATAACTAACAGAGGCCTTGATGGACAACCCTGCTTCATGTCGGAGGTCTGGGAGCGGAGCACTTCAGTGCTCACCCAGTCATTAGAAGCCAGGGTTACACAGAGCCCTCACAGGTGCGGAGTTCTGTTCCGAGGCCTTGGTGCACGTGGTGCAGATAGCAGTGACCACCAAAGAGGACACTCAGGACAGAGGGGAGGGAATCGGACTGGCAAGGATCACCACAGACTGGTAGGAAAAGCTACCAAACCTTCCAAAGTCCACGCAGAGAGGGATCAAGAGATTTTACTTTGGTGCAAAAATCATGAAACCCATGCATATGCAAGGTCTTCAAAAAGTTCACTGAAAATTTTCTTTGCACCAAAATAAACCTTTTAATTCCATTTTCCCATGAAGTCTCCCTGCAGAAAGAACTGTTTGTGGAAGGGGGTGCGACTTCCCTTGAAGCCTCAGGGCAGTGGGCAGGAAGCACACGTGGGCGATGTGCAGGGCCAGAGTGATATTCCAATGACAGAGCGGTGCAGGGGCAGAACCACTGCCTTCTTAGAAACTCCCGGATGTCGGATAAGAACAGTCACAAAGCTCACGGTCCACGGGGCACTTCCTCCTGTGTCATGGGAGCCCCGTGGCCCTGAGGAACTCAGGAGGGGGCCTCATCCGCGCTTGTTGGAGCTGAGACTTGATGCCTGTGGCTTCTAGGGCAGGGGATGCTGTCACTGGGCTGGCCTCGTGCTGGCGCTGTAACAAGGTGGGGGTGGGGTGGGGGAGATTTTCTAGGACAAAGTGGCGGAAAGCCAAGGAGGCTGAGCAGTAAGGGGCGAGTCCCGTGGCCATTCAGGCTTGAAGAGGTCTCCCTGCAGGGCAGCTGCTACGTGCGGCGTCAGTGGTCTTGACCAGGAGGCTTTAAGGAGCTTAGCTGTACAGAAGCCGAAGCCCTGGACTGGGAGACAGCTGGGAGGAGGTCTCGCCGGCACTGAAAGGCCGACAGGGAGAAAAGGGTAGGTTTGGAGCGGAGCTGGCCATTCATAGGGCTTGCCCCTTCCCATACACCTGCGCCACATGTGGGTGTCATGCCCGGAGGGTGGGCTTCATCCTGCAGGGTGAGGCCCGGGTCTGGGGACGTCCTTCAAATGCCCCGAGACTAACGTCACAAAGAGGCCAGTTCCTTGCTGCCAGGTATGAGGGGGGGACACACAGCCTGCCCAACCCATCCAGTCTCACTTTGGTGAAGAACAATTTCTCCTCAACGTGAGGCAGAAAGATAACTCACTTCCTGTTTCTGCACCTCGGTAGTGGTTTATCGTCTTCCCTTGCCGCAGGGGCCTGTCTCAAGGAGAGCACTTGCCTGAAGCCATGCCCCCTGCCCTGTCCAAGTCAGCCAAGCACACCTCGTCTCAGTGTGACGGTCAGGCTCGTAGGAGCCAGGCAGGAGTGCCGGACGGCGTCTGTGGCCACAGCGATGTGATCACACGGTTGTCACAGACTCACGCTTTCCAGTATGTCCACAGGAGAAATCCCAAAGCCGTTCCTTCCACTCCTCTGAGAGCAAACGCAGGAGGACTTCTGTCTGTCTCTTGTTCATTTGCTGTTTTCCAGTGCCTTCTTGCTTACAAGGAGCACGTTTTGAAAACTTCCCAGCCTGTTGTGTCCCTGCCATGGTAACCTGTGACGCCTATAGGATTGGACTTTATGCCACAAAAGAGGTGGGTAGTCTAGGCCGGCTGCTTTCTGGGTTGAAGCAGCAAAGGATTGTGGGAGGGCAGAAATGGCCAACGAGAGGCACTGGCTTGTTTGTTTCTGTGCACTTATTCAGATTTTGAGATGGCGATTATGTTCTCTCTATGCTTGTGAACACGCTCTGTCACGAGGATACGGGGCTGACTGCTGCCCTGCGGTCTGACACGCACTGGAACTGGCAGAGCTGCAGGATTCTTCCAAGTGTTTAGGCGAAAGACACTCCTGCGTCTCCTTCTGGAAGGAATCCGTTTGCATCACTGGTCTGAGTTCTTCTGCAGCGATGGGAATGGGGTAGGACAGATGGAGTGGGAAGGGCCAAACCATGATTTGCATGGCCAGTGCATGGTAAGATAGCCAGTGAAAAAAAGTATCAAATGAAAATCTACCCCAAAATCTTGTGTTGGAGGAGGTAAAGTGTTGCATGCTGTTTTAATCTACTTACAGTGGCTGAGAAGGGCAGAATGGGTCCAGTGTAGCTGCGTCCCTGGTCACCTGACTCGGGACCACTGCCATCTGCTCGGCCAACAGCAGGGTAGGCGGGAAGGCACCCGGCACCAAGTGTGTGTGCTCAGACCGTTGACAACTTGACGGCCCAGCTCTGCTCTTGGAGCTGAATGAAGGGCAGCCCTGGGCCGTACGTCGCTGCCCTCATGCCCGCTCGTGGTTCTCAGGCAGGGTATTTTGCAATTTCTTGTTTTTGTCTGCTGAATTAAAAACTGAGGTGTGAGAGTTCTTCAATGGGCAAAATAGACTTTTAGTGAATTAATTTATAAAACCACCTGTTTGTGAATATGTGTTCTTTGGGAATAAGCTGCTCATTTAAGAATGAACTGTCTACCAGTTTTACCAGTGTTTCAGATTTCCATGCTCTCTGCTTCCTATGCCCTCTTGTTTTCCTGCAGAGATGTAGAGGTGTTTTTAAATGACAGAATTTTAAGCACGTGACTCGTTATATTTTACTGAAAATCGGTATGTCGAGGAGGAACATGCTTTTTTAAAGCAATGCATTTCAAAACCAGCCTTAAATTGCAGCCTGTAAACCAAACCCACAGCCGGCCCTTAGAGCCACATCCACCCACTAATGTGCAGCCTCGCTTGCCCCCCTGGCATGGGCCATTCAGTTGTTTTTCTTTTTAAAAGATTTATTTATTTATTTGAAAGAGTTACATAGAGAAGGAGAGGTTCAGAGAGAGGGGGAGGGGGTCTTCCATCTGCTGGTTCTCTCCTCAAGTGACTGCAATGGCCAGAGCTGTGCCGATCTGGAGCCAGCAGCTTCTTCCAGGTCTCCTATGTGGGTGTAGGAGCCCAAGTGCTTGGGCCATCTTCTACTGCTTTCCCAGGCCACAGCAGAGAACTGGATAAGTAGAGCAGCCAGGACACGAACCGGTGCCCATATGGGATGCCGGCGCTTCAGGCCAGGGCGTTAACCCACTGTGCCACAGCACTGGCCCCGCAGGCCATTCAGGTTTTTTTTTTTTTTTTTTTTGGACAGGCAGAGTGGACAGAGAGAGAGACAGAGAGAAAGGTCTTCCTTTGCCGTTGGTTCACCCTCCAATGGCCGGCGCACCGCGCTGATCCGAAGCCAGGAGCCAGGTGCTTCTCCTGGTCTCCCGTGCGGGTGCAGGGCCCAAGCACCTGGGCCATCCTCCACTGCACTACCGGGCCACAGCAGAGAGCTGGCCTGGAAGAGGGGCAACCGGGACAGAATCCGGCACCCCAACTGGGACTAGGACCTGGTGTGCAGGTGCTACAAGGCGGAGGATTAGCCTAGTGAGCCACGGCACCGGCCTGCCATTCAGTTTTACCCTCAACCACTTCTAATTCTTTTTATTTCCTAATTGGATGACATTCAGTTGATGTCATGATTTTTTTTTTTTTGGACAGTGAGAGAGAGACAGAGAGAAAGGTCTTCCTTTTTGCCATTGGTTCACCCTCCAATGGCCGCAGCGGTAGGCGCGCTGTGGCCGGTGCACCGCGCTGATCCGATGGCAGAAGCCAGGTGCTTATCCTGGACTCCCATGGGTGCAGGGCCCAAGGATTTGGGTCATCCTCCACTGCACTCCCTGGCCACAGCAGAGAGCTGGCCTGGAAGAGGGGCAACCGGGACAGGATCGGTGCCCCGACCGGGACTAGAACCCGGTGTGCCGGCGCCGCAAGGCGGAGGATTAGCCTAGTGAGCCGCGGCACCGGCCTATGTCATGAATTTTTTAAGGAGTTAGAATTGGATAGAAAAGATGAATGTTGCATCTATTTTTACAATTACTGTACGAAGCCGATCCTTTCATGAAGCAGCCCTGGTGTTGATGCCAGCTGGGCTTGCTCTATGCAGGATGACATTATGGATGTTCAGTTAACTGGCTGGAGTTGTAATCTTACAAACAAGGCAGTGAAGACACTAACGCTTTTTCTTTTAAGGCTCAAAGAAGCTGCTGCTTTCTTGGCCTTGTTTTAGGCTTCAGACAGGGCAGCAGGTGTAACCTATGTCTGCCATATCACTTAGGTGTTCCTAGTTTTCTTCTCCTACCTTTCACCCCTTAAACTTCCAAAGTATAATACTTACAAGTTGGGTCTAGTGTTGTGGAGCAGCAGGGTAAGCTGCCACCTCCAACATCCCACATGGTGCCAATTCCTGTCTCGGTTGCTGCACTTCCTATCCAGCACCTGGGAGAGCAGCAGAGGATGGTCCGCATGTGTGGCCCCTGCCACCCGCTCTGGGGACCTGGAAGAAGCTCCTGGTGTCAGCCTGGTCCAGCCCTGGCTGTTGCAGCTATTTGGGGAGTGAACCAGCAGACTCAGAGCTCTCTCTGCCTCTAACTCTTCCTTTCAAATGGATACATAAATCTTTTACAAAATCCTTCTGTAACTACCAGGGAGGGCATTACAGAGAACATGGCCATTTCTTTGATTCTGGAACGTTCTTTGCTTTCCTCATGTTCTACTATCTATTGTTCTTTCTTAATGGTTTATAAAATAATGATGGGTCATACATGGAATGGTGCATGGAGCCCTGAGTTCAATCACTGTAAGATTCAGGTCTACATCATTTGTGTCCGTCCCAACAAAAGGGTAGCATCTGGCTAGGGAGAACCTGTTGTCAGTCAGGAGAACCTTGTTGATTATCAATCAAAAACGGTGACTGAACCACAGTTCAGCATTGTGTGTGTGTGAGTGTAAATAATTGTTTTTAATCAATGTTTAAAAATTAGGAATGAAGAAGATATTTCCGGTATTTCAATTTTTGTGTCAAACTCAATTGTTCACTCCAAATCTTCGCCTTTAGAGAAGAACTAAATGTGTAGAAGTTGCATGGGAGAAAGAGAAAGGGTCCATTTCAACTAAGAAGTTCACAACATACAAAGAATTTATTTATGCAATACAGACCTTTTCTCAAATGTTTATCACAGAATTCCATACAGCAATCTACTAGAAAAGTAGAATTATACAACACCAAAATAACATTGTTTCTTAGTACAAATTGCTAATCAAAAGGAAGGTGGAGAGTTCAATAACAAATAGAAGATAAAACAGGTGTTGCTTCACACAGCACCTGGTGGCCCTCCGTTCTGGAATCCCGGGGGGAAGGGGGAGCCGCACAGTCAGACCTCAGGTGAGCTTTGGTACTTGCATTTACTTCAACAGAAAAATGAAGGTTGTGAGCCCAAGAGCCTTTCCATAATTTCACTGTGTTGTGCTATGAAGACGACAGATCAGGGAAAAAAAGGTAAATATTTCACACTTGCTATAACTTAAGATCCTTTATGTTAACCACACAATAAAATAAAAGAGCCTTCCCCAAATCATAATTTTCTATGACTAAAACATGCTTAAAGAATAATATTGATAGAAATAATTCATTGAGATGTCTTAAATTACATTTACCATAATTTAACCATTCCTGTTTAAATCCCAGGAACTCCAGCACTGAAGAAGCACAATTTGGAAAGATACAGGACCCAAAGTACAGCAATGAAATTCCCCTACCCCAGTATACAACCCATTTCCCATGTTCAAATCCCGTGTTTCTCAAGATTACGCCTAAATGGGAAACGTGTTTTCATAATAGAGCTAGAATCCGTGGGTCTGCCCGCTCCACTGTATGTTTCCATAATTGGTGAAAATAGACTTCTTATGACTAAAAATATAGATTTTTTTAAACTACAGAACCCAGCAGCCAGTTTTCTGCTTTGCTATCCTCCCCCCACCCCAAGTGTCAAGCAAAGTCTACAAAAATAGCAATTGACTTTAAAAAATAGTTTGCTTCTTCGAGCAAATTTCAGTTACATTCAGATGTGACAGCTATTTCGAACAGAACGATGCTTGGGGACGCCCCCTGCCCAGCCGGGGGCAGGGCTGTTGTGCAGTCTTTCTCATCAGTAGCGGGTTTGGTATTCATGATGCCACCTGTTGAAGTCGTTGTAGAACAGAACGATGCTGCCTGAAGCCATGCCGGCAATGATGCACCTGGGGGGGGGGGGGGGGGCACAGAGAGAAGGGAGGGGTTTCCAAGGCTGTAGTTCCTAGGAGTTGGCTCCTGGAGAACGGCCCGCTCCACGTCCTCCAGCACACACACACCATGGCAGTCAGTCTGCACTCAGAACTAACCCAGGCTTTTGCTTGGGTCAAGTCATTTCACGAACAGATTTACAGGAACAGTGTGGTGTTGCAATGCATGCATACGCTGGGCAGGGATCAAATTAGGACAACCATCACTTCACAGACTTACCATTTCTTCTGCTGAGAACATTAAAAAAATCCTCTCTTAGCTGTTCTGAAATACACATTATTGTGAACTGCACCCTACTGTGTCTCAAAAACCAGACTTTGTTTCTCCTAACTGTAACATCACACCTATCCACCTGCCCCTCACCCCGACCCTCCTTCCATCTCCAACCTCCGCCAATCGCTGTTCTCTCGACTTCTGGGAGATCAACTTTTTGAGAGCCTACATATAAGATTATGTGGAATTTGTCTTTCTGTGCCTGGCTTATTTCTCCAAATATATTGTCCTCTAGGTTCATCCATGTTATTGCAAATGACAGGAGTTCAACCTTTTTTGTAGAGAAATAGTGTTACATTACACACATGCCACATTTTCTTCAGTTGTTGATGGACACTTAGCTGGAGGCCCTCTTCTGACTACTGTGAACAGTGCTAGAATAAAAATGGGAGTGCAGAAGTCTCGGGGCAGCCAGACTGCATCTCCTGTGCTAGAGACCCACCGTGGGATCCCTGCATCATGTAGCTGCTCTATTTTCACTCTGTTCTAAAGGATGGCAAGGAAATTAATGCCAACAATTTTGGCAACTTATATGAAATGCATTTTTTTTCAAAAAGGAAAAAAAATTTTTTTTGAGAGGCAGAGTTAGAGAGAAAGGTCTTCCTTCCTTAGTTCACCCCCCCAAATGGCTGCTACGGCCGCCGCGCTGCACCGATCCAAAGCCAGGAGCCAGGTGCTTCCTCCTGGTCTCCCATGCGGGTGCAGGGCCCAAGCACCTGGGCCATCCTCCACTGTCTTCCTGGGCCACAGCAGAGAGCTGTACTGGAAGAGGAGCAACCAGGACAGAATCCAGTGCCCCAACCGGGACTAGAACCCAAGATGCCGGCGCCGCAAGCAGAAGATTAGCCTAGTGAGCCGTGGCGCCGGCCAAAAGAAAAAATTTAAATACCACATATGTATTTAACCCCCCCCCCCCACCGAGATAACTAAAGGCTTAAGTAGTTTCACTGGTGAATTCTAAGCATTTAAAAAAGAAATAGTAGCAGTAGGTTCTTTCAGAAAAGAGAAAAGGATAAAATGCTTTTCTCATTCATTTCAAGAGACCAACAAAACCTAATAGAGTACAGGAAGCAAAAATCACAGAACTATAGTCTACTTAAGAGGTGAAAAAACCCTTAACTAAGCATATAGCAAATCAAATACAGGAAATAAAACATGAATTTTTAGATACTTCTCCTTCTGTGTACCTTCTCTACTGTTGAATTTGTTCTTCTGCGTATTTTCATGATGGTGGTTACCACCCCTCCCCTCTAGTGTAGGACTCCCTAAGCATATCTTGTGGGATTGCTCTGTTTATACTGAATTCCTTCAGTTTTGGCTTATCAGGGGAAGTCTGTATCTCTCCTTCATGTTGGGTGGATAACTTTGCTAGGTATAGAATTCCTGGCTGGCATTTTTTCTTCCTTTCAGGACTTTCACTGTTGCATCCTTTGCTCCTGTAAGTTTTCAACCAAGAAGTCATCCATCATCTAGTGGGGATTCCCTTGTAAGTGACTTGATACTTCGTCCTTGCCATGTTTAGAATTCTCTGTCCTGTCCTTTGGACAGTTTGACTTTAAATTAGAGGTCCTTTGGGCTTCCTGGACCTGAATTTTGAACATTTTTAGCAGTTATTTTATGGAGCAGGTTTTTTACACCTTTCCCCTTCTCTCCTCCTTCTGAAATACATAACTGTGAATGTTTGCTTGCTTAATGGTGTTCTGTAGGTCTCAAAGGTTGTTCTTAAAATCCTTCTTTATTGTTGCTACTGCTTTTTTATTTGGTCTGACTAGGTTATTTCAAAAAGATCTTGTCTCCAAGCTTATTCTTTCTTATGCCTGTTCAATTCTGCTACTGAGGCTCTCAACTGTATTTTATACTCCATGTACTAAATTCTTTACCTCTAAGATTTATTTCTTAAGATCTTTCTATTTTTCATTCACATCATGAATTGTCCTAATGCTGAAATATCTGTATTCTCTTATCACATTAAATTTCCTGAAAATTATTAATTTTTTTGTCAGGCAACTAGTCTTTCTTTCCTCATTTTTGTGGACTGTAGCTAGACTGACTGTGTTCCCTTGTCATGTTACCTTGTTTGTTCATGCTTCTCGGGCCCCCGTGTTGGTTTTTGTGCATCTGGTGGGTCTGCTGGGGATGTGTCCCAGGGTGTTGGCTGGATAATGCTGTGTTGGCTGTGGTTCTAGGTAGGGGCTCCAGTGTGGTATCCACATAGTTTCTCTACCACTCATCAACATTGGGGATATCTGTGGGTATTTCAGTGGCCTAGATGGCAGTGGGTGTGGGGCAACACCATCAGTTGGGACGCAGCTCCCTCAGGTGGGGCAGGTTCTCCAGCAGCTCTGTGAGTGGTATTCCTGGCGGGAGGGTGGGAATGGGGGTGCTCTGGTCAGTTTCTGCAGGTTGTGTGAGTGTGGGGCCAGGTGGGTGTGATGCAGTGTGCTCAGTAGCAGGGTATGGCGGGGAGCCTGTGTCTGAGGGCAGCTGGCAGTGTTTAAGGGCTACATCCATGGGGTCTCTGAGGTCTGACCTGCTCAGGGAGGCCTGCATAGCTGCTTCCTAGGGCTTAGGGTCTGTGAGAATGTGCATCTGTTTGTCAGGGTCTCAGTGGGCTGGGCTTTTGAGAATGAGTTGCTCAACTGCTTCATGGGGCCCCGGGAGGTTTGGGGGCCACCTGTTGCTTTCTGGAGGTCTGGTGGTCAACCCACTCGAGGCAGGCTGCTCAGCTGCTTTTCAGGGTCATGGGTGGGTGGGCAAGGCTGCTTGTCTGATTCTGTCCTCTCTGTGTGACAAGCAGCTCAGGTTTGTAACCTGGTTGTTTCCCTGGGCTGAGGACATATGGGTGAGGCCATTGGGCCGCTTCTTGGGTAGTGGGAGGATGGGCAGGGCTGCCCAACTGTTTTCTAGGGCCTCCACCGCCCAAGCTGCTCAAGGCATGCTGCCCAAGTTCTTTCTGGGGCCGTGGGAGGACGGATGAGGACTCCTGGCTGCCTCACAGGACCCCAGGTGGGTGGCATCTGAAGATAGCTGTGTGTGGCGAGAGCCAGGCTGGGCTCTTTCTCTAGGGCAGGTCAGCACTGCGGTAGCCCAGCAGTTGGCTAACCTGGGCTCACCAGGGTTCTCTGGCAGTAACTGCATCACGTGTCTGTGGTCCAGTGGACACTTTGGGGGGCCTCTGCTCACCCCTTTCCTGCTGAGCCAGATCCTTCTTTTTTAAAAAAAAAAATTATTTGAGAGGTAGAGTTACAGACAGTGAGAGGGAGAGACAGAGAGAGAGGTCTTCCTCCCATTGGTTCACTCCCCAACTGGCTGCAATGGCCAGAGCTGCGCTGATCCAAAGCCAGGAGCTTCTTCCTGGTCTCCCATGCGGGTGCAGGGGCCCAAGCACTTGGGCCATCCTCCACTGCCCTCCTGGGCCACGGCAGAGAGCTGGACTGGAAGAGGGGCAGCTGGGACTAGAACCGGTGCCCATATGGGATGCCGGCGCTGCAGGTGGAGGATTAACCTGCGCCACAGCGCTGGCCCCACCAAATCCTTCTTGAGAGAACAGCAGACGCTGTGTGCTTCGTTCCCTTCCTTACAAGGCGTTGCGCATCTTTGTGCTCTGCACGGTGTAGACCGTGCTTGCTTTCCTGCCTGTTCCCCAGTGGGTGGGGTTCCCTCTCTGCTGTGCCCCTCAGGTGGGGCAGGGATGCTGCAAGCAGCCCCTTGGCCAACTGACTGCTGCAGCTCTGGAGTCTCAGTCCAAGGTACCAGCTTAGGGTCAGGGGCCATGGGCTCTGCCCAGCATGGGCTTTCACTGTGCTGGACCAGTACTAAGGCCAACTTCATTTCCTCTCTGCTCCCTACAGACATGGCTCTCCAGGCTGGCTGCTTGGCAACTCTTTGTTTCCAGCCATCTGCAATGCATCTTATTGTTATTCAAATCCAGGTACCAGTATCCCTCTTGGCTCCCCCAGCTCTTGTCAGGAAGGACTGGTGGTCGCACAGCTGTTCGAACTGGTGTGTCTGTGCAGAGGCAGTCACTGGAGGCTCTTGCTCAGCTACCCTTTGCTCTGCCTCCTGTGCTTTCCACTTTTTGATGACGAAGGTGAGCCCTGAGTAGGTACAAGGAGCCAAGCCACACTTACATTTTCTTATCGAAAGAGCAAGTATGTACAGGATAAGTTACTCTAACCTGAATCTATCTGATAATTTCTAAGGGGCTGGGCTGGTGAGACCTGTCCTTTACATAGGTATCAGATCAAAAGAAAATCCTCACAACTCAGAAGTCATGGCTGGAGGAGGCAGCACACAGTGACAGCGGCAGCATCTTAACAGGTACAGAATCAGTGGAGACCAGAAAGGTGCTGAGCGTAACTGGCTGGGTTCTCCTGTGTCCGCTCCGGTGAGTCCTGACACGGTGACTCAGTGACGTGATCACTAAGGACAGCAGCTGCTGCTGGCCATTCCTGGCCCCAAGCACGTGCAAGGAGACATGGAGGGCAGTAGTGGCCTTTCGGCTCTGAAGCAGAGCCCAGTATCTTTTTTTTTTTTTTTTTAAGGTTTATGTGTTTATTTGAAAGGGAAAGTTAGAGAGAGGTCTGCCATCTGCTGGTTCATTCCTAAATGGCCACAATGGCCAGAGCTTGGCAATCCCAAGACAGGAGCTTCTTTCAGGTCTCCACGTGGGTGCAGGGGCCCAAGCACTTGGACCATCTTTCACTGCCTTCCCAGGCCATCAGCAGGGAGTTGGATCAGAAGAGGAGCAGCCGGGACTAGAATCAGTGCCCATATGGGATGCCAGTGCTATGGGCGAAGGCTTAGCCTACTGTACCATGGCGCTGGCCCCAAGCCCAGTACCTTAGACTTCGCTCTGAGTAGTTGGGATAGCACAAGCCCTTTGATGTCATATTCAGTATCTTTCCTAGTATCTCATGTCAAAACTAGAAACTAAAACATCACTATCAAAAGTCAACTAAACACAAAACAGTGGTAATGAGGAAATTAAGGCGAGGCAGGCATTTGGAGCAGTGATTAGGTAGCTGCCTGGGATGCCTGATGCTGTATCTGACCGCCTGGTTCAATCCTGGCTATTCGGCTTTGACCAAGCTTCCTGCTGGTGCACCCCGGAGGCAGCAGATGATGGCTCAAGTGCTTGTGTTCCTGTCATCCATGTGGAAGACTTGGATTGGGTCTGGGCTCTTGGCTTTGGCCTGGTCCAGCCTTGAGTGTTGCAGGCATTTGGGGAGTGAACCAATGGGTGGAAGATCATTCACTCTGTCTCTCTGCCTTTCAAATAAAAAATGAAAATGAGTAAATACAAATTTGTTTTTTTTTTTTGTTTTGTTTTTTTTTTTTTTTTTTTTTTTTTGACAGGCAGAGTGGATAGTGAGAGAGAGAGACAGAGAGAAAGGTCTTCCTTTTGCCGTTGGTTCACCCTCCAATGGCCGCCGTGGTAGGCGCGCTGCGACCTGCGCACCGCGCTGATCCGATGGCAGGAGCCAGGTGCTTCTCCTGGTCTCCCATGGGGTGCAGGGCCCAAGGACTTGGGCCATCCTCCACTGCACTCCCTGGCCACAGCAGAGAGCTGGCCTGGAAGAGGGGCAACCGGGACAGGATCGGTGCCCCGACCGGGACTAGAACCCGGTGTGCCGGCGCCGCAAGGCGGAGGATTAGCCTAGTGAGCCGCGGCGCCGGCCGTAAATACAAATTTGTTTTTTAGAAAACCTAAAAGCATACAGAAAACAAATAGAGAAGTGGCAAAAATTAATCTTACTGGCAATTTCTTTAAATGTAATGAGATTAAACTTCAGTCAGATGCCAGAGACTGGCAGAGTGGATTAAAAAACATCCAATTAAATGTTGCTTATAAGAGATGCACTTTAGGGTCTAGCATTGTGGCACAGCGAGTTAAGCTGTTGCCTGCAAAGCTGAAAACCCATATTGGAGTGCGGATTCAAGTCCCAGCTGCTCTGCTTCTGATCCAGCTTGCTGCTAATGTACCTGGACGCCTGGCCCAGACCTGGCTGTTGGCAGCCATCTGGGGAGTGAAACAGCAGTTAGAAGATTTCTCTCTGCCTTTCATATAAATAAATGAATGAAAAATAAATAAATAAAAAGTTAAAGGATGGAAAAATATATTCCAAGCAAAGAGTAATAAAAGAGAGTCGAGGTGACTATTCCGATATTAGACAAAACATGCTTTAAGTCAAAACTGTTGCAGGAGACAAGGACACCAGATATATTGATAAAGGATCAATTTATGAAGAAAATAGGGGGAAGTGCTGTGGCATAGCAGGTAAAGCAGCCGCCTGCAGTTCCAGCTTCCCATATGGGTGCTGGTTCAAGTCCCAGCTGCTTCACTTCCAATCCAGCTCTCTGCTGTAGCCTGGGAAAGCAGCAGAAGATGGCCCAAGTGCTTAGACCCTGCACTCATGTGGGAGACCCCAGAAGAAGCCCCTGGCTTCACATCAGCTCAGCTCCGGCCATTGCAGCCAACTGGGGGGTGAACCAGCGGATGGAAGACCTTTCTCTTCTGCCTCTCCCTCCCTCTATGTAACACTGCCTCTCAAATAAATAAATCCTTAAAAAAATTATCAAGAAAATATAATTGCATTAAATATTAGAGCCCCTAGATATGTGCAGCAAAGATTAACAGAATTAAAGGAAAAATCAGTTCTACACTAATGCAGACTTCAATACCCAGTTTTTAAGGACAGGTAGAAGAACCAGAGAGAAGAGAAGTAGGGATGTAAAGGACATGAACAACCTGTAAGCTGGTTCAACCTAACATACACGTATACAACACCCATCCAACAGAACAGAATTATCCATTTTTCTTAAGTGTATATGAAACAGTCCCTAGGACAAACCATTTGTTAGGCTACAAAACAAGTCTTAATAAGTTAGAAAGACTGAAATCATACAAAGTATCTTTCCTGATCATAATACGATGAACTAGAAATCATTAACAGCAGGAAAATTGGAAAATGCACAGATATGCAGAAATTAAATAATGGGTCAAGGAAATCAAGAGAAATTAGAAAATACCCTGACAAAGTGAAAATGAAAACATGCTGAATTTTATGGGATGCAGCAAAAGCATACACTGAAAAATTACGGCTCAGTAACCTAACTTTACACCTTCCTTAAGGAATGAGAAAAAAGTAGAGCAAACTAAACCCAAAGCTTGCAAAGGGAAGAAAATAGAGACTATGGCAGAGACGAATGAAAAACAATACAGAAAAGTCAATGTTAGTTCTTTGGGAACAGCAACAAAACTGAGAAATCTTTTGCTAAATTTTCTAAGAAAGATAACTTGAATTAGTAAACTCAGAGTTGGGCTATTACTACCAATTTTGCAGAAATGACAAATGAGAATATTAACACCCACAAACTGGATACCTCAATGAGGTGCACACGTTTTCAGAAACAATATACTAAATCCTGAAGAAATACAGAAATCTGAGTAGACTTATAAGGAGATTGAATCAGTAATCAAAATCCCCTCCCCTCGAAGAAAAGCCCTGGGCCAGAAAGCTTCACTGGTGAATTCTACCTAATATGTAAAGGAATAAAAGCAATTCTCTCAAATTCTTCCATAAAACTGAAGGAGGGGAACACTAACTCATTCAACCAGGCCAGCACTTCCTCAACATAAAAACCAGGGGAAATGACAGCACGAGAACAGAACATGATAGACCAGCTTCCCAGAGGAGCATGGACTCAAAATCCCAGCCAACTGAGTTCACTCTTCCACACCATGACCAAATGGTATCTCTTTCTAGAATGCAAAGGTGGTTTTACATGCATAATTCAGTATCATACACTATAACAGAATGAAGGGACCCACATGACCATCTCAAGTCATTCAGAAAAGGGATTTGACAAAATTCAACTTTCTTTCATTATAAAGAAGAAAAAACACCAATACACAGGGAACAGAAGGAAACTACCTCAAATGATAAAGAACATCTATGGAAAACCCAGAGCTAACCTCATGCTGAATGGTGAGGAACTGAAAACCGTGTCCTGAGATTGGGAACAAAATGAGGAAGTCGACTTTCGCCACTTCCATGCAGCATAGTCCTGAAGTCCTAGACAGAGCCGTTAGGCAGGAAGACTAAGAGGCAATCATCCTGGAGAGCAGTTATCGCTGTTCCCTGGTCACATGATCTCACATGTAGAAAATCCTAGTGATGCCACCAAGACAAAACTTAGTGCTAACAAGCTTATACCTCAATAATATTCAGAACAATTCCATTTATAATGGCACCCGAAAGAATAAAATACTTAGGAATAAATGTAACCAAAGAGAACACCTGTATACCATAAACTGCCAACACTGCTAAAAGAGAGAGAGACATAAATCAATGCAAAAATCGCCCACACTTATGAATTAGAAGACAATACAGTTAAGATGCCAGTACTGTCCGGAGGGATCTGCAGGTGCAAGGCAGTCTCTCTGAAAGTCTCAGTGAAGGTCCGTCAGACCTGGAAAGCCCAGCCTAAGGTTTATGTGGAATCTCAGGGGACCACAAACACTTAGAACAATCTGGAGAGGGAAGAGCGAGCTTGGAAGTCTCACAGTAGCCAATTTTGAAACCTATTACCAAGCTAAGGTAATGAAAGTAGTGTTGCATTGCCATAAAAACATACACAGAGAACACCAGAATAGGCAATTTAGAAATAAGCCCTCAGAGGCCGGCGCTGTGGCGCAGCGGGTTAACGTCCTGGCCTGAAGCTCCAGCATCCCATGTGGGCACCGGTTCCAGTCCCGGCTGCTCCTCTTCCAGTCTAGCTCTCTGCTGCGGCTTGGGAAAGCATTAGAAGATGGCCCCAGGCCTGGGGCCCCTGTACCCGCATGGGAGACCCGGAGGAGGCTCCTGGCTCCTGGCTTCAGATCGACGCAGCTCTGGCCGTTGTGGCCAGTTGGGGAGTGAACCAGCGGATGGAAGACCTCTCTCTCTCTCTCTCTCTCTCTCTCACTTGGTTGCTCTCTCTCTCTCTCTCTGCCTCTCCTTCTCTCTCTGTGTAACTCTGGCTTTCAAATAAATAAATAAATCTTTAAAAAAAAAAAGCCCTGACATTTAGTCAAATAACTTTTGATAGTGTGCTGAGACCACTTGATGGGAGAAGGGACTGCGTTTTTAACAAGTGGGGCTTGGAAAACTAAGTAGCCACATGCAAAACAATGAGGTTGGGCCCTTGCCTACCACTACATACCAAAACGAAACACAGGAGGGTCACAAACCTGAACACTAAACCATAAAACTCTAAGAAGAAAACATGGAGGAAAAGCTTCATGACACTAAAAACATAGGCAACAGAAGAAAGCAAGTTGGACTTCTTAAAAATTAAGTTTTTGTGCATCCTAAGGACACTGTGAGGACAGAGAAAAGTGAACATCACTAGGGGAATGTTCCAAACCAGTGCAAGACCACATGATACAGATTAAGGCAGCTATCATTAGAAAACCCAGACTACAGCAAGTGTTAGCGGTGCTGTGCAGAAATCAGAACCCTTTGTATTGCTGCTAGGAATTTGAAGTGGTGCAGCTACCACAGGAAACAGTTCCGGAGTCCTTGAAAAATTAAACTTAGAATTACAATATGATCCAGCATTGTCACTCCTGAGTGTGTACCCACAGGAACTGTACACCTGTGTTCACAGCAGCATTATTCACAATAACCAAAAGGTGACAACAACCCAAGTATCCACTGAGAGATGAATGAATACGCAGTCTATCCACACTACTGCACACTGCTTAGTCTTCCGAAGTAATGAGAAGCTGATACGTGGGAAAGCATGGATTAACCTGAAAACATTATGCCAAGTGAAATGAGCCAGGCACGAAAGGGTAAATATTATGTGACTCCACGTACAGGAGGGGCCTGGAAGAGGCAAACATGGAGGCAGGGGAGTGGAGGAGAGTTACGAGGAGAGACTGGTGAGGGGCATTCTGTAAGTGGACAGCCGTGATCGTGCGACATGATAAACGTACTCACTGCCACCGAACGGACACCCAGTAAAGGCTTAAATGGTAAACTGAGTTGCCACAGTTAAAAAAAAAAGTAAAACATGCCACTACGTATTAAGTGGAAATAAGATGGAAAATAAAGATTGCTCCCCCAAATCTCCCAGTTGGGAGGTTTTGGGCTGCAAGCCAAATCTCCGTGGCGTCCCCATGGACACAGATGAAGGTATTTTACACTAAACACATTTACAGCTCTCTACATTTTACTTACAAAGACAGATACTTTTAGTACAAAAAGCTTCATAGCAATGTATCTGGAGCCTTTGCTACTTAAATCCTTTCTATTCCTTGAGAACCTGGTTGGTTTTGTCCAAGAGAGGTGATACACACTTACTACAGGATGCTCTGATTGCACAGGTGACCCCCACAACCCAACTCATCCAGCACAGCCCAGTCCTTTACAGAAATCCCCCTGCAGATTTTTAAGTCCCCATTGGTACCCCATGAGTCCTGTGTTACCTCTGGTCGTGGGACAGAGCCATGGCCCGGATTCCGGCATCACAGCCTGGATAGGCAAAGAGCTTCTTGAGGTCAGACACTTGCCAGACCATCACCACGCCGTGGTCTCCCCCTGTGAGCAGGTACTGCCCATCACGGCTCAGCTGGACGGCCTGGAAGACACAGCGACACTCAGTAGAGAAGTGGTTCTAGGAACACGCGGCACCGCTCGACTTAATTCTGACACTCCGCCAGCTACTGCAGGGCAGAGAGGACGGCCGGCACGAGAAACCTTCGGGGTTTTTAGGAAACCACGTGTTGTAGGAGACCTGGCATTTTTGGAAAACCAAAGTGAAGCCATGCTTGCGGATTTTTTGGTTTTTTATGGATGACATGGCAAATTCTCCCGGTTCTACAAAAGTGTCTTGACTGCTGCCTGCCATGGCCCGGGGCCAGCACTCGGATGGAACCTCCTGGCATCTCCCGTGGATGTGCAGTCCCACTGTGTACCCGAGCTCGGCGGCCAGGGCTAGCTGCCCGCCCGCCCGCACGCCAGCACGGTGGTGACTGCCAGTGAGGCGGCCAGCCAGCAGCCTCAGCGCCCTCAGCAGGCCAGCTGGGTTCTGGTGGCACTGGGGAAGGCGACTCTGGAGACAGCTGCGCCTTCCAGGGTGACTGACCCCCAGAGGAAGCGTTGTCTTGCTCTAAGACTGACTCGCGTGACAGGCAGTCCACGCGAGTCTAGGCCACACTGCCCCATCCATCCCTGCCAGCGATGAGCAGATGGGGCACACCCGGAATCTGCTCTCTGTAAAGCCGGCATCCACAAGGGAAAGCCTGGGGACCAAATGCAGGCCCTCACCTGTCTATGAGACCATGTCCACGTTTTTAATGGTTTCACAAAGAATCATGACACACGAGGAAGCTGTGACTTCCAATGTGCAAGCCATCAAGGAGGCTTTCTCAGAACATGGCCACAGCTGTTTGTTGCTGCTGCTTCCCCAGGCAGGTGCCAGAGCTGACGCAGAGCTCCCAGAGCCTGAGCGCTACCCTGTCCCTTCACAGGAAGAGCGCTGCCCCCTGCTGTGAACCGTCTCCTCTACAACGAAGGAAGGCCACTCAGCGACTCCTTCCTCTCCCTGAGCCGTCCCTGCACGCCTCCTCTTCCCGGCTTACTGAGATACGCATTTCCTCTCTTTTGGCTGGCTGGCACCAGGAGTTCTATCCGTCTCTGCAAACACCTGCCATCTGGGGTATACCTGGGCACAGCAAAATGGGAATACAGATTGTGCCGGCAGGGAAGAAAACACTTTGATTCCTGAAAAATACACTATTCTGCACTGAGATTTAGCATGGTTACCTTAAGTCTTCAGTTTACCCTTTGATAATTTTTTTTTAATCATAGAAGAGGGTTAGGGCCAGCTTGTGGTGCAGCAGGTTAAGCTGCTGCCTGCAAAGCCAGCATCCCAGATGAGTGCCAATTTAAGTTTGGCTGCTCTGTACCTGATCCATTCCCTGTTAATGGATTACTTGGACCCCTTGGTTACTTGGACCCCTGCTCCCATGGGGGATACCGGATGAAATTCTTAGCTGCTGGCTTTGCTTGGCCCAGCCCTGGCCATTGCAGCCATCTGAAGAGTAAAACAGTGGGTGGAAGATAGCGCTCACTCACTTTCTCTGCCTTTCAAGTAAATATTTTTGAGACTTTATTTGAGAGGCAGAGGTCTTCCATCTTGTGGTTCACTCCCCAATGGCCAGAGCTGATCTGAAGCCAGGAGCCTCCTCCAGGTCACTCATGTGGTAGCAGGCGCCCAAACTCTTGGGCCACTTTCCACTGTTCTCCCAGGCCATAAGCAGAGAGCTGGATCAGAAGAAGAACAGCTAGGACTCGGACGGGCAACCATATGGAACGCTGGCACCACAGGTGGAGGCCTAGCCTACTACGCCACAGTGTCAGCCACTAAATATTTTTTAAAAGGGCTATTTCGTATTCATTCAATTCATATTTGCATAAGTGCCCACTTTTAGTAGTGTGTTAAATATACTTTATTCTCTAAGAAAAAAAATCCAAGAAATACAAACCTATGTGTTGAAGACAGTTACACATAAGATGTGATTCTCTAAGTCTTACTAACTAAATGCAAATGTTAGGATTTTTCAACATGAGTAAGAATCAATATCCTCTCCCCCCATTCAATTCACAAATGGCAACCTCTAGGGTTGTCTGGGACCTGCAATGAAGACCAAGGCAAATAACTGTTTGCTGCACTTATAAAATTCAGCTGATGAAAATCCATTAACCTTAGTGCTGTGGTTCACTTGAATGTTAGACTTGAGGCTCTTTACAAGGATAAGTGCTATATTAAAACCATTCATCTTGAATGCTTTGTGCTAATAAAGAATCTCTAATCCCACTTTTGTCTGGAATTAAGGAAACCCTGGACTTTTAGGACTAGGCATTCGTGAGCATTCAAAGCATTTTGTTGGCCTCTCCTTACCTAACCCTGGGGCCATAGGGGCCCAGTTATCCCCCCAAACCACCCTCAGGGGGTCCGGGTGCTCATCACTTTCTGCCTTCGCTTTCAGGGTGGCTGTGACTGCAGGCTTAAGAGGACCCAAGCGAGCAGCTCACCCCATCCTCCGAAACCCTCAGTGCTGGGGCCTGCCCCATGGCCACTCCGTTTTCAGAGAAGGGACCAGCAGGCCAAGGCGGTCGGCTGGGGCCTACGCGGCCTAACACAGCCTCGTGAAAAGCCTACAGCTCACCGTTCCTATGAGGGGGGGAGAGGGTGTCCTCCCTTTGTCTAGAATAAGATAGTTTTGCCGCTCTGCACAGGCTGCCTACTTATGATATTAATTAATTAGGACAGCGACACATTGTCTTGCTGATGTGCTATGATATGCCATTAACCAAAACGCCACGTAACAATCTGGAATCTAAAGTAAAAACAGGTGGGACGCCCGGGTTATTGCGGAGGTTCCCCAGGCTACGCGCCTGTCTGCAGGGTTCTCAGCGCTTCAGAGACAATTTCTGGTCCGGCTGGTGGCTACCTACTTTCCCGGGCGCCCTTCCCGCAGGGCGCGGCTGCACACTGGGCCTGTGCGCGCCCTCGGTGGCTCGCAGCCCGCAGCTTCCTGGGCCCGGGGCCGGGGGCGCAATCGCACGGGTACCCCTTGGCGAATTGGTGATAAAGCACAGGGGTGCTGGAGAAAACGCGGCTGGACGGCTGGAGCCTAAAATCCAGAGGGGAACGATGCGGGCTGTAGGGCGGAAGGGAGCGCGCGCGAGCGAGCCGCCCGGCTCGGCTCCCAGGCCCTTCCCGCAGCCGCTGGGGCCGCCGGCCCGGGATTGCAAATTATTTTAGATGTATTAGCGCAGCTGACAATGTAATCGCAGCTCGAAGTGACGGATTGTCAACATTATTGTTGTAAAGGAACGAGGGAAGGAGAACCCTCTGATGTGCACTTGGTTTAAATGAAGTATTATGGGAAGGCAGGGAGAAATCAACGCGGGGCGTGAGCGCGGGTGAGTGTGTGCGGCACGGAGCAGGGGCAGCGCCGACCAGACGCCAGGGGTGCACGCCGCCTGGGCCCGGCTTTGACCCTTGTGGCCTGGATCGCCGCGGTTCACAAAGTTCGTGGAAACTGCGCCATCTTTTAATCTCAGTTTTGCACGAACTTTTTGAAGTTTCCTGACCCCAGTCAGGAGGAGGAGGTGACCAGACTGGATTTGAGACACTGCGAGAACTGATGTCATAGCAGCATCTGGAACAGCCACGCCTAAAAGGTCCTGAGCTACCCTAGCACCACACGCGGAGGGCAGAGGTCCCCACGACCGCTCTCGCTCCCCTGGGCCCCCTCACAGCATTCGGCTCACATGCGGCCCCACCCCATTCTGGGGAAGGGCAGGAACAGCACTGCTGCATTTTTCGCCCGGGCCTGGGAGTTCAGAGGTGAGGAGACAGGGCCTTTACAAAGGAGCCTCTCAGAGCTCGGCCTTCCTCTCTTCCTCAGCCGCTAATATCTGCAGAGTCCTGTCCTAACATGCAGAAGGGAAGCAGCAGAGGCTCCGCAGGTGACCACTGCCAGGGGACCAACAGGCAACACACGTCTGCCTGATGCACACCACACTCTGAAGCCCAGCTCCGCTGACGGGGCATGGTTTGGTCTTGCTACTCGCCAAGCAGTCAGATCTGAAACTAGATGCTAGTTCTAAGTAGTCAGAATCCCTATTTTGCCCACCTGTTCGACTGCAAAGAGAGGCCACTTTGGGGTGTCATCCGCTCTACTCTTAGCTTGGACACTCACAAAACAACACCGGGCTGCGAGCTTTCTTGGATTAAAAAGCCAAAACTGAGCAGTGCCATTGCAAACCGGCCCAGATGGCTTCACAAGCCTTAGGGGAAACACTTCTGCTGGACAGCCGGCCCAGGGAGCACATGCACCCATGTGAGCGATGCCGTCAGCACTGCTGGCACCCATGTGGCCCGGGAGGTGCCAGCCTTGGGCAAGGGCCGCCTGATGATCTGCCGCTGGCCTGGGGTAGCAGAGCCACTCCCTCCTCACTTGCCCCGTTGTGGGGTCAAACTCCACAATGCTGGAGAGCCTGGAGGGCACTCACTCTTATGTTGTCATCGGTTTCCGTGGTGGCCTGGAGTTTTCCGTTCACGCTGAAGGTGCAGAAGAGGCCGTTTTCATAGAAGATGACGCAGTGACCCTCCCTGGAGGCGTGGATGAGCTTCGGTTTCAGGCAGTTTTCAGGGCCCTCCAAGGTCCTTAACAGGTCTCCATTCATGGAATGTATGAGACATGGCCCTTCTGAGAAGAGAGACAGAGGGCAGGTCAGTTAGTTGATGCAAGCTGACACGTGTGATCTGAAGGTTGAGAGCGCACTGCGCAGGACCACAGTGTCACACCACGGCTGGAGAAGCCTTCGGAACAAAACAAAACAAAACCCGAGTCTCTTCTTCGACAAGCGTTCCTTTGCTAAAGCGCCTCTTCAGGTTTGCCGGTCTCACCTTCCACCCAGGAGAGGAGCCAAGCCAAGCCAGACACAGTCATGCTCACTTTTCCTCAAGAGACAGGAAGTTACCTTATGACATTCCTTATGCCAAGAGGCAATCTATAAACGGGACAGACTCGGAAAGGAAGAGGACCAATTTCAGATCCTACAGCAGCTTGCTTCAAGGAAGGCTGGGGTGCAAACCATCATGGGCTGCTATCAGACGCACCGTGACCTCTTGCTGCGTCTCCCAAAGCCAATGGCTATGGCGTGGGGCCTCTGCAGCTTCTGCAGGCCTAACCCTTCTTCCCTTTACACTGAAGCAGGGGGTGGGTCCCTGGAACTAGACCCTGATCCCCTCAAAGTTAACACAGGGATCTTCCTGCCATTTCTCCTTGGCAACCAGGTGAGCCCACTTCCTCTGCTGCCCCAAAGAAAGCAGCAGCTTCTGCCACTCCCAACAACCCAGGTGATCCCCACGCTGAGATGCGGGGCACGGACCAGGATACTGCTAAAGGTGCACGTGTGGCATCTACTGAGTACCTGCTCAAGGACAGCAAGGAGCAGGTAACGAAACATTATCTGTATGATGAGTAAGATCTAAGCGATACCTGAGTAAGACAAGGTGGGTAACTGGGGACATGCCCTACTACTCTGCCGGCTAATTACTTATGGCCACATGGAATCATCGCCTGCTCCCCACAGCACTACTGAAAGCGGGCTCTTTGGAAAATAAGGCTCTCGGCCCTCAGGGAGCTTATAAACTTTTAGAGCTCTCCAACGAGAACAGAAACAAGCAGTCCTTGTTTTGCACAATTCTGGAGTGCATGAACTTCAGCTATCACTCCTGAAATAACATCAGCCACCCAGAACACGGTTCACAGTTCCGTTATCACAGTGATGGCAGAAGGCACACAGTTCTGTGGCCAGCTCCTCGGTCCAAAAATCACCATGTAAATGACAGATGTGTATCTTGACTGGTGACTAACGCGTCACTTCTTTCAAATTATGCTGGGGACTGGTCAGTGTCGGTTACCCAGTCGGGCCCAGACAACAAACAGTGCAGCTGGACTGGCTCCCTGTCTCCCAGTGATAAAGCCCATGTGATATTTTACAAAAATGCATAATCAAATGTAAAGGGCACCGGACACCAAAGGTGAAACGTCAGGAAAGAAATGACAAGTGATAGAGCTAAAGTGGAATCTGAATGGAATAGACGTGGAGTTACAGAAGGAAGAGTTACACTCAGGGGCCTTTTAACATAAACGGAGAAACTGGTTGTCACAAAAATTACATCTGAGAAGGAGAGACACCAGCAAAAGCCTGGCATCAAGGGAGCCTTGGTGCTTATTTCATGACACTGAAAGCACAAAATGTTGGAAGCTGGCCCAAATGTATTAAGGAGTATAGCAATCCCCCCCAGGCATAGAAAAGATACTCACTCCCGAAGCGTATCTGTTGAGAAAGTGATAAGCGTTATTCAAACTACTCTTGAAAAGTCTTTCACAGAGACATAAACTACTTTCATTCTCAATGTCTTTCAGTGTTTTAAATTATAAAACATCGAGTAGATATGAGTCCCACGATTTTTTTCATGTTCCTTATGTACAGGCTACTTCAGAAAGTTCATGGAAAAATGGAATTAAAGACAAATTTATTTTGATACAAAATTTTTAAAATCCATACATAGCTTTTTTTTTTTTTTTTGGACAGGCAGAGTGGACAGTGAGAGACAGACAGAAAGAAAGGTCTTCCTTTTCCGTTGGTTCACCCCACAATGGCCATTGATCCGAAGCCAGGAGCCGGGTGCTTCTTCCCGGTCTCCCATGCGGGTGCAGGGCCCAAGGACTTGGGCCATCCTCCACTGCACTCCCAGGCCACAGCAGAGAGCTGGCCTGGAAGAGGAGCAACCGGGACAGAATCCAGCACCCCGACTGGGACTAGAACCCGGTGTGCTGGCACCACAGGCAGACGATTAGCCTAGTGAGCCGTGGCGCCAGCCCATACATAGCTTTTTTCATTATATATGTTTTCATTGATTACTTTGAAGACCCTTATATGTAAGGATTACATTTTTTTGCATAAAACATTTTTTAATTCCATTTTCCACGAACCTTTTGAAGTATCTTCATATTTAAAACTAAGAGAGTTTTTAATGTTTTGACAAAAAATGTCAAAGGCCACGGAACAATCATAACATTTCACATTGATTGTTAAGATTATCTTGCATGGTTTCAGCTTCCGTGGTCCCTTTCATAGCGCTAGCACTACTGCGCAAAGCGAGTGTGGCTATCATAGGATAGCTTCACTGTCCGTGCCCAATTTAGGTTACATACAGACCAGAAACTCATGTCAGCTCAGCATGTGTGAAATTATTGGACAGAAGAAGTGGGGGCGGGGGGACTCCAGTAGTTACAGAATTCTTACTGTCATTATTACTATATCACTGTTTTGACCAACTAAATTTTTAAGATCAATCCTTTAATATCTAGCATGCCTTGTTTGCCAGGCTTAGTTCAGGACACAGATAAGGTGTCCTGAAGTGAGAGATAAGCCTTAGCGTCATGCCACTGCAGTGTGATTTTTCCGTGTGTTCAGAGCAGAGATAGATGAAAAGACTATTACAATGGAATAAGTGATCAATTAAAAACAGCTCTGCTCCAGTTCAGAAGCTGATCTGTTGCATGTGCTCTTGGAATGCTAGCTTAATATCTTTGGGCTAAATACAGGACGATGCAACTGGCACAAACCCTCGGGAAAGCCAGCGGAAGTCTTGTCCCACTCCGTTCTCGGTGCATTCGGGCCCCTACCTCGTCCTTAGATCTAGACGTTAACACAGTCATTCAGGAGTCCGATGGAACCTGTCCAAGTCAGAATTGAGAAGAAACAAATACACAAACGTGTCCCTGGTCCTTGTGATTTGTGAAGCAGAACTTTCCACAGTGATGGAGATGTCCGACATCTGTGCTGTCCAATATGGTAGCCACTGGCTGACCACTGCATATTAGGCCAGTGTTACCAAAGTGACTTCATTTTACCAAATTTAGATGCCCCGGGTGGCTAGGGGTTGCCATAACCGACAGAAGCTTGAGAGGAAAGGTGTCCAGTTCATCTTTGCTAGTACGTTACGAGAAGACGTCAAGAAAGGCACCCCTTTTATGCAGGTGCCACAGGGTTACCTTGAGAGCCGCTCAACACCAGGCCCAGCTCTGCACAGACTGCTGCACATGTGACCTCATAGTCGTGGCCTGTCAAGATGGCCCGAGGAGTTGTGGTCTCACCTTCAGGGAAAAAAAAACCAGATGAGAAGAACAAGTCAATTCAAGTTCACGCAGGTTAAATAACCAATGAATTATTCCCGATTCCCATCGTGCCTCAATCTTTAATTTACAGTTGGAGAATGTTGTTTAAAAAAAATCCTTTTTTAGGAGCGGGCATTTGGTCTGGTGATTAAGACACCGTTTGGGGCACCACCATCCTATATTGGAGTGCCTAGGTTGGAGTCCTGGCCAAGCTCTCCATTCCAGCTGTCCTGCTAATGTGTACTCTGGGAGACAGCCTGGGATGGCTCAAGTCGTTCAGTGCCTTCCTCCTACATGGGAGACCTAGACTGAATTCTTGTCTCTTGGCTTTGGCCTAGCCCAGTCATGGCTATTATGGGCATTTAGGAAGTGAACAGTGGATGGGAGATCTCCATGTCTCTCTCTCCTTTCAAATAAATAAACACTTTTAAATTCCTATTTTATGACAAGATCCAAATTATGTACTCATATTTTGAAGTTGAGGACTATATATGGCTAGATTTTAAGTATAAGTATTTGATGAGCGAACAACAATGTTTGAAAATTCAGGGTTACATATGACAAAACGTGCATTCTGAAATGCCTCAGATGATTTCCAAACATAAAATCAGCCCTGTGATGAGATGATTTATGGATTGATGATTATAAAAGGAACTTGGGCTTAATTTACATTTCAAAGAAAAGCTTCCTCTTCTCTTTCTCTTCCGTGGTACACTGAAACCAGTCAGTGAAAACAGTCTCAGCTCACGGCATCTCCAAGCAGCCCTCTCTTAAATACCTTCTATTTTTTTTACTGAACTTATGTATTTTCCTGATATGTAAGTCTCAGAGTATATTTTTCAATGGTTCACTTAAAGAACAGAGGAAAACAACATACCCTTACATGCAATTCTACTGGTAGTGAATGGATATTAGGGCAAGGGGTAGAGTCAGGGGTGCAGATAGATCATGGGAGTGTCCAGAACATGAGAGATATTTCAAAACATCCCCATAAGAGAAAGAACAAGTCAGCCTCCATCTCTGTCTCAAACTAAAAACAAAACTGTGGTGGGCTGACGGGGAACCCACACCGTGAGCGGCCCTATGTAGGGAACTGAAATAACAATGAGCTTGACTGGTGCCAAGCCACAGGAAAACTGGACGCTAAGACTAAACTAGTCCTCCACCCAGTAGTCTCTAAGGACAGAGACACAAAAAACTTCCTAAACAGAACTAGAGAACAGGATTCTATCAGCACTCCTGGATTTCCTTGATAACAACTGGTTTTATAGTGTGGTTGATAACTGATACTGTGTAATTCAAAAGGGGCCAATGTGCCCAGAAGGTAGGTCACTAGTACCAGCTTTGGAACTCTGTGTAAAAGAGTAACTAAACCTGGACACCTGGCTGTGCTTAGATCCCACCCACGGTAAGGAAGAAACTGGTAGCTCAGGCAGATCCCATTGGAAACTGTCCTTAGAAAGACAATGTTGCTGTTAAAAAGGCTAATCTAGGGGCCAACGCTGTGGTGGAGCAGATAAAGCCACTGCCTACAGTGCCGGCATCCCATATGGGTGCTGGTTTGAGTCCCGGCTTCTCCACTTCCCATCCAGCTCCCTGCTATGGCCTGGAAAAATAGTAGATGATGGCCCAAGTCCTTAGGTCCCTGCACCTGCATGGGAGACCTGGAAGAAGCTCCAGGCTCCTGGCTTCAAATTGACCCAGCTCCGGCTATTGTGGCCATCTGGGGAGTGAACCAGTGGATGGAAGACCTCTGTCTGTCTCTCTCTCTCTGTAATTCTGCTTTTCAAATAAATAAATATTTTTTTTTTAAAGACTAATCTAGCCTCCACAGCAGGGTTCTTTTACAATAGGCCAATGGGTTCTCTGAAATTTTATGCAAAATATATGTAAATGCTTATTTTTCTGTGTGGCAGGGGAGAAAAACAGGTTTCACTGAATGCACAGAGATCCATGATCAAGAAGGCGAGAAGCCGCCACCATGAAGGCAGCAGTGTGCTTTCTGTGCCTCCAGCCCCACTTTTCCAGGTCTAGCACTGCAGCGCGTAGTTACAGTGCTGTGTCCCCACGGGGCTCAGTGACTACAGATACTTCTGGAGGAGACTTGGTCAAAGCAGCCTTGTATCAAACTGTGCCCCACACGGGCTGGGCTGCGGGCAGCTAGAAGGGGGAACCATCCTACGTACTACATGAAATAAAGATAAGGAAATACATTGAACAACTCGTTTGGTTTTATTAGATGCCACATTTAAACACTTGTTTGGAGAGGCAAACACACCTTAATTAGAAAGTTTTCTTGACATTTCCCAAACAAGAAAGAATTTGTCACAAGAACATTTTTTTTTCTTAAAAAGTCCACAAATTTGGGAGATTTTAAAAGAAGCAAATCAAGTGAGCCAACATGAACTGCTTAACTTTTTGTTAAAGATGATTCTTGCCATCAAATTTAGAAATAACATGTTTTATATATATATTTATATATATAGGACAGGCAGAGTAGACAGTGAGAGAGAGACAGAGAGAAAGGTCTTCCTTTTTGCCGTTGGTTCACCCTCCAATGGCCGCAGCGGTAGGCGCGCTGCGGCCGGCGCACCGCGCTGATCCGATGGCAGGAGCCAGGTGCTTCTCCTGATCTCCCATGGGGTGCAGGGCCCAAGGACTTGGGCCATCCTCCACTGCACTCCCTGGCCACAGCAGAGAGCTGGCCTGGAAGAGGGGCAACCGGGACAGGATCGGTGCCCCGACTGGGACTAGAACCTGGTGTGCCGGCGCCGCAAGGCAGAGGATTAGCCTAGTGAGCCCCGGAGCCGGCTAGAAATAAACATGTTATATTCTAAAGAGTAAGCAATACTCAAGCCCCGATTCAGGATTTCCCCTTTTCCCAAGAAGGTCTATTACATTCCACAGAAATACCACACAATGTTATTTTTGAAATTACTGCCTTCTTATACCTTTCTTTAGGCAACTTTTAAAAAATCAACAATTAAAATCATTAAGATCAAAGAATACATCTTTGGTGTGACTGTTCCTTTTTTTGTTTTGTTTTCCTAAATTACCGTTTTTACAGGGAGTGAGATTTCACTTCAAATTGGATGGTCTTGGAATTCCTCCGCTAAGTGAGGGGTTGAAGGGAAGCTGACAGCGAATGAAAGCAATTTATGCGTAAGCCAAGGTAAACAAAAGGCAGGTGGGTACTGGCGGACCCAGTGGGCATGGACGTGACGCATGTCAGTCTGACTTCTTCCCCAGATCTAAGACTGTTTTCTCAGGAGCATGGTGGAGGAAGGGAGACTGCGCTCCAGTACATTTCCTTCCTGAGCATCGAAGTTGAAATGTCGCGAGCTCTCCATGGCTATGGAGTTTTAGGAGGCCTATGATGAACCCCAGAAAAGCGGGCTTCAAAAAGGTCATGCAAATGTGTATTACGTATAAACTATGTGTGGATTTCAAAATGTCTTTGCACCATAGTAAACTTTTCTTTTAATTCCACTTTTCCAAGAACTTTTTGAAGCATCCTCGCATAGAAGCATTGCTTCATGTAAACTTGTAACTAAGGGTTTTCTAAGTAAACTTTCTTACAAAATGTAGTATCCAAGGATCCAAACTCTATCAATGGTTTTTCACTCCAGAAATCGGAAGATGCATGCGTGTAACAGGGTAATTTTGAAACTGAAAAGGGTTTTTCTTTTCCAAGGGCCTGATCTCTAAATAAGGAACTGTTCCATGCAAGGACTTCAAGGTTTGGCAAAATGTTTCCTAATCCAGGAAGCAGGTTAGACAGTTCAGGAAATACAGAAAAGAACGAGAGGGAGACGGAGAGAAACAACAAATTAAAAGCATAAGGACAGACTTAGGATCATTAGGTTCTTCTCAGGTAACTGGTTTCACAATCACTCAGTGGATTTCCAGTAAAAAGACTGTGCTAGTTAAGCTTACTCATCTATAGGAAATGTACATTAATAGCCTCTAAAAACCCACATGCAAAAACGTAAAAGATTATTTCCTTTAAGAAAAGCTGTATCCAGTCCTGTTTGAGGCCTGAACTTTGTGCTCGCAGTATTATCTGCTCCGCGGATAGAGCATTCCTTACGTCTTCTCGTTAGAGAACATAAATACCTGTTGATGAGTTCCAATAAGCCACGGAGCTCTGAATCTTACCATTTCACTACAGCAAATACACCCATTCGATACGGGATGTAAATCAAGGTCTAGGTTAAGTGCAGTGGACACCATCGGAAGCTCCTTGGAATGGAATTCCCCGGCGTGGAGTGGAGAGAATCAGCGGCAGAGCGCAGGTTCTCCGTGGGTTCCCAGGGCCCAGCTCTGTTTCTCTGTAGCTCACCGCTATACAGCACCGTGGCTCACAGCCGACGCCACATGACGGCGCGGACAGGCAAGGGAAGCAGGTCTCTCTCCCAACGCATCCGCTGCTCCTCGCATCCGCTGCCCCTCGGCTCTCCCTGCGCCTTGTCGGCCTAGGGGGAAGCTACTACCTTGAGAAAGGTAATTATGGCCACGTACAGCTTCTCAGACTGCAAAGCTATCACCGCTCTCTCACTGAAGTCCCTAAGCCAAATGACAGGCCGGGGGCGGGGGGGGGGGGGGGAGAGCGCATTCTGAGAAAATACCAGGTTAATTCTTTTGATAACAGTCTGTGATATGATACGGCAGAGCAGATTCCCTTAAGAACCTTTCAAAGTCTCCCTGCTTGAAAAATCGTCGGGGCTTTCCAAATGCTGAGAAAACACTTATCTTGCTGCTAGTTTAAGGGGCAACACTTCAAACTCTGCTTGAAGGAAAATAAAAAGGGGACAGACTCCTAGGCCTGCTTTGAAAAGCTTCAGCAGTTACTTCAAAGGGAAGACGGTCTTTGTCCAGAGAGCAGGTTTATGACTACTGATGCGGAGCCTAAGCAAAAGCTGAAAGGGATCCTCGGAGCATCTTCATGGATGGCCTTAAAGGAAGATGAACAAGTTAAATGAGATTAAGGGCAGCCCAAAGCCTGCACCACAAGGGCTTCTCCACATGTGCTTTTCTCAGTACACAGTACTGAGTATCAGTACTGACTTAGGCTGTTCTAACAACCCAGCTTGTACTGAAAGAGCACACCGTCTCCCTTATTATCCAGTTACGGTTTATAATGGCCCCGAGTTTTAAAATATTAAGTGACACATTTTAACACCATTGGACAGAATACCCAATGTTTTTATTAAATGTGTTTCTTTGGTCACATAGCATAAAATAGACATATTTTTCCATCAAATGGATCCTGAACCACTTAAAAATTATACGTGAAAGAAGAGAAGAGGAAATAGTAGTTTCTCTAGTATCCTGCTTATAAATATCCCAGGAGAAAAACAGTTCATAAGGTCCGTCTCCATTAAGGCAGGAGTTGGGGGGATTCCTAGTCCAGGTAAAGATAGCCCTGACATGTATTTCTGGCAAACTTTTAGTTACTATTTAAGAAATGAATGAAGTTTTTGGTATTTTTTGGCATCATCTCCTCAGTCCTATGACAATTAAATCACTTTAAAAAGTGCTATAAAGTTCTCACGAGTAGTTTAAATATGTCGTTATTAGTAGAATGAATCTCCTTAATCATTCACCATTTTTTAAAGACCATCTATTACGAAAATGAGATGGGGTTCAATATTTTCCAATTCATAGTTTTGTAAAGATAAAATTATTTCTTCCCACTTAACGTTTAGTTAGCTGACTCCTGGGCCAGGGCACTTATCATTTCCTGCTTGCTCCCTCATTCCTTCCTTCACTCCTTCGTTTACTGCCTGTGTAGTATGTGTGATGCACTTTGGAAACTGACAATGATTTGTACTGTACTGAAGTCCAAACTACTTTTTACAACTGATTGTTTGCAAATCGATATTTAATATGAACTAATAAAATCCTTACAGATAGCCAATATAATTTTCCACGTTAGTAAAATCTGAACATGAAACCTAGCTTCATTTACAAAAAAATCAATAGGGAATTCATTTTGAAAAAAAGGTTATAAGAATATGAATTTAAATTATTAAGTATACAGAAATTTAAAAAAAACCCCAAGCCTAAATATATTGCTAGCAAGTGACAAGTCAGTAGAAAATTAGCAATCTAAATATTACATATGCCAGTCATTCCCTTAAGATGGATACTGCTATTTTGCACATGCCTTTTGTTCTACTTTAATTACAGTTGATTACTACAAAACATTCATGTGAAAACCAAAGACTAGGCTTTCTCATGTGGCTCACCATAATGGTAAATCAAGAAGGGAAATGGCTTTGTTGAAGCGGAAATGAGGTGAGCTGTTAAATGTTAAACCTTCTCCATTAACTTTCTAATTTTTCCAATGGAATTATACTACATTTTAATTATGGAAAGAGAAAACTATTTGAAAATTTTCTACTCATTCCATCCCACCAACCATCTCTGCTTCCCCCCATTTATCATGGTCTCTTTGGTGAAAAAATGTTAACAACAATCTAGAGCAGCTCTTAGGGTAAGACAGCTATTAGAGAATGAATTTTGGTAGCCTCTTCCTGTAAACATTAGAATGACTTTCTGTTTTATTTTTAAATTTTTATTTATTTGTTATCATTTTATTTGAAAGGCAGAGACACAAGAGACACTCCCCCAAATACTTGGCAACATCCAGGGCTGGGCCAAGCTGAAGCCAGGAGCCAGGGACTCAATCCAGGTCCCCCATGTGGATGGCAGGGAGCTAAGTACTTGAGCCATCATCCACAGCCTCTTGGGGAGTGCATTAGCAGGAAGCTGGATGGGAAGTAGAGTTGCCAAGGCTTGAACCAAGCTCTCTAATATGGGTCATGTGAGTCCCGAGTGGCAACTTAACCAATGCACCAGACAAAACATGGTAATTTGGAAGAAAAATCAATTGTTAAGTTTTTAGTTCATAACATTTCTCTCTCTCTCATTTATATAAATGTCGATGACACTGGAACTGCTCTTTCGGGCTGCACTGGAAAATGCATTGGTTCACCCTCCAAATGGCTGCTACGGCCGGTGCACTGCTCCCATCCAAAGCCAGGAGCCAGGTGCTTCCTCCTGGACTCCTATGCGGGTGCGGGGCCCAAGCACTTGGGCTATCCTCCACTGCCTTCCTGGGCCACAGCAGAGAGCTGGACTGGAAGAGGAGCAATCAGGACAGAATCCGGCACCCCAACTGGGACTAGAACCCAGGGTACCAGCGCCACAGGCGGAGGATTAGCCTAGTGAGCTGCGGCACCAGCCTGGGTTTGTATACTTAAAGTATATCCCTTAAATGTGTAATAATACTTTTTAAATATAAAATCCTATAATGACATATGCTGTCAAAAGAACCTGGTATAACAAAATTATCCTTTTATGTCCTTTGGACACATTAAGAATGCTTCAGTGAGAGGATTTCATCAAATTCTCCATGGCTGATAGTCCAATTAAATCCAGTTAAAAAAAAAAATAAAAAGCCTAACTTTGGTAGTGAAGAAAGGAACCTCTGGCTTCGAGTGCTTGAATTTGAATCCAAGTGCCAACACTTGCTATGTGAGCTCCCTTGAACATATTCCCCTCGTTGTAGTAAGCTAGGAGCTTCAAGGCCCATGGCAGAAAGTAGGGGCATATTTAAAACTTCTGTGTGCCCCATCTATAAGACAAGGATAATAATAGCGCCTGCTTCCCAGGGCTACTATAAGGATTAGTGAGTGAGTATGTCAAGTGCTTAGGACGGTGCCAGGCACGTAGTGGGCACTGACAGTGTCACCGAGTAGGAGCAGCAGAATGTTGCTTTTTCCACCCCCTGTTATTAACATTCCTTTCTGTTAAATAATAATATCTGGGCCTGACTGCATAAATGTCACTTAGAAACGGCTCTCATTATTTTTATTTCTTATCAAGAAGAAAATATACTTTAATATCTAGAAATTGCACTTTGGTTTCTCTGCTTCCTTTTTGTCTTGGACTTCCCAACCTTTCCTGATAATCCATGTAGGTTCTATGCAACTACTAATGTCTGGTAGCCTAGAGGCCAAGGGCAGAGAGGGAATGTATATTACCATAATTAGGTGCTTTCCACCAAGTTAGAATATCTGCATTGCTTCTGATTATTAAAGTAATACATGCTCACTATAAAACATTCAGATAATTTAGAAAGTTACACAGAAAAAGGTGAAAAATCATTTCCAAATCACAGTAACCATAAATAAACATTCTTAGCATATGTTTGGCTATCACTTCAGACTTTTTTCTATGCATGAATACACAAAGAAGTGTATCTACGCATAAACATCAACACTAGGTGTTATACATAACGTTTGGGATCTTCTACACTTAGCAATACAGACAGCATATCCCTCCATGTCAATAATACAAATGTATAATATCTTTGTTAATGGCTGTACTGTGCTGCATTACACGGACTTATCATACATATGAATACATGTTAAAATTAGAAATCATTTTTAGTCTACTCTGAATGCCCAAAACTTTAAAAGTTTTTGTATTATGTCTTCCATAACATTTTTAAGGTTCCTTTTGCAAACTATATAAGCAAGGCCTCCTGAAAACTATAGTCTCCACATCTTTAAAAACATCTATCCCCGCTCACGCCAAAGAAATAAAGTGATATCTCAGTCGCGGAAAGTTACAAGCTACAAGGACAAAAGCTAAAAAGCTCAATAGTCATGTGGCTTTAAGCCACAGAAGGCAGAATTTTAAGGAATTTTTTCATACCTAAAAACTCTTCAAATCCAAAATCTCAATCTGACCAAACCTCCTTGAATATAAAAAATTGCTTTAAGAAATTTGCAGATAAATGAAATGCAATGATACACGCAGGCAGTGTTATGTTAAGACACCCAGAATATAAATTTCTAGAAGACTTTTACACCTCTGTGTTATAAAGCCACATAAGTGGGCCTAGCAATGAAAATGAAGGTAACTGGAAAAAATAGGGTAATTGTTGCTTTCCAAACGACATCATAGAGGTATTTAAGTATTGAATTTCATGTAAAAAAAAGGCTCTTTTTTCATAAATTCTCAGGAACATCTAAATTACAACATGAGGTGTATACGCACAAAGCTGTCATACAATTTCTCTAATGAAACGAACTTTTTGGGAGGTGGGAAAGGCAGCCTAATATGCTGTTCCAGAAAGTCCTAATTAAATGTATCCTTAGCAGTTCTGTAATAACACGGGTCATGCTTGTGCACATACGGGCATGAAGAGTTACACGAAAAGAACAATCCTACTTTCTTTTAGAACTTAAAGAAGGGGTTGCACAGAACTCTAAGTTTCAGGGTTGTTCAGTCTCGCAATTAAATGCAAAGGGGACAAAATTTTCTTTGAGATTCTCTGTCTAGAGAGAATTTGTACCTCTTAGATTTATTCCAGCAATTGTTTGAAATTAAACTTCCTATCGAAGCATAAGGTATTAGTCAGCTTTCTTCGGTATGGCACTATTAAAGTCTACATATGAAGATACTCAGTTTCAATTCAAGGGCATAAATCACCAGTTCTTCTCTTCTCATATTTACATGGCTATAGCCTGCGGGCTGGATGGTATAGTCGTTTTTCTCTGCAACCAAACAAGGTAAATAAATGTGATATATTGGCACATCACCCCACCACTCTGCATATGGTGCACATTAAGGTTGTATTCATTTGCCATATGAATATAATTCCTTTTACCACATCTACTATTAGTTACAAGCAGTAAATACAGAGTTGTTTTGCTGGAACTCGAGGGCCTGCATTACATCATGGAGCACTAAACATCCTGGACCTTCTGGAGAATTTCATAGACATACTTTTAATGTCACCTGAACTTGAGCACTGCCATCACAGTGCTTCAAAACCCTACTTGATGAATTCTGCAGGGGAAAAAGAAAAATACAGGGTGTTCTCAGTGTAGCAGTGCGCTTCAGGAATAGGGCCAGGAGGTAAGTTCCTGAGGAGACACACACAAGAACTCATGTTCTTGACAAAGAACTCGATCAAGAGTCACACCGCAGGTATAAAAAGGCTGCTTGTTGTAAGCATTCCTTTCATATTAAGAATTTGGTGCAGACAAGGAACCCAAATTTAAAATGAAACATGAACTAAACAGTTTCCTCCAACTGGAGCTAATGCAGATCTGCGATCGAGAAGACAAGAGTTTGTCTCGTGATAAACTGTGGTGCTTTGTTCGATGAGGCATACGTTGTGCTTACATTTTCCTTAAAATCTTTCTTGTAAAGTTCAGAGGCCAGGTTAGGATCGGGGGAAGAAAGGGAAAAAAGTGATTTCTTTTTAAAGACTCATATGGCCCAACACAAATGTACATATTTTGATATTTGTGACCCATAGATACTATATCACAGGTAATTAAAAACAAAGTACACCTGTCTTAATAAGCCCCGGTGTTCATTTTTCCCAGCAGTTTGTCCCCAGATGCATCCAGCAGATGGTGCTCTAGGACACTTGCTTACAGGCAGTGAGCCTGCATTACATTCACCTATATTTTGGCAAGACAAAGAATATGGATTTATCAGTAGCTTCAGTAAAACATATTAGGCTTTATGATAAAAGAGGACATAATTCCTAAATATGTGCACAGAAATATACATATGCATTAGCATATGTGCACAGAGCCAACTAGTAAATAATTCACACCTGGACATATTACGATACTACTCTTCCTAGAGACTTGATGAGTAGTCTATGTGTATATCAGTGGTATTTATAGTCATATCGCAAGATCATTCTAAATTCATTAAAAAAAAATTTAGAATGCCTTAAAGTTAGAATTCATTTTTAATTATAGCAGGAATGTCTCATTAGGGTGATACTAGTAAAATTAACAGCAGCAGGATTTACGGTAATGACTCTGGTGATTGATGAGAGTATAACAGAATGAAGTTTTAGACAGAGAAAAAGCAGGGCAGCCATGGCCTACAGTACTTTTAAAAAACAGCTCTGTGGTCTGCGAGTGCGAGCCTCATGGTTAATAAAACCTTCTTTCTAATTAACGGTGCTGAAATATTCTTAAAGAACAGAATCTTGTTTTTTTTTTTTTTTTTTTCCTTCAGTAGACGCCATTCCCATAAAGGAGAAAGCTGACATAGATTAGCATGTCTGATTGCAGAGAGGAAAAAACTGCCACCTTTCAATCAAATCAAAACCAGAATGCAGGAATGGAAAACTACTTCACTAAAATACTACACACACAGACCTATGCAACACCCCGCCAGCCAGCAACCATTTGCTTCTCAGGCTAATCAACTGCGGCTTTGGAAAAAAAATTGTTTAGTTACCTAAAAATACATAAATAAGTGTTTAGTTTTCAAAATCTGTTTATGTATTAATATAAAAATAGTGTTTAAATAGCTAGTTTGTACACTTTCGTCTTGCTTTTCTAAGTAAGATTGTGTCAAGTTTAAAGTACGTAATCATCTATTGAATGCATGGGGGAACATTTTCTGCACGATTTGGAAACGTGCAGTCTGGACAGTGTTATCCTGAAGGGCAAACGAGCATCCCAGGAAGAGCACTGTGGTGGACAAGGTTCACGCTGAAGCACAAAGGGTACCAGGGCACAGAGAGATGCCACCTCACTTCCATGAGGAAAGCAGCTCTTGCGCAAATGTTCTTGGTTCATTCCACAACTAAATGGAATCCTATTCTAATTCTTGTTCTTATTGAGAAAATTGCATTTCACAGGAGATAACTGGCACACGACCACAGCATCAGAGATGAAAAGCTCTCGGGTACACAGGAGAATAAGCCTTTGGCCATGCAGGCTAGGCAGGTTTCTTAAAACACCTGTGCTTTTTTAAAAGTCCCAAATTATACTATTTATAGGTTTCATCCAGTTTAGACTAGCCTGATTATATCAAAGCAATGTGCATATTAATACTGGATGAGATATTAAAAATTAGCTACATAGCTAACAACTTTATATATGGCACTAATATCAGATTTGGAGAAAATGGTGTAAAATAGACTTATCGTAGGAGGTAAAATTACTACCTTTTCTCATGGTTTTTTAAATAAAATAACTAAATACCTGAGTGAGACCTAGAAAATACAGAAAAAGCAGTAACATAATTTTTTTTTTCATTTACCTATTTTCCTTTCAGAAAACAAAGTCTAAAATAAAAAAATTTGCAGCTGAGGCATTATGTGAATTTATAGGCCAAATCCAAGTCATCTGTGTATGAAAGTCTGGCCACTTCTTAAGGACCATTTATAATATACCTGAAAGACACAATGTAGGACTGGGCAGGATCTGAAACCCCACCTCTGAAAAGCCCTGCCTGCAGCCGCTGCAGCGTGGAGCCATCAGTGAGCCAGAGGCTTATAAAGCCCGAAGCAGCCTGCATGAATGTTTACAACAGTTTACAGACAGTTAAAAAAAAAAAAGTGTCTTTGTGTTTTCTTTCGAAAAGCCTAGAGCTTAGACTAGCTTCTTCATTTTTCTATTCTAATGTGTGCAAATGCTCCTAATATGGAAAAGTGCTTATTTGTCTTTCTCCCAGATTCATCCTTCAGAACTAAAGCAAAATTAAATTGGGACATCAGACGTTACAACAAACAGGGCCAGGGCGGATGAGCTTCGCTTTGAGAAAGGTAATTTAATTTAGTCAGGATCCATTAAGATTCTCTAAAATTTGTATTACATGTACTGTGAGGTTATTCTTTTATGCTTTTCTTACCAGCATTCCTAGGAGTTAATGTGCACCATACTACAATGAGAAGGTATAGATGGTGTGATTATGAAAAATATAGCATTATAATATGCACCCTAAGGCCAACAAGATGATGTTTGTGTGGTGGTTTATTTGCTTAAATAAGTAAATAAATAAATTCTGTGCTTCTGATAATACCCTAAGTCACTTTCTATTGCTGCTTTCATTCTGCACAGCATAGCTTGTAACTTAGGTCTTGTTTTTACTACAAACCCCAGGATTTGGTCAATCCTACTTGATTTGTTTTATTAAAGGATACGTATGTAAAAACCAGCTCTAGTGCGATTCATTAGGTGTTTAAATATATAAAAACAAATATATACATAGGTCATTATATATAAGTAAAATACTTTCTTCTGGGAAGTTGAAAATTTCTAATTTTAAAATATACGTAAAGTTCTGAAGTGCAATGGTAAATACATACAAGTAGAGCTAATATGTTGCCAGCTACTGCTTGGAGTACACATTGGTAATGACTAGTATAACATATAGATCATGACTGAGTCCAAAAGGATTTTACAAAACCCTAAAATATCTGCCTTTGTGTATGTGTGTGTCTGTGTATTGTTGTAGGTCCGTTATACATCTTTCATTATTTTAAGGTGAGAAAAAAGTTCTTCCTAAGTAGTTTGAGGCAAATAATAAAACGGTAGGTTTGTTATCTATTCAAATCTAGGTTTCCCTGAGATAAAATGGTGAATCTCTTGTAATCAGGTTTATAGAAATAGGAAAAAAGAAATTGAAAGTACTCACTCACCCTGAGGCCAGAAAGAAAGAACCAGAATGTCAGAGTCCATGAGGTAGTTTCAAAAAGAGTATGAACAACAAATGCCCTGAAATTTACATCTTTACAACTTTTCTTATAATTGTATACAGAATGGAGGTCTCTGTATAAATCTGTGAAGTGCACATGGAAGCACTCCCGCCACACACACACTCACACAAATTGGGTCTGATCACGAAGACTGCATTACCCATTGGATCACAGCCTTAAAATTCTTTTTCATATCTTCTATTTGTGTAGGGAGTTATTCCCATTTGGGTTAAAAATAAGAATTATATATTAGAGGTTCATTAACTGAAAACTATATTTACTCATCACTCCAAAGTATAAGAAGAACTAGTTTTGAAAAATACATTGTATATATTTTTCAAAAAATTGTACTAGACTTAAGTTTTTTGAATAAAGCTTTTGCTTTCACACCAATATACATTCAAGCATAGCTTTGAGAAGTCAAACTATGAAGAGCTTAAATGTATTGAGACTCTTTCATAATTCAGGGCTGAGTGGCAGAAGTAAGGTCCATGGTATTCAGGCAGAGTCATCAGAAACAACATGATCTTTTCTCAACCGAATACACTGTGACTTGCTTTAAATTAAGAAACTGTAAATATTTAAGAGCAGTTAAAATGCTTTGCCTTACGAAGTAAAAATCTAAAGCTATTTTTGCAAGAACTCCTTAGTGTTGTCATAATCATTTTAATTAAATTCTCATTTTTCAGGTGGTCCCTTTAATTGTTTTTTCCTACTTCTTAATGTGTTTTTCTAAAGCCATTTCTTTTCTGCAGCTGTGTGCGATTGGTTTTAATGGTAGCTGCTTCCTTTTTTGCCTTCTGTGAATTACAATTTTAAATGGTTACACATTTTTTGTTTTACTGCCTCCAACATAGTTTCATAAAGATGTTTAAGGCTGTTGGTGAGCATTTTCATTTCCCATCTGAAAAACCAAGAGCCAATTTGAATATTCTATATTGGCCTTTTATGACCTGTTTTATCTTTTAATATGGAAATGAAGCATAATTTTATAAAAACCAGTTTGTTTCCATGAAATCATAATTTTTATTTTACTCTGAAAATATGAATTCTATAGACAAGATAATTTGTGATTGCTCTTTTATATCTTATTGTTCATGAATAAAACACCTCTGTTTTGTTTGGTGATAGCCATTTCCACTGATGCACTAGCACTTTTAGATCACAAGAATAACCTACAGTATGAAAAGTGAGATTTTAATTGTCATTGGTCACAAAATGTTAATAATGAGGCCATCTACACCTTTCTGAAACTATACCTGAGAAATAAATAATTTATAATCCATTTTCACTCTCACTATTATGAAAAGGCAACTTCACTGCAAAACATCATTCTATATCACTTGTAAAAGTTTACTTGAAAAATAAGTCATACTTACTGCCTGGGTTATCTCCAACCCCACTGCTTTTTCCATTCCAGTACCACAGCAGAAGGGTTGCATCACGTGACCCTGAGAGAATGTAGCAATTTCCCCCAATGTATGACTCAGAACGAGTGAGGCAAGTGACGACATCCCAATGGCCAAACACAACTTGGATCAATTTTCCTGAAATACAAAGCAATTTTTTAATGTTAGTATTTAAAAAACACATTTCTAGTGAACAGATAACTTATAAGATAACTTATATTATATTATATTAATTCAGATTCTGACGATTCCGATTTTATAATTTGAACTGGTCCAACCTAAAAGTTTTGTTCACAAACTAACAGAAACAACAACAAAAAGTCAACTTAACAGTGATAACACTTTTGAAAGGCATATGTTAAAACTATTTCAGTGCATCATATTGGAGGATCACAATGCCATACTTAATTTATAAGTGTCATAAGAATAAAGTATCATAAGAATCATGTTTGCTGATTAAAGCAGGCCCAGGAGAACCCTTATTTGAAACCATTTTAACACTTTCCTTTCACAATACAATAAAAGAAAACTTAGCTACCTTTCCATGAAAGTATTCTACAATTCAGATTTCACTAATACAAACCTGTCACTAAATTAGGGAAGCCTTAGGGTAGTCCTTTTTTTAAGGCAAGGACAACCTCAGTGACTTGGGGAGCTTCTGCTAGCTTCTGCTTTTTCAAATCCGGGTTGTGATTGCAATTTGAACCAGGTTATCCTTTCTTTGTTTTAATTGTCTGCAACATGGAAATTCCTTTGGGGGCGATGAAGAAATCAAGATTATGGCAGTTTAATGGTAATGAATGAAGACAGAGGCGAGGGGACTGGTGAGCCTACTCTACATCTGGGGCTTCAAACACAAGAAGAGTTGTTCACAGAAAGCTGTCAGAAAAACGGTGAGGCCCTTACACTCTGGAACCTTTGGTTAATCAGAGATGGTGGTTGCAATTCACACAAACTTGGCCCTCTTCATCTCATCCCTGCTGGCTTGTAGGTAACACTCTCCAGAATATCTATCCTTGATATCCAGCATGGCCCTTTCTTTTCTTTTTTTTTTTCTGAATAAGCAGAGTGGAGTCATAAAAATAAACTTCAAATGTTCAAGAAAAAAGACCCCTGAGCTTCTGTTTTTATACACAAACACACACACACACACACACGTAAAAGATGCCTAAAAGGCCTATGTGTTGAACTTGGCATAAATGATATACTGTTCAGAAGCTTAAAGTCTCAATTAAGTATTGGCATCTAAGTGTATTTAACTTTTTTAAAATTATTTATTTGAAAGGAAGAGTGACAGAGAGATATCTTCCAACTGCTGGTTCACTCCCCCAATCCCTGCGACAGCCAGGGTTGAGCCAGGCAGAAGCTAGGAGCCAGGAACTCCATCTGGGTCTCCCTTGTGGGTATGAGAATCCTAAGCACCTGGGCTACCATCTGCTGTCTCCCAAGAACGTCAGCAGGAAGCTCGATCAGAAGCAGAGGTGGGCCTCAATCCCAAGCACTCCAATATGGAATGTGTATCCTAAGTGGCTGTTTAATCTGCTGGACCACAATGCCGCCCCTTACTTTTGAAAGTAATGATAAATAAAATAAAGAATTAAAATTTTAATGTAAATATTTTATTTTAATAAACCCAAAGTTTATTATAAAACTACAAATTTCAAAATAAAATACTGAAAACACATTTCTCTAAATCAAATGGAAAGTGAAATACATGTTTTCAGTCATGAGTGGCAGTCTTTGCCCATAAACCTACTCCTAGTAACTTTAAAATCAGATTTATTTCAATCTCAAGTTGACCTTCCCCACTAAGGAACAAAGATTTCAGTGGAAGCAGTGATTTAATTTATAAATATTCAAAATATTCACTTCTGAACTTCTTCAGCCTTTTAAATTGACAACAAAGCCTTTGACTTAAAAAATCAGTTTATATAAAGAAAGAATGTAGTAAGAATTCAAGACTTTTTAGAATAAAAAAATGTAAATAGAAAATTAAATGTGAAACCATAATAGTTTTCACTTCATTTCAATCCCCGTGAAGAACCATGGGGACAGGCAAGCCTTCCACGTGAGAGGTACCTCAAAAAGTTCATGCAAAATGGAATTTTTTTCTGTCATTTTCATCTTTACTTTACAAAATGGAATTGAAAGATGAAAATTTATTTTGGTGCAAAAATCCTTGAAATGCATGTATTGTTCTTCATTAAAATGCATTTTCTATGAACTTTCTGAAAGCCTCTGATAGGACAAGGTAACAGGTAGGTAACTGAATGCACTCTTATCAGTAACCTGAATACTGGGAGTTAAATCAGTATATTTTAACTACTTAAAGAAACAAGGGGCCAGTGATGTGGCATAGCAGGTTAAGCCACTGCCTACTCCAGCATCCCATATGGTTGTTGGTTCAAGTCCCAGTTGCTTCACTTCCCATCCGGATCCCTACTATCATTCCTGGGAAAGCAGAGGAAGATGACCCAAGTGCTTGGACCCCTGCACCTACATAGGAGACCCGGATAAAGTCCTTGGCTCCTGTCTTTATTGCAGCCCAGTCTGGGCCACTGTGGCCATTTGAGGAGTGAACTAGCGAATTGAAGATTTTGTGTGTGTGTATGTGTGTAACTGTCTCTGTAACTCTTCCCTTCAAATAAGTAAATAAATCTAAACAAACAAAAAACTGAATACATCAAAGTGTGATTATGTTTTTGATCACCGAGTGTGATTATGTTTTTGATCACCGAGTAAGTCCAGGGACTTCTGCTTTAGCCTGTATCTAAATGCTCAGAGCATACCCACTACAAGAATGATTTCAATAGGTTATTTATGGGTAGGCTTATTTAAGATGTGAGACACCTCAACCCAGTGGGCTGCAGTGGTGAGTATGAGTGGAGTAACTACTACGGAGTCGGCATTGAAAGTGGAGGTCGGTTGGCGCCGTGGCTTAACAGGCTAATCCTCCGCCTTGCGGTGCCGGCACCCCAGGGTTCTAGTCCCAGTTGGGGCGCCAGATTCTATCCCGGTTGCCCCTCTTCCAGGCCAGCTCTCTGCTATGGCCCGGGAAGGCAGTGGAGGATGGCCCAAGTGCTTGGGCCCTGCACCCGCATGGGAGACCAGGAGAAGCACCTGGCTCCTGGCTTCGGATCAGCGAGATGCGCCGTCCGCAGCGGCCATTGGAGGGTGAGCCAACGGCAAAAAGGAAGACCTTTCTGTCTCTCTCTCTCACTATCCACTCTGCCTCTCAAAAAAAAAAAGAAAGAAAGTGGAGGCCACCGCCGAGGAAACGCAGGGGTTCTGGGCACACCAGGAGCTGATGAAGCGCAGTTACTTGCTGGGGAGCTTAATTTTCAATGCACGTGAGGACAAGGTGGAAAGATTTAAGCTGAAAGGGAAGGCTGGATTAAATGTAGGGGCAGGAACTTTCCAGCTGTCCATGCTAATTCTCATTAGTTAGGTCACTGTTTGCTTTCTCAGTGAAAGGAAAATGTATACTCAGTCACTATAGTTTCTTTTTAAACTAAAGTTTCCTAGTGATTTAATTTTTGCCCCCAAAATAATCACAATTATTTCCATCAGCAAATATTTACTGAGCACTTACTAGGTGCCAAGCATTACATTATGTAGAACAGTGAACAAAAAGACATGACACCTGTCCTCAAAGGATTTACTGTCTAGTGTGGCAAACAGACATTAAACAGAGAAACACAAACATGTATAATTAGGAATAGTGGTAAGTATTTAAGGAGAACACGGTAGGACGAGTGAAAATTAGGAGGGAGAACACATTTAGACTGGGTATCTGAAAAGGCCTACAGGAGCGAGCGGCGCTTCCAAAGTTACATGTGAAGTAAAGGACTTCCTATTTTAATACAAATGAACTTCATTCTCCACAGTTCATACTTTGGGCTTAACTCTGGAAAACATTTTTTCAAGTTTACTTTTTCCTGTTCTGGCAGCCTTCCTTGGCAATATTTGTTATTGCTATGAGGTTGAGGTTCACTCCTCCTAAATAAATCACAGCATACAAATACCTGCTGCTCTTTTTGGTAAATTATTTTCTGATAATCTCATAAGTGTTCCTCAACCTTTATTTTTTGTTTCCTTTAATACCAGTCCACCTCTCCACACACTAATATCAAATATTACCACAAGCACTAGAATATCCCCTTTTTGACAGAACAAATTTTCTAGTTAATGTTTTATTTGACAGCTGTGCTACAAATAAAAAAATTCAAGCTTAGGACTCCACAGCACTGAATCTAAAATGTGGCCTGAAAATAATCCCGACTGCTGGGGGAGGTTTTATTGTTGCCTCTGCTGTTCTGGTTATGCCCCGAAAACATGATTTATGTTTAAAGAATTTCCTGTTACAACCTGTGTTTCTCCTCCCTCCCCCCCAAATCTAATAAGAGAAGGACTTTTTTGGGGGGGGCTTGCGTGCTAAAATATAATTGAATTCAACACTTGTGATAGCTTTGCCATTATATATTACTGATCATACAGTTTTTTTCTTTGCCTCTCTACTAAACTTAAGAAAAAATATTTAATATTCCTATTGTTATAAAAACTCAAACACATATTTACCCTAAATGAAATTAGGTTAAATAAAATTAGCATCAGAGTTTGTCTACTATATGTTAAGATACTAGGACCATCATCTGAGATTATTTTTTCACAACTTTTCTAAGTCAGTACCAGTGGAATGAAGTTTAAAATAAGGCTCCTCCTTATGAAAACATTTTGCATACAACCACAGAGACATAATTTTTAACAATGGTACATAGAGGATTTCTGGAAAGAGGAGATGGGATGCTATCTAGTTTATTAAGTCTGGCAGACACAGCAGGCATTTAGTATTAAAAATTATGGCATTTTCCAAATTAACCAAAGACTGACTGGTCACACTCGTACAAGGCAACATGGTGAATTCACAAAGAATGCTAGTTCTGTCATCATTAGCAATATACGTGTCAGCAAGTTACTTAACCTCTCTAAACCTCAGTTTTGTCATCTGAAAAATGGGGGTAAGGATGCCTGTTGACCTCACAGGATTATTGTGAGGCTGAAACAGTGTCATGAGTGTGAAATAATTCTGTAAAGTCCAAAGAGTTGTGTGAATGTAGGCATTATTTTAGCTATTAGCATTATATGAAAGTGAAGTCAGCTTTACTTTGCAAATATTAATCTTTAATGCCTTTAAAACACAGTAAGGAATGCCCAAAAAACCTTCAAAAATACTCAGATGTCAAAATCAAAGATTAACATAATTTATGATTCTGCTTATATGACATTCTGTAAAACACCAGACTAGAGATGAGGGGTAGATGCGTGGTGACCAGGAGGCTGGGGTGGGGGAAGGACTTGGCTTCCAGCAGACAGCCCTGGGAAGCTGGCAAGACAACTGCTGTGCACCTGGACCGGGCGCTGGTGCCCCAGCCCTGCACTGTCAGCACTAGCGGAACTGTAAGCCAAAAAGAATGAATTTTTCTATGTCAAGTGAAAAATACCTTTAAAAAAAAGCGTGAAAAAATCAGTATGTAACCTAAAAGATTAATTAAGAAACTCTTGTGAGAGGATGTAACAGATTTAACCTGAAATTTGTGCAAACAAGAGAGCAGAATTTGAGGTTTAATATGCTAAAGTTATCATTACCATAATAGAAAAAAACTAAAATTTGAATGTGATTCGCAGAGAAAATTCCCCATAGTTATACATTTATTTTAGGAAACATTATCAATCCTCATATTTAGAGACTGTTAGAGGAGTTTAGTTTAACAGTAATGTACCTCAAAGACTTACACAACTAATAAACACCCAATTAATTAGAAAGCCTGAATGATCTTTCTGGAACTACAGAATAAAAATGTAAAATACAAGATTATCAGTTCCACAAAACAAAAAGTAAAGAGATTAATGCCTAAAAACCATTTCTAGGGTTTATTTCTGCAGTTAATATTGAACTTGTTTTCCCTACTCTCTCATAGCTACATTACAATACTGTCATAAAAATACAATCAGGACAAACTTTTTGAATAACCAATAATTACTTGTTCAAAATACTATACTTACTAAGGCAGGAGCATGGAATTATTAATAAGACTGAAAGATGAATTATTATAAAGTATTTGATTAACTAGAAGTCTCGATTGAAAAGAATTTCACATTCCCTCAACATTTAACAGACATATGTAGATCCTTGTCTCAGTTGAAACATCTTCTTCAACAGTAGGGATCAGTAAGTTCCAATATATCCAGATATAATTTCAATTCCTTTAGATTCTCGAGTCTGTAAGTACTACCTAGTTTGTTTCATTCTGCACCAATTTCTAAAGTAGCCACGTGCAGCTGAGTGACAGGAATAATGTCCTGACAAATGTGCTGTTTGGTGACGTCATCAAGGCACGAGCATCACCCTGTGTCCTGACACAAACCATACAATCTTAGGGGACACACACAGGACATGCAGTCCATCGCTGAATCAAGTGTTGCTGTGTGGCACATCACGGTATGTTATAGACACTCCATTAAGTTCCTTCATGTTTCTCTATTTCCTATACACAAAAATGTGTAAACCTTGACTAGAATGGATCTCCTCCCATACCACTGAGTTAAGCAAGGGTTGTCCCTTAGAGAGATGTATGCAAATGAACATGTAAACTTCCACATTCTAACAAGAGCTCTGTCACTTACAAAATCAGTAGTCAGCTACTTTTCTTCATGGTGATATAGCTCTCAACGACAGCGTATGCAGAATTAGGTAGAGGCAAGATAACTAGTTGCAAGAAATAAACATAATGAGGGAGTCCTCCCAATAAGAAAAAGAAAATCCTTAAAATAATACAAAAGGAAAAACAAATCCATATGTATGTGTACTTGCCATAAGATTATGCATATACACATGTGCCCAGTATCTGCATGCCAGGATTTGCCTTCAAAATCAATTATTCTGTAAGCATGAGCTTGGGAGACAAACGTACTATAAAAAACCCTCTCTTAAAAACATGCTGAAGCTAACGACATTGGACTAGGTATACTGTGGATCATGACTTGAAAAGGCCACCGAGTGTCTTCTTCCTCTATTTTACAAGCTTTACAAGTGTACAATTTCTGGAAGGAAGAAGCTGAGAAAGCACCGTAAGCCTCTCAGTGCTGCTTGGAGTAAACTTGAGCTCCAGGTGAAGAAAATCTCAAGTACCTGTATCTGTAGAGTAGACTCGGAAACTCTTATCCCAGAAGCCGCCGACGAGAATGTAGCGGTTGTCTGAAGTGACGACAAAGCACTGGGAATGGACCTGAATACTTTGGTCCAAAAGGTCAGTGATTTGCCTCCTGTGCATTCCCGTATTGGTGGCTGTGAAAACAGAGGAAGAGAAAACTACTAAGCACACATGAGCAAAAATTCCGGCGGTCTGTCGTATTGGGAGTTGGGGGCGAGGGAGGAAGGGCGACACACTGCAAGGTAAGGATACTTGATCTTTAATTTTGAGTATAATAATACTTGGACGACCAAACAGCAAGGCATAACTGATTGCTAGATGAATGCTCAACTTCTGCCTCTCAGTAAAACATTTTTGCTTAGAGGAAAGAAATAACACCATAGTACAATGTTAAAATAGCATACAATTCACAGAACGTGCTCCCTAGCTCTTGGGGCAGCACCAAACTAGATTACCATCCAGACTGTGTTCACAGTGAGGTTTGTGTCTCTGACAATCTCATTACATCTATTGTCATGAGAATGGATTCATGTTGTGACAATCTATTACCTTTAACATTTTGTCACAAGAAAGAGATGTTAGGATTTAAATGTCACAGATGTGAAATACTGTAGCATCCTGTACCACTTTGGCTTTAACGGGTCTTTAATTTGACTAGAAGGGAACTCCCATTTCCCCCGTTTACAGCTGCACTCGCGTGAAGGGAAGGGGTAGAATGACTGTTTATTAAAGATTCTTGTAATTGAAAAAGTCAAAGCACAGCAGATTGCCACTTTCTTACTCCTTACTTAAGCAATAAAACAAGACAGCCTGGCAGTGTGTTTCCAAGGTGCTACCTCGCACCCGAGATGAGGTTTGTCACAAGGCACAAGGTCAGACGTGGAGTGACACCAAGCACGTGGGCACACTAAGAACACTTCAGAGGCAGACTATCAAGTGTGCCATTTTCAAATCGGGATTTTTTCATTGGGATGGCTTTTTTGGAATTCTGAGGGCAACAAATAGAAAGCTTTGTTTTCAGTGATTCAGGGGTTATTTTCTCATCAAATTCCTAGTATAAGTAATACAGCCCAAAGAAACCTGATGGTACCAGAAATCAGAACACACAAAACCAGTTTCTGTATTTAATTATTAAGCTCTTTTACCATAATTTTCCATTTTGTGGGGAATACCCTACAAATATTTTATTGCTAAAATTCAAAAACAAAAAAAAAGTCTATGCTTTATTCCTTGTATATAACAACTAAGTTAGTACAGGTAGTTTAATAGAAGCCTCAAAAAGTCAGGTGGAAGGAAGTGCACCTTGCTTTTCTGGGTGTCATTTGCCACAGACAGTCTCTTAGTAAAGGAGCTGTTAGACAACTTTATTTTTAACCCTAAGAAACATAGCAATTAAAAGAAGGTATGTGGTACTCTCCACACTGGTTACTGCAGTGCTCCATTATACATGGGGATTTTAAAATGCTTACTTCTGTCGGTGTTTATATGTCTTTCGCTCCTATGGATATACACTTTCACTGGTCATAATTTGGGGGGTGATCTCTTGGGAGGACCTTGACAGATTTGGACATGAACTGAGTAACCACAGAGTACCCATGAGTAACGGTTGATGCATGCAGATAAACAATTTTCTAAGCAAGTGCTTACTTGTAATTTAATAGTGCAAAGTCTTCCCCCACCATACTCTATCTGTGTATCTATGGATCTATCTATCTACTTATCTCATAATAGCCTGTCCATTTCTCTCATAGTTGATTCTAGTAAACCTCTTGAGATTCAGTATCAAAAGTATTTTTATTTGATGAAAATTAGGTATATTTGTCTAGATAAACAGTCTTCGAACTGGGGCAGGCATACCCCAAGGAGTATAAAACTTCCCAAGGGATACACAGGCACAGATGGCTTTAAGAGAATCAATTTCTAGTTTCTCAACTTTCATATATTCCCTTTCCTGAAATTGATTTGCCTGAGAACTCTCCTGTGAATTTTTCTTTCTTATCTCCCCTTTAGCATGCCCTTTTAGCACTAGATAAAATAAAGGCCTGGTTCCCTTCCATGTAAAATCTTACTTCCTATGGCATTTTGCTCAGGGCATTAAAAAAAAATCTCTTGAGAATCAAATAAAGGGACAGTTCAAAAAACTGATGTGATACTGGAAAATGAATGCCACAATCAGGTGGTTTCCAATTCACTGCTTTCACTAAAATGGAATGAGAATTGATAGATCATTTAAAATAAGTTTCAATAATGGAGTGTAAGGTGATAGATAATTTAATAATAGGCCATAATGATAACTGTAGGAATTTTGCCACCTGACTCAGAAACAGGCTCCTTTTCCAACTATTTTCTTATGTAACATTCCTCAGAGCTTCCATCTACAGAAGCAAAAAAAACCCATCAGGATAGATTTTGTGACCAATCCTACCTTACCCTGTAATAAATATTGCTCATCCATGACTATAGGAGCTAACTGTAGGGAGGACTCTCATCCATGTTGAAAAAGCTGTAATTACAATACATGCTCATTTTGTACGTTTATTGTTTACTCAATTTTATTTTCATATAATTATAAGTCTACATGAATATTTGCAATGATCACTCCAATGCAGATGAAATTTTTGGAAAGCCAGGCCTAATAGTCACTGGAAATTTTAAATTTATATTTACACACATTTAATTTTTCATACATTAACGGAAACTGTAACAAGTAATCAATTTTAAAAGTGAAGATAATGTTCTGTGGACGAAGCAGAATAAAAATATAAAATCAAGATGAAAAAGGGAATGCCTTAGGGGTGGACATTCGGTGTAAGAGCTAAGATATACCCTTGTCCCATATCAGATTGCCTATGCTTGATGCACAGCTTTGCTCCTAACTATCCAACCTTGTGCTAATGCAGATCCTGGTGGCGAGATCCTGGTGGCGAGTGATGATAGCTCCAGTAACTGGGCTCATCCACTCATCCACTGGGAGACCTGGACTTCACTCCCAGCTCTTGGCTCCAGCACTGGCCCAGCCCTCACCCAGTCCTGGTTGTTGGGGGCATTTGGGAAATGAACCAGTTCATGGAAGTTCGCTCATTCTATCTCTCTGCCTCTCAAATAAATAGAAATGAATAATCTCCAAAGGAGTACAATGAAATGTCTAACTGCTAATGGCTTTTTAATGCATTAAAAAAAGCCCAGAAAATGTTGAGTATCAGTTCACTCTGATATTTAGTTTTCACTTGGCATACTGAAATTTTCTTCCACTATGCCAGGGATTATATATTTAAACTTGTGATGAAAATTTTTAGATGTCAGTTTAAAGATACATGAAAAGGTACATGGTTGTGTGTAATCATTTCAGGGTAAAGTTGCAAACAATCTGATAAACAGAGATTTACAGCAGAGATGGCAAACTATGGCCTGCAGGCCAAGTCTGTTCCATGCCTGGTTTTATACGTAAAGTTTTATTGGAACACAGCGAGGTTTCTTTGTTTATATATTGTCTGTGGTAGCTTTTGTGCTGCAACGGCAGAGTTAAGTAGTTGTGTCTGAGATGTTAAGCCCCACATAGCCTAAATTATTTACTATCTGGCCTTTTACTGAAAAAATTTTACACCTGCTTGGTCTCAGGGGTTATGACTGCTGAAATAATTTGACTCTATAGGATATTCATTGTCAAGTTTTAAAGCACATAATGAATGTATAATTCAGAAATAATGCTTTAAATGATGTAGCAAATGGGATTTACTGTTTTCCTGACTTTTAGAACTATCTAAGTGAGCATTTAATTTTTTTTTTCCCCTAGGTGGTAAATGACACCTATTCAAAGCAAAACAAAATGTAGGTACAGAGTAGTATTTCTCCTTCCTATAGATAATTACTACCTAGATTTCTGCTTAGATTTAGGAAATAGATTAACTTATTTTTTAAAAGATTTATTTATTTGAAAGATTTACAGGGAAAGAGGGAGACACAGAAATGAATTGGTTCTGAGCTTAAGGTTATTTTTGTTCATCAGGGATACCCCGTTTGCAAATGGTAGCCATTTAGCTCTCTACTCAGACAAGATTTTAGACGAAAAGCTAAAAACATAGGGAACATACCATATTTTAAAACAATAAATCTGTTCATTTATATGCTTTCTTTAAAAACTTTGAAATTCCAGCAAATTTAGACCAGCCTTGTCATATACTAGCTAAAGTCTCTGCCTCCAACGCCGGCCTCCCATATAGGTGCAGGTTCATGTCCCAGTTGTACCATTTCCAATCCAGCCCCCTGCTAATGGTCTGGGAAAGCAGCAGAAGACGGCCCAAGTGTCTGGGCCTCTGCCATCCACTTGGAGACCTGGAGGAAGCTCCTGGCTCCTGTCTTTGGCCTGGCCCAATCCTGGCCATTGCAGTCATCTGGGGAGTGAACCAGAAGATGGAAGATATTTTCTTTCTCTCTCTGTAACTCTTAATTTCTATTTTTATTTTTATTTATTTATTTATTTATTTATCTATTTATTTTGACAGGCAGAGTGGATAGTGAGACAGAGAGAGACAGAAAGGTCTTCCTTTTTGCCGTTGGTTCACCCTCCAATGGCCGCTGCGGCCGGCACATTGCGCTGATCCGAAGCCAGGAGCCAGGTGCTTCTCCTGGTCTCCCTTGCGGGTGCAGGGCCCAAGCACTTGGGCCATCCTCCACTGCCTTCCCGGGCCATAGCAGAGAGCTGGACTGGAAGAGGGGCAGCTGGGATAGAATCCGGCGCCCCAACCGGGACTAGAACCCCGGGGTGCCGGCACCACAAGGCAGAGGATTAGCCTGTTAAGCCACGGCGCCGGCCTGTAACTCTTACTTTCAAACAAATAAATAAATCTTCAAAAAAAATTCCAGTAAATTATTTATGACACAGAAATCTGACAAAAAAGCCAAATATCCATGCTGGTATCCTATCCCCACAGCTAAGCAATGAAATTTTTTATTCTAAAAGTTACTAAACAGCAGCTTCCATATTAAAGCTTAACATCCTAAGTGATGCCACATCTGAAATCCTCACACATAACAATGAGAAAGGCTAAACTAGAGACTTCGACCACCCTACTCAGAAAGCACTTTAGCAATTAAACATTCTAAGTCATCTGCTGCACATGCTCATTCCATTCGGATGGCTCTTCCTCCTCTCCTCCCTATTTTTTTTTTTTTTCCACTCAACAAATTTAACCTCCAATGGCAATTTATTGGGCTGTAGGACCCTAGGAAAATGAATACAAATATCTTAACACCACCATTGGCTGGGCAATATATTTCAACTTGGAAGCTGCTCTGCAATCGCACATTAATCCCCTCCGATGGAACAGAGGGTCCAGGAAGAAAGGATTGATCTCCTTTAATGATGAAACCCTGGCACTACAGTTTTATTTTTCACAACACAGTGCTGCTAAGAACCCCACTGCTATTATGAAAATTTCCCTAGCAAAGGAGCTCCATCACATTACCAGTGCACCAATTCATCATAACGTGCCTCGCTCCTGCTCATCAACAAGTCTGAGTGATGAAAAGATCCAATATTATCCTGACAGTGCTTCATGCGCATTCTCAATCACACATTATTACAGCATCCATATTAATTTTCAATGACACGCGTCCTAGGCCTGTTCAAATTAGGCAAACCAACGAGGGGGAGTTGATGAAATACCAGCATAGCCACAGCTCATTGCATTCCAATTTGCATGCAAATGGTTTATCAGGAAAATTCCATTCCCAGCAACCAGCAAGTGAAAAACAACTGTAATCTACACTTCAGGGCCACCATACAGAGCTTAATGAATCGCAAAGAGAGAAGGAAGTGACAGACCTATGAGAGGATCGATTTCCACTGGCAGCTGGTATGGCTGGTCTTGTACAGCACCTTGATGAGCTGGAATTCACAAAAGATAAAAAAAAAAAAAAGCATTATTTTTCATATACTAAACTACACAAAAATGCATAAGTCAAACCTTATGTAGAATTGTTTCCAACCTCCAAATCACTCATGCAGTTTTGTGAAATATAAAGAACAAAAATCCAGGTGCTTTTATGGCTAGCTTATTAAACATTTATTTTAGATTAGTGCTGTTCTGAACATGTGCCATCAGCAGTGGCTCCAGTCCTGGGCCATAAGCTATAGCAGATGCTTGACTGGCAACCTCCAATGCTGCAACAAAACAAAATTAAGTGGTAAAGCGTGCTGAAAACAAAATGTGACAACCATCTGCTGACTGTAGCAAATACTATTTTTTCGTTACTTCTTAAAAAGGCAGTTTTGAATGCTGCAGCACAAAGAATCCACAAAAATGTCAATTTATGATGGAGAAAGGGAAAGCTCTAAGTCAGGGAACATTTAATGTTTCATCCATCACTTAAAATCAATCAATTGAAAGTTGGAATAAAAATAAAGCTATCTGCAGATAAATGTTTTAGCTAAATGCATTTGGCTGAAATATTTTCTTAAAGATTGGATTGAGGGTTTTTAAAAAAGTTTTATTAATATTTAATATTTCCATGGTTTCAATTTAAAAATACTCTAAGAAGCAAATGAGGTACAAAAATCAATCTAGACTAAAAATAGTTTTTCAGTTCTCACAATGGTTTTAATGACTCAGGCATACTTGTTTTGTCATTGGAAAGAGGTTTTGCAGGTTGTTTCCCTACAAAAGGTAGATCTTTGGAGAAGAAGAGTATTAAGAATTAGGAGCTGCCACTAGCAAGCCAAGCAACCTTAGGGAAGTCATAATACCCAAATGAAGGGTTTGGAATGGAAGATCTCTTCAGCATCATAGTTCTGATAGTTAAATTCTAGGTACTTTTCTAAACTATTTTCCCCAAATGACTCAGCCACGCACCCTTGTCAATGTCTGCCTTTTATGGATTCGCAATGCACTTATATTACTGCTTGATTGGTGTTAGGGCTCTACTAAATACCATTGGATTTTAGATAATCTTTTCAAATGTTCTTGAGGAGCTGAAAATTCCAATGAGGTACGTCTCAGGGATGGGCCCTTAGCCTGGCTCTTAATAATCTGGCTGAGTCGCTCTCATCACAGATCGGAGTATCTGGGCTTGATGCCACACTCCAGTTCCTGGCTCTAGCTAATGCAGACCCTGGGGGGCAGTGGTGATGCTGTGTTCCTGCTACCCAAGAAGGACACTTGGATTAAATTCCTGGCTTCAGCCTTGGTCTGACCCAAGCCACTGTGGATATTTGGGGAGTGAACCACCAGATGGGAACTCCGTCTTCTCTGTATCTCTGCCTCTCAATTAAAAACTTTAAAAAAAAAAAAAGGAGTATATTTCAATGAGTTCATTACATTATTTTAAAATGTATTATAATTTTCATAGTGAGTAAATATCAAGTTTTCAAGGATATCTGGAAAACTGTTAATACCAATACCTACCTAAGCACAATACTGGCACTAGAAGTTACAGTTGAGTATGTATCACACTAAATTAGCTGAAGAAAGGAAGCCACAATGACTCGTCTTCAATTTTTTTGACTGCAGGTATCTATCTTCTGCAGACAAATTTCAGATGCTTACAGGGAATGACCAGGGTGGTGCTCTGTAGCCTCTGGTCTCCCCAGCAGTGCCATTTATTTACTTCCAGTAAGAGTACTGTCAATCAACACTAATACCCTGGGAATGTGCAGTCATACAAATATTAAAGCCATACTGTCGTGGAAGGAGTTTAAGGAGATCTGGTGACACCTCAATCCCAGTTTTGCCACCGACTGCCTCTTTGACCTTCCTTGGGCAAGTCATGTACCTCTGTGTTCTTTCCTGATCTGTAAAATAGGTTAGATTGAACCATATGAAATTGCCAATACCTGACCATTTTTAATACTTAAAAAGGCAATTTTATATGGTTCAAACTAAATACAGATCCTACAACCTCAAGTTGTTGAAGGGACTGCTTTAATCAAGAAGAAATGATTAAAACAGAACTCAGAAACTACAAAATGCTTTACAAATATTAGCTGCTGTTATTTGATATTTTTAGAGGTTCTTTAAGTTCTCTTCAATAAGAAAGGAGTCTTTCTTCCATCTCCCCAACTGGCCGCAACAGCCGGAGCTGCGCCGATTCAAAGCCAGGAGCCAGTAACTTTCTCCGGGTCTTCCCACATGGGTGCAGGGGCCCAAGGACTGGGCCATCTTCTACTGCTTTCCCAGGCCATAGCAGAGAGCTGGATAGGAAGTGGAGCTGCTGGGACTAGAACCAACGCCCATATGGGATGCCGGCACTGCAGGCGATAGCTTTACCCACTATGCCACAGCCCAGCCCCTAGACCATTTCTTTTCTAAATCAGGATTGAAAGTAATGACAGGGACCAGCTATCTCATGAATGAGCTATGGAAATCATAGCTCCTCAGAAAAGAACCTAAATTTTTTTAAAAAGTGGAGCACACTTCCGATCCAGCTCTCGGCTATGGCCTGGGAAAGCAGTAGAAGATGGCCCAAGTCCTTGGAGCCCTGCACCCACTTGGGAGATCTGGTAGAAGCTCCCGGCTCCTGGCTTCGGATTGGCATAGCTCCCACCATTGTGGCCATTTGCGGAGTGAACCAGCGGATGGAAGACCTCTGTCTCTCTGCCTCTGCCTCTCTGTAATTCTGCCTTTCAAATAAATAAATAAATCTTTTAAAAAAAGTTAGTACAAAATATATTTGAGGTTTTATAAAGAAAAACCGGCATTTTTGATGTTTGTTTTAAATCAGGACACGCTGACAGGTGAAGGTAGCAGAAGACAGGGTACAAGAATGGACTTGAGTAAACACACATGGAATGAGGCACAGAATCCACAGAATGGACGCCGAGTGCAGGTGCAGGTGGATCTCGGGATCGGAGATCACACTGCAGAACAGCCGCTGCTTATGGTGTGTCCCCATGTGTTACCATGCTTTGTATTTGCCAATGAAGTGTGCAGTGCCCTACTGTCTAGAGGGTTGTCTAGGAAGGAGGGCACAAACAGCACCAGTGACATAGGCATAGACACTATGATGCCTCCCTGGGGAGAATGATGGGCAAAGAAGCTGCAGAACTATGCCGTGCCCATGCTCTTATCTCACAGAAAGGCAAGCCTGGGCCACACACAGTGGCATACTCCATAAGTGGTACTCTAATGGAAGGATTCTACCCTTAACTCACTTTACATATTACAGAAAACAGGAAAGAGGACACTTAGCCACCGTGTACTAAGGGAAGCAAGTTTTTCAGTCAGGGACACGGGCTTGCTCGAAAGGGAGATGCCAAGGAGCTTAGTCATCAATGCCGGACCGGGCGGTCCTTTGGTTCCTGCTGAGCTAGCTCTTTCCTAGAAACCAAAGACAGGTGCAAGAGTAGTCAGGGCTTCCCAGCAGTTGCAAAGCTTTCTCTGTCCTCTCAAATGTGGCCACTGTTTAAAGTGAACAAGTCCTCAGGATGCCCACAAACTGCCACCCAGGATAAGCATCATTTGTAGTGGCCCTGACATCACACACGTGGGGGCATTTGCAAAGCTAGAAGGTTAATGCACTTGGAATAGGTGACCCCCTGAAGTGTATCTGACAGAACATACCACTGGCATGTTTTTCTTTCTCCAAAGAGCAGAAACCTCATCTAGAGAAACCAGACATCACATTTCTTAAATTATAATCATTAGTTCCAAAATATAAATCTGTCATTTGCATATGTATTTACCTCTGCAAGATATGTGTACTTCAAGAAAATATCACAAAGCACTAACAACAGAGATGTTAAATACCTGCCACACTTTTAGCATCTTCACTTTTTCTGAAACCTATTTTCTAATCAAATACTGGCTTTTCTTTCTATTCTTTCATTCCTAGATGCCAGGAAAATGGCTATATTTACTCAATTCTTTTTTTAAAAAAATATTTATTCATTTATTTGAAAGGCAGAGATACAGAAAGAGAAAAGGAAAGAGAGAGATCTTCTATCCACTGGTTCACTCCCCAAATGGCCGCAAATGCCAGGGCTGGCCAGGCCAAAGCAAGGAGCCAGGAGCTTCTTCTGGGTCTCCCACATGGATGGCAGGGGCCTAAGTACTTGAGCCGTCTTCTGCTGCTTTCCCAGGCACATCAGCAGGGAGCTGGATCAGAAGTGGGTCATTCAGAACTCGAACCAGAACTCATTTGGGATACCGGCACTGCAGGTGGAGGCTTAACCTTCTATGCCACAGTGCCAGGCCAAAAATTACTCAATTCTGATACCAACCACAGATTCTTTGTGACAAGTACCTTATTATGCTTAGTCAGTATTCCAGAGTTTTGTTTGAGTATCAATTTTGTTCCATTCTAAACCATTTGCATTGAATTTGGTATGAGGCCTAGTTGGGAGAATTTGTATTTCAGGGGCTAGGATTGTAGCAAAGCAGCTTAAGCATTTGAGCCTAGCATCCCTTATCAGTGTGCTGGTTCCAGTTCCAGCTACTCTGCTCCTGATCTAGCTCCTGCTAACACAGCTGGGAAGGCAGTAGATGATGGCCCAAGTACTCGGGCCCATGCCAGCCATGTGGGAGGCTAGGATGGAGTTCCTGACTCCTGGCTTCAGCCTGGGCCAGATCTCGCTCTTGTGGGCATTTGGGGAGTGAATCAGCAAATGCAAATGCAAGATTTGTCTCTCTCTGTGTTGCTCTGCCTTTCAAATAAATACATTTTAAAGAATTTGTATTTTTGTAACCATTTCAGGAATTCTAGTGAGAGTGTTTTATGTACACTTTAGTTAACAGACTATTAAAATATATCTTTTAAAATTTCCTATCTAAAATAGTAACTTGGGAAAAAACCCCATAATATCCAGGAAAGACTTTTAAGAGATTTTTCTTCTTCTTAAAAAAAAAAATTGTAACTAGTTGCCAAAAGGAATAGTGCTAAATCCTGGTCTCAACATTCCTGTTCTAATGAAAAGCAATAAATCACAGCGGGATGGTCATAAAATCCGAGTCAGAAAGCTTGGGTTCAAACTCTGCCACTGACTGGCCACAGGAGATCCTGAACGAGGTGGGTCTGTGGGCTCAGCATCCTCACCGCTCAATCACGAGGTTGGAGGACATAAACTCTCTTCCAACTTGGATGGCTTATGATTCTAATGGTGATTTCAGTTAAGCATGACCATTCCACACGTAATGGAAATAATAAAAGGTACTTATGAGTATGTAGTATTTTGGCTGTGCAATTTAAGGGTTCTGTTTTTTTTCTATCGTTTACAACAAATGCTACTATGCCATTCAGAAAAAGACAAGGTTTCTTGCATGTAAGAGATCATTTGAAGTGTGTTTATTGAGTAGATGAGTGAGTGAAAAAAGAGGAACATCTGATAAACATATAGACTCCATATATCATATATATAATATCATTATATTAAAATATTAAAGACAATATTTATCTCCAAGGATAAAAACAAACCACCAGATGCCAAAGTATACATTATCTTTTATCACTGTACTATATGTCTCAAAGAATTCAACATATTGATTAAATTAAAAGCTTTCCAGTTGAGATGGACTGTATCTAATTGGCTATTGCAGTATCTTTATACAGGGTACAGTGGTTACTATGCCTTATAATGATATTTCTTTACTTACCAGGAAGGTTGTGCCACTTGTTCACGGCAAATAGCCTATTAGCAGTGACTGTGATCACAGCAGGAGTTGCCAAACCCGGCTGGGTGTTGGCTGCCACATGAGTGACAGGGGAGTTGGAGGGAAACTTTAGGACCATGATAACATCCTGCTGGGCTTGGTCTGTGAACATCAATGGACTCTGCAGGAGGAGATACTGTTGAGTGGGCATGACAAGACCCAAATATACAAGAAGGAAAAGACAAAGAAAGACAAGAAAGAGAGGGTACAGGAAAAGAAGAAGAAAATCATGTTAACACAGGTTGCAAGTAAAAGCACAGTGAGCAGAAAAGCTTGCAGAAACAGCAATTATGATTTGCTTGTTTTCCACATACATCATTATTTGAAATTTTTTGAGATTGAAATAGAATACATTAACAGAAACACTTCAAAAATCTATAAATTTCATTAGCTCCCTTTTTCTCCCCAGTACCATGAATAACTAAAAGAATGATTTGATTTCATTTCTAAATAGGAAAAGTATTGGAGATTGCATTAAACCACTGCAGTTGTTATTATGTGCCACATAATGATTTTTTAGTATAAAAAGAAATAAAAAGGAAGGAACAAAATAGTCAATAGGCATAAAAGCAAGCAAAGGTAATTCCAGAGATGATCAAAAGTAGTCATGAGTTAGCATGAAGATTTTGACAACTAAATAAAGGGATAATCAAAAAATGTATTTATAAACAATAGTCAGATGCCATGCAAATATTGTAACAGAGACATAATTTATGAAGGTAATATACACACTTAATTATAAAGGTGTTTCAAAGCAATGCATAATTAAATGTAATTGTAAAATCAACATATTTGTATGGTGTGCCAAATCATAGGCACTGTATTGTAATGCAGATGTAACTGCATCCTGCTGTAGGCAGGGATAAAGAGAAATACCTAGTTGTCCTTCCAGTTTCTTGTTTAAAAAAAAAAAACAAAACCAAAACCAAAAAAAACTAAAGTTCAACATTTTTTTGATTTCTCCTTTGAGAAGCAGAAAGTAATTGAAAACGTTAAATGAAACACTGTTTGTTCTAATAACCAACAACAAAATAAATCTTGAAGACTACCAAGGATTCGGAGCGTTCCTACAACCCCTGTGTCATAATCCACGACATATATAATACAAGGCTGATTTATTGGCTTTATTTATATTTTGCGGTGGTATGCTATCATGCAGTAATTGCACTGCACATTTTCAACAATTCTCTCCTACCATGTCTATTTTCTAATAGCTGATTAGTATCATTCAGAACTGAAACACTGTGATGAAATGCCTCTGGCTGCCTTCCTACTGCCATATTTCAAAACACCAGGTATATGTAAATGTGTAGGCACATATATTTAACACATATTTATTCAGAACGGCTAATAAAAAATTAAATACATTTGCATTTTTATTATCAGTCCTTTTAAAAAAGTTATTAAGAGTACTTAGAAAAACATATTGCACTAAGAATTCCTATTTGCACTCTTTGCATAAAGGTGTAAATAAAGGCAACTAATAAGCTACCCAGACACCCTTCTGAGCAAGTGGCTAAAAGCCAATCAATATTATGAGTTAATCCTCCCTGGATGCTCATTCAATTAAAGGTGTCAGTAATGCCTCATCTGATGTGGCCTCAATTAAATCCAACTATCTGATGGTGTGAAAACACAGGGGGATACAGCAACAGCAGCAAAACCAGACAAATAGGCAGCCTTCGTGTGCCTGCTAATTACTACACCTGGTGCATATTATGGCTCGTGCACTGAACGCAGCACGAGGTGGCTTTAATTTCTGCTATATTCGTGTGTGTGTGTGTGTGGTGAGGTGCACTGATGGCTGAAGGGGGAGCTCATCTGAATGTTAGTAAAAACAATTAATAAGCATGTGGGCTTTTGGTTTTTAAGAACTCTTATCTTAGTAAGTCATTTCTGTCATACAAAGGACCTTTTATATGGTTTTTAAGGAATTCCAAGAAATTAGGTTTAAAATGAGAAACATGGAACAACACAAACAAAATATCTTGTTAACTAGTTTTAAAGAAATCCTGAAAAAAGGGAATGACCATCACTTTGGAGTACCAAGCCTTATTTTTCAATTATGCAGTTTTAAAATAATATTTACTAAAGTCAACTTATAAACTTTGAGGAAAAAAAAATCACAGTATAACGTAATCATAAAGTCTCACTGAAAGAAAGTTCATACATATTTCTGAGCTTAACAGCTCACAGTATAAATATAATGAGACTCCAACTGAAAAATTGTAATGTTTATGCCCTTAAAAAACACACCCACAAGAATCTGGAACGTGTAGGAAGATTATCTTGTTTACATAGTGACTCTCGTGGGTGGGTCAATGCAGCTGCATGGCAAGGACAAACTGCTTCCCACAGGCAGCCGCAGCCACCACCTCAGAACCGCCCACCACCCTGCGCCGCACATCCCACAGGACTACAGCTCCCGAGGCAGAGGTACGGCAGCGAACTCTCTTGGGAGCGCCTTCACACTCTTGGCTGATAAGGATGCATGAGGAGCACTAGAAATAAAAAAAGGACTGCCTTCCCCTCTTGGGCTCCCCTGCTATGGAGAGCAGAGCAACCGCTCGAATAGGGATAAGACAGACAAACTCTTCCCATCCTGACTACCTCCGCGAGCCAAGTCAAGAGCAGACAGGAGTAGCAAAGTGCCAGGCAAATTTCACTCCTTTTTCCCAGTGTATGTTTGCTAACCACTCTGGTTTCTCTGTAATATGCCTTTCTTTCCCACTCAAGTATGTATAAGAGGAAAACCAGGATTTATACCAGTGTGAAGAGGAGTTCGGGTATTTACTTCAGAGGATATAGGTGAAGTGGAAGATGGTGTCGCCTCCTACGAGCTTGTGCCTTCCCAGCCTGCCCACCCTGGGGACGTGAAGCTGATGTGCAGCAAAGAGCCGATCATCTTTGCCATGGAGGCAGGCTTGGCAGTGGGAACTCATGCGTTGCCCCAGTAGCCACGGCTGTGCAGTGACCCAGGCCGAAAGTCGTCAGAGCGGTAGAGGTGCTTCCATTAGCCGGCACCAAACAGCCTGAGTCTCCCTGACAAGCTATTACTAAAACTAATTCCAGAGCCCAAACATAAATCATCCCTGCGATTTTCATGGCATTATCTTCCATTGTGCTTGCGAAGTGCTCACTTTGTGCCGTGTGTTCTGCCCACTGAAGCCACCCTTTGTGTTCCTCTAAATCTGATTCCAATGGCTTAAAAATATTTAGGGGACACGGTGATGCAAATAATATTTTTAATGTCTGATTTTTTTTTTTTTTTTTGTGATGGCCAATTTGTTCTGCAGGAGAAAGAAGGGGGTAAACCTTGGAAGAAGAAAGAAGATGGCAGAGACGGCAAAAGGGAAAAAGATACAGAGAAGGCGGCGAGGTGGGGAGAAAAAGGAAAAAAAATCAATACCGACCAGAGGTAGACAGGGCCCCATTTCCATCTCCTGCCTGCTAGGCTGCCAGTCACCCTTCCCCACTCCTGTCCAGGCTCTGCCATCTCCAAGCCACACATGCAATTTGAATTTATCTTAAGTTGTCCATTATATTTACAGTAACAGATTTTACACTGTGCATTCTTAATTTATAAAAGTAATTAGCTGCCTATTTACGAGGGACACTTCAAGAGCAAACATCTGTAGTCTTTTCTTCAGAATAATAAGTTTTATCAGGTAATTTAATCTATTACTGTATCAACGTTTTCCTTCCTCATTGAAGAATGCCTGCCCCTGAAATTTCAGGAACAGTCAAGGCAGAACAGCCGCATTATTTGGTAGTTCAAGTCTATTTCCCTATCTTTGATTCTGGACAGCCTTTTGAATTGTTTCAACCAAGAGAATGTGGCAAAAATGATGTGTGAGTTCAAAAGCTAGTAGAAGTCTTACTGCCTGTGTCTTCATTCTCTTAGGATGTTTTTCTAACGGTAGGAGTGGGCTTGGTCTCATTTGCCTGAGTATGAAAGACCACAGGGAAAGAGGAACCAGTCATCTCAGCCCAGCAGGGTAAGAATGAGTCACAGTGAAAGGAGCAGAAGAAATGCCCATGGAGAGAAATTAAAGCACTCATTGCTTTAAGCCACCAAGTTTGATATACCCAACCATCCCTGTGTTTACCTTCAAGGTCTCTCAGCTTCAATAACAAATCCTACATGTCAGAATTAGTTCTAAAAATCAAAAACTGAGGGTCCACTGGTGTGGCTCAGTGGGTTAAGCCACCGCCTGCAATGCCAACATCTACTATAAGTGCCAGTTCAAGTCCCAGCCACACCACTTCTGATTCAGCTCGCTGTTAATGGCTTGGGAGGCCAATGGAAGATGGCTTAAGTGCTTGGGCCCCTGCCAGCTACATGAGACACTGATACAGAGTTCCTGATTCCTGGCTTCAGCCTGGTTCAGCCCCAGCCATTGCACCCATTTAGGGAGTGAACCAGTAGATGGAAGATCTCATTCTCTCTCTGTCTCTCCCTTTCTCTGTAACTCGGCCTTTCAAATAAATAAATCAATCTTAAAAAAGATTCAAAATTGGAAAACCTCATTGTACGTAACAAATAAATGTAATAGTGAAACTCATTTAGAAACACAAAGGATTACACCCAAAAACTTATCAACCCTATGTATGGAGTCCTTTATCCTACAGTGAGGGCACATGACAAGCATGGCCCTTTAATTCCACAACACGAAGTCTGAACAAAGTACCAGAGCACTGGAGCAAAGACTTCTCAAAGACTCTGAGGGTGAATGTAGTAACATTTGCTGGCTGTTAGCAGGTTAACAAACATTGCGCAAGAACAGGCCCAGATGTGACAGAGAATCACACACAATGGAAGACTGTTAGGAATATTAAGCACGGCCTGACAGACAGGCAAGACATGAGGAGAGTGGGGGGAGCACTTACGGCTTGCATGGCAGAACCTCGGGGAGGGTGGGGCTCTATGAGTAGCTGAGAGGGCGTCTGTCCAAAACTCCGGATTTGAGCTTCGACAGCCTGAAAAAAAAAAAAAAACATGGGCAGGTTTGAGGGTTAAGAGGTGCTGATTACAGGCAATAGACCACAACTGTCACCTGAGAATGTCATCCCCTACTCCTGGCTTGTTTCATGTCGAAAGTCAACCTGTGTTTTCACAGAGAGGCTAAGCACCTGGCAAGGGCATAGAGGGTGAGGTCATCCTTTAGCACTATGGAAGCTGTTTCTATAAAACTCTGCAAAACTTTCTCATCTTGCTCAGTGATGTGAAACAGAAACCAGCTATTACAATCAGAAACTGTCCCCTTTGTCTTCATCTCTGTTTTCTTGCATTTGGTTTTCCTGCTTGCATCATCCCCAATGACGAAAAGCTAATGTTTTACAGGTACAGAGAAAAACTATTGCTTCTTTGATTCTTGGTCCTATTTCATCTTGGGAAGCAGAAAGCAGGACAGAAGAAACACAGTGCCTGTGAAAAGGGCTTGGCACTATATTACTTCTGCCCTGGGAAGCACATTATTGTTGACAGTCTCTTTGAACCTAGGTGGCTAAATAACAAAGTAAAAGCCATATGCTGCCTCCAAGCACGAGATGGTTAAAATCAAGTACTAATGAAACATAAGGAACGTGTGTGTGTGTGTGCGCGTGCCCTTTTTGCAAGATGTGTGCATGCACCTTTTTGCAAAGCAATCCCTAATATGGCCCCGGCTGTACACCTAGTACCGATGTCCACTGCCCAACCACCACCAACTCCCTCCTTGGGAACCACCAAATGCCAGATGTTATCGCTATTTGTAATTATTTTGTTTACTTATTTATGTCTGTCCCCTCCTCCATGAAGCAAGGATCTTGGGTATCTTCTAAGTTTGGTGAATGGATACATACTACACCATGTTTAAGGAAAGAGAAGGAAGCAAAGATATACACTACACTGCCTATTTCAATAAGTCAGTATTCTTAACTCTCAGGCTAAAAGGATAAAGAAAACCCTTCAAGTTCAGAAGAGATTATTTTCATCCTGTCATTATTTCCATCCTTAAGATTTTATCAGTTTTGATATGGCCTGCAGGATCTTCACAACAGAGGCAATTAATACAGAATAAATGGGGGGCTGGTGCTGTGGTACAGTGGGTTAAGCCGCCACCTGCAGTGCTAGCATCCCATATGTGCACTGGTTCAAGTCCCTGCTACTCTACTTCCAACCCAGCTCCCTGCTAATGCACCTGGGAAAGGAGTGGAGAATGGCCCAAGTCCTTGGGTCTTCTTTTGGAAGAAACTCCTGGCTCCTGGCTTTGGCCTGGTCCAACCCCAGCCATTATGGCCATTTAGGGAGTGAACCAGCAGTTAAAATACCTCTCTTTCACTCTCTTTTCCTCTCTCTCTCTCTAACTCTGCCTTTCAAGTAAATAAATAAAATCTTTTAAAAAATATAGCATTTATAAGGAAATACAATCATTATCCAGTATTAATTTCCACTTTTTACTTGATGAGGATACCAGTAATCGTCCTTCATGAGGAGCTTGTAAGAAACAAAGATAGTACCTATTTACTCATGTAGTCAGTGATCATAAACTATGTACATAGCACTATTATATGTTAATGCTTCTGCCCTTGACAAATATATTCCCGATCCAGGAAGCAGGGCAATTGTACTTGAATGGGTAACAGTTTGATGCAATCTATCCAGTAAATTTAAGGAATGTTCTATGATTTGCTTGGGCAGTAAAGATTAGAGAGAGGGGCTGGCAGTGTGGCATAGTAGGTTAAGCCTCTGTCTGCAGTGCCAGTATCCCATATGGGTGCCAGTTCAAGTCCTGCTGCTCTTCTTCCAATTCAGCTCCCTGCTAATACACCTGAGAAAGCAGTAAGAAGATAGCCCAAGTCCTTGGGCCCCTGCACCCACAAGGGAGACCTGGAAGAAGCTCTGGGATCCTGGCTTCAGTGTGGCCTAGTCCTGGCTGTTGAGGCCATATGGGGCGTGAAGTAGCAGATGAAAGATCTGTCTCTCTCCTTCTTTCTCTATATTTCTGCCTTTAAAATAAATAAATAAATCTCTAAAAAATAAACAAAAATAAAAAACTAGAGAGGGTCTCTGTGAAAGCCAAGTTGGAAGCATGCATAGGTTTTGAAGTCAGACCATTTCCACATTCTGCATCCATACCACTTATGAACTCTGTGATCTAGGTTAAGTTTTATTTTTTAAGGATTTATTTAGTTATTTGAAAGACAGAGTTACAGAGAATGATGGAGAGACAGAGAGAGACAGAGAGAGACAGGGAGAAGGAGAAGGAGAAGGAGAGAGAGAAGGGGAGAGAGAGAGAGAGAGAGAGAGAGAGAGAGAGATTTCATCTGTTCATTCACTTCCCAGATGGCCTCAACAGCTAGGGCTGGGCCAGGCCAAAGCCAAGGGCCAAGAGCTTCATCCAAGTCTCCCTTATGGGTGGCAGAGGCCCAAGTACTTGAGCCATCTTCCACTGCTTTTCCCAGGCCATTAGCATGGAGTGGAGCTGCTGGGGTACTAACTGTTGCCCATATGGGAAGTGGCATCACACATGATGGCTTTATCCATAATACCGCAATGCCGGCCCCTAGGTTAAGTTATTTCTTTAAAAAGATCTATTTTGGCTGGCGCCGCGGCTCAATAGGCTAATCCTCTGCCTAGCAGCGCTGGCACACCGGGTTCTAGTCCCGGTTGGGGCACCGGATTCTGTCCCGGTTGCCCCTCTTCCAGGCCAGCTCTCTGTTGTGGCCAGGGAGTGCAGTGGAGGATGGCCCAAGTACTTGGGTCCTGCACCCCATGGGAGACCAGGATAAGCACCTGGCTCCTGCCATCGGATCAGTGCGGTGCGCCGGCCGCAGCGCGCCAGCCGCAGTGGCCATTGGAGGGTGAACCAACGGCAAAGGAAGACCTTTCTCTCTGTCTCTCTCTCTCACTGTCCACTCTGCCTGTCAAATAAATAATAAAATAAAATAAAATAAAATAAAATAAAAAGACCTATTTATTTCAAAGGCAGAATGACAGAGAGAGGGAAAGACAGACATTCACACACACATACACACACAGATTAATCTTCAATCCCCTAGATTACTCCCCAACGCCCACTACAGCCGGGACAAAGCCAGGCCAAAGCCGGGAGCCAGGAACCCCATCTGGGTCTTCCATATGGGTGACAGGAAGCAAAGCCCCTGGACCATCAACTGCTGCATCTCAGGGTGTGCATTAGCAGCAGAAAACCAGACTGGAGTAACAGGGACTGGAACCAAGCACTCTGATACAGAATGTGGCATCCCAAGTAGAGACTTAACGTGCTACACTATAATGCCTGACCCTAGGGTAAGTTATTTAACCTCTGCTTTAATTTCCTCCCCCCCTCTAAAATGTTGATGTTAATGATACCAGCTCATAGGATTATATTAAGAATTTAATGATATATTTGTGTATATATACCCACCCTATAGTGTTATACTAAGGATTTAATTATATAGATGACACAGCAAAGTGCTTTGTACAGATTAGACCCTCAATACACTCAATAATGTACACTCAATAAATATTTGTAGAGGGCTGCTAACAACAACAAAACAATGAATACTTATTTCATACTTCCTAATTGCCGGGAAATTTTCCAAATGATATATCATTCAATCTTTAAACTGTGATACTGATACCTTACTATATCTACTTTACAGATAAAGAAAATAATGCACACAGAGCTTAAACATCACACCCAAGGTCCTAGGGTAATCAAATGACAAACTCAAAATCTGCACCTAAGTAGCCTGAATTGAGAGCTCACACTCTCAAACTCTGAACCACCTTGTTTATGTGTCAGGGAGCACTGCAGGTACTAGAGAAGAGGCTGAACCACCACCACCAAAACCCATATGAACTCACAACCTGATGAATGAATTAATAATAATAAGAGTATTATGTCACTGCCACAATTGTTATTACAGTGACCAAAGTATGTTTAGATACCAGTAGCACAGCAGCATGCCTAAGGAAGTGCTGGCTTTAAATACTGAGACAGAAGCCTGGCCCTGGTAACATGAAAAGGAGTTGACAGAAGGTGAGAAGAGGGCAGGTATTGTGGTGCAGCAGGTTAAGCCGCTGCCTTCAATGCTGACATCCCATATGAGTGCTGGTTCTGGCTCTTGTTGCTCTACTTCCAAGACAGATCCTAGCTAACATGCCTGGGAAAGCAGAAGATGATGGTCCAAGTGCTTGGGCCCCTACCACTCACATGGGAGACTCGGATGAAGCTCCTGGTTCCTGACTTCAGCCTGGTCCAACCGTAGCTGTTGCGGCTATTTGGGGAGTAAACCAGTGGATGGAAGATCTCTCTCTCTCTCTCTCTCTCTATATATATATATATATATATTTATATTTATATTTATATTTATATTTATATTTACATATATAAAACACTACCTTTTAAATAAATACAAATAAATAAATAAATCTTGAAAAAAAAGAGAGAGTGAGAGAGAGAGAGAGATGAAGAGGGACTAGGATAATTTTCAGAACAGCATCTAAAATATTTTTGATGGGCTGAAATCAATTTATGATAACCCTTCAAGGGCAATCTGGAGAACGACAAGGCCCCACAAAATGGCAAGTTGAAGCCTCAAATTTCTCACAACCAAGGACAGAACAGCTCTGCTACTTCACGGTACATGTATTTGTGGCCTGAGTTTATGAATGAAGACCTTCAGCTTCTTTTCAAGAACGGCTGTGGAAGCCAGTGCCTGTACCTTCGACAGCTGCCTCCTGTGGTCTCTGCCCAGGAGCCACGTGCCTTTTCCTCCCTTAAAAGGGAGAGTGGGAGGCAGAGAACCCAGGGCTTCAGCACTTGGCCTGGGCTGTCAGAGGCTCAGAGTGCTAATCTCAGCTCTGCCACTTATTTGCTACATCACTTAGGGCAACTAGCTTAGTCTCTGTCTTTCCCATCTATAAAATGGAAATAATAACGATGCTAGCTCATCCAGCTGCTTGAGAATTAGATTAATAACACATATAAAGTATTTAGTCCAGTACCCAGCACATGCAAAGCATTAAATAAAGCGCTGTATTATTAGGTTTAGGACTTGGCATGATCCCCATTTAACACAGCTAAAATAGAGAAGGAAGAAATGCTTTAGCAGTTTATCTAGGAAGATAAGGATGAACACATTATTTTAAGAAAATCTAGGTCAGGATTTTAAGGAGCCCAGAGGCAGAGAGATCTCTGTGGAGGTTCTGGGAGCAGTGCAAAACATCAGGGATTGTATAACTTAGTCCTTACAAAAAGACAGGGATGAATATGGGAACCATGTCCTGAGACAAAAATCAACAGATCCTAGAGACTGATGACTGAACAATGAGAAAAACAAAACAAAACAAAACACAAAACTAATTATTATTATTATTATTTGTTTTTTACCTGCATGTTTTAGAGAATAGTAGAACAGTGAACATAAATAGGAGTTTCAATTGGGGAGAACCAGTTTGACAGGAGAAAGACAGTAAATTTTATGCAAAAGAAAGTCCATGACTGCCTCTGAGATAAGAGATCAGAGGTATTGATCTGGGTGTCACTCATTCAAAGGAGAAATTGGACTCATTGGTTTCTGATCTTTCCCTCTCACTGCGCACATGTATATGTTTTGAAGAGGCAGAAATGACTTCCGTTTTCCATTTGAAATCATACATGAAACTGTAATACATACAAACATGGAGACAAGGCTCTTTTACTTTAAAGATGGGTGAGGAGGTTCTCAAAAAGTCCCCTGAGTGGCCTCTGAGACAATAATGAGAAGTCTTAGGGCTGTGCAGTGGACTCAAGCCACTGTTAAACACCATGAAGGTAGCCAGTGTTGTGACATAGTGGGTAAAGCCACCACCTGCGACACTGGCATACCAGGTGCAGGTTCATGTCCCACATGCTCCACTTCCCTCAGCTCCCTGCTAATGGTCTGGTAAAAGCAGCAAAGGACAGTCCCAGTGTTTAGGACCTTGTCAACCCACATGGGAGACCTGAAAGAAGCTCCTGGCTCCTGGCTTTGGAGTGGAGTCCTAGCCTTCGCATCTATCTGAGGAGTGAACCAAAGGATGGAAGATCTTTCTCTTGCTCTTTCTCTCTCTCTTTCTCCTTCTCTCTCTGTAACTCTGAATTTCAAATAAATAAATAAAACTTTTAAAAAAGTATTTTTATAGATAAAAACTTAATGCAATTGACCTTATGATATTTTCCATTACAATATTTAACATTGTTCTGAGATATAAAGATATGGACAATGAAGACAACTTGCAAAAATGCCAGTTTCCTCTTTTTAACATTTTTAAAAATTTTATTTTAATAGAATTAGTACATTACTGATCACTGTGAGGAAAGGACTTTTTCAAATCACAAACTCAATCATAGACTGATTATTCTATTTCAATGACATAATAAAAGCTGTATTTTCTTTTATAGGTTAAATAATCATCAATTTTCTTTCTAAGTACTCAAGGCACTAAAAAGACTGTAGAATTCCTAGACACCTCTTTATTTCTTGACTAGCCTTTGAGTTGTCCGATAATAAAATACTACAGAAAACTCTTTTCAAATATGAATTTTACGGAATAACACTGTAAGCTAATGACTATGATCTTAAAACTTTATAGTCACATTTGATATCATCAATTGATAACTGCAGGTTCTCCTCATTGTTTTTGAGATTCACCTGTCATTTTTCATTCATCTTGATCTCTGAAGCAACTGACGACACTGACCACAACCTCACCTTCTCTTCTCAGTGGTTCTACACGGGAATGGCTCTCTGTACTTTAGTCTGCTTTGCTGACTTCTTTCTCATCCGCAAATGAATTTATTATTACAGATTCTTTGTGAGCACTCTGATTTTCTCAATCTAAATTTCCAGGAAAGGAAATTTTTCTTCTGCTCTTCAAATCTACTTCTCTACTAAGGAATCTCAAACCTATAACCAAAGGATTGTTCATTTGTTTGCATATCTACCTGATGGTCATCCATGTGTATTAGGTGCCTATCTCAGTACACCTAAAATAAACATGCCTAAGCTCTGGAAAAATTAATTTTATTTTAACACTCCTCAAACAAGGGTTAGATTCTTCTTCTGCCTGTTTTATGCTCAGGAACTTAACCAACATTTAAAAATTTCATCTATTTCTTTCACATATAATTAGTCACTAAATTCACTTACCTTTTAAAATTTCTCACATTCATCTCTCCTTTCTGAATCCAGTCACCTTATACTTTCAATAACTGAGCATTGGCATAGTCTCTTTTCTGATTTTCCTCACTCTGTCCAGTTTCTTCCTTCAGTGCACAATGTAGGAAGAGTTTTTCCAAACTCTCCTTTGTGCCATATTCTTCTAATTAAATGTCTTCAAGCAAGCCCTAGCATGTAAAAGATACAGGCCTGACACCAGGCACTGAAGGCTTCCCTTCCTCTGTTTTATTCTTCTTGTTATTCCCTGATACAAGTGTTCCTTTTCAGTCAAGCTGGTTTTCTTCTACCATTTCTGCCTTAAATTTTTTTTCATGCCTCTGCGCCTCCTAAAATGGCCCCACTCATCTTCAGCCTTCTAAGTTTTACCCCTCTCAGAAAACTTTTGAATTCTATTGTGTTGGTATAATACTTCCCAAATCATATTAACCAGTTCATACTTAATTCTAGCATCCCTGTAATGTTATTTAGCTTTAAATAGATTAATCGTGTGTCCCTACAATTACGCTGTCAGGGTCAGAATACTGTGCAATGTAATGGTGTGCAGCAGAAAGAACAGCACCTTGCACACAGCAGTCACCTAGCAAAGCAGTTTGCCGAGTGCCTATTCTATAGCAAGGTAGCCCAGAACCCTTTTGATTCTGCTGGGGTTATCCCAGGGGTGAACACTGTCTTTGATGAGGGCAAAATGGGAGTTCCGAAGGGCGTGGAATGTTGAGTGAAGGCTGGCATCTGTTACTACGAAGACGCCAGAGTCTCTCAGGGAAGCTGTGGAAAGTGTCTCAGAAGGGAGCAATTCTCATTGCTTCAGTCCAGATGTACTTGAAGCCGATGACAACAATTCAGTGTCTTTCCACAGCCACGAATCTTTTCCTTTTTTTGAAAATTTCTTTATTTATTTGAAGGGCAGGATGACAGTGACACAGGGAGTGACAGAGGGAGAAGGAGAGAGATTGATCTTCCATCCTCAGGTTCACTCCTCAAATGGTCTTTATGGCCAGGGCTGGGCCAGGCTGAAGTTAGGAGCCAGAAACCCCATTCAGGTCGCTCACATGGGTGGCAGGGGCCCAAGCTCTTCGGACTTCTTTCGCTGCCTTCCCAGGAGCATTATTAGGGAGTCAGATGGGAAGTGGGGCAGCTGGGACTCGAACCATCAGTTTGATATGGGAAGCCATTGTTGCAAGCAATGGCTGAACCTACTGCACCACAACACCAGCCCCTAGAGCCATAATCCTTAAGGGAGAGGGGAAAATCCTGGCTGAAATATGTGGTTTGAAAAAGCTCCTCATGTGAATCTGTTTATTGCTGGCTCTTAGCCCTCTGTTTAGCCCTTTGATAGAGAATCGCAGGAACATACAGACTCCCTTATACCCATGTGAAGTTCAGAAAAAAGGTAGCTTAACAAACTCTACCAAATGCCTAAACTGCTTTTAATGAACTCCGCTTCACCTAGAGTTGTAGCCCCAGAATGATCTCTTTAAAAACTTTATTATGTAAAATTTTTATTATGGTATAGGGTAATAAGTCCCCATACACCCATTAGCCAACTTTAATAATTATTAACACATTTGAACCTAGGCTATCTTAAAGGGGGGAGGGGGGTCAGTTTACACAATATGCTAACAGATTCACTGAAAAATAAGAGTGTTCTTGCCTTTCAGCGATGTATATTTTTAGCCTCTAATGCAAGACTGCAATGAAAATGGAAATATCTTAGAATGATCAAAAATATTTTTCCAAGGCATTGAACACAACCCAACTTCAAGGAGATGTTCAGTCCTAAAGTTGCAAATTTAATTCTGTAATTTCTCTAAAATCTTCTCAATCATCTTAATTACCAGGCAGTATCACAAAACAGGGTTAAGTATTGCCTCAGTTTACATCTCAGCACTCTCGAGTCAACAGCTGAGTGACTTCAGGCAAGGCATTCGACTTTCTGTGCCTTACTTATCTCATCTACAAATTGTGATAATAAATGTGGATTGCTGCGAAGCTTAAATGAGATAATATAAAGCACTTAGAGCAGTTGTAGGTACACAGTAAGCTGTCAATTAAGTGTGTGATGCTGTTATTACATAAAAAGGACTTAACACCAGGCCTGGCTAGGGTTAAGCAAGCACTTAATAACTGTTACCAGTTGCTCATCAAAAGGATTAACAATAGCTGGGCCAGGCATTTCAGGTAGTGGTTAAATCGCTGCTTGGGAGTACACATCTCCTATCACACAGAGTTCCTTTTTTGAGCTCTGGCTACTCTGCTTCTCATATAGCCTCCTGCTAATGTACACCCTGACAGGCAGCAAGAATTGGCTCAAGTTACTGGGTCCCTGTCACCCATGTGGGAGACCTAGATGGAGTTCCTGGTTGTTGCAGGTATATGTGAAGTGAACCAGCAGAAGAAAAATTTCTCTCTCTTTCAAATAAAAAGAAAATAAATTTTGAAAATTAAAATAATTAATAATAGTAGCATAGTCTCATTCCCTGCCACTTTCTATCTCACATTCTATAATGTGACATGTGTTATTGCTTTCAAGCTCTTAAATATTTTCTATTTCCTTTCTCTGTGTGGTTGCCTTCCTCTAAACTCTTTTTTTTTTTTCTTTTAAGATTTATTTATTTATTTGAAAGGCAGAGTTACAAAGAGAAAGGGAGAGACAGTAACAGGGAGAGAGAGAAAGAGATCTGTCTGCTGGTTTACTTCCTAAATCGTTGCAACAGCCAGGGCTGGGTCAGGCCAAAGCCAGGAGCCAGGAGCTCCTTCCCAGGTCTCCCATGTGGATGCAGGGGCCCAAGCACTTGGGCCTTCTTCTGCTGCTTCCCCAGGTGCATTAGCAGGGGGCTGCATCGGAAGTGGAGCAGTTGGGACAGGAACTGTGCCCATGTGGGATGCTGGCCTCCCAGGCGGGGACATAACCTGCTGTGCCACAACGCTGTCCCCCTCCCCTCATTCTTGAGCAACTCGGCTCAGGCGCCTCTGACTTCATCCAGACTTTTGCTCCTCTTCCTTATTGCTGCTTAAAGCACTAAGCACAAACTCCTACATCCTTCTAGTCCAGTGTTCTACTTTTTAGCTTTTTGTCTTACTGATTGGACTGTAAGTCTTCTTAAAGGTAGAAAGTACGAAGTATTTGTGTGCTTCTACAGCTTGGCACATAGTGGGTGCTTAAAAACAATTGTCATTGAACTAATGGCTAAGTCAGCTAACTAGACTGAGCAGGCATACAGCTCAGAGATACACCGCTACAGCTAATAGTAAGCAGCCCAGTTCTGAATACAACACTCTATTAAACATTTCTAGCTAAAAAACTTGCCTTATTATTTAATATTCTTATTCATCAATTCCCAATTATTTCTGTAAATAGCCTGTTAGTACGTTCTATAATAAAGTCTGAATTCTGCAGGCAGCATTCCAGATGTTGAAATATATAGTAATAAAAAGACTATGCAAATACTTTGAGACATTCCAGTAAAACCACATATTTATATTTTATAAACAGCATCTCAAATATTACCTAGAGAATTTATTAATGGATTTCCAAATGGAAATATTATGAAGAGATTTTCAACAGACTGTGTATTCTATTGTTTTTTGTGCCAACTATTGCATACTGCATGATTTTGTAGCTATATATGGAAAAAGCAACAATATATATAGAGAGATAAAATATAGATATTCACACACTAGATAGAAAGGGAGAAATAAAAGACATAGAAGGAGAAGGAAGTTGTACTGGCATAGGGACAATGTAGTATTTGGCTTCGCAAAGATTATTTTAGCCTCGCTGCACTAGGCTTTTTAATGTAACTTAGGGAACAAGTAAAATCAGTAAAACCCTTAGTAACCAACAATAAGTATTATAAAATTTTATTTAAAATGGGGATGGGGATAGGAATTACTTACACATATGGACACAATTAATCTGTACACTGCTTTTTTAGAAGCATACAACTATGAAATTGCATTTTATCCCCCATATATTTACATCTGAAATCACTACAAATTGGGATAGTGAAATAGAAGCAAAATAGTGTATTAAGAAAAAAACATGTCATTTATTAATTAACTCAAATTTTAAGTTCTAAAAGGCTACCTTAAGATTAAATTCTAGCTCTTTACCAAGAAATGCCTAATAAAACTTCACAGTTGAGATTTAATTCTTAACCATACTTAGAAAGCCAGGAGTGGGCATTTAGTTCAGTAGTTAAGACATCCGTGCCCCACACTGGAGTATCTGGGTTTAATGTCTGGCTCTGGCTTCTGACTCCACCTTCCTGACAGTGCAGACTCATGGCCCAAGTCACTGGGTCCCTGCCACCTGCTTGGGGAACCTAAATTTCAATCTTAGCTTCCAGCTTTGGCTTGGCCCAGTCACAGCCATTGTGGCATTGGAAGAATGAATTAGTGGATGGGAGTTCTCGATTGCTCTCTCTCTCTCTCACTCTGTCTCAGAAAAAAAAAAAAAAAAAAAGTCAGGTTAAGACCATCCAATGATTTCTATTATGTATGTATAATATTGTGCCCAGTTTTCCTCTTGACTTTCATACATCTAAACTTAAAAACAGTTTGCTATATATCTGGTGAGCTTCCTCTCAGAGCTTATTGACTATCTACTGACTAACCTCAGTACCCAAGAGCTGCTGGTCAAATCTAGCTCTGCTATCAGTGAGTTTAAAAAGCATACTGATCAGATAACCACTTAGTTATTACATGTTTAATTCCTAAAAGACAAAAATCTTGATAAAAGTAACTGCTAAGGTCAAAAAGAGGACACAGGGGCTGGCGCTGTGGCATAGGGGGTAAAACTGCTGCCTGCAGTGCCAGTATCCCATATGGGAGCTGGTTCGAGTCCAGCTGATCCAGCTCTCTGCTGTGGCCTGGGAAAGCAGTGGAAGATGGCCCAAGTCCTTGGGCCCCTGCACCCACATGGGAGATCCGGAAGAAGCTCCTGGCTCCTCGCTCCTGGCTTCGGATCGCCGCAGCCCCGGCGATCTGGGGAATGAACCAGCAGATGGAAGACCTACCTCCCACCCCCCTTTCTACTTCTGCCTCTTTGTAGCTCTGCTTTTCAAACAAATAAATAAATCTTAAAAAAAAAAAAAAAAAAAAAGAGGACCCATATCAACTAAATGTCATTCATTAAAATGCGACAAAAATCTCCAAAGAGAAAATTATCTACATAATATATATGGTCTTGTTTGAATAATATCTCTGAGTTTTAAAAATGGCAAAGCATTACTCAGAAACACTTAAAAAACAGACTCCTGTTAACCTAAGACGTACAGTTACTTTTTAGTAGTTGCAGATTTACAAAGTTTACAGCATAGCAGAATGAATCTACCAAGTTACTTAAAAGGCATCTTTGAAGGTTAAAATGTTAGTATTGAAAGTGTACTTGAAATTTTAGAAATTAAAATTTAAGCATTATAAAACATAATGTAAGGAAATAAGTAACAGCCTGTTAAGGAGTGGTTAAGTGGTTAAGGGTCCTAGTGGCTAAGATGCCAGTTGGGACGTATGCATCCCATATCTGAGTGCCTTAGTTCTTGTCCCAGCTCTGCTCCTGAATCCAGCTTCCTGCTAATGAATACCCTGGGAGGCGTCAGGTGATAACTCATGTGGTTGAATCCCTGCCACCCACATGGAAGGCCTGGATGGAGTTCCTGACTCCTGGCTTCCCCTGGCCCAGGCTTTGTGGGCATTTGGGGAGTGAACCAAGGGATGGGAGATACTTCTCTCTATATATTTCTCTATTTTCAATAAATAAAACTTTAAAAATACTAATAGCTTTTCAGGAAAAAAATGTAATAGATACAACTACAATGTGGAATATTAAAACTCAATCAGATAAACATTCAAGAATACAGACCAGGGGCTAGCACTTGGTATAGTAGGCTAAGCCTCTGCCTGTGGTGCTGGCATCCCATATGGGCACTGGGAAATTCGTGTCCCAGTTGCTCCTCTTCCAATCCAGCTCTCTGCTTATGGCCTGGGAAAGCAGTGGAAGATGGCCCAAGCACTTGGCTCCTGGTCCTGTGTGGGAGACCTGGAAGAAGCTCCTGGCTCCTGGCTTCAGTTCAGCTCAGCTCTGGCCATTGCAGCCATTTGAGGAGTGAACCAGACGATGGAAGACCTTTCCCCCTGTCTCTCCCTCTTTCTGTCTGTAACTCTACCTCTCAAATAAATAAATGAAATCTTTTTTTAAAAAAAGACCAGAAGATATTTAATTAGTAAAATACGCAAAATTATCCACACTGAAAAGGGAAATAGTAAGGAAATTAAATGAAATTAAACAGAAGTAGTTCTATGTGAATTTGGACTTGAAAGACATAATGCTTTGTTAAATTTCAGAAAACACAGAAAAATATCTATAAGTTTAGATGAGTCAATTTTTATGTTTTCAAATAAACATTATGGTATTGATTCCACTTCCATGAATTTTCATCAGAAAAGAATCAGAGAAATGCAAAAAAGACTTAGGTACAATATTGGTTATCACAGCACTCTTTATAACAGTAAAATTTTGTAGGAAAAAATAATACTTAAATTATGACAACAGACTACTCTGCAGTCACTAAAATGAGCAGAGTTAAATGCATTTCACATGAAAACTAGTCCATATTGATGACAGGACATTTTCTAATTACCGAAATATATACAGTATGACTTCATCTAAGTAAAAATATAGACATAATTAACATGTACATACATAATGATATATGATGCATGAATTCTTGCATATAAAATTTGGAAAGGTATGTACCAAACTATTATCAGCTGTTCTTTCTAGTGGACAGGGAATGAAAAGATTAGCAAAGTAGGGGCTGGCATTGTAGCACAGCTGGTTAAGCTGCCACCTGCAATACCGACTGGCATCCCATATAAGGACCAGTTGGATTCCTGACTGCTCCACTTCCAATCCAGCTCTTTACTAATGCACCTGAGAAAGCAGTAGAAGATGGCCCAAATGGTTAGGCCCTACCACCCATGTAGAAAACCCAAATAGAGTTCTAGGCTCCTGGCTTTGACCAGGCCCAGCCCTCACCTTCATGGCCATTTGGGGAGTGAACAAGCAGATGGAGGGTCTCACTCTCTCTCTGTGTCTCAACCTGTCTCTCTGTAACTCTGCCTTTCAAATAAATAAAATAAACTTTACAAAATCATAAGAATCTGTAGTTTGCTTACTTCTATACTATTTAATATCTTTCATGAAGCACATATTACTTTTGAAACAAGGGATAATTAAAAATTTTTTATTTGGAATGATATATAAAACTAAAGAAATATAAAAATCTAAAGGAAATATGCTAATATTTGATATTACTTGATGAGGTTCAATTGATCCATTAACATAATAGCCAGAAATATTTTTAATCATTTAAGACTTCCAGTTTAAAGACTGTTCAAAAACTGCTAAATCAATAGGTCTTGCTACAAAGTTAATTTTGTTACATTGAATTTACTTCCTCAGTTCTCTTTGATCCCAAGGATCCCTATTATTTAGTATTAAATATTAGCGTTGTATATAATTTTTTTAAGTAAACAGTACTTTTTCACCAAAAGGCATCAAAATGCATCAGGTAAGTAGAGGCATAAAAATGTCATAATGGTATGGAGCACACAAGGAACAGAGAAAGGGCAGCTTACTAAATGAAGTAAAACTGATTTACAAAACACGAATGTGTGATAATAAGTCAGAGGAGGAAAACTAGAGAGGGAAAGAGTATTTTTACCAACATTCGTCATTAAGTAACCTTATGGAAGTTGCTAAGATAAAACATGAAGTAATTATCATTTGTGAAAATAGGTATAGATTTTCCCACCAGTGCCTTATAACTGAGCCCATGCATTCCAGGCACGTTAAACTGAAGCCCAGCACAACCCCACTACAATCTCCAGTTCTTGTAGCTGTCCATCTACTATAGCATAATCCCAGCTGCCAATCTGAAAGAAACCAGCTAGTCAGAGCAGACACAACCAACAGAAACAAACGTCACTCAATAATGCTCAGCGGCACTGTGCTCATGGATAATTTCAAACAGTATCTCTGTCTAGAACACTGATGTGCTCATTCAAAACACCTCCATCTCGGGCTACTGGAAATGAGTAGATAAAGCAGCCTGCCTAGAAAAATAAGTGGGATGTCTTCAAAGGGGTTGCCAATGCTAAGAGGCAAATGTAGTGAAAACAGTGCAAAGTCCTTGCAGAAAAAACCAGCACGGAACAGGAGAGGTAATCTACTGCATGCAGGACACTAAATTCTTTCTCCAAACCCAACAAATATATTTAAACCATGTCATGAAAAGAAGCAGCGGGGTCGATCATTCATTTGGTCTATTTCCGCAACAGTATTTGTGAGCATGCACTGTGTGCAAATACTGAGCCACAGGGAGGAATTCAATGCCATACTCCTAGAAGTCAAGGAACTGAGAGCCTGAAAAACAGACACACACTCTCTCTTCCCTCCTCTCTCCTCACGTAAATAGTATTGTCAGGGATGGAGAGGAAAGACATCAGATTTACTGTGATAACATAGCTTAACAACTTAACATAAAAAAAATGTATTTGAGACAAGTGTTTCCCCAACATTAACAGAATTTCATTTGCTTCTTTGCACTCATAATGAAAACTAAAAGCAGTGATTAAATTCTAAGGAAACTTCCTTGCCTATTAGAAATAAAGGAAAAAGATGTATTTTTCTGCGAATTTAGAAATGTCATGTTTTCAAGTAATTTCATACAGACTTTGCAAGTCTATGCAATTTTTTTAACCTTAATCTTTCTAGAAGCTAATGTTTAGTTACAAATTTAGAGAACAAAGTTCCATTGCTCAATTTGAGACTACACATTCCTCTGGCCTGGAGAAAACACAGGTTCCCAACAGAAGTCATCAGCATAAGAGACTGTTTCAGAATTCCTCAGGTAGCTGATAAGGGGGAAAAGTCATAAAACTATTAAAATTTGCTTTATGTCTTGGATGCATAACTCTAGCTACACCTACTTAGCCAAGAAGTCTGCAACAGGCCTAATAATGAGCAAAATACGAAATGAGCTTAACTGACAACACTGAAGCTCAGCTAACTGTCAGGGAAACTTCCATGACTGTGGTTTTGATGCACAAGAAAGTCTGGCATAATTTAAAGGTATTTTTTTACATAGGTTTTCAATTAAAACTTGCCTAATCCTTACTGTTTATTTGGCTTTTCATCATGCAGTTCCTGCCCTGCAGTGTGTCAAACGTGCCATCTGTGGAGCACACAGCTGGCCAGAGATGCTGCAGGGCTGTTTCTGAAACAGCCTGCATTGCGGGCGGGCGGCATGAAATCCTCACTTACTGTATTTAATGCTTCTAATGTCCTATAGTGTTGCAGCCACTGTAACCACGTTGTCCTACTCTTAAATTTCACGGCAGTCACAACAAAGTTCCCGGCCCCACCTGCTTAAAGCCCTCAAACAAACCACTCCCCCAACTATTTAACAAATGTTAACAATGCTATAAATACCGATTGTGTTTATGCTTTCTGAAAGATTCACTGCGGCCAGTGCTGTGCGGCAGTGTTGGAGCCGAGAGGCGCTGCTGACTCCCACCATGAGAGTGATGGGATTCTAAGCCAAAAATGCTTTTCCTTGGATAAGATATCTGATTTGCTACTGCTGTCATGAAACAGGGGTCATGTAAACTTAAACACTGCTGCTGCTCTTTTTGGAAAACAGACCTTCTCAGAGTGATTATGAGTTGCTAAAACAGCATTTGGAAGGATAAATCTGGAAGAGGGAAAACCAACCACTGACACTAAACACAACTTAGGGAAAACTTTCAGGTCTTAAACTTTCATGTTACAAGATCCATTGTATATAATTCTTTAAACTGAGCCGGACCACAGCTCTTCCTCCACACACTCCCATCCATCTACATAAATAAAACTGAGTTCTATTTTCAAAAGGAAATCAATAACTTCAGTTAATGTCTGAACTCACATAAACAGAAAATAACACTGCATTTACTTGAAAAGTAAAGGAGAAAATCACACTTGCCGAGGAAATGTACTAATGGCTAAGTACAAGACGAAGCAGCACAGATACTGTTCACATTAAAATGGCTCCCCTGTAACATCTCCTCCCAGGGTCTCCTTCGGTCTCCGAACTTCCACCTCTTCTCCCAAGCACCAGGCACAACCAGGGATCTGCCCTGCTTTCCCCGTACAAGGGCTGCTCCAAACTACTGAGTCTGTACTTGCCCTTTTACCAAAACTGTTAGTCTGTCCTATTTACAGACAGCAGAATGATTGGAAAGGATTGTTCAAAGAAAAATTGTAACCAAATAAATGACTTCTAATGGCGGAATTTCCAGCATTAGTAAAGGTTGATGAATTCTGTGGCAGAGGCTTTTTTTTCTACGGCTACTGAACCACACCAAACAGGAACTGCCTTCAGCTTGACTTGGACATGTGACACTGGTTAACAAGGCCCAAATCTGGGGTCTAGGGTCTTTCCATTCTGTAACTTCATACTTATTTGAAATTTTAAAAAGTTAACATTATTGCTTTGAAAAATGAGTTTTTAGAGTCCTTTGTATAGTTAATTACGCGTGCACACACACGCACATAGAGCCCAGAGATACGGAATTCACAAATCTTAAGCCAAAAGCCTTCTTGTTTTCAGATTAAGATGGTGAGAACTACAAGTGGAAGTGATATATCTAAGGTAGTGTCCCTCTGTCCCTAAAAGTGTAAGTGTTCTTTTGCTTCTCCTCAAATATGATGGGAAAAATGAAGAAATAAAATCCATTTGTAAAAAATATGAGGAATCCTCCAAAGCTCGGTAGGTTAAGTAACAACAATCAGATTACGAGATTGGAGGTGCTCTGACTTCTGTGCAAAATCAAGGTTAAGAAATTTCAACTCTTTCATCCACACTGAAGTTACAGGAAGCTCACTCTGTGAGTACAGTCACTGTACTGGCAGCAACAAAGGTTGGGAGCACAGCCAGAACCCAGAATGAAATCACTAAAGACCTCCCAACAGCCCCCAAAGCTACCAGATCCTCCTGCCACTCGTGCAGATTTGTCTAGCAGAGACTTTGTCCCCTCAAAAGGGAAAGAGGGCTGATGTTGGCTCTCCGCTTATTTTTAAAGAGAAAGACTCTTCAGGAGACAGTGGTGAATGAAAGAACTCCATGATGGCATTAACCAAAGATAATGACCATAAACATCTGGGGGTCCACAATGCCAGACTTTTCCTTATGCATTTGTACTCTGTGTGTTTCATAACATGATCTGGTTTTCACTGAAACATGGAAAAATATATTTCCATAACACATACAGATCTACACAGCAATTTTTAATGTATAATATTCCATTGTATGAATTTTCTAACATTTATTTAACTCCTGGACATTTATGTTTTTCCATTTTTTTAGTGTTAAGAACAACTATTACAATTGAACAGTTTTGCATATTTGACCAAATACTCCTTTTGGTCAAAATTCTAAGTAAATAGAGAAGGAACATTTGAAAAACTGATAAAGATTGTTATAAAGATTCACTCTATTTTCATTCTCTTCAAACATGGCAGTGTCTATTCTCTTATACCCTCAACATTAGGAATTATTTTAATCTTAGATAATCCAATACACAGAATGCTACAGTGTTCTAAATTGAATGCCACTGTGAGTAAAGTGCATATGTGGTTTGTATTTTGTCTTTTGTGAATTATCTGTTTCTGCACTTTGTTTTCCTTTTTTAGATGTACAGAAACTTCAGTTTTCATGCCAAATATATCAATTTTCTTAATGATTTTTTAAAGATTTAGTTGCTTATTTGAAAGGCAGAGCAATAGAGAGAGAAGTAAAGACAGAAGGAGAGACAGAAGAGAGAGCAAGAACAAGACACAGAGAAAAGAGGTATCTTCCATTCATTGTTTCACTCCCCAAATGGCCATGAGAGCCAGGTCTAGGCCAAGCTAAGCCAGGAGCCAGGAACTCCATCCTGGTTTTCCACATGGGTGGCAGGAGCCCAAATGCCTGGGCCATTTTTCACTGCATTCCCAGGCACACAATGTATCAGAAACAGAATAGCTGGGAGTGGAACCAGTATTCGACCATGGGATGCTGGTGTCACAAGAGGTACCCTAACCTATTATACCACAACACCAATCCTGATTTGGATTTGAATATTAAACTTACAAAAGCCTTCCCCATTCCAACAGTAAAAAACTACAAACCTATGTTATATTCTGTAGTTTCACTTTTTATATTTTATATAATCTTTATTTCAAATACATGCAATTCACTTGGACTTTCTTTCATTTTAAGATGTGAAATGGGGATATACATTAATTTATATTTAAACAATTAGCCAGTTGTCCTGACATCACATATTGAATAAGATGGTCTTTTCCTAGTGATACAAAATACTTTTTAATAATATATTCGTATGTACAATATGTCTACTTGTGGAAGCTCCATTCTGTTCCATTGAACTTTGGTCCCTTTACTAGAATACCTTTCTAAAAAATATTTACTCGTTTGTTCATTTATTTGAAGAGCAGAGTGCCAGAGAGAGGGGGAGATACAAGAGAAAGATCTATTCACTGGTTTACTCCTCAAATGCCCCAAAAGCTGGGGCTGGGCCAGATCTAAGCCAGGAAACCAGGACTCCATCTGGGTCTCCAACATGGATGGCAGTAACCCAAGTACTTAGACCATCAACTGTTCCTCTCAGGTCCATCAGAAGTGAATCAGCTGGATCAGAAGTGACGCAGCTGGGACATGAGCCAGGTACTCTGATAAGGGATGTGCACGTCATTAAGTGGTTGCCTCCTCTGCTTTGCCACAACATCCAGCCCCAGAATAGAGTTTTGATTACAGTCATTTATGCTTTAGTTTCAGGTATGGTAATCAAACCCCATTTAATTTTCTTTAATTTAATACTATCACATCTTATTGTTTGGTTTCTTAGGCTACTGTATCTAAGAAATAGTATGCAGAATGATGGGTGGCCAAAACGTAGACATACTGATATAGCAACAAGATGTCAGAGCAGATAAGTAGGGAGCAGTTAAGGGAAAAACTTAAAAAGAAAGCACAGGAATTGAAAGAGAACAACAGTATATGATTCTTTAGCTGAAGATCAAATGTTATGGCACAAATAGCATGCGATAATATTAATACAAATCTACATTCAATAATTATACTTCTTTATTTCCAATTATTCATTATGTTATACGTTATGGCCTCCACCCCTAAAACTTATAGAGTACCCATTGTTTTCCAGGTTCACGTGGAACAGTTACAAAAATTAACTATTTCCAAGATCTTTCAAATCTTAACAGATTTCAAAAAAATCTGTATGCCCCGTTTTTAAATTTAAGTTAAAAATTAGTAACTGCTGGCCGGCGTTGCGGCTCACTAGGCTAATCCTCCGCCTGTGGCGCCAGCACCCCGGGTTCTAGTCCCAGTTGGGGTGCCGGATTCTGTCTCAGTTGCTCCTCTTCCAGTCCAGCTCTCTGCTATGGCCCGGGAAGGCAGTGGAGGATGGCCCAAGTGCTTGGGCCCTGAACCCACATGGGAGACCAGGAGGAAGCACCTGGTTCCTGGCTTCAGGTCGGCACAGTGCGCCGGCCATAGCAGCCATTTGGAGGGTGAACAAATAGAAAAAAGGAAGACCTTTCTCTCTGTCTCTCTCACTGTCTAACTCTGCCTGTCCAAAAAAAATAATAAATTAAAAAAAAAAATTAGTAACTGCTATGTCTGAATGCCACCCCCCCAAAAAAAATTCATGCACTGAAACTTGATCCTCATTGTGATGGTATTAATAAATGGGCCTTTAGGAGACAGGGTAAGTCATGTGGCTCCCACATTCATGAAGGAGTTAGTGCTCTATAAAGGGCCAGAGGGAACTAATTAGCCCCTTTTGCCTTTCTGCCTTCTTCCACGTGAGGACACAGCTTCTGACCTCTCTGGAGGATGCAGAGTTTAAGGTTCTATCTCGGAAAAGGAGACCAGGCCCTCACCAGAGCCCAAACGTGCTGGCACACTGATCCTGGACTGCAGGCCCCAGAACAAGGAGGAATACATTTCCATTGTTTATATACTACTCATTCCTTCTCTGAGGAGGTAACTTTAAGCTGTGGCCTAAGTGACAAGGAAGCAGGTTATGCAAATCTGAGGCAGCCAAAGAAAACAGTCATCACAAAAAGGCACACTGTGACAACCTTCCCGTGAGCAGGAACAGAAAGATCAGCAAGACCAGGTACATGAATGAGGAAAATAACACCACGTGAGATCAGAGAGGCGGGCAGGATCAGACTATGTGTGTTAAGTAGGATTTTACTCTGTTTATTGCGAGACAGGAAGGTTTAAGTAAGGCAGTGACGTCGTCTGTTTTAAAGTATTGAAACGTCACTCTGGCAGGTGGGTGTAGGTAAGTAAGGACAGAAACAAGTGACCAGGTCTACTAACGGTTAGTCCGGGGGAAATGATGAGGGTGGCCTGGACTAATGGTAGGCATCAGTGGTTTCCAAACACGCTGCAGAGATACCATCAATGAAACTGTTTCACCACCTACCTACACTCTTGTCATTGCCACATGGTTTATTCCAGCCAGAGGGTAAATGCTGCGCTCCTTCTCACGCGCAATTCTGCTTGAATGTCTCCTCCCTTTCCTTGTCTTCACCTTCTTAACTCCTTATTTCATAAGGATTCTGTTCCTGCAATTATACTTCCCTAACCTACAGTGACTGCTCTTCCTCTGTGCTCCCATATTAAGCTATGTTACAGGATTTTATACAGACACAATATTCATACTCTTAAAAAGTAGGTTTCTACCTAGTAGACTCCATCAGTGAGCTGTTTCATTCTAAGATACCAAAGACTAGATAATTAGCTTTGAATTTTTTGCATATAGCAAATACCATTGATGTGAAAATAGGAAAATTCTGGATAAGTATGGATATGAGAGTGTTCTAGAAGCCATACCTATAAATACAATTATAAACACATCAAAGAAAATTTTTGAGACATTATATTTCTTTACTGAATAAAGGGCTTTTTTCATGGTAAAATTATTATTACTCATACCTCACCTTGAATTCAAATACCCACATTTTTCTCTCTCTTTAAATTTTCTTTTTTCCTTGGTTTTCAGCTTTTTAGAAGTGGTAATAGAAAGGCTTAAGATTGTGTTTGAAGAAAAAGAAGTGAATGAGCCAAACTAAATCCAGCAGGATCAATCATTACTAAATGACGAACTGTTTTAAATTTGTAATGCTAGAAAATTAAAAAAGATTTAAAAAACAGTAAAGGTAGGGCTGGCATTTGGCCTAATGATGAAGGCAGGGTTAAGATGCTCATGTGTCCTACCAAGGTACCTGAGTTTGCTACCTGGCTGTGGCTTCTGATTCCAAGGCCTATTAATGGGGAAAGGTTCAAGCAATCAGAGCCCTGCCACCCATGTCAGAACCCTGGTTTGAGCTCCTTGCTGCTAGCTTCTACCTCCTGGACATTTTGAGCAAGTGAGAAGTGAACTAGTGAATGGGTACTTTCTCTGTCCATCTTTCTTTGACTCTCTTCTTTTCAAATGTATAAATACATTATATTTCTTTTAAATATGCAAAAAGTAGGAAAACAAGGAAAATAGTATCAAAGAGACGTAGAAATAAAAGAAGTAAAAAGGTCTATTTGAATGCCAGGTCAATTCCCAGCTGCTCCACTTCCAACCCACCTTCCTGCTAATGTTCCTGGGAAGGCAGCAGAAGATGGCCCAAGTGCTTGGGTGCGCTCCTAACATCCAAGTGGGAGACCCAGATGGAGTTCCTGGCTCCTGGCTTCAGCCTGGCTCAGTCCTAACTCTTGTAGTAATTTAAGAAGTGAACCAGCAGGTGGAAGACCAATATGTCTGCCAGCCCCCTACCCCCACAGACCCTGATGCTCTGCCTTTCAAATAGATAAATACTTAAAAAAAAAAAAAAAAAAAAGAGAGAGAGGTCTATTAGAACAAAGAGTTAAAGTTAAGATTATATCTTTAATTTGGGGTCACAAGATATATGAAAAAGGAGTACCATATTTGCCTAAAAAATTCTTTCTGTTGTGTGATCTATGTAAATGCGGATATAGTTGTATATAGATAAAACAGCTGTTTTCTAAAAATTAAAAACAACATAAAAGTTTAATGTGCTGCAGGCTGTTACTCTGATTACTCTTCCTCCTCTTATGGTTATTATTTCTATCGTTTAGTGCTCTTTTTATAGAGAGATTATTTTTATGATCACTTCCTATGCCATATGTATTAACCATTCACTCTACAATGGAAAATTTCTCAAGAGGAAGGGAGCTTTTCTCAAACAGCAGGAGAATACATGACTTCTGCATTGACAACTTGACTGCCTTTTTTGGAACACAGACGTGTTCCAAATTGAACTCAGCGTACAGTAGAGAACAGAAATAAGTAAATATACAGCTACTTAACAGAAATTAGTCTAGATGCTTTTTAAAAAAGATTTATTTATTTATTTGTAAGCCCGAGTTAGAGAGAGAGAGGAGAGACAGAGTGAGATCTTCCACCTGCTGTTTTACTCCCCAAATGGTTGCAATGGCTAGGGGTGTCCCAGGCCAAAGCCAGGAGCCAAGATCATCATCCAGGTCTCCCACTGGGTAAAGGGGCCCAAGGACTTGAGCCATTTTCTGCTGCTTTCCAAGGCACATTAGCAGAGAGCTGGATTGGAAATGGAGCAGTCAGGACTCAAACCAGCGCCCTTATGGGATGCCAGTGCTGCAAATGCTGGCTTAACCCACAGCGCTGGCCCCTCTAGTTGCCTTTAATACTAGAAAGACATGAATTCACGATTATCAGCCCTGTCCTGCCTTTGTTACTGGTCAATCTAGCTCCCCATTTCATCATTTCAACAACACCCTCTTAATAGTTTCATCAGCCCCTCTTCTACTCTCAACTGTTTTTTATACATTTTACTATACTTCCATGGCAAAACCCTACCAGTGTCTGTCTCTACACACACACACACACACACACCTCTTTTTGACTTTTTTTTCCCCTACACTCTCCTACTGTTACAAATGAAGAAAAAAGAAACACAGTAGAGAAATAACAATTATTAAGCAGCACCTGTCAAGCACACGTCACTGTGTTAGGTTTCATTCCATCCTTGGTACAAACCCACTGAGCTGTAATCGTGTTGCCTTTCCATCTCACCCACACACCATGACTTATCCCAGTCTGAGCGCTGTGCTAACCTTCTACTCTCCAGTCTCAGACAAGGCAGTGTCGCTGCCTCCTGCCCAGGGCTTATCTCTGTCTGTGCTCTGGCTTTTGTTCCTTTCCACTTCCTCATAGAGCCTGATAGACTACTATATGCTTTCTCTCCAGTGCGTCTGACATGCTTCCCTCTTTGTGGATCTTTCCAATTAACACAGAAACACAGTCAAATGTCCACTCATTAAAAAAAATAAATAAATGTCTCTTAGAATGACTGCTAATGAGAACAAAGATTTCTTTTAGTGTGATCAACATATACTTAGATTGAGGTAATGCTTGTACAAACCTGTGAATAGACTAAAAACTGTTCATTCCATTGTGCACATTTATTGGGTAAATTCAATCATCTGTGAACTATATTTAAATAAAATTTTAAAAAGTATTTTTTAAGCTTTATTAATTTTTTCATCTACTTGAAAGGCTGGGCTACAGAGATAAAAAGATACAGAGAAAGAGAGAGAGAGAGAGAGAGAGAGAGAGAGAGAGAGAGAGAGAGAGAGACGAAGACAGAGATCTTCAACATCTGGTTTGTGTTCCAAGCCTGCAACAACCAAGGCTGCAAAGCCAAGAGCCCAGAATTCCAAAGTGTCTCCCACATGGGCGGCAGGGGTCCAGGCACTTGAGCCATTCTCTGCTCCTTCTCAGGATGCATAAGCAAGAAGCTGGATCAGAAATGGAGTTGCCAGGACTTTAACCAGCACTCCAATAAAGACAACACAAGCAGTGGCTTAACCTGCTGTGCCACACACCCACCCCTTAATAAAACTATCACAAGTTTTTCAGAGGTCAACACTGTAGCATAGTGGGTAAATCTGCCTGCAATGCTAGATTCCCATATGGGCACTGGTTTGTGTTCTAGGTGCTCCACCTCCAATTCAGTTCCCTGCTAATGGCTTGGAAAAAGCAGCGGAAGAAGGCCAAGTGTTTGGGCCCCTGCCACCCATGTGAGAGACCCAAATGAAGCTCCTGGCTCCTGGTTTCAGCTTGTTCCAGCGCTGGACAAACTGCAGCCATCTAGGGAGTGAACCAGCAGATGGAAGATCCTCCCCAGCCCATAACTCTTTAAAAATAAATAAATAAATCTTAAAAAAAAAAGAAAAATTTCTCCCTTAATGAATTTTCTTTGTTCATTTTGTTTATTTCATCATCTCCTATTCATAGAACTCACTATTTTCTTTATTTTTTTAATTTATTTATTTGACAGGTAGAGTTATAGACAGTGAGAGAGAGAAACAGAAAGAAAGGTCTTCCTTCCGTTGGTTCACCCCCCAAATGGCCACTACAGCCAGGAGCCAGGTGCTTCTTCCAGGCCCAAGCACTTGGGCCATCCTCCACTGCCCTCCCGGGCCACAGCAGAGAGCTGGACTGGAAAAGGAGCAGCCAGGACTAGAACCCAGCGCCCATATGGGATGCCGGTGCTGCAGGCAGAGGATTAACCAAGTGAGCCACGGCACCGACCCCCTACAACTCACTACTTTCTATGTTACTGTCTCTAAGATCACAAGCGGCTTCTTAGTCAAAAAATCTAATGGGTACTTCTCAGTTTTCTCATATTCAATCTTTTTCCACACAGGTTCTAAAACATACATGTGGTCATGTAACAATATTTTCCACTGTCTTATTAGCCAATTAAAATCATTTTTGATGGGGGCAGGTGTTCAGTTTAGCAATTAAGATGCCCACTTCCCACATCAGAATACTTGGTTGACTCCCAGCTCTGGCACCTGACTCCAGTTTCCTGTTGTTGTGGGGTCTGGGAGGAAGTGGTGATGGCTCAAGTAATTGGGTTTTAGTGGCCCATGTTGGAGACCCAGATTGAGGTCCCAGTTCCCGGTTTCAGCCCTGTCCATTGTGGGCATTTGGAGAGCAAACCAGCAGATGACAGCATTATCTCGCTCTCTCGCTTTCAAATAAATAAACATTTTTAAAAAATATTTATTTATTTGAGAGGCAGAGTAACAAACATAGAGAGACAGAGATGAAGAGAGAGGCCTTCCATCCACTGGTTCACTCTCCAGATGGTTCCAACAGCCTGAGCTGGAGCTGCACGGATCCGAAGCCAGGAGCCAGGAGCTTCTTCTGGGTCTCTCACGTGGGTGTAGGGGCCCAAGCACTTGGGCCATCTTCCACTGCTTTCTCAGGCCATTAGCAGAGAGCTGGATAAGAAGAGAAGCAACCGGAATATGAATCAGCACTCAAATGGGATGCCAGCGCTACAGGCAGAAGCTTAGCCTACTATACCACAGTGCTGGCCCTACAAATAAATAAACCTTTAAAAATATTTATTCTGCAGGACCAGTGCTGTGGTGTAGTGGGTAAAGCCGTCACCTGTGGTGCCCACTTCCCTTGTAGGCAATGGTTGGTGTCCTGGCTGTGTCACTTCTGACCCAGCTCCCTATCTAATGCACCTGGGAAAGCAGCTGAGGATAGCCCCAGTGCTTGGGTCCCTGCACCCATATGGGAGACCCAGAAGTTCCTGGCTCCTGGCTTCAGATCTGCCTAGCCCTGGCTGTTGTGGTCATTTGGGGAGTGAACCAGCAGATAGAAGATCTCTCTCTCACACTCTCTCTGTCTCTCTTTTTCTCTCTTCGTAACTCTGCCTTTTAAAAAAGTAAATAAATAAATTTTTAAAAAATATATTTATTTTTATGGCATTGAAGATTTTTTATGATCTGACTCTTGTCTCTGACTTGATCGTCTTTGGTTCCACACACACCACATTCTCCAGCTATAATCTCTTCTACCTATACAGTTTCCTTTGTGTGGATATCTTTGCTCTTAACTATACCCAATAGTCTTGTCCATCCTATAATATGCAGCCCCAGTCTCTCATTTCCCAGAAAACCTACCTGGACTCTTGTCAGTTGCTTCATTCTTATGCTCTAGGCTTGTTATCTCTTTAATGAACTTATAACAGTACATTATAATTGTTTACTTATTGCAACCTTCCCATTGTATGATGAGCTCCAGCAGAGTTGGGTGCAGGACTAACCTTTGTGCTGTCTTTTGGATTTACCCTGCAAACGGTATAAACTTCTTCAGTGAGCACTGGTGTGTGAATGGGGAAGACAGTCAATCCAGAACACAAAGAAAGGCCAATTACATTGAGTGAGATATCGTGTATGTGCTAACACTTTACATTTAAATAGGTGTATATTCACAATCACATTTCTTTAATGAATTAGTTATTATTTCTCTACTATTTCAAATCATATCAGTGGCCTCCCAAATAGCAAGCTTTGATTATAAATATGATTACTGATCTCCTAATAGGTTTGCACTGAAAATGATCCTCATTATATAGTAAGTCAAACATTTTGTTGGAATGAAATCCTAGGTTCAAGTCCCAGCTAGGTCACTAATTGACAGTTCTCCTGCTTAAGTCACTTTACCCATCTGGTATCAGTTTCCTCTTTAGCAAATGAAAGGGAAGGGAAGATGGTATCTCCTACCTTCTAGTGTAAAGATACCTGACTTTCAGTTTCTGTCTCAGTCAGATGACTTACCTCTCTCAACACTGGATCAGTTATTGAATTCAGATTGACAGCGCCTTCATAGGTCAAGTAATAGAACACATTGAGGGCTCGGACAGCCTCTGGTCCTTGCTGTTTGTAGCCAAAAATGAGATCAATCCACTGGTGAAGCTGGCAGGAAACAAATTCACTCTCCAAGGCCTGAAAAAGAGTGTTAATCACATGATTATACTCAATTCCATTTTTAAGACAAAGAGATATATTTAGGGCAAACAAGAAATTTTAATACTAAATTTACTATGAATATGACTTTCAAAAAATAACATTTTCCACCAGAATCTCTTCTCCTTTGTTTATAATTAAAAATTCCTACTAGTACTGGCATGCTAAATTGTAATTACTGCTTCAGGGTTGGTATTTTTTTTTTTTTTAAGATGAGGCAAACTTCAGGGAACACGAGCTGCCATGTCATGATAAACTTCTTCCATCTTTTGCTCTCACTTGTGTGTCCCCAAACCTACTAAATGGGTGAGGTTACAGATACACTCTTGTTTGTGCTTAGTCTTACATATTTATTTGAAAGACAGAGCACCAGAGAGAGAAAGAGACAGAGAGAGAGAGAGAGAGATGTTTCATTTTCTGGCTACTCTCCAAAGGCTCACAACCGTCAAGGCTGGGACAGGCCAAAGGCAGGAGCCTGGAACTCAATCTGGGTCTTCCAAATGGGTGGCAGAGACCCAAGTACTTCAGCCATTCCTTGCTGCCTCCCAAGGTGTGCATGAGCAGGAAGCTGGACAGGAAGCAGAATAGCAGGGACTCAACCAAGCACTCTGCCGTGGGATGTGGGTGTCTCAAACGGAGAACCCACCTCGGAGCCAAACGCCCCCCCACTTCAGGATTCTTACACTGAAGTGTAAGCTCTGGGAAGACCTGGATGGGGACTGTCTTAGTCACGTTTGTAACGCATGGTCTGACAGGTCCTCTAGGTTTCAAAGAAAAGAGGTAAAGCCTACTTTGGGAAAGCAAGTGTGAAAACATTAAAAATATACTTTCTACTTGAAATATTTATAATTTTGCTAGGCTTAAAATACTGTGTTATCTACAACAGTGTAACCAAATTATTTCATTATTTTGATTGAGTTGTTATGCTAACAAATTAGACCTTGTGAACGATACAATACTTTTAAATACTGAATCTCTGTTTTAGGTATTATTTTCAAATCAGACCAAACATTTGATGCTATTAACGTAACAGTGTACAATAAATAATTAATGAACATAACAAGTATCCAGTTAAAATGTTGGGCAAAAGATCCACTTTCTATTTATCATTATATTACCAGTTAGTAGAAAAGTACCTAAAGCACAATAGGAACCAATAAATGTTTGCTAAATCAAATAAAAATACCAGAGTTTAAAAACTGGAGACATATTTCAGAAGGTATTAATCTTTACACCATCTAATATTGTTCAGAGTTATTCCAACATAAAAGTTTAGCATAATGGACCAGTACACTAATAAATAATATTGTTAAAAATCAAAGCACTATGGGCTCTGGCTTCTAGACCCGGTTGCTCCTTTTCCAGTCCAGCTCTCTGCTGTGGCCCAGGAGGGCAATGGAGGATGGCCCAGGGGCTTGGGCGCCTGCACCCATGTAAGAGACCAGGAGAAAGCACCTGGCTCCTGGCTTCGGATCGGTACAGTGCCGGCCGCAGCAGCCACTTGGGGGTGAACCAATGGAAGGAAGACCTTTCTCTCTGTTTCTCTCTCACTGTCTAACTCCACCTGTTAAATAAGTAAAAAAAAAAAAAAAAAAAAAAAAAAAATTTAAAGCACTATCAAACTCTGAACATTAATTAAAAGCATATAAATATACAACTAATAATCTATCTCATCGAAATCAATTCTTACTTGAGGAAAAAGTAATTATTGCAATGTACTTCTGTTGTGGCTTATTGCTACACTATAAATATCATAAGAGATCTGTTGGTTTTAAAACAAAATTGAGGGGCTGGCACTGTGGTGTAGCGGGTAAAGCCGCAGCCTGCAGTGCTGACATCACATCTGGGTGCCAGTTTGAGTCCCAGTTGCTCCACTTCCAATCCAGCTCTCTGCTAAGCATGGCCTGGGAAAACAGCAGAAGATGGTCCAAGTCCTTGGGCCCCTGCACCTGTGTTGGGGACTCAGAGAAAGCTCCTGGCTCCTGGCTTTGGATTGGCACGGCTTTGGCCGTTTTGGCCAATTGGGGAGTGAACCAGCAGATGGAAGACCTCTCTCTCTCTCTCTCTCTCTGCCTCTCCTTCTCTCTCTGTGTAACTCTGACTTTCAAGTAAATAAATAAATCTTAAAAAAAAAAAAAAAAAAAACAACGGGCCGGTACCATGGCTCAATAGGCTAATCCTCCACCTGCGGTGCCGGCACACTGGGTTCTAGTCCCGGTCGGGGCGCTGGGTTCTGTCCCGGTTGCCCCTCTTCCAGTCCAGCTCTCTGCTGCAGCCCGGGAGGGCAGTGGGGGATGGCCCAAGTGCTTGGGCCCTGCACCCGCAAGGGAGACCAGAAGAAGCACCTGGCTCCTGGCTGTGGATCAGCGCAGTGCGCTGGCCACAGCGGCCATTGAGGGGGGTGAACCAATGGAAAAGGAAGACCTTTCTTTCTGTTTCTCTCACTGTCCACTCTGCCTGTCAAAACAAAAACAAAAACAAAAACAAACAAACAAAAAAAACACCTAACTTCTATCACAAGCATCCAATGAGACATAAACCACCTTGTGACAAAAGACATTCCTAATAATTCACAGGTACACACTTGTGTAAATATATGCTGCACTAAAATAAATGTCTATGAGAAAGATGCTTATGGCTAAATACAAATAATATCTCCTTTAATAACATTTAATATGGCTTCACAATATATCACATACTACAAAATGTGAAATATAATTCTATAAATAAAATTCTATGCAGTTCTCAAATTCTAAAGTGTACTTCAAATGAAATATGCATAAAAAAGTAGCTGGTTTCCAATTACAAAATTTACTGTTTTAGACATTCTTTATAAAATTCATTATATTTGCCAGTCTAGTACACAGATAAACAGAACCTAAAACTACTTCATATTTTACTTGAAGTAAGAAAAGAAGAGCTTGTGATAACTTAAAGCAAATTCCTATTTTAAAGACATGAATAAAAAATGAATCTAGAAATCCAGGAACTACTAATTCAAGTTATACACAAAAATGATAACATTTGTTTCATTAACTTAGGCCTTGGGTAGTGATGGGGGGAGTAGGGGGACATGTTTAAACTGACACATAAAAACAGCAATTGTCTTAATTTGTGTGCAGTGCACTCCACACAAAAGCCCTAAATATGTTCAAATTAGAGCAAGCTGCTTGATTGTCACTGCAGTCTCGTGTCACATTAATGCATGACAAACATTAAACCATACACTTAAATGGCAATTTATATCATTTAAATGTTTACTGCCAGACTAGCTCATCACTCATTTAAATGTGACTTTCTGACAGCTAATTTCAGTTAATTTTCTCCAATTCACTTAATTAGAACTTTCAATCAGGGAAGAACTTATATGTATCTTTGGGCTTACATCCTTTTTGGTTGTTGTTCAAAATCCAAGTTAATAAACTGAGGAGAAGCTCTCCTATAACAGATTAGCACATAAAATCTCCGAGTCTACAAAAAAGTGTGCCTGTGTGAAGCAAAGTCACAGTACGTACGCTCAGAAAGACTCTACGCTTATTTATGTGAAGAATACTCTGGCCAGTAGTTTAAATAAAAAACGTTTAGTTCATATACACACACTATTGAAACAATAAAAAAAAAAACTGCATCTAACCTAATTAAAAATTAATGATTTCAAAATTGTTTAATAAGATAAAACAGTCAGGAGTCTCCTGAGTGTCCGTAGTGCTGTGATTTGAGACTATAAAATTCTAGAAGGCTCAGCAAATGATGAAGTACAAATGAATTTTCTCAATATTAAAGCTCTAAGAACTAGGGCAATTTTATTTTATGTGGCATCAAATAAAGAAATGAGTTTTCCTAATGGTTGATTACTTCTTTATGCACATTCAAAATGGTGAAGTTGGTTAGATTTCAATGCTTAAGAGCTTTATATCTTGACACCGCTTCAGAATTCCAAGCAAAAATGCTGAAAGGAAAGATACTGTGCACTCATATACAAACCCACAGGCAGAGATAACCACAGCTCTGAGGTTCAGGTCCTCGCCTTACGTTTTCATAGGTTAATCCTAAAGGGGCTGACCAGGAATTCAGGGAATTACTGGCAGAACTTTTCACAGAGATTGATAAACATAATTTCTTCATGAATAAATAATTAAAAACTAATCTAAAACTTTCATTAACTGGACTCAAACATTTCTTGCAACATCCCAAAGCTTTAAAAAGCAACCCAAAAGAATAACTTGGATGGTTATAAGGGAATTTCAAGAAGTTTTAAAATAATTTCAGAACACAGCCAGTTCAGAACTTTAACATTATTTTGGCATCAGTGAATGCCTGTTACCTAACTGAGGTATACATTAATAAACAAATATAATTACTAAAGACTTGAGAGGAGGGAGAAGGATAAGCAGGAAGAAATTAATGGAAAAAATATGAAACAAAAATAATTCAAACCGGAGTACCCTGGGATTACACTTTATAACTTCTGTTTTTGAGGTTCAAAAACATAAATCATAAAGTCTATCTTAAAAATTCTTTAAAATATTTTAAATATATCTTTAAAAATGCTCTCTCATATGTGTGTATGTATAAACATGTATGCATGTATGTATATGTACACATACACACATATTATATATAAACTTATTTAGCCCTACATTTGTAGTCACCAAAAAAATAAAACCATGCCAGTGGAATGCTAAGTATTTGAAATTTTTCAAAGGCTTCAGGACAGACAGTCCTCATTAAGACTAGAGTTAAATATGGTTTGCAGCTAGGGGACAGTAACATTCTTCCCATGCTGCTCTCAAAGCTAACCAATCAATTGTTAGTACTCCCCTAGCAGGCTGGATACATCATTTACATCCAATGTGTGCTCTGAGTAAAATTTGTAAAAAATAAAATCCACTAAAATGTCCAACACAATACAATAATATTCAACTTATCTAAGTTATTATAAAATAAATCAGTGACTAATGCCCAATTGTTAAGGATCAAATAAGACTATCATATGAAGCCTCACACAAATTGTCAATCTGATCCAGGGGGACTCATATTAGTCTTGACAAACTGTCTTGGGGTTGATATCTGTTTTTTAAATGAGATCTATTAGGCATAGGCTAAAACACTTGAGATATGCTAAAAAGTACAGTATACAGATGTCAAATACAAACACTTATTAGTAACTTTCATTTGTTTGGTCCTCAAACAGAATATCAACAAATTAAAGCTTTAATATTATAAAGACAATAGTAAATTATTCATAAATAGCTGATTTGTGTAGCTCTGTGTCAGAAATAATTATAACATATGCATATGTGTCTAACAACAAATCTCACTGGAAGGACACAATCTATGTTTTCATGAAAGTAACCCATTAAGAAAATGAATTATTTATTGATAAGAATGTTATATAAAATTACTTTTGTCTTCTACAGAGGAGTCAAATAACATGATAATATATAGAAATAAGTATGCTTTTTCCAAAAAACTCTGTTATTTGAGAATAAAAATTTTAAAATAAAAGTCATTAAAATGTATTTAATTAATTTATGCATACTTTAGGTATATTCAAGCAACTTCCTTTGAATTTAAAAAAGTCAAATTTTTTCTAATGTGAAACTTATGTAAAATCATGAAAACTATGTAAAACCATGAAAATGAATTCCTGAATTAATGCTAATATTTATTTATTCTTTTGCTATATGCTCTCATACCACTTCATCAAAAAAAGCAACTAAATAAAAACCAGCAATACAAACTATTTTATTTAAAAATCAATAAAAAGGATCAAATATTACTTACAAAACCTTAAGTACAGAGATAACAGTGTAACCAGAAGGCTAGAGGACTATACTGCCCAGATAAGCAATTCCGCACACCCATACTGCTACTTCCACCCTAGGGCTTCTAGAAGGCCTGATTCAGTGAGTTACAAAACGTCATAGCTGTAAGTTTCAAATAAGAAAACAAGAATCTCTGATTAATAATCTAGGCTAGATTAACATTTAATTCTAAGATGCATTCAATCATGTTTTTAATGAAAAGTTAGTTTTGTACAATTTTAATTGAATTTCTAATTAAGAGTGTAGATAGCAGTATGTTTTAAAGAACTTAATGTTTGGATTGGCAAAAAGGTAACACACCACCAAATTATAAACTTTGAATTTTAAGTATTTTTCATTTTAAATACACGTAATTCAGCCTTCTTCCTACACATACACAAACACACACACACAGATTTAAAATGAACTAGTCTGTTATGTTTGCATGTGCTGGATTTCAAACACTAGTGGTAATGTTTCCTTAACATTGATATATGACCTTTGTAATTTACATTGAAGAAAGCTGTTTTTTTCAGCCTAATTAGAACTGTTTCAAATTTTCTTGCTAAATATATGATATAAAGTCCTTTCAACTTTTTTATTCTAGAGTTTCTTTCCATGTCAACTTTGTTCCAATCAAAATATGCTTTGAATTAAATGATTTTGATTGAATACGTGGATCGCATTTCACTTCTAAGATTTAAAGTCCAAAAAGGAAAAGTTTAGCCTGTTCAAACAAAGCAAGAGCAGCCACTTTGCGGAAAGCTATTCACATTTAAGAAGACTGACAAATTGTTTGTGTGCACCATTAGGTCTAGTTTCTGCAATAGTTGCCAGATTTCCTGTCCCTCTAATAAGATACATTAACCCCTTAAATGCTGGCTCTGAATTGCTAGGTGAATCAGAGTACTTTTTAATTTTTAATGTACCTATAATTTTCTTTCTTGAAATAAATCCAAAGAAAAGAAAATTCGTTGTTAACTATTTTGTACCAAATTTCCAAACAATAAATGTCACCAAAAACAAACAAACAAAACCCAACACTTTTTTTTTTTCATATTGGACTGGTACAAATTTAGGGTGCAAATATGCTTTCCAAATGAGATTTGCCAGAAGTGACAAATTCAGATGAATCCTCATTTTTTAAAAAGATGCATTGATTTAAGCTATTGAAGGGTTACTTTTTCAGGTTGAGACACAACAGTGGAGATAATGACATATATAATGAATGATAATCAGTTCACAATAAGTTTCTACCATACTGCCTTTGAAATATCACAATGCTTCAGAGTTTGCATGTTTGCCTAAATGTAAATATATAACAAAAATGTGAAACAAGTTTACATTATCTACAAAGAAAAGGTGTGTGAGGCTGAGACATGAAGATCAGTGGGTCAAGAAAGCCAACGCAGGGGAGGAGGAACTGGATGATCAAAGAGATAGAGAAAAAGGTTGCAGGATGCTAAAAATAAAAATGACAGATCAGAGTCTTAAAAAATGAAATTTAGTCAAGGTACAGCACAGTGAAGTTCAGTCTGAAAAGCAGATAGAGAAATCACTCTGAGGAGTTCTGCACTTCTAAACTGCCCTTGAACTGTTGGGCAGCTGAGAGATTTTGGAGCAGGCCGTGCAAAGCTCATTTCCCCATTTGTATCATTGCTGAAGAAAAGTGCGAGTCAGGATCATATCTGGATAGAACCATCAAGCAGGAGAGCATCTTTTGGCCGGCGAATCATTCTGTCGACGATTGTTATTGTGTAGTTTTAAATGGACTAGTCAACCAGCTGTTATATATTTTACACACTGAAGGCCATGTTTCCTTTGAAATTCATAGTTTTAATCTCAACTGAAGTCTGTATTGCTGTGTGCCAAGATCAAAAGGATTAGGCAAACTTGTACAATTACCCTCCTTTTCAGGGAGATGGCTTTTTTTTTTTTTTTTAATGTTTAAAATACTCCTGAATGCTGACATTTTATCCAACTATTTTCTTTAGAACTACAGAACATTAAAACATTTAATTAACATTTCAACCTTAGGTCACTCTTAATCTAAAAATCTAGGAATTCATAATTTACAGATATGCTAAACTCGTTACAGTATAATACACATAGGGATATGGAGTCTTTGAAAAATTCTAGTTTTAGAAAGGATGGGGAACAACTGTACTATTTCTTTTACTTGCTTGTATTTTGGTTGCCTTTGTTCAGAAAACAATTCAGAGCTTACAACAATTCATCCGAAGCAAGATAAATGTAACAAAAGGGATGCAAGGTAATGAAGAAATAAGGACAGGAGGAGATATCACACAAAGCTCAAGACATGAAATTGCAGAGACTCGTTAGAGGTGAGCTGTGTATTTGGTGCTAAGCTTTCCAGCAGGCAACATAAAGAAACACGAACAATTACAAGAGTCAAAAGTGATCATAATGTAAAAATAAACCAGATGGCCTAGAAAAACACATTATTTCTATTCCTGAGATAAGAAATTCCTCCCTTGGCAATATGATGGAATCCAGGTATGTGACTCTAAGAGGAACTGGGATAGATTTAAAGTATCGACAAATGGAGAGACTACGCGCTCTTTGGGCAATCTCACATAAACATTTTTTTTAGGAAGGCTTTGAACAGTAGGTTCTAGATTCATGGAAAGCACTTGGAATGCAGCCATTTTATTTTGCCAGTTAAATGCAGAGATACATCCTTCGACAACAGGTAAACTGGGTCGCAGAACTAATAATGTCTTGAAAATGTGAGGAACATAAGAAAGATACAAGCGTCTATGGAAGGCAGACCTATCTTCACTTGGAAGGGCTAGGGGTATATCTTAAGACAGGTTCAGGATTTTGGATAAACTTTCCCACAGAGATATATATGGAACAAAAGCTTCCAAATGCCAAACATGTTGATGCCCCAAAGGTTAGGAACACTAAAATGTTTAAATCAGATATATTAAATGGTTAACTCTTTAAAAAATTAAAGTACCACTAAAAAACTAATACTGAGAATTCTACATTGCTGTTATGCTCTATAAGACAAACTAGTTAAAAATATAGGCTGAAATAATTAAATTATTAATCTAAAGTCTCAATTATCCACATAGGTACAGAATAAAGAATAGGTTTCCACTTTGACAACCATCAAAAACGTATTAGTTTGCTATATGAACTCCTAGAGGTTTTATAGTCAGTTACAAAAGGAAGAAAAACAAAATCTAAAAAATTTAATCTCTTCCCATTTGCTTATCCACACAGATCTGATAAATACTAACAGTCTCCTGCCTTTGAAGATGGCCAGACCAGAATCTCTACTTGTTGCCAGATGTAGTTTAATCCCCTGGGGACTCCAGACAAAAACAAGGAGCTGTCTGCATGATTCCCTAAACTGACTGCCATGAACTTCTACTGGCAAATTAAAATCCTTGGCAAAATAGAAGAATTAGTAGAGCATCACTCCCAAGAATACACAATTAAAAAAAAAAAAAACTTGAATTAAAGAATGCAAAAGTTGCTGAATATTTTTAAAGCACTAATAAATTCAGCCAGAGAATTAAATCACACCCGCAGTTCCTTTGTGTATGCAGCAGCGTACATGAGCGTTATGTAGGACCAAAAGTCTTCTGCAACTTTTGATCAATATCAGCAAGCCTCCTATCCATGCACGAACACTTATCGAAGGCTACCATGGGTCCCGTTCTGAGCTAGATTCTGAGATGAGATGTCCCTGAGACCAGGCAGAAGGCCAGCGCTAAGATGACCAGAATAGTCTAGGTGAAAGGTACTGGATGCCTCAATCAAGAAAATAGCAGCAGGAGTGAAGAGGGGGGCCAGATTTCAAAAGACTTAAGATCTACATTCTTGGAGCAACCAGTGTGAGGCGCGAAAGAAAAGGAATTCAGGGTGTCATCCAGGTTTCAAGTTTAGACCTTAAACATATTACAGTAGAAACAGTATATACATGGTAGATTAGCTGAGTTTTAAACTTAACATTATTGCTTTAGACTTTTCCCTTATAGACTTGACATCATTTCTAAGCCTTTATTTTGAATCTAAGGCTGAACACTAGAAGTTCGTACAGACGGGTGGACATTCAGTGCAGTGGCTAAGATGACACTCAGTATGCCTGCATCTCTCTCATCAGAGCACCTGGTCTGGAATTCCAGCTCTGCTCCTGATGCCAGTTTTCTGCTAAGGGGCATCCTGAGAGGTTGCACGTTACGGGTCAAGTAGTTGGCTCCTTGCCATTCACATGGGCGACCAGGAATGGGTTCCTGGCTCCTGGCTTTGGCCTGGCACAGCCCTGGCTCTTGCAAGCATTTGTGGAGTGAACCAGCAGACAGAAGATCCTTTCCTCTCTGTCTCTGGCTCTCTCCAGCTCTTTATATATATTTTTAAAAGTCTATTATTTGAGTATTAAAATATAACAAAATGGGGGCTGGTGCTGTGCCATAGTAGGTTAAGCCTCTGCCTGTGGTGCTGGCATTCCATATGGGCACTGGTTTGTGTCTCGGCTACTCCTTTTCCAATCCAACTCTCTGCTATGGACTGGGAAAACAGCAGAAGACAGCTCAAGTGCTTGGGCCCCTATATCTGCATGGGAGACACAGAGGAAGCTCCTGGTTCCTGGCTTTAGATCGGCCCGGCTCCAGTTGTTGCAGCCATTTGGGGAGTGAACCAGCAGATGAAGACCTTTCTCTCTGTCTCTCCCTCTCTCTGTGTCTGTAACTCTCTCTCTCAAATGAATAAAAGATTATTAAGTACATATATATATATATATATAACAAAAATACATTCATGCTCAATAGTGTAATGTTTGAACTAAAAAAATTCTAAGAAACAAAACAGCCACTAAAACTTTATACCAATTCAGACCAATAGAAATATATGCAAACCACCTATGTAATTCATACAAAAAATGTACAGGAATGAAATGGACTTTTTAGCCCTTGTTCATACTCCTGTGGAAATGTGGTCGTCCTACTTTTTACTTGTTGAATATTATGGTTAATGGTGAATTAAGCCTGTGGTTATAGAGTAGATTAATACTATATCTTTGCAAAAATTAATGAAAAGATGGGAGGGGGTTGAAGGAGAGAGTATGACAGGGAGGGGAGCATGGTTATCTTCTTAGAACTGAAACTGTGAAATACATGAAATCTGTTCTCTTTATATTAATAACAATTTTTTAAAAACATGAAAAAACCAAAAATTTCTATTAGCCACACTTTTCAGAAGATGCTGAGGTTGGCAGATTTTAGTCCTTTTACTTTTATTGTTAAAGAGGTCATCCCTGATCATCTTTTAAATGCTAGCACATTTCTACAGAGATCTCTAAGTATTTGAAGAACGTCCATAGCTTAGCACTTGGTCTGTATCACACTCAAAGACACTTTTGTTGTTGTCCTAGGGTGTACCATTCTTCAGGTAAAATCCACTTTAGTAATATATAAAATCAAGAATATGAAAAACCTTTCAGTATATAATCAAATCAATGTTCAATTATTTTATGTTAAGTCTTAGAAATCTGGCAGGCATTTTTGTACTTAACTTGCAGAGCACGTCTCAGTACAGACTAATAACATACTGTGTATATACTGTTAGTGACCAACAGCTACATGGGACTAGTAGCTATACACTGGACAATGTGATACTTTATTCAGTTCCAAATAATCTTCGTCAAGGTTTAGACGTAAGATAGAAAGCAACAGTTAATATTTCACACTTTTTTATTTTTATTTTTTTATTTTTGACAGGCAGAGTGGACAGTGAGAGAGACAGAGAGAAATGTCTTCCTTTGCCGTTGGTTCACCCTCCAATGGCCGCCGCGGCCAGCGCACTGCGGCTGGTGCACCGCGCTGATCCGAAGGCAGGAGCCAGGTGCTTCTCCTGGTCTCCCATGGGGTGCAGGGCCCAAGCACTTGGGCCATCCTCCACTGCACTCCTGGGCCATAACAGAGAGCTGGCCTGGAAGAGGGACAACTGGGACAGAACCGGCGCCCTGACCGGGACTAGAACCCGGTATGCCGGCGCCACTAGGCGGAGGATTAGCCTGTAAAACCATTTCTCCAACAGAAAGTAAAGATAAACCTGATACACTTTACAAAGTACAAAGTACTCATCAGACTAAAATGACCTTCAACAGAGTTTTGAAGAGGTCATTACAATTCTTAGCGCCATGAAGAATGGATACACCTCAGCACACGACAGCATACATAGTTTCAAAAATGATAAAGACAGAGTGTTCTTTGCAAACACTTATATACCTCTGCAGAAACGTGGCAGCACTCAAAAGACTATGATTACCCTCTTTAACAGTAAAAGTAGGGGCTGGTGCTGTGGCGTAATAGGCTAAGCCTCGGTATCCCCTATGGACACCAGTTCATGTCCCGGCTGCTCCTTTCTCCAGCTCTCTGCTGTGGCTAGAGAAAGCACTAAAAGATGGCCCAAGTGCTTGGGCCCCTGCACCTGCATGGGAGACCTGGAAGCAGCTCCTGGCTCCTGGCTTCTGATCAGCCCAGCTCACACCATTGTGGCAATCTGGGGAATAAACCAGTACATGGAAGATCTTTCTCTCTGTGTCTAACCAATCTGTTGAGTACTCCACCTCTCAAACTAAAAAAGAAAAAAAAAAAGAAATAGGAAAAAAAGAAAAAAACCTTTAAAAAAAAAACCTATAAGAGGGCTAAAATCTACCAACTGAAGTATCTTCTATAAACTTTCCATCTTGGGAAGTCCTTGGCTAGAATTCTTACATATTGGCTGCTCAATTCCATCAGCCATGAACTGAAAAAACTAGGAGATGGGGGCTAGCATTGTGAGGTAGTGGGTTCAGCTGCCGTTTCAGATGCCAGTATACCGTATCAGAGTGCTGGTCCAAGTCCCAGCTACTTCGCTTTTGAATCAACTCTCTACTAATGTGCCTGGGAGGCAGCAAATGATGGCTAAGGAGTCCCTGCCACCTATGTAGAAGACTCGATGGAGTTCCTGACTCCTGGCTTGAGCCTTCCCAGCCCTTGCTGTTGTAGCCATTTGGGGAGTGAATCAATGGATAGACCTGTATGTCTGTCTCTCTCTGTGCCTTTCAAATAAATGGTTTTTTAAATTTATTTATTTAGTGGGAAGACAGAGCAACAGAGAGAGAGAGAGAGAGAGAGAGAGCAAGAGGGAGAAAGATTTTGATTGATTGTTTATCTACTGGCTCACTCCCCAAGTTGTCTACAACAGCCAGTGTGGTGCCAAGTTGAAGCCAGGAACCAGGAACTCCATTAGGGTGTGACATCCATTGCAGGGACTCAAGAACTGAGCCATCCTCTGCTGACTCCCAGGATGCACATCAACAGGAACCTGGATAGGAAGCAAAGTAGCCTGGACTCGAACCAGGTGCTTAAATATTAGATGCAGGCATCCTAAGCAGTGGCTTAACTTGCTGGGCCACGATGCCCACCTCCTTTTAAAAAAATGTTTATTTATTTAAAAAGAAGAGGTACTGAGAGAGTGGAGTTATCTTAAGATTTATTTTTATTTATTTGAAAGGCAGAGTGACAGAGAGAAGGACACATACACACAAAGGTATAGACACAGATAGAGGGGAGAGAGAAAAACCTTCCATCTGCAGGTTCATTCCCAAATGGCTGCAACAGCCTGGGCTGGGTCAGGCCAAAACCAGAGGCCAGTCTCCCATGTGGGTGGCAGGGACTCAAGAACTCAGGCCATCCTCTGCTGCCTCCCAGGTACACTAGCAGGGAGATGGAAGGTAGTGTGGACCCAGCACAGCTCTCTGATATGGGACACAGGAATTCCAAATGGCAGCTTACTTAACCCACTGAGCCACAATGCCCACCCCCAGTAGATACCATAACATCTATAATAACACAGTACAGTCCTGTAAATCATGGTAAATTGTGGATCTGATTTTGAACTATCAATGATAAATTCATAAGGTCAGTCTGAGTTATTTTTACAATACCACAAACACATCAGCAATATGAGATCAACAATATAAACTTTAAAGATTTAAGTAGATTTGTTATTTGTTTCTTTACTTCCCCCCTTTTACTGCTTAACTTTCTCCTTTTTCTGTTCCAGGCCTGCTGCTGAAAATGTTTTTGCTAAGATCATTAACTGCCTGACTCTAGTGGATGTCTATCTTGTCCACTTCACCTCTCTGATTCTGGTGTTTATGTCTTATGTCTGTTCTCTACCTTGATATCCTCTCGCTAGACTCTCTTCCTACATTTCTGATTCCTGCTCATTTTATCAGTGCAGGGTCTTTTGCTCTGTTTGTTCTTGTGATCCAGTCCTAGGCCCTCTGTTTCTGATACAACCAAGGCGAGGTGAGCCGAACTCCAGCTACCTCCGTCGACAATGATTACTCTCTCCAGAATTGCAAATCCAAAATCTCAGCTACTTTTTTCTGGGTACATGTGACAACTCAGTGAGTCAGAAACCAAATGAATGACTTTTCCTCTTACACTTGTTTCTGTTCTTGCTTTTTTGGTTATGGACTGGGTCTTGGTAGTCAGCCACGTCAGCAATGTGGCAGTCATCCTGATGTCTCCTTTTTCCTCTCCTCCTCCTCCAATAAAACCTTATCTAGTCAGAAATAAGCCTCCCAAACACCTTCCAGTTCATTGTTCCTTCTCCCTCCACTGTGACTATCTTTGGTTGTATGCTTCATTATTTCTTGGTTCAATTATTCTGACTGTATCAAAACTGTTCTCTTTATCTTTAAAATACTTCTCCCTTCAATGCTTCTTCCATACTAACTGCTCTCTAAAAGTCAAGTCTCTGCTTTCCTCAAAATTCTTAGTGGTTTTCCTTTCTCTAAAGCGGTGGATCTCCAACTTGAACATGCCCAAAATCACCTGGAGAGCTTCATAAAACACAGGTGCTGGGCTCTCTCCCACAGCTTTTCTGTTTCAGTAGATCAGGGACAATACCCACAAATTTGCCCTTACCACATGATCTCAGGTGATACTGACGCAGCTGGCCCAGGAGTCACCTTTTGAGTACTGTTTCCCCAAAAGAAAACAGTCCACACTACTTACAGGGATTCATCAAATAATCTGCCTCCAGCCATGTCTTTCCATACACCACCCCCACCTCTACCAGCCATGTATTGCATTCTACCATGTGAATTAACTCATATACCGTACACCATGGCTTCTCAATCATCTTCTGGCCTGGTTTCTTACACCTACAATGACTTTTTCATCATCTTGCTCCCTTCCTGTCAAATTCCTACTCATTCTTTTTTTTTAAATTATTTATTATTTGAAACTGAGAAAGAGACAGAGAGAGACCTTCCATCTACTGGTTCACTCCCTATATGACCATGACAGCTAGGACTAGGCCAAGCTGAAGCTGGGAGCCGGGAACTCAATCTCTATCTCCCACATGGCTGACAAGGAACCAAGTACTTGGGCCATCACCTGCTGCCTCCCAGAATGCACATGGACAGTAAGCAGGAATTGGAAGCACATCTGGAATGTGAACCCAGTTACTGTGATGTGGGATCCAAGCGTCCCAAGTGGCGTCTTAACCGTTAAGAACCAAGTGTCTGCCCCACTCCTATTTTCAAAAACTAAGATAAAATGTGGGTTCCTCTGTCAAGTCTTTCTCAACTTTCCTAAGAAGTAGAACAAGGCACATACAGCACTGGGACACAGTACTGTATGTATTATTTGCTATGCTACATTATATTTATCACAAGTTATACACTTGCATAGTTCAAAAAGTTTGTGGAAAAACTGAAGGATGAATTTTGAAATCCATGCATGGTTTTTCCATAATGCACATCTTCCATGAGCTTCTGAAGATCCCTTGCAAGCATGGATTTCAAAACTTAATGCATAAAAAGTTTATAGACACAAGCTTACCTTTTTAATCTATTTTCAATGAAGTGCTGGAGTACCATCATTTATTAGTTCAGTTTTTAATTTATTGTACATTCTCTAAACAATAAACTTCAAAAATGTAGGTATGACTAATATACGGTAGGCACTCACAAAGTATTTTCTGAATGAATATATCACTTAATCTACTTCTCTAATTAGTTACTGTCATGTCTGTCTGCCCTTCATAACGACAGCCCCAAAGGCCAGGTGTCATATTCTTCCAATTTTGTGATCAGAGACCTAATTATCCAGGAGGCCCTTAGTAAGGGTCTGCTGAATGAATGAATGGCACTGAAGAAATTCTTCTGATTTAGCATAAATCAATATCTATGCTGAGGGACTATGATTTTAAAGCAGTGTATGAGAACCATGAAACTGACCACAGAAACTTGATCCAGTTGATATACTACTAGTTCAACAAAATTATAGAAAATGTGAAGAATTTCAGTGATCAGACAGTTGCAAATTGGATGTCTGAATTTTGTTAACCATTCAAATTTGAGGTAGGATGATTACATGGGAAGATGGAAAATGAAGTGGATATTAAAGTATCATCTTTCAAAGTTTTATTTCTTCTTCAACGAAGTCCAAAAAAGGAATGCAAATAGTAGCCAGAAAATACTTGACAAAAGCTCTAGAAAGACAATGCATTATGGAAGGAAAATGCATCTGGGATCCACTTGGGGGAAATTCACTGACCAGTTAAAAAAAAAATAATAATAATATGATAACAGCAGCACTTAATATTTAGTGAGTGCTTCTGATGTGCCCAGCTTGATGCTACATGTTTTACATGGATTGTTTTATTTCATCTTCACAATAAGCACTACATTTTTAAAAGCTGTTTTACAAATGAAGCTAAGAATGCTTAAGTAAATTGCCTGATGTCACACAGCTAGTAAATGTCAGAGTTGCAACCTGAACCCAGGTCTGGCTGACTCCTAAGCCATGTTATTAACCAGTACACATCCTTCAAAAAAAGTTCTGACGTAAAATGGGAAGTGCCAAGGCTGCATTATGGAAATTCAAAAATAAGAAACCATTCCACACTAAGAATTATTTTTAATGGCTTTTACATGTATTATTTAGAAATAATAAGTACTGCTGAGTTTATAGGGGCTTGACAGGTTTCACTGTTCTTTCAATTGTTTGTTGCTTTAACATGCATCTTTCTAAAGACTAACGCTTGCACCTTGCATTACAGTTTATTTTTCTGTCTTCCTCACTAGAAATATGAATTTATGGAAGGCATATATTATATCTGTATCCTTAGAATTTAGTGCATGGTAGACACTCAATAAATATTTATATTCAACTCAATAAGAAATTTACACTTTAGGTCTTTTCTAGTTAATTTAATTGTGTATTCAGTAGGAGATTTTAAAATCAAAAATTAAAACATAAAATCTTTATGTAAAACAGAGAATACTAACATACTGTTAGTTGTTACAAAGACTTGGTCAAGAAGAAATTCATTAAACAAAAAACTATTTCAGTTAAGAATTAACACCAAGACTTCATTCTACTAATTTTTGAACATCCACAGATGTTTGCAACTAATCTGATTTCATGTATTTTAATTTCTGTATTTTAACACATGAACTGATTTCTTTACAAAGTATCTCTTAATCCCTAATAAAAATTTTCATCTAACTAATAATCAACTGTTTATGTGTTTTTGTTGATTTATGAAAAATGTTTTAAATATTTTCATATGTAACACTGTTTGCCTAAATTACTCAGGGTTCTGATTACATGTCTTTTATTTTTTTAAAGGTATATCACAAATAGTATTCACTTTCATGATTCTAATATCTCTTGAATGATATTGATATTATTTTATTATAACTTATCATCATTAATGATATTAAAGGCATTTGATAAATGCTTTTAAATTAAAATACTATAACTGATAAGAAACAACAATGTCAAAGCAATAAATTCATTTGAAAAAAATTAAGCTTTTCAGCCAACCCTTATTATACAGCTGGTAAGACACACTAGAGTACCGTAAAAGCAGAGTCAGAATCACTACCTTTATTAGGTTAGGAGAACTGGATGAAAGACATAAATATATTCATTCTGAAATCACCATTTTCCTCCTTTGTTGTTCAAAAATATTACTCTTCTTCGTAGGAGGGCTACCACTGGGCTAACTATAACTCAAAAGATGCAGTTACAAGGCCAGAATGCATCAAATATACCAACAGCAATATCAGCATTTAAATTTTTCTTAAATGTCTAGGTGAAAAGATAAACAGCATGGCAAGAGTTAATTGAAACATTCCTGTTGTAGAATAACTGCCTGGAGGAGAGGGGGCTGGGAGAGGGTGGGAGGAGGGAGCTGGGCAGAGGGATGCAGAGTTAATCAGGGAGCAAATCCAAAGCCAGGCATGGATAGGCCTCACTAATGAGCCTCAAGTACCCTGCAGTGGTTTTCAAACTTAACTGGCTTCAAACGATGCCACCCCGTGACAGAATGCAGCTAGCCATAAGAGGAGGGTGATTAGAATAAATGACTGGAGTAATTAACTCTGATGTGAAACCACCTGATTGGAAAAGAGAAGCCAAGAGCTATTTAGCTGATGGTCCTCCAGTAGAAAAAGGAAGCTTTCCCTTTCTCTTGTGTGGGTGTTCAGTTAGAACTCAACTCTTTCAAGTAGGTATTTGGTAGCACTAATGAAAAGCAGCTTTCATTCAAGGGCCTCTCAAGGGCCTTCCCATTCATTTTGAAAGGGGAAGAAAATAAAAGCTTCAAAGTAGAACTAATTTACTTTACTCCCCTACCTCTTAGTGAATTTTGCATTAGTGAAGTCTGCACTAGTATTTATGCTCGCAATCTACCTTCAAATAATGTCATCAAATACTAAAAAATCTTATTTATGGAATAATCAGCTATGGATGGAAATTTTAAAATATTTTAAATTTTCCTTCCTTTAAACATGTTTTATTCAGAGAACTTTACACATCTAATAATTGTTATCAGTTACAATGCCTCTCTTATAAGTGCCACTGGAATCATTCTTCCTACAGGAAGATACTTTAGAGGAAGGGAGAGGGGTGAAAGGTATGAACAGGGTGCACTTGTTTCTAAAGAAAAACAAAAGAAGAAGGTTGAGGTATGGAAAGAAAGAATGCATATTTTTTCAAAAGGACAGCTTTCTTACAGTACAAACTGAGCCAAAGAACCCGCAACCCGCTCGCTTGGGCCTGGTTTATTTTATAGAGAGAGGAATTACAAAGACTTGGGGGCATTACTACCTGCTGTTCTACAAGTACTCATCAATTCATTGGGCCAATGCTGTTCTGTACCTGCTGAGTTAATGTTCCTGCACAACCCCTCCTCCCTAACAGGTTCACAAGCTGCCCAGCAACAACCATGGTGTAGTAGCACATGTAACTTAGCAAATGTTTATGCCTAAACTCGGATTTATTTGACAGCTTTACACCTTTGGGCATGATATAATTAAATGTTTTGACAGCTAAACAAAAACTGTATAAATTTAAAAGCTATTAGGAGCTCAGCATCTAGAATCAAAATGAAGTAATTTGCTTATACCCCAAGCCACTTTTAGCAATTCACTCCAATAAAAAGCATAAGGCGAGGGATAAATGTCTCTCCAAATATTTTAGCTAATTCTCTCATATTCCATGATGAATACTCTCCTTAGAAATATTAATAATGAATTTAGCATCAGCAAAGTCAACATAAACATATTTAAGATTACAAATACAGACCCAAACTCTATCTTTGGGTAGTTTCTATAACTTTAGAAATAGCAGTATTAAAAAGGCACAGGCAAAGAAATAATGTATGATTTTTGAAGACCTGCATGTGCTACTTAAAAAGATGTAAAGCAACACAAGGGGAGTGAGTGGTCCTTCAAAGTCACCCATTACTAACTCGTTTGCCCAGGGTGCCAGGTCCAGGTTTCCACAGGCCTCTGCGCTCTTGTGATTCTGAGGCCTCAGCCTTCACTTTGTGTGGAAGGGAGGAATCATCACACCTGTGAATTCACAGCTTACCTTAAGAAAAACCCCTGGTTCACTGAGCTCCACAAAATGCTCCACTTTAAATGTGGATGTGAAAAGTTATTTAAAAACAAACAAACAAAAAACCCGAAAGGTTCACTTTCACCTAACACACAGCATCAGATATCATGCCGGACAGCATGTAGAGAGCACCGGTTTATGGGTTTACGGTTCAACAAAAGAGGTATATGTAAACAGTGTCTAAGAACGACTACTGAAGCATTTGGACTCTATCAATACATTAAAAACACTTAAAGTTCATTTTCCTTATGTAATGATCTTGGGAGAGACTATTCCTACTAAAGGTAACAATGCTCAGTTGTTTATTTAAAAAAACAAATCACTAAAATGTTTGAAAACCAGTCCACTTTCCATGTGGTGTTTATATTTCACTTAATCATCCTTCTTGGAAAGGCTGCCCTAAAGGAAGAAAACACTGAGAACTAAATTCTGTTTAACTTACACATGCTGATGTCAAGTAATTTAAAAAACATATTCTAAAAAGAGCTTCTTATGTACACAGCTCAAAACATTACTGCATTATCTAATTGTTCTCTTCCTCTCACTTGTGTTAACAGGACAGATCTATTTTGTGTATCGTATTTGGTTTCTCTGGCACACAGCCTGAAAAAAGATGAAACTTTTTCAAGTGTTCAGATATCTGATGGTGTGTAGTCTGTGGGAACAGTGAGAGACTGGGGACTTAGAAACTACCGGTTCTAATCCAGCGACTTTTTTTTTTAAATAAATGAACCTTGAATCAGACCACTTACACACTAGTTGTGAGGCTCAGTAGTTCTAGTAGTCGAATAGGTATTCAAAGACTCTGAGGGGCCAGCGCTGTGGTGCAGTAGGTTAATCCTCCGCCTGCAGCACCTGCATCCCATATTGGGCACCGGTTCTAGTCCCGGCTGCGCCTCTTCCCATCCAGCTCTCTGCTATGGCCTGGGAAAGCAGTGGAGGATGGCCCAGGTCCTTGGGCCCCTGCACCCACATGGGAGACCCAGAGGAGGCTCCTGGCTCCTGGCTTCGGATTGGCATAGCTCCAGCCATTGCAGCCACTTGGGGAGTGAACCAGTGGACGTTAAGACCTTTCTCTCTGTCTCTCCCTCTCACTGTCTGTAACTCTACCTCTCAAATTAAAAAAAATCTTTTAAAAAAGACTCTGAATTTTGGACCAAAAGGTAAATATTACTAGGTGTAAAATCAGAAATCAATGACCTTAAAATACTATGTATCAGGAGGAGCAGGTGTTGTGGTCCAGTGGGTGCAGCTGTAGTTTGAGATGCCTGCAACCTGTATTAGAGTGTTTGGATCAGGTACCTGCTACTCTGTGCTTCCAAACCAGCTTCCTGCTAATGCACCTGGGAGGCAGGGGGTGATGGCCCAAGTACTTGCTTCCTGCCACTCATGGGGGCGGAGACCCAGATAGAGCTTTTGGTTCTGGCTTCAGTCTTGCTTAGCCCTAGCTACTGCGGACATTTGGGGAGTGAACCAGTGGGTGGAAGATATCTCTCTTTCCCTCCCTCCCTTTTTCTCTCCTTCTCTTCTTACTGCCCTTCCCCCTACTCTGTGTCTGTGGCTGTATTTGTGTCTCCCTGTAAGCCTTTCAAATAAATAAATGAATCTTAAAAAAAAACTCTACATATTAAAGCAGTCTTTTTCTTAAGAAATATTACCTCAGTGTCTTTTTATTATTTCATTATTACTCCTCTCTGTGGAGAACATATTTTGAAAACTATTACCAGATAATCAAATGTTATTAAATATATTTGACAAAATATGTTTATTCCTGGGGCAGACATTTGGTGTAGCAGTCTTGAGATGCCCATATATCATACTGAAGGGCCTTGGTTTGAGTCATAACTCTATTCTAAATTCCAATTTTCTGCTGATGCATGCTCTTGGAGGTACCAGTGATGATGGTTCACAGAGCTGGGAGTTTGTCACCAATGTACAAGACCCAGAAGAAGTTCCCAACTCTTGGCTTTAGCCTGGGCCACTCCTGACTTTTGCAGGCATTTGAGGAGTGCATCAGTGGATTAAAGATCTCTCTGTCACTCTGTCTCTGTCTCTCTCTCACACTCCTGCCTCACCCAACCCTCAATGTGTCTCTGCCTTCCAAAGAAAACAAAAATTAAAAAATATTCATAAATGCAGAATCTATATGTAAAATTTTTCCCCATTTTTGCCAGACCTTCCAGCTGAAAGAACAACCAGTAGCGCTGGCCTGACATAATTTAGCTAAAAGCAGAGGAACCAGAATCCAGTCCATGTTGATTTTTTATAGGTAAAGGTGTTGTGTGCAGAATCGTTAGAACTTGCTTTAGCAGCTCTAGGGATTCAATCACCTCTGGCTGAGATCCACTGAACATATTAGGACTGACAAAACAGGTTAATTTTATGTACTGCCAAGAAATAGAAACAGCTAGAAAATAACACAATGCTTTCTTGTGTAGAATGTTAATTCTTATGCTACATGGAAGTTAGCCTTCGAAATTCTTTGACACAGATTTTATGTATTATACATAAAGAAGAAAATGTAAATAAAAAAATCAGTTACTTGTAAAACCTTTCATAGCCTAACTCTTCTGAAATTGCTTCCTGATAGATGTTGATACCCATGATTTTCCACAAAATATTGTCCCCCATGCCATTAAGAGCATCACTAAGGCAGCATTTAAGAGTCTTTTTCACAATTATCTCTCAAATTTTCTTCCTAGTCCCATGCTACAAATTTTGATGCTGACATTTTCTTGATCTTTTTGATGACCTTGTACTTGTCCCTAGTGCTGTCACTGAGTGCCTTCCTCTTGACCACTTCCAGCCTCTTCTGGTTGGATTCTATCTTAATACTGCCACTGTGACAACTCTATCTTAAAATTTATCAACACATTATAAAATGACGTTTAGTGGAAGGCATCTTGGCAATTTCTTAAAAAATTAACCACTATCTTACCACCAATTATACTCCTTGGTATTTACCCAAATGAAACAGTAACTTATATCCACACAAAATCCTATACATGAATACTTACAGAAGTTTTACGCATAATCAGTAAAACTTAGAAGCAACCAAGACATTTTTAAATAGGTGAATTAATAAACTATGTAACAGTCACATAATAGAACATTGTTCCATTGTCGAAAAAAATTAGACATGTTAAAAACATGGAGAGTGGGGCTGGTGTTATGGTGCACCAGGTTAAGCCATTCCCTCTAACCAGCATCCCCTATAAGTGCAAGTTCAAGTCTTGGCTGCTCCACTTCTGATCAATCTCCCTGTTAATGTGTCTGGGAAAGTATTGCAAGATGGCCCCTGCCACCTATATGGGAGACCAAGATGGAGTTCAGGCTCCTGGCTTCGGCCTGCCCCAATACAGTCGCAGCCATTTGGGAGTAAACCAGTGGATAGGAGACCCTCCCCCCTTCCGTCCCTCTCTCTATAACTCTATTTTTCAAATAAATACATCAATCTTTAAAAAAAAAAAAAGAGGAAGAAACTTAAGCACATACTGCTGAAGGAAAGAAGCCAATCTGAAATGGCTATATACTGTATGATTCCAAATACATGATAGAGCAAAAAGGCATAACCATGGAGACAATAAGAACAGTGGTTCCCAGGCAGAGGCTGTAGAGGCCTGGGGAAGAAATTATGAACAAGCGGAACACAGGGAATTCTCAGGGCACTGAAACTACTTTGCATGAGACTTGGGATGCACACATGCCATCCTAATATGCAAACACTTGCAAAAACCCATGGAATGTACAACACAAAAAGTGAATCCTAAAGTATATTACAGACTTTAGTTACCAATAATGTATCAATATCAGCTCATCAATTATAATAAATGTACCACACCACAAATCCAATATTCTAATAACAGAGAGATTTGGGAGTAGGGATATTGGGAAGGGTGTATGAGAACTCTGAACGTTTCACTCAATTTCTCTGCAAGCCTATAACAGTCCTTAAAAAAATTGAATAGTTTTTAATTTAATTTGATTAAAGATTGGTTTACTGGTTGAATGATTATCTGAAAGATAGAGCAACATAAAGGCCAAGAGAGAGGTAGATCTTCCATCTGTTGGTTCACTCCCCAAATGGCTGCAATAGCCAAGGCTGGGCCAGGCACAAGTTGGGATCCAGGAACTCAATCTGGATCTCCCACATGGATGGCGGGAGCCCAAGTACTTGGGCCATTTTCTGCTAAAGCTTTCCCAGGTACATAAACAGGAAGCTGGTTTGGAAGCAAAGCAGCCTAGACAGCCTGAGAGTTACCAGTGCATATTAAGTATTCCAATTGCTGCTTTCTGGAAGGAAAGGAGTATATGTCTTACTTTAAAGAAGATTCCTCCTAATCTTCATTTCTACCAAGTGTGCCACAGTGTTCAGAAAGAGAAACAATTAATTAAACTAATAAATCTTACATGAGCATATTCCAGTCTGAATATTAATCCATATTCTTTTCATAGTAAGTTGAAAAGTATGAACTGGCAAGACATTAATTTATCTACTATTTACTTTCTCTTTTTCATAATAGGGTATTGTGCTGTGGACTGGGGACAAAGATAAATGGAGCACTTAGTACCTGCCCTGAAGGAACTTAATGAAGAAACAGAGTGCGCTATGTCCCTTCAAAAACTCACCTTGAAATCTAATTGGCATTGCAATGGTGTTGAGAAGTGGGATCTTCAAGAGGTGAGTAAGTCATGAGAGCTTCAATATATTAATGCTGCTTTCACAGGGCTAGGTTATTTTGGGAGTGGGCTCCTGACAAAAGGATAAGTTTAGCCCTCCTTCCTCTCTCCATCTCATGCACACACTTGCCCTTCCACCTTCTGCCCTGAGAAGTAAATCCCGATTGTCCAGGCCAGATGCTGGTACCATGCTCTCAGAACCATGAGCCAAATAAACTTCTTGTATTATAATTTACCCAGTCTGTGGTACTCTGTTATAGTAACACAAAATGGAAAAAGACAGATAGGGATACAAGTATTTCAAAAGCATACAGGAAGCTGGCGCTGTGGTGTAATGGGTAAAGCCATCGCCTGCAGTGCTGACATCCCATATGGGCATGGGTTTGGGTCCCGGCTGCTCTACTTCCAATCCCGCTCTCTGCTATGGTCTGGGAAAGCAGTAGAAGATGGCCCAAGTACTTGAGCCCCTGCACCTGTGTGGGAGACCCAGAAGAAGCTCCTGGCTCCTGGGTTCGGACTGGCTCAGCTGTGGCCATTTCAGCCATTTGGGGGAGTAAACCAACAGATGGAAGACCTCTCTCTCTCTCTCTCTCTCTGTGTGTCTCTCTCTGTCTCTCTCTTTCTCTCTCTGCTTCTGCCTCTCTGTAACTCTGCCTTTCAGATAAATAAACAAATATTTAAAAATAAATGAATAACTTTGAAAAATTATAGATACCTGAAAATATAAAGCAAGCTTAAGCAGTATTATATAATCTTTCATATAAACATATAATCAATATTAAAGAAATGCCCAATTTCATAAATTTGTGTGGAAAAATGTAACTCTCATTAACTCAAAATACCATAAAGCTGAAAATTTTAAATGCTGTGTAAAGTCATATCCAAAAATGTTTCACTGAATTATATCATTAAGCAAATTATGAACTGCCTTATGACACATTTACCATTTTTCTCAATTACTTCATAGTCTTGCCTCTCTTGTCCTCCTTGATGGCTTCAGTATTCACACTAATGGTTCCTGTCTCAAAGTTGTCCATTGCACTCACTAATCACTTTTAAGCACTAATAAACCTTTGATTTAATAAACCAATGATTCAAATCCAAATGTCTGAATAACCACAAGATCTTATTCTGCCAGCTACTTTTTCTGTTAAAGATGCTCTTTTTAAAACAATATTGATTTGCAAAGCTGATAAGCAGAAAGACAGCCCCCATTTACTTACTTGTTCACTCTCCAAATGCCCATAGTAGCTGAACTAGGCCAAGATGGAGACATGGGTCAGGAACTTCAGGCATGACTCCCATGTGGTTGGCATGGACCCAGCTCCTTGAGTCAGCCCCTGCTGCCTGCTAGGGTCTGAACTAACAGGAATGTGGAGTCACAAGCCAGGGCTGGGATTCAGCTGCAGAACCCAAGTTCTCCAATGCAGAAAGAGGGCTTCTTAACCACCAGGCTAAACACCAGCCATTCAAACATGCTCTTTATTCTCATGGCTTTTTTTTAAAGATGTATTTATTTATTTATTCATCTGAAAGGCCAAGTAACAGATACAGGGGTGGGCAGGCAGACAGAGCAAGATATTCCATCTGCTCCGCATGACTCATTTCTACTTTAGGACGCTAAAGTGCCCTAAACACACGATATTCTCCAAAGTTCTTCAGTTAATCACTAGCCATCCTGGACTGGTCCAGAACCTACTGCAACCACAGTGTCTGCTCAGATGGGTCAAGAAGTGTTCATTTAAATACTAAGATCTCCACCACAGGAGGGGCTTAAGCCTTATTATTATGATATGCTACAGAAGTATGTTTCTTGACTGCAACTGTGTGACCCTGTGCCCACCCCTACAAGTTTCCCCTCCTGCATACTCATTTCCCCCTCAAAATAAAAGACACCAGTTTCCCTTTGCTTAGGGAGTCACAGAATTTTGGAAGTGATTCGCCAGGATCTCCTTATTTGCTGCAAATAAAGTTTGCTTTGTGTGGCAACTCCTTCTGGCACATTTCTTGATGAAACTTGCCAAGAAGCAGGCCCATAATTTAGAGTGGGCAACAAAAGTGCAATTCTCAAAACCTGGAAATGTATCCCCCAGTGTCCTTTTTCTACGGCAGGATCCAACCCAGAATCCCACCTTGCATTTAGTCACTGTGTCTACCAGTTACAAAGGAAAAAACAACAAATAAGCTATTAAATGTTCACTGAGCTAGAAAGGAAACAGTAAAAGAAATTGCCAGGAGTCATTAAAAAAAAAAAAAAAAAAAACCACCAACAAAACCTAACAACCATAGCACAGGAAAATGGGTAAACTCTGGGTGTTTTCTCCAGTGCCAATCAGCTAAGAGTTTGGTTTTAAAGTCGATGAGGCCATGGCTCCTCTTTCAGGTCATTGTAACCAAGACAGTTCCACATAGAACAAGCTGGAACTCTCTCAATGAACCATGCCCTTGTCTAAAGTACAAACAGAACCTCAGCTGACAGTAAAATTGAATCAGGAGAACAATATTTCCCTCTACTCAAAAGACATGTTATAAGTTATTAAAGACATACCAGGAATGATATTATAAGAAAGGAGACATAATTTTTTAAAGTTTAAGAAACAATTTGTAGAAATGAAAAATAGGGTACTATAGAATGAATAAACAGTGATTGTAAATAGAAAAATCGGTGATTGAAAAAGTACGAGGAAATTGCTTGAACAGAGCCCAGAGAAATCATAAATGGAAAATACAAAAGATAGGCTATGATATTGTGATATAGTAAGAAATGTATGTTTAGTCTTCACTTCAGGCATTGAGCTTCTGAAAACCTGAGTGACGGAATCAGAGGAGTGTCCTTGGTTATTCATAATAAGCCACTTTCCTTTTTTTGGACAGGCAGAGTTAGACACTGAGAGAGAGAGAGAGACAGACAGACAGACAGAGAGAAAGGTCTTCCTTCCGTTGGTTCACCCCCCCCAAAGCCAGGAGCCAGGTGCTTCTCCTGGTCTCCCATGCGGGTGCAGGGCCCAAGCACTTGCCCATCCTCCACTGCCTTCCCAGGCCACAGCAGAGAGCTGGCCTGGAAGAGGAGCAACCAGGACCGAACTGGCGCCCCAACTGGGACTAGAACCCGGGGTGCTGGTGCCGCAGGCAGAGGATTAGCCAAGTGAGCCATGGCACTGGCCATAATAAGCCACTTTCAACCCAACTTGAATTTATATTAATGAGGCGACTTTTGGAGAATGGAGGCTGGTTGCCAGAGGAACCAATCATGGCATTGAAAGGGTGGGACTTGCAAACCTCTGGCTTGTCCCATACTCCCTACAGGATGGCAAATAAAGTTTGCTTTGTGTGACAACTCCTGGGGATTGAGCCTATCAACAATGCCATCAGGTGATCCACCACGCCTACAGAATGAAGCCTCCCTGAGAATCCTAATGGATCCGGGGTGGGAGAGCACACAGGTCCTCAGAGCAGAGAGCATGGAGCACCTGGAGAGGACCAGGGTTCCCCAGTCTTCCCTTGTGACAGGAGCTGGCTCCCTACATCTTCCACTTGGCGGTTCTTTTACCCTTCAGAATTAACCAGTAATCATATATAAAACACTTTCTGAGTGCTGGGAGCTGTTACAAAATATTACTGAATCTAAAGAGGGCATCACGGGGCTTCCCAATTTATAACCAATAGGTCAGAGGCATGGAACTTGTGACAGGTGTCTGAAGTGGGGGGACTGACTCCTTACCCTTGTGTCATAACTGATCTGTAAGACAGTCATTTGGGGTCCACAGTGTCAGAGAATGCTCATTCTGAGGGCAAAGCCCACTTTTTTAGAGGCTTTGTAGGCACAGAAAATAGAACAAGAAGGTCCAACACACATCTCCAAGGAACTCCACCAAGAATGGATTAAGAAGAAAGAGAAACAACACCAAAATGTTAACACCCGAGGACTTCCTAGAATGTATTTAGGATACAGATTCCTAGGTTTAGGAATCAAAATGAGTCTGAAACATAATAAACAAAAATAAATTCTCACACACTAATAAAATTGCAAAATACAAGACAGTTGGAAAAATGCTAAAAGCAAAACAATGGATAAATTTTTCAACAGTAACAATGAGTCAGAAGTTACCTAATAATCTAGATGCTAGCAATGAACATAGATAATAGTCAATCTATTAGCTGAAGAGTGAAGGTGCAATAAACATCATTTTTGAGAGGGGCTGGCATCACAGCACAGTTGGTTATGCTCCCACCTGCCATGCTGGCATCCCATGCTGAAGTGCCAGTTCAAGTCCTAGCCACCCTGCTTCCAATCCAGCTCCCTGCTAATGCACCTGGGAAAGCAGCAGAGGATGGCCCAAGTGTTTGGGTCCTTGTCATTCATGTGAGACCAAGACGGAGTTCCTGGCTCCTAGCTTCAGCCTAGCCCAGACCAGGCTGTGTCAGGCATTTGGGGAGTGAACCAGCAGGTGAAAGATCTTTCTCTCCTACTGTTACACTGCCTTTCAAATAAATGAATAAATAAATTTTCAATATAAAAATCATTTTAGAGAAAAAAAAACAGCATATCAAACAAAACATTTCTATAGCTTTATCCTGACCACAGGTTACCAGTGTGCAACTTTTGCGCTATATGCACAATTTAAATTGCCTGGCTTTCTCCACTTGGAGAAACTGAATCTGTCCAACGATAAATATGACCACGTATTTCCAAAATCTTCTTATCTTCTGCAGTCCCTTAAATTCACTACTGTTTTTCAGGCATCCAGAGGCAAACCTTTAGAATACTACTCAATCCCTATTCAGATGCAAAATCCTACATCTTCTACCTATATTCATATTTCTTTCTCTTCTGGGCCAGCCATTCCTACCACCACCATTCTGCTTCAGGCCCATATCACACAGGCAACTGAAAAAGTCTCCTGGATTGGCCAATCGGTACAGTGGTTAAGATTCTGCTAGACACCTGTACCCTGTGTAGGAATGCCTGGTTTAGGTCTCAGCTTCTTTGCTTCTGTTCCAGCTTCCTGCTACGGCAGAGGCAGCAGGTGATGGCCCAAGTCCTTGAGTCCCTGCCATCTGCGTGGGAGACTGACACTGAGTTATGGGCTCTTTTGTCTGGACAGCCCTGACTGTTAAGGGCATTTGGGGTACTGAACCAGCAGATGGAAGACCTTTGTCCATCTGTCTCTCTAGCTGTCTATAACTTTCACCTAAAATAAAAATAAGCAAGTTAAAATTTTTAAGGATTAAGAAAAAACCTCTTTAGTTGATTTCACAAATGTCAATTGTCTCTACTCCATTCAATCCTATGATGCTACTAGAGTAAACTTCCTACACTAAAACTTCAGTCATGCCTTCCTTCTCCACAGAATTCTGACATGTACCTCTTAGCCTACAGGATAGATTCTCAGCCACTCTGTTCTTTACATCAGTCAAACTGGACCACTGTTACCCAGGATAACTTGTATCATCTCTGGATCTCTGTTCATGTCCTTTCCTCTGCTGGAATTCAGTAAATAACACTTTTGCAAGTAGGTACTAAAAGTCTCCTGTAGGTACAAGACATCTAAGCTGAGCAGTAGGAGAGTGGTAAAGGAGGCCGGGTGGGAGGCCAGACAATTATCCACAACCAGTTCTTAGTCTCAGTCTCATGAGGGAATGCCCTCAACTTCTTCCTTCACTCTTTCCTGTATTTAACACACTCATATATAGTTCTGCCTGCCAACTAAAATGTTCAAATGGAAGCCAGATAATCACCCTTAAGGGAAATATAGAGGGGCTTACTACATCTCATGGACAGCAAAGCAAAATAAGTATGGTACCCATGTTCTTTCCGACTGATGATCTCATTAATATTACAACAATGACCTGAGCTATGAAAGGGCCTGTCAAAGAAAAATAACATCATTGTCATTATGTCAGATTTGCCAAGGAAGTAAATATGTGATTTCTGATTTACTTCATCATAAAATTAGACAAAACACTCCACTTCTCAGGTATACTTATAAATTATGACTTTATTCTAACTAAACACATCATGTATGAAACTAGAAATGTTGCTCTCACATGCTAATTCTAAACTTCTCAGGAAAGTCTACTTCAAGAAGCTTAGGATAGTTTTGAAATACAGAATATACAATTCAATGAAATTGATTCAATGAATTGATTCAATGAAATTGAGTGGTAAATTCTTCTAGTTGAAGGCACAGTGTAAAAGAAAAATTAAAATCAAAGAATCATTTTGTCTGCCTCTTAAGAACACTTATCCCATCTGGATGAACAGTTACACAATACAAAAGCAGGAATTTAGAGCAGGAAAAGGAATTAAGGGCTCTTATCTTTGGTTATGTATTCAAGGTCAGTAGAAATTTAACCACTATATCTGTGATTTGGGGCTTTTTGTGAGAGTTGTTTTTATATTTGTTTTTGTTTTGGTGCTAACTGTGCTTTATATTAGGTTTGGTAACCTTTTTCTATGAAAGGCCAGATAGTAAATATTTGAGGCTTTGCTATATGATCACTGTTACAATTACTCAACTCTGCCATTACAGCCCTCAGGCAGCAATACAGCATGTAAACAAATAAACATGGTGGGGCTCCAATAAAAGTTTATTCTTAGAAACAGGCAGTCAGCAGGATGTGGCCTATGAGTCACAGTGTGCTGATATCCACTTTAGATGAACAAAAACCACTTTTAAACAAATTAATTGAAATCTGATGTTTTTGTCACTGAAAGAGGCTGACTAGGATAGAACCCGAGCCCGAACCACCAAGAATGGGAAGCCGAGCGATGCCCTAATGACTCAGAAGACTCATTTTCAGTCTGGTCCGGGTGGTCCTGCAACCACCTGGAGAACACAACACTGGCTCCGAGATCATCTCAGAAGACTGCCCATCAGGGAGAATAGTGGAACCTGAAACCCAGGCTTCCCTCATCCATGAGTTAGCATCTCCACAACTCAAATCCCACTAGGCCAGTTGTGACACAGGACAAATTTTAATCTTCACTAAGCCTCAACGTCCTCAAAAGAGGGCTAATTAATATCTGCACGGAAAGAATAAAATGGCTAAGGTACGACAGAGTGCCCCAAAGTCTGGTACGCTAGTAGCTGTTCAACAAATGACAGTCTCCTGATGTGCCACTCCTGCTTCCTACCCTGGAAACCCCTTGTCCCTAAATTCACTCATTTATTCATTTAGTATGCATTCATTTAGGATTCTCCATACCTGTCAGGGATTATGCTACATACCAGGGACATCCAATAAATAAGACTGACAAGGTTCCTGTTCTCATTTTCATGGAGAAGACTGATATTAACACACAAATTATTCAACACAACAATGTCAGATAACAATTAGTGCCACAAAGCATGGTGATGAAATCTTGAGTAACTAAGAAAGCCATTTTGAACAAAATGATCAAGAAAGTTTCCTCTGGAAGGCTGACAAATGATTTTAGACTTAAAAGAGCAGAAATCAGAACTAATTGAAGAAAGAACAAGAATAAAATTCTAGGGGCTGGCACTGTGATACAGCAGGTTAAGCTGCCATCTGCAGCGCCAGCATCCCATGTGGGTATCAGTTTGAGTCCCAGCTGCTTTACTTCTGATTCAGCTCTCTGGAATGTACCCGGGAAGGCAGTGGAAGATGGCCCAAGTGCTTGGGCCCCTGCACCCATGTGAGAGCCCCAGAAGAAGCTCCTAGCTCCTGGCTTCAGATTGGCCCAGCTCTGGCCATTATGGCCATTTGGGGAGTAGATGGATGACCTCTCTCTTTCTGCCTCTGCCTCTCTGTAACTTTGTCTTTCAAATAAATAAATAAATCTTAAAAAAAAAAATTCTTTGAGGAATCTCCACACTGTTTTCTGTAGCAGCCATACTATTTTACATTTCCATCAACAGTGTATAAGGGCTCCAATTTCTTTACATCTTGTCAACACTTGCTATCTTTGGGTATTTTACAATTTTTATTTATTTTATTTAAAAACAGAGACAGACAGAGGAACAGAGAGGGACAAACACTCTGAGACCTGCCATTCACTGATTCACTCCTCAAATGTCTGTAACAACTAAGGCTGGGCTAGGCTGATACCAGGAATTGGGAGCCCACTGGGGTCTCCCACAGAGTGATAGGGACCCAACTACTTGAGCATCACTTGCTGTTGCCTCCCAGGATGTACATGAGCAGGAAGCTAGGAGTCAGAAAAGGAGCCAGGACCCAAACCCAGGCACTCCACTATGGCCTGTGGGCATCGCAAGCTGTGTCTTAATGACTATGACAGAGGATCACAATGTTTGACAACAGTGTGAGGTCTCCATGTCTCACCATGGTTCTGATTTGTACTTCCCTGATTTAGTGATGTGAGCATCTTTTCATGTACTTGTTGGCTATTTATAGTCTTCACTGGAGAAATGTCTATTCATGTCTATAGCCTAGGTTTTAATCAGGTTAGTATTTTTGCTGCTCAGCCATAGGAGAACCTTACATATTTTGGAAATTAATCCTTGATCTAAATATATATGGTTTGCAAATATCTTCTTGCATTCCATAGGATGCGGTTTCACTCAGTTGCTGATCTGCTTTGTTTTAGTCCCATGTGTCTATTTTTGCTTTTGTCACCTCTGCTTTTAGTGTCATACCCTCTCAAAAAAAATGCACTGCCAAGAGCAAGGTCAAGAAGTGTTTTCCCTATGTTGTCATCTAGGAGTTTTATAGTTTTAAGTCTTACACTTAAATTTTTAATTCATTTTGAACTGATTTTTGTATGTAGTATAAGATATATAATTTCATTCAGTGGCATGTGGATATCCAGCTTTTTAATGAAGCTCAAATCAGATATGTAAAAGCAGTTTTGTAACCTGTAAAGTACTATAATATATTTACAGAAAAGACAGAAAGAAATGGAAAAAGATTTGGAGCCTAGAAATGAGATTTTTAAATTTTTTATACTTACCAGTTGTGTGACCTTCCCTATTATCCTGTCTGAATTTCTAGAAAATTTGGAATAGCATTCCTACCAGCCTCACAAGATTATGCAGCGCAAATGACTAACATGTGAGAGCTATTGTTAAAGGGCTAATATTATACAAATTGAAGTTATGACTATTCTGCGTTCTTTGGTTATGATTTCAAATCATTATTTCTGAAACTCTACTATTAAAAATGTGGCAGGTATAAAGTCTTCCCAGGAACTGCAGCTTTTTACTGGCTAAAGTTGCTGCTGGATGCCATTACCAACTTTTAAGCGGAAACATTCCTACTTTTAGTAAAAATGCTTTAAACACCTAAGAGTGAGGTATTTGTCTGAATAAAGCCCTCCAGTATGCAAACAATACAGCAACTATATTAGTTCATGCAGTGTTCTGCACATGGAAACCTGGAGCCATGATTAGCCATGTAGGGTAACACTCATAAACTATACAGTATGCAGTAAACATGTCTACCGAGAAAATTAAAGAGCCTCTGTACTGTGCAGCAGCTGAAGTGAAGTAGGACTTGATTAAAAATCCCTAGAAACAGAGGATTGTTTTAATTCTAGAAGTGGGAGAGGAGAAAAGTCATATCCCTTAACTAAACAAACAACACTACAAGTCCCTATAAGACTTCCAGCTTTCCATAAGACACATGCCCATTTAGGAGATCAAAACCTGAGTAATCAATCATGATTTTAAACCAATGCCCCATTTATAGAAGGATGGACTCTACCACACTTGTTTAAATGTTTGGTCTATGCCAATTTAAAAGCACCTTTTAAGGTACTTTTAAAAGTTCCCATGTGCATTCCAGGTTAGAACCTGTATTTTGTTACTCAAAAATCACCTGATTTAAAAAATCCTAAGTCTTATTTTCCTAAATTTTCCATATCTTGCTGTCATTCTGAATAGCATTTAAAATGATGTCAATTATTAGCTGTAACAGACATTTTACTATTAACATGATCCCTCACTTCCCATGTGTTAAGTGATTGGATAACAGGCTGACTCCCAGCCCCGTTTGGTTTTGTATTCCCTAGAACACTGATACTCTCATCAAGGTAGGGAATATTGTAGATTTTTCTCTCATTTACTGCTCCCTGCTTGACTGGACAGCAATCCCTAAAGGATACACAGCAATAACTGCTGTTTTTCATAAATTGGTCAAAGTCATTCACAGCCTCTATTTCTTCTGTACCTGAGTAAATCACCATGTTTCCAGATGAAAATAAGAAGTACTTTTATGGATGGCTTTTATTATTTTTTAAAGTGCTATAATTTCAAAGATCTTAATTGTCTAAGGATGTAAATGGATATAGACTCTCTGGATCAATTTTTTTAAAAAGGAAGTCCAGATAGAAAAACGGCTTCAAGATGTGGAATGCTGGGAAACATCAGGAGCAGACACAGCGACTTGTGTGTGACCATCAGAGACAGGAGACAGTTTCTGGGCAAAGGTGTTAGGCTGCCTTCTAGACGGGTAAGAAAGAGCCAAAACAGCATCAGTGAACAGAGCTCAACACATATGCAATGAAGGGAAAAAAATGCTGCCATAGCCACATGATTAAAGCAGTAACATGGATGTCTGCAAATACAATGGCAATGTTACAAAAATGCCTAGTGCATATCTTAGCAATTACTCAAAGAACAAAATGTCTAGATTCAGAATACAAATGTACTAAAATAGCTTATTAGCTATTCTTACTATTAATTATACACTAATAATTTATTACATTTTATTCTTATTTATTAATAAAACACAATAATTGCCACAACATTTAACATTGGATCAAAATTCATCATTAAATTCCTACATAAAAATGTTCCATAATACAAACATCACCAGCAGATAAAAACTGAAATATCAAATAAAAAAAAATGATCTATTGGGGCTGGTGCTGTGGCATTAGCACGTTAAGTTGCCACCTGCAATGCTACCATCCCCATTTGGTGCTGGTTCGAGTCTTGGCGGCTCCATTTCTTTGTTTTTTAAAATTCTTTATTTATCTTAGAGATAGAGTTACTGACAGTGAGAGGGAGAGATAGAGAGAAAGGTCTTCCATCTGCTAGTTCACTCCCCAAATGGCTGCAAAAGCTGGAGCTGAGCCAATCTGAAGCCAGGAGCCAGGAGCTTCTTCCAGGTCTCCCATGTGAGTGCAAGGCCCAAGCACTTGGGCCATCTTCCACTGCTTTCCCAGGCCATAGCAGAGAGTTGGATTGGAAGAGGAGCACTCAGGACATGAACTGGCGTCCATATGGGTTGCTGGTGCCACAGGCAGAGGATTAAGCTACTGTGTCACAGTGCTGGCCCTAGCACCACTTCTGATCCAGCTCTTTGCTGGTGCACCTGAGAAAGCAGTGGAAGATGGCTCAAGTACTTGGGTCTCTGCCACCCATATGGGAAACCCAATGAAGCCGCTGGCTCCTGACTTTGGCCTGGCCCAGCCCCAGTTGTCACAGCCATTTGGGGAGTGAATTAGTGGATGGAAGATCTCTCTCTCTCTCTCTCTCTCTCTCTCTCTCTCTCTCTCTCCTAACTCTGCCTTTCAAATAAATAAGTCTTAAAACAACAACAACAACAACAACAAAGATTTATTTATTTATTTGAAAGGCAGAGTTAGAAAGAAAGAGGGAGAGACAAGAAAGAGAGAGATCTTCCTTCTGCTGTTTCACTCCTCAAACGGCCATGATAACTAGGGCTGGCTAGGTCAAAGCCAGGAGCTTGGAACTCCATCTGGGTCTCCCACATGAGTGGCAAGGGCCATCATCTGAGGCCCTCCCAGGTGCAAGAGCAGGGAACTGAATTGGAAGGAGACCAGTGGAGACTAGAATAGGTGCTGTGATGTGGGATGATGGTATAGCTTAACCTGATGCACTACAATGCTAGCCCCTAAATGTCAAGTTTGTGTTTCAAAAGACAAACATTGTTGATTGGTTAAAATAGATCAACAACGAGTGTCAGACTATAGGTTCAATCCTGTATACCCAGTTGGCTTCACACTAAGAACACTGTGGTCAAAGATAGCTTCCTGATCACAGAAAGAGTCACAAGACTATGGAATTAGCTGAAAAAGGAATTGTGCTGGAGATGGTTACAAAAAACTATCACCATTCCCGGAAACAGCTCCTAGCATATGGTCCTGATGATAAATGAACAGTGCCACTTTCTAGGTGAATAACATCCTCAGACAGCATTATGAACTCTGGAAGATATGCTAGATGTCCCAGCTTTGTTTTCTAACACTACCCACATAGGCATCTCATGGGATATATTGCCAAGGCAGTGGTCATGAGGTCAAGTAGAAAGCAAGCCATGAAACAGTCAGGAAAACAGCAACAAATAAACAAAGACTAGCAACAGACCCACCCAACTGCACAGGGCCAACACCAAAGTACTCATGTGCTAACCCTCCACTCCAGAATCTATATTAATAAACATGAGTGGAACCTGGGGATATGCATTTTTGGCAAACTCATAAAACAATAAAAGTGTGAGAACTATTAACTAAAACATTTCCATTTTATATAAAATATACACCTTAGCAATATAAAATGAAAATAAGGCATTTTTCATTTTCCATTTACTCATTTTTCTTGTGTGTGTGTGGGTTTTTTTTTTTTAATTTTAACACAGAACTAAACTGTTCTTTAAAATTTAGTTTAGAGACCAATGTTGTGGCACAGTGGGTTAAGCCATTGCCTGAAACGCCAACATCCCATTTGGGCACAGCTTTGTGTCTCAGCAGCTCATTTCCGATCCAGCTCCCTGCTAATGCACCTTGGAAGCAGTGGAAGATGTCCCAAGTGGTTGGGCCTCTGCACTCACATGGAAGACCCACAGGGAATTCCAGGCTACTGGGTTTGGTCTAGCCCAGCCTGAGCCATTGCAGCTGTATGGGGAGTGAACTAGTGGATGGGAGATTCTCTCTTTTTTCTTTTTTTTTGACAGGCAGAGTGGATAGTGAGAGAGAGAGACAGAGAGAAAGGTCTTCCTTTTTGCCGTTGGTTCACCCTCCAATGGCCGCTGCGGCCGGCAAATCTCGCTGATCCGAAGGCAGGAGCCAGGTGCTTCTCCTGGTCTCCCTTGCGGGTGCAGGGCCCAAGCACTTGGGCCATCCTCCACTGCCTTCCCAGGCCATAGCAGAGAGCTGGCCTGGAAGAGGGGCAACCGGGATAGAATCTGGCGCCCCAACCGGGACTAGAACCCGGTGTGCCGGCACCGCAAGGCGGAGGATTAGCCTGTTAAGCCACAGCGCCGGCCCCAAACTAGCACTCTGATACAGGATGCAGGTGTGACAGAAGGGGCTTAAACCAGTGACTTAAAGTGCCTGACCCTGATCTATTCCTCTGAAAGGTACCCAAATGATTTATACATAGCTCTAAAATTCCTAAATTTTTGCAAGACAATTTAAATCTCTTCATATAATTTTTGAATTAAATGGCAGGGGGCAGTGGGCAGTGGGCATTTGGTACAGCGGTAAAGACACTGCTTGGGTTCAATTCCTGGCTCTGGCTCCCATTTATACATTCCTGTTAATGTGCATGCTGGGAGGCCGTGGGTGATGACTCAGGTTGATGGGTCCCTGTCCCTACACAGGAGACCCAGACTGAGTTCCTGGATCCTGGCTTTGGCCTGGCCCAGTCTCTGCTGTTTGGGCATTTAGAGAGTCAATCAGGCTGCTGCCTTTCAAATAAATTTTTAAAAAGTTAAAAATGAATAAATAAAGTGACAATGGGCATTGATTCATTTATTAAGTGGAAATATAATCTACATGCCAAAGCACCCAATCTTTTTTTTTTTTTTTTTAGTATATTCACACAGTTAGGGAACTATACACTAATTCCTGAGGATTTTCACTGCACCCAAAAGAAACCCCTTACCCACTAGCACTTACTACCATTTTACTCAAAAGCAATCCCTGGCAACCACTAACCTTTATGGATTTGCCTATGCTGGATATTTGACATAAACAGAATCATGTAATATGTAACCTTCTTGTCTTTCAGTTAGAATAATGTTTTCAAAGTTTATCCATGAGGTAAAATGAATCAACATTACATTCTTTTTTATGGCTGCAATGATTTTCATTAGATGGATATACCATATTCTATTAATTCATTCCTCTGTGAGTAGACATTTGGGTTTTGTCCACTTGTCTGGGTATTATGAATAATGCTGTTATGTACTTTAGTATACAAGTTATTCCGTGGACATATGTTTTCAATTAGGTATATACCCAAGAGAGAAACTGGGTCACATTATAATTCTATGTATCATTTAAAAAAATAGATTTACTTATTTGAAAGGTAGAGGGACACAGAGTGGGGGAGCCACAGAAAAAGTGAGAGTAAAAGAGAGAGAGAGATTGTCCATCCATTGCTTCATTCTCCAAATACCCACAATAGCTGGGGCTGATCCAGGCTGAACTCAGGAGCCAGGAACTCCATGTGGGACTCCCACGTGGGTGTCACGTACACAAGTACTTGGGCCATTATCTGCTGCCTGTCCAGGTACATTAGCAAGAAGCTATATTGGAAGCAGAGTGGCTAGGACTCAAATCAGGAACTCTAATATGGGATGAAGGCGTCCCAAGTGGTGGCTTAATCTGTAGTGCCACGACACCTGCCCCTGTGTATAACTTTTTGAGATACTGCCAGAGTTTCCCAAAGAATATATGCCATTTTATATTCCAAACAGCAGTGTCCAAGGGCTCCACCTTTTTCACACCTTAAACACCACTTGTTATTTCCTATCTCTTAAATTATGGCCATGCTAGTGGGTGTTAAGTGACACCTCACAGGAAGTGGTGTTTCTGTTTCCCTATGACTAGTAGTGATATTAACATTGTTTCTGGTGTGTTTTATGTGTTTGTGTACATTTTAGAAGAACTACCCATCCAAAACCTTTGCCCAGTTTTATTTATTTTTTTTAAATTGCTGGGTTGTAAGAGTTCTTCATGTAATCCAGATAATAGACTCATAAGATATATGATTTGCAGCTATTTTTCCCCTATTTTGTGGACTACCTTTTCACTTTCCAAGTCCAACTTAGCTATGGTTGAGAATTCTGGTATCATATGTAAGAAACCACTGCCAAACTGGTATGACTCACTACTTTGATGCTTTATGAAATAAAGAATATTTTAGTAAAATTTGTCTCTAGCCTATCAATTATAAAATCATTACATATATACATATATAATGTCTTTCCTCCAATATCAAGTAATTATTTTATATATCTGGGAACTAATTCTGAGAATTTTCGGGGTAATATATTTCAAGATATCCCAAATCAAAAAATGTTTTCTGAGTCTGTTTTCTCATTTTAAATGGGTATGACTGCTATGGATACATCATGATGACTCAGAGGGGCTGGTGCTGTGGCTCAGCGGGTTAAATCCCCAACCTGCAGTGCCGGCATCCCTTATGGGCACTGGTTCAAGTCCTAGCTGCTCCACTTCTGATCCAGCTCTCTGCTTTGGCCTGGGAAAGCAGTACAAGATGGCTCAAGTCTTTGGGCCCTGCATCCACATGGGAGACCCGGAGGAGGCTCCTGGATCCTGGCTTTAGATGGTGGAGCTCCAGCCATTGCAGTCATTTGGGGAGTGAACCAGTAGATGGAAAACCTCTCTCTCTCTCTCTGGCTGTGTATCTCTCTGTAACTCTTTCAAATAAATAAAATAAATCTTAAAAAATTGAATTATGTAAATAATTTATTTATTTACTATTTAATTAATATTTAATATTTAAAATTATTTAAATAAGATAAGTATTTATTAAATATTATTTATTTGAAAGGCGGAGTTACAGAGAAGGAGAGACAGAAAGAGAGATCTTCCATCTGCTGGTTCACGCCCCATATAGCTGAAATGGCAAGGGCTGGGCCAAGCCAAAGCCAGGAACCAGGAGCTTCATTTGGGTCTCCCTTTTGGGTGGTAGGGGCCCAAGTACTTGGGCTATCACCTGCTTCCTTTGAAGGTGCATTAGCAGGGAGCTGGATTGGAAGTAAAGCAACCAGGACTTGAACTGGCACTCATATGTGATGTTGGCATCACTGTTGGCGACAACTGCATCACAACACTGGACCATGAGAACCACTTTAATAACATGTTCTTTCGTATGCTGCTTTCATTCTTAGTTGAGCAAAGTGAGCATAAAAGAGTGAAAATAGGGAGAGAAAATGTCACACATGGATGTCACATGTTTATTAGCTATGAAATCCACAGTTCTTCAAGTATTTAAAAACATCTGGGGCCAGCATTATGGCACAGCAGGTTAAGCTGCCACTTGTGATGCTAGCATCCCATATCTGAGCACTTGTTGGGAGTCCTGGCTGCTCTGCATGCAACAGAGCTTCCTGCTAATGTGCCTGGGAAAGCAGCAGATGACTCAAGTACTTGGGGCCCTGCCACCCATGTGAAAGACCAAGATGGATTTCCTGGAGTGCTTGCTCTCTTTCTCTCTCCACATCTCTATCACTCTGCCTATGATATAAAAATGAGTACATAAATCTTAAAAAGAAACATCGCTGAAAATACATTGGGTACAAAAAAAAAAGAGAGAGAGGCCCCCAAAAGATGGCAGCTTGATAATTGCAAATAGTGTGACTGAAAAGGTTATAGTTGATGGAACAAGGACATAAGCCTCAGGCATTTTTAACTCCTTGTCAGAAAGCAGATAAAATTCCTTTTACCCCTTTATTCTGCCTTCTTTGAAAAGACCAGCTCAGGCCCATGGCCTGTATTCTTCCCCACCCCACTTTCTGCATTCTTTTCCAGGTTTGAAATCCTATAAAAAAACCTGTAAGAAGCAGCTCACCTCTGCCCACTGCCCTCTCCGGTGGATCCTTAGCCCCTCTAAGCTATATAAGACCTAGCCTGCAGGAGGACTGTGCTCTCGGCCAGATGTTCACTCTGTGTGCAAGTGGCAGTTGGCCACCTCTGCAAATTTATCTTCCCTTGAATAAATCTGTTTTGGCCGTGAGTTCATATCCTGTCTCCTCTCTGTTCTGTTTTCCTTTTCCTTACAACAGTCACTTTGCACTTCTGATAGATACTCTTCATTGCTTAATGGCTGTTATGGTCTAAATATGATTTGGCTCCCAAACTCATGCAGACCTTTAAATACCAAAGTTACAAGTTCATAGTACAAAGAGGTGGAAATTTAATACAGTTAAGATACTTGGAGGTGGGGCATTTGAGAGGTGAGTGGACTGCATTGGACCATTAGGGTAGTGGCTCCATGGTTAAATCCTGGAGGCTTTATAAAAGACCACATAGAGGCACACCTACTTCTTGTCATGGGTTGTGGTATGCCACCTCAGGACTCTGCAAGCAAGAATACTGTCACCAAAGCTGAAGCAATGGGTCCAGTATGAGCTTAGATGGCAAACCTCCAAAACCAGGAGCTGAAGTAAGCCATTCTTAATAGAATCGTTGCATCAGGTATTTTGTTGTAGTAACAAAAAGCTAATATAATAGCTTAAAATGAGTCAAAGACTAGACGGCATCACTTGGACATCTATGAAATATTTTGTGGCCTCTAAGAAAATTCAGGAGATTTCATATCCTTTCGCTACGGAGCTCTAAAAATAATCCTCAGTGAGAAAAATTATAAAATATGGTATAAAGACAAATAATTTATAGATAAAAGAATTGAAGGCAATAATTTTATCAAAGTTTAAAGGTTCAAAAGCAGAAGTCTTGTTTTGTATCAGGATATATCTGCTAGAAACTGCATAGGTAAGTGTATATAGAGCGGCCTGAGAGACACTCAGAGGCCAGTGGAAAGTTAGGTTGTAAATATTCACAGGATTCTTGTGCTTTTCAAGGCAAACTAAGCTAACAATTAACTAATTACTTAACTGAATTTAAATTAGCATAAAGCTTCAGTAGTGGCTGAGGAATTTTTGTGTGCTGACCCCATGATCGTACATGAGCACTAAAATATTCCAGGGGCTAGTGCTGTGGCATAGCAGGAAAAGCTGCCACCTGCAGTGCCACAGCATCCCACATTGACTCCAGTTCGAGTCCCAGCAACTCCTCTTCCAATTCAGCTCTCTGCTATGGCCTGGGAAAGTAATGGAAGATGGCCCAAGTCGATGGGGCCCTGTACCTGCATAGGAGGCCTGTAAGATGCTCCTGGCTCCTGGCTTCAGATGGGCCTAGCTCTGGCCATTGTGGCCAACTGGGGAGTGAACCAGTGGATGGAAGTCCTCTCTCTGTTTCTGCCTCTCTGTAACTCTGTCTTTCAAATAAATATATAGCTTTAAAAAAAATGCCAAAAAATGACATATAACACCTCCATGCGTTCAACTTCAGCCTTTACCAGTTTATGGATATCTGTTTCTCTTGTTAGGTATATCCTAAAAAAGATACTTACTACCCCACTTCAGAATTAGCATTTCTTATGGATGATATATGACCATTAGCAAGAAGAATACAGAAATGTTATAACAGCATTCACTGTGGTACTAAAAAACCACACTCACATTGTACTTTTTTTTTCTTTATTTACTTAAGAGGTAGAGTTACAGACTGAGAGGGAGAGGCAGAGAGAAAGGTTTTCCATCTGCTGCTTCACTCCCCAAATGGCCATAACAGCCAGAGCTGGGACAATCTGAAGCCAGGAGCCAAAAGCTTCTTCCAGGTCTCCCATGAGGGTGCAGGGGCCCAAGGACTTGGGCCATCTTCCACTACTTTCCCAGGCCATTGGCAGAGAGTTGGATCAGAAGAGGAGCAAGCAGCTGGGACATGAACCAGCGCCCATATGGGATGCCGGCACTGCAGGCAGAAGCTTAGTCCACTATGACATAGTGCTGGCCCCCACACTGTTCTTTAGATGTATACTTACTATTATTACTGAAGGATATATTATTTAAAACAATTATTGTTGTTGGGTTAATTTTCCGTATCCCACTTTAAAAAGAACTTCTTTTTGAGAACCTAAGGCACTTATGTAAGTTTTAGAAGTCTGCCAGGCAGGTATCACATAACTCTTTAAAAAATAATTTGTTTTTTATTTATTTGAAAGGCAGAATGACAGAAAGAGAGGGGCAAACAGAGAGAAAGATAGCTTCATCCATTGGTGCACTCCTTACATGGCTGTGACACGAGTCAGGAAATCCACCTGGGTCTCCCACGTGATTAGCAGGGACCCAAGCACTTAGGCCATGTTCTGCTGCTTTCCCAGGAGCAGGAGCAGGCAGGTAGTTCAGAAATGGAACAGCTGGGACAGGAGCCAGCATGCATTGAATGCCAGCATCTCAAGAGGTGGTATAACCCACTGTGGCACATATAACTCTTGTATGACAGATGTATTTCAGGGCACTGCATTTGAATAAAATGTATGTGAACGACCTGGAGCTTATAGCACTAACCCGGCTTAATAAAACGGAGGCAGTGACTGTTAACTTCTGAGTGTAGGCATTATTTAACACGGTCTTAAATGAGAACAAAACACTATCAAAAAGAATTTCTTAATACTGTAACTGTCAATATCTGCCCGTCTGCCTCAGGAGTGGCAGAAATGATGCACGTGACACTCTGATGTGGGATGCTGGTACCACAGGCTGTGGCTTTACCTGTGGTACCACAATGCCAGACACATGTATTAAAAGTAGTGGGATAGGGCCGGCGCTGCGGCTCACTTTGAAATCGGAAAAGACCCCCTAAAATTTACACTGAAATGTGGCCCTTTAGAGTGCCCCAGCAGTGCTATCTGGGGTGTCACATGTGCTACCGGAATTTGGGGTGCCATACGATTTCACCATGGGCTTATTACTAAATCCCCACTATTAATAAGCCCAGGAGGGCTCTTGCCTAATATTTAGAGAAGAATTCTAAATACCGGCACAGATAAACGAGGCAGCATGGTACATTTTAAGCTTCAATTTAGTGAGAAAGATGCATAGGAGAGTGAGAGCCTTATTTAAGAGAGAGGTGAATAGGGGTTCATACCGAGCACCAGGAACCAGCCATGTGGATGAGCATCTAGGCCTGTATCTGGGCCAGCAAGCCTAGAGCACATGGCCCGAAGGCCATGCGCCCTGGAGGTGCAGGACTACAGCAAGCCGCCTCCTGACAAGAGGCCAGGACGAAAGAGCAGGCCGGGCCATACCATGTCCCAGCTTTTAACCCACTTCCAAAGGGGAGCGGTTAATTAACCTGATTGGCTGGTGGGTACCAGGTGTGGCCAGGTAGGGGAATGAGGCCACACAGGGTGTGGCAAAGGCTTCAGGTAGGGCATGAGGTCACAAGGGGCGTGACGAAGGCGTGGTCTTCCAGTTCACAAATCTAATCAATTTTGACCTGTTTGCCTGCCTACTTCACCTTGGCTAATCCTCCACCTGTGGTGCCGGCACACGGGGTTCTAGTCCCAGTCGGGGCACCAGATTCTGTCCCGGTTGCTCCTCTTCCAATCCAGCTCTCTGCTGTGGCCCGGGGGGCCGTGGAGGATGGCCCAAGTCCTTGGGCCCTGCACTGGCATGGGAGACCAGGAGAAGCACCTGGCTCCTGGCTTTGGATCAGCGCGATGCGCTGGCCGTGGCGGCCATTTTTGGGGGTGAACCAACGGAAGGAAGACCTTTCTCACTGTCTCTCTCATTGTCTAACTCTGCCTGTCAAAAAAAAAAAAAGTTGTGGGATAGATGCTCAGCCTCATGGTTGAGATGTTAATTAAGAAACCTGTATCCAGCTGGCGCCGTGGCTTAACAGGCTAATCCTCTGACTTGCAGCGCCGGCACACCGGGTCCTAGTCCCAGTTGGGGTGCCGGATTCTATCCCGGTTGCCCCTCTTCCAGGCCAGCTCTCTGCTATGGCCTGGGAAGGCAGTGGAGGATGGCCCAAGTGCTTGGGCCCTGCACCCGCATGGGAGACCAGGAGAAGCACCTGGCTGCTGGCTTCGGATCAGCGAGATTTGCCGGCCGCAACGGCCATTGGAGGGTGAACCAACAGCAAAAAGGAAGACCTTTCTCTCTGTCTCTCTCTCTCACTATCCATTCTGCCTGTCAAAAAAAAAAAAAAAGAAAAAGAAACCTGTATCCCTTATCAAGGTACCTGTATTTGACACCCATTTCTGGCTCCCGTCTCTAGTTTTCTGCTAATATAGACCAAGGGAGACAACAGTGATGGACGACTGGGATAGCAGGGTGGCTCCCACACAGCTGGGAGAACGGAGTTCCCAGCTCCAGCCTTCAGCCCTGCCCTGGATGTAGTTAAGGCATCTGGGGAATGACTCAGCAGATCGGAGCTCTTTCTGTCTGTATCTCTGCCTCAAATAATTAAACAATAAAATAAAAGACTGTGAACCTTTGATATACAAAGGCTTCTTTTCTAAGGAGCTCTAAACTCAGAGCATTCACCTAGGAGTGTGATGAGCAGATCCTCCCCCCCCCCCCCCCCATCCTCTGCTAAGAAGTCAGGTCCACGGAGACTCCTAGCTATGGCCTTTAAACAGTCGGTAACTTCTTATGGGGTGATGCTTCTTTTAATCGTAAGCTCAGCATTAAACCTCACTAATTAAACAAAAACACATTTAGGGATTTATGATGAGAAGCCTATTTTGTACCTTTAAAGCACAGACCTAATCACATGTTTTGATTAAATGGGGTCACAGAGCAAGAGCGCAGAAACTAATCACATTTATAAAACAAAACCACTTAATTTTTTTTCTAGAGGAAAGAATTTAAGGAGAGTCAGGAGCAAAAGAAGATAAGGGCTTTAAACAACTAATTTCAGCCTATAATTATGCATACAGATTTTTCATGTTTTTCTCAGTCATGCTCCTGCAGGCAGCTGGAACTGTCCTGCAGACTTTGTCACCAAGTAACAACTGACATTTGTATTCTTGATCCCCCAATTCAGAGGTTTGATCTTATTTTCCATCCTGAGAGTTACAAGTCTTAGGTTAAGAATTCCTCTAACTTGTTTACAACTCATAATGTGAAAAATGGAAAGCTAACATTCTTAGACTATGCAGAAGGTATCAGTCTGAAAACTAACTCAAACTGAATACTCAAATCATCCTAGGCAGAAAAAAAAAAAAATCCAAGTGATGCTTCTTTTTCTTGTAAAACACCTGCTGGGAAAGGTTTTTGACTTTTCCCAAGTTACAGATAATCTTAAACAATTAAGTAGGCCTGCGTAATCACAACATCTATGATTTTGTGTATAAAAGCAAAAAAAAAGGACCTTATTACATAGACTCTGCATTATATAACCATACAGGGGCACATAGACTTAGGTACAAAAAAATCACCCCTGTTTTTTTTCCCCTTTAGTTTATCCAGTTAAAATATTGGGCAAACTTGTTAATTTTTTCAACTAAAAATATTTGCCTAACTGTGGTATCTACTGGACTATATGAAGAAAAAAAAAAAACGACTCTGAAGAATAAAAAGAGAATAAGAGAAAAATCAAGGAGAGTCAAGGAAATGGATAAGCAGGAGAAAGAAAAGAAGACAGACAGACAGAGGTAGGAGGGAAGATGGGGCAAATTGGCTTAGTCAAGCTCTCTCGGGACAGTGTGCTGAGTTACCAGATCTGAAAGGAAGGGTTGAAAGCTACTGCTGATAACCAGCGGAGGCCGAAAGTGCTACTTAAGTGCCTGGTGTCTGTGGAGAAAAGAGGGAGGCGAGATTTGAGACTGAGGATGCCAAGTGCATTCCCAGCCAGCAGAGTAAAAAGGAAGCATTAACAGTAGCCTCAGGGGAAGCTAAGCGTGCTATCCCATGAGCCAGAGGGCAAATGTGGCAACAGCAGTGAGGAGCAGCTGGATAGAGGGATAAAGAAATAAAGAAACCACAGGAAAATTGGCAGCTTTAGACAAGTAAGGCTGACTCGGCGTTGTCTACATACTTAGAGGAACAAACTGCCTGAAAATAACACTGCCATTTTTCTCCTGCTTTTTTTGCTTGGCAAAAATGACATTCAGTATGGATTTAACTTTGTGGAACATAGCTCTGCTGAGAAGATATACCTAACACACTCTTAGTGTTTAGTTTACAGTAAACAAAATCAGCATTTCCATAACCCAGTGGTTCTCCAAAATATTTAAAGAAAAAATATTTAAAACACCTTTTCTAATGCTGTCATTCACTGGTGCTTTCTAAGCATTATTTCATAGAGCATAGTTTAGCAAACTAAAGAATATATATCAATATTCTCTATATAAAAACTGGTGAAAATATAATACAGAGAACTAGAAACATAAAAACTGCTAAAGCAACTTCTGAAATAATCTCTCAAATTATTTTCATTGACAGTCTTCCATTTTTAGAAAAGGTTCAAAGTGACATGAGAAAGCAATTTTTATTATTTTATACAGTTCTTTAAAAAAAAAAAAGATTTGCTTATTTGAAAGGCACAGTGACAGAGAGAAAGATCTTCCATCTGCTGGCTCACTCCTAATAGCTGGGGCTGGAGTACACTGGTGTCAAAGGCCCAAGTACCTAGGCCATCTTCTGCTGCTTTCCCAGCCACATAAGCTGGAAGATGGATTGGAAGCAGAGCAGCAAGTACTTGAACCAGTACTCTGATGTGGGATGCCAGCGTTGTAGCTTAACCTATTATACAACAATGCTGGCCTTCAATGGTGTTGGAATGCAAGATGAATATTACAATGAAAATTCTTGCTTTAAATAAGTATCTTCTCTAGCATTTCAGTACAATATTCAAAGATAAGATTTATCAAACATAATGGTTTTCAAATTACTACTTTGGATATATTTGATGAACTGCAATTTGTAATTGATGCAATAAATCCGATCATCCTAACAATAAATCAATTCAATCCTCTTTTTTCTTCATCAAGATTAATGTAATTTAAGATTGATGTTATGAAAAAAATAAGATCCTATCCTAGAAGACTCTCAAACATCTAAGGAAATGAAACTAAAAAGTGAAAAACACCAATTATGCTATGTGATACATAGGATAAATTCTATAGGAATTTTGTGAGTGGGAAGGCATTGGAGCAGGACAAAGTTCTTCCAGGAAGTAACATCCATGACAGCCCCTAAACCACACCCAACAATTAGTTAAAACTTATTTGGAAAGCAATGATATAAAGACAGTAAGTTAAGATGCAGATGTAATAAATCAATTAAATAAAGTTAACTTTAGAAAACCGGATTTCACAGTTTTCTAGTTAGATTGTTAGAAGCAGAAGAGGAAGATGGAGAGTATCTGAATTTGTCATAATAAAAGAGCATGGGCAGGGTGGCATAAACAATAGAAACCCAGTTCTAGAGGCTGCAGAGTGCAAGAGCAAGGCTCCAGTAGGATTGAGTTCCTGGTGAAGGCTCTCTTCCCGGCTTGCCCATGGCCACCTTCCTCCTGTGACCTCACACTGTGGAGAAAGGAATCTCTGGGGTCTCTGCTGTTCTGTAAGGATAACAGTACCCTGAACCAGGACTCTACCTTCTGAACTCCTTTTAACCTTAATTTCTCCTCAAAAGATCCATCTCCAGTATAGTCACATGGATGATCAAGTCTTCAACACAAGAATTGGGGGGCTGGGGGGGGAATACAAGTCAGTCCCTAGCATTCTACCCCTCAAAATTCATGTCCTTATTGAAAAATACTTTTTAATTTTTTTTTGACAGGCAGAATGGATAGTGAGAGAGAGAGACAGAGAGAAAGGTCTTCCTTTGCCGTTGGTTCACCCTCCAATGGCCGCTGCGGCCGGCAAATCTCGCTGATCCGAAGCCAGGAGCCAGGTGCTTCTCCTGGTCTCCCATGCAGGTGCAGGGCCCAAGGACTTGGGCCATCCTCCACTGCCTTCCCGGGCCATAGCAGAGAGCTGGCCTGGAAGAGGGGCAACTGGGATAGAATCCGGCACCCCAACCGGGACTAGAACCTGGTGTGCCAGCACCGTAAGGTGGAGGATTAGCCTATTAAGCCACGGCGCCGGCCTAAAATTTTTATTTATTTGAAAGGCAGAGAGAAAAAGGTATCTTCTATCCACCATTTCATTCCCTAACTTTCCACAATAGCTGAGGCTGGGCCAGGCCAAAGCTGAGAGGCTAGAGTTCAATCCAGCTCTCCAACATGGATGGCAGGGACCCAAGTACTTGAGCCATCACATGCTGCCTACATGATGCATGTTAGCAGGGAGCTGGAATTGGAAACAGAGCTTGGACTCTAACCAAGGCACTCTGATATGGAGTGTGGATTTCCCAGGTGGCATCTTAACCAAATAAATGCCTTTATCATTAACCTTTGTATCTCAAGAACTGAAGTGTCAATATGGTAGTCACTAGCCAAACGTAGCTTAATGAACATTAAAGACTCATCTCTTCAGTAATATCTGCTGCATTTTCAATGTCCCTAAGTATAACTGGTCAGTAATTACTGGTTGAGAGGCTACCACATACCAGCTAATGTGGCAAATGTTAGAAACAATGGTCTGGAGCCAGTGCTATGGTATAGTAGGCTAACCCTCCATTTGCAGCATGAGCATTCCATAAGGGCACCAGTTCAAGCTGGCTGCTCCACTTCTGATCCAGCTCCATGCTGAAGGCCTGGGAAAACAGTGGAAGGTGGTCCAAGTGCTTGGGCCCCTGCACCCATGTGGGAGGCCTGGTAGAAGCTCCTGGCTCCTGGCTCCTGGCTTCAGATTGGTTCAGCTCTCACAATTGCAGCCATTAGGGGAGTGAACCAGCAGATAGAAAACCTCTCTCTCTCTGTCACTCCCTCTCTCTATGAATGCCTCTCAAATAATTAAATAAATCTTAAAGAAAACAATGGTCTTTCTCTCACTTTCTAATTTGTTTTCTTCCTTTTGATTTCTGCTTTTTAAATTTAGGCTCTTACAATTTCTTATTTCAGCTCACGTCCTTCTAACTGGTCTCTTACCCTCAGTTTCTTCTTCCCCCAACCCCACTGACATCTGAGTAACATAAGAATTCTGAAAAGAGTCTGACTGCTACTCCTTAAAAAAAGAAAAACAAAAAACCTTTGTTGTTTCCCTATTGATGACAGGATAAATTTCAAAATATCCTTTCTAGTTTTATGCCTTATCAGTTCATTATTTGCTTTAGCTATACTGAATTGCTCCTCATTCACATAACAAATTTTAGTATGTTTTGTTCCTCCTGTTAAAAAAGTTCATCTTGGGGCTGGTGCTTGGCATAGTAGGCTAAGCCTCCACCTGTGGCACAGGCATCCCATATGGGTGCCAGTTCATGTCCAGGCTGCTCCTCTTCTGATCCAGCACTCTTCTTATGGCCTGGGAAGGCAGTGGAGGATAGCACAAGTGCTTGAGCCCCAGCATCTGTGTGGGAAACCCAGTAGAAAGTCCTGGCTTCAGATTAGCTCAGCTCATCGCTTCTCGGCCTTTTGGCTAAGATCAAGTGCAGATTAGCTCAGCTCTAGCTGCTGTGGCTATTTGGGGAGTGAATTAGTGGATGGAAGACCTTTCACTCTATCTATAACTCTACCTCTCAAATAAATTTTTTAAAAAAAGTTAATCTTATGAAAGGGGCCAGCACTATGGTGTGGCCAGTAAAGCTGCTATCTGTGATACCAGGATCCCATACGGGCAACGGTTCATGTTCCAGCTGCTCCACGTACAATCCAGATCAATGCTAACCGCCTGCGAAGAGCAGTGGAAGATGACCCAAGTGTTTGGGCCCCTGCCACCTATGTGTGAGCCCTGGATGAAGCTCCTGGATCCTGGCTTCAGCTTGGCCTGATACAGGCTACTGGGGTCATCTGCAGAGTGAATCAGAGGGTAGAAGATATCTCTCTCTCTGAAACTTTGACTTTCAAAATAAATAAATCTTTTTTTTAAAAAGCTCATCTTAGGGTTAAATCTTAGTTAGCTCATGCTGTCACAAAATACAATGGATTAAAACAACAGAAATTACTTTCTCACCGTTCTGGAAGCTGGAGTCTGAGATGAAAGTGATGGCAAGGTTAGCTTTGGTGAGAGCTCACTTCCTGAGTTGTGGACAGCTGGGTTTTTGCTATGTCCTCACACGGTGGGGAAAGATCAGGGGTTTGAGCCCTCATGAGAGTGCACAGCATTCTGGAGTCTCTTATAAGGGACTCATCTCGTCAGAGGGCCTCATCTTCAAAGCTTTATCTAAACTTATTATTTCCCAATGTTCTATCTTCAAATACCATCATTTTGGGGATGAAGGTTTCAGCAAATGGATTTTTGAAGAATACAAGTCAGTCTACAGTAGATGCAAACTTGCCCTTTAATACCCAGCCCAAATGTCTCTTAAAAATCTTCATTCCTTAACAGAGTTAATTACTCTGTCACCTATGCTCCAATTTATCAGTCTGTAGGGATTATTTCTATTATTATATAGTGAATTCCTACAGGGTAGAGATTCTGTCATAGCAATCTTTTTAACTTCCCAGAATTGAGCATAATGTTTGGCAAACAATAGGTACCAATAAAGATTTGTTGAATGAATTATCGAACTTTTAGAAACAATGAAAGAAATGTGCTTTTTTAAAATTGCTTTTTTTCTATGTGCAAGTTATGCATTATAATAACATCTTCTCATCTCACCTCTACAAATCCACACCCTGAATTCATGATTTATTTCTTTATGGTATCATTGATCTTAAGCTGTCTATAATCACTAATTTCTCTGGAGATAAAATTCAGACTTATCAGCCAATGCTAGATTATGAGCATTTCATTCATGAATTGCAGACACTTTCACATGAAGAGTAGGCTGAACACATTTCCACAGGAGTAATAAATAACTTCAGATGCCCTTGTAAGAAACTCAGCTACTGAACTCACCTATTAATTTTCTCTACTGAATGCATTTCCACATCAAAAAGTGTTCCAAATCATTATTTTATGTTACTACGGTACAGAATATTTAATCTTCTTTATGTAACAATTCTCTTGCTTTAGTGGCTCTGTGATCATTCAGTATTATACCTGTTCTAAATCTATCACAATCTTTAAAACCAACTGCCCTTATTCAGTACTATTATCTACTCACTGCCAAAAGCTTAAATAACTCAGCCATGTTCAAAAATTAGGTAATATTGAAGCTCTAAAACTAATCTCTAAGTATGCTAAGTATGGGCATATATGTAATCATACATGCTCATGCATGTATCATATAACTGTACATAATCACTGACATAGTTGATATGAAAATATTAACACACATGATCAAATTAATTACATATGGAAATAATGTTGCCTAAATTTATTTGGAGTTATAGGTCTACTAATGAATAGCCCCAGAAACCTTACTAAACTTAAGCCATCATATACAAGACACAGGGATAGAAGTAAGGCTAGCAAGCAGTGAGTACAGTAAGTGGTAGGGTAAAGACGGTCACGAAAAAAGTGAAAGTAAAATCTGAGTTTCATAGGGGAATAAAAGGACCTGGAGGCATGGATACTGTATCTGCATATCGTAAGGACTATAGTGAGATTTAAACTTGCTTTGTTTGAGCCTTAGAGTTAGAATGAGAATCAATGGATAGAAGTTACAGGGAGCAGACTTCTCTCAGTGAAAGAGATATGTCAAAGACATGAAATTTCTAGGACCATACACTACAGGCTTAATTTCTATGTGTAGTAAGGGTGTCACGAAGATATCACTGGTGATGGGGAGGGGTGCAGCTAAGAAGGAATCTCACCTGAGACCAGGGAACACCTGAATAAACACTACTATATACCTACAGTCATGGCTTAAATAGCATCATTCCACTGTCCATCCAGAAGATGAAGTTATCAGCAGTATAGAAAATGTATAATAAAGAGGTAAGGAGACTAGAAGGAAGCTATTGCCAGATAGTCCATATAAGAACTAGAAAAGCTAGTTCAAGAAAAAGAGCTAGAGAGTCAGGGAAAGATGTTCTACATACTTCAATCAATTTTATTTTAATATAGCCAGAAAGGGGGGAGGTGGGAGAAAGAGAGAGAGAAAGTGTTGCAGTACAGTGGGTTGGACTGAGCCCCATATCAAAGTACAGGCTTCTCTGCTTCCCATCCAGCTTCCTGCTAATGTTTCGGAAAGGCAGCAGAAGATGTTCCAGGTGTTTGGGTCCTTGCTACCCACATGAAAGACCTCGATGAAATTCCAAACTCCTGGTTTGGTCTGGTCCAGCCCAGGCTGTTGCAGGCATTTGGGGAATAAACCTGCAGATATCTCTCTCTCCCTCTCTCTGCCACTCTGCCTTTTAAAAATATACAAATCTTTAAGAAATTATTTACTTTTTAAAAAGTATAAAGTTGAAAGCTGAAAATAAAATATTTTTAGCAGGAGATAGGTATAGGAACAAAAAAATCAAAATATAAAATGAGAAAGAAGGATGAAGAGAGGGAGAAAAGAAAAGAAACAGAAAAATTCAGGACCTGATGTGAGCAACAGAAATTCCAAATGCTGGGGGCCGGTGCTGTGGCATAGCCAGTAAAGCGGCCGCCTGCAGTGTCGCATCCCATACGGGCACTGGTTTGAGCCTGACTACTCCTCTTCTGATCCAGCTCTCTTTTATGGCCTGGGAAAGCAGTAGAAGATGGCTCAAGTGCTTGGGCCCCTGAACCCATGTGGGAGACCATAAGAAGCTGCTGGCTCCTGGTTTTGGATTGGCCCAGCTCTGGCCGTTGTGGCCATTTGGGGAGTAAGCCAACGGATGAAAGATTTCTCTCTCTCTCTCTCTCTCTCTCTCTCTCTCTGCCTCTCTGTAATGCTGCCTTTCAAATAATTGAATAAATATTTAAAAAAACAAAAATAAATTCCAAATGCCTGCAAAAAATTGATATATGTTTAAAGATTTTTATTTACCTACTTGAGAGCTAGAGTTACAGAGAGGGAGAGAGAGAAAGGTCTTCCACATGCTGGTTTACTCCCCAGTGGCTGCAATGGCCTGAGTTGGGCTGATCTGAAGCCAGGAGCCAGGAGCCAGGAACCAGGAGCTCTTCCAGATCTCCCAAATGGGCACAGTGGCCCAAGGACTTGGGCCACCTTCCACTGCTTTCCTTAGCCATAAGCAGAGAGCTGGATTGGAAGAGGAGCAACCGGAACACAAACCAGCACCTATTTGGGATGCCGGTGCCACAGGTAGAAGCTTAGCCTACTATACTACAGAGATAAATTTCCATGTAAAATAAAAAGTAATACAGTCATGGTATTTAACTGCATATGATATTTAATATTATGCAAACTGAATTTACCTTTGCTTAAAAAATAAGGCTCAAAGGACCACCGTTGTGGCATAGTGGGTTAAGTCACCACTTCTGATACCATGTTCCCATATCAGAGTACCAGTTCAAGTCTCAGTTGCTCTGCTTCCAATCCAGCTCCCTGCTAATGCACCTAGGAAAGCAGCAGAGAATGGCCCATGTCCTTGGGCTCCTGCTACCCATGTGGAGACCCAGATGAAGTTCTAAGCTTCTGGCTTGGGCCTGGCCCAGCCTTGGCCATTGTGGCTATTTGGGGAGTGAATCAGCAGACAGAATATTGATCCATCTCTGTCTCCCTCTTTCTCACTCTGCCTTTCAAATAAATAAACAAAATAAAACTTTAAAAGACAAAAAATAAGAATCACAAGAGCAGGCCATTTGGCTTATTGGCTAAAATGCTTGCTTTCCACTTGAGAGAGCTGAGTTTGATTCCCAGGTCCAGCTCCTAATTCCAGCTTCCTGATAACGTGGATCCTCTGAGGCAGCAGTTATGGCTCAAGTAGTGGGGTTCCTGCCATCCACTTGTGAGACCTGAACTGAATCCCCAGCTCTCAGCTTCAGCCCCCTGGACTCTGAGGGCATCTGAGGAGTGAATCAGCAGATGGGAGCTCTCTTCTTTCTGAATTCATATTGATTTCTGTCTCTCACCTTCACTGCTTCACAAACAAATAAATAATTAAAAAAAAAAAAAGAATCAGAACACCTGCCTCTTTTTAAAGTATCCTAATACTTATTTGGAATAACTGTCAATAGAGAGAAAAATGGCTTACATTTTCCTAATTATAAATAAGCACATAATTATGCATTATTTCTTGGTATTCCAAATACTTCAATTTCCATCTTAAAGTTTCTTCATTTATTAATGATAATTCTAAAATATAGAGTGAAAGGAACCAACCAGAACATTAAAACAGAAATAAATCACGGTAGTAAAGCACATGGCAATTCTTCTTCTTTTTTTCTTTTTTTTTTTGGAAAAGGTCATTCTCTGGTTTACTACACTGAAGGAAATTTGCCAGTATACACAAAATTCCTTGCTAGAAAAAAAATCTGCTGGATATTCACCAGTTACCAGCAAGTCCAACACATAAATACCACAGTAAGCAGTCATTTATCGGGTCACCCTGCACAGAGTTGCATGAAAGCATCCAGCGGCAACGTGAACCCCACAGAGGAGATGCTGCTTTCCAGATAGGCGGCTGCTGCAGGTGACATGGCCCAGTGCCAACAACAGGGCAGGGAGGGTTCAGAGGCAACTTGTCCCCAGCCACAGCGAGCACCACCCAAAGCAACGGTGGGGTAAGGGGAACTGGGTGAGCAAGTGTTCCTCTGCGAATTCAACTTCCAGGCTCATGTTGTGAGCCCATCAGTCTCACTTCTCTTCTCCAGCCATAATCATTAGCCCCTGGCAGAAATGATGACTTCCAGCTGTAACTGGCAGCACACTGCTGTGATAATTTACACAAAGATTAAAAATGAAAAAGTAACGAGTAGACTTTCTAACCCTCTTTCTCTTATAAAAAGTATTTCCACTCTCTCCCTCCCCTCCCTTTCTCCGCCTTTTTTTTTTTTTTTTTTTTTTTGTTAAACTTCTAACCTCTAGAGAACTTTAACTGCTCTGGAGAGCACTAAGTTAACACAAATGAGGTTCGGTTTATTTTCTTTTCCAGAAGTTAGTACATCAAGGCACTTCAAGAATTTAAAGAACGAAATTAAGAAATGAGAAAAACTGCCCGAAATGTATTGGATTGACCATCTACAAAATAACATCCCAAGTAACAAATTTGGAATATCCAAATTTCAGCCATAGTGACTTTGATGAATTTTTATGAAAGTGTGACATTAATAACATGTTTAAGAATGATAGGTCCTGCCTGTAGAAAGGCCTAACAGGAAGCAATGATCAACATGGAGACAGAAAGGAACAGAAAAAAAAAAAATCACTGGGCAGAGGGACCAGCATTGTGATGTAGCAGGTAGAGCTGCCACCTGCAGTGCTAACATCCCACATAGGCACCAGTTCATGTCCTGGCTGCTCCACTTCCGATCCAGCTCCCTGCTAATGTGCCTGGCAAAGAAGCAGAAAATGGCTCAGTTGCTTGGGCCCCTGTTACTCACATGGGAGACCTGGAAGAAGCTCCTGGTTCTTGGCTTCATTGCGGCCACTTGGGGAGTGAATTAGCAGATGGAAGATCTCTCTCTCTGTAACTCTTTCAATTAAATAAATCTTTAAAAAGAAGAAAAAAAAAAAAAAAAAGCATTGGGCACATCCTGCTCAGAAGGCCCAGACAACTATGCTCCACCGTTTAAGCATGAATTTTGTGATGTGGGTGGCAGGTCCTATATTCCTGTTTTAGAAAGCCAACCTGGCTACTAAGATGCTTTGAAATTCACACATCACTCCTAGGGAACAGAGACCTTGTCTGTTTAGTTATCTCTGTAGCCCCAGAACCTAGAATGTAGGCATTGAATAAGTATTATTCAATGAAGTAAGATTATCCAACTCTTTCTTTTATTCTGAAGTTACCATAAAGTGATTTTTGGTTATATTTGGATTCCTATATAGTTTGGCTGAAAAAAAGTGCTGGTCAGAAGACAGAATTAATTTGGTTTCTTTAATAGTTAAACTCTTCATAATAAGTTATTTTGCCTTATGTATTATGATTTGCACGCTTGCTTGGTGCAATAATCAAAATAGTCATAAAAAATTAAGACACACCAAAAATATGATTCTGGTACTAAAAAGCTGCCATTATCAGACTGCTTCTATGCTTTTCTGCTTTTTACTGATTTTATATCTACACCTCTTTTTCTCTTAAGTTAAAAATCTTGATCTTGAAGATGTTAACATAACTACTTATTTGTTCACTCTACTCAATACCCATAACAGCTTCCAAAGAACTTAATAATATTACCTAAAAAATAAGACAAGTAAAAATGTTTAAGATTTCTTCTGGTACTTTTATCTGTAGAATATACTGTAATAAATATAGCACACTATTTCAAAGGCAGAGTTACAGAAAGAGACACATCTTCATACACTGGTTCACTCCCCAAATGGCCTCAACAGCCAGAGCTGGACCAGCCCAAAGGTGGAGCCTGGAGCTCTATCTGGGTCTCCCATGTGGATGCCAGGGGTCCAAGGACATGAGTCATCTTCTGCTTTCCTAGGTGCATTAACAGGTAACTGGATTGTAAGTGAAGTGGCTGGGATTTGAACCAGTGCCAAAAGATGTCACTAATGTGTTCTTTTAACACTTATTCAACATGTAAGTGATTTACTACCTGTGCCTCAGGGATTCTGGTAGAGATAAAAGATTCTACTGTAAAGGATGCAGTTCACATCTGAAACCAGGATTCTGCATAAATAAAAAAAGCAAAGAAAGCCCACTGGGTCAGGAGAACAACCACCTACAAAAACAGATGGAGAATGGATCATGGGAAGGTTACTTCTGGTAGGTTTCAAGGATGATGAGACCTTTAAGAAGAACTGTTTATATATATTTTTTGTATTACTTTGCTGCTTGAGGGGATAGTGTTAAGATGGGGTAAGGTTATAAACTTAACATTACTTGGTTAAGAGCAGAATAAGGCAGGCTCACACTGCAATGAGTGGAAACAGCACATGGCAAGCACTATGGCAAGTAAGAAACACATGGGGAATGACTCAAACCAGAAGCTAGAAGCACAATTCTTGCAGATTTCTGTATCAGGAATAGGAAGAAATTTGGCATTTCCCCACATACTTCCAGCTTTATCACTGAAGTTAATGACCACAGGGAAGAACAATCAGTTAGGAAATCTCGATTTTCAATTATATGAATGAGATGTCCATGGGGAGAATTTTGCTATTATTCTTTCAAAAATTAAAAACTGCTTTTAATAAGGTACATTAAGATTTTAATCAAATGCTAAGTAATAACATGACAAGTTATCACAGAAGTTACTTTGGAACACAGAACTTGGATATTTTTTACCATGAATGCAGCACACCCTGGAAACAGTATCACTTCACTTTATTTGGCTTGTGTACAGCACAACAGAATGTGACCAAGCCAAGTACAGCTTGCATCTCATTTCTGGAGTTCAGGCTTCAGGGGTTCAGGGGACTTAGAACACAGTCCAGCTCAAGGGAGCTGAAGGCCATGAAGAAGACAAGCACAAGGCTTTTACGGTGGGAGAGAGTGGTGCCCCCACCCCCAGACTTCCAGCTGCACCACATTTGCAATAACTAATGTCGACAAATCACAAGACAGAGAATTCTTCAGAAAGAAGGGACAGCTGACACAGGAGAGAACTCCGAATGCTGGCACAGAAGTTTACAGAAAGTAGAGGAATGTGGGTCATTCTAGCTGAGGAACGTAACACTCTGCACTCCTGAGTCACTCTGTAAAGCATCATGGGAAATATCTGAACATTCAACCGTAAGTATTCCACAGAAAAGGCTGTTTCAGTTCAGAATTTTCTGCTTAAGAGGTAATGGAAATGAGAAATCTATTTCATAAAAAAGGGAAATGGTTAAAAGCACTGGCATTTGGAAGGGTAAACCTCAATTGCATGGAACGTGGAATGTATGGCAATTATGCCACAACAGAGTCAATCTAAGAAGAAAAAAAAAAGTCAGTTCCTTGAAAAGATCAACAATCTTGACAAACCTTCAGAAGACTGATCAAGAAAGACACATGATACAAATTAGCAAAAATCATTATGAACTAGGTAACATCACTAGAAACCTTAGCAAAAGTTATCGCCGGCGCCGTGGCTCAACAGGCTAATCCTCCGCCTAGCGGCGCCGGCACACAGGGTTCTAGTCCCGGTCGGGCACCGATCCTGTCCCGGTTACCCCTCTTCCAGGCCAGCTCTCTGCTGTGGCCAGGGAGTGCAGTGGAGGATGGCCCAAGTCCTTGGGCCCTGCACCCCATAGGAGACCAGGAGAAGCACCTGGCTCCTGCCATCGGAACAGCGCGGTGCGCCGGCCGCAGCGCGCTACCACAGTGGCCATTGGAGGGTGAACCAACGGCAAAAGGAAGACCTTTCTCTCTGTCTCTCTCTCTCACTGTCCACTCTGCCTGTCAAAAAAAAAAAAAAAGTTATCACCAACAAGTTTATGCCAATAGGACAACTTAGATTTGTGGACAAATTCCCAGAAAGACAAAAATTACTGAAAATGACTCAAGAAAAACAGAGCTGAATAGACAAGAAAAGAAATTAAATTGGTAATTTAAAATTTCACAAAGGAAAGCCCAGGTACATACAGTGCCAGCGATGAGTTCTGCCAAATAAAAGAAATAGCAACGCTTCACAAAAGCCTTCAGAAAACAGAGGAGGGAACACTGCTATATCTTATTCTGAGGTGAGTCTGACCCTGATAATAAAGGTAGATAAAGATATCACAAAAAATGACACACTTATATTCCTCACACATATAGATGCAAAGATTCTCAAAAGTATTAATATCGCAACAAAATATTAACAAAAATATCTAGTACATATCAAAAGAATTTACAACATCCAATTTACATCAAGGAATGCAAGGTTGGTTTAACGTCCAAAAATTGCTTAAAGTAATATTTCATATTTTTTAAAAAAATCTTTACCTATTTTAAAATCACAAAGAAAATCTCCTTCATTGTATTCTAAAACTTGATAGTTTTAGATAAATTGAGTTTCATTTGTTGTATAAACTTCCAATTTCCTTTTTTTCCCATGTAGCTGTGACAGGTTATATTGCATCCCTCCAAAAACCATGTTGAAATCTTAACCTCGCAGGAACTTGGAAGGCGGCCTTATTTGAAAATAGGGGTACTTTGTTATGGCAGCCATGAGAAACTAACAAAATAACTAATTCAGCACCATACGCTGAACAGCCTCTCCTTTCTCCATAGATCTCCAACAGCAGTCCTATTACAGATAAAATTTCTTTGTGTGTCCCAGTCTGTTTCTGGGTTCTTTGCTCACTTCCTTTAGTCTATTTTTCCTAATTTGCCCCAATTGCTATAGCTTTATAGTATTTCCTGATATCTGGCAGAAGCAAATTCATCTTAAACCTCCTCTTGTTCTCAAAGGGGACTGTGGCTATACTGGCCCTTTCCTCTTTTTTAAACCAGTTGGTCATGTTCCACAGAAACAAAACAAGCCTGTTAAAACTTGGATGGGTTTTTAAGACTGTATTTATAAATAAATTTGGGGAGAATTAACCATCTGTCAACAGGCTACATCTCCCCCCACTCCACTTATTTAGGTGTCTTTCTTTTTTAATTAAAATTTCACAGTAAATTATATGGGGGGTTAAAATGCATACCAAACAACAGCAATGTCAGATCTTTTTCACAATTCATACACATCTGCCCACATACCCTGGGATTCAGGGAGGTGCAGGGTAGAGAGGGAAATACCCACAGTCAAGAATAAATATTACCAAGGCGGTGCTGTGGCATGGTAGGTTAAGCCTCCACCTGTAGTGCCAGCATCCCAGACCAGCACTGCTGCAAGTCCCGGCTGCTCCACTTCTGATCCAGCTCCCTGCTAATGCAGTGAAAGATGCAGGGAAAGCAGTGCAAGATGGCCCAAGTCCTTGGGCCCCTGTGCTCACGTGGGAGACGTGGAGGAAGCTCCTGGCTCCTGCTTCGGATTGGTTCAGCTCGGGCCACTGTGGCTGTTTGGGGAGTGAACCAACACACAGAAGATCTCTCTCTCTCTCTCTCTCTGTCTCTCTGTCTCTGTAACTCTGCCTCTCAAATATATATATAATAGTTATTATATATTATATTATTTATATTTCTATATTTTATTATTATGTATTATAGATTATATATATAATATGTATAATAACTATTACCAACTGTAGCCACCAGGACTATTTGCATTTTTGGCAATAACATTATCAAAGTGGAAAAGGAAAAGAAAACTAGAAAAAGAACAACATGATAAAAGTATTCTTGCTTCCAGTATTTTGATTCCAAATTTTTTTTTAAAGTTGCCTGGTCAGCTCTTTTTAAGAAACAGGTTTCAAAATGCCATTCCTGTACACTTTCCCAAAAGGAACATGAGATTCTTAGTCTCAACTAAGCCGTCATCACCTGACAATTGTAAATTTTCCATTCAAAGAAAAAAGTTACAAAAGGTTGACATAATTCATTCAGAGATACATGATCTATCAAGGTTTACTTGGAACAGATTTAAATTTTATCAATAGACAAGAAAAAAATAATGTTGGTGGAGAAACAATCTAAGATTTTTTTCATCAGACAATACTACAAAATTTATCTTCATATAGTTTCTGATGCTAATTGAGGGAAAAAAAAACTAAAATGCTCATTTTATTTTTCTTTGCCTTCTCAAACAAGACTATGCATGTCACCATTATGAAACAGTATAGGAGACAAAAGGTATAGAAGATCCACAAATGCAGGTGTGATATAAACGGGAACATCATCACAATCCATCATTAGGGTGCCTCCTTCTAGACCCATGCCACCTCCAGGCCTCAGGAAGTTTTGTGTTTCACCAAGTCATCAAGAGGAGGTGACTTCCAAAACAGATGGCTGTCATTTGTCCTAGGCACTGAGTATAACAGAGCAGGTTCACGGATAGGCACTCAGTGAATGCATTACTTTATTATAATTTGAGTGAGTTATATATTCTTCAGGGGTAAGTGGTCTAATGGTTAAGACACTCGTGTCTCATATCACAGTGCCTGAGTTTGATACCCACCTGCAGGCCCTGACTCAAGCTCCCTGCTAATGCAGACCCTGGAAGTGAGCAGGTGATGGCTCAAGTAGTTAGTTGTATTCCTAACACTGTTGTGGGGAAACCTGGATTGAGTTCCTGGACCTAAGTCTCACCCCAGCCCAGTTCTGGATGCTACAGCATTTAGGGAGGGACTCGGAGGATAGGACTGTTCTCTCTCTCAATTAAAAAAGAAATATATATATATATATATATATATATATATATATATATATATATATATCTTTTATATGCATATGTATATGTGTGTGGATAGATAGATAGATAGATTCTTTGGCTAAAACAAAATGTTCCACTTTACCAACTTTCAGAAATAGCCCTGTCATTACTTATCAGCAATGACTTTCTTTGTCTTTTACTCAACTTAAAACATCAGTGGCAATATAATATAGGTCTATTTGACATATCATAAGAGGTAAATGATGAACATTTCAAATTAACACATTTTTATGTCATTTTAAAATGTGAAAATCTGTTTCTCTTTATATTTCTAAAGCAGTATTTAGAATAAAGATTTTTTTTTTCTTTTCTGGTTCAGGTAACATAGATCAACCTCAGGAATATAAAAAAACAACTTTATTTTACCCTGAGTCCAGTTGTTCAAAACAAAGAAAATACAATTTATTTGCCTAAAAGACTAGTCAAACTAAGGTGACTTTTTTCCTCTATAGGATATTATCTTCTATACATAAATCTATCATCTAACCAATTTACCAGTCCTTCATTTAGACTTTCATTACTTATAGAAAGCTCTGAGGATGAAAATGGTTAGGCAAGATGATAGTTACAGCTCTCTAATACAAACAGAAAATGTGACATTGCTGTTCGCCAACAAAACCATGTTGCTCAAATATCCTATCCTCTGGAATTAATATCTGAGCAACCAAATACTTAAAAAAAGACACGCTGAGTATCTTAAAATGAGTATGTCAGTTAATTAATTCTGTGATCCCCTGCTATCAACCGAGTACTGTACAATCTGCTATTATTCACTGTCCTATAGATCATCTGTTCTTGGTGCTGGTTTGTTCCAGGAAGAGACAGCTGCAACACTATATCCCTGTTCAACCTGAGGACCATCTGACTTTAATTGTAACACACAGCTTGATGTGGCTCTGGCTACGAGAAGCCAAAGTATCGTCTGTAATAATCTGGAAAAGCAGAAACCTGCCAACAGAGGGCTGAAAACAGGGACTTGTGCTGTCTGGCTGCCTGACGGGCTGCAGGAAATATGATTAATGAGTAAGGTATAATGATATCAGGAACCCGATTAGCACCACAAAAAGGTCACAGATCAAAGTAGTATGCATTTCATGAGCTACAATCATTGCATAAAATCTGTGGATTGGAAGAAGTAAGCCAAAAAGAGGAGGGGGGTAAAACCCTTATGTGATAACATGCTAACAGAGACATAAAATACCATACTAACAAAAACAACTTAGTCGCCTACAGAAAGTTAACAATAAATTATAAAATGCACCAATACACACTGCACTACAGGGAAGCTCTGCTCATCACAGGTGTGGATCAAGCATTCTTTAATGAGTAAGTGAGCTATTAAATTCTTACATGAAGACAAATAAGTAAAATCAAGTTATCATTCCTAATTATGAATTAAAATGATTTAAAATATAATTATTCAACTATTTGCAGCAAATTTTATATAGTCCTGTTTGGGTGTATAAGCTAATTCAAAGCCTGAACAAAGAAGACGTCCCTAAAACTCACTGGAGTGGGAGTCTCTGGGAAAAAACATTAAGTAAACTTAATAATGAGTTGTCATAAACGTGCAGCTAATACTATTAAATACTATTTTGTTCTAATGTTGCAGTCATGTCCAGGTTTTGAGCCTGGGTCGCCAGAACCCAAACCTGAGGGAAAATCACTTTCTAAGTTGCAGCTTCCTTTCCTTGGTGCTCACGGAAGACCCCCGCCCAGCGGGTCTGACTCTTCTGAGGAAAAGGCACTGGGAGCAGCGTGGAAGGTACAGTCAGGAGAACTCCTGACTTCAATTCTTTGGTCAAAATATCGGTTAAAAAAAAAGTTAAATATAATTTATTCACATGTTTCTGCCTTTTGGAACTCCCTCAGAACGAAGTAAACACATTAATAAACCTCTTTGTACTTTGAATAGTACTAATTTTTTTTTCTTTTTTTTTTTTTTGCCAGGCAGAATTAGACAGTGAGAGAGAGAGACAGAGAGAGAGTTACAGACAGTGAGAGAGACAGAGAGAAAGGTCTTCCTTCCGTTGGTTCACTCCCCTAATGGCCGCCACGGCCAGCGCTATGCTGATCCAAAGCCGACCCGAAGCCGACCCGAAGCCAGGAGCCGGCTACTTCCTCCTGGTCTCCCATGCGGGTGCAGGGACTCAAGCATTTGGGCCATCTTCCACTGCCCTCCCGGGCCACAGCAGAGAGCTGGACTGGAAGAGGAACAACCGGGACTAGTACCCGGCGCCCCAAGTGGGACTAGAACCCAGGGTACTGGCACCACAGGCAGAAGATTAGCCAAGTAAGCTGCAGCACCCGCCTGAATAGTAATAATTTTAACAATGAATAAAGAATTAGTCCCTGGGCTGGTGTTGCACCATAGCAGGTAAAGCAGCCACCTGCAATGTCAACATCCCTTATGGGCACCAGTTCAAGTCCCAGGTTCTTCACTTCTTTAAAAAAAAAAAAAAGATTTATTTATTTATTTGAAATGCAGAGCTACTGAGAGGCAGAGGCAGAGAGAGAGAGGTCTTCCACCTGCTGGTTCACTCCCCAGATGGCCGCAATGGCTGGAGCTGCACCAATCTGAACCCAGGAGCCTGGAGCTTCCTCCAGGTCTCCCATGTGGGTGCAGGGATCCAAGGACTAGGGCCATCTCCTACTGCTTTCCCAGGCCATAGCATAGAGCTGGATTGGAAGTGGAGCAGTGGGGACCTGAACTGGCTCCCACATGGGATGCTGGTACTACAAGTGGCAGCTTTACCCGCTATGCCACTGTGCCGACCGCTGCTTCACTTCTGATCAAGTTCTCTATTTGTGGGCCTGGGAAAGTAGCAGAAGATGGTCCAGGTGCTTGGGCCCCTGCATTCACGTGGGAGACCTGGATAAAGTTCCTGGCTCCTGGCTCCTGGCTTTGGCCTGGCACAGCTCTGGCCATTGTGGCCATCTGAGGAGTAAATCAGCAGATGGAAGATGTCTCTCTCTGTCTCTCTCTCTCTGTCTGTCTGTCTCTCCTTCCTTTCTCTCTAGTTCACTGCTTTTCAAATAAATAAATAAATATTTTTTAAAAGAGCTAGTTCCCTTGAGACTTACAATTTTAAATTATATTTGAGAAGAGGTATTTCAAGCATAAAAATATCAAAACACAATTTAATTTTTTCTTAAAAATAAATCATCAAGAATGGGGATGATACTTTACAATTTTCATGTATGTACTATAAATATCATTTTTATGTCATTTAATATTTAGTGAAAACATTTTTTAAATGGTGGCTCCAAAAGCACCATTAAAAAATTAAAAGGCAAGCTGCAGACTAGTTGAAAATATTTGCAAAACACGTGTTAGAAGATAAAAGACCTTTATGGAGAATATATAAAGATCGCTTATAATTCAAAATAAAGAGATAAAACAACTCACTCTACAAACATGTAAAAATTTGAACAAAGAACATATATGACTAGCGAGTAAATACATGAAAAGATATTACTACTAGTCACTAAGGTAATGCAAACTAAATGCACAACAGGATACCTGATACTGACTAAAACAAGTAAGAACGACCATACCAAGTCTTGGTAAAGATTTAAAAAACCCAGAACTTCACTGCTGGGCATAAAAATGGCATAGTAAATGCTTTCTGATCACACGACATAGGAATTTCACTCCTAGGAATCTATCTAAGAGAAATGAAAAAAGACGTCCACACTAAGACTTATATGCAAATATCCATAATAGTTCCAAATTGGAAACAAATCAACTGTCTCTGAACTAGTAAAAAGGTAAACAACATGTGATGGATGTCTGCAATGGAGTACTATGCAGCCATACGAAGAAATTACTACTGATACATGCAACAACATGGACGAATCCCAAAATATCACGCCAGGTGCAAGAAGCCAGGCACAAACAGAATCCATGGTGTGTGATTCCATCACTATAAAATTTCTAGGAAACCAAAATTATAAAGACAAAATCATGGCAAAACTATGAGAACAGGAATGAGGTTAGAAACTTACTGTAAAGTGACACAACGAAACTTTTTGGAGTGATTGGTGTCCTAAAGATGGATGGTGATGATGGTTCTTATGTATGTGCACTAAAACTCATAAAGTTGTATACCTTTAAAAAGCTAAATGTTATAGTATTTAAGTTATACTTCAATAAATCTATTTTAAATGGTAGATATTCACAAAAGAAAAAAAATTATAGTAAAAAATATATATATATATATTCCTCTATTCCCTCCTATGTGCCCCTGGGAGAAACACCTCACCACAGACAACTGCCACATTTAAAATCTAGCATCTCCTTCAATGTTTTTCAAAGGTTTTGCTTTCTCTTGGGCTTTCATTTTAACCACAACTTAGAATTTTTAAAAGTACTTGGGATAAAACTAAAATGTAATGGGTATCACAAGAATATGATGCAACACTAGGTACTATTTTCTGAGCAAATATTATAAACTAGAGAATATTCTAGTTATTTCACATACAAATTTGCAATTTTGAACTCGAACTTTCAAAATGAGGAAACCAAAGCCGAGACAGGTTAAGATGCCTGGGGTCCCTTTATCAACAGTGTGATTGTTCCAGGATTGGGAGATGTGGTCTCACTCCAAGAACTATATTCTTCCCACACCCTCGCATTGCTTCCAGTATACTTAAAATGTGAAATTTCAGTAATAACAAAATTATAATTATGATATGTGCAACAGGATCAAAATATAATTGCTTTTTGAAAGATAAGGAATGTCACCTAGAAAACCAAAATTCCTTTCTCACAAAATAATTCAGAGCCCATACAATGGAAGATACTAAAGAGTTCAACCTAAGCACAGTAATCACTACAGCTTTTTAAGTTTTCAATGTTCTAAATTATTATAGGAAGAGTTCCTTCAAAAGATAGACATGGGGTACAATTTGAAAATCTTATCTTTTACTGAAATGCCTGATTTTTGTCTTCTAACCTGGGACACAAAATTATGCTCCTTTCTGGGCATGAGAAATCCAAATTTGAAATAACATACCATTTTAGTTTCACTTATAACTTGTGGTTAGAATTTTCAATGATTTTACATATGTACGTGTGTATACACATACATATATGAAAGTAACCCAAATTCAGTATAAAAGAATAAGAGAAATCATTAAACCTTCCAATAAAGTTTTATATAGTTAGCAATTGCTAAACTATTATGTCATCTTGAATTATTTCTGTCAACTGCAACAGTCCAGAAGAGCAAGGGTTAATGATTATAAACTGACATGGGAAAGATGCCTTGAAAATAGGCTCATGACAGCGATGGTTACTAATCTTACCAATCTGTTTATGCGAACAAATTCTTCTGAGGTTTTGGCCCAAGGAGGAAGTTCAACATCAGACACTACTGTCCCATCATCCATCACTCCAAGATTATAGTTATTGAAGTTGACAAACATCTCAGGAAGATAGTAAAATTCAGGAATCAACTCCTATATAAAAAGAAAAGATAATATTATATTCTAAATTGAAGGACATCAACTAGATAAACATAAAAGGGCCTAGTTACTTCCTATTGTGCAGAACAAAATAAACAGAGGAAATACTTTTTCTCTTATCATATCATAGACCTATCACAAAGTTTCTATTAAGGTAGACAGAACCTATCCAACCAAATTTAAATAACATCTTACCAGTATAAACACATCTTATAGGCTTTCCTTCAGGACACAACTCATACACCCAAAATTATAAAGTACCTACATCTGAGTAATAGTTGAGATTTCACAAGATTTAAACAGAGATTACCATGCTGTAACAACAATATAACAACCTAACCTAGATTTCTAAAATGAAATGTACAGAAAGGTTTTCAGAAAAACCACGAATCTTTCTAACATAAGCATTAAAATGGCACTTCCGTGGTCTCTACATCAACCAGGAAGATGAATCATTACATTTTAACTATGGCTCAACAGCATATTTCTCTCATATTTCAAAGCATTCAAGTTTAGTTTTAAGATACTAACTCCAATGAGAGAACAAAAATTTATAATTAGTATAGAAAATGACCTGCATAAGAAACTGAATAAATTAAATATATGACTTGAATAATAATACTTTAAAGATACTTCAACAGAACATTTAATAAGCAGAAAAATGCAGCCGATAAAGCTTTTGTGTGCAATAAACCCCGTATATAACTATTTCAGAGGCCCTGTAGATCAGACTTGAAATCCAGTCTCGACATGGGTCAGCGACTCAGTGGTCTTTCAGATACCCCCTCAGGGCCACCTATGGCAGGCCTGGCTTTCTGAAAAGTTGAGTAAAATAGGAAGGTCATCAGATTTTGGACAAGGTCAGTATGAACTTGCCAGAGCAGAGAAAAAAGATCCAGCAGGAATTAAGCTATTATCACTTCCATCATCCATGTGAACTGTTGCTTGACTTTGAATTGTACATCTTTTGTTTACAACCACAATAATTAACTAAGCAGGGTAAAAATGAGCTTGTCCTCCAAATGCCTGACAAACACCTGATCATTAGACTTTAAAAATGCATTTACACTGAACAATTTTTTTTTTTTTACAAAAAGAATCTTGTTAAAAGTTTAACCATACATGAAATTAGGCAGTGATCACACAAAAATTTAAGATTCTTGTCTTTTAAAAAAATGTATCTAAGTCTAGTGGACATATGTAAGAAAAACAAGATTATTTGTGTTATTTTATGCAATGAAAAGCTATATCCAATTTGTATGAGCTAACATTTATTGCATGGTATGAATCAAGTGTTAAGATAAATTCTCAATAAACTTAATTATATTTAATCCTTAAGCAACTCTACAAGGAAAAGTTTCATTTGTAAGACTCAAAAAAGTTAAGTAACTGCCCAAGGTCATACAGCTGATATATTATAGATCTGGAATTCGTACACAAAAGTTGTCCAACTCTGAAGCCTGTGTCCTTAATCATTTAAATAAGCTTGATTCTACTTAAACAGTATATAAAGTGTTAAGCATTTTAAATATATTTTTAACATATATTCCAAGTAATTTTAAAAAATAAACAGCATAAATTTTTAGTTCTCTCATGAGAAAACAACTGGCAGGGGCCGGTGCTGTTGTATAGCAGGTAAAGCTGCCGCCTGCACTATCAGAATCCCATATGGGTGCCAGCTCATGTCCCTGCTGCTCCTCTTCCAATCCAGCTCTCTGTGGTAGCCTGGGAAAACAGTAGAGGATGGCCCAAGTCTTTGGGTCCCTGCACCCACATGGGACACTTGGAGGAAGCTCCTGCCTCCAGTCTTTGGAACAGCCCAGCTCTGGTCATTGCCACCATTTGGGGAGTGAACCAGAGGACAGAAGAGCTCACTCTTGCGCTCTCTCTCTCTCTCTGCCTCTGCCTCTCTTTAACTGTGCTTTTCAAATAAATAAATAATTAATTAAAAACATGAAAACAACTGGCTCTCCTAAGATATATATTATATATGTATATAATATGTATATATAATGATTATTATATGATTAAAATTTTAAAATACAAAAAGGAAAAAAAAGTTTAAATGAACTGTTATTGTTGTTTACCCTTATAAAAGCATCTCCCTTTATAACGTTTCTAAGGTTAGTCTGCTGAAGTGCGCATTCAATACATTTCTAACTTTGAGGAATTATATAAAAATGTCTTATTTTTTGTCTGTAATATTTGTCCCAGGTCTTATTCTATAATGAAGGAAGAACATCCCTTCCTTGTTCATTCAAAATCAAAGGCAGCATTTGTTCTAGTTAAAAGCCAATTCTTTTGATTTCAATAATACCCACCCAGTTCCACCCTACTCCCAACCTCTTGTGTTGAGAGAATGTTAACCTTCTTTGCCTGTTAGGCTTACTACAACACAGTGTGCTAATTTTCCTAGGTTCAAAACAACTTACATGCCTGAATTTTAGATGTTAGGTTTCTTTCCAGTTTTAAAAACTGGGAGATGAGTTATTTTTGTTGTAAATCACAGATATATTTATATAGTAAAAATATACCAAAAATAAGTACTCTTTATCAAGACCAATTCTAGAAAGCAGAATGGAATGATTGACATTTCATAAAAATAAAGTCTTCAACCTTTCTAATGTAAACCACCAAACTATTATGATTTTATATATTTTCCCTATCTTCCACCCCTGTCATTTTAACCAGGTTACTTAACGAGTTGACAAAGATATAGTGGATTAAAACAAAATTGCTCTGCATTGGTTCTGTGGTAAATTCTAGACTCAACAGAAATGTATTTTTTCTATCTGGCCCAGTTTATTTAAACATACAAATTTATTATGAGCTTAACTTATATTGGTATTATAATATTGACAACTTTCCTTAAATGTAAATTCATTTAATTTAACTACAAATTAAATGGAGCGAAAAAAAACCATATGAAACATAGAAGAAATTTGTAATAAATAGTATGGAGAACATACTTTTAAACTTTTAAGTCTAGTACTGGACCACATTAAACTTTCAGCTATATAATTTCTACCATGCTGGGAGAGAAGTAATAACTAGTCAATTTCCAGTTAATTACCACAGATAATTTCTAGGAGATATATATTCTGCAAATTTTGCACAAGGAGCATTATAATAATATTTCAAGATTTAAATTTAAACTTTGGTAATTAAAAAATAAACTTAGTATTGCTGCTTCAACTTTGAGATCAGTCAGGCACTTCCTTCCTCAAAGGAGTCCAAAGCAGAGCTTTCTTGGAGGCACCTTTTCCATGAAAAATCTAAGCAAACAGAGGAGCCTATGTGAGGTGTCAAGAAGGAGGTTAAAAAAGTATTTTCAGGGGCAGGTGTTTGGCCTAGTGGTTAGAACACCACTTGAGATGCCTGCATCCCCTGCCAGAGTGCCTGGCATTGAGTACTGGTTCCAATTTCAATTCCAGCTTCCTTCTCATGTGTATTGTGGGACACAGGGGGAAATAACTCAAAGTAGTTAGGTCTATGTCACCCACATCAGAGGCCCAGACTGAGTTCCTGGCTCCCAAATTCAGTCTGGCTCAGTCCCTGATATTTGGGGACTATCAGTGGGCAGAGATTTTTCTCTGTCTCTCTGCCTTTCAAATGAATAAACAAACAAACAAACAAACAAAAAACCACAAAATTGAAGTTAGTATTTTTAAAGAGAGCGAAGCTAAAGAGGTGTAAGATTTTTCCCAAAACTAAAGAGGCAAGTTTCTAAATATCTACAGTCAGCTTAAAAAAAATAAATTTCTTTCTTTTCATTTACTTCAAAAGCAGAGATAGAAAGAGACAGAGAGAAGGCAAGAAAGAAAGAGTAGAAGACAGAGAGATCTATCCAATGGTTCACTTTTCAAATGCCCACAACAGCCAGAGGCTGAATGAGGGTGAAGCTATGGGGCTGGTAGGGACCTAAGTACTTGAGCCACAACCACTGCCTCCCAGAGTGCTTGCCACAGGAAGCAGGAACCAGAAAAAAAGCCGGGACTCGAACCCAGGCACTCCAATATGGGAGGCTGGCATCCCAACTGTTATCTTAACCACTGCACCGGTGCCTGCCCCTGCAGTCAGCTTTCTCCCGCCTGTGTGGGTAAAGAGAAGGGATGGGGATGAGCGCTAAGCTGGGTCAGTATGTGCTCATCTACTGCCTTTGTATGAATCAGAAAAGCTCTCTCTCCTGGGCTGATGCAACCCTGAGAGAGCTGAGAGAGTGAGGACAGGCTGGATTTCAGCTCCGCCAGGGATCCTTGCAGAGACGACAGTCCGCCCATTGCACGCGGTATCCCCGTGCACCATGCGCCTAGGGAAGCCAGTCAGTCCCTGCGCACCAGGGCTTTTGGCACCAGCGAGTATTTCCTAACCCATCCTTGGTATAATCTGGAGAGCTTCCCTCCTCCAAAAGACCCTGAAACTTAATCAGGATTGTTGGGCCAGTTTTCTAGGTATTATATAAGCCTGGATTCTCCTTCAAGCCTTGAGAAAACAAAGCCCCTACCCTACCCTTCTACTGACAATGAAGGGGTGAATTCAAACTGTGGCACTTATGGTACACTTGAGTTGATGATTATGATGTTATATCAGCTTTAACAATGACAAAGTTACGAATACATTAACTAATAATATGTTTGAGAAACCAAATTGGGGGGGGGGGAATTTAGTATAGGCAGAAATACAAATAGAATGTAAATGTTACCTCTTATTAAATAAATAAAATAAGAACTTCCCCTTAATTTATTATTTTAACCCTTAGGAGATTAAAAAAAAACAAAACAACATTTACTTAGTTCTTATTTTTTATCAAAACTATGTCAGGATCCAGGATATCCGACAGATCTTTATAAGTCAGTCTGTAAGGGTAAAAGGATAAATTTGCTAAGAAAAAATAGGTTGTACAAACAAACAGTGCTCAGAGAAGTTCAAAAGAGAAAACGTTATGTAAAAGTTGGGGTGGTTACAGAAAGCTGTAAGGGAAAGCCCATAACAACACTGTATTTCCCAACACAAAACTCATCAATCACTGCCTTTTCTGTCCTCCTCTAAAGAAAAGAGTCTATGAAACCGAGGACTTCATGTCTCTTGTTCACACTACACTCCCACACCCAGACAGGTAATGGGGCACATAGCAGGCATCGAGTAAAGATCTACTGAATGACTGAAACATGGCATTTGAACTGAAAGATAAATAATCAGAGAGGAAAAACACAGTCAGTCTTGATAAGAAAATACTTTAAGAAGAGGCAGAGATGGAAACATGTAGATCTTTTGTTTCAAATGATCAAAGTTGGATCACTTAGTTTTCTTAGCGCTATTTACAGTAGGTGGGAGATGAGGTGGAGGGAGTAGGTAGGGTTAACACATGTATAGCCTCACACATCTGGCTATGAAGCCGTCATCCTTTTCCATTAGGGAACTTTAAAAATGGACATGAATTTAAAACAGGACAAACGTTTCCAATAAACTAGTATCAACAGAGATACTGTCAAGATTCTACATATAGGATAAGGGACATGGTTAAATAAGCAGAATTAAATTAGGAAAGGAGTGAGCACATAAACTTAAAACACTTAAAAATTCCAGTATAAGGAAATCAGTCAATGGCAGTAGAATGCTTTCTTAATGTGAAATAAACATGCTGAACCCAACTGAATTATACTCATATGTAAAGAAGAAGTAAACAAGTATATCTAGACATCCAAAATTTTACTGTGGATGATGACATTCAAATAAAACAATAAAATTGCATTTTCATCCTAAAAATATCTTTCTGAAACCTATGTCTTGATACAATACCAGATATTATAGTTCAAAATTACTTCCTTTGACAGATGAAATTTAGTAACTGAGATTATGTCTTTCTAATACTTTTAATGCACATTTACAAAGTGAAGTATGTTTTATATTCATCAGAACAGAACATTCAGCGCTGGATAAAAAACACATGTTCAGCAATTCTTTAGAACATCAGTGGAAAATGATAAGTAAACAACACTGACAGAAGACAGATATATTTACAATTCACGTTCTCTTTTGGCTTGCTGACAATAATTTTAATCTCTATCAGTTAGCCCGTGGCAGATGGGTCTTCGAGGCAGGTAACATGGTCAAAATGTAGTGTATCATCTGCTAAAATAAAAATCTGAAAGGTTCACCCAGAGGTTACACCACAGTTCAGGATAAGCCCATTGCTTTGATCACAAAGCCCGAAGCTTTCACGGCATAATGACAAGGATTGGTTGTGACCACACATATGCTTTAGTTTTCTTCATTAAGGTACGATCCCCACTGATATGCATGGCCTTCACAGCCAGGCCGCGTGGCTTTCCTTTTATCAGTCACCAATGCTACCCACTGAACTCAAACCATCTCTTCAACCTTTCTGGGTGAACATGCCAGATACTAATCTATTAACTCAAATAACATGATCAAAACCAACATGGAAAGAAAGATGCTACTTCAGAGGAAAAGTTAAATATTGATTTTATTCATACCAAAATAAGAAATTCTGACAACTGAAATATAAGTATGATAAATAAGGTAGCTAATTTAAGGTCCACTGCTTTGGGAACATTGATGGTAAAAATACGTAAAAAGCAAAATTTTACCTTTTTACCACTGAAAAAATAACATATTTCTTAAAATGCATGCTTTTAAAAAAAGAACATTCTGAACATTTTAGCCTTCAAGTACCTATTTTGTCAACCTGGAAATGACAAAAACTTTAAAAATATTGGCTAAAGGGCAAGTGCATCGAATTACGTTTATAGTAATCATTTTAAATGGACTACATGTCCAAAAGTTTCCAAATTGATGACTGAATTTAGTTTTTCCTTCCTCAGCATATAATTTTTTCCTCCAGTAAAAGAAAAAAAAATTTAAGTATCTATAATTCTTCCAGACAGACCCAATAAATATTGTGTGGTTTTAGATATTACAAAGCTATTATTTCAAATGTATTAAAGAAAAATTATGGATTACAAACCAACAGATAATAGATAATCCATTTCAGTATGATATATAGTGGAAAGAATAATTGGTTTTGAGCCTGGTCTACTTACTGTCACATGTCCTTAAGTTAATTTAATTTTTTAGGACTGTTACTCATCTCAATTCCCATTTCTAAAACAAAGGGTTGTTGTGAGGGTCATATGAGATGAAACAGAATTATACACGCATTAGATATTACTGTTATCATTAATATAACACCTGATAAAAATGTCCTAAATTGCAGACTCCACTTGCCTATATTAAAGCCAATAGGTCATTCACTGAATCACATCCATTTATAAAAGCATTTAACATAATGCTAAAAAGAGTTAACAAAATTTACTTGTAAAAATAAATATACCCACCAAAATACTTGCAATTTAATAATTCCTACTAACCACCACATTTAAAGTAAAATTTTTTTAAATTAGCCATGACAATTGGCTTAACATGCTTCATTTTATGATAAGTATTGTCAATATTTTATAGTTCTCTCCTGCTTTCAGCACATCTTTCATTTAACTGAGCCTTTATTCTAGGCACTCACATTAAAGGAAATTAGGATTTGGAAAGAGATAATGCACAATAATCATGCAAAGGATAAGATAAAACCACCATATAAAAGAGCACAAATAAAGTGCCTGCATTAATCTGTTCTGGATAAAGTTGTAAATATACATACATGAGTTCAGGGTTGGGGTTGGGGCCGGGGGTGGGAGAAACATTCATATCAGTAACTATAAGAGATTCATGAAAACTGTATTATTTTTTAACTGTACAAAAAATATAAGATCTCCAATCAAAAAAAAAAAACCCAACTGATATATGAGTGTGTGCACATTTTTGTAATTCAGGAAGTTATGATTATTTTCAAAAAGCATAAAATGGTATCTTTTTTTGCCCAGTATATAAACAGCATGAGAAGAAAAATAGTCAGTGTTTCAAGTAATTTTATTAATCAACAAGTAAAGGTTCACTGCAGTCATAAAACGCAAAGCTTCGTACTAAAAATAACTAGTTCATGGGTTCCTCACTTAACATGAAGAACAAAAGGGCTAAAGAGATGTGGATAAATTAACAAGGTACATATAAAAACAAGGATGGACAGACAATTCACCAGAGTACAAGTGCTTTACATTGATAAAAGAGAGGCAAATACATGAAAGATCTCTGTGAGTGAGATCCCGGCGGAAAGAACGGGCCATCAAAGAAGAAGGTGCCTTTCTCTGAAGGGAGGAGAGAACTTCCACTTTGACTACGGCCTTGTCTAAATAAGGTCAGAGTTTGTGGACTCGAGAGGCTTCCATAGCCTTGGTAGCTCATGACAAGAGCCTCGGGTGATTACTGACGTCATAAACAAGAATGTCAATTGTTAAATCAACAATGGTAGTTACTGTGCACTTGCTCCCCGTGTAGGACCTCTGTCCTTAGTAAGTTATACTATGAACATTAACGGTAAAACTAGTACTCAAACAGTACTTCATACTTTGTGTGTCCATATGGGTGCAAACTGTAGAGATCTTTACTTAGTATAGAGTTGGTCTTCTGTATATAAAGATAATTAAAAATGAATCTTAATGAAGAATGGGATAGGAGAGGGAGTAGGAGGTGAGATGGGAGTGGAGGTGGGAGGAAGAACTGCCATAATCCAAAAGTTGTACTTATGAAATTTATACTTATTAAATAAAAGCTTTCTAAAAAAAAGAGAGAGAGAGAGGTGAAGCAGCTTGAGCTCACTTCTAAGTGGAGGTGAATTTGAAAGTGGAGGAGAGATGAACAAACAGGAGAATAACAAAAACAAAAACAAAAATAAAAACAGAGGGAGGGAGGAGAGGTACCCAAGATAAAAATGTACAAATTATGTACAAAAACGATGCAATTTTAATTTTTTCTTTTTTAGCATTTAAAAATTCTATATATATATTTTTAAATTGAAAACTGCAAGACTTATTAGTACGAACATCTTTAAGAAAATAAAACTAAAAATGTATCAAAGTTTGTTTTTTGAAAACGCATGAACAATGAAATATATTTTCAGAAGTTACATTCTATTAACTGTAGCTAAACACTTCCTAAGGAATGGGCCTAACAGTGACCCGATCAGCACCCATGGAATGTATTAATGGTCAAAGATGTGCACAGAGAGGCAAAGAGGGAAGTTAATTTATCTTCAGTTTGCAGTCCCCTGGGATTTCTGAGGTACCATAGGGCAAGTCAAAGGTCTCATGTTTTACAAATCTCAGAAGACACAAATAAAACTATTCTATGATCACTTCCATTTTGTATTATTATTGTTAAAACATAGGTATACCTTAACTTTTAAATCACATAACATTACAGCATAGTCATTTATTTTTAAAATACTGTTTAGTAATCTCCAGATCTAACTGCAATCTATTTACTTAACTAAGTATGGAAGACACTTTATTGACCCTACTGACTTCAAAACTTAATACAAATTTTATATCCACCATACATAATTAATTATGATAGGTTTTTAAATAGAACATTCAAGATATGGCCAATGGATGTTCATGTGGACTTCTGTTGTAGAGCTAGAGCAGTAAGTCAATCTGTGTTCATTGTAAAAATGTAAAAAAATTAAATCATTGACAATTCCTGGGCAGTATATGACTCTCAGCTACCAGTTCTCTCATGGACATGCGTTTTGCTGTGCCCCATTGGCTGGCAGGGCCATACACTCTCCTTTTTCTTCTCTAATTACCTCTATTTTTCCCAGGCTCTTTCACTTGCTTCTAGAAAAGCTTTTTGCCTTCCTGTCCCTATAGTCAACCAACTGCTAAATGATACAGAATTCTTTTTCATTTACCTCTTGAATTCATCCCCTCAGCTTTTTAACCTTAGTTGAGGCTCTTGTCATTTTTCTTTCTTCTAAAGATTTATATATCTATTTATTTATTTACTTGAAAAGCAAACTTATAGAGAGAAGGGGAGAGACAGAGAGTGAGATCTTCCCTCCACTGGTTCACTCCCCAAATGGCCCCAATGGCCAGGTAGGATCCAGGAGCCTGGAACTCTGTCTGGATCTCCCATATGGGTGGAAGGGGCCCATGCACTTGGGCCATCTTCTGCCACCTCCCCAGGTGTATTAGCAGAGAACTGGATCATCAGCAGGGCAGCCAGGACTCAAACTGGCACCCATGTTGGATGCTGGCATCACAGGTGGCAGCTTAACCTGCTTCACCCCAACACCAGCCCCTAGCTTTCCTGTTAACTAGCTGTAACAGTCTCCTGACATTTCTTCATTCCTCTAGTATCATGTTCCTTCCCCCATCCCTGGGATCTACTTCCCATATTTTTGCCAAAGCTCTTAATATTAATACTGTACTCACACTACTAAATCTTAAATGACTCTTCACTATACCAAAGGGTGGCACACTACAGCTTATGCTTTGATAAATAAAGTGTTATTGGAGCCCAGTCACATTTACTTGTTTACATATTGTCTATGGCAGTTTCAGTTTTACAACGGTAGAGTCGAGCTGTGACAGAAACCACATGGATTACAAAGCCAAAAATATGGGGCCATCACTGTGGCACAGCGGGTTAACATCCTGGCCTGAAGTGCCGGCATCCCATATAGGCACCGGTTCTAGTCCCGGCTGCTCCTCTTCCGATCCAGCTCTCTGTTGTGGCCTGGGAAAGCAGTAGAAGATGGCCCAAGTCCTTGGGCTCCTGCACCCACGTGGGAGACCAGGAAGAAGCTTCTGGCTCCTGGCTTCGGATCATTTTTTTTTAAAAAAAAAGCCAAAAATACTACATGGCTCTACTAAAAATTTTGAATCTTCATTTTGCTGACCTAGCCTAGATATTCAGGCTAAATATCTTGTTTACCTGAATGCCTTCATATTACACTCAAATGCCTTTCAGTATCTTTGTTTCTTATACACCAAGAACTAAGACCAAGTCAAAGACCAATAAGCATTTCCCAGTGTGCTAAGAATTTTCTCTAAACTTGGTTCATTTCATTTTTTTGCTTAGAAAACTGTTGCTCATTTTCACCAAATTACTAATTCAATAAATATTTAATTTAATGCCTACTATATTCTAGGTACTACTTGAAGCTTCAGGGATAAACCAATGAGCAACACAGTTCCATATTCAGGTGCCCATGGAGCTAATGTCCCAGTGAGAATACACAATAAAGAAACCAATCAGGATAGATTGTGTGTCAGATGGTAAGCGACATGCCGAAAAATGAAGTTGGGAACTAAGTAAAAGTGCACAGGGGAGTGTAAAAGGGAGGATAACGAAGGCCTTACTGAGAAGGTGACATCCGAACCAAGAGCAGAGAGGGGTGAAGGATCAGTCTGTGAGGAGGCGCTGGAGGAAATTTCTCAGGTAAAAGGAAAAGCAAAGGCCTTCCGGTGAGACACCTGAGGTCTTTGAAGAACACCCAGGAGGTCCTGGGTGACTAAGCACGGTGTGAACAAAGGGCAAACAGGACAAAAGCAGGTCCAGAGAGAACAGGATCCTGCAGTGGGGTGTGTTTGGAGTGTCTTCCATCTCAGAGACTTCAGCTCACAGTCTCCAATGAGCAAACATTTACCATGGGTCAGACCATGAGATGATGAGATTTGAAAGAATGAAGGCCAGGCATCTCTGGTTGTGAACACGTTAATTTTAAGATGCACTTTATATATACAAACGGAGATGTCAAGGAGGGAATCAGCTACCAGGAGAGATGCTCAGGGTAGAAACATAAATTTGGGAGGCCTGTGAGACTCCCTTGCATTTGCTAAGTGCAGTTCAACAATCACTGGCTCCAGGAAGTTATCTGCACTCCCACCTCCCCCAGTCAGAATTCACCTCGTCTTTTTTTTAATATCTTATGAAAGCACTTTTCATTACTGAACTTAAAACATTAAAGATGGTTTTATACATACCTGTCTGCCTCCTCTGGAGAGATAGGGGAAGGTAAGGACTGTGCTTATCTTCTCTCTGTGACTCCAAGTACTCTCTACTCTGTGTTACAAACAGTGGATAACCAACAAAGGCTAGCTTAACTAAATGTGTTGGGGGGTTGTTATTACTTTATAATGATATATTTATTTATTTGAAAGGCAGAATGACAGAGAGATGGAGAGAAAGGCCTTTCATCCACTGATTCATTCCCCAAATGGCTACAATGGCTGGAGCTGATCCAGGTAGAACCCAGAAGACTGCAGTACCATCTGGATCTCCCACATGAGTGGCAGGGGCCCAAGTTCTTGGGCCATCCTCTGCTGCTTTCCCAAGCACATGAGCAGGTCTAGGCTGAAGGGAATAATGTATTTTGAACTCCAGTTTCTAAATTTAAAGATTTGAAACACATAATCTACTGAAGATTTTTTTTTAAGATTTATTATCTACTAAGGATTTAAAAACATTATTTATTACAGTGATGATTCTGTAACCCAATTTTAACACTTTCATTTTCAGTCCTCAAGACATGTGATTGTTGGTACTTGTCAGTTTATATTTACATAAAGCCTACATTAGAAACAATGATGCTTAAAGAGGACAAAGGCATGATTTTTTTTTTTTCATAAGCAGAAAGCTTTGCCTTCAGTAGTGATGGCTTAAGGACTGGGGTCCCTGCCACTCATGTGGGAGACCTGGATTGAGTTCCAGGCTCCTTGCTTCAGCCTGGCTCAGCCCCAGTTGTTATGGTCACTTCAGGAGTGAACCAGTGAATGGAAGATGTCTCTGTTTCTTTCTCCCTGTATCTATAATTAAAAATAAGTAAATGAAAAAAAAAGCTAACCCTTCGTATAATTACTTAACAGTGCCCTAAGTCTACACTGCCCAATCCAGTGGCTGGCTGTAGCAACAAGTGCCTATTGAATCCATGAACCATGGTTAGTGTGAATAAAAGTATGCTCTAGGGGGCCAGTGCTATGGCATAGTAACTTAAGCCTCTGCATGCAGTGCCGGCATCCCATGTGGACACCAGTTGGAGACCCAGCTGCTCCACTTCCAATCCAGCTCCCTGCTAATGTGCCTGGGAAAGCAGCAGAAAATGATCCAAGTGCTTGGGCCTCTGTAGCCATGTGGGAGACCTGGAAGAAGTTCCTGGCTCCTGGTTTTGGTGTGGCCCAGCCCACACCATTGCAGCCATTTGGGGAGTGAACCAGCAGTTGGAAGTATCTCTCTCTCTTTCTTTTTCTGTATTTCTACCTTTCAAATAAATAAATAATTCTTAAAAAAAAAAAGTGCTATAAAATACACATCACTTCTTGAAGACTTTGTATAAAAAAGCAAAATACCTAATTGATAATTTCATATTGATTACATGTTGAAATAATAGTTTGGATGTATTAGGTTAAATATATTATTAAAATTAATTTACTGTAATTCTGTAAAATTTTTTTTTTTACTTATTTGAATGGCAGAGTGACACAGAGAGATCTCCCATTCTTTGGTTCACCCTCCAAATGGCTGCAAAATCTGGTCTGAGCCAGTTTGAAGTTAGAAGCCAGGAAAGCCATCCATTTCTCTCACACAGATGCACAGGCCCAAGTATTTGGGCCATCCTCCACTGTCTTCCCAGGTACAACAGCAGAAAGCTGGATGGGAATCTAGGTAGCTGGGACTCAAAACCTGCAATCCAATATGGGATGCTGGCATCACAAGTGGAGGCTTAACCCACTGAACCATAATGCCAGCTTCCACATGGCTCTTTTAACTTTTTTTTAAAAAAGATTTATTTATTTATTTGAAAGTCAGAGAGAGAAGGATAGGCAGATAGAGGTCTTCCATCTGCTGGTTCACTTCCCAGTTGGCTGCAATGGCCAGAGCTGCGCTGATCCAAAAGCGGGAGCCAGGAGCTTTTTTTGGGTCTCAACACGGCTGCAGGGGTCCAAGGACTTGGACCATCCTCTACTGCTTTCCCGGGCCATAGCAGAGAGCTGGATCGGAGGTACAGCAGCCAGGACTCGAACCGATACCCATATGGGATACCGGCACTGCAGGCAGCGGCTTTACCCACTACGCCACAGCGCTGGCCCCCCTTTTAACTTTTTAAAATATGATTATCAGAAATTTTTAAATTATATACATGGCTTATATTTGTGTGGCTTGCTTACATTCTATGGCCTACTTAGAGAATGAATCAATACTTTGGAATTGTTTCTTTTTTATTCAAAGATTTATTTATTTGAAAGGCAAAGTGACAAAGACAGATGGTGTGAGGGAGTGGGGGGGGGGGGAGAGAGAGAAAGAGCGAAAGAGAGGAGGTATTTCATTCACTGGTTCAATCCCCAAATGAGTAGCAACAGCCAGGTTTAGGCCAGGTGGAAACTAAGAACCAGGAACTCCGTCATGATTTCCAACTTGGGTTGCAGGGACCCAAGTACTTGGGTCGACTTCTACTTCTTACCCCGGTGAGGTAGCAGGGAGCTGGATTAGAAGCAGAGTAGGTGGGACTGCAAGTGGTGGCTTAACCTGCCGTGCTTCAAGGCTCATCCCCCTGAATTGTTTCTTTGGGAAGAATAAAAAGCACTGGAAAGTCAGTTCTGAAATGGAATCATCAATGATGCAGAGAAATACAAATAGTCCCCATCCAAACCTGAATAATTGTAAATCTTGCTAAAACACAAAAGTCTGCCTCAATAAAACCTGTTCTCTTTTTTCTCTGAAATAAAAATAATTCATATTTAACCTTCAATTGCATATGAGTAACCTTTACTTTTAGCAAAATTATTCTCTGAGTATTGGCATAATATACTAAATTGGGATTCCAAGATATTAGTTATAGTTTCCCTTAGCAAAAATGATTTAAGTGCTGGAAATGTTATTATTCTTTTTTTTTTTTTCTGAAAAGATTTTAATTAAATTTTCTATCTACCTTACAGGATTTCATCTTTGTAAAGTGCCACAAAAGCATTTTTGAGAATGTACACTCTATTAGGTACAGCTTAGGGACACTCTCAAGTCCACTCAATAAAATGATTTCCACTACTCTACCTTCATAGCTCACTGTCCTCTCTCTACTGTTTAACCTTTTTAAATTATTTCTAGAAATTCCAACAAGGCAACACAAAGAGGATAAGACGATTACTGGTGATTCCATCTGAAGTATGATATCTGAATGAAGTGTTTACATTTGACAGTAATTTAAATATATTGTTATATATTATTCTTGTTATTAGATTTCTTTCTTAAAGATCTATTATTTATTTATTCAAAAGGCAGATCTACAGAAAGAGCAAGAGATTGTCATATTTCTAAACTGCTAAAACAGAAAAAAAAGCAGGATCTCAGCTGGGCATTTGGTGTGGTAGCTCAAGGAAACGCCTGACACATTTGCATCCTCACATGCATCCTCACACAGAGTCCTGGCTGCTCCGTTCCTGATCCAGTTTCCTGCTAGTGTGCACCCTTGGTGGCAGGAGACGATGGCTCAAGTACTTAGATCGGAGAGCCAGACGGAGCCTCAGGCTCCTGGTTTCAGCCTGGCCTACCCCTGACAATTGTGGGCATCTACGGGGGTAAACCAATGGATGGAAATTCTCTCTCTCGTCTCTTTCTTTCTACCTTTCAAATAAAATGAAAATAAAGAAATTTAAAAACTCCAATGCTTTGTGGTATACTCAAATATTTGTTAAAAAGCAAGATGAAGGCCGGCGCCGCGGCTCACTAGGCTAATCCTCCGCCTTGCGGCGCCGGCATACCGGGTTCTAGTCCCGGTCGGGGCACCGATCCTGTCCCGGTTGCCCCTCTTCCAGGCCAGCTCTCTGCTATGGCCCGGGAAGGCAGTGGAGGATGGCCCAAGTGCTTGGGCCCTGCACCCCATGGGAGACCAGGAGAAGCACCTGGCTCCTGCCATCGGATCAGCGCTGTGCGCCGGCCACAGCGCACCTACCGCGGCGGCCACTGGAGGGTGAACCAACGGCAAAAGGAAAACCTTTCTCTCTGTCTCTCTCTCACTGTCCACTCTGCCTGTCAAAAAAAAAAAAAGCAAGATGAGAGAGAGAGAGAGGCATGATGTCCATACAATACTGCTAGAAAACTAGAAATGACAATGGTACAGTAGCAACAATACAAATCCTAGAATTTGTGTAGTAATAGCAAATTATTTTATTAAAGCCTATTGGGTCATTCAAAGGAAAGGGAGATGCATTTGAATTGTTATTTGTAAAGAAACAAAAATAATGAGAAAAATACAGAAGGAGAAATGTAGACCAGTGCCGCGGCTCACTAGGCTAATCCTCCACCTGCGGCACCGGCACACCGGGTTCTAGTCCCGGTTGGGGTGCCGGATTCTGTCCTGGTTGCTTCTCTTCCAGTCCAGCTCTCTGCTGTGGCCCTGGAAGGCAGTGGAGGATGGCCCAAGTGCTTGGGCCCTGCACCCCATGGGAGACCAGGAGAAGCACCTGGCTCCTGCCATCAGATCAGCGCGGTGCGCCGGCCGCAGCGCACCTACCGTGGCGGCCATTGCAGGGTGAACCAATGGCAAAAGGAAAACCTTTCTCTCTGTCTCTCTCTCTCTCTCTAACTCTGCCTGCCAAAAAAAAGAAAGAAAAGAAAGAAAGAAAGAAAAAGAGAAGAAGGAGAAATGTAAAGAGGATCACGTGGTCCTTTTATTTTTGATGTTTTAGTTTTTACCAATTTCTTTTTTATGTTTCTATACAAGGGGTATTTTAAGGAAAGTCCTTGGGAGAATGGATCTGGAGACATGCTGATCATATAATCTGGAGAGAAAAAGTTGGAGATGTAGGAAGAGAGACAAAACTACAAGGAGCTCTCATATATACCATTGTCCATCAACGCATTAAGCAGGACTGTCTAATGCTGATAAAGGCAGAAAGCTGAAGGAATCTGCATTTTTCACAGAGTAGGGAAAATAATTCTTAAATTTATCACTTTTTTAATACTTACTATACCAAACCAAAATAAGAAAATATAATTGGGTCATAGGATATTTAAAAATGAAGGAATTTAGAAAGTAAAAAAATTCATGTCTCTTCAATTTGATAACCACCAGCCAGGCTTATCATTGTTTTCATGTATCTATAGCTCTTTTATTGATCAAAAATTAAATAAGAAATAAAATCACTTTGAGGTTAGAGGTAGATTTTAATAGCAATTATTAAATCTCTTACCTATTCTTATTTACCTTCATTTAATTTCCTATTTCAAATTATCTCCTGATACTTCTTGAAGAGTATGATACAGTTTCAAGAGTACATTATTAAGATTAAAAAAATCCTGATAGACATTTTAATTTAAAAGATTATTTCGGCATAGGCTAGTATCTTTGTTAAGAAAAATTCTTTGGGGGGCCAGCGCTGTGACGTAGTGGGTAAAGCCATCACCTGCAGTACCTACATCCAGTATGGGTGCCGGTTCAAGTCTCGGCTGCTTCACTTCTGATCCAGCTCCCTGCTAATGCACCTGGGACAGCAGCAGATGATGGTCCACGTGCTTGGGCCCCTGCACCCATGTGGGCAACCCGGAAGAAGCTCCAGACTTTGGATTGGCTTAGCTCCAGCCATTGAGGCCATTTGAGAAGTGAACCAGTAGATGGAAGACTTCTCTCTCTCTGCCTCTGCCTCTCTGTGACTCTGCCTTCCAAATAAATACATAAATCTTAAAAAAAAAAAAAAACTTTGATATGAGCTATACTGCACTTTAAATAAAGTATACGAATATATTTTTTAGACTGTAAAATGTCATATCTAAAAGTAAGATAAAATTATTATTATAATGAAATGGTTAAGGTACCAAATCATAATATACACACCAATAATATAACTTTAATTTTAATCCAATATGTCCCATCTGGTACTTATTATTTTCTCTTATGTGGAATAATTACTTATGTATAAGTCATTTTATGATACTTTAGGAGCTTCAAAATCATAGGCACATTTTATTATAGTTAACAGCATCTAACATGGTACCTTGCAGAAAGACACTCAAGAAAATAGCATCCAGTAAGGACCAAACTGGCTGCTGGGCAGGGTTTTTGATCTATACCAGGGCAAGTGCATACAGATGAGAGCAGCTTTATTTCCCCTAAGTAATAATGTAATCTGATGCTAAGCAGGGTCTGGTGTGCATTCAATATCTGCAGTAGGTAAAATATAATTATTTTAAGTGTGGAGATGTGAGCTCTAAATACAGAGATTTTCTCATAGTATTTTTCAGACCATATTAACTTTACTCATTGAATCTGGAATTCCATTGAGCACGCTGCCTTCCATGCCTTATATCCATACTACATTTCTCCTTCAACAGAAGATTCCAAGGAGGAAAGAAAAACATTCTACAACTAGGGACACAGAGTGGGTAAGAGAAGGCAGACGGAGATGCACAGGACAGACAGACAGACAGGCAGGGACAGACACAGGAGAAAAATAGAGATTCAGTAGGAAGCAGTTCTTGGCCACAGAATTGAGGCCTGATCCAAGGAGGCTTATCTTCAGGCAATGGGGCTCAATGGGAGGACAGAAATGTCACTCAATATTGAGTGAACACATTGGCAAAAAAAACTGCAAATTTGAATATTTCTGTACCTTAATATCAGATGTATCACGCTGACTGTTTCGCCAAGCTCTGGAAACTGATGAAAAAGTTCGATCTGCGTGATCAAATTTACCTCCTTGCAAATTTAGGAAATATGTTGTAAAGGGTTCCTAAAAAAATAAGCAATTAAAATTCATACCTTCCCTCAGGCATAAGTTGCTTATTATAAATATTTACATATGAGCACTTTAATAACTAATGAGCATTAGCCAGTAATATATACTAGGTCTGGATGGGAGTTTTATCTAAATTGCTACATTAAGGTTCTTATTTTTGTTTCAGAAGAAATATTTCTAAGCATTTTCAAAATTTGGTATATGCAGCATTTTCTTCAGATGTTCTTGCTTTCTGAAAACAATTTATTAATAACATCAAACATAAATTACATGCATTTTCTTTAGTACAGTGAAATTGTTCAATGTGTAATTTTCCTATTGTTATGGCTCAATATTTAATTAATGATTAAGAAAAGAAAAATGTTTGGAAGATTTAAAAGCTCCTCTTAGTTAAAGAACACTTAAACACATATTAGTGGATAATTGCTTGAAATTAGCTAAGCACTATAAATTACTTCTAGGATTTATGTCTGGCTGTACCCTTCTAACAAGCTTTAATTAATGATGTGCTGGTAATGCCTTCCCAAAGAAATTACTTTCTAGTAGATGAATCACCTTTCAATTTTATAGAAACATTTCTTGTTTAACCAATATATTATCAATACACAACAGCATTGGCTACCTACAAACATATCCTACTCTATTTGGAGCAACTGAAGTTTCCAAAATACATGAACATCTGTCCGTGTTAATGAAATCTCATTTAGCTCTTATTTTAATAGACTACATTTGAAAAGAATCTATGTTACAATTTAGAATCTGGTAATTCAGCAAATTTATGGAAAAATATTTCACACAATTCTAGGTAAAATATTTTTAAGGCAATTCTGTAGTAATGTTAGAAAATATATACTAAATGAGATACATAGTTATAACTAGAACCTCAATCATTTAAAAATATTTTTAGCATTCAAAAAAGACAATGATGATTTCTAATCACTGCATATTCTCTACAACACTGAATTTATTTAGTCATGGTTTATTATTCAAATGGAACTTACAATTCTTAGCAGCCATGCAAGAACGAAACTTGCAGTGGAGTAATGAGTACCATAGTGGAACTTTGGAACTTGATCATCTTCCCATGATTCATAACGCTCTGCAAAGAATGCTGCTCTTTTGGGATTCAAAGCTCCTACTGGCTGTCAATGGAAAACAAACAAGAAGAAAACATAAGTGTATCATCCTTTATTTCTTCCTTTCTTCTAATGTTATCCTATTAGAAAGTGTGAAAGTGAAGTTTTAAAAATATATAGAATTTCAGTGAAAACAAAGTGTTTCGTGTGAAGAATGGATGGAAAAACAAATTTATTTTTTCAAGACAGGTTAAACATACATGTATGAGAGTAAGTGGATGGATAAACTTGTCATTTCTCCATAAGTCTAGTTTCTGTTGTATATAGGTTTTTTAATTAGCCCATAAGAATCCCATGGAGACAATTACATGAAGTAGATATTAGCTATGCAATATTTTGGGAAGCACCTATAAAATCCCATATAGTTAGCTGGAAGCAACAACCAGAAACAGAATCTTGAAACTGGAGGATTGACTTATAATGGGTTCAGAGCAGATGATGGAACAAAACTGGGGCAGGGGTGAAACGGAGTGCAAGGAAGAAAATGTGTGCAAAACGTATTAAGATGTAACTAGAAATTTCTACTAGTATGAGTATACCCAAAACAATACATTGCGGTAGAGGTCCCAGAAGTAGTACAGCACAGTGGTAAAGAACCTGAGCTTGCTGGAATAGTAATAACACCCACTTAGAAGGCTGTTTGAAAAGATAGAATGAGTGAGCACATTAAAGCCCTACAAAGCAGGCCAGACAACATTCAATGAGTACTATATTTTTTAAGATGATCTTTTAGGATTCAGGTAAACATCTGAATAAAATAATTGTATATAAAGAAGCTGGTATGTTATCTAGCACAAGAACAAAATCTCAATAAATATTATTTGGTATTACTATTGCCACTAACACTGTGATTCAGGAAATACAACTTCATTAAATAACATGCAAAATTTTGTGATTATGTACATGTATATTTGCTTAAGGAAAATAGAGCATTCTTCAGATTCTCAAAGGGTCTAGGACTCATAAAACATTAACATCAACTGCTTTAAATAACAATTATTGCCCTAAGACATTTTGATCTCTAAAAAAAAAAAAAAAAAAAAAACAACTCTATTCCTTATTCTTAAGTACCAAGTCACTGAAAAAATATATATTATGTTGTAAGATTACATAGTAAATATAGTGCAGTCTTTTGCCTTACATATTTTGGTAAAATTCTGAGTTAGTCACTCCTCATTTATAAGAGACAGAAATATCTTTTTATGGCAGAAATGTTCAAACTAAATTTAAAAAAAATTAATTTAATCATGTATTCAGAAGTATTCTACTAAAAATGTAACAACACTCAGGCCAATTTTTGATCTTCTTTTTCATGTTATGTGATTTTAAGCGCCATTCATCATTTTTTTCAAAACTTCTGTTCATCTTTGGTACCATTCTCTTTCAAAACTTTCAACATAATCAATGGCATTTAAAGTCATTCTTTAAATTTATAAGCAAATTTTTAAAAATATTTAATTGATTACTATTTCAAGTTAGTGTCACAATCCACTAATTTTAAAATGCCATATTGTCAAACGTAAGTTTCTGTATAAAAATTATATTTGATTTACTAAATGTACACCAGTGAAAAATGGAACCAACTCTCAGACTTCTTTCTTTGTTACAGAATCAATTTGGAAAGCCTTTAAATATATTTTAGTTGTTGTCCCTGAAGGCTAAGCCATACAAAAGGAAAGAAAGAAGAAATAAAATCATTGGAAGACAAATTATACAAATTAAAAATGGAATCAATGCTCCTTTTGTATGGTTCTGCAGCATATTAAGTACTCACTTTATCTGCTCCTATTTTTATTACTCTCCAAATGAGTGCCCCCCCAAAATCAATAGTTATAGAATCACGTTTCTTGAATATAATGCTAAAACCAATTAGGATTGATTTCACTAGAGTCTGAAAAAAAAATGGCATCACACTGAGATCCATGTAGGTAGAACCCACAGTATTGATTCCGGCTGTTATTGTTACAGTTGGTTTCTGAAATCTTCTATAGGACAGCTATCAAGACATACCACATTTATTTGCAAGCATATAAAAAAGAAGTCCCCAAATAAAAGAAGGGTAAAAAAAAAAAAAAAAGAAAGAAAGAAAGAAAGAAAGAAAAAGACCAGTGGAGCTGTGCAATGACAATGATACACTATCAGCTTACTCAGAGAAGTTACAGTGGGAATACACACATTGAATTATACATTACGCGAAAGCGCTGATTTATTGTGGTAATAACATCCACCTCATTAAAAGATTCTGCTTTGCTGCAGTTGGAAGGCTACATATTGTTTACTGCTATAAATTAATGGCAGTGCAAAGAAGACTGTGGAACCGTCCTAACAATAGATCTGTAATGACAGTGCTGTATATCACAGCTTCCTCAGCAGCTTCATAATAAAATGGAGACAATGTATTGAGCTAATACATTCTACCATGCTGGCCCATATTTTTCTGACAACTGCTTTAAAAGATGAGCTGAACCCAACTATGTTATAATGCTGCAAAACATTTAACTAAGCAAGAGTCAGTCACACACCAAAGTGCATCCAAGCATTTTTAAACCATTGTCTAAATAAGCATTCCAAGATGTTTATTCATCACTGTAAAAGAACCAAAAGTAAATGCTGATGGTTCCTCTTACTTATACAGTCTATTAAGAGTAACAATTGCAAGGCAATACAAGAGGATGCCTACCTCTTTCATTCTATACAGAGCTCTTCTACAATTTAAAAAGCTGGCCACAGTATTTTTTTAAATCAGCAAAATTTTAAAGATAGACAGCCAAAAATACTGGTCATTAAAAATGGTCACAACTTCTTAGAAAAAATCAACAAAAAAGCAGGTATTGATTAGAAAATATAAAAGTTGGTATAATTCAAGTTCATACCCTGGAAAACATAAATTTTCTTAGGATATAAAAATAATTTTAAACACCACAAAAAGCTAACAAATAGGATTAAACAAGATTTTTGAACTGTATAAAACAAAATAAATCTCAATGGTATGAAAAAGAGGTTCAAATAAAACAGAATTATCTAAAATGTAGAGTACCAGAATTAACAACAGAGACACTACATTAAAAAATAGAAATAAGAACTTGAATTAAAGTAGGAAAAGACAAATTACAGAAAACAAGAAAAACAAAACTCTTAAAAATGGAAGGAATAGAGACCAGCACTGTGGCATAGCAAATAAAGTTGCTGCCTGCAGTGCCGGCATCCCATACAGGCACCAGTTTGAGTCTCGACTTCTCTTCCGATCCAGCTCTCTGCTATGGACTGGGAAAACAACAGAAGGTTGCCCAAGGTTTTGGGCCGCTGCACCCACGTGAGAGATCTGGAAGAACTCCAGGCTTCTGGCTTCAGATCATCCCAGCACCAACCATTGCAGTCATCTGGAGAGTGAACCAGTGGATGGAAGACCTCCCTCTCTCTCACTCTTTCTCTCTGCCTCTGCAACTCTGCCTTTCAAATAAATAAATCTTAAGAAAAAAAAAAAAAAGAAAATGGAAGGAATAAACCCCCCCCAAAGATATCACTATAATCAGGATATTTTTTTTTTTTTTTTGACAGGCAGAGTGGACAGTGAGAGAGAGAGAGACAGAGAGAAAGGTCTTCCTTTGCCGTTGGTTCACCCTCTAATGGCCGCCGCGGTAGCGCGCTGCGGCCGGCGCACCGCGTTGTTCCGATGGCAGGAGCCAGGTGCTTATCCTGGTCTCCCATGGGGTGCAGAGCCCAAGCACTTGGGCCATCCTCCACTGCACTCCCTGGCCACAGCAGAGAGCTGGCCTGGAAGAAGGGCAACCGGGACAGGATCGGTGCCCGACCGGGAGCAAAGATGACATCTTTAGCAAGTGTTTTGCTTTTGAGATAGTACTGATACTTTTTAAAACAAAGTATACAGAAAATTATTTTAATGAGTTTGTAAGAATATTACAATAAAAACATACTTTATTACCTTCTTTGAAAGAACTAATTTTGTCAGTGAACAACAATATTAAATGTAAAGTGCCTAGGTCAGCGCCTGACACAGAGTAAGTTATCAACCATAATAAAAATAATTACTTCTCAGGTTATTTGATTAAGATAAAAAAAAATCACTGAAGTCTAGTAAGAAAGAACACAATTAAACATCACAGCCCTCTAATATAAAAACAGAAAAAAGACCATATAGTATTGTGTATTATCTATCAAGAACCTAATTATACACAAAAGTCCCAATCAGCCGAAGTTCCTTACCTCAAGAACATAATGAAAAATAAAATTACTTTGGAAAAAAATCCAAAAGCCTACAAATTTTACTATAGAACATCCAGCCAGTTAGAATCATCTTGTACTATATTAATTACAACAGTTTGGGGGCTGGCAAGCAAGTTGAGCCACCACCTGTAATGCCAGCATCTCACATAAGTCCCAGTTTATGTCCTGGCTGCTTCACTTCTTCCTGTCCAGCTCCCTGCCAATGCAGCTGAGAGGGCAGCAGAGAGTGGCCCAAGTGCTTGGCCCCTGCCAGCCATGTAGGAGACCCTGGCCTAGCCCTGGCTGTTGCAGCTATTTGGGGTGTGAACCAGCAGATGGAAGATCTCTCTCTGTCTCTTTTTCTCTGTCACTCTGCCATTCAAATAAATAAATCTTTTTGTAAAAAAGTTTTAGATTCTCTGATCCCTTTAATGGCACAGACTCATCTAATTATAATAAAAGCTACAAAAAGAAAAATTATCTATTTTTTCCTTTCTTGTCTTAAATTTTAAGAACTGTTACTTGTAGTTATCTAATAAAGAACTCAAGCTTACATTTTCTAATTCACAATACATGATAAGATTATGCATTCTCATAAAAATTACATGAGGTACACACCCCTATTTTATTTCGGAGGCACACAGACACAGAAATAGAGAAGGACAGACCATCAGATGATCCACTCTGCAAACACCCGCATAGTAGAGGCTGGGCCAAACCAAAGCCAGAAGCCTTGAACTCAATCTGGGTCTCCCATGTGAGTGTGAGGGAACCAATTACTTGAGTTGTCATCTACTGCCTCCCAGGGTGTGCATCAGCAAAAAGCTGGAATTTGGATTGTAGTCAGGACTCCAAACCAGGTATTCAGACATGGGAAGTGGGTATCCCAAGCATCATTATTACCGCTAGACAAAATACCTACTCTATTCATATTTTAATAATGGAGAAATGAAGTATCTTAAGTAATCTAGCTCAAAATCAACTTAAAGCTAGGAGACTCAAGCATTTACAACTCTCCCTTTGGGCCATTTTACCTATCAAAAATGATCACATTACAAATTGGTTTTCCTAATTTCAGTACATTCCTATCATTTCTGTTTTTCAAATGTGATCTTTATTTAACAGGTTGATTTAAAAGACTAATATCTGTAAAGTGCTTAGATGAGCTCGAGATGAAGAAAACAATCAAGTGTAGCTGCCAGCAATGTTATTATCAACACCATGATTCTTTCCTTCTTTTGAAAGTTCTGTATGAACTGCTCCAATTTCTATCAATCTCCAGAAAATGAAGTTCAAATTCCTGAATCATGCTCATAGTTACAGAAGGCAAGGAAGTGGTGAGGAATTAGCAAGAAATCTCAGAAATTCTACAAAGCAAAGATCCGCTGGAGTTAACAAACTTCTCTTTAAAATCTAGACCTCTCAAAGGGTTTTTCACATGATTCTATAAAGGCTTTCTTTGAGAAATCAATAAACCCCAACACATGGGGATGAGAAGAGAAGGAGGTGAAAGAGAAAGAAAAAAAGACAACCCAGGGGCAGAAGGTTCTGAAACAGGGCCCTTGGAGACACTAAAGGACAACAGGGTAGAGAAGAGAGGTCAGAAGTGCAAAGGGATACAGAAGATGTTAGGCCCAGGCAGTGAAAACACCTGACCTAGCTAGAGGCAGATTTTAAAACTAGTTTTTCCTTCAGAACCTCTTTTCTTCATATCGCCTGATAAATATTTTGCTACATCATGGTAGCAGCAGCAGTAAAATGGGTGATACCCAAGAAAACTATTTTGAAATGCTTACTTCCAAGCCAAACCGAGTTTTCTATTGGGTGTGTCATAAATCTATAAATTCTTCTCTTCCAGATGACTATGAGCAAAGTAGAGCTTGCCTTGACATCTGGTGGAAGGACAACTGGATGCTACCGCACTTCCTGACATCCTTTCCACCACACAAAACCTACCCTGCCACAGATCCTGTGCATAATCATAAAGAGACACAAGATCAAGTACTCAAAGGCAGATTAGAAGAAAACGAGGAACATCTTGAGCAAGAACCCATGAGAGAACAACAAAGCAAAATGTCCTTTACTGTGAAGCATTGTTGGGATCCTCATAGACAGTAACACCATTGCCGTAGAAAGTGGATCCTCCAAAAACATGGATGAGTAAAGGTTCTCAAGGGAACCAAAGAGAAAAGGACACCAAGAGTCATTTGCCATTTGAGAAAATGCAATCTACTGCATTCACTAATACATTATTTAGTAAAATAATAAAATACCTTCTTATGTAAAAATTAAAGAGGGGTTTGGGAAGGGGTTCAGGAACGGGAAGCAAAAGAGCATGAGCTATCTGTAATGGTGCTCAGGCTCTCGATGACCAACTCAAAGCCATCTGCCAGTATCACCTGCATGTGGAGTGACTTAGGACACTGGAAATATCCTTTAATTCTGTGATGACAGATAGAGCCTGTCTTACAATATTTAAGAGGCTGTGTGAAAATAAGGGTTATCCATTATTTTATTCCTGCCTGAAAGTAGGGTAGGTGAACAGCCATTCAAAGAGAGCCACTGCAAAGTGAAGGCAAAAGATGAGAAAGGAGTAAACAACAAGATGATTAACTCTATGCTCCTTTATAGGTCTATGTTGTAAAAACGTCAAGATAAAGGACAGAGTATTGTAGATTAAGTGTAAGGTATCTGATTTATATGAACAGAAACAAAACAAAAAACCTTTGAATTCAGAGGATTGAAGAGCCTATCAGGAAATGTTACATCATAGATAGCTATTCTCAATCAGGACATAAGGATCAGGCTTGGAAAAGCTCCAAAAAAAAAAAAACTGCGGCATATAGATCATTCTATGTGGTAATATCGTGATATAAGCAAAGGTTGTAACAGTCTTACACAAGTCACAGCATCATCTTCACAACTTCTTAATATATGGACCTATTAGCATTCCCAATTTGTAAATGAAAAAACTGAGTTTTGGAGTAGTGAAGTGAACTATTAGCCATGGTTGGTTACCTAGATAGTAGCAGCAACAAGAATTGAAGCCATCTCTAACCAAACTTATGAGCAAATCTTAGAATGATTTGGGTTGATGAGTTGATAATATATATATATATATATATATATATATATATATATATATATATAGGGCCTGAACTAGCAAGTCTTTCATGGGAGTTTTAGATTAAATTTCCTTTCTAAAAATTATTACTAAAGTTTTTTTCTCTACCTAATGTCTCTGTATGTCGACTTAGAAGACAGCTGAAGAAATGGAAAGAAAACAGTGCATATTTTATCTTGGAAATAGACATAAGGAACAAAAAACATAGGTATTCTCACCTAAATTTATTGTGTTACATCCCTCTTAACTTTGTTTTTTTTTTTTTAATTTACTTGAGAGGTAGGATTACAGACAGTGAGAGGGAGAGACAGAGAGAAAGGTCTTCCATCCACTGGTTCACTCGTCAAATGACTCCAACAGCCAGAGCTGGACGGGTCCAAAGCCAGGAGCCAGGAGCCAGGAGGCTCTCCTGCGTCTCTCATGCAGGTTCAGGGCTCAAGTGTTCGGGCCATCTTCTACTGCTTTCCCAGGCCACAGTAGAGAGCTTGATCGGGTGGAGGAGCAGCCAGGACTAGAACTGGTGTCCAGCAGGCAAGGATTAACCTACTGTGCCATAGCACCGGCCTCCATTCTTAACTTTCATATTTGTATCTCCACCTCCATGAAGCCAATCGAGAGCCTTTAATTCTCTGTGTTGTTGAAGCTATTTAAAGAACCGAGTGAATTTTATCCTGATTGTCTCCACCACCTGCGTTTCTCCCCCATCCTCCAGTGAGGAAAATAAACAAATAGCCCTGTCATTTAGCAGCATTGCCACTACTGGGGGGGTGCAGCAACTATTTTGCTTTGGTTGTAGCAGCTCTTTTATCTAAATGACAAGTATAACAAGCAGCTTGATCAGCATTTTTACACAACCTTGGCTTGTAGGGTATTTCGTTCTATGCTATATATGGCTGAAATGCTTTGGCACTTATCTTCCACACTCTAGACTTTATTTAATATTGTCAAAAAAAATTTCATCAGCACACTTCTGTGGCTTTTAGAGTTAACAAATAGGCACTTTTTGTTTTCAAGTATCAGAGCCCTTTTTACTCCCTTGAAAATATACTTACAAGTGGTGTTAAATATATATCTACTGTACCATTTCAATTTTATGATCACATCTTGGGAAAAAGAAAGTATTCCATTTTACTTATTGTGCCTATGTAGAATCTAAATCATTTCAAATGCTCACATTGGTAGAGTTAGCAGTGATGCCTTCATAATTCTATGCTATTCAGCTACAGTTAGCATTAAGCATTTTTTACTATTGATTTTTATCTGAGTTTGAGAAAGTCACATAAATTGATGAAAATAGTCCAATAACCCAAAGTCAGGGTATAAGTAAATACCAGGAGGAACCCAAGAAATGGTCCTAAAAATCCAAGGATCATTAGTGAAAATCCAAGGACTGTCATGAAAATGATAAACACCACAAAGGCCCAATGCAGATGTGACAAAATCTGTCCATTTGCAGATAGATTCGCCAACCATTTAAAGAACCAGTTAATGCCATTGAAATCAAGTAACTCATCTACAGATTTTTACAATGGGTTATTGGTAATATAAACAATAATGTTCCACTAGCATCTATAAGCTGGGTACATAAAACTAAAAATTACTTGAAGAATATTCAGCTTTTAAAATCCATTTGTATTTACTTTGAAAAACATATGAATATAACCAAAGTGTTTCAAATGGGGAGAAGTATATTCAATGCTTCCCATCCAGCTTCCTGATGATGCACTTGGGAAGGCAGCAGAGGATGGCCCAAGTCCTTGGGCCTCAGCACCCATGTGGGAGACCAGGATGAAGCTCCTGGTTCCTGGCTAAGGCCTGGCCTACCCCTGGCTGTTCTTGGCCACTAGGGGAGCGAACTAACAGATGGAAGATTCTCTCTCTCTTTGTGTAACTCTGCCCTTCAAATAAATAAAAAATAAATCTTTTTAAAAAATTCCTCATCAGATTAAAAAAAAACTATCAGTGGATCTCAAATATCAGACAAGGAGTTCAAACTATTACTGTGCAAGTGTAACTGGAGATAGGTTGTGGCTTCCAGGAGAAAGAGGTTACTGGAATCAACTTAGTGAGATAATCAATTTAGTGAGATAATCTCTAATAGGAGCTCAACAGTAGAGACTATAATTCTCATGACTCAAGAAAAGCCACAGATCATACAGAAAGCTAGGAAATGTCGCTAACACTTTGGGAGTTGATTTCTAGCAACATGAGGCTTGACAGGCTGATGACTAAGGGTTAAAGGAAGTTACATCGCCAGAAAAATCCCACTCCTGGCAAGAAAGGGTCAGTGGCTCTCAAACTCCACAATCCCCAGCTGCAGCACTTGTACCACTTGTCCAGCGCCTGTAACCCTCCCCAGTGCTGTTTTGAGGGTGGTTCTGACAGACAATGGTCACGTGAAATACTCTAACTGGACAAAACTAGAGTAGCCAGATTACCAGCAAAAGAATTTACTCCACTGACGGAGAAATGGGTCAAAAATTAAAAGGCCCATTAAACTGGTAATTATTCTCTAAAATTTACCTTACTTTCCCTGTGCAACTGGAATGGTTATCATCACATAAAACTCACCTTTTCACCCTCTTTTCCATTAACACTTAATTGTACCTTTCCTCTACAACTGCAATCTCAGACATATTTGGTGAAGTGGGTAAATTTAGTCATTTGATGGTAGGAGAGTGCTAATCACTATTATGAGGCACTACCCATCAGCCAGTGAAGCTCAGATTTAGGTATCAGTGGCCCTAGCCACCACATACAGTAGCTAGATATGGCTTTGGACTGGTTCTAGTACATGAGATAAAAAATAAAACACAAGGTAGGCATAGTGGCAAGGTGGATTAAGTGGAAGCTTGTGACACCCTCCTCCCACATTGGAGATCCAGTTTGAGTACCAGCCACTCCGCTCAGCTTCCTGCTAATGTGCCTGGGAAAGAGGAGATGATCCCTCAATTAGCATAGTTCCTGCTACCCAAGTAGGAGACACGGATGGAATTCTTGGCTCCTGACTTTGGCCTGGCCCAATCCTGGCTGATGCAGCCATTTTGGGAGTAGCATCCACATTTCTGAGCATAAAATATGATTTACCTCCCAGTCTCTGTTGTTGTTCTATCACAAATAAAACAGAATCGTAAATATACTCTAAAGAGGGGAAGATAAAGGGAGACAAAGTACAGAGAGCTAATGTGTAGAATGAAAAACAGCAAGAAGATAGATTTAAACTAACCATGTCATAAAATTACATTAAATGTAAGTGGTCTCAAAACCCCACTTGAAATGCAGAATCAGGGCGGGTTTTGGCCTGGAATGTGTTAGAGGGCCTGGTCTGAGTCCCAGCTCCTCAACGTCTCATCCAGCTTCCTGCTAATGGGCATCCTGGAAGGCAGCAGGTAACGCCTCAAGTACTTGGGTTCCTGCTACCCACGTGGAAGACCTGAATAAAATGGGGTCCTGACTGTGGCCTGGCTGAGCCCTGGTTGTTTTAGGCATCTAAACAGTGAACCAGCAGATGGAGGATTTTTCTCTGCTATCTGTCTCTGTACCTTTCAAATAAAATGAAAAATAAGTAAATAAACAATTTTTTTTAAATTTAGGGGTAGGCATTGTGGCATGGTAATTAGGCTGCCGGTTGGTATGCTCACATCCAATACTAGAAAGCCAGATCATGTTGTAGCTACTCTGCTTCCAATCCAGATTCCTGCTAATGTGCCTGGAAAGGCATCAGATAACAGCTCCAAGTTCTTAAATCTCAGCTACTCACATGGGAGACCTGGCTGCTGCGGGCATTGGGGGAGTGAACCAGAAGATGAAAGATCTTTCTCTGTTTCTCCATCTCTCTCTGTAATATTTCAACTACAAAAAATAGATCTTAAAAAAAAATAACTCATTTTGTCATGTAAGCATTATCCTGATGCCAAAACTACAAAGACGTTACAGACATACCCTTCAAGAATACAGATTCAAAAATTCTTAAGATCAGAACACCGGCCGGCGCCGCGGCTCACTAGGCTAATCCTCCGCCTTGCGGCGCCGGCACACCAGGTTCTAGTCCCGGTCGGGGCACCGATCCTGTCCCGGTTGCCCCTCTTCCAGGCCAGCTCTCTGCTGTGGCCCGGGAAGGCAGTGGAGGATGGCCCAAGTCCTTGGGCCCTGCACCCAATGGGAGACCAGGAGAAGCACCTGGCTCCTGCCATCGGATCAGCGCGGTGCGCCGGCCGCAGCGCGCCAGCCGCGGCGGCCATTGGAGGGTGAACCAACGGCAAAAGGAAGACTTTCTCTCTGTCTCTCTCTCTCACTGTCCACTCTGCCTGTCAAAAATAAAAAAATAAAAAAAAAAAGATCAGAACACCGGATTTACAGATTCATTAAGAGGATAATACATCATACTCTGGTTTATCTAAGGAATGAAAAGCTCCAAAATCAATCAATATAATTCAGTATATTAATTTTTAAAAATGATATAATCACAATCATCTTCAGAAAAAGCATTTGACACATTCAGTACCCAATTATGATGAAAACTCTCAATAAACTAGGAATAGAGGGGATCTTACTCAACCTAATGAAGAGTATCTACAAAAACACCTGTATTTAATATCGCACTTAACAGTGAAAGACTGAATGCTTTTCTTCCCGAGACCAAAGGCAAGACACTCTCAGCACTGTAGACCAGTTGACACAGTGCAATGAGTCTTCATTCCCTGATGCTATTTTCATTTTTTAAAAGATTTATTTATTTGAAAGTCAGAGCTATAGAGAGAGGGGAAGAGAGAGGGAGCATAAGAGACAGAGAGATCTTCCATCTGCTGGTACACTTCCTAGATGGTCACAATGGCTAGAGTTGGGCCAGGCCAGAGCCAGGAGCTTCTTCTGGGTCTCCCATGTGGGTGTAGGGGCCCAAGCACTTGGGCCATATTCTGCTGCTTTTTCTAGGCCATTAGCAGGGAGCTTGATTGAAAGTGGAGCATCCAGAACCTGCTACACCACCATGGCACCCCTAACCCAAGGCATATAACTTGTTAGATTTCAGAGGTTCACAGCTGATGGGCATTTTGCCTCAGGATGAAATACACTTTTCTTTTACTTTCACAAAATCTGACTTAGATGGCATTTTTAAAAAAAGATTATTTATTTGAAAGTCAGAATTACAGAGAGAGTGAGAGACAGAGAGAGAAATCTTCCATCTGCTGGTTCTCTCCACATGGATGCAGGGGCCCAAATATGTGGGCCACCTTCCACTGCTTTTCCAAGGCATATTAGCAGGGAGCTGGATGGGAAGTAGAGAAGTGGGACATGAACTGGTACCATATTGGATCCCAACGTCACAGGTGGCTTTACCTGCTATACCACAACTCCGGCCCTGCTATGTTTGTTTTTGTAGAAAGTACTATAAAAGTTCTAAACAAAGTTGACTAATATTAATTGAGTTTAGCAAGGTTACAGAATACAAGGTAAATTTAAAAAATTTAGTTGTATCTCTATACTATATGAACAAGGGAATTGAAAAAATGTGAATAGCATTAAAAATACCAATTTTTTTAGGATAAATTAACAAAACACATATAGTCAAGTACCAAACAATGATACTTGGGTCAACATTTGTCAAAGATGGATCCATATGATTATATCATCTAGTGACATTGTAGGTGGCTTAAGTTTGTGTAGGTAAACTCTATCATTTTCCTACAACAACAAAAACCCCGCCACTATGCTGCATTTCACAGAATCTATTTTCATCATTAAGCAATTTGTAGGTATATAAATACTGTTGGCTATCAATTACAAAACACTGCAGAGAAATTAAACAACTAAACAAATGGAAGAGGTACATTCATGAATTGGAAGATTCAATACTGTTAATACATTATTTTTACTCAAAATGGCTTATAGATTCAATGCAATCTCAATAAAAATTTTAGCGAGTCCTTTGCTTTAATTAGAAACTGGCAAGTTAGGCGCTCAGCCCTCTGCCTCTCTGTTGAGTCGCCCGCCTGGCCTGGTCAGGTGTAATCTCTCCACTCAACATGTAACCTCGCTCCTTCTCCGCCCCCCCACCCCCAATCCGGGCAACTGCACTCTCTCCCAGGTCCTGTCTGGAGAGGTGCCCATCCGTCCTGACAGATGTCCCTTCCCTAATAAACCTTGCTATTTTACCTCCCCCCCCAAAAAAAAAAAGAAAGAAAAGAAAAAAAAAAAAAAAGAAATTGGCAAGTTAATTCTCAAAAACAGAAGCCCAAAAACAGTCAAACAATTTTGAAAAAGAGAAATGTAGCTGCAGGGGTCACATGACCTGCTTTCGTGACTTACTATAAACTACAGTAATCAATGCAGTATGACACTTACAGAAAGACAGATATATTGATATTTATAGATATACAGAATACAGAGTCTAGAAACAGACCTATATACAAGCACACTTTTAAAAATGCATTGAAAATGGGATTAAAAGATAGGTTTATTTTTGGCATAAGGATAAAGTCTTACACATTTAATGGTACAGATGGAATATACAACTTTGAAAATCATTGAGCAATTATTGCTGGAGGTTAAGGCAGAGATTCCATGCACATTATAATACACATTTTCCATTAACTTTAAAAAAATTCCTTATTTGAGAAGCAGAGATTCTGAGAGAGACAAACAGCATGTGGGATTAAATTAATAATGCTACACGAATAAAACAATTCATTTATAAATAATAATAATAAACAGTCACTACTCCACATCACAGTAACTTAGCAAGACTAGAGAATAAATACTTAACTTTGAGAAGGATTACTGACTGGCAGTGTGTTGCTGGTGAATGTCAGGATTATTCATCACCCTGACAGTAATATTAACCACAATCCATTTCAGTTGCTTCAGTTTATCATTTTCTGACTAATGTTAGAAAACAATGTCATTGAAGGCTGCTTAAATTAAGTGTAGGGTTAACCTCTATTAGGACCATTCAAAAACTTCTACTACAAGGAAAGTTCTAGTAGAAAATCAAATCCAGTACATAGAATGCCAACATACAGTTATGTCACACAACGTAACTGAAGACCATTTAAAAAGCACATCTTATACAAATCCTCCAAATGCACTATCATACCCATACATACACAGTCAGAGGTTATTTCAAAATGCTTGTGGGGAAAATAAAATTAAAAGATGTTTATTTTGACACAAAAACATTTCAAAAGCTGTGCAGTTTTATTCATAACATTCACTTCCCTTTAACTTTTTGAAGACTCGTATGAGAGTGTGTGTGTGCATTTCTATATACAAATACATATAAATTACACATGTCTCTTTATACTTTGCTGAACTTAGTGTTAAATTCTGGAAAGAGCACTGCATAGACATATTTTAAATTCATAAACCCATATTGAACAGGTTTGAAAAGGTCACCATACTTGAAAATTTTCTTTAGGGTTATATGAAATAAATAACAATTTGCTAAATAGAACCCTCAAGTTAAGCATTTTGTATAGGTCCCCACATTTACAAATGGAAGAAAACTGCCTTGAGTCTATTTAAATCCAAAGATTCTCTATCTAGTCCTCTAATTTTACCTTTCCAGGCTATTTTTCCTATACCATCCTGATATTCTTTTTAAAAGACATCTGTAATTAGGTCCTAACTCTTAACTAATTTTATTACTGCTCACCATTTTTCTTATTCCATTAATGCAACAGTTTTTCCTTGCTGAGGCTATTTATTCTTGGCCTTGTTTTTTAAGGCTTCTTCCTCTTCTTAAATTCCTTGTTTTTTTCCAGTCACTATTTATTTTCCTATTTGCTTTAGTCTGTCATCTTTCATAGCAGTGATTGTCTTTAAATGTTAATGCCTGGCTGTAGCTTCATTTTTAAGAACAAAGCACACAGTGTGAACTGGTAGACTGCTCTGAAGGGAGATCAGCTGACTCCAAGCATGATCCCTGTCATCATTAGCATTTCTAGTCTTCTCTCTTGAGCAGGTCAGTATGCCCAAAGAGTAATACAATCTTCGCCTTATGGGGTGGAGCTGGTATAAGTTTGGCTGCCAGAGTCCTGGTAGTAAGAGAGTAAAAGGGGCCCAGGAGCCTTCACCTTTCAGTACTTAAGATTTTCAATTAATCCTATTTTCCACCCTTGACCTTAAACCCCTCCTCTGCTGTGCTTGGTGCTCTCCCATCGGAAACTTCTCTGGTAGAAGCTTCCCCAAAAGTGAATCTCTTGCCTTTTGTTAATAGGGAAGGGCAGTTGAATTAAGGAAAGAGTGTTTTTACAAAGCAAGTATTCAATCTAATTTTCCATGTTACTTATGGTCATACCTGAGGTCTAAAAATTAATTGACAGGGACAACTCTGAGATCAAATATTGGGCTTACCAACTTGGAAAATGTGTGACCTTGGAGAGTTCCTTAACCTCACTAAATCTTAGTTTCCTTATCTGTAAAACAAAGATAACAACACATTCCTCATGGTGTTGTTGAGGGGACTAAGGAAGTCAGCATACATGCATGTTTGTTACAGTGGATGGCACCTACCAGGGCTTCCCTCTCAACCCTACAGATACATTCTGAACTCTCTTGATACCAGTCTTATGCTAATTAGACCACAAAACCTTCCTAAGGCCAGGGAATACGATTTATACCACAATCCTAAATCAATGTGGCATGTAACAGCAACCATGTTAGCTGCCAAGATTAAAATACTTTTAATATATTTTGTCAGCCAACAAGAAATATCCAAAATATAATCAGCAATGTAGGGCAAGTTTTGTTTTTTATCTGCATTTATATTTTACCTAAACAATTTAAGATCCATTATTTACTACCATAGTAACACAAGGTTTGCTTCTTTTCTGAAGCCCAATAAAGAGAAAAAGGAAGAAAAAGGTATAATACCTATCATGCTCACACAGCCTGCCCCCCACCCACCAGGAGCGGTCTTTTCCTTCTGTGACATCTAGATGGTATATTGATTCCCTGTGTATCTGTTACAGAGCAGACTAAAAGGACTGGCATTCGTCAGAAACAGCACTTAAAACTTACAGAGATAAAGAAGTGCTGTCTGATCAACAACAGTTAAATGTCGGTAGTCAATTCCAGGTCCAAATGCATGCTGTATATTAAATGTGTGTTAGAGAGAAGTATCTCACATATTAAAATACACAGACAAATGGTAGGAGATAAAGGAGAGAGACATACACATACACACGCACACACATACACACATACACACAGAGATAACTTACTTGTCTTTTAAAGAAAGAGAAGACAATATATACTAAGGGCAAACAGTAGCAACTCAGAAACCAGTAAGTAAATTCAGTAGAGATTTGTCATTTCTTCCTCTCGAGTTTTCCCAGAGTTTACTCTGCAGAAAATTTTGATCCAGACGAAGGTAACGGAAATGTCTAGGCTAACAAGGTGTGACTCGTACAACACTGTAAGATGGGTTTTTAAAAACAAAACAGTTTTGTAGAGCCTGGATCAAAAACGAAAAGTCAGTTTTGGTGCACTTTCCTCCGATTCTTCTACAGCAAGGTAGGAAGCAGGAGGTGACAGCACAGGTTCACCATCTCTGCTGTTCACCCTTCTTGCTTCTGCACTCTGGACTGAAACAACAGCTCACATTGGGTTTGCACTCTAAAGATGAAAATCAGCTTTTCTTTAAACTCTACCTCAAAATTCTTGGTATTTCCCTTTACATTAAAAGTATGAATTCAAAATAGCAAATGACAAAATACTCGACCTTTCCTGTCCTCTTCCTTCCCCTGCCTTCTTCAGGGCTGTGTGTTTTGTTTTGTTTTGTTTTTAAAAAACAGGATAGGAACTACTTGATTTTGTTCTTTCAAATCTCCAGAAATTAAGAATCCCTGGCATACAATAGTCTTTTTTTTTTTTTTTTTTTTTTTTTTGGACAGGCAGAGTTAGACAGTGAGAGAGAGAGACAGAGAGAAAGGTCTTCCTTCTGTTGGTTCACACACACACACACACACACACCCCTGCCGAAGCCAGGAGCCAGGTGCTTCCTCCTGGTCTCCCATGGGGTGCAGGACACAAGCACTTGGGCCATCCTCCACTGCACTCCCGGGCCACAGCAGAGAGCTGGACCGGAAGAGGAGCAACCAGGACAGAATCAGCGCCCCGACAGGGACTAGAACCCGGGGTGCCAGCGCCGCAGGTGGAGGATTAGCCTAGTGAGCAGAGGTGCCGGCCACAATAGTATTCTTTTAACAAATAACAGACAAAAGAAGACAGGAATGAGTGGTAACATTGAGTTTTCTCTAGCTTTAACCAAACATTTAGCTTTTTTTTGTAAAATAGGCTTCATCAGAAAAGGCTGGAGCATAACCTGAAACAAAGACAAGAAGGTAGGCAGTTTGGAAAGCAAGCTGTCCTTTCTGCACCAGCAGTACGGTGGTTGAATTCCAGCATATATTTCATCAGCAAAGATGAAAAGCAACTCGATAAAATAACATTAAAAAAGACTAAGCAACTGGTGCCAACAGGAGAAGGCAGGACAGCATACTGCAGTGCTTCTCAAACTTCCTGGGCCGAAACGCACAGTGAGAGTTGTGTTAGTTAAATCACAACCGAGTACACACATGCACACACACCCACACAACTGAAGCAGATATAGACATGACACACACTGTTATTTCCTTTTTTTATGTTATGTTGTCCTATTCTATTCATTTTTTTTTTCAGTGCTACAATTTGAAAAACACTGGTTTACTGTTCAAATTCGCATTCTACCTACAAGGTGTGTAACCTGGTGAACTTGATTAACCTCAAGAGGCCTGTTTTGGCCTCTGTAAAGACAATAATAATGTTCGCTATCTAAAGGATTTTTGTGAGCATTAAAGGAGTTACCACATGTAAAATACTTCGGTAAGAGTCTAGCATATAGTAAGTGCTCAATTAATATTAGTTGTTAATAAATGGGATGTTCCTGCCTTTCTAAATTTCATGGCCAAGATATTGAAGTTTTCATTTGTAAGTACATGGCTATCAACTGCATTTTCTTTTTTCTTTTTTTTTTGACAGACAGAATGGACAGTGAGAGAGAGAGACAGAGAGAAAGGTCTTCCTTCACCGTTGGTTCACCCTCCAGTGGCTGCCGCCACGGCGCACTGCAGCCGGCACACTGTGCTGATCCGAAGCCAGGAGCCAGGTGCCTCCTCCTGGTCTCCCAAGCGGGTGCAGGGCCCAAGCACTTGGGCCATCCTCCACTGCACTCCTGGGCCACAGCAGAGAGCTGGCCTGGAGAGGGGCAACTGGGACAGAATCCGAAGGCCCGACCAGGACTAGAACCCAAGGTGTCAGCGCTGCAGGTGGAGGATTAGCCTATTGAGCCATGGCACTGGCCTATCAACTGCATTTCAATCACAATACATTAGCATTTTGGAGCAGTTAATCAGAGTACAGGACAAAGATATATGTAAATATTCCAAAATAACCATGCTCGACAATTAGAAGAAAAATAATCAGCTTGGACTGTCTTGGTCTTTCTCTTTATAAAATTGGGTTACACAATCACTCTTCAAAGTAAACAGGAAAAAAAAAGCAGAGCTGCAAAGAAAATCATTGAGATCTGCAAAGAAAGTCCTGATACTATTAATACTCAGCCATCATAATCTGTTCTTATGGTATGACATTTCTTAAATATATTCCTGCCCTAATTATAATTTTTTAGACAAGAGAGACAAATAGAAAATGTTGATCTTCATCTCTTTCGAGGACGATGTCAAAATATAAAATCAATGTGTATTTATAAAATATGGATTAATGTCACTCCAAATTCTTTGCATGGTTAGCTATGTCTACTCATCATTCAAAACTTCAGACTACTGATCAAACAACTGGTAAAGGAGGAGAAAAAAATCAACTTCAAAAGTGTTCTCTACTTTTTATCAGCAGTGAAAGAATAAACTACTACACTAAATGAGGATTTCTTCAATACTAGAAAATATTTAATATTCAAATTAAATTTGATCTCAACATAATGACAATACTAATTTGTAATTGTTAGGAGATCTTGTACATGGAACAAAAAATTATACTTTCAAGAGGATATTTATGTTGTTCCACTCAGACTTTTACTTTTCTCAAAGAATGATCAGAAAAATAATACAAAGGATGTTGATTACATTAATTCAGTTTTCAGAAAGAAAATTCCCTGTGCAACATGGAATAGATTACCAAATAAACTGTAGCTTTGTATCAATGCTACTAAAACTCCTTTGAAAACAAGCTTTGGGGAATTTAAATGGACATAAATATGCATTAATAATTCAATACATCTAAAAGCTAGTCAAGCTATATTATCTGCTTAAGAATGGGGATAAGATCTGTTTATGTTCTAAATTAAGCTTTGCACATTATGTTTTCTAGGATTTCTCAAGTTTATTTAAACAAATAGTAATATTTGCCAAACGTATACTATGGGACAAATTTTAATACAATTCTATTAGAATCGTTATTTGTACAGACACAGCTCATTTATATACGAGATGTACTCCTGGAAGCATGTGCATAAACAAATATTTGAAAACTGAATCACACTGTAAACATTTTGGCAGACCTTAATACTAAAAGAGATGAAACACTCTTATTAAATAAACAATTATCACTATTTTAGACAGGCAAAGCACAACCTTCAAATATCTGAGGTGCTTGATTATCCCGCTTAAAATAGTATAGTTAATTCCAAAATCATTTATTTAATTAATATTTAATGAAAGCAATTAGTATCAGTGCAATTCCATTTGCACAAACCTGAATGACTTTTGTAGCATTCAAACTACTGCTGCTTTATGGGAAAGGCGATACTCATTATGAGACATGTGGCTGAGTATGAGAGCGTCCTACTCCATCCTGGAGTCCCTAATTACACTACTCTTCACTACTCGGCTGTGTGCCCTTCAGTTCTTCATGGAAGAACTCTTTACAAATATTCTTTCCTCAGCCACAAATACAAATATTTCATTAAATTTCTCATAACATAAAAATAGATGCCAGTGCATTTACAGGCACTAAATCACACAAATGATTTTTTTTTGTCTCTGTTAAGGGGATACGGACATATCTGGATAGAGACTAATGAAGGTGATATGTTTAGGCTTTGTTGCCCCTTTCTTTTCTACTTTTAGTGTTACAAAATAAAAAAGCAAAATTATTATTGATCATACTTGGGGACATAAAATAGCTTCATTTATCATATCCAAAAGAGATGTTATAAAGACATTAAAATAATATTGTACCCACCCAACAAAAGTATTTAAGTTCCCAAGAAACATTTGTAAAATTCAAGTAAAAATTAATTTCAATAAAAAATTCTGTTTAGCTGTCAAACAATCTACAACAGCATTTTTTTATATAATGAAATGATAATGGAGGCTTTCTTCTAGTCACATAAGATTTCTAGTAGAGTACAGAATATAGAAGAGGATCAGGGAATGCAGGCAGTTGGCAAACGAGTGATGGTGAAAGGAGGTAGCAAGGAAAAGGGAATTTCTGTTCAGGAACAACCATGGGAGAAGACAGAAATAAGGCCTCAGAATACTCAAGTCTCCCACTTGTCACCATTGGCAGCTGTTCCAATCAGGACAGAAATACGGGCCCTGCCCACAGTCCATCTTGCTATGCACTGCATCCTAAGGACATTTCCAAAAGAATCATTTGAAGCACACACTATCTTGATGAACTACATACTTAAAAATATTCAGTGATAGAAGTGGAGGCAATTCTTCTATAATCCAAGAAAGGATATTATGTATGCATGTATGTATGTATGTATTTATATTTGAGAAAAAGACAAATACAGAGAGACAAACAGAAATCTCCCATTAATTGGTCCATTCCCTAAAGGCCCCATGACAGCCAGGACTGGGCTAGGCCAAGGTCGGGAACTAGCAACTCAATCAGGTTTTCCATGTGGCTGGCAGGGACTAACCTACATGCGCCACACTGCTGCCTCCCAGGGCACACATTAGCAGGAAGTTAGTATGCACGAGCACAGCCAATATTCAAAGCACTCTGCTGTTAGGGAGCACTGGCATCCCAACTGGCATTTCATTACCAGGCAAAATGCCTACCTCAAGATGTTTATTTAAATGTCACTCATTTTTTGAAAAAAAATTTACATTCTAATAAATTCACAAAAAATTATTTTTTGCCTTTATGCACATAGAACTCAAACAATGGAGACAGAGTAGAATAAGACAGCATGAGGATTCACTAGTTGTCCAATTTTTATTACTGACCTGCTCCATGGCTCATTACACGAGTCAAACTAATTCAGTCCTTATTTATTTAACTACAGAGTTCTATAGATTTCCATGAAATATTATGAGATTTGAAACCAGTACAATAGTTATATGAATGGTTTCACTTAACAGAGAAGAAAGAAAAGAAAAAATTAGAATTTTAATAAATTATGAAATATATTTTAACAGAAGTAAATAGAGAGTATCACAGGAGTTCCAGTTTCCAGATAAAGGGAAGAACGACAGTAAAGTCACAAAGGTGAACATGAGACACTACAGGAACAGAAGATGGTAGCAAAGACGTGGACAGAGATAGAAGAGGTGGTTATAAAACAGGCAATGGCCAGATCCTAAACAAAAATGTTTAGCAAAATGTTGATATCACTGAATGCTGGGTTTGGACTATATTGAAGAAAATCATATCTTGGGGACAAAGAGGAGTCACTCTAAACATTCCCAATGTTAACCACACCAGTGCAAAAAACAGCATACCCTGGAATGGGTGATAAGGGAGCATGCTGTCTCCAATATCAGAAAAATGGAAGGGAGAGAGAAAGAAGAGACAATGAGAAAGAGAGAAAGAGAGAAAGAGAGAGAGAGAGAAAGAGAGAAAAAGAGAGAGAGAGAGAGAGAGAGAGAGAGAGAGATCTACCATCAACTAAATCACTCCTCAAATGGTTACAAAGGCTAGGGCTGGGTCAAGCTGAAGCCAGAAGCCCAGAACGCCAACTGGGTCTCCCTGTGGATGGCAGGGGCCCAAATAAGTGGGCCATCATCTGTTGCCTCCCCAGGCATGTTAGCAGGAAGCTGTGTTGGAAGCCAAGCAGCTGGGACTTGAACCAGTGCTCTAATGTAGGATGCCAGTGTTGCAAACAGCTGCTTAACCCACTGTGCCACAGTGCCATACCTGAGCCTTATACTTCTGCTATAATATATCTGCTAAAACTTTAGCAGATATGTCACTGTGGACCAAGATGGATTTAGAAGAGTTAAGGGAGAGGACTGGGTATATTCTTTTTTTCTTTTTAAATATTTTATTTATGGGGCTGGTGCTGTGGCATGGCAGGTAAAGCTGCCACCTGCAGTGCCGGCATCCCATACGAGTGCCAGTTCAAGTCCCGGCTGCTCCACTTCTGATCCAACTCTCTGCTATGGCCTGGGGAAACAATGGAAGATGGCCCAAGTGTTTGGGCCCTTGCACCCCCGTGGGAGACCTGGAAGAAGCTCCTGGCTCCTGGCTTCAGATCAGCTCAGCTCCAGCTGTTGTAGCCATCTGGGAAGTGAACCAGCAGATGGAAGACCTCTCTCTCTCCCTCTCTCTTTCTCTCTCTCTCTCTGCCTCTCTGTAACAACTATGCCTTTCAAATAAAAAAATAAAAATCTTTAAATTAAAAAAAAAAGATTTTCTTTATTTATTTGAGAGGCAGAGTTACAGACAGTGAGAGGGAGAGACAAAGAGAAAGATCTTCCATCTATTGGCTCAGTCCCCAAATGGCCACAATGGCCAGAGCTGAGCTGATCCGAAACCAGAAGCCAGGAGCCTCCTCTGGGCTTCCCACAGGGGTGCAGGGGTCCAAGCATTTGAGCTATCTTTCACTGCTGTTCCTGGCCATTAGCAGAGAGCTGATTGGAAGAGCAGCAGCCAGTAGTAGAACTGGTGCCCATATGGGATGCTGGCGCCGCAGGTGGAGGATTAACCTACTGAGCCACAATGCTGGCCCTTCCTGGAGATATTCTTGAAGGAAGTCAGTGCTAAAGGCCAAAAAATCTGGTGTACTGAGAACTTGGCCATATTTATTCAGTGGCAGGTATGGTATCAGGGAGGAAATGATGGACAATCCTATCATTATGGAGGTTAATAAGGGACACAAGAAGAACCAAAACGAGTAGACAGAGGAATACATAAAATGTGAAGTATGGAAGGTGCTATGAAAGAAACAGAGTACTACATCGGGGAAGGAAGGCAGTCACCAATGGTCACCCTGAGGATGTGACCTAAATGATGGGACAGCTACTCCCCACATAGAGATGAAACCTTCAAGGCAGAGAAGCAAAGTTCTAAATTGAGAAAGATTTATTCTGCATCCAATAAGCCAAGAAAGACTTAAGCTGGAGTTACATAATTCGAAATGAGATTTAAAGAGGATCCATTTTGTTGCAGTAAGGAATGGATCAGAGAAGGCAAAAGGTAAGAGCTTGGTTAGGAGACCTGGTGCACTGTACAGCCCCTTTTCTTTATATAAGAGTACTGCCCAGAGAGGAATCATTATGTTCTCAAATTTGTACTTATGCAATGCAAGAAATTTGTACCTGTTAAATAAAATTTTAAAAAAAGAGTACTGCCCATGATTTCCTTCATATGTTTCATCAAAGACTAACATACCCCTAGAAGAAGATGACATTGCGGGCTGATATCTCTTTGAATATACATGGAAAAATAAGTGCAATAATGTGTTTAATTGTCATCAAGTTTTCATGTACACTAAATTTTTCAATTTGAGAATATTGCAAATTTAAAAAATAAGTATATTAAAGCTATAATTATATTTAAAAGATTTTTAAAATTCTATGAAAAAAACTAAAATAACTCAAATTTCTCTTTACATGCAATATAATTACATTTCAGATGATTGCTCAGACATTACCTTGGACAAATCTCTGAAGTTGCTTGGTAAGGTCAGATCCAGTTCTTCTGATTCATAGTTAGTGATGACCCAGGGAAACACTGGATACTGATTCAAGTCATTGTAACTCCGTCCTAGTATGGGGGAAAACAGTTATTTAATTTGGAATTAAAATGAAATGATAAACAATAAGTGATTTCTAAAAACACAATCCAAGTAAATGAAGAGGTATCCATCTACGTTTGTACTGCAGTTTTCTGGATGGTACTTAAGGGAGGCAATAGAGCGGAAGACATCATTGTTTCTGGAGTCAAGATGCTGGTGTTTAAACCCCAGCTTCAGTATTTACTGGTCTATACCCTATTTTTAGTTAGATTTAAAGTGAATAGACTTTGATGACTAGAATATAAAGGAGACAAGCATATTAGTATTGTTTGAATTCCTTTCTTATTATGCATTCAATCACCTACATTTCTCTCTCTCAAACATATTCTGAGGTTGTAACAATACACAAATGAATGTTCAAGTAGTTCTCTATAGATGTTCTTGGTGTCTAAGCTTTTTTAATGATCTTTTTTCTCTAACTTTCCATTTACTGTATTCACTGGGCTTAAGGGCTATCAAGGTAACAGAATTCTTCTTTGACCTGGAAACAGTCTTAGAAAACATGAATAATAAAAAACAACTAAACTTAGCAGGAAAAGGCAAGAGCTTTTTTTGATCCCTCTCTTTTCCATCTACTTCCTTTTCCTTCTGATTTAGATGTAAGTAAACAGTAAAATCTTTATTGTGTCCCATCTGCTTAAATAATCTGAAACAATCAAAAGTTTATTGTACCTTGAAAAGAGAGTATATACCAACTCAGTGAGATTGGATTTTTAACTAAGTTAAACTCAATATAGCTACTGAATGCCTACTGACTATCATTTGAGAAATATGTCATAACATCATAAAAACGTATGGGTTGTACAGACAATAAGGTAAACCAAGTCATTTTTAAATTTTTGTCTTGCTTTATTTTTAAAAAGATTTACTTATTTATTATCTATTTGAAAGGTGGAGTGACAGAGAGATAGATGGACAGACAGAGATCATCCACTCCCTGTTTCACTCTGCAAATGCCCACAATAGCTGGGGCTGGACCGGGATGAAAGCAGGAGCCAGGAACTCAATCCATGTATCCCAGGTGGGTGGCAGGGACCCAAATACTTGAGTCATTACCTGTTGCCTTCTAGGGTATACGATAGCAGGAAGCTGGAGTCAGAAGTACAATCAGGAACAGAACCCTAGGCACTCCAATAGGGATGCAGGCATCTCAGGTGCTGTCTTACCCACTGTGCCACAGCCTGCCCCAAATTTAGGCCTTTAATTGTGAGGCCCTCAACTTCAAAGTCTTCATAACACTCCATGTCTCTTCTCCATTTCCCTAGCAGGGTATTTTTTCTTCAAGAGAACTGAGTTTTGGGTTTTGTTTGTTTGTTTTTAAAGGAGGGAGTGGGAGGGGGATAGAGAAGGGGAGAGAGAGAGAGATCTTCTGTCCACTGACTCACTCTCCAAATGGTTGCCAACAGCTGAAGCTGTGCACTCCAAAGCCAGGAGCCCAGCGCTCCATTCAGGTTTTCCATGTGGGTAGCAGTGTCCCAAGGACTTGGGTCATCTTCCACTGCTTTTCTCAGATCCATTAGCAGGTAGCTGGATTAGAAGTGGAGCAGCCAGGACTCATACCACTACTCTGAGATGGGATGCCAGCATTGCAGACAGCATCTTAGCTTGCTGCACCACAATGCCAACCCATCAGTTAAGCTCTTGAACTTATCTCTCCCATAACTGGAATTGTTTCTCTTCATCTTTCTCTCTTTTTCATGGCTTCTTCCCATTGCCTTAACCCATTTTCTCTTTAATATCACATTTAAGAAAACTGTAATCTACCTCTGAAGTTTCTATGTCACCTCAAACCATTCAATTCTTTATCCTCAACCTTCTAGGCTTGTGTTGAAAATGAACCCCTATGAAGTAACCAGTAGGTCCCAGAAAGTCCCTCCTCTTTCTCCCTAACCTCTCTATGACATTTGACATAGCTGAAAAATACCTTGTGTGCTCTTTGCCCTTGCCTCTCAAGAAATGACTATCGGGGCTGGTGCTGTGGAGGAATGGATAAAGCCACTCACATCCCATGTGAGTGCTGCATGGTGTCCCAGCTGCTCCACTTCCAATCAAGTTTCCTGATAATGGCCTGGGAAAGCTTGGAAGATGGCCCAAGTACTTGGGTCCCTGCACCCTGTGGGAGACCCAGATGAAGCTCCTGGCTCCTGGTTTCAGTCTGGCCCAGGCCCAGCTGTTGTGGCCATGTGGGGAGAGAACCAGCAGATGGACGACTTCTCTGCCTCTGCTTTTCCCTCTCTTAACTCTGCCTTTCAGATAAATAAATAAATCTTTAAAAAAAGAAGAAGAAGGAAGAGAAGGAAAAGAAGGAGAAGGAGGAGAAGGAGAAAGAGAAGGGGAAGAGGAGGAGGAAGAGGAGCAGGAGGGAGAGAAGGAAGGGGAGGAGGAGGGAGGGGGAGGGGGAGGGGGGAGGAGGAGGGAGGGAGGAGGGGGAGGAAGAAGAAATAATAATAATGACTATGTAAACTCTAGGAACACTCATTCTTTTCTCTTTACTGATTTCTCTCTTCCTTCTTCTGACTCCCCACACACGACAGTATTCCCTCAATTTTACTTCATTGCTTTCTACATTATCTGCCTTGGTGCTCCCATCCTTTTTGTGACTTCCATGAAGTCCAATGTCCTAACTCTAAGTTCTCAATGTTGTGTTTGGCCAGCACTCCCAAAACTAATTACTGATGCCATAACCTGGAGGTCTTGGCAGCACAAAGATCCCCTTTCCTTAGACACAGTGTTCTAACTTCTTTTTATGTTAATGGTACCACCTTTCTTGCAGTGATTGGAGCCAGAACCCCGGAAGAATTCTCTGATACTTTCTGTTCATTCCCAGCTACATTCAGTCAGCTGCAGAGTGAATGGTTGGTGCCCTGTGAATTTTTGTAATTGAGGCCTTCCTTTAAATTCCCACTGCCATCTCTCTAATGCGGCCTCATTACTTCTTATATGTAACAGCTTCCTGATTTTGTTCTCTGCTTGTCTTCTCCACTCCAATTTGTCTTACGTACTGCTTCTAAGTTAATTTTTTATAAAGTTATAATAGCACTGATGTGCTCAAAAACTTTCAAAAGTTTCCCAATGAGTGGACTCCTAACCCCTCAAATTGCCATAAAATCTTTCACAGTATGTCCCCACACATGATATTTGTCCTCAATATATGTTTGTGAATATATACTTATATATCATTTTCTCATTATATCTTTGTAAATACATACTTTATGTATACACAGACACATACATATGCAAACTACACTATTTGTTCTCTAGGTATACTTTTGTTTTTCCCAGTTTTGAATGTTTGCTTATGCTTTTACTTTACATGGAATGACTTCTAATTCCCAACCATCTTTTCTGCGAGTTAAAGAAATATCCAGCTGTTGAAATCTTTCCTTATTTTTTCCTTATTCCTACCAACTGGCTGACAATAATCGTTCCTTTTCCCTGCCTTTAAACCCACAACACTCTCAACCTATATCTTCTTGCTCTAGAATCATGTAAACAACATGGACACACTTAACTACCTTGAGGTTTGCGTCTCAAATGTAAGCCATGTTAGTTGTTGAAATGAATCTGAAATGTCTCAAAAATACAAATCCCCATTTTCTTTAGCTGTCACAAAGGAAAAGTAATGAAAAATTTCTCCTCTTTATTTTCTTTTGAGATAAACTATTACAACAGGTAATTTTCGATTAATCACAATATTACAGAATTTGTGTAGGGTTATTTGATCTTGCATATAAGGTACATAAGTAAGTTTGTGGAAAATGGAATTAAAAGGTAAGTTTGAGTATAAAAATTTTTGAAATACATGCATAGTTCTTTTCATGGTATGTATATACATGAGCTTTTTGAAGATACCTAATATATGAATTATAGTATTTCTTTAAGTTATTTTACTCAAAATTTTATTTTTCTGTGTTGTATTTCATTATTTCACCATATAACACATTTCTAAGTTATTAGTAGGTTCTTAGGATTTTCATTCCCACTATTTCAAAATGAGACAATTCTTACTATATCAAATAACTGTAAATTTCCATTTTCCTTTTATCTTTGGGAAAGACTTTTTATGCTTATTTTAAATTTCTTTCAAGTAGTCAAGTGTTCACATATAAAATGAAAATCTATTATCAAATATTTTGATGAGATAAGCTAGTAGTAATACTAATAATAAAAGTAAGCCACTTGTACTAGTACTCAATATATTACAATTAATCATTTATTGTTTGAAATAAGTCAGTGTGTGAAGTGAGATTACCTGCTATCGTGTTGAGAAACATCAAGTATTCGAAATTTGAAATCTCTCTGTGTTGCCACCGTTGGGTCATATTAGAAGCTTTGAAAAGTTGACGTGGACTAGCTAATGAAATACGCCTACAAGAAAAAGAATCCAACATACAGTAAATTTAAAGATTAATTAAATCACAATAATAAATCATGAATTATCTGTGCTTATTCATGCATAATGAAATCTATAATTTTAAAAATTCCTTTTCATGTTAGACTAATGTATACTGGAGACATTTCAATCTACATTTAACGGTTAACAAATGATTTGGACCAGTCACAGGTCTATTATAAATATTCTATTCATTCAGGTAAGCTGTCATTACAATGTCATTATAATATCCAGGTTCCAAAAAGGTTGATTAATAGTAGTATGATTAATAATTCACTGATTTACTGACATAAAAAAGGAATTACAGTAATTGTGAAATACATATAAAATTCTATTCATGTCTTTATCAATTTTAATAGTCATATATTAAAGGCACATTTGTACCAAGTAAATTTTAATATTATATTTGCATACTCTTACAGCAAGGTAAAAGAGAACCCTGAATTATTTAGGTATCTATTTATGGAGTGACAAAACTACTGAGTTTCTAAAATACAGCTTAACAGAAGACTAAGTTTTCTAAGTTCTCTTAAGGGAATATAAATACTAACGAACACAAATGATCAATATTGAACAGTAGGAAATAGGTGGCAGAATGAATTATGACATTCAAACTATATAGTCTCAGAGAACTATGTGGTCACAATTATTTTTAACACATGGAAACAATGACTATATTATTAAAAGATTTATTGAGGTACAATTTACATGCCATAAAATGTATCCATCTAAGTGTATAATTCAATGATTTTTCTTAAAAAATTTTCTAGATTGTGCAGTTATCACCACAATCAACTTTAGAACATTTTCATCACCACACAACTTGCCTTGCATCTATTTATTATTAATCTCCAGTCCTACCTCCAGCTCCAATTAACTATCAATCTATTTTCTGTTTGGATAAACCTACCTTTTCAGAACACATCAGGTTCTGATGTGTTATTATTATTATTCATTAGGTTCCTTCTGTGCAAGGCTTCTTTCACTAACCACAATAGTGTCGAGCTCCATCAACATAGCATGGATTGGTAGTTCATGTCTTCTTAGTGGTGAATAGTAATTCTTCATATGAATATTGAATAAATCATATTTTGCTTATCTAGTTATGGGCATTTAAACTGTTCCCAGTTTTTAGTTATTATGAATAATTCTACTATGAACATTCACATACATACTTTTGTGCAAACATACATTTTCATTTCTTTTGAGTAGATGCCTAAGTATAGAGTTTCTGTGTTGTGTGTTAAGTTTAACTTTTTGAGAAGCTGCCAAATTGTTTTCCAAAATATCTAAACCAGTGGACACTCTAGCCAGCAATGTATGAAGGAATTACCACAATGTTTGCCAAAACTTACTATTTTATATATTTTCATTATAGCCATTCTAGTTGGTATGAAGTGGTATCTTCTCTAGTTTTAGTGTCCATTGTTGAGCATCTTTTTCTGTGATTACTAGTTTTTTAATATTCTTTGGTGAACTGACTATTCAAATCTTTTTTTACATTCTAGATAAAAGGTTGTGATGGTTAATTCTAATGTTTCAACTTAACTGTGTTAAGGGATACCCAGAGATCACTGGTACGTCATTATGTCTGGACATGGCTGTGTGCATGTTTCCAGAGAGATTAGCATTTGAATCAGTTGCCTGAGTGAAACAGATTGCTGTCCCCACCATGGGCACCTTTCAGTCTTTTGAGGACTGAACAGAACTAAAAGAAGGAAGAGTGAACTTCCTCCTTTCATTCACATACAACATCCATCCTCTCCTACCTTTGGACAGTGGAGCTCCAGGTTCTGGCCGTCAACTCTTCCCCTACCCCAACCCCATTCTCAGGCACTCTGGCCTTGGACTTGGCCTTTGGGTCTCCCTGCCCATCCTAGCATCATAAAGCTTTTCGCCTATTTTTTTTTTAGACATCTTATAGTTTTAGCTCTTATATATATGTAAATGACATATATTGAGTTCTTATATATAGCATGTTTTCAACATCCAAGTTTTCCTGTATGTGAACATCCATTTTTAAATGTAAATCCATTTTTAAATGTATCAGTACCACTTTTAAAGATTATTCTGTTCTAATTGAATTGTGCTAGCATCTTTGTAGAAAAACAACTGAGAACATTTTTGTGTTTCCAGTACTGTTCAACTGATTTACTGCTTATCCTTGTATAAATCTCAAACTCTCTTAATTAGTGCAATTTTATGGTAGGTTTTTAAATTGGGTAATGCAAGTCCTCTAATTCTGTCCTTCTCCATAAAGCTATTCTGGATCTAACATTTCAGCTTCTAATTTCCTCCATAAAAGTCTGCAAAGATTTAGATAGACTGAATGAATTAATTAATTAGAGGAGAAGTGTCATCTTTACATATTGAATCTTCTGATCCATGAACATTGTTTGTGTCTGTATGTTGAGATCTGTTTTAAACTTCTCTTAGAAATTGCTTATATTGGGGCCTGCGCCGTGGCACACTAGGTAAATCCTCCACCTGCGGCGCCAGCATCCCATATGGTCGCCGGGTTCTAGTCCTGGTTGCTCCTCTTCCAGTCTAGCTCTCTGCTGTGGTCTGGGAGGGCAGTGGAGGAAGGCCCAAGTGCTTAGGCCCCTGCACCCGCATGGGAGACCAGGAAGAAGCACCTGGCTCCTAGCTTCAATTGGTGCAACACCGGCCGTGACAGCCATTTGGGGAGTGAACCAATGAAAGGAAGACATTTCTCTCTGTCTCTCTCTCTCTCTCTCTCTCTGTCTATAACTCTACCTGTCAAAAAAAAAAAAAAAAAAAAAAAAAAAAGAAGGAAAGAAAGAAATGGTTTATATTTTCATTCTACAAATCTTATACTTCTTTTGTGATCTCTGAATGAAGATTTCTTTTTCTTACTTTCCAATCTGGTTTGCTTTAATTTTTCCTTCCCTTACTTCTGCACATTCTTCCTTGATGCACATGCTGAAATTTCTAATAACATGCTGACTAAAAATGGTGAGAATAAAGGATATTTTTGTCTTCCTGAACACAGGAGGAAAACATTTCAGCCTTTCAACATTAAGTATGATGTATGCTATGGGAATTTTGGGTAGATACTTTTTAATGCAGAGGGCAGAGAGGAGAAGAGGGGAGAGAGCACTCCCATCTGTTGCAATGGCTGGAACAGGGCTGAGCCAAAGTTGGGAACGGGGAACTCAATCTAGGTCTCTCAGGTGAGTGATAGGACTTAACTACTACAGCCCTCATTTCTGCCTCCCTAGGTCTGTATTGGCAGCAAACTAGAAACAAGAGCCAGAGCTGGGAATTGAACACAGGCACTTTGAGGAGGGTCATGAGTATTTTAAGCCGCGGCTTAACTGATCAAACACCTGCTCCTGGCAGATTATTTTATCGGTTTATGGAAACTCCTTCCTATTCTAGTCAGTTGAGAGTTTTAATCATGAATGTGCACCAAATGCTTTTTAGTCTGTGGAGATAACTGTGTGATTTTTGTCCTTTATTCTTTTAAACTGGTCTACAACATAAGTTGATTTTTCAGATTTTAACCAATCCATAGTACCCTGGTGAAATTTATATGGCCACTATATAATCCCTTTTATAAAATGCTTGATTTGGTTTGCTAAATTCTATAAAGGATTTTTGTATCTGTTCAGGAGGAAAATTGGCCTATAGTTTTTTCTTGTTTGTTTTCTTGTATTTGTTCGGCATTGGTATTGGAATGATACTGGCCTCACAGAATGAGTTAGGAAGTGTTCTTTCCTCCTCTATGTTCTTGATGAGTTTGTGAAAGACTGAAATCGTCTATTCTTTAAATATTGATAGCATTCACTAATAAAGCCATCTAGTCCTGGGTTTTTCTTTATGGACAGTTTTTTTTTCCCCCCTACTTATTTAAAAGACAAAGAAACAGAGAGCTTCTGCCCCATTGTCTCTAGGATCACTTGCTCCGCAGGAAGCCAGCTGCCAGGTCTTGCTGACAGACACAGAGACTGACGTGAGGGACTGAGGCCTACTGCAAAGGGGATTGTGAGTGACTCATCTTGGGAAGTCTTCCAGCTCAGGCTGGATAGCTCCCACCAAAATCCTCACTGCTACTCATACATGAATAATTTGAAATAAACACGCTAAAACTATCTCAAATCAAGGCAAAATCAGCTATGCTAAAAGTAAAATATAAATTTCCACTTCTAATATGTTTCTATCACTAGGAGAATTCTAGTGTCCTCACTCTTTCCATTCCTTAAATTAGTTAACTAATCGTATTGATGTTCATTCACTCAATACCTATTATGAGAGGAAATGGAGTTTCTTGGTTGCCAGGAGCGTGGGGATAGGGAAATGAGGAGACACTGGCCTAAAGGCAGCATGAGACTATAGCTCTTAATCATAATATCTAAGTATATACTTCATATCTGCTAAGAGAATAAATTGTATGTGTTCTTAGCACAAAAAAAAAATGTTATTGATGTGAGGTGACAGACATGTTGACAAACTTCATTGTGGTAATCATTTCCCAATGTACAAGGTTACTTAAAAAGTTTATAGAAAATGCATATTATGAAAGGTCTACATATGGATTTCAAAATTTTTCACACTAAAACTTACTTTCTAATTCCATTTTCCATAAAATTTTGAAGTGTCCTTGTAAAATTCTTCATCATAGTCTCATATGATCCTTTCTATTTCTGTGGTACCTGCTGTAATATCCCCTCTTTCAATTCTGATTTTATTTGAGTCTTCTCTTTTCTGATCTAGCTAAAGATTTGTTGATTTTTATTTACCTTTGCCAAAAAATGACTCTTAGTTTCACTGATCTTGTATACTTTTTTCTAGTCTCTAGTTCATGTATTTCTGCCCAGACTTTTATTACTTCTTTCTTTGTATTAACTTTGAGCTTAATTTGTTTTTAAAAAAATTTTAATACCCTTATACTCAAGGCCTATTAAGTGGAAAATACAATCCAAAACTCTGGTTATGAGTGATCCCAATTACACCGTTAAAAACGTTTAGGAATAAAAGTGTTTTCAATTTAATAGTAACAGTGGGATTAAGGATAACTTTTAAACTACAACATAAAAGCATATAAATCATAAGTGATTAAGCTTAATGAATTTTCATAAAATATACGTGAGTAACCATCATCCCACTCAGGAAATAGACCTTCAGCAGTGTTTCAAAAGTCTCCTTATGTCCCTTCTCAAAAATGACCACTCATATAAGGCAGGCACACAGTGTGGCAGTTAGACACTGCTTGGGATATCCATATTCCACAGGAGTGCCTGGGCAAAGTTCCAGCTCTTCTCTCAATGCCAGCTTCCCATTAACACACACCTGGAGGTCACAAATAATGATCCAAGTCCATGGGACACAAACATCCACGTGGGAGACACAGAGTGAGTTCCAGGCTACTGGCTTTGCTTTGGCCCACCCTGGCCTCCCCGTTACAAATATCTGGGAAATGGGGATGGTGCTGTAGTATAGTGGGTAAAGCCGCCACCTGCAGTGCCAGTATCTCATATGGGTGCTGATTCGAGTCCTGGCTGCTCCACTCTGATCCAGCTCTCTGCCATGGCCTGGGAAAGCAGTACAAGATGGCCAAAGTCCTTGGGCCCCTGCACCCACATGGGAGCCCCAGAAGAAGCTCCTGGCTCCTGGCTCCTGGCTTCAGATCAGCTCAGCTCCAGCTGTTGCAGCCATGTGGGGAGTGAACCAATGGATGAAAGACATCTCACTCTTTGCCTCTGTCTCTTTAACTCTGCCTTTCAAATAAATGAATAAATCTTAAAAAAATAAAATAAAATAAGTATCTGGGAAATGAACAAGCACATTGAAAATACCTCTCTGTTTCTGTACCTCTCTCTCTGTGCCATTCAAATAAAATTAAAATTAAAAAAAACTAAAATAAAAATTACCAATCGCAAAAAATAATTGGGTTCCTGGACAACTAGCACCAGAGATTAGTTTTAAGTGGTTTTGAATGTTATGTAAGCGGAATCATTTGTCCTGGCTTTCTTGAATCATTCATCCATGTGGCTGCATGCAGCAATAACTCATTCATTTTTAATGCTGCATATTCCATGCTATGATTATACCACACACAATTTACTTATTCATCACTTTGTTGGTTGACTTTTGGGTCACTTCTAGGTAGATGCTATCCATGAATAATGAGCACTTTTGTATAAGATTGTGGTTAATGTATGTATATATTTCTGTTGGACCTTTTCCTAGAAATAAAATTGTTGAATAATAGGGCATATGTATGTTCAATTTTACCCAGTATTTCCAAAGAGTTTTTCCAAGTGGCTGTACCAATTTACACCCACCTCCCCAGAATTATATGAGAATTCTGGTTGTTCCACATCTAACCTAACCCTTGCTATTGTCTCTCTCTTTCTTATTTTGGCCACTGTGTTGAGAACACAGTAACATCATACTACATTTTTAATGGCAAAATTCAAAAGCATAGATGAATTATTTGGACATGAGTAAAAATATACATTATGATATATTATAATGCTTTAAAGATAATAACTTTAAAATGTAAAAAGTTAAATTTTCCATCAAAGAGATAAAACATGTATCTTATGAAATGTCTTTATCTTAGTGCTGGGAAAGCTTCGAGACTATTTTATGTAACGGTTACTTGTTGAGCACATACTCTGTGCTGAAGACTCTCCTGTAGACAATGCAATTCAGTTGACTCAAAATAAAACTTAGTACATTAATCATTATAACTTACCATGAAGTATAAAACAGGTCATGCATTTCAAAATAAACAGGAGTATTAATGCATATTAGCATTAATAAAATATTAATAGGTTTGTTTATAAGACTATTAATACAGATTATTTTCATGTTTTCATGATTTTCTCATATAAAACAGTACCTTGTTTGAGGCAATCCAAAACTGGTTCCAATTCCAACACGTGGTAGATAGTTAACCACTTTCTTTACTGTTGCAGGGTCTGGGAAGTTGAACATTACAGCAACTATGATAGATAATGTTTAAAAATTAGAACACAATCTGATTTCCTTTAAGAAAACTGAATTTCTGGACTAACAAAATATGTACTCTTAGTTCAGAAATCTATTAAACAAAATTCTATTCCTTTTATTACAGTGTATACCAACTTTTAGTATTAATATGCCAGAGGTAATGTTCATTTCACTTACAAACTCCTTAATCATAAATAGTTCCTTCTCTAGATACTCTTAGAATTTCTAATAACTACTGTTATATTAAAGTGACATGAAGTTGAGATTATCATGCTATAACTTTGAATCTACAAAATGGAAGTTTGACAAGTCAAATATGTTTATAAATTTTTAGAAAAAAACAACTTAAAAGTTTAAGTTTATGTAGTTAATGTAGCACCAAAAAAACTAAAGATATAGCTGCAAAATCATCAGCTATAATTATTTCCAACAAAGAAGAGAAAGAAAATAGTATCTTTACACTGTGCTAGGTTTACACTTCAAATTTTATGTGATTCAGGGCAACGGATTTCCCGAGGAAAAATTCTCTCTCCATGGTTAGTAGTCAAATTTAAATGCTTTCCAATCATTTTCATTTCAATAATTATACATGTATGAGAATATTAATAGGGACTGGCACTGTGGCATAGTAGGCTAAGCCTCTGCTTGTGGCGCCAGAATCTCATATGGGTGCCTGTTCAAGTAAGTCCAAGCTGCTCCACTTCTGATCCAGCTCTCTGCTATGGCCTGGGAAAGCAGTGGAAGATGGCCCAAGTGGCACCCCCGTGGGAGACCCAGAAAAAGCTCCCAGCTCCTGGTTCCAGCCGTTGCAGCCATCTGGGGAGTGAACTAGCTGATGGAAGATCTTTCTCTCTATCTCTGTCTCTCTCTCCCTCACTCCATAACTCTAACTCTCAAATAAATAAATAAAATCTTTTAAAAATAAGCAAAAGGCAAAAAAAAAAATTAAGCATTTCAATGTTAATTTAGGACAGTTATTTATAAATCTTTATTCATTTTGAAAAACACAAAAATAAAGCTATAAAATCATGAGAAAAGAATTAGAAGGCATTAACTTGATAAGTCTTGAGAATTTAATTATATGATAATATCAACATCAGAAGCACAAGTGCTCATCCAGAGGAAGCTCCTCTCTCTCTACTTAACAGTCACCAATGTCGCTGAGGCCTTTAAACAATGGCATTGCCAACATACTACAGATAAGTAAGCAACAGATAATTCCCTAGGCACCTATAAAATATTTACTCATTTAAATAAGCCTTCTTTATAAATCCACTATTACACTGAATACAGGGGGGAATCTGAAGGAAAAAAAAACCATCAGAGGTTGTGGCAGATGACTGAAGACATGAGGAAAAGGCAACGGAAACACACACCAGAAGAGCAAGTATGCATCAGAAATCCCAGACAGGGAAAATGAGTGAGGATGAGCAAGTAATACATAAGCAAGACTACAACCCTTTTGGAGCAACAAGAGTGCAGCCCAAACTAAAATGCTAAACATTCTCTTGATTTTTTCCTCCGAAGAACAATGTCTGCATTGGGAAAAAGAGGCATGAGCTGGGGAGGAGAAAAGCATCCTTCCCGAAAGAAATTTTGTATTCCCAAAAGATGTGTATTTTCATAAAACAAAAAAAAAAAAAAGTAGGGGCCAGCATTATGGGCTGGTGGGTAAAGCCACCACCTACAACACTGTCATTCCACGTGGGCACTGGTTCATGTCCCAGTCGCTCCACTTTCAATCTAGCTCCCTGCTAACAGACTGGGAGGAGCAGCAAAGGATGGATCAGGTGCTTGGGCCCCTGCTACCCAATGGGAGACCTGGAGGGAGCTCCTCGATTCTGGCTTTGGACCGGCCCAGCCCTGACTGTTGTGGCCATATGGAGAATGAACCAATGGATGGAAGCTCTCTCTCTCGCTCTCTCTCTCTCTCTCTGTTGTCTCCCTCTCTATCCTTGACTTTCAAATAAATAAATAAATCTTTTTTTAAAAAAGTGTGCATATATATATGCTGTCATGTGTAGGTTAAAAAATAACTACAGGAAGAATAAGAAACCATCAACTTACAAACACACAGGTAAACATACAATGTATTGCTAGGTATTACATAATGCCCCTTGCATGCCTCCACTCATACCCAATGACATGCCCTTCAACTTCAACTTGTCATCTTGCCTTGTTGTAATGAATTTCAACAAGTTCCATTCTAAACTCAAAACTGACTTTTTAATTTGATAAAAATTCTTTTTTAAAGATTTATTTATTTATTTGAAAGAGTTACACAGATAGAGAAGAAGAGGCAAAGTGAGAGAGGGTAGGAGGATCTTCCATCCACTGGTTCACTTCCCAATTGGCTGCAATGGCCAGAGCTAAGCTGATCTGAAGCCAGGAGCCTGGAGCTTCTTCCTGGTCTCACACGCAGGTGGAGGGGCCCAAGGACTTGGGCCACCTTCTACTGCTTTCCCAGACCATAGCAGAGAGCTGGATTGGAAGTGGAGCAGCCAGGACTTCAAACGGCACCCATATGGGATGCCAGCATTGCAGGCGGCAGCTTTGTCCGCTACACCACAGCACCAACCCCTTGATAAACTTTCAAGAATGATATAATGCAAAGCAACCAAGACAACTCAGTACTATTTTCTGATGGTCCCTTTATAAATAATAGTAGACAAAAGATCAAATAAATGTATCTGCTTATCCTCTTCTGCCCCTAAATGCAGCCACCTTCCAGAAGCAGCTTAAGCATCAAAGCAAAGCGAAAGACATCAAAACTCCACAACTCATTAAGTGGACATTTGTTCCCAATACTTATAAAGTGTTGCACAATTAGTGATATGGCCAGGAAAAAAAAAAAAAAAACAGAACTACAAATGAGCCTACAAATGATCAGGGGGGAAAAACCACAAAGTGCATATGGTAAAAGAACAGAGACAAGCGTCACAGAGGGTAGAGTACATCACACTATCTAAACGGCAACAATACAGCATGCTCAAAAACAAAATCCTATAGAGATGGAAGTTAGCTGGTTAACAATGTACTTCTGCAGCATATTACCTCTGTTTGCCATAAATATCTCCAGGGCTGTATTTTGCAAAAGATAACGACGAGAGAAAATTGATCGTATCTCTGAGAACAGCCATTTTCCATGCAGCCCTTCTGTATATGCCAGGATCTAGTGAGGAAAAAAACAATCCCACATAAGTGATGAGAACTAAGGCAGAAAAGGCACCATTAAGAACAGTCATTTCTACAAAAATGAATTTAACAGCTATTGTAACGGTTTGCAGAGAAACTGAGAAAATGTAATTTATAGAAAAGTATATTTAATGAAAAGCAGTATAAAATTATAAAATATCAAATTATAAATACAGATTGGGACTTTTCTTATTTTCTAAAGATTTATTTATTTGAAATGCAGAGTTACGGAGGGAGAGAGTAGAGAGAGAGATTTTCCATCCACTGGCTCACTACCCAAATGACTGCAATGCCCAGAGCTGGGCCGGTCTGAAACCAGGAGTAAGGAGCTTCTTCTAGGTCCGCCACGTGGCTGCAGGGGCCTAGGTACTTGGCCATCCTTCGCTGCTTCTCCCAGGCCATTAGCAAGGAGCTGTATCAGAAATGGAGTAGCCAGGACTCCAACCAGTGCCACACAGGATGCCAGCATTGCACGCTGTCGCTTTATCTGCTATGCCACAATCCCAGAACCCCATTGCTTCTCAGAAAACATAAGTGGCATTACTTATTGATTATGAAAGGTAACATGAAGGATCTCTGTGAGTGAGACCTCAGTGGAAAGAAGGGGCCATCAAAGAAGGAGGTGCCTTTCTCTGAAGGGAGGAGAGAACTTCCACTTTGCTTATGGCCTTGTCTAAATACTGACAGAGTTTGTGGACTCAAGAGGCTTCCATAGCCTTGGAAGGTCATGACAAGAGCCTCAGGTGATCACTGATGTCATACATAAGAGTGTCAATTGTTAAATCAACAACAGGAGTCACTGTGCATTTGCTCCCCATGTAGGACCTCGGCCCTTAATGAGTTGTACTATAAGAATTAATTGTAAAACTTGTCTTTAAACAGTAAATGTACTGTTTGTGTGTCTGTGTGGGTGCAAACTGTTGAAATCTTTACTTAGTGTAGAGTTGATCATATATATATATATATATATATATATATATATATTCTGTATATATGAATTTTAATGAAGAATGGGATGGGAGGGCAGGTATGGGGGGAAGAACTGCTATATTCCTAAAGCTGTACCTATAAAATCTGTATTCATTAAATAAAGGTTTCTAAACAAAACAAAATAAAATAAATAAAATTTGACCTTATAAAGAGTATGTCCATTAAAAAAAATTCCACAGACACAATTCAGCTTTACCCAATATTATAATTCACCCAGTAGAATTTTCTACATGCTTCAAAAATATACATATGGGTTCATAACTTTAAAAACATGCACACTTTTAAGGTCACGATTAGGAAAACAGTCACTCATTCAGAAAGCACAAAGACTGTATGAGGTTAAGTATCATTTTGTCAGTGAAGGCTAAATACAAACCTGCAAATGAACTCAGCATAATGGCTCTGTGGAGGAGGTGGTTGTCAGAGTAACTTGTTACAATTCCTGTCATCCCATGTGACAGACACAGTTGCTTAAAATGCTTTGCCAATTCAAAGTAATCCTGTCTCTAATACTAAGCCACTTTGTTGCTTTGTTATTCAAGTTTTGTTTTTTTTTCAAAAAGTTCATTTCAGAAGTTTAATTGTATTAGGAATACTAGATTCAGCATTTATACCAGTACTATATGATATTAACAAAGAAAATAAGATGCATTTGATACCAACATCTGATGAAACTCTATGAAAACAAATCAGGCCAAAAATGAAGATACAGTTTTCAGAAGTAATTACCACTAAAAAAACACAAATAAAATAATCTTTGAAAGGGAAAATGCATTCTAGGGATAAAGATAGGAAGAACAAAGAAAGGAAAAGAAAACGATATCAAGAATTTATCCTTCACAAACTGTTCATCATTTCTGTTTTCCAAATCCAAAATGCAAGCAAATCTATATTCTTCAAAGTGAAATGCAGTGTTCTTTTAAATAAAAAATCCTTAATTACTTTGATAAGTATGAATTTCAATTTTTTCTACAGAAATGATTCTGTTTCTAGCACCACAGGAGCTAGAAAATGGGTATAACTCTAAGGTGGAGTGTTTCTTGAAAATCAAAACAAAAAAGTTCAAAGGACAAGACAACTAATTAAGCTTTCAGCTTTGAAACTGATGACAGAAATCCTACTAACTGTCATACAACCAATACTGTGTAGGATCAAGAGAAAATAAACAGAAAGAAAAAGGACAAAAATACTAGCACTACACTCAAGATTTTTAAAAATTACTCTATAATTTTTACTTTCTTTGAAAGGCAGAGAGACGCAGACACAGACAGAGGAGCTCTTCCATCGTGGTTCACCCCACAAATGTCTGTAATAGACAGGGCCAAAGCCAGGAGCCCAGAACTCAAGCCAGGTCTCCAACATGGATGGCAGGGACCCAAGGACTTGAACCCCTAACTGCTGCCACCCAGGGTGAATATGAACAGAAAGCTGGACTTGAACCACACTCTCCGATATGGGATATGCATGTTCCAAGAGGCTTCTTAGCACCTACACCAAACACCTGCCCCTCGAGACATTTTTTAAAAAGTATGCCTTTCTCTCACCATGACCAGAGATATCTCCGGCCAGTCTAAATCATCAGGGTCTGTAGTGACCTCCTGTTTGGTCTTCCATTCTTACCTCTAAAGCCAGATTTTTTTTTTTTTCTTTAAATCAGGTAACACCACTCCTGTGTGTCATCCAGTGACCTCCCATTACATGTAAAATAAACTCATTGCAATTGTTTATACAGCCTCACATCTGGGTCTTTCTAAAGAGCCAAGCTCACTCCCTGCGGGGCCTTAGCTGTGCCTGTTTTCCGCCCTGCCTGGAACGCTCTTCCCCCAAGTCTCTATGGGGCTGGCTTATTCTGAGATTCACATTTCTGCCTATGTCACCTCCCCAGAGCAGGCACAGGATCTAAACCCCATTTCTTTGGGCCTTATCTCATCCCACCCCAAATTCTTGAGATCTTCATGACAATTATCACTACCTAGAATTGTGTTCGCTTGTCTGTGAGTGCTTCTTTTGCACTAGAATACCAGAATCTAAGTTGTATCTGAGAAAAGATTCTGAATCTACTCCATTTCTACTGTACTGGACAATATTTCACCAAAAGGAGGTTTTTTTCTGAGTGACTGAATGAATATGATGTATAGCTACCTAAGCACCATACATGGCCTAAATTAAATTTACTTGGCCTATATGATTTTTTTAAATAAATTTATTTTTTGAAGTGGGGTAGAGAGAGAGAAAGATTCAGCGAGAAATGCTTCCTCATCTATTGGTTCACTCCCCAAATACACACAATGAGTAGGGCTGGGCTGGACTGAAGCCAGGAGCCAAGAACTCAGTGGCAAGGACTTAACTACTTGAGTCACCACTTGCTGCCTCCCAGGGTCTGCTTGACTCAGGAGCCAAAGTTGTGAATTGATCCCAAGCACTTCTACGGGGCATATGGACATCTTAACAGCTAGGTTAAATGCCTGCTCTGTTTGGCCTGTATGATATTTTAACAAAATCTCAAGTAGTTGGAAATACTTGAGAAAAAAATGGGTATTACATAAATATTCAACTCTGGCCTCTCAGGAAAGACTGGAGGATGTGGCAGACCTCAATAAATATGCCACATGAACTCTGCATTTTGACAGTTTCCACTTCACTCATTACTGTTTACTAATATGAAATAAACATTAACTCACTATTATCTGCTTAGTTTCCATCGGCATATGAGTTTGCTACCCCGTATTTATCAAATATTAGAGAATATTAGAGAAGCTACTCTATGTCCTGTAACACTTACAAAGCAATATATAAAACAGTTCTATATTCCTATGAAAAATGAGGCCCAGACATGTTAAATATTTAAAATAAATTTCCTTGGTAAATTAGTGACAGAATGTGGCCTATTTTCAGGTTTTCCAACCAGAAAGTCTAGAGCTTCCATTATGTACCACATTATCACAATTCTAAAAAAGGGTAAAACATTTGTTAAATTAAAACCCTTCTACATTTGTTTTCCAGCACTTGGGTTAAAGGAGACAGAAGGAAAGTAAAAAACAACAAGGATCCTCCAAGCTCTGAGAGATGCTAGGAATATCGTGCATTGGACTGAAAGTCTAGCCTCTATATCTGCAGAGCTATAAAATCAAATTGTGTTGTTCATAATGATGATGCTAATCATTGCAAACTCATGGTGATGCAACCAAAGATTTAATTATATTCTAGGGTACTTCATTTATTAGCAGAACTGAATAAACTAAATCAAACATTCAATTTATATTCCATTTCTCAAAACAATATGGTTATTCAAAAATCTACTTGAAATACAACAAGTGTCATGCTCCTTTAAATGTTTTATTACCAAATGTCAAAACTATCCGAAAGCAAATAAAATGACATAATCCCTATGCGCTCACTACTCAACCTTATAAAATCCTAATATTTTGCCATGTTATTGCATATAACTTAAAAACTAACGAAAGAATTACAGATATTGTTGAAATTCCTAAGCACAACCCCACCTGCCCTCATTTTCCTCTTTTGTCAGAGCCAATCGCTTTCCTTGTTTTGAAGTTTACCATACCGATGTAAGATCTGTCACAATTAGTACACAAAGACGCACATAAATAGTATATAACATGGCTTTGAATGTTTTCAAACGTGATATAAATGGTTTCACACAGAAGGTATGGTAATGTGCTTTAAAAGTTAAGTACAAGAAGGTTTAACAAACGTTTTAAAAGTCAGAGAAAAACAGTACAGACAGAAAGCTATTCATGTTGCCAAAGATATCAAAAATTAAAATTTTGCACAAAAATACCAGTCTCATTTTTAAAAGAAAAGATTAACAAATGAAATTCTACAGCTACAGTCAAGACAGATGGAGTTGAGAACAGAAATGAAGAATCTCTTACCTAAACAATTACTAGCTGAAATTGATATAATATTTCTTTAAAGTATTCATTAGGAAAAGGTGTCCGTACTGAAAAGCAGCTGAGGCCTAGCTAAGCAAGGGAGGTTCATTTCTTATTGCAATAGTATATGCCTGGTCCGGGGCTTCACTTCAAAGTCTCTAGAGTTCAATTAAAACTGGATTAGGTAGAAGCAGACCCTTCTTTGGGACTTTCTGTTCACTGAAACTCTACATACACTGACAGCACCCTAGACAGAGGTCTAGCCCTCCAATGAATCGGTTGCTATGGAAACAGTATCGTTACCATTGCTCTGCTGTTATGACCCCAGGTCCAGAATAGCTTGAAAGCCTAAGCCCACAGCCCTCTCCTTGAATGTTTGCCACCTTCTTTTATTATTTTTAGTATTATTATTATTATTAGTGAATTAAACTTTTAATTTTTAATAGTTTATTTCAACAAAGCTCAACTATTAGTTAATGCTGCAGCTAGGGTATGAGGGAGAAAGAAATCTGTTTTTTTACAAATATATTCATATATAATATAAAAATACACATAGTGGATTCATTATGATAGATCCTTTATATTAAAAATAACAATTTCCTTAAAATTATTTAAAGTTGTACTTTCTGAAAAAGAACATGTTATTTTCCCCAAATAATGCATACATTTCTTCCTTCTATACTACAAATAGTATACTATGAACACATAGGGAAATTTTTTCACCTTGTTGTATTTATTTTTAAAAGTAAAATATTTCTCACTTTCCCTTTAACCATCCATTATACAAAAGTTTATGAGTTGACCCAAACAAAACTCTTTTGTCTTCTCATTCTCATAAAAGAAAAAAAGTTGAAATGTGTTATTACCCAAATGTATTATACTCTTAGTGAATATATTTTCAAAAAATGGATTTAAACTATTTCTATATATTTTACCTAAGTTAAAAGAAAGTTTTATTTCAAAAACTATGAAACTATCCTCAATAAATTTAAAATGTTTTAAAATTCTTGACATAAAAAATACCAAAAGATGATAATACACTTTATCTTTAAAAGAAAGAAATATTTACTTAGGAATCTGCATGTATAGAAAGAAAAAAGTTTTTAAAAAATACTATTCTTAATGTTTTAAACTAGATTTGCAAACCCTATCTCAAATGTTTCCTAATTTCAAGAGCAGTTTTATTCTTTCAGATAATTCCATATTAATTTCTGAAGAATTTGGTCATAAGAATATAATTGGATAATATGTAGCATCAATGGTATTTAAAATTTCAATTCTAAACTACACAGATATATTCAATGTCAGAAAAATAGTTTTAAGCCTAACAAACAAAATATAAACTATTCCATCAAATAAGGAAAGAGACCTCTTCTAGGAAAGTCTAGAAAATATATCCTATATACTATTTTCATGGAACATGATAAAATTACTGCCATAAGGCTCATACTTTAATAAGAAACAGTAAATATGAAAAATATTTAAAAGGAAAACATACTGAAAATACTATCGATATATCAACTCACTATTAAATATATATACAAATATGTTTTATTTGCTATTGTACTTCGAACAAGTAAGTATAAAGCAATTTTAATTAAGTATTTTAAAGTTTCAATACTATTGCTAATATAGTTTTTCTACTTTGGAATAGTTTTCTCTAAAACTTGATACCAAACAATAGTACCTAGTTTATTCTAATAATACTGAATTACAGTTTCTGATTTACTTTATCACCAATCTTAGTTTTAAGTGTTTAAAGACATAACATTAAGAAAAAAAGTAGACATTTTTGAATTTGAAAATGACATGCGGTTGACTCTGGTGGAAACTTTACAATGGTAAATATATTCTTACATCTATACTCATGAATACGTAGAATGTCCCCAAACTTCAAAAAGAACAAGATAATAATAAAAATTAAGGTTAGGAACTCTAAAGAAAATTATCTTTGGAATCAATTATGAGCTATCTAATTGTTTTTGATCTATATAGTGTGTTTCCTTCTGCTTACTAGTACTATGATGTAGTATGGCATTCTCCCTCAGCATTTTCATGGGTGACAAATTCAATTAAACATATTCATTACTCTAATGTTCTACTTGGCAGTTTTAGTCAGCATGAAAAATTAAAAATAAATAAATAAAATACATTATATGACCTTTGTATTGATTGGGCTAAAATGGCTTTAGCCTGGGTGTGGATGATGGGGCAGCTAGGAGGGGCAAGAGGGGTGCACACAAACACACACACTCTTGTGTTTTCTCTTCCAATTACTGAGGGAGATGATAAAACCACAGCAAATGATGTATCAGCTCATTTTATCTTATCGCTTTGGGGCTAGGTGACAATGAAGTTCATATTTCACTGGCTCCCATTGAAGATTGTGAAAATTACTTGCCCTCATGACCTGAAATTTCACTAGAAGACAGAAATTTCTCTTCTGCAAAGTAATGCAATTTTTCAGACGTCAACCTTTAGCCCAGCTTTAAAAATTAATTTCATTTATATTAACCAATGATATTGATATTTTCACAGAACGCTCTTTGATACATGAAGCACTGACTGGCAAATTGATGTTGCTTTAGATGGGTAAAACTATTTTACTTTAAGCTGCTATGGGAGACAGATTTATGGCAAACTGAAATTCCCATTTCATAATTTAATATTTGTGCTGGTGTGATGCACCTTTAAGCCCTGAGCCTGTAAATAATTCAGACTCTTTACTTGGTTCTATTTTATTTTCAATATTCCTCAGCTTAAAAACAATTTGCATTCTAAATGATATATCATAAAAGCCATCTCTACTGAACTAGCATGTAATATATATATTAATAAGTCAAATGCCAAATGTAGTAATGAAGAAGAACAAAGAAGGTATTTATTCATTTTCCAACTCATTTTTAATTCGGTTTTTTAATTTGAACAATACCTGCAGTCTGATTTTTTTTTTTTGAAGGAAGAATCCAAATTACACCACAAAGGATATTAAGAAACAATATTAAGGAACATGAATGTACTTCAGTTCTTTTTTCACAGCAGCACATAAGGTAAAGAACCAGGTGTTAAACTTGCAGACAAAGAGCAGACTGAACTAAAGCATCTGAATTAAAGGTATCAGTGTTTCGAAGAGCCTTGTAAAATCTAAGCATAACAAAAACAAAGCCATAATGTCAGCATTATCTAAATAAGTGTGAAAGGATATCATCTGATTTGAATATAGGAGACATGAAGTTGTCTTTCATATGTATAAAATTTTCCATATAAAACTTCAACATAGTAAAAATGTTACTGAAAGACACAGTCTGAAATATTAACATGCTTTTATTATCTTTATCTAAGAGTTTTGTCTAACTCAAATAGCACCCTGAGAATATAATCATTACACCAATAACCTTTCATTTTACTAATAAGCATAAAATATGCATACCATTTATGTACTAATCAATACTCTTCAAATTAGAAAAAGTCCAAGAAAGACACTTCTGCAAGTTAGCTATTTTCTCTCAAAATGTTTGAACTGTTTTTATAGCCAAAATCACTCTTGTATTTTTTATGCTAACAATATTCAAACTGTTTTTTCTTAAAAATTTTTACCATTAGTCCTTCCTTTCAAGTATGGTATGGGAAAAGTTGTATTATAAATTAAACTTTATGATTTTTCCTATATAGAAGTAAATATTTTTGTCTATTATTCCTTACATTGATCATCTATAGACATGAGCTTTTACTCCATTAAAGAAAAAAAGATTACACTTGCACTAATAAAACTGACTAATTTTAAAGATACCAGAATATTGAATCTACTCTCTCTCTTCTTGATGCCAGTTCTTCCTTCATGAACACCAACTCAAATTGGCACCAACAGCCTTTCCTAGCTATCTGAACTGAAGTTTCCAGTCAGAATACTATCAGCTTATTGACAGACCATCTCTTTGTAGCAGGTCAGCATGATAGCCCCTGGAAAACTGCCTGGTACTTAAACTATTCAAACAAATTAATGGCGTAAACCTTTGTTAATGTTCTAGAAAACAGCTTTTTCCCCCTTCAAAGACAGCAGGGAAGATAAATGAAACACAAAATAGAAAAGAAAAAATTACACAGAACCTGATGCTAAGAACCTAAAATCTTCAGGTCCCATTTTCCTAATTAAATGGAAAGCCTTTTCTTTCTTTTTTTTCTTCTTTGTTCAATGTTTTCAGCTTTCTTCCTCCTGTTATGTCCTCAACTTATTTGCTGGCAGTTGACCATAAAAGAATAGTGCAAGTTTTCATTCACTTCCATAACAGAATATGAAACTAAATATTGTGCTTACATTCAACTTCATATGTTTTTTCCCATAAGGCTATCTTCTTAAAGGACCTATACTTTACACATTATGAACAAAACTTAAATAAGATTTTGGCGTTCACCCGATTTCGTTGCAAAACCCCGTAGTTTTGCATGTTTCTCACCAGACTGGAGTCTTCATGAGCCTCAATCAACTAGCCTTGGCCATCCTTTGCTCATAATCGCTAGCACAGTCCCAGAAACACAGAAGACACTACCTGAAGGTTGGAGAGAGCTCAAACTCACAAGGTACCCACAATCTAAGATTCCGGGACTGTATTAATGTAAGCACAGCAGAAAAAAAAAAGTGGGGGACGGGAAGAAAATGAGATGGAAAGCTGCAACACAGCATTTAGAACTCAATGCCAAGGGTCAGAATGCTTCCATTTCTGAGGGAAATGGGACTAGATTTACCTTTGTACCTAAGCAAAAGTGAAAACAAACATAACATATAGAAAAGACTACTCTCAAGACATTAAACACGAAGCAATAAAAGGCAGTGATCCCTGGGAGGTTAGATAGAAAGTGGTGCTATCTACCATTCCCAAAAGTTCTGTCGAGAGAGACCCTGAAGGACTCAGAGCAGGAAAGAGTAACTCAGAGCAAAATGTTCTGGAGTACAGAAAGCAGAACTCCAAGCAAAAGAGATCCAGGGTGCTAATACCTGCAGAGCAGAGTAGCAAGATTGGAGGGGAGGCAAAGTCCAAGAGCCCCAGAGTCATGGAGTGTTCAAATCAGCTGACTAGCCCAGGTGTGTCAGAAGGCTGAAGCCTGAGCCAGTGAATCACTTCCAAAACTTACAGCAAACACCACCCACAGTTCCCAAAGCAAGAAGGAAAACACCTCCTAATTCACAGAGCATTGAATGGGTAGAGTGCTGAGAAGGGTTTTGCCATAATAGCGTGGAAAAATTAGCCTTAAAAAAGGCAGGTCTGGTCCTGTTTAACAAAACTTAAAATCAAGATTCAGATGGGTCAAACTATTTCTAAAGAATGTAACTGTACCCTAATAATCTATAGAATATTTACAGAATAAAAAAGTATCCACCATCCAACTGGGTAAGAGTCAGTGCAGTTGCCCTCCCATTCAAAATTAACATGCCTGCAGAAAACAGGAAAACTTCACTCACAAGGAAAGAAACTGATTAAATAAAGGTCAGGTAACAGAATTATTACAAAGGGACAGCAAGTCAGTCCAAGTAGATTTTAGAGTGAAAAACATCTTTAGGTTAAAGAGAGTCATAATGATAACAGATTATTTCATCAACTGTCCTAATTGTTTAGAAATTAAAATACATGAAACAAAAACCAAGAACTGAAAGGAGAAACACAAATCCACAATATAAACAGATGCCAATACTTCCTTTTCAATAATTGATAAAACAAGTAGTCCAAAAATTAATAAAAATATTGAAGACCTGAATAAACCATTGATTAATGGGACCTAACTGACATTGAGAGAAAACAGTATCCCATACCAGTGTAACACACATTTACAAAGAGCACATTTTGGACCAAATTCCAAGGTTGAGTAAATTTAACAGATTCAAATTGTCTGCATACAAGTTATACTGCTCACACATCTGAGAAAGCAGACTAAGATGGCCTGAGAACTTGGTCCCCTGCCACATATGTGAGAGACCAGGATAGAGCTTCTGGCTCCTGACTTTGGCCTGTATCAGACCCAGCCATTGTAGCCATTTGGGGAATAAACCAGTAGATGGAAAATCTTTTTCTTTTTTTAAAAGATTTATTTTATTTATTTGAAAGGCAAAGTTAGAGAAAAAGAGAGGAAGAAACAGAAACAGATCTTTCATGTGCTGATTCACTCCCCAAATGGCAGTTAACAGTAGGGCTGTGCCAGGGCTAACCCAGGAGCCAGGAGCTTTTTCTGGATCTGCCATGTGAGTACAGGGGCCCAAGCACTTGGGTCATACTCAGCTGCTTTCCCAGGCATATTAGCAGGGAGCTGGATCACAAGTGGAGCAGCTAGGATATGAACCAGTGCCTATGTGAGATGCTGGCGCTGCAGGAAGCAACTCAACATGCTATGCCACAAAGTCAGCACTGGAAAATCTGTTTCATCTTCTCCCTCCCTACCCCCATCACTCTGCCTTTCAAGTAAATAAATAAATCTTCTTTAAAATTCAATGAAATCAAGAAAATCTATATTTTTAAAATATCAATAAAATGAATAAACCTTGAAGTAGACTGATGAGGAAATAAGAGAGAAGACACAAGTTAACAATATCAATATCTAAAATGCCAATATTGGGAGAGATCAGACATCCTAACAGATTTTAAATACAAAAAATAAGGGAATATTATAAAACAGTAAATCGGGCAATCTTGATGTAATGAATAGATGTCTTGAAAGACAGAAACTGCCAAAACTCCCTCAAGAATAGATAACATGAATAGCACTGTATCTATTAAAGAAATTGAATTTATGTCTTCAATCTTCTCATAAGGTAAATTTCTCATAAAGTAAAAAACCTTCCCATAAAGATAGCTCCACTGGCAAATTTTACCGAACAGTTTATATCACTGATTGTATACAGACTCTTATAGAATATTAAAGAGGGTTAAACACTTGCCAAATCATTCTTTGATACCAACATAACTCACTTCTCATTAATTAACAACTTTAATAGCTTCTATCTCCCAAGCACTACTTACATCCTTCTGTTATTGGTCATATTGCCAAAACCTACTGTAGAACAAGTTTTCATCATTTTTGACTATTTTCATTCACATATCTCAAGTTCCAGCCATGTCACACACTACAAATTCCTTCAGCCATGTCCTGCTGTTTCATGCTTGAATGTCTCCTAATGTGTTTGTATTGGTCTTTCACCTGGAATGCAACTTCCTTTAGTGCATGAGGTAGAGGCAGTGGTGAGAGTGGTTGTATTATAGTAGTAGCAGATAGCAGCAGTAATACAACATAAATAGAGCTCATTACACAGGCAGGACTATGTTAAGTACTTTATTTCTTTTTCTTTTTTAAAGATTTATTTATTTATTTGAAAGAGTTACACAGAGAGAGAAGGAGAGGCAGAGAGAGAGAGAAAGGTCTTCCATCCGCTGGTTCACTCCCCAATTGGCTTCAACAGCCAGAGCTGCGCCAATCCGAAGCCAGGAGCCAGGAGCTTCTTCCGGGTCTCCCGCATGGGTGCAGGGGCCCAAGGACTTGGACCACTTTCCACTGCTTTCCCAGGCCATAGCAGAGAGCTGGATCAGTAGTGGAGCATCCAGCACATGAACCTGCACCCATATGGAATGCCAGCACTACACCACAGCGCTGACCCCAGTACTTTATTTCTGTTATTTCAGTTAATCCTCACAATGGCACTGTGAAACAGATACCACTTTCATCATTTCATAAATGAGGAAATAGACTTTACAGAGGTTGGATGATTTAGTCAAAATCATGTATTTTTTAAGTACCGCAGCCCAGTGTACCAGACTACAAACACTGTTCCTAAGGCACTACAGGCGATTCCCTGAACACTGACCAGTCATTCTTAAAGGCCAAACCAAAGCTTTCTAATATCTCCAACTTCCCAAGGAGAGGTCAACTCTTCTCTGCTTTGTGATCCAACAGGCTTGGTAGAAATTCCATTTATTTATAGATGTCTCCTTCACTAGACAATGAATTCATTAAAGACAGATACTACAGATCACTTATTTTTGTTTCCAAAGCCTATTTGGTATATCAAAGGAGAATTATGGGATTAACATCTTTCACTGAAATTAATTCATCTCCTATCTTGCTTCTAGAATTAGTTTTTAACACGGAATAGAAAAGAGAGATCTCCAGATTCATTAGAAAAGTGAATTTTGCATCTCAGTTCCTGGTAGAGGCATTTGGGCAGACCGTGATCTAGGTTCATACAATTTGTTGATGACTTCTCACAAGTACCAAGGAATTCGGAATTTATTGTTTAGCTCATTTAAAAGGAACTTATTTTAACAACAAAAAAGTAGATGCTTGCTATGGAATGAAGGTTAGTGTCCCTAAAAATATGTTGAAATCCAAACACCCAGTGTGAGGATGTTAGGAAGTGATTTGGTCTTTGGGAGATGATTAGGTCATAAGTGGAGAACCCCCATGAATGTATTATTTCCCCTAAAAGAGAAAATCCAGAGAGCTCCAGAGCCCTCTTTCTACCAGGTGAGGACACAATCTGAAGCCAGCAGTCTAACAGTATGGAAGAGGGCCCTCACCAGAGCCTACCATGCTGGCACCCTGCTCTAGATGTCTGGCTTCCAAAAGAAAATTTCTGTTGTTTATAAGCTACCCACTGTATGGTATTCTGTTATTGAAATACAAACTAAGACAATGCTTTTGAGAAAGATAAAAAGAAATTTAATGAAGAGTCATTGCTCTATGATAAATTATTAGGACCTAAAAGAAATGTTTCCTAACTCCGCTACTTCTCCCACAAAAAGCAAATAGACAATAAAAATTATAAACAGCAATATAATGTGGACTTGCTGTGTATCTACAAATATTCTATGCTGTTTTAAAATACAAGAAAATAAAAAGGATAGATGAAACCCAAAAGAAACATTACACATGGACAGTAAGAGAGTAGCTTATGAAACATAAGCAAAACTCATAGGCTAGTTAAGTATAGGTATTAATAAAATTCAGATGATGTTTAATATATACAGGAAATTTAAAGTTTAAAATCTGTAAAACCTGTTAACAACAGACGATGCAGGATGTATGACAGAACAACAACAAAGAAGAATGTTACTTACAAATAAAGAGAGGAAAAGATCAAGTCATTCGACACAACCATTCTGCTCTGTATCAAGTCTCATACATTTCTGCAGGTATGAAGAGTGAGGTAGGGGCCAGCTATGGCGCAGCGAGTTAACATCCTGGCCTGAAGCATCAGCATACCATATGGGCACTGGTTCTAGTCCCAGCTCTCTGCTATGGCCTGGGAAAGCAGTGGAAGATGGCCTAAGTCCTCGGGCCCCTGCACCCGCGTGGGAAGACCCAGAGGAAGATCCTGGCTCCTGGCTTCAGATCAGTGTAGCTCTGGCCATTGCGGCCAATTGGGGAATGAACCAGTGATGGAAGACCTTTCTCTTTCTCTCTCTCTGTAACTCTGACTTTCAATCAATGAATAAATCTTAAAAAAAAAAATGATGATATATGTATTGAAGATGTTTTCTTTTAGTCTGAGGTTTGCCTATTCAGTCTCTTATAATCATGAAAACTTTCTTCTGCAATGATAAATGATTTCTGTGTTTTGATGTCTTCTGTAAATATATTTTAAGGTCAACTTGTCAATTTCTTCAAAAAGACTTACTAGGATTTTGAATGATATTGAATTGAATCTATAAATCAATTTGGGGGAAAACTGACATCTCTTCAATACTGAGTCTTTTAATCTAGGAACAGTCATATCTTTCCATTTATTTAGGTTTACTTTATTTTCTCCTGTAATATTTTACATTTTTCAATAGGCATTACACATATTTCATTGAAGTTTCCCTAAGAAGTTCATGGTTTTCAATGTTACTATAAGTGGTATTTTAAATTTTTATATTCTATTCTGGAAAAACAATTTAAAATTTCTTAATTTTCTATCATGTTACATTGAAGGAAGTCACCATCACTAGTATTTTGTAAATACTTTATGATTTTCCCCACACATGATAAATCTGCTTGCAAACAAAGAGAATTTTATTTTTCTATGCAGTTTATCTGGCTTTTGCTTCTTTCCCCTATGCTCTTTTTTTTCCCCCTATGCTTTTATACTCAAAAAAAAAAATCTAATAAACTGTTGAAATAAGTGGTAGAAGTGGACATTATCCACATGTTCTCAGTTTTAAGGAAAAAGCATTCAGTTTTTACCATTAAATAAAATGTGAGCTGTAGATTTATCCAGAATATCCTTTTCTGGGTTAAGAAAGTACTATTCCTACTTTATTGAGCATTTTATCATTATCAGGTATTGAGTTTTGCCAGTTTTTTCCTCAACATCTATTGAGATAATTTCTCTCCTTTGTTTATGGTGAACTATAGTAATAATTCAAAATAAACCTATATTCCTGAGGGGTGAAAGTTTATCTGCTCATGATAGATTACCTTTATTAAGTATTACTGAATTTGATTTTCCACTATTTTTTAAAAATTTTTTTCCAGCTATATTCACAATGGATATTTGTCAAGTTTCCTTTTAATGGTTTTCTTACCAGGATTTCAATGGTCTAATAAAATTAGTTGGTAAATGTTCTCTCTCCTTTACTCTAAAAAGTTTGTGTAAAATTTATATTAGGTCTTATTTAAATGTTTGATAAAATTCATCGGTAAAGTCCTCTGAACCTAGACCTTTCTTTGTAGATAGGTTTTAGCTAAGTATTCATTTTCTTTCAAAAACAGAGAGGATGGTTCAGCTTCTTTACTTCTAATTATATGATGTCTAAAAGTTTCAGTCTTTCCAGGAATTTGTTCCTTTTATCTAAGCTGTTAAATGTATCCTTTGGTTGGCTGTTATGAGCTACAGCATGCTGTCCTCATTCATTCCCAGTAATAATTCTGTCTTATCTCTTTTTTATTATCAGTCTGGCTAAATGTTTATCAAGCTTACCAAATCTTTAAAAACCAGCTTTTAGTTTCACAGCTTTTTCCTATTGTCTTTTGTCTTCATTTTTATTGATTTTTCTCCTTTCATCTTTATGATGTCCTTCTTATATCTTCTTTGGGTTTAATTTGTTCTTTTAACTCCTTAATGGCAAAGCTTTGGTCTTTACTTATAAGCTTTTTTTAAGATTTATTTATTTGAAAGGTAGAGTAACAGAGAGATAGAGATACCTTCCATCCGCTGGTTCACTCCCCAAATGGCTGCAACAGCCAGGGTTGGGCCAAGCTAAAGCCAGGAGTCAGGAGCTTCATCTGGGTCTCCCAAGTGGGTGCAGGGGCCCAAGTACAGGGGTCCAAGTTTCTTCTAAATCTTCTGCTGCTTTCCTAGGCTCATTAGCAGAGAGCTGGATCAGAAGTAAAGCAGCCAGGACTCCAACCAGCACCCATATGGGATGGCAGCACTGCAAATGGAGGCTTAACCCAGTGCCACAGCACTGGCCCCAATAAATAAATCTTAAAAAAATAAAACAAAGTCTAAAGTTTTTAAGTTCATCTTATTGTAAAAAAAAAAAATTTAAGAGTAGTGAACTATGGTATGGGGCATAAGAAATCTCAAACCAAAGTGTCTGGGTGCTGCATGATTTTCTTAAATGTTTATAGTACAATTTTAAAAAAGAGAAACAAGTTAAAGATAGAATTTAAAATCCATAGGAATGCAAAATGATACAAATTAGAAAATGTTCAGCCTGGTCATAAAAAGAAATATGTTTGGGATAGAAAATCAAGGGTGGCAGATGTCCGTCAAATGAGGACTAAATAAAGAAAATGTGTGTGTGTACACACACACACACACTACAGAATACTACTTGGCCATAAAAAAGAATGAAATCCTGTCTTTTGCAACAAAATGGATATAACTAGAAACCATTATGCTTAGTGAAATAAGCTAATCCCCAAAAGACAAATATCATATGTTTTCTCTAGCATATGGTAGTTAATACAGCATACAAAAAAACTATAGCAATGAGATGATCATCTTGTGATTTGTTGTTTTTAGCCCTTGTTTATACTCCTGTGGAACTGTGGTCTTTCTATTTTGCATTTACTGAATATTATGGTTACTGGTACATTAAGCCTGTGATTATAGAGTAGACTAAAACTGTGTTTTTCCCAAAATTAAAGCAAAAAAAAGGAAGGAAGAAGCGGGGACTAAGGAGAGAGATAGGGAAGTTAAATACCATTATTCTCTTAGAATTGTGTCTATGAAATACTTGAAATTTGTTCTCTTTATATTAGTAAAAATTTTTTAAAAGGAAAAGGATAGGTCAAGTGACTACCTGATGAGGTTAGCATGGATAGAAGGAAATCAAATGGTATTCACCAAGCAGAAAACTATCCTAAAGGTTTCAGAGACCTTCAAGGTCACCACACTAATCGCAGGTAAAAATTGCTAAGCCCTTGAGAGGAAAATTGTTTCAAGGGAGGAGTCCAGATCCTCAGAGGGCTCCAGGACACCGCAGGGAACACTGGGCCTTCTGCACAGTGCCAACCTCAAGACTCTGCTCCCCACGCTCCAGAGCACTGCTCCTAGACTGCCTTAGCTCTGGCTCAAGAGAACCCAGAATGACGACGGTCACCCCTCTGGAAGACACCAGTGGTAAGATTTAGAAGCATCCATGTAGTGCTAAATCTGCAGGCATACACAGTACCAGGGCTGTGGAAGCATGGGTTCCTGCACCTAGATTTCCAATGATGCCTTAGAAGGCCCTGTGGCCAAAGCAGAACACTCTGCTGTCATAATGGCACCTTGTTGCTGTGTTCTCACATGGTGGAATGTGGAAAGGCAAGAAAGTGCTCTCTTCAAATTTGAGTCTTTTTAGGCTACAGATTTTTATACCACCACCACAAGGAAATAAATTTCAACTCTTTAATTTTGGCGTACATTTGGACCACAGCACATATCCCTATCCCCATGAAAAATACATTCATTCTATCCCAATAAACTCAAAAGTCTTCTTTTTAAAAATAATTATTTATTTATTTATTTGAGAGGCAGAGTTACAGACAGAGAGAGGTAGAGACAGACAGAGAGGTCTTCCATGCACTGGTTCACTCCCCAGACGGCCACAACGGCTGGAGCTGAGCTGATCTGGAGCCAGGAGCTTCCTCTGGGTCTCCCATATGGGTGCAGGGGCCCAAGCACTTTGGCAATCTTCTACTGCTTCCCCAGGCCATAGCAGAGAGATGAATTGGAAGAGGAGCAGCTGGGACTAAAAACGGCGCCCATATAGAATTCTGGTGCCGCAAGTGGAGGCTTAGCCCAGTACATCACAGTACTGGCCCTCAAAAGTCTTAACTCCTTCCAATATCAACTCAAAAATCTAAGGTCCAAGTTTCGTCTAAATATTATGTAAGAGGCCGGCATTGTGGCACAGTGGGTAAATCCACTGCTTGCAACACAGACATTCCATATGGGTACCAGTTCATATCCTGGCCGCTCTACTTCAGATCTGGCTCTCTGCTAGTGCACCTTGGAAGAGCAGTGGAAGATGGTGGCCCAAATGTTTGGCCCCTGTCACCCATGTGGGGACATCCAGATGAAGTTCCTCACTCCTGTCTATTTCGGTCATGTTGGATGTGAACCAGCAAATTGAAGATCTCTTTGTGTGCGTGTGTGTGTGCGCTATGTGTGTGTACATCTCCTCTCTCTCTCTCTGGAACTCTTTCAAATAAATCATCTTTTCTTAAAAACGTCATCTAAATCAGGTTTTGTGTGAATAAAATAAAAGTATATTTCATTCTGAGGCAAAATGCCCATCAACTGTGAAGCTCTGAACCCAAAAAAGTTATGAGCCTCCAAAATACAGTTGTGGCTGGGGGGAAATGGAAGGAGGGTTGGCCATGTTATGGTAAAGCAGGTTCTGGCCTGGCTGCTCCACTTTCAATTCAGCTCCCTGCTAATGGTCTAGGAAAAGCAGCAGAAGATGGCTCAAGTGCTTGGGCCCCTGCACCCACGTGGGAAACCCAGAGGAAGCTCCTGGCTCCTGGCTTCAGCATGACCAAGCCCTGGCCATTGCAGCCATCTGGGGAGTGAAACAGCAGATGGAAGATGGATCTTTCTCTGTCTCTCCCTCTTTCTCTGTTATTCTTTCAAATACATAATAAATAAACCTTTAAAAAAGTAAAATTAAATTTTAAAAAATATAGTTGTGAGACAGATATTTCCATTTCAAATTGGAGAAATAGGCAAGAAGAAAGGGTTAACAGGTTTAGAGAAAGAACAAGACTTTCCACTTGGTGGTGCATTCCCCAAATGCCTACAACAGCTAGGCCAAAGCTGGGAGGCAGGCAGTGAATCCAGGTCTTCCATAGTGGTGGCAGAGACTCAACTACTTCAGTCATACTTTCTGCCTGCCACAGTGCACAAGAGAAAAAAGGTAGGACTTGAACCCAGATACCTTAACAACCGCACCAAATGCCTGTCCCTCAAATTTTCCAAGAGCAATATGTGTATACATATATAGAGAGATATAGATATAGATATACAGATATAGATATAGATATAGATATATATACTCATGAGATTTATTCAGAAAGTTCAGGAACCTCTTAATGAATTATCCAGTTACATAAATCCAGTTCTACTAAGGATAAATTTCTTTTATATAGATTTAGAACTGTATATTCTTAAAACCAGACTTACAGATAACTTTTTTCTATTAATGTTTCTATGCAGCATATATGAGCATCAGAAGGCTCTGTTCATATTCTACATATTTGGAAAACCTGGACAAAATATAATTTTATGCTGCTCCTATGCAGTAGATGACATGAAATGACACTTTTCCCCTCCTAAGAGAACACATTTTAGTTTCATTGTTTTTCAGTAATGGTTCCTTTTTTCATAGCCCCAAAGATTCATTACCTTGATGATCGTTTATCAGAGACTCAAGTTCAATCTATAATATCTATTGAGATAGCAAATAATTCAGCCTCAGTGACTGTGTGTGTGAAAATGGGCTGTGTCCTAGATAAATGGCCTACCTGCCTCTGACATAGATTAGGTCATCATTCAAACTAACCACAGATCGCTGCAACAAATACAAGGAAATACAGGTTCACTTTAGCCGATGTTTCTGTTTTAGTGTAGCTTCTTCCTTTTAGAGAGTTACAGTGTCATCAAAGTATCATGGCACAGCCTTGGAAAACCAAGATTCAGTAATGTAATGATAGAGACATTCCACGATTTTTATAAAACAACAATTACTCAATACACACTTAGATCTAATTTCGCTTTTACACTAAAGTATCTCATAAATCCCTGCTATCTGAGTCCAAATGGAAGTGCATAAACTCTATTATGCTAGGTTACAGACAAGAAAAGCCATTGTAAGCTTGTATTTATTTCCACATTTAAATAGGCTCTATTTTGTTTCTCTCACTTTTATAATCTCTTTCATCCTCACATTTACCTTGTTATTAGAAGAAAGAACTACACATTACTTAGGGAGGGATAACTGCTTGTTACCTAGACAGATCCTCACAGAGTATGATTACTTGGGTAAATTGAACAGAATCCAGTATACTTACTAATCTAACGGTTCAGGAATAAGATATGCTATCACAAAACAAGGCTCCTCCATGAGTAAAAGATCCCTATTAACAAATTATGCAAAGATAAAAATATAGAAGAATGTTTTTTTTTTTTTTATTTCACAGAGAGTTAGACAGTGAGAGAGGGACAGAGACAGAGAGAAAGGTCTTCCTTTCGTTGGTTCACCCTCTAAATGGCAGCTACAGCCGGCGCACTGCGCCAATCCGAAGGCAGGAGCCAGGTGCTTCTTCCGGATCTCCCATGTGGATGCAGGGGTCAAAGCACTTGAGCCATCCTCCACTGCCCTCCCAGGCCACAGCAGAGAGCTGGACTGGAAGAGGAGCAACCGGGACTAGAACCCGGTGCCCATATGGGATGCCAGCACCGCAGCGGAGGATTAACTAAGTGAGCCACGGCACCGGCCCCTAGAAGAATGACTTTTAACATCCATAGAGGGGTGGGCTTTTAGCACAGCAGGTTAAATCTCTGCTTGCAAAAACCCACACCCCACATCAGAGTGCAAGTTCAAGTCCTAGCTATTCTACTGCTAATACATCCTGGGAGGCAGCAGGTGATGGCTCAAGTACATAAGCCCCTGCCACTCACATGTGAGACCCCAGATGGAGTATCTAGCTTCTGGCTTTGGACTGGTCCACGCTTGGCCGTTGCAGGTATTTGGGAATGAAACCAGCAGATGAAATGTATCTCTGTCTCTATCACTCTGGCTGTCAAGCTGATGAAAATAAATAAATATTTTAAAAATTCATAGAGAACACAATTACCAATAAGGAGGCTAGACATATGGCACGTTACTTTCCAAAGGGAAAAAAAGTTTAAAGGAAAGGGAAAAGGAAGGGCCAGTTAAACTGAGAAGGAATTTGGTGCCTGGGTTTCACTTACAACACAGCTTTCTGCTAATGCACACCTTGAGAGGCAACCGGTAATGGCCCAAATACTTGGGTCTCTGTCACTCACATGGGAGACATGCATGTAGTTCCAGGCTTCTGTCTTTGCCCTGGGCCCATCCTAGCTGTTGTGGGCCTCTGGGGAGTAAATCAGCAGATAAAGGATGTGTGTGTGTGTGCATGTATGTGTGTGGCCCTGCCTTTCAAATAAACAAACAACTTTCAAAAAATTCAGAATGACAGATTACTAACTTAAAATAAGCAATATAACAGCTATATTATATTATATTATATTATATTATATTATATTATATTATAGCTTTGGTTAACCCTGGCAGAACGAAAATAATTTTTCTCTCTTTCTTTTGCCCTATGGCAGACTTTGAAGGTTAGATCGCCCAGCCTCCTTTGCCAACTTCTCCTTGCTGTCTATATCATCCCATTTGTGATTACAGACTGTACAACAGTCTTACTTAACGAGATTTACAGGGAAATCTGATAAGAGGAATTGCAGGAAAAGTATCATTTTCTCCATAGAGAGATTAACAGATAAGTTGTTGTGACCTATTCCCTTCTCTCTTTCTCTCTTCTTTTAGAACTTATTATGAAAAATTTCAGACATATACAAAAATAGGCTAGTGTAACAAAGTCCTTATATATCTATCACAAATATTCAAGAATTTTGCCAATTTTGTGTCATCTATTGCCTTTATAACTTTTTTCCTTTTTGGAGTATTTTAATATAAAGCCCTGACATCATAATATTCATCCATAAATTCTTCAATATGGGTGTCTAACAGATGAAGACTTTTCTTTTTAAGTAACAGAAACATGATGCCACCGTCACACAAAATTAACAATAACTTAAAATTATTCATTTATAAAACTCCTTTCTAAAAAAGACCTGTTTACATTTGTTTTCAAACAGTAATCAAAGTCCACATGATATATCACTTTTTTTTTTAATCAATGGAAATCTTCTCCTTTTTTTTACCTTTCTTTTTTTAAAAGAAACTGGATTGTTTATCCTATAGTATCCTACAGAATTTCTCACATTCTGCATCTGGCTGATTGTTTTTTTCTTATTTTTTAAAAAAATCTTTACTTGAGAAGCAGAGATAGCCAGACAGACAGAAAACGAGAGGGAGCTTCCATTTACTATTTCACTCTCCAAATGCTTAAAATGGCCAGGGCTGGGCCAGCCAAAGCCAGAAGCCAGTAACTCAATCCAGGTTCCCATACGAGCAGTAGGGACCCAATTACTTGATCTATCACCTGTTACTTTCCAGGGTCTGCACTGGCAAGAAGCTGGAGTCAGGAGTCAGAGTTCGGTGAGAAATCCAAGCACTCCAGTGAGATACAGATATCTTAACCATTAGACAAAACGCTGACCACTGACTTCTTTCTTCTTGGTACCATTTAATTTGTGCTTTTACCCATTACTCCCAGAATCAGTAATTTCTCTAAAATGAGATGCAATCATATGAAATCTGTTCAGTGACTTCCAGGAACAGTTTTGCTTTCTCAACATAAAGGATGTTCTACCATACCTTTCTTTATAGAGTATTTTGAACACTAATCCCAAGCATCTATATCTGTGTGCCTGAGGGCTCTGCACCTAAGTGAAGTTCTGGCTGACCTTGGAACACAATTTCAAAATTCTGACAGAGGAGGCCTGGGCATTTGGTGTAGCCACGGACACCAGCTGGAATACCTGTGTCCCACAGCAGAGGGCTTGGAATTGAGTCCTGGTTCCATTTCTGAATCCAGCTTCCTAATAATGTATACTATGGGAGGCAGCAGATGATGTCTCAAGTGTGGAGGCCCTGCCATTTTTGTGGTAGAGCAGGTTTGAGTTCCAGGATCATGGCTTCGGGCTGACCTAGCCCTGGTTGTTACAGGCATTTGGGGACAGAATCAGTAGACAGAAGATGTCTATCTCTCACCCTCTTTTAAATAAAATAAACAAAATTCTGAAGGAAAATTATATTCAACTTGTAATTATATACTCAAACTACCAGTCAAGCATGACTAAATATTATTTATTTATTAAATATTTATTAAATATTATAAATATTATTTCATATGCTTAAGATTTTTTAAAAAATACACCCTATGTACGTCTTAGGAAGTTATTAGAGAATGAGTATTACCAAACAAGGAAGTGATAAGACAAGGAAAAGCAAGAATGTGATACAGGAAACAGAGAACCCAATGCAGCAGAAATCTTAAAATGATAGCCACGAGCCATGGATTAACGACAAACATCCCAGGAAGCTGGTGCAGGACAAATGCTGGGCTTGCTTGTTCATCCTCACCACCACCCCCATTCCTCTATGCTCTAGCCTACACAGTAGGGACTGACAACTTCTAAACTGTACTTCCTATATCCCTGGCAATCAGGTTTTTTGTTTAGAGCCACAACGAAAACACTTGCACAAGATTAAGTGGCAGAAAGAAGTGAGAAGTCATTGTTCTCCAGGGACATTCAGAGGCAGACCTGTGGCTTCCAGGTGCCAAAGACAACTGATATTAGTAGCTGTGGTTCACCTGCAATGCCCATACTTCCACTTTTCTTGAAAACCAGTAATGGTTTTCCATTGATATGTTAACCTTTGATTCCATATATTAAATTCCTTTATTCTCGAATTACATAGCTTCTACTTTACCTAACCTGATCCTGACTGACTGAAGAGTGTTTTAGGGTAAAAATACAGAACTTAATATATCACTTGCTTCTCCAATAATGACTACTACTTATCTAGTTACTATATGGTAAACACTGATCATTTAATTAAGATTGTAAAATATCTATATTTGCATAATAGGGGAAATTGTGAATATTATTATGGGTAAGAGTGACATGTTCTTAATTTCTATAAAAGAAGTCTAAATATAATATTTAAGGCTGATAGAATTTTTATGCCTACACTTTTTTTTTAAGGCAGTAAGTTTGTCGTAGAGAAGCAATGAAGAAATGGGTCAGAGGACTGCTTTTAGATAACTGGGATTTTTAATAGATTACTTCGTTGAAAAACTTTTTTAAAAATTAAACAATAGGTTTAGCAATGAAAATACAAAACACAGTTGCAAAATAACTGGGAAAATAGTTACAAAATAATAACTTGAGTCCTTTGACTAAGTTATTTTTCCTTCTATAAACATTTATAAAAGATGCCAAACTACAATTATAGGTTTTTTGGAGTGCATAGAATCACATGACAGAAAGTAAACAAAATAATTGAAATTTTAAATTTCCTTACCTATGTCCGACACATTCATCTATACTGCAGATAGATCTACAAGGGTCATCAAGAGCTACGGATGCAGAGGTTTCCTGACCCATAGAGGCACCATATATTGTCATTTATCATACATCAAAATCATTGACAGGACAATGAGTCCCTCATTCCCAGTGATTTACACTGTTTATGCTTTCAGGATTGACCAACTTCCCAAATGACTGCTTTATTGGCTTATGTAGGTCTGTGTGACTATAAAAATAGCACTTAGATTAAAACTAGCTGATTGGAAGCCACACTTTACCTTTATGGAAGTATGTGTGTTTCTTCTATATCTTGTCTTGTGTGGGTCTAAAAGCTAAATTTCCATGCGTCCAAGTTTATTCTTAGGAACTTAGGAGTAGAAATAAGAGTTGGGTTGTCACTGAGTCACCATGTAAAACAAGCACTTTAATTTGTTCATATTAAACAAATGCAATTGTTTAACTGTTTATATTAACAGCAATGATCAGCTTACAACAGAGTAGACTGTAACAATTCTACTCTATGTGTGTATTTAAGTGTTCTATGATAAATTAGAGAGAAAAAGATGGTAAGTTCCCATGTATCCATTACCTTGACTCTATAATTATCAATTCTGCCTATCTTTTTATTTTTATCTATTCCTTTCACACTTTCTTTCCAGGGTATTTTAAAAACCCCAAGGCGTCATGTTATTTCATAGTCCTTGCAATGTGAAATAGACTAAGCTCTCCTTGAATTAGTTAAGCCAGAATCTCCATATGCTCTTTTCCTCCTAGCCAGTCTCACCCAATTTTATTTCCTCAAAACAAGGTATTACCTGAAATTATCTTGCACATCTGTTTATTTACAGTCCCCCCCCAACACATACACACAAGAAGAAGTCAAAAAAGATCAAGGACTTTTATCCTTATGAGTAGCCTCACAGCTAGGGGTACATTTAGATACCCCGTGAATATCTGAGTGAAGGCATAATTTATCCTTAAAGCCAACATATTTTGACCTGTATTTCATAACTGTTTATCTTTCCTAGATTTTTTTTGCAACTCAGTCCTACTTTACCGACTTTCCAGAAACACTAGGCTGCCTTGCAGTTCTAATCACTCTTGCCTCTAGTCCTTTCCATTTACTGTTTCCACTGCCTAGAACATTCTTTCCTTGTGTCTTGTTCCTTCACTTCACTCAGATCATTTAGATCTCTTCAGACATACACATTATTAGAGAAGCGTTATTGCTTTATTTTTTTCTTTGGTAATCATCGCCATATTACATATATTTTTATCTGAAATGTCTATTCTCACCAGACTCTAATTCAGTGAGAGAAGAATATTGTCCATATTTCTTCATTGATGTATTCTCAATGCACAGAATAAAGTTCCTGGCAGGTAGTGGACACTCAACACATTTTGCTGAATGAATGGATAAGAACAATGTAAAAATTAATATTACCACAGAATCAACAAACTTCAAGAAATTATTTTGGATTTTGAAAATTTTCAAAATGTACCAACTAATGTGAAAATCAGAGTGGCACTCCATGCTTAACTGTAACAGCAACTCAACAGAAAGATTTATGTTTAGGGTCTGATGATTAAAGAAAGACCCAGCACATGGACTCAACAGACACACGTTCTAGCGCTCAGCTGCAAGAAATCCAGCCTCTGTGCCTGATCTCTACCACGAGCTCACTGCAATCAAAACGCAAACTCCCATGTTCGTTTGATTAAATATCACCTTGTTAGTCTTAGCTCAGTCTTCCAGCCACAATTGTTAATTTTCAACAGTATAGTGAAAACTGAGTGATAAAGTCCACTTTTTAAATGGCATGCTCTTGGAGATCCTATGGAGTGCTGTCATTCGCATCTCTCTCAGGGCTTGATTGATTACTCCTTTTCCTTATGTTCATTAATCTCGTCACCTTATCTTTTATACCACTTCATTTTAGCAGAAAGGTAATAATAAAACCCTCATCCATTATCCTTTTACTCATCTAGTCAAGCGGAAATGGTTAATAACATGCTACAAATTGAACTTCAATCACCTCATTTTCTCCTTTGTTGAATACACATTAAAATATATTCCAAAAGTGCAATTTGTTTTACAGGAAAATTTGTGTTATATTGCTACAGACAACTAAAATTAACTGTTTCTCAGTTTGGTTATTAAATATACCCAAGTGCTCTTTTATCGATAATACTAAAACATTAACTCATTTTATTAGGGTATAATAATACAAGAGCCTTATCTCCTAGAACACAAAGACATCTAGACTGCCTAATAGTATGTGTTATACGATGGGTCATTTATCTTTTTAAAAAAAATGCTAGTGATAATTTATGAATTGCTACATTATTACAGATGAAATTGCTCTCTATTTTCAAAAGTTAATTTGTTTACATGCAGCCTTATCTTGAAATGCAACCCCTATTAGTGCAGAAGTCTATAACTGTCATATAAAACAGAAAGAGAAGAATGGGCATATACATAAAATAGAAAGACAAAATGATTTAAGATTTCAAACTATAACCTCTAAATGGAATAAATTCAATACGCAATTAGACAGACTGTGGTTTTCAAAAGGGAAAATGACTTCTGAAATAACACAAAATTGTATATATATCACAACAAACACTTCTTGAAATATGTTCTAATAATACATGGTCCTGAAAACAGCTGAGGAAATGGTCATTATTTTGGGGAGAAAGGATTTGCTAATAATGTGAGTGGGTACCTTTGATCTATTTGTAAGTGGATATGCTCAAAAAAAAAAAAAAAGTGGATATGCTCACCAAGTGACTAAAAACTCGATTTGAAGCAAATGTTGGAAAGTGTAACCAGTTAATCAAGGCTCATTGGATGTTATTTGCCTACCACCTTGCAAAGATGTTCCCTGACTTGAGAAAAACTTAGCAAGTGACAACAATATCTGAGCCCCCAAACTGTACCACTTGTTAAGAATAAAATCTATTTCTATTGCTTAAAAAAAGTATGTGTATAAACCTTATTTCCCTACATTATCTTTAAAATTACATTAAATTTTTTCACTATAAAGTACATGAATGATATATGATCATCACACAATTATTAAATTTATAGGATCATTCACCAAAGTTCTTGGTTTTTCCAGAATGAAGAGAAGTATGCCATGTATATTTTTGCTCATATTCAAGAGCTTTTTGCGCATCATCTAGTAATTCCACCAAATTAATCTATCCCCTACACATGATTTGGCATTTTGTTCATTAATGTAAGGTTTTAAGATACCTATCATGTTAGGTGTGAATTACATATCATAGTTACATTACACTCTCCATAAATAAAGCTGTGTTCTATAAGTTATGCAAAACAAAATAACAATAACAATAGTCTAAAAGTTTGAGATGCTGCATCACTACAAAGAAGCTGTGAGAGCATGCTACCATGTTTATACTACATATACTGAATACACAAATAATATCTATATATATTCCTTTTAAAAGCAGAGGTAGATTGTTTAATAGTTTTGGTATGTGAAAATTGGAAATCAATAAATAAGCACATATGTGCAACAGTTTGGATTTTAATCTCTAAACATCTTTGAACTATATCAGATGCCATCATCTATAAGCAAATGAGTTTATCAATTTAATGAGGATTCAGGCAAATCAGCTGCTTAATGAGAATTTCAGCTAATGTGGCAGAGGTTTTTCTTCAGAGCTGACAAAGTCAGTGTGATAAACCTGAGATGAACTGAAGAAGTATATTTCTTTTTAAAAATAATAATTTCACGCAATTAATGGTAAATAGAAAATGTGATAATTTTAAAACATTTCTGCTTATTCTCTTTATAATCTAATGTAATTTTCTTTTTGGACATAACCCTTTCAATTCTCTTTATATTCCTGACCCTTCTCCTGTTACCTTATCCGTCCTGTTTACCTAATTTCTCTCAATTCACTCTCCCTGTTTTGTACATGTAATGTCACAATTGAACAAGCACAAATTCTAGTTTATGCAAAAACAGTAATTTCTAACCCACTGATTAAGCAAACTATCCTTTAAAGCATTCTTAGCTGGCTAATACTTTTTGGCCTATAGACTGGAGAATTATCTACCATAATAAATTTTAAATAATGCTAAATTGAAGACAGAGGATACTTCTAACTTTCTACATCCCTGTATGCTTTTTCTGGAATAACTTGAAAGACCAGTGAGAAAGAGACATGTAATTGTATGAAATACATTAACTGTTAAGACAGGAGTGCTGATAGAGTAAATTCTGGACATGGTTCTCCCTGGCCTTTGCTAGCATTGCCCCTACAGATTCAGAAGTGGTATGGTTAATATCAGAACTTCTACATGACTCCGTGGTCAGCAGATATGATATTCTCCTTGTGTGGTCCACTAGGAGGTACACAATATCACCCCTGTTACAGCTTCCTCAAAAAATACTTTAACCTAACTTCGAGTTAATCAGAATTACAGAGAAGTACAAGTAAAATAACTACTCTTAAGAAAGCAAACAGAAATGTAGACTGTAGGACATTCTACAGGACAAATGTCCTAGTCTCTTCAACACATCAGTGTCACAAATAAAAACTTCTTGAGAAAGAAAAAAAAAATCAGGGCCAAAACACTCAGGTGTAGTGAGCAGTCCTACATGAAATCCTACCTTTGGGAAAACAGTTATAAGGAATATTTTGGAGACAAGAGAATGCATTTAAATATTGGTTAGGTATTAAGTGATGCTCTTATTTTGGCCTATAGAGAAAAGTATAATCTTCCAAAGAAACACACCAAGTATTTAGGAAAGGGCAATTGGATCTCCACTTTATTTTAAAGCCCTGCACCATTTCATTTGTGGTAGTGATGGAATTTCTACTAAGGCAGTGACTATGGGCACCAAGGTGGCCTCTGGAACTGAGAATGTTCTATTTCTGAGGTTGACTCCTGCCTTTGTTGTCTACTATTCTGCAAAAGTCAGCGAGTTGGACAATAATGTGCAGTTTTCAGTATGCAACACTGTTCAAAAAAGAGTGTCAAATAATTGCATCAGCATTAAAAAAATCAAAGCCCCAGCCCCGAAGTATGCATATTTTATCAGAAATGAAATTCTAGAAATATCTTTTAGTGTATCTTTCTATTAAATTATATCAATATAATGATATCATGTATGTACTATAGAAACTGCTTTACTATTTTAGTTTGTAATGTTTGACAATCTATTCTTTGTTCTTTAACTGTTATGTTTTAATGTCACTAAAGTATATTAATAGTCATTGCTAACTTATGACTAAGTATTTTCCACTGTATGTCTTGACACTTGAAAAAGAATACCACAAAATACTTTAGGTTTAATGCATATTTTAGTAATACAAATTAAGATCTATCTTTGCAATCCCCAAATCAGACTATAATGTTATCAGATAATATGATGAGCATTTTTAAAAGCAATTAAAATGGATATTTCAAGCCATGCTGTCAAGTTTTACAAAATAGTTTGCGTTAACATTGTAGTTATGGTTCAACAAAAAGCAATTTTTCAGACTGCTTATAACATATCTCTTAGTAAAAACAGTAACTTAATAGTAACTTTTTCTTGTTACCCAACTCAGTGAGGTACTTGGGTCATATAACTTGCAGCAATTATCTAACAGAAGATACAGCCACAGAACTTAGAAGAAGGACTTTATGGCAACAAAATCTACTTTAAAGAACAGCCTGCTTAGAAACTAGAAAGCACAAACCCAAAATTTAAAGCTATTTTGCAACCTTAAACTTATTTTTTTTTAAGATTTACTTATTTAAAAGAGAGAGAGAGAGAGAGAGAAAGAGACAAGAATGAGAGATCTCAGGGCCAGCGCTGTGGCGCAGCGGGTAAAGCCACTGCCTGCAGTGCCGGCATCTCATATGAGCGTCGGTTCGAGTCCTGGCTGCTCCACTTCCAATCCAGCTCTCTGCTATGGCCTGGGAAAGCAGTGGAAGATGACCCAAGTCTTTGGGCCCCTGTACCCATGTGGGAGACCCAGAGGAGGCTCCTGGCTTTGGATTGGCCCAGCTCTGGCCATTGTGGCCATTTTGGGAGTGAACAAGCTAATGGAAGACCTCTCTCTCTCTGCCTCTCCTTCTCTCTCTGTGTAACTCTGATTTTCAAATAAATAAGTAAATCTTTAAAAAAAAATAGAGAAAAGAGAAGAGCAGAGAAGAGAAAAGAAAAGAGAAAGGAAAGGAAAGGAAAAGAAAAAAAGGAGAGATCTTCCATCTGCTGGTTCACTCCCTTAAATGGCCTCAACAAGCCAGAACTGGGCCAGGCTGAAGCCAGGTACCAGGAATTCCTTCTGGGTCGCCCACATGGATGGCATGGATCCAAACACTCAGGCCATCCTCTGCAGCTTTCCTAGTCACATTAGCAGGCAACTGGATAGGAAGTGGAGCAGCCAGCACTCAAATCAGCACTCATATGAGATGTCAGCTTTGCAGGCAGTGGCCTAACCCTCTGTACAACAACACCAGCCCTGCCCTAGAAGTTTTAATGGATGTACTATTAAGTATAGCAACTTTTCTGATTTTCAGTCTGAATTTTAGTATTGCTAATACAGAACAGTGGAGATTATAATTGTTACTGTAACTCAAAAAAAAAAATGGTAGTTAAATTTGGCTTTGAGTAACAGAACACTTAACTAAGAAGTATTTTGAGCAAGTTAGGGACTTTTTCGTTCTTGTCAAATAACAAAGATCTTCCAAAGGTAGCCTGTGACTGCACTTAGTTAGTTCAGTGGCTCAGGAACATAAATTTAGAGGTCTCTGTAGTTTTCTTCACTCGTTCCTATTAAGTTGCAGGAATGATTAAGAAAAAGGAAAAGGATAAAAAGCAAAAAGCATGACTGAGTTTTTGAGAACCCAACTCAGAAACGTCCACTCACATATACATACACATATCTAACGGCCGGTCCTAGCTTCAAGGAAAGTTAAGAAAACAGCGTGTGCTTGGGAGGAAGAAAGAGTGGTAAGCTGTGAACACCAGTGCCTTTCAAAATTCAGTCCTATCAACTTCTTTACATGTTTGCTTCAAACATGACGTTGACATTATTTATACCCAAACTGTCTCTTATGCAATTATCTTAAGATAATATCAAATAGAGACATTGTTCCTGTTTGAAAAACATCTAAAGGGGGAAACATATAACACAGAATAAATAATTTTGCTAAAGCTATTTCAGAAGTTTAGTTTTTTTAAAAATATTTAGCACCATTCTCTAAGATCAAGTAATAAAATGTGTCAATTTAAGTCTGAATCATGTATTACACTTCAAAATGATATTTTACAACTTTTAGTACTTATTAACCAAGTTTTTATTTGTGAGGTCAAACAAATGGGTTCCTCTGGATGCCTGCTCCCTCCCCATTCCCCAGGGAAAGTATAACCAAGATGAATTAGATCATCTTGGTTCAAAACTACCTCTAGCAATCTTGGGCAAAATACTTCATTTCTCAGGAGCTTAGATTCCTCAGTTGTAAAATAAGAATAATAACTAGAGGCCAGCGCCACGGCTCACTAGGCTAATCCTCCACCTGCAGCGCTGGCACACCGGGTTCTAGTCCCAGTTAGGATGCCGGATTCTGTCCCGGTTGCTCCTCTTCCAGGCCAGCTCTCTGCTGTGCCGGGGAGTGAAGTGGAGGATGGCCCAAGTGCTTGGGCCCTGCACCCGCATGGGAGACCAGGAGAAGCACCTGGCTCCTGGCTTCGGATCAGCGCAGCACGCCAGCAGTACTGGCCATTTGGGGGGGTGAACAAAGGGAAGGAAGACCTTTCTCTCTGTCTCTCTGTCTCTCTCTCTCTCTCTCTAACTCTACCTGTCAAATAAACAAATAAATAAAAGAATAATAACTAGAGGCCGGCGCCGTGGCTCACTTGGTTAATCCTCTGCCTGCGGCGCCGGCATCCCATATGGGCGCCAGGTTCTAGTCCCAGTTGCTCCTCTTCCAGTCCAGCTCTCTGCTGTGGCCTGGGAGGGCAGTGGAGGATGGCCCAAGTGCTTGGGCTCCTGCACCTGCATGGGAGACCAGGAAGAAGCACCTGGCTCCTGGCTTCGGATTAGCGCAGCGCCGGCAGTGGCAGCCATTTGGGGAGTGAACCAATGGAAGGAAGACCTTTCTACCTGTCTCTCTCTCTCACTGTCTATAACTCTACCTGTCAAAAAAAAAAAAAGAAGAAGAAGAAGAAGAAGAAGAAGAACAACTAGAACTACAAGAGTTAAATGAGTTAACATATGTAAAACTCTCAGGACATCACATGTTGTGTTGTTTCTTCTTGTTACTACTTTTTCCTTTGAGAAACATTCACTAGGCACTGATGATACACCGCTGTGTTAGACATTAGAAATTTGAATTATGATCCAATCAGACATAAATCCTGCCTTAAAAAGATCACAAGGGTTAAACTTGATTTTTATCATCTTTTTATTACTACAAAAAAAGTGTATTTTTCTGCAGCTAGAGAGAAGAAAACAGTAGAACAAAGTTATTAGAAATACAGAGCAATGAAAAGATCCCAGGGCATTGTGAGCCAGTTCCTACTTCTGTAACACCAAATGAAAACTAGTGCTCTTAAAAATCAAATCCAGAATAATTTTTTAAAAAGTGATTTAAAATCACCAAGTATTTTCAGGATTTCTATTCCATGTAATTATGAATTTCATTAAGACACATCATAATCACCTGGAAAATAATTTTTAAAGCTTCATTAAAATCTTTAAATCAAGATACCTTCATAATATTAAAAAATTAGACCAAAATAATTTTATATTGAGTCTTATCACCAAAACACAAAATGTAAATAAATAATCATTGACATTACCAAGAATTTAAGTGCCCCAAAAGTAATCTGTCCCCTCCCTCCAAAACTGCACAATTATTAACTCAAGGGGCTTTGCTAATTATGCAAATGTCCATCTTTTCTACATGTAATTTCATTCAAACTTCCCCTCTTTTCCCCAATTAACAACCCTGCCAAATGTTTGGACTTGAAAAGGCCACAGCTTTATACACAATTAACAGTCAAATTCTAACACAAATTACATGTCATTCTTATCTCTGTACACACATTGAACTCCTGTATCTTGTTGCCAGCAGGCAGCTTGCACTAGGGAATACATCCTGAATTTGTTTAATGTCCAGGAATAACACTTCACACTTAGAAAGGAGATACTATCCACTGCCAGCCATGGGAACTGAAACTGCCATGTCTCTCCTTTATATTTTGTTCAAATAGGAAGTTCAGAAAACGGTTCACTATCCACTTACCTGTTTTAACTAAAAAATTTAGTGTGGTATAAAATGGTAAAATATTTTTCTTTCAAAGATTTTGGGATATTATAGAAACTTTTATGGGTGGCAAACATTTTCTGAACTATAATTTGGGGAACTATTATTGATAATCTCACTATAAAAAAAGCTATTTGAAATCACATCATAGAAAATTAGACTTAAATGGTCATTGAATCTATGATTGTTTGCCTACAGAGAGTTTTCTACTGTAGGAACACTAGAAACAACCAATTTTTTATTTGGCAAGTGTACAATTAAATTCTCACATCAAAATGGTTAGAAATGTCCCAGTCTTTTTCAGTATGGCATTTTATTACCAGAGTACCTCAATAAATATCAGTCATCTATATACTGAAAGGGTGACTCAAATATATCTTATATTTAACATATTAATATGCTTATATTTTATGACTTAAAGGTATGAAAGACAGCTTATACAACAGAGTATTCTTAAAGTTTAAATAGTATTCTCAAATTAACTGTTTATATAACAAATCTGATTGGATTCTTTACCTGCTTACTACTCTTCAGTAGTCTCTCAGTGTGCTTGGAATAGCTCAATTTCTTTCTTTTTTAGATCTATTTATTTAAAAGAGAGAGAGAAAGAGAGATATCTTCCATCCACAAGTTCACTCACCAAATGGTAGTGCCTAAAGCCTGGAGCCAGAAACTCCATCCAGGTCTCTCTCATTGGAAGCAGGGGCCCAATTACCTGGGCTGCCATCCATTGCTTTCCTAGCTACAATAGCAGGGAGCTGGACTGGAAACAGAGTAGCCGAGACTCTGGTTCTGATGCTCTGATATAGGATGCTGAGTTGCAAGTGGTGGCTTATCCCACTGCACTGAGTGCCAGGCACAAGTCTCCATTTTTTAAACTGGCCTCTGTCCACCTGTTGTTCAGCTTTGTCTTCTACAACCTTTTCCACAGACCTTAAGTACCAATCGTAAAATATTTCTATTTCCTCTTCTGAAACAAACTCTCTCAACCTACCATCTTGTAGCCTGGAATGCACTGCCCTATTTATTTAGTAGGCTCCGGCTCATCCTTCAGTTCATAGTCTAAAGGTCATTACCTCAGTGAAGCTTTCAAGGAACATCTGCACATACATTTCCACACCACTCCATTCTTCCCTGCCGTAGCAGCGGCTACAGCCTATTGCAATGGCTTGTTGCTCATCTGCTTCTGGAATGTAAACTCTTTTGAGAATCTGTCTGTCTCTCTTGTGGTTGGACTTCCAAAGTCTACCACATGAGGCTTACCCTTCTTTGGTTGGGTTACATGTATGTATCCAGTTAAAGTAGAGTTCATGTGCATAGTCATATTCATTTTAAACAATACATTCTTCCCGCATTATAAACTGCTTTCTCTGAGTACAAATGTTTTGGAGAATCAAAAATAAATAATAAATAAAGCAAAGATACTGTGACATGTGTGAGCACTGCACTGAATTATGGTGATGATTCAGAGCTGGAATCCTAGACTTAAGTTTAAACTGCATCACTTCTTAGCAGTGTGATGTTATGAAAATGTTTCACCTCACACAGCCTCAACTTTCTCATCTGTAAAATAGGAAACATTAATTCCTGTTCCACAGACCCCAAAGAATTGTGATGTATTAATGAGATTAAGCTTGTCAAAGTTCTCGAAATCTGTAAAGCATTTCATATTAAAAAGAATTGCTAACATTTTTTATTATTAATATCATAATTAAGATAATCTCAACTAAAAAGAATGTTTTTTAGGGGCCAGCACTGTGGCACAGCAGGTTAAGCCACTGCCTGCAGTGCCAGCACCCCATATGGGTGCCAGTCTTAGTCCCAGCTGCTCCACTTCCAGTTCCCAGTAGTTGCCTAGGAAAGAAGATGAGGATGGTCCAAGTGCTTGGATCTGTACATCCACATGGGAGACCAGGATGAAGCTCCCAGCTTCTGGCTTTGGCCTGGTCTAGTCCAGCTGCAGCCATTTGGGGAGTAAACCAGTGGATGGAGGATCTCTCTCTATCTGCCTCTCTCTATCTTTCTGTAACTCTGCGTTTCAAATAAATAAATAAATAAATATTTAAACAAAAAAAAAAAATGCTCTCTTGCAATTTCAAAAAAATTCTGGTTTACAGATTGAAATACACTATATAAAATAAATATAAAAGTTTTAGTCAATAGAAGGCTATAAACAAACTGTGGAATAAATTCCAATATTGTAATATCTCTTTGTTATAATTCTACATAATAATATGGAACATCACTCTGTTGTAACAGCTGTGACAACACTGATTAAATTCATGATAAATTCTTTTAATTACTGAATTTTAAAATCATATTCAGGGCATTGTTATTACTGTGAAACTGCAAACACATCCTTTTTTAAGCAAAAACTTGAGCATTTAACTTCTTTGAAAAAGAATTTGCAACCTAACTCTCTGGTAGATAGATGGTGAATAAGAACTGCCTGTTTAGGATGTCCACGCCCATCTTGTGTTTTTAAAATACTTTATATGCATGTTCTGAATAATGGCTAAGATGGTAAATATTTGCATTGAAATTTGGTTTAAACTAACAGAGTACCTAAAAAATAATGTATTGGAGTGAAATGGACACTTTGAAATTCAATGATTGTTTACAGCCCTTGTCTCTTCCATTGAGAAAAAGTTTGGTTTTTTTTTTCTTCATACTATTGTTGAACTCTTTTACTTAGTGTAAGGTTAATTTTACGATCATTAAATGAACTGAAAATAGATCTTTGTAAAAATTAAGAGTCAGAATGGGAATGGGAGGAGGAAGAATTTTTGCAGTGTTGGCAGGAGGGAGGGTAGGGTGCAGAGTATCACTGTGTTCCTAAATCAATATATGAAACACCTGAAACTTGGGTAACTTAAATACAATTTTTTAAGAATTAAAAACAATCTTGGGTTAAGGATTTAAAGAAAATAAAGTTATATTAGAATTTATCTTAAAATCTCATTAAGGCAGTCATTTTAAGCTGTGATTAAACAATGAAAACAAGTTCTTCTAACTTACTTCAGGACAGTTACTCACAATTCTATTACCTACTAGAGTAAAAATTATCTTGATCTTTGATTTTTGAGGCTCATAAAATGTAAACTTTCCAAAATTCAGTAACAATCCTTCTGCAGGAATAGTTCAGTCAAAAAAGAAAAAAACAATTTCTTTTTTTCATCCATTTGGACTACGTGATTCTAAACTTACAGGTATGTTCATAAACAGCATACATTTCCCCTAAAGCGCTGAAGGCATGTAATAAATTACTGCAGTTAAAGCTTGAGCAAACAAGACTTTTTTAATCCCGGTTTTTCATATACAAGAATTATTTGTACATTTTGCAACAGGAATGCTATCATGATATTATGACTTGGAACTAAAGCACTAAAATCATACTATTCAACTAAAGGTTTCTTGAGCAATATTAACATGGCCACGCTGCACATGTTACTTTTAGCTTCTTTATGTACAACAAACTGCATTCAATTGGTGAACAAATACAATGTTTAGTATCATATTTAAAACCACTATTCAAACCTTTTCTTAATGCTATTATCAGTTTTTCTTTTGCAACAATTTTGTGTATAAAAATAAAAGCACTGGATTTTTATTAGCGCTGCCCCTTCTTTGTTTTGCTCCACTCTGCAAAGCCCTTTTGGGACACTAAGCCTGCATTTACCATAATACGGATTAAACTTTCTTTGTCCCATTGCACAGGGTTTGTTAGCAGGTTAGTCTTTTTACATTTTTCACAGGCTGCCTGCAGCTTACCCTTTAGGCCTCACTCAAAATACTTCTGTGGATTTACAAAAATGCCAGAGTGGTCTTGGGGTTAATTGGAAGATAAGTGCAGCCTTTAACGTAGAGACTCATTAAACATTTAGCCTTACCACAATCCACTCTCCCTGGAAAAGAAAAGTTCTAGAGACACTTTCAGAACAATAATAATAGCCAAATAATTTTAAAAATTGACCCTTGGTTGTTTGAATGTCTTGGAAAGACTTCATTTGACTGCTCCAAGGGTGGCAGAATACAACAAAGCAATATCCCTGTTCAGTTTTCTGTAATGATTTTAATGGGTGCTCATCATAGGTGAAAAATTACCAGATTTTCTAAGGAACTAAAAGGCAGAATCTTCTGAGTTTATGATGAGACATTATAAAGTAGAAACATGGCTGAGCAGTAATGACAGAAATGTTTATTTTTAAACAAAAAATTAATATCAGAATTTTAATTTTATTGATTTACATTCTGTCCAAATAAATCACTGTCCTAAAATAGGTCTATTAGAGTATTTTGGAAAATTTATAAAATTCACATAAAAACTTAAAAAATATTTAACAACACTTAAATGATAATCCTTAAGTTCTAAAATATATACATATGCATAAATACATACACTTAAATGAAATCTGCAGTATCCTTGCTCTTAGGTTATTTTTTATAATTATTCAAGCAGATTGTTATCCAGATTAACTTTTCCATCCCCTTACCTCCTCCCAACACTATCACTCCCACTCAAAAGGGAAAAAAGAAAATGCGACAAAACACACAGACACTTGAAGTAAAGGATTAGACATATTTGCCCAAGATGCAGATAACAAAAGCAAAAGTGAAGAAAATTGAAGAGACAGCCAAACTGCAGCAACAAAATGGTTAAAGAATCTGAAGTATTGTTCCCCTTATTCTAAAAGTCTGCTATATTGTGAACAGCGCAAACATCAGACAAGTTAAGATTACCGACTATTATCTCCTTAATTTTCTCCGCTTTCCCTCACATTCCCTCTTGCTATCTGGGCACCATTTTTCTAAGCTTTATTTCTGCTAAGAAGTAAACTTTCCCTAATCCATCTATTATGGAACCTTTAATTGGATTGGGAGCAGGGTGGTGTATAAAATAGCCCCTATTCACTCAAAAGGACTGTAGTTTTAGCGACTTAAAGGAGAAAGGTATTGTGAAAGAAAATCCTCAGGGAATCAAGGATTAAAATATGGCTCTCCCAAATTCATCAACTCCAGGACACAAATGAAATGCTTCCTTAAACAGGTAACTTTCCAAATAAACGGCATATAAACTGAAATTAAACTTTAAGGAGAGTAATGCATTTGACACTACCAATTTTTGGCTTTATAAACAACTTGTACCGGCTATTTCTCAACTCATGGCTTTAATGCCACAGAGCAAATGGAATGCCTTAACCATATTTATTTATATTCTTCTTATTCTACATATATATTTTTTCTAAAAAATATTTAAGGTGAAAAGCAAAAATATTTACATTACTCAATTCTTGCACATGTTCTATTTGCACAGCCTTGAGACTTATAAGCACTGCCACAACATAAAAGTATTTTGCAAAGTAAAAATACATTTTGTTCTTAATTATCAGGTGTTAGGTATCAATAGTATTCAGCAATCCCTTGTCTTCTCTCAACCAACTATCCACTATTTCTTTCTGAAACATACAACCCCATCCCCAGCCCTATGACAAGGCACACCCAGCTTACTGGGGTGTCTTCAACAGGGATGGGGGCACAGTCCATGCACAGTCATTCTCTCATGGAAGTAAATATATTTTTAAAATGTCATATCTGACACCTAATATAAAATGAAACCCAGGATATACCTAAATTATATACCTAAATTATCTTTCAAAAATCTACAATTCTTCATCAAAACAGTAGGGACTTGCAGCAGAGAAATGTTAGAGGAGACTAACATTCCAATTTGCCACTTACTCTGTATAGTATACTAGTCTTTATTAACAGGAAATAAAAATAACCAGCATGAGTGCTTTAACTCACAGTACTTTTGAAAGCAGACATATTTAATGAAACATACTCAGTTAATTCGTAAAATTCCTCACAAAGGATCCCTTCTGTCTTGGGACCTTTATCACAACTTAATAATAGCTGCTACATTTTGTGAACCCTTAGTAATTGTCTGGCATTATGCTAGCTGCTATTATATGAATTATTTTATTCCCTCAACAACTCTATGAGGTAGATGCTATTATCTGTTTTCCCCCCACAATAGAGGAAACTAAGTCTCAAAAATTTCAATTAAATTGTCCAAGGCCACATAGCTCCAAAGAAAACAAGCTTTCTATGACAGCTTTTCATTACTGCATTGCAAAGGCTTTTGCACAGAAAGGCAGGCCAATTTTTCCAAAGTCAATCTGCCAAAAAATAAACTGCCTAAATTATCAAAATCACCTATGTATCAATTATAAATACTTAAAGAACACTCTTCCTCAACATATTAAATATACAAGACTATATTCTTCCAATGAATATATTCTGGGATATTGTTAACAATTATATTCCACACAGCAACATTTTAAGAATTGTTCATTTTTCAAGACTCAGATCATAGCTTAGTTCCATCCTATTACAAATATAACTAAACTTTTAATGTCACAAGTATAAATTTTTATTGATACTAAATTCTAAATCCTTTTAACATTTTTCTATTTTTCTAATATTTTATCATACTTAGGACCATTCTGTCACTTCTTCCTATTTACTAAGTATGATATTGAGAAAGAAGTTTTTTTTTAAGAGTTTTAAAAATCTGTGAAGCTATAATTGGCTTTCTCATAAAAACATTTTAAGAACATCCATTTATCTGCTCTAGATTCTATGGCTGGAGCTGAAGCAAGCCTATTTTTTTGGGGGGGTGGGGGAAACAAAGATGGAAAAAAAAAAGTGAGCACACATTCCAGGAAAGAGATGCTGATTCCAGAGTTCATTAAGAAAGAGGGGCTGATGGTAGGAACTGAAAGACAGGGTCACAGGAAGATGAGTGGACTAGGAATCCCCATATAACACATCGTGTAAATAGAGTATACTAGGGGGCTGGCCTGTAGCACTGGTATCCCATATGGGTGCCGGTTCAAGTCCCAGCTACTCCACTTCTGATCCCACTTCTGATTCTCTGCCATGCCTGGGAAAAAAAGAGGAGGATGGCCCAAGCCCTTGGGCCCCTGTACCCACATGGGATTCCCGGAGGAAGCTCCTGGCTCCTGGCTTTAGATTGGTTCAGCTCCAGCTGTTGTGGCCATTTGGGGAGTGAACCAGCAGGTGGAAGACTTTTCACTCTCTGTCTCTATAATACTCTTTCAAAAATAAATATTTAAAAAAAGAGTACATTAGGTTTGGAGTGACTACTGTATAATAGAGAATTAGTTTCAGCATATTAGCTAAATTCCTAGCACAGAGGCATTCACACTAATAGGGGCTGAATAAATATATGTTGAATTAATATATCAAAATTTTATACAAAATTGTAAATACTATATTTTGATCTTTAATTGGTCATCTAAAAATATTTCACATGAAAGATTTAAAAAAAAAAAAACAGGGGCATTCATGTTCCATTTTAGAGATGGCTGAATCATTCTATTTCTTTAAAAAAAATTTTTAACTTATCTATTTAAGAGGTAGATAGTTTAACTTTAAGAGGTAGATAATTTCACTTAACTATTTAAGAGGTAGAGAGAGAGAGAGAGAGAGACAGCTCCCATCTGCTAGTTCACTCCCAGAATGCCCACAGCAGCCAAGGCTAGGCCAGGTCAAAGATGAGAGCCTAGAACTCCATGAGAATCTCGCACATGGGTAGCAGGGACCAGACTACTTGAACCATCACTGCTGACTCTCAGGGTGTACACTGACAGGGAAGCAGGATTAGGAACAGAGGTGAAAGTCAGGCACTTTCATATGAGGACTTCCCAATTAAAGTCTTAACCACTACGCTAAATGCCCACTCTTGTTCTATTTCTGACACTCTGAAACAGTTCCATTCTGAAATGTAAAGAGTGATTATTTGGAAACAACCAGAAATGGATCTTTAAAAATTACAATGTAAAGGAAGGGGCGGGTGTTTGCTGCAGTGGTTAAGCATATTGCTTGGGATAGACACATCTCATGTTAGAGTGCCTGGATTTAACTACAGGCTCTGCTCTTGACTCCAGCTTCCTTCTAATGAGTATTCTGGAAAGCAGCAGGCAGTCGTTCAAGTAGTTGAGTCCCTGCCACCCACACGGGAGATTTTCCACCTTTCTGGCTTCAGCCTGGCCCAGCACTGGCTGTTACAAGTATTTGGGAAGTGAACCAGTGTATAGGGAAGATATTCATTAATTGATTCTCTCTCTCTCTCTCCCTCCCATCTCCTTCCCTCCCTCCTTCTCTCCTTTTCAAATAAAACAAATAAAAAATAAAATTATATATTAAAAAATCTATAGCAAGTATCGTCAACAAAGTAGCTCACCTCTTCACAGCATGTTTAGAATAGTAAGTAATATTTACTGTTTTGGAAACCTACTATAATCAAGACGTCCAAATATTATTTCTTTCTGATGGCATTTTACTAACAGATAAGTATACAAATATCTCGGTGGCTAGCATGTAAATATCATAGTGAAGTATGATCTATTTAATTACATTCCATGTGCCTTTATGCTTCTTTCACGTGTTAGCTAAGTTTTTACACAGTGGTTTAGTTTTAAATGACTGGCCAAAACTAAGATAAGTTAGAAATTATCTTCCATTTGTGCACTCATTTACAATACATTACTGTTCTTAGGGTATCAATAATATGAAGCCAGTATTTGCTGCTCAGTAACAGGTAGTTAATCTTTTGAAGAAAATAGCTCTTTAACTAAAACATTTTATCCTTATTTTAGCTTCTTGTTATGAGATTATCTGGACTTTCTATAAGATTGCATAATATTCAATACAAAATGAACCAACAAAATAAGCATGTAAATATATAAAATTGTATGCGGACAATCATAGTCAATTAGAGCAACAGAAGACTGACAAAAACTTACAGGTAAAAACCTGAATCAAACATAAAACTCTTGTACGTTATATGTCAGACTGGCATTGTAAATTACCAACAAAAACAAGTTGGTAAGCATCAGAGAAAAGTTTACATTGAAATTAAAATTGTACATATAAATTTTTCTTCACCATGCTTACCCTTGAGAAAATAGAAAAGCATAGTTTGTGCCAAGATCTAGAGAAATTATCAAGCCAGAAAATTAAGAATATCCCAGCAGTTTCCACACCAGTAATAGTGTCCTTCACAAACATACACCTGCCAAACCCTCAGAAAGATTCCTTAATGCAACTTTCTTTTAGCAACTAAGTGTATATGTATGTATGTAACATTTACATAAAGTTATCAAGAGTTTGCCATGATCTGGCTTGGTGGTTGGAGTCTCAGTGTGGGTACAGAATGAGTAACAGAATGTGTATGCTCCCAAGCCAGGACCTTCAGCAGGACACACAGCAGGTTTCTAAGGAGAGAGGGAGAGAGATGTTATGGGTATAAGAGAGGAATAAGGAAGGCTTGTGTTTTAGGAAAGAGATATCATGCATATAATCAAGGCTCCACCACCACCATGAGTTTGGCAGGGCAAAGGAAGTGGGCAAGATGAGGAAGGAAAATAGAGGCAGATAATTAAATTAGAGGTCTTCAAAGGGACTTTGAAGAACCAAGCCAGTTGGCAAACCCAGCAAGTAAGATCAGACAAGAATGAATAAAACCAGGACAGAATTCAAAACCAGACTTTAACAGTCTGTTAGAGGATGAGCCTCCAAATTATCTTACTTATTATCTATAACAAGAAATCCTAGCATCTAATTGTAAATGCAGAGATAAGAAATCCTAAAATGTTTTTAGCCAACAATTAGTAAATGGAAATTGACAATACAGAATTATAACTAAAGAAATATGAAATTATGCTACTTCCTTTATTTAATAAATATCAATATGTTTTAGTAAATAAAATAATCAAGAGAGCTTTCTTTTTTAAAAAAGATTTATTTATTTATTTGAAAGGCAGAGTCGGGGGGAGAGAGAGAGAGAGAGAGAGAGAGAGAGAGAGAGAGAGAGAGACAGCGTGGGAGGTCTTCCATTCACTGGTTCACTTCTTAAATGGCCACAACAGCAGGGTCTAGGCCAGGCCTAAGCCAGCAGTCAGGAATACTAGGCTGCCCACATGGGTAGCAGGAGCCCAAGTACTTGTGCTATCTTCAGTTGCTTTCTCAAGGAGCAGTGACAGGGAGCTGGATTGAAAGAGGAACAGCTGGGACCAGTGCTATGGCAAAGAAGGTAAAGCAGCCGCCTGCAGTGCTGGCATCCCAAATGGGCACCAATTCAAGTCTCAGCTGCTCTACTTCCAATCCAGCTCTCCAGTATGGCCTAGGAAAGCAGCAGAAGATGGCCCAAGTCCTTGGGCCCTTGCACCCATGTGGGAGACCTGGAAGAAGCTCCTGACTCCTGGCTTCGGATTGGCCCAGCTCTGGCCATTGGGGCCATTTCGGGAGTAAACCAACGGATGGAAGATTCTCTCTCTCTCTCTCTCTCTCTCTCTCTCTCTCTCTCTTTCTCTCTCTGCCTCTGCCTCTCTGTAACTTAGCCTTTCAAATAAATAAATAAATAAATATTAAAAAAAAGAGAGAGAGAGAGAGAGAGAAAGAGAAAGCGGAACAGCCTGGAGCTGGCATCCAAACGGGATGTTGATATTTCATGCGGTGACTTAATCTGCGATACCACAACATCGGCCACCAACAGAGCCTTCTTGAGTTTTATTCTGACCACAGTTCTTTTAAATTTAATTTTCCCATAGTAGTTTAAATTCCTCAACAAAATACTACCAAGGAGCCTTTTCAGGAATATAATCATTAGCATATGGTATTATAAATCCTTCTCATTAATTTTTTAAAAGTGCCATTTTTTAAAAGCTAACTCATTAAGATGGCAAATAAAACTGGCTTACTGTATGTTAAAGTTAGTGCTTAAAGAAATTATTTACATATTCAATCATTCAAAAAATATTTTCTGATGCCAATGGTACACCAGGTGCTGCACCAGTCTGGAGACACAAAAATCAACAACAGAAAGGTTGAAGAAGGCAGATAATCACTACAAATATTCTATTTAACCTATACTTTGAGTACTGAGTATTTATTATTTATAGAAAGCACAGATCCAGAGAATTTTAAAATGCATGGATTAAACTAACAACAGATGCTGGCGAGGATGTGGGGAAAAAGGCACACTAATCCACTGTTGGTGGGAATGCAAACTGGTTAAGCCACTATGGAAGACAGTTTGGAGATTCCTCAGAAAACTGAATATAACCCTACCATACAACCCAGCCATCCCACTCCTTGGAATTTACCCAAGGGAAATTAAATGGGCAAATAAAAGAGCTATCTGCATCTCAATGTTTATTGCAGCTCAATTCACAATAGCTAAGACATGGAATCAACCTAAATGCCCATCAACAGAAGACTGGATAAAGAAATTATGGGATATGTATTCTATAGAATACTACACAGTGGTTAAAAAAAAATGAAATCCAGTTATTTGCAACTAAATAGAGAAATCTGGAAAACATCATGCTGAGTGAAATAAGCCAGTCCCAAAGGGACAAATATCATATGTTCTTCCTGATCGGTGACAACTGAGCAACTAAAAGGAAACCTGTAGAAGTGAAACTTAGACTATGAAAAGCAATGACTTGATCAGTCCTTGTCCTGACTGTCATGGAACAGCTTACCAATTTATTCTTTTTGGTATTTTCTTTTTCTACTTAATACCATTGGTTGAACTCTTTAATTAACATACAATTATTCTTAGGAGTTTAAATTCAACTGAAAATTGAGCTCTGTTAAAAATTAGAGTGGGAATAAGAGAGGGAGGAGATGTACAGTTCGGCACATGCTCACTCGGACTTACCCCTAAGGTAAAGCTAGAAATGTGCCATGGGACTCCAAATCCCATCAAGTTGGCAGGTATCAATGCCATCTTACTAGTTAAAGTGATGATTTTAAGTGCATAACTGATCATAAAGATAGGATAAGGTGTCAAAGGGATCACATAAATAAGACCAGTGTCTGCTAATAATAATTGATAGAATTAAAAAGGAGAGAATGATCCAATATGGGAAGCAGGATATACAGCAGACTCATAGAATGGGAAATGCCCTAAACAGCATTCTGGCCTCAGAATCAGCCCTTAAGACATTCAGATCTGGCTAAAAAGCCCATGAGAGTTTCTCAGGCATGGAAAGACAAGACACTGAGGCAAAAAAAACGACCTAAATCAAAGAACTCTGTTAGTGAGATCCCAGCGGAAAGAGCAGGCCATCAAAGAAGGATGTACTTTTCTCTGAAGGGAGGAGAGAATTTCCACTTTGATTATAGCCTTGTCTAAATAAGGTCAGTTTGTGAACTCGAGAGGCTTCCACAGACTTGGCAGCTCATGACAAGAGCCTTGGGTGATTACTGACATCATAAATAAGAGTGGCAGTTGTTAAATCAACAACAGGAGTCACTGTGCACTTACTCCCCATGGAGGATCTCTATCCTTAATGTGAGAATTAAATTCTATGTCTCATGTCCTATGAGAATTAAGGGTAAAAACAGCCTTTAAACAGTACTTTATACTTTGTGTGTCTGTGTGGGTTCAAACTGTTGCATCTTTACTTAGTATATACTAAGTTGATCTGTATATAAAGATAATTAAAAATGAATCTTAATGAAGAATGGGATGGGAAAGTGAGTAGGAAATGGGATGGTTCGTGGGTGAGAGAGTGGTTATGGGGGAAAAATGGTATAATCTAAAAGTTCTACTTTCGAAATTTATATTTATTAAATAAAACTTTTCTAAAAAAAACAGACAACAACAAAAAATAAAATGTATGGGTTACTTTTTAAACAAAGAGAGGGCAAACTGAAAATTGGTGACTATTACAAAATCGCACAGCAACTCCAGGTTTTGTGGTACAACTCTTCATTTGCTTCATTTTATAAGGAAATACTATCATGTGCAAATATATACCATCCTGAAATGGTATCGTTTATTTTACTTAAAACACTTTCAGGTTAATATTCTGACCAACCGATAACAAAGTTTTGTAAAGATAAAATACTGCTAATCAATATGAGTATTCATAAACTAGTAATTCTTACCTCATCAAATATAGACCACTACCAACAGTTGTGTCTTAAAGAATAAATAGAATCTAAAACTATAGAAGTAAAAATAAAATACATAAAAAGTACATAAAAAACTTATGAGGCCACAAAAATGAATGCGGAGAAGTAAAATAAATATGTACTCTTGTAATGGTACTAAAGGTGTCTTCCCTTCATTTCCTTGTTTTCATATTCTATGCAACGAAGACCAATTACTGATATAGTGAATACCAGTGACTAGTCTGTACAGCAACGCTTGCAGAAGAATTTCAGGAGCCTACTGAAGAGAGGTGATTTGGAATAGTGGACTTTTGATCCAGCTAACAAAGGAGCCTCCACTCAACTGATGCTGAGCCCCAAGGTTGAAAGGGTTCCACCTGGCTGGACTTCCCTGGATGAGCCTGATGGACCCTCAACAAATCTGCATAATTATCAGTTAAACAGACTCATTATTTTCTTTCTAGCCCCACCCCTCTAAGCTACCCTTGTCCTTTAAAAACCCTTTGTTAGCTGGTAGGGGCAGAAAGAGCACATTTTGCATCAATAGATCTCTCCATCCCCAAGATGACAGCTTCTTGAAATAAACACTTTGCTCTTACTAACACTTTGGTGAATTGGCTACCCAAGCAGTGAGCAACAGGGCCTGATTACTTGTTCAGCAATATTCTTAACACTTTTAATACAGTTAGCAGAACTATTTCACAAATTTCTTCTAGATGTTCAATGAGCTAATTCTTTTCTCTAATGATGAACAAAATTATTTGAAAATATAATATAGGGAATTTTAAGTGGCTGTTTGATGCTTAATATATTCAAAATGATTATAATTAATGATTGTATGGCTAATGTCTAAAGTTCCACGAGAAACCAAATCATAGGTATTTTTACTTCTTATTGTAGCCTCAGCACAGAACAGAGCTGGCACATTAGCAGCTATTCAAAAATGGTATGGAATGATTATAAACAGACTTGTAAAAGATCAGCATAGCTGATTCACCTCTCCATTTACTTAAAAGCTCACTGCTGACTTATGTATTAAACGGAAACCTTCTAACAACAGTTTCCTTTATAAACTAAGTATACCACTACTTATAAATTATAGAAATACTATTTAGATACAGATGCATGATGTAGTTTGAACATTTTAAAAGGCATCTTTATGAATATACAAATGTAGGTTGTCATCAAATTTACAAATGTTGTGATGCACAAATTGGATACTACTTCCTAAGTGGTTTTGCAAAGCTTCAATATCAATGTGGTACGTGCTCACTTCAGCAGCACATATACAATATCAATGTGGCAGTAAAATCCACCAACAAAAGGATGTCTACAAGTAAAATACAAGCTTTTAAAAACATGAAGCTGAATAACAAGATGCCACATTTATCAGAGAGATAATTAAATGGACACATGGAGGGGCAAGTATTTTGCACAGCGGTTAGAATGCCACTTGTGATGCCCACATCCCATTTCAGAGTACCTGAGTACCAACTTCACTCCCCATTCTAGCTTCCTCCTAATGCTCTGAGAGGCAGCTGGTGATGGCTCAAGTACTTGGGTCCCTGCCATTCACTCAGGAGACCCAGAATGAGTTCCTGGCTCCTGGCTTCAAATTGGCCCAGGCTTGTCTCTTGCAGACATTTGGGGAGTGGACAGGATTTCTGAATCTCTGCTTTTCAAAAAAAAAAAGGGGGGGGAAATACATAATTTTTTTAAAGATTTTTATTTACTTGAGAGGCATAGTTACAGACAGCAAGAGGGAGACACAGAGAGAGAGGTCTTCCATCTGCTGGTTCAGTCCCCTCAAATGACCACAATGGCCAGACCTAAGCTTATCCAAAGTCAGGATCTAGGAGCCTCTTCTGGGTCTCCCACAAGGGTTCAGAGGCCCAAGTCCCCCGGACCATCCTCTACTGCCTTCCCAAGCTATTAGTAGAGAGCAAGATTGGAAGAGGAGTTGCCGGGACTCAAACAGGCACCCATATGGGATACTGGCACCACAGGTGGGCGCTTAACTTAATACACCACAGAGCTGACCCTAAAAATGTATAATTTTTTTTAGGAAAGACAAAATGCCCAATAATGTACAGGCTTGTCAAAAAGATCCAAAAGCAGCCTTGAAAAGCTTCACATTGGCCCAATCTAGAACAATCTGACAACTAAAGTTATAATGAGTATCTATTAATTACTGGCCACTGAATATAATAAAAATTAATGAGCCTATACCACACTAATAATAAATGGATAAATGTACTGGGGGAGGCAGAAATGTCTGATGTTAAGTATAATGTTAACAGGTAAAGGTGGAAGGCATGATATTGGGAAATGATCATTTTATAGCCATCACTGTAAAGATAAGTGCAGACAAAAATTATTAAATGGACTCTACACTTCATTCAAATTTCCTTAATGTTTCCTAATGTCCTTCTTTTCCACCATTCCATCCAAGATACCACATTACATTTAGTCTTCATGTCTCCTTAGGCTTCTCTAGGCTGTGATAATTTCTAAGACTCTCATTACTCAGTTTATGGGTTTGAGGAAGAAAGACCCACAGGAACAGTGCCATTCTTGTCACATCATGTCATCAAGTACATGCTATCAACAAAATCTGTTATCGGTGCTGGGTCTGTGGCATAGCAGGTAAAGCTGTCTCCCGCAACAACACCAGCATCCCATATGGGTGCTGGTTCATGTCCCAGCTACCCATTCAGATCCAGCTCCTTGCTAATGCATCTGGGAAAAGCAAGGAAGATGGTTCAAGTGTTTGGGCCCCTGCTACCCCATGGGAGACCAGATGAGGCCCATGAAGCTCCTGGCTCCAGGCTTCAGCCTGGTCCAGCACTGGCCATTGTGGCTACCTAGGGAGTGAACCAGTAGATGGAAGACCTCTCCCTGCCCCATCCCACATAGCTCTTTCAAATAATTTAAAACAACATGACTTTTTCCTTAGATACAAATCTGATCACTTGGCCAAGGTCATGTTTGACAGTTTCCTCCAATGTACAGTTACTTCTTCCCATTCATTCCATGTTGTACTCTTGAAAGCAAATTTACCAGGCATAGCCCACAGTTAAGGAATGCAAAGTCTTGTTCCACCTTCTATGATAGAAGTATCTTTATAACTTATTTTGGATAGTTGTGTAAAGTAGCTTTGTCGAGTCTCTCCTATTTATTTAAATACATATTTCAGTATGGACTCCCAGATACTTATTTCATATTTTGTGTTACAAGGCAATACTAAGTTATTTATTTTGTTGCTCAAATTATTCTGGCTTTGGCCATTGGTAACTCAGTTGGCTTCTATGTCTCCTTGTCATAACTTCATTCTTGTTTTTTGAACATTTCCTTGCTTTCTGCCATGAAAATATGTTCCAGGTTCACCTTGTATATTGTTCGCATCAGCAACAGAATAAGCAGTTTCTCTATGGAGGTCTGGGTTCCTCTGACTGCCGCAAATTAGAAACTAAGAGCCAGGCATTGAGTGTACCCTGTACTGTGTATAATTACTTCTTGTCATTCCAGTGGACAAAGTTTAGAATAACATATATACTAGCCCAGTATACACATAAATCTATAAAATTATTTCTATACATACCAATTTGTTTCTCTATTTCTATTAAACCACACATGTTTTAAGTCTTTGACTCCAATTCAGTACCCTATGATTTATTCTCACTTTCAGAGAAAGAATCGTGATGAGAAGCAGGATATTTGCATGTCTTTACCAAACTGCTTATTAATTACAAAGAAAAAATAATAAATTTCTTGGAAACATCAGACAAACCCTTGCTTCACTGGTTAAAATTAATATCACCATTGAAGGGCAGATGGATATCCTGTGCCTCTGGATGTGAAACTGAGAAGACAAATCACTTATGCGGAATGCCAACTACACACCAAACCTGAATCTCATCATAAGGAACAGGAGACAAATCTAAACGAAAGTTATTATGTTTATAACAGGAGTAGGAGAACTGTATTCTCCAAAACTGCCAATGTCAAAAAAGACAAAGGCATGTTTAGGAATTATTAAATTAAAGGAATCTAAAGAAATTAAGATAATGTCTAATCCTAGATTAGATCCTCTATTGGAGGAAAAGTGCTAAAAAGGACATTATTTCATCAACTGATGGATCTAAACTACGGAGAGTAGATTAAAGTACTTATTAAGGCTAAATATGGGGGCCGGTGCTGTGGCACAGTGGGTTAAAGCCCTGGCCTGAAGCACCAGCATCCCATATGGGTGCCGGTTCTAGTCCCGGCTGCTCCACTTCCAATTCAGCTCTCTGCTATGGCCTGGAATAGCAGAAGAAGATGGCCCAAGTCCTTGGACCCCTGCACCCACGTGGGAGACCTGGAAGAAGTTCCTGGCTCCTGGCTTCTGATCGGCGCAGCTCCAGCCAGTTGTGGCCACCTGGGGAGTGAATCAGCAGGTGGAAGACCTCTCTCTCTCTCTCTCTCTCTCTCTTTCTCTGCCTCTGTCTGTAACTCTGTAACTCTTTCAAATAAATAAAATAAATCTTTGAAAAAAAAAAAGGCCAAGTATGATAAATTTGATAACTATTGTGGCTATATAAATAATGTTCCTATTCTTACAAAATTCACACAAAAGTATTTATGGTTAAAGTAGCATGATATATAAAAATGGCTCAGGAAAGAAGTGATGTGTATGTGTTGTGGGGAGCACAAAAAATGTTAATGATAGATAAATCTACAATAAGTATTTTAAAAGTACATGCTCAAGGCTGGCTTTGTGGCATATTGAGTTAAGCTGCCATCTGAGATGATGGCATCCCATATGGGCACTGGTTCAAGACCCAGCTGTTCCACTTCTGATCTAGTTCCCTACTAATGCACCTGGGATAAGCAGTGAAAGATGGCTCAAATATTTGGGCCTCTGTACCCACATGGGAGACTTGTTAGAAGCTCCGGGCTCCTGACTTCAGTCAGGCCCAGCCCCCTAGGCATTGCAGCCATTTGGGGAACAAACCAGTAGAAGGAAGACTTTCTCTCTGTATCTTTCCTTATATCTGTAACTCTGCCTTTCAAATAAACTTAAAAAATGAATTTTTGGGATTTAAAAAATAAAAGGACATGCTCTTCATTTGATATGTGATAAATATAACCTACATGTGGAGCAGCAGCTTTATTATGTTACTCTTTCCTGTGAAGTTTTCTGTGGCCAACATCTCAATGAAGGGATCTTTGGAAGAAAGTCAAGCTCACTGGTCAATTTGGAAACTGACCTGTAACTACCATTTCAGGAGTACCACCAGCTAATATGCTTTGATGAGTACATGCAAACACAAAGTTGGCCTCTTTTTTTAGGGGTTTCCCCAGTTCCACCATTAAGAACTCCGAATGGGTACTTAGAGGAACAGCATACAGGTCTGTGTTCATAATTTAAACCACTCAGCAATTACAAGGGTTTGACCATTGGTAAATGCTATCTGAAACTATGACAGTTTACAAAGACCTCTACTATAATGTTACATTGATAAATTTATGAAAATTGTAATGACATAAGTTTTCTATGTTTCAATCTATTTTTAAGTTAAAGACTGTGCGATTTTAAGATCAGTGAGGATAAATTGTTCCATAAGAAAACTTTTTAGAAACAATATTCCAAACTTGTTGAAGTGGAAATATTTCTAAACCATGATGGTATTCCAGGTAGGCAAAATAATGCTGCTTCCCAAAAATGTTCACCTCCTAATCCCTGGAACTCAAGAATATTTATTTCACATCGCAAAAATGAATTAAAGTTGCAGATGGAATTGAGGTGGCTTCTCAGCTAATTTACAACAGGGAGAGTAACCTGGATTTCTCAGGTGGACCCAAAGTAACTTCAATGCTCCACTAAGTGGAGGAAGGTGGCAGAAGACTAGATTAGAGAAATGCAGTGTAAAAAGCACTCAATCCGTAGCTCCTGGTCTTCAAGTTGAAGGAAGGAAGCCAGAAGCCAAGGAAAGCGGAACAACTCTCAAAGCTAAAAAGCGCAAGAAAACAAATTCTTCCCCAGAGCCTCTAGAAAGCAGTGCCGTCCTGCCAGTTACCTGGATTTTATCCCAGTGAGAGCTAATATTTTTCAAACCACCCCATAACTGGTTGTTATGTGTAATCATTATGGGAATCAATTACTGCACTGAGTAACAATCTACCAATTTCTACCTGCAAGCATGCATGTAGGACTCCCACATCTATGCCTGAGAATACAACAGAAGTTCCATGTGATTTTTTTATTTTAATTTTTATTCCTTTAGCTTTTAACACATTTAATATAGTTCAGACACAATTTTAAGAAAATAATGATGTTTCCTCCATGTGATTTTCTGACGAGGAAGATGTTCCGCCTTCTATTTCTACGCCTTGACTACTGTGAATGGCTCTGTTCTTGTTACCCTCAGCATTACTACCTCTCAATCTCTACTATTCTTTTTCTCCCTTAGTCTCCCTTTTCAATCGTTTGTTTTTTTTTTCTCACAGAGTATCTCCTGAGTCTTGGCTGTTGCATTAAGACTGGGCTTAAATGCACTAAGCTAGTCAATGCCTTTTTTCCTTGTCTGCAAACCTACCAATCAGCATATAATGTTCTGTGCATCTCAGCTCTTTTGTTGATTGTTGCTGAGTATTCACTGGTTGTTTTCCAAGGATATATCTCTACCTCTTTGCAATCTAGACATTACATTTTTCTGTATAAGGCTATGGATATTCACTCCGAGAACTTAAATAGGATTAGCAGTATACAGAACAAGAGGATAGTTACATGTACACTCTCACTGCTACAGGCAGCTATGATAAATGGCAACATAAGTATGTATTCCTTTTTTTCTATACACAGGCAACCTCATCCACCTCTGCCCTTAAAATTCCTTGTATATGTTTAAAGGATAGGGAATAAAATAAGCTCATAATTTCCTGGTGTATAAGTTACAGGAAGCAGAGAGAACTAAGCAAACAAAGTCAAGTTACATGTAGTATTAGGGCACAAAATAATACATATTAGAACTACGATATATTTTTTATAACATATCTGCATTTGAAATGTCAAAAGCCTTCAAATATTCAAAAAGCGTAAAATTATTAGACTGAGCGCTACTAGATAACAAATGTCTTATTCATAGTTTCCCTTCTGCCCCAAATTGAAGATTGTTTTGAAATAATCTTTTTCAACCTTATGACAAAAATATGTACAAGCCTTGATACACAGACCTCTGCAATCTTACAACAATGAAACTTGTAAATATTAGCATCACATAATCACAAGAACAATATATTATACTATCTTTATATTATTATTTATATTATATTATATTACCTTTACAAATTCATTTTATATTGCTCACACACAACATTGTGCAGAAGCATATACACTATGGTTTTATAAATATATAACCATACATAACCATATGGTTATATATATTTAATATATACTTAATATGACAACTCAGTACTGATAATTCCATGTGGCAATTTCCATGGCAAAGTACAAGTTTTTCTGTACTTTTTAAAAGAAATAAAATATGCTAAATAATCTAAGAATTATTTAAAGACATTTTATAGTGTAAAATTCATTAGTCTATATGTACAGATATGTAAATGTACTGGATAAAGTTAAAGACAATAATGAAGGAAACTTGAAGCCCCCAAGGGCTACTATTCATATACTTTAACTGTTCTCATTTTTGGCTCATTCTCTTTCAAGTTTTTTTTAATACAGGATTAACATATGTAAAATAATATCATGGAGATAATTTTGAGTTCTATTTCCACTTAAAAGTATATATTTTGAAGTACTTTAAATAAAATGAATGCCCTAACAAATCCACCTGTCCAATTCTCCTGTAAGAAATGAGCAAGGAAAGAATCATGACACTTCAATGAGCTCTGAAAATAAAGTGATAATATCTGAACTATATCTGAAAGAGCCAAAAAATAAGATAATGCATGAAGTGTGTAAGACATGACAAAATAAAACACAGTGTGAACTAAAGGCAAATTTCAAATGACAAGTTACCATTTTAGGACCTTATTGGGCTTTCTTCTAAATAGACTTCCAATTAAGCTATTTAAGGAAAACTACAAAGTAACTTTAACCTTAAAAGAAGATCAGTCAGGGGCACTAACTTCAGACTAAAAGGTTTTCACTAGTACAAATAATACTGGACATGACAAAAATTTTAGCTAAATAAACTGTCCTGTATTGCATGAGCAAGAACTTGAATATTAAACTTATAATAAAAATATACATATATGACTAAAAATAGAAGAGGCGGCCAATGCTGCAGCTAGCAGGTAAAGTCACTGCCTGCAATGCCAGTATCCCATATGGGTGCCAGTGTGAGTCCTGCCTGCTCCACTTCCAATCCCACTCCCTGCTAATGTGCCTGGGAAAGCAGCAGAGGATAGAGCAAGTGTTTGTGCTCCTCCATCCAAATGGGAGACCCAGACAAAGCCCCTGGCTCTTGGCTTCCGTCTGGCCCAGTCCCTGGCTAATGCACCCACCTGGGAAGAGAATCAGTGCATGGAAGAGCTCTCTCTCTTTCTCTGTCTCTCTCTCTGTCTCTCTCTCTCTGTCTCTCTCTGTAACTCTGCCTTTCAAGTAAATAAAATAAATCTTTTTCTAAAAAGAGAATATTTCAGCACTTATGAAACAATACAATCAAATTCCATGGAAAGCTGAAATTAAAGCAGAAATTGAAACTGATGTCAATTTATTTCTGAGTGCTTACTAGTTTTGGTATACAGCTTCTTCTTTGATAAGAGTAGTTTCAATTTTGTATAAAGACTCATTATAAACCACAGTATTTCCTAAGCATAAAATATGCAACATTTTATTAACTCTATCTCCATCTTTTATAAACAACCATGAATGTAACTACCAATAATTTAAAACCAGTTTTAAATGCTCATATTTTTCCTATGATTTGCTACAAATTACTATGGAAATTTCCCAACTTGACTACCTAACATAGTTCACACCATAAACATTTTCTAAAAATGTACATAAAATGATGAACATTATAACTGTTACTTGGTCTTGTTGAGACATAGGTCTTTAGATCTCTCTGTATTATCACATCACAGCATTTCAGCTTGGGATACCAAGGCTCTAGCCCTCTCTTAGGAAAATTAATGGAAAAAAGACTTTGGAGTTTATCATGAAGACAAGGAAAGGGCAGGTATGCAGTGAATATAATCTAAGTCATGGGAAGCCAGAACTTCAGGAATTGTCACAGACAACTGCAAAAAGAAAATGAAATCCTGATGGCTTTAAAATAAACTGCCCACATCTTTGCCAGTCATGCTTTGTTATACCCTAGCTTTATACTAAAACAAGGCATTTAATCTCTCTGCCTTGGTTTCTATATAGATAAGGATAACAGGATATAACTCGTTAACAATTTGTTGAGTCTTGAAAACTAAAACACTTTAGCATAGTGGCTGGCACACACTGAGTTCAGTAAGTGGCATGTTATTCTTATCACAACAGTTTAGAAGAGCATTCAGAGTACCACCTCTAGAATTATCACAGGAAGTTGGCGCTGTGGTGTAGCAGGTAAAGCTGCTGCCTCTGAGGCTAGCATCCCATATGGGCACCAGTTTGAGTCCTAGCTGCTCCACTTCCAATTCAGCTCCCTGCTAATGCACCTGGGAAAGCAGTGGAGGATGGCTCAAGTACTTGGGCCCCTGCACCCACGAGCGAGACTTGGAAGAAGCTCCTGACTCTTGGCTTCAGACTGGCCCAGATCCCCTGTTATGGCCATTTGGGGAGTGAACCAGCGGATAGGAAGATCTCTCTCTGTCTCACCATCTCTCTCACTGTAACTGCCTTTCAAATAAATAAATCTTTAAAAATATACAGAGAATTATCACATTAGATATTTAAGCTTAGTGATAGAAAAAGGGAGTATCAAATTTATACAGTACTACCAGGAAAATTAAGATCTCTGCTTTCTAGTAAGTGTTCACATTAGTATCCTTTTAAAAAATGATTTATTTATTTATTTAAAATGTAGGGTGACACATGGAGGCAGGGGATGATGGGGAAAGGGAGAGAGCTATACCTTTCATCAGCTGATTTACTCCCAGTTGTCCACAACAGCCAGGGTTAGAGCAGGCTGAAGACAGGAGCTAGTCATTCTATCTGGGCCTCCCGCCTGGGAAGCAGGAACCCAGGTATTTGGGCCATCACCTGCTGCCTTCCAGGCACATGAGCAGGAAGCTGGATTAGAAGTGGAGGTAGACTCAATCCCAGGCACTCCGGTATGAGATGAAAGTGTTCCAATAAGCAGCTTAACCTGCTGTGCCGTAACAGCCGCCCCACATTAGTAACTTAACAAAGAGAAAAAAGTACATGAAAAGTGAGATAGAGGAGACAACTAAAAACATGTACACACAGGACTGAACTATCAGAGACTACTGGCAAGTGTTAATATAACATTTCATGATAGATGGAAGGAAGCTAGCCAGAAAACACAACCGCTTCAGACTGCAGTGAGTGGGAAACAAGGATGATTAGGGTGGGTTTTAAGGATTTTAAAGCATCCTGGCAAAATGATACCCTGTTTTTCTACTCTCTAAGTGGAAACCTTCCAGGGGAACTAGGATATAGATCCATATATAACCGAATCAATGAATTATTGAATCCCTGGAAAGTCTTCCTTTCCTCCCTCTTTGCTGCAAATATTTATTGACTACCTCCTCTCTTGCAGATAGTGTGGACAGTGCCATGAATAAGAAAATATTATGATGTGGACTACACCTGGTGTGATGAGAAAAACTTTAGTGCAGATAATCCCAGGAGAAAGCTGCTTTTACAACCACTACTTTATTTACTTTGAAGTGGGTAGATCGTTTTCTCATTACAACTTCAAGTATTTTACAGTTTCAAGACTGCATCAGTTTTAATTAAGCATGGAAAAATTGAGCAATGCTCTGGCTGTGGCTAGATCTGTATTAGGCAAACTTCAGAGTTGCCGGGAGGCCTATGTCAGCCCACGTTGTGACTATATTTACTATGTAACAAAGATGGGCATTTTAATCAAGGATCATGGCATAGTAAAAAACCAAAGGAATGCATCTGATGTACACATTTACTACATTTAAATGTACAAAGGTATTCAAAAAGTTCATGGAAGGATGGCTGATAGCGTTGGAGCCCGTGCATAGAGCACTTTGGCACTGGGCAGCTCGGAACCCAGCATTCTCGCCAGGCTGCAGGGGAGCTTCTTTAAAGAAGGTGCAAGTTGACAGCGAGCAGGGACAGTAGCAAGTGTGAATCCCATTCTGCCTCCAGAAGTGAAATGCTTACAGATCAGGGAGATCTGCAAGGCATACTCTTGCATGGTCATGCTCCAAGGCAGACTCCAGGCTTTCCAGATCTAAGTGCAGGTCCAGATGTGAATGTAGGTCTGGATCCAGAAGAAGCTCTCAAGGGCATTACAAAAGGTCACAGTCTCAGTCCTGTTCCCACAGACGATCCCAAGGCAGGTAGTAACAGTTGAGATTTTTGCAGGTGGCACAGCCACAGTCATTCTCCCATGTCTGCTCTCTGGCGTCATATTGGGAATTGGGCAAATCCTGACCCCAACTGTGGTCTTGGAGTATTCAGGTTGGGCTTGTACACCAGAGATATGAGTTTTCTCTAAATATGGTTCCACTGCTGATGTATCTACTATACAGGAAGAGCAATCTAGGCATTCTAGAGGTTTGCCTTTGCCTTTGATTATTTTGAATACGTAGATGATGCCAAGGAAGCTAAAGAGCATTCCAATGAAATGAAACTTGATGGGGGTGGAATCAGAGTTGATTTCTCCATAACACAGAGGCTACATACTCCAACACCAGGAATTTACATGGGGAGATGTACAAATGGCAGCTCATAGCACCGGGACTACTAGGATGGGGGGATGATGGAGGCTATGATGATGGAGACTGCTACAGCAGGTCTACAGAGAGGTGGCCAGGAGGAGGCGGATGGAGAGCTGCCCCAGGTAGAGGAACCTTCTCCTTACTATAGTCACGGAGGATCACGTTCCATATCTCAATCCAACTTGCCTCATCGCTATTAAAGCACGGAGTTGAACACTCTGAAGCCTTCCCTGGAGCTAGGATGGTGTTTGTGGACAATATTTTTTATTGGCGTGTTTGAAAAGTGAACAGTGCCTCGTGAAGTTAGGTGACTTCTACACCTCTTATGACTACTTTTGGTGGAGTTGAAATGCTATTTTCATTTTGCATGTTTGGCTTGGTGCTTTGTTCAAAGTTAAGTGTTTTCAGAGAAGTATGTTTTGCATGCATTTTTTTACAGTCTAAATTTTGACTGCTGAGAAGTTTCTATTGTACAAAACTTAAGGTAAAAGGTTTTTCTACTGAATCCAGAGTATTCTGAAGATGGAAGCCTGTGTGCAAAATGCTACCAAATGGCAGAAAGCAACCATAAACAGTTCAGTTTTTACTTTCCTTTCTAACATATCAATGCCTAGCAGAAAGTTCAGATTGTCAGTAGTAAATTTAAAGGCAAAAATGCTGATTGTTTCTCCAGTCCAAGAAACCTGACATACTTATACTTGCAACTAAGTGTTAAAAATTACACTCTGCAACTCTATCCTGCTACTATTAGAAATAAAACTCTTTCAGTACAGTGAATGCTTAATGATTATATAAATGTGGGTTTGTCTGCCTGTATGTAACCTGTATTATAGCTACAGAATAAGAAAAGAATTACACAGTGTATATATATATATATATATTTTTTTTTTTTGGACAGGCAGAGTTAGATAGTGAGAGAGACAGAGAGAGAGTTATAGACAGTGAGAGAGAGACAGAGACAAAGGTCTTCCTTCCGTTGGTTCACCCCCCAAATGGCAGCCACGGCTGGCACTGCGCTGATCCGAAGCCAGGAGCCGGGTGCTTCCTCCCGGTCTCCCATGCAGGTGCAGGGACCCAAGTACTTGAGTCATCCTCCACTGCCCTCCCAGGCCACAACAGAGAGCTGGGCTGGAAGAGGAGCAACCGGGACTAGTACCCAGCTCCCCAGCGGGGACTAGAACCCGGGATGCCGGCGCCACTGGCAGAGGATTAGCCAAGTGAGCCATGGCACTGGCCACAGTGTATACCTTTAAAAGGCTTTTTCTTAAAGCTCTTACAAGGGGACAATGGTATTTCAACTAGCTGTCAGCAAGTGATAATACATTCCACCACAAATGTACTCTTGTTCTAGTTTTTAGGCCATATGAAAAAACTGGGTGCTTTAAAGTACGGGATAAGAGAAGCGAATACCACACCTGTGTCATGGAAAAACTGAAGACTGCCTGTTCATTTTTAAAATAATATTCTCAGGTCCTTTGTTTACCCCATTTCACTCAAATATTTTCAAAAGTGCGCTTGAATAAAGTTCATGGAAGGAGCACATGTTGTGGCCCAGCAAGTTAAGCCTCCCCTTGGGACACCTACATCCTGCTTCAGGTTGCCAATTCAAGTCCTGGCTCCTCCATTTCCAATCCAGCTTCCTGTTAACCCACCTTGGAAGCCAGTAGAAGATGGCCTAAGTACCGGAGCAGCTGCCACCCACATGAGACACCCAGATGGAGTTGCTGGCTCCTTGTTTCAAACTGAGTCAGCCTTGGCTATTAGAGGCATTTAGGGAGTGAACCAGTAGACAGACGCGCTCTCTCTCTCTTTCTCCTCCCACCCCTTCCCTGTGCCTGTTACTTTGCTTTTCAAATAAATAACTATCTGTCTTTTTAAAAAAAGTTCAAGGAAGGGCTGGTGCTGTGGTGTAGAGATTTAAGCCGCTGCCTGTAATGCCAGCATCCCATATGAGCGCCTATTCAAGTCCCGCTGCTCCACTTCCAATCCAACTCCCTGCCAATGTGCCTGGGAAAGCAGCAGAGGAAGTCCCAGGACCTTGAGTTGCTGCACCCATGTGGGAGAAGATCCTGGCTCTTGGCTTCCGCCTAACCCAGCCCTGGCCATTGCAGCCATTTGGGAAGTGAACCAGCAGATAGAAGATATCTCTCTCTATATCTTTCTCTCTCTCTGTGTACAAATAAAATTTTTAAAAGTTCATGGAAAATAGAATTAAAATCTTTATTTCTGATGAAAAAAAATCTTGAAATCCCTTCATAGTTTTCCCTAATATGCATTTCCATACATTTTTGAAGGTTACTCATATATTCATATACTGAAAGCTCTACGTACTCAAGATATACTGAATTAAAAGAGTTTAGGGACATGAACCTAACAAGAATTCATAGACCTGAAAGACTGGTATTCTACGGGTCATATGAGTCCCACATGCTTTTTTTTTTTTTAAAGATTTATTTTATTTTTTTGAAAGACAGAATTATAGACAGAGGTAGAGACAGAGAAAAACAGAGAGAAAGAGAGAGAGAGAGAGAGAGGCCTTCCGTCCACTGGTTTACTCCCCAAATGGCCAACTGCAACATCCAGAGCTGGGCCAATCAGAAGTCAGAAATCAGGAGCTTCCTCTGGGTCTCCCTCATGGGTACAGGGGCCCAAGGACTTTGGCTATCCTCCATTGCTTTCCCAGCAGCATTTGCAGGGAGCTGGAATGGAAGTGGAGTAGCCAGGACTTGAATTGGTGCCCACACAGGATGCTGGCACTACAGGCTGGGTCTTTAACCCACTGGGCCACAGCGCTGGCCACATGGGTCTCAGTTTTAACATACCGTACAGTTTTGTCAGCTCCCAGAAAAAAACAACAAAATGAATCCTCATTGGAAAAAGGGAAAGTGAAGATAATTTAGCAGTAAATTTCGGTGAGAATACAACTAACCTCCACAAGTCAATCCAAGACTTATAAAAGGCTCTAACCTTGAGAAAGCTATTTAAAGCCCTCACATCTCAATTTCTTCATCTGTAACATATTATTATGAAGTATCTACCTCAAAGCGTGGTTGTGAGAATTTATTAGTTTTCGATAGATGTACAAATCAAGACTGCTCAGAGAAACAGAAATCTGAAGCAAACAATTTATCAAAGTCTTCAAACAAAATCCAAAATATGTTTACCATCATCCACAAGGGCGTAAGTAAATAACACCCAAAGGAACGACCAATAGAAACTAAGGTATAACCAACCATACCCTGGGTATTCCCCCCTTCTCCACCCCCCCTTCAATAACATTATTTTCTTCTTTCTTGTTGTGTCATATTTGTTAGTATAAAATTAACAGGATATATATTCAGTTGATATGCATTATTGGTTGCTATGGCTTTGTGTGCCTTACCAATTCTACCCAGTGGTTCCTGGGTCAGATGGGGAGTACCTGAGGCCATTGTGCAGCCAGGGAAGCCCACAGATCTCACTGCTAAATTCATGTGTGATTCATCAGACAGGCTTGACGAAAGTTGTGATAGGCACCATTTTTATAGGTGATCTGTTTCTTACAAATGGAATCTGTTGGTCACAACAGGTAATGCTCTCAGTACAGCATTTGTCACATAGCAAATGTTTCATTTGTACCATGATTATTGTAGAAGCATCTTTCTATTATCGGGTTAGTAAACAATACACCCTGAAAAAGTAGATGCTCTACAAAGAGGGAGTCTTTGGAAGTGACACAACAAAAGAAGGAGCAGGCAGTCACAGGATTGCTGCAGAATAGTGACTTAAGTATGTCTAAGAAACAAGAGGTAAAGCAGAGGTCATGTAAAAAAAAAAACCTACATGTTTAACTTTATATGAAAAAAGGAAAAGAACTATATTCCATATTTAACAAAATTTAGATGACTTCAAATCACTTTATATTGTCCAAACAAAAGTGATATTAATAATAAAGAATAGAGTTCCTAGAATATGGAAGCTGGAACCCCAAAATGGTTTGTTCAGCTTGCATAAGTCACAACTGATTGGACGCAGTCCCTGTGGGCATGCCATTTCATCCAGACTGGACGGTTCATTAGTCATAATTACTATAACTGTACAGCAGAGACTGCAGTTTTATCTCATCATACATCTCTGATCAAGCTGCTTCAATTCTGCTTCATCAGCATGTGAAGTTACATTATCGGAGCTTTTTATTTTCGAATCGGTAATTAACACAGATTATGCTTTTATCAAAACATGTATTTGGTCTTCACATTTGGTAGTGAGCGCCCAGATCTGACCACTATTTGACCTCCGATATTACAAAACCACCTAAACAGCATGAATTATCAACTGAATTCCAGAATGTTACAGAGAAAATTAAACAAAGAAAAGAACTGACCTGTGTTAAAAGCATAAGATGATTGCACTTATCTAAATTGAGACTAACCATATTTGCTACAGCTTCTCATTAAACATTAAATCGCACACCAGAAGAACACATCATACATATTTATTGTTTTGCACTGTCACTTTCAAAAGACTCATACCACAATTAGTGTTTCTCTCAAACTATAAGCTACATAAAGGAATTTCCCATGAAGCTTGAAGACAAAGTAATGTAGAAAATTGTTCAAGAAGGTTAAAGAACAGATGGATAATAGATTTCACTGAATGCAAACGCATAACACACTCACATCAGAAAGGAAATGTTGCCAAAACACGGTTCAAATGTAAAATACGGAATGAAATCGGTGTTTCAGAATTTTTTTTTTCCTTCCAACTTCTTTTTGGAGAACAATAGGAGACTAAAAGGCTTATGTCACTATGTTTGCTTCTCACTATTTTCATGTGCAAAGTGTCCCCACTGTGGACTGCATGAACAATCACGGTCGACAGTTACATGCAGGCACTGAGGCTGCAAAAATCCCAGAGTAATTAGTGTTGTCTGAATGCAATGACATCTGTGTTCTCGTGGTTCTTGAGACATGTCAGGCCAGTAATATGTATATGAAAAAATATGACAAGCACTGCCGCAAATGCCCTTCTGAAAGGTCTTACACTTGAGGGAAACGCTCAAGAAATAACATGTGTCATCTTCTTTTTGTAAGCAATATATTTCAGATTAAAAGAGCTAAAAAGATCCTTGGAGTCATTCGTTCTTTTTGTAACTGTAAAGCATTTGTTTAGGATACAGCATTGTGGTCTGAAAAAATTTTTCCCTAACTTTGGTTCTTTTTAAAACTTTTATTAGACATGTGATTCCCTGCAGTGCCATGTATGTGACTATCCCTGTAAGTGACAAAATGGAGGGCATATCAACAATACTCCTTGATTTATTTATATTTTCATTTAAAAATCATCTCTTAGTACTGCACATAAAATAGCTAAGAATTTGTGGTTAAATGCCTTAGGATTATGCTTGCACTTTTCTAATAACAGAGACTGTCAAGTAGATGGCATTCCAAAGGCTTTGTTTTTAGGACACCCAGTGCTTTTGCTTACTAGTGCCTATTGCTGAGCCCTCTCTCTGGGCTGTAGCAGTATGTTTGAGCATGCACTTGCTCCAAGAAAGACATTAGTCATCATTAACAGAAGCACTGACACCAAATCTAAGTGCCTTTCCACAATGACCAAGTGGCAATCATCTTTCTCTTATACTGTCACTGCTGATTAGGATTCTCTTTCATGAAAATTTAATTTGTCCCCCTTTCTACAGCTTTTTTTTTTTCATTCCTAAAAAAAAAAACTACCAACATATTCAGGAAAGGCTACAAATGAAGCTAGATAAGCTCTACCTATAATTAACAATATAGATGCTGCAAGATTTCCAATTAAATCTCTTACATAATCCAATAGAAAATCATAGATTAAGTCAATAATTAATAAACCACAGGAAAAACAAAACAATGATTTTAAAAAAGAACCTTGTTTTAAGAATCTGTAAGTCCCAAATGGTAACTAATTGAAGGTATCTGTATAAGACTTCCCTAAATATCAATTAAATAATCCCAAAGTTTCTTTAAAACAAAAACAGAAACACCTCAATAGTAGCCACATTTCACTCGATTTCAAAACTTGTATTCATGTCACTGCAAACTTAAGAATATTTTTAAGTACCTTTACCTTCCGTGCAAATTAACCAGTGAGTTCAACCTTTTTAAAGGAATTTTTGGTTGCAATGAACAAATGAAAATGATTCATGTAGCCACAGCCAGATGATTCCACAGACTTAAACTATGGTTCTGTACAATATCACAGTGTTAAACAAGATATCACAACGATAAGTTATTTAAGGAAGTTTTAAAAAACATTTACTTTTCTGCTTTACTTCAATTTGTTTAAAGTTTTTTAAAAAAATGTAAGCATGTGATAGTTTGCAAGGATCCTGGTACAACCCAAACTCCCACTTGTAGTTGTAAATATTACCTTCCCTTCATTTTACTTATACATTGTAACAAAATAAAGATTGGTATAGATTTTAAAATACCTCAAATTATTTTATATCCCTTTTAGAACACATCTACTTTTAGTCAAAACCTACTATACTCTTTGAGTTTATGTGAACATCAACTGTATCTTCCTTAACGTAACTATCTACACGAAATCCTTTTAAAGAAAAACTAAGCCTTTCTTTTTAAATACAGAAGCAACCATAATTCATCAAACTTTAATCATTAAATGATCCCTCTATTCATAACTATTGTACTTTGAAAAACACTATAAGATAAATTTGAAGCTCAAATAACAACTGCTTAGTTGCACTTACAAATGGCTCAAGGTTTTTTCTATTTAAAACTTATCTGCCGTTACAACATTTAAGAGAAGATCAGGAATTTACATAGGTTCTGAGAGACAATTTCTCACGACTCCAATTTTATAACAGGGATATATCACTGATCAAATAAGAAGCTAGTCTGAAATAAGAGCTAAACTCTACCCTAAAAACTACCTTAATTATCTTTTCAGAGTGCTTACAAATCATGGGCTCATTTCTGTCTTTATTTAACTAAGTAAATAGACTTGTTAAATTCTCAAATACTTAACAAGTATATTCTGACTTTCAGAGTTGAACAGGCATAACCAAATCACAACTTCTGAGAGCTACAAACTAATTACCGACTCCAATGCTAGAACCAGACCATGTTCAAGGAGGGAAGTTTAGCTCTGGAACTTCCACCCCTCAACCTAAACCTCCAAGTCACTTGTCAGTTAAAGGTTGGGCGATTTATTGACCGCCTCTGGATGCGTACTGTCAGTGCTGAAGGAAATATGAGGGAGGGTTGTCGCTACTGTTCTGGAGCTCATTGATAATGACATACCTGCCTCTGTCACCCATTACCCATACTACAAACTACTTAGACCTAACTGAAAAATCAATAGCCTACTTGCACTGGTTCCTGTGGCTGCCTCCTTTGATTGTCAGCTCCTGTCTAGGGTCAGCACTTACATGAAAGGGGCTGTGACTGCCCGATGCTTTCAGGACAACCTAACGATATGAAACTAGCCAACAGAACAGTAAATTCTGTCTCCCTGCCCTCCTCATCAATTAGGCTTTGACTAGGCTTGCCTGTAGAAACCTGACCTTTTAAGTTTAGGTGAATATGGACTAGCTGAACACACCATTGCCCTCAGCACTGAGCCAGGAAATCTACTGACAGGTTAAACAAAACAGAAGGTTGTAACTGTCATAATTTGCATTGCACTTTCACGCCAACAAGGGTGTTATCAGTAGGGGCAAGCCCTGGAACACACAACTCCAGCACCCTTAAGCCACGCTACTCATAAATTTTCAAGTGAAGTGAGATAAAACATAAATTCACGAATAGCAACGCATTTCTCATCTCTCAGTCTTTTAGATTCGCACTTTGCAAACCCACAGTGTCCATCAACAACTCTCAGTGGTCACCTGGCACTCCTCGGCATTAATGAGGGACTTTAAATGAACATAACATAGAAGTAAAAATAACTCAATGATGCCAACTTGAAGCTATTTTGGAGAGAATTTATAATATAGCAGATAGACTGATTGAACTATATCTGAAAATGGGAACAATTAGATCTCAATACGTTATCTTTCCTTGCCTCACTTCCCTCCTTCCAAAAATATCCACAAGCTTAGACAAATAATAAGTTATCGCATAAGTGAAAGGAGGTGTTGAAATTATTTCCTACCATGCTACTCTGGTACAGCATCTTTTACAGTTTGAGGGAAAACTAAGAACATCTGTAAAATAAAAGATGTTAACACTTTTATGCTTGTCAGATCTTCTGTTGAAAACAAGTGAAAAGCATGAGAAAGTAGTATAAAACTTTCCTTTCTCTAGTGACTCATGTTTTGAGAACCATTTCCCTGCCTGGATCTATCTTTTAACACAACATGAACTTGGTAATATCATAGTTGCTTAGAGCCATGTCATTTCTCTAAGGAGAAGGCTAACCACTTCTTTTTTATTTAATTGTAAACCTGAACTTTCTTTGGCTTCAAGAGCTAATATTACAGAATATCCAATCTTAATGAAAAAGTCCAAAAAAAGTGAAAGTCCATTCAATATTTTAGGGGGGAAAACACTTGCTAATTTTGTTTAAGCCTTTAAACACATAATATTTTCTTATATTTACAAGGATGTACATCATGTTCCAAAAAAGGTTTTATCAACGGACTCTTATTGATTGGTAATTAGTATACTCTTAGAATTTCTTCAAGTTTGGTATTTCATTGTCCCTCAGAACTGTCTCTATAGTGTGTGAATTTTTCCTTAGGTCTGAAATATTGTAGGCTTTTTCTTGTTTATGATATTTTTCCACATTAAAAATCCCTCATACGCCTACTTTAGAGCAGCACTGAAAGTCTAAACTTTTGCAGAAAAATTTCTGATGGAAATAAAGTAGCAAAGATGTAAATAACAACTTTAGTCAAGCTATGGTAAAAAATTTTACTTATGGTAAAACAGAATTTTTAGATTTGTGTTGCAATATGAGATAAAAGACATCACCTAGTGCAAATCCCTCATTTAACAACTGAGAAAATAACCGGTACAGACAATGACTTCTTTAAGGTCATCCACATAGCCAAGTCAGGACAAAAATTCAGGGTTTTTGTTTCTTAGACTGATGTTCTCTGTGGTTACTCTCATACTGTCTCCTTTTACTTTATCCATCCAAGTAAGCTACATGAGAGTGACAACTTCACGTAATTTTAAAAAATACACATATTTCTATTATTATTTTTGATTGATATTATTAAAGTTTTGACTAACTTGAAGAAAAAAATTAAACAATTTTTACAGCATTTTACCAAAATGTTACTATGTAACAATTCATTATTAGGAATAGAAGACCTAATAAGGTATGGTTGGAACTCTTTACTGATCTAATATGATGATTAACTATGCATCTGGTAGCCTTTCGGCTCTTTTGTGTATACCTAACTGATAGCAAAGTGAAAGGGCATGGATAGTGTCTGGTCCCAGTAAGCAAATCATTTGGAAACAGTCATAGCCATAGATCAAAGATTTTTCCACTCTATCTAGATTGATTTAAACCTACTAACTTCAGATTTCGTCTACAGACAAAACCAGTCAGAAAATAAGAGAATGACTCTGTAGAATCCAAAGATAATAAGGGAAGATAGAAAGGAAAAATTCAGAAAAGCAGCAGACTGGCAGAATCTTGATATCCATAGGCCAAGACAGCTGTTTTGTATCCAAGCGTTATTTCAGATGGTTAAAGGAAAACTTTCCATTCCTTAGATCATCAAATGTTATTTCATTTATACTGCACAGATGTCTTCTATGCATAGATTACAGCCAATAAAGGGATTTTTTGGTTGTTGTTTAACCACTACAAGAAATCAGAGAAAACTTCTCTTCACATCATATTTACTCTAATTCACAAAATTTGAAGGCAAGAACAAGCCAGAGCTTTAAAATTTCTATTAAAAATAACACAACATGCACTAAAAATTTCCTATAATCTTAGAAAAGATTGACGCCAAGTTACCACTGTTAATGATAAAATGGATGAAGTACTGTAGAGACAATATATTTTAAAATAAACTACGATGTTTTAAATGGCTAGATTTCCTAAAGTACAACAAAAATCTATCTGCATAATATGCTTAACTGATAATTTTTAAAACAGGTCCATAAAATGTCTCATATGACCTGAAAGAAATATAGAACATATGCCAAGTCTTAGATTCTGAACTCAGTATATCTCAGGACGGGCTTAATCGACATTGCTTATCTCACTCATCTGTTTCATCAACGTCTGGCACTGATTAAGAGAGAGTGAAAGAGAAGTGAGGATGCCTCAAAGATCCCACGAAATACATATACATGTATATGTACACACACACACACACACACAGGAGTCTGCTTCTTAAACAATGGTATCACACATTCCTTACACAATAAAATCAGCTTCACATTTTTGGTGGCATTAAATTTAACATTGACTAATCCTGGTTTTCCTGTCCATCACTGGTTCTCTAGGTAGAAGAGACACAAAGAATAATCCACATAGTAAATAATCATTGCTTAACTACTGAATGTATGTACCCTTTCACCTTAAGATAATAGTGAAAGGCAAAGTTATTTAGCAAGTAAAATCTAGTGTGTACCATATAGTACATCAATAAGTTCAAATTGTAACTAAAAAGAAAAAAATAAATAAAAGGAAGGGACAAGGAAAGACAAGAAGAGTATCTTCTGGGGCCGGCAACGTAACACAGTGGGCTACACTGCTGCTTGGGATGACTGCATCCCTTACTGTAGTGCCTCGATGGAGTCTCTGCTGTGGTGGGCTTCGGAGCCCACTTCCTGCTAATGCACCTGAGAGGCAGGGCATGTTGTCTACAGTACTTGTGTTCTTGCCACCCATGTGGGAGACCCAGATTGAGTTCCTGGTTCTGAGCTTCAGTCTGGCCTAGCCCTGTCCGTTGTGGGTATTTGGGAAGCGAACCAGAGGATGGAAGAAATTAATTCGCGTGCGTGCGCTCTCTCTCTGCTTTTCAAATAATAAAAAAAAAAGAATCTTATGCTAATGTTTCAGAACAACTGCTTACCTATATAGGAAATAAAAAAAGTAACTGCTGCCAACTCAAAAATGTGAATGCTAAAAAGGAGAAAAAACTAAATGACTTATGGGTTACACCAAACTGACATAAAACAACATAGTGAGAGTGGAGCAAGCACAATGAAACACCTTCTGAAAAGTTCTTGCTGAATTAACTCAGAATTTCTTAACATTTCACATCTTAGCTCAACAATACAATGGAATTTATGTTTCAGTCAGGCTCAAAGCTGCTTGCTTCGATTTTCCATATTCTATCATTGTACATTTTGGTGAGATCAAATTATATATGGCTTAATATAGTACTTATTTATATAGTTGTTATTCAACTCAAGAAAAAACCTCACATGTATCATATCCTCAACTTTCTCATCCTACTGAACAATCTAAGAATTATAAAAGTGTAGCATGCACAAATACCACTATTCAGATATACTGTAGTATCCTAAGTAATCCACACAAGCTTAAAAGGCCCACAAAACAATACTCACCAAAAGTACATAAAAACATTTTTCAATACAGTTTGATAGGCCTACTATTCAAAGTTACAGCTGTTGCTTTCACCTGACATAACATTATCAAGTTCAAACTGTTTAAATGAGAACTATACTCTTAGGTTATCAAAGACATTAAGTTTTTTGTTTGTTTGTTTTTTGTTTTTTTTTTTTTTAAGATATCTGATGGTAGGGGAGTATTTTCCACAACATGCCTGGCAATTTAAAATTAACAGGCACTACAGTGAACAGTTCAAGGTAAACATTCAACAATTGGTTAGTATAGATTGATTCCAGAATAACCATTATCAATAGCTTACAAGCAACCTCTATGATGTGTCGAAGTTTTAGAAAATTAGATCATTTGATATGATAAAAAAAAATGTAGACTTACTTTTAATATAATGTAAACAGTATAATCTTGACAGGTCTGACAGTTTGTATATATGTTTAAATATAACTATTTCAAGAAAATGTTATCAGCAAACATGCTAACAAATTGTGTTTGTGTTATTTACTTTCTGTTTTTACTGGAACACTTTTTAAATTCAGGGAATTGAATACTGCTTCATTTCTCCATTTGTATTTTGACCAAAAAAGATAATGTTCTTTTAAAAAAAAAATCAAGCATTTTTATAATTATCTCAAATAATTAGATAGAAGGACTAAAAATCAGCAACCACAATGATATTTCAGAATTCAGTTCTTGGTCCTTTGTTTTCTAAAATGTATAAATCCTTCAAAGAGGAATTTATTAAAGCAAATAACCTAATAATTTTTTAATGCTTCTAAAATGTTTCCTGGAAAGCAGATAATATAATCTAAAATCCGGGTTCTCCCTGGTGAAGATTACTGAAATGCTATATATTATTTCCACAGATAATAAAATAATAGATACCTTTTAAGTCTCACTAATCTGATAAAGTAAAAAATGCACTGAAGTTTAACTTAGTAAACACATTTCTAAGTAAAGATCAGCACAAAATAAAACAGTTTAAGGATTCTGTATTCTCTAGAAACATAAACAGGATTATAACTGTCAGATGTACAGAAGCAATGACTTCAGCCATTAGTTTGGTTTTGCTTCTGAAAAACACAACATGAACTACTACTGAATCATTTCTTTGCAAATCCATACGCTCCCTGTAGCAGTTCAAGCTTCATCAGCAGTGCAGGAATGTATAAAAATGACAGGCAAAGGGCATTAGTTTTCTTTTTTCTCCCATACTGTTTTCCTATAAATGAAGCCAGGGTTCCTTCTCGAAGCACTGAGCTAAGGCTGTTTAAGTCAATGCTGAAGGAAAATATAACTGAATTCTCCTTGCAAGAAAGTATTACAATTGGATTATTTACAAGACATTTTTTGAGAAAATCAAGTACTGTATTATCTCAGAATGAAACATAAGGTTAGCATTCTAGCTTAATGGCCCATTATTTTCAACTAGGAAGATTTTTCAATTTTTAAAGTATTCTTTCAACTCATCACCTTATCTTAGCACCAGAGTACCCCTTCCTGCTTCCAATTTTAAACACAAAAGTCCCCCAAATTAAAATATACCAATTTTCTTTTGAAAATACATTTGTATAAATATTTAAATGTCCAAGCTTCAGTACTCATTAGGGTTTCAGGGAAGGAGGAAATTCAATTAATTATTAAAAGTTTATTTAATCATGATCAACTAAAAATAGGATGCAATGAGGCATCTGCCTATTTTTCTAGACCTTAAACATTTCACATTTCTCAAAAACTAGTACAGTGATTGATAAAACCTGGCTCAGGTTTGTTTTTTAAGAATCTGGAAATTCTGAGGCTGTAGTTTTAAAGATACACATATTTTGGTTTATGTGAAATCAGAACGTGCCCACCTCTCGTAGGTCGTGTACCTCCTTACAGAACCTGCCTGAGGGGATGACGGAAAGGGTAGAGCCTACAGCAGTCCCAAGGGCATGGACTACCCCCAGGCCAACACAAAGACCCCAGATCCCACCCTCAAAGTCCTCCTTCCCTTTTTAGGAATGCCTCGCGGCCAGCCCAACACCACAGCTCTGGGCAGAAGCCTGCTGATGTTGGCGCTGCCTAAACCAAACAAACAAGATGTTTAACAGTCAAATAAAATGTCCCGCGGCCTCCCTAATGAATTTGTCAAGGACCATCAGATTCTGCTCCCCCTCCTTTGCCTCATTAACTCAAGTATGATGAGCCGGATTATAACAAGAGAATACAGATCAATCGGTCTGAAGACCCGAAGTGGCTTTTAGCCTCTCGAGTTTCTTTCTCTCCCTGGGTCTCCTTTAATAGAAGACGGTATCTCCTGCAGAAGGAGCTGCCACTTCGTTTTAATACACCATCAAGGAGCTGCTGATGGACTTCTACACTAACATACATAAAAGCGGAAGTGACAGGGGCTCTTCAATTACGGCCTCCTCGGACGCCGTTTCCCGCTTCAATTATTCAAGCCGAGGAAGAGCGGCTCGGCGCGCACAGCTGAAGCCGCGCCGAGCGCCGAGCGCCGAGCGCCGCGGCCGCCCCTGCCGTGGGGGGAGGGGAAGGGCGCCGGCGACGGGGGGCATTATTTGCTGGAAGTGTTTAAGTTTATTGCTCGAATGATGTTTCTAATTAGTACCACGACCATAAATTAAAGTCGCCTTTGTTTAACTGATTTATTATTTACTAGAGCATCTACCTCAGACAGGGTAAATTGGTAATGAATTGTTTTTAAATCAAAACATTTGTAACGTTTTATCATCCTTCAGCCTCTGTAGGTAACAGTGGAGAACCGCAGGACCAGGGCGCGACGCAACCTGGCGGCGCGCGACCGGGCCGGGAGCAGAGGAGCGGCGGCCGCGCGGCGGTGGCGAGCGGGAGTCCGCGCGACCCCACCCGAGGGCGGAGGCCGCGGGCGGACTGACCGCGCCGGCGGCGCCCCGAGGGCGGCGGCGAACACTCGCGCCAGGGCGTCGCGGCCCAGGCCGGCCACGCGCGAGTCAGAGGCGACGACGGAGCGGCCGCCCCGAGGGCCGGGCAGGGCGAGCTCCGCGCGCTCTAGCCCGCCAGAGTCTCCGCCCAGGAACTGCCCCCGCGAGCGGCAGCTTCGGGTCCGCGCCCCGCCGCTCTCACGACGCCCGGCGGCCGAGCGCCTCTCCCGCCTGGCAGGGCCGCCCCGGCGGGGAGCAGTGCGGGCGCCCGCACGCGCCAGGCCCAGGGCGCCGCTCTCTGCGCGCTCCGGGGCGCGGGCTGCTTCCCCCAGCGAGGCTGGGCCCGCGGCCGCCCCAGGCTCCAGCACTACGGAGCAGCTGACGACAGCTCGGTGCCAGAGTTTCGCGTACGCGCACTTCCGACTTGTTCCTCTTAATTTCTCGCCGCTGAAGATAGAGTCTAAGCAATAAATCCGACTCTCCCCGCCCCCCCCCCCGCAGGTATTTAGGAAGGGGCTATGGCAAGCAGAGGAGGGGTGTGACAAGCCGCCCGCGGTCCGCATCCGCTCCACAGAGGTGAGAAAGAACCAAGAGGTCCGAGTGTCCCACAGCAAGGAGATGGAAAGAAATTAACTTTTCCTGTGCAACGAATTCAGATTCACCTGATCGGCTTTTAAGAGGGAACGCAAGCCTTTCCCAAAGGGTTTTTTTTGCAAAACGAAGTCCTGACCCAAGCGCCTTTTTAGATGTTCATCACACAACCCAGGTCTGGAGTAAAACCTTCCAAATCAAACTAAACATAATCCCATTTACCTGAGTGTATTTAAAACGATGTAAACTCCTGACACCTTAGGTTCAAGTATAACTTCTCAATATTAACCAAACTGGAAAGAGTGTTGTAGCCAAGAAAGACGGCAATGGGTGCAGCTTGTTACACTAAAGGCACACGCACAGGTTTCACTGAAACGCCAGGAAAGGAGTGAAGCCATCTGTGTAATCAATAACAGGGTAGTGATAGGTTTGTAGCAGTGAAGTCTTTTAAAAGCAAGAGTCAATTGTGAAAATAAAATCATTTTACAAAAGAAACTCTTTACTGTCTTAGAAAATATTGGAAATCCGATTTGCAACATTAAGATATCAAGAAAACTTTAATTCAAGTTCGCGTTTACTTTCCTTCATTTTCATTTAGTTTGAAACAATTTTAGTAAATTATTTTAATTTAAAAGTGTCCTACTAAATTTTACCAGTTATAAATTTGCACCATTTCTCACAACTTAGACATTTACTCTCTCAAAAACTGCTTAGCTCTTGTAATGATAAAATAGTGGCATGAAGTATGTCTGAATTTTAATTATGAAATAATTATCAAACAAGGTGCTGGGGCCAGTTTTGGCCCTGCCTTGTTTTTCGACAGCATATGGAAATTGCTAAAAAGAGATTTATGGTTATAAACCCTCACCCCATATACCACTCCATCCCCCACTGGTGCACATATACAGCAATCACTGACTCTGCAACAATAGGAAGGCAGAGGAGAAGTGGAGAAGAAGACTTTACAGGAGGAAAACACCTAGAAAAATTAGGTCCTTTCCCAGATTCCTCCTTCTTCCTCCCGCTTGCCTTCAAGCCAAATACATTTTGTTAAAGAGTTTGCATCTTCTGCACAATGTTCAGAATTTTTTTTTAAAAAAAGTGATCCTTCCTGAACCACTGCTAGTCTCGACGGTTATTCCAGCCATCTGCAGGAGAGTCTCTTCCACAGAGTCTCTCTTTCTTGCAACTGATAAGAAAGGAGGATCAAGAAGGGGCTGAGAAATGTGCGAGAGCATTTGACTTCTATCTCCCCTATTTTCTTACTTCTCTCTGTGCCCCCTTTCTTTATCAAGTGCACTGGTGGCTGCTACCGTTCGCCAAGCGTGCCTGTCTTCTCTCTCGGATTGGCTACAGCACTGACAGCTCGGATAGGGATTGTAGGAACTGAAGCTCCTCCCCCCTCATGATGGCCCTGGGACCATTCATAAACTAAATAACTCCAGGAAACAGCAAGGCAGAGAGGGAGAGGGAGAGGGGGGAGAGAGAGGGAGAGAGAGACACTAGAGAGGGAGAGAGAAGGGGGGGAGACAGAGAGAGACAGAGATCAGATCTGAAGGGAGGAGGGAGAGACGACTCAGAAAGTGGAATCTGCACAAGCAACCTAGAGGAGGAGGAGAAAAATCCCGAATCCTTATAACGGCACCCCAGATGCAACGCAAGCAACGACTCCGTCGCACTGAAATAGATGTTGTGCGGGCCAAAAGTATAAATTACGAAGCAGAAATGAATATCAAACAACTTCCAGCGGTTTGCACCTAGAGAAAGACAAGAAGAGCCCACTGCAAACAAACCAACCTAAACAACGCCTCCAGTCGGAAAAGAGGGAAACCGCGACAACACGACCCCCGGAGCAGAGACGAGACCAACACGCGGAGACCGCGGGCGTCTGCAAACGTCCGCGCGCGCCGCCCGAGTTGCGCTTCGCCGCTGGCCGGACATTAATTACATCCTTCACCTTGCATTTGGGGGAGGGTGAGGAGGAAGGCACTCACCTACCCTGACCGGAGAAGTCCTATCAGCGTCGGGGAGAAGTTTAAGAATGAACCACTGAATGTTTCGCTTTTATTTTTAAATTTTCTCTAGCACTTAAGAGACCTCATTTCCAGATATCTGGGCCATCTCGGCTGCAGACATCTAAACCTAACCTCTCGGTAACCTGAATTTTTCTTTCAGGCACCCACTCCCAGCGGCCCCCCTCGCAACAGCACGAGGTCATTTTATTTTACATATCAACGAAAAACAAAACCAGTCCCAGCAGGGCCTTTTCTTTAAAAAAAAATTTTTTTTTCCTTTATTTTTTTTTTTCTTCTAATTTTCTGCCGGAAGACCCAAAGAGGTTTCGAAAAAGGGAAAGGAAAGAGCCAGCCGGCTGTGGCCGCAGCCGGTCAGCCCAGGTGGACAGCAGAGTGCAAGTGGGGCTGCAGGGGGAGCGCACCGCCTCTTTGGAAAGCCGCAGGGCCACCACCAGTGCCTGAGCCTTGGATCCCTCAACGTACTGCGAGACGCCGGTGTACAGCCCGGACCTGTGCCCCAACATGATCGCCGCGCAGGCCAAGCTGGTCTACCAGCTCAATAAATACTACACCGAGCGCTGCCAGGCGCGCAAGGCGGCCATCGCCAAGACCATCCGCGAGGTCTGCAAGGTGGTCTCGGACGTGCTGAAGGAAGTGGAGGTGCAGGAGCCGCGCTTCATCAGCTCGCTGAGCGAGATCGATGCGCGCTACGAGGGGCTCGAGGTCATCTCGCCCACGGAGTTCGAGGTGGTGCTCTACCTCAACCAGATGGGCGTCTTCAACTTCGTGGACGACGGCTCGCTGCCTGGCTGCGCCGTGCTCAAGTTGAGCGACGGGCGCAAGCGGAGCATGTCCCTCTGGGTCGAGTTCATCACGGCGTCCGGCTACCTCTCTGCGCGCAAGATCCGCTCGCGCTTCCAAACGCTGGTGGCCCAGGCGGTGGACAAGTGCAGCTACCGGGACGTGGTCAAGATGATCGCGGACACCAGCGAGGTCAAGCTGCGCATCCGCGAGCGCTACGTGGTGCAGATCACGCCGGCGTTCAAGTGCACCGGGATCTGGCCTCGCAGCGCGGCGCAGTGGCCCATGCCTCACATCCCCTGGCCTGGCCCCAACCGTGTGGCCGAGGTCAAGGCCGAAGGGTTCAACTTGCTGTCCAAGGAGTGCTACTCGCTGACCGGCAAGCAGAGCTCGGCAGAGAGCGACGCCTGGGTGCTGCAGTTCGGGGAGGCGGAGAACCGGCTGCTGATGGGCGGCTGCCGGAACAAGTGTCTGTCGGTGCTGAAGACGCTGCGGGACCGCCACCTGGAGCTGCCGGGCCAGCCGCTCAACAACTACCACATGAAGACGCTGCTGCTGTATGAGTGCGAGAAGCACCCGCGGGAAACGGACTGGGACGAGGCGTGCCTGGGCGACCGGCTCAACGGTATCCTCCTGCAGCTCATCTCCTGCCTGCAGTGCCGCCGCTGCCCCCACTACTTTCTGCCCAACCTCGACCTCTTCCAGGGCAAGCCCCACTCGGCCCTGGAGAGCGCTGCCAAGCAGACCTGGAGGTTGGCCAGGGAAATTCTCACCAATCCCAAAAGCCTGGACAAGCTATAGGGTGCTGGGGACCGCTTGAAAAGCGACGCAAACGGGCGTGCTCTCTCCTACCCACGGCACACAACTACTCAGCAACCGACAGAGCAAACTCCGGACTCTAACTTTTATGTAAGTCACCTGAAAGAACCCGGAATCCGCGAAGACCTCCGTCAATTACGAAGAGAGCAGACCAACGACCCCCCCACCCATCACATTCTTGCACAAAGTGATCGTTTTCTTCCAAACAATGTGAATTTAAAAGGTCACACAAAAGAAGCAATCGGTCTTTGCCACCACAAAATGAAACCCAAGGTACATTTTCAAATCAATGTATAGTAGCTTCCCCGTTCCTTCTTTTACCCCATTCTCTCTCTCTCTCTCTCTCTCTCTGGCTATCGCTAACTCATTTTGTTTTTGGTTGCCTGAATGTTGTCACCAAGTGAAAAATTTATTTAACTATATGTAAAAATTTCTCTTTTAAAAAAAGTTTTACTGATGTTAAATGTATCTCAGTGCCAATGTCAGATGTGTCCCTCCCTCTCTTGCACCTTTACCCTCACCCGAAGCCGTCTTGTTGAAAACAGTAATAAAAATATGACTTTGCATTGTAATTGTTTGTGGATTGTTCTTAAATAAAGACAGGTAAAATCAGTTTGCAATGTAAAGATGTGAAACTAAAGTAAGAGGTTTCCATCTGAACTCTTCATTTGCAAAATTTAAAAGACAGCACATGCAAAATTCACTCTACAAGTTCCCATTAAAAACACTACATAGAAAATAAAGATTTCATGCAACTAAAATATTTATTTATTCTGTAGATTTCTAAGATTAAAAGTAACATTTCACCCAAGAAGAAAGAAAACAGTATGGAAAAACAGATTTGATCCTAATCTTTATAAAAGAAATAAAAAAAGCTTGTTCACATAAAAATTAAGAGCTTTGCTTTCTTATGCCATAATTTAAAAAATCCAAGCTGAGTTTGAAATACAGAGGAAATACTTGTGCATCTTTTCTGCATAGTTAAGGAAGGCAGTGGATACTTTTCCTTCAACAATCTACTCTCTTCAAGCTTTAAGTAACAGAAATTTGAAATTAACCACACCAAAAAAGAATAAAATGATTACAGCAATATTCTTCTCCCCCAGCAAATGGTAATTTGAACTCATATTTATAAATCATGTTTTAAAATGACTTAGTTAGCAATGCCTTATGATCACTATTATCAAATTTCAAGAATTGTTCTGAAATTTTATATGCAATTCAAACAAAAAAGTTAATACCATTTTTATAATCAAAGAAAAATTATTGTCCTAAGACTATCAAACAGAAAAAGTACCTTCCCTCTTCTCCTCTTCTCTTTACTTTCCTTGGGCAATGATATAATACACTCATTTTAAAATTTCAACTTTAATGAAGGTTTCTTTTTAATGCAAGGAAATAACTGCTTAGAAAGAAATAATTAGTAAAACTGAAAGTGTCCCAAAGGAATTGATTTGTCTTCTTTATGTTGGAGGTAACTACATACTCCATTAGTTATGCTAATTGGAGGCACAGGTACATAGTATACTAGACACTTTAATATTTAAAATTTATTCTTTGCATTGCCTAGTTTCTGACTATCTATAAATGAGAGATGTAGAGAAAAATGTTCTATGAAGCATTTTTAAAGATCGGAGGAACAAGTTTATTGGTGGGGGTGCAGTATGGAGGGATGAGCAGCAGGCTACCAGGGAAGGAAGAGAATGGAGGAAGTGCCTCCCAGTCTCCAGCCTATTTCACTTCAGAGAACAGGTTAAGTTCTAAGATGCTCAGGTAAACATTCGCTGATAAAAACAATTCCATGTTAACCATATAAACTTTGATTTTATCAGTTCTGCAGTCATCTCTACCCTTTCAAACTATTTATATCTATTTTTCTAGTCTCTCTGTAGATGTAGAACAAACTCACCATAAAACATAATACTAAGTGGTTGAGACAAACTCACTATTTTCTTAAAATAATAAGAACAAATTTATTCTCTGGATAAAAAGCTGAATTTTCAGAATATTATCAAAGCAAAGAGTAGGCATTTATACTGCATGAAAATATTTTTAAGGACACAGTATTTAGTTAGAAAGATAAAAATGACCATTTTTTATTCACAAAAGTATTTACAACACTGCACACATACGTCTCTCGAATTATTTCAAGCAAAAAGTTTTTTTTAAGCCCAGACAAGAAAAAACAAAAACACCTCCAATTCAGCATTTTTTACTCCTTCCTATTTAGTGCAATTATCAAAGGAAAAAAGGGAAGGATGAAAAACACTGCAGCAAGACAAATGTCCTCATTTACAAAATACTGTAAATAACCGATGTCTATAGGAAATCAAAAATTCTTCCAATAGTTGGCTGAAAATTTTTAAAATATAAATTGGCAGGAGTTTTGATTTCTGAAATACTAGGCAGGTTGCAGAGGTACAAGACAAATTCCATGATTCGGCTAAAAGATCTCCCTATTTCCCAAGCAACAGGGAAGATGATTAATTTAATGATGCTGCACAGAATAACAGAGAAACAAAAGTTACCATTTCTCTCAAAGGAGCAAATATCTTCAAGGAACCAATATCAAAGACTGGTAGAGGTTTTGATTTTGAAAAGAATTCATTAGGCACCTTTAAATTAAATCTAATGTTTAGATTTTAAACAATGTGTATCCAGAAGTGTAATAGAATATTCTGAATTACATCTCAACCTCCCTTAAATTCACAAACTATCAGAATAAACAGAGTTGATGTAATTTTGGTAACATCCCTTCCCTAATAAAATTAAAACATATACTCGGGCATTTCAGCCATGTAAAAAAGTAGAAAGATATTCTAATTTTCAGAATTAAAGTTTTCTCTCCATGGTGTTGACTGACTTATCACGTTCAAAACAGCCTTTCTGTCACACAAAATCTACCCACGTTCTGTTCTCAGAAAGGTACCAATATTCAAATAAAGTACTAAAAACATGCATAAGACAAGAAATAATTTGTCTGGAAAGTTTTAAATTATAACATTTTCATGAAGAACAACCTTGAAATACTTCTAAATCATTAAAGTCTAATAATTCACTTATGATTATAAAACCAAAGAACCTACTACCAATAAACTCGGAATGTGTATGCATATGTATACACCAATATACACTATCAACCTGTAAGACAAATTATTCCATTATTTCAAACCACATCTCTTCCCACAGATTGCTTGTTTTGCTCCTTTTAAAAGAAACTGTTTCCTCGAGAGCAAATTCCACCATTCACTTTCATGAAATAAACCTAATTTTGACTTTATGACTATATTAAGAAACACAAATGCTTCTTAGTAAAAGTAAAGTTGCCAAGGTCTGAAAAGCAATCAGGAATACATTTTAAAGGGGAAATTACATTTTCATTTAATAATAGGAAATTATGCAGTGCCTTGTAAAATCTACGATAGGTAATGGGAAACAGAGGTATCTCATACACACACACACAAAACATGCGTGCATGCATGACAGAGTAGTAAGTCATGGGGACAAAGCAAGGAGAATGATATATTGGTATTATATCCAGAAAACATAAAGGCTAAACAAAATAATTCCACTCTCAATCTCCCTGAATTTTGTAGCTTAATTCACCCTGGACCCTTTGAGGCAAAATATATTTACAGATGATGTTTCCTGAGGTTCCACCCCCACCCCCAATGAGCTAATGATAAATGCAATTAAGTGGAAATTGCTTTTGAATCTACATGAACTTCAATAATCTAACTAGCTGGATAGGGAAATCATAAGCTAAAAAAGATAACTACCTTGCATACAAGCAGAAGCAATTCCGCAAGAAATTCAAATTGAACGCTGTGGGATTTTAACAAAGCCAGTCTTACACAACCACGACCCACCACCCTATCATAAGAACAAAATGAAACCCCCTCCCCATCTTCTCACCTTGGGGTCGATTTTCTTGAAGCTAGGATCCTCTTCATCCACCTCAAAATAGAGTTCAGAGGAGGTGACAGAAAGAGTGCCCTGGACTACAACAGAGGGGGCCACCAGCTGAGCTGGTGTGCTCAGGCTGACAGGACCTGCCAAAACGGAAAGGACAACCCATGTCAACTGAAGGCACATATTTCAGAACACCAAATTTGACCAGAAATCTTATTTTCTAGCTCTTACTTCGAATACCAGATTGCCTGCTAACTTCTGTACTTACAGATTCCATCTACTCATATCTCCTTTGAAAATGCAATCAGGATTCACATGCTGGGAGATTTACAACAGGCGGTTAATGATAATGGTAAACTAGGATGCAGCTATTTGACAGGGAGTCTGCAAAGCTTTGGTCTAAACTTAGGTAAGAAGGTGGCCCTGTTAAATAAGTCCATCCACATTCCATTTAGAAAACAAGCCTCAGGCTATCAAACAACATGGAACAACAAGTAGGAGCTGGGAAGATTCAATAGGCTTCCAAGGCCAGAGGTTAGCTTAGGGTTTTGGCTGAGGCATGGCTACAAAAAGACCACTAGCTTATTAGTGAAGTGGCAAATGTTAAACCATAATCTCTGATAAAGATTTTGTGCCAGGTTGACACAAAACCTCTTCCATAACAACCTCACTCCATGAAAGACTGGTAAAAATACTCCTTTTTCTAAGCGTTCCTTTCCACTGTTAAACATTGTTCAATGCTTCCAAATCTAATATTAGTGTAGTTCAGGGACTCTGGGAGTAAACAGCTGGAGGGTGGGTTTCCAAGTGAATGAATTTTTATTGGAATAATCAAATCTCCACAGGGCTTATCAAAGAGACAAATCAGACTGCTACTGCAAACAATAGACTCGCTACAGATAGAACAGCATAGTGTATCAGAGCAAAATCTAAAATAAGGACTAAAAATTATATGTATGTGTGTCTATAGAAATAAATGTAGAAAGAATTTGAAAGTCCATCTCAATTCCTTATTGTACAAATCCTATCGAAGAAGAGAACAGCGAAAGAGAAGATTGGCACTGGAGTTCTGAATTAATATAGTGCCTATAAACAAGGTGTGCCTATTCAGGTAATCAATGGATGAATAAGTGTTTCAAAATTCAGATGAATTGACATTTCCATCGATTGTTAGAAGGGTGATGGTCCTTAATCTCACATCAATCTTAATGTGTGCCAGTAGGACAATAGAAGGGATGCTCTGCGGAGATCAGAGCAGGTTTTGCCCTCTATTCCCAATGTACAAATACATTGTGTTTGCAGATGGGCAGCAGATAGCTGCAGAACAGCCATGATTTCCCAAAGCTCATCCCTATAAATGGATGAAATAAGCAGCTATGTGTTCTTTTGCTGTCTCCTTTTGCCCTCTGTACATTAGCATGTAATCCCGAGAAGAAATAACATTTTTTCAATCACTCTCAGACATTCAATTATAGGGTAAGCAGACAGCTGCAGGAGCTAGGGCAGCCTAGGTCCTACAGAAGACCCCTGACAATTTCCACTTCATTTCTAACCCACACCACTTTATTAGTGTGGATTACTTCTTAATCCTATTGCCATTGTCAAGATTATATAATTAAACTCCCCTTTCACCTCTATTACTGTATGAATGTATTACTAGCAGCAAGAATAGAAGCAAAATAGAGGAGGAAATGGGCAAATGCACAGGAAAGAAAAGACAGGATAGCAGCAGCCACCTGACTCTCCACTCCTCCCCTGAATCCTTTTGCAGTAGACTCTAACTACCTGTGTATTTCTTCACAGACAGGTTTCCAGGCATCAGAGAAGATAGCCACCCTTTGTTTCTGCTTTTCATTATCAAGCTGCATGGAGCAGGGGTTGCAGATCTGTTACCAAATAAGCGATTTCTAATACCTTTTCTCTTTAAAGTATCTGAATGGAACACTACATAATTTTCACCTACAGAAACTGGGGAATCTTCCCAACTTCCCTCCTTGAGGGACAGAGTCATAAGCATTAAAAGCCAGTTAAGGAATGACTAGAAATTCAGGCTAAACAAGAGAATTTTTCCCATAAGGGAAGTAAAACTGAGAATCTGCAGAGTACAAATCAAAATTGCTACATCAAGCAAAATATGTGAATCCTGCGAAAAGCCATGGCATTCTTGAAATAATTTTTGAGAGTGTTAAAGATATATGCAGTACATCCATTAAGACTTGTACAATATAGCTCACCTGCCTCCAAGCTTTATTTACAAGAAATTGGCAGAATTTTACTTACAGCCCTCATTTTAGAGCGATTTGGTAACTCCCATGGGATGAGTAAAGCACTTTTGTTAACGCTGCTTTTACACTTCTTTCTTTTTCAGTGAAAATCATTCATAAAAGAAAAGGATGAGGAGAATAAGGAGACTGAGTAGAATAGAAAAATAGAGGAGGATCTGTAGAAGATAAGGGGGAAATGTTTGGAAGAACAGAAACAATCTCCAATTAATGTAATTGTGGGTGTAAGCCTGGGAGCCCTGGTGGTCACGGCTGAAAAAGTAAGTAATTAGATGTTTATTGTCCCAGAGCTAGCTGAAGTCCCTGCACAACCTCTGAATTTACCGGCAAGATTTTCTAAATCTTTCTCATCCACGGATGACAGAGTATCATCGTCGCCTTCCAGCAGGATCTCGTTTTCTGAGTTCTGATTTCCTAAAGCGTGACTCTTGATGGACTGTTTTCCTTTAGCAAGGATATCTTCATCTGCAGCTGAAATGAAAAGGAAACAAAGCTGTCCATCAGCTCTCAGAAGAGCACTTTGGCAGAGGGGTAGGGGCCAAGGTAAAGGTAGGTGGCCCACAATGGTTCATCTTTTACACACACACACACACACAACACAGTGGGGAAAGGCATGGGGTGGCATACACACTGGTTCTGACAAATGCGATTCCCCAACCTAGTGTAACGTTACCCTGAACAAGCACCCTAATCCCATTAAATCTGACCCCTGCACTGCTCACCAAACCATTTATTTACTTATATTTAAGCTAAGCGAGGGTTCAAAGGCAGCACTTCTTTAGGAAATTCGTTAGTAAGAAAAATCAGAACGTCGTTTGGGAAACACTGCTTATTCAACATTGCAAACTAGGAAAGGCTGATTCATTCTTCCGAATCATTTATCCCAACAAACATTCTGAATGGTTGGAGAGTCCAGAAGAAGGGTCAAAGCTAGGAGGGAGGCGTGTACAGCCAATGAGGATTTAAGCCTGGCCCCTGCAGCCAGATGTGACTGGGAAAGCGACAGCAGCTCTGTGAAGCTGCATTTTCTTCTTCTGCCATGCTCTCTCCCTCCTTCCTTCCTTCTTTCACATTGCCCTGGCCCACACTCCCCTACCCCTCCAAGCCCTTATACAAATATGCAAGAGCAAGGCAGTGTGGAAACTAAGTGGAGGCTCAAACAGCACCTCCTCTGCATGTTTAAACTAAAGGGCTAAGGCACCCCGGGGGTAAACATAACAGAAAGACCTGGATCAGAGGCATCTGGGCAAAGGGCCTCACGCGGCCTGAACTGGAGCAGCCTGTGGAGAGCGGCAGCCAGCGCCAGACTCTCAAGCACTCAGAGGGAGGGAGGGAAAGGCAAGGCCAAGTCCAGGGTGAACAGGCAGCTCTGTGGAGCACCTATAGTCAACAGCGTAACCAGAAAGCAGAAAACACCAAAACTCGGAAGTCTCACTTCACAACCTCACAGCCCTCCACGGTGACTTCTGTTGCCTTTAGCAGCTTTTTTCTTAAGGAAAGCAAAAAAGCAGATACAAACTTTTGATTTATGATTTGTAAAAGCAACGTGAGTATCTTTTCAGAACTATATTTTTTTTTAACTGGTGCCACATAAGGGAAAGTTTAGAAATCCTCACTGTATTCCTGACATTGTGGGTTTTCAGCCAGGGAAATGCTGGGCATAAAGCACCTGATCCATCAGGCTGCAGCCATTGAAATGGAAATTGGGTGGCCAGGCTTTGTGCTCTGCTGCAGCTCAGGCCTAGGCATCAGGCCCAAGCCCCAAAAGGATGAAGCCTTGGTTCGCACTAACATTGCCAACATTTATCTAAATAATTTATTCTAAATAGTTGAACTACATATTTGCTACCTGGTTAACTTGGCAAAGCAAAGCAGCTTTGGGTTTAATTGGTACAGTTACAGATGAAAGATTTTTTACTTCATATTTATTGTCAACTCACCATGTTACCATTTATATTCAAAACTTATGGCACTACATAAAACAGTATAGGCATTTTCTATTAATTAAGTCATATGAAGAAGTGTTCTATATTTAGTTTTGAATACACTCTGTGGGTAAATAAAATCTTTATTCTAAACTCACATATAGTAGAATAAGCTACGTGACACGAGGGTCTCAATAAATATTTGAAAAGATTAATGTATCTATTTAAAATATATTTTTAAAAACAAAAAGCATAAGGAAATATACCATTAATGGCAAATTTTTAGAGAACAGTATGTTTTTATACCATTCCTTAGTTTGTAATATTCACATTTTGTTACTCTATAGTCAGAAACACTGCCTTACTCCAAAGATCTTTTTCGATTTACTATCAACTTGCCTAAAAATAAAGTGGCCACTGAGAAATGCAAGAGGAAGCACCATAGTATAGATCTTCAACAAGTAAATACATTCTCATTTGCTACCTGGATTTTAGTACGGGATCATTATGCTACATTCTCTTCCTTTCTGTCATTTACAGTCCCTTATTCAAAGAGGAAATTCAAAGAGGCTTCAAAAAATTCAGGGAAAAATGGAATTGGAATTGAAAGGTAATACGCATTCAAACGAACTTGTGGAATCCCCTTTTATTCATTGTCAGACTAGTATTACACAGCACCTGCCATATGCCAGGAAGTGTTCAAAAAATTGTACATATGTAACTCTTGATTCACTTAAACTTTCTGCTATTTGTTCATTTTTAGGTAAGAAAACAGACTCAGAGAGGTTATATAATTTGTTCAAGGTAACACAGCTCCTAACATTCGGGATCAGGATTTAAAAACATGCAGTTTGGTGCCAGAATCTGGCCTCTTACCCACTCTGCCATCCTAGCTCTTAGATATAAAAAAGGAAAAGAAAAAAAAACCTACTACTTTACAAATATGAACATATTTACCAATTTGTTATTGATATTTATGTCTCCCATACTGCATCTTAAAAGCTCAACAGAATCATAATAAACAAAAATAAAAAATGTTTGTTTCCAAACCTAAATTAGGTGAGCCTTTAGCAAATATCTTAGAAACAACTAAATTTAACAATATGCTCATGTCTTTCTCTGATTACTGCCATAGATGTCTTGAATTACACCAAGCTTAATTGAAATAAGAAAAAAAATCCTTAATATGCAAACATTTACAAATAAGAGCTCTCTATGATAAAGTGTAATGATATAAAATAACTCAATAAATAAGTTCACATTCATTTAAATGACTACTGAAATACAATGTTATCCCTTTCAACTGAAATTCAAAAAATTTCAAATATGTTCCCATCTTACTGACTCATATTCTTAAAAAGTAACTTTTAAATTACATAAAAGTTTTAGAAAAAAATTTTATATTCTATAGGTATACACTATATGCATACAAACACCCACTTTAATTTATTTATTTACTTATTTTTACAAGCTCAGATTCTGGAATTGTTCAACTTCAACTGAAAAACCTCTTGTCATAGAAAATATGCAGCTTACTGATATTTAGAATGGTTTTCCTGTAATTAACTCCCCCTTGAGGATTTTAAGTTAGCAGCAGTAAAATTACCAACAGTACTCTAATACACACCACATGCGCAAGTGTTCAATTCTCAATGGTCTAATAGCTTTTTGCTAAAGAACCTTTTTTTTTTCAAAATTAGAACAAAACTTTCCCAAGCATAAAATAGAAGATAATTATCGTGTTTATGTGTGCTAAGGAAAAGATTATTTTTAACTTTTATTTGGCTTAAACATCAACCATCGTAAACAAATATCAACTACTTGATGTCTTCTATAAGTATATTCCACACCAGTCTTAAAGTTTTATTGGATGAAATAGGAACATACTCTTGTATGTTTTAGAGCTTGATTCAGATATTTTCTGGCTAATAAAATTATTACTAAACTAAACATGATTGTTTACATTTTTCATATCATTACTAACAGATTGCCTTTATCTAATCCCTCCTTTTATTCTGGCTTTATATTAATCTTCACAATAATTAAACTGCAATTATTACATAAAGTTGGAGAAATCTGTCGACTGCTATTTTTAAAACATGACTTTTGATTCTTGGAAGCTAAGAGTAATGAGAGGGCTGAGAGAGAAACTGGTCCTCAAAATGTAAAGATCAAGTTCTTTAGAACCAGCCCCCTGCCTAAGTTGATTTATCAATCCAACACAGAGAATACAAGTGAAACTAAAATAGGAAAGGAATTAGAGAAAACAGAAAACTCCTCTACCAATGATATTCAAATTTCCTTTCAACATATAGTGATCAGTAAACTAGAATCATCAACAGTTCTTGTTCTAATAAAAGAAACTTATATACTAAAAATTAGCTTTTTTTTTTTTTTAAAGATTACTACTACAATAAAAAATCACTTCAAATGTACACAAAATAAACACAGGTATCTACTTGGTATGATGTGACATATATGCTGTAACTGTATTCAGAACAAGATACATAGAGAGAACCTTATAATCAATGCTTGTCCTAATCTTATTAATTCCCCAATTATATTTTATGCTAGTTCTGGAGGGTTCCAAGTCAAGAAAATTTACTCTAGAAAAATCAGTGAAACTACAAAGGATGATTAGGAGGATAAGCCAAGGGTATCTCTTACTGATCACAGGTTCCTCCAAAATTTCAGATAGGGAACCCACCACGCATTGACCCTAAAAAGGAAACCAACGGTACCTGGCATTATTGAATAAATGAAAGAATGGCATGATTTGGGATCTTTATCTGATCTGTCATTCTCCCAAAACCAAATGAGGAACCTGAATCATTCTATATACTTAGAAGATACTTTTAAAACTATGTTAATTCCTTCTCATATATTTCTATTAGCATGTACATTCTCTACAAAATAAAAATGTCTTGAATGCAATAGGATTCTACTACTTAACTGTTTTAGTACTTGAATTAAAACCAATCTTTCTACCATTTAAAACATTTTTCACATGGCTTTAATTCAAATAAAAAATTCTCATTATATTTAACAATGAATATTAGAAGACCACAGAGCACAGCCTGAAAATCTGCCCAGCAGTCAGTTTATCTGGGCTTTAGCCCTTTATCTACCAAGAATTACCTTGGTCCTTTGCTTCCTCAGTTTCCTTATCTGTAAAGAATAAAGTTAGACTAGACTTTGGCCTTAGGTTTCTTCCAGATCTAAAAATGCTCTGACAATAAATAACGGGCAAACTGGGCTCTGTGCATTAGGAGAACGCTACGAATCATTACAACTGATTTCTAATAAATTTTAAAACCATAAAATGGAAAGAAATGCCCTCAAGAATCAAATACCCGCCCATTGCTTGCTGCTGCTAATTTCCATAAAGAACACTTAATCATAAGAGGAAGTATTAATTTTAATTTAAAAATATGACTCAGTTTCTGCAAAGTTAAAGAAATCTCCCATTACAACATGACTTTTATAAATAACCACATTGGAGGGTCTCTGTTTGAAAAATTACCTAAAGCTCTTTTCCCCAAGCAAGTTAATGTGAACTTGGGAAGGGCAATTAAATTGTCAGAATTAAAAAATTTGTTTTTAACTAGAAGGTAGCCAGAAGTAGAGTCATGGGGCTGGTATTGATCGTCCAAACAGAGAACATCACTCTTCAGGTATTTACTCTGCCACCTTTACACCAGAGGCTTTCCTTCAAATCAAATCAAATCAATCTACGAAAAAGATGGCTTCTACTACTAAAATACATAACTAATCTCCAGGGTCATTTCTACTTAGATGTCTTCCTTTGATAATGATAACATAGTTCATGATGTTGAAGGATTTTGCATTAGTAAATATCCTGTCTTAGTTAAATAATTATAAATAAAAGCAAGGTGTTACAAAATAATATAAAACTGACATACTATCCTCTGGAATACCTATCTTAAAAATTTAAATTTAACATTGATAGTATTTATTCATGTAAAATACATAATTTCCATTGCTTTTTTATATTAATGGCTCTTTAATACATGTATTTGGATTAACTTTCTTTATGTTCCAAAAAGTATTTAAAGATGGAATTTCATGGTTAACAGAATTAAAGTGAATATCAATAATAAATGAATTTATTCAATAAAGCATGAAAAATTAAGCTGTTTGATTATAGACTATATTAGCAAAAGTTACAGTGACATTAAACAATACCATTGCACGATTTATGTATTGCTGCAGAATTACTTACTATTGCTTTATTATTTAAATAAAATATACAGTTTGATCAATTAGAGTTTGTATCTTTTTAAAAAATGTTATATTAAACATGATGCATCACCTTAATTGTAAGACTACTACTGAAGAATCTCCTGTACATTTGGATAGTTTTTTAAAGTATTTATTTCAGACTAATGTTATTATTTCTAATTTTTAGAGTGTTATAAATATTAATCATTATAAGATTAATATAAAATAAAACAGGATGGAATCATGTAAAATGATTAACTTTGTTTTGTTCTTTTCATTTTAAAACGCACAATAAAACACAGATAGCCAACACTGTATTGACCTTTAAATTACTACTTACAGGAATAAGAGTAAAGTGTACTTCTGAACCGGTCAAAAAAGTGTTAAATGATATAAAACATTGCTATTTTAATATCAAATATTACTGTAGATACTTAGCTTAAAATGCTGATAACAATAAAATTATTTCAAAATGTAACATTCAATAATAAATTTAAAAATTAATCATCATTAGGAATCCTGTGACTCCTCAAAATAGTTACATGCACTATTTTTGATAAAATCAGATATTAAATATTGAATTAGATCTACACTAATTTAAATTCAGTCACTAATATTTCTCTCAGAATTAAGAGTTTGCTTATGTGCAATTTCAGAAACAAGTCCTCCTCTTTCAGATGTAAGAGGGACAATTTTTTATAAAAACGCTGTTATTGCCATTCATATATCTCAAACTCACAACACACAGTTAAATGATAGCTTAGAAGACCGAAAAATTATTATTAAATTTAAAACTGTAAGTGTACATGGGAATACCTGGTTGAAAAGGACAAAACTGAAAAAAGGCTGATTTTCTCAATGTAAGTGTCACAAATCAAAAACAAAAACAATAAAAGAAAAAGAAGAAAATATACAATGATACAGTAAGAGGAAAAGAAAAACAAAATGTGACTCTGGTAACCATGGTGGCATATCAAAAAGTAAAGGAAACCTAGAAGCAAAGTGGCCTAATTAATTCTACATCTTATTTTTCCTTCTCCACCTCCTATAGTTGAAGATGTAGGACCCTGAGACTATTATTGCTTTTAGATCACTTTGTTATTGACTATTCTCTGTATGATCATTTATTTTAAAGGACTGATGTCACATTTGGTGTTGTATCTGATGACATATTGTGGACATTTTCTTCTAGAAATGGCTCTTTAAGGCTGAGTGCAAAAGGTTAAACTGCCTGACTGAGGCCAAACCTAAGATTACAGATTTTTAATATAAATTCTTAAATATTCTTATTGAATATAATCTAACACTTACATTAAGTTACACATCATACACATACAAATTATGGTTTAATCATGAACTTCTGCATGTTAAGCTAATACTCTAAAAAAGCAAATAAAAACAATTTTTGCCTTGTTAAAAATAACCAATTTATACTTTGTAAAATAATATTAATTTTAACACAAGGAGGGGGATTTCCCCCTTAATCAGTGTAAGTTACTTGGATTATAAAAATAGTAAAACAGCTACTATCAAAGAAATCATATTATCGAATCCAAAGGACCTTTTCGGTTTTTTCAATTTGCTTATCAGACTTCTGAATAAAGTGAATCCCAGTCAGAGGCATTGTAACAAAAAAAGAAAAACGTTTTGTTAAGCACTGATAACAAGATGATGCAGAATAGGAACATATGAAAATAATGTCTATTCTCTTCTTTCCCAAGCCATCAATCACAACCATCTACAAATCAAGACTCAGAAAGTATACAGGCACTGGGACATTTATTACCATCTTCCCCACTTCATAATCTCATACTAAAATAGCATGGCTGGGAGAAAACCATGGACACGAAACAGAACCTAGAAACCCTATTTGGTTTGTAAATGTTGTCTCTCTAATATTCATGGATTTAAGACAGGCTTCCAGGATTAATTTACTCAAAGCTTAATGTGTCACTTAAGAGGAGAAATAGTTTACCCTCATACTCTGAAACAAAAGGTCATGTTAGGTAAGTTTTGTGTGTGCATCATAATAAATAAACACATTTGACACCATAATTTAATAGGACTCTGTACTAACTATAAAATAATTAACTACCCTTTCTTGGGTGAATAACTATGAAATGTGGACGTGGACCACTTTACAGTACCTTGGAATAAAGAAGTTATACTCTTCATTACCAAGCTACTGTACCTGCTGCTATTGGAAAGGAGTGGTTTATACACTGACCATGTTCCACGGCAGTTTTTAATGTCGCTTCAGGATGTGTCGATCCTAGAGGGTTACGCACAAATCGTCGCCGGCGCCGCAAGTCATCTTCCCAGTAGTCAAGGCGCCAGAACTCACGAGGACGACTACAATGAAACAGAGAAGCCACATATGTTAGCAATTATCAAACAGCGTGGTAGCACTGAATTTCTGCATAAAGCTCTCCTTGTTTGCTCTGCCTTTTTTTTTTTCCCTCCCTTTCCTCTTAATTCTCCCTCCATCTCACACTCCCCTTTCTGCAATCTTTAACTTAGGTATGTCCTTGAAAATAACAATATCACCTCCTAGTCTAAGGAACTCCTTTTCCTTTTCTTGGAAGGTGAAATGAGCACTAAATACATCATTCTGAAATGAATTGCTGACAGTGTGATCAGTTTCCCCACACTCTGGTGGCATGTGCTCCGATTTCAGCCTCATTTCAGCCTCAGCAGGGCACCTTTCTCTGTGGCTGCATTTATAAACCAGAATAGGGAAAAGGCTATTATAAATATGGTATAGCATTACCTATATTAATCAAAGTCTGTCCCCCTTCATTTTTCTTCCTAATTTGTGCCTTTTTGCACAAGGTCAGTAAATCATAGCATGAATTCTTGGTCCAGAAAGTGTTAACTTTAATGAATATCTCAGTTACATGGTTATGTATGTGATAATAAAATATTACTCTGTTTAGATGTGCAGGAATTTAATTAAAATAATCTCTTAAAATATTCATTACATTTAGCCCCTGAGGCTTAGAACAACACAAGAAAATGCATTTCTTTTCCATTTACTGTTTTTAAATAAACCATTCCTGTAGAGTGAAATAGCAATCTATTTTCAAGTAAATCAGACTGGATTTCTGTTTTATGTAGTCTGTTTTTATATTTAATTAAAAACTACATGCTATATGATGTGCAATAATTGCTATATCAAAAACATACTTTTGGAAATGTATTTTTTTTAAAAAAAGGTTAACTTAATTTCTGCGATATTTTCCCCAATTACGTAGATCTTTTATATGGCAATATATAAATGTCAACTTTCTCTCTTGTTAACTAATAATGATCCAGCAGGCAGGAAAACATTTTATACAGAAAATAACAATACGAAATTTTTTAGTTATAGTAAGAAAAAATCTGCTGAATATATGTACTCACTAAAGTTACATAGCATGTTTCAATAATGAAATAAAAAGCACTCATAATCAAAAATGCTGCAGGAATGACTAACACAAAATAAAATCTTACTTGTATTTCATGAACTAATAAAATTGTTACCTGTCAGCTTTGATAAATTAGTAGTCTTGACCAACTGACAGTCCCAAAATACCCGAGTAAAAGTTATCATTATTTTGATGTTTCAATATATTATCTTAAAAATAGGTAAGTATTTCTATCAATTAAAAGGTATCACAGGTTAATAAAACATAGACAACTATCGTATATTATTTAAAGAATTATTTTCAACAAACAGTAGGAATCCAATGCTGTTTTCCGAGAAGGCTGAAGGGCCAATCAGAACATCAAACATTTCCTTTGTTGATTTTGGTAATGCAGGAAGCGGAGGAGAGACAATATAATCAAAATGGACTTCAAAAATTATGTAAGAGTTTGTCTTCAAAACAGAAAATTTAAAAGCCCCCCCCATTCTTTTAATTTGCTTTTCCTCATAGTTTGCAATCTAAATTTTAAATAAAAACCAACACAATAGTATAAGTTAAAGATAAATAAGAAAAAACTACAGAATAAACATATAAGTAAAAGATAACAGTTGTTTGAACTCAGTTCATAAAATAAAATTCTCCTTAGGTGAGAAGGAAAAAGGCAACACACAGATGGCTGTGAGTACAGCTTTGATAGTCATGGAGCTTGGATAGGTACTTCATCATTCTGCCTACCTACATTTATCTGTTAAAATTATTATCAAATATCAGCCAGGATGCAGTCGTGAATCACAGGCTGCTCCTCGTCTTCAGGGGAATGATACAATGAGGGTCTATTCATCAGTGCAGCAATCGGCACAAGTAATTAGTTCCCTAGACTGAGATCTCCTACAAAGCCTATTTCAGTCAGCACCACAAACATATGACGATGTAAAGCTAATGAAAGCTGCTAAAATTTGTTAACCTTTTATGCCATCAATCCTTCTAATACTCTGTGCTTCAATATTATGCAAAGGTGGTAAATTATTAATTTGCCATTCATCCATCCTTCTACATTTCGACTCAAACAACGTCATTCTTCTTGATAAGAATTAAAATTATAAGAGATGTTAAACTGCTATGATAAAATTATCAATAATTAGGCAACAACAGATTCTACTATTATGCAAGTCAAATACAATGGTTATTAAAGCGTGTGCCAATACTTTTTATTATTCAGCAGAAAAACCACAGTAATTATAAAATCACACAGAAATTATCAAGTAACTCAAAGATAGTATCTATAAGAATAAAAGCCAAAATTAGAAGGAAACAGAACTATAACATTTATTTTTGTATTCACTGACATTAACAAAATTTAAATGGCCAAAATGGGACGTCTGGCTGAAACAAAAACACTAATACATCCAGAATTGAGAACTAGTTCACAGTACAAAGTGTTTTAAGGTCATTTATGTTAACTATCTGCATTCTGTCTTCAGATATGAATTCTATCAAAAAACTTAAAGATACTTAGATGAATGAAATCCAAAGAGAATAAAGAACTTTATATCTCAATATTATAATATTTACAAGCTCCTAAAGCTATATCACTTGAAGACCATCTCCTCAACACAATCCTGTTGCAACAATTAAAAATAATTTGAATACAATGCAAATATCACTTATTTTGGGTCACATATCTAGAGAGGATTATAAAAATCACCTAAAGAGGCAAACAGCTGTAAAAAAAATGTTTTTTGAGTCTTTTCGTATAAAGCACTGCTCCAGGTGATTTAGAATACAAAGCCCTGAAGGCATTCACTTATGATTGAACAGCTAGCTATTAGTTTCAATTTGAAAAAACAGCATTTATCATCCACTTTCTGATTGTGACAGTAAAACATATTCTTTGGAGGAAAAACAAAAATCACACCCCTCCCCCCCTTTTTTTTTCAGATGAGGGCAATTACAAGCATGTTTAAAGTCCTTTACAAAGTAACAGACCTGGATCCAAAAGTCCACTGTTTTCCTAACTCTGCTCCCCTCCCATATGTACCCTGAATATACAGGTTTACCACCAAAACATATAGACACTTTTTCATTTTAGAACAGTTGTTTGTTTATTTTTAATATATTTATTTATTTAAAAGGCAGAGTGACAGGGAAACAGGATGACCCCACCAATTGCCAAGGTCTGGACCAGGCCTAAGCCTAGAGTCAAAAACTCTCCAGGTCTCCTGTGGTGGTGGTAGGCACTCAAATACTTGAGAATTCAACTGCTGCCTCCTAGGCACATGAAGAGGAAGCTGAATGGGAAGCAGAATAGCCAGGACTCAACCAACACACCCCAGTATAGGGGTGTGGGGGTCGCAAGTGGTAACTTAACACATTGCTCCATGATGCCTGTCCCTTTAGGACAGCTTTATAAAGAGGAATGTGTAGGTTTTGATAATCAATTTACCATAAGTTTTGATTATCCATTTAAATACTTCACTCTCACTTAAGAAATATTGTTCCCCCCTCTCAACTCCAACAGCCTCATTTATGGAAAGATAAGAAACTGGTAAATTTAGCATAGGGATCCAACTGTCTTTACAGTAAGTTATAAATTAATTGAAGTGATCAGAAAAATTAAAAAGACTTCAAGTGTTCAGAAGCAGATAGTTGATCAAATATAAGCAAGGAAAAGATTAAAAAAAAAACCACTCATTTTGAAACTTCAGAAATCTATATATCTACATAACTCTATACCTATATGTTTATATATTTGCATCTATAGAAAATAATGGTATTAGTATCTCCTGACACCACATTCTATATTCATTTCCAGTAAGTTCCCAAAAAGTATTCAAATTAAGGATGTAAGCCTAAGTTCTGTATGATCTGGAAATATTTACTATTTCCTTTAGAAGACCTGATGCCTTCTCTATAAATACACTGCACTGAGGTGTCTTTTTAGAACACAATCTCTAAGGACTAAAATCTTTCATTATAGGGAAACAAGTGTCTTTAAAAAGTTGTGCATACTATCAAATGTTCTAATCTTTCTAATTTCTTTAATTTTTATTTTTCCACTCTTTTGCCTAATTTCAAAGCTTGAGGATAAAATTACAAGGTAAGTCTAGTGGACTTTTCCAGGGATACATCATGTAATTATCTTTCTACTTTTTAAAAACATACACTGATGAGTCTGTATACACACACCTTTAATATATCATCACAACCTACATAAAATATTAAAAAACACCATTTTAATATACTGAACATATTTTTTTTTGTTTTACAGACAGACTGTTGCAATCTTAGAAGGAAAGATAATTCAAGCATCAATAGACAGGTACACTGTGATTAGTGAGATGATTAGGTTAAACAAATGACTAAGAATGAACCAAACAGTAAGCAGCTGGACAAAGTTGTAGTACTAGAGAATCAATAAATAAGGTAAGATTCACATTCTTTTTTTTATTTTATTTTTTTCACACTCTTTTTATAATAGTTGAATGATGCAACTATAAATAATCTATTATTTTCAAATGTAAATTATAATCATTTTTAAAGTTTAGTTTTCTTCAAAGAAAATATGGCAAGACAATTAACATTGTATGGACAGAATCTCTAACATAAAATATTTTCTTTTTTTTAAGATTTATTTATTTATTTGAAAGTCAGAGTTACACAGAGAGAGGAGAGGCAGAGAGAGAGAGAGAGAGAGAGAGAGATCTTCCATCTGCTGGTTCACTCCCCAATTGGCCTCATCGGCCAAAGCTGCACCAATCTGAAGCCAGGAGTCAGGAGCTTCTTCTGGGTCTCCCTAGTGGATGCAGGGCCCAAGGACTTGAGCCATCTTCTACTGCTTTCCCAGGCCATAGCAGAAATCTGGATGGGATGTGGAGCAGCTGGGACTCAAACCGGCTCCCATATGGGATACCTGTGCTTTAGGCCAGGGTGTTAACCTGCTGCACCAGAGCGCCAGCCCCATAAAATATTTTCTAATAACAATTATTGACTATTTACCTTAAGCCAGCTGCTAGGAATACAAGGATTATTAAGTGCTATCTCTGGTCTTATGGAAGAGACAGATGTGAAAAAAAATAAGAATTCAAAGGTGGGTTTTGCGGTGCAGTGGGTTAAGCCTTCAATTAGGATGCTCACATTTCTTACAGGAGTACCTGGGATTGAGTCCCACCTCCATTTCCAGTCCAGCTTCCTGCTAATGTATACTCTGAGAGCAGCAATTGATGATTCAAATACTTGAGTCTCTGCCACTTTGTGGGAGACCTGGATGAAGTTCTTGGCTCCTGGATTTGGCCTGGCCCAGTCCAGGCTGCTGTGGGTATTTGGAGAGTGAATCAGTAGATAAAAGGTAGATTAACTGATCTCTCTCTCTCTCTCTCTCTGTCTCTCTCCCTCCCTCTCTCCCTCTCTCCCTCTCTCTCTTCCTTTCTCTGCTGCTCTTTCAAATAAATAAACTTTTAAGAAAGAGAATTTCTAACAATACGCATGATTAGCTGCACAACTCCAGGAGGCACTCTTCACAGTGCACTGGTATAAATGGTGTGGCCTAGAGTTTACAATGCTCATTCTGCACTGCTATGTGCCATAGCCCTAGTGCTATGAGAACACTACTTTTTCTATCACCCATACAATATTTAGGCTGCTTTCTTTCTCTCCCAAAGATTAATCTAAACTGGGGGACAGAGAACAGAACAAAGCCCTCAGACACTATCAATAGCAATCACACAGTATTTTCTGCTGCAGCAAAAAGTGGTCAAGCCATGAAGAGGTTTAGTATTAAAAAACAGGCAGAATTTAAAAAATAATAAAAATAAGTACAGAAGAAAAATATTAGCATTTATTTCATTAAAGTCATTAGTCTACATTGTTTTATTCAACTAGATTTTTTGATATTTTATTAAAGTGGAATGGTTATTCAAACAATGTTAACTACTGCAGTAAATAGTTGTTATGTAAATATCCCAATTATTCTATAACCTAAAAGAACTGGTACCTATTGTGAAATGTGTCAGATATATGTATGTCTGTCATCTCCCTGGTTTTAGTGTCATTTTATTGTAACTTAGATCTGTCAATAAAAGAATGCTAGTTTTGGAAAGAAAAACTGTCACAATGCAATCACACTGGAAAAATTTCCCATCTTCCATCTCACCCACTTTCCTGTGACAATACCTGATAAATCTTGATGACCTTAACAGAAGTCCGCAATAAATTCTTCTAGCTATAGCATAGTTCTAAATCCCACAACATTTTAGCACTTCATATTTTGTTCTTAAATTTTTATATTACTTGCTTTTATTTTTTAACTCCTACATCTTCCTAGCTTTTTATTTTTAGATTAAAAATTCATGCTAGACATTAGCTACAAGTTAAATAAATGGTAACCCCTTAAAAGCAGTAAACATTTTCAGCATACTGTCAGCTTGAAGATAAAACTGCATAAGTTCTAGAAAGGATTCACTTTGTGTATAAATCTTGGTGAAATAATGTTGAGGTACTAGAGGGAATAATATCATGTAAGGATGCTTTATCTCATGAACTGAAACCTATGGTGCCTTCATGCAGATAGACAGGAGGAATAGTAACTGAAACAGTAACCTCTGTTTAGTAAATACCAACTATAAATCAAATCCAGGTGATCTATGCACTATACTGTCTTAATGAAAAAGACAAAGAAAATAAACAATGACAAAGAAACCCCTTCCATTGTTTCTAATCAAGCAGAAGAGACATTTTGTAAAGCAGAATTCTGTATTTTTTCAGGTCTGACATGGAGGAGTCCACATTACATTGAGGCACTGGAGTGTCATTTATTTTATGTAATTATGTAAAATTGTTTTATTTAGTTATGAATTTCTGCAGAGTATTAGTCTCTGTGTGTCTCTATTTGCTTTTTTGGAAACGTCCAGATATCCATCTGCTATTAATTGTTACTTACGAAATTTTACAAAAATAATTTTGCAACCAAGCCAAAGCCAATTATTTGAGAAATGATCTCAAGTTTTTCCTCATTGCTGTTAGACTGTTAACCATTCATTTATTTGTTCACTTAGCCTTTTTACCAAGGACTAAGTTACAAGAAAAATCAAAATATACTACTAATTATACCACTGATTAAAACTCTAACAAAAGACAACTAGAAAAAAATATTAAAACAAATAGGTATGAGAAGAATTAAAATTCACCTCAGTAGCCATACCCTTCAGACAAAAATGATATACTTTCTCCAAAAATCTAATTAAAAAAATTCACCAAATATAACATTGTTGAGTGCCAACCATGTACTAGACTGTGGTACATATAAATGACTTATGGTGAGCTCGAACTCGGCCTTGAATGCTTTTATGGCATAATATGAATAAAAAAATTATTAAATGGCAAAAATGCCACAGCAAAATAGATAATACTTATTGCTTTAGTCTACTCTATGCTAGCCATTGTGCTTTTTTACATACATTATCACCAAGCCTCAGTAACTCTTCCATGCATAAGCAAGCACCTATTATTCTCATTTAAAGATAAATAAATTGGCTTAACCCACTGGAATAAATAATCAGAAGGTATTGGCTTCTAAGTCAAGTAGTTTTTCAGTACACAGTATTTCCTCTAGAATATATTGTTCACTACTATTGTAGCTATGACCCAAGTATTAATTAATATGAAGGCTGAGGATTTCATTAAGATTTCAATGAGAATCTGTTTTGTAAGTTTCATGAGGACAAGAGTTTGTGTTCATCTAGTTCACTGACCAAGCATCACAACTGTTACAAAGAAGACACTTAATATGCTTGTAAAGAATCAATTACAGAATGAAACTTAAATGATAAATAGAAATCTGTTGGACAAAATGTTAAAGGTGTTATAAACTGAAACAGACTTATTACCTAAGGAAGTTCACAAGAGAAACATTACAACAAATCAGCCTCAAAATGGCAAGAGCTAAGCAGTAAACACAAGTTTAGAATCAGATTTCCTTCTTTAAATAAACATTCCTATTCTTTAATTTTTTATTTTTTAAAGATTTATTTTATTCATTTATTTGAAAGGCAGAGTTACAGACAGAAGGAGGGACAGAGCTATCTTCCATCTGCTGGTTCACTCCCCAGATGGCCACAATAAACAGCCAGGGGTGGGCCAGGCCAAAGTCAGGAACTCTATCTGGGTCTCCCACAAGGGTAGCAGGGGCCCAAGCATTTGGGCAATCCTCCTGCTGCTCTCGCAGGTGCATTGGCAGGGAACTGGATCAGAAGTATAGCAGTCAGGACTTGAACTGGTGCCCACATGGGCTACCGGCAGTGCAGGCTGCAGTTTAACCTGCCGTGCCACAGCACCAGCAGATCAGATTTCTAAAGGCTGGACATGGTTCACTAAAATAACTACCTTTAAATTTTAGAGTAAACAGAAACAACCCCAAGCTTTCACAGTAGACCCTAAAAATGATCAGCTTTGTATGTTACATGGCAGCAACAAGGAGACCTGGACTAAGGCAGAGCAGATGGAGCCTGGGGATTAAGATTTGAACAACTTATATAAAGTAGGATAGATAAGACTTCACACTGAATATAGGAAGGGAGGAAGAAAGAGATAACGAGAATAAAATCCAGGATCCAGAAGAATGGGAAGTAAGACAATAAAGATGTAATTTAACTAAAATGAATGTGGTTGGAGAGAATAATGAAATCCAAGATGCCTAAAAACATCCTGACAGGTATATTTAGACGACAGCAACATAATTCTTGAAAGACCCACACTACAAATACAAAATTGGGAGACCAAGCAGCCCTAGGAGTCTGTGAATTTAGACATTCATTAACAAAAAGTTACTAAATATTTAAGATAAGGTAACTATTATGGTAAAACTAGGGGAAAGTATATTCAAAGGAAACAGAAAAGGTGAGGATGAAATCTGGAAAATGCCAATGTCTAAGAAACTGAAGGAGAAGAAAGGATCAATGAAAGAAAAAGTGAAGGAAGTGCCTGTTCCTCACAGTAAGATAATGAGAATCCAAATAGAATGGTGCCAAAAAAGACAAGTAAACAAAGATTTTTAAGAGCAGTGAGTGGGCACCAATATTTAATTCTGCTTGACTATATCCAAAAGGACAAAAAAATGAAAAGGAAGATTTATGTGTAATTTATTGTTTTAACAGTTTTATGAAATCTAACTTATACATCATAAACTGCACCTATTTAAAGTATATAATTCAATGCTTTTAGTTTGTTGACTAAATCACACAATCATTGCCATATTCTAACTTTATAATATTCTTATCACCCTAAGAGAAACCCCTTACCCATCACCAGGCATTCCTTACTCCCCCTTCATCTGAACCCTACTTTCTCTACATTTTAAAACTCTTTGGGACATTTTATATAAATGGAACCATATAATACGTAGAATTCATGATTTGTTTTCTTAGTATAATGTTTTTGAGGTCATCCATGTTGTGGTATGTATCACTATTTCATACTTCTTTACTGCTGAAAAACATTTCACTGTTTGTATATATTGTGTTTTATTTATGCTTACTATGTTTTATTTAAGATTCATTTTTTATTTATTTGAAAGCCAAAGTTTCAGAGGGCGAGGGCGAGAGCTTTACCCACTATACCACAAGTTTAAGGATGACCAAGTAGTTAAGAAGGTCCAGCTGAGACTGGAAACAATTCATCTAGTGTAGCATTAATCAATACAGTTGTATGATTCCCCTTTCTCCCCCAACATACTGAGTAATCCAGGAGTAGGAGTAAAACGAGAACTCACTAGATTCATTCAAGAATGAGAACTGATTTGGTTAGCAGATTAAAAGCAGGAAGATTTAAGGAAAGTGATTAGGTTACTGAGAATGTTTATAATGGGTAAGGGTGACAAAACCGTGATCTCTCTGTACCTCAATAAAATAGAGCTAGGCACTACTGAAATATGTTTCAGTACAATGGATCTCACATATGATGGTGGTCCTTTAGGAGTATATAGTCTAGTGATGTTGCAGCCATCTTAGTCTGGGTGAGCACACTCTATGATACATGCACAACAAAATCACCGAATGCTACATTTCTTAGAATACAGCTTCATTGTTAAGTGACCCAGCACTGAATAATTAGGCGATACTACACACTTACACATTGGGAAACCAAATTTATTCTGCTTATTGAACTACTTAATACTGATGATAATCAATTTAACTGGCTTGTGAACTAGGGTGTATTTGGTTTTCCAATGATGTTAACTTGTATTAAAACATGACTAGAAGGAAACAATAGAGGGTTTTATTATACTTGAAGCCTTCCTTCAGTCTTCAAGCTACGGGATCACTATGCAGGAGCTGGGGACAGGGATAAACAGTTGGAAAATATGCATACAGAGAATTCTCTGAAGTCACAGGGAGTCAGGTTCTCATCTTCTGAGAAGACTGTACACATGACCTCATTTAATTCTTAAAACAACCCTGTAAGTTGGGAATTTATCTCCTACTTAACAGGTGAAGTAAAAGGTTAAGAAGTCATTTAGCGAGGCTGGTGCCGTGGCTCACTTGGTTAATCCTCCACCTGCGGTGCCGGCATCCCATATGGGCGCTGGGTTCTAGTCCCAGTTGCTCCTCTTGCAGTCCAGCTCTCTGCTGTGGCCCGGGAAGGCAGTGGAGGATGGCCCAAGTGGTTGGGCCCCTGCACCCACATGGGAGACCAGGAAGAAGCACCTGGCTCCTGGCTTCGGATTGGCGTAGCTCCGACTGTAGCTGCCATTTGGGAGTGTGGGGGGTGGTGAACCAACGGAAGGGGAAGGAAGACCTTTCTCTCTGTCTCTCTCTCTCTCACTGTCTAACTCTGTCTAAAAATAAAAGTCATTTAGCCTCTAAGAAACAGCTAGATCCTCCCAACTAAACTTCTCATTAATAAAATCATCCAAATTTTCATATTAGGATAAAATACTCATTATGATGGTTTATGGTACTGGTATGAGTTTACACATGGCTTTTATAAAGTGACAGGTCTGAATAGGATCCACTTTTTTCCATAAATCATATGAAAAACTGTCAGCAAACAGACCAAAAGGAACAATTATAAAATTAATAATTTCTTTCAGCATTAATAGAACCCAAAATTGAAATAGCAAAGTTATTGGATGAATGAAGAGAGGAGTTACAAAGCTCTGTTGCTTTTCAACAGATTAGAAAATCAAAATAAATACCAAGTACTGTGTCATGCAGGTCAGCATTTGTGATTGAGTAACTTAGGAGCTATTAATGTTCACTGAATTTTTCCAGTGAGTCTCATCAGTTGCCCCAAATCTAGGAGAACTAGATGCTTGATAAGCATTCTACGTGAAGCAATTTCATATCAAAGAACCACTTCTCTGGAATTTAGAACCTTCATTTCTCAAATTTAGGCTCTATATCATATTTTAATTGTTATTTTATTGTTAAGACATAATATGGAAAGAAAGAAAAAGCAAGAGTGTCACCCTCCTGAATATGACACTTTTATCTTTAAATACTTTCAAGGAAACAATCCAACATAATCCCATACTTCCTGCCTTTATTCCAAAACTCTGGAAAATGCTGAGAGCAAATCATTGATTTTACCTAGCATAAAGGAAAAAAAAATATATATATATATATAGTGTGCTCTGCAACCTAGATAAATTAAAGAACTAGCAAAAAGTATGTGCCCCTTACCCACAGGGGGAAACAGGCTTATTATGTTACACTTCCAGGTTTCCAAGACAGTTGGAAGCCAGTTCTCTGAATAGCTGCTGTCATCTCCGAGAAACTGTCTAGTACTTTCAATTTTGAAGCAATTATTAACATTCTGAAGTGATTTACTTTCGTCTTTCTCTTTGCTACATTTCATTTGTTCTGCTTCTTAATGACCAGTTTTGCATTGGCCTAAATATATTCATTTACAAATATTTTCTGAGTACCCACTACTAATTGGAAAGCCCTGGTTGAGGCGCTATAAGATTTATTCAAATAAGGAAAATAATAATTTTTCTGCAATCTTCAGGCATTTACCATCTAACAAATGAGAGAAAAAATTACCCAGGATTATATGGCATAAAATCCCAGCCACAGAAGAGTAAACATTCAAAGCTACAGAAATGCAAAGAAAGGAGTGATGGCATCTGTTTTAAAAAGATCAGGAAACACTTTAAGCAGCAAGATATTTTTGAGAAAGATCCTTTAAGAGGTCAAATTTCAGTTCCTGCACAAAGAAGATGGCATTGTAGGCTTTTCAGAGAGTAAAAGTACAGAGATCAAAAACCTAGAATCAGTCTTGTTTAGTTGGTCCAGTAGGAAATGATCTATGAAAAGACAGGTTGGGGTCATACCATAGAGGGCTAGGAATGGAAAACTAATAAGCTTGTACTATACTCATTCACTCACTTAATCATTTAATCAACAAACACTTATTGAAGACCAGCAATGCACAAGGACCTGTGCCAGAAACCAGAGATTTAGTTATTTAGTGATCAAGTACCACTATCCTCAACGATTTCACAGGGCAAGAGGGAAAGATGTACGAAGAGACAATTGTTAAGTTATGCAAAAGTTACTCTACTCTAGGAACACAAAGTAACAGAAGGCGTCTCACAAAGCAGTAACCCACAAAAGGAGTAAAAGTTGACAGATGTGAGCCAGGAGAATGAGAAAAGGAAAAGCACTTTTTCTTAGGGAGCAGCATGAGCAATGCCAAAGAAGTAAGAAACAATTGAGTATAAGCCAAAGTGAGGTGTGTCCAGAATTTCTGCAACGTATAGAGCAAGAAGTGGCCAAACAAGAGGTTACAGAAATAGGCAGGGGCCAGATCATGAAGAACTGTGTAGAGTCTGCTGTTGGTTACAAATCTAAGTGTGATTTATTTGAAGCCTGACCACAGGCAATTATAAAGGCATCAACTGGCAGGCCTCAAGGGGGAAAACTGTCCTCCCCACATCAGACTTGGACAGGCAGTTACCTGCAGAACCTGGAGAGAGCCCCAGTCAAGGTCTCCAGGCCCTCTGCCCAGTCATGCTCTTTGCATATTTACATTCCCAGCCTTGACGACTTCATTCCTAGATCACTTTATCTGAAGCCGTGAGCCATGCTTCTTTACAAGCACTTCTGCCAAAGTCTCTTTACTGGAGAGGAAGGAAAAACCCTGAAGACACTGTTCTGTATTTTGATTCATTCTAGTCCAAGAACGTCTGCCAAGATCGCCCTCCAACCTCAGGATCCATAACTAGTTTCAGACTCCCTCACCAATCAGGTGACCCTCACACCCATGCTGCTCTGCACAGACTGTTAACAGGTGTGCCACGCCATGGGGAGAGCTGGGAATGGACAGTCAGCTCCTTCATCCAGTTTTAGACTGTTGCCTACAGCATCACAGTAAATAACTGAAGGTGGAATCTTTCATTTTTGGCTTGTTGTTTTCATCAATTACTCCTACACCTAAGAGCTGAACTCTCTTTCTCTAAGATCAGTCCATGTCAGGCTAAGGAGTTGGGTTTTATCCTATAGCAATGGGGAGGTCTTGAAGAATGTTAAATAAATAGGGTATTGTAACTATAAAACAATACCTCTGTGAAAAACATAAAAATTGATTACAAAGAAATATTTGAAAGGAGAACATAAGCACAAAGGTTATTAGAATGATCTGAGAAAAATGTAATAAAGGTGTCCAGTGTTAATTTTTAAATTTTCTATTTTTCTGATGTATTCTGTATTATTCTATCATTATATATTATATTATTATATAGTATTAAAAGTTGCCAGAAATCCTCTGTAATACAAGGTGGGCAGTAAATACAAATGAGTAAGGGCATGAAAGAAAAATTCAAGGATATAAGGCAATTTGTTGACAATAAAATGGGTTCTAAAGCACATAACATACAAAGCCGATTAAACCTCACATGGAGTAAAACAGACCTAGAACTGAATTGCAGATATCAAAGTGCTTAGGCTAACAGTGGACAGGAAGGGTGAAGAGATGCTACATCACTTCTGCACAGACATGATATTCAAGTCCTCTGCCCACACTGCACTGACCTGACCTTACCCAGCCACATACCTATCCCCACCTTTAAGGAAAATGTGGGCCCTGGCCTCGAGTCACTTTTTCCTCAGAAAAAGTCCTGTTTTATTTCGAGGACTGATCCACTGTAATCACTGAACCCACTTTGAATTACAGACTCCTGGGTGGCAGGAGTCCAACCCCTTGGACAATCCTCCACTGCTTTTCCCAGGCCATTAGCAGGGAGATGGATTGGAAGTGGAGTAGCTGGGACATGAACCACCGTCCATATGGGATGCTGGTATCATTGGTGGTGGCTCTACCTGATATGCTACAATGCGAGCTCCACCTGGAGATACTTCTAAGCAACAACTTTCCACTACAGAAAGAAACATGAAGCTAAGAATCAGCCATATAATACACATTGACAAAATGTTTCATAGAGAAATTAAAACAGAAAAGAGGAATCGAAAATGTCAGGAAAATTATAAGGGACATTAAATAAGATGATTAGGGAAGGGTTCTGTGGGAAGGCAACATCTGAGCAAAGACTTACAGGAGGTGGAGCCATCAGTTATGTGGATACTGTAGAGAAGAGAATTGCAGGCAGGGACAACTGTGATGCAAAGGCTCAGAGGAAGACACATTTGGTGATTCCATGGGACACGAAGGAGGTCATTTTGCATAAAGTTTTACAGTAAGTAGAAATTAATAAATTACTAATAAGGCCAAATGGTCTAAGATCTCATAAGAATTTGATTTTTGGTCTCTGTGAGACGAGGCATTTGAAGATGTTAATTTGAAGATGGACTGCCATGATCTGACTTACACTTTAAGGGATTACTCTGGCTGCTTTAAGAGTCTGGATGTGGGTGGGGAGGGCTGTGTCAGAAACAGGCCAGTTTGCAGACATCTGCAGTAATCCAGGAGAGAGAGGATGATGTCCAAGAACAAGCAGAAGCTCTGATAGAGAGAATCATTGAATTCTGGATATATTTTGAAGGCTAGAGTGTGACAGTAGAGGCAATGATATTATAAGGATTGGAATCCGAGAAACCAAAAGAATACAATTGATAGATGTGAGAGGAATAGGGTTTGTAAAAGAATGTGTGATATTTGTTTTTTTGCTTTTGTTTTGGAAGTAAGAGAGTCACAGAGAGACACACAGAGACAGAAACAGCTTTCATTACTGATTCACTCCCCATATGTCTGCAAATGCCAAGGCTGTGTCCATGCTGAAGCTACGAGCTCAATCCAAGTCTCCGACGTGAATAGCAAGAGCCTAATTACTTCAGCCATTCACTCCTGCCTCTCAGGAGACATTATATGTTAGCAGGGAGCTAGAGTCAGGAACCAGAGCCAGGAATTGAACCCAGGTATTCCAATATGGGACATGGGTCTCTTAACTGATAAAGTAAATATCTGCTGCTGAAATTTGATTTTAAACATGTTTTATTTGAGGTATGTATTAGAAATGTGGTAGACCAAACTACTTAGCATACTCTCTTTCCTTTTTTTATAGACACATAGATAGACCATGGTTTCCTGATCTTTGCAATTAAGTATGGTTTTATGAATGCATTCTAGCCAATGACTAAGTGTAAGTTATCTGAGGAACTTTGAAGTGTTGTCCACAAAACTTTTTTAGAAACAATTGCCCATGCTCTTTTCCCTACTACTGATGAAGATGAATGTGGCAGACTCCAAGCCAAGAATTAAAGACAGAGGAGCTAGAAAAGAAGAAATCATCTAACAGAAACATGTTTCGTAACTTATATGAGAAAGAAGTAAAGTTCTATTACAATCAGTGACTAACTGAGATTCTGGAATTTATCCATTGAAGCAGTTTGCACTGCCCAAACCAACAGAGACAGCCAGGCATAAAGAACCTGACAGAATGTATAATTTGGCAGTGATAGGAGGATATAATTTACAAAATATAGGTGTAGACTGGCTAAGATATTCAAGGAAGTGAGCAGAGCCAGAAAAGAAAAGAAGAAACACAGGGGCCAGTGTTTTGTGACACACCAGATTAAGCCACTGCCTATAACACAAGCATCTCGTATGAGCCTCAGCTTAAGTGACAGCTGCTCCACTTACAATCCAGCTCCCTGTTAATGAGCCTGGAAAAGCAATGGAGGATGGTCCAAGTCCCTGGGCCCCTGCAACCTCATGGGACACTCAGATGAAGCTCCTGGCTCCTGGCTTCAGCCTGGCACAGCCCTGGCCTTTGCAGCCATTTGGAGAGTGAACCAGAGGATGGAAGATCCTCCCTCCCTCCCTCTCTCTCTCTCTTTCTTTCTCTCTCTCTCTCTGTAACTTTTGCCTTTCAAATATATAAAATAAATCTTTTTCTTCTAAGAAAAGTGGATAGGGGCTGGCGCTCTGGCAGAGCAGGTAAAGCTGCCATCTGCAGTGCCAGCATCCCATGTGGGTACTAGTTCAAGTCCCAGCTGCTCCACTTCCGATCCAGCTCTCTGCTATGGCTTGGGAACTGTTACAGAAGACTGCCTAAGTGCTTTAGCCCCTTCATCCATGTGGGAGACTCAGAAGAAGCTCCTGGCTCCTATTGGCCCACCTCTGGCCCTTGTAGCCATTTGGGGAGTGAAACAGCGGATGGAAGATCTCTGTTTCTCTCCCCCTCTGCCCTCTGCCTCTCTGTAACTCTGCCTTTCAAATAAATAAAGAAATTTTTTTTAAAATGGATAATAAGTAGCACTACTAATTCAGACTACTTAATGTACATGTCATAGCTTTTGTACATTCTAAATGAAACACTTAGAATCCATAAAGGGTACCAATTTTGTTCTAAAACTTCTTTGCCATAGCTGTTAAAACTTGTCTCTTAATCACATTAGAATGCTAACACACTAAAATACACTGTTGGAAGATTCTGGTAGTTTGCATTCTTGCCTGTAAATTCATATAATCATATAATTATTGTAGCTAAAAATTTACCTTCCAAGATTCTGTTTAATTCATTTGGTTCTATGTGCTATGATAGGTATACAGCATCAAGCAAACAGACAAAGCACTATTCTCATATTGCTTACCTAGTTATGTATCAGAATGATTATCTCTTCCAAAAAAGATCTTGCCACAGAAAAAAGTCACTTTTAATTAAATGCAGATTATGCAGGCTAATAGAAATATAAATGAAATGTAGAAATGTTCCAAAGCAATCATGAGATTCACAAGGAATCTTTTCAGGAGGAAATAGGAAAATTAAGTTATTTGAGTTGTAGCTCTCCCCTTTCCTAAACTTTAAGAAAGTGACTGATTGAAAAAAGAAGTCTTGGGGTCGATGCTGTGGTGTATTACATTAAGCCTCTGCCTGCTGCACCAGTATCATATATGGATGCTTGTTCAAGTCCTGGCTGCTCCACTTCCAATCCAGTTCCCTGCTAATGGCCTGGGAAAAGCAGTGGAAGATGGTCTAACTGCTTGGGCCTCTGCACCCACGTGGGAGATGTGGAAGAAGCCACTGGCTCTTGGCTTCGGATCAGCCCAGCTCCAGCAGTTGTGGCCATCTGGGGAGTCAATCAATGCATAGAAGACCTCACTGTCTCTCCCTCACTCTGTCTCTCAAATAAATAAATAAATCCTAAAAGAAACAAAACAAACAAACAAACAAACAGAAAAGGGTAGGTCAATGATCATATGTAGACTCCTGTTAAGACAATGCACCCCATATCAGAGCACCTGGGTTCAGCATCTGGCTCCTGATCCCAGCTTCCTGCTGGTGCAGATGCTGGGAGAAAGCAGTGATGGCAAGTAATTGGGTTCCTGCCACCTGTCTGGGGAACAAGGCTGAGTGCCTGGCTCCTGTCTTCAGGGTTAGACAAGTCCTGGCATTGCAAGGCATTTGAGGAGTGAACCAGCAGATGGGAGCTCTTGGTCTGCCTTTCAAATAAAGATAAATTAAGAAAAAAAGATTTTAACAAAACAATACAAGTTAAAAGTTATAAATCCCTATATTTGAAAATAATTCATATACAAGAAACTGGAGATGCTGCAATTAAGAGTCCCCATAATTGGGTCTGCATGTTAAAAAGGGCAGAAGCCCTGCATTTAGTCAGAGCTCTTTAAGAAAAAGGGAATTTGAGGGCCACTGCTATGGCTCAGGGGGTTAAAGACAGCCTGCATCCCATATGGGTGCCAGTTAGAGTCCCAGCTGCTCCACTTCCCATCCAGCTCCCTGATAATGTACTAGGGAAAGCAGCAGAGGATGGTCCAAATGCTTGAATCCCTGCACCCACATGGGAGATGAGAAGAAGCTCCTGACTCCTGGCTTCAGATTGGCTCAGCTCCTGCCATTAAGGCCATTTGGGGAGTGAACCAATGAATGGAAGTAACTCTTTCAAATAAATAAAATAAATCTTGAAAAAACTTCTCCCTTTAAAAAAATAAAATACTATTTATTTCAATTATTTAGTAAATTCACAGTAAATATGATATGCATTCCAAGCTGAAAGGATAAATCAAAAGATAATCAAATCTATTTAAAAATAATTAAAATAAAATAATTATACTGGAGAGAGATTAAAACAAAAAACAACTTCTACATTTTCATCTCCTAGACAAATACAGCCACACCTGAAAAATGCATTACATTTTTAAAAAGAGAACGCATTATTTCTAAGTTTTTTAACGTTCTTATCAATCTAAGTCGAGAAAGAAAAAAATCACAAGAAGTACATGATGTTTAAATACCTTATGGTTTCATTTTACACTTCTCATATCAAGATGAAGTCTTAAAAGTAATTCAAAAGGAAAATGAAAGTATTTTACTCAGAAGATAGAGTCCATATGTTCTTCAATCTGGAAACCCACTGGGAAAAAGACTTGAGATTTTAAAAACTGAATTTTGACAATTGGAAGCTGATGTTTCATTTTTTTCTCTCCATGAAGACTTGAATCATTCTTGGAGGGAATGAAATAGGCCTTTATCAAGTACAGCAAAGCTTAACACCTGTTTGACTCCAAAGGACTTGGAATACAGTGAGTCTTCAGAAGCTCACAATGAGAGTTTGTAATAAACATTTCTAGGTGCAAGTTTTTTTTTTAAATAAGTTTAGCACAGGAAGTTATACCTATATATTTAGGCAGGTTTGCATTTAATATTACACAGTTCTCAACCCCTGTATAATCATTCTATTTGTTATTACTAGATAGATTTATAAGTGATTTCATTTTTCCTATTGAGATTACAAAAGCAAGCTATAATTAACTATTTGAACATCTGTAATGTCACTGGACTCTAGGATTGAGTATGGAGTCCATTTTCCCCTTCTCTGTAGGCGTCCCGATCTTCTAGCACAAAGTCTGGCATCTAGAATGTAACCAACAAAGTCCACCAAAATGTAAATACGTATCAACCACTGCTAGACCTAAAACCTAAAATACAAATTTATTTACTCTTAAAATGATATTACTCTCAAAATTAAGAATGAAAATAGAATGCAGTTATTAAAGGAGATTCAATTTTATACATTAGAGCAAAAATTGAATAATCTTTACTCTGCTATTAATGTACACAATTACTAATTGAATATAATTTAACTTATAAGATCACTGCATACCTATTATGTGAAAAGCAATTTGGTAAGATATATTGATATATATTTAAATGAATAGATTAAGTATAGACATTTAGATTTCATTATTGTATCAAAAATTGTATCACAGTTAAAAAAGGCAACTAAGATATATATATATAACTTTCATTATTGCATCAAAAATTGTATCACAGTTAAAAAAGTAACTAATATATATATAATTTAAAAATACATATTTTTTTCATTTTTCAGGAGAAGAATTTATATTATTTTGTTGTTAAATAAAAGCATAAAACAGCAACCTCTTATGTTTTGGCTCTTCCCCCTCCAAGTTTTTTCCCTACTTTAGAGAAAAAGCCAATGGAATAAAGATAAAGAAGGTAATGGATTTTTTTTAAGAAGAAGAACAATAAGCAAAAGCTTTGAAAGATGTTACTTAATGGTAATTCAATACCTTTAACAACTGATCCGTACTACCTATTAAACTAGTTTTTTAAAACTGTTCCAAGTTCTAGTCTAAAATACAGTGGCCTTGCTGAATAAATTTTTCTTTATTCCTTAACAAACTTTTGTATATTCTATGTTGTGTTTCTGTACATATATTTTCTGCAGCTTATTTGTCGTGATATACTGTATTGTAAAAGCAAGATTGTGTAAGAAAACAGCCATCGGTGCTAATTCTGACATCATAATTACCTGTTGGATCTTGAGCAAACTAATTCAACTTATTTGTGACTTCTTTTATTAAAAAGCTGAACTGAACAGTTTGTAAGTCCCAGCCACATTCAACATGTTATTATTTTGACATACTACTTTAAAAAATTATATATTCACTCTTAGTGGACTCCACACACTGATCTGTGTGTGTGTCCAAAAGCTTATTACTTAGCTCCTCAGAAATGTCAACAAACATTGTTTAAGAAAATGCATAAAATTAGTTCTATTACTTCCTTATTATATATTTGCCTTGGAAATGAGGAGCACACAAAGAAAGAAAATGTATTATTTGGGCAGTTTTTCTAAGTGTTAGCTTTTACTGAAACAAAGACTACAACCTTTAGTTCAACGTAAAGGATGAAGATAGTTGACTGGAGCACGACCCTCAGATGGAAACCAAGAACACTTTAGTTCTATTTGTCTCCTTGCCAGTGCAGGACATACTGTGGCTGAAGAATTAGGGGTAAACTATACTTCGGTATGCACACAAGGGAAGAGGTGACAACATGCTTATTTTTCTTCACCCTGTTCTACACCACAGGTTAGGAGGACACTGAAGTTAGGGGTGGGGCGAACGGAGCTAACAAGTTTAACACACTCAATACTTACTTTCTAATGTGAAACACTATTATGAATACTTAAGCTAAAAGAAATGGGACTTCAAATGGTATTCAAGGCACAAGAAAACAAGTATAAAATCCATATCTGGAATTCCTAAAAGACAGAAAGTTGACAGAATCCAACTGACAGGTGGAATTCCAGACACATGAAGCAGAGTAGGGAAACTCTGGGCTCTCCAATCTAAAGGTAACAAGTCAGACAGTGAGTGGAGACAATGGTCACCTAGGATAACCTCTCCCCACCCCTTCTGCCGGTCAGCAGGTAGAACTGCCCATTATTGGTTAAGGGAGTATGGACACCTGCAGGCTCCGTGGAAGACCACAGCCAGCTAGTGAAACCAGAAAGAAGAGCAAGCTTCCCTAGGTAGCAGCCCAGTACCGACAACCCTGCCTTGTGGCATGCCCTACCCTTGCCCCAGAAGGGCATTCAGACAGTATTTAGTGAAAGCTGTCCTCTTTATATAAATATCGCAATAAATTTTTTTTAAAAAAGAAACATCCATATATATTCACAAAGACAGAATCTGCCAAGATTACAATATCTTCAATAAGGAAATATCAGAAGCAAGCTGACAGAAAAAGCTCAAAGTAACTTATTAAAAAAAATAAGAGATGGCCGGTGCTGCGGCTCACTTGGCTAATCCTCTGCCTGCGGTGCCAGCACCCCGGGTTCTAGCCCTGTTGGGGCACTGGTTCTGTCCCGGTTGCTCCTCTTCCAGTCCAGCTCTCTGCTGTGTCCTGGGAAGGCAGTGGAGGATGGCCTCCTGGGAGACCAGGAGGAAGCACCTGGCTCCTGGCTTTGGATTGGCGCAGCGGCGCCAGCCGTAGTGGCCATTAGGGGAGTGAACCAACAGAAGGAAGATCTTTCTCTCTGTCTCTCTCTCTCACTGTCTAATTCTGCCTGTCAAAAAAAAAAAAAAAAAGATATATGCAAAATAGTATTGTATACAAATGAAAAAGTCAAGTAGCTAAATAACACATATGAGGGGTAATTATTTCAGATAAAGATTAAAAAATTAATCATTATTTATATTAAATTACCTGTGTGTTCAAAATTTTTGTGACAAAACTAAATAGGATAGGGGCAGCGCTGTGGCACAGTGGGTTAAAGGCCTGGCCTGAAACACTGGCATCCCATATGGGCGCTGATTCTAGTCCCAGCTGCTCCTCTTCCAATCCAGCTCTCTGCTATGGTCTGGGAAAGCAGTAGAAGATGGCCCAAGTGCTTGGGCCCCTACACTCATGTGGGAGACCCAGAAGAGGCTTCTGGCTCCTGGCTTCGGATCTGCACAGCTCCAGCTGTTGTGGACATCTGGGGAGTAAACCAGCGGAAGGAAGACCTCTCTCTCTGTCTCTACCTGTTTCTGTAACTCTGTCTTTCAAATAAATAAAATAGACCTCTTAAAAAAAAAAAAAAACTAAATAGGATATAAACAAGAAAAAATCTAGCAGGTTTTCTTTATATGAAAATTGTACTAAATACTGTCAAAATTTTGATAAGGCTCTGCAAGTTTATTACAGTAATAATTCTAAATATTTTAAGGATTTATTTATTTATTTGAAAGGCACAGCAACACAGAGAGATCGTCCATCTGGTGGTTTACTTCCCAAATGTCTGCAACAGCCAGAGTTAAACCAAGCCAAAGCCAGCAGCCAGGAGCTCCATTCACGTCTCCCACATGGGTGGCAGGAACCTAATACATGGGCCAACTTCTGCTGCCTCCCAAGTGCATTAGCAGGATGCTGGATGGGAAGAGGGGGAGCCAGCACGGGATATGGCAAGTGGAGAACACAAGCATCCGCTTAGCCAGGTGGGCCAAAATACCTGCCCCTAAATTTTTATATGTAACAGAGAATGGTAACTTCCTTCTATTCAGGCTCAACTACTTACTGGTTAAATAATCTTGAGAAGCTACTTAGTTTCTCCAAATCTTGGCATCTCATCTTTAAAACAGGAATAAAGCATGTACTTACCTCACAAAATTGTACTAAAAATTAAATGAGAGGCGTCAGCGCTGTGGCGTAGAGGGTAAAGCTGCTGCCTAAGTGCTGGGATCCTATGTGAGCACTGGTTCAAGACCCAGCTGCTCCACTTCTGATTCAGCTCTCTGCTATGGCCTGGGAAGGCAGTAGAAGATAGCCCAAGTACTTGGGCCCCTGCACCTGCATTGGAGGGCCTGGATGAGGCTCCTGGCTCCTAGCTTCGGATCGGCTCAGCTCCAGCCATTGTGGCCATTTGGAGAGTAAACCAGCAGATGGAGGACCTCTCTGTCAATCTCTCTCTCTCTCTCTGCCTCTCCTCTGTGTAACTCTGACTTGCAAATAAATAAATAAATCTTTAAAAAAACAGAATTAAATGAATTAAATGACGTTAAGTATGCAGAATCTAGACCCAATATTTTTAAATATCAGCTACTACATTTCATAAATTTACACACATGTGATGTCACCATGCCTAAATGGTAATGATTAAATTACTTACAATCTTTCAATATTAAGGATGGTGATTACCTCCTGCTTTTTAAGTTTTTGCTTTCTTCACAGTTCTCTGCTAATTTTTCCTAAAAATCCTATAGATTTCTGAGTTCTAAAAATTGTGCAATATAGTACTCAACTTCAGTACCAATACTTGGAAACTTAAAAATATGATTTCAATAAATTGATATACCAGTAACAATAAAGTCAGATTTCAGAACAAGGTAAAGAGGCTGTTTGTGAGTACAGATACAGTATATTAAGTGTGTATATATATATATATATGGTAAGTCACTTTATTTTCCCCTAATAAATTTCCTAATTTACAATTAAATTAATTTTCCTACTAAGTAATTTATACTATTTAAAACTAATAGCTTTTCTCTTTATAAGAGAAAGGTATTTTGATCAGTATTAATGAAAACAACTCAATTTATGGTCATAATTTCCCACACATTTCACTGGTACTCCTCTCTCTTAACATCAAATAAAAGCCCACAAACTCTATTTGTTTTTTTCTACCATTCCCACAAGATCCTAGATGCTTTCTTCCTCTCAGAAGCCTCCACTTGCTCCTATGAGAACCTTAGTTTTTCCTGTGTCCCCATTTGGACAGGAGCAAGGTATCAAACCTAAAGTTATCCGTACTTCTATCAAAAAAGAAGAAAAACATTCCTATCATAATTTTGGCTAGAAATTGTGTTTTAATATTAACTCATAACAGACACTTATAGTGATGCTTTTTACATGTTTATAAACTACAAATATTTACACAACTGACGCAAATATAAAAATAAATGTTAAACAAAACTAGACAAAGAATTAAAAACATGCCAAATCCATAAAAAAGTGAGAAATAAGTGAGGCAATACATGTTAGTTACCTCAATTTAGCCATTCCCTATACATATATATTTCAAAATACCATATTGTAAATGATATATACAAAGTTAACAGAATTTTTAAAATGTCATTTTATTAACTTATGTTTAAAACATTTTTTTTAAATTTATTTGAAAGGCAGAGTTAGAAAGAGAGAGAAAGAATCGATCTTCCATCTAAAAGCTCCTTGCAATAAAGGAAAATAACCAGAAAATGGAACTGTGGAAGATATAAATTGAAAGATGTGGAAAGTTCATACTTTAGATTGGTTACAGGGACTGGACGATGGTAGGAAAGGAGCTCTGTGTCAAGTGGAGGACGTACCAAAGTCTCCAATGGAGCTTTTCAACTCCATGGGTCACTGTTCCACCTACAAGTACCTTTTGAGATCTACAAGTGACCAATGTGGTGGCAGTGTAGATGCTAACTATATTTTAGACTACAAGCAACTGACAAAGCAAATATATCTTCTAAGCATTTTCAGGTAGTATCCAGACTTATATTTTATCTTAAATGCCAAATATTTTAGACAGTATCATAAAATCTACATGCTGTTATTTAAAATTACTTACAAAATACTATAGGCAGCTATACTCAATATCTTAATGTAATTTAAAAACTATCAGTCAGAAATTATATTTTATTATTTATCTCAGTGGTTCTCAACTTGCCTGAGTATCAGATTTACCTGGGAAGTTTTAAAAAATATCCATACCAATCAGTATCTCTTGAGGTGGTATACTGAATTATATATATATATCTCCCCCTCCACCAAAGCTTTTCCTTGTGATTTTAATCTAAAGCCAAGATAAAAAAAAAACAACAACAACAACAACAACAACAACACTGGTTTAGGAGCTAGTGTGGCACAGCTGGTTAAGCCACCATCTGCAATGGTGCCACCCCATCTGGGTGCTGGTTTGAGTCCTAGTTGTTCTGCTTCTAATCCAGCTCCCTGCTAATGTGTCTGGAGAAGTAGAGGAAGATGGCCTAAGTCCCTGGGCCCCCACATCCACGTGGGAGACTTGGATGGATTTCCAGGATCCTGCTTTTGGCCTGGCCCACCCCTGGCCATTGTGGCCATTTAGGAAGTAAACTAGCAGATGGAGAGTCAGAGTTCAGAGTCTGTGTCTCCATGTCTGTCTGTCTGTCTGTCTCTCTCTCCCCCCTCTTTCTTCCTCTCTCTATAACTCTGCCTTTTAAATAAATAAATAATTTTAAAGAATTGGATTAGGCAAACAAACTGTCCAGATGCTTTCCATTTTTCATTTTTCTAGTCTACTGAGCAGCTGTAAGTCAGGGTATTTAATACAACTCTTCTGTAGTCTGAACTAAACTGATTTATATAATAGCTAAGGATCCTTTTGAGTTTAAAATTATTTGATTCAACCATTTCATTTTTCTCTTGGTTTTTTTTTTTTTTAAAGATTTATTTATTTTAAAGGTAGCATTACAGAGAAGGGAGAGAGAGAGAGAGCGAGCCAGAGAACAAAAGAGAAATCTTCCATCCGCTAGGTCACTCTTCAAATGGCCACAATACCTGGGGCTGGGCCTGGCAGAACCAAGAAGCTTCTTCCAGATCTCCCACTTGGGTGCAGATGTCCAAGCATTTGGGCCATCTTCCACTGCTTTCCCAGGCCCATTACAAGGGAGCTGGATTGGAAGTGGAGCAGCCAGTACTCAACCAATGTCCTTAAGGGATGCTGGCATTGCAAGAGGTGGCTTTAACTGCTGTGCCACAATGCTGGTCCTATGATTAGACCATTTTAAATTCCTGCCTGTACTTATCATCTAAACAGTGCTTCAAATAAAAGTTAAATCACATACCATATCTACTAAGGTTATGCAGTTAACGCTTCCCACATTTGCAAATCCCATGTGCAGAAAAGTATTTGCCAAAACCAATTTTAATAGCTTGTTCTTAAATAAATACTTTACGAAGTTTTTACTCTGTGTTCATCAACGACAAACTTAATTACACTGAAATCCTAGCCTTCCCGGAAAAAATGTAAAGTCAGCATTATACTCTAGGGGTACATTTTCAGTATCACACACCATTAAGATTTATTCTTTGTTTTAACAGATATAAAAAAAAAAGAAAATAAGAGACTACAGTTTTATGTGGAAGGTTTTCATTTAAACCAGCAAATAATTTACAGAGAAAAATGGCACTAGACTTACTGTAGAAATTAAATACACATGTGAAACAGTATTCATAAGAAACAACCAACAAAATAATTTCTAACAAATTAACATTTCATTGCCTCATATTAGACAAGAATTAAATCGCTTCTGCTTGAACACTTAGAGTGGGATTATCATTAGAAGGACATGAAAACCTCAACTGAGAATAATTAAAAATTCATATAATTTAAGATTAATGTATTTATATTTGATTACAATAGAAGATTAATACCACATTCTTTTTTAAAAGATTGTATTATTATAATTTTCTTCTTTAAAGTTGTTTGTTCATTCTAAAACTATGCATATATCAAGATGACAGGATATATATTATTAAAAATAATCATCTTTCATTTATTAGAATATAATTATTAAAAAGAAATGTTTCAATCACTTAATTTTCTGAAAAGAAAATAAAAATTTTTATTCATCTTCTCACATTAGCCTTAAGAAAACAAATCTGAAAAATAATTAAAGCATATTTAAAGCTCAATACAAATAATTTTGTACTGCTCAGCATTACTGGCATCATTCCAATGAAACAGGAAATGATGGCTCAACTAAGTGCTGAAAATTAATCAATAGGCATAGAAATAAAACTTCAGAATAATATTCTAAGGTACAAATAAAAATTCTACATTAATAATAATAATAAATAATTAATAATAATTATTAATACTCTAAGGTACAAAGAAAATTCTAGTTTAATTAGCATATAATAAGCCTTAACTTATTTTAACACTTACAGCATTAATGACAAATCCTTATTAATATAAACACACAGGAGCTAATCTTTAAAATATTTTCTATAGAAAATCATTTGATTTTAAACTATTTTCGAAGATGACTTTGAAAGGTCAAATGAATTTAGTATAAAATCTTGCAGCTAAAAAGTCACATTTCCAAAACTGAATAGAAAGTACATACAGCCCTCAAAAAACACAAATATATATATAAAAAATAAAAGATATGTCTCCTATTTTTAAGGAATTAAGAAATTAGCATCAGAATTTTTCATGAAAAATGGTGTTTATCAATTCTGTCTCTTAACATACTACATTTTTAACATTCTCTTTACATATCCAAGTCATAACAAGATTACTTAATAGATTTAAAAATAATAAAGTTGTCTGGAATGTCTTTTTTGCCCTACTATTTGGAAAGAAAAGAGAATTCCAAGGAATAAGACATTCAGTTAAAATATGTTTTCTTCTCTACTTCAACTCTCTTTGAAGTCAGCCTTTCAAGGTCCAATATCAGCTGGAATTCAGTAGTAAAAATTTTATGGCACTATACTAAATTTTTATTATTTCATTGAGAAAAATAATAATAATAAAAAGGATTAAGGTCTATTTCCTTCTTCACCATTTTAAGCTTTTTTATTTTTTGCTCTCATCAATTCTAGACTGCCATAAATCAAAAGTATTCTTTTAATCCCAACAGTAGACAAAATAATGCATTTTACACTTAAATATGCTTAAGGAAAAAAATTAACATTCTTTATCATTTCCCAACAGAGACAGTTAACACTCTAAGGTCACATTAATAGAATCTTTCTGCCATTGTAGAAAGTTTGATAGCACTCCTATTTCAATGTCTGAATTTTTCTCCTTTTTTTGACAAAGACAAATGATTGCCATCAATCAAGATCCAATCGGGTATACAGAGAGTCAAGCAAATGCATCACTCTTTACTGGTTTTCCTGTTATTTGAGCAGGCCTGGCTCCATATTATTTTATAAAATGATCAAAAATCCAGCCATAAGATAGATCATTCACACCCACTGTAAAATTAACTTTCATGAATAATGAGCGTTTTAAACCTCAGATAATGTATATGTTATACCAAGGATATTACTGAGTTCATTTCTGCCTAGAGATTATGTAAATGATACTATATGACCTTTATCATTATAACAGGACATGCAAAACACATATTATTTCATACATCATCTTAAAGCAAGCCAATTTCTAAAGGAAAAAATAGTCATTTATAATGTCCACGGTGAAGTGTTAAAGTTTTGAATGGAAGATGTGAAGTACCTGTGATCACTTCGAGTCCTTCTTCCTTTAACCTGTTACTTCCACTGAACATATCATAGGGCAAGAAAACCTGTTCATTCAAAAATATATCCTTGGCTTCTTTCTTTCTTTCTTTCTTTCTTTCTTTCTTTCTTTCTTTCTTTCTTTCTTTCTTTCTTAACTGTTAATGTCATTTGGTAAATTTAAATCATGGTCAATTAACACTAAATTTTAAATGGATAACAAGTATTAACACATACTTCTAAAGCATTCACTCAAAATCTCCAAAGTTAAAAAAAAAATGTCAACCAATGTAATCAGTAAAGAAGGAAAACATCCCAGTACTGTTTCTTTAGGCGTCTATTCTATCCATTTTACAATGCTGAGAATGTTAAGTATAAAATAAAATGACTCACCAAATACAAAATAGCTCTTTCAAAAAAGGTATTTAAAGAGATATAAGCAGCTCCTTTATGTTCTACTCCTTCTTTCTCTAAAGATGACCCAATCATCCACTAAGTCACACAAGCAAGAAGCCTGTGTATCAACTTTGACCCCTTCTTCTCCTTAACCTTCATACAAATGAAGTGCTAAGCCCCATTTTTCTTTCTAAATAGCTTCCAGTTTATGCCCAGCTATCCCACATCTCCTGCCTCGGCTACTGCTATTGTCACACCTTTCTTTGATTTCATTATTGGCAATATTTTTTGTCCTCAAATTCATAATAAAAAAGAGCTGCTAAAATGACCCTTATAGCAGTGATGCCTCAAGTGGGTCGTTCGTGCCCTAGAGAGGCATAAGAGAATTCATTTGGATGTCAGAAGATAAAACAGCAACATCTACTTACATTAATTCCCCAGGGAGAGAGGGAACAAAAAAATTAAGCTTCACTAATGTTGAATATAAAGTTTAATTCTGGAATTCTTATTCAACGTGTCAGTAAGTACGTCATATGTACTACACAATTTTAACATACCAACAGTCTATTTATACTTAGTTGAATATGGTTATAGGTTATACTATCTTAAATAATAGAGAATTTATGATACTTTCAAGTTGTATAAAAGGTGACCACAAATTACCTAATGATTAACAGTAAGTGAAGCAATGATATTTTGGCACTCAATTTTCTTACAAGAAATCGTTCCAAATTTGCTGAACATTTTTTTGTGACAAGATGCTGCAATCCACTACAAAATAGCTAACTGAAAATGAACAAAGAGGTGGGCATTGTGAAACAGCAGGTCAAGGTGCTATTTAGGACACCCACATTCCATAATGGAGTACCAATTCAAGTCCAGGCTCTTCTGCTTCCAACCCAGCTTCCTGCTAAGGCAGCCTGGGAAGCAGCAGATGATAACTCAAGCACTTAGATCCATGGCACCCATGTGGGAGACCCACACTGACTTTGGGCTATTAGCCTCAACCTGGTCCAATTTCGGCTGTTGTGGGCATTTGGGGAGTTAACCAGCAGATAGATAAAGGTTCTCTGTTTCTTTCTGTCCCCTTTTTACTTTTTCATATAAAGAAAAAAACATTTTTGTATAAGAGTTATTCTTAAGAAAATAAATAAGCCAACTATATACCTTTAACATAAAGTTGTTATTTTAACAACGAAAAGAGTAATTACATTTGAAAAACTATGCAAACATTTTTAGGAGCATTTCCATCATTATGTGACTTCTGTTGTCCAAAACTATCTGAATTACATATGAAAACTCTTAAATTTGTATCATTAATTACAACAATAACTATGAAACAGAGATCTGTAACCCAGTGTTTCTAAAGGTTTTGTACCTGACAAATAATATTAAAATATTAATAACAATCCTTGAAGAGAACTATGCATTTCTATATAACTAAACAGTACTAAAAATATTTTTCAGCTTTATTTCATCTTTTAATTTCTTCTAGAAACAGCAGCAATATTTAACACTCTCATTAGAGAATTTTCAGTGATTGTACTCTGCTTCATCTAAATTATTAAAGAAAAAAATTTAAGGCATAGAATAACACCAACTGCTCTACAAAGTAACTAACAAGGCCTCTGGACTCAAGAGATCTCAAACTAGTAATTGAAGTTGCTGGTGCTACTACTGCCATTTCTAATATTTTATTAGTACATAAAAAGGGAATTTTTTTTAAACAAATCAGAATGTATAACATTAGGGCCAATATATAAGAAAATTGGGTTGAAAGCATCCAATTTAAGAACAGGGTAGGCCTCAAAGAAAAAATGAATGTCTCATTTTTGAGCAAAACACTGAGACCTTCTAGACGAAAGGCAGATATAGAGAGGTTTTAAGATGAAAATAAATTGCTTTTAATTTCTATATATATTAATCATTTTCCCAAAAATGTAGCACCAATCTACTCTCTTCAACCAAAAAAGTATGGTAGTGCCTATCTCCCAACTGTCACCAACTGAATCATACTGGCCTTGTTTATCTTGGTCAAACCTAGAAGAGAAGAACAGAAAGAGAGGGTGTATTGCATGTAATCCAAAGTTTAAAGCTAAGATTTCAACACCAATTTCCTTTTTTCAAAAAGGAAATATAGGAAGTAAGAGAGGCTTGCAAATCAACATGCATTTAGTTTGGGACATGTCAAGTTCGAGGAGCCAGAAGTACATGGAAATATCCATATGGTCACTAAAAATAGAAATGTGGAGCTCAAAATCAGGTAAAGACCAGAGATGCTGATCTAAGGTATCAGACAGAAGTGTTGGCTGAAGTCTAACAGAGATTAAGATCACAAAAGACCTCATTAAAAAATACATATCAGTAACAGAATTTTTCAGGGATGACACTAAAAAAGTGGTTTTAGGAAAAGACAAGATCCAACACAAAAGCGGTATTCATCTTATTCATCTCTATTACATGGACATCTGGCAAAGAACCTTGCTCAGAGTAAGAATTCAATAAAAACTTCTTCAATGAATTATAGAGTAAGAGGTAGAGACAAAGCCATCAGAAGAGAAGAGCACCAGAAGCAAACAAGGTGAGTCAAGATAAAGAATGAGAACAGCCTATTAGTCACGGAGGTGCCCAGCACAATCTTCAGCCACAATGAACCTGGAACCCCGTTCCGGTCCATGTTCACTTTCTCTCGTACAATTCAGCGGCACCCTAATTGCCTGCTAACAACTATCACTCATCAACTAATTCCAGCACAGCTGTCAGCACCTATAGGTAATCTGGATTTCAGCAACCTCTACTTCTGTCAATTATCCAACTATTTTATAATCATCTATATTTGGTCTTCCCTCTCCCAAACTATAATCTCTGTATTTCTTTTAGCTAATATCTTAGCCACTAAATGTAAGAATTTGTAAGGGTCATTCATTTTCTCATTCGCTACCCATGATCTCAACCAATATTATAGCTGTAATTACCCATACACAAATGAACTCATGAATTTATTTACCCTCTTTTTGAGCTCTGGCCCTATTTATTTAAATGCTTGCTGGGGCCGGTGCTGTGGCGTAGTGGATAAGGCCACCACCCTCAGTGACAGCATCCCATATGGGTGCCAGCTAGAGATCTGGCTTCTCCATTTCTGATCCAGCTCTCTGCTATGACCTGGGAAAGCAGTAGAAGATGGCCCAAGTCCTTGGGCCCCTGCACCCGCATGGGAAGACCTGGAGGAGACTCCTGGCTTCAGATCAGCACAGCTCTGGCCATTGCAGCCAACTGGTGAGTACACCAACGTATGGAAGACCTCTCTCTTTCTCTCTACTTCTCTTTCTCTGTGTAGCTCTGACTTTCAAATAAATAAATAAATCTTAAAAAAAATAAAATAAAATAAATGTTTGCTGTATGGTTAGCATTTAAAAGAATGGAATATGGAGTCAGATAACTTTAAATTCCCATTTTAGATAAGACAATAGCTCTACACTTCAGGGACTGGTGCTGTGGCGTAGTGGGTAAAACCGCCGCCTGCAGTGCCGGCATACCATATGGGCACCGGTTCAAGTCCTGGCTGCTCCACTTCTGATCCAGCTCTCTGCTATGGCCTGAGGAAGCAGTAGAACACGGCCCAAGTCCTTGGGCCCCTGCACCCGCGTGGGAGACCTGGAAGAAGCTCCTGGCTCCTGGCTTCATGTCAGCGCAGCTCAAGCCATTGTGGCCAGTTGGAGAGTGAACCAGCAGATGAAAGACCTCTCTTTCTCTTTCTCTCTGCCTCTCCTTCTCTCTCTGTGTAACTCTTTCAAGTAAGTAAATAGTGAAAAAAATATCTCTACACTTCAGTCGTCTCCCTTTAAAACAAGAATAGCAGCAGTAGGAGCACTTAATTTTTAAGACTGTTGTACAGATCACCTAAGATAATATTTAGAAAGTATTTAGAATAGTGCTTTGCATATAGTAAACATTTCTTTTTTTAAGTTTTATTTATTTACGTATTTGGTAGGCAGTGACACAGAGTGAAGACAGAGACAGAGAGACAGAGAAATCTTCCAAATGCTGATTCAATCCCCAAATGCCTGCAACAGACAGGGGTAAGCTAGGCCAAAGCCAGTAGCCTGGAACTACCATATGGTTGTAAGGAACTCAAACACTTGGCTCATCATTTGTTGCCTTTCAAGAGCATTAGCAGGAAGCCGGATGAGAAGCTGAGGCAGGACTTGATCAGAAGCCCTCTGATGTGGTTGTGGGCATTCCAAGTTGCAGTATAACTCACTGTACCACAACACCCACCCCAGTAAGTATTTCTTGAGTGTTAAATATTACAGTAATATAAACTCAATGAAGTCAATGATCTATATCCCTATTGTTTATTGTCATAATTCCCAGAATAATGATCAATATCTTTTGAACTGAATTAATAAATTCATCTCAACTCTAATATGGTGAAAACCCAACTAACCCTTGACTAAACCCTTAACTAGTCTTTTTTAATTGGTATCACAATTCCTCCAATTGTGCAAGCACACACAATCTGTTTTATATACTGCAGCCAGAGGGTTTTCAAAGCATAAAACAGATCACGCCTCTCCTGGCTCTTTCTCCATAAAATCTTTTTATGGTTCTCCAGTCCTCTGTAGATAAAGAAGAAACACCAAATATGGCCATAAGGCCTCTGTGTGGTCTGGTTATTATCAATATCCCCACAACCCATGCTTCCTCTCACTATCCACATTCCAGCTACAGAGCTTTTCTTCCCATCCTTGTACTCATTATGCTTCTGGTTTTAATGCCTTTGCATATGTTGCTTCTTCTACCAGCATAACAATTTATTCCCCTTTACATTTAGCTAACTCCTACTCCTCCAAATTTCAATTATATTGTTACATCAAATTCAAATTCCATGAGTACCTTAACTAGACCAAATATACCAAACAAAGGCAAAATTCTGCTCTTCGCAGCATTTTCAGAATACCACTTTTATGTTAGTTTTGTTAATATTAGCTTTCTCTCCCTCTGGATTATAAATCTATGTGGACCGGGAAAATGAAATATTCATTGAATGAATAATATTCCTATATAAAAATTTTATTGTATAAAACAAGCACGATAAAATTCAAGTTAACAATGGGGTTTAAGGAAGCAGCATTAGTAGGAATGAGAAATGAGAAAGGAAGCTATAAATTCAATTCATGATCAGCATTTGAAAACCAAAAAGCTTCCCATCACATCATTGTGAGGAATTTGACACCGCCTGACCACCCATTTCTCCTACAGATTCTCTTTTCAGATTCTGGAATTTAGCCCCTCCTATTTTTCTTCCTCATTTTCCTTTGTTGAGTCTTGGATTCTCTACCATCCTTTAAGGCTCTATCCTTATGTTCTACCATAAACACTGTGTTCTCCCAAACCAGGAAGATTATCTTGACAGTTGTAACTAAGATTATCACCCATGAGACAATGGCATGAAATCACAACTCTACTCCAGAACAAGAATACATTTTCAACTGTCTAATGACAGTGCCATTGGGATACCCCACAGGACCTCCTCACCAGTGTGCCCAATAAAGAACACATCTGGGATCTGAGCCATTCCTTCTTCACTGCCATATCACTCTCACTTTCTACATCTCTCTCACTTTCTGCCACTAACAACACCCCAACCCCCTCTTAATCTTACTAAAGTTTCTCCCTCATCTCCACACTTTTTCGGTCCTGTTACATGTGAATTTACTGAACTCCTCTTCACAGGGACATTACCTGAATTCTTTTTTATTTTGAAAAAGTATCAAATTTACAGAAAAGTTATAAATACAGTAGAAAATTACCATCACAGCACCCCACTGCCCCCAAATACCATGGGTATATATTTCCCATAAATAAGGATTTTTGTCCTATATGATAACAATGTAGCTGTGAAAGTTAGGGAACTAAGACTGATAAAGTAACACCATCAAATTTGCAATTATGACTCAAGTTTCCCTATACTAAAAGAACCAGCTCAGAATTATTTCTGGGGGCTGGTGCTGTAGCATAGCAGACAAAGCCGCTGCCAGCGGTGCAGCATCCCATATAGGCACCAGTTAGATTCCCAGCTGCTCCATTGCCCATCCAGTTTCTTGCTAATGGGCCTGGGAAGCAGCAGAAGATGGTCCAAGTGCTTGGGGCCCTGAAACGAAGTGGGAGGGAGACCCAGAAGAAGCTCCTGGCTGCTGGCTTCAGACTGGCCTAGCTCTGGCTGTTGCAGCCATTTGGGGCATGAACCAGCAGATGGAATATCTGTTTCTTCTCTTTCTCTCTCTCTTTCTCCCACTCTCTCCCACTCTCGCCCTTCTCTCTCCCTCTCTCTCCCTCTCTCTCCCCCACACTCCCCCACTCTCTCTACTCTCACCCTTCTCTCGCCCTCTCTCTCCCTCTTTCTCTGTAACTCTCTTTCAAATAAATAAACACTTAAAAATTTTTAAAAAAAGAATCATGTCTGCTATTTAGTTATGTCTCTTTATTCTCATTCAAGCTAAGGAAACATAGTCCTAAGTCTTTCTTCAAATTATTAATGCTAGACATTTTAGGTTGATGATAGGTCCATTATTTTGTAGACTGTCCCTCAACCTGGGTTTGGCTAGCATTTCTCCTTGACTACATCCAGATTAGGCATTTTCAGGCAAAGATATCACTGAGTGATGCTAGGATCTTGTCCATGCATCCTCTCACATAACGCGTTATCTCAGATTGTCTTATTGATAATGATCATTTTGACATCATTTTGACTGACGTGGTACCCACCAAGCTTCTTTACTGTAAATGAGTCTTTTCCCCTTTTTAATTAATGAGCATTCTTTGAGGAAGTGACTTTGGAATTACATTCAGTTCTTCATTAAACTTTTAATTCGTTCACCTATTGATATTAATATGGTCTCCTATTTCAGTCAGGGAGCTATAAATTATTACTATCATCATTTCAGGTTCAAGCCCCTGATTTGGCCAGTGGGATTCTTTTCAAGCTGACTCTTCCCTTTTTACAAATCTCCACCATTCTTTGAGTACTTCTTAACTTTCCAGCACAGCAAGGAGCTGCAGGCTCATCTTACAGTCTCCTTGCCAGGATTCTGGAAGCAGCCCTTGCTCCACAGAGCTCTGGTTTCAGTGAAGAATCTTATTTCTTTCAAAAGTAGGACAGGGCTTTAGGTACATCCACTGCTACTGGGACATCGCTGTTCCCAGTTCCTGTTATTGGACAAAGTTAAGGGAATACATCTAAGAAGACACACACACACACACACACACTTTGAAACATATTTACCTTTATAGCTCTCCATCTATATCTACTTTATATAGTGAAAAATCAAAACCAAGAATAAACCACAGGATTCATTCCAGTTTTCTCATTTTCCTGACTTACAGAGAAAATTGCATAACTCCTTCATGTAACAGAGAGGAATACGGCTCCCATCCTTCTTCACATTTTTACTTATTTGATCATTCCCTGTGAGAGTCAGTGAAGTCCTCTACAAACAGATGACCTAATAAACCCACATAGGTTCATTCTCCCCTACTGGGACCTGCAACCCATGCCAGGACCCCTCCTCTGACTTTCAGGCACTGTGACATCACTCACAGGTCTCCCTCCACACCATGTCTACACCCTTCTCACACTACCCTGCCTCAAACATCCTGTACCCGATCTCCATCACCACAGGCTTCCTTCCCATTGTGCTCAGACTTTGACAGCCTACATCTTTAACTCCCTCCTTCGCTCCCCACTGTGAACAATCTCCTTACTCTGCTTGGACTCCCACACTGGAGGTTGAATCACTCCTTTGCAGAGACATCTGCCTTGACCTGGTCCTATGTGTGTGACCTATGTTTCTCAGCTTGTCTAGTGTGTTTCACATGAATTGCTAATGAATGGAATAGAGAGAGGAAAAGGAAAAGGATGTACAGTTTGGTGGTTGGGTAAATTCATGTAATTGCGCAACCATAACTGATGCATAGTTTTGGAGTGCTTCCATTACCCCCAAGATTTCCTTGTGCCCAATTGAGATCAACCTCTGTTCTTTTTTTTTTTTTTTTTAACTTTTATTTAATGAATATAAATTTCCAGTGTACAGCTTATGGATTACAATGGCTTCCCCCCCCCCAATAACTTCCCTCCCACCCGCAACCCTCCCCCCTCCCGCTCCCTCTCCCCTTCCATTTGCATCAAGATTCATTTTCAATTCTCTTTATATACAGAAGATCAATTTAGTATAAAGATTTCAACAGTTTGCACCCACATAGAAACACAAAGTGAAACATACTGTTTGAGTACTAGTTATAGCATTAAATCACAATGTACAGCACATTAAGGACAGAGATCCCACATGAGGAGCAAGTGCACAGTGGCTCCTGTTGTTGACCCAACAAATTGACACTCTAGTTTATGGCGCCAGTAACCATCCTAGGCTGTCGTCATGAGTTGCCAAGGCTATGGAAGCCTTCCAAGTTTGCCGACTCTGATCATATTTAGACAAGGTCATAAAAGACAGAGTGAGGATAGTAACCAATGATCCTAAGAGTGGCATTTACCAGGTTTGAACAATTATACAGCATTAAGTGGGGAAGAGGACCATCAGTACACACATGTTGGGAGTAGAGCCATTGGTGGTAGAGTAGAGGTTATGATTACAAAGAAATGAGGCCCAAGTGCACTAGACAGGGCCTAGAACAAAGGACAGAGTCATTATTAGAGGAGCTAAGAAAGGTGCTGTCTAAGCTACAATTAAGTTTTCTGATTGAGAGGCAAATAGAACCTGATAGAAGGGGCTTGATAATAATCTGGTGGGCTTTAGGCCTTGTAAATTCAGAGGCCCAGACCTATCTATCTCTTCACATGGGGTATATCCTAAGGGAGGTGTGAACCTCCTAGGGGAAGGCACTCTGTTGACTTTCATTACTTGGCTGGCCTGGGAGGAGAGCTGGCCAGGTCAAGGCAGGGGGCATCTCTAACAAGAAATTTACAGTTCTGCCTGCAATGTTGCTGACCCTACTTGACCATCCCCTCAGCTGCAGTGGTCACTTTGGAAGTTGGGCTGAGTGAAGGGCTTTTCAGCTTGGAGCCAATAAGATCTGTGGCTCTGACCTGGGCATCCTTCGACTCCAGGGCAGGTCCATTTCCAGTGACCCAACTCTTGGCAGAGCTGCCAGGGCTCTTCACAAGCTGACTTCTGCTGAAGCCCAGGCTTACCACATTGAAAGCCACTGCAGTGGACTGGCCTGTTGGGTCTCCTTGAGGGCAGATCACTGTACAGATCAGCCATTAATAGGCCTGCCACCCATTGCTTCTGATGCCGAGCTTTCTTTTCCTCCTGGTTTGTGTTAAAGCAGACCAGAGGATGCAAGTCAAGGGAGTGCCCGTGTCCCATCTCTAATCTTCGGTGGCCTGAACTACAAGTCTATAGTCACAGGCATGTTCTGTAGTAGTTTTTCTAAGGTAGACAATGCCCATGAGGAAAATTATATTCTCACTTTAAAACTTTCTTTCCCTTTGGTCTGAAAGGGAGGTTTTTTCTACTTACTGTATACTTCGCTGATGGCGAAGTGAATCTAGCTATGAGATTATTATTTGAGTTCTTATTTTGGCTATGCTATTGCAGAAAAATGTTAGCCATCTCTTTTATAAGGTCTAAAGATTAAATTGTGCATCCTACAGATTCCTTCATAATAGAATTAGTTTCCTACCTTGAAGAGAATAGAGAAATGAAAGAACAAGTTGGGCTTCGAATAGAGAAATGAGGGAGCAAGTCCTAGATCGCTTGCTGACAATAGCAATATCACATGAATACTTAGCAAACCGTTTCAACCATTAGATAACAACTTAAGAAAACATTTACCAGAAGGTCCAATGCCTTCTATAAATTTTAAGAATCATGTATTTGAAAACACCTCTTAAATATCTAACATGGTGTAGTTTGTTTAGCCAGTAAACTTAAGCACAACCATCTAAAATGTTTTTAGTTTCTTTCTACCAACAAGTCTAAAACATATGATACACAGATTCAGGTCCCACAAATTAAAATGTATCTTTGATTGATTTTAGCAGCTTAAATTTATGGACAATCTTATCTATAAGCCATTTAAAATAAAACTCTTAATAAAATTTCCCCATGTGGACATACAATATGTACACACATATAATATAGCATAATAGACCAATACATCAATTTTAATAATAGCTTTTAAAATCTTTAACTCTTTTTGTAGATTGCCAATTGATTTGAATTGCTTTTTCTTTTTAGTAACCTCAGTTAACCATACTTTCTCTCAGTTGGTACTGTTAATACATTATTGGCTTCATCTGTTTACAGAGCCATCCCAAAGTACTGAATACAATAAAAGTGGCTGGAAAAAGTCCATAGGAACCTATAGGAGGACAGCTAAACACAGAACCAACAACGCTTTAGTTTTATGAGCAGCAGATATTCAAATTTTTGAAAAAAGCACATATTTAAATAACCCATAGCTCTTAATAAAAATTCAGCTGTTTTTGAACAATTAGAATTTAACAGACATCAAGAGAACATAATAGATTACTTTAACACATTGCTTTAACAGAGCATCAGAGTTTAATTCTATGTCAAAGAGAAATTGAGCTTCCTGTGATCTTTTGCTATGAGGTTTCCTTCCTTTACCTTCTTTCATATTGGTGACCGTGTTTCTGTGTTTCTGTGTGTAACACATCTTTAAGCATCTTTTGCAGGGCAGGATGAGTGGCAACAAATTCTTTCAGTTTCTGTTTGCTGTGAAAAGTCTTAATTTCACCTTCATTCACAAATGAGAGCTTTGCAGGATATAGTATTCTGGGCTGGCAGTTTTTCTCTCTTAGTACCTGGGCTATGTCTCGCCATTCCCTTCTAGCTTGTAGGGTTTCTGATGAGAAGTCTGCTGTGAGTCTAATTGGAGATCCTCTAAGAGTGATCCGACGTTTCTCTCTTGCACCTTTTAGGATCTTTTCTTTATGTTTCACTGTGGTGAGTTTGATTACAACATGTCGTGGTGAGGATCTCTTTTGGTCATGTTTATTAGGGGTTCTATAAGCTTCCTGTACTAAGATGCCTCTGTCCTTCTCCAAACCTGGGAAATTTTCTGCTAGTATCTCACTAAAATGCCTTCTAATCCTTTCTCCCTCTCCATGCCTTCAGGAACTCCTAGAACCCGAATGTTGGGTTTTTTAATAGTATCCTGTAAATTCCTGACAATATTTTTTAGATTTCTAATTTCTTCTTCTTTTCTTTGGTTTGCCTGTTTCCTTTCCTGTTCTCTGTCTTCTAAGTCTGATATTCTCTCTTCTGCTTCGCCCATTCTGTTTTTAAGGCTCTCTAATGTGTTTGTCATTTGATCTATTGAACTCTTCATTTCATTATGATTTCTAGTCACTATCAGAGTTTCTTGTTCCACTAGTTGTTTCATTTCATTTTGATTCCTCCTTAATATTTCACTTTCACGAGAGAGATTTTCTATCTTGTCCATGAAGGATTTCTGTAGTTCAAGAATTTGTTTTTGAGAACTTCTTAATGTTCTTATCAATTTTTTGAGATCTGCTTCTTGCATTTCTTCAATCTTATCATCTTCATAATCTTGAATTGGGGTGTCTTTTTCATTTGGGGGCGTCATAGTGTCTTCCTTGTTCTTGTTAGCTTGGTTTTTGCGTTTGTTGTTTGGCATGTTGGAGATATTTGGTTTCTTCACTGTGGTGTTTTTTCTTGTTACACTATGGCTCTATATTAAGTGGACTGTCTGCTTTCAGTGGAGCCTTAGAGGCTTGAGATGAGTGTGGACTGAGAGCTGTGTTTGGTTCTTCAGGGTTGAGGGTGTGTCAAGGATGACACTCCCAGGTTAGGTGTGGTAAATCTCTCTTTCTTTTTTTGATTCAAAAGGGAAGTAATTCCGCACAGCTGAACGTAATTGGAGGTAGTTAGCAGGCAAATGATATACCCACAGGAGCCAGAGATCTGAAGCTCTTTCCCAAGGACCACACAGGGAATCTCTGCTGCCCTCAGTGTGGGCTCCAATTCTCCTGCAGTCTCCCACTGGGTTGCCAAGTTAGATGCTAATCTCCTGTTATTTCACCCCTCCCCACAGAGTCAGGTTTTTCTGCTAGGCTCAGGGCTGGTGCAGACCTGAGGTCGCCCTGCTTATGACGTATGTCCAAAATGGCGCCTGCTCTGTCTTGCTCGCCTGTGAGAGGTGAGCGGAGAGAGAGAAACTTGTGTCCGTATCAGTCACTTTTTTTATTTTTTTTTCCCTCTCTCTCTTCTAGTTAGCCTGGTGAACTTTTCCCCACGGAGTTTCAAGCCTCGTTCCCTCTAGTCTCCTCTTTCCGCTTGCCCGCTGGTGTCTCGGGCTATGGAGGTTCGGCTCACCTCGCGTTCCAGCGCTGGCGCGTTGAGTCTGCTGCTGGTGTCCCGAACTTGGGCTCCCACGCTCTCCACGCAGGTCCACTGTGAATCACTAGTTCCGGAAGAGTTTCCTCTGCTGTTTCATCCCCTACTCTTCCTTGACACTGCAGTATCTCCACTTATATTAAACTTTCTCTCCCCCCGGACTAAGTGTGCTTCCTGCCTATTCCGCCATCTTGCCGCCTCCAACCTCTGTTCTTAGTTCTAACCTCAGACACACAATGATTTGTCTTCAGCCTTAACTTTTCCAGACTTCTTATGTAAATGAAACCATACAACAAATAGTCTTTTGTGTCCGGCTTCTTTCACTCAGTATAATGGTTTTGAGAAGCATCAATGCTTTTACAGGCATCACTTATTTTTTTTCTATATATTGCTCCATAGTATTCCATTTAGTGGCTATAACACATTTTGTGCATCCATTTGCTAACTGATAAACATTTGGATTTTTTCCAGTTTGTGTGTATTATGGATAATGCTGTAAAGAACAAATGTATATAAGACTTAGTATGGTCATTTGCTTTAATATTTCTTGGGTAGATACCTAGGAATGAAAATGCCATATGTATGGCATTAAGTTTTTTAGAAACTAAAACAGTTCCCAAAGTGGGAACCAGAAATGTGTGAGGCTTCTAATTTCTCTATATCCTTATCAACACCTGATAATGTCACATCTTCTGTTTGTACCCCTTCTAGTAGGAATGTAGTGGTAACTCATTTGGCTATAATTGCCATTTTCCTAACAGCTACTGATATTAAAATTTTTCTCATGGGCTGTTAGTCACACATATATTTTGGTGAAAGATTTTTTTCTTCAAATCTTTGGTTATTTTAAATGAGTTTTCTTACTGAGTTGTAAGGATTCTTTTTATATACTAAATGTAAGTTTTTATTAAATATGTAATTTGTGTGTTCTCCCAGTCTGTGGCTTATGTTTTCATTTGTACTTTAAAAATGGTATTTTCTGAAAAGTAATGGTTTTAATTTTACCTACACAGAATTTATCATTTTTCTCTATGAATTGTATTTTTGTTATCATAGTTAAAAAAAATCTTGGCTTAACCCAAGGCCACAAATATTTTCTTTGTAAAGTGTTAGAATTTTGGCTTTTTTTGTGTGTGTGGGACTCATCATCTATTTTAGTTCTAGTAATTTTTTTTGTGGAATCCTTAAGATTTTGGACATTCAAGATCATACTGTCTGCAAATAGACAGTTATTTCTTCTTTTCTGATCTCTATGCCTTTAATTTGTCTTGTTTCATTGTAATGCATGGAACCAGCAAATACAACACTGAATAAAAGCAGTGAACATGGACTTGCTATTTTTCTAGTCTTATAGGAAAAGCATTGGACCTTTCACCAGATGCTTTGTTAGCTTAAAATTCTTCATAGTCACATTATATCAGTTTGAAAAAGTCCCTATTATTCCTAATTTCTTAATATTTTATTATTAGGAATAGGTTGCTTAATCAAATGCATTTTTTCTGTGTGAGGAAATGATGTGATTTTTATACTTTCTTGTATTTATACAATATATTACATTAATTGATTTTTCAAATCTTAAGCTAACCTTGCATTCCTCAAATAAACTACTTGGTAACAGAATATAATCATTTTCAAATGTTATTGAATTTGGTTTACTAATATTTTGTTAAAAAATCTTTACATCTATGTGTATCAGGGACTTCAATTACTTTTTAGCAAATAAAACACTATTTTAAAGATAAGAAAATGTAAGGTAAGAGTACCTTATTTAAGACCACACAATCAAAAAATGGAGAGCCAGAGATCTAAACTCAGGTCTCTAAAACTGTATTCTGTCCACCACACTAGTGGTTGTCAACAGATTCAGCACTGCTTCCTGGAGAAAATTAAGGAATCTGTGAGGAGTTTCGGTTGTCACAATGACTGGGGAGTACAGAAGAGGAACGTGGACTGTTATATGTCATGACAGAAATATGTAGCCAGTCTTGACATTCATTTCCCTATTTAAACATAATTTCAACACTTTCTACACACTTAAAAATAAGACAATACATTTGCAAGCAATCCATCACTGCCTGCTTCCTTTCTTTCTTTTTTGTTTTCTTTTGAAATAAAAAGATTTTAAAAATCCTATGGGGTAGGTGTTGTGGTGCAGCAAGTCAGGCTGCTGAGTGGGATACCCATGTAACATGTCAGAGTTCCTAGCTCAAGTCCCAGCTACCCCATGCTTCCTGTCCAGCTTCCTGCTGATAAGCCTGGAGGCAGCACATGATGGTTCAGGGTCTTAGGTCTATGCCACCCACTTGGAAGACTCAGATATAGTTTCTGGCTCCCAGGTTTTATGTGGCCTGGTTCCAGTTGTTTGGGCCATTTGGGAGAGTGAACCAACAGATGGAGGATCTACCTCTCTCTGTCTCTCCCTCTCATCTTATTACCCTGCCTTTGTTAAAAGAGGAGGGTAAAGGGGGGCAGGGTGGAAGAAGAGGGAGAAGAGAGGAGAAGGGAAGAGGAGGAGTCAGCAAGAATGTCATCATAAGAGGCTAAATCAGTGGGGTCTGCCTGATCTTGGACTGTGAACCTCTAAAAGCAAATGCCAAAATAAGCCTTTCTTACCTTTGTATCTCACCTATGTCAAGAATTTTGCTGTAGTATCAAAAAGCTGACTAATACAACAGGTAAAGTGACAACAAATCAATTTTCTATTATTTTCCTATTTTACACTGCCTATAATAACATGAGAAAAGTATTATTTCAGATAAATTGAATGAGATAAGCTACTATAACAAATAATACAAAAGGGAGAAGAGTGAGTCTTAAAGAAAGAATAGTTATATTTTAAAACAAAGGAACAGAACCTTGTAATGTTATGTTTGTATAACTACTAAAATGCAACTTGAACATTGTACTATGCAGGGACAATTATCATTCGGTCCACAGAATAACTATATCCATAGAAGCTTTAATAGAGAAATCTGAAGGTCATATAATGCAATCTCATCCTTTCAACCCAAATAACAATTCAAATAACCATTTTAATCCATAACTGGTTGATTCCAGGCTGGGATACATTCAAATGAAGACAAAAACCAATGTGTCCTAAACAAATACCTTGTTTTAGAAAACTATGGACTACTAAGGAGTTGATTTATTTATTCTACAAATAAGAACTGAGTGCCTACCATATGCCAAACACTAAGGACATACCAGTAAATAAAACAAAGGAAAAACTACAATAAAATGTCAAGAAAAAAGTACTATGAAGAAAAGTAACTCTACTGTGTTAATGGGAGTTAAGAGATGGTGGTGGAGGTACATGAATGGTAAGAAAGGGCTGATTTAGAAAGGCTAGCCAGCGGCCAGTGCCATGGTGCAGTAGGTTAATCCTCCACCTGTAGCACTGGCATCCCATATGGATGCCGGTTCTAGTCCCAGCTGCTCCTCTTCCAATCCAGATCTCTGCTGTGGTCTGGGAAAGCAGTGGAAGATGGCCCAAGTGCTTGGGCCCCTGCACCCATGTGGGAGACCGGGAAGAAGCACCTGGCTCCTGGCTTCGGATCGGCACAGCTCCAGCCATTGCGGCCAATTGGGGAATGAACCAATAGAAGGAAGACCTTTCTGTCTCTCCCTCTCACTGTCTGTAACTCTATCTCACAAATAAATAAATAAAATCTTAAAAAAAAAAAAAGAAAGAAACGCTAGCCAAAGAAGGATGAGAAAAGATGACATGACATGTGAACAAAGACTTGGATAAACAGAGATGTAAGCTATGTTGATATTTAGATAAAAATGTCCCAGGCATAACAAACATTTGTTAAAGTTCTAAGATGGGAGTATGGTCAGTCCTCTCAAGTGTGCATCTGAAGATGGTCAGACTGAAGTACCCCAGTAAGGTCAGATCATCCAGGGCTTTGTACTTTCCAACAATAATTTAGCTATAATAAATAATAATAATAATAAGTAATAGTAAAGGCATAAAAGAACCATGGGGACGACTAGTGAGGAGACTAGGTTTAGGATTAGCAAATTGCTTTTGTTCTTAAATTTTTAAATAACTGGGAAAATGGTGGGTATTTTGATATATGAAAAATAAATGGAATTCAAATCTAAGTTTACAAAATAAAGTTTTACTGGAACTCAGGGATACTAACTTGTTTATGTACTGTCTATGCTGCTTTTGTACCACAACAGCAGGGTATGAGGGCTCTCATCACTTGACACTGCTGCTCAGTACACTACAGATCACAGTGATGTAGTTAGAATATGACAGTTTTCCTGGGGCCATACATAGGGCCTTACCACCTTCTATTTTATTTTTTATTACCAGTGTGTACCCATTAGATCAAAACAAAAATCGTGGACTATTAATGTCATACTTTTCAAGGCACTGTGGAGTGTGGATTGTATGGTTTTTGAATCAAATGGCAAAACCCTTTAACTATGAAATGACACTAAACCTGTGATAAAAAGAATAAATATACATCAATGTTACCAAAGCATTCTTTATAATCCCAAAGCACACAAATACCAACAGTCAAAAAATTCAAAAATTTAAAGTAAATCACCTCATCATAACATAATTTCTTCAGAAAAATATAAAATGCAGCTGTAATCAAAAGAAATTTCCAAGTGGTTCATTTGTTATCCAAGCAAGAAAGGTCATTTACAGATGCCAAATTAATTAGATTGGCAGCCATAGAATTGTGTCTACAGAAAATAATCCTGTCTAGGAATACTATAGCCAGTTAATGAGAATAGTTGCTCAAGGAGTTGAGGACATTGGGAGTAGCATCAAAAGACAGTTCTTGGCCGGTGCCGCGGCTCACTAGGCTAATCCTCCGCCTTGCGGCGCCGGCACACTGGGTTCTAGTCCCGGTTGGGGCACCGATCCTGTCTCGGTTGCCCCTCTTCCAGGCCAGCTCTCTGCTGTGGCCTGGGAGTGCAGTGGAGGATGGCCCAAGTGTTTGGGCCCTGCACCCGCATGGGAGACCAGGAGAAGCCCCTGGCTCCTGGGTACGGATCAGCGCGGTGCGCCGGCCGCAGTGCGCTACCGCAGCAGCCATTGGAGGGTGAACCAACGGCAAAAGGAAGACCTTTCTCTCTGTCTCTCTCTCTCACTGTCCACTCTGCCTGTCAAAAAAAAAAAAAAAAAAAAAGACAGTTCTTTAAAAAACCAGGTCAATAATCTCAAATGGTTTTCTTTGCCATTGACAATTTAATAGATACATTCTGGTGTTGTTTATTCAAGGACTAAATGATCATTTGTAAGTGAAATGAAGAATTAGTTTAAATAAACAGTCTGCAAGAAACAACTGAAGGCAAAACTTTGTTGACTTTTTATTTATTTGTGTGTGATAGAGTTCCCCAATACACTGCTTCACTCCCTAAATATCTGCCCTGGGGTAAACTGAAGCCAGGAACTTAATCCATGACTCCTTTGCAGGTGGCAGGAACCCAGCTACATGAACCACCATCACTGCCTCACAGGGTCTGCATTAGCAGGAAACTGGAATCAAGAGCCAGAGCCAGGTATTGAACCCAGGCACTTGGATATGGGATACAGGTTTCCTAACAGCTAAGCTAAACACTCATCCCAATTTGTTCAAAGTTAGGAAAACAGGAATTTAGAAATACCTGAAGTGGAATCTCCTAAGATGTGTTTCACCTGATGGTGGTAAAATACTCATTAGACAGAAGAAGGCTAAGTTAACCAGGTGTCATTGTAAACTTTGTTAACTGTCATGGATATAACTACCAACAATTCCATGAATTTTTATCAGAAATATAAGTTGAATATATGAATTTGTTCTATTAGCAATTCAAAAACTTAACTGTGGTAAAGTTTCATTGTGACACATTTTTAGCTCAACGTCTAAACTGAATTTTTTTCTAAGCAAGAGGAACCATGTTTGATCATAGTATCTGAATGGTTTTAGAAATTACCTTTGGATAAAGATGTGATTTTTTTTAAATAAATTCAAAGCAGTCCTTAAATGTAAACTCACATTACAGAAGTCATTTTGATGACAATATTATTTGAGTCCCAAGTAAAAGCAAGATGCTTTAAATACTCTGTGTTGTTAAAACAAGAAGTGAGATCATTACTACCATATAGTTGATACATTTTTCAGCACAAATTCTAGTCCCAGAAGTATTTTTCAGACACTGATGCAAGGACAAAGAAAATTTCCATATCTCAAAATCCACTTAACTGTGCAACTGAAGAGCTTCCACTTAACCTTCAATTGGAAGTGATTAATCTGCAATGTAATGATATGCTAAAAGGCAAATATCTAGAGTAAAATCTAATGGAATTATATAAATGCCTTCTAAGAGATAAATATGTTCAATTAACATCATATGTCCATGAACTGGTATTAATATTTGACAATATTTATCTGTGTGAAAACTTAATTTCAAAGATGAAATACATAAAATCTCATTACAGATCACACTAATACATGAAAATTTACAATCATTTTCTGACAGCAAACACTAACCTTAACCTCAGTTAAGCAAAATGTTAATCTCAAGTCTTTTTTAAAAAAGATTCATTTATTTATTTGAAAGGCAGAGTTACAAAGAGGCAGAGGTAGAGGTAGAGGCAGAGAGAGAGAAAGAAAGCGAGATAGACAGAGAAAGAATGAGTGATCTGTCTGCTGGTTCACTCCCCTATGGCTGCAATGGGCTGGAAGTGAGCAGATCCAAAATCAGGAGCCAGGAAATTCTTTCAGGTCTCCCACATGGGTGCAGGGGCCCAAGGATTTGGGCCATCTTCTGCTGCTTTCCCAGGCACATTAGCAGGTAGATAGGAACTGGAGCAGCCAGGACTCAAGCAGGCACCCATATGGGATGTTGGCACTGCAGGCAGTGGCTTTACCTACTGTGTCACAGTGCCAACCCCAACCCCAGCTTTCTTAAAAGATAAATTCAATCTTCTCATCAGAAAACTCTATTTTAGATATAATATAAATATATATAATATAAATATAATTATAGTCAATAATTAAATTTAATATCTTATTAACAAAATATGTAAAAAAATTTTCTGTTATTACAAACAGCTATTATATAATATTGTTATTTTTTCCTTTTGATTCACAGGTCTATAATGTTGAGGCCAGAGTTGTGGTACAATGGGTTAGGTTGCCACCTGCAACACTGTCATTCCATATAGTTAACAGTTGGTGTCCCAGCTGCTCCACTTCCAATCAGCTCCCTGCAAATGTGCCTGGGAAAGCAGAGGAGGATGGCCCAAACCCTTGGGCCCCTGCCACCAATATGGGAGACCCAGAAGAAGCTCCAGCCTACCCTGGCTGTTGCAGCCATTTGGGGAGTGAACCAGAGGATGGAAATCTCTATCTGTCTCTCCCTCTCTGTAACTCTGCCTTTCAAATAAATAAATAAATCTTTAATTAAAAAAAAGTGTACAATATTTACTATCTAGTTCTTCACAGCAAAAGTTTGTCAACCTCTGATTTAAGAGAATGAAGATTTTGCTTTGAACTAGGCAAAGCATATGATGGAAAATGTTGATATGCTGGTTATATTTTTACATCAGAAACATACTATTTTTTGACATATTGTGGGATTTAATAGAAAATGTGAAGACAAAGACAACTTCAGGGTTTTGGAATAAGCAACTGAATGATGAATAACAGCACTGCCAATAACCAAGATGTGAAAGACACACAAAACAGGTTGCTGGGGTTGGGAAAGATCGGTTTTGACAGGTTAAGTGTGAGATACCTGTCAGAGAGGTGCAATGGGCAACTGAATAAAGGAGTCTGCAGCTCAAGAGAGGATCTGAGCTTGAGACACAAATGTAGGAGTCAAGGCCAAATAGATTTTTTTTTTCTTTTCTTCTTTTTTTAATAGTGGTAAATAAAGAAGTATTCTGAGAACCGGGCCCTGGGGCCCTATAACAGTCAATGTTCTAGAACGCAAGGATGACCCACAAAGGCAATTCAGTGTGAAACAATGTCTGATAAGTTAGTAGACTGTGCTACTTTGAAGCAAAATGGTGAAAGTGCTGGAAGAAGAAAATTATCAACCATAACATTTACTACTTAGAAAAGCAAACATACTATACTGATACGTGTGTGTGTTAGTGTGTACATATGTATTTATCCAAGGCATAGGCAGAAACAATTAAGAAAACAAAGTCCTGTAGCACCAGAAATACTCCTCCTTTAATTCACTGATCAATAATGTGAGCATTTTAGTAAAATCTGGATTTTAGTAGTGGTGATCCAGTTCATATTTTCGCCTGATGCACATGAGAACAGTTCTAAAAATCTTGTCTAATGCTTTGCAGAATGTGTCAATATGTATATGTCAACAGCTATTAAAATATTCATGTTCTTTGATTTAGTACTTCTCTTTCTGGGACTTGATTTTAAAAAATTAATCAAAAATAAGAAAATATTTCAATGACCAAATATTTTTCCAGATTATATCTCAGAGTGTCTTCCTATATAGTTTCCACTGAATTCAAAGTCCCTTAAAGATACGACAAGTCATTCTCCTGCACCACACTCCAGCCTAATTAAGAGTTAATTCCTTATTATTTTCAAAGTCATCTCTATAACACATCTCACAGGCTATTAGGAACACAAGCACTTGAAATTTGATGTTCTGAGAAGAGCAGACATTTCTACTTTGTCTGGAATATAAAGCAAATGTAGAGGAGTATTAGGAAAGAAATGTAGAGGAATGTAGAGAATGTAGAGGAATATCAGGAAAGAAAGTGAAGGGGAGCAACATTCATGAGCCACCAGAAAGGAGGCAGTGAAGACAACTGAGGAGAAAGGCACACAGGAGTAGGAAAGAAAAAAGAGAGATGTGGCGGAAGCCAATGGAAGCCAAATGGGGTTCTTGCCAAGAACCCCATCAAGAAACCCCATCAAGAAACATCAGAAACAAAATTCCTGTACTTTTTTCAACAAAGAGGTCACAAGACTTCTGTCAGAGCAGTTTTTGGCTGACTGCAATGAATAGGATTGGGAAGTAGAAACGTCAAGACTTGAGAATCCTGACCAGGAGAGAAAAGAGAAACTACGTCACAGTCTATCTCAATGGGATACTCTAGGTGTTCAGTAGGGGAGATAATTCTTGCTGTACAGAGAGTATTCTCAGTACTACATGTCATTCCAACAGCAGATATTCACAAACTGCCCAGTTACTGTGACAATCAAACCCCCACATTTTTTAAATGATTCCACAAAGGACAGTGTACTTGCCTCTGAAGATCCTTAGATGTCAACTCATGCTCAAACAGGAGTCTCTTTCCCATGAGACGGTTTTCAGAGGTTAGGAAGGAGAAGCTTATTAACATACCTTGGAAAGTGTTGGCAATGTATTTATGGCAAGTAGTTGAGAGAGTTTTTACCACAGGACCTCTTTTTCCCAGAGTTGAGTTTAACTGCTGAGAGAAGCCATCACACTACAGATTCAAACACAACTTGGCCATCCTCCACATCATCACATTTCTTGAAAAACATCTTTTCTCGTATCTCTATTCATTAACCACCCAAAAATTCCCTAAACCTATTATCAACTCCACTCTCTCCAGGTTCTGAGGTAACCACTGCATTCCTGGCCGCCAAATCTAAGGTACTTTTCTTACACAATTTTCCTTCTGATTACTGTACAGTATTGCCCAGTGTCCCTTAAAGCCACTTATTCTGTCACTACTCATGAACTAATAAAATACCTCTTTTCTGCCTTCCCTTCACTCCCTTTAAACATTTATCTGTTTTCCAGATGACAGCATGATCACAATATCGAGGGGCAAGCACTGGGGCACAGCAGGGGTGTGGGCATCCCACATCAGAGTGCCTGTTACAGTCCTGGCTACTCCACTTCCAACCCAGCTCCCTGCTATGTGACTGCGAAGCAGCAGATGATGGCTCAACTACTTGGATCCCTGCCATCCACATGGGAGACCCAGATGGAATTCCTGGCTCCTGGCTTCAGCCTGGCTGAGTTCTGCCTGTTTTGGCCATTTTAGGAGTGAACTATTAGATGGAAGGTCTCCCTCCCTCTCTGTCCCCCTTTCTCTCTCTGTCACTCTGCTTTTCAAATAAATAAATAAATCATAAAAAAAAATGGGGCATGTTCTCTGTACATGCTCTTTATTTCCTCTACCTACCTTCACTCACTTCCTCTGAAAGTACTGCCTTCCCCTTTCATGATCAAATTTCAAGTTCTTCCTCATATTCTGAAAAATAACGCCAATGTCAAGGCTTCACTGATCTCTCAGCTATACACAACAGTGCTATCCTTTGTGAATTTCAAAACCTTATACCTTTGTACCCTTCTGTCATATTTGAGTCTGTACTATATGAGGAACTTCTATATAAATGCCTTGCTTCCCTTATAAAGCTCACTGATAGCTCATATTTACTAAATATTAATATTAGACATTTACATATGCCAGTGTGTCCTTCAATAACTGAGTTATTCCTAATTTAACAAATATTAAAAAACAGAGGCTGATAAATTTTAATGACTATGTAAAAAAGCTCAACAAATATATATATATATATATATTTTTTTTTTTTTTACAGGTAGAGTGGATATTGAGAGAGAAAGACAGAGAGAAAGGTCTTCCTTTTTGCAGCTGGTTCACCCTCCAATGGCCGCTGCGGCCAGCACATCATGCTGATCCGAAGCTAGGAGCCAGGTGCTTCTCCTGGTCTCCCATGCGGGTGCAGGGCCCAAGCACTTGGGCCATCCTCCACTGCACTCCCGGGCCATAGCAGAGAGCTGGCCTGGAAGAGGGGCAACCGGGATAGGATCCGGTGCCCCGACCGGGACTAGAACCCAGTGTGCCGGCGCCGCAAGGCCAACAAATATTTTTAAATTAAGAAATTATTATTCCAAGAGGAAGAATCACTATAAATGTCTTAAAAAGTTCATGGAAAATGTGTATTATGAAAAAACAATGTGTGGACTTCAGATTTTTGTGCACTAAAATAAACTTATCTTTGAAATCCATTTTTCTGAAGTACTCGCCTATACCTTTAAGAAATTATTGACTCTGAGAACATGCTATTATCTAGGCACTGTACTTGACATTTGCTAAACTATTTTAAACTCACAGCAGTGCTTTAGAATATTGTTTTGCTGACCAAGACTCAGGGATACCGAGTCACCAGTACACAGTCTCACACCGAGGATACACATAAAACCTCCCCTGATGTTAAGTCATTTGCTCTGGAGCCGTCAATGAGAAAGCCTAAAACATCCTAAGCCTAAAACAAATGCAAATCATACACATGCTCCTTCATTTGTTTTATTAATAAGGTGTAGATATCTACAAAATGCATTTTGCCATTTAATACATGAGAAAACATTTTACTTTGCCTAATATTCCCAAGCAGGTCTGGAGAGTAAAATGTTTATAAAATCAACTAAAAATTGTTACTGTGGGTGACTGTTTCTAAAAACAAAGAAAGCTGGGGCCAGCATTGTGGTGTAGTCATTTAAGCCACTGCTTGCATATGGGTGCCAGGTCGAGTCCTGGCTGCTCCACTTCCCATCCAGCTCACTGCTAATGCACCTGGGAAAGTAGTAAAAGATGGTCCAAGTGATTGGGCCCCTACACCCATATGGGAGACCAGAAAGAAGCTCCTGGCTCCTAGTTTCAGCCTGGGCCAGCCCCAGCCATTGTGGCCATTTGGGGAGTGAACCAGCAGAAGGAAGCTCGCTCTCTCTCTCTCTCTCTCTCTCTCTGTCTCTCCCTCTGTAACTTTGCCTTTCAAGTAAATAAGATGAATCTTTAAAAAAATAAAATTAAATAAAAACATTGCAAGTAGTATATATCTAGTGATAAGTCTTCAAATACAGTAAGGAATCACAAACTAGAAACTGAAAAGCATTGTAAATATCTTCTTATTTTAAAGAGTCAGCAATATGATACAATAAAATATAAAAATTTTACAAATTCATTCATGCTATATAACTTTTCAATAAAAGTTTTTGGTCAGATAATAAACTGAATATTTTATGTGAAGTTTTTATCAAAGTCCTGCAAAAAAATAAAATGTACTCTAGCAAAACTGCTATGACTGCAATGAACATAAGGACTAGTTACCATGATGCTTTACTTCATTAAAGTGAAGGACCACGAAAAATACACCTCTACTTACAATAAATAAAACTAATCAATGCTATAATCCTTCCATAAGAAACACTGGAACTCTGGGAGGGAGCTGAAGAGGAGAAAACATCATGTCTATTATTACTGTGACTAAATAGGATTAACTAATCCTCATGAGATAAAGTTATGAATTAAGGGAAGCTCAGCACACTAAGAAAATTTGTGGGTAGAGGATGCAAATAGCTCTCTAATTATCTACAGCCTATTAACAAGCAATCCTTATTACATGCAATTAAAACCCTCTTAAATTTTATGGCAAAAGTTCATTGAAACGTTGAAAATTATATGCTAATTATAGTACTGTAAAGCACATGTTTAGTGTGTACTTTTACTATTGGCTTAATAAATAATAAAATATCAAATTCTAGGTGGTATAGACTAAGCATCTTACTAAATGGAAAACATGGTATGCTGCTAGCATGGGCTTGGACTACAATTTCACATAGCTATAATATCCCACTGACTACACGTTCTTTGTGGATAGAGGCACAACTATCCTGTTAACTACTGAACAGAACTACCAAGACCATCACAGGACCCAGTACAAGTAGATTTTTTTTTTTTTTTTTGACAGGCAGAGTGGACAGTGAGAGAGAGAGACAGAGAGAAAGGTCTTCCTTTTGCTGTTCGTTCACCCTCCAATGGCCACCGCGGTAGCGCGCTGCGGCCGGCACACCGCGCTGTTCCGATGGCAGGAGCCAGGTGCTTCTCCTGGTCTCCCATGGGGTGCAGGGCCCAAGGACTTGGGCCATCCTCCACTATACTCCCTGGCCACAGCAGAGAGCTGGCCTGGAAGAGGGGCAACCGGGACAGGATCGGTGCCCCGACTGGGACTAGAACCCGGTGTGCCAGCGCCGCAAGGCGGAGGATTAGCCTAGTGAGCCGCGGCGCCGGCCGTACAAGTAGATTCTTAAGTATTTACTGAACAAATAACTTTGGAAGATGAAAATACATATTTAATGATTACCTTACGTATCATTTACTTTCAGGTTCTGGATCATTTAAATGCTTCCAAAGCTTGTTCACTGATTGGTTTTTGTACCAATTCCCAAACAATGAAAATATTACTTATAATTAATTTTAGGCATAAAACCTTTATGGAAACCTAGACCAAGTTTCTTTTGTTCCTAACTGTACCATAGCACCTGACACAAATCAAGGAATCAGGTCAACAAATATAAAATGAGTGAATAAATGAATATATGAAGAAAAAGAATTATTACTACAGATTCTGATTTTCTGGCACATAATATTCTTCAATAAGCAAAAAACTATGCTAAAGAATAATAAACACATACAACTGATATAAGTCATGGATGGCTCTTTTCTCTCAACTGAGGACTCTTTCATGACTTATTTTAGTATTATTTTATATCTATATAACCTAGGGAAAATCCCTTAATGTGTCAAATAACAAAAAAAATTGTTTTCCTTAATATTTCCAAAGCCTCCCCTGCATCAATTGCTTTGTTCAAATCAGGATCGAAGCAAGGTCCATATAATGTACATGTTAACATATTTCTTAAGTCCCTCTTATCCTGTAGATTCCATGAGGTGTTTATTCCATAGAGTTTTCTATACCTGGATTTTGCTAATCACATTTATAGCATTTAATATGGTCCCTTTCCCTATATTTCCTGTAAACTGGGTATCAGAGGTGTACTAATAATATCCAAGGGAAATATATATAATGTAAGTCACAAACACAATTTAAATTTCTCTAGTATCCACATTTAAAAAGAAATGGGTGAAATTAATTCTAATAATAGATTTATTTAACCTAATGTAGTAGTCATTTTTTTTGTCACTATAACAAAATACCTCAGACAGACTTTATAAGGAAACCAGGTTTCTTTTGGTTCATGAATCTGGAGGCTTCCAGTCCAGGATAGGGCAGGCTTCACTTCTTGCTGGCACAGTCCCATGGAGGCAGAGAGCATCACATGGAAAGAGACAGGGAGCTCGAGTGTCTGTCCACACATGTCTCTTATAGTGTCACCAGGATGCAATCATGTACCACCCCCCTAAACTAATGCAACTTAATCAATCACCAATTGGATTAGGTTTCCAACTTCTTACTGCCATTAACATAAGCCTTCAGGAACAAAACTTTTGAATTTGCAGGGACAATTATTCAAATCTTAGCATTCTGCTCCTGACCCTCAAAGCTCATGTCTTTTTAACCTATGCAGTACTTCAAGAAGTTCATGGAAAAAAATGGTGCAGAAAAGTTTTGAAATCCATGAAGTCTCTTCATATATTTTCATGAACTCTGTGAGGATATTTTGTATCTACATATTTCAATGTTTCAACTAAATTGTCTTTTAATTTATTTTTCCAAGAACTTTTTGAAGTCCCTTTTTGAAGTACCATTCCAGACCCAGTAGTTCCAAAGCCTAAAAGTCAAGCATGAGTCAAAAATCCAAACTCCAAAGTCTCATGTGAGACTCAGGAAAACTCCCTTAGCTCTGAGTCTGTATAAAAATCAGAAAACAAGTTACATACTTCCAGGACACAATGGTGGCACAGGCACAAGATAAACATACCCAGTCCAAAAAGAGGTGAGAGGGAAATAAAAAGGACGAATCAGTCCAAAGTTTCTCTTTTCTTACATTGTTAAAGAAAGCATATTTGGTTTGCATGTACATGTGCGTGTGTCTGTGTGTGTTTTTGCTTCTAGTTTTATATCCAGAGGTAACATAAGGCCAGTCTTTTAGAGTTTACTGTCACTTTTCCTACAAAAAGAAGCATATCACAAACAGCTTTTCTAAACTGTCTGATGTCTGCCTGCACAACTAATCACATGTCATGATTTGGTAAAACTACCTTCCATGACCATCATGTCACTCTTCAGAGCAACACAGACTACAAAAATATACTTCAAGCATTTACTATGACAAAATTCCCTTTGTTACAGAAGTCATTCAAATCACTATAAGCACTATTAAATAAATGTTTATTTCTTATTTTGTGAGACCAGAGAGACAAATAGAGAGAGGGGTAGCAAGACAGAAGAGTTCACATCTACTAGTTCACGTCCCAAAAAGCTTGCAACAGCTGTGGTAGAACTGGGGTCGGAACCAGAAGCCAGCAATGCAATTCAGGTCTCTCATGTGGGTGACAGGAACCCGTTTACTTGAGCCATCCCTGCTGCCTCTCAGGATGTGAGACAGACAGCTGGAATCAGGAGTCACAGTCAGCAATTAAATCCATGCACTGAGATATCTCAGTCACTAGGTTAAATGCACACTCCTAAACAAATGTTTATTGAGCACGACAATGGTTTTCTAAAATGTAAAACTAAAGAAGGCAGATTTTCTTTTTTTAATTTGAGAGAGAGAGAGCGGGAGAGAGAGAGAAAGACTGCAGACAGAGACAAAGAGAAAGCTCCTATCCACTGGTCTACTCCTCAAATTCTGGCAATAGGTGATGCTGGGCCAGGCCAAAGCTGAGAGCTGGGACCTAAATCCAGGTATCCCACAAGGTGGCAGGGACCCAACCAATTGAGCCATCACCTACATCCTCCCAAGATATGTATTGCCTGGAAGCTAGAATTGGAAGTGAAATTGAGACTCAAATACAAGCACTATCAATATGGGATGTGGGCATCCCAAGTGGTGTCAACCATTTGGCCTAACACCTGTATGGGAAAGCAGGGAATTTTGGTTGCTTTTTTCACTACCAGATATCTAGTAATTACAGTAGTGCTGCAAACAACAATATAAATATTTACTGAATGAATAATTATGTCAAAGGCATCATTAGAGTATTATGAATATTTTCTGCCATTAAGGCACTGCCAATTTGATTGGGAAGGTTAAATCTATAGAAAAGCTAATATGTAACAAATGAATATCAGTACCAATGAGTGGTACTGACATTCAATGTTGTAAGAGCTCATACAATGCAAATACCATGACCCAGTGGAGGAATATCTACTCACTGGGCTTTTAATAAAAAGCCTGATCCAGACAAGTACAAAAGAAGGAAGAAAATGGATGGAAAAATGTGAACAAATACAGAAGACCAGGAAACGATGGGCAGTAACCCTTCAGACAGATTTCATTTTTGAAAGAGAAAAGTGTTGGTTTTTGTTTGGTTTTTAGGGCAAAGCACATTTTAAGTTTAAAGTATATGTTAAAACAAAACAATTTTTCTTTATACTAATTATGCTACATGAATTCACAGAGTATTTCCCCAAAATCTAAAATTACCTTAATATTTAAAAAGAAATCATCTTAAGCTACTTTTAAGGTATTTCACAGTAAGACAAAGAACGTCAATGTTTCATTTTCTAAAAATATTGAGAATTTATACTTCTAACTTAATCATAATAACATTAACTAACACATGTGTGTTTATTATGTGTCTAAGCATTTTACATATATTTGCCACAGGGGCAGCAATACAAGATGTAACAGTTTGTTTTCTCAAAAGTTATTTTCTTTATAATTTTAAGATGCTTAGTTCTTACATCTAATGTTTTATGTGCCATTATTTTGCTTTTACTGCAAAAGAAAGATCTGGCTCCCAAAGATAAAGGAGATTTTTGGTAAATGGTGAAGGTAAAGAAATAAATGACCCACTTGGCTAGTGTGTAATTACACTGCCTGAGATTGTAACAATCTATCACATGAAGGAGGATGACACCACGCTAAGGGGTGAGTCAAAGGAGATAGCCTTTGACTAACTACGGGACCCTGACGATCGATACTCCACAGATATTGTGCTCTCAAAAACAATTGAATTCTTAAAAAGTTTGAAAATAGATTCCCCCCTTCTTCTGATACTGATCAGAGACCTATCTTGACCTTATTCTGGAAGAGCAAGACTTTCTTTAAAAACGTATATGAAACACATAAATCCTTTCCATCTCTGGATTGTTCTTTCAAATAGGTATTTAACACATTCTTATAATGACAGTCCTACAAGCAAAACACCTGCTAAAATCTCTATTTCATTATTCTACAAACATGCCTACCCAATTAGCTATTACCAAGTTATCATAATACTTAACACATGACAGTAAGGTCTTTCAAAGACTGGAAACTTTAAAAATCTGAAAGAAAATGAAAATTTCAGGATGAAATTTGCAATATATTGCATGAACCTGATATTTAATAAACAAGTGATATGAATATTCAAAATTAAGTAAAAGGGACTTTTAAAATTAAGTTACTCTAAAGCCTATAAAATATTTTATAAGTTAATTCTACAGATTAATAATCACTCCGAACTGTCTTAATGTACTGTGACATGCTTTATATTTAAAATCTTTGAACACTATCTCACAGTTATTTCTATTACTATTTAACCTTACAACTGAATTAAGCCATATCCAAAGTTATAGTTCTTCCTCTTCATTTTCAAGTCATATCATATAGAATTTCTGGGGTGTCTGTACAGAATTTATAGTATCTGTAACTCAAAAACAAGCATCCAAGACACACTTCAAAGTCTGGAAAAGATAATCAGGTAGAAAGCCAAATTAAACTGCAATCTTTTTTTTTTTTTAATCAGAAGCTCATATTACAGGAAATACAATGTAATCCATGAAAAATTATAAAATTAAACTGCATTAGAAGCTAGGAATTTTGTAGTGATACTATAATGTCCTCTAATGGCAGAGGATGAAATAGTGGAAACACAAAATTACCCATTTACTAAAAGCAAAATGCCGGAAGTGGGCACTGGGCACAGCGGTGCCACATGGGATGCTGGCTTTCCATACTGGAGTATGTGGGTTGGAGTCATGGCTCTGCTTCCAATCTAGTTTCCCGCTAATATGCAGGAGGTGAAAGCTATAGTGGATGGATCCCTGCTACCCGTGGGCAGAGCCAGATTGAATTCTGGGTGCCTGGCTTCACTGAGTCCAGTCCCTGTTACAGGCATTTGGGAAGTGAACTACCAGATGAAAGATCTCTCTCTCTCTCTCTCTCTCTCTTTTTCTCTAACAAATAAATAAAAATTTAATTTTTTTAAGAAAGCAAAATCGGGCCTGTGTCTACTTCTTACAGCAAAATGATAGAAGACACAGTCTAAAATGGGAAAAGACACATGGGGCAAAGTCTGGAGAAGTCAGGAGTAAGCTTCCAAGAGTCCTTTCTCTGTGGAGTCACACAGGATGTGTTTAATTCTTCCAGCAATAAGTTATGAAAACAAGTGTGAAATGTTTGTCTAGGGAAGCTCATTAGAGACTCAGCTTCCAGGGTTTTTAATCCGAGCTGGTTGCTTAGGCATCCTCTGCCTAGCGCATGCCGTAATTCCAGACTCCCAGAAAGAAAACTGATGTACATTGTACATTGTACATAAGTGTAGGTAAATTGAGCCACGCTTCATTTATGGAAAACTTTTTTATTTTATTTTTATTTTTAACAGGCAGCATTAGACAGTGAGAGAGAGAGAGAGAGAGAGAGAGAGAGAGAGAAACAGAGAGAAAGCTCTTCCTTTTTCCATTGGTTCACCCTCCAAATGGTCACTACGGCCGGCGCGCTGTGCTGATCTGAAGCCAGGAACCAGGTGCTTCCTCCTGATCTCCAATGCAGGTGCAGGGCCTAAGGACCTGGGCCATCCTCCACTGCACTCCCGGGCCACAGCAGAGAGCTGGACTGGAAGAGGGGCAACCGGGACAGAATCCTGCGCCCCAATCGGGACTAGAACCCAGGGTGCGGGCACTGCAGGTGGAGGATTAGCCTAGTGAGCCGCAGTGCCGGCCAATGCAAAACTTCTTATCAGTAAAGGGAACTGTCTACCATTTGAGTTCCCACATGCCATGCCAGCAAAGAGTCACTTTATAATCAATGCTTTTTTCTTTAAAATTCTTACTTGTTTATTTTATTTCTTTGAGAGTCTAAGAGACAAAGAAAGAGACAGACTGACTGACAAAAAGAAAGCTCCTAATCGCTAGCTCATGCCCCAAATGCCTGTAACGGTCAGGCCAGGACCAGGTCAAACCAGAGCCAGGAACTTAATCCAGGTCTCCCACATAGGTGGCAGGCACCCAACCCAACCACTTGAGCTAACATCTCCTGCCTCCCAGGGTGTGCATTAGCAGAAAACTGGAATTAGGAACAGAGGTGGGACTTCAAACCAGGTACTCTGACACAGGATGTGGGCTTCCCAAGTGGTATCTGAACCATTAGGCCAAAATGCCTGCCTCTCAGCCATTGCTAAAGATGAGAGTATGCCACATTAATTCTTATCTACATAGTTGTATAATCACCAACACCATCATGCTAAGGAGAAAAAGTGTCCTTCTACCCCTCTGCAATCAATCTCTACAATCACTGGTCAGCTTTCTATCTCTGTCGTTGGCCTATTCCAGAGTGCCACATAAATGGAATTATACAGAACCTTTTGAGTCTGGCTACTTTCACTTAGTGTGATACACTCAAGATTCATTCATGCTGTTGCATGTTTCAGTGTTTTGCTCTTTTTTTATTGCTAAGTAATAGTATACTAAATATATATCATTGATACCTTCATCTGTCACAAACATTCAGATTTAGTGTTTTTTTTTTCTATTAACTATATTTGCATTTTACTTGAGTAAATATCTAAGAACAGAGCTTGTGGATTACTTTGTAACTTTATAAGAAACTGAAAATAGCATTTCAAGATGGCAATACAATTTGCAGTCCATCTTGCATTCCCATCAAAAATGTATAAAAATTTCACAACAATTTGAAATAGAAATATTCAGTCCTCATAATTTGTGCAGGCAATAGAAAAGAAATCTAATGAAGCTGGGTGACTGATCACATAACAAAAAGTATTTACTAAAGCATTTTTTTCCCACATGGTAAAAGTCACTCATCTTTCAAAATTCAGTTTAAATGTCATTGTTTCCCCTAAAACCTACAAAGAACTGATTATTCTTTAAGGTTGTCACATCATTCTGTTCATAACACAATTTGAATAGTGTTTGTAACAAGTTATATGTATCTGTTTTCCTGTTTCTAAATTGCTTACCAGCATATTAGAGGCCTTCAGCTCTGTATTCCTATCAAATTAGACAGCAGCATGCATTTTACAATCAACAATTTTTACAAAAATAAAATAACTGAGGAGAATACTTGCATCTTTGGGGATGATGGATTAACCATGATTAATTCTACAAATAAAAACAACCAAACACTAGGCAAAACAAGTAACATAATGAGTTTCAAGTTGCTGAACATCAGGCAACAAAAGACAGAGGTCCCTAAGAGATGGAAAACAAAGCAAGCAAACCCTATAAGGCTCCCAGCTCAGTACCTTAAGAGTTTCTAGCCCATGACACAGGGAAGGAGAACCTGAGCAAAATCCAGCACACTTCCTGAGTTTACAGAGTTCTCTCAATAACTCAAGGATAAGTAGAGAAAAAACCCAGTAAGGTTACATAAGACTTGGACAACATCAACCAATCTGATTTAACAGACATTTAAAGAACATACTACATCAAATGATAAGAGAATACACAAAATTTTTACTCTGGGCCACAAAATAAATTTCAACAAATTAAAAAAAATTCACACTATATGAAGCATGTTTTCTGAGTGGAGTTAAACTAAAAATCATCCAATTTAAAGATCTTTACAATATCCCCAAATGCTTGCATTCGCCTTTCTAAATAACCTCGGATCAAAGAAGAAATCAAAAGAGAATTAGAAATGATTAATTGAATGAGAATGAAAAGACAACCAATTAACTAATGGAATATTGTTCAAGCTGTATTGCATGGCTAAACTCGTAGAACTAAGAGGCTACTTTAGAAAAGAAGCCTGGTAGCACAGGTCCAAGCCTGGTAGCACTGATGCAATGGATAAAGTGTCTGACTGGAACACAAGAAAGAAGCCTGAAGCCAAAGACTTTAAGAAAAAGAACAAATTAAAACCAAGATAAGCATAAGAAAGGAAATAGTAAAAGTGACAATGAATCAAATAAAAGAAAAAAAAAACAAAAAGCTGGTCAAGCCAAAAAAATAAATAAATAAAAGACAACAAAATTACTATCAGGAACAACAGAAGCAGCATCTCTACACTTCCTGCAACCATTAAAATGATAAAGAGAACAGACTGATGCTGCTAAATTAGACAACTACAATGATAAACACACCTCTATATACTTTATTTTTTTATTTGTTTTTTGACAGGCAGAGTGGACAGTGAGAGAGAGACAGAGAGAAAGGTCTTCCTTTGCCGTTGGGTCACCTTCCAATGGCCACCGCGCTGATCCAAAGCCAGGAGCCAGGTGCTTCTCCTGGTCTCCCATGGGGTGCAGGGTCCAAGGACTTGGGCCATCCTCCACTGCACTCCCTGGCCACAGCAGAGAGCTGGCCTGGAAGAGGGGCAACCGGGACAGAATGCGGCGCCCCGACTGGGACTAGAACCGGGTGTGCCGTCGCCGCAAGGCGGAGGATTAGCCTATTGAGCCACGGTGCCGGCTCCCTCTATATACCTTAAAAATTGAATTGGTAGTATACAAATTCACACAAAGGAATCTAAAGTCTGCATAGCTTAACTGAATGTTACAAAATATTTAGGGAGGAAATATCAATTTTACATAAACTACTCATATTCTGATAAGGAGGAATCACATGCCAATCACTTTATGAGGCTGGCATTACTCTGATAGCAAACCTTAACAAAGGTGTTACAATAACACTAGACCACTATTCTTTAATGACATAGATGCAAAAATTCTAGCTAAAACTTTACCAAGTTCAATAATACATTATGACTACCAGGAGTTCACCCAGGAATGAAAGTCACAGGATCCCTGATCCCTGCATTCCATATTACCAAAACAGCAATGTTTTTTAGTATCACCAATGAAATTGATTTTTAATTGTACTTCATGGTTAAGATAAAAAATTACAGTTTGAGGAGTCACCAAAAGGGTATGCAAAAGGTAAAACACAATCAGTGATTTGTCTATTAAAAAAAGAATGGAATTCTACCATGTGCAGCAAAATGGAGGCAACTGGAGGACATCATGTTGTATGAAATAAGCCAGACCCAACAATACAAATACCACATGTTCTCCCTTATATGTGGGAGCTAAAATTTTAAAAAACAAACCCAAAAGAAACAAATGTCTGGGTGTATCAGTATTGCTGCAAATATAGTTTTGTAAAACTTTGTTTTATACTTTTGTCAAACCAATGTCAAATACTATAGTTTTAATGATCTGTGATTCCTTTAAAATTTGCTATATATGGGTGAAGTGGTTATTTTTCCATTCAATTATTGTTTATAGCCTTTGTCTATATTCCCATTAAACTAGGATCTTTTTGATTTTTACTTGTTAAACTTCTTATTCAGTGAAATATTAAGCCTTTTTATTGTAATACAAATTTAAAATATCATAAAAACTGAAAAAAAAAGGTAGAAAGGGAGAGAGAAGGAAGGTAGGAGGGAAAGATGGGGAAAAGAGAGAAATGAAGGGAGTATCATTATGTTCTTAGCACTGTATCTATAAATCACATCGAATCTGTTAAGAACTAATTAAAAATTAAAATAAAAAATTAGTCAAAATAGGAAAAAATCATAGGGAACAAATCTAGCTACTATAAGGATATTGTATACAGCAGGCAAAATCACAGCTCTCAAAAGATGTCCATTTCTAATCTCAGAAACCTATTAAAATGACATGTAGCAAGGGAAGAAGTGAGGTTGCTAATCAGCTAGCCCTGAGATAGGGAGATTATTCTGTTTTATTAGGGTGGACACAATGTATTCTCAAGGGTCCTTATGAGTAAAGGAGGCAGACAGGAGAGTCAGGTAGGAAGATTTATGATGCTCACCTCCCAACTCTGAAGATGGAGGAAGAGAAATGAGCCAAGGAATGCAGATGGCTTCTGTAAGCTGCCAAAGGCAAGGGAACAGAATTTTCCCTAGGACCTCCAGACATCAATTAGACTCAAATTGAATGTATGACCTCAGAATTGTAATAACACTTGTGTAGTTTTAAACTACTCAGTTTGTAATAATTCGTTAAAGCAGCATTAGGAAACTAATACATTGTAATGAAAGGGAGGGGGGCTGTCTGTAGAATTAGCCACTCCCAAGGTTCCAGAAAGAGCTATGGTGTTGAGATGATATTCCTTACAAGGACTCCAAAAAGCAATCTTAGTTCACCAAATGGACAAACCAACAAGGAAAAATAATCATCTCCATGAACAAAGAAAAAGCATATGATAAACTCTTAACAACCATTCCTGAGAAATGCTTCTAGCAAAGCAGGAATGAAAGGCATCTATGAAAACCCTACAGGGAACATAATTAATGACTCAGAATTCTCCCCTAATCCCCTAAGATCATGATCAAGACAAGGATTTATATTCTCACCAGAATTTCTAGTACTAGAGTTTCTATCCAGTGCAATTAAACAAGGAAAAAGAAAAAAAAATTCAGATTAGAAAACAGAAAAGAAAGTAAAATTGACTTGTTGTTTGTAGATAAAGTTTTCTGTGTACAAAATCAGACAGACGTTAGAAAAAAAATCTGCTGGAACTCATAACTGGGTCAAGCAATTGCAGGATCAAAAGCAGAATTTAAAAAAAACTATATTTCTACAAACCAGCAATAACATCAATATGAAAGTTCATAATAGCTTTATTTGTAAGATCAAAAAACAAGAAACAGGGGCAAGCACTAGGCCCAGTGGTTGACACCACCTGAGATGCTCACTTACACTGGTGTGCCTGAGTTCATTCTCAGCTCTAATCTTGACTCGAGCTTCCCACCATGTGTACCTAGAAGGAAGCAGGTAATGGCAAAGTACTTGGGAGACCTGGACTGAGTTCCTGGCTCCCAACTTTGTCCCTACCCCTAGCAATTGCAAGCATTTGAGGAGTGAACTAGTGGACGGGAGTTCTCTTTATTCTTTGTCTCTCCAATAAATACATGTTTTTAAACTGAAAAAAAAAATGGAAACAACCAAATGTTCAACAACTTAAATGGATAAACAAATTGTGATATATTCACATAATTAAATAATACTCTGGAAAAAAAAAAACTATGAAGACATGCAACAGCATGGATCAAGCTTGAAAAATAATTATGTGGAATGAAAGAACCAGAAAAAACAAACAGGAGTATACACAGAATAAACCTATTCTTAAGAAACGTAAACTAATCTACAGTGAGGTAACAATGGTTGCCTGGAGGCAGAGAAGGCAGTAGACAGAAATCACCAAAGGGCAGGAAGAAATCTCTAGATTGTGGTGATGATTTTAAGATTTACATACATGTATAATATCATGTATATATTTGCCAAAACTCATCAAATCATATACTTTACATAAATGCAGTTTATTTTATATCAATCATACCACCATGAAGGTAAGTAAGACTTTGGTTACTTATGGTTTCATTCTAATTTTAATACTAAAATAATGTTTAATGTTTTTTTCTGTGCCCAATACTATGATAGCCATTCCATATTTCACATTTGATAATTAACTCTATGAAATATCATCCCTATTTTACTGACGAAAAGAAAATATAAAGCAAATGAAATCTGGAGAAGCTAAGTAGCATTGAAATGTAACTCAGCAATCAAGTGGTCTGCCAGTGTTACACATGTAGAGAGTCAAGAGATTCAAGCCCAGGCCTGCTTTACTTAAAAGCCAGTGGTCTTAATCAACATGTCATAGAGTGACTCCTCCTCAATGAACGAATTAAGAGAATAGGTATCGTAGTAGGCTGAACAGGGAACTCCCACTGATGTCTACATACTAATTTCCAGACTGTAGATATCGATGTGATTGAATTAACGGCATAGCGATGAGCCCATTCCTCTGGATTACCCTTGTAGGGTCCAGGTAATTATAAGGGTCCTGTTAAGAGGGGACAGGAAGGTTAGAAAAAGGCAATGTGATGATGGCAGCAGAGAAAAAGAAGGAGACTGATAACTGAAGAAGAGTCAGTGAGAGAATCAAAGATGCTCTGTTGCTGGTTGTGGAGATGAAAGAAGGAGCAGTGAACCAAGGACTGCAGGCAGCCTCTCAGAGCTAGAGAAGTCAAGAAAATGTATTCTCCCTTAGAACTTGCAATTGATGGAATGTCTGCATCTCCACAAAATCCACATGATGAAATCATAACCTCCGATCTGATGATATTTGGAGGCAGGGCCTTCGGGAGGTAGTTAGATCTGATTTTAGAGCCCTCATGAATTGGATAACTGACCTTTTAAGAGATTCCAGAGAACAATCTACCTCTCTTTCCATAGTCTTAGGATACAAGGAGCAGCTTCAACCTGGACAAGGGCTTTCACGAGAATCCACCCTTACCTCAAACACCCAGCCTATTATGAGAAACAAATGTTTGTTGTTTAAGCCATGCAATCTACAGTAATTAATTATAGCAGCTCTAACAGACTAAGAAAAGCCTCTAGAAGGAATCCGGTCCTACTAAACCATTCTAGATTTTTGAGCCTCCAAAACAACTGTGCTATTCAAGTCACTAAATTTGTGGCAGTTTACTCTAGCAAGAGTGAAAAACTAACGTAGGCTCCACAGTTAACGTGGTCTTTTGTTCCTCACAGGAATCACCCTATACAATCAGGTCAAAAGTAAAAGTTCCCAATGATTATGAGAAAAAATAGACTTTGGAAGTCTGACTGATAAAGAAAATATTAAAGGAAGTACCCTGTTTTAATTCCTGAAGTCCTGTATATCTCTGAGTGTTAGTGAAGCTGAAAAATCAGTGTGTCCCAATAGTTTTAAGGGTTTCTTTGCAAACTTTCAAAGAAAACTAACATGAACATAGTAAATGATTCCCCAGACTGATTTTAAAACAAGAATTCTTTGGTGGGTTTTGAGGGAAAGAATGGTACTGGAGATATTACAGTGAGTATGGGAATGATCTGCTGTAACCAAATCATATGGAAGACAGGCTATGGGCCAACAAGCTACAGGTAGTGTTTATAAAGCAAGTCCCTGCTGACTTTTTGCTTTATTTTGTCTTTAATTATCCATATGGCCCAGGTTCCATGAAAGAGATTCTAAAACAAACAAATCTCAAAACATAAACTCAATTTCCAGTTCCCTTCTACATGTACTTAACTTTGAACTTCTATATGTTTAAACTTTGAAAACTATACTTCCTTCTTTCATTCTCTCAACAAATGACATGTCCAAACTTCCCAGCAATTGTTATTGAACAAAAATGAATGTAGTTTTTTTCCTAATGGCATCTATAGGTTAGAAGGAGGAGACAATTTCAAAATGCAATTACTAACAGTGTCACTGTGCTAGAAAAGGGGATGTAGAATTTCTGTGGGAGGATGGCAGGTCCCCTAAGCTAGAGAGGGAAGCTCAGTACAGAAAGGGTTGAAGACCACAGATGGAAAGGAGCATCAGCACAAGATGAGAGTGTCGGCAAAGTGTAGGAAAGCGAGCAGGGAGAGACAAGGCTGGATGGTTGAGTACAGCGAGGCCATGAAGAGGTGATAATTTGGGCGCATCTTCCACTGGTACGCACAACACAGCCCACAGAGTCATCACAGGATTCTCAACCCTTCCAATAGAGTGCTTCTACTCTAATGAGGCCTGGCAAAACAACGTGTAAGAACTGTCTAAAGTACAAGTAAGTGAGGTCTTTCAGGGAGCACAGAAACTGATAGTATTAGACACAAGCAGCAGTAAAAGCTAGCAATTTTTAAAACATTTGGAAATTTTAGATTTATAATAAATGTCACAAATCCTAAGGAGTTCCTGTGTAACCCTCACTTAGCACCTCAATGTTATTGTTTTACAAGATTACATAATAATCCTTTAGATTAAAAAGGATAAGCAGTGATATAACACTATTAACTAATCTATAGAGAACATGTGAATTTTGGCTAATGTCACATTAATGTCCTTTTGTCCAGTATCTACTTCAGAATCCCAAACTGCATGCACTTATCACATCATCTTGGTCTCCTCAAAATTTTTTTTTTAATTTGACAGGTAGAGTTATAGACAGTGAGAGAGAGAGCAGAAACAAAGGTCTTTCTTCCATTGGTTCGCCCCCAAATTGGCCGCCACGGTTGGCGCTGCGCCGATCTGAAACCAGGAGCCAGGTGCCTCTTCCTGGTCTCCCATGCAGTTACAGGGGCCCAAGCACTTGGGCCATCCTCCACTGCCCTCCTTCGCCACAGCAGAGAGCTGGACTGGAAGAGAAACAACCGAGACTAGAACCTGGCGCCCACATGGGATGCCAGCGCCACACGCGGAGAATTAACCAAGTGAGCCACAGCGCCGGCCCGGTCTCCTCAAATTTCTAACAAGTCCTTCATCCTTAACTGTTTTAGATGACCTTTAGATTTGTGGAGAGTACTGACCATTTATTTTGTGGAATGCCCTCTCAATTTCTGTTTGGCTGGAGTTTTTCCTTAATTAGATGGAGAATTTGCATTTTTGTCAAGAATACCAGGGAAGTGTTCTTGTGCTCTTCTCAGTGCATCATATCAGGTGGTAAATGGTGTCAACAGGTCTCAGTACTGTGAGGTTAAGCCTGACCATTTGGTTAATATGGTACCTATCATGTAAGTTACTACATTTCCTCTTTTAATTAATAAGTATCATCTGAGGAGATGTGTTAAGAAAATGCAATTATCCTTTGTCTCATTATTCCTTCATCTAGGTTTCACATTCATTGCTGGTTCCTCCCTGCAATAACATCAATGTGGTGTTTGTCAAAAAGGCGATTTTTCTATATAAATATATATATATATATATTAATTCTTCTTTTTCTTTTTTTTAAGACTGTATTTACGTATTTGAGAGGTAGAGAAGTAACCAGGACATGAACCAGCACCCATATGCGATACTGGTGCCACAGGCGGAGGCTTAGCCTATTACACCACAGCACCGGCCTCTATCCTAATTCTTCTTTACTTTTAATATCTGGAATTCTGCTATAAGGAAGTGCTATTCCTCATTTTCCATTTTAAATTTGTTAGTTACTTCACTCTGCACTCATGGACATTTATTTAGTTTACCTTCTTGTAGCACAGGGGATTTATTCCAATATCATCTTTAACTTGCCCTTTCTGAGCCCTGAAATCAGACATTTCTCCAATAAGATCTGGTTTCTTCCGTTAGCAAAGGCATTAGAAACTAAGATTTGGGAATCATGTTTGCAAACTGTCATTGACTGTCACTGCTTCTATGTCCTGTTGGGAGACAGGGCTAGGAGATATAAGTGTGTACTCTAACTTCGGCAGACCCACACATGTGTTCATTTCTGTTCACCATCTACTCTGTATGTACAGTCGCATAAAACACTGATGTCTCAGCTTGTAATCAATCAGCACAGGATTCATTCTGGACTTTCCCTTTCTCTTATTTATAATAACTTTTATTAGCCAGAATTTATTTACTTTTTAAAAGATCTATTTATTTATTTGAAAGGCAGAGATACATAGGGAGAAGGGGGGAGAGAGAGAGAGAGAATGAACGAGAACGAAAGAGAGAGGGAGAGAGAGAGAGAATATCTTCCATCTGCTGGTCTATTCTACAAATAGCTGCAACAGCCAAGCCTGGGCCAGGCCAAAGTCAGTAGCTGGGAGCTTCTTCCCAATCTCCCACATGGGTGCAGGGGTCCAAGCACTTGGGCCATCTTCCGCTGCTTTCTTGGGCACTACTAAGCAGGGACTTGCATCAGAAGTGGAGCAGCCAACAATCTAATCGGTGTCTATATGGGATGCTGACACGGCAGGCAGAGGCTTAACCTTCTATGCCCACAGTGCAGGCCCGAATTTATTTACTTATTTGCTCCATTCTAGTATACATATGAATGCGGTAACAAACAGTATTTGGGTATGGTTCCTCTGTTTAGTCAGACTGGAAACAGTCACAGTAACAGTTTTTAAAATTACTTGGCTTCCTTTACTTTCGCCCTCCACATCTATTGGTGTGGCTGTGGTATTTCTTTGTAGAAGTCAGATGTGTTTCTCTCACATCATGGCTGATTCTATCTCATATATTTGGTGCGTTAAAGATGAGTATGGTTCTAAGAGTCAAAAGCATACAAAAAGGTATCATCAGAAAAACTTTACCCTGCCTTTCTCTCTTGAACTCTGTTCCCATTCCCCTAATTTTTCTAGCACATTCTCACCCATTTGCTGCAGATAAGCAACATTATTTGTCTATAGTATGTCCTTTCTGTAATTCTTTATGTACAAATGAACAGCTAACAATTATTGAGTACTTACTGAATGCCATATTGTTCTCTGTATGTTTCTACTTATCAATTCTTTACCTGTCACAAATGTCTAAACCTTAAGGGTATATGTGCTCCAAATTTCTTTCTCAAAGCAGGAACTTTTCTTCTTACTAGGTGTTTTGATGATTTTAAATGTACTCAAGATAAATTAATTATAGAATTAGAAAAGCAGCCTTACAAAGAATTGAATTCTGTTCTCAGGACAATGACAATAATAATTGATAATTTAATCACAATGTTCATTTCCTCAGGTAGTTAATTCTTTAAAATTAGTCACCAAATACCCACAAAAGCACCTAAAAGTTCTCACCTATCACATTTATTCTCAAGAAAACAGGTAGGATAAAGTAACAATGTTACTTTAAATAAGAAAATTGAAGGCCTATAAGAAGGACCTCTGTATTTCTATTATCCAACCACAGTTGAGATAGTTCATGGAAGGCTTGAATCTTCAGCAAAAAAGAGACAGAGACAGGGACAGAGAGCAAGCACTGTCCTATGCATCCATGTTATGGAGGAGAGTGAATCAGCGCAGGCCAAGTCCGTCCTCAAGGAATGCCTGAGTAACAACAAGAAGCAGACAACTACCGTACCTTGCATATTAGCACAGGGACACAAAGCAAGTATTCAGCAGAATTGGTAATGTGTAAAATGCACTCAAAAATGGAGACACTCGAGACAAGAACAGATGGCAAGTCCTTGGAAAAACTGAAGGTACGAAATAAAGCACGAAAGTGCCTTTGAAACAATCATTTCTAGAACTATTCCTGCTGGTAGTAAGTAAGTTAAGAGAAAAATCCAACCTTTAACTATTTAGAGAGTGACTTTACCACAGGTTACCTTAGGCCAACTGGGAGAGTTTCTTCAAAACATCAGTGTACAAGCCCTACTCCAGACTAATGAGATCAGAATCCTGATTGAGCACTTAGACGTTAGTATTTTTAAAATAATCCAACAGTGATTCTTTTTTTTTTTTTTTTTTTTTTTGGACAGGCAGGGTTAGATAGTGAGAGAGAGACAGAGAAAAAGGTCTTCCTTTTTCCGCTGGTTCGCCCCCCAAGTGGCCGCTACAGCCAGCACGCTGCGCCAATCCAAAGCCAGGAGCCAGGTGCTTCCTCCTGGCCCAAGCACTATGGGCCATCCTCCACTGCCCTCCCGGGCCACAGCAGAGAACTGGCCTGGAAGAAGAGCAACCGGGACAGAATCTGGCGCCCCAACCGGGATTAGAACCCAGTGTGCTGGTGCCACAGGTGGAGGATTAGCCTAGTGAGCTGTGGGGCCAGACGATCCCACAGTGATTCTAATAAATAGCTAGAGTTAAGGACTACCAGTCTAGAGGATTCAACAGATGTATAGCAGACATTGACAAGAGGATGAGAATGGGATTTATTAGTTTCTATTACTTCTTTTTCTTTGAAATTTCTTCGTTGACAACAAAGTGTACTTTTGCAGAAATGTGAATATATATATATACTTATTAAAATACTGTGAGCCTCAGAAATGTAAAACTATGCAAACGTACACTTACAGTTTCTTAATGTTTTTATAACTTAAGTAATTTTAAGTACATCATAATCTTTAAAATTTCTAAATTTTTTTACACTTTTTAAAGAGTCAATACTCCTAGCCCGTGCCGCGGCTCACTAAGGCTAATCCTCCACCTTGCGGCGCCAGCACACCTGGTTCTAGTCCCGGTCGGGGCACCGGATTCTGTCCCAGTTGCCCCTCTTCCAGGCCAGCTCTCTGCTGCGGCCCGGGAGTGCAGTGGAGGATGGCCCACGTGCTTGGGCCCTGCACCCGCATGGGAGACCAGGAGAAGCACCTGGCTCCTGCCATAGGATCAGCGCGGTGCGCTGGCCGCAGCGTGCTGGCCACGGCGGCCATTGGAGGGTGAACCAACGGCAAAAGGAAGACCTTTCTCTCTGTCTCTCTCTCTCACTGTCCACTCTGCCTGTCAAAAAAAAAATTAAAAAAAAGAATCAATACTCCTTATTAATAAATAAATCTCTCTAGGATATTGTCCAAATTATCATCTGGATCACACTTATAAGCAACATCTTCCAAACATACAATGCCACAGGACTGGTTTAGTGGTGCCAGAATTAAGAGGAAGCTAGGCCATACTTAAAGCAACAATCAGTTAAATGTTTAAACTATATGAGGACAGTATTGACGTCTGTCTTTTTCATGATTATATCACCAACAATTAGCATAAATCATAGAGTATATTAGGTGGTCAATAACTGTTACTTCCACACTTAACCCAATTTAAAAACTTCACTAGAAATCTATCAATAAAAGATAGGATGGAAATAAAGGAATAGGAAGGAAAGAAGGAAAAGACATTTGAATTGATGGACAATTGAGTAACTGAGGGATTTGTTGCAAGTCATTCAGTCAGGCAGTCATTCAAAATGGTAAAGTGGGGGTAGGCATTTGGCATAGCAGTTAAAACACCTCTGCTTAGGAGAGCTGGTATCACAGCGCAAACAGGTAAGCTACCACCTGTGATTCTGGCATCCCATATGAGCACCAGTTCAAGTCTTCACTGCTCCACTTTTGGTCCAACTTCCTGCTAATGTACTTGGGAAAGCAGAAGATGGTCCAATGACTATGACTCCTGGCATCCAAATGGGAGACCCAGATAGAGTTCCAGGTTCCTGGCTTTGGCCTGGCTCACCTGCAGCTGTTGTGGCTCTTTGGGGAGTGAACCAAGAGAAGAAAGAAATCTCTCTCACGCGCTCTCTCCCTGCTTTTCAAAATAAAAAGATGCCACTTGTTATGCCCATATAGCATATCAGAGTGCCTTTTTTGAGACCCAGTTCGGCTCTCAATTCCAGTTTCCTGCTAATGGGCATCTTAGGGGGCAGCAAGTGGCTCAAGTACTTGAGTCCCTGTTTCAAGCATCTGGGCAGTGAATTAGCAAATGAGATCTCTCTCTCTCTCTTTCTCGATCTCTCTTTCCTCCATCCCTCCAATCTTCCCTCTGTGTGTCTCACTTTCAAATAAATCAAGAATTTTTTTTTTTTTAACATGGTACACTGGAAGTCAGGAAAGCAGGTCTTTGAGTTTTGGCTTTGTCAGTTCTGTTGTATAATCCTAATTAAAAAAAAAAAAAATCCTCCCATCTGCTGGTTCACTCCTCAAATGCCCACAGCAGCCAGAGCTTGGCCAAAGCCAGCAGCAAGGAACTGTCTGAGTCCCCCAAGGTGAGTGGCATGAACCCAATCACTTGAGCCATCATCTGCTGCCTCACAGGGTGGACATTATCAGGAAGCTGGAATCCAAGGCAGAGCCAGGACATGAACCCAGGCCCTCTGGTATGGGATATGGGCATCCCAAGCAGCATCTTAAATGTCAGATTAAATTCTCACCTCCGCATTGTACAACCTTGAGCAAATCATTTTACTCTGTAGCCGTTTGCCATTCATAAAAATGAGGGAAGTACGAGATGACTTCTATCATGAACTACATGGGTGAATCTCCATGTACATGGCTATACCAGGTATTTTCAAGGAGAGTACATAATGCATCAGCCTGAGCATTGTTTTCAGAATAATGGATACATTTTCTTAGTATTTACTGAATTAAAATTTTAAGCAAAAGAATTTCTAATCCTGAAGAGCCACCTAAAATATCCAATTCTACACCTGGTATATGAAAACAAATCATTGTATATACAGATATTTAATATTTAGCATCAAATTCTGATTCTAAGTTATCTACATCTAGGGGTATTTAACACAAAGACAATCCAAAACAACAGGAAATATACTGTCATTTTTCAAATCTATTTTTCCTCAACAAAAGGTTACAAAATTATGTTGTTGAATACATGAAAATCCACATACCTTCCACCTGTTTCCCATCTTGTATTTTGCTTTCTCTACCAGTGTACACATTTATCATTATGTTGCTGAATCACTTGAGAATTTGTTATAAATATGATACTCAACCTTTACCTTTATACATTACTTAAGAACAAAGAGGTTTACTTATGTAATCATAATACAATTAGTATATTTCAGAAATTTAGCAATAATGTGATAAATATTTATAGCTGTTGAGTTTTGACATAGGGTCAATCAGATCACCTTCACATAATATATGAGAAGTATATGTAATATATATAATATATGTAAGTAATATATGAAGATTGGTACAAACCATTTACTAAATAAGCATTATGTTTTTAAACAAAGTAAACGAACACTACATAATGAGAGCTATAGGGAGGTAGAACAAAAAACTAGAGAGTCCTGGATTATGTTACAGGAGGCTATGTTCCAAACTGACTTCATTTTAACAAGCTGCCGATATAATTTATCTCCATAATAGGAAAGAAAATGCATTTTAATACTATGAATTGGCAGCAGTAAGAAACCCATGTCAACTAGGATAACATCTTTTTTATTCATTTTATATTGGGTTCTGATTAAGAACAGTATTTATTAAAAAAGTTTGAGTAGTGGTTTGGCTTTTAGTTTCTTTTTGTGTAAAGTCTTTTGGAAATAAACAGGCTAAATAAGTACAAGTAAATAAAAAGTAGATGCAGAGTAGGGAGAGGGAAAAAAAATCAAACTCTCAAAAGTATAAGAATGATCTTTACACATGCATCTCAGGAAACAAAAAGTCAAACACACATACAACCTTGCATTATTGCCTACAGCTGAAGTTGTACACTATAAGGTATAAAAAGATAAGTTTCGGGGCTGAGGCTGTGGTGCAGTAGGTTAATCCTCCGCCTGCAGCGCCAGCATCCCATATGGGCGCCGGTTCTAGTGCTGGCTGCTCCTCTTCTGACCCAGCTCTCTGTTGTGGCCTGGGAAAGCAGTAGAAGATGGCCCAAGTCCTTGGGCCCCTGCACCCACGTGGGAGACCTGGCTCCTGGCTTTAGATTGCCACAGCTCCAGCCGTTGGGGCCATCTGGGGAGTGAATCAGCAGATGGAAGACCTTTCTCTCTGCCCCTCTCTCTCTCTATCTGTAACTCTATCCCTCAATAAATAAGTAAAATTTAAAAAAAATAAAATTCATTATCTGAAAAATCCTGAATCTCTCTGAGCCTTCTTTTATTCCACAGCAAATAGACATAATAGTATCTGCTTCGCAGAGTTGTTGTGAGGAGGGTCAATGAAACAGTGTTTGTGACAGATTCAGGCAGTCCTGGAAGATTGCAAGCACTCCAAACACTAACACAACGACTGATACTAAGAAGTTGCATGACTGTGGGAAGCACACGTCCTGGAATCAGAATGCCTGGGTTCAAATGTTAATTACTGTATTAACTGTCACTTTGATCTGCATCAAGGAAAAATTTTTAAGACCAGTTTCTTCATTTATAAAAGAGGGTCAATTTATACTATCTCGTTGGTCTGTTTGAAACAAAAAGTGAGATAAGCCTTACAAACTACCTAGAACCATTATTATTATTATTACAAATATAACATATCTAGATATAAACATATGAAGTTCTAGATATTCCTTTCCTAATTCTTCAATAGAATTCTAGGATCATAAAATCTTAGTGCTGAGGAGTTCAATTTTATTTATTTATTTATTTACTTTTATTTATAATTTGAGAGGTAGAAAAATGAGATGAGAGAGGCAGAGAGCTCCCATCTACTGTACATTCCTAAGATGCTGAGGCTAGACTGGGCTTGAGCTGGGAACCAGAACTCAATCCAGGTCTCCCAAATGGGTGGTGGGAATTCAATTATTTAAACCATCACTGCTGGGGCTGGCGCAGGAACAGGTAAAGCCACCCCCTGCAGTGCGGGCATCCAATATGGGTGATAGATGAAGTCCCAGCTGCTCCACTTCCGATCCAGCTCTCTGCTATGGCCTGGTAAAGCAGTGGAAGATGGCCCAAGTTCTTGGGCCCATGCACCTGTGGGAGGCCTGGAAGAAGCTCTGGAAGAAATGTCTGGCTCCTGGCTTTGGATAGGCTCAGCTCCGGCCATTGTAGCCATCTGGGGAGTGAACCAGCGGATGGAAGACCTCTGTCTCTTTCTCTGCCGCTTTCTGTAACTCTGCCTTTCAAATAAAATAATTAAATCTTTAAAAATGAATAAATAAACTATCACTGCTGCTTCCCATCGTCTGCACTGATATGAAGCTGGACTCAGGAGTCAGAGGTGGAAATCAAACTCAGTTACTTCGATGTTGGACATAGGCAACTTAACTCCTAGGTTAATTCACAGTGAAGTTTGTTTAGTTTTGATATTTTTAAGATTTACAAAAAGAGAGGAAGAGACAGAGAGATCTTTCATCCACTGGTTTACTCCCCCATATGGCCATAATGGCTGGGGCTGAGCCATCTCAAAGCCAGGAGCTTAGAATTCCATCCAGATTGGCCCAAGTCCTTGGGCCCTGTGCCCGCATGGGAGACCAGGAGAAGCACCTGGCTCCTGGCTTCGGATCAGCACGGTGAGCCGGCTGCAGTGGCCGTTGAGGGGGTGAACCAATGGAAAAGGAAGACCTTTCTCTCTGTGTCTCTCTCACTGTCCACTCCGCCAGTCCAAAAAAACACAAAAAAAACAAAAAACAAAAAAGAAAGAATTCCATCCAGGTCTCCCATGTGGGTGGCAGGGGCCCAACTATCTGTGCCATCCTCTGCTGCTTTCCCAGAAGCCTTAGCAGGGAGCTGGATTGGATATGAGATGCTGTGCCACAATGCCAGCCCCATTAATTGTACCATTGTCCAAATCTGCAAAAATTTATTTGTACTAATTGCTCCCGTCTTTAAACCTCAAGTTCTAAGAAAACATACTATTTCTTTCTCAGTTATAATCTGTGTGAAATAAATAAGTTCATATGGAAATTAAGGTCTTATTCTTTGAAACTTATTGCCATACAGTTAGTAAAAGAGTCAGAAATAGAAATAAAGGAACTGCACTGAGCAGTGCTCTTTTCTTCATAAAATCATACTTACGTTTTACTAGAGAGACTAAATATATATTTTTAAAGTCTCTGATACCCTCCAAATATTTCCTTATTTATAACTGCTTACAGTTAGAAATTATAATCATTTCTTTTTAAGCTCAAGTGTGTTCATCTTTCTGTCTAACCTTTTAGATAGCAGGTTCCATGAAGGCAGGAGGCAGTTCTCTTCCACATTACTCTCTGCAGTGCACAGATGGTGGCGTGCAGCTGGTATTAAATAAATATCAAAAGAAAAACTGCTCCAATAGGCAGGAGAAACAAAACATGAAACAGTCAATAACAGACAGTGTGGACTTGAAGTAGAAAGCAGCCCTGGCAGCAAACTTCAAGGTCAAGCTAAACTACAGCTGTGGCTACCAAGAAATTCTTAGCTATTTGTTAAAAACACAGACTGTGTGGTTTCATATCAGACCTACATAAAACCACTAGATTTCTCTCAGTCTTCAAATAATTTAATCATTACCCAATCCTTTATTCTAAAATGTTCGATTACAACAAAAATTACAACAGGGATCGCTACAGTACAAGCACTTCCAAGCTAATACTAGAAATTATCTATTGGGCCTCAAAATTTTCTAATCTAAAAATTCAGAAAGTTAGTTGTATAGAAAAGTATTTTTTACAGAGAAACCAAAATTTCTAAGCATTCCCAAGCTAATACCTGAAATTATCTACTGAGCTTCAAAATTTTCTAATCTAAATATTCAGAAAATTGTACAGAAAAATATTTTTTACAAAGAGAAACCAAAATTTCCAAGACCATAATTATTATCTATAGTTAATCTCTTTGCAACATATTCTATTTCTATTACATTCTCCTAAATTTCTGAATTAGTCTTATCCTTCATAATACAACTTGCCAGTCGTGATGATAAACACATTCTTGAATTTTATAGTTCAAAATTCAATGCTGGGGCCGGCGCTGTGGCGCCGTAGGTTAATCCTCCGCCTGTGGCGCCGGCATCCCATATGGGTGCCGGTTCTAGTCCTGGCTGCCCCTCTTCCAATCCAGCTCTCTGCTATGGCCTGGGAAAGCAGTACAAGATGGCCCAAGTGCTTGGGCCTCTGCACCCACTTGGGAGACAGGTAAGAAGCACCTGGCTCCTGGCTTTGAATCAGCGCAGCTCCGGCCACTGCAGCCATCTGGGGTGTGAACCAACGGAAGGAAGACCTTTCTCTCTGTCTCTGCCTTTTATTTTCTGTAACTCTACCTCTCAAATAAATAAATAAAATCTTTAATTTTTTTTTTTTTAATTCAATGCTGCTTA